>NC_091006.1:32300000-34700000 GCF_041146395.1 Eulemur rufifrons
ACCCTGTTGGTAGGAATGTAAATTGATAGAACCATTATGGAAAACAATATAGAGCTTCCTCAAAAAATTAAACTAGCACTACCATATAACCTAGCAATCCTTCTTCTAAGTATATACCCAAAGAAAATGAAATCAGCACCTCATACAGATATTGGCCCTCCCATGATCATTGCAGCAATATTCGCAATAGCCAAGATATGGAAACAATTGAACTATCCATCAACAGATGAATGGATAAAGGAATTGTGATACACACACACACAGAGAGAGACATGCACACACAGAGGAATATGATTCAGCCTTGAAAAAGGAGATCCTGCCATTGGTGACTGAGATGAACCCAGAGGACATTATGCTGAGTGAAATAACCACACTCAGAAAGACAAATACTGCCTGGTCTCACTTACATGTGGAATCTAAAAATACAATTGAACACATAGAAACAGAGAATAGAATGGTGGCTACCGGGGGTGGAGGTGGGGGAAGGAAATGAGGAGATGTAGGTTACAGGGTATAAAGTTGCAGTTATGCAGGATGAGTAAGTCTTGAGATCTAACATGCAGCACGAGGACTATAGTTAATAATATTGCATTGTATACTGGAAATTTGCTGAAAGAGTAGATTTTAGGTGCTCTTGCCACACACAAAATATGGGTAATTATATGAGATGATGGATATGTTAATTTGCTTGACTATAATAACCATTTCACTATGTAGTCTATCAAAATATCATGTTGTACACCTTAAATACATATAATAAAAAATGTAAGACCTAAATTTGCAACAATAGAGGGATGTCTATTAGTATTATGGGGCATCCACAGATGTAGTGTTGTGCAGCTACATAAAACAATAAGATGTGTGTATGTGCTGATAAAAACAATGACAACAACAAAACCCAAGAGTGGTGGCAGGGGCGCACGGCTGCTACCTGACTGGTGGTTAAGAACGTAGACTTTGGCACCAGACTTCCTGTGTTTCGAGCCTGGTTTTGCCACCAGCTGTGGGGTTTGGCAAGTGTAATAACACTCTGAGCCTGTTTCCCAGTTGGCAAAGTGGGGGTATTTATAAAGGTAATCATGCGTGGGAAAGCGCTCAGCACAGTACCTAGCAAGTGGGAATGCTGAATTGATGTTGGGTGTTGTTATTATCATAGTCCTCACAAGGCTTAGTGTTAAAAACCGGTGATGAGATGGCGTCAGGAGATCATGGACTCCACTGTGCCCCCCAAATTCATATGTTGAAGCCCTCACCCCCCAGTGGCGACAGGATTATTAAGGAAGTAAAGTCATATGAGGTGATACGGGTGGGACCCTAATCCAATCCATCTATGACTGGTGTCTGTAGATGAAGACACAAGAAGTGTCACACACAGAGAAAAGGCTACATGAGGACACAGTGAGGAGCAGCCAGCTGCAAGCCACAGAGACCTCACTGGAAACCAACACTGCAGGCACCTCGGTTTGGACTTCCAGCCTCCAGAATTGGGAGAAAGTAAATTCCTGTTATTTAAGCCCCCTCTGGTGTATTCCCTTATGAGAGCTCTAGAAAACTGATACGCAGGCAAAGAGGGTCTGTTATTTACACCAACGATGATCAGAATCACCTGGAAGGGTTGTTAAACCAGGGATCACTGGTTCCAGCCCTCAAGGTTTCTGCTTGGGTGGATCTGAGCCCGGGGCAGGGGAGGTGTCTAGAATCTGCAATTTTACCAGGTTACTGATGCCACCAGTCTGCGGACCACACTTTGAGAATCACTGACTTAGACTATGCCCACCCTTAGCCAAATGATCCCTTTTTATTTCTTTCTAAGGAAACCATAAGTGCACGAACTAGGCACTCTGACCTTGGCTGTGAGCATCGTCCTGAGTTTTTAAAAGATAACAATGAAGTAGATCAGCCTTTAGAGCTTTGCATCAATAGCAGAAGCTCGAACACTGCACAAAAGAAGTGCCAACTCCTGAACTTTGTGGGGAGAGATGGGGCCTCCCGTGGCCAGCCACGTGTTCCCCAGCAGGGGAGCTTGCCACCCACTGTTCTGCGTGGGTTTCAAAGGCAGGCCCGTTTGCCATGTCTGCACGTGATGAGCGGTGGCCGTGCTCTGGGAGGCCCTGCAGTTCCTGAGACACCATGGCGCTTCTCTCCGCACGGCGGAGTCTGGCGCTGGTGCTCCCATGCTGTCCTGAGCCCCGGGCAGGGCCCCCATGGCAGTAGGGGATCTGCTGCAATCCTCTTATGCTGCCTTTGCAGCACAGCTGTGACCACTCAACTCCACGGGCAGGTCTGGATTGTATTTGAAGCACTTTGAGGGGCTCACAGACAAATGTTTTCTGAATAATTGTGAGGACGAGCCCAGCAGAGGGCTGCCAGCATTGCAGGGTGGCTCCCAGGCACTGCTGTGCCCTCCCCCGTCATCCAGCACCCGGAGTGGGCTGGGCAGGGGCGGCAGCTGATTTCCTCGTGGGATTAGCCCTCGCTTGGTTTAACCACTCGGCCTGATGGGAGGTTGGAAGTGGTCGGCACCACGAGGGCACGTTGAGTGAATGTCTGTGGGATTGTGTTCTCGATTCTACCCAGGACTGGGCCTTTCACTGCTAGTTCCTCTCAAATTTGGGCAGATCTGGTGAAATTTGGTGATAGGTATTCTGTAAACTTCTGCAAAGATGAGTGACTGCTCCTCTCCTCCACCTTCTTCACTTCTGCACCAAGCGAGGTCCTGGCAACGTCACCGGCACCAGCTTTGCAGGTGGTTTCTGGTCTGCAGGTGCTCTCTCAACACGTGCATCTTAGGCGTCTTAGAGTCATCTTTAGAGTCTGAACACTGCTCTCTCGTAACTGTGCATGACTGTAGAAGGCATCGATCTATTTTCAACATTCATCACTCAAACTCCTTCTCTTGCTACTTCACTCATATTTTTCCTAGTAATTACACCTTCCCTTCTTTCAATTTATGGGGTTACATGACAGCTGACCCCAACCACCATATGCTACCCCTGGCTCTAGAGTAAACCATATACAGTCACAATTGTGGAAAAGAGCTATGTGTCCCAGTCTAGACCAAGTCTCTGTCTGCTGTGTGCTAAGCTGGTAGAATTAAAGTCTGGAGCTGCTGGTTCTCATCTTGGCCACTAAAGTAGCTAGAGCTTGCCTGAGAGTGAAGCCAATATAAAGGGAAGTAGAGCAAGGATTTTGGTAACACCTCTGAGCACCTGAATCCAACTGTGCCTGAAGATGTATCTCCTGGCTCTTTCCATTATATCAGCCAGGGCGTGGTCCTTCTTGCTTCTGCGCATTTGAGTTTGGTTTCTTTAACTTACAACCGAAAGGGTCCTGACTGATATATCATAGTCTGATACGGAGACCAACAGGACCACAAGCAAGTGGGACTGATCGGAACTTAGCAAAGCCCATGATTTGCTCAGCTAGACGCGCGCGCGCGCACACACACACACACACACACACACACCGAGTTTATTCTGGCAAGGGTTCCCTTTTCTTCATATCTTTGGGAACCAAACTTCATTAGTAGTTGTTAAGGCACTTCTAAAGCAAGATAGACTGATTCAAAAATTAATACCGCTATTAAATATATCTGTGTATTCTAAGCAACACCTAATCAGATTATTTAAAATTATTCCCTCTTACTTATATCTGCCACAAAAGTTACGTTCTCTCCCTTTCCCAATGTTCACTAATAAGATTTTCAGTGACTTCTTTCCAGATATTACATAGAAGGATCTCTCTGAAATAATTTCTTTTTCTTTCTTTCTTTTTTTTTTTTTTTTTAGCTATGATAAAAGGACAGAAGCCTAACTTTGGGCAGCAGGAAATAATGCATCACTTTGAACATGTTGTCTTTTTATTATAAATACGATGATATGGTTAGGTGGGATAGTTTCAAAGAGACAGGATGTTACCTTAAACATTTACAAAGCTGTGGTTAAAACAGCCTCCTTAAACTACCTTTTCAACCCGTGGAGCTTACATAAATATTTGGCTGCTGGTGACAGGCCTAATAAATCTGTTTAGAATGTTGCAGCAATATTTACTTACAAAGTAATGGCATAAGCCCACTTAGACCTACAATTTTAAGAAGGAGAGATGCTACTTTTTAGCACCTTGCATAAATATTTGCAAGACCTATAAATCCAAGATAACCCTGCCTCTTCCCTAAAGCAATTTACCGCTTCCTACCATGTTCCATCCAGATGCCAAAATTTGTAAAAAATGTCACTCGGTTCAGTTGGAAAAGCTTGATGTTTACTTGAGATGTTTTGGAAGGCATCAACTGATTCTGGGCTATAATAGAGGTATTCTTAGATTTCCTAATGGTCCAAGGTTCTGCCATGAATTTTCAGGCTGGAGGAAGAGTGGAACTTCTTTTGTGTCTAGAGCTTGTGAATCAGAACATGAACACTTGGGGAATAAAATCTCATTATGTGGGACCAAGAACCAACAGATACACTCCTTGCTTTACCTGCAACATTATAGGGATTATATAATAGAAAGTGCTTGAAACAGAAGAAAAATGGCGGCTCATCTGGGCATTGCTTCCCCTGGAGAAACTAAGATGGCAACTTGAGCGTTTTGGGCAAGGCTGCTGGGCAAACTCAAACGGGTCCTTGTCTTTGCGACATGGAATGAGATGCCATGTGACTTCCTCCTGGCCCTCTTCAAGAGCTGAGTTTCTTCTTGATTTCAAGACATGATTCCTCAAGGGAAAGACACCAACAGTGGCCAACGTCTCTTTATGAGGGTCACACCATACAATAACCTCTCGATTGCCTCATGCATCCCTGTATACTGTCTTTACCATGGTTAAATTTTTTAAACTTTAAGAAGCAATCCCTGTTTTCCACATGGTAGAGAAACAAAGCTGTAAAGAACTCACCCCAAACACAATTATCAGAGAATTCCAAAGTGTTTCTTATTTACACGTTACAGTTACGCTGTCAGGTTTACTTTGTTTCCAGCAAGTCTTAAGTAAACAAGTGCTCACCATTTACAAGAAAAGAAGAGTGATCGACTTATAAAGATAGTACTTTTCAAGGTCTGATGTAAAAATTGCCTTTTTTCAGACTTATGATGAGGCCTCCTGATCTGAACATTCCTGGGGAAGGCGAACAAAAGAACTTGGCTTTGGTATTTACATTATCTAAGGATGGAAGAAAAGATGACGATGACTTTGATGTTCTGAGGAGGGTGGGAGATGATTTTGGTTCTTACCCTTTTTCAGGACGTGAATTTAAACCAGATGGTCCATTTAAAATCAACCCATTCAAAACCATTTTGCATTAAGTGGGGCCATCCAGAAAACCCTCGTTTCCTCTCTGGCAGCAGCTGGTGTGAGAACAACCCCCCTAGGAAGGGGCAGGGCTGCTGTGCTTGCTTCTCTGCCAGCCTGCAGGAACTCACGCGCCAGTGCTCTGCCGCCAGCCAGCGCCAGTCTGCCAAAAGTAACGCCACTGGAAAAGAGTCCTTGCCGGTGAGTGCCATTTGGGTCACATTTTCTCCTACCTCTGGGAATGGTTGATGCTAAAAAATACTTTGTTGAAGGGTTTCGCTTATTTCTGGGAAAACTGGGGAAGGTTTCACAGAAGAGTCAAGAAGTGGATTAGTCAGGATGGGGTAAGTGTTGTAACAAACATCTCCAGACACGGCACTAGGCTCCGGGAACACAGCAGTAAACACAACCAAGTCCCTGCTCTCATGGACTCCCATTTGTGTGTAGCTTTCGGGACGATGCTGAGCATCTACGATAGATAATCCTTCTCATCGAATATCGGCTCTGGACTTTTTCTGCATCAATGCCACCCCCGATAAGGAAAGGACCTGGATGATGGGTGCTGTTTGCATCTGGGAAGAGAGGGCACAAGAGGCAAAGAACTCAAACAGTTCTGTCTGTTTCCTGCCAACCAGAAGAAACACCTTCCAGTTCCTCTCACCTGACCCTCCTTCAAACCTCATAGTCTCCCCTGTGGTTCTCAGTCCTGGTTGCACATTGAAATCACTGGGAAGCTGTAAAAAACACTGGAGATTTTGGCTTAGTTGGCCTGAGAGTAGGTGCTACCAATGAAGTTGTTTTATTTTGTTTTTAACTTTCCAGGTAAGTCTGGTGGGCAGCCAAGGTTGATAATCAAGGATAATCTTTGGCTCTTCCTGGTTCTGGGTCAGCTGTGACGCGAGGCTGCTTCACTCCAGTCTCTGCCTCTGGGGTCACATTACCTCTTCCTCCTCTGTCTCCTCCGCTCTGTGTCCCTGCTAGGGACACTTATCACTCACTGGACTTAGGACCCATCCAGGATGATCCAGGATGATCTCGTCATCTTAAGATCCTTAAGTTAATTATATCTGCAAAGACTTTTCTTCTAAACAAGATGACATTCATAGGTCCCAGGGATCAGGACACGGACATATCTTTTGGAGGCCACCATTCAACCCAGTACAGAGGATGGTCCATTCATGTAGATGTAGGTTCATTAACTCCTCTAGGGGAGCTGGTCCATCAAGCCACGTCCATTCTGTGGCAGTGATACTTGGGGACTGACAGTATGTCCCCCTGGACTGAGGAGGCGGAGGGGGCCGGAGAGACACTGCAGGGGTGGGAGTGGCCACGATAGCCACCCTTGCCGTGCGGTGCTGCTCGGAGTATTTGAGAACAGGTACTAACGTTCAAAGCGGGCCCCGCCTTTTCTTATACTTTCCTTCTCTGCCGTCATGAGCTTATTTTAATTATTTGTAGCTTTTTAACCTCCATGTCTGCATTTTAGAATTTCTGTTTTGGCATATATTACATGCTGGCATGCTTCTCAGCAAGCTCATCTGTGGACTTTCTCTCCCATGCCATGAAACAAGGTCAGAAGCACCTTCTTCATATCCTCCCCACGGCCCCAGAACAACCCTGTACAGAGGACACAGTCCTCCCAGTGGCGCCGGGCTTCGTGTGTAAGGGTGAGGGTCAGAGATGGAGTCTGCCCAGGTGCTTCCAAAACAGTCGTCTTTATTTACCCCAAAGAGTGGAGAACTTATGTCCACACAAAAACCTGCACGTGGGTGTTTGCAACAGCTTTAATCGGGATCACCAGAACTTGGAAGCTACCAAGTCTTCCCACGGGTGAGAGGATAAGCAAACTGTGGTATATCCATACGATGGAATTTCATTCCGCATTAAAAAGAAATGACCCTGACAGACCCCAGACTTCAAGAAGAAGGAAATGAGCTATCAAGCCCGGAAAAGACATGGAGGAAACTCAGATACATATTACTGTGTGAAAGAAGCCAATCTGAAAAGGCTACGTGCTATATGATTCCGAGTCTATGACATTCTGGAAAAGGCAAAATGACAGAGCTAGTGAAAAGATCGGTGGTTGCTGTCGTTTAAGGGAAAGGGAGGAATGACTAGGTGGAGAACAGAGGGCTTTAGGGCAGTGAAACTGTTCCGTATGGTAGTAAAACAGTGGACACATACTGTTGTACATTTGTCAAAACCCACAGATCGTGCACCAGCCACCAAGAGTGGACCATGGTTTGCACTACAGACTTAGCTGGTAGTGATGTGTCAGTGCTGGTCTGTTGTCATCAGGGGGCCACTCTGGTGCAGGATGTGGACAGTGGGGGTGGCTGTGTGTGGGATGGGGCTATATGGGAGCTCTCTGTACTTTCTACTCAACTTTCTTGTGAACCTAAAACTACTCAAAAAATAAAGTCTGGATATAAAAAAAAAAAAAAAAAAAACCAACCATCTTTTTCCCCCCTCCCAGAAATGTCAGTGATTCATAATGACAAGTCTCATCTTGGACACTACCTCTTAAGCAGATTTTTACCATCTTTTCTTTTCCCCCTTGAGCAGCGATCCCCAACCTTTTTGGCACCATTTGGTCCCCATTTTCATGGAAGACAATTTTTCCATGGACAGGAAAGTGGGGGGGAGGGATGGTTTGGGAATTATTACTGTGCACTTTATTTCTGTTATTATTACGTTGTAATATATAATGAAATAATTATACAACTCACCATAGGTTAGAGACCCCTGCCCTTGAGGATAAAAACCAAGGTTGATCTTCAGATCACTCGATAAATAATATTTCTGGATTAAAATGTGAAACGAAGAAGTCATTAAAGTAGCATTTCTCCTGAAATGTTTGTTCTGGACAAACTGAGAACGTTGCCCTTTTGGTAGTGTTCTTTGGAAAGGAGAGGGTGATTCACAGCCGTCTCTTAAGGGCATCTCGCAGAGGGAAGGGAAATGCCTACACACGGGTATCACAAAGAAGGCTGTGTTCCCCCACAGGGCACGATTTTTCTGGCTGTTGGACAGCATCCTACACGGTTATTCTCTGGTGAAAAAACTTAGTGTCTGGGGTCCAAAAATGACATCATACCCACCTAAGTTTCGGTAAATCATGGGTTTGGTTAGATTGGTTGCACTTCAAGACCAAGAGGAAAATCGGAGAATAAAGTTGGTTCATTTTGAGCACAACCTGGTGCACACAGACAGAAATCAAATAGAAAAACCAGCTGTTAGCAAGTAGCGAAAATACTACGATAAAAAAACAGAGCGTGAGGCATCATGGGGAAGTTGTACAAGGTTGAGTCAGCTACAGTCAGCAAACAGAGTCTGTTCAATGCCTGCTGCATACCCCCTCTTCAACTCTCTTGTGAGTACTGCAGTCCTCAGGTAGGTTGAGTCAGGTTAAGTTGGAAGAGTTGTGGCCATGTGTGTAGGTGGCAAGGAAGACACAAGGAGAAAAAGGAGGGACTGAAACCTAGGTGAGTTGATGGGGAAAGACATCAAGAGCACAAAAGGACAGGGACAAGCATGTTCATAGAGCCGTATTTGTAATAGCCCCCCACTAGAGATAAGTCACATGTCCACCCACAAGGGACGATTAAATACGTTGTGGCATAGTCATTCATATGACAGAATGCTACACAGCAAAGAAAAAATGAAACAAGGATGTTTTATAAATGCCATGGGTGAAATCTGGAAGACACAGTGCTGGGGAAAGGAAGTACAAAACTGCAATAGTGCGATTGCATTTATATGAAGTTCCTAAAGAGCCACAACTCCTCTATGGTGATGGAGCAGTGAAACACAACTCAGAGAGTTGCTAAGTCAGCACTGCACATCTCAGTGTAGTAAAGAGAACGACAGGGCACCCCCGCCACCGTGCTCCCACAGTCACCGTGCTCACAGAGGGAGGCGAGACCTCCCCCCAGGCCTCTTCGAGGTCTCCCCGCAGCGTATGGAACTTGGGCTGCGGACAGAGAGATCTTGTTCAAATCCCGGCTCTACCACTTTTTTAGCCGTGTGACCCTTGGCAAATTACCTGAGTTCCCTGAGCCTCAGTTTCCTCATCTGTGAATGGGAAAGCTGGAATAGACCAACCTCAGAGGGTTGCTCTGAGGTTTAATGAACCTGTAATGAACCAGGCCCAGTGCCTCGTAGGTGGTGAGCACTCAGCGAATGTTACCTATTTTTATTGTGATTATAAGACAGAGGAGTGGGTGGTGTTCTCTGCCTTTGCCACAGGGTGCTGACTTGCAAGACTTATAAGGCCCTGCTGATAGAGTACTAGTTGCCCACTCCAAATCCATTCTCCCCCTCTTCCCCGCTAATTGACTCTCCATTTTATTCAATATAACAACACACCTAGATCATACACACACACACACACACACACACACACACACACACACACATTTTTCCCAGCTTCCCTTGCAGCTAGGGGTTCTGTGTTCTGGCCAATAAGATGCAAAATGAAGCTCTTTAAGAGGCCGGTTCAGTCGGCACTCACCATCCGCCCATGCCACTCCTCCTCCTCCTTCCTGCCTGAAGTATAGACGTGATGACTGAGCCTCAGCAGCCTGGTTGAACCATGTGTCTATCTTAAGGATGGGAGCCTTGGACTAAGGCTGGATGGGTAGACAAGGAGCGGAAGGAGAGATGGTACCTGTATCCCACGTGATGAAGGAACGCTATAGTAGTCTTAGCTGTCTATCTCTTAACTTCTCCTTGTATGGTAAACATAAGCACCTGTCCTGCTGAAGTCACTGTATCTTTGATACTCACCGCTAATTGCAAATTGGCAATGATGCGCTTCCCCTTGGCCAAAAAATTGATAGGGGCTGGGCTGGCTGGATCGATGGCAGAATCCTGGTATAGGTAGCTGGTTCCTTCTCTGCTCTGGACTGTCCTTTTTTTCTCTCTCATACTCATACACACCTAGAGTGTGCTGAATGGTGGCCCCAAAAAGATATATCCATGTCCATGTCCTAACCCCTGAAACCTGTGAATGCCATCTTATTTGGGAAAAGGGTCTTTGCAGATATAATTAAGGATCTTAAGATGACGAGATCATCCTGGATCATCCTGGATGGGTCCTAAGTCCAATGACAAGTGTCCCTAGAAGAGACAAACAGAGGAGATGACAGGGAGAGGAAGAGGCAATGCGACCCCAGAGGCAGACCTTGGAGTGATGCAGCCTCGCGTCGGCAGGTGACCTGGAAGCTGGAAGAGGCAAAGATCAGATTGTTCCCTAGAGCTCCAGAGGGGTGTGGCCCTGCCGACCCCTTGATTTCAGGCTTGTGGCCTCCAGAACCACGAGAGAATGTATTTCTGTTGTTTTAAGCCACCCAGTTTGTGACAGTTTGTTACAGCAACCGCAGAAGCCTAATACATGCTCATTGACTCGCTGCATCCAGGCTTGCATTGAGCAGGGCTGGGGCCTTGAACCCTTGGCAGCTCCTCAGTAAATTCTTCCCGAACCTGGTGGATGTCTGCTTCCACCAGAAATCTTCCTGGGGGATGGAGGAGCAGGCCCACGACACGGACATTCCCTGCATACTCCCCTTTGCGGACTCTGTAAACAGCTGTATTCCCGGGGCAGCTGCAACCCTACCAAACGCAGAAGAGGGAAAACCATTCGTAACCATCTGGAGGACACAGCCAGATCCTCTTTGCTCTGAAATGTCTCTGCGTTTAGAAATCTAAACACAGTCCAGTTTGTCAAACTTCCTGAAGGACTGGGATGTATTAGACGGTTGCACAACACAGCTCCGTGGCTGCACTGCCTGCGTCTCTCCGCCCCACGCCAGCACCCAGGCGAGGAGAGGAAGGGGGCTGGAGAGCAGAGGAAGGGTACCCTGGTGAGTACACTTGGGAATCCAGAACCTTCCACCAGGCTGTAGAGAGAAAACCCGTCACACTCCCTTCATCAGAGCTGGAAAGCAACACAGGGTGGTGGTTACGTGTTGGTGTCAGACATGGATTTGAATCCAGGTTCTTCCTCTAAGCAGCTGTGTATCTTTGACCCATTCAACCTCTAAGATTTGTTTTACTTAGTCACAAAATGGGGATAGTAACTACTCCCACCTCTTAGAGTTGCTGTGGGATAAATGCATGAAAAGTGCTTTGGGCAGTACCTGGTGAAGGTAGGTGCACATGAACAGACACAGCCAGTATTTGGTTTCCAGCAGAATCCATGGGAATAGAAGCTTTTCCCAGCCACAGAAATCTATCAACAATGCATCCATTTCCTGTGGACAAGTTATTCAAAAACTTTCAAAACTTATCTCTGTATCTTTTTGTTGTTGTTTTTAAACAGGGCTGGCCAAAGCCTCATACCGCAAAATTCCCCCATTCCCTCCCTGGTGCCTGTGATTCCACTGCTAAGGGCTTCATCCTCTGGAACCTAGAGGGGCCGGCAAACTATCTGTAAAGGGACAGAGCATATACATTCTAGGTTTTGCAGGCTGTGTAAGGTTTTCCTCACATAGTCGTCGTCTTCTTTTTAAAATTTCTAACAACATTTTAAAAATGTAAAACACATTTTTAACTTGAGAGGGCTATGCAGGCCAGATTTAGCCAGAGCCCACAGTTGGCAGCCCCTGCTAGATGAAGGTTTAAAGGGACTCAGACTTTTCCTGCTTAGATTATCGTCTGCATAAAGGAGGCTTTGGGTGGTATCTGAGAGGGAAGGGGTATCCTATCTTCTCTCCCAGGAGAGGAGGCAGCGATGGCCACAGAGGAAAGGACCCACTGAAGGGACGAAATGGGTGAAGGACATGAAATAGCCCTGGAAGGCTGAGTCAGATCCCCACACTACCCGCTTCTGCCTGAGGCCAGTGTATTTCAGAGTCTCCTGATACTGGTGGTGAAGAACAGGTGAGAACCAGACCAACATCTGTGCTTCGATACCGCCTTCATTCCACGACTCCGAGATGCTGTCATTGTTCAGCAATCCAACAGCAAGATGCTCAGAAGTTCAAATGCTAAAATCCGATTTCATAAATAATTGACTCCTGTTGATAGGGTCTCCTCATCCCCTGACCTTTCATTCCAAGCAGCAAATGACAGAGTACAGTCGCACTCTGACAGCAACAAAGAAGCCGCCCCTGGATGACAGAATGAGATCAGTAAACGCAAACCCATGGCCAGGAGCCTCCCTTCTGCATTTGGTAGAAAGCTGGTTTATGAAGATGCTGGCCCCTGGCCCAGGTTCTGACAGATACGACTTCACAGAGGGGAGAAGGAGAGAGCTGAAGGTTAACAAAATCGAGCCTGGGAGGAATGCAGGCTACTCCTTGATCAAAAGAGATAATGACAATGAATGAAGATGTTCTTTACCCAAATCACAAAAAATTAAATAATTATAAACATGCTTAACAGAATGTGGAAAGACAATCCTCAATGATTTCTGCTACGGCATATTTCTCAAGAGGTCTTTGTTTCCTACTAAAAGTTCATTCTTTCCCTGAGTTTCTTTTATACCCAAGGCATTGGTCAGATTTATCCAGCAAAACAGAACCAATAGGCATGCATATATATAAGACAATGTGCTTGATAGATGATATATAACATAGGCATATATGTGCATACATACATAAGACAGTGTGCTTGCTCTTAACAAAATTAATACATCCTATTGGTGACATATGCATCTGTATTTGTGTGTATATATTATATATAGAGAGAGAGATGGAGAGAGACAGAGACAGAGAGTTTTATTTTAGGGATTGGCTCACGTAATTGTAGGACTGGCAAGTCCAAAATCTGTAGGGCAGCCCAGCAGGCTGGCTGGAAACCCAGGAAAGTTAGTACCACAGCTTGAGCCCACAGTCGGTGTGCAAGCAGAATTCTCTCTTCCACTTTAAAGTCTACTGATTTATTTATTTATTTATTTTTTAAATTTATTTATTTTTTTTTTTGAGACAGAGGTCTCACTCTGTTGCCCGGGCTAGAGTGAGTGCCGTGGCGTCAGCCTCGCTCACAGCAACCTCAAACTCCTGGGCTGAAGCGATCCTCCTGCCTCAGCCTCCCGAGTAGCTGGGACTACAGGCATGTGCCACCATGCCCGGCTAATTTTTTCTATATATATATTTTAGTTGGCCAGATAATTTCTTTCTATTTTTAGTACAGACGAGGTCTCGCTCTCGCTCAGGCTGGTCTCGAACTCCTGAGCTCAAACAATCCACCCGCCTCGGCCTCCCACAGTGCTAGGATTACAGGCGTGAGCCACCACGCCTGGCCAAAAGTCTACTGATTTAAATGTTCATCTTGCCTAAAAATATTTTTACAGCAAGAACATCTAGACTGCGGTTTGACCCAAACTGGGTGCTACTGTGGCCTAGCCAAGTTGACACTAACCATCACACACATCATCCTACTGTTTTTCCTTGGGTTCCCCCAATTAGCCACAGGTATTAGATAATCAACTTGTAACCAAGTCATCCTTTGTCTGAGATGATAAAAGGGGACAGCAATAGATTATCCCCAAATGGCATATCCTATCCATTAGAAATGCATTTGACTATAAGTGACATAAAATCAAAAGAACAATAGATTAAAAGGAAGAGTTTATTTTTCTCACATATTAAGAAATCCAGTGATGCCATAGGAGACCCATACTCTTTCTACCTTTTGCTTTGCTATCCTACATGTGTTGGATTTTCCCTTCATATTTGTAGTCTCACATTAGCTGCCATAGCTCCAGACAGCACGTGAACATTCGAGGCACAGAAAACTAGAGTGAGAAGAGAGAGGGGTACCAGCTGGCTCTTTCCTCCTTGCAGTCTTCCACCTGTTTCATCAGATGGTGCTGCCACGTGGCCACCTTGAGTTGCAAGGGAGGCTGGGAAAGCAAGTGCTTCCCAGAGCAGGGCACAATGATGCTCCAAGTAGAATTGGGGCTCTGTTGGCAAGAAAAAAGGGGACGTGATTATCGAGTGGGTGACTCACAGTGTCTGCCACAAGGACTAGTTTACAATGATTTTTGTCTGGATTTGAAGAGTGTCTCTTTAGTTATGCATTTAGTCATTCATTTAAAAACACATCAACGTGGTAGATTTGAGATACCACAGGAGTAAGACAGTGTACTTGCTCTTAAGAAAATTAAGTCTGTAGTGGAGTTTTCTAAGAATAAAGCACTTATTAGGAGAGAGGCGGGTAGAAGAGGGATACCCGGTTCACCCTTCAGGAGGAAGTGGGTGGAGAGACTGGACAGCTTCCGGAGGAGACAGTAGGACAGTCTTCCAGGATGGCCAGGAGTCGGCCGTGAGGATGAGGACCGACGTGTGACAGTGAGTTATGTGAGTCAGTCAGGGTCTCTCCAGGAAAGCGGACATCTCTTCAAAGATCTACAGCACAGGTAAATTGGCCATACAGTAGAGACAGATGCTGACAGTTAACATGGGGTGATGAGGCAATTCAGAGATCAGCACCAGCAGGAAGCCACTACCCCCTCTGCTAGAGGGACAAAGGAGGGAATCAGGAGCTGAAATCACAGTGGGCCTGTTTGGCAAAAGCTGGAACTACAGAAAAGACAGTCGCTGCTATAGAAGCCACCCAAGACAGCAAGGAGAGAACTACCCTGGCTTCTCTCTTCTTTCTACCCTCTGTTATTTTGCTGGTATCTCTCCCTGGCCTAACCCATCCAGCTGGACATCTGAGACACAGGAGCCTGTGAAATGCAGCCTGCAAGCGTCAGCATGGTGGATAAAAACAGAGCAGGGAAGGGTGAGGATGGATTCGGGGCAAACAGGCCCAGGCCCAGGGTTGCACCTCTAGGGAACTGTGAGCATAACTAATGTGTAGTAAAGACAGCCAACATGTATAAGCATTACTAAATGCCAGGAGTCTTGCTTAGTGTTCAGCGTTTTCTCTGCACTAACATATTTGCTTAGTGCAGGTAAGGTGCACAGAGAGGAGTGGGAGAAGATGAGGCTGCAATACGGAATTGGAGCAAGGCTCACATCATAAAGGGTTTATATGCCAGACCAGTGGGTTTGAACTTTGTCCCAGAGGCACTAGAGAATCAATGAAAGACTGGAAGGAGAAGAATTATATAGTCTGATTTGCATTTGGAAAGATCATTCATGTTTGTGTTCGTGTCCGAGGTTCTGAGAATTGCTAATTCATCGAAGTAAACAATGGAGATCTGAGGAAGGAGAACTCGGAGTGTGACCAGCTTCTCTTCCCACCTTCTCTGTTCCCCTCCTCAGAGCAGACAGCATCACTTCGGAACACTTGTGTCATCTGTTGACATAACTAGAATCTTCGTTTACTTTAGCTCAGCAAGGCTGGAGTGGCAGACCCTTTTAAAACAAAATATTTATTACTAATCTATACAATAGTTACAATAGTTAATGGATTACTATATTACTCACCTCATTAACACACTTCCGGAGAAATCTACATCCTAGCAATATTTTAGAGATAGTCTTGCTCTATCTTTTAGTTCCTTAAAGCACATTGTGGTCCTGTTGATTTGCTTTTCAAGTTTTAAAATAAATCGGTGTCATTTGTCACCGGGCTGTGTAGGTGGCAGTCGGAGACAGAACCTCAGATTAACTTGAAGTGTTGACACAATGTTATCACAGAGCCAAGACTTATGGCCTTAGAAGAGACATTTAGAGTTCCTCTCTTCCAACAACGTCTTCCACAGATGAGAAGAGCGAGCTGCACAGATAAAGCAACTAGCCCAAGGATATGGAAGTCGCCAGTGGAGGTAGCATTGCAACCCACGCTCCCACACCGGCACTTCTTCCACACTCGGCTTCATTGCCAAGGTGTTCAGAGCTAAGAAGAAGCTGTCATTTTTAGAGATATTGCTCAGGTGGTGAAAATCCCATCTCACAAGGACTTAAGCAGAGAAGGGAGTTTATTGGCTTCAGAAATAGTTTAGGGGGAATGCTAATTTCAAACATGGGTCAGAACAGGGACTCTCTGTTATCGTCATGACTCAGTCACTTTCTCCTTCTTGGATTACTGTCCGGGCTGGTTTCATTCAGGCGTGATGGAGCAAAGATTAAGGAATGTTAAACTGACTATTTTAACAGGGGCTTCCGCTGGCATCCCTTTCTCCCTCTTCTGGGGGAGGGAAGAGTACATCTGCCTCCTTTCTGGGGTGCTTCTACAGATCCCTCTGGAAGACAGGACTGAATACCCATTTGCCCTGCCCAGAGGGGCTTCTGATTTCATGGTGGGTGTCTGTGCCTGGCTCCCCCAGGGTTTGAGAGATACCCTGACGCAGTGATAAGCAAGCTTGCTCAAAAAGGAGACTTTTGATCTTTATGCCTAGACAAACAATTCCGAGGCTGAGCCCACGCTGGCTCACCATGTCAATGTTAGGGGAAAAGGCCTTTTCATATACAGTAGAGCAAGTTTTCCTTTTATTTTGGAAATACAATGTTTCTTGAATGTCCCAGTATCTTTGCACACTTATGTATAAGCTTTTGGTAAGAGGAAGAAAAATGTAAGGGAAGACAAGAGGACAGTCAGTCATTGCAATTTGTCTACAGACCCTATCTTGTGTATGTTTTAAGTCCGCTACTTCATATCTCCCTCTGAATTCTAAAACTTTGTCATAAGGTTTCCTTTTGGTATCTCTATGCTTTTCAGAGGAAGAGGTTTGGAGCTTGTCGGAGTCCTTTCATGTCTGACTGATAAAGCTGCATGTTTATTTAAATTCAGTCACAGTGAATCCATTTCAAAATTATATATTATACCCCTGCCCCCTGATCAATTGCTGTTCTCTTTCCCCCTCCCCTTAGGCCCACTCCTAGATGTCCAGTGAATTTAAGAGATGTAAATCAGAGCTCTGGGATGAAATGATAGGAAAAAAATTATTTCTAAGTTTCAGGACTATGTGGAATTGACATATTTCCAAATGCCCCTAGCCTCCCCAGTTCCTCATGCCAAGCCCGTCTCATCTCACTTGATTTTGTCTTATTTTATTTCACTTTGTTTGATTTCTCAACCCAGACCCTTTATTTTTCTGATCGTGTCTCATCTGGATGGAATTGCAGTGTGATCCTTTTCCACCTGATGGATAATTTCCTGCACTGCACGTTGCAAGACAATCTGGTGAACACTCCTTCCTCCCGCCGAGCCAAAACGTTTCATAATTCTTCAGTCCTTTGCAGGACGATCCAGCTCAGAAGCTGCAGTGACTCAGAAGAGGATGAATGTTTCCTTTGGTCTTATCTTTTTTTTTTTTTTTTCCCTTTTAGTTTCTAAGTACATGTCTTAAACTTTATCTGGGACTGTTAGGGCTGGTTGAATTCTGCTTCAGAAGTCAGGGGACTGTGTTTTCATAGCCATTCACTTTACTGGTGACTTTCTGTGACTCCAAAAAAGGTCACAGAGAGTCGATACACTTTGCTTCCCCATCTGTTTATAATAAGACCTCACAAAGCCCCATCAGGTTGGATGAACCTAGTTTATAGAGTGCTCAGAAATCCTTGAAGGACATTCAGCCCCCAAAAGTCTTTTCATAGTTAGCAGACCTGCTGCTAGGCAGGCAGACACTCTGCGTGAGGGGGTGATTACTTCCTCTCCCAGATCTAGTAGTCAGTTTTGTAAAAGAGTTGTCAGCCCACTCCTAGCTTCTCTCTGGGTTCCCCATGGGTATTACAATCTTTATTTCTAATTATTAAAAAGTTGCAGGTTTTTTTTTTTTTCACCTTGGGAAAAATTGGACCCATTTTAGCAGTAGGAAAAAGAGAAATCAAAAGTACATAATGAACCTCTGCAGGGTGATTTACATGTTCTTTTTGTTGTGGTGGTGGTTTCACAGGTGTATACGTATATCAAAAGTTACCAGAGTTGGCACTTTAAACAAATGTGTATAGTCGATTGTGTTAAAACAAAACAAAACAAAAAGCTGTGTCCAATTCCCCCTTTCTAGTCCATGAGTTCTCTTAACTACCTTGCAATGTTACTAATAAATGCTGTCTATGTTTAAAAAACACCGTCAGGAAATAATATTGGTTCGGACAAAACTTTCTAAAGTGGCTTAGGGTCTTATTTTTTTTACCTACTCTCAGAATCTAAGAACTGAAAGCCAGATTCTGTTTCCAGAAAAAGAGATTTAAGGGTAATTTGCCATCAGAAAGATGACAAAGTGATAAAATTCTACCGGAAATTATTTAAGACAAAGCTGTGTGCAGGAGATAGCTGCGAATGCACTCTTAAAGAACCTTTAAAAATGTAAGGCTTCGCTTGTGTACCATCTTAATTGTTATCATGTGGTTACCTTGTCACCAGTTTCTTGTGGCCTGTGATTTTAGGCAATATTTACTGGTCAATTTTGAGGCTAAAATTTCAAACAAGTTTCTATACACTGGAACAGGAAATATGAAGCAAGAAAAGAGTCCACTATCATTTAAACCTTCTTCACGTGTTTATAGCAGGTGAACCCCAGTAAGTTCTCCTGAACGTCCTCAGCGTGGCCGGCCCAGAACGTGCAGTAACGTGATCTGCTCAAGCCGGGCCCAGGTGAGGCTCAGCTGGGCAGGTATTTCTAAATAGCTTGCAGGAGAAGCCGTTTCCACGCAACACGCCCAGGGCTCTGATTTCATGCAAGCTGCTTTCCAAGGGGCAGAGCTGTTGTTGGAAAGGTCTGAGACCATTGTTTCTGGAAATTTGGGATTTGGACCACACTCTGCCCCTACCTGCAGGCCCAACAGTGAGTATTTGGGAAAATACTAGAGAGTATTTGTAATCTAGAGAGATTTTCAGTCGCACCCAGGCTGCAGGTAAAGGGCAGGAGCTGTCACTTTGTGGTTCTCACGGCTTCTGCTCACAGTGTCGGTGTCTGGTTCCTCAGACTTTGCCTTTTTTTCATGCTCTCCGTTTTCCTTCATTTTCTTTGTTTCCATAAACAAGGCCTGGTGGGGAGATGAAGCGGGTAAGCGTGTGAGCCGTGGCCCCCCGGACACTGTTCAGGGAGTTTAATAGAGGCTTTTGAAGTCTTGTAAAGTGAAGTGAGAAATAGCAGCTGTTTGTCCACTGTGAGCCTCCACTAACGATGAGACGTGCATGTGTCATAAAGGCAAGCACACTGCAGAATGGGACAGCTGGAGAGAGGCCCCGAGAGGCCTAGCAGCGCGGGGAGAGGTAAAGGTGCAGGTTGTTGGTTCCCCTGCGGCCGACACACAGGTGTGATGCTAGCACTGCTTTAGGAAAAGGCCTCCGTGCCCCAAACCCGAAAGGAACGTGAGATCGGTTAAGTCCTCATCTGCTGCACATCTGAGCATCCTAGACAGGCTCTCAGCTCGGCAAAGCCCGCCTGCCTGGACACTGACTTTTTTGTTTTTCTTTAAGAAAACATGCATTCCAGGATTTACACTTCAAAATGGGGACTGTCCTCCCCTTAGTCACCACCCTGGAGGCACACACTTTTGTCCACCAGAGCCGCCCTGGAATGCTGCTTTAGGGAACAGGCCTACCAGCAAAGATAAAGTCTTGTGAGCTTTTTCTATGGTGGCAAGCCAAATTTTGGCTTGGATTTTGGGAAAGATGCTTCCATTTGATAAATGAAACATGTGGTCACCCAGTAATGTGGTTTGGCCTGGAAAAACAAGACACAAGTTAGTATAAAATCATAGCTAAGGTTTATTGAGGCAGGTCCAGTACTGTTCTAAGTGTTCGGGATACATTATCTTATTTAATTCTCAGAATAACCCCATGGGGTGGGTAGTTAGCATCTCAGCTGTACAGAGCAGGAAACTGAGGAAAGAGGAGTTGAACAATGTGTCCAGTGTTGCACAACTAGCTGGAGGTCTGATTCCAGAAGCCTCGCTCTTAAACGTTCACATTCTCCCTGTTTACTTGAGTGGCTTATAAATCTCTGGCTTGAGGGGTTACCTAAGGGACTTCCTGACTCAGTCTCTTAATTTTCCACAGGTCCGTGAGACCTGCCGTCTCACCCTTAGAGTTACTACTCCGGCATTTTGTTTGACAGAGGCTCCTATTAAAGGCACATCTGTTAATTTGGAGAGCATTGATTTAACTATGCTCAATCAATTAAAAAGACTCAGAGACCAGGGAGCTGTGAACATGCAAAATAGAACCAACACATTTTTCTATGGGAGATGAGCAAAGTTGTCAAGTTTTACTTTGCTAAGTCAACAGTTTTTAAATGTATTTCACTCTCATTTTATTAAAGACCGACTTAAAAAACACAATAAGTAGGAATTTTAAAAACATCACAATTTAAAAGCTCTAAATTTATTCCCATGAACAAATCACTACACTGTTCTTATTTTTCTCATTTTGCTTCAAACCAGTGAAAATGGGGCCCCAAACCACTGATGGCACCAATGCAAGATCTGATATTTGGGAGCTTCTACCCTTTGGCGTTGTATTGGCAACACTTTCATTGTGAACATAGCTGGGAAAAGCCAGGATGGTATTTATTATATTCATTTATAACTCAGACTTCCCACTAACTTCATCTGGTTTCTGTCCTCCCCAACACACAATTAGTCTGAATATTTGAGGTTTCCCTATTGTCTCCAGGAAGGTTCCTGGAGACAAGGTCAAATCACGGGCAAGTCTCACACAGGTCGGACGTGCCGTGTTTTGAGCCATATGAACTTGTCCCTAAATAATTTTTAAAGTAAAATCACCGTGTTACTGAAGTTATTAAGTGTTTCAACCAAATGAGTGAGTAGGTCTTGGGCCAAAACCAAAGAGCATATGTTAAAGATGACCACAGGCCGGGCGCGGTGGCTCACGCCTGTAATCCTAGCACTCTGGGAGGCCGAGGTGGGCGGATCGTTTGAGCTCAGGAGTTCGAGACCAGCCTGAGCAAGAGTGAGACCCCACCTCTACTAAAAAAATAGAAAGAAATTATATGGACAGCTAACAATATATATAGAAAAAAAATTAGCCGGGCATGGTGGCGCATGCCTGTAGTCCCAGCTACTCGGGAGGCTGAGACAGGAGGATCGCTTGAGCTCAGGAGTTTGAGGTTGCTGTGAGCTAGGCTGACGCCACGGCACTCACTTTAGCCTGGGTAACAGAGTGAGACTCTGTCTCAAAAAAAAAAAAAAAAAAAAAAAAAAGATGACCACTGATTTAAAAATGATAATTCGTCACAGTACAAATGGGCACAGAGAATTAACGTCAGCCTTGAGGCGAAGGCATGGCTCTGATCGATGTTTGGGTGGGTCTGATTTGTTTGGGGCCAGTGACCTTTCCCTGCTACAGTTTTTTTCAGAGCTTTTCTGACCATTCGACATTACAGGGTTCTTCTTAGTGTACAAGCTGCAGGTTATCTTGAGGGCAACATCTCCTTTTCTGGGGTTGTACATGAGAATTCCACCAGGAACACTGCATACCATCACCTTATTTTAGTATTTATTCCTTTGGCGTCTTGGGAACAATCCGTCAATAGTGTGTGAAATGTCTTAACATCTTCCTTTTTAAATAAAGCCAGGCACACTGTGAGGAAGTACTCCTTCAGTGACATCTTTAAAGATCCAAAATAAAATGCTGCACTTGATACACTTATAAAATCTGTGACTCTTAAACCAAGTCTCTGTACCTTTGGGTCACCCAGATAATTTGGACAGTGTAGACAATCGCTTCAAATACTTCAGAATTTGGACCACTCATGTCCACCCTCCGTTTTCAGAGTGATTCAGAAGGCAAATCAAAATAGAGATAAGGGCTTTGAGGTTTTTTAAAATAATTTTCCAGCAAGCCAAGTGGCCATGGACTTCTGGAAAGAGACAGGTCTGAATCCCCGTGTGGGTTCTTGCCATTTACGTTCCTATGACCTTGAGCAACTTAATTTCTCTAAGCCTCAGTTTCCACATGGGTAAAAAAGGGATGAAGAAAGATACTACATGTAAAGGTCTTAGCACTGTATCTAGTGCATAACAAAAGATCAAAAAATGTGGCAGAGAGGATCTCAGCTCACAAATGTTCTATGTGTCTCCTACATTTCCCAGAATCCCTCGATGTTGGTTGGAACCAATGGACTGTGAGCCCACGTGTCACATCCGGGCTGAGGCAGTCAGTGGAAAGCTGGTGTGTGCCCCCTCCCTCTCCTCCTGCCATAGTGACCTTGAAAGCTCCATGTTGAGATGGCGGCATCACAAGATGGAAAGATCCTGAACCCCTGAGTCACTGCTTGGAGGAAAAGTCCTGCTGAACCACCTCAAAGTTTGTATAAAGGTACGTCAAACACCACCTCAAAGTTTGTATAAAGGTACGTCAAACTTTTCCGTGTAAAGGCACTGAAGTTTTGAGGATTGTCAGTTGTTGTAACTCACATTAATTACCCTAGCCTACCTTGTGATTGAGATACGTATATACGCTCATTCAACTCATCAGACCACATTTCTTCTACCTGAAACCCATTTTCATGATGCTAACTCAGTTCCTCTGGGTAGGAAATTCAGAGAAGTCTTTCAGCTCATGCAGAAGTTAACTCCTCTTGACCTATAAGAGGAGAAGCCTATTTCAGTGGTATGACTTCCAACCAGCCAGTTACCCAGTTGTTGGGAAGAATCTGGCTCTGAGCTTGCTCTGTCCCCTGCGAGGATTTCCAGCTTCTCTTCTCAGATTATTTCTACTCACATATAACTTCCCACAGTCATCTTCCCTCTGCACTTGTGTCCAGATTTCCTCTTCTTACAACCACACCAGTCAAATTGGATTAAGGCCCCCACCCTGATGACCTCATTGCAATTTAATTACCTCTGTAAAGACCCTTTCTACAAATACAGTCTCATTATGAGGTCCTGGGAGTTAGGACTTCAACGTAGGAATTGTGGCAGGGACCCCATTCAGCCTTTAACACTGGGCAACCGGGATTTCAGTGAGAAGTGACGCCCAAACATTGGAGTTACCGGCGTTGGGTTCACTGGGTGAATCTGAGCCAGGTGCCGCAGCGAGTCAGTCTGCTGAGTTTTTAATTTAGCTAATTTAAATGATCTCAAGATCGATCCTAAATGTATCTACAGCCAGTTGGAAGGGTGCAGCCTTTAAAAAGTCATTTGACTCCGTAAAGTGGGACATGTATAAAAATCATAAAATTTTCAAAATAGATAAACAGAAAGTCATTTCAGATGGAACTGTAAGTGGGCTTGTCCATGATCTCCCTTCCCTAAGTTGGTAAACAACAGCAGAAAATTGAAAAGCGAAAGAATATTCAGTTCACAATTTGTGCTTTAACTTTCATGCGTTCGTTTGGTTTGTGTTTGTCACTCGGCTGGAACCGGAGAGCGAGATGAGCCCATTTACTGATTTAGTTGGAGCGGTTGGTTGACGTGCCTTCCTCGGGGGCTTGTTTCCAGCCTGCAGAGGAACTCTGCATCCAGATAAATAAAGCTCAGGCCAGAATCTTTTCCAATTAGATGAAAATATTTCCTTTTAAATTGGTTTTGCTGTACTTTTTAAACATGTAAAAAGACCAATTTGGGGTTTCCTATATCCTTCAGGGTCCTTTCCCTGTTTCAAACTCACGCATATGTGTAAAAACATAAAAGGAAGTTAAATCAAGACTCCTGGAGCAGGGAGATGTGATTAATTGCTGGCCTTTTTAAGGCAAGTCACTACACAAAGCTAAGTAATAAATTAATAATGCCTCAGCTCATGAGTTAACAAAGCCGGCTTGCCTCAGAGGCAGACGATGATAATTTGTAAAGGCCTTTGCAGGCAAGATGTCTCAGCCAGCCCTTGGGAGGTAAAACAATTCGGAGTAACATCCACCATGACAGCCCTTGCTTATAACTGCAAGAAATCTAACGAATCAGTCTCGGATCCTGGAGCTCATTCCAGGTTAGATTAGAAAGAAGACACTTTCCTTTGACCCGCACAGAGTTTGGGCAGGGAGGGAGGCCTATTTTGTGGCGGTGTTAGGGAGATGGTGGGCAGGGGCTCCAACAAAAGCCTCAATGGTCTGGGCCAACATCCTAAGTATTCACTCATGGCCCAGGAGTCTTGGAGCAAGCGCTATGGGAGACAAAGCGGGTCAGAGGCTATAGATGGGGGCGGCATGCTGCAGGGGTCTGCTGAGCAGTTTGCAGCAGGCGGTGGATCTGCGTGGCCTCCCGGGAGCCTGCGGGGCAGCCCAGGCCCGACCCCAGCGACCCCTCAGCTGGGATCGTGCCCTCTGTGCCCAGGCTGGGTCAGCAAGGCTGCAGAGAGCCTGCAACCCGCCCAGAAGAGACCTGGAGGGACTCGCCCTTCACTCATTGCATCTGCCTGTTTTCCTCCCACGGACCGGGGAGAAACAAAACCACGTTCTGACTTGGGCCCAGGCCTCCGTCGCCTTCTTATAGCTGCTCATTGCCGGAGGTCGCTTTGTGCTCATCACAGACGCGGAACGTTTCTGTGCCTTGGTTACTCACAGGGTTGCCATGGGGTTTGGTATTTATAAAATGCTTAGCACATGGCTGGCACATGGCAAGGGCCGTAAAGGCCTTTCTCAATCAGTCACAGAGGCTGATAAGATCTGCTTACTGCAGCGTCTGCAGACCGGCTGTTCCCGCGGGGGAGGGGAGGCCAGGCTCAGGCCCGTGGTGCCCAGAGACGCAGCAATGGCCTGGCCGGGCCTGCGCTGTGTGGCTGGGCAGAACAAGCCCAGAGCCCTGCGGAAAGAGCACGGTTCTCAGCTTTGGGAGTGCTGGCTGTGAGTCCTGACTTCGTCAAAAATGCATCCTGTGCATGTCAGCAAGTCATGTAGCCTTGTGCCCTCTGCCGCTTCATCAGCAAGGGGAGTCGGAAAGTGGTTTTACTGCACACATTTCAGCATGTCTTTCCTGATAACAAAGGCATTCTCTTATACATCTACAGATATTAACTCAGGAAATTTAACACTGATACAATTTTATTTTACGTTAATAATTTACAGTCTGTATTTATAATTATCCAAATTGACCAATAATGTCCTTTCTAGGCTCTTTGTAGTTTTTTAAAATATATTTTGTGTATACCCTTTGACTCAAGTTCTTAAAACTTTTAAATGAGTTTACGAGTTGCTTTCTCTCTGAGTCTCAGTTTTCCTCATCTCTAAAATGGGGCTAATGACAGACACGTAGCTCTTAATGTTGTTAGGATTAGATGATACATGCCATGTAAAGCATGGAGCATGCTGGCAGGACAGGGAGTGCTTAGCAAAAGGTCGATGTCTTAAATTTTGCCAAGAAATCTTATCTAAGGGCCATGCTTCTCAGCCCAGCAATTGAGAGAATCATTTCATGTTCGTCATCCCACTACCAGTGTCCAAGGGGACACTACAATTTCAGCTCAAAGTCTTCCTGACATGCTGGTTTCAAGCTAGCGCTCAAGGAAGCACAAACTTTGTTCGCCTACGTCAAGCCTGTCCCTTTGTTTTGCTTTTGGCAAGGACATCACGCATCACCCAAAACACCCAGTGAGTACTGGAGGAGGATGAAATTCATTGCTGATCTTTTCTCAATTCTTCCCTCCTGTGCTCCCCAACTCCTGCTCAACCACCACCAAAATTTAATTATTTCCACTCTCTTTCTTCAGCAGATATTTGTTTAAATAAATAAAAACCTTCTGGTTGTATTTGCCAAGTCGTGGCGGCTGGGTCGGGGAGAGAGGGACCACTGCTGAGCAGACAAGGTACAAAGTAAATGTTTATGTATCACTTAAAATCCGGTCTGTGCGTGTGTCAGAAGTTTGCACAAATCTCTGAATCGATTTTGATTCGGGAGCTTTTTAGACAATAACCAACATATTTTCACATACAAATTTCCGTGGGGTTCATTTTTCAGTGACAAAGTCCAGCTTATCTTGAGTGCCGCTGTCCCTGAAATCATAAGCATATGTCCTGCCACTACGGAAAATTAATTTATCGAGACAACAAGCTGGCAGGGAGGAGGGCAGTGTGCAAAACAGGAAACCATTGCAAATGCTTCCATACTTCTGCAGGAGACAAATTACTTTGCTTTTTTTCACTAAGAACAACTGCAGAAGTGAGTATTCTATTTCCTAGACTTATAAAAGCCTAATTGGTACCCATATGTCAGACTATAATATTTCTTCCAGCCCTTTAAGTCTGCTGCAAGATTGCGATGGGGGGGAAGAAAGAATAATTGAGTTCTCCTTTGAAGGAGACGGCTCCACGTGAAAATGCACAGACTCCGTCTCTAAGCGGCTTGGCTACTACGACCTTTACTTGTTCACGGCCCTTGTTAGGGCCTCTCATCCTCCCAACCCAAACCCCACCCAGCCCTTGGTCTCTCCCCCACAGTGCAAAAGCCCCAAATCACTTCTTTGTGAGCCTAAAGATTATTCTAAAGCCCCTGGTTCATTTTGCAATATCCCAGAAGAAGGTACACATGAGCTTTTCAAGAGGACACAAGAAACTAATTCGTTATTATTGAATGCAAAGAACTTTCCTGGGAGGGGGGAAATGAACTGGATGTGTGTGTGCCCCCCAAATTCATATGTTGAAACCCTCACCCCTAAGGTGGGGGTGCTAGGAGGTGGGGCCTTCAGAGGTGATTAGATCCTGAGGGTGGAGCCCGTGTGAGTGGAATTAGCTCCTCTGTGCAGAGGCCTTGGGGAGCCAGCTAGTCCTTTCCGCCATGTGAGGACAAGGCTAGAAGGCTCCGTCTGTGAACCGGGAAGGGTCCTCAGTAGACGCTGAAACTGCAGGCACCTTGATCTTGGACTTCCCAGCCACTGGGACTGTAAGAAACAAAATTCTGTTGTTGATAAGTCCCCCAAGTCCTTGGCAGGGTTTTTTGGCTGTTTTCTTCACTCTGCACCCCAACACCTAAGACGAAGCCAGGCTCATTCTTGGTGCTCAATCGATATTCACTGAATTAAGGAATAAATAGATGACAGTGGACACTTGCAGTGGTTTTTCCCCTGAGTTCCCGGGAGGAGGAGAAATCAGAATACCCTCAGATCAATCACGCCACCCCGGCACGGAGCTGTGTCCAGTGTCCCCTGGTGGACACGTGGATGTCTGAGCGAAAATCAGGGTATCCTATTAATATTTGCAAGGGAGAAGGGAGTAAAGGGAAATGTATGCCAAAGAGAAATTGAGAGAGAAACAGACATAGACCGGCAGAAACATTTTTACAGAACTATGAGCATATTATACATGCTATTTTTAATCAAATAGTACATTAATATTACTTGAATTAACATTAGAAAAGTAAAACTAAAGTCAAATGGAAGGAATTGCTGCCCTTTATTTAGTTAAATGTTCTCTACCACGGAGATATTATTTCCTCAAAATTCCCTTTTGGGGAAATAAGGTTAAGAAGAGATATTATGAAAAATGTTAAAAGGTTGGAGTCCTTATTTTTTTAGCAACATGTTTCAGTTTTAGACAGTATTGAATGACTCCCGGATACGAAGGATGAGTAAACCTTTAGACTTGAACTTCCTCCCATCCCTCCACTCTCACCTCCCAATTCTGGCTCTATTACTATTTTGACAATGTCATTGTTTATAATATGCACATTCTGTTGTGGAAACATTACTCCCATAATTGTTTAATATCATCAGTTCCACCTTCAAATGAATTGCATGATCATGCTAAGTCTTTTTTTTACCCCAGCCTGTCCACTCCCAAATACTTTATTTTTATTCCAATTACTTAATTTTCCTCAAGAGGGACCCATGGGTGTGGATGCCCTGAGTTCTGTCATGGGTCAGGATATTTATCTGTGCCTTTTTTACTGGAACTCCTTCTGGATTGGCGAAATAGTCTTGAGTCACACTTTCCCTGGGAAATTCTAGAAGGCGCCTCAGTGTATCCTGGCATTGGATATCGAGGATCAAAGTCAAAGCCCAACCCACCCAGCTTGCTTTACTTGTTCAGTCCTGTGCTGAAGGACTTTAAGTTCTTAAGTCCAATAAGTTAATGAGGAAATGTCTCAGAGTTGCTCGTTGAGTGTTCGTGTTTCTTGGCCACGGTGTGCTCTTTCAATCTGCAGCCCTGTTCCTGCACTTGCCAGAGCAATTTTGTTGCTTTCTGTATTTGCACATTTACTCTGTCGTATTTGTAGATTCTCTGCACTAGCAACAAGTCGACTCAAATTGCTTTGTGTTTCCCACATGCATCTCACTGTGAAATCTCAAGCGTTTTTTCTATGTCTGTAATTTTATTCTGAGCTGTGTCTATTTTGTTGTTTGCTATTTTTATCTATGTATCAGTCCCATGATAATGTTGTTTTTTGGTCTCTCGCTTATTTCTACAGGACAATAAATATCTACCTTTTCAGATCATTCTCTCATTTCATCATTTCTTCTTTGGACTCCAGGGTGTTGAATTCATGTTCTCCTTCGCCTGTTCTATAACTCAAAGCACTCAGGGCAAACAATACACCCTGCTAGTTTGCTTCTTTGCACATTTGGAGCTTTTGATGAAAATTCTCAATATTGTACTAATTCAAGGCTTCCAGGGGTGAGCACAGGGTTAGAAACTATACTTTTTAAAAAAATCTGTCCTCCCTTTCTTTGTCCTTCACTTTGTGAGGTCTATGACATTAGACTGCACTCGTTTCCCTGCTCACTTTTTGCTGCTGATTTTTTGCTGTTTTCATTATTTTTTTTCATATTTTAGATATTGAGGGTGCACGAGTCCCTATTTTGCCTTTATTCTGCCATCTTTCTTCAGAAATCTATATTGTTTATTTTGATTTTCCCTTATTATAAAGTCAGGAAAAAGTGACCTCCATTTAAAAAAAAATCAATGAGATCATATACATAGAGTTCATTAAAAACTTGAAAGTACTATGCAAACCTTATTTTTAAAAAATTATAGAATCTCGGCCGGGCGAGGTGGCTCATGCCTGTAACCCTAGCACTCTGGGAGGCCAACGCGGGAGGATCACTC
The DNA here is from genome assembly GCF_041146395.1 of Eulemur rufifrons. Lineage (NCBI taxonomy): Eukaryota > Metazoa > Chordata > Mammalia > Primates > Lemuridae > Eulemur > Eulemur rufifrons. The sequence continues at coordinate 32,329,124 of NC_091006.1, forward strand.
GAGGTCAGGAGTTTGAGACCAGCCTGAGCAAGAGCAAGACCCCGTCTCTACTAAAAATAGAAAAATTAGCCAGGTGTGGTGGTGCGTGCCTGTAGTCCCAGCTACTTTGGGAGGCTGAGGCAGGAGGATTGCTTGAGCCCAGGAGTGTGAGGTTGCTGTGAGCTAGGCTGACACCACAGCACTCTACTCAGGGCATCAGAGTGAGACTCTGTCTCAAAAAAAAAAAAAAAAAAAAAAAAATTATAGAATCTTAAGGTTGGAATAGACCTAGGATCTTGTGTTTTAATCCCACACTCACCTCAGACATCCACCTATATTCCTGATGATGGTTTCTGCTCCCCTCCATGACAGGGACCTCACTTCTTGGCAAAGCACATCATTCAGTGGGTGCACAGCTCCGAGAGTCCGTAATCATCTCTTTATATTAAGGCCAAATGTGCTTTCCTGAGCTTCAGCCTATAGTTTCTAGCTCTGCTCTGCTTAGCAGGTGGCATCATGGGCAGCATTCTACATTGTCATGACGTAGAGACATTGACATCTTGAAAGGAGAAAATAAAAACTAAAAGATCCCGGGTGTTTATACAGGAACAATACAGATCACAATAATTTGTGTGAACTATTTTGTATTTGTACCCAAAAAACATGAAGAAGAAAAAGAAGATTTTAACTGTAAAAATGCCTGATTAACCTTGTAGCAAATGTTTATCTGACTCTAACCGAATCCTGCAAAATTCTTGTTCAAAGCTCATCCTAGAAATGTTGGCAACCTTTTAAAAAAAAAATTAAATGGAGTGTTGCTGATATCTGGCTATTATCGCCTCTCTCTGCCTCTCAAGCTGCCAAATAAGCACTTGTTGAGTGAGGAACATACTTTCCAGTGTTCAGACCACTTCTCAGGAGGAAACAGTCCAAGTACCACTTCCTAATCTGTGCACTCCCGCTCGGCGATGCCAAACAGCCCATTTAGAAGTACTGTTTGCACAAATAACTGTTCTGGTAGCCAAATGGTTTAAAAATACTTTTTAAAAAAAAATCTTTTCAGGAATGCTGATTCTAGCCTGTAACAGAAACATATTTAAATTCTACAGACATTTTTGCATTTTGCATCAGCTCGAGTTTCCCTGGAAAATGCTTAGGAGCTTCCCAGGGTCTTTTGTTCTCCTTTTGAGAGTGAAGGTTCTGGCATCAGAAGCTCCTAATGAAATGACATGGCACTTCCATACTGGTTGCTTAGGAATTAGATAAGAGGCAGATGACTGGGGGAGGGGTGGCGTGGACATCCAAGGTGGTGAAGGCTGGGAGACCCCTGCCCCCTCCCAGGCCCGCCTCCCCTCCACGGGAGGCCAAGGTGCTCTGCCCAGCCTTCTCACAGCCTCCATATTGAAGGGTGACATCTCTGGGTGTGGAGAAGCCCTTGAGACCCTTCTGGCGGGGGGGGGGGGGTGGATTTTTAGATCAGCCCACACAAACCAAGTCATCTTCACCCAATTCCACATTTCAAAGAGACTTTCTTAGAATCTTAATTTTTCCCCCTCGAGGACTGCGTCAACATTCTCTTTAGTGACAAAGGCTGTGTGGGAAACTCCTCATTATAGCTCCGCCATGCTTTCCCGGTGAACTCACCCAGCGATCATCTCCAATACACGTTTTGTGAGCACCTCACAAGGTGCTTGCTACTCTAGGTGATAAAAGTGGCCGAGGAAGATGTCTGTGGGTGGCATGTGATGCTGGCATCATCTTACACGGGGTCTCCCAGGCCTGATGGGATTTCCATCTCGGGCAGTGTGGTGGATTGCATTACACGAAACCCTCCCGCTACGAAACACCTGGAAAAGCAGTATAAACTAGAGCTAGCATCCCTTTAAATGTCCAACTGAGCCCAAAAGAAAAAAATGAAAATCCCAGAGGCCAAAAATGAGGTGGAAACTAAAAACCATAGTAAAATCTGCAAACCGAAGCTGGGGCTGCCTGGGGGTTTGATGATCTCCCAAGGAGCTGGGATATAATGGTTAGTCTGAGACAGAAGGAAAAATTGATATCTCACATAAAGCTGCTACCCTTATGAAAGGCAAATGAGGAAAAAGCCCTCCCTCCCCCAATAAGACCAATGGGAATGACAGGGAAGCTGGCACTCCTTGGAGTGGGCTCGGAGTGGAAAACAATTCTGAAACCCAGGCCTGCCTTCGCAGCTTTGGGGTTAGCCGTTGCACTCCCTCTATGGTGCTGGAGACCTCCAGATGTCATAATAAATCAGCATAGAAACAGTTCTTCGATGTTCCTGAAATTCCTGGTAAAAGCAGCACCGGAGAGATGCCCTCAAACTCGGAAACCAGGATTCCCATGGTTTACACACCTCATAAGATGAATGCACAATACAGGATTTCTCACGCATAAAACCCCAAACACATGAGCCGATGGCAGCAGGCCTATCATGAAGATAAAAACCTTCCTGAAACCCAGACACAGAACAGAGACTATAAAATAAGAACATTTAAAGTGATTAAGGGAAGAAAAAAGAAACGAGAGAAAAAGAAACCATCCAGAAGACTGAGCAGATTGTAGTAAATAGAACGTTGAGAAATAACAGTGTGGTCTTTAAGGTTAAAAATTCAAGTGCAGCTGAAGAGAGAATCAGTGGAGCCGTTGATCCAGCTCTCCCTTATGTCCGAGACAGAGAGAAGCAAGAAAAACCCCGGAAGGCAGCACAGGGAAAAAACAGGATCCCAGGAAAGCAATGTTGGTCTTTTACTGGAAACAATAGACAAGAATAGCTCTTTCCTCCCTGGAGCTGCTACGTCCGTAAACATCTTCTGCAAAGGGCCAGAATATGATCATTTTCAGCTTTGCTGACCGTACATCTCTACCTCTGTCTCATAGTCTTCCTTGCATTTTTAATAACCCTTTAAAAATGTAAACATTTTCCGTAGCTCACAGGCTGTACAAAAACAAGCCTTGGATAGGATTTTGCCTAAGGGCCACAGTGTGTGGATCCTGCACGAAGCCGTAAGCCACTCATGGGCATTTTCTACCGCAGGGGGTTGGTCTGCCTGGAAATGAAAGCGCTCAGAGAAGGCTCTGCCCGGAGGAGGAGCAGGAGAACACAGATTCCCAGTGACATGATCTGAGTGTCTGGATCCACCGTGTACAGGAATTTTTAGTTATGTGAGCCAAGAAATGCTTTTTTTTTCCAAAAGCCAATTTGCCTTGGTTTTATGCCACTTGTAAACAAAAGAGCAACAGGAATCTTTAGCAAGGTGCTTGAAGCTCACTTTAAAAGAATCTCTACATCCTTTATGTGTGATCGTCTGCCTGCCTTAATATCATCTAAATTGCAATTGCTATTGTTTAGGAATTAAATACTTACACGGAAATGACAGGAAGATGGTGACTGGGGCTCCCACCAAGCACTCCTGCAGGTGGAGGCCGAGGGACAAAGGAGAGAGTGGCCGGTGTTCATTACACGCCTTTGTCGGTTTCTGTTTCCTTCTCTCCCAGTCCCAACTCCTCCAGCCTGTGTTCCTCTGTTCCATCCCCAACACTCCCCACGGGGCTGCCTCTCCCTAAGGACACCATGCCCTCCAGACTGCCACATCCACTAAATATTTTTCAGAACCATCACGTGCAGACCACAGCACTGCTCGTGGGCACGGGGGGTTGAAGTTGGGAACCCTTTAGGCAGAGAGCCCATGAGATGCCTCGGAGACAAAGGAGAAGAGTCTGGATTAGAACTTGGGCAATGAGAAGGGAAATGGGCCCATCCCAACAAACAGTTTCCTCTTCTTACTTAATACCTGAGCTCCATGCAGTGGGCCAGGCTGGAGAAACAGTGATATTTGCCAGCCTCTCTTCTAGTGAGGTGTGGCTGTGTCACGAATCCAGGCCAGCAAGTTGCTGGATGGGGCTTCAGGCAAAGGTTTTAGAAAAGGTCTGCCCTTTTGTCCTTCTCCCCTTTCACCTTTCATCCTTCTGGAATGCAGACAGGACGACTGAAACTCCACAACTATCTTAAGCCAAGAGTCAAAGAGGATAGAGAAGAAAGACGGAGGGACTGGGGTCTCTATGGTGCACAAGACCACCCTCTCAGCCTGGTGTGCCCAACTTGGGATTCCTACTTGCAAGAAAAATAGGTTTTATATGTTTAATCTGCTATATCTTGAGTTTTCTGTTATACGCAGTCAAACCTAATCCTAACTGAGAAAGCAACTAGTTGAACATGGAGAGCTGGGAGGTAGTACTAACAGGCCCCGATTTGGGCGTACAACACTGGAAAGGGGCGGAGCCAGGCACGGGGCGCACAGGAGCAGAAACAGGCGGGCAGATGTCCAGGACCTATGGGATGTCCCGGGCGCTATTCTAAGTGCTTTACACGTGCTAACTCACTGAAATCTAACAACCACTCTATAAAGACACTGTTCTATAACCACTTTACAGATGGAAAAAGTAAGGCACAGAGAGACAAAGTGACTTACTCAAGGTCTCCCAGCTAGTAAGTGGCAGAACCATGAGTCATGAAGCTGGTCTGTCCTAGAGCCGTGACCTCCGCACTGTGCTGCCTTCGTGTGTGGTCCGTCCCCACCATCCCTAGCACACGCCTCCGCTCTCCCTTTCACTTGTTGGTCTCTAGCCACAGTGCTTTCTCTTGTCCTTGAAATTGCCAAAGCTCTTCCAAACAGATTTGATTCAAAATTTAGACAAACCATACCCTAGTTGCTTGATAGGATATTAACCCTAGTTGCTTGACCTTGGGCCCAGTTATTTAACTAGCTTCTTCATCTTTAAAATGGACATGACCACACTGATCTCACTGGGTTTTGTGAAAAATAATGAACTTTCCAGTTAAGTGCCAGGACCTAGTAAATGGTCCCTGTGAACCCACGAAGAACCTGTTCAAGTTTACTTACAGGTTGAGTCTCTTCCTGCCCTAAGACCTCCCTCAGCTTCTCCTACTGGCTCTCCACTCCACCTGGCAGTTCCAGCACAGACTTTTAAAAATAAGATGTTCCTGATAAACATTTTAATAAATTTCTTGGTGTTTTAATGTAGTGAACAAATGATTCCTATTTTTTAATAAACTTCTTTTTCTTTCAAAGAATCTCAATTGACATTATTCAACCAAAAAAAAAAAAAAAAAAGATCAGCATGACATATATAATATCAACCAGCTATAAATCTGGAAGAGATTCAAAATTCAGACAGAAGGCTTTGATTGTTTAAAAAGCATATTTAATCATGTTTTTAAGCAAAACAAAAAACCACAAATCTATTTAGACATTCCAAATAGCGAAGAAATAACATTTTATCAAAATCCTGTAAACTTACTCACACTGAAAGAAATTGTCCCTAAGCAGTGCTGACAGCCCTGTCTGAGATGTGAATCTGAAAACACTGTGTATTTTTTAAATTATACTTTGGAAGCATTGAGTGTGCTCAATGAAATTCCAGAATTAATCCACTCTAGTTTTGCAACAGGCACTGATTCATCCAAAACTCCTCCCTTCTTTCCTTTTGAGCGAAGCCACCCTACTCCGCCCCCCAACACACACACACACACACACACACACACACACACACACAGGTAAAACCAATGGCTACAATACATCAGAACAGTCACAGTTAATCCAATAGGCTCCTATTGCTGTTCCCTGCCTCTGTCTTTCCATCCCAAATGGAAGGAAAACATCTCACTTACCACCTGGAACATCTCCCAGATGGGCCGAGATGCAGAGAAGCTCTTGATTTAGGGACGGTAGGTTGGCTCTTCACGCCCATAAGTCCAGGCTGTTCCGCAGTCTCTCGTAGGATGCAAGAGATCTGTGTGTTACTGATCTCCACCAATGCCAATCTTGCGGTGGGTTGACATTTCCTGTGCAGTCTTCGTATAACAAATGACTTACCTAGAGAGAGGCACAGTCTTCCGGTGAGATGACATTTCATTATTCTTCTGGGCTTGGAGAGAGAGAGATGCCATCAAACAAAGTAGCTTCAAAGTCTCTGATTTTAGCTGCATAATAAACATTGTTTTAAAAAAGTTAACTTTTTAAAGATATAATTTGCTTACATAAAAGTCATCCTTTTAAGGTGTAAAGTCTAGTGGTTTTTTAGTGTATTCACAAATGTGTACAACCATCACTACGCTATTTCCAGAGCATTTTTATCACCTCTAAAAGAAACACCATACCCCCTGGCAGTTCTTCCCCACTCCTCTAACCCTCCAGCCTCAGGCAATCTGTGATCTACTTTCTGTCTCTAGAGATTTGCCTTTTCTTGACATTTCATATAAATGGAGTTATATGACATGTGGGCTTTTATGTCTGGCTTCTTTCACTTAACAATGTTTTTAAGATTCTAGATGGCAGTTTTTGATGATACGTTGAATTTCTCTTCTAACAGCACTGACAGTTATATTTTGAGCGCCTCTCTATGGTGAAATACTTTACATGTATAATCTCACTTCAACAGAGGGATGAGGCATATATGATTATACCCATTTTACAGATGGGAAATTGAAGTCCATAGAGAAGTCAAGTAACTTGTCCAAGATCAAACTGCTAATAAGTGATTTCAATACAGATTTGTTTGACTCAAAAGCCTGCGGCGATGTTAACCTACAGGCTCCACCGTCAGAATTTTTAGAGATGAGTCCTGACTTTGCTGCCCTTTCCAATATCTTCTTTTAAACAGGCAAAAGTGTATTCCTGAGATGCTTGAGAGTTCTGGCAATTCCCTAGGGGCTGGACGCGTCTGTGAAATGCAGCCTGGCCGGGTCAGCAGGCTGAATACCAGTGAGTGGTGGCTAGAAATTGAAGGCCCCAGGAAGTTCAGGATCTTTAAGTAGGCTGACCCCAGAGCTGTGGTGCCCAGCAGACCAGATGTGCAAAGGGAGAGCTTGGGGTGTCTGGTTCAAGCTTGGATGACATCCCCATTTTGGTCTCTAACTGATGGGCTAACAAATCAGATTATTCACATAATAGTAAATAAATCAGTTTATTCACAGAAACTGGTCTTCCTGACAAACATTGGAGAGATATAAAAGAAGGGTCATCCTGCTCACCACTATACTGCCGTAGCAAGGTTTAACCCTAGAGTCTGGACTCGAGAGAGTGTGTTCTGAAGACGTCAAAGAGTGACAAAACATCCCATCAGAGATTCATCACACACTAGCGACTTTTATGTTTCTCCCTGATGAAATGACAACATTACAGCTGAGATTTACAGTTCACTCTTTCATCTCATTTCAACCACTTGCTTTATCTCTTACCTTGACATTCTGAGAATCCAAATGGCCAGGGAGGGACTAGCCTCACTTCTCCTGGTTTCCAGCCTCCCAAGCCCTGGAGGCCACGATCCCCATGCACCGGGACATGGTTGGAAGTGGGATATACGGGCTGGAGAAGGAGCAAGGCAGAGGGTCTGAGTAATTCTTCCTTGAAACTGGACCCTGGATGCATTTTGGATGCAGGTGCAGAGGAAATGGATTTTAAATGATGACAAATTATTAGTCACATGGCTAAAATGAAGCCAAGCAACCTCCAATGCTCAGATCTTCAGACAGGTTCAATTTGGGGCCTGAGTTGAATCCTTTAAAGGGGAAGAGTGAACATCATTCTCCCCTCACTCCAGAGGGAGGCGCGTCCATCGACCTGGCTCTCGCTGTCTTTCCTGCTGCCTCTGGTAGCAGGAGCCCTCGTTTCAGCTCAGCCCAAGTCTTCTCTGACACCTCACCCTGACGGCGCTCACTCCAGGTCTGGAGTCAGACAAAAGCGTATCTGCAACCCTGCTCTGCTGACTCCTGGGTGGGAGGCGGATTACCTAACCTCTCTAAGCGTGTGTTTCCTCATTTGTGAAATGGGAATATTAATACCTCTGAGGGGTCTTATGAGGATGAAATGAAATTTCTATGCAAAATTTTCTTAAGTTTAGTTCAATAACTTTGCTGGGTTTCCTTTAAATGTTATAGAAATAAAAAATATAGCTCCAAAAATATATAAAGCACTTAGCAGAGTGTTTGACATGCAGTAAGTCCCAGTAAGCATTGGCTACCGTTTTTACAAATTCCTCCCAGATATTTGGAAGTGCGTCCCAGTGGGAGGCTGCACGTGGTTATCTCAGCGTGCAGAGCACACACGTGGTTTGGAGAGGCCAGGAGGGGGCAGGAATGTGAGCTCTCCCCTGCAGGTGCTCTCTGGTACAAGCACTGTATCTGAAGGGGAAAACCTCTCAGAGGGCTTAGACATTGAAATGTTTTTGTCTCCAGCTCATGAGATCTCGTCCTCTTGGTGGAGGAAGGAGGAAGGCATGAGAGGACCCAGGTGAGGAGCCCAAACAAGGACGAGCTGAGGCAAGAAGGGAATGACAAAGGCCAACACGACTCAGGACAGCTGGGGTCCAGAGAGCAGGAGCGGGGCCCCATGGGATGGGAGAGGGAGACTGCCATGGCCACTCGAGCCACACAGCTCCTGGAAGCCGGTTAGGAATAGGTCCCCTTTCTCCCGGAAAATGCATCCCCTCACCAAGACCTGTGAGTGTGCAAGTAGAGAGAAAGCTGGATTTCAGTTCCTGTCCTTAAACAGGTCCTTGGGCAGGACCCAGACATCACAGCCTAAGCACTAGGCTGGGGCTGGGTGTCCGAGCTTGGATACAGGCCAAGGCTCCAGAGGCGGGAAGATGAGAGCTGGTGCTCTCTATGGAGGGCGGGAGAGCAAGGAGGGAGGATCCCAGCGAAGTGCTTCTCTCTATTGTCACATCTGTGAACCACAGCAGCCAGTTGGCTTCTGCAGAAACTGAAGCTGAAATGGAGGCTGGGATATGAGATGTGGGTTAGGGATCAGCACTGCAGAAGGGACGGGGAGGAGGCAGGACCGGGCAGAAGGAGCAGTCGAACTGCGATGCAGGCCCCGCAAAGCCTCAGCCAGCGTAGCAAGGGGGAGAGGAGGGTCTGGACCCCCCAGTAGAGACTCTAAGGCCAGAGGAAGGCAGGACCTTGGACAAGATGGTTCTCTGCAGCCGAGGCAGACTCTGACGGAGCTGCGAGCTGGAGGTGGTCTACTGGCCACATTCCCCACAGCTGGGCAGCAAGGCCTTCCTCGAAGGGAGACCCAGGGGGCATGTCTCCATGCCCACGCCAACCTCCTGCACTTCTATCTGTGGTCAATTTTCATTATTCACACCAGTTATGTTTTACAACATCTCTGCAAACACTGAATTAGCAAATGCTGGGCCATTACAGGGTTAGGTTCCTGTGAGCCTCTGGTCACTACATTTTCATCAGTCAGTCCATGCATGCCCTTGCTGTATGTGTGTTTCTGTTTTAAAGCACCTTATTTAATACACATTATTGACTCATTAGCATTGAACTCACAGCCAGCACTAGAACTCATGCCTACACACGTATGTTCTCTGTAACGAAATCATGGTTTCATTATGTTGGACATATTTCTGTTAAAATTAAGTTGTTTATCTTTATACCATCTAAAGTCATCTCCTGCGCCCCTAGTGGTGCACAGGTTTAAGGAACAAGTGATCTTTTGAGGCTGGACTTTGGGGTAGCAGGGATTTGATATGTGGTTTGTTCCTACTCAGTCTCAGGAAACCCTCCTCTCTTCTGCTTTCTGTCTGAACCATGCATTTGTTCAAGGATCACTGGGATAGAGAGCCAACTTCTCCTCCATACCCACTCAGTGTAAGTTATGTTTCTCCTTCACTTGCTAATAAAACAACAGCTTGTGTTTAATGTGCATCGATTCAAACAAGAGAATTCAGCAACTTTTCAAATCCACCAACTTCTTCCTGTGTGGTTAAGCGTTCCCATATTTGATGAAAAGAGAAAGGAAATGACAAAGGAATTGGATATGATCCTGAAAGTTATTTGTTCCCTTTTAAAATCTTAATAAATAGATTTCTCCAATTTATTTTTCATAACTTTGTGGAAAACAAGAATAATTTCTATGAAAGAGCTGATTTTCAGGCAAAACCACCATTTCATCTTGAAGTGCACTATCAGTTTAAGTGCTCTCTGGCATGTGTTACTTAAAATGCCCAGGGTTAATAACATTGCAAAGATTCTCTGATGGCACAATAGTCACAGGGATGCAAATTGATTTCCTTCAGTAGCATGTTAGTTAAAAGCACATGAGCTTTTTAATCAACCTTCAGCCTCTCTGCCATATTGTGATCTAACCACATTTTCCTATAATTTGTAAGCATTAGCTGAGATATTTATAAATGAGGCTAAATATTTGTTCATTCAAAGCGGATATGATGTAAACCAAAGACAGCACGTATAAATTTTTAAAATCTTAAACCTATGTTAAAATGTTCAAGAACCCATGTTCTGTTTTCTTTTCCTTCCCTGTGTCTTCTGATGAATATTAATATCCGGGTCTGGGTTTCCTTTGTAATTCTCTTCCAATTAATTATTCAGGAGAGAGAAGGAAGAGTTGCTACAAATGTAACATAACTGATAGCCCAAGTCCCTAGTCCTACTCCCGAGAGGGCCCCTCTCCCTCGGACTGTGGACATTAGATGTAGGGAAAGTCTGCGGTACCGACACTTTGTCATCTCACAGAGTCCTTCAGGACAATTCTACTTCCCTTGGATTTTACAGCACCTGGTTCCCTTCTCTGTTTCATCCCACGTTGGCTGCAGTAGGTTTGGTCATCACAGAAGGCACATCCGATCCACATGTCACTTGCTTTGTTCTCTAGACCCCAACATTCCCACCTGCAAGCTGCAGCACACAGGTGTGTTGCAAACAGTTTCCCAGCATGTGATCTTCAGCCTTCTTGGTGGCCAGGTGGCCGCCTTGAGTTCATGGAGGCTCCTGACCCATCTATCACCTCTGGCCTTGAGTAGCTTCATCTGTAGAGTCTAATATACAGAAAAAATCATCCTTTTCTGTGTGTGCATGACACGAAAGAGGTTGGGTTGTGCCACTCAAGACCAAGTTCATCATGGCGTTGGGAACCTGGAAGAGTCCCTTCATGCCCTTAATACATGTTTACTTGACTTTCTAGTATCTACTAACGAGTTTCTCAGAACAACTAGCCCATCTTTAGACTTGAGACTGGCCAAGGTTACTTCATTCCTGCAAAGACTGACTAATCTCTGCCCAACCTGCTTCCCCTTCCTGGGCTTAGACACAAACTACATTTCCCAGGCCTCTTTCATCTATGTGTGTCCATATGACTAGCTCTTGCAGATGCAATGCAAATGGAAGTGATGTGTGACTTCCAGGTCAAGGACGTTGAGAGTTGTGTGCATTCTCCGTACTTTCCTCCTGACTCCTTCCCCCAATGTGTCCTTGGACACAGCAAATGTTGAAGGTGGCAGCTAGGTCCCTGAATAACTGCATTTTGTACCAGCCATTCCACAGCCTCTAGCTGATGGCAATGGATGTTGATGTGAGTAGAAATGAATTTTTTATTGTGTGAAGCCCTAAGACTTCAGAATTTATCAACTAGCGTTACTTACCATAATCAGGTACAATTTATCTGTCCTTATAAACACACACGGTATCATGGGCTGAATCTGTTCCCCACAAAATTCATGTGTTGAAATCTCAACCCCCCAGTACCTCTGAATGTGACCATATTTGGAGAAAAGGTCTTTCAGGAGGTGATTAAGTTAACATGAGGCCATTAGGGTGGGGCTTAATCCAATATGACTGGTGTCCTTATAAGAAGAGAAAGATACCAGGGGCCAGTGTGCACACAAAAGCATGCATGCACACACACACACACACACACACAGAGTCCATATTGCTTTTGCTTGATATTTTCCACATTTCATACTTGCCTTGGTCACAGATGTTTATGCAATAAAAGTCTTTACCACACCAAGGGCTGCCGAAGACTTTAGCTTAGCCCTGTCCAAGGCCCCCTAGGGAGCTAGATAGGTTAGGTGAACACAAGCTCCAAACATTTGTGCAAGATCCTCTTTTTACTGCATCTCCTTCCTGGCCAGTGCCCCCAAAGCCTGTCACTAATAAACCCCCTGCGTTGTAGGTTTCTCTGACACAGGAGACCATGAGCCTGGGCTGCCCTGCCTACCTGCTGGCGGAGTGACCTCCCTCCCTCCCACCTCCCCTGCCCTGCTGGAGCCAGGCCCTGCCTAAGGAATCCACAAGCCTGCCTGACTGTGGCAATGGCCATGTTGTGCCAAAACCAAGCTCTGCTGATGGAAGCAAGATATACCGTGCAGTCTCGGGCAGCCCACAAAACCCAAGATACCACCCTGCAAAAGCTTTGCTCTGGCTCAGAGCTTTTGAATAGGCAACCACCTCATTAATGCACAGAGCTTCCAAGATATACACAGGGCCACCTGCTTGGCTGATTCAGTGTTTTACCCTTTAGCTCAGGGGAATGTTTGATATAGCTCCCTCTACTGGGCTACTATAAAACTGTAGGAGAAAAGAACCAACCTAGTTACCTACAAATCGAGGAAGCAGCGGATAGAATTAATGAGAAAACAACATTTTCTGATGCGAGACTACTAAGGGGTGTATAAGTGGAACCTCTGGGTCTTTGCCAATCCTTTTGGGTGGTCCTCCACCTTAGGTCCCTCTGCATCTGTCATCTGAGATAAAAAAGGGGCAGTAATCCTGACCTGCCTTCTGAGAGGTACAGGATAATATGGTTACAGCATATTCTTCCAGGGAAAAACATGATCCCAAGTTCAGCTCCGCAGGAAGTCAACAAGCACGAGAAGCAAGAGGGCAAAGGTGTTCCAGAAAGACAAGCCAGAACACATTTACAAAAGGGGCCCTTCCAAAATAAAGACAGCGCGACAGGAAAGCAGACAGCTCTCCCGGACTCTCACTGGGACGACAGCGGGAGTTCCAGCCTTGGACCAAAGGCTGTTCATGACCTTTGTAGAACTGCCACAGACCCTTAAAAAAGGACCATCCAGATTTGCATCTTTCGTTCGGCATGTTCCTTTTCCTCTCTCGCTGCAGGGCTGAGTCAGAAGGAAGCTCCGAGGCAGGGATGAGGCAGGGAAGTCCCTGAAAACGCGCCTCCCGTCTCTGCGGAGCTCAGCACGCGGGATGGGGACGAGCCCCGGGCCTCAGGGGTGGGACGTCCACGCCTGTTGTGCACGTGAGCAGCATCTGTACTGAAGTGCAAGGGAGCCAATAAATAGCACCGTTCTCCCCTGTCACAAGGTTCAGGCAAATGGAGATCAGAATAGGCAACGCTGAGAAGAGCTGGGTGGAAGAATGTGGCCTAAATGTACCAGCGAGGGCCTAAATGTGCCCTCCGATGTCCTTGCGTGTGCTGAACTCACCCAGCTACAAGCAGCACCCCCACGTCCCCCGCCCCCCGCAACAGCCGGCCGCTGTCAAATTTATGGCACAGAACAGCAGAAGGGAACGATCCCCACCAGGGAAGGAGCTGAGTCACCCTGTCCCAGTTCCCTCTCCTGAACTCACTCTCCAATCAGATAAGTCATCCCTCCTGCCCTGGGGACATGAGTGAAGGGGTGGCGGGAGGCCAGGAATAGTACTCCCGTGGAGGTCTCGCCACATGGGAGGAAACGCAAGAAAAGGAAATGAGTGTCCCCCAACAATCTGCTCTGTGTACACTCACCCTCCTTCCCTCTGCGCAGGCGCAGGTGGGCACCCGCACGCCCCCCCCCCCCCCACACACACACACACCAGCACCTGGCAGGTGGACCAAGGCAGGGGCTCCACCTGGGCTTTTCAAGTCCGCGATTACATCCATCGCTGCCCACTCTGCACCGTAACTCCTTTATTTTCTCTCTCTCTGTATTAGAGAGTGAACGCCTGGGAGGCCAGGACCATATACTATTACTTTTAAAATGCATCTCTGTCCCCCCAGTGCCTAGTGTTAGTGCATAGTGGATGCTCATGAAATGTTTCTAGAATGAATGGATGGATGGATGAATAAATAAATAAATGAAGACTAAAACCAGGGGAACTTCCTTTTTTCTAGACAGAAACTAAGGCTTTGACTCGGTCTAAGTGCCTCAGCCCTGGTCATCCGACAGGCAGGCTCATAGAGGACCCGGCCTGAACTAAATTCCTGAGAACGCCGTTTCTCAGACCACTTTAGCCCCCTGCTGAGTCACCACAGCCTGGCCCTGGCCCTCACACGGAGCCTGGGCCTTTCTGAGACATCCTCTCGTTCCAAGTACCTCGTGGCTCCTTCCCGTCTCCCCTCCTCTAGGTCGCTAGAACTTCCAGTTCCAGGCAGCAGACCTGGCTGGGCAGCCTCCGGCCTGGGGAAGCACAAAGCCCTCTCTCCATCAAGTGCGACTGTTGATAGAATATACGCTAAATAGCCACATGGTATACATCAGACATTTTCTTCTTGGCCTGGTAGAGACTCAAATGACATCTTGCCCAGAAAACATACTCAATAAATACTGCTTGGATAATTAATTGATCAGTGATATGTTTAATGCTGTGGATAGCAGATAGGATAGCTTGGCCTTGGAGCAGACGGAAGATGACGGAAAGGAAGAGCTATAGGTCAGCCCTACCACCTTTTTTCTAGGACGTGATGCAGTGGTTAAGACAAAAACTAGTCAGGTTGACTCGTGTCTGTGTTGTACCTCTGCACTGACAAATCCTATAATTTTTCTAAACTGCAATTTACTCTTCTGTCGTCTGGAGATAATAATTGTACCAATCTATGGGATTGTTCAATGAGAATTAAATAAAATAGAACATGTATAAACGGTTAGCCTAGTATGAGGCACATAGTAAGTATTTGACATTTTTTTTTTTAAATTGCAGATGTCGTTTCTGTTATTTTTATGAGTTAACATTCTGGGGAAGTACAGGCAGTCCGGGGAAAAGATGATAATAGCTTCCAGGGGCCGTGTTGAGTGGTAAAGCCCCGAGTGACCCCGCGCTGTGGCACAGATCTGTGACTTTCCAGATGGTCACGAAGGAATGGTTTTCTGCAGAGCGAAGGAGCTGAAGTGCAAACAGGGTCAGAGAGAGAGGCAGGGAGAGAGAGTCCCTCTCGTGCCCGCTGTGCGAAGACCAGCTTCCGCTTCCCTGGTGAGAGGAGACGTGTCTTTGGCCAGGAGCCATCAAAGGCCTTAGAGGGACCTGCCAAGGAAAGCAAACCAGAGCCGCCCTGCTTTTCGTCCCCCGGGAAATGGCCGGGTGGGGACCCCGGAGAGTGAAGTCTGAGCTTGAGGCGGAGGCAGGCGAGCAGCTGGCACCCGCGGGGACAGTGAGGGACAGCAGGGCATCTGCGCACGGGGGTGGGAGAAGCCTGCGGGCTATTTTAGGCCAGGCCCAGAACTGGAGTCAATGGAGGTTTTGTTTATGTAACATCTGCTGAAGGTTCTCTGCGGCAAATAACCCCGGGTCCCCGGGCGGGCTGCAGCGAGCAGGGGCGTGGCCGCGACTTCCTGCTGTCCCTGGCGCGGCCGCCGCCGGGCTGTCCGCGTGGCTCCGCGCGCAGCGTCTGGCCTCTTCCAGGCCCGCGCCCTGCCGCACCCTCTCTCCTCTCCTGGTGCAAGAAGCAGCGCAGGCGGGGTCGCTCCTCCGAGACCGTGACTCAGGCCCTGCGCCCTGCGTTGCCCCCTGACCCCAGGGCTCCCGCCGCTCCGGGGCATCCTTCCCGCAGGTCCCCACCGCTGAGCGCTTCTCCAGCAGACGTGGGTGGGACCGAGAGGGGCCTGGCTCCCAGGTCAGCCCAGGACAGGTCTGAAGCCAGGTCTGCCCTTGGCAGTTGCTCGATCTCAGGAACATCTGTTCATCCCCGAGTTATTTATTGCATGCGAGAATATAAGCAAACATACATGAGATAAATAATATATTTTAATTTCTTTTCTACCAGGCTTGCTCAAAGGCTTTAAGACTGTATTGCTATCTTTTTGAAACACAGAACATTGGGAAGAATGGGGATAAGAAGTCCTTTTTTAAGCTTAGGAAAATTTACATACACAGAAATGTACGAATATTGAAAGGATAGTGTGATGAATTTGTTGACCTATGTAACTACTCATGTAACTATAACTCGGATCAAGATACAGAATATTTCCATCACCCTTATGTGAGAAGTCCCTTCATGTCCCTTTCTGGTCAATAACCGGCTCACCCCCAACCTACCTGTATTAGTCAGCCAGGGCGGCCTTAACAAAATACCGCAGGCAGGGTGGCTTAAACAACAGAAATTGATTTCACACAGTTCTGGAGGCTGGACGTCCGAGATCGGGGTGCCAGTGTGGCGGGGTTCTGGTGAGGGCTCTCTTCCCGGCTTGCAGGTGGCCACCTTGTCACCATGTGCTCACGTGGCCTGTGCTTTGTGCACGGGGAGAGAAAGAGCAAGGCCTCTGGTGTCTATTCTTAAAAGGACACTAATCCTACCAGATCAGGGCCCTCACCTCATGACCGCGTTTAACCTTCATTACCTCCATAAAGGCCCCATCTCCAAATGCAGTCACATTGGGGGCCAGGGCTTCAACCTACGAATTTAGGGGAGACACAATTCAGTCCACAGCACTACCACCATGCCTCCCTCCTCCAGCCCCTGGCTGGCAGCTACTACGTCACTTACAATGTCTCAAAACTGGAAGGAACCCAAATGTCCACCATCAGAAAACCAGAGAAGTAAACTCTGGTACACCCATACAGTGGAATGCTCTGCCTTGATAAAGAGTTAGGGGCTACTGGTGAGTGGGATCCGTTCTGGGCTCTGAGCAGGATTACAACTGAAGCAGAACAACACAGGCCTTTGGATTTTGAGAATTCTGATCTCTGCCTAGCCTACCCCGAAGGCTGATTCATTCAAACCAAGTTTAATTATCCCCTCATGTTTGAAGACAAAATTTCAAGTTTTTAAGGACCTTGCCTAACCACTGATTATCTTTCCCCTCCGGGGCAGAGATGGAGACCCCAAGTCATATCACGAGTGGTTTCCAGCAGAGCCTTGCTAATATGAAACATAGCTTTCTGGGGGGAGAACTTGACTTTGAATTTGGACTTTCTGTTATTTTTATTAAAGAACAATAGGATAGCCGGTTGGCTGGGGAAAAAGCAGTTGTTTCAAATTAGATGTAATTGTGAATTAAGCCAATATTGGCTTAACAGGTTTTACCCACAATGCTTGTCTCCATATAGGATGTTTTACTAAGTCCTAGAAAGATTGTGGTAGATTTCCCCATCCATCGTTATTTGTCCTTATGCTTTATAAAATATCAAAATAAGTTTATTTTTAACAGTTCTGCTGCCAGTTTGGGTTAAACAGAGGAAAGAGATTTCTTTAAAAATAATCTCTTTGGGGGCAGGGAGTCTTAATTCACTCAAATAATAGATTTTTAAAGTGAAGGCTGCTAGAACTCAAGATCTGCGATCGCAAGCCAAACTGCTTGCAACTCTGCAAAACACAACAGTTCCCAGACAGTGGACTGGGTTTTCTATTCCCAGAGGTTTCATTCTGATTTCCACGGGTTTTGTTTTTATCCAGAGACCCTGCTTGCCTGATGTCCCAATATACTGATTTTTTTTCCCTTTTTTTGCACTAGAAGGATATTAAAATGGCCAGAAGCAGAGAAGCCACTGAGATGTAGAGGAAGGGTCTGTGTGTTAACATTGGAGAGACCTGGGTTCAAATCCTGTCTCCTCCCTTCCCTGCCTGGCTTTGTTGCCAGGAACAAGTTACTTGCCTTTCCTGAGCCTTATAAAATGGGCTCATCATTCATAAAATGGGCATGATAATGCCTAGCTCCAAGCATTTGATAAGAACTCAGAAATAATATCTGTGAAGTGCCTGGTATATAGTAGCTCATTCATTCAACAAATACTTATTGAGTGTCCGCCATGTTTCAGACACTTTAACTGTGGGAACACAGTGGTGAACAAATGATATCTGCCCTTCGAGCGCTCGCTCACAGGTGTTCAATAAATAGTTGCCAATCCAACAGGTATATGAAAAGATGCTCAACATCACTAATAATCAGGGAAATGCAGTCAAAACCACAATGACATATCACCTTTTACCTATTAGGATGGCTATTATCAGAAAACAAAAGATAAAAAGTGTTCGATGTGGAGAAAAACACTGTTGGCGGGAATGTAAATTGGTGCAACAATTATGGAGGGTCAGAAAAAAAATGAAAAGTAGAAATACTATATAATCTAACATTCCCACTTTGGAGATTTATCCAAAAGAATTGAAATAAGCACCTCGAGGAGATCTTTGCACTCCCCTGTTCATTGCAGCACTATTCACAATAGCCAAGAGACGGAAACACCCCAGATGCTCACTGATGAACAAATAGATGAAGAAAATGTGGTATATTGTACATGTGATAGAATATTATTCAGCCTTAAAAAAGAAGGCAATCCTGCCATATGCTACAAAGTGGGTGAAGCTAGAGGATGTTACGCTCAGTGAAACCAGCCAGTCACAGGAGGACAAATACCGTATAATCCCACTTATATGAGGTATCTAACGTCAAACACGTAGAAGCAGAGAGTAGAGTGGTGGTTACTAAGGGGTGGGGGAGGGGAAATGGAGAGTTGCTATTCAGGGGGCATGCAGTTTCCTTTATGCAAGATGCATAAGTTCTAGAGGTCTGCTAAGCAGCACTGTGCCTCTAGTTAACAATACTGCGTCGTACACTGACAAATTTGTTAAGAGGGTAGATCCCATGTTAAGTGTTCCTACCACAATAAAAAAAAATGTTCTGAATCTGGATTATGATAATGTTTGCATAGCTCTGTGATTTAACAGAATTCATTTTACTATACACTTAAAAGAGTTTTATGAGATGTAAACTGTAACTCAATAAAGCTGTTTTTTTAAATAGCTGCCATGAATCTGATGGCCCCATCTTCTTCAAGTCATTGTTCAGTGTCACCCCTCTTCCTTCCAAACCCCCTTTGCCTGTGTCACTTTTTTCATAACCACCCTCTAACATATTATTATGTATTTATGGTATGTAATCAATTCTTAGTTACATGATTTTTTTCACGTTTTAATGTACATGAAATCAGGATGCATTCTGTACCTGACAGCAATTCATTAGCAGCATAGAATAGTGGCTTCTACCTTATGCCATTGCCGTCTTAGAGATAACAAACCGTGGTGTGTTATTGTTTCTCATCTGTTTTCTTTCTCATCTGTTTTCCCCTCTGGAATGTTAGGTCCACAGATAGGGAGGTTTATTTTGTTTGCTGCTCTATTCCAAGTGCCTGGAGCAGTGCGTAGGGCTCAGTAGGCCATCAATAAACATCTGTTGAATGAATGAATGAATGAATGAATGATGTCATGCCTCTTGTCAATCAACTGATAATAAAACAAAGAGACTGAAATTAAAAGACAAGTCCTCATCTGTCCTAGCCCCAGGATACTGGAGAAACAGCCTGGTTAGGAAGACGGCTAGCAGGGAGCCAGCAGGGCTCATCCTCCAGGGTAAGAAGAGACCTTCAGAGACCTTCGGGAAGGTAAAAAAGAAGGTTCCTTTGGTCGGGTCAGTCCCAGAAGAGTCCCAGGGAGAGTGCCTGGAGCACTGGCAGCCAGTTCATCTGTTACACACTCAGTAATGGCCCATCAATCACCTGCCCCCCAAAAGGAGCCCCAATCTTTCAGTTTGGTTTTGCCCTCGTGAACAGTGAGTGACCTGCTGCTCCTGATTTGCCTGGTGGCCCCTGAGGTCGGGCTTTGGGTGCAGGTGTTTGCGGTGACAGTCCAAGTGGCTGTGCAGGCATTCATTCCCCAAGGCCCCGGGGCAGGACTTACACCAGGCCTAGGTGTGCGAGATGGGAATATTCAGTTGCCTTGTTAGAGAAGTCCCTCCCGTGCTCTGTTTCACGTTCGCTTACCTGTACTATCCCAGCCACAGGCCGCTTTTCTGTTTTCCTTCAGTTTCAAGGGACAAATCTTATATTGTGTCAGCCCTCCCAGCCCCGTGGAAGGGATTGCATGGTCAAGGAGCCAGGAAAACCCCTTTGGGGGGACAATCAAACTTCCCATAGAAGAGAGACCCCCTTCCTCGAACAGCTTTGAGTTGCTGGACGTCGTTCCTCACCTTTTTGTTTCTCGTACCACCGAGGCTCACTTGGCACAGTGCACAGGGCAGGGCCCACGATGGTTTCAGGGGCCCCCACACACGTTTGTATTTCTTTTAAAATCAGAAGGAAAACAATAAACTTTTAGGGTTAAAACATTTTTATTTTTGTCTCACATCTGAAAAAAAAATGAAAATGTCAGGGTCTATGAAAAAAATTTATTAGACCTTGCCTAAAAGAAAAGTATTTAAAGTTGAAGTATTTAAAGTTACATGAAAAATAATGTCAATATTTGATATTATTATGGAGGAAGGAGCCCATGAAAGTCACATTTCGATCCTGATGTTACCGGAGAAGAAAAGTGATCGTGTCATTATGACAGGCCTGGCAAACAGCTGGGAGAATTGTGAAGGCAACACAGTGGGACGAACATTTTTTGAGTGTCACCCTATGGTAAGGTTGGTGCCAGGCATTTTAGGGACATTGTTATTAGTAATATCTCAGTGAAGCCTGACAACAGCTCTGACAGACATAGAACCCCCTAATTTTATAAAGAGCTAAAGATCTACTACTTACCCCCCAACATCTCCCTGTAGATTTCCCTTTCTTAATTGTTTTTATTTATTTATAAATAAACTCATGTGTTAATGAATCCTCTCAATTACCTCATCAAAATGTTGATTTGAAAATTTTTTGAAATGCTCTTTATTTTTTGATCTTTCAATTAGAACCAGACAGAAGGGTGTTGACCGTCACAGGCTTGATTTGGGTCCCGAACACATTCTGACTGCCTCCTAAGATGTACCTGGGGTCTCGGGGTACTCGATTACCTAAGGCAGCCTGCCTTGGAAGAATGTGTAGTTTTTACTTATTTTTTGAAACATATGTTTTCTATGTCCAAAGGTAATTTTAAAAGCAATTTCACAATCAGATTTTGGTCTTGTTGGCCCCTGTGCAAACACCCACGCTGTCCTCAGAATGTGGCCTAAGGGCCATTCAATTAGGAAAAACAGAAAACAAGTCTTGCCCACTGGAAACAAAACCCTCCAAAATCTGGCCTGCTATGGTTTGTTTGTCCCCACCAAGGCTCATGTTGAAATTTGATCCCCAGTGTGGTGGTGTTGGGAGAGGGGGTCTGGTGGGAGGTGTTTTGGTCCACGGGGTGGGTCCCTCATGCATGGCTTGGTGCTGTTCTCATGGTAGTGAGTGAGTTCTCGCTCTCACAAGACTGGATTTGTCCTCTCAGAAATAGATTAATTCCCTCAAGAGTGTGTTGTTATAAAGCCAGGACATCCCTCAGTTTCCCCCTCTTTGCACATGTTCACTTCTCCTTTGACCTTCTCCGCCATGTTGTGATGCAGCAAGAAAGCCCTCATCGGAGGCCAGGGCCATGGCCTTGAACTTCTCAGCCTGCAGAATGATGAGCTAATTAAACCTCTTTTCTTTATAAATTACTCAGTCTCATGTCCCTAGAAAAACAAACAGTACTGACTTCAGAAGCTCTTGGTGGGACAACTTGCCTCGTTCATTTATTTAATGCCTTTGAGCACCTGCTGTGCTGTGGGCTGGATGCCAGGGGTTAAAACATAAGTGGGATCTCAGGCCAGACATGGTGGCTCACACCTGTAATCCTAGCACTTTGGGAGGCTGAGGTGGGAAGGTTGCTTGAGCTCAGGAGTTCTAGGCCAGCCTGAGCAAGAGCAAGACCCCATCTCTACACAAAATAGAAAAATTAGCTGGGCATGGTAGCATGCACTTATAATCCTAGCTACTCAGGAGGCTGAGGCAGGAAGATTGCTTGAGCCCAGGAGTTTGAGGTTGCAGTGAGCTACTGCTGTCTAGCCCAGCCGACAGAGCAAGACCTTGTTTCCAATAAATAAATAAATGGGATCTCATCCCAGCTTTCCAGCCACTCCCAGTCTAACGAGGACAACCAACCCTGCCCAAGCCACGATAGCCCCTGGCCTTTTCTGTGGCAAGCCTCCTCTCTGATTTCCCTGCATCCATCTTCGCTACATGAGATGGCAGCAGACGTGGGGTTTGGTTTTGTTTTGTTTTGGCAGTGCCTGGTTCTGTCCCCGAAGCTGGAGTACAGTTGTGTGATCACAGCTCCCTGCAACCTCCAACTCCCAGGCTCAAGTGATCCTCCTGCCTCAGCCTCCCAAGTAGCTAAGCCTGCAGGCATGTGCCACCATGCCTGGCTAATTTTTTAAATTTACTGTAAAGATGGGGTTTCACTCTATTGCCCAGGCTAGTCTTGAATTCCTGGCCTCAAGCAATCCTGACACCTTGGCCTCCTAAAGTGCTGGGATTATGGGCATGAGCCATCATGCCCCGTCCAGGCTAAAGCTCTTGATGACCCATGGTTGGGGGAAGAGAACTAGCTTGAACAGAAAAACACTAGAACGACTCTCCCAAATGTCTTTTGGGTAATTGAAGTAAATATATAAATTCATCCTACAAATATTCATTGAGAACCTATTATGTACCAGGCGCTAATGTAGGCACTGGGAATACAGTATTGAACAAAATAGAAAAAATCCCTAATTTCAGGAGCCTACATTCTAGTAGAGGATTCCCGGTAAATAAACAAAGAGATAGTATAATTTTAGGTAGTGACAAGCTTTAGGAAGAAAAATAAAGCACACTATAAGGTTGGAGCACAATGTTTATTTATGCAAGAGCCAGGGACTTCTCCAAGGAAAGCAGAGAGTTAATGAGAAGCCACGGGATGCCCTGGGGGGAAGATATCCAGGGAATAGTGAGCGTGAAGAACCTGTGGCTCAAACAAGTGATGCTAACGGACCACAGGGAGTCAGCGAGGCCAAGCTGCGTGAGCTCCAGGGTGCAGGAGAGCGGGCAGGGGCTGGACTCCCACAGCCTTGACCCCCGGACGGTGAGTGTGAATTTCATCCGAAGTGCGATGGGAAGCCATCAGGTGGGTCTGAGCAAGAAAGAGACATGATTTGACTTACATTTTTGTCGTTATTTTTAAATCATTCTGGTTGTGGGGCATAGAACAAATTTCAGAGACACAAGAAGAAAAGCAGAAGTCCTGGCAAAAGAATAGGGTGGCTGAGACTTGGGTTGTCCCAGTGAAAGGGTTAAGAAGTGAGTAGCCTGTTAATCTTTTTGAGGATAGGAAAATCAGGACTGGCTGGAGGACTGGACGTGGGGGAAAGCAGGAACCAAGAATCAGGCTTAGGTTTTTCACCTGAGAACACAGGTGAGTGTCGGTGCCCTTTACTGAGCTCGAGGCATGCTGGGAGGACGGATGTTAAGAAGGTGGAGGAGGGAAGCAAAGGTTCTGTTTTGGACACGTTACACTGAGAAAGCCCACCGAGCATCCAGGAGGGGATGTGGGGAAGTGGCCGGATACTCAGGTTTGGAGTTCACAGGTAAGGTTTGGGCTGAGATATGCATTAGAAGATGTTTGACATCACAGATTGAATGAGACTAGCCAGGGAGCTGAATATAGACAGGAAAGGGAAGGCCTGGGACTGGTGCTTGGCCGCTTATGACACAGTAGTTGAGTGGGAGAATCTTGCTGTCCCACATGGCAAGTAGAGAAATCATTCCAAGAAGGAGGAAGTGATCTGTGCAAAACGCTGCTAAGAGGTCCAGTAAAATGAGACTGGAGAATTGCTCCTTGGACATTGCAAGATGGAGATCACTGGCAACCTTGACAAGAGATGTTTTGGCAAAGCGGTGGTGAGAAAGAGTCAGGAGTGTTAAAGGAAGATAAGGACTAGAGGTGACTCTTGCAAAAATCCTGGTGTTAAAGTGCAGAGGGAGGAGGTGAGACCTGGAGGGGGAGCGAGAGTCAATTCTACTTCGTTTTCTTTCAGTACTCAGTAGAAAGGGGGACATTTATGATGCAGGACGAAGAGGGGAGAATTTTGAGAGTCGAAGCCTTGAGTGAGCAGGAGGGAGGGAACACCGTGCCCGAGTGAGGGGTTGGTATTCGGAACGGGTCTGACCCACTCACTGTGCGAGGAGAAAAGGCAGGAGCTAGAGACACTGGTGCTTGAAGCGCACAACAATCCTCTCCAGCTGTTTTTAATTTCTCAGCAAACTATCCAGCTGAGAGTGAGGAAGCAGGAGGATGTTGGAGTTTGGGGAAGAGGGGAGAAGGTATAAAGACGCAGCCACAAGATCAGGAGAGGACAGCACAGGTATTAGGATTGCCAGGAACGGCGAGGGCCCACCTGAGACATTTGGTCCTCAATCTAAAGGGACATCAGTCAGTTTGGTTGTGTGTTTAACTTCAGCCAGCTTAGCCGCGTGGGGCAGGTGTGAAGCAGGCAGTGAGAAGCAAACGATGATGCTTTAGTGGAGGAAGACGTTGGGGATGTTTGATGGGGATGAAGAGCTCGGCGGGGCAGGTGTTGGGTTGGAAATGCCCAAGGAGATTCAGGTGAAGCTGTCTGGTAAACAACTGGAAATGAGGAATCTCTGTTATAAATAAAGGTTTGAGACTCGCTCATTGATTCAAAAAGCATTTACAGAGTGTTTCCTGTGTGGCAGACACTGTTCTAAACGCTGGGGTACAGCAGTGAACAAAACACAGAATCTCTGCCCTCGTACAGGGCTTGCGGGCTGGTGCAGAAAATCGTCGTGTGTAGTTCAGTGGTTTCCGGAGAGAGAGATGGCAGCCCCGGGGACGTGCAAGATGGTCCTTTGGGATGTGGGTAGAAAATATTTGAACTTACACTTACATTTTTCTTATCTTATTTAATATATATTTTATATGTGTCTTATTAACTCTATAATATAAATATGTTAACAGTAGTATGCATATTATCATATAAACAAATATGGAGGTGTTAGGAGATGCATGCTCAAAAATTATTTAGTGATAGAGTTGCTTCATCAGAAACATTTGGAAACCACTCGCCATGTGTGAGATAGTAGAAGAAATTTTGTAGTAGGTCCTCTGTCAGACTTGTCGAGGATATACATAAGGAATTAGATCGGGTCTCTGCAGAGCATAGCCCCTGAATTATGCCATCCTGTGTTAGGAGTTAAAATTCCTAAGGGATGAGCCTTCCAGAAATGGAACCAAACAAAAATATCAGGAAGAAATTTATAATGAGTGAGCTGTCGAAAACAGAACAGGCTGCCACGTGACGAGGCGGGGGCATTCGGCACGGGCGAGATGCTCGCTGGTGAGGTGGGCTGTGGAAGGGAGTCCTCACCAGGCCCCGCTGATTTCATGCACATTGGACCACGCGACCCTCAGTGCCTGTAACTGCAAGCATCTGTGAGTGTATGAAGAACGAGCTGGGAATTTGTAATTATAATCATCTCTTTGTGCAAGGAGTTGGATTGAGGAAGAGTGAATCATAGCCTTGCATCTACAGAAGGGCGATGGTCTGCCCAGATTGTAGCCAGGGGAGACCTGGAGAGTGCGTCAGCATTTCCAGTTAGCTCCGTGGGAGAGGTGCCTGGGTAGCAGATGTGAACATTTTGGTTTCTGTGGTTGGTATTTTCCTGTAGTGGGGAAGAGTGACTCATGAGGTCCTCACAGCCTGGTGAAAAGCACCCTGGAGAGGCAGCTCAGAATAGTTACTCTGTGTATGGTCACGTTCAGTGTTGACAAGTAAGGAAATGGAAGCTCAGAGAGACTAAGTGACTAGGCCAGAGTCACCCAGCTGAGAAGTGGTGGAGCTGGAATTCAAAGCCAGGGATGTCTAACTTAAAACTCCATGTTTGCTCTGCTATGTGGTAAATTTAAGAGATGCCTTAGGAAAAATTCAAAGGGCTATAGGTGGTCAAAGAAACAAGAATGCGTTTATAAGGATACAGACTAGCTGCTGTAACAAAGACAGCCAAGATTTACCAAAGCCAAGCAGTGGTGTAAACAAGATGGAAATATTTCTCTCTCATACAGAGACAGTTCCAGGGCTGCTATGACAGCTCCATCGTGTTGGGGCCCAGCCTCCTTGTAACTCTTAGCTCTGCCATCTCTCATGGTGCCACTTTATCTGCATGGCTGAAGAACACATAGCTTCCAACCACGTCCACTTGATCTGCATTTCATCCAGCAGGAAGAGGGAAAAGGGGAAGGGAGGACACCCTTCTTCCTCCTGGGTGGGACCCAGTCATTGCACACAGACCCTTGGACACTGAGGTGTGACGGAGGCTGGGGAGTGTCTTCATTCCGAGGAGCTATGTGGCTGGCTAAAACTCAAAGATTCTCATTCTAAAACATGAAAGAGAGAATGGGTATGGATAGGCAACCAGCAGCTTCTGCACATTAAATTATATCTGTTAGAAGAACAAGAAAAATGCATAGAGGATTTTTAGACTCTTCTAAAGGAAAGGAGGAGGAGGCCACTTCGGGTCTGGAAATTAGCTTGGGCAAAGGCAGAAGAGACAGGCTCCTTTTAGAGAAGAGCTTGTAGCCAAGTTTGGCTGAAGAGTGTAGTAATGCATGCAAGAGAACTATAAGAAGCAAGACTAGAAGTCCTTGGTGTAGGCATGCAATACCAAGTGAGGAATTTGTACTAACCTCAGTAGGCAAGAAAAAGCAATCGCAGGTTTGTAAGCAGAAAAAAAAATGTTATGATTAGGGTTGTACTTTACAGAGATTGTTCTAGCAGTTGTGTGCATGGTGTGGCTGGGGTAAGGCAAGGTAGGGTGGGATAGTGGAAAAACAATGGCCCAGTGACTGGGGCCGGCTGCAAACCCCAGTCAGTCTGCCACTCCCGTGGTGGCTAAGAGTCAGGTTCCAGAGCTGCACTCACGTTTGAACTCACCCCTTACTGGCCAAATATAAAAACGAGCTAATCTACAGAGCCCAGCAGCCCGGCACGTGGCAAGCGTTAGCTTGGCCGTTACCTTGAAAAAGCCTTCTCTCCAGGCTACCTCCTTCCTGAGTTCAGTGTAAAGGTTTGATGAGTTGATTTCTAAAGACATTTTCAGCTCTGAAATTCCCTGATTCTGTGTGACATAAATGTTTAACAGTGGCTAAAGAAATCTGAAAATAACACTTGAGAATATTTTTCTTTCCATGTTAGGTAACGTACCAATTTTGTTAAACTCACCTTGGCTCCCCTGGACCCAATTATGACGTTTTGTTGATTAGACAAAAAGAAAATTATGTTCAAATCATATTTTACGTAATGCCTAAAAAATGCGGGTAGCGTAGAGCACTTGAGACCACACGGATGCTCTGTTCCTGTCTTCTGCCTTAGGAGGAATGAGGACTCCATGCAACTCGTTATTCTATGAATCAAATTAGGAGTAGTTTCTTTACCATGGTCTTTTGGGGAATCTTCTAAATGGACCCCTAGGTCCAGGTACATCTCCCAGATAGGATTTCTACTCCCTAAAGCATTTCGGAGTACTCTGGCTCCCAGGTTGGGGAGGGAAGGGCTGAGCAGAGGAGATAACCCTCCTGGAACTCAAAGGGGAGGATACAGGGCCATAAGCCGCCAACCTGATATTGATTAGTCCATGCTGTAGGTTGAATTACGTGGCCCCCAAATCCATATGTTGGAGTTCTAACCCCCAGTACTTCAGAATGTGACCCTCGTTACAGACAGGGTCTTTACAGGGGTAATGGAGTTAAACTGAAGCCATTAGGGTGGACCCTAATTCCAATGTGACTTACGTCCTCATAGAAAAAGGAAATTTGGAATTTTTTTTTTTTTTTTACCTTTAAAAATATATATTTACAGGAACAATTCCCCATTCTCTGGGACTCTTAGAAAAAAAAGGTCCATTTTGGGGACGTAAAACAAATGGTGGAGACAAGTGTAGCACCATCCCCCAAATCACCAACCCCCAGGTCCCCAGGCCTGGGCTGGGCCAGTGCTGACAGGAGGTGTGCCCAGGAGTCTTCTGAACCCACTTTCTCTGGCCCGGAATTGAGACAGGACAGGCTTTATATCCCCATTCCTCCCTCCCAACTCCAGGGACACTTAAAGGGTCCTTTGTACCCACCCGCAGGAAATTGGGGGGCTGGGAGGGAGGGAGCTGAAAATACATGTTTGGTATCAAAAATAAACACTTGGGGGTGGCAGGAGGAATCCCCCCCAAATCCCTTCCTTCCCACCCACCCCATCAGATATAGGAAGAGATGCCCCCCTCTCCCCTATTGAAAAGTCTCCATGCACACAGGAGTATGAAATAAATGAAGGCAGAGATCAGAGCAATGCCTCTATAAGCCAAGAAAGGCCAAAGATTGCAGGAAACCACCAGAGGCTGGGGGAGAGTCATGGAGCAGATTCTTACATTCCTCAGAAGGAGCCAACCCCGCCAACACCTTGATCTTGGACCTCTTGCCTCCAGAACCGTGAGACAATACGTTTCCATTAAGCTGCTCAGTTGGTGGTGTTTTGTTACAGCAGCCCTAGCAAACTCATACAGCCCACATGGACAGAAGATGAAATGACCAGCACCTGTAAAGTGCCTGGTACATGTTAAGTGCTTGATAAATATTTATTGGATGAAAAAAATGAATGCATGAAAAAATGGTTTTGAACAAATGTATGACCTTTCCCCTCTCTTCCTCTCCCTTGAGATATTCTCCTCTGTCATAAGCTGCACATGTGCCACCTTTACTGGAGAATAGACAGGGGAGAAAAGGTCATGAGAGCAGGAAGAAGCAGCTGCCACCAATAACCCACGTTCCTAGAAACTGTCCCCAGGCCATGGGTGCCCAGGGCCTTGGCCAACCACACTAAGGGAAATCCAGCTAGGGGGGTTGAAAACCTCCCATTTATTATTATTTATTATTTGAGCTAAGAACATATTCGAGTCTATAAATTTCCTTAGTTTTAAAAACTCAGCGAAATAGCTTAAAATATGTTTGGAAGAATTGGGGACAAGGGGTAAGCCCTGGTGTGTATTTTCAGAGCACTTTTCCACTTCATTGTAAAAGACATCTGAGTTTCTGGGAAAATATAATCCATATGTTTCTGGGCCATTTATCCAAAAACCTTGGGAAGACTTGCTTTGTCAGCACCGCGGGAAGGAAAAGCAACGCCGCAGACCTCTCCACCCGTCCTCTTCGAGTGCGTGCGACTCCTTTTGCCAGCGTCACCCTCAAAGTCCGTCCATTCAGTCCTAACCTCAGTTTCCCCATCTGCTGAAAGAGCTCACCACGGACGTTCTGGTTGTTTCTGTTTTAAGGCACAGCCCCACCTCCCAGCTCTCAGACACGCCTTGAATGCAACTCACACCCGGCTGCAAAGATGCATCGCAGGGCCGGGCTCCCGGCTCCTAACAGCAGAGCTTTGCTCCCCTTCTCCCACCCTCCTTCCCTGATGTGTCTCTTTGTGAAAGGCAGTAAATAATTTATTTTAGAGTTTGGGGTATAAATAAAATAATGTAAAACACAAACACCAAACGAGTTGGACAAGGTAAGGACCTGCTTTGTGTTACTAGGAACAAAATGTTTGTCCTGTGCATATCAGACTAGGAGAGTTTCCTAATAAATATTTGCATGCCTCCTGTTCAGAGAAATGTGAGCTCTATTCCAGGAAAACTCCAGAATATATGAACCACATGGGACTGAGCCCCTTCCGTTCAATGCTTCTTACAACTGGCCTCTTTACTTTGGGATTTGTTTGATTTCGTTTGTTCGTTGCGTTACATATGCAAGTCAGTTCCTAAGCTCTCAAAAAGCCCATAATTGATTTTAAGCAGCAAAAAGAAAGTTACATAAGAATTTTGCGCTCGGCCTGAAAACGTTTTATTGGTAGAAGGTATAAGAGGGAAGGAAAGAAACAGTTAGTGCAGGAGACAGAAAACCTATCAGTCTGGGGACAAGCTAGAGAACTGGGAGAAATAAATCGCAGAGCTGGCTGACTCCGCTGTCGCAGCTACGCCATCAATCATTCGTAGACCGGGGTGTCGCGGTGCCCCTTCGTGAGGTGCAGAGCATCGCGGTCTTGGGTCTTCTCAGTCTGAGCTCCTATAGCGTTTATTCAACCTGAACTGCAGGCTCCTCACCTGCGCAGTAAAGTCACAGCAAACCTCTGTTCTGATTCATGGCGGGGAAGGGCAATCTGACTTAGCAAAAGTTCTGAAGTGCACTTTTTTTAAAAAACCTCACATGCGTACTGTTGAATTAATTCCCACTCCTTAGTTCATGATGTGTTATTTTAATTTGTCCTGGGCAAGTCCCCTCCATGCTCTTCCTTCCCTCCATTTTTCTTTCTTCCTCACTTCTTTCCTTTATCTCCCTTTCACACTCCCCTCGCCCTTCCCCCATCCATTGTAATACGTTTAATATATATTTGTGTGTGTCTGTGTGTTTGCAAAATGAATACTGTCCTTCTGAGCCTGTGCTTTTTAATATTTGCATATTGCATTGTGTTATAGATCTCATGATACCCAACCGCAACATTTGCCCACCACTGTCCCAGTGACGGATAAGCAGACCTTCTTCAACAGCCCAATCCACAAATAACACTGCCATGAACATTTATGCATTTATTCAATATTTATTCAACAAATATTAACATGAGCACGTCTTATGTTCCAGGCGTGGTTTTAGATATTTAGGATGTATCATAAAACAGAACAGGTAAGTGTTCCTCTATTTTAGAGTTTACAGTTTAGCAGAGGGAAATAGAAAATAAGCAAAAAGACTTAAATAAGTAAATGATGTAGTCTGTTAGAAGGTGATAGTTGTGATATGGGAAAAAAAAGTTAGATCTGAGTAAGCAGGATTCGAATTGTGGGGAGCAGGTGGGGAGCGATTTAAATAGCACTGAGCATACACTGAAGGAGGTGATGGGGGATAATCGTGCAGGTACCTGGGGAGGAGAGTTTCAGGGAGGGGGAACAGCCAGCACAAAGGCGCAAGGCTGGGACGTGGCTGACGTGTGCAAGGTGCCGCAAGCAGCCGCGTGACCAAGGCAGCGTGAGCAAGGGAGAGGTCAGTACGACATGAGGACAGATCATGCAAGGCCTTGCGGGGCACTAAAGGACTTTGGTTTTCATTTTAATTGGAGTATCATTGGAGGGTTTTGAGCAAAGAAATGTCATGATCTGATTTGTGTGTTAAAAGGATCACTCTGGCTGATGTGCTGAGAAAAGGCTGCATTTGAAGCAAGGGCAAAAGCAAGGACTCTGTTTAGAAGGCTTTTGTAGGGAAATGAGTAAGGGATGATGCTGGATACGACCAGCATTGGGGTGGCAAAGATGGTGAGAAGTGGTCAGATTTTGGACAAACTATGGATTTAAAACTGATAAGATATCTCAAAGTTTTGCTTCTACCTAGGATGCAGAAAAGTGCCAGAGTGTATCGTTTTCATACCAACAGAGAGAAAAATCTGGATAATCTACAAAATCATGACTTTCCTTAAGCCCATCAGAGAGCTGAGGCCTCAAGGCAACCAAAGAAATTGGAATTCCAAAAACTGACAAGACTCTCCCAGGAGAAATGAGATACACTGACTGTTTCATTTTTGGCAATGCACGGGCAGAAAAGGTGGCTGCCATAGCAATGAGTAAGAAGAAATGAGCTAAAATTTTAACAAATTCCTAAAGACTGAGTGTGGGATAGTACACCAGGAGCTGTAGACACAGGAGAGGTCTCTTTCTCAAGCTCTTTTCCACAGGCCTCTGGCAGGTGTTTGTGGAGACTGAAGACAGGGCAGGAGACTAGACACGGCGCCCTCAGCAGCCCAGTGTACGAAGGGACCAGATGCCACTGGAGAACATGTAGGAAAAAAATACCACGTGCCTCCCTCGACCCTTCTTTCATACAAAGCTGAAGTCTTATGCCACTAAGCGAAAGGCAGCAAAAATTTCTCTTGCTGAGAGCTCCTGAGGAGGTGTAGAGGGAAAACCCACCTGCCTGAGGGTTAAGAGTATAAAAGCCTCTTTCCCGGCCCCCAGGAACCAGGCAAAGTTCCACTTCTCGGGGAAAGATAGAAACAAAAAGCATCTGCCCATAGAGGAGGGGCAAGGAAACCTCTTGGCCCCCATCTTGCACCAATACAAGGCAGCAGTCTGCTCCTTCTGGGGAAGGGAAGGGAAATCTCTCCTCCCCAAGAGTACACACCAATACCAGACAGAATTTTGGGCCACGGGCAGTGAAGGGAGGGAAGGGCAAGTGTGCTGAGAGATCCTACTTCCAAGCCCAAGGTGCACAGTCCCTGCCTGAGACTGAGGCTGGACCAGGAGAATTGAGCATCCTCCGTCCCCACCCAGTCAAGAGCCTCACACCAAGGAACAAGCAACAGCAGTCCACTGCAAGAGGAGGGCCAAGAAGAGGGAAAGAGAACCCTCCATGATGCAAGGACGCAGGGACAACTAAAATCTGAGGGTGGAGCAAAAACAGAAAAAAATTACTCTAGTCCCCAAGGCCTCCCACTAAGCAAAGGCTAAAGGCAGCATGCCACCAAGGAATCTGAAGCCTGTGGGGCACTGAGAGTAATGATGGAACAACAAAACCCAACTGCAGCTCGACTCCCTAACACTAATGGCCTGATGGAAAAGAGGCTTGCTCACTTCTGGGCATGAATACTATTTACCTCAGTCTCTGTTATTCTTCAAACACAATGCCTGGCGTTCAATTAGAAATTACAAGACACAAAAAAGCAAGGGAGGAAAA
Source organism: Eulemur rufifrons (assembly GCF_041146395.1). Lineage (NCBI taxonomy): Eukaryota > Metazoa > Chordata > Mammalia > Primates > Lemuridae > Eulemur > Eulemur rufifrons. The sequence goes on from NC_091006.1 coordinate 32,361,691, forward strand.
AAGATCCACTGTTAACAGATAAAGCAATCAACAGAACCAGCTCAGAGGTGCTGGGATTATCACAAACGGTCTTTAAAATAACTAGGATTGATACGTTAAAGGTACTAATGAAAAAAATGAACTGCATGCATGACCAGATGGGGAATTGACGATTTTCAGGCAAAGGGAATGGATTATCAAGATCCTTCAAACAGTTTCAGATCATTTCCTGTGGCTGGGGGAGTGGCCTTCATTCTATCAACACAAACAGCCCCACCCACAAACTGAAAAATATCAGAGTTCTGCTGGCAAGAAGAATGAGGGAATGACTATGATGTAGGCAACCGGCAGCAACAATGTGAGCATGGAAATCACTACTCTTTACAGGATACTTTTCTAAAACCTACAGAAAACTCTGTTCTTATCTTACCACAACCGCCAGGGCTGTGTGTGTGTGCACGCGTATGTCTGGTTTAGGGTAACATAAGAAGGGCTGGCCACAATGACACCAAAGCCACATCACTGTTTTCCCTGGACTGAGTCAGATCTCATTATGCCATGGATGGACATGCCTCAGTAGACTCCAGGAAGAAGCAGAAGCAGAGGAAAAGACTCAGTCTTTTTGAAGACTTTTGAATGCTTTTTGAAGAAATCAAGCAGAAACACTGGATGGGAAAGCAATCAGTATAAACAGAGCTGAAAGGAGAAACAAATGGAGTGAGAATACAGTAATGGTGAGAAAAAGAAGGGAAAAGACTGAACAGAATTAAAACCAATTTCAGTGTCATAAAGAGTTATATTAATTAGGCTTACGTCACGCAGATAACTGAAAACCTGACTATACTTGGTTAAACAAGAAGGAGCTGTTTGTTTTATTCTCTTATAACATGAAGTCTGGAACTTGGCAGTTGCTGGCAGGTTCAGAAGTTCAAGGATGTCAGGTTCAGCAGGTAATGTAGATAGTTGCTGACACAGTGTCAGCAGCTCAATGGTGTTAGGGCTTACATCTTCATCATTTCAATATGGTTGCTGCAGCTCCAGCCATCACACCTGGGTTTCAGGCAGAACTAAGAGGGATGAAGATGGGATAATGCAGCTGTCTCTGTCTTCTTTATCAGGAAAGCAAATGCAGTTTCATAACCTCCCCCTCCATCAATATACTTCTACTCGTTGGCCAGCTGGTCCCATATTCACATATAACAGCAAAGAAAGGTGGGGAAAGCAAGTATTTATCTGGGTCTGTTTCTTTCTTTTCTTTTCTTTTGCCTTTCCTTCCCTTTCTTTCTTTTCTTTTTTCTTTCTTTTCTTTTCTTTCTTTCTCTCCCTGTCTCTCTTCCTTTTCCCTTCCCTTCCCTTCCCTTCCCTTCCCTTTTCTTTTCTTTTCTTTCTTGTCTCACTGTGTCACCCAGGCTAGAGTGCAGTGACATGATCATAGCTGACTATAGCCTTGAACTCTTGGCCTCAAGGGATCCTCCTGCCTCAGCCTCCAAAGGGCTGGGATTATAGGTATGATTTACTTCACCATGGATGAATATTAACTGACATTACCATACGGTTAAGTTGAACACTATAACTAATTACTGGCCTGGGTCCATTTCTTCTGCAAAAATTCAGGTTCTGTTAGTAAGGAATAAGGGAACATGCGATATTGGATAGACGATACCCACAGAGTCTACTCCGTGTGTGTTAATTGAGACAGTGTATCCAAAATAATCTAACACCACAACTGGCACATTAACAGGCGCTCAATAGCTGTATGGTTTTTTTTTTTAAAGTTGAAGAAAGGGAACGTCTTTGAGGTGGAGGAATACGAGGCGGCCTGCATGAGAGGTCAGGTTCCCACACTTGAGGACTGACAAATTGAAAGTTTATACTTGATTCCATGAATCCTTAAAATACTCAGCAAAGACCTTGCCATGCATTTTAAGAGCAGTATTAACAGTTGGAGGGGTGGCTATCCATATATCTTTTAGGGGTGGGATGGTTATAATAAACCGCGAGGAAAGGACCAGGGCCAGATGTGGAGAAATAGCAAATGTCACAGGAAATAAGCAAAGGCAGAGGTAGCCCTGATTCTGAAGAGGACTTTTGAGAGGTGGAAGACGAATCGTGCAGAGTCTGTAAGTGCACTGTATATACACACATGTGCACTGTGTAAATAGTTCACAGGCCGCCAAGCCATTCTTCAGAACTGTGTTATGTTCCAAAGCATAAATTATCTCAACATATCCCTTCTGTCAACTTTAGAAGTTATCTCAGTAATATTAACTTTGTCGCTTTTAAGTATAAATTTTAGAGCCTGTGTCTACACAGTCTAACAGAGGAAATAATTTAAACCTTGAGTTCTTTATCAAAGATAACCAACCACTATAATGAATTTAAGCTCACTGCAAAATCATTTCCATAATCATAAATTCTTTTTCTTGTGTTTCTGATGGTTGCAGTTTTAGATCATGCTTTTCGTGTCTCTGCTTAGTTTCTTGAGGGTGTGTGAGCCTACAAGCCAGAAGCATCGTAGACACAGTGGATACCTGTCCTTTTCCAGTAGACATTCTGAATCCCAGAATCTTCTTCCTGTTGGAAGGAAGATGGAGGAGCAGACAGCTACAGAAAAGCACCAGAACACCGCATAAGGATACTAGTTTGGAGAGCAGATATTTAGTGGAACTCACCTTAGTTCAAGTAATTGTTTATGCAATCAGTGCCCAGTTATGGATCTTAACTGAGTTTCAAGCCAAAAAGTACATATTTTAAAATGATTTACTTCACTATGGATGAATATTAACTGACATTATCATACAGTTAAGTTAAACACAATAACTAATTACAAATATATGATATGGGGAATGTTTCACTTTGAACACCAATCCTTGTTGACACACAACGGTTGCTGTATTAGTTGTTTTTTTTTTTTATTTCATCTTATTGTTATGGGGGATACAGAATTACAGGTTACATACGTTGCCCATGTACCGCCTTTCCCCCCAAGTCAGAGCTCCAGGCGTGTCTGTTCCCCAGATAGTGCGTGTTGCACCCATCATGTAGGTATATATCCCTCCTGTATTAGTTTGGATACAAGCTTTGACACTTCTGCAAAGACCCCCAAATACCAGTGACTTAACAGAAGTTTGCGCACTCATGTAGAAGTTCGGGAAGGTGTTCAGGGCTTGCATGGCAACTTCACAACCACCATGATGAACCCCGGTTCCTTCTGATTTTATTGTCCTGTTATTCTCAACACCTGTCTTTTATCTCATGCCTGTATTAGCCACAGGGTTGGTGGCTTAAACCACAGGAATTTCTTTTCTTGCAGTACTGGAGGCTGGAAGTCTAAGACCAAGGTGCCGGCAGGGCTGGTTTCTGGTGAGGTCTCTCTTCCTGGCTTGCAGATGGCTGCCGTCTTGCTGTGTCCTCACATGGCCTTTCGTCTGTGTGCAGTCCTGGTGCCTCTTCCTCTTAAAAGACATTGGTCTTGTTGGATTAGAGCCTCATCTTTATGACTTCACTTAACCTTAATCCTGTCCTTATAGACTGTATCTCCAAATATGACACGTTGGAAGTTAGGGTTTCATCATATGAATTTGGCGGAGACACAATTCAGTCCATAACATGGCCCAAGAAAGCTGCTCTAGCTACCCCTGCAGTAACCATAGTCCAATCAGAAAGCAAGGGGAGGACACAATTCTCCCCTTTCAGGGCATGTTGAGACATTTACACACATTCCTTCCGCCCAAATCCCATTGGCCAGATCCTAGTCACGTGGCCACACGGAACTGCAAAGCAGGCTGGGAAATAGATTCTGTGGCTGAACTTCCACATCCCTGGCTTAAGTTTCTATCAGAAGAGAAGATAAGATGTTAGAGGATAACCAGCAGTCTTGGCCACAGTTGGAAATGTTCTCTCTTTTGGTATAATCACGTCGGTATCTCGATTTTGGCCCTCGTTGTTTCCCCTCTCGGGTATTGGTTCCGCTCAGCACAACCTGGGAGCAACATGGTGCATCCTTATGATGGAAGACCTCTTTATGGCATGCAGAGGAGGCTTGGTTGCATTGTTATTTGAAAGGTCCCTCTCTCTCTTCAGGTCTGAGGAGATAAAATACAGGAGAGCGTGATCCCACTAGCTTTATGAGGGTGATTAGAGGAGGCTGCAGGGTCAAAGAAGAGAACTTTCAAATGGAGACATCAGAACATTTTGTCTGCTGGTGGGAGTGATAGCCCTCTGTCCTGTTTTTAAAAATCTTGGACAAGAACAGACTATTTGTGGGGGAGAGGATGTTTAGAGCCTGTTGACTTCACACATTATTTCACTCTGAGCAACAACTGGCTCTTGCCTCTTGCTTCATGGCTCTTGGAAATGGAATGTCTCCTTCCGTTAGCCCTTTTAATCTTGTTCCTACAAAATTGTGCAATTTCCTGATATTTCTCCTATGATAATCTAGCCAATTTCTGCTTTGCGGGACTTTCCCCTGTTGCTTCAAGGTTTCCCAAAAGCTTTCTGTTAGTCTTTTATTCTTCCCCTCCTTTGTGGGAACACTTTGTTCTGGCACTCATGGAACAGCTCTTTGAAAGTCCATCTTGTCACCTTGGCCTCATTTCAATCGACAAGTATTTATTGAGTGCTGTCTTTGCTCTAATGCAGCTCGAAATCCTGTAGAATATACACATAAAAGACTCTGAGGAATAGAAAGGACCTAAGAGATAACCACTCATGTCTCCAAATGAGGAAACTGAGTTCCAAAGAATAAACAATTTGCCCCAAGTTCATGAGCCTGTTTGGAAGAATCACCTGCTCAGCTCTCCCATTTCCTGTTCTCATTAGCGTTTATGCTGTGCTTAGGAAGATTAAAGAAAGCACGGGGAATAACAGGGCGCCTTCTTTCAGCCAGGCATCATGTTTTTAGTATGCTGTGTAATCTGTATCATCCCCCTAAGAACTTAATAATAAGATTATTCTGTATAAATTCAACTGAAAAAAATTTATCCAGGCAGATATATGCAAAGTCTACAAGGAGATATGTATAAGAATATTTGCAATGTAATTATTCACAATAGAGACTAGAAACAACCTAAATGCCCAAGAAAAGGAGAATAGCAAATTAAGTTGTAGTTATTTATATAATGGAGTATTATATATCATTGCAAATCGATAAACTGGAAATACATATATTAATATGGTGGATCTCACAAACGTAAGTTGCAAATCAATGGATCCAGTATGATTCCATTCGTTCAAAGTTATAAAACACACAAAATAGTAATACATATGTTTATGTGTGCACACATATGTAGTAAAAGTATAAACAAGTATGGAAGTAATGCATACAAAATTCATTACTAATAACAATAGCAAACACATAATGCTCAATGTTCTAAGCACTTTGCATATATTAACTCAATTATTTCTCATAACAACCCTATGAGGTAGATATTATTATCCTTGTTTTGCGTATAAGAAACTGAACACAGATTGTCTGGGTGTTTCCTTCATTTGCTCAAGAGGGATTTAATGAGTGTTGCTTTTTAAGGAGCTGGAATGAAATATTGAACAAGGTAGACAGTTCACATTCAAAGCCTCTAAGAAATCTTTGGTTTTTTTTTTTTTTTTTTAGTGTTTGGCTTGTTTAATTCAGTGTTTTCTAAACTTTTTTTACTATGGCACCCTGTTTTATAGTAATACATATTAATTTCCAATAGAACTAGTGCGCTACATAAGATGATTTAAGTAGAAGATATGCCCTAGTGAGAAATGTTAATATATCTAAATCTGAGCCCTGCTGAGCACTGTCATGGCAGGGAGCAGGGAGAGCTGGAAAGACAAGGATTGTTTATCCAGAAACTGTGCAGGAAAAAAGGCTGACTAAATCTACACACTCCAGCATCCAGTCACTGAGCAGCACTATCCCCATAGGGATGATGGCTGCCGCCAGGCTGTCAGAGTTAGAAGACATTAACCACTAAGGTTACCCAGAAAATTCCTGGCTCTGTTTCCAGTTCACTCAGGAATCTTCTGCTTGTAACTCATCTTCCCTACAGATTTGCTGATCAACAAAACAAGTTATAGTTCTTACTGTTTATTAAACTGCATTCTGCTTTATATTTTAGTCTCTAGTGGGGTTTGATAATGTGAGTCTATTCCCCAACACCAACACTCACACCAAGGCCTTATCTAAATGACCAGATAATCCAAATTCTGGATTTACAAAGCTAAAAACCATATCCTGGAACATCTGGGTGCTATCCTGATACTTTTAGAGACCTCTTGGGGAGCAGTTAGCTAGCTGTCCAGAAGTCTTGGCCTTCTTTGAACTACATGTATCTCATTTTATTTTCCCAAAAACACTGTGAAGAAGATACCACTGTTCTCATTTTATAGATAAAAACATCAAGCCTTAAAGGGGATGGCTTGGGAGGGAGTCTGGCCTGATCATCAAAAAATTATGATGCAATTCAAATTTTATTGGTGCCTCTTCCTAGCCTGAAAATGTCAGAACCAGTCACATTCCCTGCATTTTTGTGCAGCTTCCAGTGGAGAAGGGTGCAGGTGTGTGGAGCAGAGGCACGCAGGTGGACAGGGGTTTGGCCCCCAAGATGAACTTGGTGGTGAATGATGTTCCTCACAGTTGATCTCTCTGTGCAAGACAGAGGCCTCTTTTTCTCTGCTTAGTAAGGAAAGGAGCCGTTTCAGGGTGAGACAGGCTGGGTAAGGGGTAGAAAAGACTGTAAGAATTGCAGGGGAAAGGGGAGAAGAGAGGGTAAACCAGAGAAGGTGCTTGGGGCCGGATGCCCACCAGGGATGGCTCTGTCTCCCCTGGAAGGTCATTCCAAGGGGAAAGCCAAGTTCTGTACCATCTTTTGGATCCAAGTAAATTAGTGATCACCCATGCTTTCTTTCTGACAATTGGTTTTGCCTTCACACCCTTCTAGATGTTGCAGGCTTAAGAACGAAGTTACATATTTGTGTATACATGCAGAGAAAAATGTCTGAAACGATATTCACAAAAATGTCATTAATTGTAATCTTTGGGCGGAAGGTTGTGGTGATTATTGCTTTCTTCTTTCTGTGTTTCTGTTTTGTCTTTTAATAATGAGCTGGAATTATTTTTTAATCATAAATAATGGGACTTTTTTCCATTTTCATTTGGTAAACAAAGAAACCACCGCATGTATCCACCAGCTTCAAAGATGACTGCTGCCTTGAGGATGCTCAAAAATTTCAAAATGTCCTTGTGTACAAAATAGAATTCTCTGGCCACACGAACAATTTAAGAAATGGAAGAAAATATATTATGGCCAGTTTGGGATCTGAGCTGTTTCTGTTACACGAGTTGCTGATCACACCCTTTCTGGTGCCAAGAACAGGCTGTTGGATGGCTCATTCCACGCAGTATCACCTGCAACCTTTCCAGCTCTTTGCTCACCTCCCCTTAGGGCAAAGGGAACTATTTATGGCTGCCTATGATTAGCCAGGGTCTAGTATGAGAAACTCATGGAACAAACATGGAAATTGAGTAAGGTTTTTTAAATCACGATCCAAGAAGAAAGATGATGACCAGCTGTTCCATAGTGAGTACCGGTGAGTAGGCAGGAATCAAAACGCCCTCTGAGTAATGTCGAGTGCCGGCCAGGGGTACTGAGGCAGGCTGAGGGTTTCCTTCCTTGGAGGCCCCTTTGCTATAAATGCATGACCATCTACCAGGAGTAGTTTATGTGATTGTCCTCATAAACACAAAGAAACAGACTCAACTGATTTCCCAATCTGTGGTTCCAGAAAGTTTATGTTTTGGTTTATTCCCAGAGGAAATGGCAAGTGGTAACCAACCCAGTTCTCCCTCTCTAGCTGACTTCCGATGAGGGTGGTATTTTTACGTTTGCTGCCTGGATCTAAAGGCTGCAGTCTGGAGAGTCCAGGTTGTCCAATAGCTCAGGGCTGGAGCATGAGAAAGGGGACCCGGTGGAGGGTCCAAATGACTAACAGTGGTTACTTCTGCCAAGGGGACATAGAGCCGGAGGGGAACGAAGTGGTGGGGAGGGGAGCGTAGAGGACTTTCACTCGTCCTCTGTCCACTTCTGGATTGCTGAAATTTTTTCTCCAAGAGGATACTTTCATTTTTTTTTTTTTTTTTTTTTTTTTGAGACAGAGTCTCACTCTGTTGCCCGGGCTAGAGTGAGTGCCGTGGCGTCAGTCTAGCTCACAGCAACCTCAAACTCCTGGGCTTAAGCGATCCTACTGCCTCAGCCTCCCAAGTAGCTGGGACTACAGACATGCGCCACCATGCCCGGCTAATTTTTTGTATATATATATTTTAGTTGTCCATATAATTTCTTTCTATTTTTAGTAGAGACGGGGTCTCACTCTTGCTCAGGCTGGTCTCGAACTCCTGACCTCGAGCGATCCACCCGCCTCGGCCTCCCAGAGTGCTAGGATTACAGGCGTGAGCCACCGCGCCCAGCCTTCATTTTTAATGTGAGAAAACTAATATAAAGAGACTTAAAAATAGATAAATAATCAATAAATACACTGCTCCAAAATTCTGGCCAATCTCTTTTTTTTTTTTTTTTTTTTTGAGAACAAAGATTGGAAAGAATAATAAACAAATGTTTGAGAGGAAATCTTACCCGCTTTCACCTGCCATATGTTTGGCCAAGTCCACAGCAGCTGGCGTGGCATCGTTTACCCACAGTGTTTGCACGACTTCGGCTGGCTTCAGGTCCTGGGCTCTGCAATTCTAAATTAGCACACGGCTCGCTGAGAATTTTCCCTCCTTCACTCTTGATGCCGGAGGGGCAGAGATTTGAGCTCTTTGCTTTGACCTGGTAACCTTTGTTACATTGAAAAATTAACTCTTGGTCTTATTTTGGAGTCAAATTCACTGAGGTCCTGAGTTTGCTCTTGATAAATATGGTCAAGTAGAAATTGAAACGTTCTGAAGTGCAAAGTTTAGCTGGTCCATCCAGCTGCCTACGAGTATTAAACTCTAACTTCCACCAGCACACCAATAAATTTTATCACTCCCTTAGTCAAGTGTCCAGTTATCTTTCTTATTTAAATGAGATCCATGGAGTCATTAAGCATAGAAAATGCTATTCTGAACTATTTTTCTTAGCTGTGCATCAACTTTCATTTGCATTTGGTTTTTGATGAATTATAATGTCCCATGCAAACTGGCCAGGTAACTATTTACCAGTATAAAAGATTTTGCTGGAGGATATATGTACATATATCTTTCTATATGTCTAGATCTACATTTCCTGTGAAGGATAAAGGAGGAGGGAGCTGGAAAAGGGGGGAAAAGAGCCTTAGATTTTAATTTAGTGTAAAACCTGGGGAAAAAGAGCCAGATGGAAGGGGGGCAGGTAGGAGGAGCTCCCACCTGCGGTGCAGCTCTGAGTCTCCGCTGTGGAGGCGGCATCGAAGGCTGCCTAGCCGGGGAGCCCACGTGGGCAGGAGCGACCTGGCTCCAGTGCCCGCCCTGCACTCAGCCCTTGACAGGGAGCAGCTCCAGGAAAGCCCGGCCCTGGAGTGGGCAGCAGGGGCTGTCAGTCAGCTGTGCTCCTGGGATGGTTAATTTTATGTGTCAACTGGGCTAGGCCACTGTATTAGCATTCTCCAGAGCAACAGAACCAGTAAGAAAGATAGATAGATAGATAGATAGATAGATGATAGATAGATGTATTATATAGGACTTGGCTCACACAATTATGTAGGCCAACCCATCCTATGATGTGCCATCTATCAGCTGGAGATCCAGGGAAGCCGGTGGTGCCGTTCAGCTGGGTATGAAGGTGTGAGAACCTAGTAGTGATGGGGGGTGGGTGGGGGACAGAAGGTGATAGAGCGGGTGGGACCTGCTGGTGTAAGTTCCAGGGTTCAAAGACCCGAGGAGTTCCCATGTCTGAGAGCAGGAGAAGACGGGTGTCCCAACTCAAGATAGAGAGAATTTGCTGTTCCTCCACCTTTTTGTTCTGTTCCAGCCCTCAACTGATTGGCTGGTGCCCGCTCACACAGGTGAGGACAGATCTTCCTTACTCAGTCCCTGATTCAAATGCAAAGCTCTTCCAGGAGCTCCCTCACAGACGCAGCCAGAAATAACCTTTTACCAGCTATCTGGGCATCCCTGAGCCCGGTCAGGGTTGACACATAAAATTAATCATCACAGCCATGATACCCAGATATTTGGTCAAACATTATTCTAGATGTTTCTGTGAAGGTATTTTTTTTTTTTTATATGAGCTTAACATTTAAATCAGTAGACTTTAAGTAAAGCAGATTATGCTCCACAACATGGGTGGGCCTCATCCGATCAGTTCAAAGCCTTAACAGACAGACTCCCCAGAAGAATAGGAAATCTGCCAGTAGATGGCCTTTGGACTTGAACTGTGACATCTGCTCTTCCTTGGGTCTCCAGCCTGCTGGCCTACCCTGCAGATTTGGGACCTGCCAGCCAGCCTCTGTAATCACATGAGCCAATCCTTAAAAAAATTCCCTCTGTGTGTGTGTGTGTGTGTGTGTGTGTGTCCATCCATCCTATTGGTTTTGTTTCTCTGGAGAACCCTGACTAATTCAGCTCCCCATGGCAGGCTTTTCTCCCACGGGAGATGTGAGTGGAATTTGTGCTCTGTCTTCTTCTCTTAGGGTTCCCTAGCGCCATTTAAAATACAATTTCAAAATACTCAGATCGCAATGAATCAAATTTTCCCGGAGGCAATGTTTTAGCTAGGTTGCTTTCTGCTACAAGTAACAGAACACCTCCATTAATCATGGTTTTAAACAAAAAAGGAATTGAATAACCTGGCAAAACAAGAAGTTGAGAGGCAGGCAGCCAAGGCTGGGGTTGGATCAGCGGCTCAGCCACATCCTGAAGGATAGAGGCTCTTTCCATCTCTCCACGCTGCCATCTTCAAGGTGGGAGGTGTAAGTGCAAAATGACTGCCACATTTTAGGCAATGCAATTGTACCCCCACAGTATCTGGAAGAGAGGGAGAGAGAGAGAGAGAGAGAGAGAGAGAGAGGTTTCTTTTCAGGCACCTACTTTTATTAGGGAGTCCCTCCCTCCGCCCCCGACTTTCCCTAAGGTCTCATTAGCCAGTGTTGGGTCACGTGGGCATGTTCTATCTGCAAGGGAGGCCAGGAAGCGAATGCATTTCCAGCCTCTTCCAGTAGGCAGAGTGGTGGGAGGAAGCAGCCAACAGGTCTACCACACAGAAGCAGACATGATCAGAGCCTCTGGGAGCGAACTAATTAAAATGCTGGCTCCTCTACTTATTACCCCTGTGAACCTGAGCAAATCACCTAGCCGCTCCATGCTGTAGTGGCTTCATCTGCCGTGGGAAGGAAATGCAACAGTATCCGGAAAGCCCTTTTAATGGCATCTGCCACGTGGTGAGTGTGGCATTATTGCTCGCACATCCAGAGTCACAGGGGCCCTCTGCAGCCTGGGCTTCATCCAGATGCTCTGGCTGAAATAATTGGCTGATGAGTTCGAGTTATGGCCTTAATGTTAAATTGTGACAAGACCCTAACCTCTATGGTTATCTCTAATACTTCAGACTTAACGCTGATTATGCTCATACGTTTGTTTGTTTTTATTTTGTTTTGTTTTTTTCCAAGAAAGCTTTTAGTTGGCAGCCTTGTCTATTAAATTTGTTTCTAAAAAAGCTCTGAGATAGAAAAAGTGTCTGGATTCTGTGAGAGAAGCCGACCTCCTCCAAGTTTCCACCTATTCCTCGCTCAGACATCTACCCTTTGTGGTTTCTCCCTGGGTTCCTTGGTCTGTTCTCTGCACTGAGAGGAAATACGAGCCTCACACAGTCCTAGGCCACTTCTCAGCTGCTTCCCAACCCCCTGGCTTTGAACTAAGGCAAATGCGGGAAGTGGGCATAAACAAGCTTTCAGGATTTTCCTTTAAAATGGGATACATTGTCAGTGGGAAGAAATGGGCACAGCCATTTCTGACACTTCGAATACTTTAATGATATCTCTAATTCCTTTTTCCCAGAAACTCTACTTCTACAAATGTAAGCAACAGAGAGAATAGTCCCAAAGCTTTGCCTGCATTAGCAAAAATTTTGTGGATAAGCTAAATGTCCATTAATGGTAAATATGATAAATAATTAGGACATTTCCATATTATGAAATTTTCACATTGGAACATTTTTTAAAATATGTGGTGTCAGGCCCACATCAGAGTGCTTGAATCCCACTGCAGACTGTGCACTCGAGGGATCTAGGCTGCGTTCCCCAGGAGAATCCAACGCCTGATGATCTGAGGTGGAGCTGAGGCAATGACGCCCACCCCTACTCCACCCCAGTTCATGGATAAACCATCTTCCACAAAAAACCAATCCCTAATGTCAAAAGGTTGGGGACCACTGACACAGACCATTGTTTATCACATTGTATTAATTCCCTATTGCTATTTAACAAACCATTCCAAAAACTTGAGTGCCTTAAACCAACAATCATTTATTTGTTCACGACTCTGTGGGCTGGCAATGCGGGTGCAGCTCAGCTAAGACAACTCAGCTCTGCTAGATGTGATGTTGGCAAGGCTCACTAATCTGTACCCCTAGGCAGGGACAGCGGGGACCGCTCTCTCTACTTGGTCTTTCTCTCCCTACCTGTCCTCTCATCCTCAAAGAGGCTAGATCAGGCTTGTGAGCATGGCAGCTGCATGCCAAGAGGGTGAGAGCCGAAAAGACAAATGCTCTTGAGGCTTTGGTTTGGGATTTCCACATGTCGTTTCCACCTATTCTATTGGTCAAAGCAAGTTGCAAGGCTTGCCTAGACTGAAGGAGTGGGAAATGGACTCCGCCTCTTAATGGGAGCTGTGTGAGCTGTGCTTACTTTCTGGGATTTGCAGTTCTCTCTGGTCCCCGCCCACACTGAACCAGGGCTAGCCTGTGTGACCAACAGGATACGGTAGATTGGATGGTGTGTGACTTCCACGGTTAGGTCATAACAAGCTTTGCACCTTCCCCCTTGTTCTCTTGCGTCACTCCTTATGGGGAAGTCAGATGCCATTCCATGAGGACATTCAAGCAGGCTATGGAGAGGCCCACACGAAGAGAAACTGAGGCCGCCACCAACAGCCAGCACGTGTACCAGCCATGGGAGTACGCCACCCGGCAGTGGGTCCTCCAGCCCCAGTGGAGTCTTCAAATGACTGCAGCTCCAGCCAACATCTGGCTGCAACCTCCTAAGAGTCCCCAAACCAGAACACTTGGTAAAGCCACTCCCTAACTCCTGATCCACAGAATCCTGTGAGAGATAGTAAATCATTAGTGTTATTTTAAGCCACTAAGTTTTGAAGTGATTTGTTATGCAACATTAGATAACGAATACAAGCTGCAAATAATTTGTGGCAGAGAGAGAGAGAGAGAGAGAGAGATAGCTATAGATACAGATATAGATTATCCCCAGGGACTGGGATAAGCGTGTGTGTCTGTGCATGCGTGAGTGTACATGTGTGTGCTGTTGTCAGCGGGTGCTAAAGGATCGGGCAGGCTTATGCTGTTTACTGAGGACTTTCTTCTTCATGCTTTTAGTTTTTCCACTGAGAATGTTTCACTTCTATATTTCTTAAACAAAAAAAAAAATCTATCTTGATATGTCAAAGCATGTGTGCACACACGCGTCTGAGCAAGCAGAGTGGAGAAGGGGGACCAAGCCCATCCGACAGTCTTCAGAGCCCCTGGGGCGTGACTGTCCTCCTGTGACTGTACAAGGTCAGCACAGGCTGGTTGACCAAGACGAACTTTCTCGGGCAAAGTCTAACATCGAGACTAAAGTAATAATGCAACCACAGTGAGGTTTAGGCATCCATTTTCCTTTTAAATGAGATTTTTCCAAAAAGACAACATCCAACCCAGTCACTAAATACAATTAGTACTTACAGCTGGATCTGGTTTAGAACATGAAGAATCTGTTTGAAAAAACAAACACAAAATGGGGTCCAGCTGTCTGGAGCAGTGGAGAGGACGCCACATTTAAAAGGAAAGTGCTCTTCTGTCTTTTCCAATCGCTTTTTCATTGCAATGAGGTTTTGAAAATCAACCGATGCAATTAATTAATCAGTGCAATTAACCGGGCCTTTTCGAAATAAGGAGTCTAAAGGCTTCTGTCCCCTGAAAATAGAGGTAAGTGCCATGATAGTGTCCTGGGGTTTTTTCCAAAGGCTGAGATAGTTTCATGAGTTTCTTCCCGGAGAAAAGCCGTTTGGCGTGCCCTTCGCATTGTTCCTTTCATGCGTGTTGTTTACTATTGCTGTGTTTATTCATTTATTAAGTGTTGACAGTGTCCTCGGGTCTGGAAACAAAATCCTAGAGGAAGCTACAGCCTTTGCCTAAAAGACAACAGCTTGGCTCTCTTCGCCATGACTGTTCCAGAATATACAATATTTAGTTTCATGGTATTGCACAGAGCCTGGGAGGAGGTAGTTTCATTTAAAAGAGGAATGTTCTTAACTTTTTAAAAAAAAGGCATGAAATAAAGAAATGTAGTGTAAAGATGACATCTTCCTAATCCCTAGCAAGCAAATTGTTCAAAATTTCTAAAATTTGTAAGTTCCTGAAAGAGTTCAAGTCTATGTGTTCTTCCTACCCTGATTAAACACTCAGAGGCATGGCACAGAAAAGCTTATGTTCTTGATGCAACAACTCATTTATGTTCATTGCTTTTAGCCCAATCTCTGCCCAAAAATCCCCTTCAAGACAGGATCAGGCGAGGCACCTTAGGTATATAGATATGGAAAAAGATGGCATTTCCCCAGAAATTGCAGGCTGAGTTTTCTTAGAACTATTTAGAAGAAACTGCAGCCTCTGCAAGCAATTTGGGATTTAGGGCAGCTTTGAGAGTTAGATGCCGGGAATTGTGTGCCCAGCTCCAAGAGTCACGGTGATTTTGAGCAAAGCACCACATCCTTCTAGGCCTGGCTCTCTTCAATGACATGACGGAATAATTCTATGTGAGCAAAGCATTGCAAAACGATTAGGATGATCACAAAAGCACAGGGCAGAAATCCTAGCTACAGAGACAGGACACACAGGTGTGCATTTGACTGAGTTGGCTCAATAGCAAAGCCGGTTAATTTAAAATTCCTCAAGGAGTTTGCCTAAGTTTCCTTTAAAAATCTAGAATATAGAAAGACTTCGTTTTAACACTGGTTTTGCAGACTAGGTAAACACTTGATCTATATGCTTTCTAATACCAGCATGAGATTTATTAATATTTTCCTAAGCATTTTGTCAATAGGTATAGCAAAGTTGTTTATAAAGAAACAATTTATAGTACAATCCAAATCACTGAAAGTTGCGGGTTGCAGGTGGAGCATCCCATTCTGGATGCGGACAGAAATAAAGAACCCCTTGGGGATCTTTTATATTGTATCAGCTTTCTGAGGAGCTGGATTGATAATGACTCAGAACTTTATCCGGCACTCCCGGAACTATGATCCCCAAGGATCTAACTACGCCCCCAGCCAGAGTGACAAGGAAGAAAATGCAGGCAAGAGAGCAGAGACCTGTCTCAGCCGGCCTGGCATCCCTGTCCATGCGTGGCCTGCTTAAAACAGGGTGACCAGAGGCTGAACGGGCATCTCCTCCACACCCTCCAAGCCTCAGCACACAGAATCCGAGAGGCAGAGAGAAGGAGGTCCTGGCTTTTTCAAGGCAGCAACCCAGTGCCCAGGTAAGGGGGCCCAGGAAAGGATAAGTTTCACCCTGTCTCGCCCATCCGATTGGTCAGGGACTCCTGATCGCACCAATCAGATGGGCCAGAAACTCCCCATCTCACCAACCAGACTGGTCACCACTCCTACTGGGCACAGTAACTCAGGAGCACGGGGGAGGCCAGAAGAACGGTTTCTTATGGTACCTTCACGGTGGATCAGAAGTCCCTTCCTAATATGGACAGGAAAATAAGTGTTTCCTGGCTCTGCCTCATGCATGTAAATACAATCCCTGTGTGAATAAATTATCCCGTAGGCATTCCCAGAGTTGTCCAACGCATGCTAACTGGGACCCAAATTAACATGAGAGTCTGGGAGGGTGTGGCCGGTGATGAGTCACCATTTTTTTTTTGCAAATTCATATAAAACACAAAACAGGCAAACTCCCCAGTTGGAGTTTTTATTCTGAGTCATTCTTGGAGGGTATGTTGGTTGTTAGAATTTGGGACACATTTTTTCCCATAAACTGATGTTCTAAATCTAAATGGTGTTTGGTTTCCTAAAGGTAGTCGCCAGAAGTTTTTGCAATAGTAGTTTCCACTCTGCCCAATTGTTCTCATGGAGAGTGAACTACAAAATGTAACATGGAGAGCCAGAAACACATTAGCCCTTCCCTGGGCGGTGGAACGACACCCCAGAAGCCATAGAGAGTGGCTCCTCGGAAGGGAGGACCAAGACCACAGTGACCTGCCAGTCTCTCCATCTGCACAGGGGACCCTATATCTGCATCTGAATAAGTACAGGCCAGCACCTCTCAACAGCTATTTCAGAAATGCAAGTTCCTTAAGTGACCTGAATTGAGAGAAAAAAAGATTTTTTTATTCGATTACCCATTATTTCATTCAACATTTTTTAAAAACACTTTGGAGCCTATTGTGTACCAGGCAGGCCTTGGACATACAGCTATGGATAGAATAGATCCAGCTCCGACTTCCTGGAAGGAAGCCTGGTTGTGGGTGGAGGGGTTGGTATGAGTGGGTGTTATAAGTTAAATCTTAAGCAAATATGCAAATAAATATTATAATATACTTACAAGTCATATCAAGTGCTACAAAGGAAATGAGAGCAAGGGGTGGGTGGGGCCAGGGATGTCCCTGAGAAATGACATTTGAGTTGTGACCCCAAAAATGAGAACGAGTTAGGTGGGAAGAGAGTGAGAGTGTGTGTGTGTGTGAGAGAGAGAGAGAGAGAGAGGAGGTCAGAACAGACCTGTCCAAGAACAGCAAAGGCTGTGAGATGGAGAAAAGCCAGATGTGTTCCAGAAACTTCCAGGAAGCTAGTGTGGCCTGAACGAACTGAGAGGGGCATGTAGCCGAGGTAATGCTGGAGAAGTACCACAGTATGCCACAGCTAGTGGGCCAAGCTAGGGGTGTTGTATTTCATCCTGAGTGCAGCGCAGAGCTCTGAGGCTTTTGGATAGGCTAATGGCACAATCTGACTTACATTCTGCAAAGTCTAGTCCGTCTGGAATGTGGAGTCTAGATTTGATACAGGGGCTGGGGGCCAGAAGGGAAGCAGGGGCCTTGTCAGGAGAGGCTGCAGAGATTCAGGCGAGAGTGGACGAGGCTCAGACAGCTGTGGTGGTGGGAACAGCGCGGAGGTGGAAGCGGATATAGGTTTGGAGGTGCAGGTGAAGGAAGGTGCTCGTGGAGTGGGTGCGGGGTGTGAGGGAGGGGCCAGGAAGGCTGCAGCACTTGCCAGGGTGAGATGGGGAAGCAGCAGGGGAGGCCGGAGAGAAGTCGAAGAGTTGCTCTGGCTGGGTGAAGTTTGAGACGGCCCTGGCACACCGAGACAACTCAGAAGGGAGGTCTGAGCCAGAGGTACAAATATGGGGGCTGTTGGCACAGAGCTGGTATCTGAAGCCTTAGGGTGGGGCCTTGGCATCCTCGCTGCCTCCTCACTTGTAGGTCTGCTGGGTACGCTAAGTTATACAGTTCAAGGAGGGAAAGGAAAGTAACTCGTTCATAATGGCTCAAAGAAATTATTTTCTACCTCCAGTTAAAACCAATCCATTTTCACCCTGAGCATCTTATAAGAGTAAAAGTGGGCTGGAGAGAAAGCTAGCTCAGGTTCTGACTTTTTTTTTTTTTTTTTTTGAGCCAGTGCCTTGGTCTGTCACTCAGGCTGCAGTGCAGTGGCGTAATCATTGCTCACTGCAGCCTTGAACTACTTGGCTACAGCCAAGGCTCAAGCAATCCTCCTGCCTCAGCCTCCTGAGTAGCTGAGACTATAGGTGGGTACCACCACACCTGGGTAATCTTTTAATTTTTTTGTGGAGACAGGGTCTGGCAATGTGGCCCAGGCTTGTCTTTTTTTTTTTTTTTTTTTTAATTTCAAAGTATCATGGGGGTACAAATGTTTTTGGTTACATGGATTGCTTTTGTAATGCTCGAGTCAGGGTTAAAAGTGTGCCCATCAGCTAGATAGTGTTCATTGTACCCGTTAGGTAGGTTTTCACCCATCCCCTCCGACCCCCTCCCCCTGATTGATTTCCTTTAAGGTTTACTTCCCTCTGTGCACATGTGTGTTCATCAGTTAGTTCTAATTTAATAGCAAGTACATGTGGTGTTTGTTTATCCATTCTTTAGATACTTCGCTTAGGATAGTGGTCTCTAGTTCCATCCAAGTTGTTGCAAAAGGCATTAAGTCATCCTTATTCATGGCTCAGTAGTATTCGATGGTATACATATGCCACATTTTGTTAATCCATTCATGAATTGGTGGGCATTTGGGTCGATTCCATAGCTTTGCAATTGTGAATTGTGTTGCAATAAACATTTGAGTGCAGGTGTCTTTGATAAAATGACTTTTTTTCCTTTGGGTAAATGCCCAGTAGTGGGATTGCTGGATCAAATGGTAGGTGGGCTTTTTTAATAGTTCTTTGAGGAATCTCCTTATTGTTTTCCATAGAGGTTGTACTAATCTGCAGTCCCACCAACAATGTATAAGCATTCATTTCTCTCTGCACCCCCACCAATTTTTGGACTTTTTAATAAAAGCCAATCTGACGGGGGCAAGGTGATATATCTCATTGTGGTTTTGATTGCATTTCCCTGATGGTTAGTGACACTGAGCATTTTTTCATATGTTTATTGGCCATTTGTCTTTTGAGAAGCTTCTGTTCATGTCTTTTGCCTACTTTTTAATGGGGTCGTTTGATTGTTTCTTGCTGATTTGCTTGAGTTCTTTGTAGATTCTGGTTATTAGTCCTTTATCAGATATATAACTTGCGAATATTTTCTCCCATTCTGTAGGCTGTCTATTTGCTCTGTTAATTATTTCCTTGATTGTGAAGAAACTTTTAATTTAATCAAGTCCCATTTATTTGTGTTGTTGCTGTGATTGCCATTGGGGTCTTCTTAGTGAATTCTTTGCCTAGGCTGATATCTAAAAGAGTTTTTCCAACATTCTCTTCTAGAATTCTTATGGTTTCATACCTTATAATTAAGTCCTTTATCCATCTTGATTTAATTTTTGTGAGTGGTGAGAAATATGGATCTTGTTTCTTTTGCATGTGACTATCCAATTTTCCCAACACCATTTATTGAAGGGACTCTTTTCCCCAGTGTATATTATTGTCTGCTTTGTCAAAGATCAGTTGGTTGTATGTGGATGGTTTTAAATCTGGGGTTTCTGTTCTGTTCAATTGGTCTATGTCTCTATTTTTGTGGCAATACAATGCTGTTTTGGTTATGATACCTTTGTAGTATAGTTTGAAGTCTGGTAATGTGATGCCTCCCGATTTATTCTTTTTGCTTAAGATTGTTTTGGCTGTTCAGGCTCTTTTCTGGTTCCACATGAAGTGTAGAATTATTTTTTCTAGATCTGTAAAATATAATGTTGGAATTTTGATGGGGATTGCATTGAATCTGTAAATCACTTTGAGTACTATGGACATTTTAACAATGTTGATTCTACCAATCCATGTGCATGATGTGTTTTTCTATTTCTTTATATCATCTACGATTTCTTTCCTCAGTGTTTCATAGTTCTCTTTGTAGCGAGCTTTCACCTCCTTGGTTAAGTATTAATATATCCCTAGGTATTTTATTTTCTTTGTAGCAATTGTGAATGTTATTGAGTCTTTGATTTGACTCTCAGCTTGACTGTTATTAGTGTATAGGAATGCTGCTGATTTGTGTACATTTGTTTTGTAACCTGAGACTTTGCTAAATTTATTTACCAATTCCAGGAAGCTCTTGGTGGAATCTTTGGGGTTTTCTAGATATAAGATCATATTGTCTTCAAAAAATGACAGTTTGGTCTCCTCCTTCCCAGTTTTCATACCCTTAATTTCTTTCTTTTGTCTGCTTGCTCTAGCTAAGATTTCCAGTATTATGTTGAATAGAAGTGGTGATAGTGGGCATATTTGTCTTGTTCCAGTTCTTAGGGAGAATACTTTCAACTTTTCCCCATTCAGTATGATGTTGACTGTGGGTTTGTCATATATGGCTTTTATAATTTTGAGATATATTTCTTCTATGCCTAGTTTGTTGAGAGTTTTTATCATGAAAGGGTGCTAAATTTTGTCAAATGCTTTTTCTGCATCTATTGAGATGATCATATGATTTTTGTTTTTGCCTCTGTTTACGTGGTGAATCACATTTATTGATTTACATACGTTGAACCATCCTTGTATCTCTGGGATGAAGCCCACTTGGTCACGGTGGATTATTTTTTGATATGCTGTTGAATTCAGTTTGATAGTATTTTATTTAGGATTTTTGCATGTGTATTCATAAGGGGCATTGGTCTGTAGTTTTCAATTTTTGTTGTGCCTTTTGTGGCTTTGTTATCAAGGTGATACTGGCTTCATAGAATGAGTTGGAGAGGATTCCTTCCTTCTCAATGTTATGGAATAATTTCTGCAGAATGGGTACCAACTCTTCTTTGTAGGTCTGGTAAAATTCAGCTATGAATCCATATGGTATGGGGCTTTTTTTTTTGTTGTTGTTGTTGTTGTTGTTGTTGGAAGATTTTTTATTGCTGCTTCAATCTTTTTGCTTGTTATTGGTCTATTCAGAAGTTCTATTTCTTCCTGATTGAGTCTTGGGAGGTTGTGTATTTCCATAAATTTGTTCATCTCCTCTACATTTTTGAGTTTATGTGCATAGAGATTTTTGTAGTATTCACAGATGATATTTTGTATTTCTGTGGTAACAATTGTAATATCTCCTTTTACATTTTTAATTGAGCTTATTTCAGTCCTTTGTTTTCTATTCCTGGTTAATCTAGCAAGAAGTCTATCAATTTTGTTTATCTTTTCAAAGAACAACTTTTTGTTTCATTGATCTTCTGCATAACTTTTTTGTTTTTGATTTTGTTTAGTTCTGCTCTAACCTTAGTTATTTCTTTTCTTCTGCTGGCTTTAGGTTTGGTTTGTTTTTCCTTTTCTAGTCCCTTGAGATATGTCATTAGGCTGTTAATTTGTGATCTTTCTGTCTTTTTGATGTAGGCTTTTAAGGCTATGAATTTTTCCCTTAGGACTGCTTTTGCTGTATCACACAGATTTAGCTAGCTTATACCCCTTTTGTCATTCAGTTTGAGAAATCTTTTAATTTTCATCATAATTTCATTGTTAATCCAATAATCATTCAGCAGTAGGTTGTTTAATTTCCATGACATTGTGTAGAATTGATTGTTTCTCTTGGAGTTGATTTCTAATTTTATTCCACCATGGTCTGAGAAGATACATGGTGTGATTTCTATTTTTTTAAATTTCTTGAGCCATTTTTTTTTGTGGTCTAAGATATGATCAATCTTGGAGAATGTTCCATGTGCTGAGAGACGAATGTATATTCAGTAGTTTTTAGGTAAAATGTTCTGTAAATGTGTATTAGGCCCACGTATTCTAGAGTCCTGTTTAAGTCTAGTGTTTCTTTATTTATTTTCTGCTTGGATGATCTGTCCAGTTTTGTCAGTGGGATGTTGAAGTCCCTAGCAATTATGATGTTGCTGTTTATCTCTTTGCTTAGATCTAGTAGGGTTTGCTTTATGAATCTGGCTGCTCCTGTGTTAGGTGCATAAATATTTAGGATTGTTATATCTTCTTGTTGAATTGCTCCCTTTACCATTATATAATGGCCATCTTTGTATTTCTTTACTATTGTCGATTTAAAGTCAATTTTATCTGATATGAGAATGCTACACCTGCTTTCTTTTGGTTTCCGTTTGCACAGAATATTTTTTTCCATCCCTTCACTTTGAGTCTGTATGAGTTCTTGTGGGATAGATGTGTTTCCTGGAGACAACAGATACTCGGATTGTATTTTTTAGCCCATTCAGCCAGCCTATGTCTCTTGAGTGGGGAATTCAAACCATTCACATTGATTGATAGAATTTATATGTGAGATGCTATTCTGTTCATCCTGTTGGGTAGTACCTTATTGCTTTCTTTTATCTCTTGTACCATTGTTTTATATGAATTCTGAGCTTTAGCTTTTGGGTGGCTTTACTCTGGTGGGTGACTATTATGCTGACCGATGTATAATGAAGTTCTGAGTACGTCTTGTAGGGCAGGTCTGGTCTTGACAATTTCCCTCAGTGATTGCTTATCTGGAAAAGTCTTCATTTCTATTTCATGTATGAAACTTAGTTTTGCAGAATACAAAATTCTAGACTGGCAGTTGCTCTGTTTAAGAAGACTGAAGATGGAGCCCCAACCCCTTCTGGCTTGCAAGGTCTCAGTTGAGAAGTCTGCAGTTAGCCTGATGGGTTTTCCTTTGTAAATTACTTGATGTTTTCATCTTAGGGCTCGCAGGAGTTCCTCCTTTGTGTCAACCAGGCTTGTCTTGAACTCCTGGCCTTAAGTGATCTTCCCACCTTGGCTTTCCAAAGTTCTAGGATTACAGGTGTGAGCCACCACACCTGGCTGGTTCTGACTTCTTTATCAC
Organism: Eulemur rufifrons; assembly: GCF_041146395.1. Taxonomy (NCBI): domain Eukaryota; kingdom Metazoa; phylum Chordata; class Mammalia; order Primates; family Lemuridae; genus Eulemur; species Eulemur rufifrons. The sequence goes on from NC_091006.1 coordinate 32,384,290, forward strand.
AGTGAGAAGACTGAAATGTCTCCTCTTTCACTTTACGTTTCTCAGATTTAATATCCTACCCTCAAAATGCATCAAAAATGAGGAAATTTTCTCTGCATATAACTGGGCATGTTAACTTTCAGGGACACTAAAAATGGGCCATTTTCCTCTATATAGTGAAACGATGTTTGTTTACCCATAATGATTAGGATTTTAATTACATCTGGACATTTCTGCTGAGTTAGAGAGTGTCACTCACCTGAAAAGTCCCAAACCAAATGGAAATGATGCTCTGAAGCCATGGGGTTTGAGGACACACAGGTCTTCATGCTGTGGGCTGCCAGGGAGTGAGTAACTCTGGCTTTGGAAAGGGCACATTTGTAAGGCTAAATTAATAAGTCCTGTTTTCATCCATGACTTCTCTCTGTTTCCTTTTAAAGTCAGCTGCTTTGGTTACATGACCATGCAAAAAGAAAAAAAAAAGTTTTTGGAGGTGTGTGTGTTTGTGTCAATCCCAGAATGGACTCAACTCTTGGAACCAAATCAATCAGCACTGATCCTGATGTTCACGGAAGAAGAAGGAGAAATAAAATCCATCTACCTCACCTTTCTGATTGGAAAACCCCAAAGCTTCCAACAGTCCCCAAATCTACTATCATTGTTCCCTGGTGGTGAAAAGCGTGAAGCAGATGAAAATCTTGAAAGCCTCCATTACATCAGCTCTTTTTTTTTTTTTAACATTTCAGTTTTTCATTTCACATGATAAGGTTGAAAAGGCCCATTTGACTGTTATAAATTGCTTTTCCTCATCAAAGAACTCCAAGACTAGAGTCTGTAAACATATCTGGAGACTGTGCTTAGTTGTAAACCACTGGGAAGGAAAAATGAAATGATATCTAAACTCAATGCCCACACTTTTTCCAGTCCTCCTCTTTGTTACCATAATTCCAGTAAACGTCTTTAGTCTCTCTCTGTTAAGAGCACAAAGCTGACCAACCTCAAGTTTAAAGGCTCATGTGGCCTTAGGGCAAAACACCCCAAAGCTCCACCAAACCAAATCCAAGGGTGACAAGGGCAAGCAACTGCCCTGATGTTGCAACTCATATATTTATGAAAACAGACAACTTAGACCCTGCTGGAGGGCATCACTTTGTCTCCTAATTAACTGTTTTCTTTGACCAGTGGCCAGCTGCCCTGGGTAACTGCCATGGCACTGGAGAGCTAATTGCTAATAACTGAAAGTAAAGATGAAGACAATAAAACCAAAAAAAGTCGAAGTGTGACCTGAGGACTGAAAATACACATTCTGATTTCAGCTCACCAGGCAGAAATTTCTAGGCTGGAAACTTTGTCCCATTCATTCCATGGATTATTGATCAAAAGAAGCTTGAAACTGGTAGGCTCCTAGAGTCGAAAGGACAAACTAGAGATCAGGCATGACCAAAACACACACACAGGCCAAGGGATTTACAGTGAACTTCCTTGTTCGTAAATCAGAACCACAGTGGAGAGCAGCCTACCTGTGATTAGACAGGCCCGATGCCTGGGTTACCTGTGTCCTCCTCATGCTTTGCACATAGATAGCACCAGCTCACATCTCTGGCAAGAGACCACTTAACTAACTAATGATACATGTTTCTGTTTAGAATTTTATTCCCAGAGCTAATACTTTATTTAAGCAAAATCTTTGCCCATCTCTGGAGCTGTCAGCCCACAGAAGTGTTTAAGTCAAACTGTGGGAAAAGCAAAACTCAGAAAAGCACACTTCCAGAAATGCAAGGTTTAAATTTTTAACTAGCTGGATCGCTTTGCAAGAGTGACTTAATCTCTCTAATCCTCAATTTAATAATTACAGGATTATGCTGAGCATTAAATGAAATAGTACAGGTCAGGTAATTATCACAGGACCTGGTAGACAGTAAGCACTCAATAAATGTTAGCTGAGATGCTGCTGCTGCTGCTGCTCCTGGTGATGTCAAAGAGTGAGCAGAAGAAATCCTTATTTAAACAATTCTGTTATCTTTAGAGTTAAAAGTCTTACCAGTGTCAGCCACACACTTGCTCATTCCTTTTCTTTGTCTACAAACATGAGCCTGTGTGCAGTTATGGGCAACGCTGTCTATGGAAACTCTTTGAAAGTTTTGACAAGGTATTAGAAAAAATCAGACTTGCAGATTTTGGTGCTTGCCTCTTTGTATATTAAAAATAAAAAAAATGCCCAGGATTCCGAGGCCTGTCCAGTCAGTAGCCCCTGCCTGTTTAGGAACCGGTCCCAGCAGAATGATGTCCCAGGCCTAATGATGGCCTGAAGGTGTGGTGACCCTGTGTTTATTTCCTTGTTGATTTCCCTTCCCGCCTCCAAGCTCATTTTCCCATTGCCTGCAGGAAAACAACATCCAGGGGCGACGCAGGCCTGACTTGGCAGCCCTGAGGGTGAACAAAAGGATCCTGGCTTCTGGGGAGAGCAGAAGGAAGTTCAAGGGAGCCCGGGCCCATCTGAACCAGAACGGCTTTGTCCCTGATGCTAACAAGTGCCGCCCTGTGGGGGCCGCTTTCCCCCGAAGCTCCCCGTAGCTGGTCTCAGGTTTTCCGATCTGCCCTACCCAAAGCCTTGCAGAAGGGGTAGGGTGGAGTGGTTTTCGTGCATATCTGGAGCACAGAACACAGGAAAGAGAAAGAACATCTTCCCGAGCTACTGCTGAGCCACAAAAGCTGAGCTCCCAACCGGACCGTCCGCTGAGGCCCCTCACTCCAGGGAACTAACCACAGCGCAGCACAGGTAAGCCTGCCTGGTCCCTCCGCCAGGTGGAATCTCGCACGATTTTGAAAACTTTGCGCCTACCCAGCCTCCCACCCCCAGCCCTACTCAACACACACACACACACACACACACACACGCACACGCACAGAGCAGGTTGTTGAGGAGAGTCTAGAAGATAGAAATATCTAGATACAGTCTTTTTCAAAACGGTACAAAAGCCTCAGGACATTTGCTCTCTTGATACTGATTTTTTTCTGCACTGGTCTCCATGGAAACCTTCCTCTACTTTCAAAAAATGAAAACGACTTGCCAAACAGGTCAGTAAAAATGTGGGAAATGCCACTGATGGTAACTGGCTTTATGTAACATTATTCTTCATCAGTATCCAAAACGCATCCACGCGCAGATTCTGTTTCATTTCTTCAGTAAGAACAGGTGGTTGCAATGCAGCAATTGTACCCATGGGGTAAGAGGTCAAGAGAAGCTGCGAGCTGCCCGTGGGTGCGCAGGGCTGTGGGCTCTGACGTCGCATCCTGTCTTCCTTCCGCCTCTTTCAGCCGAGTGGGGATCCTGCTCCCTAAACTAAATTCCAGGCTACATTCTTGGCCACATATTCTGACAAATGGTCTGATGAGAGGATGGAATTTTAGGAATGGGAACTCTCCTGGAAAATCCAGAAATAGATGGCCACAGTGTCCTGTGCAATATACCACCTTGTCATTTAGCCGTGTTTACTGCCACTCCTGGGTGCTGACTCCAGTTCAACACATGGTAAACTACGTTCCCTGCACCCACGCTGCCTGGGTCCCGTGTCGGGGCGCGGTGCAGGCGCTGTGCCCGAGGGGTGCTAATGGGGTGCAGAGTAGGGGTGGGGGCTCTCCCAAGGAGATGCGCTTCCAACTGGGGCTCGGCATAAAGTGGGGACTCGGATGGATGGGGAGCATTTCAGATCAGCACAGCTCCCGGGGAGGGACGTGTACAGTGAGCACTGACAGCAAGCCCCCAGCGGTGGAGCCGTGTGAGCAGCACAGCCTGGAAAATGAGACTGTCTGGACTTGAGTCTTGGTTCTACCACCTACTAGCTCTGGGTCCTGGGGAAGCTCAGTTAACCTCGCTCACCTCAGTCTGCCGATGTGTGAGATGGGAATGATGGTAATACGGCCCTTGTAGAGTTGTCTGAGGTTTAAATGAGATAATACGTGTGAAGGCTTTGCGGCCCTTAGTGAGTGCACAGCAGATGCTATCCATTGTGATGACCAAGTTCCTGGCTCCGGGGGAGATGCAGGGAATACTGATCAGAGGAGCCCTATGATTTAATCCAAACGTTCTGAGTTAGTTGTGTGCACCTAACTACACGCAGTGCGACGCGTGCTCTGGCCTCACGGAGGAGGAGTCTGCCAAGTCTGTACGAGCTGGAGGCTTCTGCGGAGCCCGCAGGGAGAGTGGAGAAGAGGTTTCGCAGCAGAGGCCCTTGTGTGGGGAGATGGCGTGGAACGGTGGAAAGAGCTACACAGACCTGATTTTGACTCCCAGCTCCCTTCTGTGTGTACATAGGCATGTATTTCTGCATTGACCTGTATGCAATGAAAACCATCAGCTCACACTGGCACTTCCAGTGCAAATGAAACACAGAGCTTTCTCCCTTCCGGATTGTAACTTCCCTCCCTCTCTAATGTTAATCAGAGCCTGGATCCCATTTTCTTTAACTTATTTGCTTATTTCTTATCCCCTGAATGTCACCAACTGCCATCGCAACCACTTCCCCCTTCCTCCTGCAGATGCCCTCCTCTCCCTGCTCAGGCTCTGACACTCTGTTCTGGGACGTCCTGTCTCCTCCACCCCGCACATGGGTGCCTGCCTTCTTGGGCCCCACGTCATGGCTTTAAGGACTGTGACCCACGCTATGCAATTGTGTGTGTATATGTGTTGTCACCGTTTTTGATTTGTGTGGGGTCGGAGCCGTCTCCTTCAAACAGACAGGGCACATGTCCCCAGCACTGGGCCTAAAGGATTGCGGTCTATTCCATGCGGTTCTGCTCTCATCTACAGAGACATGGGCTGCTCGCTCTCTGCTCAGGGTAGAACATTTCCAGAGTGAAAACTACTGGGCAGTCCCTGCTCCTTTTTCTACTCTGCCAAGTCCTGGGCTAGGCTCTCCCTCGTTCCTTTACTCACCAGCAGACATGAAGCACTCACTGTGCACCAGGTGTTTGGCTAGGGTGGGACATAGGGATTGAAAACCTTGGTCTGTACCCTAAAGGAGCTCCCAGTCCACTGCGGGAAGCAGACAGGCAGTCAGTGTCAGCTCCTAGTGGCCAAGTACAGGGAGAGCTGTCTCAAGAGCCTGCCGTGGGGGGGGGGGGGCACCAAGCCCAGACACGGTGGGCAGAGCGGAGAAGGAGATGCCCGGGGGAGTCAGGAACGGGCAGGGATTAGCAAGGTACGGACGGGCTAGAAGGGAGGCGAAGGGAGTGGCGTGTGTGAGGGTGGAAGGGTGAAACGGGTGGAGAATTTTGGGAGCTAACTCAGGGTGGCTGTGCCAGGCCCATGGGCACAGGGAGGGGGGGAACAGGCGGGCACAGGCTGTCAGATGGGCCACGCATGCCAGGACAAAGTAGCTGGAGTTCAGGCTTCAGGACAAGAGGCTGTGGAGTGAGACTTTCTGAGTTCAAACCCTGGGTCTGCGACTTACCTGTAGCTGTTTGATCTCAGGCATCTTAGGCAAGTTACTGCTCTGTGCCTCAGTTTCCCTTACTGTAAAACTAGAGATTGTAATAGTACTTACCTCATGAGATTGATAGGATTAAATCAGTTCTGTAACGTGGTGTGCACAAAAATCCATAGCATATGAAAAGCATATAGTAAATATTAGCTATTATTACGATCATCTCCCAATAGGTGGATCAAAAAGGGGTCAGGGCGCTGGCAAAGCAGAGGCACCAAAAATAGAGTCAATTAATTGAAAGAGAGAAATTTAAAAGAATAGATTTTGGCACTTTAAAAGAAACTCTGAAGTTGTGATCTTGAGAAAAATCAGAACGTTTTGGACTTCTTTTATGGCTCACTGGGTTTTGTTTTTTTAAAACATATTTTAGGGATTGGGGATGCCAAATTTTTTTATTATTTCAGCCTCAAAAGGCCTCAGCGTTGCTCTTCATTCCAAAGAGACCTTCTCTCTTCTACTGGTTTTCCATTCACCATGGTCTATTAGGAGTGGTCGTCACATGCACTCAGTGAGTTCCAGCCCGATAGCAGTTGTCATGATGGTCAGACAAACCAGCACCAGCCAAAGCTACCTCAAAGCTGAACGGGGAACATCTTGAAAAATAGAAGCGAAAAAATGCCAATGATACATCAAAATAAAAAAAGTCTGTTCATCGAAAGACATAATCAACAGAGTGAAAAGACAGCCCATGGGATGAGAGAAAACATTTGCCATCATATATCTGAAAAGGGGTTAATATCTAGAATATATAAAGAACTCCTACAACTCAAAAACAAAAAAATATCAAACAACCCAATTCAAAAATGGGCAAAGGACTTGAATAGACATTTCTCCAAAGAAGATACACAAATAGCCAATAAGCACATGAAAAGATGCTCAACATCACTCATCACTAGGGAAATGCAAATCAAAACCACAATAAGATATCACTTCATGCCTATTAGGATGGCTACTGTAAAAAAAAATAATGCTGTGAAGGGTGTGGCAAAATTGGAACCCCTGTGCACTGTGGATGGGAACGTGGAATGGCACTGCTGTTGTGTGAAACGGCATGACAGATCATAAAAAGTTAAAAATAGAATTAACATATGATCCAGCAATTTCACCTCTGTGTATACACCCAAAAGAATTGAAAGCAGGGACTCAAACAGGTATTTGCACATCCATGTTCATGGCAGTGTTATTCAAAATAGCCAAAAGATGTAAGCAACCCAAGTGTCCATTGGCAACTGGATGGATAAATAAAATGTGGTACATATACACAATGGGGTGTAAGTCAGCCTTAAAGAGGAAGGAAATTCTGACACATGCCATAACACAGTTGAAACTGGAGGACATTGTGTTAAATGAACTAAAGCCAGTTACAAAAGGTCAAATGTTATGATTCCACTTATAGGAGGTATTTGAAGTAGTCAGATTCATTGGAGACAGAAAGCAGAATGGTGGTTTTCTGGGGCTGGGAGAAGGGAAGAATGGGGAGTTATTATTTAATGCTGTGGTCCCCACCCCCAGGCTGTGGACTGGTACTGGTCCGTGGCCTTTTAGGAACTGGGCTGCACTGCAGGAGGTGAGCAGTGGGTGAGCGAGCAAAGCTTCATCTGTATTTACAGCCGCTCCCCATCGCTCGCATCACCACCTGAGCTCCGCCTCCTGTCAGATCAGCAGTGGCGTTAGATTCTCACAGGAGCATGAACCCTACTGTAAACTGCACATTGGGAGGGATCTCGGTTGCGGCTCCTTATGAGAACCTAAAGCCTGATGATCCGAGGTGGAGCTGAGGCGGTGATGCTAGTGCTGGGGAGAGGCTGCAAATACAGATTATCATTAGCAGAAAGGTTTGACTGCACAATACATGTAATGTGCTGAATCATCCCCAAACCATCCTCCCCCACACACTCCTCTCCAGTTCATTGAAAAATTGTCTTCCACGAAACCGGTCCCTGGTGCCAAAAAGTTTGGGACCACTGGTTTAATGGGTACAGGGTTTCAGTTTTGCAAGATGAAGAGTTCTGGAGGTGGATAGTGGTGATGGTTGCACGGCAATGTGACTGTGCCCAACACTACTGAACTGCACACTTAGAAATGGTTAGGATGGTAAATTTCATCTTATGTGTATTTTAACACAAGTAAAAAATGCCAGTGGACCCTGGCTTGTTTTTCCTTAAAAAGGTGGACCAATGGTTCTGGGCAAGATGACTACGAAAACTATAAAAGAAAAACAAAAGTCCTAGGATTTATAGAGATATTTCCCACATCTCAGAGCTTCCTAGAAATGTGAGAGACCTAAATTTCAATACCTAAATTTTTATTTTAAGGCTCTTCTCTGGGAAAAGAAACATGTACAAAAATAAGTCTTGGTCAGAACTTGGTCACACTCTCAAAGATTGGCTGAGACATTCTCTGTTAAATCACAAGAAACCAACTCTACCAATGCTATCGGAGGATACAAGGAGATTGCCTCCTAAAACATATAAGATCAACAGCATGTGGAAGACACAGAAATGAAAGGGACACTCTGCAATAGGCTTGAAGAGAAAAATTGCATACTCAGCCCTACCCTAAGTGCCGGCATGAGTCTGTAATGTGTGACCATGTGGAGGTCCTTTCTAATTATGTCATAGGTGATAGTAAAGCAGATGGCACTGGAACAGCCTGGCACCTGAACTTGTATCAGTGGGGTTGCTCTGGGGGCAGATCCATAGCCGGCCTGAGGAAGTCCTGTGTCATGATTTGGCCCATTCCTGCATTTGTGGTGGGCTTCCATGGCTGGTTTGCCGATGCAGCCAGTGGGTGACCACTGCAACTTGTTTTATACAGGCTCTGTCACCTCGGGAATGCAGTGTGTGTGCTTGTGTGTGCATTGCTCAAACATTTCAGGCTTGCAGTTCTTGACGGTGGCAGAGGAACCAAAAGGTGGTATGGGAGAGGATTTTGGTAGTCTAGTCCTGCACCAAAATTTATAAGACAGACCCAGTACGAGGCTGCATCTGAATTCAAGGTCACAGCCTGTGTCAGATGAAGCATTCACCGAAGCTCTGGTGCTGAACAAGAAAAAGAGAAAAAAATGGAGCAAAGAGAACCTTTCCTCCCTGTTTCCGGAGTGTCTGCCCAGGAGGGCAGCCTGGTGCCGGGACAGTTCCTGCCTTTTACGGCTTCCTCCACTGCTAAATGTGCAGGTCACGTCGTCATCTCTAAGACGGGAGGGGCAGGGGCAGGGGCGTGTGCGTCTTGATTTACTCGTGTGAAATTGGAACAATACTGAAATAATAGTGAAAAAAATTAATAGCGGGTAGCAGTGCTTCGTAAAGCATAAAACAGATGTGTGTTTTTATTTGTGTACCACTTCCTCCCACACACAAAAAAAAAAAACTGGCGACTACAACTGGAGAATAGAAAATAGAACAATAGCCACCTACTAACACGGCCCATTTCTGGCCAGCACGGTGTTTTTTAATTTTTTTATGTCAGCCACCGGACATTTAAACATCAGGAGAGTTCATATAAAAATCCAAGTTTCAAATTCTTTTAAAACATAGGAAAATCTGGCCACGTCGGTCCCACCTGCCCTCACTCGTTCACTCACTCCGCAAGCAGAAGCAGACTGGGTGACAGTTCTGTGCCCTCACCGTTCTGGGTGCTGAGTGGGTAGCAGAGGGGAGACAGACAGACACTGACCAAGTAGACAGATACATAAGATAATCGCAGGAAATTATAAACGCTACAAGTAAAGCAGGGTTGGGGCTACAGACTGTCCATGGGGGAGGGGAAATGTTATTTTAATGGAGTGGCCAGGGAAGACATTTCTTGGTTTGCCACCATCCCCAACACACCCCATGACTCTACTCCAGTCACTGATGCCTGCCTGGCAGTTGGAGGCATCTGAGGCCGTGAGCTCTGCCATAAAATGATGGGAATTATAAATAAGAATTTAAAGTAGAAACAAGGGAAATATTAACAAGAATAGGATAATCAGAACCAAGTGTGGGTGTCATAAGGACCCTAATGATTGGTTAGTTGGGCATCAGATTTAACTGAGTTTCCTGGCAACCAAAGCAAAAGGGAAATATCCTTAACGACATCATTGTCATTTTCAGGAAGGAAGAAATAAAGCCATCCCTTTATAGGTATGAGCTTTCCTCACTTGGCCTTGGAGTAGCATTGATCACACCAGGCTTTGTAAAGGGGACTCGGAATAAAATGTTAAAGGGTAATCAGCTTTGTCACCAACACAGGCCCAGGACTGTGGCATTTCTCATTGCTTCAGTCGTTCATCCAAAACACCTTTATTGAGACACAAATAAGCACCGGAGATACAAAAATTCCGTTTTTTTCCTAATGACAAACCTCGTCTCAGCTAAACTCGGATCATGCAGGGCAGACCCCTTGTTCCTTCTGATCTCAATTTGCAAAGTGTTTAGAACGATGGACAGAACACCTCTCATTCATACTGTCTCCCTTCCGTAACTGTCTTTTCTCAGCTGGTTAACAACCTCTCAAAACTCAGTAATGAGAAAACAGTCAAGGCAATTTCAGAAATACAATAGTCAAGAGATTTGAACAGTCATTTTGCCAAAGAAGATAGATAACAAGTAAGCTTATGAGAGAGATGTTCAACATCATTAGTCATTAGGGAAAAGCAAATTAAAACCACCATGAGATACCATTGCATATCTGTCAGAATGGCTAAGCTTAAAAAGACTGACCATACCACGTGTTGGTAAGGGAATGTAGGAACGGGAACTGCTGGTGGGAAAGTAAAATGGTACGACCACTTTGGGAAAGAGTTTGACAGTTTCTTAAAAAGTTAAATGTATACCTACCAACAGATCCAGCCATTGCACTCCTAAGCATTTACCGAAGAGAAATGAAAGCTTACATCAGTACAGAGACCTATACACATATTTTCATAGCAGCTTTATTGATAATAGCCCCAAACTGGAAAAAACCCAAATGCCCACCGACGGTGAATGAATAAACAGACTCTGCTGTGTCCACACAACGCAATACTGCGCGGTGGTAGAAAGGAAAGAATATGAATAAATCCCAGAATTATGCTGAGTGAACGAAGCCACACAAAAAAGAATACACATTGTCTGATTTTATTTATATAGGATTCTGGAATTCGCAAACGATCTATAGTTATAGAAAGCAGATCAATGGTTGCCTGGGAACACGGTGGAGGGAAAACAGGGGGGAGGGACTGCACAGGAACAGAAGGAATTTGGGAGGTGTTGGACATGGTCCTCATCTTGATGACGGTGATGATTTCAAGGGCATCTGCATATGCCGAAATTGATCAGATTGGACCATTAAATACGTGTGTTAGGATGGACCCCTGGGTGTTGTGGGATGGGGTGGACCGGGGCGGGGGGGGCGGGGAACAGGCACAGCCATTAGGTCCACCCAGGTGATTTCTCCATTTCTCTCTTCTCAGGCCGGGTGCAGAGGTTGTAGCCATAAAGTTTCAGCGCTGCCCGGATAATGTTACTAGAGTGAAGTGTGAGAAATGCATAAAAAATGCATCAGCTTATTGGTGGGTGAAAGCCCTTCTGTGGCATCCTCTCCCTGATCCTGAAGAGCACCTTTTATCTGGGTAAGTCCCCTCTTGGGGCCAGAAGAGATTAGATCAAAATACACTGGATATATTTGCACGGCTAAAAATCCCTCCTTCTTAGAGAGTAAAGAGGGTGACCCCTCCCCCTCCCCCAGCACAGAGAAAGTGGCCAAGCAGCTTGGATCCCCTCCAGCTTACTCAAGCCAAAAACCCGTGCGGCAGCCCAGTGTTCATTGAGGAAAGAAAACGCACACACAGGCGCACACACAGCGGTGCCCAGCGCCCAGCCGCCTCCAAGGCCCGGGGTCTGCAGGTGCAAGCTCCAATTAGAGCAGCCGGCCTTCCAATACCTTTTCATCCCGAACAAGGGCCAGGCCTCAGCCCCCGCCAGGGATTGAGGAAGGCCCCGGAAGGACCGCCGACTAGACTAGGGGAAACAAAGACTGTCCAAATAAAAGTCGCTCATGTGAGTTGAACCTGAAACCCAGCTTCATTTTCAAAACCTCTTGTGGGAATTAGCCAACGCACCATTTTGTGAAAAATCAGTCACTGGCCACAGGAAACAAACTGCCTTCCAAGGCCCTCCCCTGCCTGTGTAAATGACCGTGGCGAGTTTCCTTCTGCAAACTAGCGAGGCGCAGTATTTACAGCACGGGTCTTGTGGGTTGTTTCTGCCATTGGCAACAGTTGCCCTAGACTGATGTATTTTTCGGGGTTACGGGTGCAGGGTGGTCCTCCTGCAATTGGTGGCTCTTTATTATTAATTTTGTTTTCATCAAAGCTTAAAACAAAAACTTTTGATCCTGCATTTTTAGCACAGAGGTGTGTGGATTTTGACGTGCTTGCCAATGCTCTATCCTCGGCAGAAAAGCTCTAAGGCCACAGGTTCATTTTCTCCACGCTTCCTCCTCTCCCTCTTCGTTTTTTTGTTTTTTTGTTTTTTTGTTTTTTTCTTCTGTTGACTTTTTAAAAGAGAAGGCTACTGAGCTTGCAGGGAGCTCCATGCTTTCTCTGTAAGCAGGTCAGCCTCTTCCCAGCCCTGGAGGCATCCAGGGGCAGAAAGACTTCTCTATGGCCATCTCCTGGTTGCGTCCCCACCACCGGCCCCCGCTGTTAGGCACTGCTTCCTGACCATCTTTCTTGTTTTCTATATCTAAATCTCCAAAGAAATGCCAACAATTAGAAATGTTAACAAAAGAATGTTAAAAACCTACATGCCCACCACGAATGTCATACTATTTTTCTGCGTTTCCTTTTAGATCTTGTCACTGGGCTTACTTTCTTGTCTACTCAATATGTGTATATACATATAAGTCTTGATTATTCTCCTAACTTGGCTTCTCCACTGGGTTTGCAATCAGGAAACACGAATGGCTGGTAGGTTGGCAGCAGAAGAAATAGTCCTGTAGACACTTTAACCCCCCAAAAAGTCAATTCTAGGAAGCAAGAATGAAGTTAGGTCCCTGAATGCCTCTGGTCACAACATTTTCATCAGCCTTGTTTTGTGTGTTTCTGTTTTCTGTTGAAAGACATCTTATTTGATGCATAGTGTTGATTTATTGATGTTGAATTTGTGGCCAATAGCCGTATAACTCATGCCTGAATGAAGCTTATCTAACACACGCATTTTCTCCGTGAGGCATATGACCCCTTTCTTGAGCTTAGGAACATTAGACAGCACTTCAGCACAATGCTTGGGGGCTATTTCAAAGCAAAATTACTAATAGAAAGCACAAAAATGAGGAAAACGTGGCACTAAATAGGCCTCAAAAATGGCGCTTGTTTACCATGTGAGAGCTGACACTAGAAGCCAGAGTGTCACCCTGTTTGACCCCAGCTGGGAATGTGTGACTTAAATTTTTGCTGCTTTGAACATGTCCACAAATGACCACAAAAGCACTATTAGTACTGATTTTGTGGTTACAGTTACATTTTAGGTAGTAAGTAAATTCACAACTATGGAATCCATAAATAACAAGGATTAGCATATGTATATATGTTAATATATCTCATGAAGACAGGAAGCAGGTGGTCATTCATATTCCCTTTGAAAATAGTGTGTTAACTACTTTCTTGTTAAAAGCACCACCATGGTGACGGCCACCTATCAGCGGTAAATCATTTCTTCCAAAGCAGTAGTTTCAGGAATACGTGGTGGGAGCCTTCTCTCCTGCTTCCAAGATCAGCTTCAAAATGTCTAGGTCTGGTTGAGCGGAGTCCTTTGGGTTGACGTCAGAAGGTCTGCGTTTGAGTGGTGTGGTCCAGTCTCCATCAGCAGCCTGGCCTTGAGCATGGCATAAATTTCTTCATCTGTAAAGGAGAAAGTCCACGTTTTATCAGTTCTAAGACATCCATTCTTTCACATTTTAATATCTCTGAAACTGTGTGGTTTGGTTCTGTTTGTTTTACAATTGATGATGTGTCTTGGTTTCATTGGCAGCATTCTGTTTTCTTTCTGGGCAGTACACGAAATAAGGGTGCAGATTCCACCCTTTGGCATCTTAGAAGTGATGAAATGTATTAATAGTAATAATGATACCTACCTTGCAGTGCTGTAAGGATTGAGCAATGCTACAACTTCACAGGGTTGCTGTGAAAAAGTAAATAACAGGTGAAAGGATAGGTAGAGTCAAAGCACTTGCAAATGAAGGAATTATTACCATGACTGTGAGAATTTTCTTGCTCCCAGAATGGATCGATCTTTTACTTTTGAAATTACTCAGGAAATTTCATAAGAGCTGCACACAACTCCCGTGACTCGGGTTAGATTTTTTGCAAGCAATGGTTGGTACAAACAGTAAGTCATAAAAATCTTTCAAAAAGTTTAAGAACCATGGCTTTGAGGAAAGCAAAACACAAGTTTCTTGGGGGCCAGAGCAGTCCTTTCTGTGTGCCCATGATGCTGTGGCCTGTTGTCCAATGATTGTGGTCTTCTTATTTATATCATGAGACTCTTTGCTGGTGCAAACTGGGTTTTGTCTCATAAAACTGCGTCTGCCTATGTTTTGTTCTCTTGGTGGTAAAAGGAAAGTGGAAATAATTGAGGCACTAATTCAGTTCTAAACTATTAAGATAACCCAAGATTCTTCCATCTGTGTCATCCAGATCAGGATCAGGGGTCCCCAACCTATGGTGAATTGCATAATTATTTCATTATATATTACAATGTCATAATAATAGAAATAAAGTGCACAATAAATGTAATGTGCTTGAATCATCCTGAAACCATCCTCCCATTGCCAGTTCGTGGAAAAATTGTCTTCCATGGAAATGGTCCCTGGTGCCCAAAAGGTTGGGGACCACTGATCCATCTCATCGCCTCGGTTGTGGCTTTTGCTTCTTTGGGGAAGGAAGGGAGGTTACCTGGATTCTGTGTGCAAGAGAAAGCTTGTAACACCGCCACTCCAAACAGGTGTTTCAAACTACAGTCCACGACTCTGTTTCCTTGTGTATGTCCGTTTGTTCCTTGATGTGAAGGGACAACATAAATCCAAGAAATCGCACCGGAGTCTAACTATGGACATAGGATGGGGCCAGCTACTTGGGTATGGAGGACAGAAAGGCTACTGGGGTTTTGCTCCCTGATGGGAAAACGTGGAGGTTGCTCTAACTGCTGTCCGGCTGCCCGATTACTACCAAAGTGAGTTAAGAAATGGGAGGGGGCAGAAACCCAGGGTTTATCAGGCCACCTCTGATGTGTGTAACTGTTTCCACACACCTTAATATGGGCATTATCATTTCCATTTTACAGTTCTAGAACCTGACACTCAAAGGGGAAATAGTTTGCTTAAGGTCACAGGAGTAAGTGACGGAACCAGCCTGACACCCCAGCCCTCCTGCCCCAGAGTCCTCCTCTTGCTGCTCCAGGGGCAAGCAGTTCTAACCCGAGTCCCAGACATGCGTCACAGTCCCTCTGCTGTTTCACTTCTCCCGTGATCTCCTCTGAGGGGCATTTCAAACCTGGCCACTTGATTCGCATTGTGTTCTCACCGCCGTGGCGTTCGTCAGCAGGTGCGTGCTAAGTTTTCTGAGACTGCGTATGAAGTTTTGTTTTCCCTCCAGCCAGGCAAGGGCGCATCCCGCTTGCACCACCACGCCTCCTCCCTTAACCAAAAGAAAGAGAGAAAAAGTTATAGCTGTGCGGTCTCCGTGAGAATCCCTTTGATTTCCACTCTCAATGGCAGGCATTGTCCTCAACAGTTATTACTTTTGGAGTGCCGGCCAGTAAAGATTAGTATCTCCTTTACGTAAGTGTGGCACTGGAACACAGAGATTTCAACCGACCTGACCACGGTCACACGAGGAATTAGTGAAGGGGCCAGAAGTGGGGCCGAATGCTCCCCATTCCCTGCCGTTGGCTGTTATCAGCCCACACCGCTGTTTTATGTACGCTTGGTAAACATTTACAGCTTTGAATAGCTTCCCAGCTGCAGTGAGGACGAGAAGTCCTCTCATATATATGCGTGTGCATGCAAAACAGATGGGAGAAAACGTAAACTTGAATTAGATGGGCATAGTCTCCCTGGTTAGCAACTAGGCTAAAACCCCGGGGGAACCCAGATTTAGGGCTAGTCCCTTTAGATCTCTGGATGGTTTTTCATGTTTTGTATACAAGATGGCTTGTTATTTATGAGCTACATAGAATCATTCAATTGATCAATTGATCAAATCATCCCCTACTTCCCAATGGACATTTTTTACATTAAAGCACATATAATGTACAATATTAGTCATATTTATCTTTATAATAATATTGAAATAATTGCAACATATTAATACTGAATGGACTCACTCTATTCTAATCACAAATATTCCTTTTTCTTGAGACAGGTCTCACTCTGTCACCCAGGCTGGAGTGCAGTGGCACAATCATAGCTCACTGCAACCTTGAACTCCTGGGCTTAAGCGATCCTCCCACCTCAGCCTCCTGAGTAACTAGGGCTACAGGCCCATGGTACCATGCCTGGCTAACTTTTTAATTTTTTTTTTTTTTGAAAGATGGGGTCTCACTCTTTTGCCCAGTTTGGTCTTGAACTGCTGACCTCAAACCATCCTCCTGCTTGGCCTCCCAAAGTACTGGGATGAAAGGCGTGAGCCACTGCACCCAGCCACAAATATTCTTTAATATAAGATTCTTGAAGAAGAAGAACATCTATCTAAATGGAAATTTATATTCTTTAAATGAGATTGTTTTAAACTTTGCAGTGAGACAGCCCTAATTCAAACTAACTAAAAGAAAAGAGTTTTGTTGGCTCACACAATGGGGAAGCCCAGAGGGCTGTCTGGTTCAGACAACATTGGCACTCTTCTCTCTCCACATCCGACCTCCTCACTGTTTCATGCTAGCGTCTTTTGGTGTCATCCTGCCCTTCCCGCGGAAGGTGGGAGGGGGGGCCTCGTCTGAACTGCTGGTTTGTAAAAACGCAGAGAGGGCTGCCTATCTGTGACACCTCCTATTCCAAATGCCTTGAGGAAGGATCCTGACTGACGTGCTGAATCGGCTGCCCCTTGCACCAATCCCTGGGACCAAGGAGAAGGGGATTCCGCTCAGCTGAGGCCGGGTCACGTGCCCGCCCTCCCTGCACGGAAGGTGGCGAGTTGATTGGGCAAAGCCACGCCGTGACTGTAGCCCCATCAGGACCAGGCAGCGGGGAGTTACTCCCAGAGGAAAGGGGGTACCAATGCCAGAAGGATAGCAAACATCTGGGCACAGTAATCCACAACTGCAGTCCCAGCACTTGGGGAGGCTGAGGCAGGAGGATTGCTTGAGGCTAGGAGTTCAAGACCAGCCTGGGCCACATAGCAAGACCTCCTCTCTACAATAAAAAATAAATAAAAAGAAGGATAGAAAACAAGCCAGGCAGACAAAAAAGTGTCAATTATCTCAGCCTGTTCCACTGGGCTTATGGTAATAATTATGATAAAAATCCAGCTGAGCAGCTACTATTGGGTGCTCAAGGTTAGAGTGTGACTTTCAGATGTCCCCCTTCTTCATTGTAGAGTGTCATCGTGGAGGACGTGGTTCATAGCAGACTTCACGCCCCGGTGAGCTGACTCGTGTTGGCTTCACAGTGCTATTAACAAGAATATGAGCAACAAAATACATTTTTCTCCATCGGTTCCTGCACGGAGTTCCAGTGCTTTCCAAATAATATTTTGTGAATTCCAGGAGGTCCCTTGTGAAGTTGCTGGCACGTATTTCACTGTAGGGCCTTTCTGGTGATGGAGAAACTGGACCCTAAGGAGGTTATGCAATCTCCCCAAAGTCCCACAGCCGGTTTGTGGCCGAGCCCGTAAACTCTTGTCTCCTGTCCTGACTGTGGAGATCAGCTCCGCTCTGGGCCACCACTTGGCCCAGACGAGGAAGATTGATGAGGGCTCTTGTGTCCAGCACTACCATGATCGAGTTTTAATGGCTTTTATTTTCATCCTGTGAGGAAAACAGCATATCCTTCACCAGCTAAACACTATTGCAGGAAAAGCCACAAACCAGCCTCCTGGGTCCTGTTTATAAAGATGAACCCCACCTAGCTCTGCCGAGCTGGCCAGAACTGAACCTCGTGGCAGCTTCCCTGGCCGTGGCCTGCAGAGCAAGGGTCTGTATTTCAGGGCATTGCCATGCATTTGTCTCAGTTTCTCACGGCCAGAGGAAGTGAAAAGCACTTGCAAAAAAAAGGGGGGGAAAAGAGATGAAGAAATGCTGAGAAAAAGAGACAGTAAGAGGAAGATATAAAAGGAAAGAAAGAGAAATTAAGAGAATCCTTGTGCGTAGGGAACCAGAGAGAGCCATGGAGAGCCAAGCTTAGAGGAAGGTGATGTCCAAGTTCCAGGAGACAAGGGAATCTGACATTCCCGAACCCCTGCCGTGGATTTTCATGTCCATTCTCTAGTTGCATTTAGTGTGATCAGCACAACGTCTTTGCAAGGATGTGTGGCCATCTCGTGTCATATAGAGGAGAAAAGAGAGGACCATAGAGTCCAGGCCACTGGGTGGATTCATGCAGCTCGTAAGTGATGACGTTGGGGCTGAACCCAGACACATCCGATCCCTCAGAGCACACCCTTCCTCCCCACCCTCCCAGCGCCGCACACTAGCCAGTCACTGCTTGTTTCAGTACGGGTTGTCTGGAAGTAGAGCCCGAGACAAGGATTCTTGCACACAGGATTTCTGGAGGCTCTGTTCTCAGGAGCAGGGCGTGAGGGAAGTGGGATACAGCAGGGAAAATTCTAGCGAGGATGTGGCCTCAGCCGCTGCAGCTTTAGCCTGATCTGACTGGGAACATGCATTGCACCCCAGAATTCATCCTGCGTGGAGTCAAGGGAGCCAGGCTGTGCACCCAGTGTCAGTCTGTCATGGTCTGCGGGCTGTCCCCTCTTGGCCGGGGTGCTGGGAGAAGCATCGCAGGGGAGCAGCTGGTTAGCAGACAGGCAGGTCCCCAGAGAAAGGAGGCGGCTGTTAGCCGTTAGCAGGCACTCACTGTCGCAGCAGCTGGGAGATGGGGACCCCGGCCCAGCAAAGGGGGTCTGTGCACGGCAACAGCATCTACTACACACTCTGCTCCCGGCCTCTGACTGTGAGAGGGGAGGGAGGACAGGGGCCCAGAAGGGAAGGAGCCACTGTCCTGGGAGGTCGCCGAAAACCCCACTCTGAGTGCTGACGTCAGCTCCCAGGGGCCTGGCCAGTGTGGCAGCCAATCTCGGGCAGCTGTGCTTGCACAGGGGCAGGTCTGGGGTAACTCAGCCCTAGGGCTGCCCCTGGCACCACCCTGCCACCCTGAATGGCCCGCCTGCCCCTCCAGGTCAAGGTTCTACGCGTTAGAACTGGAGGATCCGGGATCTTCGGCCTCTTCCCCACGTTCATGTGTTTATCATCAACTCTCTCCACGCTCCTTCCTTTGCTTTTCTCCAGCAGATTTTACTTAAAAATGTCAAACACTTAATAAACATGGAATCACACTGTCAGGATTCTCAAGGACTTTTACAAAAACATACCAATGCCCAGGCTCCACCTCCAGGGAGACTCCGAATTGATTAGCCTGGGATTTGTTTTAAGTCCTTGGGTGACTCCGTTTGCTGCCAGGATTGAGAATCACTGAACCAAATGTTGTCAGTCACTTTGGGCCTATATGTTAGAACTACCTGGGACATTAAAAATAAAATAAAATAAAATAAAATAAAAGTAATGCAAACCTGCTGATGTCTCATCCCCTAGAGATTCTGATTTAATTAGCTTTAGGTGGCGGTATGACATGGGGAGGGGGTTGTTATGTTCCCCAGATGCTTCTAATGTGGAACCAAGATGAAGAACCACAGGCCTGGGACCTTTTTCAGTTGCGCCATGGGGATGCATGTCAGGTTATGTATGTCAGGATGTATGTATGTCAGATGGAGAGAGGTCTCTGCGGGCAGCAGCGGAAGGGTGACAGAAGAGACTCTGCCTATCAGTTTGACAAGGAACAGCCTGTTTGATCACACTTCCTACCAAATGTAGAGTGGAACTAGATGTTTCAGGAAGCATTTTGTTCTGCAGGTCTTCCTGAGCAGTTTTCTTTCTGGTGGAGCCCCACAGAGAAGCTCCCTTCTCCTCCCAGAAATGGTGGGTGGAGAAGGGGATGATTGGACCTGAGATTAAACCCAGAATGAGTTTACTTCGTCAAGACAGTTCAGGCTCCTGCATTATCCCACCTCATCCCCCTCACCGGGTACACGGGTGAGCCGTTGGGTACTGAAATGGTCTCCAAGTAGCTGCCCCCCTTAGCTCATGGCCCCCCACCCTCCTTTCTCACCCATCATACCCAGGCTTCTCTGTGTTGACCCCATCCATGGGACTGCACTTCTGGCCCAGAGGAACCTGCTGCAAAGTTCTGGCTGGCTCCCCTTGTCGGCTCACCTGGGCTGGCTCGCCCAACTCAGCCTCTGCAGCCATGCAGTCCCCAACACCCCACCCCACCCCACCCCACCCCCCGATGGATGGTTCTCATGCCCTCTCCTGGTTCCCCGTTCCAACTTCTAAAGGCCAATACAGTCACGGCTTGATACTCAGCGTAGTGCTCTAAAGTCACTGTGAACACTGCATTAGCAAATTCTGAACCATTGCTCCCAGGGGAACTACAGAGTTAGCCTCCTGCAAGCCTCTGGTGACAACATTTTCATCAGCCAATCAATACAGAGCCGTGTTTTATGCGTGTTTTATTTTATACTTATTGTTGATTCACTAACACCGATCTCACAGCCGATAGCACTATGACATGTGCCTGAACAAAGCTTCTCTGATGCACACATTGTCTCTGTAAGGCACAGCACAGCCTTCTTGTGCCTGGGAACACTAGACAGCACTTCAGCACGTGCTTGGGAGCCATTTTTAAACAGCGAAATCACCAACAGAAAGCCCCAAAATATGGAAACTATGGCAAAAAGGGCACTAGTTTACAGTGTGAGAGTGGGAGCAAGAAGGTGGAGGTCACCTTGTTCCACCTCAGCTGGGAATGTCTTCACCTGGTGGCTCAAATTTTTGCAGCTCTGAGCATGTCCACGAGTGACCACAAAGACACCTTGAGTATTGATTTCAGGGGTACAAATAAATTTTAGCAAGTAGATGAATTCATAACTATGGACTCCACAAATAATGAGGATTGATCACATAAACTCCCAATGCTGAGCAACCAAATATTTTAGTTCCTTGCAATTAATTTGAAAGCCTCTGTTTTAAGCAGGAACTCCTGAAATACTACAGTATATAGCAGAGGGTAAAGGGAAAACTCACGCAATTGTTACTCCCTTTTTTGTTTAAGCAAGAAATTATTTTCATGGGAAAATACTTATATTTCCAAAGATGATTACGTTTCTATTTTTTTTTCCTGGACCAATAAAACATAATAGAAAAAAATCAGTATAGGTACAGTGTATAGATTTTGGCTTTTCAGTGGAAGGGTATTTTGGAGGAATGAGAAAAATAGATGTATTGTGGTTCTTATTGTGCATACCTCTAGAAGATTTTTTAAAAACAGTGTCACCCATTTAAAAAATCAAAACAAGGTGTGCTTGCAATATTTTAAAAAACAAACAAACAAACAAACAAAAACACCAAAACCAAACCAAAGGGCTCTCTCCAGGTCAGGGGTGTTGGCCTCCGCGTTTTGCAGGTGATGTCTGCTGGGAAGAGGTGCAGGCTACCCACCCCCCACCCCTGACCATCCCAAAGATTGAGCAAACGTGGAGAATGGGTGTCCTTTATCCCACCCTGCAGGTCTGTCCCTTACCCCTGGTGCGGCTCTGCTGTGTTGTGTTGTCTGTGGGGCAGATGGCTTTGCCACTGGTTTAGAGTGACTTTGGGCAGGGCTGTGGCGTGTGGCAAGACCAGCCACTCGGAGGGCAGCCTGCATCTTCTACGCCACACTCTCTCTCCAGGTCTTGTAATGAAGCCAAGCTTTGGCACTGCCTGGGACGTTGTAGAAAGAATGGGCCACAGCAAGGGCAGAAAGTGCCAGAATGAGCCCTCAGCACTGACAGTCTGCCTGTTTGCTGGCGGCCTAAACCCGGTCTGTGTGTTGGCTTGTCAGGACTTTGCAGCCCCTGTTCTGGCCTCTGCTGGGGACAACGTCCTGTCCTGTCTCCAGGACAGGTGCTGTGAGGGTGGCTGGAGGCAGGAAGGAGGGGGCTTCAGCCACCCCTCTACCTCAGCAGCCCCACAATCAGCTCAGATATTCTCAGCCCAAGTGGCTCCCATGTGGTCACAGGTTCAAGAAAAGCCTTCTACCTGCCCCGCCCGTCCTCAAATGGCCACCTCCAAGCTCTGCCCAGTAGAAAGTCTGGAGACAAGTTTGTGTCTAGTGAATATAATTTTCACTCCCACTTGAGAACTCAAAGAGGTCTTCAAGTTGAAGTGTTATACGCTGATTCCCATGGTTTTCTTTTTTGGTTGCGTCCCAAGTGTGGTTTTTCTCCGAGACTGTGCAGTCAGAATTATGCAATCCTGGGTCCACTTGACCCAGAGCCGAGCCCTCGGAGAACCAATTCATCCCCTGGAGAAGCACAGAGGAGGGACCGGAGAATAAGGGTATGGGGCTCCTGACTCAAGCACTTCTAGACCTTCTTTGAGGAGCAGAAATGTCAGTGGAGGCTGAACAATCTCTGATTCAGTGCAATGTGTTAAATCTGAGCAGAAAGTGCGTCCAGCCTCAGAGGTGTGCCGACTCAGGTCTGACCTACCTGTAGCAGCTTTAAAGGAGAGAAATTGTTTTAACTCTGTGCATTCATTCAACAAAAGATGCCCGATCTCCTCTGATTTTTTTTTTAATTTGAATTTTCTTTTCTTTAGGTAGAGAGAATTCAGTTTGGGATTATTTCATTTTATTGGAGGCAGGGGACATCAATTCAAAGTAGAATTTTTTTTAATTTCAGAATACTTTGGGGGTATAAATGTTTCGGTTACATGAATTGCTTTTGTGCAGTTTGGGTCAAAGTTGTAAGTGTGTCCATCACCCATAGAGTGTGCATTGTACCTGTTAGGTGTGAATTTACCCATCCCCTTCTCCCCCTCCCACCTGCTTGGTCTAATGGAATTTTACTACCATATGTGCACATGAGTGTTGATCTATAAGTCTCGATTTAGTAGTGAGTATATATGGTTTTTGTTCTTCCATTCTTGTAATACGTCACTTAAAAGGGTGGTCTCCAGTTCCATCCAGGTTATTACAAAAGGTATCAAAGTAGAAAATCTTGTTTTGCTGATCTGTGATTGAGTTACTTTCAACATAGGAGTTCACCGTTAGTAGGAATTCTCATGGAAATAGCATGAGAGTCAACCCAAGTTCTTTGGAAGTGTATTAAACTTTCAACAAGATTGCTTCCCTCTGCTAGAGTCAGTTTACCACCACTTGACTGGGCTTTTCGTATAAATGTCAATGAGCAGTTTACATTGGGAAGGCTGATAAATACATCTCGAGGACCACCCTGTTCCTTCAAAGACCCTAGGAAAAGAGTTAAGTGGATGGGAAAGCTCCTAGGTAACGAGAAACTCCAGACCTGGTTCCCGTCACACTGTCTAGGGAAGACTTACTGCGCTAGCTGTGCTCTCCTCCCTGAAGACACCACCAGCCCCTGAGACAAAGGCTGGGTACAAAGCTTGAAATGTCCCGTGCCATAGCCCTTTTCAAACCCACTAAGGGTACCTGGGGCAAATGGAGCTCCCACACCACGCTCCTGTCCAGCCAAGCTAGCCTGGGATCCTTGTCCAGTCTTTACACAGTGTTTTTCGTCAAAGATGTCTGAAGAATAAAGGTTCCGTCTTCTCAGACTGCCTGCTGCGCTTCTAGCTTCAATTTCCATTTCAGACCCTTGGCAAAGATGGGCACATGGTATGGTTTTTATTAGATTTCAAAAGTGAACTTAATACTCAAGTCTTTGGTTTTTATGATTATAAAGCTCTTTTCTGAAGTCCCTAAGAAACCCTGGGGCTTTCTTTGGATCCCAAAAGAGCTGAAGAAGAGCTCGTTTCCTTTCTTTGATTTGCCTATTTATGGCAAAAAGAATGTAAAGAAATGACTTTTGACTGAGAAGAGATGTGATTTTCTGTATTGGCTAGCTCCCAATTTTGTCAGCTGTTGATAGGTTTCTGATGCACCTCTGGTCTGATCTCTGCACCAAAGCCAAGATGCTGTTCTGCCCAGTGCCAGCACAGTCCCTGGCTCAAAGCACGTTCAGCAAAGATTTGGTGAATGAACAAATGAGGCAATGAACACTAATTTGTAGGCAGCTGATCCCTATTTAGTTTTTTCTTTTCAGAAAATTTTATTGAGGTATAATTCATATACCATAAAATTTACCCTTTTAAAGCACACAGTCAGTGTTTTTAGTAGATCTACAAGGTTGCGTGACCATCACCACTGTCAAATTTCAGAACATTTTCGTAGCATCGAAAAGAAACCCTGGGCCCATTTGCAGTCTTTATTCCCACCTCTCCCCTCTGTTCAATGCCTGAAAACTAATAAATTTTCTATCTTTATAAATTTTCCAATTCTGGACATTTAAATGGAATCATATGATATGAGACCTTTTGTGTCAGACTTCTCTCACTTAGCACACTGTTCTCAAGCTTCATCTCTGGTGTAACATACGTCAGTATTCATTCCATTTTATTGGTGAATAATATTGCATTGTATGGACATACAACATTTTATCTATTCATTCATCAGTTGATGAAACTTGGGCTGTTTCCATTTTTTGACTGTTACGAAGAATGCTGCTATGAGCATTTGTGTACACATTTTGTGTAGACACATTTTCAATTTTCTTGGATACACACACACACACACACACACACACACTTCCCTAGGGGTGGAATGGCAGGGTCGTATGGTAATTCTATTTAACATTTTGAGGAACTGCCAAACTCAAAAGTGGCCACACCATTTTAGAAAACTAGCAGTGTAGGAGGGTTCTAATTTCTCCATATCCTTGCCAACACTTGCTTCTTAGTTTTTGTTTTTACCATTTTTGAATATACAGTTCACTGGCATTAAGTACATCCACATTGTGGTACAATAAATTTTCGTGTGCCTAATGTGCACATGCAGGGCTCCAAAAATAGACGATCTGCAGGACCAAATGCTGCAGAAAGGTCAAGGTAAGGGATCCCCCTCCCCAAGGCCTTGGGTTTAGTGGCTGGAGACCCTGAGTCCCCCGAGGGAGCACCACTTCAGCACAATGGGACGGGACAGGGAGGGTCGTGAAGTTGTAGGTAAAGAGATTATTTGTTGTGAAAACGAGAGAAATAGGGTAATGATTAAAAGGTATGAAAGAGTCAAGTGAAGAATTTTTCAAAATAAAGAAAACCTGAGCATGTAGGGGGTGAGACGAGGGAGCAGGGAAGAGGGAGGCCTGAGAGAGCCCCGGGAGCGATTGAGGCTCAGTTCTCAGGGCCGAGCAGAAAGGATGGTGTCAGGAGATTAGGTTACGTGAGTAACTTGGCAATCAGAAAAGCCTATATTCCTTTGAGGAATAACTAGCTCTATGTAGCTCTTTCAATGAAAGTTTGAATTAATACTTTAAGCTAAAAGAAGTTCCCAACCTAGAATGTGAGCTCTAGGTGCAGACAGACCTGCGTTTAAATTCTGGCCTTGCTACTCATTAGCTGAACACGCTTGAGCGAGCTACTTAGCTGTTCTAGGCTTCAGTTTCCTCTTTTACAAAACGCCAACAATCATAGACCTACCTCATCAGGTTGTCGATGTGAGGATTACATGAGGACTACAAACAAATCTCTTGATAGTTATAAATTCTCAGTAGCTTTAACAAAAATAAAACACAACCATGTACCGTCGAATTGAGAATTCAATTGGTTAAAATTATATTTTATTCCATCATACCCCTTTTCCTACCACTGAGTCACAGTACTCTTGACAAAAATCTGGGAAGCATAGTGGTTTGTATAAGAATCGCTCTCTACTCGATCTTCATTCGTGCTGTGTGGAGTCAAATGCCTTTTCTATAGAGTCAGATGCTCTCATCTCTGGTATAACTGACATGGAGTCAGCCCTCATATGTTCCAGCCATGCAATGTTCAAGCAACCAGTGTAGGATTATAAATCCTCAGTGATGACACCAACGCACCATTTTGAAATCTCTTCCAGCCCCGAGCTAGGATAAGTTATTAAAGCACTTTATGACTGAATATCACCGAACGTTTCCCCTAATCTCTGGCTAATGAAAGGGGAAGCTGTTTGCACCTGTCTTGTGCAACTGTATTCACTCTGGGCGAAACTCATTAAAACTTCCCTCCCAAAGAATAATATTTTACTTCTAAGAGAAATGAAATTGTGAAAGAAAATGCTATTGGCTTCCCGTTACCTAGGGCGCATTTCAAAGTCCTGTGGCAGGCAGTGATGTGAAATCTGTCTGATGACATGTGGGTCAACCTCCCTCGTATTCTCGTCTCTCCAGCAGTGACGGTTTCCCAACGAACACCAGCAACCGCGCTGCGCTGCGCTGCGTTAGGGGTGGCTTGTTTTTCTCAGAAGTTATTTTTCATGTATACTTTTAAACCTTTTCCCTCTCGTGAACTTCCTTCTTTGTTTTCTTTACTGTATCCTGTTGTAATAAGAGGATTTTGTTTTTTATACCGATTTGGAAAACTTCCTTCCTGGCATTCAGATTCTCTCTTCAGATGTCAGAATCAGAGATAATGGTCCTTTGCCAGCCCCCGGCAGCAGAGAGAGGGCGGAAACAAGTGAGCTGTGGTCTCTGCGCCCGGCAGGTTGACACACTTCGTGTGTGCTGAGTGGCCCAGTGTGTGTCAACAGTGGTGCACTGTTCACTCCCGCGACACCGGGGCATTAAAATGCATGGCTGGTGGTTTGAAAATTGTCAGTATTTTCTAATCCATGCACCCTTTGAAAAGTCAATAGGTTTTCTAAAGAACTTAATCGTTCAGAACAAAGTTGGATTCATTGCAAATGCCAACTTTCTTGATCAAAATCCACTCTGGCTGGCGTAAGGGGTACCTACATCTTTCCAAAGCAGATTCCATTTGACAGTTTCCTTCTCGTGAAACTCTCAATGTATAAGAAATCATGTTTTTAAAAATGTCTAGAGCAATAAGGAAACATGTAACTGCGTCACTTGCTTATGAAAGAGATCATGAAAACTGTGAACATGCAGAGGCCTGGTCAAATAAAACCTTAATTTCCAAAGGGGCCTACATATTAATCAATATTAGAACTTTTGTGCTTAAAAAGCCCTATGGGCAGGTGGCAGGGGTCGGGGTGGAAGGAACTGCAGGATTACTTAGCTCACTCTAACTCCTTCACTTATTAATGAGGAGACAGAGTCGGGGGGATGAAAGAAATGAAAGGGCCAATGCACTTTACCACTGATCGGCACCAGACTTAGAAACCGGCTCCCAAATCGGCGCTCATTTCAACCCCTGCCACCGCGTTTGCTGTTTGAGTAGCATCTGGCAAGCCAAAATATGATGAGAAATCATGTAAACTTTGCAAAAGTAGACACCAGATTTCCTCGTCGACCCCTGGCTACTCCCCAGTCTCTTCGAGCCTTAACTTTCTATCTCATTCTGACTCCGACAGACCAGACAACTACTGGAGTTATACGAGTAGGACAGTGTGGAACATACGTCCTTAGGTAAAATTCACTGCAGAGGTGACATCTACATGGGGCATCTGCCACGTCGCCTCCATCCGTCCCCTGTTTCAACAAATGAACTTTGAGCATCCACTATATACAAGGCAGCAAGGAGGGCCTGGATCCCTGCAAATTACAGAGAAAAACAAAACAGTCTCCCTGCCCTGGAGATCTATCAGATTCACCAGACTCTAAGCACTGAGTGGATAGTTATGTCTTTTTTGGCTTTGAATCCTCAACCTAAATGCACCAACACCTACCGCTGTGTCCGGCCCATAGTTTTTCCATAAACTTTAGTCACATGACATGTTTGCTCTAGAGCAGTGGTTCTCAAACGTGAGCCTGCATCAGTATCACTGGAGGGCTTGTTAAAACACAGATTGCTGGATCCCACGCCCAGGGTCTGTAATTCAGAGAGCTTGTGTTTCTAATATGCTCATAGGTGATGCAGAGACTGCTGGTCTGGAGACCACACTCCGAGAACCACGGCTCTGGAGGAGACCGCACATTGCTTCCTACCAAGGGGTATTAACAGTAAGGTAGAGTAGTTTAGTGGCTAAAATCATGGACTCTTGGGCAAATTACTTTACTTCTCCAGGCCTCGTTATAAAATCATCATAAAATGAAGGTGATGGTAATAGTACCTACCCCCCTCCCCCCAGGGCCAATGTGAAGAGTCAATGAGCTAACAGATGCATAAAACACTCAGTAATTGCAACTAAGTGTTAACTATTACTAAAGGAACTCACCTCACGTGCTAGTGGCACAGACAGAATAAAACACTTTTTTAACAAAGCTACTATGTGTTTTTTACAAATAGACTGGGCAATGTGAGATTAACCCCTAATTTTTTAAATCTGTAAGAATATCATAGAATTGAAAGCATCATGTCCTCACAAAAACTTGTACATGAATGTTGGAAGCATTGTTTCTAGTAGCCAAAACGTGGAAAGAACCCAAAGGCCCATGGCTAAACAAAATGTGGCGTGTGTGTATGTATGTATGTATATCTCCATACGATGGAATATTACTGAACCATAAAAAGGAACAAAGTACTGATACATGCGTGCTCCAACGTGGGTGAAACTTGAAAACATTATGCTAAGTGGAAGAAGTCTGACACAAAGACACGTATTGCATGATTCTGTTTATTTAAAATGCCCAAAATAGGCAAATCCACAGAGCCAGAAAGCAGATTAGTGATTGCCAGGGCTGGGGCAAGAAGAGACTGGGGAGTGACTGCTAATGGTGTGGGATTTCTTTTGGGAATGATGAAAATGTTGTGGAATTAGATAGCGGTTGCACCATCACCGCTAATTATTATTAGACAGTATCTATTTTCAAATACTCTTGTGAATAGACTAAAAACCACTGAAATGTATGCTTAAAAGGGTGAATTTTAGAGTATGTGAATTATATCTCAATGTACAAAAAAATGTTAAGACCCTATAATCCTACTTGGTGATAATAACATGTTCGTTTTGGAGTTGCACCATCCAATAACGTAGCCCCTGGGCTCTGGAGCTCTTGAAACATGACTAGTCCAAAGTGAGCTGTGCTGTGTATGTAAAAAACACATCCTGGAACTCAAAGACTTAGTTAAAAAAAGAAAGAATGTAAAATATCTAAGTACATTCAATTTTTAATATCGAAATGACAGTATTTTAGATATATCTAGTTATCTAAATTATAGTATTAAAATAAATTTATTTGCTTACTCTTGCTTTTTAAATGTGGTTACTAGAAATTCTAAAATTCTGTATGTGGCTTGCATTTGGGGCTTGCATTATGTTTCTACTGGCCAGAGCCACCTTCAGGGTCCTCCCCGATAGGTTGTGCGTCTTTGTAGAGAAGTGCACACTTTGAGAAGTGTGCACATCCGGGGGGCTAGTGAGACGGGTCCTTGCCTTTACATAGAGGGCTCTGTACCCAGGGCTTGATTAGCTCCATCCCATTAGCATGACTGAGCACATGTAAACAGGACAATTCAATGGATGTTTCCAGTTTTTGTTCTTTGAGTGGAAAGCCACCTGCACAAACAGAGCCTTGTTATCTCAAAGAGCAAGGTTCTGGGCCATTATTATTGTAGAAAGTACTTTTTGTGTCCCTTGCTAATGAACTGCACAGCGAGTCATCTGAAAAAGAAATTTTTAAGGCATAATTTCTTTCCCCTTCAGAGTAACTTTTTTCCAAGCCTCGAGTCTTGCATCCAAACATTCTTAACCTTGACATGTACTTTTAGCTATCAGTGAAAACAGATCAGAAGAACTCTTCTGGAAGGGAAAATTGTTTTAAAATAAAGCAAAGGCAAGGATTTATTTGGTAGGCAAAGTAGTTAAGGGAAATTCTTTTAAATGGTGCATTAATAACTATATTTATGAATATGAAAGTTAAGTAGGTTGACTGCTTAAAAAAAAATCCCAATACCTTTTGATTATAAAAACAATAGATGTCATTTTAAAAAAGTTCAAAATCACCAATAAGCAAAGAGAAGTAAACAACCAACACTCCCAGTCATAGTACCAGAGATAATCATTGTTAATATTTAATATATAGATGTCTGTCTTTCTAGGAATAAAAAAAAGGTCTTGATAAGTCAAAATTTTTCTATTATAAAGAACACTGGTTCAATTTCTGTTGTTGACTCCTGGTCAACAAATAGTAGAACATTTATTTTTAATCCAATCAAAAACAATTCCATCGGTGATCTAAATTTTGAGATGATAAATCTAATTTTTAGAGGTTTAGTTATATAACATCTCTGTGTTACAATTTAGTGGCTGGCCTGCGTGTAATCCTTTTGCCTTAACGTCAACAAAACAGGAGAGGTATTTACATTGCACACACAGATGACGTGGGTGGGCATGTCCCTATACATTTTTCTTTTCTCTTCACCAGAAAGGTTGTATAAAAATATTTACTACTGTCCTGTAGATTCATGTACACGGCGTAGCATCCATGTCACGAAGCAGGAGGACGGATCATTCACTGGAGTTTTTATGGACCCACATAAAGTGTTTCCCCAGCTGTGTTTACAGATTGGGGTTTCTAAGCCTCTTGAGAAGTAATCAGTTTTGATCATCTTAAATCCCAAAGTAAATTTTCTTTTCTGGAGATTATTCTAGTTGCTAACACAGGTTGGTCTGGCCTATTGAACCATCTCTGAGTGCCGTGGCATCCCAGAAGGAAAGCTGTGGTTTGGCTCCGCCAAGCAGGAAAGGAGATTTGAAATATGACTCAGATCCTTCCCTGCAAGAAGGGAGGTCTCAGAACACCTTTCCTCTTTTTTAGAAAAAAGTATTATACCCTGTGTTATTTTTTGGTCGTTTCATTGAATAAGTCTGATCTCTTCAAAATGATGTGAGCCCCTTTAGAGCCCAGATTCTTATATGATTTTTTTATATTATAGTTTATGCTTTATAACTTTCTATAGTAATTAGCACAAGCACAGACCTATATTATGCTTTCAGTAATACTTGTTTCTTGACTACTGAGAAGTGCAAATGATATATAAAAGTTTTGGAGAGTGTAATTTATGGGTGGTTTTTACTTAAGGAACTTTTATAAATGACTATCCTTACTACCCCTTAGTTTAAGCCTCTGTGACTACACAGTTAGCCACACTTAGAGCCAGGGGTGTTTACTAAGAGCTGAGACTCTGCCATTTAACTAATTGTGTTAGCTTAGGAAAATCAGTTAACCCATCTGTGCCTCCGTTTCCTTATGGAACTGAAAATAACTAACTAACCAAATTAGTTAATTCATGTATAGTAAATGGCTGGCATATTGATAAGGTTGCAATAAACATTAGCTACGGCTGCTATCATTAATATTGCTACAACGATTACACCCACTTAACCAATGAGCTCAGTCTTCCACCAACTGGAAAGACTCCCTCTTCATCCAGGCTGGGACCTTTGAGAGCCATCTACACGGAAAGGGAGGTGACAGGAGAACACACGCAGAGCTGGCCAGGTACGCCAAATCAACCAGCCCATTCATTTCATGACACATTCAAGTGCTAAGAAAATGGGATGAAAGCAGCCACAGGTGTCGCGTGAGACATTTCATGTGGTCAACATGTGCTGACCTCCTGGCAGTCGTGTGCCGCTGCCCTGGGTGCAGGACACTGAAAAGCAGAAATACGCTGCAGCGCCCGTGTGTGCCCTCTCCTGGGAGCTGTTAAACGTAAGCATGTAGGAGTTGTTCCGTGTCTGCATAGGAAAGGAGTTTTCCTGGGTTTCTAAGATAAAAATAGCACAGCAGTCTCAGGGTTCCCAGAGGGCAAGAGCAGAAGCTGCCCAGACTCTTTAATGCCCAGGCCCTGGAATTCCCACAGTGTGCCAGAGCCAGCCAGGTGGGTCGTGGGAGTGAGAAATACTCCCTCCCTCTTGCTGGGAGAAGCAACATCGCACAGCAAAGGGGGTTGGACACGGCATCAGTCCGCATCACAAACCACCCCCAACGTGGTGGCTTACCACCACCATTAATTTTTCATTTCCGCACGATTCATTGAAGGCCATTGTTACACTAAATCTCAGGCAGCCTATTTACTTATCCTTTCAGTTGTGCTATTTTCTCCTTTAGTGGCATGTGTAATTAACCCTCCCGTTTCTTTCTGCAGTTAATTAATCTGAGATGTCGTGACAAAACGGGGGTCAATGATTTGAGGAAAAAGGAAAATTACATTTCTTTCTCACTCTCAGAGTTCAAAGGCAGGTCAATGAATTTAGGAATAGCTCCAAACGTCAACTTGGGATAGGACAAAGAGAATACATGTTTTAGTAAGGGACAGGAGCCAGATGCTGAGGCCGGGCCACACCCCTGGAGTCCTCCCTGCACCTGGAGCCTCCTTTGAAGTGACGGAAATTGCTCCATCACAAGGAGGCTGAAGGAGCAGACAGATGTGAGCAGGGAATGTAAAATTAGCAAACATCTGTCAACATCACAGAGGAGGTGGACCGGTGAGCTGCAAACAGCATGGGCTGGCTACAGGTATCTCGAATTAGTGTTCTCGGCTTCTTATATCTTACTTTTATTAGACCCTGAAGAATTTCACAATTTAGGGCACTTAAAATTCCAAGACCTTTGACATAAAGAGCAATTGGTCCTTTTCCTGGGTACCTGCGTTGGAATTTTTCACCTGCTGGCTTCTCTGCTGTGGATGGAAAAAAAAAACCTTGGCCTGATACCCCTAGAAAAATCTGCCTAAAGGCCTGATTTGCTTTGTCTAGAAAGGTTAACATGGGGGCACTTCACAGAAGGAAGTATGGACGAGAAGGGATAAGAGTAGAGATCCCAGAGGGATATCCGTTTCCAGAAGGGTCTTGGAGCCCCTCTGGGTGTTGTTTGTGAGATTGAAATGCTATGTCATGGGAGGGGAAGTCTTAGAATAAGTATGGGAATCCCAGAGTTGGAAATTCTCCCCTGGAGAATGTGTAGGGACCGAGTTATAAATGGAACAACAAATTTGCCTGCAAAGCAAGACATTATCTGTGAGACAGAGTCCCTTGAACTGGCCAGGTGATTTCTTTCCATATGAACAGTACACATTCATACATTTTCATAAATGCACATGTGTGATCCATTCAAACATAGATAACATGTGTGCAGTCATGTGTGGGTGATTTTTTTTTTTCGCTTGATGCTTTCCCTTCATGTCCACACATCTCAATTCCCAACCTACTCACCTGCCCACATAACCCATATTAATAATCTAGTGTGCATCTTCCCTATTTTCCTTATGGCTACGTAATCATAGGCAGATGCACACATACATATACACATACACACCTGGGTGCTTTTTGATCATTTGTTTTACAAAAATGGGACCATAGTATACATTTTTCACTGCCTCGTGCTTTACTCAGTCAACAATACCTTATAAAATTCTTCCTGACAACCAGCACAATTAATTTCTTCTTCTCAATGGCAGTATTTTTCCATCATATGGATATGCTATAATTTATTCAGCCAGAAAAAAAACCACAAGAAAATAAAACAAGCAAACTAAAACAACCTTGTGTATGAATCCTTGTGTTCTGGTGACTTGTGTCTATTAGAGAGATTCCCAGGAAACAGATTGCTGGCCTGAAGAGTCTATGTATTTTAAATTTTAGTAGATATTGCCATACTGCTTCTCCAAGAGGCTACAGCAGTTCTCATTCCCTCTATGCTATATGGAAGTTGTCTCTTTCCTATAATCCTGCCAGCAAAAAGTATTACAAATCTTTTAACTTTTGGACAATCTGGTAGGTATAAAGTCATATCTGATTGTCAGTTCAATTTGCATTCCCCTTACTTTTGGTGAATTTGAGGATCTTTCCATGTTCCTTGGCCATTTGGATTTGCTTTTCTGGGTTCTGCCCAATCATATCCTTTGCCCATGTTCCTATTGTTTTGTTCGTATTTCTCTCACCCAATTATAATACATTTGTCTAGGACAATTAAATCTAGTATTTACATTATATAGGTTTAGATTTCTTCAAATCTATCATGATCTATTGTATTTTAATACTACCTTTGCCTAAAAAGTTATAATTTTTATAGCCAAATATATCTATCCTTTCTCTCACAGCTTTTGACTTCTCAGTTTTGATTGGGAGGTTTTTTTTCTGATCCTATTATAGTACATAGAATCCACTAGATTTTCTTGCAAGAGATTTGCTTTGCTTTTTTATATTTTTCACTCATGTATTTGTACTATATTCTTGCATGTGCAATAAAATTTGAATCTAATAGGACACTGATTTGAATACAATGGCTTTATAGAGAGCTCTAATAACTAGTGAGGAAGTTCCCTGGTCTATCTCTATTTATTTTTCCAAAATTACTTATCTTTTCTTTGGTATTTATTTTTCTTTAGAAACTTTCAGATCACTTTCTCCAGCTACCAGAAACAAACAAATACCCATTTTGTTGTGATTTTTATTGAAATAAATACACACAAAAAATTGGGGAAATTTAATATTTTTATGGCATTGAATTTTCCCGTCCAAGAACATCTTTCCATTTCTTCATTTCTCCTTTTACATATTTTGGTATAAACTTTGTTGTTTATTTTCTTTTTTTGTTATATCTAAGCATGTCATAGGGGTTTGTTTTTCACTATTTTAGATAAAAATTTTCCATTCCTATTCCTATTTCTAAAGTAGAAAAAAGCTAATAATGTTTTTGCATATTTTTAGATCCATTTACTTTACCAAAGTCTCTTCTTAATTCTAGGAGATTTTTATTAGATTCTTTTGGGTTTTCTAGGTTCATAATCATATCATCTGCAAAAATAGATAGTTTTACCTCTTCTTTTCCAATGTATTCTAGTTTTCAAATTTGCTACATTGGAGTTTCATATTGTATTCTCTTTTAATACTTTTAGTCACTTCAATATTTGCTCTTTCTGCTTCCTGACCTTTTATAATTTTGCTTTTCCTCCTTTTTAAAAAATCAAGCTTGTTATGGCTATGTATAGATGTTTATATGTTTTTATATAATAACCATTTAAATTTATTTATATATTCTACTTATTTTGCTTTCTATTTCATTAATTTAAGCTTTTGCCTTTATTAATCACTCCATATTCTTTTTCTCATTTCTTAGGATGAAGATTTAGTTTCTTTATTTCTCATCTTGATTCTTTCACCAGGAAAGCACTTCGACTAATATGTTTTGGATACAGTTTTCACAGAATCCTAGAATAGGTTAGAAAGCTCTTCCTTTCATGGCTCTTGAGATGGTCAATAATTTCTCTTTTGACTTTCTTTTTGAACCAAGTATTTTCTAAGTATTCCTTAATTTTCAAATTCTCAATTTTTGTCACCTTTTAATAATTTTTTTATTTATTGAATTATGTTCAGATAATGTAAACTATAAAATCATTACCCTTTGAATTTGCCAAAGTTTTCTTTATAGCCACATAGTTGATCAATCTTTGCAAATGTTCTGTAGACATGAAAAACAATGGAAATTGTCTATATCAGGAATATGGAGGGTTGTTTATTTACTGTGCTGGGAAGCAGCATGGCTTAGAGGTTAAAAGTAAAGTCTTCAGAGAAAATGTCTACTTTCAAATCTTAGCTTTACCATTTGACCTTGAACACATTTATAAAATGTGAATAATAATCGTATCTGCCTCATAGGGTTGTTGTAGGAATTAAACTATTTAATATTCATAAATTATTTAGAATAGAAATTAAACTATTTAATATTCATAAAATATTTAGAATAGAAATTATATGCTATACATTTATATACAATGCTACCTAAATTTATAATCTAAATTGTATAATCATATTATTATATAATTTTATATTATATAGTATATATTTTAATTATATATTAAAATAATTATATAATTTAGAAAGCATATGTATAAGTTATATGTTACATTAATATGTTATTTATATATCAATATGTAATGTGTAAATTATAAATTTTTATATATTATATATAATTTATATATAATTGCTATATAAATAGAAAGAATTAGTTAATTCCTTATTTCTTTCTATGGAACTTTCCAATACAGTTCAAAGAGATATAGTGTGTTAATATAGGAAGTTTTTTGATGTTTTTGACAATGGCTTGTAGGTTAAAACATATTATTCTGGTACTATTTTCTTTTTAATTAAATTTTAAATTGTTAAAGTGACAAATTTTAAAATGTAGGTCTCCCTTAACTTTAAAGATGCTTTGCCATTTTTCATTCAAACATCCTCCAGTTTGGGGAGGACACACCGGGCTTGTGATAGAAAGAACCAAGGGGGGCTGCACCAGCTTTAGGAGCTAGTACATATTTAGTAGGGCAGTGGGAAAAAAGTAATATAAATTCTCTCCTATGAAGAGCAGAACAAAAATCAGCAGGCCATCAGCAACTTCGAATGGACAGACCATCTATTTGATACATTGCCCTCCATCAAATTCACAGAACAACCACAGATCTGGCGGCTCACCGTGTCTGTGCACCACCGCCGTGTATAAGGATTGTTAACCCGTACGGTGGCCCTATGTCACAGTGGACTGGCTCTCAGAAACAAATTGTTTTCCATTTGTGGAGCCAGTTCCCAATATTCTAGGTAATCTGATAGCCCATATAACTGTAGGGAGTTTTCAAAATGTTTGACAGTCAGCACAGCGCAGGCATTAGCCAGTCGGAACAGATGTCAGGGGTCCATAACTAGTCCAGCCCCAGGGTGGACACCAGCGCTGTCTCCCCCCTGCCTAGAACCTAGCTCTGCTAATTCACATCATTCTCTACCTAAATCCGTCTTTTCTCTTTTCCTCCACACACTGTATTTTGTTCAATTGTGTGTTCATTTAATGAAGATATTATTGCGTTTCTCCACGTGCTAGGAGCCGTGAGTATGAAAATGAGCAGGTCCTCAAATGCAGTGGGGAGTCGGTGATTTTTTTCTTCGTTTTTGAAGACTATTAGTTGGTTTCAGCCTGCAGGAGTCTGTGATCCTGAGGTGGCCCCACAACCACCCTGGAGTCCTGCTCCGCCCCCGGCCAGTGGTCCCAGGGCTGAGTCATCGGCTGCCTTAGCACTGTGACACTGTGGTGCTCCAGGTATCAGAAAGCTGCTTTCCTTGATCATCAGAAACTTTGCTGATCAGACATCATTTGATTTTAGAATCTTAAGAAGAAACTGAGACCCAGAGAGGTGATGAGTTGTCTGCCAAACTCATTGTCTCTGCCCATTTTTGTCCTTTTGCCTTTCCTTTTCTAGCCTCAAAAGTGGTCTCAGAGCTTCATAGCTACTGTCAGTGCTAGCATCAACTTGAAAAAATAAATAAGAAAGCTGTCAACTTTTTAGGCCTTGAGTTATATCTAACTTGTTTTAAACTAGAGTAAAAAGCTGTATCATGGATGCACAGATGTTCTGCTTCCTTCACGCTGAGCCCGATCCAAGTGATCAGACTGAAGCTTTGCGAGCTATCATCAAATGCTTGTTTTTCCTTTCTTGAAACTATATCCTGTGCCAGGTGTGGCTCAGGCCGGTGAACCCAGCAACTCAGGAGGCTGAGGTGGGAGGATCCCTTGAGCCCAGGAGTTTGAGATCAGACTGGGCAACACAGCAAGATCCCATCTGTTAAAAAAAGGAAGGAAGAGAGGGAGGGAGGGAGGGAGGGAGGGAAAGAAATCCTGATTGTCCTCTCTGGACTGGGGTCATGTGGACTCCATTCCCAATCTCCTTGGCCACCTCACTAGTTATAATTGTGAAGGCTACAAGAATTCCCTCGAAGACCCCCCAATACAGGAGCTGTTATTGACCAAGGACCCCAGGGGCTGCACCCTGAAGGCCACCCCTTCCAGGTGTTCCTACCAGCTAGTGACTGAGTGCTGTCTGTTCCTGCGTGACGGGACTGCTCTGACAGCTGACGTTGGCCCAAGGGTGCTTCCACTTAACCCTTCCTCCTCCTCTCCTTTGCTGGCATCAGACTTGCAGACTCGCATTGCAGTCTGGC
This sequence comes from Eulemur rufifrons, assembly GCF_041146395.1. Taxonomy (NCBI): domain Eukaryota; kingdom Metazoa; phylum Chordata; class Mammalia; order Primates; family Lemuridae; genus Eulemur; species Eulemur rufifrons. Next base: position 32,421,909 of record NC_091006.1, read on the forward strand.
AGTTCTCCCAGCCTTTTTCAGCCCCCACCTCGTGTCGCTCACACAGGTATTTCCCCTAATTAAGCCCTTGCATAGTTAATCTCATCTTGGTGTCTGTTGATCACGGGCGATGCGCTGTCAGGATCGCAGACAGCAGAGCTCGCTCGGTGCACTGGGATCCATCCCCACGTCACTGCAGAGGGTAAGTTCATTCCCATTGCTGTGGGTTTGTGCATTGATAGACCCTAGTTTCTGTTTCCCACTCTGTCCCTATTTCCATCACACCAGCAGACTCCTGAGGCTTCCTGATGAGGAGCCACTTCTGCTGTTCTTTGAAATCTCATGTGATCATTTCCAGGGGAGGACAATGATGCTGAGAGAAGTCCACCCTGTAGCAGGGGTGAAGAGGGGAGGTGGTGTGTGGATTCTGTAGAACGCAGTGATTTGTAGGAGAGGGGACAGAGGACAAGGAGACACAGTGGTAACCTGCTGGAGAGTTTGGCTTTGAGATGACTGGCAGCTTGGGGCTGACCTGTTGGTGATCCCGGGTGTGTGTTCCTTATTCCCTTATCCTGGAGAAGAAGCTACCTTGAGACGAGTTGAAGGTAGACCAGGAACCTCACAGATCTCCTCCTAACTTCAGATTCAAAGGAGTTGGCGTGTGCAGCAGCCCCGGAAGGCAGAGATGCAGAGCGAGGCACCTAGCACAGCTGCTGTCCCCTCTGCCAAACCTGCACAGCCACCTGGCATTGAAGAGTGAGCGTCCCCTAGCGCACCTGGCTCTCACACAGTAGTCACAGCTGCTGTGAGGTTAGGGGAGGGTGAACAGAACATGACCAGGGTCAGTCTGGGTACAGCCCAATCACTTAGAAGGACTGGTCACTCTGGGGAGAGAGTTTAGTGAGAGTCACCTGATGTGGGGGTGTGGGCACACCTGTGGCAGGGCTTGTCAAAGCTGTACTTCCAGTCCACCCCCTGGGCAGACTCAGTGAAAGTGGGAGAGGGGTGGACCACGCCACCCGAGGGGGACAGCCACAACTGGAAGGACCAGTCTGGCCACCCTGGGCTGATGGCTGGCACTGATATCGACAGAGACTTAAATTAAGACGTCACAAACAGGGAACCTGGAGATCTGGGGCCTCTATTATGCAGACTGGTTAATGACACTGCTCCTAGCTCTCAGCACCCAATATATATTCACTCAACTGAGCTGAACAGAGTTGAATACAAAACACAAGCCTCTTCTCAAACACTCTCATATCCCAGTAGGAAGGAGTCCCTGCTCTCTCACCTGTAGTTTGGTCCCTTGATTGCAGTTGAAGCCAACATCTCCAATTCAGGATTAATTGAGCTGCTCCGTGATGGCCGACTCCAGAGATGGTTCGTGATACTAACTCCCCACACTCTCGTAAAAGGCAAAGCACAGCAGCAGGGAAAACATTCATTACTCTGTGATCAGCTACACTTTGGACGGAAGTTCGGCTTCCACACTGACCCTGAGGGGAGATGGCTGATGCTGGGGCCGGAGTCACCAGAAACAGACCTGGACAGCCCTCCCCCCACCCAAATCCGTGTCTGCCGCTCCGCCTCGCTGCGGCTTGGTGGCCTCTGGAAGGCTAGCTCTGTCTACTCCAAGCACCTTATCATGGACCAGTGACAGGTGCCCATGCAGAACTCAGCTCTAAGAGGGGCTAAGAAGAGAGGTCACCCAGCGAGGTTCATGTCCAAGTTAAAAAAGGGGAATCTTCACATGCTCATGATTTGAGAAAAGCCAAATGAACTTCCTGTCACCGAGACCCTGTTGGTCAGAACCATTCCTGGTGAGTAGTTTTCACGATATTCTCTCTCTTGTATCCTTGGACTTGGGAGAACTAGGGATGGGCCTCTTGGCCACACTCCCGCTTTCTGAGGACCTGCCCTTTCTTGGAAGCAGAAGTTCACGGGAAGGAAAACACTTCCCCACCTAGAAAGTTGGCTCTCCCCGTGCTTCTCACACCCGGACAGGCCAGCAACACAATCCCCTCTTGCTTTCGCCTTTTCCACTCCGTTCCCCACTGTGACACTGTGTGTATGGATGTGTCCTCGTGTCACTTTATGTTAGTAGTTACTATGAATTTTCAACCCCGTTGGGAAAAAGTTTGAAGACTTTGGGCTCTCAGGCCTGGACAGAGTACTCTATTGGCGTAAAAACAGCAAGTCTACAGAGGGGTGATGTGAGGAAAATAGTAATTTGCTCTCATCCACTGAGGACTGGATATACAAAAATAGGATTAAAAGGGATTTGAATTACATAACACTTACAAAGTTCGTGATGTTGGGGGGGAGGTAAAATTTTTGAAAACAGTTAGCTGCCAACTGTACCTTAAAGGAATTTAAATTCATCTACATATCTGCAGATGTTACCTTCACCTGCAGAGCACAGATCTTTTTCAAGTTCTTCCCACGGCGCCAGCCAGCCCTGACTGTGGACCTGAAACCGAGGCCATGGTTGAGACAGCAGCTGCCTCTACACGGGTGCAAACTGCAAAGCCGTAGAGGTGTGGGTTGTCTGGGTGACACACAGCATCTGGAAGCACAGTGAGGTCCTGTTCCCACCAGCCCCCTTCTTCGCTGGTCCCGTACCGCCAAGGGCCAAAGCTAGGCTGTGCGGGAGCCCGGGAAGGTGACGGGCTCTGTCACCAAGCAGCATCGCACTCAAACGTTAGCTTTGTGAACTCGGGCAAGTCCTTCATAACAACTTGGGGACTTTGAGTCAGAAGAAACAAGCCAGTCTGCTCTCTCATGGAACTGCGTCTGTGACACTCGTCCACTAAGGCAATTTCCACTTTGCACTTTAATTGTTCGTCTTTAACTCCACTTCCCAGTTGATTATAGTTCCTTAAAGGCAGAGATTCCTTTCATTTTTGACATTGATTAGCATATCAAAGGTGCTAATAAATTTGTATAAATGAATTCATGTCTAGATTATTACGCGTTATTGTGAAAATTAAATGGGATCAAGTTACTTCCTTTCCAAAGCGTACAGGGATGCTTGACTCTTGAGAAAAGGAAGAGGCGACTCAAGATTTAACTTATCGATATATATTCCCTCCCTTCCTTCATTCCTTCCCTTGTTTTATAGTTACCTTTAGTTCTTTTAACCAATATTTATCAAAGGCCTCCTATGTTCTTTATGAAAAGTCACATTCCTTACCTTGCAGTCTAGAGAGGAGACGGTCTTTTAAAAATTACAATCAGTAAAATAACTGCTGACGTAGAGTGTTTAGAGGGCACAGAATAGGCACCAACATCTGCGTGGGGAGGTCAGGGAAGGTTCCGTAAAGGAGATGGCGTTTGAGCTGAGCCCTGAAGATGGAGCAAGAGTTTCTCAGCTGAAGGAGGGAGACTACACCCGACGGCTGGGGTTGAGGGTCAGGTCTGCCGGTTCCAGCCACGCATGTTGGACGAGTGGATTTACCTCTCAGAGGCTCAGTTTCTTCACCCATTGAGTACAGTTAGCCCACGGCATTTCTGCCCGGATTCGGTAGGATAACATGGCTAAGGAGCTTAACATCAACCCAGGCCATGGCAAACGAGAAGTACATATTGAGATGGCGCTGCCGTGGGTGAGGGCCCGGAAGTGAGAAAGCCTGGTCATTATGGGAACCACAGTCAGGGTTTGGGGGACATCCAAGGGGGACCCCAATGAATAGTACCCCTTTTTCCCACCTAGGTTGGGGATAATTTGAGAAAATTTTAAAAGAGTAATTATGGAAGCCAAAATATCACCTTTGAAATGCTAATGGCTAAATTGGAGAACAAGCCAGGAACGAGGGAAAGGAGCTAGAAGACACCAGGCTGGGTGGACCTGGGCATGGTGGCCCTGGAGAGATCAGAGCAGGAAGCCGCAGAGGGACACCCTGGCTCGCTCCCCAGGCAGAAAAGGGAGGTGCGAAACTGAGCTTGCCTGGTTGTTTGTTCCCATTTTGCCAGTCAGGGACTCCCAGAGACAGAGTGAATAAAGGGCAGAGCATGGTCAGTGTGCTTAGGAAACCCTTTGCCTGTGGAAATGGGGGTGCAGGGCGTGCACCCTTCTAACACAGTGTTACAAGGGCATAGGGCCGGGGGCAGGGCGTGCTGTGCACGGAAAGGGTCAGGAGGTGTGGACAGGTCTGAGAGGCAGGCGGGGGCTGACCGTGAACAGCCTCGTGGGCCAGGCAAGCAAAGGAGCTGAGGGTGAGGGACTCCTGAGAGCACAGGAAGAGGTGACCAGGAGCATCGATGCAGAGATTGCCAAGGAGAGCAACACGTGCCGCCAGCATCGCATGGCATACATAGACGGTGGCACCGACCCCCAAGCTTGTGGGAAGAGAGAGGCCTGGAGACGTGGTTTCCCCAGGTCCTCAGGAAGCTGAGGATGCTGGAAGGAAGCGAGACATGGGCCAGACAGGCCTGAAGTGACACAGTAGGGAACAGACATTCCCCGGTAGCCTCTAGGAGTCCAGGAAGCAAACAGCACGGTCCATTCAGAAGAGAAGGTAAGGTCTGAGTAAGGAAGTGAAAAAGCTGAATGAATAAGAACATACAGGACAGAGTTGCATTCTCAGATTTTTTTGAGATGAGAGATTTTGGGTGATAACAAGATCCAAGGAGTCTTTATCCTGAGAATGGGTGACTCAAGAGTAGTAGAGGGGAATGTCCTTGTCATTACAGTTAGGGAGGTCAAGGATGCTGAATGGGTCATCTCCGAGGAAGTGGAAGCCTTCAGGAAGAAGTCAGAGTTAGCAAGGAGAAGAGACATTGCAAATCTTATATATATTTCTTAATATGTGGAACTGGGCCCATTGAAATGGTCATGTATAAAAGAACCACGAAAGAAACGAAGACATGACAACCTTCAAAATAGTAACCAACAGCACCAGAAAATTGCTTGAGAATAACCTACCCTGTTTATGCAAGAATGAGGATCATATAAATATAAAAGTATTTATCATTGTCCTAAGACGTAGGCCTTGTGATTGTTATAGAAACAGCCATGAAGTCTTTTTCTTCTGCTACTAAAGAGTGCGCTGACCACAAATCTGTGTCATAAGCCTTCATAAAATGTGTGCCATCTTCCATAATTGATTTAATTCGAATTTCCTTAAGATATTCCCTCTCCCCCAAAAAGCACACAAACCAGAGAACTGTCATCTGCTGAACTGTAGGTGCACAGGGCGCCCCAGAAGCTCATCTGCAAACCAGGCACACGCGGGTGGTGAGTTCATGAGAGAAATGGAATGTCTTCCATATGCACAAAACCAGATGGCATCGATCACATCAGCTGATAATTATGATTATTACTATTATTTCCCATCATTGCCCTTCTGGGATCTGCTCCTTTGCATTCTGCAAAGCGCTTATAATTAGCCAATGAAAGATTTGGAGCTGAGCTAGTTAAAAAAAAAAAATTAAGGTCAGCATGATGTATACAGCAATTCTATCTCATAATGTTAAGTACCTTCGGTTGAAGGTCACCCGGCTAGCTCAGTCGGTAGAACATGAGACTCTTAAGTACCTTCGGAAATTATATAGCCAAAGAGGCCTTTTCTAGAGATGCCTTTTATTAAAATCAGACGGAACATGTTTGCTTTTGTTATGGCATTCAGTCATCTTCCACAACTCTACAAATACGCTGTGAGGAACAAAAGGGAACCAAAACAGGAGCAAAGAAATTCTGCCGAATCACAAGGCATGATCTCAGCCACAGGTTCATTGCCAGGAGGAGTCCTTGAGAATGCCAACCTTCATTGTGGCGATCTAGAAATAAAGAGCTTTGAAAGTAGACCTCCTTCCTCCCTCAGATTTCCCTGTCAAGATACATAAAAGAATTCCAATTAATCAAAAAGCCCAAGTGAGCTGGCTGGTTAACTAAGACAGGCCCAACCTTGAGTTCAGAGAGCTTTCTAATGCTTTCCACCTGCCTCTCCAAAAAACAAAGTTTCCAGCATATATTGACTGCAAAGCAGTCTGGCTCCGAAACAGAAAGATCACACGGTAGCCGAAATGGCATATCCTGGAAGTTTCGCTCAGCACTGAAAACGCTGTCACTCCTAAGAAATTACCCCGTGCCCAAGACAATGAGTTTCTTTCTTTTTTTTTAAAGCTGTTTAATCATCATGAGAAAAGTCGCCAATGAAGATATGAAGCAGTCAGTCCTCGAGGCTCTTTCTATTCTTACTCATCCAGATTTAGCCTTGGCTGGTCCTCTGCACCCCAGCTGGGTGTCACCTACGTGTTCCTTTCCTTGCCACCGCACACAGGTTCCTCCCCGATGCACAGGCTGTGATCTCTCCAGCCTGCACCCAGGCTGCTGACCTGCCTGGAATGGCTTGTCCTTTCTAACCATCTCTCTGAATCCCTCAAGGCTGTGGTCCCCAACCCCTGGGCTGTGGACTGGTACCCATCCATGGCTTGTTAGGGACCAGGCTGCAGAGCTCCGCTGCACGCCCCGATCCCTGGAAAAATTGTCTTCCATGACACTTAGGAATGTGGGAACGGGGGGCACAGCCGGAGGCAGAAGTGATCAAGGGCAGCTTCATCTACACAGCCGCTGCCCATCACCTGCACCATTGCCGCTGCGTCCGGTCCAATTCATGCTCCTTTCTTCATGAAATTGTCCGCAGTGGCACAGGCCAACACATACCTTTTCCCTTCCTGATCAGCCCTCGCACTTACTGTCAAACTAGGGATAGAAAGTGGTTTGATCTTAGGGTTCCTACCAACTGCTAATGTGCCTGGAATTATATCTTCAAGATTTCTCAGTTCCTTGTGAGCTCAAGAGCACCACGGTCCATTAGCAAGGACACTAAGAATGGTAAGGGAGGAGGGGACGGAGCAGCGTGTGTCTAGGATTTGCCAAGCCTGGTCTAAACCGTTCATCTCAACAGTGGCTTGTAATGAAACTTAATTTTATATTGTCTCATATTATCCAGTTGTATGCAGTTCCAAGCTCTTATGGCCATTCTGATAAGATTTGAAAGGGACAGACTGCTGATATTATAGAGAGAAACGACCCTAAAAGACGTCACAGAGAGTTAAAACAGGTCATTCTCGAGGGGCCTCTTAAGTTGGTCTTCCTTCTTGGGGTTGGTTTGATAGGCCCCAAACAGCTGATTTCAAGTCTGTACCGAGGGGTGATGGATTTCATGTTTTTTCATAAATGTATGTATATATATTCTGTACATATATACTCAATATATAAACCAGATTTCTACACTCCTCTCTTTCCAGTGGTTAAAAAGTGGGCCCTGGTTAAAAAACTGGGCATGCTCTGCCACTTGCTGGGTGAGCTGTCCTCAGACAACTTCTCAGCCCTTCTGTGTCTTGGTTTTCCCCAAGTGTCGAATGCAAACAGCAATGATACCTGACTTCCAGGGTTGTTGTACAATGTGCTTAGAACATTAAGTAGCCCCTGGTAAGCACTTACTCAATGTTAGTTTTTATGATTTTTATCATTTCTCTAATATCTAGAAATATCATTTCCATTATAATAGTCCTAATGGCAAAAGAAGCCCATATTGATTTTGTTTAACCTTTGAAGATTATTCTAAATCCAGGAGAGCCAAGAAAGATCTCATTTGAGATGGCTGATTGTGTAAAATAGTTTTTTCTCTTCCTTCTCCACCATACCTGGGATTTAGCTCCACTCTGGGATTAGTTCCTATTCTCTCTTTTCTTTTTCTTTTTTAATTGGTCAGGCCTCATATGCAGACGGCCGTCAGACCCCTCAGGGAAGCTCTAGCCACGATCAGTTCCTGCAAATGCATTTCCCCCACTCCGCACCCGCCCAGTGCCCTGAAACCGAGCCCGGGATTCCTCCTCCCGGGCGGGACCTGGCGCCCTCAGCCCAAGGTGAGCCGTGATTGACACCACAAGGAGGGCGGGCTGCTGCGAGCCCTGCTGGAGGCGTGGCCTTCTAGAAGGTTCATCGGGTAGGCGGGCTCGCTCTGTTCCTGCCCTTCTCCTGTCCAGGTTTTGGTGATACCCCAATTAGGCATCAAACTGGTGGCCTGAAACTTATCCCCGAAACACCTGCGCGTGAAAGGTTTTGCTGCCTGCATCAGTGTGTGTGTGTTTGATAATTAGGGAGTAGCCACACCTACCTTAGTGTCTATTGGATAAAGACATGAATAGGGTTTGGGGTTTTTTTTTTCTTTTTTTTTTCCTTCAAGCACACAAAGTTCCCAGTCGGGCGGAGGTGGCTCAGACCCTGTCTGGGGCGGCGTGGGGCGAGGAGCGGTTCCGGGCAGGTGCGGTACCCGCGCCCCGCGCCCCGCGCCCCGCGCCCCGCGCCCCGCGCCCCGCGCCCCGCGCCCCGCGCCCCGCGCCCCGCGCCCCGCGCCCCGCGCCCCGCGCCCCGCGCCCCGGGCGGGGGTTTGTGTCCCTCCCCTGCCCCGCGGCTGTACCTGCGGGCGTCCTTCCCTCCCCGCTCCCCAGCCAAGCCCCAACCTCTGCGTAGCACAGTGTTAGGACGCGTAACCCCGCACCCCCAATCTCAGGAGGAGGGGAAAGGGAAGAAGGGAGGAAAATAGGAGGAAAATAGGAATTTCAACATTTATTTTCTAAAAGGCGGGGGGTGGGGGGAATCTCTGGGCAAGCAGGCCGTCCTCGGGGGAGGAAGAATCCACGGTTTGTCCAGGTAGCACATTCCAAAGAGTGAGTCAAGTGTCCAGGGATGCTGGACGCAGGTCACAGAAATACACGACGTTTCAACTGGATGATGGGAGTTGTTTACCGCGCTCCTCGAAGGATGCCAAAGGGTTTAGCAGGCAGCGTGGAACCTGCCTGGTGCGCTACCTGTCCTTTCCTGCTGGAAAGGCTGAAGCAACCGGTGACTTGCCCAGGGTCACACACCAAGCTCGGGACAGAAATAGCTCTGACTCCTCCTTCCTGGCTCTTACAGCAGACGGCGTCTCCTTATTACTGTACTATCATTCCAATCTGAATCATGTAAATTGCTCCTAATGGCATACCTACGGTGATCTCTAACTGCCCCATGACTCTAACTGCCCAGCCAGCCGAGGTAGGACGGCCTGAAGTGTTGCAGATTCCTGATTATGGAATTAAAATGCTGGCATGGAAGGGACAGCTAAGAAAAAGTGTTGGAAAACGACTTTAAAACTGCTGACAAGTATCATATTTAGATTTTTTTGTTTGTTTTCGAGACAGGGCCTTACTCTGTTGCCCAGGCTGGAGTGCAGTGGCATGATCATAGCTCACTGCAGCCTCGAACTGCTGGGCTCGAGTAGCCGGGACTGCAGACGTGCGTCACCGCATCTGGCTATTTTTATTTTGTAGAGACGGGGGAGGGGGGGCGGGAAATCTCGCTTTGTTCCTCAGGCTGGTCTCGAACTCCCAGCTTCAAGCAATCCTCCTGCCTCAGCCTCCCAGAGTGCTGGGATTATGGGCGTGGTCCACCACACTCAGACTCAGATTCTTAAAAATGAATTTGAAAATATCACCTCCACGCTGTCAATATTGGAACAGAGAAGCACTTGGTATTCAAATGGATGCCGTTCAAAAAGGCCTCTTCCTACTCTTCCTTTTTGTGCCCGCTAAATTACTGTCTCATTTTGGCGTTTCAACTTCCTTTTTAACTCTTTTATAGGCAGCTTTGGGGAGGAGGGAGGGCCTGGGAAACAACCAGGCATTTAAATTCACATCTGTACACGGGGCTGGACACGTGCTGTGCTCAGGGAAGAAAGTAAATTCCACCTGGCTAATTGCTCTAACTGATTCATTTGTCCAAGAAAAGAGGCCGCCTACCTGCTTGCAGGTATTCAGGTAAATGACAGGTGGGCGGGACCTAGTGACTGTTTCAATCCCTAAGGTCCTAGCAATGCTTTATCTGTCTTGGCTTCCGTGATGTCACCCATTTCCTGCTGTGGACCGACCAATGCCCTCCTCCTTCCTCCAGGCACCTGTACACCGGAGTCGAGGCTGGTCACAGCCCAGGCAGCCCGAGGAGCTGCTCGCTTCACCCACAGGGATGAGAGGTGCCCCCTGGCTGCTGCTTTGAGGCCCCAGACAGACACTCGAACAGGTGAGTTGAAGCCCTCCATTTTTCTCCCTTGGCATTTAGGTCACTGGCCACCGAGGGATCCGAAGGGCCCTGGCTGTTTGCCCCAGAGGGAGAAGCCTTTCTGAGAGGAAACTACAGGGATGCCTTTGGCATTCTGCTTGCACGGTAAAGTTCTCCCAGGCCAGATATTTAATCCTTTGTGTTTTCCCTAATCGTTAATCCAGCCTCTGCTTGTCTTCCAACTTAATCTGATTTTTTTAAAACCCGGGAGAGAAGCAAAGACTTTTTTTTTTTTTTTTTTTAAACTTAGCTCAAAGGCACAGGCCTGTTCAGCCCGTGTCGCGGTGGCAGGGCTGGTAAGACTGAATTCGCAGTTGTCTCAGTTTTGCCTTTTTTGCCTTATTTTGCTGAACTTCCTGTATTCATCTCACCAGAGGCAATTTCGATCTAAACCTGTGAGACATCCCTAGATTTTGGTTTTGTTTGCTTGTTTTCCCCTGCAAGTCTGTTCCTCAGACAGGTAAATTCTTTTGCCCTATTTAGAAGCCCTCTGCTCCAGTTTCCTCTCTCTTCCCTGAAAAAGTCTACCATTTTCTTTGTTGGACACTCTTTTTCAAAACTCCTTTGCGGTGTGGGTTAGAATTGTTTACATTTCGACCCAGACTGGCTGCCTGCTGACCTTTGGTTAAAGAAAAGATTATTCCTTCCATGCCACAGGAATGTAACTACAGGTCTGATTTTTAATTTTTTGGAACTCTTTCATTTTTTTTTTTCTGTCTCTTTTTCTTTTACTATCAAATATATGGAGGAAATTGCTCTGCCAGGACCTGACATTTGAAGTAACTTTACCTCTAGGATCCATTTTTGTTTTCTTAATCCTTATCACGCAGCCTGTACTACCTCTGTCCTTGAGAGCCGGGTCTTTGTCGTCTACACCTGGTTTTGTTGTTAGACAAAGGAAAGAAACCGTTTCCAAATCCACCTCCCTACTGGGGTGAGCTGGAAAACTTTGGGAGAGAACTAAATCTGTGAGGCACTTTATTATTGTAGATTCCTTCATCAGCTGTTTTTCTGAGATTTAAGTTAGCAAATATGTTTACAAGGCAATAATAACCTGTTAGGAATTATGTTCCTGTGTTCATCCACCCACAAAGTCAAAGTGCAGGTAAATTCTCCAAAGGTATAAATTGAAACAAGCCGAGAACACTTTTGCCTTAAACAGTTGCCTCTCACCCCTAAGAATCTGCCGGGCTTTTGTAGCCAATTTCTGTTCGTTCCTTGGGGCTTGTATTGTTCTCCTGTAACTGCCCTTTGTGTCTGTTATTTTTCCTGAGTTTGTGAGTTTGAGGGGCGGCCACTGCGTGTCCCTTACTAATGTTGTCACTTGATTCAGAGCTTTGTCAGCAAAGAGAGAAAAAGATCACCTGTATCCTGAGCCTTCTGGATTAAAAATATGTCTTAACCTCTTTTGAAGATTGCATTCCTTCTGGTTTACCATGGTTGATTGGTTCTCTTCACAGTGGTTAATTTATGATTAAATAGATCATTTCATCACTGTATGTCGGCATGTCTGGCTATTAAAGGAACAAAAGCTGTGGACGCTGTTATCCTCAGGTATAAAAAAAGGAAAAAAATGACAGAGACTGGAATTCAGAGTCAGATTATGTAGAATGTAGCAGGTCTGTTGGATTATTTGCACATCAGTACCGTCCAAAGTTTATGTAGTAATAACTCTATCTTTTGGTTCAGGTGGATATAAGGCATGATGGAAAAATGTGCAACCTATTCCATTTACACCCTTGAGCAAGTTACTTAGCTTCTCTGACCCTCAGTCTCTTCATCAGTAATATGGGAGATAATAATCCCTACGATATAATGTGGTCCTAAGGAGTAAATGAGGTAACTAACATAGCTCGAGTGACTGGTGCTTAGTGGTGCCAAATTAAGGCTAGGCCCTCTCCTGAAGCAGTTTTCCTGAGTTACTTGGAAGAGATAGTCTGAGCTGACCAAGATAAAGATCATGTGTGGTTGCAATTGTTAGGAACTGTGATAGTTCTTGTTATTGTAATTAATTGTAAGTAATTAACTTCAATGTTAACAGTTCAGAGAAAACAGGCAAGAGGCAGGAGAACGCTTAAGCGATGTCATTAAACAAGCCGGGCAGATTTGTCTCCACGAGCCTCCCAGGCAAAACTTTTAGAAGTTTCTGGGCACTAGTGTCACTCTTTCCTTTTTCCCACCCTATGGCTCTCATCTCACAACAGACCCACAAGATGTGGTTCTCCACGGGCCTTGTGGGACGTGGTGGGGGGAATGTCCTGTTGTCATTCGCTGTGATCTGCCTTGGCAGGGAGCCCTTTCTGCCCTCAGTTGTGCTACCCCCGGGGCAGACCGGGTGCTTGGCCTCCTCCAGTCTCGCTGATAAACAGGGGGAGCGTCCGTGCCAAGTCACTGGCAGGAGAGGCAGCCTGCCCTGTACCCTGGAAGGGAGGCTTGTGAGCCGTCGAATGTGGTGGGCCCCCTAATGGAATATCCTGTGCCCTTCACTGACCTTAAGTCGTTGCATAAGGGAGGTGTGTGTCCAGGCCTCTGGTAGTGTCTCCAGCTCTCGCCCTGTCCTGAAGGGATAATGCAAGTTTTCATCATTCTAGAGTAAGGGATTAGTGGATTGAGGACAATGGGTTCTAATCTCGAACCTGCTACTGGCCTGTTTGCATAGGGGACTCAGCCAGTTGAAACGCTTGGTCTTTTGCAGACTCTGGGAAAGGACCTTAAGCTTCCTGCGTGTTAGTTTCCTCATCTACATTTTTTTTCCCCCAAAAGGGATGCTAACATGGTGTAATTCACAAACTCTTTTCAGTCCTTACAGCAGAAGCCAAATGGACTACGCACCTATGCGTGTGGGTCAGACTGCTGGAGGGGGCTGGGTGATGGCTCACTAGGAAATACTGATGTTGCTGCTCTCATTCTAGGTGGAACAGTGCTGCTGCATAAGAGCATGGTCTGGTCTCTGGCTTCAGACTAGCAGGGTTCAAAACCCAGTTCTACCATGTGCCTCCTGTGTGACTGGGGACAGGTTCTTTAACCTGCTTTCCTCAGCTGTGAAATAGGGTTATCATGAGGATGGAATGAGTTGAAATACGCAAAGTGCTTGCAATGGTACCTGCCACCGTGTTAGCTGTTACTCAGATTATTTTCTTGGAAGGAAAGCATAGTGGGTAGAATCGGACATCTGCGTTCGAGACCCAGTTCTGCCATGTAACGAGTAGCCTAAATAAGTTCCATTAACTCTCTGCCTCAGTTTCATCATCTGGAAAATGGAATACTTTCCAAACTCAGAACTGTGTGAGGAGTCACTGAAATAGTTCCATGTAGTGTGTCTGGCATATAGTAAGTGTTAGCTCTTGTTATATTCTTTTTAAAAATTATTGTATTGGTTACAGTTAGACTTCTTAGGTCATGGTACCGTCTGGCTATAACAATGATGGAAACAGTAGTAAGTTAAGGTCCAATGTCTCTGAGCAAAACAGATTTCCCTGAAAGCCCCCCAAAGGCTTGTAAGGAAAACCTGTTAACAAGAATTATCTTGTTTCTTTTGGAGTTCCAGGGCAGGGTGGCTGCCCTGTTGAAATGCCTGGTCTTTTGCAGACCTGTGGGCGGTGGGAGTCTGTGATATGAGTGAACAGGGGATTCTCCTGGGGCAGTGATTCCTGGCGTCACCTCTGTCTCCCGTCTCCATGACCTTGACCAGGACCTCCTTTTTACATTCAAATTCTTCGCTTAAAGTGGAGAACATGGGGCCTGCTAGGATTTTGACTACATGGAAGGCCGTGAGTAAGATGCTGTCAAAGAGAGGACACGGAAGGGAGGCTCTAAAATGTGTCCTCCTCATGGCCTCAGTATTCGCGGCCGTCCTGGTAGTACAGAACTATTCCTGATATTTATGGCTGGCGTCGCATACACTCACTTTTGTGTGGGTGGCAGATGTATTGTCCTGTGACAGTGCCTCCAAAGTATCAGGGCTTTTTGAAACTATGTGGAAGACTGCATCAGTCTTCCTGGATTCATGGGATTGACCATCTCCTATCCCCAAATAGTAGGGTTGACGTGAAAACCATAAAAAACCATAGAAGAATGGAAAACAGCACTGAGCCGAACTCGGGAACAGAAAATGTTGGTTGTCTCCTATAAGCTTCCTGCATTGACCATTTCCTCCTCATTTTGTTCTGTGTGACATGAAGACACCACAGGGACCTTGTTAGTTACACAGAGACGTACTTCGGATCAGTATGAGGAAGAACTTTCTATGAATTAGAGTTGTCCAAACATGTAGTAGGTTGCCTTTGGGGGTACTGAGTTCCTTGTCACTGAAAGTGATCGTGTTTTCGTATATTTAATGCCGGGTGTATGTTTGCCAGATGAACGAATGAATCAAGAAATGAATGACAAAAAGGATTTGTGTTTCTTTAGTAGCGCATACACTGATCTGTAAAGTGAAGATTGTATTACTGATGATCTCATAGGATTATTTTAGAGATTAAATGAAAACATACGTGTCCAGTACCCAGCGCAGGATCATACACATAGCAAACTGCTCATTAAATAGTAAGAATTACATTTTTTTTTATTTTATACTCTAAAAAGGAGAAGAGAAAAGGGAGTCCTTGCTTCAGGTAGAGGGTAGACAACATGACCTCCACATTTGAGATTTGCAGTTTTTATGATTCTGTTTTTCCTATTCTCTTCGTGCCTGTCCTTCTTCCTCTTCCTCCTCTTCCAAAGGAGCTTCTCCTTGCCCTAGGGAGCCACGTTCCTTGGCGTGGTGGGTTGACTAGTACACTTCTAACAGTGGTAGTAGGTTCCATCCCAATTAACTAGGAACATTTTTTACCATCACCGATTTGTGACTCGGAATGTGTGGACTTAAATTCCACCATTATTTTCAAGTGACTCTTATTTGCTTCTTGTGTTTAATACATTTGTCACAGGCACCCAGAAGACTTCACCAACAGCACAGCGCAAACGCTCCAAGAATTTTCTTTAATAGCCTCTCGGCCCAACAGCGCATGCATGATGGTGAGGTCTAACTATGTCATTGCTGTCTGTTGAGATGATTTACATAACTTGCTCATGACTGCTTCTGTCAGTCACGTGGCCTTTTTTGAATAGAGCGCTGCATGTTTAGGCTTCTGCGTGCTCACATTAATGCATGAGTCACCTGTGTTTTCAAACTCCTCATTAAGTATTATGGTCATGCTTATATTACATCTTCCACAACACATACACGCTCAGCCGTTCTCTCTGTGGCCTTTTTCTCCCTGGAGGCCCTTGCAAATTTGGTCTAATAGTCATCTCTGAAGACATCTGTGTTCTAACTTATAAATAGACTAGAAGGAAATAATTATATTTTTATACTAGGGCAGAGCTGCCATTCCTAAGAATATAGCAGTTTAAGTGGCTGCCACCCCAAACTATTTTCCCTCCTTCTAAGACGTGTAGAGCGTTGAAGGGAATCGCTGGGAATATTCACCCCATTCCTGTGGGAATTCCTCTGGAAATGCATAGCCCCTCATGTATTCATTTCTTAGGGCTGCCACCAAATTACCATCAACTTGGTGGCTTAAAACAACTCAAATTTGTTCTCGACCTTCTGGAGGGCGGAAGTTTGAAATCAAAGTGTCAGCCAGGCCGTGCTCCCTCCAGGGCTCTAGGAGAGTCTGCCCTTGCGTCTTGCAATCTCTAGTGGTTCCAGACGCTCCCTGGCTTAGGGCTGTGTTATTCCAGTCTCTGCCTCGGTCCTCACGTTACCTTCGCCTCTGTGTTTGTGTCTTCTTCTCCTCTCTCATAAGTGTCTCTTGTAAGGATACTTGTCATTGGATTTGGGGCCACTCATATAATCCAGGATGATCTCATGTCAAGATCCTAAACTTAATGACATCTTCAAATATCATTTTTTCCAGTAAGGTCATATTCACAGGTTCTGGGGTTAAGACGTGGACGTATCTTTTGAGGGGGCCATTATTATACCCCCTGTACCCTCCAACTGACATCCCTGTACACAATCCCTTCCAACTACTTTCGAGGGATTTCTTGTCCACTTGGAGGCTGAAATATTGGGCAAAGTACAGGCAAGGAGAGAGTTAGAACTGGCAGCCTTCGCCACCACCATCATTTATTTCTGTGTTCACAGCACAATAGTGTTGTATACTCTGAAGACCTACTGAGCTCTTCCAGTCAGCAGTGTGATATATGAAACAAATCAGCGAAGGCTGTCTTAGATTGCGTCAGTAGACAAGGTATCCCGGTCAAGGAAGTGATCACTCCATGGAATCCTGAGTCCACCAAACCACCACTGGATAAGTGTTCACTTCCAGGTGCCATGTTTTCAAAGGGACCTTAACAAACTAGAAGCCATCCTGCGTGGAACCTTTTACTACCACCTGGGCTACCCGGGGAGACAATTGGAAGAACCAGAGACAAAGAGAAAAAGCAAGGGAGAAACCACCAATGGTGTCTTTAACTTGGCAAGGGGGGGTATGGTGGGTGGGGAGTTGTCATGTTTTAAGAGAGTAAATGTGATGATATTTGTTACACTGAAAGGCAGAACAGGGGCCAAAGGTCAAAGCAACAAGAAAGAAGCATTGAGCTGTTTGAAAACTGACAAGTTCTCTGTCAGTGGAAGTGTTTCAAACAGAAGCTCATAGGTCATCCCTTAGGGACATTGAAAAGTGGATTTTTTCCCTTGGCGAGAATATAATATCCTCACCCAACTCAAAACCCTATGATTTATGACTTCTAAATAGATAATTGTAAAACCTCAGCTAGAGGTCACCATGTGGGTCACATCAAGAGAGCTCTCTGTTCGGATTGATGCATTTGCTTAGGTTCTTGCCCTCACCTGGAGTACTTCCCACCTGTCCACATCTCGTCTATCTTTCATCATCCTTCCCAAGGACCGCCTGTTCCGGTAACTTCCCCTGACGGTTCTGGGCCACAGTCCGCTGCTATTGTGTCCCTTCTCCCCCAAAGCTTGTCCACGGCTCCTATTTCGGGGCACTGTACCCATTGCCATTTATCGTGTATTCTCTTGCAGCGTTTTAACATTTTTTTTTTTTCTATAAGTAAGCTCTGTTTTCCTAATTAGACTTAAACCCATTGAAAAGGAAATTGAATTCCCCATGGGAATGCCCCAAAAGTGTAAGGCCAATGCCAGGCATGGACTAGGCAATCAATGAACACCTGTAAAATTGAAACACAGCAGGAAAATGTTAAGAATCCAAACATCTTTATCTTGTCCTTGCCTCCATAAAACTTGGTTGTAAACATTTCCTGAAATTATTTTTTTGGCTTTGGCTGGAAGAATGCCAGCTGGCTTCTTTTCCACACTTCTCCTCTGACATCAGCACTTCCCAGGATCCTATAGTAACTCTTTGCACGAACAGAGCCCTTAGTCAATGCAAAATGCTCTGCTTTCATTTTTATTGCTTGCAGGGGTCAGTTCTATTTCACCATGTTTATAGACTAGGAAATGGAAGGACATCTCTGTTGCAGAGTTCTCACAAACAAACCCAAGTATGAGACCCCAGGGGAAAGGTGGTAAAATCTGTCAAGAGAGGCAAAGCTCTGTCTAACCTGCTTGTGAAAGGCCTTCCCTGGCTTCTAAAACTTGTGTCTAATTGGCTGGCCGCTTGGGACTCTTTTTCACTTAACTGCTTCCCTTATTTTTTCCACTTTCTGAACATCAGTCACTGACTCCAGATGTATTACATTGTCTTCTTTCAGTTCCATTCTCCTGTAATTTCCTGAAATATTTCTGACCTCTTTAAAGAACATTTATGTATATTTTTTCTGTATTTTCTGTAGTGTTGGCCATACTGTGCAGGCCAGTGTCACTCGCAGATTTCATTAATGAGTGGCTGCCTGCCTCTCCAGGGTCATTGACCTGGATGTGAAGCAGAAGCAGAGCTAACCACAACCTTTGCAGCGGCCGGGAGCACCTGCCTCCCCTTCCCTCTGCAATGTGCATCCCAACCCCCCACCCCCCTGCATGCACACGCATGCATGTCGCCCCTCACTTCCAACCCGGGCTCTTGGTTCAAAGAAAATTATTGTCTCATGTGTGACCATTTTTATTAAGGTCACTAGACCTCATTCTTTCCCATTACATATGTGTCTATAAGCTAAGGAATAGCCCAAGTAGCATTTGCCCATCCTCTTGTGTATGTTTGTTGTTTTGTTGTTTTTTTTTTTTTTGCCTGTATGTTTATTTACAGTTGGTATTTATTTAAAAAAATTGATGGCATATTATTGATACTTTTAAGCTTCACTAAATTTTTCTAAAATCTAAAGTGTAATCGTTCACTAACTTTGTTTAATGGAGAAAAATAGAATTTGTCTTAACTTTGACAATTGCATTCCTTCCAATAATCTAATTTAGGAGTTACAGCCAGGGCCAGGGCAGTGCTTAGGCAAACGTGCCTGCTGGGCGAATGATTTTGGAAAGAGATGAGGCTGTCGATTGAAGAAGGCACTGGCATTGGTCCATTCGTTTCCTCTGTGGGTGTATTTCTGCTCTTCCCGGTCTAGGATGGGGTCCCTGACTGTGACTGTGATCTTTGCACTGCAGTGTGGCCCCAGTGAAACCAACTAAGCAGTCTTTCTGCTCCGTGGAGCTTCAATTTTAAAGCATCATGAGCAACAACAGCAGCACCCTTGAGCTCAGTTTCTTGAAACTAAAAGTTATCTGGGAAATCGTCAGCTATACGGTTAGCTTTTATGTGTTTGAAACACACTGTAAAACATTAGGGTTGGCTGAAGGGCTTAAAAGATTTTGAACATCTTTTAAATCAGCAAAAATTACAAAGCAAACACAACCACAACAGGACAGAGCCTCATGATGTTTGTAAAATGTCACGCTCTGTGTTGTGTCCTTGCTGGAGAGAACTGTTTACTACTTGACTTACTCTATTACATACTCATGAAACAAAGCTCTTGCAGGATCCGCATTTTGTGTTCTTTTGAGACCTGGCTTTGCATTACCCCTCTTTCATCTTACTTGAAGCAAGTTGCTCCTCTGGCCCAAACCCTTCAGTAAACTGTTCACCTGGCATCTCTGCCAAAGGTAACAATCCGCTGGAGCAAAAACCAGCTTAGACCTTAGTTAACGTTTAGTGGACACCTATGGAGAGTTTGTAATTCTATGGTTTTGTCATTGCACCTGGCTGGCAACAAGGTCAGGTAACAGGAAATCATCGAGACCCACAAAGGTGGTTGGTAGCAGAGCCGGATCCAAGCCACAGCCTTGACACGGCACTCTCTCTACTTGGGTTTCTAAAAATAATAGTGACAAGGCCATGATTAAGGTGAAGCAAATGAGGCACTCACCTTGGGGTGTAAAATATTTAAGGTGCCAGAAAAACAGTAATCACAATGTGAATGCAATATTTTTAAAAATACAAAACGAATGCAAAAATATTTATGATAACAGATCAAAATTTAGTTTATAGACAGGAGCAGTAAGCTAAAGTTATAAATATTTAGAAATTATTTAAAGTCATAACTTAGTCAAGTGAAATTGTGAAACATGGCAATTTCCTCAGTTGAAAATGAGCTGAGCAGGCCAGGTGCAGTGGCTCATGCCTATAATCCCAGCACTCTGGGAGGCTGAAGCAGGAGGATTGCTTGAGGTCAGGTGTTCTAGACCCGCCTGAGCAAGAGCGAGACCTTGTCTCTACTAAAAATAGAAAAATTAGCCGGGCATGGCGGTGCACACCCGTAATCCCAGCTATTCAGGAGGCTGAAGCAGGAGGATCACCTGAGCCCAGGAGTCTGAGGTTTCAGTGAGCTGTGATGATGCCACTGCACTCTACCTGGGGCAACAGAGCTAGACTTTATCTCAAAATAATAATAATAATTTTAAAAAATGAGATGACCAAAGAGGAAGGTTTTGAAAACTTTATTGATGGGTTTGTTTCCCTTAAAACCAGGAAAGTAAAGCTATTTTAAAAATTGTTTTTAGTATAAATAAAATATTGAGACTTAAATTGATGTTTTAAGTTTTAATGTCTCTACTTTTCACGTTTTCTGCATTTTTTCCAGCTACCTTAATGATCTGGAAAAAAATGAACCATTAAATAATACACAAAAACTTGTGTATGGGGACACACACTTTTCCCTCTTGCCTCAGGTTACCACGTGGCTTCGGGTAGCACTGGTGGGAGAAATGTATTTATTACTTAGGGCTGTATTCGGGGGATGTTTCTGAACATGCTTGTCATGGCCAAGTAGGAATTTTCCGTGAGTAGAGCCTGTCAGCAGACACCCCTCCCCTGGATAAGAGGACAGCTGCAGTGGTCCAGGGTGACTGTGACCTTCTTTCCATTTCAAGGACTTGTGCATCGTTTTGGGGGGAAGGAGGAGCCCCTGGAGCTGCAGGCTTCTAATTCCTCCCATTGCCCCTCCCAGCTGCCCGTGGCCTGTCTCTGTTTTAACTTTTTCATTTATAAGTGAATTTCAGTAAAAGTTAATATTTGTGCTCTGAGTGGGAAAATTTATCTCTAATTGACCATATATTTAAATGGTTTCCATTTCTCTTTTCTTGTGTTATTTATTATGTCAGTACATTTTGGAATGAGAGTTATCAAAATAAAGGAATGCTTACAAATAAATAGGAAGACCCCAAATTCCCAAGTACCGTTTGTTCTGGGGATTTGGTTATACATTGTGGAGTTCGGGACTGAACTGTTTAGCTACTGAAGACTTTCTTCTGCTTATCTAAATCCACCTAATGCCACTGAATATCTTCGCATTTTCTAAACTGTGTTCATAGCTGTTGCTTTTGTTTTTGAAAGAAATTTCTGTATTTCTACTTTATTACCCTTAAGATACATATACATGTGTGTGTGTGTGTGTGTGTGTGTGTGTGTGTATACTATATATAATGTATATATAATGTGTCCCCCCCCCCAGTTGTTTTCTCCAGGCCCCAGGCCAGTGTCTCCTGCTCTGCCCACTTTGCTAACAGCAGTGGGGAGCTACTGCTACGAAGAGAGCAGATGTAGTCTTATTAGGCTGTCTGGTAAATCACATCAAGGGAACAGATTCCGGCTGGGCGTGGTAGCCTGTAATCCCAGCACTTTGGGAGGCCGAGGCAGGAGGATTGCTTGAGCCCAGGAGTTTGAGACCAGCCTGGAGCAACATAGTGAAACCCCATCTCTGCAAAAAAATAGAAAAGTCAGCTGGGTGTGGTGGCGTGCGCCTATAGTCCCAGCTACTTGGGAGACTGAGGCAGGAGGATCGCTTGAGCCCAGGAGTTTGAGGTTGCTGTGAGCTAGGCTGACGCCACTGCACTCTAGCCCGGGCAGTAGAGTAAGACTGTGTCTCAACACAAAAAACAAAACCCACCAGATTCCTCCACTTCTATCTGTCTTAGAGTTTGGGGGTTCATTCTACACATACATTGTAGGGGAGACACTGATAAATTGGGGAGCTTGCAGGAGAGATTTGGATGCTGAAGAAATGCTGGATGAACTGAGGCTGCTCAACCTGACGGAGGACGTGGGCTCTGTCTTCAAATAGTTAAAGGACTTAAGGCATTAGACATATTCTAAAGAGCTCCTAGGATAATACTGGCACCTGTTGAGGGGGGCAGTGAGGTATAGGGAGGCAAAGTTTTGCTCAATATGCAGACTTTTGTCCCTAACAGTTAAAGCTGTCGAAGGCAGAATGATCTATTTTATAAGTAATAAAAGTCTTTTTCAGGAGAGGGCCATCTCAAGGCTTCCTTTCAATTCAGAGTCTGGCTACAATGTTTCATCTTTGAAAAAGTTAAAGTACCAATGCAGGACACACTGCCATTTGATTATAAAAGTGGATACTTTTTGATAATGTGGAATCCTCCTACTATTGTTAGAAAACTGACTCAGGCAGCAGTTTCAGGGATGCTTTAGGCTCAAAACTTGTCCTTACAGTAGGAAGCAAATGTGCAGTTATCGGTGCAGCATGCCAGATGATTTGTTCATCCAATTGTCTTTTTAGCAGACTGTGTGGTTTATTTTGGCAACTATATCAGATAACTATTTTCTGTAACGTCAGGGTGCATTAAAAGAAGAATTAGTGGGATAGTGGCACACCGAGGACCCCATTGTTCTGATGGGTTACTTTATGCCGAAATTCTTCTGCTTCCAAACAGGCTGTATTCCCAAGGCTGTTGTTGAATCTGTTTAGTGCAGGGGACAATGTACGCACGTTCTCTCTTGGTTGCAGGCAGCATATACTTGCTTTTGCTCTGGCACGTATTTTGTCATCAGCCAGGAAGTTCAGAATTTGAGAGCTTCTATACCGGTTTCAGGCCAGACCCTAAAATGGTGGGAAAAGAAACAGGGGTTAGGGGCAAAGAAAGATGGAAGTTTTTTTTTTTTTTTTTTCTCCTGGTACTTCTCAGCACTGCACTGGTGGTTTTGACTACCTGTATCTCTAAAGTCACCTCAGGCTCTGTCCTACCCCAGATCAGAAGGAAGAAGGTTAGGTGGTTGCTACGGCACAGTAGGATTGTTACCCAGGACGTGTAAGGATTACACACACAGTAGGATTGTTACCAAGGACGTGTAAGGATCACATACACACAGTAGGATTGTTACCAAGGACGTGTAAGGATCACACACACACAGTAGGATTGTTACCAAGGACGTGTAAGGATTACATGCACACACACACAGTAGGATTGTTACCCAGGACGTGTAAGGATCACACACACACAGTAGGATTGTTACCAAGGACGTGTAAGGATCACACACACACAGTAGGATTGTTACCAAGGATGTGTAAGGATCACACACACACACACACAGTAGGATTGTTACCAAGGACGTGTAAGGATTACACACACACACACACACACACAGTAGGATTGTTACCAAGGACGTGTAAGGATTACACACACACAGTAGGATTGTTACCAAGGACGTGTAAGGATTACACACACACACACACACACACAGTAGGATTGTTACCAAGGACGTGTACGGATTACACACACACAGTAGGATTGTTACCAAGGACGTGTAAGGATTACACACACACACACACACACACAGTAGGATTGTTACCAAGGACGTGTAAGGATCATACACACACAGTAGGATTGTTACCAAGGACGTGTAAGGATCACACACACACAGTAGGATTGTTACCAAGGAAGTGTCAGGTTTATACACACACACACACACACACACACACACACACAGACCCCCAATCCACTTCCCTGCTCATTCTCACTCCAAACTGCCAAAAAGCCACATTACCACCCTCTACTTACTCTAGCCAGGGGCAGAAGTACTCGTGGCAGATACATTGAGTAAATTTAAGTGGATGCAAAGCTGACAGGCCGTCTCTCTTAGATTTTGGGAAGAAAATAGTTTATTTTTTAAGCCTTGAATGATTTTTGATCATTTCTTCTCAATTCAGCAGCAAGGCACATATATGTCTAAAAATACTACGATGCATCATAGATGTTTATAAGATATAAACTGGAAATAAGAACCGCTGGGTAAATGAGTCTAGCTAGTTCTTTTCCTTAGAGCCAAAACTGCTTGTTCAGTCAGTTCTCTCATGATCTGTTTCTATTCCTGTAGGCTTTATTTAGTCTAAAGTAAAGTCGGAAGATATATACAGCACTGTTTGCATTAATATTATATTGAGAATTTGGTTTACCCACATGGGTAAGTGCCAGGGAATTTAAATTGCTCTCAGAAAGAAATAGGAAGGAAAGGAGGAAGAAAGGGAGGGGGGAAGGAAAAGAAAAGAGAATTGGAGATGAAGCTGAACCCTGCCATTTTTGCTTACCCCATTCCACTCATTCTGTCTCAGGCATTTCAGCTCTCAGTGAAGTCAAGGAATCTTTTTCTTCAGGGACTTTGATGTCTCTATAGTCATGCACCACATACTGACGTTTTGGTCAATGATGGACCGTATATATGACGATGGTCCCACAATAGTATAGTGCTATATATTTACTATACTGCTTCTGTGTTTAGACATGTTTAGATGCACAAATACTTACTATTGTGTTACAAGTGCCTACAGCAGTGGTCCCCAACCTCCTTGGCACCAGGGACTGGTGTCATGGAAGACAATTTTTCCTTGGACCGGGAAGGGGGAGGGGTGGGAGAGGCGGTTGGTTTGGGAATGATTCAAGTGTATTCCATTTGTTATGCAGTCAAGCCTCTCTGCTAATGATAATCTGTATTTGCAGTCGCTCCCTAGTGCTAGCATCACGTCTCAGCTTCACCTCAGATCATCGGGCGTTAGATTCTCATAAGGAGCCGCAGCCTGGATCCCTCGCATGCGCAGTTTACAGCAGGGTTCACGATCCTATGAGAATCTAATGCCACCGCTGATCTGACAGGAGGTGGAGCTCAGGTGGTGATGTGGGTGATGGGGAGCGGCTGTAAATACAGATGAAGCTTTGCTTACTTGCCCGCTGCTCACCTCCTGCTGTGTGACCCAGTTCCTAACAGGCCACAGACTGGTACTGATCCTCGGCCCAAGGGTTAGGGACCAACCACAGGCCTACAGTATTCAGTACAGTAACGTGCTGTACAGGTTAGTAGCGTAGGAGCAATAGGCTACACCACATAGCCTAGGTGTGTAGTGGGCTATACCCTGTAGGTTTGTGTAAGTACACTCTGTGACATTCACACAAGGAAGAAATCCTAACGACACCTTTCTCAGAACACGTCCCTGTCATTAAGTGATGCGTGACTGTACTTGCGGTGGGTCCCGAAGAGATTTGCAGCCCTTTAATTTCCTGGGACTCTTGTATTGAATTAGTTACATTATTTGTATTCTGATTACTCTTGATCAAGAAAGATGCTGGGAGACAAAGGAGCAACATGGTTCAGAGCAGAAACTCAGAGTCAGACAGCCCTTTCTGGACTTTTCCTTTCTGTTGTGACTGGCAAGTTACTTACGTGTTACATCTCAGTTTCCTCACTGTTAAAAAAAAATCCTGGGCGTTTGTGAGGATTAGATAACGTAACATATATAAGGCCCCTAGTACAGTGCCTGGCACATGGTAAGTGCTCAAACAACTGTCAGAAAGCAAAAACAAAATGAAAAATCCCCACTTGATTAGCAGAGTTATAGAACTCTATTTCTGAAAGGACTGTGTGCTACCTAGTCTGGCGGTTAGCAATTTTTTTTCGTAAGCTGGGATTCTTTGAATGGAATATTATGAAGAACCTGATGTGCCAAAGCAATAAAAGCAGAGCTGGGACTGGGGTTGGGGAGAGACATGGGCAAAGCTCCCCCACTGTCTGCTCCTGTCTTCACTCCCTTGAAATATCTCGGGGCGTCTGACGTCTCTTCCAGAGCGCAGCTTGGAGGCCAGTCGGCAGTCTGGTCCAGGGCCACCATTTCGCCAACAAGGGAGTGGCCCAGACATACGAGTTGCTTTTTCAGTGTTGGGACGGGATCGGCAGCCTGAGTTCCTATTGCAGACACGGCCCCTACAGCGTCGAACATGGGGCTGTACGGCGGAACTATACCGGGAGACTTTAAAAGCTCTTTAGCTCACCGCACGTGAACCTTTTTCCCCCTATCGTAGATGACAATCTTTTGGGTGGCCCATTTCCATTTTCATGTTTATTTTTCAGCTGCTGTCACTTAAAGCATTTCCTGTAAGGTTCCAGTACCTTCTATCCGTCTTTAAGACAAAGAGCAGCTGTATAGATTTCCATAAAATTTGACTGGAAACAACTTTACTCTGCTCCTGCACCCTCCACCTTTGCCTGCTGTGGTCCTGTGTGACGCTAAGTCAAGTGCTGTGGTTTCCAAACGTTTTCACGTTCAGGGCATTTTTCTTCAACCTCTTGACCAGACTCTTCTCTCGGGCTTATTAGCGCAGCTCAGAAATGTAAACAACGAAGCTGACTCAGTGTAAGTTTGAAGTCAATGTATTTTCTTTTTGAGATAAGGCTGTGTTTGCACAAACAACCTCAGACTTTATTTGGAAAAGAAGAGAGATGTAATGCAGTTTATGACTGCCATGCATTTCCAAATGTGGCTGGCTTCCTGTTAGGCTGTTCCCGTGCCTTTATGTTCTTGAGGAAAGTTAAAGGTCTTCTTATTTACTTTTGGAAAAGAAGAAAGTGGAGTTTGGAAGGCCAGGGCTTGTGCCCGCTCCGAGCTAGGTAGTTGCATGCAAGGGGGAGGCGGGATTCTTAGTCACCACGAAAGTTGCCCCAGAGTCCTGGTTTGCACCGGTCACCTGGGCTTCTAATTCCTCGTGCGCGTGCCCACTCCTCTCTGCTGGGACTCCTGAGAGCAGAGACATATCCTTTAAATCTATCTCAAAGGTCTCTATATCCCATCACTACCTAGCTCAGAAAAATATTTATTGGCTGACTGTCCAAGAGACTTCCTAGGTGTAAACCATGCATGTTGAAAGCTCCATTACTTCGGACTCCTATGTACATTAAAGGAAAATACATACTGTGATAGCATTCTGCTGATCTGAAAGACCCTTCTAATTGAAGGAAAGAGTATTATTAGAACAAAGGTAAAAGACCCCTTTTGGGTGGCTCATTTCCGTTTTCGTGTTTCTTTTTCAACAGTTTTTCTGGAGCTACAGCTTTCAGTTTCTGGGCCAACAGAGCTAGACTGGAGACAAAACGAATTTAGTAACACATACATGTAAGAATTATTGAGCACTTAGCATGTGCCAGGCACAAATCTAAGAGTTTTATGTGTCATGTCTCATTTAATCCTCACAACAATACTATAAAATAGGCTGTTGTTATCCCCATTTTACAGATGTGGAAACAAAGACTAAAATCAACAGCTCATAGTGGTGGTGGGATTTGAACCCAGGCAGTATGACTAGAGCCCGTTTAACCATTAATAGACTGGCTGGCTGAAATGCAAACAGAGGAAAACTGCATTTACCACAGTGAAACTGCAAATGTCTCAACAGCTCTTATTTCTTCTCAGATGATTTAGTTGAAAGCTCTGATGTCCTGAATTTTCTGAGTTTTGGAGAAAGATGAGAGAAAGCCCTCAGGGTGTTAACTGGGGTTTTTTTTTAATTTTTTTGCTTGATGTGACAGGACATTTCATAAATCACTGCTCTATTTAATTTTCTTAACAAATTACATTTCTTAGAGCACCTTTCTTTTGAGTTCCTCTAGACATTTCACAGATATTACCCACATGATTTTAACCACACCAGCATGAGGATGTTAAAGGTAAACAGTATTCCCATTGGCGTGAATGGAGAAACTGAGGCACAACAAGGCCAAGTTGCTTGCGCAGGGTCCTGTCAGTCACTCCAGAGCGGGCACTGAGCCTGGCCTCCTGAGTCATAGCTCCGGTCCCTGTCCACTGACACCCAGACTCTTGTCCACCGTGAGCATACGTCTTCCATGTGCTGTGAAGCAGAGCTGAGCCATCTTGTTCTCTTTCAGGTTTGCAGATGGCTCCCAGAAGACCTTGACTTGCTCCCCAGGAAATACCGTGTTGCTGCGTTTCCCGTCCTCCTGTTCCCCGGCTGACCATGAACCAGCCAGACCCCGCCGACGACCCGGACCCCAGCCCCACGCCCCTGTGCGCGGTGTGCGGCCAAGCCCATTCCCCCGAGGAGAACCACTTCTACACCTACACGGAGGACGTGGACGATGACCTCATCTGCCACATCTGCCTGCAAGCTCTGCTGGACCCTCTGGACACGCCGTGCGGACACACCTACTGCACCCTCTGCCTCACCAGCTTCCTGCTGGAGAAGGACTTCTGCCCCGTGGACCGCAAGCCCCTGGTCCTGCAGCGCTGCAAGAGGTCCAGCATCCTGGTCCACAAGCTGCTCAACAAGCTGCCGGTGACCTGCCCCTTCGCGGAGCACTGTGCCGCGGTGCTGCCGCGCTGCGACCTGGAGCATCACTTCCAAACGAGGTAGGTCCCCCCGGGAAGCCCTGCCCATGAGCGGGGGGCGGCCGGAGCCCCGTCTCCCTGTGCCCAGGGCCTCCAGCGCCTGGCTGTCCCACCAGATGCCTGTATCTCTCTCTGTCTTGCCCTCTGTAACTGACGAAAGGACCCGGTCAAAATCAGAAACGTTCTAGGTGTTTATGGCCATGGTTCAGTGTGAGGAAACAGCACCTAGTAGAGATGTGTTGTGTGTGTTTATGGTCTTTTAAAAAAAAATTATGATAAAATTTACATAACATAAAATTTACCATTTTTAACCACTTTTGAATGTACAGGTGAGTGGTATTAAGTACTTTCATGTTTTGTTGCAACCATCAGCACCATCCATCTCTAGAACTTTCTCATCTTCCCAAATGGAAACTGTGTCCCCATTAAACACTGACTCCCCACCCCGCCCCCAGCCCTGGCAGCCAGCGCTCTGCTCTCCGTCTGCAGGAGTTTGGCTGTTCTAGCTACTTCCTGTAAATGGAATCATTCAGGATTTGCTGTTTGTGACTGGCCCACTTCGGATGCGTGTGCTTTGGAATGTGCGAGATACCGGAGAGAGCTGAGGAGCAGCTTTCTCTGAGGCCCCAGAAAGACTTCTTGGTGGGCATCGCTTGCATTTTCACTTCAAGGAAAAAAATCTCCCGGTTTGGCCCATGATTGTTAGAATTTTCTCTGTCCGGGAACTGATGAGGCCCAACCGTTGTCTGAGAATGTACGAGGTGTTTCCAAGTAAGTTTTCGAAGGAGAAATTTGGAACATTCTGGTCCTCCAAGTGACCTGTTCTGACTTTGCTGCCACGTCACTAAGGTGCACACACGCTCGTGGCAGAAGTACGTCTCGGTGGCTGCAGCTGGTGGCTGACATCGCCGGCCACACCTGGCTGGCTCTTTGTCCCCTGGCATCGTCATGTTCCCGGCGTTCTTTGTGTGGACAGCCTCAGTGTTTCACATGAGGAACTCTCTTAAAACATTTAAAGTCTTAATAAAGGGTGAACAGTCATAGCACAATTATTTCATAAGAGGAAATTTGGAAGCTGGTGTTTACCTTGGTTCCTGTCATGACAAGGGCAAGAGGCAGGTGCAGGTAATTTTGTTAAAGGCCACGTACCTCAGGTCATGAATCTGAGGCTTTGTCTCTGGGGACACGCATGGCTTCTCTAACGTGGAAGTCTGCAGCGCAGCAGTGGGCCGGGCGGAATGCTCAGCACGTGTTTCCCATACGAGCCGTGTCAGTGAGCTCATTTCTCTCCCCGAGACGTGGAACCAGACGCTGCTAACTCTGGGTTTGTGGGTTGCAGCTGTAGTTTCTGGTGTTTAAACTAGGATGCCTTCCCTCTCTGATCCCCCAGAATAAGGTGTGGCCGAGGGAGAAGAGGGTAGGGAGTCTATTGGTGACCTTGGCTGAAAGTTTGGCCAGGTATGAGAGGTATCATTGGGAGGGGAGTGGCTCTGGGGTCAAAGGTGAGGCGGATGCTAACAGGAGCTGGTGCAGAGCCAGGGTCAAGACTGGAGCCCCCTGGGCAGGGCTGGGGGAGCTCCCAGGAGCACGGAGAGCCCTGGTACGGCTCCCTCCACACACAGCACATTCCTGCGTCCTGACGTGTTGCAGTCTACGCGTTCGCGATGGGGAGCTACAATCTCTGTTGCTGCTTTAACAAATGATCGCAAACTTAGTGACTTAAACCCACCCAGATTTGTTCTGTCTGTTCTGAGGGTGGGAAGTCCAACACGGGGCTCACTGGATGAGCATCACGGTGCTGGCAGGGCTGTTTTCCTTTGGGCTCTAGGCTCCCTTTCTTGCCTGTTCCAGCTTCTAGATGCTTCCTGCCTGCCTCTGTTAGTGGCCCCTTCCTCCGTCTTCAAGGCCAGGCCGGAGCATCTTCCTTCTCCCTCTCCCTCACCTCTGCTTCCATCGTCACCTCTCCTGTGACTCTGAGCCGCCGGCCCCTCTTAAGGGACTCATGTGACTGGCCTGGGCCCAGCTGGAGAATGAGGCCTCCTCACCTCAGGGTCCTTAATTAATCACCACCGCAAAGTCCCTTTGCCATGTGAATGACATAGTCACAGGTCCTGAGGATTGGGGTGGACTCTCTGGAGGAGGGATCGTTATTCATTATTCTGCCACCACGGGTAAGAGGGGAGAGGGAGAAGGGAAGAATGGAGTCCCCCTCTTGGGAGGAGAGAAGGCACAACCTCTTCTCCTCCTCATCTCCCCACCAAGGGCTGATTTGGGGCTGAGAGTATCCCTAAAAATAGAGATCGGGTGGTGCAGGGATCTGAGTAAGAGCAGAATGAAGGGGGGAGGGGGAAGGGGCTGCGGGAGCCCTGTGGGGTCCTCAGGAGAGAGAGGACACATTGATTCACCCACCGTCCACGCAGCCCCTGTGATCCACACACTTCAAGGAAGCCCGAGACGAAGGCTTGATGAACACTCAGCTGATAATGATATGCACATCTGAAAACTAACAGGGAGGAAAGATCACGCCAGATGGACTGAAACCGAGTCACCCCTTTGAGCTGCAGCCTTTTCGTAGGCCCCGTGGGCAGCCCCGACTCGGGGACGTGGCCTGGATCCACCTGCCCTCCGCCCGCCACACTCCCGTCTCCTGAGTAGGGTGGAACCAGAGTTTCCAAAAATATGTTGTATCTGTTAGTCATCCAATGCCTGATATACACTCTCCCTTCCCGCCCCTGCGCATTTTATTGGCAGGGATTAAGAATTGGAAGCTATTCCAGAAGGGACTCTGGATCCCTCTTGGGCCTCTGGGGGCCCGTAGACCCCCTCTTCCTCCCGTGAGAGGGGCTGTTAAGAAGACTAAGTCATTAATGCCTCCGGAGGCCCTCGAACTGGGAAAACTCAGGTTGCCAGGAGCAAGGGTTTCCCTTTTCTGTACGAGGCCTGCAGGCTGGTGGCTGCTTGTGTGGGCGTCTTGTCACACACGTGTGCTGGAAGATGGCTTTGTTTATAAATTTTGCATTTGTTTGCTTTATGTTTGATATCGCTTTATTCAATAAATATACTGTAAACAAAATAGATAGCTTTTAAAATTTTCATTTTTTTAACTGACAAATAAAAATTGTATATATTTATGGTATACAAACTGTGGCCCCCAACCACCAAGCCGTGGACCGGTACTGGTCCATGGCCTGTTAGGAACCGGGCTGCACAGCAGGAGGTGAGCAGCGGGTGGGCGAGCGCAGCTTCGTCTGTATTTACAGCCGCTCCCCATCGCTCGCATCATCGCCTGAGCTCTGCCTCCATCAGGTCAGCTGTGGCACTAGATTCTCGTAGGAGTGCAAACCCTACTGTAAACTGCTCATGCGAGGCGTCTAGGTTGCGGCTCCTTGGGAGAATCTAACACCTGATGATCTGGGGTGGAGCTGAGCGGGTGATGCTAGCGCTGGGGAGCGGCTGCAAATACAGATTATCATTAGCAGGGGGGTTTGACTGCACAGTAAATGTAATGCACTCAAATCATCCTGAAACCATCTCCCACCCGGTCTGTGGAAAAATTGTCTTCCATAGGCCGGGTGTGGTGGCTCACGCCTGTAATCCTAGCACTCTGGGAGGCCGAGGCGGGCGGATTGCTCAAGGTCAGGAGTTCGAGACCAGCCTGAGCAAGAGCGAGACCCCATCTCTACTAAAAATTGAAAGAAATTATCTGGCCAACTAAAAATATATATAGAAAAAATTAGCCGGGCATGGTGGCACATGCCTGTAGTCCCAGCTACTCGGGAGGCTGAGGCAGTAAGATTGCTTCAGCCCAGGAGTTTGAGGTTGCTGTGAGCTAGGCTGACGCCACGGCACTCACTCTAGCCCGGGCAACAGGGCGAGACTCTGTCTCAAAAAAAAAAAAAAAAAAAAAAAAATTGTCTTCCATGAAACCAGTCCCTGGTGCCAAAAAGGTTGGGGACCACTGGTGTACAACATGATGTTTAGAAATACATTGTGAAATGGCTAAATCAAGCTAATCAATGTGCATTACTTTACATACTTATTTTTTTGATAGAAACATTTAAAATCTCTCTCAACTTTCAAGTATACAATATATTGTTAACTATAGTCACCATGTTATATAATAATCCTCTGAACTTATTCCTCCTGTCTAACTGAAATTTTGTACCCTTTGTCCAACAGTAGCCTTAAGTCAGGGTATAGACAGCATCATATCTTTAAACAAGTGCTGCCTGTTTTGTCCAGAATTTGTATCATTTGTAAACAATGTTATCCAACTACTTCAGAACCTGAGTTGGGTATAAATTCTTGAGTAAAACGTTTCCAGGGCTGGGGAACCTGCAGCCTCACGGCCACACGTGGCCCTCCAGATGCCCAAATGTGGTCCGTCCACCAAATCCAAACTTCACAGAACAAATCCCTTTATTAAAAGGATCTGTCCTGTAAAATTTGGATTCCATCAAAAGGCTGCACTCAAGAATCCAGAAGGCCACATGTGGCTCCACGGCCACAGGATCATTGATTACTTGGACAGCTGTTTCTGATTTTATACCAGAGAGTTCTTGTAAGGGAGTAAACCTGAGCACGTGAGCTGGCGTCTGGGATCTTCTGGCTCTTTTGACTTCTGCCCTCTTAGGTGCTCGCACACGGCCATCACGTGGGTCTTCTGCGAAGAATTCCCAGGAGAGGGATGGGCTTGTTGAGTCGAATGGCAGCCTTCCTAACCAGAGGACATGGCCAGTATGTGGTGGGGCCACCACAGAGGGCCATGTGGTCATCTCGCTTGTCCCAGACTATCAATGAGAGGGGTGTGGAAGCAGAGCTCTTACTTCCTTTTGATCCATTTTGAGACTTATCTTAGGCTCAAGACCACATCTTCATGTCGTAATATCATCTGCAGCTATAATACTCATCAAAGATCCATAATGGGCCAGGCCTTGAATGCAAGAAAAATCTGTGCCAGCCATGATTCCTGCCTCCGAGGAAATGGCCTTTTAAAAGCAGAGAAGTTGAAAACACACACACGTTGAATTGTTTCACAGGACAAATCACTTTGTCCTTCAGTTTCTCTCTTATTTTCTAAAAATGGGAGATAATAAAGATGACCCTCCTTAAGTATTTATTAGCATGAATAAAGAGGTCATTGTCTGATGTTCTGGAAAGAGCCTTAAATGAAAATGTGAAGTCATAGACCCAAGACACACCTGGCTGAAGCTCTCTGGGAGTATTTTCCTGATTAACTGGGCACCCAATATCCTGGCAGTGTCTTCTCCAGAGATCTACCCTAGAACCTCTGTTGACCTTTGCTTCTCTCGGGGGGCTCTTTTCTGTTCAGTACAACACAGACTCAGCCAGCCGGCTGTCTACAGTACAGGGAAGATTTTCTTGCAGGGAGAGAAATTATAGGGGAGTATCACTTATAAAAACATAGGTGTGTTACTAGTCTCGGTCATTTCAGCCTGGCTGAACATGGCCACAATAACTGTGCTTTGACATACATCCTTACTGTGACTTTCTAACCCTGAACTCGGCATTTTCCTGGCCCCTATCTAAACCTGTTTAGTGAAGAGAAAACAAACAAGAAAACAGGAAGTGATGGGAGATGTCTCAGATGACATTTAAGAATAAATATACATTTTAAGAATAAATAGAGCCCAGCAAAGCATGGGGCAAGGATTAGGGTTAGGGCTGTTTCCTGGCAAGGAAGCCAAGAAGCAACCCTTTCCAGTTGAAGGTGGGATTTTATCCCCAAGGGATTATTTAATTAGGATTACGTTGAGTGGCAGGTCATAGAAAGTTCAAGGTATGTTGGTTTAACCAGGTAGAAGTTTTATTTTTTTCATGTAGCACAAAGTCTGGGGGTAGGAAGACTGGACCTAGTGTGATGTTGCTGTGTGCCATCAGGAGTTAAGGCTCTTTCTGCTTTTCAACTTAGCTTTCATCCTCAAGTTTGTTACCTCTTGATCTCCAGATGGCTGCTCACTCCAGCATCACATCCAAGTTCCAGGCAGAAAGAACCAGGCAGGGAGGGAAAAATACAATGCACCAACTGAGACTCCCTCCTTTAAAGAGCTTTCTGGGATGCATCCAGTAATTTCTGCTTATACCTCATTGGCCGCTATTGTGTTACATGGCAACACATCTGCAAGAGAGGCTAAGTACATTATCACCATGAAAAAAACCTGGAGTGGGCAATCAGCAGTGGTTGCAATAGTGACATAAAGCAACAGAACACAATACCTTTGTTTCCACATATTGTTAATTTTATCCCCTTAAAATACAAAAAGGTAAATGGGCAGGCATCCTCCTTTTTTCATGGAAGACATGTCCGACGTCAGAAGCAATCCGACATGTTCAAGATTGTCAGAAATACAATCCAACAGCAATGTGAAGTCCACAGCCTGTATTATACATCATGCTACTTAGGAGTTATGATCTACACTGTAGGTCCTCAACATCCAAGAAGAGCATGTCCCAGAACTTTGTAAACTTTCCATATTCAGGAAAAGACAATAACATGTAATTTCCTTAATAGTACAGCAGTAAAGAAAGGATAAGAAAAGAACAGCAAAGCCTCTTGGAGATTGGTGCGAAGCTGCCAGCGAGGCTCATTTGCTATTATTGATAGTTATTAATAACAACAGCTAGCACTCACTGGGCCCTTTGTTCTTTATATGCATCCCCTCATTCCACCTTCATGACAGCACTCTGAGTTAAGCACTGTTATTATTGTCTTTCTTTTACAGTGGAGGACACGGAGATTCAGAGAGGTTAAGCAAACATGCTGCGTGTCACACAGCTAGTATGTGGCAGAGCTGGGACTCAAACCTCAAGCTTCTCTGACTCTAGCACCTAAAGACCAAACCTGATTTCCTTTCCACTGCTTTTCACCAGCTGGGACTCACTGTTGCATACCAGCCTACAGGGAATGGAATTCAAATTTGGGCCTTGACAAAAATCATGAACTGTATTACATACCATGCTTTCTCCAAGTTGCTTATCTCTGCCCCAAACTATTCTAAACTAGTTCAATCCGCACATTCTAAGTGTCTACTGTCTTTAAATTCTTTTAGCCTTGCCTCAGGTAAATGCAGATCTCTGATGCCAAATTCCTGATTACTAATGCAGTTCATCGCAATTGGTCTCATCCCATAGACTTTTGTCTGGTCTTCCTATCAAGTGTAGTTGCTGTCGTTGCTTGGTTGTCATTAATGTAATTATCCCCTTGAGCCATTTCTTGTGAGATTTAGGCTTTGAGTTGGCAAATGGGCTTTAATCTTGAATATGGGGCAGAAGGCGGGGGGAGTGCTGGGGGCTTCTGTGGCATTCCAGAGGTTAGGCGTGCAAGGAAGTCCTAGTGGTAAGACAGGGAAGTTGGGGGATGGTTTAGAATCACAGATCTTAAAGGTGGAAGAGACGATGCGGCCCCGTCCCAGCTGACTGGGCAGGTAAGGCCTTATTAGCTCCCTTTCAAAGATGAGGTGACTGAGGCTCAGGGCTTAAATGAAAGGCCCGGGGTCACACAGCTAGTGTCAGGGCTTAATGCAGTCACTCAGGGGATGGGAAGGAATGGGGGTGATGCCTTTCCTGAGAACAGGAACCTGTACATTGTTTAGACTGAACTTTATCAGGACTCTGTCTTTCTGAAAGGGAGTGACCTAACTTATTCTTGTATTAAGCCAATTTTCACAATTTGCAAGGAAGCCCTCACTTCTCTGGCATATGTCAGTATAGTCAGGACAGTGATAGATGCAATGTGTTAAATGTACATTCCAAATACACATATAATGCTTAGCAGAGGTGGAGTTGGCTCACGTTTAAACCACTCCTGTGTTGCAGTAGCTGAAGGCTCACTTCGAGCTCAGCTCTCCAGGCTGTTCCAGAGACGCTGATTTCTCGCAGCGTCTTGCTCTAGCAAGCTGCAGGGAGGGCAGCTTCTGGTTATTTGCTTATTCACGCCGTGGGGTCTGAATGTGCCACGCTCATGCCCTCTTCCAACACAGTTCAGCTCCCAGCCCGGCTGCTCCCAGCCGGTGATGTAAACGTACCAGCTGCTTCCCAAGAACCAGTCCGCATCCTGCAGGAGGGGCTGGTCCCTCTCCCGGGCATCAGCCTGCCTGCTCTCCGCCTGAGCCCTCTCGCCAACCATGGTGGGTCCCTGCGCTCCTGCATCTCCTCATCTGAGAATCAGGGAGCATAATCCTCTTACAGGCCCATGATTTCTCAGCGTGGCTTAATCTAAAGACGCCCCGTCAGCTTCCTTAGGATCTGATTGTGGGGACATGGCACGGCTTGTCTAAAGGGGCTTGGCTGCCCTGGGCCCTGCAGCTGGCAGAGAGAAGGTGTCCAGGAGGAGAGCAGCACACGGCGTGGAAGATGAAGGCGCTGCTGCTGCTGGTCTTGCCCTGGCTCAGCCCTGCCAACTACATTGACAATGTGGGCAACCTGTACTTCCTGTATTCGGAACTGTGAGTCCCTCTCTGCCGTGCCTGCGTGTGCTTGTGTGTCGGGTGTGTCGGGGGTGGGACCCGAGTCGGTTTTCCGGCTGTATCTGTCGAGAGGAATAAATTCCACAGCCACTGGCAGCGCTTGGACAAAACACCCTGCCAGCAGCTGAGAGCAGAGTGCTTAGCTGTGACTTGACAAAAAGACAGCATCCTTCAGGATGTGGTGCTTCCCCAACAAGGCGTTTTTTTCCCTGTTTCTGTGCCAACGCTGCTTTTTTTTTGGTACTCCGCTTTTTCTCCATAGATGTGTCTTCTCTTCCTTCCATAAATAGAACCACAGGGCAGTTAGGAACAGAGCTTGCGTGCACGGATCTGCAGCCTCTGGTGGGTGTTTCTAACGGCAAGCAGACACCGCCCCTCACTGAGACGATCGATGTCCACACCTGAGAACAGGCATAGAGTGTCGGTAAAGGGGAAAAATAACCCTATGTATGAAAAATATATATCCATTTTTATTTTTGATGATTTTAAAAGCTATAGGAAATAGAAAGAACCACATGAGCACCCATATTCCCATAGCCGTGATTTAATGATTCACATTTTGCCATATTTGCTTCGTATGTTGTATTTTTTTTTTTTTTGCCGAAATGGTCTGGAGTAAATTACAGCCATCGTGACATTTCACCTGTAAATCTATCACTATGCATGTCTGAAAAATGAAGACATTTTCCTACACCTATGTCCATTCTATGAGAGGTGGACATAGGTGGACAATAACTCATGGCCCCAACCTTTGCGGTGATATTTTTCCGGCTGCTTTTGTGAGTAAGCTGTGAGGGAGGATTGCAGGCTGATGTGAACGGCTTCTAGCAGTCATGTGAAAAGTGTGTGCCTCTGTGTTTGGAGCATTTGCAAAAACGCGTTCCTCCTCATTAACCGGACAGGTAAAAATAGCAAGAGTTGGCTTATGTGTAAACGAGTCAGTGGGCAAATAGAAACAAGGACTCTATTAGAGTTCATGGAGCCCGGGTTAGAAAAGGTTGGCGGCTGGTCGTATATATACAGTGATGCCACCCAGACTGTGTGGTGGTGGCTGGTGCCTCTTTTGTAATTAGCTAGAGTAACCAATTTGTCTAGCTTAGGACGTGCTCCTTGGTAAATAGAGCTTCGTTCTTGAGGCAGATCATTTGTTTTTGAGCTTATCTGGCTCTACCTTACCGGAATGTAACCCCAGGTAAGAAGGCTCAAAGAGAAAGTGTCTGGCTTAAACCTGAATTGGGAGCATCTCTGGGGAAATGATGCCAATGTGGATGCTTTCCTAGGTAAACACGCCATGCAGAGATTACGAAAAGCCTTCCTCTCCGTTGATGGATGCCGAAGTTGGGAATCTCTGAAATCCAGTACCATCATCTTCCTCCCTGCCCACCTGCTAGCCTTGTTAGTTGCTCTACTAGCTTCCTAGGGCTTCTGTACCAAATTTCCACAAATCGAGTGTCCTGAAACAACACATTTATTCTCACAGATCTGGAGTCCAGAAGCTTGAGACCGAGGGGTCAGCAAGGCAGCTCCCTCTGTAGCCTGCAGGGGAGGGTCCTCCCTGGAGTCCTGCTAGCTCCTGGTGGCTCCGGTGCTCCTTGGTTTGTGGCTGCATAAGGCCACCTCTGCCCCATCGATCTGTGCGGGGCCTTCTCAGAGTCATCTCCAATTCTGTTGGTCTCCTCCTCTCATAAGGACACTTGTCATTGGATTTCCAGGATGATCCTATCTTGAGATCCTTAACCTAATTGCATCTACAAGACCCTTTTGCAAATAAAGCCGCATTCACAGGTTCTGGGTGGACACATCTTTGGGGGACTGCTGTTCGCCCACAGTTGCTGCTGGGGAGTCTTTCCATTCGGTTACTTTGGGATTTACAGCCTAATTGAAGGAAGGCTCTTAGTACTGCTTAACAATTTTCATTTCCACAGGTGCGTGAATCAAAGGCAACTTTCTGTTGAATAGCTGAGTAGACGTAAACAGGCCATTCTTCCCAAAAAGTGAACCAATCTAGAAAATACGATGCCAGGGAATTACCAGGACAGCGTTCCTACATTTATTTCACGTAACTTTCTTGGAAATATCTGATTGCTGCGGGGGGTGGGGATGCTCTGTGAGAGAATTCTGTGCAGCTGTTAGCCAATGCTACTGGTGATAATTAGCTATCTGTAAAGTAATGACACATTTCAGGTACCGTGGTACTCTCTAAAGAATACAGGCAATAAGAGATTAGGCATGCTACCCACCCTTAGGAGCTGACGATCTAATCAAGAAGATGAAATTTATACACATAAGAAACGCAAGCAATGACTCAAGGCAGAAAGGGATATGTCTTTTAAAAGCAGAGTAGGTAATAAGTTGAGAGGAGGTGGCGATTGTCCACGTCGGTGAAACTGGTCAGGGAAAGCTTCTAGAGAAGTTGGAGGGTTGAGCTGGATCTTGAAGAGGGCAGAGAGGATCAGGCAGGAGCAGGGTGGCAAAGGGAAAGTATTTCAGACAGAGTGAATAGCCCTGGCACAAAGATTGGGGGCTGGCTGTGGTTGTCACCAAAGCTTTGAAAAACAACTATTTAGAGTGACAAATAGGGCCAGGGCCAGCTTAGCACCCCCAGGAGCAGGAGTGACCGGGCAGTGGCCGAGTGTGTCTGAGATGAAACGACACTTCTCTCGCCTGCTCTGGTCCCCGGGGTCCTGTAGGCAGAGCTCGGCGCGTTCGCCAGGCCTCCTCCACCCCTTGCCTGAGCTTTGGACGCCGACCTTGGGTGAAGCTTGCCCTGTGTCCCCTGTGCTTCCAGATGCAGAGACCCTCCCGGATTTTCCTTCCTCTCTGACTCCAACGCACTCTCAGTCTGTTCTGAATTCTGTTCCCCTGGGGCCCGGCTAGAACACCAGGGCTAATCTAGCATATAAATGGACTCACATTTAGTGTGTGGCCCAGGTTCTCAAACCCAAATGCCTACAGGAGCAAGGCAGGAATTATTTTAAAATGTGAATCGTAGGTGTAAGACATAAAGGAGGCTGAGGCCTCTGGCCAGCTGTAGAATGAAAATCTATATGGAAGTGTATATTTAATTACATATGTAAGGCCTGAAAGCATTTGAATTCGATTGAAAACAAAACGAAAACACTGTGTCCAATTTAGCGGATCACGTCTGCATGCCTGGTTTGCAGCTCCTTCTTTAAATACGTCTGTTCTCACCTGTTGCCTTGACTCAGAGAAGGAATTGGACAGAAGCAGCCTAAAACCAGAGTGCTAGGTGTGGAGTCCCAGTCCGTAGGTCAGGGGGCGGGAGTCTAGAATTGCTCTCCGAGTCTGCAGAGAGCACGCCGTAAGGATGAGGGACAGTGCTTTCTCCCCCAACAAGACTCCAGAGACAATCTAGGAAATGAACTTTCAGCGTCAAGGGCACGAGCATGGAAACAGCCTTCTCAGCTTCCTGGGGAGACCTGTAGGGGAAGACCTTAGAACAGGACGGGTTCTGAGGACCACTCATATGAGAAGTGAGGGCTGGGTTTGTTTTTAAAATGCAGAGTCTTGGGCTCTGAATCAAACCTAAAATTGAAATCTCTGGGAGTGGGGCCCCTTCCATTTTGATGCTTAACGAGCTCCCCAGGTGAGTCTCGTGGGCGCTGCAGTTTAAGAGCTCTTCACTCCAGCCAGTCTCAGCTCACCACGTCTTCCTCTGTGTGTGAATCATCGCTCTTCTCTCCGTGTCTCTGCGGTGCCCGGCGTCCTTGGGAACTTTTCGTGTCTTTCCACTACCTGGTGAGTTCTTTGGGGAGCTTGAGATGTGTTAACGTCTCTAAGCCCGCTTCTGCACGGTTTCGTGGAGAACTAAGCTGAACTGAACCAAACCTTGGTGTTACAAGCTGTGATAAGGACCTGGTTTGTTTTCTGTGCAAGGAGTGTGGCTCTTGCTTGTAACGACACGAGCTGGCCTCATCTCAGTGTTTCGGGGCACGGCACTGAACTTGAATATTGAGATTGCCTGTGGCTTTTGTAATGTTTCTTTAAATACTTAGTTTAGGAAAAATCTCAGAAAAGAGTTTGATGGGGTGGTGCTGGTCCTGCTGGTGTATTTTGTCCTCCACACACCAAACTCTTGAGCTGTTTACAGAAAATTAAAGTTTTGTCATCTTTCCTCCACCTTTACAATTTCTAGTTCCTATCATCCTTGAAAACATGCTTCACTTTTGTGTCATATTGTGGAGGATGGTGTGACCTGCTCGTGGTATAAAGTCTGCATGGGCTTTGAGTGGGTGCACAGTTGGGGCCTTGCTTTTCAAAGTAAGTAACTGTCTTTCGTTTTAGGGACACAGTTATCAACAAGGCAGTTAGGCATGGTCACCGGAAGGTGACAAGTCCCAGAAACTAGTGCTGGCTGCCGTAGCTGTGTGACTTCTGGGGAAGTCAGGAAATGCCAAGCTCTAACTTAGAGCCGGGTAAATATTTTTTGTTTGTAAGTAGAACCACTATGACCAACATTCACGCCAGAATCTCAAGAGAAAAATTACACTTTATTTCTTGACCCCTGTAGAGATAGTAGTTCTAGTGGGGACGGTTTATTCCCTCTGGAGTTTTGCACTCATGAGATTAAAATTAGTGATTCCAATTTTGTAACTTGAATCATTCAGGGCTATGGGAGGATAAGGTCTCCGAAAATGCCGCCCAGAGCAGCAGGAGTTGCGGACGGCCCTGTGTGCCCCTCCTGCGAGCTGGGGTGGGCCCGAGTCGGCTGCAGATGCCCACCAAGGTCTTAGGACCCAGGATGTAACCCCCACGCCTCCTGTGAGAACTTAAACCAACCTGCAAAACGTACCTCTGACAAACTGCACTGACTTCTTGCAATAGAACATTAGCTTTTGGGCCCACGGGCCAACGCGAGCCTTAAATCAAACCAGCTGGGCATTGCGGGCTTTCAAATGAGGAGATTGCATTAGTGTTTTCTCTCTCGCTCTCTCGTTAGGACCTGGTCTGACTTCTCAGTTTCCCCCTGTCTAGGTCAAGGCCGTTGGCAACCCTTGCTGTAGTAGTTCCCTTCCTCCCTGCTGACCTCAGCCAGCCTTGGGCCAGGTGTTGGGCCGTGAACTACATGACTTGGGGAAGCATCTTTTTTAAAAGCTTTGTGCTGACGGAGGCCCACGTGGGAAGACTGAGGTTATTGCAGTTGGATTCTTTCTTGGGTGAATGGGGGGAGAGGGGTGGGGGAGAGGAGCACTGTGGAACAGCTCAGCATCTGCTTCCTCCTCACTTCATTTTCACCGTGTTAACTATTCCCAGCACTTTCCAAGTTCAAACCAACAGGGTGCACTTCATAGGTTTGCCAGTGAAGGTTTTCCAAACTGAATCTCCAAGAATTTCTTTTCAGAATTGAGAAGAAAAAGTGCCGCTGACGTCTGGATTTTTCTTGTCATATGTTTTGAGCGTCTGAAATGGAGTTTGGATTAGGACCTGGAAAGGGAGGAGGAAGAGTTTACAGAGGAAATGGAGTGAAGTTCTAACAGGAACAAGGTCCAGTCTCGGGGAAAAGCCAGGGCCCATTTGGGTCCAATGACTCTCGGAGCATTTGAGCTTAGCACATGTTTCACAGGGCATTTTTCCTTGAATTTTTAGACTTGAGTATTTTGAAGGAAATTGAAGCCTCATGTTCTGATTCATTTACACTGAACTCATCAAAATGTTGCTTTGTAATGATTCTTTGATGTCCAGAGAGCATAGTGATCCTGTTTCATGGTCTTGTTTTTTTTTTTTCTCCTTGAGAATTAGCAACTTCTCTCTTGCCAGCAGTAAAGCACTTTCAGTTCCAGACTGTTCATTTTCTGGTCTCAAGTGTCCTCCCTAGGAGGACTGTCACCCCAGCAAAACCCAGCAGTTTCGAGTTGCCACTCTGCTGCTTGGCGAATCGTGCCTGCCTTCCTGGTCACGTGACTGTCAGCTGCATAGGAGATGAAGTTGGGATTTCTTTAAAAATCTGCTTCATGCTTGGTTGACTCATTTTCTTCATAATGTTATAATGGACAATTCCAAACAATACAAAAGTAGAATAATGAATTACTTCCTCTGAAGCACTTCAGTATTTATCTCTAAAGGGTAGATTTTTTTTTTTTTTGGAGACAGAGTCTCACTCTGTCACCGGGGCTAGAATGCCATGGTGTCAGCCTAGCTCACAGCAACCTCCAACTCCTGGGCTTAAGCAATCCTCCTGCCTCAGCCTCCCAAGTAGCTGGGACTACAGGCATGTGCCACCATGCCTGGCTGAATTTTTTCTATATATATTTTTAGTTGGCCAGATAATTTCTTTCCATTTTTAATAGAGATGGGGTCTCGCTCTTACTCAGGCTGGTCTCCAACTCCTGACCTCGAGC
This sequence comes from Eulemur rufifrons, assembly GCF_041146395.1. Taxonomy (NCBI): domain Eukaryota; kingdom Metazoa; phylum Chordata; class Mammalia; order Primates; family Lemuridae; genus Eulemur; species Eulemur rufifrons. The sequence continues at coordinate 32,464,697 of NC_091006.1, forward strand.
AATCCACCCGCCTTGGCCTCCCAGAGTGCTAGGATTACAGGCGTGAGCCACCGCGCCCGGCCTAAAGGATAGATTCTTAAATGGACCAACACTACTATCACACCAAACACAAGTAACCATAATTCTTTAATATCATACCTAGTTTATCTGAATCATGAGCTAAATAAGACCTACAGATTGCAACTGATGGCTGTATCTCTTAAGTCTGCTTCCTCCTCCTCCTCCTCTCTCGTCTTCACACTCCACTAATACAAAGGAGCTCTTGAAGTAAACTTTGAGGAATATAAGTTTGGTGAATTCCAAACACTGGGCTAGTAACTGGAAAAAAAAATGATTTTAATTTTTTTTATCCAGATTGAGAGAAACGTAAAGATCCAAAACATTGAAGTCTTTGTGAATTTAACTACAGTTTTACTCGAGATAAGTGTTTTTTGATGACCTCATTGCCCAGAAGCTTTAAGGGGGGCACTTAGAGGCTGGAGAAGTATGTTCTCCCTAGAACAATAATCTCCCAACTTTTCTGATCACAGACCTATTATCAATAGAGAAGCTTGCCCACTGCCTAGCATATGTATAGTTGTGTATAAATTACACGTATGTGCACATACAATGTGCTGCATTAATATGCCCGTCATACAACAGGCACACAACACTTCTAAAAGAGTTCTGTGTCAGTCATTCCCCGACATGGTTTGTCTCTTCAGAGACCACAGCTTGAGGAATAGGCTGCCAGGACTCGTTGGAACACAACCCCTTCAAAATAAAGGAGGGAAATTGCTCGCTGCCAGTCTGTGGGGTTGGCGGGGAAGGAGTGGGGCAGGAAGTGGCCCACTTGTGCGGGCCAAATAAAACTTGTGGGCCACGGAGGCAGACGTCCTTCTCTCTTACTCATGTTCCTGTTTTTACCATCACTCCTTGTCCCATTGGGCCCCACTCCCTGCTGGCTTTCTCCGTGGCCCTGCTACCCTCAGCCTGCTTTTACTGACACCAGGAGTGGGGCTGGGGACTATCTGGGCTCGCCAAACCTGAACTGTTTAGAGTTTGAGTCGACTTTAAAAAAAAAATCACGAAGTTGCAACTGGTGTATCCCCTCTCAGGTTCTTGGAAGGGCCAAGGGCATGCCAGGAACCTCCAGCTGTGGTCCTCAGCCTCACAGCGATCTTGCTGCCTGCCCGAGCTTGAAGTACTAACTTCACCCTCCGTCCCTCCCTCCCTCCCTCCCTCCTCTCCTCCTTCCTTCCCTCCTCCCTTCCAGTCCCCTTTTCTCAGTCTCCATAGGACCAGCTCTGGGAATTCCGCTGCCTTCCAAGCCCGTTTCTTCCACGTTTAACTTCTGCGTACCCAGAGCTAGAACGCACCTCCCGATTGTCCCAGAGCCCTTCCCACTCTGTTTCTTCACTAGCAGCTCTACCTGGAGCAGTAAGGGGGAGAAGCCAGAGCCCCAGGAAATGAGTAGGTCTAGTCATCACCCCAAGGACCGTAATCAAGTGGCCCTCTGCTGGAGGTGAGATGACCTAGTGATTAAAGGCACATGTGGCCACGTGCAGTAGCTCACGCCTGTAATCTCAGCACTTTGGGAGGCTGAGGTGGGAGGATGGCTGGAGTCCAGGAGTTCGAAACCAGCCTGGGTAATATAGCAGACCCCATCTCTATCAAAATTTAGCCAGGCATGGTGGCGCATGCCTGTAGTCCTAGCTACTTAGGATGCTGAGACAGGGGGATCACTCCAGCCCAGGAGTTCGAGAGAACTCTAATTGTGTTGCTCCACTGCAGCCTGGGCAACAGCAGGACCCTGTCTCTAAAAGCAAATGAAGGTACGTGCTCCAGAGTCGGGCTGATGGATGTTTCTATACGGTCTCTGCCAGCTGGTCAACCTTGGGCAAGTTACTGAGCCTCTCTGAGCTTTTCTCACCTATAAATGAGAGTAATACCTGCCTCACAGGTGGTTGTGAGTATTGAATAAGATTACATAAAGCATTTAATACAGTTCCCGGTACACAAGAAACCCTTAAACTGGATTTCATTGTTAATAACCCTGGGAGGTACAAGAGCATGCACAGTTCATCAATTCTAAGACATACTTTTTAGTGTCTCTAAAAGGAGGCTACGTTTTAGAATTGATGACACAAAGAAAAGAACATTGGCAGTGTTACAAAAAGAACTTTGTCTTACCAAAGAAAATTGGCAGCGTTTTTCTTTCTTGGTGATCTGTAAAATAGCGGTGCTTGTTACAAAAGGTGGAGTCTTCAATTTGGTATAATTTGGTAATAACTAAACTTCGTGCACAATGAGCACAGGTGGGCTGAGCCCACAGTGGAATTGCTGAAGCCGTGCGGTCCCTTCCCCTCCCTCTCGCTGAGGGGCAGGTGAGTGACTCACCTGAGCTGAGGAAGGGGTGACCAGCCTCGGGGCGAGGTCCGAGGAGAAAGGCCTGAGCTGCCGCTGGGGGCCGGGACCTCACCTCCTGTGCAGCTCTGCCTCCACGAGTGGGTCTTTCTCTGCCACTCCTGCCCCTCTCAGCTCTGTCCCCTCTGTCCCCAGGAGCCCTTCCTCAGTTCCTTGGCTCCTTTCCTTGTTGCTGTCACACTGCAGTTCCTACTCCCCGCTTCGTCTTTCCCCTTCCCCGGTTTGGAGAGGGAGAGTGAACCCGGCATGTTGCTTGGCTGGTGGAGTCCGTGGCCCAGAACCGTAGTTCTTTAGAACCTAAGGGGATGTCAAAGATCTAGTCCAAACCTCCCGTCTTAGAGCTGAAGAAACTGAAGCATTATAATTTACCCAAGTGACTCAGCCCCACCAGTAACGAGCTGTGTGACCTTGAACAAGCCATGACATTTTTTTGGAAACAATGATAATGCATTCAGTGTGTGTATGAAATGTGTCCTCAGGAAACAATAAGTTGGAGCTAGTTAATTTTAAAATACTAGCTTTAGGCAAAACAATGACATAGACATAGATGTGATACAATGAGGCAAGTGACCACGCATGTGACCCATTTGGGACTGGATGTCCAAGGATGGTGTCTCATCACCTGGGCATTCTCAGAATGGGATCATGGGATGACTTTGACCAATTTTGAACAAATGCAACCTGGGGCCGTTTGACAGTAAGAAAGCTTCACATTGGGATATGGCATTCCAAGGGTTTTATAATTCTAAGGGCTTCATGTACAAAGGATGGCAGTCAGGAGGCAGGGCAGAGTTCAGCCATGAAACAATTACAAGCTTTGGCTTGTGTTGATTGAATATGTAGCCTCTGAAGTGACTCAGATTTGAGTTTAGATCCTGGTTCGTCACTGATTAGTTGTGTAACCTTGGATAGATTAATTCCTTAACCTCAGCTAAGCTTCCATTTCTCATCGTTAAATCAGAGCACTTGATAGTACCTACCTCGTGGGGATAAGAATTAAATATAATACACGTAAAGCACTTAGACTCCTGGAACATTCTAAGTGCACTATAAACATTAGCCGTGGTGATGAGAAATAAATCCTCTTGTATGGATCTCATAGCATATTGATGAGAAATACTAAGATTTAGTGAGGTTAAGGAAACCCCCCTGGTAGGTGCACCAGCCAGCCTGCAGGGAACACAGGCACCCTGATCCCAGCGCTGGGATTACCCCCAACCCTGCGTCTCCCTCTGTTGCCATGGAGATGATGGATATGCCAAGGGGTGTTCATGTGATCCCAGGCCTCTATAACTCACTAGGCCCGGGTTGGGGAACTGAGATGGATTCTGAACCAGAAAAGTAATCGCTTTATAGGTCAAACTTTCTTGGGTAGAATATTTGCATAACTTCTCCGGCCAGTTAAAATTATGCTGAAGCTAGAGATTCCTAGCTTGTACGATTGTTTTCCACTGAAGTAGGCATAAGAGGGAGGACTACAAAAGGTCCCAAAGTCGTTCTTTAAAGTGGTCAGCCAGAAACATTTTTTTGGCTTCATGAGCTAATTGACAATAGATTAAAGGATCAAAGGGATCCTATTGCAAACGCATCTGGAATAACCCTTCCCTCTTAGACGCTGCTGCAGTTTTCAGAGAAAAAGCATCTGGGCACCATCAAAAGTATATTTATAAAGTCCTTCCTCCCCGTGATACAGACCTCACAGGCCTGAGGTGTCGTCGGGGATGTGCAGGTCGAGTTAATCAAGATCACGAGTGTAGACTCCAGAGCCGGACGGACCCTGGCGCTGCCGCGTGCTGGGTGCGTGTTGTGGGCAGTTGCCTTCACTTCTCTGGGTTATGACAGTCATCGTGTCGGCCACGTGGGGGTGCGGTGAGGACTAAATGAGGCCACGTGCAGCCCCAGCACGAGGCCGGGCGCACGGGCACCGTGGCTCGATGTTAGCTGTTCGTGGCTCCAGCTTTGCTCCTCTGCAGCCGGTGCTGCTTTGCTCCCTGCGCACCTTTTCGCTTTAGAAAAGATGCCCACGTGGTGCTGGGCCGCAGTGCTGGCTTCATTACCAGGGTCTTCCTGAAGTACCCGCCTTTTGGCCTCCTTGGACTCTACCTGGGACGTCAGCCCATCAGGAATCTATAATCCCTTTACTATCACAAAAGAATTACTCAACACCCGAGAGGTGAGGATTCCCATTAAAAAGCCCCCAAACGCTTATAATCTGCTTTAGAGAATTTAAAGGACCAATGGCAACTAGACAGGAGTGGGGTCTGGGGCTCAAAAATGGGACAGGGGAGATGCAGGAGAGTAAGAACGTGTTCTCTGTACCTCGGGCATTTTCTCCCGTTACAAAGTAACCAGCAACGTGGTCCATCTGATTTTTTTTTTTTTTTAAATCCCCCATTCGGTTGCTTAGTGTCATTTAAAGAAAGCATCAAGCTGATTGAGTTTTCACTTTCAAGTTGATTTCTTTGGACAGACATAAGCCTCTCATCTTTCTCAGTGTGGTTGACAGGCTGGATGCAGGCATGTGGACCCCAGGGGAGTCCAGTCATTTGATTCCCCTTCCAGTTCTTGACTTAACATTTGTTTACCATTTAGCAAAGGCAGGGAGTTTCTATTAATAAAAATGAATGCTTTACAGAAACAGATCTGCCGTGTCCAGTGGAAGAAAATTAATATTCTGAAAAAAGTCCAGCAAGACACTTCCCACTTCTTGGAAGTTCTTCTTTGTTCAGTGTGTTGTTTTGTAAGTGACTTTTTTTTCCAAACTAGGCAGCTTCCTGGTAGGTGAATTCGGAGTTTACACTTAGGTTAGTAAAAAGATAGCACCCATTCCTGGGAAGTCTATAATAACAAATACTTACCAAATGTCTATAGAGTATCAGGCAGGTTCTAGGCTCTGGAGATTCTGCGGTAAACTTACATTCCAGTGAGAAGGCAGTAAACAAGCGTGGCATGTCAGCTGGAAAGAAGTGGCGTGGGACAGAGCAGGGAGAGGACACGCTGCCTTGCAGAAGAGGGATTCGCCAAGAAAGTGGCGCTGACCAGAGACCAGAAGGAAGTGAGGGGGGAAACCATGAGGACAGCTGATGTCAGGATGAGCCTACAAATTGGGACCGTGGGGACAATCTGACTCCAAAGTCCACACCTGTGAAGTGAGCAAACGCCGACTGAGCGTGGACTTCAGTGAGCAAATGGAGCCTCACACACCGAGCTGGGGGCGGGCTTGTGAATTGTTAATTCCTGCTACTTCCGCTTGCTTTTCACCTGTGCTGGGTTATCCCAGAAGGAGAATGGGGGCAGGGGTTCTTACCTGGTTAAACATCACTCTGGGTCACGTGCTCTGAATATAGATTTAAGTGGAATTGCAAATGCCAGTGGCTTCTCCTACCCTACCCGCTATTCTGGCTCAGTGTAAATTCGTGTCTAATTTTCTCATCCCTAAATTGTGTTGCCTCCTAAATTTTTCCAGTCTGTTCGTGCTGTTTTCGGTGGATTCTCTAATTGCAGATGTCTGTGTCTAACCTAACTTATCTATTTTTTTGCCCCCTCCCGGCTCATGTCTTCTGCGGCATTCCCCACCTGAGTGTCAGCCATAAATTCTGTGACACTCGGTCCCAGGTCATCAGTCAGGGTGTTGATTCAGATCAATGTGGTGGCGGATTGTTGAGACACTCCTGAAACACCTTCCCACGACTGGGCTTACCGCTGCTTTTGTGTGTGAGTTCTAACCACTCTCAGCCCCCTTTGAATCTTTGGACGACACGGTGAAAATTAAATCTTTCCCAAGACGCTCCGCGCTCAGCTCAACCCTTCCTCCGATCCCCTCCCGTCATACACTGAACTGCAGCAGGGACGGTAGTATCATCTTCGGGATAATCTCATAAACATGTCTGTGGTAATTTAAATGCAGATTGTTCTAGTTATCCCTGGTTTTCTGAACCCTCAATTTTATTTCCCTAATATTTATCCCACAATTTTTTTGAAACCAACAATTGCATATATCATGCACTCATTTTCACTACCTTTCCTTCTGTTTTCTTTCTCCATCACTATCACATGTCGTTGGTCTCTTTCCAATCTTCTGACATCCCCCCCGAGTGCAGGGTAATTTTTCAGAAATAATTATTCATTTTTACTGCACTGTTGTTCAGTCAGCGTATTCGTCAAATTCTTTTATTCCCCGGGGCCACGTGTCATCTGGAGCAGCTGATTTATGCATGTTCATGTTTGCCAGATAATTCGTCTACCTGTTTCTTGTCCAAACTTATCTGTAAGTTTATAATTCTCCAAATTTCACTTATTTATACTTATTATAAGGAGTTTAGCATTGCTGGGCTTCAACGTTTCCATTTGAGTATTTGCTGCTTTTACTTGTAGATCTGTGTTCTTTCAAGCTTCTTGGCCTATTTTTTTATGACTCTGGGTGAGTTTACAGATTTTAAAGTGATTGCGAAGTGTTAAGTCTCTGTTTCAACTCATGTATATTTTTCTCTGCTGAGCTTAATTGATCCAGTCCATTGTCTTGGAATACTTAAGTATTCAGAACTGTTCGGTGATCCTAAGAATCTTCGACACAACTGGAGTAGGTACCTACATTTTCCATTTGTCATAAATAGTTAGAAACTAGAATAAAAGAATCCTGAACTATAAATTTCTTTCAGAAGAAATAGCAATGGAATTTGCTGATTGGTTCAGCTTCTTAGAAACCACCAAGTGTTCTCATCTTCTAAAAGCGTAGAACCTTCTACTATGTGAATAGTTTGGCACTAGTTATTCACACTTTTTTCCTCGGAGAAGTAACTTTTTTCAACCTAACCTCTTTTTTTAACATGACCTTGCCAAATCAACATGATTTGACAGAGCATTTTGCTGACATTTATTCAGTTGCTAATGGTATCCTAACTCGGTTTGTATCTCCACCCACCCACTGGAGAATCCCGAAATTGGAGTGCATGCCTGCCATTTATTCTTAGCATCTAATCCAATGCCCTTATTTTACTAAAGACAAATGTTTGACCCCAATAAGCGAGGACACTTAAATCTGTAACCACTCTGTGCCAATGACTACTCCAACAGAAAGCTCTGTTTATGATGCAATAACCCTTATTTTTAACAAGCTGTTTTACGAGGTAGCGCGGCACTTGGCTTTGGGGTTGATCTGCTGGAGCAAGCGAAGCCTCGTTGTCATTTGGAGTTGTTAGCAAGAAGGATGTAGTTTTTATGCCATTTTATTTTATTCAGATAGCATTAGATCTGGTATTGATTAGTAGCCTGAGCAAAAAAACTAGAACAATTGAAAATATTAAATTTCCAATTCTAATAACCACATGGCCGAGCCGTCTTTTGCCATGGATGCCCCAGGCAGGGACAGCAGAAATGAAATCTTAATTGCAACTGGTTACAAAGAGGGGACAGCCTGGTGGTGGTGGATCTCCCCCAGCAGCTGATAAGAAGCTATTGTCCCTGTCCTCTGAAAAGCGTATGCAGTCAGCAATGTCTTTGACAGTGTGGGTTTTAGGTAACAGCAGGACGGGTATTTAGAGACTTACGTGTACACTTAAGAGATCAGAGCAGGGGTTAAACCAAACAAGTCAGAACTGAATTCTGTTTGCACAAATGAAAGAATATTCTCATGGGTCATGTGTTCATGTTGTTGGAGGAGAAATCTCAAAGTTCTGAAATCTTTTTAAAGGCCTAAAGTCCCACACATAAACAAGTCATCTGAAAAGGAGAAGCTAGGGGATATCTGAGCATTTTATCAGCCTAGACATAACTCAGATAAATATCTGTTATGTGTATCCTCTACTATTCTTCTTATAGAGAAAGGGCAAAGTAACTTCCCTACTTTGAGACCTGCGTGATTAGGAGACCAGAGGGTAGGAAATAGCGCTGGCATCTTCTGGGAAGGGGACACCCGGGCACTTCTCTAGTCCGGACCCTGCCGCGAGCACCGGCAGCTCCACTTGGCGGGAGGCCCTCGTGCCCCCTTTGGAGCCGAGGGAGCCCTGAGCGGTGTGGGTGCTGTGAAGCGCCGTGAGCCCCTCTGTAGCAGGGTGATTACGTTGCTGGTATGATTTTAGTTGGGAAATCTAACTTAAAGTGAAAAAACCAAACCAAAACACTTTAAAACTTATTCAGCCCTTGGAACTGGCTTCACTTTTAGTGGGACCCCAGGTTGATTCCGTCCTCTGTGTCTGGATCCCCTCCAACCCGTCGGATCCCCCCGACTCGGCCGCGTGAGACCGTCTGTGCACGAGAGTTCCTCGGCTGTTTGGCCTGCTCGACCTGATTGCTTCCAGAAGTTGCAGAACACGTTGTCCCCATTGAAGGTCTTCAATTAACTTTTCTTCTTCCCCAAAAGGGCTCTTGTTCCAATGTGTTCATGTTCAGCCTTTCCAGGCCGTGGAGATAGTGAGACTGGACGCTAATGGCTGCTGCCTCTTGAGTTGTGATGTAGTGTCCCCAGAGAATGGAACACCTGTGAGTTGGACGGCTCCTTCAGTCCCAGCCTGTGAGTCACACATGAGTCAAGTGAGACTCAGGCTGCATGGGGAAGAGCTTTTAACCAAACACATGCCAGGCTTAAGCCGTCAGACAAGTGGATTGACTCTGACTCTTCCAAAATCTAGGGCTTACTCAGCTTAACCATATGTGGAGTGCAACTGAGTGGTTTTTCAGAGATGAGCCCTAGTTCTCCAGAAAAGAAGCGGGAGTCCCAGTCTCATCCTGCCTCCTCCTTGCGTTGCCCCTGGAGTGAGCCAGAGCCCAGATGCAGCAGAACCTTGCAGCGAAAGCTGTTCTAAGCAGCAGAAGATCCTGATGCCAGAGGTGACCTTCTGTGGCTGCTCATCCTGGCCCTTGGGCTTGAAGGAGATGGTCCCACTCAACACAGCGGTTTTGTGGCCAGTCCAGTGGACAAGGGTACAGATAAAACCGACACTGTGGTTTCCAAAGAACCTGCGCCTGGCCACCTGTTGATAGAAACATAGCTTCCCTCCCTTCTCCACCATGAGGAAGCCTAGACATAGGGAAAACTAGAGCTCGGCCCTCAGACAAAAGATTCAGTCAATTACGGGGGGGACCCAAGGCTGTTGTACGTGTAGGACTTCAAGAGTGGTGTTTACCATTCCAAAGCATTTATAGGCATGCTCATAATTGCTTTATAACTTGCTGGGTATTTGACTCTCTAAAGTGTCAGGTGCCCATGCAAGTTGGCTGCCCTTTTTTGATTAATACATCCACCTTTATCATGTGTTAAGGCAAATCAACTTTGAGAAAATCAATACACAAGCCTCCCCCACTACCACCCTAAAATGCAAAGAAAATGGACCCAGAGGCGAATCTTTCCACCTAACGGCATGCCTGATGGCTTGGGTTATAAACGAAGCCATAAACAAAAGGTAGGTTTCCCTCAGTAACTAGAAAATGATCACAGTTAACACTGTGTCAGATATTTGCATTTTGCTACCAACAGAATATGAAGATCCTGGGGTTGGAGCAGAAATTCCATATAGATGCTAATATTTATATCACAGTATAATGCAATCTACCATTCCTTCTGTTTTTTTCAAAAGAGATTTTTTAGTCTTTCTTACTATTCTACACACACATTGCATTGGTACTTCATCTACTGGAATGTATTTGAACTATCAAACTATTACATTAAAAATGTAATAAAAGAGGGCCGGGCGCGGTGGCTCACGCCTGTAATCCTAGCACTCTGGGAGGCCGAGGCGGGTGGATTGCTCAAGGTCAGGAGTTCGAGACCAGCCTGAGCGAGACCCCGTCTCTACTAAAAATGGAAAGACATTATATGGACAACTAAAAAAAATCTATATAGAAAAAATTAGCCGGGCATAGTGGCGCATGCCTGTAGTCCCAGCTACTCGGGAGGCTGAGGCAGTAGGATCGCTTAAGCCGAGGAGTCTGAGGTTGCTGTGAGCTAAGCTGACGCCACGGCACTCACTCTAGCCTGGGCAACAAAGTGAGACTCTGTCTCAACAAAAAAAAAAAAAAAAAAAAAAGTAATAAAAGGGAAAAATGACCCTCTCCCAGCCCAGATAATTCTTAAACATTGCAATCTACATGAAGGATATACTGTATTAAAATACAAATTTAATTATCTTCCTAAATAACCCAATGTCTATGGTTTCAGCTGTCTGGCCTGCTGCTGAGATGGGTGACCAATATTTATCATGATAAAACAATTTTTTAGAAATCATCTTAGGGGCCGGGCGCGGTGGCTCACGCCTGTAATCCTAGCACTCTGGGAGGCCGAGGCGGGTGGATTGCTCAAGGTCAGGAGTTCGAGACCAGCCTGAGCGAGACCCCGTCTCTACTAAAAATAGAAAGACATTATATGGACACCTAAAAATCTATATAGAAAAAATTAGCCGGGCATAGTGGCGCATGCCTGTAGTCCCAGCTACTCGGGAGGCTGAGGCAGTAGGATCGCTTAAGCCCAGGAGTTTGAGGTTGCTGTGAGCTAAGCTGACGCCACGGCACTCACTCTAGCCTGGGCAACAAAGTGAGACTCTGTCTCAACAAAAAAAAAAAAAAAGAAAAGAAATCATCTTAGGAAAATCCTTGCTGAATCAGTTGGCTTCTTAAACCTATGTCTAGTATCTTTCCGTAGTTTTTTGTCCTGTTTTGATTTCTTTCTCTTACTCTTTTTAAAGAAGGCTGTCCAGACCCCGTTATGACAGGGAGGCCCATTTGTCGTCCGTGGTGAACGTATCTTGCTCTGTAAACCTATCTCGCCCTTCATCAGACTTCGTTTCATATTTGCAAAAAAATCTTTAATTAAAAAGGCTGTCCAAGTGACCGTTTAAGCTCTGGCCAAATGGCACCTCATGTATCCTGTCATCCACGAGTTCAAGGTGGAAGATTTCATCTTTGTTCTCTGCATCCACAAAGTGAGCACGTTACCTTTGAGCAACGAATTTCCTTTTTGCCACCTGTCTTCTGTTCTTGGCTCGTAATGCTGATTCAGGAACCTGGCAGAGCCGAGGCCTTGGCCTTGGCACGCTGGGCCTCTGTGCCTTGCCCCTGTGGGGCCCTCGGCACCAGGTGACTCTCAGTGCAGTTCCTAGTAGCTCTTCCTGTACTCACTCTCCCCTTGCTACCAGGGGACCTCAGGCCGTGCACCGCCACCTGGGGAACTCGGGACAGAACAGAGACCTGCGGTGTTATTGTTTCACCAGATCAACGCATCATTAGGTGTAGAATTCAGAGGAGGAAGAGAATGCAACTAGTTACAGCAAAACAAAGGAGTGATTTGTTATGAACATCTTGTGCTTCCTGAGTGTAATCAAAGTCTCTTGAGAGGCATTTGGAGCATTCATTCAAGGAAGCTGTGTCACATTGGTATTTGAAAAACTCTATAAAGAAGTGACGTGGGACGGGAGCACCAGACCAGGCATGTAGAGGCCCTGAGATCTAATCCAGAGCTGGTAAATCAGGACTGCCAAACTCATTCCTGTAACATGTTTTTGTAGAACACGCTGTGTTCTAGGACAAAGGTGGAGGGAGGAGGAAGAGGAAACCTTTCTAGGTCGGGAGTTGCTGGTGGTCTAGGCACGGTTCCTAGATATGTTTCTAGATACTTGACTAGGATTGTCTCTGTAAGAGTTCCCCAGGGGACACCTTCAGTGACTGGCCTTTGTGTTGGGAGTCCTCGGCTGAAGGAGACATGTGGTGAGAATCTGTTCGTCTGCGTTGGGTGACGGGTAGCTTCAGGCACAGGGGGAAATCCTGTTGGACGTTTCCCACGGGATTTCCACGGAGCAGTTGTTTGACTTCCACTTGAATACGGGAGCTGCACTCTCAGATGGATGGCAGTGTGTTCGTGGGGAGACGGCCTTAGTTCCCGTCCCGTTTCCTCCTGGTTGCATGAGGATACTCATGCCACCCTGTTACGTGGAATAAGGAATAAAACACTGCTTGTGTCGATGATCCTTGAAGTCCTCTCAGGACTGACCTTGGCTAGTCTGATCCTTGGTATTTGAGGTTCCCCATCTGTAAAATGGCGGTCATGGTGGTTTGTCAACAGTTACCAGCTGTTTTCCCAAAGGCAGAAGTCAAGTTAGCCCCAGCCCCGCGGGCTCGTGAACTGTGCTAAGAGGAGATGCGAGGTGGCATATGGGGACCATTGACTAGGAAGTGCTGGCACATGTGACACACGGGGGCTGGGGAGCCGATTCAAGGATGGGGCTGACCACTGAGCCGAGAAACCCCACTCATTTCCCTGGCTCTCATCTTTCCACATCTTTCTTCCATCTGTATCTGAGGGGATTGCGATGGTTTTTATAACTGAGAGTAACGTTTACCTCTGAGAACATTAATGTAGAGTTTTAAAGTATCTGTTAACGGTGATAAAATCTAATATTCAATTTCATTACAATGTAATGAGTCAATGTATTTTAGTGACTTCTCACGTGCCCTTAGAGGTAAGCAGAATAAGATACAGTTTGCTATTCTTGATGGAGAAGGGATCTTTCTTTTTTTCACTACTCCTGAATTATAAGAATGTTAGACAAACACAAATTGAAGGACATTCTACAAAATATCTGTACGGTAACCCTCACAAGTGCCAAGGTCCTGAAAGTCAAGGAAAAATTAAGAAATTATTCCAGGTAGAAACTTAAAAAAAATCCTTTCTATGATTCTGAACTAAATCCTCCATAACTAGTAAAGCTTGACTAGAGTCTGGATATTAGGTGGTTGTGTTACTCTGCTTGGACTGCTAAAACAGGACAACATAGCCTGGGTGGCTTAAACAACAGAAATTCATTTTCTCACACTTCTGGTGCATGGAAGACCAAGGCGCCATGTTGGTTTCTGGTGTGGCCTTTCTTCCTGGCTTGTAGGTAGCCACCTTCTTGTTACCTCCAAGGGCCTTTCCTTTTATAAGAACATAAGTCTTACTGGATTAGGTCCACACCGGAGAAGGGGATATTTCAATTGTGACAACATCAAGATGCAGGTTTCATGTCATGAAAATAACATTTCAAGGAGAAAACCAGTGATTATGGTAAAATTAGCAAAAAAACAAAGAATCATACCTAAAGCAACAAAGCTTGGTGTCAGTTGTCTGTGAGGTCTACGTAACTTAATTTAAACAGACTAAGTTTGTAATGGAAATAGCCACATTGGTAGGTCTCGTACAATTTTCATGTATCCTTTGTGTTCCTTTTTTAAAAAGTCTAAACCTTTATAATATAGAAAGAAAAGACTGCTTCTGTTTCTCTCATTTCTTACAGCCATGAAGATTCATAATTATTTCTAGAAAATGACAACACCTCCCAATAGCTTCATGACTCACTAGAAAAACATTTTCATTTCAACAGGTTAATGCTACTAATTCCTTTCTACCTACAATCACTTATTTCCATTGTATTGATTGGTTTCAAGGCCCTTTCTCAGACATCCTCCTACCTACCCTTACACAATGCTATGAGTTAGGTCAAGTGTCATTATGGCCAAGGACACCACGGTCCCCAGGCGTAGCAGCCTGGCCAAAGTGCATGGCTGGTGAATAGAAGGACAACATAAAGCATTGACTCTTGAGGATGGAAGATAGTTGAGATGTTTCTCTTGAACTTTTCCATACCTCTCCTCAAAGGCAGATAGGTGCTGTTGCATGCCAGGTATCCAACATAGAATTCCTGTTCTCACCTCTATCAACTTAAACACTCGAGGTTGAAGATAAGGCCCTGCCCAGGAGCATAATGCACTTGAAAAGGGGGCTCGCTCTCCTTAAGAACCACTTCCGCTAAGGCAGTGATGGAATAATTAGCGTGAGGTTGGTATTTCTGAGGTGCAGTTGTGCAGCCTGCCCTGGCCCTTCTGCTTGGGGTAACTGGGCCCCGTACTTGCTTCTGCGCATAGTCCCGTTACGCTAGGTCCTGTTTCGAAAGTCTTGTGTGGGTCTTAACCAGGGATAAAATCGTACAGTAGGCTGTGCTAATGCTGTGTCCACTCACGTTTTCACTTCTGCCTGCTTTGTTGCCTTGGCAACCTGATGTGTTGGTTGGCTGCCAAGGCATCATAGACAGAGGCTCTTAGAGGTTTGTTTTTGTTTGTTTTTTTATTTTAGAGCCAGGGTCTCTCTGTTGCCCACCCAGAGCTGGAGTATATCAGTGCAGTTGTAGCCCATCATAACCTTGAACTCCTGGACTGAAGCAGTCCTCCTGCCTCAGCCGGCCGAGTAGCTAGAACAACAGATGGTGCACCACCATGCCCAGCTAATTTTTTAGTTTTTTGTAGAGACAAGGTCTCTCTGTTACCCAGGCTGGTCTCAAACTCCTGGCCTCAAGCAATCCTCCCATCTTGGCCTCCTGAAGTGCTGGGATTATAGGTGTGAGCCACTATGCTTGGCCAGGACAGAGGTTCTTGAACCTTAATGTGCATTGGAGTCACCTGGGAGCTTGTTAAAAATGGGTACTTGGCACCCCTGTCTCCCATAGAGCAGTCGACCTCTGCACTCTTGACATTTGGACCAGATAATTCTTTGTGGGGACTTTTCCTGCACGTTGTATGACGTTAAGTAGCATCCCTGGCCTCGACCCACTAAATACCATGGACACCTTCCCAAGTCGTGGCAATCAAAAATGTCTCCAGACCTTGTCAGATGTGTCCTGAGGGGCAGAGAACCACTGTCTTAGGGATTCTAGTTTCTGAGTGGGGAGTGAGGCTCAGCATTCTATTTTTAACACGCTCCCCGGGCAAATCTGGTCCCTTTGTGTGTCCTGTTGAGCCTTTCTTCCTTTTCAACACCCTGGATGCCACAGCTCCTGCTTCCGTGGCCATCTGGAGGGTTTACAGCAGTCTTAAAAAGTAAAACTCAGTTCTTCCCTTTCCAGGCTGGCCCCAGGGTGCTCCTGGAGGTGATGTCCCTTTTGTTGTGTAACCTCAAGAATAAAGAGTCTCCCCTGATGGGATCTCTGGACCCAACTTGGGGCAGAGAGCATATGCCGGACAGCCTCCTGGAGGGGAAATGTCTGGAACGGATGATGCTGGCGGCAGCTTCCCGGGCAGCCCGCGGCGCTCCCTGAGGGGAGGCTGGGCCTGAATCACCCTCGGGTGAGGCCGCCTCTCGCAGGGACCCGTCACCCTGCCGCCCGGCGGGAGCTGCGCACTGGCAAAGCAGGAGCAGATGGCTGTTTCTAGCATGAATGATCTGAATGCGCTCAGGAATTCCGTTGTTTAGTCTGTCTCCTGTGGTTGGAACTTCCTCTCCCAACGGTCATGCCGGGGTGTCGTTTCCCAGTGGCACGAGGAGAATTCCCTAGGGGGTCTATCGGCGTGCTGTGCTCTGGGAGAACTGTTCCACTCGAGAGGGAAAGGCCCCCTGTAGAGTCTCTACTGAACAGACATTTTGTTTATCATAAGCCCGGGCGCCGAGTGCCAGCACAGGGGCTTCCAGGCCGTGCGTCTCGGGGCTTCCAGCTGTCGTAGCTGCTGCTCTTGCGTCAGCAGGTGCTTTCCTGAAGGGGACACCGACATATTGATGGCATTTATGTCTTAGGTCCACGCCTTAAGTTTCCTAAGAACTTAAGCCCTTGCACAGTTATATTTAGAAATAACGTCTTTATTTGCTTCTCATTGCAAGAAGAGGTGCTTGAGGTGTGAGCTTTTGGCTTGCGTATTCCTTGTGGCGGCACCAGAGCCCATTAACTCCCTTCTAGCAGAAAGAGCAACTGAGGCAGCAAGCAGTTTCCATTCCTCAAAGAAGCCACACTGTGTCTGTCCCCTAAATATTCCTGAAGAGAGAGAAACAAATACGTCACCAGGGTGGTGTTGTGGTAGAACAAAGAGCAACGACACCCACATTGGAAGAACTTGTCCTAAGATCTCTCTTAGAACTCTGAACGTTAATTACGGTCCAATGTCAAGGAAAATGAAGTGCAAAAATTGTGGTGTGCCGGCAGCTTGGCTCAAACGTGTTACACATGTGGGGCATTTTGGTCCCACGTTTAATCCTCGCTCACAGTTTACACGGTGACGGAGTCCATCCGCCTCCCTCCAAGTTCACCCCGAGCTTGTATGTTTACGTGGTGGCGTAGCTTCAGAGCAGGCAAAGCCTAACAGCCGGTTTCGAGCTCACATGATTGATGCTAAAACATCACGAAAACTAAATATCGTCCTCACCACTGTCTGTTTCTGTGCGTCTCATCCAGGGAGCTGGGGGTGTGGACTATGGGGATGGACAGCGTCTGAGCCACAGAATTTTAAGATTTTGGGGGGCCTTAGAGCTTGTCCAGTCAAAGCCTTTCTCCTCATAGATGAGAAGGCTGAGGCCCTGCAAAATCCAGAGGTTTGCTTAAGAGGGCACAGCAGAGAAACGGGTGACATGTCTTCTGTATGTCTGACCCAGTTTTCTACTAACCACAGAATCCTGTCGCCCATCAAGTGTTTTTTGTTTTGTTTTGTTTTGTTTTCCCTACCTAATGCCCATGGCACTTCCTGCTACACAAAACCGGAGGAAAAGTCTCCACTGAGACCAGTTGAGTGTAACTTATGGGAAGCAAGAGAGTAGGAAGGCTGAATCGGTGTGTGGTGTTGGCTTTTTTGGGTGATTTTAATATATTTTTATACGTTAAGGATGTTAATTCTTTGATTATGTTGTAATTATCTTTTCCGTTGTCATTAGTCTTTTAATTTTACTTATTTCTGTATAGTTTTAAACATCATTTAAAGACAATCTTGAATGTCTAGGAAACAGCACAACATTAGCTATAACCACATTGCTCTGACACAACTATTGTTTGCTAGTTTTGTGTGTGAAGGCAAACACTTTTACGTAATTGCAATCAGGTTAGTAGAACACTGCTTGATGGAGAAAATTTAATTTTTACTAGATTAAACATATCAAACTTTACCTCTTTTGTTTCTTTTGACCTGTAGGAAGTTTTTTCTCCGTGTTTCAGTCTGAAAAGTGTTCACTGCATTTTCTTCTAGTCTTTGTAGCATTTTTTCACAATCCCATGTTAATCTTATTCTTGTCACCCATCTTGAATGAGGGAAGCTCTTTCAAGATTGTGTTTGCCCTTTTGATGGCGTATGGCCCCTTCCCTTGGCTCCGATTGCCATGCGCTTGGGGACCTGGCAGATGCTGTCTCTGAACCACAGCTGCTGAGGAAGTGAAGCCCGGCCCCAGCCCCATAGTGCAAGCGAAGCTCTCCTGTGCTAGGGTGGTGGCATGTACAGCTGCCGCCTCCTGGCTTTCTCACACCCTGGGAGCCCACGATGTGCATGGAGCTGTCAGATGCCACGCTTGCTCTGCCCCCAGGGTCTTCCTACCTCTGTCCCTGCCAACAGCTTCATGCTTCACTGGGTGGACTGTCTCTCCCAGGATAAAATGTGCCACCATCGTTTCTTCTCCCCTTGTTCTCTTGTTCCCGGGCATCACCATCTCGATATGAATATAGAAATATGTGAATCTGATACTGGTATCTTGGTTGTCTTAAAAACCAGCACCCACATTGCCCAGTTTTTCAGCTGGAATAACCTCTAGGTCTCTGGACAAGGGAGACTTAAAAGAATCTTCTCTCTCTGCCTCAGCTGCCCACCCTGCCCCCTGCCCCCTGCCTCCTGCCCCGGTGGATTCTGTCCTGTCTCTGAGCCAATGCTTAGGAGCAAAGTAGCTATTGGGTTTCTCAGGTCAGCTCTAGCACCCTTATCTCCTACTTCATTGCCTAAATTTTGTTTTTTTAAGTTTTCTTTTGTTATCTGTGTTGCTATGTATATGTGTATGTTGATCAGGACTGTTAAGCTGCCAATAAGCCAGCAAAACCAGAATGGCTCATGAACCGAAAACTCCAGATACCCCTGGATCTTGGGACTCCTCAATATGGCTCTATCTCCACTGCGAAGCTCTGCTTTCCTCTGTGGTGGCTTTTTTCACAGGGAGCCTCTTCCCACCAGCCAGACACGCATGGTCCCAGCTCTGCGGGAGCTGATGTGGGTCACGTGTCTATCTCAGACCTGATCCCTTTGGCTGTGGATGTCCTGGTTGGCTAGGTGTGATCACATGCTCACCCTCTCACCACCTCGTAGGGAGGTGGTGCCAGGGTAAAGTCAGCTGGTTTAGGCCAGCTTCGGACACTTGTCTGTTCCTGCTAGTCACTGTCCAGTCTAGACAGTAGGTCCCCCCTTATCTGTGGGGCGTACATTCCAAGGCCCCCAGTGGATACCTGAAACTACAGATAGTATTGAACCCTACAATACCCTACATACACTGTTTTTTCCTATATACATATCTGTGATAAAGTTACATGTATAAATTAGGCCAGTAAGAGATTAACAATAATATAGGCCGGGCGCGGTGGCTCACGCCTGTAATCCTAGCACTCTGGGAGGCCGAGGCGGGTGGATCGCTCGAGGTCAGGAGTTCGAGACCAGCCTGAGCAAGAGCGAGACCCCGTCTCTACTAAAAATAGAAAGACATTATATGAACAACTAAAAATCTATATAGAAAAAATTAGCCGGGCATAGTGGCGCATGCCTGTAGTCCCAGCTACTCGGGAGGCTGAGGCAGTAGGATTGCTTAAGCCGAGGAGTCTGAGGTTGCTGTGAGCTAAGCTGACGCCATGGCACTCACCCTAGCCTGGGCAACAAAGTGAGACTCTGTCTCAACAAAAAAAAAAAAAAAAAAAAACAATAATATAGAACAATTAATATACTGTGATGAAAGCTATGTGAATATGATCTCTCTCTCTCAGTATCTTACTGTACTATACTCGCCCTCCTGGTGGTATGTAGGATGAGATGCCCACGGATGGGATGAAGTGAGATGAACAACGTAGGCATTGTGCTGTTGCATTAGGCTACTATTGAAAATTAAAACTTAGGAATTGTTTATTTCTGGAATTTTCCATTTAATATTTTCAAACCACGGTTACCCATAAGTAACTGAAACTGTGGAAAGTGAAACTGCAGATAAGGGGGGACTTTTGTACTTGAACATCTTCCCTGGGCAGGCCTGCATGCTTGAGGGACGGTTCCTCCAAGTAAGTACAGAGTAGTTTTCAAAGGAAAATACGCCGAGCAGACATAGCCATGTAGGCAGCAACTTCCGTGATGTAATGGGGAATTTTGGAGACAGTTGGAAGACGATTGAACGTGGACAATCCTGAATTCCAAGTATTAAACTTAGAAAACATAAATCTTTATTCCCAGGACCTGCCACCATAGTAGGCTCAAATTACTTTTTGGGTGAATGAATGAAAATAAATTTTACTAGACCATAAACATCACCTAATTGCTGGTGGCGTTTTGCCCTTATCATGGGACCGGAATCCCAGCCCTTCCTCCCTTACTTGTCGGGGAAGATACTGACTCTGCCAATGAGGGGGCAGCTTTCACAGGGTCTTTGTCCTCACAAAGCCCAGTGCTGACAGCCCAGGCTGTCCCTTTCCCCTGCTCAGGCCCCCTGTTGCCCTGTGCACCCTGGAGCTCCGATGTGTGGGTGTGGGCTTCCCCACTAGCCCGGTGAGGACGCAGAACTCGGGCTCTGCTGAGTGAAGCCCCCGGTACAGAGACACCGCGAGTGTACGGAGGAGGCAAAGCACTTCTGTGCACGAATAGACTGCTTGAGAAGGGGCTGGAGGTGGCTGGAAGAAGGAAAGGAGCCCAGGAGTGCCCTGGCGCTAAGAACCGTGATACAGATGAGCCAGGAAACGGATTCTGGGTGTGGGGAATTCGTGCAGACCCACTCACAAAAGGATTTGGAAGCCATTAGACAGTGAACACGATATCAAGTTAGGAAAGTGGTCAAAAATTTAACCTGAATCTAACTTGTGATTCCCTAAAAGCTTAGCTATGAATAGCCTACTGTTGACCAGAAGCTACAAACAGTCATTTAACACATATTTTGTATGTTGTATTATCTACTGTATTCTTACAATAAAGTAAGCCAGAGAAAAGAAAATGTTACTAAGAAAATCATGAGGAAGAGAAAATGTATTTACCGTTCATTAAGTGGAAGTGAAGCATCGTAAAGGTTTTCATCCTATTGTCTTCATGCTGAGGGAGAGGAGGGGTTGGTTTTGTCTCGGGGGTAGCAGAGGCGGAAAAGGTGGAGGGAGGCGGAAGGTGGGGCAGGCACATTGGGTATCCCTTTATAGAAAAATCTTGTAAAAATGGACCCACCCAGTTCAAACTTGTGTTGCTCAAGGGTCAACTGTACATTTCAGTAGATTTCTAAAATAGAAAAAAGTCAGTTACAACTATAATTGTATCCAGTTATCATATAATTATATGATCCTTGACTGAGAAAAATAGCTTATTTATACCTTTAACTTAGAAATTAGCTAGTTCATTGAACACATAGAAATAAAACATAGAACAAAAATATATGGAAATACCCATTTACTGAAATTCTTAGTTTACAAAGATGAAATGAAGTTGACTTGTACTGAGAATATAGTTGAATTTTTAATTCCCAATGATATAGTTCAGTTGTAATAATGTCTGTAAATACAAGCGTGGGTTGGTGTGTTTTTCTTCTTTTGTTTTTTTTGGGAGAAAGAGTCTGAAACCCTGTTTGAACCCAGCATGTATTTGGTCTCTTATTCACCTATCACCACCCCTCATGTACGTTTCATTTTCTGTTGAGAATGACGATTGCATGCCTCACAAAGAGGAATTTGCTCTAGGATTTAATTCTACAAATATGGTGAGCCTTCTTTGGAGCCAGGTGCTGGAGATATAAAGATTTTAAAAGAGTTGCTACCATTAAGAGGTTCACAATTTAATCAAAGAGATGGACAAATTTACAACTCGGTACCAGAGGTTACAAAGGTTCAAAAGAAAAGAGAATAATTTTTAGCCTCAGGTTAAAGGAAAGGCTTTTAAGAAATACCTTTAAGCTAGGTCTTGAAGGTGGACATGTGGAGCAGGGCTTTGTTGGACAAAGACGAGAGAGGGCGTTTCGAGCAGACACTAGAGCAGATGGGAAGCTCGGAGACAGTGGCTGTTGGGTCCAGGCAGGGCAGACGTCTGGTGTGGCTGGAGGGAGGAGCCTGTCGTGACTGTGGTTGTGAAAAGCTGTGGGTTTGTTCCTACTTTGGCTTCACCAGCTGCTTGGCCAACAGTTTTCACTGGGCTTTGAGATTCCTTCCCCAAGGTAGTCGATACAAGTTGCACTTGTTGGTTTCACTACTTCGTGCCAGGGATTGGTGACTTAATGGGTTGGTAATTCAGACGTGAGAATTCAGGGATATGGAAATGGTTCAGAAGTAGCTGTTTATCTCACATAACCAATAACCAATACTCATCATTTTATATCAACATTTATAAATTCCCCAGATTGAATTTCCGATATAAACACAGGGATGGACATTTAGGACTGTGTCCAATGAACAGTGTGTCCCGTGATTGGGTTTCCTGTTTGTTCATATCACCATTGATTAGAAGAGGGTTTCCTGTTGAACACGACTTATGTTGTCCTGGAATCTTTATTAAATATTTTTTTTCTTTTCTAGAAAGTTCCCCAAACATACTATAATATGCTTTTCCCTTGGGCAAAGGCTTCCAGACAAATGGTCTGCATTTTAAAAAATTGAATGCCAATAACCAAGTGATTATTCTGATTAAACAGTAATTAGATACTGGCAATTTGCAGAGTCCAATTTGCAAATTATCCCTTTGCCCATTTTATTAAATGACAGGGTACAGACTAGCACAGCTCAGGTGGTATTTCCGTAAAAACGTGACTGAGCTTACAAAGAATTTCATTATTTTAACCACCAGCCAAGCCTTCCCCTGACCCTCACTCCACCCCCTACCTCCACACACACATGCACACACACACGGCCCTTTCTTGGCCTCAGAGTTCTCTCCCTGAAAGGGAGATGTTGTTTCAGCCACAGGATAATAGCACTGCCTACATATTTTTGATCTAAGAAGAACCTTCTGTGATTGAGTCTGCCTTTAAGCAATTTGAAATGGTGAGCTATTTCCATCTGCCAACCTAGCTGACAGCTCTCACTACATGGCGGATGATGGCCAGTGAATTTTGACAACTGAGGGACAGAAATATTTCTAAGATGTGTAGAAGTCGAAATAGAGCTGGAATTGCAGGCAGGAAGCTGTGTCTTTGTTCTGTGTGTTTAGCTAGGTAAGCCAGGTTAGGCTGAAAGCATGGTATACCAAAAGACTTAGGTTTGGATCCTCTTGGTTTACCAGTTGTATGACTTTGGGCAAATGGCAGAGCTTTTAATGAGATTTTAGCATCTAAACAAAGGGGGATCCTAGCCCACGTTGATGAGCTTTGGGAGTGCTAAATGAGAAAGAGTGGGAATGCGTATAAAGCCCTATAGCTGGAAAGGGCTATCAAATGGAGATTATTACTATTTTTCCAGTACACAAGAGCTTTCTGGAAGCTTCCAAATCAAGCACAAATCTCCATCTCTATGCTTTTAGACTCCCTCCACGCAAGACCTCCTTCAGATCATGTGTAAATTAGAAGAAATCACTCCCTTGGCAAGTGGACAGAGCTTTTTTGCAAAGAAGGGGCGCTTTGCTTTTGGCAGATGCATCCCCTGCTGGCAAACGTCTTGGAAAGCAGAGCACTGGCTGGCTGGAAGTCGGGCCCCTCGGCTCCTCCGCTAAGCACCTTTGTGCAGGCCCCAAATGGCTCAGCTATGTTTATTTCCTCTAAACCTTACTTTTGTAGTCTCTTCAGAAACACGATTAACTTTCTAGGAATTGAGTCAGCTCTGGTGGTAACAGTGACTGCTAGAAAGAGTATAGGTTGGATCATTTCTTGAGCTGCCATTTACTAGTTGTGTTGAATTGAATGAAGTCCAGGGAAAATCACCAAGGGCGTCCTGCTATGTGACCTTGGGTGAGTGACTTAGCTTCTGAGTCTGTCTCCTTGATCTGTAAAAGGGTGAGGAGCCCTGCACTGGTCTCCAGATCTGGTAGTGAGTGTGAAATGTGACAGTCACAATGTATTAACATCAAAGGGAAGTACAGGGCTTGACAAAGGTTCAGTCTCCCGAGTGCTACTTCTGCCACCTCCAAGCCTGTCAAACCTACCACAGTGTCAAGAGGGTAATGACCATAGCACTGTCAAGGTCCAATGAAAGCCTTGTTGACTGTAATTTTAGAACATGAAAAATAAGCTATAATTTAAACCATAGGACTATTTCATATCAAACCATATCTTCTCAAAACATATCAACATACTATTAAGAGAACAGACAGCCAAATCTGGTTTTCTGGAGGAACAAAGACCCTTATCCAAAATGTCAGTTTTATGTAATCCAATTGATGGTCAATTTAAGAATAGGCTGCCCAGCCAGATTACAATAAAGTCAATGGAAAAGAAAGATGCTTTTTGAGTATCGGCTCTCTGTATGGTAATGAACTAAACCCTCTGCTGTGATTAACCCAATCCCCTGTCACTGACAGGCTAGCAGGAGGGGGGCGGGGAGCAATGCGAATGGAGCCCTGGTGGAGAATCTCGGGGCAGTTAGCACAGTAAAGAGGGCTGCTGACTGTTTCACGTGTCTCGAGCTACCTGAGTGCAGAGTGATTTCTGTAATGTATCTCGGTCTGTCTTCACTTGAAGGTGCAAAAACTATACTTGCAAGTTCACCTATGAAGCAGAAGATCTGTGGTCTCCTTTTAGTAGACCACAGTCTGATTTTACATGAGATATGCGTATCTCCTATAAAATCATAAAGCTTGAGATAATCATTTTTAAATTTCAAAATATGACATTCTCCATAACAATCCTTTGTCTGTTTGTCAGGAACATAAACTCACACGTAGGTTGGTGTCTCCTTGGAGGATCCTAGAGGGTCCGATTCTTTAATTTAGCTGGAGATCTGTGCAGTTACTCGTCTATATCTGATGATTAGTAGACCTATTCCAGAGATCAATGTACTTGGTCTGGGGTACCTGATAAGGCTGGATTTTGGAAAACCTTCCCAAGTGATTCTATTGCTCAGATGAGGTTAAGAACCCACTGGATAGAGGAACGAGCATGTTGATACATTGACGGTAGAGTTTAGCAATTTATCTCAAAACTTGCAGTCCTTTAAAATGCTTTTCACTTGGTCCAGTTATGGAAAAACAACACAGACACATAAACATGCATAAGTATATGTGTGTGCATGGAAGAAAAGATTGGGGCCATGTGCAGTGGTTCATGCCTATAATCCTAGCACTCTGGGAGGTTAACCCAGGATGATCGCTTGAGGTCAGGAGTTCGAGACCAGCCTGAGCAAGAGCGAGACCCTATCTCTACTAAAAATAGAAAAAAATTAGCCGGGTTTGGTGGCACATGCCTGTAGTCCCAGCTTTTTAGGAGGCTGAGGCAGGAGGATCACTTGAGCCCAGGAGTTTGAGGTCACAGTGAGGTACAGTGACGCCACTGCACTCTACCCAGGATGACAGAATAAGACTCTGTTCTCAAAAAATAAAGAGGAAAAGATTGGAAGAATAAATACTAACAGATTAGCAATGGTTTTCTTTGGGGGTGGAATTATGTACTATTATTTTTCCATATTTTCCCAAAATTTCTTCCCTGAACCTCAGTTGCTTTTGAAATCAGAAACAAGGGACAATTTCTATTTGATTCTAATAAAAGTAAGGAAGTACTTCATAACTATCTATGGTGTCCTCAACCCTGCGTGTGCGGTGGAGGATATAAAATACGTATAAGACGTGGTCTCGGAGAGTTGATAGCTGAAGAGGCTCAACCCACATCCGTGCAGCCCTCTGCGTCGGTATGTGATAAAACACTAAGATCCTGCCGCCAAGCAGGTATGCTCATACCGTACTTGTTTGTCTTATTTCTGCGCTGGATTGCCAACCACTAGGGGGGCGCTGGCGTCTTAGGAGCATCTAGCCTTGTGCCTTGCGTTTGGTAGGCTTTAGTGATCACTTTATTTGTGGAATGAATGAGTTCTGAGAGGAGTGAGCTGACTGGGAAGCAGCAGTGGAGAGAGTAGAGGCAGGCCTTGATAAATGAGTAGGGCTTATTTGAATGGCAGCCACTCTAGGTGGCCTGCTTGACACAGTTCTTGGACAAAGGCCTGTGGTAGAGATGGGTTTGATGTGAAGGAGGGACAGTCCTCGATGTATGTGCCCACCTACAAGAAGCCTTGTCTGTCACAGTGACTCTGCCAAACAAAGGGAATGGAACAGAGCTGTGGCCAACAGGTGGGCCTGGCCAGAGCGTGATGGAGAAAGAAGAGGTTTCGGTTACCCAGGAAATAAATAATAGAGTCTGCATTTCCTGCAAACAAGAGAAGCATCCACTCTGCTCCCTTCTTTATTTACATCACACAATTTTGGGGAAATATGTTTTACAGAAGGAGTTAGGTTGTCTCCTTTAAATATATTGAAAGTGTCTTGCCATCTCTTTGTCCTTCCACCTTGGGATAATGCAGGAAGAAGGGACTTCCTCAGATGCCAGTCCCTTGACCTTGAACTTCCCGGCCTCCAGAACCATGAGCCAATAAATTTCTGTTCAATATAAAAAAATAAAAGTAAAAAAGAAGCTCATTTAGCAAACATAAACTGGCTGGAAAAATAGGATTTTTGTTTGTTTCATGCAAAAAAAAAAAAAAATTGGCAAAAAGGGCCAAATATCTTTACCTGAGACGTTCTCAAACACAGAGCCAGGAAGAACACAATCTCACTATCTGAGTGTCGTGCAGTGTATCCAGAAGGTTCCTGCGACACCCAGACCAGAATGGGCTTCGACGAACTCTGGCATTTTCCCGTTATCCTAAGAGTGCAATGGAATGCACTTTGAGGAATGAAGGAAATGTTTTTAAATGTCGTCTGGGAATGATTTCCACTCCACATTGCCTTCCCCCACACCTCCATCGCCACATCGAGCTGTGACTCCCTGCAGAGCCCCTGGGGTTGTGTAGACCTCACAAAAACACAGGGACTCGAAAAGGCTCGTCCAGGCAGCTGGAACCCTAGGCTGCTTTCAAAGCCGGTCAGGAAACCTCACTGGGCAGTCGGTTCTGATGTTTAAAAACCCTCACCACCATCAAATCCACCCTTTCCAGTTATCCTAAAAACACTTCCTAGCCGATCCTGAAATAGAAAGCACAGTTGATCCACGGCCCGGTTTCCCGAAAATGAAAAGCTAGACTTTGGTTGTCTCCAAGTGTTTTAAAAGTAAATAAAATACTCCTGAATGCAACCAAGAATTGCAGGGACCAAAAGTTCACCGAAGAGAAGCCGACCCCACCCCGGCACGCACACGCCCACCTCCACGGACAGCTGGCGGAAAATTCAAATCATCCGCAGCGCGGGAGCTGTCTGCCCTGCCCTCCCCAAAGCGTCTCGGGAGAGAACTCGGTAACCCCAAGGAGGCCGGAGACTCGCAGAATGAATAAACTGTGCTGACATCTCCGTGAAGAATTGGCCTGGTGTGTGGACTGTGCCCAAGCCCTCAACCGTCCCTCATTAGCCACTGTCAACTTCACATCTGGTTTCGGGTTTGGAATTCCGAGGTGTCACTCCCAGGGAGCAGCACTGGTATTTATCAGGCACTCCTGGCTATCAGCTTGGTTCTTCCTAAACTAAACAGTGCAATCAATTCTTTTAGTTGCTGGGATTGCATGAGGTTTGGACCCGGGAGGGTTGCGGAGAGGGGATGTGTTCACGCAGCAGTTTGGGGGTGGCGTTGTGAACACCCGTCTAAGAAAGCAAAGTCTGAGCACACACGGGGGGATATCTGAAACCACGAACGCTCCCCCAAACCAGTTCTGCTTCTATTGAGTCTTTGGGCAAAACAAACGCAAAAGAAAAAGATACAGCAGAGTGTCTTGGTTAGGAGTATATTATTTGGAGTCACAACTGTTGACCTGAAACTCTGTTTTTGTCACTTAGGGTGTGACTAGCTCATCTGGTTTCCCTGGGATTGGCCAGTTTTAAAACTGAAAATCCTGCACGTCAAGAACCCAGTCAGTGCTGGGCAACCTGGGCCTCTTGGTCACCCTAGGTGCAAACCGTGTGACTCTGGGCAAGTTAATCTTTGTGTTAAGTCTCCACATCTGCAAAACGGGGGTGATGATCACACCCGCCTCATTAGGTGGTTGTGAGGATTCCAGGGAGTAAAGGGTGAGAGTGTGCATGACCTGCCCCTGCTAAGGACCGCGTGTCAGTTATTAATACTACAAGACAACTTGGCAGATAAACAAAGGGTTTAAATCAACAAAATCCCAGACGGAACTGTGATTTTCAGCTCTTTTGCTTTAGTGTTTTGTCTTGGATAAATTATTTAACCTCTTTGAGCCTCATTTTCCCCATCTGTAAAATGGGGATAACATAACCCAGCTGGGGCAGTGTTGGACAGGCTAATCCTCAGTACTGTGCCTGGTGATAAAGTACAAATGACAACTCGGGTGGTTACTATTGTGACTGCTGTTATTAGCAGGAGAGAAGGTGCACTCCTGGCCAGTGTGGGGCGCATGTGTCTGCCTCGTCTGATAAGCCGGTGTCCCACCACGATGCGTGTTTGTCCCGTGCATGGGAACATAGGGATGCCTGAGCTCAGGGGCGCCCTCTAGAGGAAGAATAATGCATCGCCTAGAGGAGCCGCTCACCTAGACAGCATCAACTTTAAGCTCTGCCTCTTGAACGCATGGGACCAGTTCTCAGAGATAATTAGGTTATTTTAGGAGAGGAAGAATGGCAGGGAGAGGGCAAGGCTGAGAGCATGTGGGGACCACTGCAGCCGCCTCCCCCACCCGCTGACCCACAGCAAGTGGGGCTGACGAAGAGCCCTGGTGAAGGGCAGAAGCCAAGGCCCAACAGCATGAAGCTGACACCTTCCTGCCTGTCCACTGCAGCCCCGAACATGCGGACCCGATCGGAACCAGCGCGCTTGCTCGCTTGTGCTGTTCAGCTCGTTCCTCGTGGCTGGTGGCTCATGCTTGGTGGCCGGCAGTAGACAGTATCTACATAGTAAGGAGTGTAAGGTTATCGGGAACTGCTTCCAACTTCTCCCTGCCTCCTTTGTTGTCGTCTCCTCTGAATAATCAGCCAGCAGGGGGCGTGGCATCTTACGGTCACACGGTGCACACCTCAACTAAAATTCTGTGTGCTTGGGTTCAAATCCCAGCCCCTCCACTTGCCAGCTTTGGAAAGTTCCTTAATCTCTCTGTGCCTTAATTTCTCATTAGCAAATAGGGTTAGGAAATAGCTAATAGCTATTATAGCCATATAGCTATAATAGGGAAATAGCTAATATAGCAAATAGCTATAATAGGACCTTCCTCATGGAGACGATGTGAAGACCGAATGGGTTAATATCTGTAAAGCATGTGACACAGTGTTTGGCACCTAGTAAGAGACTTACTGTAAGTGTTGGCTATAATAATATTACCATTTATGAGTCATGATTTGAAGGACTAAAAAAATACAGCCTCAGATTCTTACAGACACTAACTCCACAAACTAATAGGACAAAACAGAAAAGGAGAGGCATGAACATTAGGTGGAAGAATATCTACTTCCTCCCACCCATCCGCCAAATAAAAACCGGCACTGTGGAGACCGGCCAACTGCTTCTTGTGCCTGCTCGGCCCTGGGCGATCTGTGCCATGGGAACGTGTCAACTTCTTTGGCAAACTGAGTCGGGTGGGCTCGCTCAGGTGGGTGCCAGAAATATAGAAAATAGGCATCCAATCTGAACTAAGAAAGTTCCTAAAAGGGCTTCTGTGTTCAAAACCAGGGTGCCCAAGCACCAGAGGGGCCACATGGGTAGAAGTCGTGTTACTGTTCCTCGTACCTCTTCCAAGCAGCAAGATCAGGGCTTGATTAGCACGGATAGGCCCTGCTGGAGGGTGGGCTCAGGGAGGTCCAAGGGGACTATTTTGGAAGATGACGACTGATGCATTTATTTTTATCCAAACACAGTAAAAATTTCTAGTGCTTTACATTAAAGGGGTTATGAAGTGATTAGTTATCATGAACTTAAAGCGTATAGCCTGCCTTCTTCCAAAAAAAAGGATCAAGGCAGCCTGCAACTATTAAAACATCTGGGCCAGCACAATTAAAAGTAGAGACAGATTCTAATAAAAGGAACAAGAAAAAGTCAGCTGCTCTCAGAATCTCTCGGGCTGCTTTAGCACACGCCACTGACACCTCCGTCCACCAGTGTTCGTTACAGGGCGCGGAGGATTTAGTGGTCTACAAGACGAGCAGGATTTTTATTCCCGTGGAAGCTGTCTATATTCTGTTGGGGAGAAGCAGTCACTTAAAAGAGAAACAAACATGCTTCCCAAAGAGGGTGACTGGCAGGGTAGGGGGTGGCTGTCTGCTTTAGATTGATGGCCCAGGCGTCTCTGGGAGGAGCTGACTTCCAGGCCTCCATCATCCACCTCATTCTCCCTGCGTCCTCCTGCCCTCTCCTGTCTTGGCATCAGGCTTTGCAGCGCCCACTTGTGCCCTGCCCCCACGGGCGTGGCTTAGCCTCCCTGAACCCCAGAAGTAAGTGGATGGACTGGTCGGTAGGTGTCCTGGGCTTTCTCTCCAGCACTACCCCCGATACTTCTCCTCCTCTTTGGTGTCACTTCAGCTCTGTCCTTTGCCCGTCAGTGTCACGTGGA
The DNA here is from genome assembly GCF_041146395.1 of Eulemur rufifrons. Classification (NCBI taxonomy): domain Eukaryota; kingdom Metazoa; phylum Chordata; class Mammalia; order Primates; family Lemuridae; genus Eulemur; species Eulemur rufifrons. The sequence continues at coordinate 32,494,693 of NC_091006.1, forward strand.
GCAAAGTCTATGCTGAATCCATCATTCCTGGCACTTGCCATGCACTTGAGTTTTTGGAGCTTTTGAACGTAGTGTTCACACCTACTCTGCTAGACCAATGTCGCTCATTTTCCTAGACTCAACTTGGATCCCACCTCTTCCGAGAAGCCTTTCCTGATTGCCTCAAGCAGAGTGAGTGGCCCCTTCCCCTGAGCTCTCCCAACAGTTGGCTTGCACCTCTGTCTCTGATAACGTGGCACGGCGGTTTTTCTGTTTCTGTGTCAGTCTCCTCGACTGCATACACAGGGTCATATTTTTCTCTGCATCCACAGTGTCTGATGTGAAACCTTGATGTATAATAATCGGGCTAGTACTGCTTATTGAGTTGCTGCTTTATTCCAGATACCTTTAGGCACCTTGCGTGAATCTTTAAACCTCATAAATAAACTTTGTGCCCATTTACATATGGGAAAGGAGGCTCAAAGGAATGAAGGAACTGGTCCAAAGTTGCAGAGCTGGTTAGGGGGAGACCTATGGGGCAGGATTCACACCAAGATGTGGGTTAAAATCTAAAACCTGTGCTTTTTCCACATTGCTGTGCCATCTTTCCTAGGATGTCCTCCATATGTGTTCATTGAATGAAAAATGTATATTTCAGCATCACTCTAACAAAACCCCACTGTAGCAGCAGCATCCATCAAAGGAGAGCATATGGCGATTGTCACTCCTGTTGCATGTTTTAAACCCAGATCAAATAAAATGTACCAGAATTATTAGGGAGGTATGTGGGGGGAAAAAAATCAACAAAAAGAAAGTATCTTTTCCTCTTTCTTCTTTTTTTTATGGTCTTGGAGTGTAGAGAAATGAAAAGGAAAGTCATGAACTTGCTGAGGGAGACTAGCATCGTCATCCCAGCCAACCACAGTCGGGCCGTGTGGGTGAATCCTGCAGTTCCCAACATGGTAATGTCAATAAATAGACACCAAAAGGGTGACTGTTGCTCTGTTGAATTTAATAAATGTTTACTTGCAGCCCTATGGAGCAAGGCTTGCCCAGAGCTAACCAGCCAGCCACGACAGCGCTGATGTGTCTTGACTGTTAGCCATGAATGACACGGGACCAATATGAGGACGCCCTCTCAGTCCTGGAGAGAGAAATCTGCATGGTCAGAGTCTGGTTCTATTGGTATAGCTGTGGAACTAGACGGTTTTCCCTCCAGGAGGCTAATTTCAATCTCAATAAACGTCCTTAGATCATAGTTTTTGGGCATAGGAAGTGTCGCTGCATTTAGAATTTAGATTCATTAAATATGTTCTTTGGATGGTATATGTAGGTTTTAAAATTTTGTCCTTCAATTAGGTGGGTTTTTTTTTTTTTTTTTTTTGAGACAGGATCTCACTCTGTTGTCTGAGCTAGAGTGCAGTGGTGTGATCTTGGCTGACAATAACCTCAAACTCCTGGCTCCAGCCATCCTCCTGCCTCAGCCCCCTGAATAGCTGGGACTACCATCGTGCACAGCAATGCCCGGCTAATTTTTCTGTTTCTCGTAGAGACAGGGTCTCGCTCTTGCTCAGGCTGGTCTCAAACTCCTAACCTCAAGTGATCCTCCCGCCTCAGCCTCCCAGAGTGGTAGGATTACAGGCATGAGCTACCATGTCAGGCCTCAATTAGTTTTTAACGTTAAAATGTTTGGCCTAATTATTCAACTAAATGTTTCTCTGTTAAGGTCACTATCCCAGCACTCATTAACTCTAACTAGTTCCCGTGTTTTGTTTGTGGTCCATTACCCTGAGCTTGGAGAGACCGAGTGCCGAGAGGGTGGGGTGGGTTCTTCACACTGAGACCCTGCAGGCCAAGGGGAGGCTTCACCTGGGTAGAAACACAAACGACTTGTCCGGGTCACCTGATTAGTGTGGGCAGCCAACTTAGATAATTCTTGTCACAGTCTGGGGACTTGAGTTAGTTATCTCACTAGCAAGAGTCATTCTTTCATTCAAAAATTATATATTGGGCATCCTCTATATGCTAGACGTTCTTTTAGGCACTGGAGATACAACAGTTAACAAAGTGGAGCCCAAATCCCTGCCCCTTGGAGCTCACAGTCTATAGAGGAAAAATAAGCAGGGTTAGGATGTGCCCAGAAGGAAGCTGCTGGGTGGTCGGGGAAGGTGGGTGGGAATCAGAGGCCCAAAGGAGATGAGAGAGCAAACCAGGGGGGAGTCTGGGGCAGGTGTATTCCAGGGAGGGGCAACAGCAGAGAGCAGGGACCCTGCGGCAGGAACGTGCTGGGCAAGTTTGAGGATTCACGGGGGAGTACGAGACAGGGATGGAGATGCGAGATCAGAAGTAAGAGCAGACAGGAAATGCCGGGCCTGGTGGGCCGCTGCGAGGGCCCTCTGCGTTGTTAGAATGGAGAGCCGTCCTCAGTAGGGCCACTGGCTGCTCCGTTGGGACCAGGCACGGATGGAGCACAGTGTGGAAGCTGTCACCCCTCTGGGGAGACTGTCGCAGGAATCCAGGCGCTGACGGTGACGGCTCGGACGAGGGTGGTGGCAGTGGAAGTAAGGAGGGGTAGTTGGATTCTGAATATTTCATGCTGGATTACATTTGGGGTCTCCAGAGAAGGAAAGGAATCAAGGATGGGTCTGAGGTTTTTGGCCTGAACACCAGGAAGGAGGTGAGGTGCTATTTTAATAAAACAGGGAAGATGGGGGAGAGGTGGTTTGGCAGGGAGGATGCAGGTGTTAGGTTTGAGCTGCCGATTAGACACCTAAGTGTAGACGTGGACCAGACAGTTTGATGGATGAGTCTGGAGTCCGGGGGACGCTGTGGGCTGGAGGCCAGGCCGTGTGAGGGGAGAGAGCGTGGAGCCCACAGCCCGGATTCGGATCCCAGCTCCACCGTGTGAACTTGGATGAGGCTTTTCTCCCTCCTGGCGTCCAAATCCTCATCTGCAAAGTGCGGTGGCCTGAGCGATGCCAGAGGCCGGCCGGCAGGGTAAGTGAGACCGTGTACACAAAGCACGATGCGTAGTACATTATAAGAGACCCACACTTACTAGCCGCCCTCTGCCAAACCCCTTTCTGGGTTGCCAGGCTCTCTAGGTGACGCTGTGATCAATGACAGTGACCAGGGGGGGGGCCTGGATGTCAGCACGAGGAGTTGGGACTTGATCCTGTGAGCAATGGGAAGTTTTTGAGTAAAGTGAAATTGTGCCCATGTGGTTAAGAGGTACTGGGGAGGGGGTGGGGAGGTGGCCAGGGTGCGGAGGGAGGTGTATGGTGTCAGAAGGACCAGGGTGAGGGATGGCCTTGGACGTGGAGTTGAGGACTGAGGACACGTGACCAAGGCCCACCCTTAGCTCTGGGGTCACCAGCCCCCTGGCAGAGCCAGTGCACTGAGAGTTCCTGAGCCTCCCAGTGGCCTGTTCCCGGTTGCTGTACTCGAGGACACAGGGAGAGCCCATTGCTGTCTCGGCCACCGTGTCCGTTCCTGCAGCGGTCCCCCAGCCTGGCCCTGGGAACCCCACTCTGAGCAGGGTTTGAGACTCAGTCGTCCTGCTCAGGGCAGCAGCTGAGGCCTACGCCCCGCTGCCGTCAGGGGACTCGCTTAACCCAGAGTTCCCGCGTCTTGAGTCTCTGCCTGGGAGAAAGGATACATCCAGTAGGTCCACTGCCTCCCTCTCCCAGTAAATAATGGCTTTGGGCAAGCTGTTAGCTCGCTCATGAGTGACAGAGCAGTTGAGAATTCAGTCTCTCGTTCTCCCACTGGGCTTGGAAGCGGGGCCGGGGCAAGGAATTATAGAGAAGCCTTTCGGGGGCCTTCCCGCCTCTGCGTGCTCATGACCCCCTCACACAGTGGGGAGGGGGGGACGTGGGGGCAGAGGAAGAGGAGGGTACTGTCCTTTCCTGGCCCGAGAAAGGAGAAACGGGCCCCACCTCCCCGAGCTGGCAGTCTTTTCCTTACCAGAGGTTGGAATGCGCCATCCCTGGAGATAGATCTGGCCTGCACGTGTGTTTGGTTTGGACCACACAGTGTTTTTAAAAATTTTGAATTTGTGGCCAACATGGAAAATTAAGAGATCTCACATTAAAAACTGGATTTTTGGCTTCCAAACTGCTTGCTCCGGCAACACAGGGCTGGTCGGCCGCCTTAGCAGTCGGGGAAGCTCTGGAGCAGGGCTGTGTCCTTGAGACAGCAGTGCCACTCGCACGGTCCCCTGTGGCCCGGCCCCCTCGTTCCCTCGCCTGACTGCACACAGATGTGCGAGCCCCGGTCTGCAGTCCGATCAGACTGGGCAGCTAATGGACCCAGAGTGGGAGGGGCCAGCTCAGTGTTTACCTGATACAGAAATGAACCGAGAGAGAGAGAACGAGAGGGAAGTTAGAACAGAGGGAGGTTGTGTGGCTGGCCAGGCAGTGATGACGAGGGTACCAAGGTTGCTTTCTTGTGGGCAACTCTTATTCTTTCATAAATGGATAAGTTCACCGTCCAAAAGGAGCCCTCCCCTGCAGACCAGCTGGCGAAGCCCTGTGTGGGACCCCCTGTCAGAACCTCCGAATTAGGTCTGGGCTCCCCGCTGTGTCTCTTCTCCAGCTCCCATTAGCGGTGAACTCGCAGACTCGGGGGACTTGCAGCAAGAGGAGTTCATTTCCTCTTCTATCCCCCCCTCAAAAAAAAGATAAAAATTCTGGCACGGGTGTCAACATTCTTGTGTCGAGACGGATCTGCCTCTGCTTGCTTTGATAAAGGGGCTCCGGACCCCAACTTCATTATCACCAAGAAAACTGACTTTCAGAGCCGCTTCTTTGAACAGATGGTACATCTGAAGTTTGTGGTTTGGTTGAAAAATGGTTTTCTGTGTTCCGTGTGTTCGTCCTTCAAGTTCACGGCCATTGCCCATCACCACCTGAGAGCACTTTGTGCTCAGTGTAGCTAAAAGAGAGCGTAAATCCTGCTTGCTTTGAACACAGCCCGGGGTTTCGCGTATGTTCCTGTTCTGCCCAGGGCTGCTCAGCACTTCCCTGTCCTTCCCTCTCGTGCCTGCGAGTCCAGAGGGCCCGTGTTAGTCACGACGAGAGAGATGATTGGTAAGTCCAAGCTGCTGCCTTCATGGGTCACTCTGTGCCTCAAAGTCAAGCTCAGCCAAGAGGCTGGAGAAAGCTAACGTTACACAAGCGTGAGTTGCTTTTTTACATGAAGCTTATGAGTCTGAGTGTTTAAATCTAGATTCTGCACCTTCCCCGGCCGTTGCAGGGACAGCTGGGGTATGAGACCAAAGGGAAGGCTAATAACCCATTTTATGAGAATTTTCTTTCCTGGACTCAAAAATATATCTTTAGAACCTCAAGAATTTGAAACAACAATGGTTTCTCAATGATATCCTCTTGGGATTCAGATATTTTAAAAATACCTTAGCCCTCCTCATTGATGAGTCGGCAGAATAAGATGCCACTTTCTTTCACGAGGATTTGCTATGTCCCTGCAAGAAAGCCAGGGCTTGTGCCTTTGCCAGCCATACGTCCAGTTGAAATACTAATTTCCTGCTCTGGCAGGGCACAATGGTCAAGGGCACTGCTGGCCGCCCCCCTGGAAAAGACTGTTTCCAGACCAACTGAATAGTGTAGGAACTTCCTTCCCAGGCCTTGCTAACCACACTGCCAGCCTGCATGGAAGTGTTCCATTCACATATTTATGAGTTTGGAGCTGCCTAAATGCATGCTGGCTTTTATTTTTTCCATCACACAGTGTTTCTTCCAATTTTTTAGTTTCCCATATCAACCACTTTACTATTTTTAAGCAGAATAATTCCAAGCCAACGTAGCTAATCAGTGCAGTAAAACCTCACCAATTCAAGCAGGGAGTTTGAACTCTTCCAGCGAGGACAAGCACTGGCCGTGCAAGTTGGAGGCCTGTTTCCTCTTCCAGAAGATGAGGACTCCAGGTTGTAAAACCAAAGTCCTTTTCTACTAATATTAAAACCACATTTGATCAAACCTAAGATGCCGTTGATCACAAGAAACATCATATTTCACGTACCAGCAAGAAAAGAGCGTTTCAAAATGTGCCACCAGTTAATCCCAAAACACCTTTAGAGATATACCCACGATGTACAGATTGGTCACACCCAGTGCCCTGGTAGCTTTGAAATCCATTCAGACGACTTTGGCAACTTCCCCTGTCCTTGGTTGTGTTGCTTGGCAAGAGACAGTCAAGCCTTTTGAATGTTCTCGGTAACAACATGTAACAGCACTTTTCGTCTCCCTTGGTGGATATCTTTCTTTCCAAGCAAATAAAATATTTGCTTGTCTCTTTGCAAGAAAACTTGGAACTGTGATTCTCTGCTAACCATAAATACTTGCTTCGTCAATATCGAATTTACACCCTGCTGCTCTGTTTTTGAAACTTTTCTGTATATACCGTAACTTTTCATTGTAGTCTTGAATCATTATGTACTCTTTTCTAAGATGTTTAAATGGCGGTTAGACTCATGGTGTAGTGCCGGGCGTATACACAACGCGATGGAAATGACAAGCAGCTGGGACCGCCATGCTCAGGCAACGGTGTCTGCATCGTAACTGCCACTTGGCAACAGAAACTAGACAACCCCATCCGTCACAGATGCATCCTGATCTCGGACACATTAACGTATGAAAAAACGAGCATCTTAGAATGGACGGATTACAGAAATTAGCTAGAATCTTGTGAGAACTGACAATATCTGGCAAAGTACTAAACCCTTAATGAGAATTAATGTCAGTCAAACCTCACAGTAATTTCAAAAAGTACGTGCAGATTAGGAAGTTTAGCCAGATTAATAAAATTTCCCCAGATCACCCAGTTAGGTAAATTTCAGAGCAAGGATTCAGATTCAGACAACAGGATCTTCCACCCTGCCAGGTCTGTGGTTCTACGGGCAGTATAAGTCGTATGTGCCTGTCAACTGCAGACTGGCTTTCGATTCTATTTACTTTCAAAAACATGAAGTGTAACTCAAATATAGGCCTTCAATGAGTTATTTAAAATAGCTCAATCATATAGGGTTTTATAAGAATTTATAATTAGTGCGTCCATTATATGCAAATAGTCACTTATTACAGGGGCCCATTGGTATGATCTCTGCCTTCACAACAGTTTTGGAAGCTGGCATGGCTACCTGTAGCGACCCTTACTTACCACGGTGCAATCGGTTAAATTATCATCACCATTTTCTGACCAAAACCTAGCCCATGAGCTGAAACAACTTGCTCGTGGCAATGGAAGTATAGTACGTTCATGGCAAAATATGGACCTAGATCAGCTCAAACCTTGGTCTCCCAAGCTTTGGGTATGTTCTTTTTCTACTTCTCTCTATTGCACCAATAACTTGCCTTTCACACAGAGTTTGGTTCTTGTTTTGTAACATGGACGGTGAACAGATACAGACAAATATGTTTTTATTAAAAACCTTAAAAGTTATTTTAATCTCCCAGTGCTGGAAGATATGGCAACAAATGACATTTTTCAGGACACGGGAGCCCCCAGCCTCTGGCGCTGGCCTCTCTCAGGCACAAGGGGGAGGCCCTTTCAGACCAGCCCAGAGCTAGAGTGTGGAAGCCGCCAAACTGGCCTCTACAGGACAGTGAGGCTGAGTACAGTCCCATGGCTTCGTGGCAAGGGTGATTCTGTTTCCAGGGACAATTAAGTATAGAATCTGGGAGGGGCCTCATATTTATTTTCGCTGCTATGGGAGCAAAACCCAAAAGACAGGAGTGAGAGTGTGTGACTAAGGGCTTTCAAGATCAGAATAAACACCAGCAAGAAAGAATTACCCAACAGTTGAAGATGACCACCCTCAATCCCTAGTCACGTAGACACCATGACAACCTTTGTAAATTTGCATTCCAGCAAATTCCAGCGTACAGATTGCTTTAAGAGAACACAATGGGCATCTTTTAACAATTGTCTCCAATCGTTTATTCGCTTGGTTGGCAGGTATATAGTGAGTACCTACATGTGAAAAGGGAGGAGAAAGTAGGGACAAGCAAATCCAGTTCCGAGTCTAACAAGTATGATAAATGACTGGCTGAACAATCCAGCGGAGCTCAAGCCTTTTCTGATGTCCACGCTGGCTTTGTTACAGCTGTAAAGGTGCCTCCCACTACGGCCTGACCGAAGACAGGAAGCGGCGCTCGCAAGATGGCTGTGCAGATGGCTGTGTGAGCCTCACGGCGACGGCCCTGTCCCCGGAGATTTCCGCAGCTGCCACCATCTCCTTAATGACGGACGAGCCTGGCCTGGACAACCCTGCCTACGTGTCCACGGCGGAGGACAGCCAGCCAGCGCACAGCCCGTCGGACTCTGGCCGGAGCAACCGAACTCGGGGTGAGTCAAATGGGTGGCTGCCCGGGAATGGGCTCCTTGCCTTAGGATTGCCCCCTGTGGAATACTTACTGTGGAAAGTTCTAGAAATGTTGTTTAAGGAGAAATCGTTCTGGTAGTTTTGGCAGCAGCCCAATGTCCAATTCTCCAAAGTGAAATGAAACCACAAGTACCTCGGATCGTTAAAACTGTGTATAATCTGACTTGGTGACAGGAGTTGGAACTAGACCTAATGATTCATCACTAACTTCTCGGCCGTACTGCTCGAGAAAAGTGCTGTTATACCCAGTTCAGCCCAGGAAAAAAACGAAAAGCAGACTTTTTAAACAAGCTGTAACATATTTTACTGTAGAAAACTTAGAAAATATAGGTAAGCAAATTCTATAATCCTACCACCTAGAGGTTAATCACTGTTAACGTTCATTAATATCGTATCAGATCTGTACCTAAAAGATGATTTCTGTTAACACATAGCTACTGGACCTTGTCTCTCTCTCTCTCAGCACGACCCTTTGAGCGATCCACTATCAGAAGCAGATCTTTTAAAAAAATAAATCGAGCTTTGAGTGTTCTTCGAAGGACAAAGAGTGGGAGTGCAGTCGCCCACCAAGCTGACCAGAGCAGGGAAAATTCTCAAAATACTACCACCCCCGAAGGTAAATGACCTCCACCGTGGGGCTGGATGTGGGCTGGGCTTCTAGGGTGACCTCAGGGGTGATGACAACTTGATCACCACCCACCTTCTACGGCCCCTCTCTTCCCAAGGATATAAGATACATTTTTTTTTTTTTTACCTTGGTTAGCCTAATACGTAAGTAACTAAAGACAGAAATACTCTGTATTGATTGAGGGGAAAGGTGTTGGAACCTTACCTTCTTGTGCTAGTATTGTGCATATCAGGAAGAATAATTAGAGTTAATGAGTGAGAAGCATTTAAAACGATGCCTGGCACATAGTAAATGCCATGTAAGTGTTTACTCTTATTCCAGCTGTGTATCAGGAGTGATGCTGAGTGTTTTACATGCATTTCCTCATTTAAACCTCACAACCGCCCTATGAAGTAGCTACCATTATTATCCCCGTTTTACAGATAAGGAAATGGAAGCACAGAGAGTGACTTACCTTGTTCCAAATTACCTTGCTAAACTTTGGATCCGGGTAATGTGGCTCTAGAATTCACGCAGAGGAAGTTACTGGATCTTAGATCCTATATGCTTTCCCCAATACGAATGCAGCAGAGGAAATATCGTCCTACTCCTTTCTTTTCATTTTATATTAGAACTTTAGAATTACGTATTAGAACTTTAAAGCAGTAGTAGTAATAATTTTTAAATTGAGCTCTTGCTATGTGCGGGTACTGCTCTAAGTCATTTAGATGTCACAAGAGTGCTAGGGGGTAAGGATTACCATCCCCATTTTACAGATGAGCAAACTGAGATCCAGAGAGATTAGGTAACTGGCCCAGTCGCCCAGCTAGAAAATGGCAGAACTAAGATTTTAACTCGGGTCCTCTGGCTGCAGAGCCCACTCTCTTAACCCCACTGGGTTATACTGCCCTTTACTCTTGCGGGGTGGGAGGTAGAGCCCAAACTGGTATATTTGTTACACTTTGAAAAATTCATGAGCAGTTTTATAAGACCCCTTCTTGCTTATTCGCAATTGCCTCTCCCCCTGCACGCACACACACTGCATGCTGTAACTACTCTGAGCTTGCTACAGTCCTGTAAATACTGTCACTCTCCTCCCTGCTCTTGTCCAACCTGCACCCCCGCTCGCCTCCCACCTGGCATTCAGATCCCTCCTTCTAGCTTCAGCAGAGGCTGTGCCTCCTCCTGGAAGCCCTCCCTGACTCCCTCAGCCACCCTTCCTTTGTGTTCTCAAAGCACCTGTGATCTGTCTTATGAATGATCACCTTTTGTCGTAACTGTATCTGTAAGGGCAGACACACTTTTTCTGCATCTTTGTTCTAAAGGCTTAACACACTACCTGGCACATAATAGCATTCACTAAACATTTGTGCAATGACTGCATGAAAGGATTATAACTTCCTTTCTGCCGGTCTCTTCCTCCTGTTAAAGACTCCTTAATTCCACTCCTTGCACAGTATTCTACTTGAATAAGATTTATTTGCATATTTATTGTGTAAACATTTTAAAAAGAGATTATTATGTGTAAAGCACTGGCCCAGGCACTATCATTTTATGTAAAGATTATAAAAGCCAGTTCCTGGCATCGAGGGATTCATTCAAGACGAAAAGAAAATACAGGCATTCCTCATTTTATTTTCACACATTGAAGGTTTGTGGTGAGGGATGTTGGCTGTGTGTTGGAAGGGAGCAGGAGATGGGGTTAAGGCCAGTGTAGAAAGGTCTCGAGTGCCATTTTGGAGTTGCTACTTGATTTGGGGGCAGTGAACACACCTGCAGGCTCTTGTGTCGCGCCATTGTGGGATGGGATCCGTGTTTCCAGAAGACAAAGGTAGCAGCCTTGTATGTGCCAGGGGGCTTGGCGTGGGAGAGAAAGGATTTCCTCAGACGCATCAGGAAGCTGACTCCAGGGCGGGTGAGGTGTTTAAGACTCAGCCAGGCTGGTATCAATGTCTTTATAGGATGTGTGAGGCAGCAAAGCTTTCAAAAATGGCCTCAGGGTCTCATTGCTTCGGCACCCTGCAGTTAGTTCGATGACCTCTCTGGGCACGGGGTATCCATCTGTGTCAGTGTAGAGGCTGGGCCCACAGTTGACCAGCCGCGTGACCTGGCTGGGGTACTTAACTGCTCTAAGCTTCAGTGTTTCTTCATCTAAAAACATGGGGATATTAATAATCTACTTCATAGGGTTACTGTGAGGACTAAACCAAAAACACATTCAAATTGCTTAGTGCAATGCCCAGTATGTGATAAAGTCTCAGTAAATAATAATAATTGTTATACCCTTTAGTTCTTGAGTGAGGACACAATATTGAACAAATATTTTTCTTTCTAGACCAATACAAGTTTGGCAGTTTGAAAATTGCTTTAATTCTTCAAGGTTACTATAATCTCATTGGTGTTGCTCTAATTAACGTCATTTTACAGGGATGAGTTGCGAATATCCTTTTGAGCATCAAACATCCTTGAGTGGTTTAGGTTTAGGAGCAGTTTTTGTAAATATGTTGGGAAAGAGGGGAGGGAGGAGGGAAAAATCAGCTTTCATGATTATTTCCAAATCTATCTTTGTTCAAAATGATTTTTTTAAAAATTTCCACCTGGGCTCAGTGTCTCATGCCTCTAATCCTAACACTCTGGAAGGCCAAGGTGGGAGGATCGCTTGAGGTCAGGAGTTCAAGACCAGCCTGAGCAAGAGGGAGACCCCGTCTCTACTAAAAACAGAAAAATTTGCCAGGCGTTGGTGGTGTATGACTATAATCCCAGCTACTCGGGTGGCTGAAGCAGGGGAGGATCTCTTGAGCCCAGGAGTTTGAGGTTGCAGTGAACTATTATGATGCCACTGCATTCTATCCAGGGTGACAGAGTGAGACTCTGTCTCAAAAAAAAAAAAAGAAAAAAAAAAAAAAATTCCATTCCCTTGTTAATACCAGACATGTTCCAACAAATGCTGGTGCATAGCCTACTTAATGTAATCAAAGTAGCTTAAACATTAATCGAACTCAATCACTCAAGTACTGTTAGCACCAGGAACTGACCTATTAAGACAGCTACCCACTGCCTTACAGCAAAGCCAATCACTTATATTAAATTAAATCCAAATGAAGGACCCACTCTGACGATGTCTCGGTCTTCCTCTGGCCATTCAGTTACTTTGTTAACCATGCTCTGTAATACTTAGAAATCATTTTCATTCTTTCTGTATCATTCCTAGAGAGTTGAGTACTCATTAGTTCATTAGGGAAAATGAGCTCAGGTCATCGGTTTTGAAAATAGTCACAAAGAGTAGATTATACAGAAACCAGGCCCGCAGTGTTTGATCTTTCTAGATGACATAATTAAATGAGACTCTCAGGGCAGAGGCAGCTGTCAGCAGCTACAGGAGACAGAAGCATCGCAGCCTTCCACATCCGAACTTGAGCCTGACACCACTCCGAGGAGCCACTTTTTTCTACTGAAGTAGGTGTGGCTCATCCCTGTTACTTGTCCCTGCCCGCTGGACCTTCTGTTCACACTGGAGTGGAGGAGCAACACTGGTTGGTGCTGCCAGCTTGTAAGTCCGCAGGGCACAGCCCCTGTGGGCTCTGGCCTGGCTGAGAGACCTGGCTCCAGGGACCACAGTGATGGCACCTGCAGCCCCGGGTTTCTGACCTGGCTCTCGGGACCACCTAACTCTGTGATGTCCAACCAGTTCCTTCACTTCCCCACTCTCAGCTTAAATTTCCTCACTGATGAAATAAAGATCTGTCACTGTCAAGCTGCACAACGACTAGAGCAGCTCCTCTTCGCTGTGTGGTCCCAGGGGGGTGGGAGGTGAGAGGGACTGCAAAAGATTTCATGGAGAAAACAGATTCCTCAGTTAAAAAATAGTTTGAAAACACCAGCCTATATGATCTTTGAATCCCCTTTTAGCTCTCTGAATTCAGTGGTTCAGGCGGATCGGGGACAAAAACCTCCTGAAGCCACCACCGAGGCATTGACCTCTTCCTGATCACGAATCAGGTCTCTGAACTTCCCTTTATCGACAGCAGCGTCTGGTACGGAGGACTGATGATTCCCTAAGCCGGAAAAGCAGGGTCTTTAAGGAAGAAACTTTCAAAATGATCTGAGAGAGAAGAGCAGTTTGGTTCTGTTATTGTGCCTCAATAAGCAAATGATGGAACCGCAGTTCATTCCGTAAACACCATTCATTCCCATGCACGTCACGAACATCAGCCGAAAGCCCCTGTGTGCAGAGATGTGTGTGCAGAACCACAGAGCAGCCAGAAAGTGTGCCCTGAGAGGTTGTAGAGTCCGACGCGTGGGGTATGAGAAATAGACATGAGTAACCGTAACAGAAGGTTGAGTTGCCGTGAGAAATAGCGAGAAAGCTGTAGAGGAAGTGGGATGTTTGGAGGCAGCCAGAGGAAAGAGAAAGAGGGATCGGGGTAGAGTTTAATTGGAAGAGATTATTTCATGCAGGCCTTGAAGGAAAATTTGGGTTTAGGCCCGGGATGAAAAACATTCCAGGCAGAGATACTTACACTGGCACGGAGGCAGGAAAGTAGAAAACATGCGTGAGGAACAATGAATAGTTTAGTTTGGCTGAAGCCGAAGTTTGGCAAGAAGCAGAGTGGTTGGAAACATTCACCGGGTGGGTGTCTTAAATAAATACTGTCTTTCTCCATTTCAGTCTTCCCAAGGTTGTATCACCTGATTCCAGATGGCGAGATCACCAGCATCAGAATCCGACGGGTCAATCCCAACGAAAGCCTCTCCATTAGGCTCGTGGGGGGCAGTGAGACCCCCCTGGTGCATATCATTATCCAACACATTTACCGTGACGGGGCGGTTGCCAGGGACGGCCGGCTCCTGCCAGGAGACATCATACTGAAGGTAGACGCCGCGGCCGTGTGCCTGGGATGAGGGACTGGATATAAAGCCCTTTGGAGCAGATAACTGGAAGGATGGATGGAGGAATGAGGGAAAATAAATAAATACGGACAATCACTTTTCATAGTTATTATGTCGTTAGGACTCTTCATATGAGATTTGTGATTTAATTGAGATAGATCTCTGTCTCTTTCTCTCTTTTCCTTTCTCTCTGTTATAAATCTTTCTATCTCCTCCTCTCTCCTCTTCCTTCTCCCTTCTAGCTTTTTTCGTCTTCTTCCCCCTCTTCTTTCTCCATTGCCTCTTTCTTCTCCTTTTTTCTCCTTTTCTCTCTCCTCCTCTAAATAGCACAAAAATAAAATAAAACTGGAGCGTATATTTTCCTAAATTATTTTTAGAGCAGATTAATGGCACATTTTGTATTTTATCTAATCACATTCACAGACCTTTCAAAGCAAATTTCCTATAGTTTAACGGCCCTCCAAGAAAATAAAAATCATTGCTAAGCTATTTCCACCAACCCAGAGACGTTCCAGGGGAGACAGGTGGAGGAGCAGAATGCCTTGGGCGTCGCTGTCCTCCGAGGCTTGGCCGAAGGGGAGGAATTTTCAGAACAAGAAGAATGAAGGAAGAGTTGTTTATCAGACAGAAGTGAAACGTGTGCCAGAAGTGACAAGAAATCCTCCCTGCTCATACATTTCCTATCTGATGCTCAGATAACAGTTTTATCCCTTCCCCTCTAGGCTGCTGAGGGACCAGCTCCTGTCACATCATGAGCTGTTTCTTTGGCAAACTGATTGGAATAAGAGAAGAGATAATTTAAAGCAGTTTTCGCAGAAATGCCGAAATTCCCGCTGGTCTCGGGGGTGGAGTCCGAGGCCGGGCCCTCGGGGGCAGTCGGTATGATCGGCGACGCTATGCACGTCTTCCAGCTCTGGCGGAAACTGTGGCCTGGGAGGGTTGTGTAATAAAATGTTCTGATTCTCGTGGCCTTCTGCTGGCATGCCCAAGCGAGAGGACTGCCAGGAGTGTTTAGCCGGCAGCCCTCACCTTCTCTCGTCCTGGGTGTGATGGGGGAGCCAGGCCCTGCCACCTTGGGTGCTCTGCTCACCTGAGCTGGCCAAGAGTGGTGAGCTTTGTCTTTGCATGAGGAAGCTCCATCCCTCCCTGGACGTGCAGCAGAGAACAGGCGATTGTATACTCAAGGAAGGCTTTTTAGGTGCATTCCGAGCCGCCTTTAGCCATTGGCTGCAAATACAAGAAATCTGAAACTGTAGAAATTCAGGAAGGTTGTTTCTCCTCCGCAGGGCTTCCCTCCTGGAGCACAGAGCGCAGTGCTCGCTGTGCGATTGTTTCCTTCCAGGATGGGGACTGACTTGGGGGCTGCAACCTCCAGGCTGGGCCTGCATCGCCGGAGTAATTAAAACCAGAAAGCCCAGCGCAGCATCGCCTGCAGATCGTTAGTGAGGCACAGAGGAGGGGGGCTGGGCTTGAGGGTATCTAAGTAGCGTTATAAAATGATTCAGCCTTTCAATAAAAGAGCCTAGAAACGTCCTTTCACATCAGTGTGTTTGAAACTGTGCAGAGATTTTTTCTCTTTTGTTGAGAACATGGGCAGGAGACCTTGTAGGTGACCACCTTGAGACCTGACACATGCCCACCCACATCACACTCACACTCAGGCATGATCATGCGTGCACATCCTCTCTCATGTACACACACACACACACACACACACACACACAGTGGCGAGGATTAGAAGTTCCGATATGGGCGGCCCAGGAAGAAAAGCTTTGCTGGAGATTTTTGGAAAGAAAATGTCAACTCAGCTTGGTTTGAACAGCTGTTTAATCATTTGGCTAAGTCACATGAGAGAAATTCTTTTCTTCTCTTGCTTTTTTCCTACCTTTTCTTTCTTCCCTCTCCTCCTACCAGCTAAAAAATAAGTTTGGCAGGCAACAGGAATGCAGGTCAGGGTTCTGTAAATAAATCCGTGGCCCTGCAGAAGGACAAGGTGGAGGAAAGGTGGTGTCGCTCATAGAGGCCTGCAGAGGTGGTACAGGTGACACTAAGGGAACAGGCTGGAAGTACCTTTGGAAGAGGGGACGTTGGACATGGGATAAGACAGGGCAGGCTTTAGTCTGTGAGCCTGGGCCTCTCAGGATGGGCTGTGGCAGGTGGGGCTTGACCACACGGTGTCTTCCCTCCCCAGGTCCATGGGATGGACATCAGCAACGTCCCCCACAACTACGCCCTACGCCTCCTGCGACAGCCCTGCCAGGTGCTGCGGTTGACCGTGCTGCGTGAGCAGAAGTTCCGGAGCAGGAACCACGGACAGGCACTGGACAACTCTGGACCCCGGGATGACAGTTTCCATGTGATTCTCAACAAGAGTAGCCCCGAGGAGCAGCTCGGGATAAAACTGGTGCGCAGGGCGGACGAGCCTGGCGTGTTCATCTTCAACGTGCTGGATGGCGGTGTGGCGGACCGGCACGGGCAGCTGGAGGAGAACGACCGCGTGTTGGCCATCAACGGACATGACCTTCGCTACGGCAGCCCAGAAAGCGCGGCTCATCTGATTCAGGTGGGTCACGGGTCGTTCCAAGATTCTAGTGAGAAAGCCCCAGCAGGAGCAGGGACGCACGTCAGCTTGACCCGATCGCCCTGGTGCTACCCCACGTGACACGCAGTGGCCCCCTTTCAAGGAGTCGGGATGGAAGGGCCAGCGTTTTCAAAGCTTCCGCCCAGGTAAGAACGTTACTCAAGCAAATCGTGTGTCTCGAGGTCACGGCTGTTCTCTAGGTATTGCCTGACTGCAGGTAAACATGTCGGGTTACGTGCTCAACCTCACAAAGTTCAGATCACCTGTGGTCAGCAGGGTTGTGTCATTTCTGTACCCAGTCTGTTAGATGCGGCTTCAGGGGTCGTTCAGATACATCCGAGGCACCTGGTTGTATTAACCCCCGTAAGAAGCTGTGCCCTGTGCCCTGTGCGCTCGAGAGAGCCTTGGGCAGAGACTCCTGCAGGGTGGGTATAGCTCAGCCCTGGCCCACGGAAGCTCAAGTAGAACCTGAGAGGAAGCTCTCAGTAAGAGGCTCCAATGGAGTTCATGATAACCTGACAGTGGTTCAAACTAATCCGCTTTCTGAGCAGTATGATGTCATCAACCCCATTGTGCATCTTGTTGACTTTGGCTGGGTCGCCGTGAAATTTCCTTTTTTCTTTTTTTAATTAAACTTTTTATTTTGAGATAATTATAGATTAACATGTAGTTGTAAGAAATAACACAGAGAGATCCCAGGTATACGAGATAATGGTATTATCTTTTACCAGTGTTAACATCTTACAAGACTCTATAGTACAATATTACAGCCAGGCCATTGACATGGACACTGGCAAGTTACGGAATCTCCATCAGTGCAAAGATTTCTATAAAAGTTGCTATTCTGTAGCCACATCTACTTCCTTCCCACCTCATCTCCTCCTCAACGTTTGGCAACCACTCATCTGTTCTTCATTTCTGTAATTTTGAATTTTAAGAATGTTACATAAATGGAATAAGTATATAGGTTTTGGGGTTTGGCATTTTTTACTTAGTATAATTCTCTGATAATTGCATATCTCATTATTGCTTCATGAACTGCCAGCTTTATTCTTAGAGGGGACAGACTTTGTTCTGGGCTCTTGTGTTCTAATCCATTCATTCACTTCGATTAGCAAACACATATGAAGTCTCCACTGCTTACGTGGCCCTGCGTTAGGTGCAGAGAACAGAGATGAGCACTTAGGTTGCTCTCCCAAGTGGGGGGGGGAAGTCCACAATCCAACAGGAAAGATGGGCTTTTTCTAATGACTGCCATATGGTGTGATAGTCTTGCAGTGGAGAAATTAAGTATGGTGCTGGTGTAGATGCAGGAGAGACTTTTTGCTTGGATGGGCCTGTGAATTCTTCACTGAGGTGGGAGATCTTGAACTGGGGCTTTGAGGAATGAGCTAAAGTTTTCCAGACAGACAAGGCAGTAAGGGTCATCCTTAGGAGAACATCTCACTCCTGGCCTGTTAGGGAAAGGATTAATTGCTGGAACATGGGTTGCATATAAGCACCCCACGGATGAGGCAAGAGTGGTTGGCGGACTATGCAGCGTATTGTGAGCCATGGCAAGGAGCCCAGAATTTATCCCCAAAGTGTGGGGTGTCATTGGAGGGTTTAGCAAAGGAATTGACATGATCTTCGAGAAAGATCTTTAAAGGCAGTTGGAGAGATAATAGGAGAGAGGAGCAAGAATCAAGGCCTTGTCTTAAGATGCATTCGCATTTATCCCACGCGCCATGTGGGCTTCCACTTAGTGACTGAAGTCTTGCTACTTTGAGAATAGACGGTGAGTCTGCAGACACAAAACACTGTACTGAGTTCCATGGAGGATGATAATCAAAAGACAGAGCGGCCCTCAAGGACTTGATTGTCTAAATACAAATGAAGCTCCCTCCCCTTGGGTCCGATCGTGCAGTTCTTCTGAGCCCTGGCAGCTCTTCTCACTGTCTCGTGTAGTAGCTCATCCCTCCTCTTGGAGGAGGACCAGGGATGGATGTTATTACTGTCATTGCAGACGTGGCGGCCTGAGGTGGGGGGACATGGGGTACTTTGCTCCCTCTCCCCACCAGGGCAGGAAGCACACGTGGCACCTTGGCTCCTGAGCCATTGCTCTTGGTGGCATCCCAATTCCAAGGTGCCTCTCAGTCCCGTGGATGTTATCTGCCCAAGAGGGCCCACACTCAAGCCCTGTGGAGCAGGTAGAGAACAAAACCAGAGTGGCAAGGGGCATTTCCTTTCTGGGGTGTATGTCATCTGTTTCCCAAGTTCTTGCACCTAGCTCTAGCTTCTCCTGTGACTCCCACAGTCACGTATTCGACTGCCTGCTTTGGCATCTCCCTGAGCATGTCTCAAAGCATCTCAAACTTAATGTCCAGAACCGAGTCCTTGGCTTCTCCCCACTCCACCTCTACCCCTTGCCAACTTGCTGCCCCCTTGGCCATTCCCAGTCTGTAGAAATGGCACCACCATTTATGCAGTGACTTGGGCCAAAACGAGTCTTGACTCTGCTCCCCCAACCCCTTTCTCACCACCTCCATGGAGGCCATCAGCCAGGCCACCGGCAACTTCGGTCTAGGCCACTTGCCAGAGCCTCTCCCTGGCTTCCTTGCTCCTGTACTCGATCATCTCCCTTCTGCTGTCCACGCAGTGGTGGGAATGACCTCTTTACAACGCCAGTCAGCCACGCCACTCTCTTCCCCTCAGCTCTCTGAGGCTTCCCAAGACATGGAGATTAAAATTCCAAATCCTTACCATGGCCTGCAGCACCATACGTAATTTGGCCTTCAGTTATCGCTCCAACTTCATTTCTTAAAGGGGAGAATTTCCAATATTCTCCCTCCTGTTTAACCAGGCTATCACATTGCCTCCTTGTTATGCTGCCAACATTCCAAGAACTTTTCCAGCTCAGGGCTGACGTTGTTGCTGTTCCTCTACCTGGGAGAGTCTTCCAAATGTCTACATTCTGCATTTCCACAGTTCATTCAGGCCTCTCCGCAACTGTCGCCGCCTCAGAGAGGCCGTCACTGACAGTCCTCCTGAGAACAATGTGTGCACACACATGCTATATCCTCTAATCTTCGTTTTCTATTCTGCCAACTAATTATCTAGTTATTACCTGCCACTCTAGTGTAGTACAGTAGAGAATCGTATCCAAGCACTCAGGGCAGTGCCTGGCGGTAGTTAGGCACTCAAATATTTGTTGAATGAATAAATAGAGTCAAATTATAAACATGTAAATATATTTAAAATACATTTTACACATTAACTTCATCTCATCATGATTTGTTATCAAACCATACACCTTAAGCACCAAATCTTTTATGTGCTATTTGTCCCCAAGATACCATCTCTACTCTTTGTCCCCTTAAATTTGTCCAGCAATTATTGGTTGAGTAGCTTCTCTGTGCCAAGGGGTATGAAGTACAGTGGTGAACAAGACCGACAGTCCCTGTCTCTTGGAGTGTGGGAGCATCCCTGTCTGTGATCTCAGATGTAGCCACGTCAGCATTAAGCAGGTGGTTCTATCCTACGTGTGCCCATGGGTGAGAACAGAAAATAGCTCACACTTATGAAAACATTTACACATGGAAAAGGAAAGAGTCTAGTTTTTTTTTTTTATGAAGAAATTTTATTTTTAGCATTTTTTTTTTTTTTAAACTAGACTTTTAGATGATCATCGGCAAGTTTTTTGTGTACACTCGTTAACTCCCCCTGCAGGTCAATCAGTGCAACTCACATTCTGGAGAGAATCTCCGCCAACTATACTTCACAATGGGCAAAAGAAAAACTTACTCATCGTGTCATTTGGAACAATCTTGATGACATATGGCGTTCTACTCTTCTAGATTAATAACAGAAAAGCAAAAATGTTTTTTCCCTGAGATTAACTTATGAAATAAAATCTTGCCTAACAGTGGGACTTCCTAAAAGATTCTTTTGCTTACTAGACAAAACCAATGTGCTTTATAAGCAGGAAAAACTTAAAAAAAAAAAAAAAAAGCTAGAGCAAAGCTAGTTGGAAAAGAGATGGAAAACGTAGAATAGAATGCAGGAAAAATTCGGCAAAGCAGTATCTTGCTATTTCTGAAGAGTGAATTTTATTTATGTGATATACTTGTCACACACACCAGGCTGGGGGCATTAAACTGAATACCCTTCAAAGGTTGAGTCTCAAATTTCTGACCAATCCCTGGTCGTGTTGCCTTTATGTGTCTACTGCATGAATCACATCTGCCTTACAAAGAAATGCCAAGACAACATGTCCCTTCTGGTCATGTTCTCTCCCACAGAACCCCACATTTGGCTTTTTTCTACATGATTTCAGGGAAGAGTTATTACAGAGAGGCCACAACTGTTTTATATTTGACCAGCTTTACATATGTTGAGCCCTGACCTCGGCTTACTCAGCAGCGGCCTGGGTTTGCCAGGCGCAGCTTGAGACCATTAGGAGTCAGGCCCTTCGGAGAAGAAAAACCCTAAGGAGATAGAAGCCTCCAGTACAGCACAATGGACTTACCTGGCAACTTAACACAATTTTGTTTATCTCCGTTGTCAATTTCTCAAGTGTTTTGAGCACAGTGACTGGAATAACTATATCAAAGAGACAGCTTTTTGGAACTGTCTCATGTCATAGCTAAGATGACAGAACAAAAAACTCATGGACCAAAGATTCGAGACACAGGGGAATAAAGAGCTCTCAGTATCTTGAGGCGTGGAGGGTCCACAGACATCCACCCAGGAATGAATGCGAGAAGCACTGATTCTCAGAGATTCGCCTATTTTGCGATGCTTCCGTCTCTCTGCAATTCTGGACCAGTGAGTTTATATTTACTTAGTTGTTCAAATATATGCAATTAGTAAGTGAAGAAAGTAATTATGAATTTCAAATTTGAGATCCCTCTGGTGCCTTTTTTGTCCTAGGCAACCCCCAGAGTTGATGCAAAAGCTGAAAATATTCAAAGCCATCTGTAGAGGTGAGAAGGAGGGGTCTTCTCATTAATACATATGTATGATGGTTTTTTCCTTATATGAATTAATATTTAAATGAGAAATTATTTCATCAAAGAACACCTGACAACCAAGGTCTTCAAACTTTTTTTTAAAATGTGATAGGCCTTTTAGATGGAGCCAGGAAGCAGATAATGGACTACTCACGTTACCTACGTTTGTTCTAAATATGTGATTCCAGCGCATGAGTTCCGCGTACCTGGAAAAAGGCAGAACTTTTGTGGTAATTTAAACATTCGAGTCCCCTGGTGCCAGTAAGAATTGCCAGTGCAATAAGACCCGATCTGTGTGGGTTTTTTTTTTTTTTTTTTTAATAACAGACTAGCACAGCTAATATGGAATCGAATCCCTACTTAAATAAATTGTCTTGCCATGGTATTGTATAATAGTAAATTTCATGCACATAGACTAAACCATACATAGGTCTTTTTAAAAACTCCTTGAGCTGAATTTTTGAAGTCCAAATAATTTTTATATACGGCTCCAAATTTCATACATTCTTGAGAAAGTGTGACTTGGTAAAGTGCACAGCTTTTCAACTTAGAATTTTATAAGAGTGAATCTTATGTACAGCTATACACTGCAAATATCAGGGGATCTTGGAACCTCCCTACCTTTTCTCTAACCCACATATCCCCCACACAGATACATAAATATAAACACATACATAGGCCGGGCGCAGTGGCTCACGCCTGTAATCCTAGCACTCTGGGAGGCCAAGGCGGGTGGATCGCTCAAGGTCAGGAGTTCGAGACCAGCCTGAGCAAGAGCGAGACCCCTGTCTCTACTATAAATAGAAAGAAATTATCTGGCCAACTAAAATATATATAGAAAAAATTAGCCGGGCATGGTGGCGCATGCCTGTAGTCCCAGCTACCTGGGAGGCTGAGGCAGTAGGATCACTTAAGCTCAGGAGTTTGAGGTTGTTGTGAGCTAGGCTGACGCCACGGCACTCACTCTAGCCCGGGCAACAAAGCGAGACTCTGTCTCAAAAAAAAAAAAAACAAAAACCACACACACATATATATATATATATAAATTTTTTTTTTTTTTTACCATGAAACAGAATTAATGATGAGAGCAACTTCTAGATACCATGAAAGAAATGTTTAAGGCAAAGGAGTTGGGTCGTCATACTCAACAATCATTAGATTTAGGGACTCGAGAAATAAATTTTTACTTTGACCTTGTCACTGACATCTGTATGAGCCTGTATAAGTTACCATCTGTATTATCGTGATCAGTAATTTTTTTGTGTCTAAAGATAGGTGCTTCTGGGAACATAAGGATGAACATGAAGCTGTAGCAGTGGGAAAATAGACCAAATTGCTGCCCTAATTCTCCTTTTCTGTCCTGATGAAATCCTAATGTCTTATTCACTACTTTTCCTCAAAGCCTTCTTAATTTCCTTTTTCCTTGGCCAGACTGTGGTTGCTTTTAGCTCCATGAAGGAGCTACCGCTTCTCCAGCAGAAGATACTCACGAACTCTTTGTATAGCTAGGTGCTGAAATTTCAATGGTAAATAAATGAACACATACCAGATTTGCTTTTATCAAGCTTGTTTTATAGGGAATATCAACTTACAGCATATCATTAACTCATTTTAGAGCTATATTTCTGGAACCCCTTACTTTTGGCTCAATGGGAGGAATTTTTCCCCCCAGAAGTTCTTTTGCTCACTGGAAGGAGAGTAAGGGCACGTGCTTTGTTTCCATACCTTTGTAGTATGTTGCCACATCAACAGGAACGACGATGACTTTGGTATCTTCGTAGCGTGTCATTTGGGTCTGATGCCTCCAGTTGTGCGTGGCCGTGCAGGGTCCCTGTGCCGTCACCTGGTGTCGAGGGAGGCTGTGCTGCTATGATGCTGTAGTGCGGTCCTGAGAACGTCTTTGCCACCTTCTAATTAGTAATGATGAAGATAGACGTTTGTGGAGTTCACGGTTTCATAGACCATAGAGACAATCCCCTAAGCTTGCATGAAGTGGCAGAATGGGAGCTCCCTCAATGAGTTGCTCAGGGCAGCTGTTCTGTCGGCAAAAAGACCCTACTCTTGCTGGTCAGACCGGAACTCATCTTTTGGGTCCAGTTCTGTGCACGTGCGCACACACCCCCACCCACACACCCACGTTTGTGAGAGTCCAGAATTCATCAGGTTTCCGAGATGACTTGAAAACATTAAATGTTGAAGAAACTAGAAACAATTGGCCTAGAAAAGAGAAGAGCTGTGGGAGGCCAATGAGGGAGGTCTGCAAACAGGGTTGTCTTGTAAAAACTGATTGGGGGTTGCCCTACAGGGCATGACTAGACCAACGGGCAGGCAAGAGCATGGCAAATTTAAGCTCAACCTGAGGACAAACTTTCTAATTAGTGCTGTCTAAAGATGGCCTGTGCTGCCTTGGGACACTGTGAGCTTCCTGTCGTTGGGGGCATTGAAGCATGAGCTGGGTGACAACATGGCAAGGATTTTGCCGGAGAGTTGAACCACAGGCTTGGAGAAAATGCTGGATTAGATGATGTCTGACATCTCTTGCACATCTGCGACTTTCTAATTATGTAGAAGCAGCGTTCCGCGCTTCCCCGAGGGCTTTGTGAGCGCAAGATGGGAAAACTGAGAATGGTACTCGGAGAGCTGCCGGAAGGGGATTCTAAAATGGGGCGATCCCAAACGGCTAGAAATAACCATTCCCACAAACACGTGTTGAAAATCGGGCAAAGCCAGGCTGCCTCATTCTGAAGTCCCTGGAAAAGAAACCACTGGGGAAATGTAGGATGAATTTTTTTTTTTTTTTTTTTTTAGAGATGATCGTTAAAACCTCATGCTGATGATGAAATACTACAGGGAGATAAGCTCTAGAAGCAGCTTATATTGTTGTTAATCTCACTACAGCTGTCACCTGTCCCTGCACTAGGGGCCACCCAATCAAGCACGGGCCCCCTGTGGCCCTGGACTGTGCTCTAAAGGGAGCTGCGTCCGTGGTCTCCCCGCTCTGAACGACACAGTCCTGATGTCCAACGGTCAGTTTGGAGTCTCCCCCTTCAAGGGTTTGTATAGAATAACCCTGAGGCATCATGCGGGGAGGGTGGAAACTCTTAACTTGAAACTTTATAAAACTAGTACGAGAAACAGAATGAAGGAACCCATATGAATTTTATATGGCTTACTATAGACATTTAAGCATATATGCTTAAAAAAAAAAAAAGGCAATAAATGCCACAATGCATTTGGTTTAACTCCAGTCCTCCTTCACAAAGGAATAGGTATAGTCTTTGGCTAGCTGAAAAGACTTGAGGTGCAGGTACTCTATCAACTCTCGCTCTGCATGCATAGCTATCTCCGACCCTCTCAGCCACTGCATGTATCCGTGCAATGCTGGGACAGCAGAAAGATGGCTCCCCTGTGCTCCAGTGTACAGCTCTGCAAAATGCCTCTCCTTGTGTCGTGGCATCTTTCCTTCCCATCTGTCTGCTCTGTGAAGCTTCTGGTCTGTGGCATCCTGACAGTAGGAGCAGTTCTCGTCAACCATACTGGATGTTGGAGGGGAAAAAAGCCATTTACAAGCTGAACAGGAAGGAAGACGTTGCTTGCCCTCGGAGAGATCGCGGTTTAACACTCCCAGACTCCTCCTGCAAGCTATGAGAAATGGACTTTGGTTTTTTAAAAATCGGTAAATGAGGCTGCTGGACTGTGGTTCCCTTCATTGGTCTCTGCTTAGTCCCATCATATAAATATGATTGGCAGTTTTGAGTCAAGCCTCAAAAGAACAGAGAAAAGCAGTCATTAAACAAACAACAGAAAACAAATGCCATCCAGTTTTCACCTTCTGTTTGTCTCTGAATATCAGATGTTTCCTATTTCCTCAGCCAGAAGTAACTGGTCCCACCTGTGGAGACCCTAAGGCATATGCCCCATGTCTCTTTCACGGCACCCCCTCTGACCGTCCCTGAGGTGGGAAAAGCTGCATGGGGACAGAATTGTGTCAGGCTTGCCAGTAAGCTAACATCTGCAGGGAGAATGTGGGTGGCGCCACACCCCTTCCCCTTAACCTGTAGGGAGGAAGAAGGGGTTGAATGCCTGGGCTCCTGGGAGAGAGGAATTAGATGCCTCAGTCAGGCCGTGTGTCCAGAATTTGCATGGAGCTAAATCTAGGATGTTTAAGGGAGAAAAGAGGGGCAACTTCAAACCATATCCACTAATTGAGATCGCCACGATTGTTACACCGTCCTTTTGTCCAAACTGCAGGAGATCGAAGAGGGGGAAGCTGTCCTACCTCTGCGCAGCAAGCTCTTCCTTTGACTATTTGTCAGTAAAATGACAGGGCTGCTGTACTTGCTTCCTGGCACATATTACATGGCTGTGAAATAAACAAGTTCAGTCTTTCTGGGTCTCCCCCATACTCTTCCTCATGCTCACACCACATTCACACCAGCGGAAAGAAAGATTCTCTGCCGCTAGCGGGGGTTTGTCTACAGTGAACCCAGCTGCTCATGAGATGAGCGCCAGGACAAGCGCGTTAGCCCCTTCTCCACCTCGGATCTTCAAACACCACGACAGTGCATCAACTAGAGAGTCCCTGTGAGCAATTTACAAGGTGGCCGGTGAGAGCCACAAATCAGCTTTCCAGGGAATTTATTTCCAAGTAAATTGATACCTGAGTTATTAATTGAAGTGTCATCCCTGCCAACAACTTAATACGACAGCCAGCATTTGCAAATCCAGTGAGAAATTTGTGCTCAAAAAATGTAAATTAAATAGTCCCTGCGGGTTGCTCCCCGGCAACTTGGATTTTGCCCGGCAAGTTGATTCCATGCATAAGTCTGAAGTCTTCTCGATTCTTAGGAGCCGCTTCTGTCGCGTGGCGGCTGCTTGTCCAACATGAACGTGACACGACAATGCAACCCTACACACGAGCACGCCGCCGAGATCCTTCCAAACATCAGAGTTTCCCCTAAGATCAGAGAGCGCGTTTGAGCTCAATAATTGAGGTTTTGACCTGAATGTTTGCCGTTTCTTATCTTTTAGGAGTTCTTGCTGCAGAGAGTTCCCAGAGATAACCTCATTAGGATAAGGGAGGTTTATAGAAAAAGAAAGAGACATAGTTATTACAAAAGCCTCTTCCAGGAATTGCATTTAGTTGGCTAATCCCCGAGTTCTTTTGTGTCAGCTTTCTCCATGATTGCTTCCTGGGCTCGTTATTTTTGTTCTCTCCTGACACAGGCTTTATGCGTGATGGGAAACACCAGGGAATTGAAGACAGGACATTGAATAAAGGCGCGCGGCACGTTAGCCGTGGCCAGGTAGATCAGGAGTGACGGCCAGGCCATGTGTGAAGGACATGGCCACAGATTCCGACTGCCTTGCTGGGCTGTGTCGGGAAGGATTTTCTAATTTGTGTAAAGGTGAATCCACTCACCTGGCTGACCGTCCGTGGTGATGTTAGGACAGACGCTCTCACTGCACTTGAGCAGTTGTCTTCAGAAGATCGCCTAATTTACAGCCACCCAGTCGTTGACTCCTCAGTTTCAAGAGTGCTGAGAAGAGCTATTTGTTGATATAAGAGCACAAAGTCATGAAGATTTGGGCTGGTGAGGGTCGGATAACCACGGGGATGTCATTTCATTGGTGCGATCTTTTTGCTTAAGGTTTTACAAACGAGGTCCTAATTCCCGAGAGTGGAAGTGAGTTATGTTCTCGGGCAAGGAAGATGCAGAGAGCTGGTGTCTCAATCCATTCAGGCTGCCGGAACAAAATGCACTAAATTTGGGTGGCTTATAAACAACAGAAATTTATTTCTCACCATTTTAGGGGCTGGGAAGTCTAAAATCGGGATGCTGGCAGGTTGGGTGCTGGTGAGGGGGTTGCTTTCTCAAAGCTGGCGCCGTCTTGCACCTCACGTGGTGGGAGGGGCAAACGAGCTCCCCAGGGCCTCTTGGACAAGGACACTGATCCCATTGTGACGGATCTGCCTACATGACCTAATCATCTCCCAAAGACCCCACCTCCATATACCCCCGTCTTTGGGCTTAGGATCTCAACATGTGAATTTTAGGGGAACACACACGTTCAGACTGTAGCAGGCAGGAAAGGAATATCTCCAATCCCATCGTCTGGCCCAGTAGAGTATGGACTGTCCCTGCTGTCCCTTCGTGACCTGACTTTCCTATGGCCCGATAACCGTGCTGTGAAGGAAGGTGACAGGCAGATCAGTGTCCGTCTCGGCTGTGGTAGTGCATGGGCAAGGGCTGGGATGAAGAGAGAACCCCCAGACCTTACTTCTTCTCCATCATCCTTGTCTCCAACCCTGGTCCTTCTTGGGGACTTCTGCAGTCAAATCTAGCCATGCCTCATCTGTTATCAACTTCAGCCAGGGCCACCAGGGAGCCCTGTTTATGCAAGTTTCACAGGTCTAAGGTCTTGTCTGTCCGCCTTGCAGCTCTGAAGTCTCACCGGTCAGCAATTCTGGAATAATGACCCACACTATCAGGCACGCGTGAACCTGATCTGTGGCAGAAACCAGTTGGTAAATGTGCTGTATGGAGTAGACCTTTCCAATAAAGCATTACAGCTGGCTATTTGGAATACTCTGTCCAAGTATCAAAGTACTTTTAACAGAGGACTAGTAAGCAAAATCAGTGGTGGTCACATAAAAGATAAAGAATCAAAGCAAAGGACTTCGATCAGGCTGTATTAATTTTTTTCTATGGGGTCTTGCTTGCTCTATTGCCCAGGCTGGTCTCAAAGTCTTGGCCGCAAGTGATCTTCCTGCCTCAGCCTCCCCAGTCTCTGGGACTACAAGCGTGAGCCACCATGCTCAGCCAGTCAGGCTGTATTAGCACCTAACAAATCGTTGTAACAGCACCTATATTTCTAAAGTGTTCAACCTTTGCAATACCCGAATGTGTGTGACTGTGAGATTTAGGATTTCTCTTCCTGCGATGTCAGGGTTGCTGCCGATAATTTTGTTTCTTTTTCTTTACTGATTACCTTTGATCTTGGACCTTTGCTCTGGGCCACTACTTTACACTGTGCGGCTTATTCCATCCAGGAAGACCTTCAGACGTGGCCTGTGTGCAGTGGAGCCATTCATTACAGATTAATTAGCAACATCTAATGGCTTTTCAAAGACTGGAATGAACTAGACTCTTCCCTAGGTTTTCTGTTGGAGCAACATTCATGACCTGGTTTAAGTATAAAGGAAATAACTCTCATACTTTTGCCAAATTACAAGATGGGCACTGACATAAAAATTACTAGAAATCATGTTTTTCCAGTAAAAAAAAAAAAAAAGCTACAACCAAAGTCCTATTTCGGTAAGCCCTGGGCACTGGACGCTGTGGACGGGAACTCAGAGTGGCTAATGCCTGTGTCGTCTCACCCAGGCCAGTGAAAGACGCGTTCACCTCGTCGTGTCACGCCGGGTTCGGCAGCAGAGCCCCAACATCTTTCAGGAAGCCGGCTGGGACAGCGATGGCAGCCAGTCCCCGGGGCCGGGGCAGAGGAGCAACACGCCCAAGGTGAGGCCCAGCCGGGGCACGTCCACGGCTCCTGCAAGGAGCTATTTCTTGGAAAGGCTGCTTGCTTTAACATTTCTAAGTGTCATCTCTGGACTTTGTCACTTAAAGAAACACTCTGACTTGTAAAACTATAAAGTCCCATCTTCAAGACTTGGTGAGATAACATGTGTCTCCCATTCAAGCAGGAGAGAGGAAAGTGCAGGAAAGTTTTGAAATCTGATCATGGAGACCTCATATGGGGACCTAATTTCTAGTCTAAGCCCAAATAGATGTCATGTTTTTACCAAGAGACGTTTAAGGACTATATTTTCCATTCACTTGGAAATGAAATAAGAGGTTTACTTGGTTTTCTGGTTTTTGAATTTCCCAGTCTGCCCAGAAACTAAAATAATGATTCTCCTGCTATTTTTAATATGTTTGTGTTTGCCGAAGGGCCCAGAAAGATAATTTTTTTTTTTTTTTTTTTTTTTTTTTTTGAGACAGAGTCTCACTCTGTTGCCCAGGCTAGAGTGAGTGCCGTGGCGTCAGCCTAGCTCACAGCAACCTCAGACTCCTGAGCTCAAGGGATCCTCCTGTCTCAGCCTCCCGAGTAGCTGGGACTACAGGCATGCACCACCATGCCCGGCTAATTTTTTCTATATATATTTTTAGCTGTCCATATAATTTCTTTCTATTTTTAGTAGAGATGGGGTCTCGCTCTTGCTCAGGCTGGTCTCGAACTCCTGAGCTCAAAGGATCCGCCCACCTCGGCCTCCCAGAGTGCTAGGATTACAGGCGTGAGCCACCGCGCCCGGCCTAGAAAGATAATTTAAACACTCATGTGACATTAGGGAGTGGTGGGGATTGGGGCAAACCATAGAGCACGTGTCCTAGCTTACAGCATTGAAATCCAAAAAAATTTTTGAACTCTGTGGATGGAGCAGAATGCATCTGTGGGTGGAATCTGTTCTTCAGGCCACCAGTTTGCAGACTCTCTTTAAATGAGGTGACTCAGCCCAATTTGTACAGAAGTCTGTGGCTTCTGTTAGAGGCAGTGAATTAACCTTTCCATTTGGATGCATGGCTAAGCAATACAACCTTGTTTAGCCCAAATTAAGAGTCCGGTAGCTTTGGCTTGGCATCCTTTTGTGATGGCAACGAGCTTGTATCGGTCATTTCCCCTGGGTTCTGGTTTCGTTATATCACTTGTAACTATTAAACAAAAGAAAATCTTATAGGTAGCCCATTCTTCTTGCAGCAGAGAGTAGAGAATGCTCTTTCCCTTCCACGTCAAGCTATATTTTAGTTGGAATAACTTACAAGTTGAGTTTTTGAGCAATATATGTAGAAACAATACCCAAATTTTGATTTTGGAACATCTCTGCTTTATACTCTGTTAATTACAGAGCCTATAAGGTACATCCCCCTCCCTATTCTCCAGCAAGCCATGCCCCACGCATTCATAAATTCCATTTTTATTTATAATCAATCTAGACCAAGTAGATCCTGCTAAAAATGTTTAATGGACAAGAACTCCCTTATGTCTTTTTTGCTAGTAAATACCATTAGCATGTTTAAATTAAACTGATAGTCTTTATTAATGGAAAACTAGTTGATTAGCTTAATTGACTAAAGTTTCTAATTAATTTTAGTTGAATTAACTAGAATATATTATATCCTAATTCATTAAATTAACAGAAGATGAGGTTTCCATCCACCAACCCATCATGAATGGAGGATCTGATCACAGTTTTGCTGCAATCCTCTGTCCTGTTTCTTAATTCCTGGAAACATACAAAGGGGCCCAGCAGGAAATTGTAATTATTTTCATTTAAATTTATATTGTATCTGCCTTCTGAAATGCCTTCACAAAAAAAAGTGGCATTTTTAAAATAAAGCTAAGACACACAGGGCTCTTTGGTTTAGTTTTTTATGTTCCTACTAAAATTTTGATTTAGAAAACAGTGTGACTTGTTGAAAATAGCTTAAAGGATTCAAAGAAATAACCAAAGAAGGCACACCAGGATTTGTGGGACAGAAAGCTTTTAGCTGATTGACAAGTTAGGAAATGACAGTCACCAAATAAATGTAGGAGCGTGGTTACCTCTATGGGAGAGGAAAGGAATCTGACCGGAGAGAAATCACACCTGGACTAACGGTATGCGGAACATTTATTCCTGATGTTGGGTTTGAGGGACATGGGTCGGTCATCATATTGTTATTTATACTTTTTTATTGGCCTAAAATGTTTTAAAAATTCAATCCAGGTAACGTTGCTGAAGAAGAAATGAAAACATATTTTTAAAAAATTCAAGGCAAATATGAAATATAAATGTTTTATAGTTCAAGTGATAAATGCACAGATGTCCTTGATATTTTTTAATCCGCTTGAATTATTTCATCATACATTATGTTTTTAAACATTAGGGAACATGCCAAGGTGTCCAAAGTCAGGAAGCAGGGGAGTAGGGAGGAAAGACAGATGGAAAAGATGATCTGTCCTGTTTAACTCTCCTCCTCCCCAGCCAAAGTTGGCCAACTCTGGGGTGAAGGTTTCACAGGGAGACTTGGGTTTTTCCATTGCTAACGTGAGTCTCTCTGGTGGGGAGAATAAATGGCCACAGGAGCACAGGCAGGGCACAGGGACACGGGTCTTATTTGTGGCACTCCAGTCATTCTGTCAACTACACATCTCTCTGCTGGTGCAAGCCTGTCTGGTAAGCACCGGGGAGGTGTGAGAGAAGACACTGCATGAACTATGGTTACTTTTTTTTTTTAACTTAGAAAAAAATTCCTGATGTTCATAAATGGTAAGAATATTTTTGAAATGCTGATTCACTACTATCAGGATTAAATGACTCACTTGAAAAATTTTGGGTTTGGTTCACTCTGTGTGCTTAAGATTTCCCTTTTGTAGCTTTGCACGGTGGCAGCATTGTAGCCAATGAGGAGTATCCGAGGTGCGATTATCGCTGGTTACAAACTTTTCCCAATACCCCACCAAGACAACTTGAAATATAGTCAGCATTGGCAATTACCGACGGTCTCTACGGAAACTGAATTTAAAAAAAAAAACAAGATTTCCCTTTTGAAATGTAAACTTTCTGTGAGTTAGTCTGTGGAATTTGGGATAATGTGACTCTGTTATGGCAGGGGGTGGATAAGGGGAGGGTTTTCTGCGCGAGTCTTTCTCTGTGATTTCAAGGACCACCATCATGTGTATTCAGTGTCTATAATTTGTGCAGCCCTGGTGGTTTCTGCATGTAGCGAGTGCAAACCCACATGTGAATACGTGTGCCGTGTTTCTCTGTCTGTGCCTTCAGCCCCTCCGCCCTGCAGTTACTTGCCGTGAGAAGGTTGTGAGTGTACGAAAAGACTCCAGTGAATCTCTCGGCATGACTGTTGCAGGAGGAGCATCACACAGGGAGTGGGACTTGCCCATCTATGTCATCAGCGTCGAGCCCGGAGGAGTCATAAGCAGAGATGGAAGAATAAAAACAGGTAAAAAGTAAACGGACGTAAGGCACTGGGGTGGCAGAGTATTAAGGGAAATTAACAGCTCGCCGTCTTAGGTGACTGTTTCCAGAATTAGCTAGAGGACGCGAGAGGGATCTGGGAAGGACATCTGTTACCCATTGACGATGATTGGTTCGAGCATCGTTGCTAGATCGGGTTTTACTCCTCTTAGTTCATGTGGGTCTATGTGGGCCAACTTGCCTGCTAGTAAAGCTAGAACCTCCAAACTGTCCCGGTAATTAACAGGGAACCGCTATGGTTCTGAGCAAGTTGTCTCTATTAAATGACATAATTTGACTCCATTCCTTCCAAGTGATTCTTCACTGGGTTGATCCAGTGACACAACAGATTCCTGAATTGGTCCATTTTATGGGTTGGATAGGAGAAGTCATTTGATAGATTTGATTCAGTGAATATTTATTAAGTGAAAGTACCATGCTAGGTACTTTCCCATTGCTGCCAAGTCTTTCAGCACTTTACTCTCACATGTTCTGGGATACCTGGAGTAAAGGAAGGTGAGATCAAATTTCCCTCTACAAATATGTGTCCGTAACAATATTGTCAATTCATATGAAGGAGTGGCTCAGATGGACGAGGGATTATGCCACGGAAAGGTCCACATTCAAGAGACAAAATGTGACGTTTCCGAGGTACAATTGCTCAGCCCGAGGAGCCATGGGGAGGGGGGTGTGTTAAGGGGTTTAGTCAGCCAGCGATGGGCAGAGAGGGCTCGAGGCCTTTCCCATCTCTCCCCCTCGTCATTTTGCTCCTGCTGTGGTTATTCTTGATAAAAAAGATGATAAGGGAGGCAGAAAAACAGGAAGATGATAAAAGAAAAAATGGGGGTAGAGGAGATAGGTATTGTAATTTCTCTTGCTTTTCTGCAAGCACCTGGTTGGAGAGTGATGAGGCCACATAGTGACTTGTTAGCAAGTTCTCTTGCTAACGAGCTAGAGGATCATATGATACGATGTATGGAAATGGTCCCACACGTAGTAGGTGCTTAACCAATGGTAGCTCTTTTCACCTTTGTAATGAATAGAAATGTTAACTCTTCTTTTCACCTCTTTAAGAGCACAGTTGCAAACCCATTTTTCCTAACTACTATAGACTCCTCTGCCAGACACTCTCGTGGGTAGTTGCTTATTCATTGATTCAATCCATATTTATTGGGTGTCTCCTACAGACCAGGCTCTGTGCAAGGGCTGGAGCTTTCGCCAAGTGCTTCCACTTTGTGCTAAAAACAGGAAACAAGAAAGGGAGTGAAAAAGTAGGTTTTCTTTGATTAAATAGTGAACAAGGCTAATTTATCTTCCTCCTTCCCTCCCTTCCCCACACAAGAGTTAGCAGAGCCTTGGAAAGCCCACACTGTTTACCATTTGCTCTGTGAAAACCCAGCCTCACCTCAAACATGAGGGGCTGGTGACACGTCCCTTGCCTTCTCCACGTCCCCACATGCCAGTCAGTCCCTGCCCCTTGCACTTTAAATAGAAGTTCCTGTTTATGTCCTCACTAAGGACGGCTTCTGCTTTTCTGGCCATCAGGTGACATTCTGTTGAATGTGAATGGGATTGAACTAACGGAGGTCAGCCGGAGTGAGGCAGTGGCGTTATTGAAAAGCACGTCCTCCTCGGTGGTGCTCAAAGCTTTGGAAGTCACGGAGCACGAGCCCCAGGAAGACTGCAGCAGCCCAGCACCCCTGGACTCCAACCACAACATGACTCCACCCAGCGACTGGTCCCCGTCCTGGGTCATGTGGCTGGAATTACCACGGTGAGTCCCAGCGTGACATCCCTGTGGGAGGAAAAGATTACATTTCTTAAACCACTCTTTCACTCTCTTGGGCTGATTCGTGGTATGAGCATCTTCATAAGACCCAGTCTTGGTTGTGGGACTGTTTGAAATGATTCCGTCTTCCCGTTTGTAACTGAAAATGCGTGCAGGTAATCCTAGGGCAGGTAATCCTGGATGTGGAAACGCCGGTAGGTATTCATGTGTTCATGCAGAAGGGAGCTCAGGGGACAGGGAGTGGGGCAGAAACCCAGTCTGTGCTCCTGCTGGAAGTGTAGCCCGGACTCTGCTCGTTTCCTCTGAGTGGAGAGAAAGGACGTGCAATGTAGTGACAGCAGAGGGGACCTGGCGAGTCTCGGTGTCCCTCCTCTCCCAGCAGCTCCATGACAGACACGGCACACGATTCAGAGGGTTCCGGAGAGTGTAAAGAGAATGGAAAGTGAGCGTTTCCATCCCCACCTCCCTCAGGCCCTCGGATCCGTCCGGGGGAAGGGGAATCACCGTTACCAGTTTCTTGTGTATTTTTCCAGGGAGAGTCTACGTCAGAGGTTGCAGGTTTTTCTGACAAGGGAGTTGAGGCTTTGAGGGCCCCGTGATCTCTGCGGCAACTGCTCAGTTCTGCTGTTGTGGGTTGAGAGCAGCCACGGACGACACGCGAAGGAGTGGGCATAGCCATGTTCCGACAGGATTTTACATAAAAACGGGTGGTAGGCTGGGCTGTGGTTTGCTGACCCCTGGCCTTTGGGTATATGTTTACGTACATGTACACACGATGGTAGTGTATACACACTCTTATGTACCATGCTTAAAAAAAAAAAAAAATCTACCTTGGGTATCATGATAGTCATTGCGACGTCGTATTGTCCCCCGGCAGTAGGAAATGGTGAAATAAGTTATGTACATCTGTGCAGAGTGTGACCGGCTGCTCAGATATCAAGTTATCGCGTCCTACTCTGTGCCTTTGGGACTGTAGGCACCGCATCACGGCGACCTAGAGGGAATGAGAGGCCCAGCTCAATCCCTTCCCTCCATGTGGTGGCTGGTCCTCTTGCCCAGTGCTCAGGGAAACTGCGAGTTTGGTTCTTTTCAGGGACTCCGGCTATGCGCTTATTTAATATCTTTTCTATTTCCTGTCTTTCATTTTCTCTTGCATCCTTTTCAACTCTGCTTATTTCCTTTCCTTTCTCTTGGCTTATTTCTATCCATCCTTCCATCCCTAACTGTTTTCCACAGTATAGCTTTTCCTTTGCAGCCACTTCCTTTCTGTGGTGTTTTTATTGTTCTCTTCCACTTCTTTCCTCTGTCCTGTCATGTCTTGTCTTCTCTCGTCTTACCACATCTTCCCCGAGATCTTGTCTCTGCACCGAACTCTTGTTTAGGGAGCAATTACTTCAGAAGTATTTTTCATTTGCAGTAACGTGGTGGTTATAAATTGCATTTTCTGCAGCATTTCATTTCTGTGGCAGCATTTTTTCTGGTGAATGGTTTTTATTTGTTGCTGTTTTTCCTGTTACTTCCTTTCTATCGCTTTCTTTTGTGGTGTATCTCTGCTGGTTCTTACAAATCTTTGAGGCAAACTTTTCTGAGCGGCTCTCTGCTGAAGGTTCATAGCATGGGGAGGAACCAGGCCCGTATTCCAGATGTTAGAAATGTCTCTCTGTGGCTCTGGGTTGCGTGTGTGTTTCTTTACTTCTCCCAAACCCACGACGCCAGCCCGGCAGGGCCCTCACAGCCCAGTCTCCCTGCTCGGTCTCACGCCGCAGCCCACACCTACAGGTTGGCTCTTGGGTTCGCACCGACTCACCTGTGCCTTCTCCTCTGCCAACCCGGGCCCAGGCGAACCCTGCCAGCCGCCAGCGGCCTATGTCTCATGTTCCCTTGTGGAAGGGCATGTTGGCCATTGGAGTGGGCGTCCGCTGAGACCCCAGGCTCTCCTAGCTTGTTCTGTGCTCTCAGCTACAGGGATCCTCTCTTCCGTCTTCTCTCTCTGCCTGCTTTCGGCAGCTCTCTCATATGTAGTGGCTCTTTGTTTTGTTTAAGATGGAGTTTGCGTTTGTTTCTAAGTCTCCTAGCTGCCTTTGTAGTCATTTTTAAAAGCAGAAGGGGAAACACAAGCTTTGCTCTGCCATTTTGAAACTAGACGTCTGTCCACCCTGGTATTTTCCAGAAGTCCTTAGTCCCCCTGTATCAGGCCCTCAGGTGGTCTCGGATGTGACCCCGGGCTGTAATCCTGCCTCAGCTTTCGTGGGTGTGGGGGCATCTGCCCGCATCTCTAGTCTTGGCTGCTCAGAGCTCCCAGAACCTGTTTCCCCCTGACTGATGCAGTGTTTGGCATGAGTGATGCTCTAAGAATGTCAAGCCATTCGTCATACAGCAAAAGTGGTTATACCTGAACTGCTAGGGATGTAGGCTACAAATAGATTATTTTTTAGTTCACAGAAATTTCTAAGTTACAGCTCTCCGTAGTCAAACAAGATCTTGAGGACACCGATTTGCCCTAGAGTAGGATGCGGCCGGTTACCAAATGTTCTCCACCAATGAAGAAAAATGACAGGACATGTCAGCAGGTCTAGAAACAGGAAATCCACGTAATTATGCTCTCAGGTGCAGGAGGACACAGGAAGAACATGCGCGAAGAGGGCAGTGTTGGTGTGCTGAGCCGGGGGTGCTTGCTTTGAGCCCGTGGGGGGCAGATACAGGCAGCGGCAGAGCGTGAAAGTCGGTCATGGAGGACAGTTAAAATGTGTGTTACCAACAGTGCACCATGTGTGGGAGGGACCCCTGGGTAGCAGCTCCAGACGTCGTCTCTCAGCTGCGCAAATTACCAGGTGCCATTCCATTGGAGGCGATTCAGAAAACACTGAAGACTTTCTGCTTTATTCTCTGCTGGCTCTCGGGGCCAACATTCCACATCTGGAAGTCTTTCCAAACATGCTCTCATCTGGACTAGTAGGATAGCAATACACATTAACTCGTTTCTCCTCTGGCCTAAGAATTTAACCTTTTACTCTCCTGAAACTCTTTAAACATCTCAATAAGGATTATTTCTATTGAATAGCAAGGAAGCAGGTATCGTGGGGTTTTTCTTCTTCTTCTTCTTTTTTTTTTTTTTTGCCAAAGAACTTTCACATTTTCACTATAAGACAGGGGCCCCGTGGGGTCTACCCACCCCGTGCATTGAAAGCGGCAGCCGTGGCTAATACTTACACAGCCCTCTCCGTGTGCCAGGCACTCTTCTAAGAACCTCACGTGTTCTTTGCATTTTTACTCATTGGAAACTCACGTCAACTCTGTGATTAGAATAGTGTCCCGTGTGAAGGCAGGAAACTGAAGCACAGAGTAGTTAAGTAACTTGCCCAAGGTTGCAAGGCTGGTTGACAGGCAGAGCGGGAATTTGAACCAGACCATCTTGCTTTGGAATCTGATTGTAATCACAACAGAATACTGAGTTTGATGAGCGTCCTCACAGGATGCTAAGCCCATATTTACCTTTAATAATTTGAGCCTAAACCATTTGTTTTCTCTGCACCTTAAAGCAAGTTCCAGAAGAGTTTGAATGACACAGACTTGTCACTCGCTGGGTATTTCACATAGCCACCAGCATAACATGTTTAGCTTTCATCATTGCTGTCCTCTGAGGCCTCAGATTTCTTGTCATTTCCCCCATCACCTTCCCTGCATGATGATCGCTCATAAAAGTCACGGTCAACTAGCTATCATTTCAACAACAAAATTATTTGAGTATTTATTTCTGTTATACCTACACCGAACCTAACTATATTTAATGTGGGATACGGATGCATTTTAATGTGTTTACTGTAACAATGGGAAAGCCTCCAAAAGAAAAGAATGCCTAGTGTTTCTGAAGGCCTTTCAATGATTCTGCTTAGCAGGAATTTGTTGAATGAAATAATGTAGTAATGTATTGTGTACCGGGGAAAGCCTCCATGGAGTCCATAATCTTGGTGGGCAACAAATGTCACAACAAATCATCTAAACGTATGAGTTACAAAAGCCTTAATTAAACTATCACGAATGTACTGTAGGCACATAGTGCTTTGAGAACCTAGAGAAGATGTTGGCGTGAATGATGGTACATTTCATCTGGCTGGAGGATACAACCAAAATACGAGAGTAGGAATACCAATTGTTTATTTTCACAGTTGTAGTCAATCACAACCCACTGCAAAACCTCAGTGGCATGCAACCCTAAGAATGCATTTTGCTCCTGAGTCTTTGGGGCTCAGCTGATCCACGCGGGGCTGGGTTGATCTCGGCAGGTGCACTCGTGCATTTGGGCTCTGTGCTGGGCTGTGTAGATGCTGCTGGTCTTGGCTGGCCGTGATTGCTGTCTGGGGTTTGGCTGGCTGTGGCAAACATCCCACTGATGTTCTTATGGTTGAGCCCAGAATCAGATCAGGAGGATACTGCAAAGTTACATAGTAAAGAGCATAGATAACATGGAAGGGTGAGGAATTGGGGCCATTAATGCATTTATTTTGCCACAATAAGGAAGACTAAGGAGATACTAGTTGCTCTGGGCATGTTAAGTTTGAGAGAACAGTGGGACATCCAAGTTCAATAAACATGTCTTAGGCAGCATCTTTAGTCTTTTGCCTAAAGACCCCTCTACACTTTTAAAAAGTATTGATAATCCCAAAGAACTTTCGTTTATGTAGGTTATATCTATGATTATATTTACCTTATCACAAATTAATCTGAGAAATTTTATTGTTATTTAAAATAGTAAACCCATTGTGTTAAAATAATAATTTATTTTTTATGAGAAAAATATTTTTTAAAAACTTAGAAGAATGGCACGGTTTCATATTTTGTGCAGACCTTTTTTATGTCAGGCTTAATAGAAGACAACCTGGATTCCCATAGTTGCTTCTGCTTTCCATCTGTGGCCTTATCATGTGGCCTCTGGAAAATGTCCCATAAGAAAATGAGTGAAAAGGCAAATCATGTCATACCATTATTATGAAAATGGGTTTTGACCTCCAGATACCCTGAAAGGCACACACTTTGGGAACCACACTTTGGGGGAAAGTCTAAGGTAAAGATGGATTTGGGCAGGATATATGCAGATGGTACAGTGTAGGAGCTCAGTGAAATATTGGGGTCCACTGAGGAAAGGGGAGCCCTTGAAGGAAACAGAGAAAGAACCACCAATGAAAGAACAGAGAAACATCCATTGGATTTGGCCTCGTAGGTGGCCAGGGGCTTATGCAGGAGTCTTGTGACGATGCAGAGGGAAGGGAGTGGATGCAGGCAGCTGTGTGTGGAACTGTTAAGAGGAGAGACACTAAGTCCTTCTTAGAGAGTGACACAGAGCTAGGGAGGCAGGAAGAGTACTGTTTTTAAAGGAGCCAGTATTTCAGTCACCTTCTATGGTCTCAACCCAAACTTGTCATCTCCTTACAGCTCCGCCTTTGAATTTATATTTCAAAGTCAGATGTTCTGAGTACAAACTTCTAGTCCATAGATGCTTCTAGCTGGAGACCCTTCTACTTTTCGCTCAACCCATTGCTTCCGTCTTCACCTGCATCCCAAGACCTTTAGAGTCCGTGGGCAATCATCACATCAGTCTTCTTCTTCTTCTTCTTCTTTTATTTTAAGAATCAGATTTCCTACTTTTTTACTCCATTGTCCTACTGGACTAACCTGGCAAAAACACAATCCCCAGAGTTACCTAACTGTGTACATTTTCTCCAAGCCTAAAGGAAGGTCTTAGCACACTGCTGGTAAAAATCAGATAACTGATATCCTTTAAGTTTGTGGTCACCACCTCCAGGTGGGCCCTCAGTGCTGGCCCCAGACCTGTTCCAGCATCCCACTCTGATCCTCACCTCTGGTCTTTCCAGATCGGGTACTTGGTGCCCCCTCCCAGCAGATGTTTTGTTCCATCTGGACTGAACGCCTGCTCCTGGCAAGGTGGTTGGGGAAGGGCCCGTAAAGAGATGACATTGAGTCCGCGACCTGAATAGCAGGAAGTCGCCAGCCATGTGAAGCGTGACAGGGAGAACGGTTAACACAAGAGCCCTAAGGTGGGAACGAAGTTGGCGTAGCCCGGAATGGCAGAAAGGACTGTGTGTCTAGAACCTGTGAGTGATCGGGGAAGAGGAGAGAGAGAGAGAAGCAGAGAGGTGGCTGCTTGGGTAGGGAGAGCAGGGGGGAAGCTGACTAGGGACTCTTCAGTGTTGCGAGGTGAAGCTGGACACCACAGCCCGTAAGCAGTCCTTCACTGCACGGCTGTGTTACCTTGGAGTTCGTTCAGTTTGGGATGTTTTCCACGCATCAGTTATGCTCTCTAGTTCTCTTTATCAGGTAGTAATGTCTGGCTCTCTCCTCTGATGAACTCTCTAAAGAACAGCCAGTTCACCCTTGGGCACTGGCGCAGTCTTTTGCAACTAGTACAGTTCAATTCTCACCTAAAATTAACATAGTAAGAGACCTTGCCAAGGAAGTATCAAAAATAAGTTTCAATTATACAAAATAAACAACTATAGATACTCTGGCGTTATCTGCCTTTTCTAAAACAGTGGAGCCCAGGGGGACACCGCGGTCAGATTAGGGAGTGGATCCCAGTACACCGTGTCCTGGTTTCACAACTCGCTGCTTCTGCCGTGACTTGGATTTCACAGATTCCTGAACTCTTGATTTGCTTCAGAGAGAATCCAGTTTGAGATACTGTATGTAATCTGGAATTGTATACAGTGGGTGCTAAGGAAACGTGGAAACCAGAGAATAAACAGAAGAGACCTACTTGGATGGTGGTTTGTCTTAAGAATGCTTCAAAATATTTCAAAAGGAGAAGTTTTATTACGGACAAGTTGGCATACCGCACTTGAATAGAATTTCAAGAATAAGAGGCTGTAAAAGTATGTAACGGAAAAACCCCTAGAAGAGAAACTTAAGATGTCATATCTAGTTCTGACCCTCTTATTGATTAGCTGAAGCACATGTTACTTCATCTTTCTGTTCTGCTTGTGATGTCTCATTTAGTTAATATTCTATTTTCTATTAAATTTCACAAAACTCCAGGTTGTCTTTGCCTGAAATACTCTGCCACACTTCACGTGGGTGGCTACTTCTTGCTGTTCAGGTTGTGGACTAAATGTCTTTTACTTAGAGGTGTCTCCTAACCACCGAGCCCAAAGCAGGCATTCAGTCCAGACGGAATCAGGAATCTGTTGGGATGGGGCGCCAAGGTCACGATCTGGAAAGACTGGAGGTCAGGATCAGAGTGGGATGCTTGCAAGGGAGATTTAGGGGTAGTAATCTGTTGGTAATGACACAGATATGGACCATGAGGGTAAGAACTACTATAAAGAAATGTACCTAAGAGAATTTTTAATTTATCCTCCGGTTGAGGCAGAATCTTAGTCCAAAACTTTCTTCTACTTATTTTTTATTTATTTATTTATTTATTTTTTTTTTTTAGATAGTCTCACTCTGTTGCCCAGGCTGGAGTGTAGTGGTGAGATTGTAGCTCACTATGACCTCTAACTCCTGGGCTCGAGCGATCCTCCTGCCTCAGCCTCCTTAGTAGCTGGGCCTACAGGCACGTGCCACTGCGCCTAGCTAACTTTCAAAAAAATTTTTTGTAGAGACAGGCTTGTCATGTTGCCCAGGTTAGTTTCGAACTCCTGGGCTCAGGCGATCCTCCCTTCTCAGCCTCCCAAAGTGCTAGGATTATAGGTGTTGAGCCATTGCACCCAGATAAAACTTTCTTCTTTAATAACTCTTTTAAAAGAAATGTGTAATATTTGTTGTATAATTTACATCTTCAAACATGGTGTAGAGCAGTGGGCAGCAGACTAATGCTGATCCACAATCTGTGTATCGTTGGTCTGCAGTAAGGATAGAAATTGAGATTATTTAGAAACTCTTATAGCCATTTGACATTGCTTCATCATTCAAGCGTACGATCAGTAAACTCCTCTTGTTGAACAGGACGTTGTTGAATTCGCATGGCGAGTGTTATGTTGTGTGGGCT
Organism: Eulemur rufifrons; assembly: GCF_041146395.1. Taxonomy (NCBI): domain Eukaryota; kingdom Metazoa; phylum Chordata; class Mammalia; order Primates; family Lemuridae; genus Eulemur; species Eulemur rufifrons. The sequence goes on from NC_091006.1 coordinate 32,536,953, forward strand.
GTATACTTCTCAGGCACAACAGGACCCCCGTTACAACCTATGATATTTTAAGGGTAACTTTTTAGCTGTAACCAAAACACGTATAAAAATCTGAGACTGTAAGATTATTTTTTAAAGGTTATTTTTATGATCATTTAAGTTTTGAATCAAACCTGCTTTAAACATGTAGTTTACCATTATTAGCTAAATTAGGGAAGTAAATATCCTGTTTCTGGATGGTGAATCAAGTTTCACTGGATTTTTGTCAAGATCAAGATACACCTTTTCTGAAAACAATTGAAATGAATTCAGAAATACTTTTTTTTAAAGTGAAGATAAAGTTCATGCCTCTTTTACTTACCTTATAGAGCTTAGTTTTGCAGCTGTCATTGTTGAGGAAGTAGTAATCCTTTTTCCTTTTATGTTCTTGATTGTATTTTTTAAATGCGATAAAAATGTGGGTTATTTTTGTATGCCTTAAGATTTCATTTTTCTAGAAATTCATTTTTTAAGTATTAGTTTGCACTAAACTGGAAGTAAAGAAATAAAAGGTGGCCCTTCACTGTAAACTAAGCGGCATCTGATCCAGAAGCTGGAGTGAATGCTAAGTTAGTCACAGTAGGAAGCTCTAAATGACTCGCTGGAATCTATTAAGTTAATAGTAACAGTTATGTGTAAATCGGGGCCAAGAAGGTAAGCCTTTCTGAACACAGGACTTAAAATAATAAGGGAACATTTGTAAAAGTTTGAATACTGGTTATAGATTTAATTTCATGACGAGTTCAAAACATCCTACACATCCACTGTCTTTCCGACCTCTGCTATTCTAACACCATTTATAATAGCAACGACAAGTTTTAAAGAATTCAAATCGGGAAAAAATAAGATCTCATGACGGGCTTTGGTTGATGCCCTCATTTTATTTTCTAATGCTGAACCGTGTTTTTCTCCAGGAAAGAGCCGATGCCTCTGTTTTCTTAGTATTGCCCAGCCCTAGCTCAAGGTCAGACGGTGTTCTGGAATGTTTACTGAAACTGGCATATAAGGGTATTATATGGAAAGTTTAGAAAAACTTTAGCTTCTTAACAGCTCAAGACTTCACCATTCTTCAAGTACCCATAATTTTCTTGTAGGGAAAAATGACCAAACTCCCCGCTATTCCTTATGCCATGCCAGATCATCTTTGATTAGGCCTAAATTTACAGAGTGAGTTTAGAATAGGAAAAAAAGCTCACATTTACATTCAGAGTTTAAAGTCACTTTAATATCTCAAAGGTCACTGATCAAAAATAGGCGCCACATTTCCCAGTGGGGAGTGAAATGATTCCACTTAAGGAAGAAAAAGTCCATCAGTCCCAACTAACCAAGGTCTGACTTTGAAAGGGCTTAACACACTGAGTTCTCAATGCTACAATCAAGTTACTCAACACAACTAAAGGAAAACACTCTACCTGAAATCAAACTGGTGACATGCCTACTTGAATGGATGCTGCAGGAGGGGAGGGGTGGTTGTGTTTTGTTCACCAGTGTATCTAAGTGCCTAGTGCATGGTGTACACTCTATAATAAACATCTGCTGGAAGATAATCCAAGCAGATACCTGTCTTCCGTATCATAGAGGCTAGGAAAATAGACATACTTGTAACTTAATATTAGGTTGAAAAATTTTATACTAGAACATGTCAAGTTTTAGATAGTTAGGTTCATAGCTTGCCCATATGAAAAATAAAATACCCAGTAAGAGTCAATTTAAGGTTTGAGATACTTAATGAAAAAAACACAATGGTCAAAAGAATGAGAAACACCAACAGTTTCAAGTATTGCTCTATGTACTCATTTATATTAATATATTTGAAAGACTCACAACTAGGAAATGTGAAGACAGATACTTGGTCATGACCTTGGATATCCATCATCTAATTCTTTACCTACTTTCTCCAAAAGATGGGGCACACAGCCTCCCGGAGGTAACATAATGCTTTGGTGTTTGGGGAAAAGCCAATTAATTACCTATTTTATACATGAGCAGTCAGCGAACCATTATGTAAAATGTGGTATCTGACGCACCACACCTCCTAGCAGCTGAATTTACTACTTGGAATCAAGATTTACTGTGAAATACAGCAGATAAGTATTTTTTACAATAAAACTTTTTTTTTTCATCTAATGAAATTGATACTTTTCAGCTATCATTTCAGTGAAAGAAACAATGTTATAAATGATGTATATGTATGCCAACAGATACAAAACTGGGTAGAGCTGAATTCTAGCACTGCATTTTAAAGGTATGCGCCAAAGGAACCCCAAAGTTTGTTTTATTTCAAGTCAGAGTCAGCAACATCATGAAAAAAGTTACATCGATTAGCAAGGTCAGTAACAAATGTAATGGCCAACTTCGTCACTTAACATTTTACAAGAGACTTTTTATTGGCTTTAAAAAAGCAGTTAAAGAATATTTTAAGGTACAGTTTATAAACAAAACAGCCATATCTTGATTTTCACCAACATGAGAATGCTCATTTCCTTTCAGACTAGCCCCTGGACCACAGCGACACATACGGTGGTCCAGGGGGTAAAATCGGCTCCCGACACACCTGTGGTAACTGTTACCTGTACCTGTTCAGGAACACTGATCCATTGGCCACTGAATAAAAGAATTTCTTCAATCTCATTTTCCACTTTAGCTGAGGATTCTACTCATTTACAGAACTGTGGTCTTTCCTTCTCCCATTCCTTTTATAAATTCCTCCTATAGGAATTGTAAGCTTTAAATGTACCTCAGTTTCCGTTCACTTTATGCCTGCGTGCTTCTCTATAACCTATCAAAACGCAGACCTTAGGGTATAAACTACTATTTTTCAAAGGTCAATAAAACTTCCACAAATTAGGGTTAGATTTAAATTTTTTTCATTGAGATCATTTATTCAAAGGATTTTTGCCTTCGTTAAAATTATTTGTCTATAAGTAAAATATGATATCCGTAAGTATGTTTGAATTTGGTTCATCAGTAAGGATTTATGCATATCCAACTTTCTTCCTCATACAAAAAAGTATGAAGTTGTCTTTCAGCCAAAATTATCTTTCCCGGTAGTTTTTTTTAAAGGGTTTTCAGCTATGGGAAACAGCTTTAATTACAAAAAGTCAGCTAATAGCACAAAGATCACCAAGCTATGATACCATTTTGAATGGGACCTATATCCAGTGCCACTTAACCTTAAAAAAAAAACAAAACAAAAAAAACACTAAAAGGAATGGGAGACGAATCACAATAATTATTCACAAATAATTAAACTGTGCATATACACTGATTACATTCTATTTCAGGTACTTGTATAACTGTAAAGATGTTATATTACGAAGAAACACAGCTGGAAGTCTGGGCTTCTGCATTGTAGGAGGTTATGAAGAATACAATGGGAACAAACCTTTTTTTATCAAATCCATTGTGGAAGGAACACCAGCATACAATGATGGAAGAATTAGGTAATAATGACTACTTAACAAAAAATTGATATTCAAATATTTTACCATACAAAACCTTGGCCCCATTTGAAATAAGGCATGTTATCTATTGTACTTTTGTCCATTTCTAAGGAATCCAAAACAGTTTACACACTCGGTCTCACAGTACAAACTTCCTATACTTTTAGCATCCCTTCTAACACAAGCTGAATGGATAGTGAGTTTGGAGATTCTGAGTAGAGGAAATATCTAAATTAGAAGTCATGTAATTTAAATGGCCAGATGTAGCAAAAACTGGTATCACCAAAATAAACTTGCATTGATTTCAGCTGTGGATTAAAATAATCATCTTCTTTTGTTTTGTTAGATGTGGTGATATTCTTCTGGCTGTCAACGGGAGAAGTACCTCGGGAATGATCCATGCTAGCTTGGCAAGGATGCTGAAAGAACTTAGAGGAAGAATAACTCTCACTATTGTTTCTTGGCCTGGCACTTTTTTATAGAATCAATGATGGGTCAGAAAAATCACAAATGGGCTAAGTTGAAACAATGTATTTATCTTGTCAATTTTTATATGTAAATAATACATTGTAAAAATGTCAGGAAAAGTATGATCTGACGAAAGCCAGTCAGACCTCAGAAAATGATTCTGAAAAACAAAAGCTAATAGATTTTATTCAGTGTGGAGGATTTCTCATTACTCCACAACTTTAACTTTATAATTTTCTATTTGATAAAAAGCCCTTCGACAGCTAAAATGATTCGTATGCCCCCCTGAATTCAAATCGATTTAAATTAAACATTTGGCATGTGCTGAGGTCTGCAAAGGGTGAATTCTTAATTTAAAGCCAAAAGGTTTTTAAAAATGCATTGCTGAGAAATGTTCCTTTCATCAAACGAGAAATAAATATTTTTCAAAAATTACAGTTGTCTTTCAGTATGTGATGTTGTATTTACTATTATTACCACCATTTAAAAGATCCTATTAAGTAATTCTTCCAAATACCATGTTATTTGTTACCATTACTGACAAATACCTCCTAGGGTTATCCCTAAAAATGCTCAGAGAATTATAAACTTGTGTTTTCTTAGTGAGAAATGACTAATCTACATCTTTTTTTTTCACAACAGTAACTGTAAAAAACTCCACGTGCTGTCCTACCCACGAGCCCTGGAAAATGCAGCAAGAAAGGCCAAACCGACTTGACCCTGGCTCAGAGATGGCCACGAGCGATGCAAATTTGTATCACAGCATGAGTGTTGGAACACGTGCCTGCTAGAAACTACCCCAAGGGCAAGTTATTTCACAGCGGCCACCCAAATAAATGCCTTATAGATCTTATTAATTTGGACATAAAAGTACCCAATTTAGTTTCCCCAGGAACCCAAATTCAGAACACTGAAAACCTGCTGTCAAAAAGTTATGATATCAAAAATGTGCATAAGTCCTTTACTTTGCTAAGCGAGAGTTCCCCAGCAGTAATGATAAATACTAGACTCAGAGGGGCCCTTCGATGCCTTCTGCAGAGCAGCCTCTCGTGAGACCGGTTAACAAGCAGACGGTAGCCGCGGTGAAGCCTTGACCTTTCTCAGATACTGTGTATGCACACAGCGAAACAGCTCTTCAGGTTCCCTCAGTGACTCACTCACATGACTTTCTTGGATATAAAGTCTTTGCTGTATTTTTATTTTTTAAATATTACAAGACAAAGATCTTTAACTTAACATGAAAAATTTACTCTTTTATTTTGAAAAAAAGTTAACTTTTCATACTAACAGAACAAGATTAAAGGTAAATTTCTTAAACATTATCCAGAAAAATAACAAGATTTAGAGTAGCTGTGTGTCTGGTACTAATATACACAAAAGGGCAACCCGTGCCTATTCTGCAGGGGCAGCTTCGGTGCCCTCCTGCTCGGGGGCAGGCTCACTGCCAGCTTCTTTTCCTTCTTTGCTCCTTTTAGACTTTTTGTGCTTGTGTCTTCTGTGACTGTCTCCTTCTTCACTTTCATGGCGACGTCTACTATTACTGAAAGAAAGGAAAGGTGTGTTCTGTTTAAAAATGTTTAATTAGTGACAAAAATCAACCCACAGTAAATAAATTCTCAATATAACTCTGGGTTTAAAATAACCTAATCCATGCTTTTTCTCACACACATTTTGGGGAGTAATCAGTTATGTGACTTCTATACAGAGATTATGTTTACATATAGGGTCGTCTTCACTGATACTATCCCAGATTCCCGGTGCCTATATATTTTATTCTAAAGACTGCTTACAAATTAGAAACTGAAGTGATACATCAGAACAGGAAAACTTCACAGGGTTGACTTTCAGCAAACAGCATTAAAATTAGTATTAAATTTTTCTGAGACTACAAGGCCCTAAATTTTCTTTAATTAGACCAACCATTACTTTAATAACAGTTACTATTAAAGACTGCTTCATAGGCCAAAGAGATAATAAGTCAAAATCTGATAGTCTCTGCCACTTTTTGTTTGGGAATATTACACGTAGTCTTGTTAGATTTAAAAATCTTTGCTGAAGTCTCATGAGGAAGCACCTATTTTCAATAGTTACTCTGAACCTTCCGATTAGGAACCCACATGTCCTACTGGTTATTTGGAAACGTTTGCTTTTCCTTCCTGAAGTTAAATAGATTTCTCTCGCAGCTTTAAATTGATTATTAAAGAGCAAACCTTCGAGATGACTTGTGTCTGGTTTCCTCCTTCTCTCGGTGTCGCCTTTCTCTATGCCGCTCTTCCTTCTCCCGACTGGCGCGGTGACGCTCGTAGCCTCTTTCTGCATATTCCCTGTATCTGTATCGCTCTTCATCACTGAAATGGAAATACAAACAAATTTACTTAACAACTGGATGGTCAATTTGAAATGATTTCAAACTGTACCAGAAGAGGTGATCTGAAGTCCAAACCCAGGCCCCGTGTTAGCATCTTGTACAGAACAGGTGGGGAAAAAATATTTGTTGAAGTGAAAGGAAAACAATGCTTGTTCCCAAATTAGTACCAGATCTATGAATATAAAATATATGATAATTACACATCATGTCAAATGACCAATTTTGTTCTGTTTTCATAGTTATAGGGTAATCTGAGATTTTATATAACAATACTTTTCTTGAAAAAGTAGGATCTGCAACTGATTTTAAACAGCAGCTTCATTTTTTTTCTTTTTTTGGCTACTTTTAAAGGCACATTTTTTATGTCTCAGATTTGTTTTTTTTTTAGAGACAGGATCTTGCTTTAGCACCCAGGCTGGAATGCAGTAAGTCCAATCATAGCTCACTGCAGCCTCAAACTCCTGGGCTCAAGTGATCCTTTCACCTCCGCCTCCTGTGTAGCTGAGACCACAGGTGCATGCCAGCTAATTTTAGTAAGTCAAAATCTCTCATATATTATTTTTGTATGCTTTGTAGAGATGGGTCTTGCTATGTTGCCCAGGCTAGTCTAGAACTCCTGAGCTCAAGTGATCCTCCTGCCTTGGCCTCCCAAAGTGCTGAGATTACAGGTCTGAACCACCTCGCCTGGCCAAGATTTCTAACCAATATTCTTACATAATTTGGAAAACCTTGGAGACACAGTTAAGATTCTAAAAATAAATGCTACAAGGTAGAAAACAGATAAAGGTTCTTAAACCTTTGGTGTATCAATTAGAGAAAGAATACACTCATCCAATAGGTATAAACCTGAAAAACTGACATCAAAACAATCTCTACACTAACCATACAAAATACGCAGACATTGGACTGACATAGAAGACACTAGCACCATAGCAAATGATTATTATTGTTAACTCCTCTCAAAAAATAAGGTTCTCTTTGTAATGACTCCAAATAGATTTACATAAAAATAACTCAAGGCCAATTATCTCATAATTTGTAATCTGTAACCCTCTCTTTTCCCTCTTACCCTAAAACCAACTCTTGTTAGCTTTGGGGCCTTTAGATTCTGGAGGCAGCCATACGATGAGAACCTTACAACAGCTGGTGGAAGATTTAAGCCTACACAAAAATATAAAGACCTGTCCCCCTTTCTGATAAGTGGCTATAGCACAAAGGTTTCTCTGGGCCTGGAAATCATTAGAGCTCATTTCAAACATCCGAGAATGACCAGCCTTCTTTCTGGTTCACAATTAAGCTGCTTAAAAAACAGATGTTGAAACTGGTCTGTAATTTGTAACACAACACATACTACATGCTATATTGCTAAAATGTCAGTCTTCAGAAGCAACTGCCCTTTACTCTGGAAAATCCAAGTGAAGTATAAGTATACTTTTTTATCCAGATAATTCAGAACAACACAAAATTCCATCACTCTTTGTCTCTCTGGCCTGAAACATTTAGTCAAATTTAGGTAACACCCTACAGCTCAGCAACCTGAAAATCAAACATGGTTTTACCATCAATGCTTTTAAGTTTTCAATAAAATTTCAGTAACATCTGTACATGTATATGAAATAGAACAATCAGAATTTAGTCTCGAATCTCCTATGAACAACATATTAAAGCAAAGAAAACTTACGCGTTCTAGGCAAAGCCATTTATTTTACTCTTCTTTCTTATCAAGTTTTGCATTAAGTTCCTTACTTATGAAGATGAATATATTTGAGATAGCTCTGATCTCTAGAATGTACATTTTCACTACATTAGAAACAATTCAACTTTCTGGAAAGTCATGCCCTTGAACTTAATCATGCCTTTAAGTGGCTACAGTCAACAGCACACGTCCCACTATGCAAGCACAGCCATATACACTTACCGTGCTGTTGTTTACTTATTTGGTCAGTAAATTTTTATTAAGGTATTACAATGTATAAGTCATATGAGGAGCTAAAGGAAGGAAAAGGGATTAATAAATCTTTTTCAGTTCCTTCTTGTGCATTCTTTTTTGGTACAGTTTTAAGATGCCAACCTGTCATAGCTTGACAATATGAGGGATCTTCAAAAAATTCATGAAAATGCATATTATAAAAAAACTAAGCATGGATTTCAAAAATTTTTTATACCAAAATAAACTTGTACAAACGTGGTAGATATGTCTAAACAAGGATCTAGTTTGAGGCACTAAGAAGGATAACACAGCAGTTTGAAAAGAGCCCCTATCAGAGCAACATAAATTCTGCGAAAATCGAAGCAAGAACAAATATCAAGTTTATGATGAAGCTTACAGTTTATAGAAACAATGCTTCCCACAAATCAGCAGTTAACAAATGGATAACTCCTTATAAGAAAGGCCAAGAAAATGCTGAAGATGAAGCCCACAGAGGAAAAATTTAAAAATTTTTTAAGATTTCAAAACTTGATTTTGCCAGCAAAATATTAATAAACGTCTTTCCTTCTAAAAAAAAAGAGAAAAAAGAAAAAAAAAGATTTCCAAACTTTTACATTAGAATAAAATTCTTTAAGGGAAGTAGTACAGAAGCACAGAAAGAAATGAAAATTTTTCAACTGTTAAAGATAATCTATTTATGTATTTTTTAAAAAATGGATGATGGTGTTTGACAAATCACTATGTTTTTAATCCATTGGATATATTTAAATAAATGACATTTTAAAATATTAATATTTATAATACACTGGAAATTATGTCACTGGTCAACTACTTAAACTTTAGATTAAAAAAACTTTAGATGGCAAAATAGAATGATGTGAGGGGGTACAAAAATTTTTTTAAGGCATAGGTGAACAAACGTGTGAAGACTGCTGCTTTATGGGATGCCTCTAATCTTTAATGATTTTCAAATGGATTTCATTAATACTCTTCAAGCATCTGTTTTCCAAGTGAACTGGAATTCACTTCCTCACATCAAATATAAATTTGAAAGTGTGTATGTGTACAAACTACATGTGTACAAATTCCTGCACACCCAACAAACCTGTTAAAAACACTTGGCGTAGGACTGTGATCACGCTCCCTCTCTCTCTCTCTGGTGCGTTCTCTTTCTCTGTCCCGATCACGATCTCGTTCTCTGTCTCTGTCTCTTTCTCTATCTCGATCTTTCTCTCTTCTTGCATAATAGTCCCACTGCTTGCTGGTGTCCACAAGACTAGGCCATGAAGGAGCAGAACCAGGAAGATGGGGAAAGGCAACTAAAGAAAAAGACATAATAATTAAAAACAAAGGGCTATGGTACTTAAAACCTCCCCCCAAAAGGTATTAGATCTTAACAAATTTATTTTGTAAGTAGGAAAGAGAAATATCATATTGTGAATATCCACAGTACTGGGGGAAGATCCGGAATGAATCTTAAAAGACTTAACATATAAGGAAGACTCTTCATCATGCAAGGTAAACAGGAACAAGAATTAGACTGAATACAAACTTCCCAATATTAAAAATAGGAACCAGAATACATTGGGACATCTTCAAAGTGTTGAGAGAAAATAACTATCAACCTAGATAAATGTACTTAATAAGACCACATTTTAGGAATAAAGCGATGGTATTCATGAAAAATGAGCAAAACTTATAACCAATTGACTTTATCAAAAGTACTTCTATCAGATATAGAGGAAAAAGAAAATTTACCCTAGAAAGATCTGTGACGAGAATGGCTGAACAAATGATAATTATATATGCAAATTAAAACAAAATATATTATCCAACAGTAGAGGTTTTTTCAAAAATAAAATAACAAACCACAATAGGATATAAGTTAGGAGAGAAAGATTAATGTTGTACGGTCTCTGTATTGATGGAGAAGGGGGTTCAAATTTTATTTATATATTGTTAAGTATGAATAAAAAATTTGAAGAGTACTAAATAAAAATAAAATTTATACTTTCAAAACAATATATGGGAAAAAAAAAAATCAACCAAAAGCTTAGTCAATTCAAAAAGACTTACTAAAAAGGGTGGGGAGTTAAGTTGAAATAGCTCAATTATCTCAACAATGAAAATGCATTGACTTTATCAGTTGAAAGATAGATATTGATTTGTACTTTTTAAAAATCTAACTATATTCTGAATACAAAAGACACAATAACATAGAGAAAGGTTGGAAGGGGAAAAAACATGGAAAATACTAACAACCTCCAGTTCAAAAATGAACAGCTATATTAATGACAGAACAGACTTATATAAAAAGTATTACCTGGGAAAGAAAGGATGACTACATGAATATGGAGAATGCAATTCACCAAGACACAACAAATTTAAACTTCAAGGTAGTTAACAATATTGCGTTAATTTTTAAAGAGTAAAACCTAATAGAAATACAAGTAAAAATAGAAAAATCTACCATGATCATAGGAGATTAACACACTTCTCCCAATTACTGGCAGATTAAACATAAAAAATCAGTACAGATAGAGAAGATCTGTGCAACACACTGTTAACAAAGTTGATTTAATGGATGTACTATAGAATACTGCCCATGACAAAAAAACATACGGAACATTTACAGAAATATTCAAATACTTTCAAAGGATGAATGTAACAGACATCATGTTCTCTGACCACCATACAATTTAAGTTAGAAGTCAAATTTAGAAGTTATGAGGAAAAAATCCCCATCCGTTTCAAATTAAAAACACATTTCTGATAACTCATGGGTCAAAAAAAATCCTCAATTCAAACCATCAGAAACTAAACATAGATAAAAACATGACATATCAAAAGTTTAGGGATGCAACTGTTCTGGAAGGAAGTTTAGTCTTAAAACACTATATCAGAAAAGACTGAAAATAATTAGCTAATTTTCCAATTTAAGAACTTAGAAAAAGGACAGAATAATCCAACAGAAGAGAGATAATAAAGAGTAGAAATCAAGGAAATAAAAAACTGCCATATAATAGAAAAAGGTTGAAAGTTGGTTTTTGAAGATAAAACAAACAAAACATGATAAGGTTCTGACAAGATTAAGAAAAAAACGACATATATATACATTATCAGAACCAAAAAGGGATCACAACTACTGACCCTGCAGAGATTAAACAATGAAGAGAATATTATATACTTTATACCAATGCACTTAAAAACTTAGCTGAAATGGTTTAGTTCCTTAAAAGAAAAAAAAAAACCAAAACCCAAAAACTTACCAAACAAAATTGATTCAAGAAGAAAAGAAATCTTGAATACCCTCCGAACTATTAAAGACATTAAATCAGTACTTTAAAACCTTCCTACAAGACCAGATGCCTTTTACAGGTGGGTTTTACTAATTCATAAGGTATAGGCCATTCTGGTATTATAATACACAAACTTCCAGAAAAATAAAAAGAGATTACTCGCTAACTTATCCCATGTGGTTGGTATAACCTTCATACCAAAACCAGGTGAGGACAGTACAAATAAAGGGAAATCCTGAGCCAACCTTACATACAAACTTAGATGTCAAAATCCTAAATATATATTAGCAAACAATTAGTGTTTATTAAAACAAATAAAAAGATAATCAATTAGGAGCAAGTTAGGTTTATCTCAATCAAAAGTAGCTTAATATTAGAAAAATACAGAAATATAATGTGCCACATTAGCAGATTAGAAAAGAAAAACAATTTTTACGATCATCTCAGAAAGCTTTTGATAAAACTTAACATCCATTCATAGTTTAAAAGCCCTTGGAAAATGAGGAGAGGAAGGGAATTTTCTTAATCTGATGTAGGGTTCTCTCTAAAACCCACAATTTCTGTGGGGATATGAATGTGCTTCTCTGTTATAATGAACAGGAAAAAATGGAAGTATGTAACTACTATCTATTAATATTTCTGATCTGTCACCAAGACTTACAGATTCTACCACATAAATACCTTTGGAGTCCATTCAATTTTTTCCATCCTCTGAGTATATGACTGAGTATATGACATCCCAATTTTTCCCCTGGATTAATTCTATAGGATACCAGAACATGCCATCCCCAAACATGCCTCTTTAACAGAAGGATTATTCTGAGCTGAAGGCTACTGAGAATCAGACATAAGAAAAGCTCTCTGGCCCCTTCCTCCTAAACGCTACCTAAAAGCAGGACATAAATCTACAAAGGTAAAGGTGTCCCTGTTCTCCTCTCTACCAGAAAGGACAAAAGGTGATCACTGAAAATAACTTTAGGTCCTCAGCAGCCTGGAGAAGGCATCAGAGGAAACTACACGACAAACCTGACTAACCAGCCTTGACATTCTCTCTCTCTCTCTCTACACACACACACACACACACACACACACACACACATATAGCTTTTCCACAATTGGCCACCCCTAGAGATTCAAAGTCCTTTTTCTTTTGTCTTGTCACTTATCTAAATATTTGCTATTCTCTGTTGGAGATGCTTATATACACCAGATTTCTAAGCCACCTCTTTGAGAACCACTCATCTCCCAGGTATTCTCTGCACAGACGAGGTATACATGTTAATAAGCTTATTTTTCTCTTGTTACTCTGCCTTTTGTTATAGGGGTCCATCCTAACTAAGAACTATGAAGAGTAGAGACAAAATGTTTTTTCACTCCTCTATTGTTCTCCCGATCCAAGAAGGCATCCCTGTCACCTCCCACCTTTCTGCTCACCCTACAAATCCACAATTTCCTCACAGTAAGTAGCCAGAATGGAGATTTTTTCAAATGTAAAAGTAGCAATTTCACATAAAGATCACTGGCTCCTCACAGCCCTCTGAATAAAGTCCACACTCCATAACATGGCTACAATGCCCTGCTTGACCAGATACTCTCCACACTCCAGCCACACCACGCTTCTTTCAGTTCACAAAGCCTTCCATGTCCTCGCTCACCCCATGTCTTTGAAGAGCTTGGAAATCAAATCATCTGCTCCACCCCCCTGGAGGAGAAGGTCCCTCCTCTGTACTCCCATGACACCCTCTTCTCCTGTCACCTGGCTATTTCCCCACGAGCCTATAATCCTGAGGAGGGCAGGCACCATGTACAGTTTAGTGGACCCTTAAAACTTAGTGCAATGCAAATCATTTTAAAAACAGATGAATGAATGATCAAGCGATCCAAGTGGTATCAGAAGCCCTTGGAATACAGGTGTCAAGAGTGAACTCAAAAGACAAATTGGTGACAAATCCTTTTAGAAAAAGGCAAGGTATAAATATCCCTGTTGTGTCATCACTTACTAATTTTTAAAAGTATAATTGATAAATACTTGAAAATTATTCTGTTAAATAACCTTATAGATATACAGACCCAGTTAATGCTTTAGTTAATATTTTTAAATTGCTCTGTAAGATGTTATTTTCAACCATGAAAGCATGTTTTTATTGCTTTAACAATATTTAAGTACTTTACTGACTCAAATTGAATCTAAGCAACTAATAATAATAACTCACCATTGCTATACGGAAATGCACGTGCAGAACGACTATCATAACCAGAGGAGTGTCCACTGTTGAAGGAAAAGATGTATTTTTATGTTTGCTGCAAATAAGTTCTGAATTTTAATAGTTTGGTACAAATAGAAAAACATGAAGGCAAAATTGTAACTTTTATTCAACCACCAAGATTGATGATTCTGTAGTTTTATTTTTTAACACTAAAACGTAGGCTTTTAAACTTCAAAAACATTAAATCTAACACCTAATTTTACACAAAAAATAGAACTTGATAGTGTTAACACAAATAAACCAATCAATTCAGCTTGACTCATAAGTGAAATAATAGAAACATGTAAGCTAATAAAATATTTGAGATTTAAAATTCAGTCTTAAAAATTGTTTTAATAGTTATAAATCAATAGTTCAGCCCCACTGACAGTATCAACAAATAATACTTTTTAAGATCTTTGAGAAAACAAATATATGTGTTCAACAGGCAGGGACTTAACAATAACTCTTATCAGTGATTTCTATCTGCCAAGAATTATGCTGATGCTTTATATTCACTAGCTTTTTAAATCTTCATAGCTCTATCAACCCCTTTGGTAAAAAAGAAAACTGAGTTTCAAAAGGTGTATGAACCTTGTCTAGCAATACTGTGTGATTCCAAAGCCTATGCTAAACACCGTACTGCCACCCATGAGGGAAATACCCTTCAGCACAGCATTCTAGCTACCACAGACCATAAACACAGGGCATAAAAAATAAGGCTACTGCCATGTAGAATGGATCCCCCAATCCTTCTCTGTGGGAGGTGCAATGCAGCAGGCTTTCAAGGAGTAAGAGAGCTTTTCTTTACTGTGGTCCAATAATAGTTGTTCTTCCCTAATCCCCAAAGAGATATGCATTATTCATGATTTCCAGTACTTTGTTTGTATTTTCCACAAAACTGACTATAGCCAAGTTTTGAACAGTCCAGGGTTTTTTTAAATCAGTATGTCATAAATCAAAACAAGATACTATTTAAAAATATTATGATTTAGTTTTCTTCGCTCTGTTTTGTTATCAGACTATAGGTCCAACAGCTTATATAAAAGCAACTAACATAGATCTAACTTTATGAATTAAAAGGCAGGTGCTATTGTTTATAAAATTAAATCTTTGAAAACATTACCAAGATGTGTATGTGACTCTTCTGCCAAAAGGCTACCAATGATAAAAAATTTACAGTATCTATACTGATTTACCTTTCTATTGTTGGTATAAGAGATGGAGGTGGAGCGCCTGGTGGAGGAGGAAAACCTGAAACATTCAATCATGAGATAAAGAGAGTTAACAGAATGTACACTTAATATCAAGAGTGAAACAAAGTTGCTGCGTATCACTAAATTTCTGTGGGGATGTGAATGTGTTTCTCTATGTTATAATGAACAGAAAAAATGGAGCTCAAACTTATAAACAGATTTTTGGAGCAATAAAACTTTAAATAAACAGTCTGGTCTAATGCACAGCACAAACTGAAGAGTCAGGACACCCGGTCTTATTTTCAGCACCACACACAGCCCATTTTGTGAGTATGAGAAAGTTAATCTCAATGCCTTACCTTTTCCATACATAAAACAGTAGTAGTATTGCCACCAGATATATTATACTTGAAGTATTTTAGAAGAAAAGCAAATAAAATAGCATTTACCTTTCAAAAAAATATTTTGAGAGTTTTAGATGTATAGAAATTTCCTTAAAATGTGTAATTTATAAATAAAATCTTACCAGTAAATATATAAATGCTCAAGGCTGAGAATATCCACCATAAAATATATTTTAAATAGCACAACCCTAATGAACTATTTTATAAAGAAAGGCACATAATGTAGTTTTTGGATTAGTTTCAAAGGAAAATAATTTGTACCTTTATATCATGAGGTCTGCATTCTCAATAATGCATAATACTTAAATGAAATACCACAGAATATGGCTAAAAGGGAGCTTAACAGTTAATCTACTCTACACTTTCGAATTCATACAGGCAATAAAGCATCCCAACAAAAGATCTGAAGATTCCACAACTTATGATATCAATTCCTTATGATACTAATTCCTTCCAAATTTTCACAACCCTCACTACCAGGAAATGCATTAAATTATATAATTTAATCTCTCACAGTACAGTTCACACACTGTCCTGAATGAGGACAATAAGTATTCCATGCTCACATTCTCTATTATCTTCTAGTTATTGGAAAACACTTCCATTAAGCCACCTGTTTGGTATTCCAAAGAAAAATGAATTTCAGTTCTCTGAAACCTTCTCAAAGGTCCATTTAAATTGATTTTTAGCCCTGCTTAAAACTATTTCAAGTTTACCCTGCTCTTCACTGTATCCAGTTTTTAGGATCTAACTCCTCTATTAAACATCCTAAAAGGACAAAGTTTACCAATTACCATATTAGTGCTAGAGTCCACAATCCTATTTTATACAGCCTCACAACCACATTGCCTTTTAAACTAAAAAGACACACCAATAATTTCTTTGACTTTTCCTAAGTCTTGTTCAGCCACATTCACACACAATCAATGACTCTCTATCCCACATCTAAATATGTATACTAGCCTACTCTATCTAAACTTCACTATTTGTTTATCAAGGTCATTCTGAATTTAGACCCAACCCCTTCCAAGCATAATCACCTCTCATTCTCGCTATACTCCTTGGCTTTTAACACTAAACTCCGTAAACACACTTGCTATCAGGTTTGCTATTACACTATAAAAACAAGTAACTGACAAAAATGTAAAAAATCAACACTACGCCACATATAAACTTCTACTGATCACGTCATTACAATAATGAACAATGAATCACCACTCTAAGAACAACCCCTGACTAACTGTCAATCCATCTAATTGTTGTGTGGCTCGGAAGATATTTTCTCATGATGTTGAACTATGCCAGCAGGGTGTAAAAAAAAATCATAAACCATAATAAAGTCAAGATAAATTAGCCTTCTCTTTCTTATAATCACTTTATCATATTAAAAATTAATTGGTCTGAAAAGACATTTTTTATAAAAATTTTATTTTATATCCTATACTGTTTTCTTCACAAATTGATACGGTGAGAATTTTCGCAGAATCTCTATTTCTACAGAAATGGGTAAGACAGGTATAAGAAAACTAAATATCTTAATCAAAACTGGAATGAAGCAAAGGCAGAGCTGAAAATAGGACCTTGAAATCCCAATAGCCTATTCCATATTCTAACCGCCATCAACACTGTCCCTCCTGCAACTATAAGCTTGAAATTTCATGTTTATTAACAATGATGGAGAAAACATGAAAAAAGTTTTACCTGGAGGTGGTACAGTTATTGGAATACCTAAAAAACAAGTGATGAAATTTAATATAGTAATTGGATTTCAGAACCTGTTATGTATTTATGCCATCACCAAAACACACTTTGAAATAAAACCCCTCACGCCTCATTACCCTGGCTTATTCACTCAAGAGAAGCATTCTGTTTTCTTGCAGAGGACCAACAATTCAAGTATAACATCCAACTTCCCTGATGAAAACCCAGTCTCACAACTTGATAACAACTATTTCCCCCGCTAGTTGTAATCACAAATGAAGTTAGACGTCAGTTAAAAAGCACACTCGTGCATACACAAACATCAAACTCCATGAAATTAACGCTAACTAAATGTGAAAATCAATGTCTGATCTTGTTATTTTAACATTTTAATGGGGAAACTGATCCATGAGCTCTTTCTATAACACTGCAGGTAAGTGCAGAATAACTCAAGATGATGGGTGTTATGCACTTTTGTAAAGCTCAGTATATTGTGGGACATTCAAGTGTTGATTCAGATTGTTTTACTATTGTTGGTAGAAGTGAGGAAAAGTTAATAAATATTTCCTTAGATTTGTAGGAGGAGAAAGGGGGTAGAGTCAATTCACAATATACACCCCCAGGGCACATTAAAATAAATGTGAATGATTTATTGCTACAGGTGTCAACAAATACTAATTTGAGTGATTCGCACTCATTATTTGCATACATTATAACCTTTAAGAAATAAACTATGTACAAACATCCTCAATTTATACTGGCCAAATGTGCCCTTAAATCCTAATGTAAAATGTATTTATTAAGTACTAAAATTAAATTTGGCATTTTAAATTTAAGAGATACATGAAAGGCAATTTATGTGGCATGCAAGTAAATTGTAACTACTTTCAGTTTAAGAAAAATGACATTTCTAAGTAGGAAAATAGAAAAAAATTTAAAATATCTTCATTCATAAGAAGTTTTATACCGTAAGTAACTTCAACACAGCCAAATGGTTTACTAAATCCTATCTTAAAAACTGCATCAAAATTAGTCCAAGAGGAAAAAATAATCTAACTCATTGACTAAATACATGCAAAAAAGAATGAAAACAGAATTGCTTTCAAATGTTTTGTCAATGGAAACATCTACTAATAATTTTTAATGTTGTGATGTACATGTCTTATCAGAATAAGAGATTTATTTTTAAAAATGTTAAGGCAGGAAATGGCCTTAAAATGGAGACTGAAGCACCTGATTTAACCACACATACAATAAAAAGATATTCTACACTTACAAAACCAACATGACTAAAAAAAGATATGTAGGGTAGCCATCGTGTTTCAAAAATCATTAGGCCTCTCCAAGTCTACTACCCTGACCCAGTTAAGAGCAATTCTTACCCATGCTGAGGTTACTTTGCTGCTTCCCAATTTGCTAAGCTAAAAGAATCCAGCAAACAATACAAGCTAGCAGAGTTCCAGACTCCAAACTAAATGGGAAAATTAAGGAAAGCAGAGCATTAAACGTTCTTAATATGTATTATTGCCTAATTTTCTATAGAACAGTACAGATTTTTTTTTAGAAGACTACTGAACTTCACTATTTGATCTAGTTTTCATATTTAAATACATGATTATTTTCTCAGGTATATAAAAGAACTATACCAAAATCAACCACCCACTTTACATACTATAAGCCCAATAACTTTACCTAAATGAACATGTAAGCAGCATGTATTTCAGCTAATGCTTACTACAGCTTACCAACATGTAAATTCATGCAAAAAAAAAAAATAAGAAACTAGTCAGCCCCTTCAAAATTTAGTCCTCAAAAACAGTGAAGTTATGAAACTTCAACAAAACATAAAGATAAAAGATATATGACCAAATTATTAAGTATGCTACAAAGGTAGTTAAAATTACAGCCTGTCTTTAATGTTAATTTTACCACAGTAGTATCATAGGACAGACAAAAAACAATCAACTGGAATTAACACAATCAAAGACAAACTATGCTATATATACAGTATGTCTTTCAAATCACTATCTACACATCAGAAAGTTGGCATGCGAACTAGGAAGGGACCTTTCTGTGAGATCTCTATTTCACCTAAGATACTATTTCAATGCAAATCTTTGAGTAAATGTTCACTGAAGCAGGACTACCAAGCTGATGAAACACTATACAACCAATTCTTTGACAATTATCAAATGTTATTTTCAAATGGCAATTAATAAAGTTCAATATGTGGTATCAGGTAAGGCTGACATCATTCTCATCTAAAAATCACTATGTAGTATTTGACTTGTGTTAACAAAAGAGAAATAGTGTAAGGGAAGAGAAAATTTGTCTCAAAAGCCCTGTCCTTTCCCCACTCAACACCTCCACCTTCATGGCTAACACGCACACTGTCTAACCTAGCCAATGAATTTGAAACACACAAGGCAAGTATCGTGTTACTTTCCTATCCTTTATCTGTAAAATGAATAGAAAAAAACATTTTCCCGGAAAGCCGTACATAACAGTAGTAAAACTAAGATTTCTAGTACTGGCCAACAACGTTTGGAAAAGTAATATTCAGGCTCTCACAGACACAAGAGATTAGTGGTATTAAAATGAGCATGCATCAGAGTCACCTGGAGAGCCTGTTAAAACACAGATTTCTGATTCAGAAGATCTGGAATGGGGCCAGAAAATTTGTATTCCCCCAAATTTTCCAAGAGATAGTGTTGCTGGCCTGGGACCATACTATGAGGATCACTAGATTAGATGCTAAACTTCTCTCCAAATTTCACTGCTGAGCAACTCAATACAGATGAAATCAATCTCATTCCAAATTTTTATTAAACGAACAAAATCATCTACATGTGACAGTTAAAGTAAAATAGGATAACAAGTCTACACTATCTGGAATTCTCAAAAGAGAATAGGATTTAATTTTTCCAGTTTGTAATGCATACTCTTAAATATAAAAGGGGGGTGGTTAGGGAGACCTGAAATCCTATTTGGGAGATGGAAGGAACTGAGACAAAAAAAACAGAAAGGCAGCATTTCTATTAAGCATCACATTAAAAAGAATTTACCTATACTAAAAATTCCCACAAAACTAACAGTGGGCTCTGAATTCACAAAAAACTAAACAAAGATTGATACATTCTCAATGTATTCCATCATCATTTTGTAGGATTATGGCAAAATAGACAGCTTCTGACTTTTCTGGCTCTCAATGATCCCTACCCTTCTGGCATTTATGCCTTTGTACACCTCTGATATTTATGTCCTGCCTTGAGTGTGGGCTGGACCTTAGGACTTATCTCTACCACACAAAACAGATTTATTAATAAAAATGATAGGATGTCACTTTCATGACTAGGTTACAAAAGACAGTGATTTCTGTTTTGCTGGCAGCCTCTCTATTGCCTTGTTGGCTTGCATGCTTTGACGAAGCAAGCAGCCACGATGGAGAGGACCCCAACTAGTGAGGAACTGGAACCCTCTCAGCCCAACAGCCAAGAAAGAAATGGATCTTTTTTTTGTTTTGTTTTTCATTTTTAGTTTCCCATTGGCCAAATCCAGGAATTGAATCCTTGTAATAAAGAAGTGAGTGAGCTTGGAGACAAATACTTCCTCAGTCAACCCTAACTTTAGAGATGACTATGAAATCTGAGAGAGACCTTGAAGAAAGAACCCAGATTCCTGACCCACAAAAACTGTTCAGTAATAAATGTATGCTGTTTTAAGACACGACATTCTGGAGTAATTTGTTATGTAGCAACAGAAAACCAATACATGCAATAAGCACCTATCTTTTCTCTATTAAGTTCAAATGAAAGAAAAAAACATGGCAGAATTATATAAGCTATGCTTCCTATTTCTCACAAATTCCAAATTCTCTCAGGACTATTATGTAAGAAATAGATAAACCTGATCACCTTCTTAAGTCTCACCAATTTCTACTTCAAAGCCAATTTCTACTTCAAACTCAGAAGGAAGTTTTACACAGAGAAATTGAGTACAAAAATCCAGGTTTACAAAAATCTTTAAGTATCACCTTCTACCAGAAATGCTTTTCTATATATCAGGATTTTTTTAAATTATATATACACAAAAACATCATCTACCACCTACCTTTTTTTTTTTTTTTAACAAAAACCACAATGTAGAATACTGTAAAACCACTTCTTAATAATCAAAACAATTACAACAAGGTACAAAAAAGGATGGAAACAATTTTAAGGAAAAAATAGTGTTAAAAAGTGCGATGGTCATGAAACAAAGCAAGCAAAATATTACCAGCATACTTCATATCTAAAAGGTAAAAAAGATAATTTTACATTAACTATAAAATGGACAAACTATTTTATCTTTACTACAACCTCTTAATCCTCTAATTTATGCAACCTAAAGCTTATAGAAAATAAAAAAGTCTATCTTAGACAAATTATTTTTGGTAGAAATATCAATATTTTTATATAGAATTTATAAAGGAGTTGCTCTTTACCAGCTCACATATAATCAGAAAATGACTGGAAGAGCAATGCAAAAGGCAGATGTTAAACCATTAATTAGACTCCGCAAAATGTTGTGTCAATGGTGTATTAAAATTGTAACTATTATAAGGGGAGCTTCCATGGGTGAAAAACACATTCAAAAATTAATGTCCTAAGGAAGCTTTTAATCTCTGTTAAATTTACATTTAAATTAAATTGTGCCAGAAAATACTATTTATTATAGATAATTAACATTATTCCCTATCTTGAGTTTATTGAAAACATTGATAGGCTGTTTTTAAGAGACAGGGTCTCACTCTGTCACCCAGGCTGAAATGCAGTGGTGCAGTCATAGCTCACTGCAACCTTGAACTCCTGGGCTCAGGTGATCTTCCCACCTCAGCCTCCCAGTAGCTGGACCACAGGTGCACAAAACCATGCCCAGCTAATTTTTTAATTTTTTGTAGAGACGGGGGAGACTCACTACGTTATCCTGGCCAGTCTCGAACTCATGAGCTCAAGTGATCCTCTCACCTCAGCCTCCCAAAGTGCTGGGATTATAGGCATGAGCCCCACATCCAGCCTGGTTTTTGTTGTTGTTAATACAGAAAAACACAGTAAGAGAATGAATACAGTTCTCAAAAACTTCAAGAAATTCTTTTTCAAAAGTACTTCTGGAAAATGCTTACATTTCTAGCAAACAGGGCCAGTTAATATGAGGTAACCGGTTGGGTGAGACCAAAAATCCATGGCACTCTAAAATTAGCTTAACAAATGTTACATTCATAAAATAACTTCTCAATTAAAGGGATAAAACTGTACTTCCCTCAAGGGTACTGATAACATTCATCCAATATAGGCCAAGCTTCTGCCAAAGCAACAGTTCTCAAAGTTTTGTCCAAGGATTCCTGGGGGTCCCTGAGACCCTCCTATGGATTCTGCAAGGTCAAAGCTACTTTCATAAAAATACTAGATGTTATTTGCCTTTTTGATGCTCATTTTCTTACAAGTATAAGTGAAGCTTTCCAGAGTTTACATGACTTGTGATATCACAATAGATTTAATGCAGAAACAAACAGGAGAACCTAGCTTTTTTCTATTAAGCCACACAGTAAACAGATTTATAAAAGTGTAAAACAAGGGCACTTCTAAATTTTTTTTGTTTAAAAAAATGGTTATTTTTCACAAAATAATTTTTTATATTAACATGTAATGAGTTTATTATAAGTACCTTTAAATAAATATTTTAATTTCTCAGTTTTAATTTCTAAATACAAAAAATTAGATAGACAAAACACACATAAACAGAAGCTCTTTGGGGTCTACAGTAATTTTTAAGAGTTTTTTAAAAAAACTACAGAAGTCTGTAACCAAACGGTTTGCGGACTACTATGCTAAAGAACCAGACTGTTAACAGAAACATAATCTAATGAAAATGCAGGCCTTAGAGGAAGTGCAGAAAGACTGTTCCAAAGAGGAACTGCAGGTGTGAACAACTCACCACCCCCTTCTACCACTCCCATGTATCATCTCTAATCCAAAATCAAGATATTTAAGAAACAACAAGACTTGTGAGTTCATACAATTAGTAGTATTAGATAACGAGTAAGATACTGATCTACATAACAACAGTCTTTTAGGAAGGAATCTACTTCTTTCTTAAAAGAATCTTATACCTCTGATCCCTAATAACAGCCAAACCCTACAGACAACTTCAAAAGCAGAGATGCCTTGTTTGTGGTTGAGAGTAGTCAGGCTACCTACATCTTAGTAAAGCAAAGAACCTTCCTTCGGCTTAGCAGAATTCTACTACTGGGATAGATTTCAATTGCTCCCAAGACCTACAGAACCATAGTACTATGAGCCTATAGTTAATGCAACAAGAAATGAGTCAAACTGAACATGCCTTCTATCCTTTAATAAACTCCATTATAAAAAATGAAGATAAAATATGATTACACTGAAGTAAATTAACATTTAAAATCCTAAATTAAAAGCCTACCATAAAGTTAGTTCACAATCATTAATTAAATTCTATTATTTCAGAAACAAAATAAGCCAAACACAGATAGACAAATACATGATTCCACTGATACGAGGTACGTAGAATAAGTAAATTCATAGAGACCGAAAGTAGAATAGAGGTTAACAGGGACTGGGAGGAGGGGATAGTAGCTAATGTTTAACGGGTACAGAGCTTTTGTTGGGGATGATGAAAAGGCTTTAGGTATAGATCATGGTGATGGTTATACAATATTGTGAATGTATTTAATGTCAATGAATTGAACACTTATAAATGGTTAAAATGATAAATAGTATGTACATTTTACCACAATAAACAGGCAAACACAAAATCACCTGCCCTATAAGATCCTTCCAATTTTACAATTTTTCTTCCAATAAACAAGTATTTCAAAACTGACTTATTCAGTTAAACACAGACTTCCTAACACAAATCAGGCAAATAGTAAAACCTTAGTTAATTGAACTTTTTTAAAAAAAAATCTAATTCCTGCTCTTTACAATCTCCCTAACTTCCCCACCCATAGATATATATGCATATACTTCAACATCAGGGAACTGCTTTTAAAAAAACAAAACCTTCTCAGACATGGTACTTTGGTAAATACATATAACACAGTTTCCCTGCCATAGATACTGATTCATTTCAACATAATAAAGAAAATAGACTTTCAAGAAAAACTGCCTGGGTTAGAATTCTGGTTCTGCTATTTTCTAGCTATTATCTGAATTCCTTAAATCTAGGTTTCTTCATCTATAAAACTAGAATATCTACTTCAAATGATGTTCAAGAATCCGATGAGTTAATATATGGGACGTGCTCAGAATAGTACTTGCAAAAGTGAGCATTCAGTATTAGCTATTCTATTATTACTCAGAAGCAGCATGAAACCACACTAATGTATTTCTGAAAAAACTTAACATAGTAGAAACTATTTTCTGGCTCACTAGAAAATGAAAATAACAGATTTTCTAAAAATTATTGAAGACCTTAATCAACCAGTGTATGTTTTCAGGCTACCGTGAGTATGGCTGTAAAAGGAACCACATTAAATACTTTTGCACTCCCAGAGATCTTATCCCATTTTTGTGGTACTCATGCATTAGAAATCTAATGTTAACAAAAGCCACATTAGAGCACATTTAAATCAATTCTTAAAAAATTTTTTTTCCCTTTTCCTTTCAGTATTTCTAAAGAAAGCAGAAAAGAAAACTCAAGGTTTTCTCTAAGACAAATGGAGTACCTTTTTAAGGCAATACTTACAAAAAAGACTCCTGAGTCACAGTTTTCTTTCATTAGCTTCTTGTGACTCTTAAGGTGATTTAAATTATAACAAACTATAGAACATAGTCTAACCATGCGCTTCTGAGGTAAATGGTAACTGAACATTGTCTTCAAGTGAGGTGTGCATTCAGCTGGCACATATCTATGCAGCCATACTGTTGCTTAGAGCCAGTGCCCATTCTAATTATATCAGCTGTCAATCTGAAAGTCACCTCTGGTATTTTTATTTATATATATATATGTATTTCACTAAATTAGCTAACATATTTAGACAATTCCAAGTATACCCAAGACACTGTAACTACCATTGCAGGGAAACAAAGGTGGAAATACATAGCCTATATTCTCCCTAACGGCTCAGTCTAGTAAAAATAAGGAGTAATCCAGTCTCAACTTACAAATATTTGGTTTTAATATGAATTGGTATCCTTCAGTATATAAGCCACACTTAGGTACTGCTGAAAGTAACATTAGAATTCATCTAAATCTGTATTCCTTAAATGCTGACAGCATGGAAATATAATCCAAGAATAAGCATCAAAGGAAATCTAAACAGGTATAAAAATATGAAAAGCACAAAGCTGAGAATTATCATTAAGTAGATAGATTCAGCAACAGAAAAATAATCAGCAGCACTCTACGGTATAAAGCCAACAATAACTCAAACATTATTCAAAGATTTGTTATACTTATAAACAGAGGCTATATGGCAAAAAATGGAGTAATTTTATCATTTAGGAAAAAAGTAAACTTCCAGATAATGCCATTGCCAGAGCTTCTGGATATTCTTATACCAGCCAAGTATTTATTTTTTCATCCTTAATTCATACCACTTAAACAAACAACTAGTATTGAACAAATAAAATGTTAGCTACCTGGGGCTATATTATTAGCTAGTCAATGAGGAAATTCTTTCATTCTGTCATTTGCAATGACATGCATGAACCTGAAGGACATTATGCTAAGTGAAATAAGCCGAACACAGAAAGATAAATACTGCCCAATCTCACTTACATGTGGAATCTAAAGAAGCTGAACACACAGAAGTAGACAGTATAACCGTGGTTACCAGGAGGCTGGGAGGTATGGGTGGAGAATGGGAGATGATGCTCCAGGACACAAAGTTTAGGTGAGATAAGAGGAGTAAGTTTTAGAGACTTACTGTACAACATGACAGCTAGTTAATAATAACTGCGTACTTCAAAATTGCTAAAAGAGATTTTAAATGTTCTCACCACAAAAAATGATAAATATGTGAGGTGATGGATATGTTAGCTAGCTTAAGCATTCCACAATGTAAACATAGGTCAGATCATCACACCGTACCCCATAAATATACACAATTATTTGTCAATTAAAAATAAAATTTTTAAAAATTTAAAAAGAAAATTCTTTCAAATCACCTTTAGTACCTAGTAAAGTTTAAATAAGATTATAAAGCAATCTAGCATAAAGACTATTATCACAAACATTAATCATCTTTAGTCTCATTAAGCAAATTCAAAACTTAATTATTTCTACATTTTATCTAACTCTTTTTCAGAGAATAAAGGACTCATTAAGAATCACACAAATCCTCATGAATCACATAAGCCCTCTTTCATTTGGTTAATACTCAGTATATTAACAACCCAAGAATCAGAGGTCCAATCCCAACTTATAAATAGTTTGTGTTTAATTTAGTTATTGGAACAAGAAATTCATTGACCTTTAGAAAGAATGCTGTCTGGAGTAAGGACCTCTAACCTACTCCAGTCTTCTCTTTCCTCAATTTTTGAGACAGCAGATTCTCTAAAGCCACAAGTCATTTTTCATAATATTTTTCTTATCCTTTTTGAGAGTAGAGGTGACAGTGGAATCAAAGGTGTTGAGGATGAAGGGCAGAGGCAGTAGCTGACATTTAGAGCCAAGGATGAACACATTAGGGAAGGACTGCTCTGACCCTTTATTTGGCTCTGTACTCTGATTGCAACCGGCACCGCAAAACAAAGACAGTTCTCTCACAAATGCAAAGTGAGAGAGAGTACATGGCTCTCTAGTATAAACTGTTTATTATTAGGAAGTAAATTCTAATGCATGTCTCATAGGTATTCAGATTAAGACCAGTATCTAATTTTTATGCCTTACTACTGGCATTCTCCCTATGAAAAAGTAATTATAACCTCAATCATTCTTGTTAAGTTTCACAAAAATTTGGCTAAGATGGATAAATATTCAAATTTATTGGGAATACAGTAATAAAGACCACTGGATAAAAGACTGAAAGTATAAATAAAAATAAGATTTAGGGATTATTTGTGAATTTTTTTCTCCATTACCACAGACCTGGTTTTTAATAAAATAAAAGTAGCTAAAAATAGCATATACATTACTTTTCTGTCTTGTTTAAAAGAAGTAAATACCAGGTATTTACCCAATAGCAGTCTCTCTAAAAGGAAACCAACATAAAAAAAAAAGACCAGACTGAAATTTTAATTGAAATCTCTTCAAAGGATATTAATTGTTTTTTTTTTTTTTACCTATTCTAATTCTAAAGGTATCTTTAAAAACTTTTTCAAAACAAGCTAACACATGGCTTATAATTGGATCTAGATTTATACATTTACTACTAGAAACTTTAGTTTGGGGATCACTATCATATTTCTGGATCACAATTTCAATACCTGTACATTCTCTATTTTAGAATATTTTCTCTTTGCTATGTTGAAATAGTAAGACACATGTATCTGTTTCAGGATGAATCTGTTGAAGACTTACCATAATAAATATTATATCTATTACTTCTAGTGCAATGCAATCAATCGAGATATTATTTCACAATCTGTATTTTGTTAAATTCAGTAAAAGAAACGTGGGTTATATTTTTGTTTCAAAATCAAATGTCTTTACTATTTACCTGGTGGTGGAATTAGAGGTGGAGCAGTGCTGACAGATGGTGGAGGTGGAAGAAATGGAGGAGGAGGAAGGTGGGTGGGAGGAGCTCCTGGAGGGAAAAATGGAGGTGGTTTGCTAAAATTGTTGTCTACTTCAGTGGCGGATCTTTCAGAGAGGACCTAGAAGTAGAGCATAGTTAATTAAAAAGATGAGTAAATGTTATTATCTAAGATTAATCTTAGTAAATTAATTTCATTTTACCTAAGAAACAAAGTAAAAGGTTGTTTAATTCACATACATATATTTTTTTGGGGGAGTAATAGTTCTATGTTTATATATATAGCTATATATACTCACATATATACACTCACACACATACTTTTTAAAATGTGCACATTCAAAGCCTAGGAAAAACAAATGGATCATTACCTAAAAAAATTCTTAATAAAAAGTAATTAGGTAATAAAAACATTCCAAACAGAAAACAAGTACTTTATAAATATTATGTAACAAATAATCTTTGTCACCCAACCAAAGTTAAAGTGTTCCAGTTAAGGCAATGTCATCATTAATCACAGATACTAGCCTTAAGAAATTAACATGGCAGCAGGTCAGACATTCACTTTACTGGGGCCTGTCATCACCACGTTGCAAAGTAAGAGACTGTCAGGCATGCACCAACAGGTTGCAAGTAATAGGCAGCAAGATAAGTAAACAACTTTTCCATGTGAGCCTTGTAAATTTAAAAACAAGGGTTTAATGCTTGAAAAATAAAGCAGAGTTTGCAAAATTCTTACCTGTGTGAACAGGTAAGGGACTGATACCATTAGAAACATCCCAAACCTACTGAAATAAAACAGCAAGCAAAACCGCACCTAGAAATTTGGACTTTTCACAAGTTCCCTAAGTATGTGTAATAGGTTTGAGAAAAAGCAAAACCAGCCAACATAATGTTGTATATGTAATTTATACTGCTCAAATCCTTGTTGACTAAAATGTATCATTCTATAGTCCCTCTTTTCATTAACTTTTCCTACGTTTAAGTATAGTCATTTTTTGTAAGGCTCATGCTGATAAGCTATTTCTTAAGTAGAGAACAATTATTTTAAGAAATCATGACATTTTAATAGTGGAGGGAAAGAAAAAGAGAATTTATCTTCCATTTTAGATATGCTTTGTCTTTAAAGATGCTGAAAATAACATCTTACATTAATAACTCATTGAGGGTAAGAATTAAAACATTTTGGACACTCTTAAAGTACTCAGGGAAAGGGAATGAAAAAAGTATGGTCACGCCGAATAGTTGGAAGTCTCAGTTTTACTAAAGTTCTAACATTAATTAACTGTCTTACTCATAACTCATCTGCCTTCATTCTTTGACTTGAAAACAAAGGACCTCTACCCACCCCTAGAAATGTCACACTAAATAAATTATGGTATATCCGAACAATGAAGCTATCATGAAGAGATTTTTAAGTCATATTTTTAAGAAGATAAAAAACAGCAAATTATAATTTTAGATTAAAAAATACACAAAAAATAGAACAGCATCCCAGTTTTGCTTAATAATAAGGAACAGATACACCAGAATGTTAAGAGGGGTATCTCTAGGTAGCAGGATCATCAGTGATCTTTTTCTTCTTTAAACTTTTCTCATATTCCAATTTTTTGTTCAATGAACCTATATTCAGGTTGAGCATGCCTAATCCAAAAATCTGAAGTCCGAAATGCTACAAAATCCGAAACTTCTGAGCACCAAAATTCCATCACAAGTGGAAAATTCCACGCCTGACTTCATATGTGATGGGTGGTCACAGTCAAAATGCAGGCCCACAACACAGTTTATTCAGGGTCCCCAAGGGAAAAAAGATTTTAATAAATCAGTAAATTATTATAACAAATTATTCGTGAAACAAATTTTATGTTTAGACTTGGGTCCCATCACCAAGATATCTCATAATGTATATGCAAATATTGCAAGATCCAAAAAAATTCCACATTCTGAAACATATCTGGTCCCAAGCATTTTTGATAAGGGATATTCAACCTGTATTATATTTATAACAAGGAAAATGAAAAACCTTACTACAAAAGATCCAGAGATTATAAATTCTAAATAGAAATGCCTTTGTAATACATATAAGGATGACTGGTTCCACCTTTTAAATCTCTCTGTAGCACCTAAAACACAGCATAACACTATGAATGTATGTTAAGTAAATTAAATTAGAACTCAGATATCATCTTCCAGTTAAAACAACTGTTTACTGTTGAATACCAAACCTGTATATTGCTGTTCTCATTTGCTCGCCGTCTTCCTTCCACTCGGCTGATAGTTATAGTCTGACCAATGACGTCAATTGCTCCAGGCAATCTCCTGCAACATAAAAATTCAATCAATTCAGTTTCACCTAATTAGGTGTTTGAAAACTAACAAAAATATTAAGTGAGAAATGAATGCAATGTATATTAAAATAGAATCGGTTCACAACAGACTTCCAACGAGTTGGAAACTCACTACTTTGTACTGTCATAAAAACTGTTTAATAAGCTAGAACCAACACACCCAACAATGATCATAATGCTACATTTTAAGTAGCTTTTCTTCTAAATGTACTATTTTTTAATAGTGTCCAACTGAATTATCTTTGTGAAACTGAATCAGATAGCAAATGCTAGACAAATGGACATAAAATTTCTTGGACACTACAATTGTGACACACATATAATTCTATTATAGAAACTTCAAAAATTCTACAAAACGGCTTGAAATACTGCTAGTTTTCACACACACAGGATATTTTTCTTAATGATATATTCCAAGCATTAAAAAACATAAAAAGGGAACCAGCTTTCCATTTCTGATAACTTACCTTTAGATAGAAAAATTCAAATATTTAAATACTTGCCCTACTTCCAATATGAGGATATGGAAAAACAGTCTACCACAAAACAATGTGGCAAATTTAATAGAAAAACCTAGTAAGCTATATTTTAAAAAACTAAAATAACATTAAAAGCTATTGTACAGCTGAAGAAGGACTTTATAAAAGTATATGTGCCAAACAAAATACAAAAGTCACTTGTGGAAATAGGCAATGAAAAGTGGATGCAAATTAGATGAATTTCTCTTCATTTATATTTCAGTTTTGAACACTTCTGTATTTAAAACTTTATAAAAGTAAAACATGGATCCTCCCAGTCAACAGGTTAGGTTCCTAAAATGACTAATAACTCCAGCTACCATTCCTAACCTGTTATACATAAACTTCACCAAAACTCTCAACTTAAAAATTACCGTATACTTGTTAGAGATGACAAAGCCAAGGTCCAGAGTGAAGTCACTGACCTAAGTAATAATTAAATGGCAAAACTAACTGTCAAACCTGAGTTTTTCAAAGTCTACAGACCCCTTCCCGTTAGGTATGCTTCCTTCCAGCAACTCACCTTTGAGAAATTTAAGAACTTTCTAGGAACCATGAGTTAGTGAAAATTTGTCTCAAGTGGATCTTGAAACACTCCAGAAATGATGTTATGTTCACAAAAATAAAGATAGCCCTACAAAAAGTACGTAATGACATCTGAAATGTCTTCAAGTACATAGTCAATTCCCATTTACCATCTCTTACCCACTGAAGACTTCCTTTCTCTATAATTTTAGAAAAAAAATACTTAAGCCTTTCTAATTCCATTTTATTTATTTATTTTTTCCTATTTTGGGAGAGACGGGGTTTTGCTCTTGCTCAGGCTGGTCTCGAACTCCTGACCTCAAAGCAATCCCCCTACCTCAGCCTTCTACAGTGCTAGGATTACAGGCATGAGCCACCAAGCCCGGCCTTAAGCCTTTCTAATTTCATGCCTAGGTCACTGACCTCCGAGATTCCCTCATGACTCCAAAGATCAAGAGTGATTTTGCTAAACTTATATCCTCCAATACAGTTGGGGAAATAGTCTAACATTTACACATTAGAAAAACCCAAATACCTCTAATATAAAACAAATATTTCTCCAATTTCTTCTCTAAAAC
Organism: Eulemur rufifrons; assembly: GCF_041146395.1. Classification (NCBI taxonomy): domain Eukaryota; kingdom Metazoa; phylum Chordata; class Mammalia; order Primates; family Lemuridae; genus Eulemur; species Eulemur rufifrons. The sequence continues at coordinate 32,568,706 of NC_091006.1, forward strand.
TTAAAATAATTACAAAGCTATACCCACCGTAACTTCATTGTATCAAAGCACATGCCATCAACCCTCTGATACACATACATCTCAGATTTCAACATCCTACCATATACACAGGTGTGTATTCTCAGGGCAGGATCTCCCTCACCATTTACTCTACCAAGACTTCATTGTCCAACAACTTTACTTCTACTGTACTAATCTCTTTTCCTACTCTTTTTTATTCCATACCGCTGGAGTCGCCTCTCTCCACTTTTAAATTTATCCCCATCAAGAATGAATTCTCCCACAATTGTCTGGATTTGAAATTTAGATTGAAAATTGTTAAAAGTAGTAAAAATTAAACCTACATATAAAGACTCTAATTTTTCTAAGGGGAAAGATTTCTACACTCTGTCTTTTACCATTTTCTCCTAAGGACTTCTGGGTTTCAAAAATTCTTGGACATATGGGAGCATTCATCTCTCAAGGTTTATATTAAATATGGTCAGAGAAGTCTAAGTAGTTTGAGATTTAAATGGATTATTTAGATTCAAAACAGCAAACACTATGTTTCTAAAAACATACAACTGAGAAATCAGCCTTAAGAACTGTATACCCCTAGAGGGAGTTCAGAAAATTGCAATTCCTACATTTTAATGACACCTTCTTTTCCAGGTATTTTTACCACATAAACTGATTTACCTTAATCAGAAATGTGACATTTACCATTTTGCTCAGAAATGTTTCATGACAGATATATAGTATGTACCAAAGTAACAAAAAGCACGTAGTATTTAACACTGACAAATAGTTTAAAACTTCAATGTTATTCTCATGCCACATTATGGAAAAATATTGAACCATATTATTCCATGAAAGTTCTTGACGGACAGCTTTTTATTTCATTGCATAAAAAGATTTAGTAGAGTTTCACTGCGAGGAAATCTACTGTAACTTATATTTCCACATAGCACAGGTTTAACTGGGCCTACAAACGTGTTCCATATGGAAGACAGCTAATGCTATCGTAATTCTCTTCTCCATGCTGAATTCAATCATCTAGTAAAAAGCTGAGAAAATCAGAAATTAACCAAACTGATATTTCAGTTAATCTACAGTTAAACAGGCAAGTAAGTGTATATTCACAAGAGCCTCAACTTTCCCTCTTGGCACAGATGAATATAAAAACATCTCTGAAATTATAATAGAATTAAATTTAAGATGTCATATTTTGATGATTCTGATGTCCCAGAGGGTTTGACAGCTGCTTGCAGAGATGCAACAGAAGTATTTAAATGACAAATCAGGGCCAAGAGAAGATAGACAAAAGGTAAGTTGCTAATCTTTGGCCATAAATTTATCTCTGAGCTGCTTTTTCTCAGCAGCCAAAGCAAAGGACATGATTCATAACTAAAGTCTTTAATGTGCATAAGATAAAAACAAAGCATTACCTCTGAAGATTGCTTTTCCTGGTAAAAATAATAGCTAGTATTTATTGAGCACCTGCTGTGTACTAGGTAAGCACTGTTCTAAGTACTTTATATATATTTACTCCTCATAATAACCCTATCAGGTAGCAACTATTATTATTGCCATTTTACAGGTAAGAATAAAGAGAAAAAAATTCTCCTTTAAGTCCACTTTAAGATAAATGTGAAGTACAGAAGTTTATAAGCTTTACTGATCACAAAACACAGTAAGAAATGTAATTTGCATAGCAATTCAGTATACACATATTACATAAAAACTAAAAGGTTCATGAAATAATACTACAAAGAAAAAAGTGTAACACTCAAATCAAATATGATTTTGTTCATATTTAAATACAACAGAGGAAAAAAGCAAATACAAAAGCAAGAAATATTGGTTGGGGACACCAAATTGATTTTACCACCCACTAATGGACTGCCACCTCAAAACACTGAAATAAAGATAAAATCTCCAATACTGCTACAACAAAAACAAAAGTGAATTTCAGAGCTGTTTCTCAAAATGTTCAATGCTAAGTGAAGCACAACAACAAAGTTCAATTCAATAAAAGCAACTTAATCAGGGGAAGCACAACAATGTGGTCTGAGTATTTTGCCCTCCTCATAGTCAGGTTTGACTTATGGATTGTATTGTGCTTTTTACAGCAAGAGATCGAGTCCTTAACTAGCATACGATAGTTTTCTAAAGAGGGATCAGGAGGTGTCTGAACCTAAATACGTACATGTGTATACATGTAATTTTCAGACAAGAGGCCACAGTTTCTAGCCAATTTTCAAATGGGTTATTGATTCAAAGAAAGTTCAGAACCACTATTCTAAAAGAGTGGATGAATCACATTCCCTTGTGGAAATCTAAGAATGTCTTTTCACAGCAGAGCTTCTAATAAGAATTGGGCAGCAGACAGTACAAAGGTTTATTCTCTAGGGAAAAAACCTAGAATGTGGCTATTTCGTATTTCGAAGTTAGAGACAGATGCACTTGGTATGATGTTTAATTCAGGTCATATGTCTAAATAGATGGATGCAAACAGTTCTGCATGGAAACTGACATAACATCTTTTAAGCTACCTTAGAAAAGAGATTGAGCCTTGAAAGACATATAGGATGAATTTAAACACAGGATGGGAAGGTAGGACATGGCAAATGGAGGGATGAGCATGAGCAAAGAGAAAGGACGTGGGGGAAATATGTGCAGGATTTCTAATCAATTTGCTTGCAAAAGAAACATGATCCACCTTTGACAGTGGTTACGACCTAAAGGCTTACAAAGCAGCAGAGAATATAAATTAAATGAGACTCACATAAAGGAAAGGTCTGTGTGAGGCTGTAAAATGCTATGCAAATAATCAGTTCCCATTTATAGCTGAATCTATCATTTTACTTCAAAACCCAACGTGCCCACCTAGCCTTTGACTTTAATCTTTATGCCAACCAAGAATCAAGTCTTCAAATCAGTGGTCCTCAACCTTGCCTGTACATCAGGATCATCTGGGGAGCTTTTAACAATAGTGATGCCCACAGTGCACACCAGACTATTTAAATCAGCATCTCTAGGGCCTAAGCATCAATGCTCTTTTTAAGCTTTCCACGTAATTACAGTACATAGCCAAAGTTGAGGACTACAATTCTAACAGCAAGTTCAAGAAAGAGACTTAAAAACAGTTTGTTCTGCTCTAGAAAAGAATTTAAAGTAGCTGATAAAAATTAATATTTAACTCTGTATTACCCAATAAATACAAACCCATCACAGTCTGGTAATTAAGGTATAGCTATCATTCGTGACATACTTTATACTGATCTTTCAGTTTTACAGACTGAAATGTACTGCCTCCAAACCTGTGTGTTTTACTTTCACAAGCACAAGAATAATTTTTCTCCATAGTGCACACACAATTTATAAAGAAAACTTAATATATTCTAATGTTTAGCTGAAGATTTATGAATGAAAAACCCTGTCCGGAAAGATTACGTATGACCAAAATAAAAACCACAGAATTTAAAGTGTTGTCTTAAGGACGTATAACTTATTTTCTAGACAGATAAAGCCTGTGACGAAAGCAGAGATCCAAGGGAAACCAACACCGGCTGGGCCTGACCTTAACTTTGCAGCCTGGCAACAGGTGCTTTCACAAACCGACAAGTTACTTAATTCTTACAAGGACGTTACAAGTAAGGTGTAAATCCAATTAGTTTCATTTCCACACATGTGGAAAGAGGCTCTTTTGCATACTAAAGTGGCAGCACCAGGATTCAGGCTCAGTATGAACACTCCAAATCCCTGCCCTTCTTCCATACTAAGTGTCTTCCATATTAATTGTTCTGGTGCCAGAATTTTTAAAATGTTACTTACTTTTTAGATCTATTGGAGACAAAACAAAACTTTGAATGCTTAAAGGTGAAATGTGCTCAAATTGACTCACTGAAGGACATAAATGTGTTTAATTAGTGTAGTCAAGTTTAGTCACTCTTGTACAGTGCTTGGAATAAAGCCTTACCTGCCAAATTTATGCTTAATTTCATGCTTTTAAATGTATCATTGATAGAAAAAGACATAGCTCTACAGGAAACTAAAAAATAATTAAATAAAAGCCCTGTATATGTATATGTCTAATCACATAAAATCTTACGAACTACACACTACAGTAACAATGCATTCAGAGTGTTCAAACATCACAAGGTATGGGTGTATCTTTTCAGTATGTTATCTCATGAAGACATAAAAGTAGATAGTTCAAGAACAGATGAAAAGGTCATTCTTAGATATAGTGTTCATTTAACACCCAGTTTTATTAGAAGTTTTGTGTTTGTCTAAGAAATACAAGCAGGTTTAAATGTATTAGTGATTCAAGACTGAAAAGTAATTTTTACTATTCCTCATTCAAGAGTATGAATCAGTTAAAAAGCATTCTGAAACTGGGATGTAGACATAAGAACAATTGAGCCTGAAACTTAAGTTCTACAGGGAGCAGAACTTGGTGTTATAAAATGAAACAAAATACAGAAATAAACTGCACATTAGGATAACTTTACAGCAATCATCCATATTGCCAACTTCAATATTTTGCATTCACTAAAACTGCTTCATTCTTCTAACTGGCTGTACAAGAGTTACAAATTCAAATTTGTAAAGCAAATTTGTAAAGCAAAATAAAATGCCGTCATTATACACAAGAGTTACCTTGAAAAATACTGTTAAGTTTGAAAAACACTATATTATACAAATTAAGAGTAACGAGCATGAGGTAAGAAGTCCAAGTTTTCAAATAGAGTAACTTATGAAAAGGATCTCAACCATTATTTACTTGCTCTTCACAAACAGATTTAAAGCAATGCCTCAAACAAACTCCAGATTTGTTAGTTACATTAAATACAAGAGCTGGAATCTAGTTTTCTGTCTTATGCTATTTAAGTGTATGCATATATGCATGTACAAACACACTATTTAAAAAGAGAAACAGTATCTTTTATCTAAAGTATGTATTTTGGGAATTTTCAAAAACAGAAAATACAGTGTCAAATTTCCTACTACACACATTCCCTAAGACTAATCACAAAGTCAGAGTAGAGAGTTTTTTTTGTTTCCAAAGTATCTTTTTTGGGAGGAGAAGGCGGGAGTATAGGGGAAGTTCATACAGAGTAAGCACTGACTTGTATCACTTGCAGGTATAAGAACCAGTATCTTCACTATAAACCAGCCATCTTATGTCAAGAAATAAAATATTATATTAAAAAGTGTAATGGTTTACATAAAAAATTCTAAATTAAATAATTGATATAAAGAGAATTTCAGATGTTAAAACAATAAAGCAAAAGAAACAAATATAAAGTTTAAAATAACATTAAAAATAACATATTTTAAGTATTTCTATGCCTTTGCCTACAAAAGTCAACTTGCCTGAAGTATAGGTATTCAAAGGTAGTAAACCAGGTATTCTAGTTCTGACTTTGCCTCTTTACTTTAGCTGCAAATTTGGGCAAATTTCTTGATTTCTCAGATCTCTTTTTCCATTGCAAACCAGGGACTAATCAGAAAATAAAGAATTTCAGGATTGAAGAGGCCTTCCAGATAATAGTCTAGCCCCCCCATGTTACAGATGTGGTCATGGAGGCTCAAAGACTTTAGTCAACTTTCCTTAATTCACACAAGTAGTTACTGACAAAACTAAACCTAAAATCCAAATCCAATACTAATGCCATGAAACAGTTTTGAGTTTAAGATTCATTAACACTAGCAGCATGATAATGAATTTATAATTAAAGTTCTTATTGTCCAGTCCTTTTAGGATCAGTAAATAGGCTGTCCACATTGTTGGCTGGGTTAAATATAAATCCAAGCATTTCTTCATGCACTATAATAATCAAGTTAGTTATTACATGGAAACATCTGCAAAACTATTAAACTTCTGGGTTTCACAAAAATGTCAAATATGAAAAGGTTCATATACTTCACACCTGTAAGATTTAACTTTCTTTTATTTAAAATAACTTGAAATTTCTATTGGTTTCTGTAACAGAATTTATGTTTAAAAAACAAAGACCACTATCATATAATACACATAAAAAAAGTCAATGAATACTTTTAAAAATAGGATCAACACTTTCATTCCTTAACCTGCTAAAGCAACGCATGCAACTGACACTATTCTAAGAATACAGATAATATATTTTTATCTGTATTAGTTACTAGATTTATAGTTGAATAGTCTTACTTTGAGATGAATACCCACTTTTAAGAATAACAAAGCTTATTTCTCTTCTAATAGGAAATGATATCAAAGCAAACTGAATAGAAATTCTTACAATTCATGTAGAATATAAAACTAAGACTCTACAGACAAATCTAAGAAAATCAAATTTTGATAGTGTTTCCTCCCTTTGCTTTTCTTTTAGTTGTCACAAAGGTATCTGATCATGTTACAAAGGTATCTGATCATATTTTAAAGTTTTTAAGTAATTAAAAGCACATTAATATAGTATCAAGCTCCCAAGAAAAAAGCTTAAAATTCTGCAACAAAAGCAAAATGAAAACTAACAAAATTAAACCTCATATACCATAATTATTTAAAACCTCAAATGGTAAATTAGGAAAGAATCTTGGTCTATATTTCAAAGTCAGGCAACAAAGTATAATCTCCCAGATTGATTACTGTTGGCAATGTGCTTTCATACCCTAACACAGTTGCTTCTCGTAATATCCCTTAGGGATGACGTCATTATTTCCATATTTCAGGCTCAGAGAAATTATAGTATTTTCCCAATGTTGTATGCCTTATAAATATAAGATGTAGAACACAAACCAAGATTCTATGGGGGGTAGGTCATTAGTAAAAGCTTAACAACAATGAAGGAAATAGTATATCTCAGGACAGCTGGTATACCTACTTAAAGAAAAAGTTCTATACACTGTAGTTTGGGGATAAGCACTGGAAAAATTCAGTGGAGTCAAATTTTATAGGTTCTAAATACTGGCTCAGGTTAGATGTTATCCAATAAGTAATGAAAAGCACCTGGGGAATTTTTAACAGGCTATGATATGAGAAAGAAGAATTAACCTGTAGCAAAGGGGAGAAAAAAACATGTACTGAGCACCCATTAGTGTCATTCAATACAAATTATTATTACACATTACAAAAGACCAGAAAGATGAGTGGCAAGATACATGCTAGGTCTTAATTCAGAAGGTAACTAAAAAACCCACAGCTGTACCCCAAAATAGCATAATCTGGGGGGGGTCAAAATATGGGACAAACTTTATTAACTTACTAATAAGACAAAACAACACTGATGATCTAAACATCAGGGAGTATCCAATGTTTAAAAACAGCCTTACCTTAGATCAGGTGATTCGGCCCTCCCATATCGATCCTGCCACTTCCCAACGCTTGAATTGGCTTTTCTGGAGGCAGTACTTGTCTGAGACTGAGAAGAGGTGCTGTTTCTGGTGAGATAAATTTTCTATGTTTTTTCTTACATATTGTTGTCTCTGACCCCCCTTGTTCTGTTTTTTTTTTTTTCCTTGACCTGCTTTTTATAAAGTCCTTGAGCATGTTCCTACAGTATCATTCTCAGATCATAAAATGCTTGCTGTGCCACTAAGACTACTAGTGGTATTTAAATATAGATGTGTTATCAATACTTTATTAACTCCAGAATAGGTTTAGAAAATATTCTTCAATATAGTATGATGTCAAAATGCAGAAATGAGGAAAAAAAACAAGGGCTTACATTAGGTTATAATACATTATCAAGAAATAAATTTCTGTGCCTCTATGATTAACATTAATTTTTGCAGTTTCACAAAATCTTATTCAAAATTTTGATATTTCTTTCCCTATATTCTTCAATAACAGATATAAGTATTGTTAGTGCAACCAGTTAACAGTAACACTTCGACATGTTTCATGAAAACCTATACTAAATACATATTTTATGAAAATTCCATTTCAAAATAACTCTGATTTCAAAGTAAAATTCCAAAGAAGTTAACTTTATCCCTGGTGACATACTCCATAAAAAAAAAAAAAAAAAAAAAAAAAAAAAAAGTTCAGCTATTTACATTCTTGCCAATACTTTAAAGAATAAAACGCTCTTTCAAAGCAATCCGAAAAATATGTTTATGTAAAAGAAATATAGGAAGAATAAGAAACCAAATGAAATGAAATCTGCTCTGACAGGAATGAAAGAAATGGAGAAAAGAGTGACAAATCTCTGTATACCTTTGGATAGCTTAGCCTTGCCTCTGGAACTACGTTAAATGTTTTATATATGCAAATCATAAAATTAAATCAATAAGCATGGAGGAAAGCAATGCTAAAATTGAATGCAAACAGATGTTACGAACCAAATTATATTTTAAATAACTAATATAACCACTCTGAAAGAAACTTTTGACTATATACATACCCTCAGTCTAGAAAAAGAAAAAGAATTGTAAACAAATCTTGAACTCTGTTTAACTGGTTTGTTTTTTAAAATGGTTACGAGTAGAAGTTCTGAATCCATTGTATATGTATTTTAAGATTAATTAAATGAGAGTGTGTGTGTGTGTGTGTGTGTGTGTGTAGAAGCTGTTGAGAGCCAAGTTCTCACTGTGAAAAAAGTGAGATGCAAAATGGAATAGGGAAAAGAAACTAAGTGTCAAGAACCCTGTGTTGTCAAACTGGAAGTAAATGAAACATGATGATTTCATGATTTAAATGTTATAAAAAAAAAATACATGTGGCAATTTCATATTGAAATTGTCAGTTTTTTCCTAGCTCTGAGTGCTGAAAAGGCCTGGAAATAATAATAACCCAATACAATGAGCACAGCTAGCACCCTGATCTTGATTTTTAATTACTGTTTCCCACTAAAAGGAATCAGGGTGGCTTTGAGAAACAGCTGCTTCTAGGGAAGAGGCAGGGAAAGTACAAGATAAGCCTGGAGCATCTTGGTAATGCCAAAGAACAAAGAAATCCTCCAACAAAGATGATGGAGACATGTCAAAAGGTCATAGGAGCTAGTCTGAAGAGGCTCTCCCTAACCAAATTTCAAATAATTTGAGCATCAAAATGAATTAGTGTATATAAATCATATACATGGTTTATATACCACATACACAAATAAGCCATATTTATAAACCACACATACACACTCTCACACATAAAACAGATTTAATGAGTCTAAGTGATAGTAAGTGGGAGAGTAGGAAAGCTCATTTTTAAAGGAGCATGCCAACCAATAAATGTTGAGAGAAGTAAGAGTAAGACAATCCCTATTTTGCAGTCATCACAGTAATAACTGATTAAAGTAAAAATCATCAGTGAATGCTAAAATTCCCGTAAAGTTTGAATGGGATATTTACACATAGTCTTCCCACAAATTATTTATTAAATACAAAGGGAAAAGCAGTAATTTCACATTGCAGAAACCCGAAAAACACCACCACAACCAAGTGATTAAAGTTATTATCACTAATGAAATAAGGGGCAAACTGACATCAGGTATCTCTCCAGGCTGAGCACTGAGAAGGACTCATCACCACTTACATAGTGTTTCTGCTCCAACACAAAACCTGAGTCCACAAATCATGAGGAATAATCAAGCAAAACCAGATTCAGGGACAATATACAAAACAACTAGACTGTACACTTCTAAAACTCAATGTGAAGAAATACAAAGGCTGAGAAGTTGTTCCAGATTTGAGAAGAATAAAGAGATAAAATAATTAAATGTGATGAATGATCCTAGATTGAATCCTAAATCAAGGAGGAAAGAAAAAGAAATGCCAGAAAGGACATTACTGAGATAACTGGCAAAATTTATAGCCTATAATTAGATAAAAATACTGATTCATTGTTAGATTTTCTGACTTTGCTAACTGTGCCCTACAATTATGTAACACTTGTCCTTATTCTTAGGTAGCACATGCTGAAGTGTTTAGAGGAAAGGGGCATAACATCAAAAATTAACATTCTCAAATGGTTCAGAAGGAAAAATGTTTAAGAAATTAATAAAGCAAATATGACAAAATTACATTAACTGGTGAATCTGGAAGTTCTTTGTACTTTTGCTACTTTTGTAGGTTTGAGTTTTTATCAAAATAAAACATTTTAAAAATGAAAGCAAATGAAGAAGGCATAACAGGGCTTCTAAGGATAATGGTAATGGTCTATCAATCTATATACTGGTTTAACACGAGTATATTTAGTTTGTGAAAATTTATCAAGATGTACATTTATGATATATCACTTCTCTATATTTATCTCAAAAAAAGGTAATATGAAAAATTTTAAAGATTAAGCAAAACATTCTGATATATTAAATTAACAATTTACTTAACTATGCCAAATTGCTGGTAAGTACAGAAAGTTGGCAACCCACAGTTCTACTGCTAAAGTATAAAAAAACCATTAAAAAATGTGCAAACATATCAACAGCTATCTATACATTAATAAGGGAATCTAAGATTTTAAACAAAAGACAGTGTTTAGGTCAGTAGTACAGCTAGTTACTCTTAAACAGCTGCTGTATAGACTCTATATATCTTAATAAATGGCATTACTGTCTTCTCCCTAAAGTCAGTAAAATTTTTACTTTCAAAGATGTCTACCTAATCTCCATAAATATAATGAGTAAAACAGAAAAAAAATTTTTTTAAGGAAATAATTCACAAGGACTAAAAAATATCCTTTTGATCAAATGAAGATGAGCCCAGAAAACAAACTTTTCTAACGAGTAATGAGTGCTGTCCTTTTATATACAAAATTGACAGTATTAACAACCTAAGTAGTTTCTATAGGATGTGGAGGTAATTATTTATTTTTTCTTTAGTAGTGATAGATGTGCTAATTTTTCCATCCTTTCTTTACCTCCTTTTTACTGTCCCTTACCCATCTCTGCCCTCCCATCTGTCCTTATGTACCTCTCCCTGGATCCATGGTCCACTGTTATAATCAGTCCCTCGTCAATTACTCTCATGTTCCTGGCCCCTCTACCCCTTTTTCATATTTGCCTATTATAATCTTAACCCCTGTTAAATCCAACTCTATTCTCCATGAACACTCATATACCTGACAAGAGTGAGAGAAACACACAAGAACAAGCTGACTTGTCTCATTTTAAAACCATGGCCATTAACCTCAACTATGAAACTACTAAAAGAAAACACTGGGGAAACACTCCAGGACATTGCTCTGGGCAAAGATTTCTTGAGTAATACCTCAAAAGCACAGGCAACTAAAGCAAAAATGGACCAACAGGATTACAGCAAGCGAAAAAGCTTCTGCACAGCAAAGGAAACAATCAACAAAGAGACAACCTACAGAATAGGAGAAGATATTTGCAAACTACCCATCTGACAAGCGATTAATAACTAGAATATATAAGGAGCTCCAACAACTCAATGGGAAAAAAATCAAATAACCAGATTAAAAAATGGGCAAAGGATCTAAACAGACATTTCTCAGAAGACATACAAATGGCCAATAGGTATATGAAAAAATGCTCAACCTCATCACACATCAGAGAAATGCAAATCAAAACTACAAAGAAACATCATCTCACCCCAGTTCAAATGGCTTTTGTCAACAACACAGGCAATAACGAATGCCAGCAAGAACATGGAGAAAGGGGAACCCTCATACACTGTTGGTGGGAATGTAAATCTGTACAGCCACTACGCAGAACATTATGGAGGCTCCTCAAAAAACTAAAATGAGAACTACCATGATGTAGCCATCCCACTGCTAGGTATACACCCAAAAGAAAGGAAATCAGTGTATCAAAGAGCTATCTGCACTCCCATGTTTATTTTAGCCCTATTCAAAATAGCCAAGATTTGGAATCAGCCTAAGTGTCCGTCAACAGGTGAATAAAGAAAATGTGGTACATATACACAATGGAATGCTATTCAGCCTAAAAAAAAGAAAGAAATCCTGTCATTTGCAACATGGATGGAACTGGAAAACATTACATTAAATGAAATACGCCAAGCACAGAAAGACAAATTTCATGTGTTCTCTCACTCATATGTGGGAGCTAAAAATTAAAACAACTGATCTCATCGAGATAGAGCAGAATGATGATTACCAGAGGCTGGGAAGGGTAGTGGTGTGGGGAGGGGGGAGGAATAAAGTGGACATGGTTAATGGGTACAAAAATATAGTAAAAATATAATTAGAATGAATAAGATCTAGTATTTACAACACGGTGACTATCTATAGTCGACAGTAAGTTACTGTATATTTTAAAATAACGAAGAGTGGAATTGGAATGTTCCTAACATAAAGAAATGGTAAATCCTTGGTGATGGATACCCCAATTACCCTGATGTGATTATTAACCATTGTATGCCTATATCAAAACATCACATGTACCCTATAAACATACACAACTATTATGTACTCATAATAATTAAAAATAAAAAATTTTTTAAAAAGAAGAAAGGAAAGTTAGAAACACACAGTAGTCCTCCCTTATCCTCAGGGTATAAGTTCTAACACGCCCAGTGCATGCCTGAAACCACATATAATACCAAACTCTATATATGTTTTTTTCTACACATACATACCTATGATAAAGTTTAACTTTTACATTAAGCATAGGAAGAGATTAATAACTAATAAAGGGGGAAAAATTATAGCAATAGACTGCAATAAAAGTTATGTGAATGTGGTCTCTCTCAAAGCATTTTAGTGCACTGTACCACGGGTACCTGAAACTGCAGATAAAGGGGGACTACTGTACAGTTTCTCTCTCCATGTCAATTTTTGCTAACTTATACCTATCTGCATATAAAAATGCTGTAATTTCTCCCATCTTGAAAAAAATCCCTCTCTTGACCCCACATTTTCCTCCACCTACTGCCTAGCAATCCTACGCTTTTCTCCTTGTTTATTCACATAGCAGCAAAGGATTATTTCAGACATTCTCTCTTCTCAAACACTCAGCATCACCCTCCACTATCCTCACTCTCACCAGATAAGCCTGTATCTTCTTTTGCTGGGAAAAACAGAAGCAATCAGAAAGAGAACTTTCAATTATTCCTATTACCATTACTTATCCACCCACCTGTGCTGGTACCCTGCATGTAACTATGAATGAATTTTTCACGCTTCTACTTAAAGCTAACCCCTCCATTTGTATATTACATCCATCCCTTTGGCCTTATCAAGAACACTGCTCTACAGCAACTGCCCCTTCTCACTTCTTTCATCAATTTCTCCTTTATTAACTCATTCTCGTAAGTATACAAAAATGCTGTAATTTCTTTCATTTTGAAAAAACTTTCTCCTGACCCCCAGTTTCCCTCCAGATATTGTCCCATTTTTCCAGTCCGCACAGGAAGAAACAAACAAACAAAAAAAACCCAGAAAACTGCCCATGTTTTCTCCTTCTAATTCCTTTCCTCCCATTCTTTCTTAAACTCATTCCAAAGAGTTCTTTTATCTTCACCTTAAACCAATGGAAATGATCCTGGGTCAGGATTGCCAACGAATGACCTTTACATTTTAAAATCCAAAAGTCATTCTTAGTCTTCATCTTCTTGACCAATCAATCAGTAATATTTAATAGTTGATCATTCCTCCTTGAAACACATCCTTTTTGAGACATACAAAGGGTTTTCTTCCTATTTCACTAGTCATTCCTCCTTACTGGTCTCCTCTTACTGGTTCATTCTTATTTTTCTCACCTACAAGGGAGTGTCCCAGGCTCTGTCCTCTTACTACTTCTCTATCAATTCTTATCTCTTTTACAGCTGAATTCGATTTCACAGCTTCATGTAAGTACTATTTAAACATTGATTATCCCAATTTTTTTTTTTTTTTCTTTGAGACAGAGTCTCGCTCTGTTGCCTTGGCAAGAGTGCCATGGCGTCAGCCTAGCTCACAGCAACCTCAAACTCCTGGGCTCAAGAAATCCTCCCGCCTCAGCCTCCCAAGTAGCTGGCACTACAGGCATGCATCACCACACCTGGCTAATTTTTTCTATTTTTAGTTGCCAAGCTAATTTTTTTTTCTATTTTTAAGGTCTCTCTCTTGCTCAGGCTGGTTTCGAACCCCTGAACTCAAGCAATGCTCCCGCCTCAGCCTCCCAGAGTGCTGGGATTACAGGCGTGAGCCAGCATACCCAGCTTATCTCAAATGTTTATCTCCAGTCCATACTCTTCCTTTCTACTCCAGATCCATATATCCAACATCCTGCTCACATTTTTCATTTTTATGTCTGGTAGGCATCTCAATTTTATTATATCCTAAACCGAACTCTTAATCTTCTCCCTCCAAAAACTACTCCTCCTGGAGCCCTTTCTATCTCAGTAAATGACAAACCCATCATTCCAGTAAGATGATCAGGACAAAAACCATGGATTCACCCTTGGGTTCTTTTATTCTACAACCTACATCCAATCCATCAAGATAGCCTATTGGCTTACCTTTCAAATACATCCAGTATCTGACTACTTCTCACCATCTCCACCACTACCACCGTGATCCAAGTCACCATTATCTCTTGCCTAGATAATTACTGCAACCTCCTAACTGGCCTGTTTCCACTCTTAATAACTCTATAGTCTGTTTCTAGTAAAGCAGTTAAATTGAGACTTTAAAAACCTAAATCAGATTATTTCATTGCCCTGGTCAAAATCTCACAGTGACTCCCCATTTATTTCACTTATAGGAAAAGCCAAAGCCCCTATAATTGAACAAGGCCCTTTGTAATCTGGCCCAAAGTTTAAAACAAACAAACACAAAACCAAACAACTAACAAAAACCAAAAGGCAAAGTACAGAAAACCTGTTAATGATTTTTAAATAGTATAATTATGATAAAAGCCAACCTCTAAGAGAATATTTTAGGCACTGTTCTGAAACACTTTACATAAATGAACCTACTTAATGTACATAAGTAGGTTATGTGAGGAAAGTACTAGTACTGCATTTTACAGATTAGAAAATCCAAGGACACACAGCTAGTAAGCTGAAGAGCCAGAATTTGAACCCCAGAAGTCTGACTCCAAAGTCCAAGCTTTAATACCACTCTATACTGTAGAACACTATAAATTCAATGAATACAAGTTGACCTCTTAAAAAATGTAAAAACCAAAAGACTACTACTTAGTAAAAGGATCAACATTCCTTAGCTATCAAGTTCTTTAACCAAACATGTTACAAGACATTTAGTTTAAATAATTACATTTGGATATGTCTACAAAAATATATAAAAATCCCAGATCGTTTTATGACATTTAATTTTGGCTGAAAACTTCAAGAATCTTTATCTTAGGACTAAACCAGATGTTCCCATAAAGTCTCTTCCTGCATTAGTATTTTATAAAATATAATGTCTTAAAACAATACAAAATTATAGAAAAAAAAACAGAAAACTGTATAAAATAAATTTAAACAAGTAACTCAAAAGGTAAATGACCTCACTGAGACTAGTAATAGTTAGGTTATTGACTTATTTCAGGCCCAGACTTGTCATCTTTATCTAATCCAAGATTAAATTGCTGACATCAAACGTCCCTTGTCTTAGCCTACCTATACTTTACCATATTCCTGGTGATAGGGTAACAGGGTAACCATTTGTCACATTTAAATAAAAAGGACATTTCCCAGCATATTTGCCTATTATATCTGGTACCTTGTGGTATACAAAATTAGGTGTTATCACACCAAACCAGAGAAAGAAAAGAAAATGGTTTCAATTTGAAAGATTTTCCAGGATGAAATTTCTACAACCTCTTTTATTAAAATCAGCAAAACACCTTTAGGCCAACAGAGCTGGACTTAGGAAGTTCAATAATTCTTTATGCAAAAATAATAAACACAGAAAACAGTAAGACCATTGTTGTAACCACCTCTCCTGAAGGCAAGATTGTTTGGTCTCTTTATACATACATATAACTATGTATTGTGCTTTATTTTTTGTTTACCCCGGGTTTTTAGATGGAATAGCACCCAGAAGAGTTTCTCAAAAGAATTCATTTTGTACTAAAACAAAGTTGAATGTTCCAGTTTTTTTGGCAGAACATTCAGAGCTTTTAGACTTAATACAGCAAAATTACAACATAAAGGATACCAATGCCTTACAATAACTGAGATACAACTGTCTAACTAACCTGCTTGGTGGGAGTCCAGTCTTGAACAAAGAAGGAGGAGAAGTAAATTCAGCTTTTGTAGATGGAAGTGCTGTTTCTTTCTCTGAATTTCCAGTTCTTCCCTGCTGTACCTTAAAAAAAAAGGTTATTAGCTTGTTTAATTAATAGAACACTCAAACATAGTGTACTTAAGATGTTAAAATAAGTTTTTAACATCTGATTTGAAGTAAATAAAAGAATATTTGGTTGCAGAATATTTATTCAAATTAACCTATTTTAGAATAGCATCAGGTGAAAGGCACCAACAAAGATGAATTGTGGGATCAAAATGTTCCAACTTTTTAATAAGTTCGTATTAATGCCACTCAGAAGCCCAATAAACTGTTAACTCTTTGAGACTTTCATAAATTTCCCCAGATCACCACAAATAAGTCCAGGAGTCCAATATGAGTCCAATATACTCAGAGTGTTATAAGTTCATGTTTCAGAGTTCCAGAAAGGCCTTGAAGAATTTTACCCTTCTGTGTTGACTATTCTTATCTAAGAAAATACAATCAGTGGCTATTTTAGCCATTCTGACCATTTTCTTTTCAGACTGGGAGTTGTTGTTACACAAATGTAAAAAATCTGCTACTGCACATCCATACCATTTCTCCCTTGGGTTCCCATCACCATTAACAGTACCACTATTCTGCCGGTTCGGTAGACCTCGAAGCTTGAAGTCAGTCATCTGTCTCCATAATACGTCTTCCCCCCTCGTTTATATTAACTTTCAAACCAGGTATTTACTTACTCCACAACTTCTCCAAGATTTGCCCATCCCATCAGCTCTTACCAAAGCCTGAGTGTGGTCCAGTTGTACTTCTCTAGACTAGTGAAATGTCTTGTTTATGCTCTTTTGCTTTTATACTCACCTATCTTAAAATCATCATCAAATTATTAAATTTAAATAAACTAATTTTCCCTACACTTAAATAACATCACACCGTATTTTATGCCCTATGTAAAGTCTACTGACCCTGCTCCATTTAAATTCAGTATCACTCTCCTTCCCCATGAGGCAAAGGCCATGAGAATCTCACACAACTTGACTCTGATATATTTTAACCATTGATTCAATTCCAGAAATGATCTACCTCCCAACTAATCATTGTGTGGGGAAAAAAAAAAAAAAAAAACCTTTTCTTCTACTTAAGTCAATATAGTCAGATCTTTTATTAACAGTGCCCAACCCAATCCCTAATTGGTACCTTCATATAATTAGGGTTTTACATTGAGTTTATTTGAAAATGGGTTCTGCTGCTTTAAAAAAAATCCACTTAAAATGCACTAATCTTAATGAGAGATGAGGATTAGCACTAAGGCAATGGGGGTAGACAAGAAATGGATGTGACAGACACTTGACAGGTAAAACTGACAGGATCTGGTGACAGAGGGGGTGAACATGATTCATTCAAACATTGATTAAATATCTATTAAGCACTAGAAGCTAAGACTACAGAGAGAAACACAACAGAATCATAGACCTTAGGAAAAACCAGACACACAATACAATACAGAGCAATACAATAAATGGCATGAGAAAAAATTTGGGGGGATTAAAGATGCTATGGGAACACAAAAACAAATGCATTACTCTGACTGGGGACGTCAGGAATACTCACAGAGCTGACACTATGGCCCCAGCTGCTCCCTGACCACCAGCAATTTATATCCAACTTCTTACACGTCTAATAGGCATCTCAAAGTTACCACAGTCAAAACAAAACTAGCAATTTCCCCCAATCTGATCCTCTCCAAGTCTTCCCCATATAAATAAATGGTACCATTGTCTACCAAGTTGCTCAAGGAAAACAAAACATCCCAGGAATTATCTACAGCCTATCCACATCCAATATGTCAACTTTACCTGTACAATATACGCCAAATTCCATCAATTATGTACTTCCTAAAACCCAAATCAAATCTACCATCACATCTCACCTGTTTTGCTAAATTAACCTGTCTCTCCACTTTTGCTCTTACCTCTCTAAAGTCCATCCTCTGTACACAGCCAAAGCAACTGATTAAAACTATAAATCAAAATCAATTCATGTCTCTTCTCATTATCCAATAGCTTCCCATTATAAACAAAATAAAATCAACTTCTTAACAAGGCCTACAAGCACTTACATGTGGAGGGTATGGGCCCTCCCTCCCTCTCTGAACTGTTTTTCTCTATTCTTCTCCAACCCATCTTTATTATGCCCAGTCATAGCAACCTTTTTTCTTATTCTTTTTAACTTACAAGCTCCTCTTCTCAAGGCTTTTGTACTAGATATTCCTTCTACTTATAATATTCTCTCCCTAGATTATCCTATGGCTTTCTCCTTCTAATTATTCGAGCATCATTTCAATATCTCCTTACAGTGGCCTTCCCTTAACATTACCAATCTTTATCATATCATCATTTTTTATTTGCTTCATAGCATTTCTCATTAGTATCATTATCTGAAGTTGTTTATTTTGTTGTATGATTACCGTCTTTCTGCTGCCACTGTAACATAGGATTTTTGAAGACATGGACTGTGTTCAATATAAATCTGTATCCCAAGTGTCAAGAAAACAGTACCTGGCATGTAGTAAATACACAATAAATATTTGTTATTTGACTGACTTGGGACTCAGCTTAAATGTCACTTCTTCAAACTCCATATAACATGGAGTTTATAACTATATAATCTTTGGCATGATTATTTAATACCTATCTTTTCCATTAAGACACATGAACTTCAAGACTACAGGGTCTGTATATGCTGACCTCCTCTCCCCACCCAAGCCTAATGCACTTCCTGGCATAGTCACTACTCTGTTAAAAACTGAGAGGGAGGAAGGGGGAAGGGTGGCGGAAGAGCAGTAGGAGAGGTGGTAAAAGAGAAAGAGAGAGGAGTATAGATGAAAGAGTAGCTACAGTAGAGAGAAAGGTTAGAGAAGGTATCAAGAAAAAACAGGGCAGATTTTTAAACATGTAAAAGTGGCTGTGTTACCTAGCTTTTCTTTTTTCCTTAATTTCTTCATAATATATTCATTATATTAAACAATTCTGAAAATGGTCACCATTCTAGCAACTTTACTAGTCAACTTGCATTGATCATTATCCACTTGTCTTCACTCAAGATTACATTGACTCAAATTTGTCTAACCAGAACATAATGATATTATTTCAGATGACCTATTTCAAGAATGACTGTAAGACACTGACTGATTTTCTAAAAACAAACTCATGTCACATCACACAAATCCAAATAAAACTTAAGTCTGTAACCTCGAGAAACTAAGTATTCATCCAAATTATGCTACCATTGTACCAAAAGGTTTTGAATTATTTTTTGAAATTTCCTTCAGCTGCTCAGCATATAGCATCATTTATAAAAGTTTAACATTACAAACAATATCTTTAAAAAAAAAAAAACAAGTAAATTGTGGTATATGCAAATAATAAATTATGCAGCTCTTTAAAATTATATTTATCCAAAAATTTTAATACCCTAGGAAAATATTTACACATGTTAGGGTCAAAAAAGGAAAAATAGAAAACCATAAATGAATTACCACAATTTTATTTCAACCCACAAGAACAAAAAAATTTTTAAAACAACCACCTTTAGGACTTTGAAAGCAGATGAAAAAATAACTGAGTAGACCAAATAAAGCTGAATCCTAAATCAGCAATGAGAAAGCAAAGACATATTGATTACCATGGAACCAAAAGGTTCAGGAATTGACAACTCCAACTCTGAGAACATTTTAAATCAGCCAGGCATATAACCTCTAGGCAGGATACTGAAATGTCTCCTCTGGAAAAAATCAGATCATTAAAAAAAAAAAAAAGAGTAAAACCACCTGAAGATACTGACATCAGGAAATGTGAAAAATTCTCAGCCCTACAAATGTTTCAGAAAAGTCAAAGTCAGGAGCTAAAAATAACAAACTTAAATAATCAACTTGAAGAAAACAGACTATGCAGGAAAAGCAAACTTGATTAAAACAAACAACCTACCATTAATACTCTTTGAGAGATAAAGAGGGGGAAAAGATACTGCAGTATTGCACGCATGAACAAGAACAGGATGCTACGATTAAATAATAAAGAAAAAATTTCTTGGAAATTAAAATTTTAACAATAGAAATAAAAAACTAAGTAGAGGGTTGTAAGGCTAAAGAAATCTCCCAGATAATGAAAGACAGGGAAGGAAAATAAGAGAGAAAAGAAAAGAAAATTAGAGGGCCAGTGGAGGAGGTCCCATATCTGTCGAGAAGAGAAAAAAGAAAGCAAAGAAAAAGGAAGGAACTACTAGAAGGAAGTTTCCCAGGTGTGAAGGATATGTGCTTCCAGATGAAGAGGGTGAAACTCAGTGCTTGGCACAATGGATCAAAATTATCAATAGACCAAGATACACACTGAAATTTCAGAACATCGGAGACAAAGCTCTTAGATCCACAGAGGGGAAAAAAAAAAAATCTATGCTGGGGTGCACACATGTGGATATAAAAATATTTTAAGAAAAGGTTGTGGTCATTTTTTTCTTATTCACATATGTTACTCATTCCCACTAGTCATTTCTCTCCTGCCCCTCACCCCCTAATTATATAATTTACAATTGGTTTTGTATCCAATTGGGTGACTTTATTTTTATACCTTATTACATTTCATCTTTTATTTTGCATAAAGAAAGCACTTTCATGTTGAAGTATATAAAAGGCTGTTACCTCAAGAATGTCAAAATGTTGATAATCATTGAAGCTGTAAGATAAGCATCTAGGGGTTCATCTGTACTATTCTCTCCACTTGTCATATTTGAAAATTTACATAATGAAAAGTAAAAGTTATCTTAAAGAGGCTGATGGGTTGTCACTCAAGGATAAAAAAGTACTTGCAGTAGATACAAAAAGAACTTAAATTATGATCCTTAAATCCATTCCTTTGCTCATTCACCATCATGAGTTCAGGCCCTATTTCATTTCATTCCTACAGTACTGCAACAGCTCCCTATCTGGTCTCGGACTCCCTTTTATCCCCCTCCAATTCTACAGTCCACCCCTGCTGCCAGTTCCTTTCCTAAAAACCAGATCTACATACACATTATTTTAGTGCTTGAGAGCTTTCAAACAGCTTCCACTAGCTACACAAATATTTGCAGGCTAGTTCAAGATTAAGGTCTTTCTCATCATGGCTCTATTTCCACCCTTTCTGACAGACCACAATATATACACAAATAAAAAAATGTTTGCCACGTGCATTAACATTCATACCCTCTTCCCAAATTAATATTTCTAACAGACATATTACTATTCAGATACATTACCACAGCAAGAAAACCATTAGACTACACCCATCAAATTCATTAAGAATCAAATATATCATAATGGAAGAGTCAATGACCTCTTCTCATAAAACTAAAAGAAATTACCAAATAATTTTTTGATAAACAGTACATATAAAATACACATTCACAGTGGCAACCTTCAATGAGACTAGTCCCTGGCAATTTCTTTTTATTCTGTTTTTAAAAGTCTACCACAAAAAACTACAGTACACAGAAGCTAATAGTTTACAATGGTAGTTCTCATTTCTCTTAGAAGAAAATAAAAACCACTAATGAACTAGTTTATCATCATGACAACTTTTCTATCCATGGTAATCAAGTTTAACGATATAGTCAATGCCTAAGTAGACAATATCACCAAAAAGAACCTGATGACCACTTAAAATAGAATAGACATCATCACGCACTTTCAAAATATTTACAACAGAACAAGAACCAAATACTTACCTATAGTAGGATGTAAATTAAAATTAAATTCTTTATTTAGAACTGTGTCCAGCAGAGCGGTTACATCTGCAGATATAGCACATGCATTGCATAAGGCAGTATTTTGGTGGACAGGACTGCAGTCCCAAAAGGGGCACAGAGTTCCATATTCAGCCCACAAAACTTCCCTGAGTACACACCCCAGTCTAACACTCCCAATCTCCATCCCAGTGCTATTCATACAAGAATCAAATATTAAGGTAAAGAAAGAAGAGTACATAATCTGGTTTCAAGAAACGCATGAAAATATTATTCTCTGGATTGGGTCTATGATCATACAGTGGAATGAAGAAGCCAGAAATCACACTTGATACTCAACTAGTAGTATCAACCTTCAAGTCTTGCACATAAACCTACTTCTTTTAAGTATTAATTTAAAAAATCAATAGCTTTATCCCATTCTGTTGAGTTCTCAGAGACTCTCAGAGAATGCCTAAGATTCTTGAAGACATCTTGAACTACAGAAGAGATTACACCAATGTATTTCAGTGTCATACAGATAATATAAACAGTATGCCACCTTCCTTACCATGTTTTAAAGAAAATAAGGAAAACTAAGTCTCCAATTTTGCTGATAAAGATTAGAGCATGACCTACAATGAGAATTTAATCTGTTGCCATTAACTTTTACATCCTACAAACATACACTATGATTCAAAATAAAATCACAACATATAGCAAAGAATAGTTTTACTTGGCATTTGTTAGTATAATAGGCTATAAATTCACATGCTTACAAAAGTGGAGATAAAACAACAATCAGCAAATTTGTAAGTCACCAGGAAGCTGAAGGTTTGGAAAAAAGGTAACTATTTCCACTTTATCTTGTCCCTTGAATAGTGGTATGGGAGCAGACTCAAGAACAAAAAATGAGAGCAACCAAGGATAATTTACTAAAATTCACCTTAAAAAGATTGAATCTGCCATCTTGGATCTCTGCACCTGGTGTAACTTCCATAGTACAGTCTTCGGCCTAAGTTAAATAACATATTCCCCATTAAGATACCACATAATTTTTAATAAATAGGCCATATAAAGACAAACTAGCTGTGGCTAGTCTGTGACTTGAAACTAAGAACATCAAATAATCATTAATATGAAACTCTGAAAGGGAAGGAAGGGAAAAAAACAAACAAACATGGTAAAGAGAATAAAAATTTTAAACTATCAAATATCATTTAACCACCTCTATAGGGAAAAAGTGATTTATTTGGGGAGTAAAAGTGGGACGGTGGAAAAGGCAGGGGGATTCTGAAATATTTACTAATTACCGTAATTTTATTTGTAGTAGAAGTAACTGGTATAACTTCAAGTCCCATTCGTATCCTCTTTTGTTTTTCACAGTAAGCTTTCCAGGTATCTTCATTAAACCCATAATTAAAATAATCAGAAAGATCAGCACCTAAAGATAAAACCTACTTTTAGTGTGCAAACATTTCAGGAATATTTTTATACAACATCAAACATATAATAAACTATAAAAATATAGAGTTCTATCAGTCCTATTGCTCTTTCTAATTTTACTAGTTCTCAAAATTACCATTTATGGTGGCAAAAAGACCATAAAAATTTTGATCAAATTATTTCCTTTAGAAATGGCATTATAAAAAAAAAACCACAAGCCTACATTTAAGTAATGCTAGGCCTACCAGCAGGATTTAATAATCCAAGTCATTATTACTTATCATTTGCTAAAGACAATAAAAATGACATTGAAAAAAGAAAATTCTAATATGATGTTCAAAAATACTTTTCTGGCGATTTCACACTAAAACTCTTGAAATAAACATAAGCCACAACAATCTTACCAGGTTTACGCCATGGTTTATCTTCAAAAGAATCCAAATCTACCTCTAAGAGTGGAACTCCATTAATGCTTCCAGGTGCATCAAGGTCTACCCCTTTGACTTTTGTTCCTATTTTATAAAATTACAAAATGGTGAAGGAGCTACATTAGCAAGAAGCTGGGAGATAACACACACAAACAGCAAACAGTAACACCTTTTTACTATTCCTGGCACAAACCATGGCAAGGGTTCCAAACAAAGCATTAATGTTTACCATAAATAAAAGTAGGTGAAGTCAAACTTTATGGGGTAACTGTAAGATAAACTGGATAGAAAGATTAGAGACTTACAATAAATAAGGGACGCCTATACCAAAAGGAAGTTGCTAAGAATATGTCCTATCTGGCCTTTTCAGAAAAAAGTTTGCCAATCTGTGATACATGGTCAAAAACTGCTGTTAAAAAAGAGCTATTATAATCTATTTATGACTTATGTAAGACATGTGCCTTTTCCTCTTGATGCAAATACAAATTTTACCTGTAGTTCCATAAACTCTTCCTCCTGTCTTGATGTTAAGATTCACAGGTGCAGTACCATAACTCCTAAAAACAAAATAAAAATCACCCTAAGAAACTTAAAAGTAAATGATGTGTACAAATATACACTCACCTATAAATGGAAAGACCGACACTGACTCACACATTTTAGAAAACATTTTATTTTTAGAAGTCTGTCACTTAATAAAAGACAAAAACAAGCATGTTTTTAAAAGTCTGACTTGTTTCCATTTCAAAAAGCTCCTTACCACCATCTCGATATCCCACTGTAACAAACTTTCTAAGATATTTAGCTGGGAAGGGAAGAACTGTTTATACCCCTTGTTTTCATTTCCTTGCCTCCCAGTTATTCAACATACAGCAATCCCGCAGCAGTGAAAGTTCTGCAACTTGTTGCCAAACCTGGTGGCCTCCTTTCAGTCCTTCCCGCATTTGATATTGTTGATAAATCCTCTCTCAATACTCATGGAATACTTTGTCCATAATATGAATTCATTTACATGAAACTCAAAAATAAATCTAGGGTGAAAGCAGACCAGTGTTTGCTGATGGTGGGTGGCTAACGATTGGGAGAGAATAAGAGGGAAATTTCGAGGATGCTAGTAATGTTCCGTATCTTGATCTGGGTTGTGGTTACATGAATGTGTACATTTGAAAAATTACTGAGCTGCAACTTTTTTAATGTAGTATAACATACAGCGATTTAAAAAAATCTGAAGTTGACTGACTCACATTCAAATACAAGTTTTATCAATATCAGCTGTGAAACCCTGGCCAAGTACTTAGACCCCGTGAGCCTTAGATACATTTTCTGTAATACGGGTTTATAGGCAGTTCTCTACTTTTCTATATAATGCATTCTTGTACATGAGTAGGAGAATCAAATATACTAACTAAAATAGACTTACATGTTACTGGGGAAATTAGGGAGAAGATAGTGGGGAGTGGGCAAAGAAAGACCAGTCATCACTGAGCAAAAAAAACAACAGTAAGACCTTAAGTTATAGATAATGTTTTCAATGATATATTTCTCACATTGTATTTATGTTATTTAATTTGGTTCTTTGCCTTCGCAAGTTCAGCCAATTGGACTTGTCAAGATTCACTGCTTTTGGTCTGCCTAATAACAATTATTTTCATCTTTTGTCTCCAAGGTCCTGAATTTATGAGACTCAGGTTTAGTTACATTAGCATTGTGATTTTTGTTTTCTTTTTAAAGAAGTGTAAATGCAATTAAAGAAATAATTGTAACTCCACTGCTATAAATGCAAAAAGTATAAAGTAGCCCAAATTAAAGTGTTACTGTCAAATTGTACCATCATTACCAACTTGAAATGCTAAATCATCTTATAGACTGATTAATTCATTTAATAAACGTTAACTGAGGCCAGGTGTGGTGGCTCATGCCTGTAATCCCAGGACTTTGGGAGACTGAGTGAGGCAGGAGGATCGCTTGAGGCCAGGAGTTTGAGACCAGCCTGGGCAACAAAGTTAGATCCTGTCTCAAGGAAGAAAGGGAGGAAAGGAATGGAGGAAAGGAAAGAAAGGGAAGGAAAAAAGGGAAAAAGAGGAAGGCAGGCAGGCAGGCCTACTGAGCACCAAAAATGTCAGGTAAGGTTCCAGGCTAAGGAGAGTGGAGGAGGAGCCGGACAAATATGGTCTTGCCTTCAGGATGCTTACATTTCAACAATCCAAGTTCAGCACAGCAAAAGTAGCTCAGGGTTACCCATATATGATATATAAAATTTAGTTTCAAAGTCAAATGCATGAGAAAATCAATGACTGTCTCTAAACTGTCCTCCTACAGCACTGCTATAGGATAAGATAGTATTTAAAAAATGCTTAGCCATAAGTACTCAATAAATGAGCTTCTTTGCTTCTCACCCAGCTGCTTTCCAGTCCTCATTCTGCCTTTTAAAGCACTTTTCTTATTTAAGCCACCAAGCCCCTACAGTCATTCTGTGCAAAGCAGCTTAGCTGTATGGAAAACTGCAGAAACCCCATGAGATCTCAGGACACTCTAGATGCTAGACCCTACCTACTTGGCTTTCCTATAGGAACTTCAAAATAAACATGTCAAGTTTATTTTAACCTGCTCCTCTCACATGTACTCAACTGTTCTAGACACTTTGAAGCCACTGAATCCTTAATCTCCTTCCCCATCTACAATCAACCAGTTGTCCGTGTTATTTCTATTTACATTTTTCTTTTTATTTATGTATTTTTCTAGATAACAGGTCTCACTGTACTGCCTAAGCTGGCCTTGAATTCCTGGGCTCAAGTGATTGTCCCACCTCAGCCTCCCTAGTAGTTGGGACTACAAGCACATACCATGGCACCAGGGTTTATTTCTACTTTTTTACTCATTCAAATATACCTTGTTTTCCCATCCATCCCAATACCACTGCTGGCTTAGCTTAGATTATTATCTCACCTGGACAACTACTTCAAGTCTGTTAGCTAATTTCTCTTCATCTAATCCATCCCAACTACTGCTGCTAGAGTTATCTTTTCCAATAATCTGACATGCCTAAAAACCTTCAAAGGTTCCACAAGGACAGCAAAACCATCCTACCTCCTTTCATGAGTGATTTCAACCATCCCTTTTCATCAATCTTATCTTCTAGCCATGTAGTTCCTCCAAACCATGCTTCCACTGCACCTATCTAAGCCATGCCCTCTGCCTAAAAATCACCAGTCGTCCATCTCAAGAATTACTCGAGCAAATTCAGATGTTACCTCTGGAATTTCCTCTTCAACATCCAACATTTAGCAACTCTCCCCTCAAAGCTTTCAAATCACTTTGTACATGTTTCTATGCTAGCACCTATGTTGCACTGAAAGTATTTGCTCACATGACTTCCTCACTACTTCTGGAACTATTTTATAATTTTTTAAATTCAGAAATCAAAAACTGCTGCTTCCATGTAACTTTACCTAAATCTTTAGGAAATTTCAAGGCAAAATTTAACACGCATTCTTTTGTATCAAGGTAAGAAGGAAAAATATAAAAAATAAAAAAAATGGACTCAACCACTGATCACTTGATACAGGCACTATCTCGGCTACTTAACACAGTAGCAGACAAATTACGCCTTTAAAAAGTGTTCACTGAATAAATGAATGGATGAATCTTAGAGATAGCTAAGAAACTACTTCTCTATACAAGATAAATTATTCTTGCTTTAAGATTTGCTTTTCTTCATGTTACCTAAAAGTTATTTGTGCTTTCTAACAACTTATAATAAACCAAGTTAGTATTGTTCCTAAACAAACTTTGCTCCTTAAATTTGCTTCTGAAAATGCTGTGCAGAGTAAA
Organism: Eulemur rufifrons; assembly: GCF_041146395.1. NCBI lineage: Eukaryota > Metazoa > Chordata > Mammalia > Primates > Lemuridae > Eulemur > Eulemur rufifrons. Next base: position 32,596,267 of record NC_091006.1, read on the forward strand.
TATTTATCCAATTTTATTTTCTCAACGGTATTCTTTCAGTTTTCAAGTGATATACCTTAGAACATGCAAGTTAGACAAACTTTACACTTTTCACAATGGTCTGTAACTTACTTTTGAAATGAAAGTGCACAAAAAATAGATGGATTAATAAATGGCTAAAGGCATGGATAGACGGATATATAAGTTAAAGCAAACACAGCAAAATACAGACTGCATAATCTAGGTGACAGGTAAGGAAGTGGTTACAGGTCAATTCCTTAAACTTTTCTGAATATTTGAAAATTTTCATAATCAAATATTAAATGACAAAAAACTATCAGAGACAACTGTGCCTTTAACATGCAGTTTACTTAGTCAATAAACACTAAATACTATGTATAAGGCAACGTGAAGAATAGGAAAATTCATAAACAATGAGGTTTCTAAAGGAGTTTACAGTCTAAAGGTGATAAATAAATACAAACATAACTATAATACATAAAACTGAAAATTGTCATAAGAAATAAAGTTCAGATAAAGTACTATGGTAGTCTTCATACATTTAATATTTGCATGCAATTCCTACCAAAAAAATTGGTCACATTAATAATCCAAAGAAATTGTCAATTTTTGCTTTAAATTGTTCTATACTTGCAAATACAAATAATCTGATGTAACAACATCTACCAAATATGCCATGATCATTATACAGTTTTATATAAATGAGTTCCTTTTGTATAATGCAGATGGTAAAGGCCTATTAGCAGAAAAATCCACCAGTACTGTATTATAAGCCCAACACTAATTATTTACTTTCCCAAGTAGGGTTAAGGAACACAAAGTATCTATCCCTAGCACGAATAATTGAGTCTGTACTCTGCTCCCTAAAATGTTGCTAGGATTTTAAAATCACATGGGTAGTCATTATTACAATGCAATCCTGACTAGGACAGTAACTGAATTACCTTTAAGTGTCCTGAAATAAATGACTTTAAAAAAAAAAATGGCTCTAGTAAAGAAATATTTTGCAGTATTTATGTATATATGCTGCTTAATGAACTAGCGAAATTAACGAAATTATTTTATGTTTCCAATGCACAAACTGTAACAACCACATTATACAGCCAATTTGGAAAACAAAAAACACTAACTCTTATTCAACCACCATAACAAAATCACAATCCGTACTTTAATGTAATCTTTCTGTGAGATTCTTTATGTACCCAGTGAGTCTATGGCAGCCCATTCACTTGGTCCAGTTTATAAAATAGAAAACTTGAGACAAACATCGGCCCTTTTTAAAAAGCCTACAGGATAATTACTTGGAAAATAAACTATTAAGAGCAAAAAGAAATGCTTTTGATATTGTTTTTATTAGACAAAAAAATTGGCCAGGTACGGTGGCTCACACCTGTAATCCTAGCATTTTGGGAGGCCAAGGGATGATCACTTGAGGCCAAGAGTTCAAGACCAACCTGAGCAACACAAGGAGACCACTTCTCTACAAAAAATAAAAAAATTAGTCAGTGTGGTGGCATGCACCTGTAGTCCCAGCTACTCAGGAGGCCAAGACAGGAGGATTGCTTGACCTCAGGAGTTTGAGGTTAGGGTGAACTATCACAACACCACTGCACTTGAGCCCAGCAACAGAGCAAGACCCCGTCTCACAACAACAACAACAAATTAAAAACCTAACCTCAGGTTTTGGTACGCAAGAAAGTGAAAGATTGAGAGATGTAAATTACAACGTAAAGATTTACAGTCTAGGCCGGGCACGGTGGCTCACGCCTGTAATCTTAGCACTCTGGGAGGCCAAGGCGGATGGATCGCTCGAGCTCAGGAGTTCGAGACCAGCCTGAGCAAGAGTGAGACCCCCGTCTCTACTAAAAACAGAAATAAATGATATGGACAGCTAAAAATCTATATAGAAAAAATTAGCCGGGCATGGTGGCACATGCCTGTAGTCCCAGCTACTCGGGAGGCTGAGGCAGTAGGATCCCTTAAGCCCAGGAGTTTGAGGTTTCTGTGAGCTGGGCTGATGCCACGGCACTCACTCTAGCCCGGGCAACAAAGTGAGACTGTCTCAAAAAAAAAAAAAAGATTAGATTTACAGTCTAACCAAACAATGTATAGTACTTTTTTCTTTTACAAAAACACTTTAAGTTCAGTAATCAAAAACTGCTGCTTCCATGTAACTTTACCTAATTAATTTTAAAAAAGAAGTATCTTCATGGTCAAATTTTAACATGATTTCTTTTGTATCATTATAAGATAGAAGAACTTAAGAACAATGGAATCAACCAATGACGGTTTAACATAGGCACATTATCTTTACTACGTAGTTTGCACATAATCGTTACTTACTTAAAAATAACTTACCCATACTGCGGTGCTCCGGTTTTAATGTCTCCTATAGTGACATGAACATCATCCTCATCATCATCGCTGTCACTATCACTATCATCTTCAGTCTCAGTCACTTTCTACATCAACATAAACAATTATAAAATACGTTCATTAATCCATTTCAACATAAAATGTTAATTAAAAAAGTAACCCTCTTGTGTTGAGATACAGTTTTAGAGAAAAAAGTTACAACGCTTATACGCTGTCTCCTATTTCAACTCATAATTTTGATGTTCTACATGACAAAACACATTAAACCTTTTTTTCAGCATCACCTTTTGATAAACATCTCATTTTTAAAATACTATCTATAACTTCCCCTCTTGCAAGAATCTAAGGCAATGTACTAAGATATTGCCAAGATAAAACTACAAAAAATAAGTATTTGAAAAATTCTTGGCAAAAAAAAGACTATGAATAAGAAAAAAAACTGTTAAGATTCACAGAGTCATGGTCAAAAAGTACCAAATAATTAAGGAGTAGCTCAGTTTTCTGTGGCATTCATTCACACCTAGAAGAGGCCCTATATGCAAATAGTTGAGGAAATACCCTGTTATCTCTCTGTGTAAAAATGAAACCATTTATAAAATTTTTATTTGGCTCTAAAAGGCTATTTTGTGCTTAGTCACATCACAGTAAATAAGCAGATCATATAGGCAAAAACACTCTATTGTACAGAAGTTCAAACCTGCAGGATAATAATTTCCTTCTTTTTACAGGATTAAAATGTACAAATAAAGAAATGCCTAAGGTGATGAATACCCCAATTACCCTGATTTGATTCATTCACACTGTATACCTTCATCAAAACATCACATGTACCCTATAAAGATATACAGCTATTAGGTACCCATAGTAACAACCAAAAAAAACTAAAAAAAACAAAAAAAAATTACAAATATTCATAGAACCAATGAGACATTCACTTCCCAAAATATCAATTTAACAGGCATGTCAGGGTCAGGGTCTGTCACATGTATTTAAAACACACTGCTAAAAAAAACATAACATTTAAACTAATGTTGTGAGGCTCAACATCTGCTTTGAAAATCAGGCTCATTATGATCTACTCAGTTCATCTGCGACCATTCAATTCCCTGAAAGCAATAAACATCAAGCCTTTGCACCACTGTTTTTCCTCTAAAAGTCACTACTATTTCTTCTCCTCCTTACTAATTCCTGCATATGCTTTTGATGGCACCAGATGAAGGAGATGTGAGACAGGAGACTGAAAGTCATGTTAAATGCTGGCTTTCTAAGTGAACTGTAAAGCTACTGATAAAGATTTTCAACAGCAAAGTAACTGGATTTCAAAGTCTTATGTTACCGGTTTTGGTACGCCATTTTCAGCAGTTTCATCTTCAACCCCAGATGGAGGATTAGCACTACAAACAACAAAAGCAAGTACACACCAGGTATTACTTTTCAGCAGTACAGACATATTATACTAGTATTTTTAAACTATGTCTGATAACGTTTCCCAAAATTATTGTCTCCACTGGATGGTAAGAACAAAGGTGGTAAAATCTGCCTGTCTTATTCCCTGTTATTCCCAATATCTTACATAAAGTAAACATTCAGCATCATAAGTAGAATGGAAATGCCTCCACCATCTGTTAATAATTTGTAATTTGATAGTCGGATATAATTCAAGTTTTTAACATTTTTTTTTTTTTTTTTTTTTGAGACAGAGTGTCGCTTTGTTGCCCGGGCTAGAGTGAGTGCTGTGGCGTCAGCCTAGCTCACAGCAACCTCAAACTCCTGGGCTTAAGCAATCCTACTGCCTCAGCCTCCCAAGTAGCTGGGACTACAGGCATGTGCCACCATGCCCGGCTAATTTTTTCTATATATATTTTAGATGGCCAGATAATTTCTTTCTATTTTTAGTAGAGACGGGGTCTCGCTCTTGCTCAGGCTGGTCTCGAACTCCTGACCTTGAGCGATCCACCCGCCTCGGCCTCCCAGAGTGCTAGGATTACAGGCGTGAGCCACCTCGCCCGGCCAAAGTTTTTAACATTTTTAAAAAATATGGCACACAATCAATTTTATTTTAATCTTTATCAAATACCCACTATATGCCAGGTACTATTGTAGCTGCCAAGAGCTATGTAACAGTTTTCTCTTTTCCTTGGTGCCCAAGGAACCCATACTTGTGGTACCGTCACATTAACTCTTATATGCAGTTAACATACATGCTTTTTCCTGGTTCTCTGCTTCATCAATCTTATTAGATATATATGTCCTTTGTTGTCCAAAAAAAAAAATTTTTAAGATTTAACACAAATTTATCTTCAGGCAAGATTATCCTCCAATTTGATAGTAATAAGGAGCTAACTTGAGGCATTTTAAAACTAATTAACTCTTTTTAAGGCCAGTTAATACTTGAATTTGTCCTTTCACAACAAAACAGATACTTAACAAAACACTCCTGTTCCCATGAGATTCAAGCGTATGACAATTAACCAAACACTTCTAGTACTATAGTGTAATAGGTTTCTTACATTTTTTGTAATTATAATTTCAACAGTGGGAGTTAATCACCACCTCATTTTACAGCAAGAAAATTGAAGTACAAAACAACTAACTGATTTGGCCCAAATCTCAGAAAGAGTAGCATTTCTAAGAAAAATGTCCAGATGTTGACATAGTTCAGACCTCTTTTCATTAGATTTCTGTTAATCTCTTCTAAACTTCACTGTCTGTCAAGCAGTTTCTATATAAATCAATTTAACCTTTACAGTGGCATTTTCAAAAACAATCACCAAAAAAACTGAAGGATAAAAACTGAACTGTTCAATTTTCATTATTCTACTGCTTGCCTCAAGAAAACAAATATGCAACTACAAGTCTTCACTACATTTACACCTCCTGCTTAAATAAGCTTCTAGGTAGTGAGAAACAAGTTCCATTTGCTTTCTATGTCACAAAACAGTATCCTGTCTTTAGCCAAAACTTGGATAGATAAAACAGGACAGAATTGGAGACAGTGCAATGCAATGGTTAGGAAGAACAGAGGCTTCAGCAATGAACTCATCACCAAGAAGCCGGGGCAAAGTCCAACGACACAGGACTCAGGTAGGGCAATGCAATGATTTCCAAATCAAATACTAGGAGGTTTGGCAGATCTCTTTTCCCCAACAGACCACCTCTTGTAGAAGTTTTAATTTTCTATCACCATTGAAATGTTAGAAACATGATAAAATTATAAGCTTTTTCTAGAAAAATAAAATTTTAAAGGTAAATTTTTTTCCATAGGATGAAATACTCAACTGTTTTCCAAATGAAGTTTTAGTAAGGAATATAAAGAAATTTTGACTGACACTCAGGGAAGGTAGAAGGTGGCTTCCCTCAAATAAATGGTATGTATTAGAAAATTAAAATTAAAGAATGTTCAGGCCAGGCGTGGTGGCTCACACCTGTAATCCTAGCACTCTGGGAGGCTGAGGCGGGAGGATTGCTTGAACTCAAGAGTTTGAGACCAACCTGAACAAGAGAGAGACCTCATCTCTACTAAAAAATAGGAAAAAAAAAATTATTCAGACAACTAAAAATAGAAAAAATTGCTAGGCATGGTGTCACATGCCTGTAGTCCCGGCTACTCAGGGGGCTGAGACAGGAGGATCACTTGAGCCCAGGAGTTTGAGGTTGCTATGAGCTAGGCTGACACCATGCCACTCTAACTCAGGCAATAGATCAAGACTTTGTCTCAAAAAATAAGTAAATAAATAAATTAAATAAAATAAAATTAAAGAATGTTCATTATAAAGTAAACTTGGAGACTTGTAGCCAAGAACAACAATCAACGGGATAAAGATTATTTTATTTAAAAAGTATGTATTTGATTGTGAGTCTATATACCCTGTAATCAATTTTTTGACCAACTGAAGAAATGGGTATAAAGAAACATTTAGGCCAGGCGTGGTGGCTCATGCCTGTAATCCTAGCACTCTGGGAGGCCGAGGTGGGTGGATCGTTTGAGCTCAGGAGTTCGAGACCAGCCTGAGCAAGAGTGAGACCCCCCGTCTCTACTTAAAAAAAAAAAAGAAACATTTAATCACTTTCAAAACTGTAAACTAAACTAATCTCATTGTAGTGGTAAATTGAGATTAGGATTAGGATTGAAATGCATAAATTTCAAAACTAAACAATAAAATTTCAGATGATATACCAATGAATGACAAGAATATAGGGGCTATATTTGGGTGAGGAAACTGAACTGTAATTTCGGCTCCCCCAAAGATATTTCTGTGTTGATTTCTCCCTTCTTCCCTCTATCTACTTTTTTGTTATCACAGCTTTATTGAGATGGAATACACATACCTTAGAATCCATCCAAACAGAATTAAATGGGTTTTAGTACGTTCACATAGCACAACCATCACAACAATCTAAGTCCAGAATATCTGCATCAACCCCAAAAGAAACCTTGTATACATTAGCAGTTCCTCTCCATTTTCCTCTGCCTCCAGTTCCAGCAACCACTAATCTGTCTCTATGGATTTACCTATTCTACACATTTCATATAAATGGAATCATATGATATGTGTCCTTTGTGATTGGCTTCTTTCACTTAGCATGTTTTCAAGGTTCATCCATGTTATAATATATTAGTACTTCATTTCTTCTCACTGCCAAACTGTAGTCTGTTGTACAGATATAACATATTTAATCTATGCATTCATCAGTTGATACACACTGAGGGTTTTTTCCCCTCGATTTTTTGACTATCAGGAATAATGCTGCCATGAATATTCATGTACAAGTTTTTATGTGGATCTGTGTTTTCATTTCTCTAAGGTGGGAGTCATATGGTAACTATTTGTAACTGTTCTGGCAACTGCCAGACTGTTCTCTAAAGCAGCTGTACCATCTTACAATTCTGCCAGCAGTGTCTGAGGGTTGCAATTTCTCCATCTCCTCACCAACACCTGTTTTGTCTTTTTGATTATAGTCTACTGGGTAAGAAGTGGTAGGTCCTCCACTTTTCTTCCAAATATTCTTTAAAAGCTCTTTAACTACCTCTTCGTCCATTATAGGACACTAAGGCATCTGGTCAGGGTAAAGTCATCATGTTCATGAAATTCTTGGCATGAGTTTTGAAATTTACAGTAAACATCTGACTTCCTGTTTACATTCTGTAAATGAGTATATCTTTCTAATATTTTGGACAGGGAATCAACCTTATAACAAATTAGTTAATTCCACTTTGAATTTACATAAATATAAAGCATTGATATTATAACCAAAGTGCCATTACACCACCAAAACCATTAAATTGTAAAAACAGCAATTTGGGGGGGTTCCTTATTTACTTAAAATATTTTAAGTTTAAAATATTTTTTTCAGTAGCTTAATTATTGCACCATATACGCCACTACTGAACTCATTTAAAAGTAAGAAGTTACTTAATAGTCAAAAGTAGTCAAACCCTAACTTCAAAATCTTTGTCCTGTAGGCTACTAGCAAACAGAACTGGTGCAAGATTGGTCCTGAAACCGGAATAAACCTTAAAGGAGTCAATCTCCTCTCAAATACTTTAAGTCAAAATGTTGTAATCAAGCCAATGATTATAATAAAATGTTGACAATTTGTTGACAGAACCACTGTATCACACAAGCTATGTAAGCATCAACAGGAAATTTCACTAACCTGGCATTTTCTTCTTCTGGCCTTTCAACTTCGTTTTCATCTACCAAATAAAATAAAATAAATAAATAAATAAACAAACCACTCTTAAAGAAACCAGTATTATGAAAATCTGAAGTGATCATCACAAGCACTAACCTAGTTCCTTTGCCAAATCACTGTGCACATGCACGTCCCATGGGCCTACAAGCACATCCAAAGTTAGATCACCTTATAATTACTTAACAATATGTTTTTTTACGGAAAAAAAAAATCAGACTTTATTACTACAAAAATAAGCTTAAGAAGTACTGAAGATTTCAGTAAAAGAAACCGTACACATTCACATTTCAAAGAGTATTACTAATGCCAAAATCTTGTCATCAAAGATGATTTCTTTTAACAAGTTTATCAAAGTTACATCACCAAGTAGCAGCATGGTGCCCAACATGCACTTTCATTATTTCAAAGACTATCAAGAATTTACGGTTTAGGCAAAGTACAAATATTAACTTTCAAATCTGGTGTCAGTAACAGACAAGAGGGGATTGTGACTTAATGAAATTTAAAAACCAGATGTCAAACAAGTTCCCTTCAAGAGGGAAGTACAAGATGCATTAAATTTATTTTAAGAAAAAAGAAATGCATGAGATGACGCTGGAAACTATAAGCCTAAGGGTCACGAGATACTTCGACAATGTTGGTTAAAGAGCAGTCTCTTAAAAAAGTAAAACTTCACCTTAATTACAGGAGACATTCAGAGTTTTCTTTATGGGCCATAATGTATTCCATCTCTTTCTCTCTCTCTTAATTAATTATTTTTAAAGCACGACTTTCAGACAAGGAGGTACCCTTGCAGGTGCATTCCATACAAACTGACCATCAAGAAACAAGACGTTAGTTTTACAGCATTAACTTTATTTAGCTATGATTACAGAATGACTTTCTGGTAAGGACAGGAAGGGCACCCTACGGCCACGGGGCAAGAAGAGACACACAAAACACACAGCTGAACTAATAGAAAAAACAAGTGTGAGGAGCGCGCAGGCGAGGCGGCCGAGAAGCCCCGGCGGGGAGGAGGGCGAAGCCGGGGGCCTGCCCCGGGGTCCCCAGCTCCGGGCCCCGTCCTCGGCCGCGGGAGAGAGGGTGCGCGTGGGGGGCGTGGGCTGGGCGAGGGAGGCCGCGGGGCGGGGAAACGCGCGCACCGCGCTCGGCCTAAGGCGGGCCGGTCGGGGCTCGGTACGAGGCCCAAGGCGGCGGCCCGAGGGGCCCGGGACGCCGGCCGTTTGCGGGCCGTGGACGGAGGCCTGCGAGAACCCGAGAGAGACAGGGACAGGAAGTTCCGTACCGCCATAGAGCCACTCTTCCTCCTCATCCCCTCCGGTCCCGCCGCTCAGCTCCGACACTAGGCGCTCGACCTCGCCGGCCGACATGGCCGCCCCGAGCACAACTTAAAGGCGGCGTTCAACAGCCCCCTCCAACCCGTCCCCAGCCTCGCTGCCCCTGGGCGCGAGAAGGACGCGAACCCGGCGGCGAGCGAACGAAGAAAGCGCGAGACTCAAATCCCGGGAAGGAGGCGGCAGCGGCAGCGGCAAACACGAAGACTCCAACGCGGGTCAGCTTGCGCACGCGCAGCGGCACCCAAGCGGCGCGGCGTCTCTAGGCGGCTTCACTTCCGCGGCAGCCACCTGGGCCCGGTTGCGCACGCGCAGTGCAACTGGCCCCGCCCCGGAGAAGCCCGTTTTGCCATTGAGCGAGGCTTTCTCGGGTGGCGTCCTGCGTCGGTAGGGGTTCCCCTCCCCCACCTTTTGCTCTAGTAACCCGCATTGCCTTCGCTGGCGAGTACACCTTTGTTCCCTTCCATCGTTGGTGCTTTTTCTTGTCGACCTTTTACTTATTTATTTTTTAATCTTCAGAAAGGTCTTTTTTCCTTCTTCACATGTTGTATCAACCTTGATACAGAATCATTACCTGTCGGTCCTTTGTTTCTCATTGAACAGAGAAGAAATAATCCATGCTCAATTTCTTGAAAAATTAATTTTAACAGCCAACAAAAGCAAAACTAATGCATGAATAATGCATTCTCCTTGTTTCAAAAAAAAAAAAAAAGCCAACATTACAGTCCAGGTCAAAGACCGCCTCAAACATTATTCTCCGCTCCAGAGGCAACCCTTGTTGCTTTGCACCTGTTACAGATGCACAGCCCTATTTGGGGTGCATCATTCTGAAATTTTCTATAGTTTACTTCACGTGTATTGTGCTGTGTCAGGTGGGAGAACCTTAGGTTGAGGGACTTTAAAGGATATAGTGTCATCTTGCAATTGCTTTTTTAAAAAAATAAACAGCAAAAAAACTTCAACTGCCTTGGAGATCTTTTCCATTTCAGTGTCAAACTATATGCATCTTTAAATGCTTCTTAAAATTACATAACTTGTGGGGCACAAAGGGAACATGGCCATTTCCCTATTAATGTGTATATGTAGATTGCTTTCAACTTTTCACTTTTACCAAAAAAAAAAAAAAAAACTACAGTGAAGATCCTTATGACTTTGTGCAGATTTGTCTGAGTGTTTCTCCAAGATCATAAAGTGTGTGCCGTTTTTATTTTCATAGGTAAGCTGAATTTTCAGGCTACTCTTGAGAGCAAATCTTCCAAGGAAAAGACATAGGATCAGCTGGAATTCTAGTTCCTAATTGTACCTGGCAGGTTGCATAACCTCAGGCAATCAACCTCTATGCTTCAGTCTTCTCATCTATAAAATGGGAAAGCTGAGTTAAATGATCTCTAAGGTCCTCTTCAGTTCTAAATTTTCAAATGGGACATTCACTTTCAACAGAGAGAAGTCGATTTTGGTTTTACGAATCAATGGGTTTTCTTGCTCTTTAATGAATAGATATTGTTGTTTCATTTATTTATTTAACAAGTATAGAATATTAGCTTTGCTGAAGAACTTGGAAAATGAAGACACAAGTGAAGACAGTCCCAGTCCTTAAAGAGCTCTTAATTTATTGGGAAAGACTGAAGGGTGGTAAAGAACTCTCCTCCAAGGGAAAAGGTGAATGTGCTATAATAGAATCACAAATGAAGTGTTTACAGCCCACCAACGCCACACCATCTCACAGTATTTAAACAAACCACCCACGTAGTTTTAATCCTCCTCACCTTTGAACACACTTCTGCTATTCCCAGCTCCATTATCTGTTTAAATCAATCCCTTGCATCCTTCTAAACTGTTTTGCGGTATAATCACCTTGGTGAAATCTTTCCTGAATCCCATTTTATCTCTTCCTATTTATTTATTTATTAAATAAATATTTATGAAGGGTCTATCAAGTGCCAGGAGCTCTTCTAGGCTATGGAGATTCAGCAGTGACTAAAACAAAGTGCTTTCTCTCATGTAGCTTTGATTCTAATGAGCGAGTCACACAATAAACATATAAAGGTATAATATATCATGATGATAGGGATTATGAAAAGAATACGCAATATAAAGGGACCCAGAGTGGAATGCTGAACAGGGATAGGGTTCGATTTTATGTCAAGTCGTCAGGAAAAGCTACTCTGATGAGGTCGGGTGATCTAGAAATAGAAATCTGAATGGAGAGAGGAAGTAAGCACAGTGGAGTTCTGGGTGAATAGACTAATAGACAGAGGGAATAGGAAATGCAAAGGCCCTGAGGCAGGGCTGGTATGTTCAAGGGACCCAAAATGCAGCTGGAGTGTAGTGAGGGAGGGAGAGAATGAAGATGAGGTCAGAGGGATTAGGGAGTGGGTAAAACAGAGCTAATTACTCTCTTCTAGACCTTATGTTCCTCTATGGCATGTGTCTAGCATGTCGTGTAGTAATTATTTTCCTACGTATCTGTTTTCTTCCTACTCTTCATTAGACTGAGGCCACCTTCAAACAGGACATGTTGTTTATCTGTCACTCCCATTCCATTACTCTTACTAACACTGAGTCAATCTTGATCTTTGTTGAAAATAGTAGAGTGAAGGTTTTTGTAGTGCTTGGGATTACCATAAGGCAATCTCGTACTCCCCTCCATTTACCTTTCTATTTACCATTCATGAGTCTGTAATGAACTTTGATGGTTTCATGGGAAAACGAATTGCCTTGTGCTAAGGGGCCTCTTTCCCTTTTCAGGTGCTTTTCAAGGCATTGCTTTAACCGAACTAAAGAATTGATGGGTAATACCTGATGCATTAGAATTGACTTTATGGTGGAGTTAGCATTTGAGCTAAGCTTTGAAAATGAAGGTTTCCACAAGCAGAGAAGCCCATAAATCACTACCACCCTGAAAAGGCCTCTTCCTTCCTTGCTTCCAAAATGAGTTCCTTGCCTGGCTATGCTTCCTTTGTTAAAGGTGTGCTCTCCCTACTCACCAGGGGAGATAGCAAAGATAAGTAGTTTGAAGATACTGTATATTCCTCCTCCCAGTTCTTATACTCTGACTTTATCGAACTACAGTACTCCATATATTCTGATTATATTTGTTTTCCATTTTATTGGGGTGTTTTTGTGGTCTGCTAGTTCTTGGAAAAAAATAGTCTTAATAGTCTGTTTTAATGTATCTATCTCTGAGAAATACTGAGAGTATTTAGTAGATGATGATGATGATTAAAATGATAAGAGTTGGAGACCAAACAGAAGTGCCTTGCTCAGTGTCCAGTATACAGCAAGTACTCACAATATACTTAGCATGGATAAGGGCATTTGGGCCCAACTGTGCTATTTGCTGCAAACTTTAGATATGTTGGCATATTTTTGCTCATCCATTGACTCATTCTGCACCCCAGCACTCCCCCATCATGTCTGCACTTTATTCCTGCACAGGTTCAAATCCTGTGGATCCTTTTCCGTCTCATTTTCCCTTTTCTGGCATTTGCCACTGTTGACCACTCTATTCTTAATTCTTAAAATTTGCTTCCCCCATGACTCCACTCACTGGCTTCCCTTCTTCTTCCCACCCAGAAATGTTGCACAGAGCTCTCTCCATCACCCCATTGTCTTTTTTCTTCTTTATGCTCTCTTCAAGCTGTCTGAAGCACACCCATTTACTAACGATTCCCAAATTACCAGACTTCTTTCCTATCTTTCACAATCATACATCCAACAGCTTACCAGATATTGCTACCTGGATGTCCCACAAATATCTTCAAAACAACATGCCCTGACACCTATTAGGATGGCTACTATCAAAAAACCCAGCAAATATGAGGTATTGGCATGGATGCGGGGAAATTGGAACCCTTGTGCATTGGTGGTAGAAATATAAAATGGTATAGTTGCTATGGAAGACAGAGTTCCCTTAAGAAGTTAAAAATAGAATTACCAGGTGATCCAGCAATTCCACTTCTGGGTACATATAGAAAAGAACCAAAATCAGGATCTCAAAGAGATATTTGTACAGCCATGTTCAGAGCAGTATTATTCACAATAGCCAAAAGGTGGAAGCAATCCAAATGTCCATTGACAGATGAATGGATAAACAAAAGTGGTATATACATACTATGGAATAATATTCAGCTTTAAAAAGAAAGAAAATTCTGACGCATGTTACAGTACGGATGCACCTGGAGGACATTATGCTAAGTGAAGTAAGTCAATGACAACAAAGCAAATACCATATGATTCCACCTATATGAGGTACCTAGAATAGTCACCTTACAGAAGTAGAAAGTAGAATGGAGGTTGCCTGGGCATGGGGGTGGAGGAGAAACAGGGAGTTGTTGTTTAATGGGGTCAGAGTTTCAGTTTTGTAGTGAAAAGTTCTGGTGATTGGTTACACAACAATGTGAACGTACTTAATGCCACTGAACTGTACATTTTACAATGGTAAAGATGGTAAATTTTATGTTATGTGTAGTTTACCACAATTAAACAAACAAAAACATGTCCTGACTGAACTCAGCATATGTATTACCCAGTTTGCTTCTCTTCCAGCTTTTCAAATATCAGTGGCTGCCGTTGGTCAGTCATCCAAACAGAAAGCTGGGTGTTAACCTGAAATTCTCCCTCTGCCTTCCTCTCGCTGCTAAACAAATAACGAAGCTCTTTGACATCTCTTCTTCCCATCTCTTTTTATACCCCATTCAGTCCACCTCTTTTGTTGTTATCCTTATCAATTCTCTGCAGAATTGTTGCTGGTACCATTTCCTAACTGCTCTCTCTGCCCTAAATCTTGCTCCATTTCAAATTATTTTCCATGTCTCCTCTACTAGAATCTCTTTTTCTAAAACCCAGATGTGAAGAAAATTATTTCCACTCCTAAAAATACTTTCACAGTTTCCAACTGGCTGCTACTATTTGGACTTGAAAATAAGACTCTCCTCGGTCTATCCATTCCTTTCTTTTCTACTTCCTTGGTCCTATTTCTTCTTGGGTCCTTCTTTATACAAACACTCCAGCGATAGTAAACCATTTGTAGTTCCAGAGAACATGTTGTACTATTTTATGCCTTTATGTCTTTGTTCTTGCAGCACTCTCTGCCTGAACTGCTAAGAATCCTCCTCCTCATCCTGTCCACCTGGTGAACACCTGGTTTTCTTTGAAGGCAACTCAAAACTCATATCCTATATGAAACTTTTTCTGACCACTTCCCTTTTTCCTTCATTCAATCAGAGTTTTATTTTTCCTTTTTTATAACTCCTATATTCTTTAAAAAAAAATCATTGCTTCTGTAACATTTTATTGCACTTGTTTGTTTTACATGTGTGGGTCCCATTATTTCATTATAATTATTATTTTTTATTTTTTTATTTTTGTGTAGAGACTGGGGTCTTGCTCTTGCTCAGGCTGGCCTTGAACTCCTGACCTCGAGCAATCCTCCCACCTCGGCCTCTCAGAGTGCTAGGATTACAGGCATGAGCCACCATACCTGGCTTCATTATAATTATTTTAAGGTCAGGGCTCTGGCTTATTTTTCCTTATATCCTCAATGCCCAAAGCAGTCTCTGGAATATCAGACATGTTTATTAAAAATTGGTTGAATGTATTATTATATGGATATTAATTGAACATATGTTCAACATTTTTTTTTTTTTTTTTTTTTTGAGACAGAGTCTCACTCTTTTGCCCGGGCTAGAGTGCCATGGCACAGCCTAGCTCACAGCAACCTCAAACTCCTGGGCTCAAGCGATCTTCCTGCCTCAGCCTCCCGAGTAGCTGGGACTATAGCATGTGCCACCATGCCTGGCTAATTTTTTCTGTATATTTTTAGTTGTCCAGCTAATTTCTTTCTATTTTTTAGTAGATACGGGGGGTGGGGGGGGGTGTCTCGCTCTTGCTCAGGCTGGTCTCGAACTCCTGAGGTCAAACGATCCACCTGCCTCGGCCTCCTGGAGCGCTAGGATTACAGGCCTGAGCCACTGCACCTGGCCATTCAACATTTATTGAATGCTTATGTTCTAGGTGTTGGGGATACCAGGCATCTAGTGAATAAGTTAGTAAAACATATGTTAAAGAAAACAGGTGTTAAAACTTACCCCATGATATGGAAGCACTTAGCAAGCGTTTCAATTGAGTGCTGTGTACTGGGAGAAAAGGGAGGGGTTAGGGTGTTGGTGGTGATGAGCTAGGAAAACTCTCACATGGAAGTTATTATTGGAATGATTTTTTTTTTTTTTTTTTTTTTTTTTTTTTTGGTGAGTAAGAGTTTACCAGATGTACACTCTTTGTGAATCAGGTAAGGTATTTTATTAACCATTCCATCTTTTGAGTTTAGCACAGTGATTATACTTAGTTAAGTGCTTAAACTATCTGTTGAACAAACTGAACCCACGAAACATTCTGGGTTCAGTCTGTTGACTTCATTGCGCTGGTATGATTTCTCTCCAGGCTGAGAGTAGCTGGAGAGAAATTAAGAAATCACGAAGGATCTTGGTGCCTTTTTAAAGAGTCTGGATGTATCCTGCAGGCAATTGGGCTAGGAGAAGCTTTTAAGCGGGAAAATGGTAGGACTAACTTGGTTTATTAGGAAGAAACTGAATTGGAGGAAGAAGGGACGGAAAGCCAGGAAATGATGGGAGGTCATGGCAACAGTCCAGGTGAAGTTTGGCTTGTGTGACAGAAAGGACAGAGAGAAAGTAATGTAGGGAATAAGGCAGAAAAGGAAGGTGGAGAGGGCCTGGGTGTAGCCTATTTGGTGGGTGCCAGAGCCTAACCACCCTGAACAAGGAAGCTGCCAGCAAGTCCCAGGCGGCGGTGACCATCCAAGGATGGATGAATTCCTAAGCCGGATGCCTTACAAACTGTTTGCACTTGCCTTTCTGTGACAACAGTTTATTTTTAACCTTTATGGCCTGACCTCAAGACAATGCTGATCACCTACAGCTGTCTCCTAGCGGGATTTTTTTGAACATTTAAAAATGTTACCATTGTCCTATAAGGAGTCCCCTTCCTGCTGAGGAAAAGGACCCCTACTCTGTGGAGTAGGAGCTCTTGTCTGTTTCTCTCTCCATAAGCTTTTTGTTGCTAGTTGGCTGGCTCTTGAAATCTTTCCAGCGGGAAGCCAAGAACCCGCTTGGCAAGTTCAACGACTTTCCTCTCTTCACCGGGGCAAAACTTGCATCAGAAGGGCTCGATTCTAGGAGTTTTGTAGCAGATCAGGAATTAGTGACAATGAGATGAGAGATGAAAGACGGAGAAAGTGAAAAATGAGACCAATGGGTTATGAGGCTTTTGTGCAATAACGTATGTGACAGCAATCTATAAACTACAAAGTATTACACACGGTTGTTCTCATTATCTTTTCTGGCTGCTCTGAGTTTAGACTGGGAAAGTGGCTGTACTTTCAGAGCGATGTGTTCATATTCAAGGGAGATATCAAATTTCAGATTTGAGATTTCGGAGATTTCTCAGGGAGCGTGGAGAGGTCATCTGAGCAGACAGGCAGAGGGACGAAAAGAACGCCGTTTACCTCGTTCCTAACTTCCGAGGGATCCCAGCGCGCGAGAGCGCCGCCCGCCTCTTCCCGGTCCGGACCCTCCCTCCTCGATCCAGGGCCTCCTCGCCAGCCAATCACCGCTCAGCTTACGCCATCACCGCGCGCCGCCACAGGCGTGTCAGAGGCAGGACCACGTGTACCGTGTTGACTGTCAAAGTCTCTAGGAGCCCAGTTTCCGGAAGCGGTGAGTTCTGAGAGAAATTCCTGCAATCGAGTCCCCAGAATCTGCGAATCCCCAAGCATGAGCGCCCCAGGCGTGCTGTCCTTTACCCAGCAGGGCTGGGAGCAGGTGCTGGCCAAAGTGAAACGGTCTGTGGTCTACCTGGACGCCGCCTGCGCCGAGAGCCTGCACTGGGGCTGCGGACCCACGCGGCTCCTGGAGGCGGTGGGGGTTCCTGCGTGTCACTTGCGCGAGTTCGAGCCCGATGCACTTGGTGGTGGGGCTGAGCAGCCCAAGGCAGTGTTTGTGCTGAGCGGCCTGCTGAAAGGCCGGATCGTGGAGACTCTACGGGACATCATCCGCCGCAGTCACTTCCAGTATTGTGTGGTGGTCACGGCTGTGAGCCACGCTGTCCATCTTACAGCTAATCATGTGCCGGCGGCGGCAGCGGCAGAGCTGGAGGGGCAGCGTCCAGTGTTCGAGCAGCTGGAGGAGAAGCTCTGTGAGTGGATGGGCAACATGAACTACACGGCCGAGGTCCTCCACGTCCCACTGTTGCTCGCCCCTGCTGCTCCTCACCTTGCCTTGACTCCAGCCTTTGCTTCCCTTTTCCCACTGCTGCCCCAGGATGTGCATCTTCTGAATAGTGCCCGGCCGGATAAGAGGAGGCTGGGAAGCCTGGGTGAGGTGGATGCCGCTGCTCTAACCCCGGAGCTGCTGCTGCAGATCAGGTGCCTGGTGTCAGGCCTCAGTTCTCTGTGTGAGCATTTAGGAGTACGAGAGGAGTGTTTTGCTGTGGGTTCCCTAAGTCGGGTCATCGCTGCAGATCTGGCCAATTATGCCCCTGCCAAGAACAGGAGAAAGACTGCTGCGGGCAGGGCATCAGTGGTCTTTGTGGACAGAACTCTGGATCTCACAGGTACGTGATATTGCTGTGGGAGTTCATCATAACCATTCTCCAGGTTGTGGGGAATGAATTTCCTTGATTCAGCATATATTTTATAGGCATTTTACTATATGTCAGGTTAAGGATACAAAGATGAACTGGATGGACAGAGTCCCTAATCTCATAGTGTTTATAGTCTAGAGGGGGATATAGACAAGTGAATTTGCAATTAGAATACAATTTGTTAAATGCTGTAATGGGTAAAAATACCATGAATGTGCATTGCATTGTTAAACTACTTCATGTAGCCCAAGATATTGGAAAAATAGAATAACAGCTGACATCGAGAAAAACTGTCCACCTGGGAACATTTTAGTAATTTGTAGACGCCGGTATTTACAACAGTCCTTCATAAGAGGATTCTCATTTGTTGGAGATGGGTTAACAGATGACCCGGTGGAAGGAAAACTACTATATAACAGAAAATGAAATTACCATAGACAGTTAGCTGAGGTTTAGGTTTCTTGAAATTAATGTTAAAAAGTAAGGTTGAACTTAAATGTCACCAGTAAATGAGATGAAATAGAATTGTAGGAAATATTTTCAAATGTTTATTGATTTATTCTTAGGTTTCATTCTATTAAAGAATTGGGTAGATAATCTCAAATCACAATAATATATTAATTATTTATACACACAAGGAGCAAATGTAATCCTTAAAAAAGGTGAAGCAAAAACACTCTGATACTTACCATGTTCCAGTATCAGAAAGTGTCTTATGTTTATGTTATTTTCAAAAGTCAACTTTATTGTTCTCTAATTAGGTAGATATAATACTGCTAGTAGTATAGGCTAGCTGCATCTAGGTTTAGGGAGAATAATCAAGAAATTGACATTGGTAAGTATTCCCTTTAGTAAGTCAGAAAAAAAAGTTGAATGAAGTTATAAAAAACCACAATAGGTGTATTTGAATTTTTGACCATAATAAGATTAATTTTCAGATCATAAAATAAAAAGTAAGCTAAATAGTAGTACTGAGGTATAAGCTTAAAATTATGTGATTGGAAAAACCACATGTTATTTAAATATAAGTAATAATTATAGCATCATAAACTCTTAGAGAATTAAAAAGATAACACTTGATGAATATATGCTTGTTGAGTTTTTTGAATGGATGGTATGTACTGCTTATCTTTCATTTCTTTATGCCAAAAATGTTATGCCTATTGTCTCATAATTAATCAAAAAGTTCCCATAATTTTGTGTTCTCCCCCAAGACTTCAGTTAGACAAATCTTAATGTCCGCTGTCTAGTATCATGGCAACAGGTCCTTTACAACTGTAGGTTCTATTCCTTCTACAAGGCTCTTTTTTTTTTCTACATACAAAACAAACGAGGTAAGCCTCTGTTCTGCCCTCTGAAATCTGACAATATGAAGCGATCAAGAATGATTTAGAAAATAAGGGTGCATAGGAAGACAAAGTTGCCATCCAGCAGCAATCATTTCATACTTTCTCTTTTCTCAAGCCTCCAGATCATCTTCTTCATACCCACCTTAAGCTTTCTTGCTTCTATCACTGAGAAAATATAAGCCATTAGAAAAATTCCATATCTTCCTATACCAGACCTACCACCCTTTCTACATCTGTACCCATGTCTTTCTTTCCTTCCATTAAAAAGAGATGTACTGTCCCTACTATCTTTTTTTGTTTGTTTGTTTTGAGACAGAGTCTTGCTCTGTGGCCCGGGCTAGAGTGCCGTGGCGTCAGCCTAGCTCACAGCAACCTCAAACTCGTAAGCTCAAGCAATCCTCCTGCCTCAGCCTCACAAGTAGCTGGGACTACAGGCATGCGCCACCATGCCCAGCTGATTTTTTCTATATATTTTTAGTTGTCCAGCTAATTTCCTTCTATTTTTAGTAGAGATGGGGTCTCACTCTTGCTCAGGCTGCTGTTGAACTCCTGACCTTGAGCGATCCTCCCGCCTTGGCCTCCCACAGTGCTAGGGTTATAGGCGTGAGCCACCACGCCAGGCCTGTCCCTGCTATCTAATGTCAACTTTTTCACCTAAATCCTCTCTCTTTTCACTTCTTTAGACTAAATCCTCTCTCTTTTCACTTCTCTCATAGATTAACCATCTTTCAAATATCCTCCCCTTTTCCAAGGTCATCATTTTTTCCTTTTCTCTGAATTTTCCCCATTGACATACAAATAGGATGGAATATCTTCTTTCTCGAACCCTTAGGCTCCCCTAACTTCAGTTCCATTTTTTTTTTTTTTTGCTTGTTTTTTTAGCAAACTTGAAAGAGTTGTCTATACTTGCTGTCTTCGCAATCATCTGCTCCAATTTTCTCTTGACTGCACTTCAGTTACATTTTATTTTCCAATACTTCCCAGAACTTTCCTTTGTCAATGAAAGTGGCCTCTCGTATCACCAAATCCAATGTTCAATTATCACAGTCATTTTACTGAACTTCAGATCAACATTTGACACAGCAAAGGTGCAAATAGTAAATATAACTTTAAAAGTACAAAAGATATACAGATAAGCAGCCACTTAAACCAGTTTCTTGTGTGATCCCATTAAAGCATAATTTCACATATCATTTGCTTGCAACCAGCCCTCCCATGTTCTCTCATCATACCTACCATCAAATCTAAGTTGCTTGCTATTGTTGTCAAGGATATGCATGATCTGCCCGTGTTTCTCTCTCCCACATCATCTCCCACTGATCTTTCCTCACACAATACTTTCCAGGCACACTGGCTACCTTACCATTCTTCAGACATGCTAAGCATGTCCCAGCCTCAGGGCCTTTGAAATTTCTCTGCAGCTCTTCTTGGGATGTTCTTCCTTTAGGTATCCACATGACCTTTTCCCTAATTCCTCAGTGTCTTCGTCAGTAAAATAAAACTTTAAAATTTCAGGACAGTATTATTACTATGACACTATTTATCTGACTGGCTATGTGCTGATAATTTAATTTATTTATTTATTAAGCAAATACTTATTGATGCCTGCTAGATGTAGGCACTGTGCTAGGTGCTGGGGATATAGCAGTAACCACAGCAGACATGATGCCTGCCCTCATGGAACACCAAGTCCAACCCATGAGGCATACATTGACTAGATACTGTGAATGTGAATAGTGCCCCTTGTAAAAGGGGCAAAGTATTAGGCTTGGGTTATTTTTGTTGGGAGGGGCATCATAAAACATTTATCCAGCTTACTTTGCCCTCCCATTTTGTGAGGTTATATTTTCTTATCTGTTTAAACAGGAGCCGTTGGACATCATGGAGACAACTTAGTAGAGAAGATCATTTCAGCACTTCCCCAGCTTCCAGGCCACACCAATGACGTAATGGTTAACATGGTAGAGCTCACTGCACTCCAGGATGTGGAGGAGAATCGCAATGTGGTTGCACCAGGCTGTCTTGCACAAGCCAAGTAAGATATATGGTTTTAAAAAAAATCTCATCCTTTTCCCTCTTCCCCTTTCTTTTTCACCTAGTCTGAGTATTCCTACAGAAAGGAAGCAATGAAGAGTTGGTCTGGTTGAAAAATTAATTGTAGGTAGCATTTAGAAAAAATAACCATATCCATTAAACATAACAATAAGCCAGAAAGTACGGAATTTTATAGAATTGTCATTTAGATGTAAGATAAGCTTATTCCCAGGATCGGTTAGGTGACTTAGTTTATGCATCTCCATTTCACAGATGGTTTCACATGGAATTGAGTTGAGTCTTCCTCAATGTCTTTTTCTTAGTTGACTAAAAAGCAACCCACATAGCTATGAAACAGTGCCATCTTTTTATATGTAACCGATATATTCTTGCACATCAAAGGGAGAAGTTTTAATTGCTAAGTATGTTTTTTCACATGCTTAGAGAAATCAAAGAGAGAAGATAGTATACCGTAAGTGATGCAAAGCCTCAAAAATAACAGAACATTTCCCCAGAAACGACAATAAAAATATATGGTAGTCACCTTCTCGACGTTGTCTTTCATCAACAATTCTTCTGAGAATCATTTTTATTTGAAAAAAATGCATTACAAGGGGAAAAAATGTCTCAAGGGTATCTGTTTCTCTGATCTTCGTATTTTGGATTTTTAAATAAAACAGGATCTTTCAGCATTATAGTTTCGAATCTTAATGGTAGCAGATACATTTGGAATTTTCTATCATATTTGGAATGAATTTGCAGCTCCTGAAGTTTCCAGCTTTTTTGTAGCTAGTTAATAACACGTATATTGGGTGCCTTGTGTGTATGGGCCAGTGTGGAAAGAAAATGAAAAGTTCTAGACCCTGTCTTTTGTATGTTTATCCTACAATAAAACTACAGGGCTAAAGGCTTGTAGCTATACAAATCCAGAAGTAATTATGGTTGAAAATACTTTTAGCTGTTCAGAGGGCAATTCAGAAGTTAATTATTAAGGACTTACCATGAGTCTTACTCTAGGCTAAGCAGCGTTAAGGATAGAAAAGAAGATAAATTTCATTCTTGCTTTCAGGAACACTTTTCTTGTTTCTGATTTCATGATTTATACCCATAAGAGAAATGATATGAAATCAAAACTAATGTATGTGCTACACATTATAATTTCTACAAGTAAAGTATCAGATTCATGTGGTCTTTGTAGAGCAATGTGGGCCTTGTGGAAGCGACAGTGCTTGAATTAATTATGTCTTGAAGGATTTAGAAACGAGACAAGGGCTGACATGAACCCAGGTATGGAAATAGGAATGGTCAGTGCCTTATGTGATGGGTTATAACAAAGAGAGACAACCTCCTTGGACTACTGCTGCCATCTGCCCTGTTCACATTTTTCAGGACTTACTATGCTCCAGGCACACTTCCAGGCATTTCACATTTGGGAAGTCATTTTAAGTTTTACAGTAACCTAATGAGGTTATTCCCCCATTTTATAGGTAAGGAAACTGAAGCAAAAAGACATTAAGTAACATAGTTAGTAGGAGGTGGAGCTAGAGAGGAGTTCAGAATGTTTGACCTCAGAGCCACTGTCTTAACTTCTATGTTACGTGTGCTTAGGTGGCAGATAAGAGCTAGACTGTTGAATAGATTTAAAGAGATGAGAGACCAAGTTACTTCGTGATTTAATTTGGGGAGTCCTATTTGTTCAAAATAATGATTACACAAACAACATAAATCAATTTTGGCTAATTTCAGCAAAAAGAGAATTTATTAAAGGGTACTAGGTAGCTAAAAGAATCTAAGGAAGAATTATTTATCAGATTTTGGGAAGAACAAATAATGCTAGGGATCTAGGAAATAGGAATTCAGGAATTCGTTAAGGCCTTGACTTCAGATAGACTGATTTTAAATGTTGTCTTTGTTCGAGTCATTCTGCTTAAGATACAGATTCCAGGGGAAAAATGGTAAGATTAGCCTATCTTGGCCCTTGTGCCCGTCTTATGCCCACTGGGGGTTGGGAGCTCTTCATACTGACTAAGAATTATGCCAAGATCGTATGGCATGGCAGAGGGGTAGTTCTTCAGAGGAAAACAGAACCTGGGCAGTCTGGCTCTAAAGTGAATGCTTACCAATACCCTATGCTGCTTCCACTGAAATCTAAGATAATTACAAAAACAAGTAAGCTCCCCAGAAAAGTTTGCAAAAAGAGGAAAGAGTTGAGTCCATCACTGGACAGCAGGAAAAGAAGCAAATTCTTAGAAGTGTAGGAGGACAAATGTAAGAATAAACATCTCTTTTAGACCTGCAACTCATGCTTTGATTATGGCTAACTTATTTACCCTTCACCCCCCCCCAGCACTCACTCTGCCCCAGGCTTAGTCTAAGGCCAACACCAAGCCAGTCTTGGAGTCCCATTTCCCTTGCCAGTGATGCTTTAAAAATGGGCAAGTGACAAATGGAAAAGTCTCAGGACTTCTTGGTCAGGATTCTTTGCTTCTGAAAAGAGACTCAGGAAAAAGGCACATGTTCCCTCTCCCTTTACATTTCTTTCCCAACTCCCAGGACTCTGATGTAAGTCCTGAAACTGCCGCAGCCGTCTTGCTCACATCTGGAAATTGACGCTAACACGTGGAAGGTGGCGTAGCCCAGAGAGCTGCAGAGAGGGGCAGCTATGGGGTCCTCGATGCACTGTGCTCGGACCTCATATTATGTGGGAGAATATATTTATTTCCTTACTGTTTAAGCCAAACTGGGCTACTCTTTTTTTTTTTTAATCACTTGCAGCCAGAGTTATCCTGACACATTTTCTATACCTCATTATTTATTTCATTTACAAAATGAGGGTATTGGCCTGAATGACTTCTAAGACTCTTCTTGGGTTTAAACTAAAAATCCTTCCTAACTGAGCTCCTGCAGTGACTCAGCTCTGCCTCTCACTTAGGCCATGTTCATTTGTATGTTTTTTCTCTCCCGGGTCTTTATCTTCATTGGGTATCTTTTTTTTTTTTTTCTTTTCGTTAGACTGTGAGTAATATCATAGAGATGAGCTCTGAGTGCCATCCAAAGGTGAAAGTAGTGTCATAACTGTCAAAGATGAGTTCTAGACAGATCTGAATAAAGAAGAAAGCTTTAGTGAGAGAAGGCTTCATGAAATAGTGACACTGGAAGTCAGGCTGTAAAAGATGAAGAGGTAGATGGTGAGAAAATTATAGGCAAATAAAGGTCTGAAGCAATAATTGGGGGAAAATGGTAGTTTTTTCAATTGCTTGGAAGACTGAGGGAATTGTGCTGATTAATTTCTCTGCAAAAGAGAAATCAAAATAAATCACAGCTTTTCTAGCATATACTATATGTCTATCAAAAAAACAGTAAACTCTATTACCTCTGACCACGCCCTCTAGAAACTTTTCAATGAAATGAGAGTGAGGATAAAAAAGTTAGTACTGAAATGCAAAACAGATGGGTACTTGGCAACATATGTGCCTGCAATGGAATAATCTTTGAAAAGCAAGTCTCTATGGCTATGATAAAAGACTTGATAATCAAAATTTATTGCTAATATAATTTTTTATAAAAGGCTGTTTATAATTATAGCAATTGAAGTTACTGCCAATGCAAATGAGAAATTGAGAACTTAAATGCATTATAAAATGGCTTTCTAGTCCCTGTCCATTGGTCCCTGGATTATGTGGAATATTTTCCACAAGAAAGAGGCAGAAATGCCTGGCACAGTGGTGTGCACCTGTAGTTCCAGCAACTTGGAAAGCTGAGGTGGGAGAATCACTTGATGCCACGAGTTCCAGACAAGCCTGGCAGCCTGGACAACATAGTCTCTTAAAAAAAAAAAAAGGAGGCAGAATCTTTTCTATTCTTAGGTTCTCCTCTTGTTGAAGTGGGTTTTTATCCTCTGCCCAGCTCCACTCTTCCTAGCCTCTTTCAGTTCCTTAAGCAACCTTCACCTGATGCCCTCCCGTATTTACTGCATCTGTGCTTGGTGCTCCTGGCCCAGCCCTGCACCTGTGCTGCTGCTGGTTCTGCTGGGTCCAGTGCCTACTTTTCCAATTGCTCCTCCCCAGTCCCCCAGTGAAAGCCAATGACCTTACAATGGCCTGCCAGACTGAACCGTCTGGCTTCTTGGTTCCTCTCTGACCACATCTCTTATTCTCTCTCGTGTACTTGCTCCTTCCCAGCCACACAAGCTTCCTTGCTCTTCTTCCAATAGGGAGTGCAGGCTCCTGCCTCCGGGCTTTGGCTCTTGATGGTCCCTCCATTTAGATCCTTCTTCCTGCAGATGTACATTCACCCCACATTTCCTTTCTTTCTTCTGAGTGAGGCCTTTCCTCTTCATTTTAGCACCTCATATTTCCCTTCCCTATTTCATTTTTTTCCTCCATAGCACTCATCACTTTCCAGAATACTTACTAATGCTGTATTTTGGTCTCTCCCTCTATTAGAGAGCTATGGGGAGAACTCTCCACTAGAGAGTTCCACGACGGCAGGGACATTTGTCTGTTTTATTCACTGCTGTGCCTCTGTTGCCCAGAATAGTACCTGGCACTCAAGAGATATTTGTTGTGCTGCCAGGCAGGATCTGGGAGCAGAGTGAGGCTACTCGATTAAGATAGGGAGGGAGAAGCCAAACTAGACGACGGGGATCTCTACACTGTAATTGTTGGATATTTAAAACACTGTCATTGGATTAGCAAAATATTTGCAAAAAAAAGGGAAACTATATATTCCCATTTGCTGGTGATGCATTAAACGTATCTGGAGAATGTATAAGACACTGATGACGTTAGCTGCCTCTATAGAGGAGGCTTGGTGACTGGAGACACGGTGAGAAGTTAGTGAAATGAATGAGGACGGAGGATGGAGGAAGGAGGGAGAGGTCTTACTGCATGTATCAGGATGTGTGTTTTGAATTGTCAATCGCGTGTATGTATCTCCTATTAAAAATGAATAGAAATTAGAGTTAAATAAAAACACTACTTTCTTAACCTAGCTTAGGGTAGGGTTCTCATTCCTAGGAAAGAAAGTTGCTGTCTCTTACTTTAGAACGTCCACAAGGCTTCTGTCCTTTATATTGTCTTCCAATCCCAATGAGCTATTCTTCCCTTTGAAACTTCTATTAAAATGCCCATACACTATTCTCTAATTGTTACATATATCTGTCTCCCCTACCAGACTGTGAATTCCATAAGGGTAGTAGTGATGCCTTGCCACTCTTAAGAGGTGCTAGAGAATAGTATAAAAGAACCAATAAATGGTTGAATAAATCTTAATGTTAGATTTGAGGCCAAGTATAAAAATTATGACATAAATCCATCAAAAGCCTTATCTATTTCATTTTAGTACTCAAGTCACTGTCTAGCATTTTTGATTGATTTTTATATACTATTATATGAATATATATATATATATATATACGCACACATATATAAATATAAACCTTCTTTCTTCCATTAAATTCCTGAAGAATAGGATATTTTGTAAGTGTACTTTTTCTCAGATGCACCTTATTGTCTAGGTCAGTGAGAAGGAAGGGAAGTAACATGTCATCCATTGTGCTAGGTATTTTAAAATGCTTTATTACACTTAATTTTAAAAGCACTTCTATAACATTCTTTTTTTGTTTCTATAGAAGTTTAGAGAAAGAAACTTAAGTAACTTGCCCTAAGCCAAATTTTCCCTAAATGATTGAATCAGGTCTTTTTAAAAAAAGTTTCTTATTAAATTCCAAGGCACACTTCTTTTCTACCGTATCACACTGACTCTGTGACACATTCAGCAGTGCGTTGTCAACCCTGAATGATGAAATTCACAAAATATTAAGCACAGAGTTTATTCCAGTGCAAAGCTTGAGTATGACCATCTAAGAAACACAGACTCCAGTGGAATGAGATCAGTTCTCCCAAGTGGAGAGAAATGAAGGTTTCACTTATATAGACAGCGACAAAGAGATTTAGCAGGGTTATAACATTTTTCCATACAAGGTCAGTGAATATGTCACAGTGGTTTGGTTGGTTACAGTTTGCTACAGGCCAAGGAAGATTCCTTTAACGTTACATAACGAGGGATAATGGCCCAAGAAGGCTTATCTCTAGTGCCATTTTGTCTTTCCTAATCACTCGTAGTAAAAAGCAGAAGTTGTAGTTGCACGCTCTATGACTCAGGCCACATGCCACATTCCTCTCAAGGCTCAAAATGATTTAAAGTTCCAACAGCTTTAAGTTTGGATTATTTAATTTCACAGCATATAGAAATAAACCAAGCAATTCGGAAATTGTGGATATTTTGGATTATTAAAAACAATATTGAGGCCGGGCGCGGTGGCTCACGCCTGTAATCCTAGCACTCTGGGAGGCCGAGGCGGGAGGATAGCTCAAGGTCAGGAGTTCGAGACCAGCCTGAGCAAGAGCGAGACCCCGTCTCTACTAAAAATAGAAAGAAATTATATGGACAACTAAAAATCTATATAGAAAAATTAGCCAGGCATAGTGGTGCATCCCTGTAGTCCCAGCTACTCGGGAGGCTGAGGCAGTAGGATCGCTTAAGCCAAGGAGTCTGAGGTTGCTGTGAGCTAGGCTGATGCCACGGCACTCACTCTAGCCTGGGCAACAAAGTGAGACTCTGTCTCAAAAAATAAAAAAATAAAAAAAAATAAAAACAGTATTGTTACAGCAAGTGTTACAGCAAACCGAGCAGCACACAGAGAGGAGAATCAAGGTTTATTCGCCGGCGGGCTCAGAGGGGTCTCGCCACCAAATTCTGAGCCCCGTCTACCCAATTTTTCCCTCTTTTATTAAGTTGGGGTAGTCCGAGGGGTGGGGTGTCAGGTGCCTAATGCCCGCCAGGTAATAGGTTAGTTGATGAGTCAGGCAATAGGTTAGTATTATGTTGATGCACCAGGTAATAGGTTTAGTGTTATACTGATGTGCCAGGTAATAGATTAGTTGATGGGCCAGGTGACCGGTTAGTATTATGCTGATGCGGGTCTTCCCTGAGGGGTGGGGCTCTCAGGTGGCTGCTGTGCCAAGTAGTAGATGGGGGTTTTCCTTATCAGTATTTTAAGACTAATTTTCTTGTTTTTATTTTGGAGGTGGGAATTTTTTTTTTCTAGACTCTAGAGCAATGGAATAGATATAAGTGCAGCAGTAGTTTCAACCTAAACAATGATGAGTCATTTTTTTCTTAACTTTCACACTATTAATTAACCTGGTATTGGTGTCTATTAAGTCGTTAATTGGACCCTCAAAGTCGAAAATTGTTGAATCACCTTCAAATAGTGGTAAATTTTTCTCCTCTTTCCTTGGTTTCCAAGTACCAAGAAAATATAACGAGTCAAGAAAGGATAGCATTTTCAAGAAGGAGAAAGGTTATTTTTCTTAGAGCAGAATCAGAAGTACTACATTGATTTTAAATTTACCTATCGATAGAATTCCTGATCTTGGATGTCAACGTTAAGTAACTATACTATACTAAATGTTGACTTTGCAGTGGAGAGCTAGTGCATGAGAATGTATGTTCTCATACAGCAGTGTTATGATCTTGCTGTTGGGCTGTGGGCAGTTCCTCTTCCCTGCCTGGGCCTCCCTGCCTAAATGACATTTTTTGTACTTTTCAAGTAAACATTGCAAACTAGGTAGGAGAAAGGCCTACCTCTTCTCAGCACACAGCTTGCTATATTTAACTTTTTCTCTTAAAGATCATCTGGGCTCAGTTACAGGTTTAAAAAACAGAATTAATGAATCATTTGTGAATGGTGTGGTGAAATCAAGCAGGGTTCTTTTCTGAAAATGAAGGCATAAAAGTGTCTACTAAGAAATATTTAAATAATTTAATGTGCCAGAGACATTTTAAGTTATATTTCTTAATAAAGAATCATGTTTAACAAATATAGTTTTTGGCATTATTCTTTTTTAAAGGCATATTAAGAAAGGAAAGTTCGAAGGTAGAAATTCTTCTTCTATAATTGCTGACATATTGCTCCTCTGTCATGGTATTTGTTAGTTAAGGAATGTGCATTCAACCCCCAGAATCCTTTTCATATTGAACACTTTAAAATGGTTTGTGGTCTCTGTGTTGTGAGAAGACTGAACTCTGGGTCATAGTGGCTTTGGGATTCATAATTTAAATGGAAATTATGGCTCCTTTAAACAAAGCCCAGAACCCTCTGAAGTTAACTAAAATGGAAGAGGAAGAATGGAAAAGCTCATTACATGTGAATGACAAGTACAGTAATTGATTGCAGTTGCTAATTAGGTTGATCTTCACTGCCAAGTAAACGGCCATAACAGTCCCAAAAATCTAACTCCCGGTGAGTTAACCAATCACAACCTTTATGGGAGTGCTCCTAAATCTTGTGTTATATAGACCAGTCATTCAACAGCGTGCTCAGATTGTCCTACAGGTCTGGCTATAGTTTCTTTTCTCTACCATCTGTTGTTATTCTTGCCTGTGAGGACCCTTTTCCTTTTTTTTTTTTCCTAAACCTCTGCCTTCTAATAACCGTGTCCCACTGGGAAAATGGCTGGTGGTGGGGTGGCGGGATCAACAGGGCACAGGAGGTACCCTTCTAGCAAAGCTGTGTTAATGGGAATTGAGTGCTGTGGTCTAAGTCTTCAGTCACTGCAGCCACATGAGCACTGGGGCTGCCCCAAGCGCAGGAATGTGACCCGTGCAGACTCCTGCTGTCACCACCTGCGTGGACCAGGGGAAGGTATGGGAGAGTTCCCTGGCTTCCCGGGCATGTCTCTCGCTCTCTTCCCTCACTTTCTGTGCTGGGTTGATGGAGTTGGGGGAGGAGTGACAGGGGCACTCCCTGGGACCACCAGCACCAGGTCATACCTGAAGCCAGCCCAGTCTCACCCAAAGCCCCTGGTGACTGCTGCCTGCCTACCTTTGATGTTTGTTCAAAGCCCAAGGGCTCTGTCATCAGCAGGTGGTGAGTCCTGCCAGGATTGGGCCCTCCCCTTCAGCGCAGCGTGTTTCCTACTGGGCCAGGGAGGGTCCAGAAATGCCTTCCGGGAAGTAAGGACCGGGCTCAGGGGCTTTAGGAGTGGGCGTGGTCCTTTGTTTTACTCTGGCTGAGCTGGTACCCAAACTGCAGAACAAAGTCCTCTGAACTCATCCCTTTCCTTATCCCAAGCAGAAGAAGACACTCCCTGAGCTGCACTGCCTGTAGCTGGGGGATGGGTGACACAGGCACTGGCTTGTCTACATCGCTGGTGTCTCACTGGGTCACCTGCACCCCAAGTCCACCGGCTGTGAGCCAGCACAACCACAGGAATTATACCCAAGGATGGCGGCCTTTGTGGCCTGGCTGCCTTATGAATTTATTCCAGGCCCGGGGCTGATTTCTGTCAACTGGTGGTGGGGCTGGCCAGAACTGCAGTTTCGGGGTAGAGGATTTCCCTCTGGCCAGGCTGGTCTAAATGCGCCCTCCGTGGGCACCAGCAGAATTCTGTCCTGTGTTATGTTCCCCTGTGTCAGGACGGCCCTGAGTTTCAATGCAAAGTCCCACACTCACGTGACTCTCCGTCCCCCGCACACACAGATTCTCTCTCCACTTAGAGTGCTGTGGGGGTGGCAGAGGGGTTGTGCAGGCAACGCAAGATCGTCTTTTCTGCCCTCGTCAGTGCCCTCTCTCCTTGATATAATGTTAAAACCGGGTAGTGTGATTGCACACTTGGTTTTTGGTTTTTCTGAAGGGGCTTGCTTGCGTGCATGGTTGTTAATTTTGATGTTCATGCAGAGGGCGATCATTGGAGGTTTCTATTTGGCCATCTCGCTCTGCCCTGCGCTCCCTACGTTTTATTGCTCAAGTGGAGTCCTCTACTTTTGTCACACAACAGTCCTACACAGAGAAGATTGTTTAGCTTACAATATAGAAAACACTTTAAGTGGAATGTTTTAGCTTATGAGCAACTCTACCTCATCCTTACTGTAAGTAAAAATAGTGTACTTGCTGGGCGACTGCAACTTCAAAGTAAGTTCTCTTTTCTACCCACAAAGAGATTGCTACCCCCCAGCCCCTCCCACAGAAAGAACTGCTGTATCTTCTTCTTCCTTCAGAGTATATTCCTCTCTCCTTGACACCTCAATACTATTCTATATTTCTTAGGTATCAAGGGAGATGATACAAAACACTAACAAAAATCTATGGAAGTTAACACAGTAAGCAATAGGAGCAACAGAAATTCATATTCCAGCTGAACCAAAACCCAAACAAAAACCAAGACTATAATAATTTTTGAGGAATCAAGTTTTCCCAAATTAGTGGCTTTGAAGCATCATACATATGTGTGCATGTAGGGGGTGTCACCCACCAGAATGATAGAAGGTTCTGGAGTCACTGTATAATCGTGGTGTGTAAGGTTATGCACCTTCTTCGTGGGGTGGAATGGCAGAAGGTTAAAGCAGGCAGACGTGTTTGCTTCCAAGTGCCTTTATAAAACTGTCACTAACTCTGTGTCTCAGAGTTTCTTGACACACGAATTCTTAACTTTCCAAGGCTTGAATGTGAGCCAAAACACACAGATGTAATCAATTTAGCCTAGAGTCGAGTTCCCCAGTGCAGCAAGTGCTGGCCTCTGGACTGGTTCATGGAAGTAACCTATAGGAACTCAAAGTATATGCTTTAGAGTGAGAAAAATGTGCATAGAGGGATTTATGTTTGCCTTTTAAGTAATCTAATTGTCTTAGTGATTTAAAATCTTCGTATTGAGTTAATCCATTTATGCACTAGGAATCCATATGAAAAACAGTCTTTCCTAGGCTTTACTGTTTGCTAGGAGGAAATTATTAATAAATTTGTGTTGCTTATAGTATTATCACTAATGAGCTGATGGAGAATAGGAATAAAATAATGTTCACCTGTACTGAGATGAAACTCAATTACCCTCAATTATTTTATATGATGGTTAAACAGTTTATATATTATTACGTTCTGGTCCATTTTTAAAGATTTCACAGGCATGTTGCAGTGCTGAATGAAGGCATCATATTGAAGAAAGAAGTGATAAACTAGAGTATTCCTGGGAAGTAGATGAAACTTTGATTAAATATCAGTTAGACATTGTTCCTTTACAGTTCTGAACATTTATAAATCTCGTATTTATCCTGGATTTTGTTTTCTTAACACGTGGTTGTGATTTATACACTGTGATTTATACATTCCATTCCATTTATAATCTGGAACCAATCACACATTAGATTTTTGTTAGCTATAGAGTGATGCAGAAGGAACATGCAAAAATTTTTGAGGACCAAACCAAAAGTATATAACTCATGACAAGGTTGTTATGCTAATTAAAACTTTATAACAGATAATATATTTATTCATGCTTTTAAAATGACACCCTTTTACCCAGTTAGAACAATACAAATAGAATTTGTATGGTGCTTTATTTTTGTTGAATGAATCATTGAAAATCACTTTTCCATAGTGTGAGAGGTATAAAGTAGAGATAAGAACTGAGGGATGGATATAAATGACATTCCCCAAAGTACAACCTGCATCAGGGTGTGTGTTTTTTCCATTCTACTCTGCTTCTTCCCAAAATATAGTCCAATGTGATATTTGAGTTTAGCATTTTTGAATTATCTTATCTTTTTCAACAGTGTATTTGATAATTGTGGGAACATCCTTTAACAAATGTGACAGATAGAAAAACTCATTAAAACAATCTGCGAAACCTCGAGGGTCTGTTTCTGTTGATGTGGTTTTTTTGGTGTCCTTGAGCAGCTTCTGTGCAGTTTTTGTTTTCTAGTCTTTATTGTGGTATAGTGGCTTTTCGACCAAAACTTCATGACCTTGAACAAGGTACCCAATCTCTCATGGTTAGAGTCTTCAACTCTGTAAAAAAAGTAGATGAGTTGATTTCTAAGGAACTTTGTAAGATTTGAATTCTTCTTACTTGATGATTTCCATATGCGTGTTCAGAAAATGAACTCCAGCACATGGATTGTATGAAGGCAGTGGTTTTATGTTTGTTTTGCTCATTGCTATAAGCCCAGCCCCAAGAAGAGTGCTGATGCTGAGTAGACACTCAACAAAGACTTTGTTGAGTAAATGAGCAAACCCAACATAAGACACTTCAGTAGGAAGAAATGCATGGATTATTCACTGGCCAGGAAGTATATTTATTCAGAAGTGCAAGTAACAGTAAATCTGATTCTAACCCTCCTCTGTTGAAATCCTTCAGTGTTTCTCTATTGGTATCTGGATAAAGACTTAAACTTTGAATTTGTTTTGGAAAGCCTCTCTAGATCTGCCCTCTGCTTATTGTCTCAGCCTTCATGCTCTCCATCCTTTCCCGCTCCCCCCATCCCTTCCCTCCTGCATGCTCACAACCTTGGCTGCAGCTGCACTTAACTTCTTTCAGGTCCTCAGTGCCCTGGTATCCTACCTTCTGGCCATCCTACATGCTGTTCTTTCCTCTTCCCCACTGCCACCTTCTTTTTTGCTTCCGTAGATAGTGCCCTTTATTTCCTATATCAGCTCATAGTGTATTGTCTTATAATTACTAGTTTAATGTCTATTCTCTCCTACTAGACTTTGTAACCTTGCTGAGAGAAGGCCTGTGCCTCACCTGTTCACCTCTGTACATTATTGCACCTCTAGTGCATATAGCCCTAATAATGAAGTGTGTTGGTGGCCTGAGTATATCACCCCCATGGGCCTAGGATATGACATTCTGATAAAGCCAGAATTCTCCTGTTCTTAATGTTCTGTGGCCATTTCAACTCCGAATTTATTAATATAAATTTTATTTAATAATACATA
Source organism: Eulemur rufifrons (assembly GCF_041146395.1). Taxonomy (NCBI): domain Eukaryota; kingdom Metazoa; phylum Chordata; class Mammalia; order Primates; family Lemuridae; genus Eulemur; species Eulemur rufifrons. The sequence goes on from NC_091006.1 coordinate 32,630,493, forward strand.
ATTTGAGTTAGTAACCTTATAAATAAAATAGGACAAGTGGGATTTGGAATAGGGAGTGCCACATCAGCTAGAGTGGTCAAAGAGAGAACCCTTGAGCTGTACCTAGCACAGTCCTGGCAGGTAGTAGGTGCTCAGTAAATATTTGTTGAATAAAGAAATGAACAAAACCTAATTAATCAACATCTGGAGAAAGAAGAGTTCTAGGCAAATAAATAGAAAATACAGGGGTCCTGAGCTGAAAACACAGTTGATCCATTTAGGGGCCTGAAATCAGGCCAGTGTGGTTGAGGCCCAGTGGAGAAACTGAGAAGAGGAAGATGAAGTTGTAGTCATGGGAATGTATCAAATTGTATAAACCTGTTGCCCAAAATAAGGAACTTGGATTTTAATTTAATGGTAGTAGGAAGCATGGCAGGGTTTTGAGCCAGGGACTGATATGATCTGATAGCTTTGAGAGGTCGCTCTATTCCAAGCCATCATTAATTCTTGCTTGGACTTCTGCAGTAGCCTTTTCCCAGTCCTCAGATCCATTCTCCACAGTGAGGCCTGAGTGATCTTTTAATAATGCAGATCTGATCAGGTCAGTCTGCTGTTGAAGACCCTTCAGTTGCTCTTGGAAAAAAGTCTGTATCCCTAATGTGGGTTACCAGGCCTTGAGTCTTTTGACATATGCTCAGGGCAGTGTCAAACTAGAGCTTCACGCTCCATTCATACTTTTTTCATTTCTTTGAAAAAGTCTCAAGTTCTCTTCTCAGGACCCCAGCCCATGATGCTGATCTGCTGTTACTCTGTGTTTCATGCTTATTTTCCAGGTCTCACTGTCAGAGCCTCAGCCACCTTCTGACCTTCACCCCTCAGCCCAGCCCAGGTTGGGCGTCACACTCTCCCGAGCTCCCATCATCTGTTTCTGTCACGCGGCAGGAGCATGCTCAGTTCTAGCTTCCCTGCCAGATGTCCAGCTCCATGAAGCCAGGGCATGGGAGGCCGCTCACAGCTGGCTCCAGCACCTCCTTGAATGCCCAGCCCACAGGAAATACTTACATTTTTAAAGAAAGAATGAACAGAGGACCACTTTCCAGTGCCAAGGGTCTATGTCACATATTCTGTGTTTAGCTGCTTTTGCTTCTATTGAGATGACGGTTAATGGATACATTTGTTAAAGATGAGGTAATTGTTTTAAAAAGCAGTCAAGAGGAAAGATGACCATTGAAGCCTCTGTGAGTAATTTAATCAACAAACCTACCTTCAGAGCTCATTAACCTCACCACTCCTGGAAGCCATTGTTCCCTGCTGTGAAAAGCTACGACTCAGCTTGTTCTCTGTTTAAAATTAGTTGAAAATGTTTGTTTGGTTTTTTTGTTGTCGTTGTCATTGTATTTCTGTTGGAATACGGTGACTATTATTGCAAATCCTGTGATTAAGCTTAACTTCCTGTGCATGCTACGAGGGAACTATTTCTCTGTGCTTAGTCGCCAGATAATGGGGTGCATTCACATTTCAGCCTCAGTCTCTTAACTGCATGCCTTCCACGTGACGGAAGTAGCTCCATGATTCAGGATTCAGCCACCTTTTAAAAATTAATGCTGTCTTCTTTATATTTTATTTGGTGATGAATATTTCCTGTTAGTTTCTAACAGACTGCATTTGGCATTTTATACATGCCAAACCAAGGCAGCTTCTAAGATTTCATTCAGAGTTGAGTAATTCTGGTGAATAAAGGGCCAGGAATGAACTGAAAGGACCATATTTTCATGTACAGATGTCTCTTGAAAGACTTTAAAAAGCTCTGTCTAGCAGATTATTGTTGTGTGTATATCATTGGTCTGTAGTCTTCTTCAAACATGACAATCTGTGAAAACAGTTTTATTTTTAAGGATACAAGATAATCAGTTTATCAAAATGACACACATTTAATATGTATTTGGCATTTTATGTAGTTACTGACAATATAGACATTAATTACATTTCATGGTAATATAGTAGATCTTTTCATAAGACAAATATTTTACTTTTATGTTGTATATGTCAGGGAATCTATTGTAATAAATAAAATTGTGTGCCAGTAGCTACAATGAATTAAAGTTTATCTCTTTGGAAAATACGACTTTAAAGACAGAGTAAAAGGTAGCAAATAGTATAATTTATATTCTGCAAGCTGTTGAGGATTTTTTTTTTTTTATTTCATCTTGTTATGGGGGATACAGAATTGCAGGTTACATACGTTGCTCCTGTACCGCCTTTCCCCCCAAGTCAGAGCTCCAGGCGTGTCTGTTCCCCAGGTCATGCGCGTTGCACCCATCATGTAGGTATATATCCCTCCCTTCCCCACCCCCCCTTCCCAAGTCAGCACCTTCAAGTGTTACCATTCCCCAAACGGTGCGCAATGCACAAGGATTTTTTTGTTAATTCTTTTTATTATTATCCCTGGACTTGTGAAAAAGAAAAAGCGTTTTAATAAAAGAAATAATAGCATGGGATAGTCTCCCATCTTTTGCTGATCTTTGGAAAGTTAATCAAATTTGTACATGTGAATTTGGAACACCAGGGCATAATGGAAACCTTATAAATATAGCTTGTTAGAGATTCAAGAAATCTCAGAAACTGGCATTATAGTTTAAACCTTTTATTTTATGGAATAGCGTAGCATTGTGGTTAATAGATGGATTTTGGAGTTCACAGTGGCCTGGGCTCAAATTCTAATTTATTGGCTATGTAATTTGGGCAAATTATTTCCTCTCTTTAAGAATTAGCTTTTTCACTGAGTGGAGTCAATGATACCTATCCTGGAGGGTTGTTATTCAATAAGATAATACAGTCGTGTTGACTGTGACATAGTGAGTTCTCAATAAATGAACATAATAACATTAGTAATAGCTGTAAGGGATATAGAGCACCAGAGAGATTAACTGAATTACCCAAGGTCACAGGAGCTGCCCATTGGCACCTCCAGTGGTGGACCTGAGCTCTAACCCTTTTTTTTTTTTTTTTTTAATTAATAATGAGATGTCAGGCAAGTGGTTTAATTTTTTCTCAGTTTTATCAGTGGTAAAATAACTAGGGGCTATTTCCCCTTCTCTCTTTCCCAAGGACATAATCAACATAAAATAAGAGCTGGATTGGAAATAACACTTCTAAACAATTTAGACTTTAGTTTTTTGCCTTTTAAATTATAGGAATGATATATATATAGAGAGAGAGAGAGAATGATTAAAAATTCAGCAAAAGTCTTCTTAGAGGGAAACATTTCAAGAAGAAAGTTGAATAAAAGTGTAAAGTGAGCCTTGTGTAGCAAAGTGACTATCAATGGCTAATGTTGACCTACCAGGGGAATAGTACGATGTTTAAAACAAAAAGTGTGTAAAATTCTGAGAGGGTGTGCTTTCCCTGCTTCACGAGTTAACATGGATCCATTTCACTATTCACTCTATTCCATTCTATCCTATGTGAGGCCCACGTGTGAACTTACAGGGAGAATAAAGCGTGTTAAGGATTAGAAAAGAAAACCAACATGAAAAGTTGAAAATGATTGACATTCTCCATAATTGATTCTCTTTGATGATTTGCATAATACAAACATAGCATGGTATAGTAGAAAGAAAGATTACTGGGCTTAGAAGCTGGTTACCTCGATATGAGTCCTGGTTTTGTCATTTACAGGTTGAGGGCACTTAAGTAGGTCGGTGGGCTTTGCTGAGGCTCTTTAAATTGGGTCAGTGCTAATGGCTTAGCTCAGGAGGTGAGAATCCAATGTGATATAAAAAGTTTTATAAATTCTGAAACACTTTGGAAATAGAATGTAGTGGTGGTAATTGAAACTGTATTTTAATGTTTTAGTTACCTTTAAAAAAATCTTCCTTAATTTAGCCATGAGAGATAAAAACTGTTTTGGGGTGGGCCTGATTATTAAAAAGATGTTGAGCAGCTGTTCCTGAACTTAAGAGAAAAGACTAAGCAAGATGAAGCAGGTTTACAGTACAGCACAAAGGGTTTAGATTAGGTATAAATAGAGTCCAATAGCAGTTTGATTTATCTGAAGCTGTAGTGTTTTTCTCAGACATATTATAAAATTTTCTTTGGGTGCTTTCAAAACCTAAAAATAGATTTTCATCTGTCTGTGTTGGGTTAGGTATGGTCCTGCTGAAGATATAAAAATGATTAATTTAATATCACTTCTCATGTTCACTTCTGACCCAAGAGTTGCACAACTATTTGATAAGTCAGTCTGGAAATATTTATAGAATCTGAACTTCTTGTAAAAGTAACAATTGTGGTCTTAAAGTGTCCTGCAGAATTTCACTATAGTTAAATTGAGGAGTCAAGAAGCTGACATAGAAGTCGTTGCTTTAAAACCTTCCTAAGAAAAACTTTAACTCTCTATAGCTGTTAGTTTCTAAGTAATCTATGGTAAAGTTCCTTATTTTATTACTTACAAACAAAAATTCTTTTTTTTTTTTTTTTTTTTTTGAGACAGAGTCTCACTCTGTTGCCCAGGCTAGAGTGAGTGCCATGGCGTCAGCCTAGCTCACAGCAACCTCAAACTCCTGAGCTCAAGGGATCCTCCTGTCTCAGCCTCCCGAGTAGCTGGGACTATAGGCATGCACCACCATGCTCGGCTAATTTTTTCTATATATATTTTTAGCTGTCCGTATAATTTCTTTCTATTTTTTTAGTAGAGATGGGGTCTCGCTCTTGCTCAGGTTAGTCTCAAACTCCTGAGCTCAAACGATCCGCCCATCTCGGCCTCCCAGAGTGCTAGGATTACAGGCGTGAGCCACCGCGCCCGGCCCAAACAAAAATTCTTTACATCAACTTATTGTATATAGAGAGATTGCTTGAGGTGGAGTTTTCAGTGTATATCACAGAGTGTGTGAATTCTACATGATCTATTGTCGATCTTTTCATACTAGAAAATGAAGCTGCTGACAGTGGTTATATGTAAGTGTTTGTAAGTAGGTGGGAAGGACTACTGTAGTTCTAAAATGGCTTCTTCTATATCTTACGAGAAAATCCGGACCTCCTGACCTTTGATTTTTTTATTACTATTACTGCTGCTGTTGCTACTACTGTTATGTTTATTGAGCACTTGTATACTAGGCATTGTTCTAAGTGCTTTAGATATATGAGCTCATTCAAGTCTCATAAAAACCCACTGAATATATTACTATTGCCATACCCACTGAACAGAGGAGAAAACGTGTATAAGAGAGGTTAGGTGACTCTCCCAGGGACGCAGGGCTAGCAAGAGGCACAAACAGCACCCTGCGGTGTTTGGTTCAGGACTCACGCTCCTGCCACTCTGCAGTTCTGCCTTCCAGCTACCGTCCTGGCACTGTTGTAGTAGCCCTTTCGTATTGCTATTTCCCCAGTAGGAAAAGAGAATTTTGGAGACCGTAAAGAATCAATTATAATGTGGATTGGTATAGATTTCAATTGACTTTTCTTGACTTATAAAATTCAATATCAGGAGTTGATTTCATGTGAAATTTAAATAGTATGGAATCTTGCCTGTTAGATCAACTTTTATGAGCACATTAGAGAAAGGCAGTGACTTCACTTCCACACTCAACTCAGATGCTGATGCAGGAGTACGTGTGCGAACCACTACGTTGTGGTAATAGAGTGACCTGGTGAAGAAAGGGGCGTAGGATACAGAGGAGACACCGGCAAGTACAATTTTTATATTCTTCGGTGCCGATTATTCAGAGAACCCAAATTAGTCTGTGAATGTTAGACAAAAGGCAGAGTACAAGCCCCAAGTGACTTCAGTATGTATGCTCTAATCAGGATTGTATGAATACAAACACTCAGTGTACTTAAGTAAGTGAATTTGTTTAATATTTTACAAACCCTTGAACATATGGAATTAAGGACCATGGCTATAAGACAAGATCATTCCTAACAATACTAGCAGTAGTAACAGCCACACAACTACTCACATTTATTGTGAATCTGGGAAGTGTTTTATGTGCATTATCTTATTTAACATTTAGCAACCGTGTGAATTCACTGTTATTACTTCCATCTCTATCGATGAGAAAATTGAGAAAAAGAGATGATTATGTGCACAAACTTATACAACTAGCAAGTATCATTTATTCAATATTTACTGAATGTACCTGCCACGGATCTGGTACTGTTCTAGGTCAAGAAGAACTAGCAATGAGGAAAACAAAGTCCCTACCTTCATAGAAGGACTTCATCTTTTATGAGGGAGATAGACAACAAACAAATAAACATGGAAATATAGTAAGTCAGACAGTATAAGGATTATGTAGAATAGTAAAGATCAGTGAGGGACAGAGAGTGCCAGGATAAGATACTGCAATGAATGTTGTTACTCTTTTATATTGGGTAGTAAGGGAGACCTCTTTGGTAAGGTGACATTTCAGCAGATACCTGGAGAGAGGGGGGATATTTGTAGGAAGAGCGTTCCTAGTAAAGGAGGGAAGATGTCCCTGTGCTTGGAGTGTGGGGGAAGATGATCTAGGGGGCCATGTACTTGGAGTGGGTGAGGGGGAGAGTGGTTGGAGTTTGAACCCAGATCTTCCTGACTCCAGACTCCACAAACCACTACACTAATCTGCTGGGGCAACCGCAGCATTACCTAACCTGCGTGATCTCGGAGACATACGGTATTAAGGAGATATTAATACATATGCCCACGGAAGAGAGGACCATAGTGACATTCCAGTCTGAAAGTTCTGGATTGAGTTGAGACTGTATGACAAATCCCCGTAGTTTCAGGAGAGCTGCTTTTGAAAATAAAAGTAGGGGACAGTTGTATGGTAACTTTGGGAAACTGGGAGTGTAACTAACTCCTCTGCTGAGAATTCTTCAGTGGTTTTCCATTGCCGTGGAACTTTAGAGAAATTAAGTAACTTTCCAAAAGCCCCATTGCAAATAGACCTACTTTTGAATTACAATAAAAAGACTGTTCATAACTGCTAAGCTATGGTGCTCTTCTCACAGTGTGAAATCAATCACATGCTTCTTGGCTTCCTGTCACCTACACATTGAAGTCTGCAAAACTTGGCAAGGAATACACAGTTCTTCTTCCATTGCCCCTCTTGTACACCTTAGCCTGTAGCAAATATTGTCCTTAGTGTCATGTTCCCAGGACTTTGCGCATTCTGAAATGTCCTCTTTCTCTTGTTTGGTGACTAAGACTTTATATTTTCCTTGAAGTCTTTCTTTACTACTCTCTTTCCCAGATTGAGTTCTAACTTCTTCCCTTGGCTGCTTTTGGGGCTTATGTATCTTTGAACTTGTTCATCATCTCTAGTAGAAATCATTCCCTCAGTCCTCCTCCCAGACAGGATGAGATTTGCACAGAAATCTACGCAAGCATCAATCATGGCTCTTATCACACTTGTTTTGGTAATTTCTTTGCTTCCATGTCTGCCTCTTCTTCCAGGCTTTAAATCATTGAATGCTTGCTTTTATCTGTAATCTCAACCAAATATAGAGCTTGGTATGTAGTTTACCTGCTCACTTACATTAGACTTAAGAATATGAGATGCAGAGTTATAATGATGACAGTTTTGATCAGACTAAAACAAGTGGAGTATGTTGAGCAGTGATGTTAGTTTACTATGGGAAAATAGATGATAATAAAAACATCCACTATTTAATGAAACATTATTATGTGTCAGACATTAAACTCAGTGCTAAAAGACATCATTCCTTTATTTCAGATCAAATTTAAACTTGAAAGATATATCTTATTAGGTATAATATTAAAGTGAAATTAATATCTTAATAGAAGTTTTAAAACTAAATTTAAAAAAATTCATTCATTTTCAAACTATTACTGACTGAATAGTAAGAGAGTTAGTAGGGCTTTGAGTGGAGGAAAAAGTCCTTAAAAAGGGACAGAAGTCATCCTTGTTTCTTTATATTCCGTTTTTAAACATCACTACAAATGTGTATACTTGGCTACATGGCAGAGATCTTCCGGAAAGAACACTGCACTCATTTACAATTTGAACATGACTTGTTGGGTGAGACAGAGGGCCATTGGGGGAGTGAGCCCAGATGAGACCCTGCATAATGCGGTGCTTGGTGCTGGTATCAACGGTTAATTGTAAAGGCTGGAGTAAGTACCATCCTCCCAACCTAACGCCCAAAGTGGGATACTTCAGGCCATGGTTACTTAGCACAATTCCTGATTTCCATTCAGTAGGAAGCCTACTAATTAGGAAGTCTATTGAGCAATTTTTGAACAGGAATTCTCATTGCTGATTGCTATGTATTTCTCAGACAAGTATACTATCTCAAATTGATATACTGCTTATAATCAGTGATAAATCATTTTGAGACATACATTTGATTTTGGTGTACATAACATTTATGTTATTCCAGCAATGTTGAATTGCATTCTGAAATGCTTTTAAGTATAAAATCTTAAAAAAAAATTTTATCATATAGTTTTCCCATACTTTTTATGGTACTTTTGCTCCCTTTTTTTTTTTGGCTTGATTTTATTTTCTCCTTAATTTCTCAACGTTTTATGCCAAAACATTCTTTATTGAATTCTAATACTTTGAGTCTGTCTGTAGGAAAGACTACATTGGTGCTCAAAAAAAAGTTATTTAAGAAATTATTTTGCTTTCAACCCTTTCCATTATCCAGAAGAAATTTATTCTAAAGCTCTTTTTGTGGTTTCACTGCAGTGACACCTCTGCCAAAGCCCTGTGGGAGGCCTTGCTGAACGCCAAGCACAAAGAGGCAGTGATGGAAGTTCGGAGACATCTAGTGGAGGCAGCGAGCAGAGAGCATCTGCCAATCAAGATGAGCATGGGTAAGTGAGCCTGGCTGCTTTACCGAGGACAGACGGTGGCCCCAGGCTGTGCGGAAGTTTATTTAAGCCTGCACTGAATTGTGGCCCAACCTAGCCAACATGGAATCTAGGTAAAAGCAGTGAGGACATTTGTCAACTTTTGAAGAAATAGGGAAGGCAAATATACACACTGCCCTCAGGCCTCGGCAGTTACCACTTTCTTAGACTCAACTTTGGGAGCTCTAGGCCAGTTCTTGCGTACAAAGGATGATTCTTTCAGTTTCTTAGTTGATCTAGAACTATCGATATTGGTTTGGACCACCTTGTCTTCATTCTGTTCTACACCTCTCCCCTCTTTCCCCTTCCTCCCCCACTCTTCTACTTATGGTAGATGAAAGCCCTCTTATTAGTTTTTAATTAATGAGTAAGCTGTTTTACTGAAAAAACATTGAGCAGCCAGACATGCTCCAGCCTGGCCCTCACCCTTAGAGTGGTCTGCTAATTGTCTAGTCCTGTAAGTGTTAATTAGGTATCATATACCTAATTTTTCTATTTCTCATTCTTTTCACATCCAGCTTTGTCTTTGGTATTAGAAGAATATGGTCACAATAGAATTTAAGTTTTAAGTGGCTTTTTTTCTTTTAATAAAAAAGTCAGAGAACAACAGAACTAATGTTTTGATTTTTATAGAAAAGGAAAGTGGCTTTTTACTTTTTTGTTTTTAAAAAAACTATTAAGTCATTTTATTGATATGGAAATATTTAAATATGGATATTGAATCTGGTTAATAGAATTTATTTCTGGAAACTTTCAAAAATTTATATCTCTATTTTAAAAATAAGGTTTTTCTGTTATAATCTGCTTTTAGTGTCTAGTAAATATTAGTACATTTTACTGGATGAGAAAATTTTTCTGTGCTGAGATTCTTAGCCTAAATTCTTCGCTGTGTATGGGGGCCAAGATCAAACTATCAAGTTAAAATAGAGCAAAATTTTGGAAGTAGAAGAATATGGATGAACCTAGGAGGAAAAAAGTTATAGGGTCATAACATGGAAAGAAAAAAACATGACTTTTTAGTGTATTAGGTGACTATATATGAGGGTTTTAGGGAACATAAGGAAAAGAAATGTGAAAATAATTAACATTTATTGAGTACTTAGAAAGTGCTAGATCTTCTTTTCTACATGTGTTACCTTATTTCATTCTTACAATAATGAGATAGTATTGCATTTTTCAGATAAGGAAACTGAAGCCGAGAAAAATTAACTAAGTTGCCCAAGGCCATATATATGATAGGTGGCAGGACTGGAATTGGAATCCAAGCATTCTGATGCTACAGTGTATGATTTTTTATTTATAAAATCATCCTAATTCCATATAACCAATGCCAGAAGTCCTACATGTGGTTTTGGAGGGTGAAAACTCTTTTAGTAGTCTTGAATTAATGAATGAACTATTATACTGAAAGAACAGTTGAGCAGACAGGCATGCTGTGGCCTGGCCCCCACCCTTAGCATGGCCTCAAAGTTGCTGCTTTTCCACCATCCTGGCATTTAGCTAATTCTCCTTCCTTTCTTACTCACTCACTCCCTCTCCCACCTTTTTCCTCCCTCCCCCCTCCCTCCCTTCCTTCCTTCCTTCTTTCCTTCTCTTCTTTTCTTTCTTTCCCCAGATAAGATCTCACTCTGTTGGCCAGGCTGAAGTGCAGTGGCACAATCATAGCTCACTGTAGCCTCCAACTCCTGGGCTCAAGTGATCCTTCTGTCTCAGCCTTCTAAGTAGCTGAGATTATAAATATGACTCAGTCAGCCAGCTCCTCCTTCCTTTTCTTTCCAGAGTCCTGATACACATTACTAACAAGTGTGTTTACCTAATAGAATTCCTTATTCATAAGTATGTTGAAACAAGGATTAATGCATATAGTGAATCAAGAAAAGTAGGAATGCCCAAAGAATCTGGATGATAAGGTTAATTTATGTTGTGTTTCAGTTATAGAACCTTATGATGCTATCACAGAACATACATCAATTTTTATTGTTCAATGCAGGACTCTTGAAAGATCAACAAAATTTACTTTTCTAAAGGGCTGTATCTTGTAAAAATAATCACAGCCAGAAATTTTAAAAAGAGACGGGCACCCCATAAGGAATTCAAATTTAAAAGTTTTTTTGAGTTTTCTGTCAACCCCCTCAAAGAAATGATTTGCTTTGTCCAAAAACCCCAGACTTGGGGGTGGAGTGGGAGAGAAAAAAGAAAGAAGGAAAGAACTAAAGGATTGTTAGCAAACTTTTTTTGTAGAAAGGATCAAAAAGATTGGCCCAGAGCACACTCTGTCCATGTGCCAACTACAATTTAGTAAAAGATAACACAGAGTGGCTACCCATTTTTGCTTCATCTCACTAGCCAGAATTTCTTATGTGTTTCATTTGATATACAAACAGATACATAACTATAAACAGTAAGGAAAAGAGCTGGAACTTTTAAACAAAATAAGACATTGATATTTGAAAACTGCCTATCAAATAGCTTTTAAAACTATGAAGTATACTTTAAACTATGCACTGTTTTCCCATCCTTGCTGTAAATTCTACTGAAGTATAAATTTTTCTGACTGTGGTAGAGGCTTCTAGTATTTTTGAGATATTAAACAGATTTTGGTTTTTTTAGAGATGAGGGTCTCACTCCTGGTCTCAAGCTATTCTCCCACCTCCGCCTCCTGAGTAGCTTGGGACTACAGGTGTGCACTACCATGTGTGGCTAATTTTTAAAATTTTCTTAGAAATGAGATTTTGCTGTGTTGCCCAGGCTGGTCTTGAACTCTTGGCCTCAAGTGATCCTCCTGCCTCAGCTTCTCGAGTAACTGGGATTACAGGTGCAAGCCACTATGCCTGGTAGATATTAAATAGATTTTAATTTTGGACTGAGGATTCTTTTGTATTTAAACTTATTGAGTGGAATCCCATGATCAAAACCTCAGATCTTAAATATAAAAGTTCTCAGCACATGGCAAGTTCATATTAAAACATTATGAGCACCAAGAGAAATAAACACCATTCTCTTTAAGAAAAAAAGTTTAATTGCTAAAACAAAAAATTCATTTTATCATTGCACGTATAAACATATGCCATCTTTCTGAGAGCTTGTTATTAAATTGTCAGTTAACTAGATAGATATGTTCCAGAAAAGTAACTTTTAAAACACTGAAACTGAATAGTACTTTCCCACTGGCTTTCATAGTGAAAAATGTATTCCGAAATTAACAGAACAAGTAGACCAGAAGAAATCCATTTGTTTGAATTCAAAAAGTCCACTCACAGAAGAAATGAATAGAAAATGCCCATCTCAAACTCTGGTACATTTTATATAGAATCTTTCTCTGGAATATCATTATGGTTGAGGGATCTTCACCAGTTTGTCCCATAGCTCTTTGCAAAATGAACCTATTTCCCAGTGTATAATGGGTGGCAGAAATATCCTATTAGAGCTGAAATGAAACAGATCTCTTTATGATACTATCTTTTCATTGGTAGCCAGATTCCTTAAAAGAGTATCCTATGCTTGATGCCTCTGTTTCTTTATTATTTTCTTTCTTATTAATCTAGTGTAGTCTGGCTTCACTTTTTTATTGAAAAAGTCTCCCAGACAACTAAATATGAGGCCATTTTTCTCATTCCTCATCCTTATTGACTTCTTTCCAGCATTCACTACTAGACTATTGACGCTTTCTTGAATGTCTGTGTTCTCTGTGACTTTAGGCTCTCCTGATTGTGAGGGAGTACAAAGTCAACTATGTCTGGGGGTGAATCACAGTTCTGCCTCTTATTAGCGAACATTCAATTTCTTTAGGGAAAATGTCTATTTCCTAGAATTTTGAAGGAGAATGAAAGCTCCAAGCAGCGTGAAGGTTATGACTATCCAGCAAACTGGAATTGGTGTGCTGTGCTCTTCCCAGTTTATAGAATGGCTTTTATAGGGAAAGACTTTCATCATGTGCAGAGGGTTCCTAGCGTGTTGATGGGGTAGAGTTCATTGGTTTTGGTTCTAGGTGGGAATAGTAATGTAGTCTCCATGCAGCTTCTTCAGCTATGATCAGTGTTAGCAATGACTACAAGTGCTTCAGTGGCCTGGGCTGCAGGGGTTTTTGGCAGCAGTAGTGGTAGGATAAGTTAGTGTTCTTGGCAAGGGTTTTCCTAGTCTGCTTTTTCCCAGAGTAAGGAGACTTAGCTGAAGGGATCACTGTTGGTGTTGAGTCTGACATGGTTCACAGGCCGTCATAGTGCTGTTATGTTCCAGGGACAGGTGCTTGGACTGGCTGGGGAGCTGGGGTCCTTGGCTCAGTGTGTTGTTGAATACTGTGGCACCTGTGATGTGGACACAGGTTCATTCTCTGAAGGATGGGTGGATGCCGCTGTCCCGTAAGGCCAGGGACTATGAGCCTGAAGCACTCCCCAGTAGCTCAGGTCCAGGGGGCATGTATGTGGCTGTGACTCTGATCCTGGGGTGAGGGCACAGCACTGGCATGACTCTAGGCAAGAAGAGGTATTCTAGAGGTTCAGGCCCTGAGGAGCAGGATATAGCTGCAATTTGGGTCCTGGAGCCAATAGGGCACAGTAACTACTTAGGCATAGTAACTACTTGGGTTCCATGTAGCGGTGATTCTGAACTCTGGGGTGGTGGTACACAGCAGTGACCCGGGCTCTGTGAGGCCAGGTGCAGCAGCTCCAAGGACTCAGGAATCCTGGGGTACAGCTGTGGCTTATGCTCCAGGGGGAGGGACCAGTGCACTGATGGCTCCACTCCCCAGAGAGGCAGGCTGCCCCAACAGCTCAGACTCCAGTGGGCTAGTCCAGACCCAGAAGGCAGGGTGCTGTGACTGTTTGGTCCAGAGGGAGGAGTGGCACAGCTCAGCCAGGGTTCTATTTCCCTGGGGGCCAGGTACCACTGTATCTCAGGTGCTCGGGGGCACAGCTGGTCTGCTGGGCCAGGGCCCTGGTTTTCTGCTTTGGCCAGGGATCCTGGGGGTATATGGCTGTTCTGCTGGGCTGGGGCTCTTAGTCCTCAGGGAGTGCTGCTCTTCTGGGCCCAGGCTCTAGGTCCCCAGATGCTGGGGTGCCAGGAGCCACTGCTACTCTGCTGGACCATGGGTCCATGTCCTTGGGGGTTGGAATGCACAACTACTCTGTTGGGCTGGGGCTTCAGGTCGCTGATGGGCTGGGAACTGCACACTCAGGTGCCAGGGGACATGGCTGCTCCACTGGGCAGAAGCTCAGATTTCTGGGTGGCAGGGCAGTGGGTTAGTTCAGGTGCCAGGGGTGCAGCTGTTTCACCTGGCGTAGGCTCTGAGTAGCCTGGGAATGGGACACAGCAGCACTGGGATGGGGGAAATTGAGTGCCTCCCAGGCAGCTTGATCCCAGGGGCTAGAGAGCATCAGCACCTCAGCAGGGGAATGGCATCCTACCGTGTGTGCAAACATGGGGCAATGAAGGCAGAGCCTCAGGGATGAAGGGACACAGTGGCTCCTCTCCCCCAGAGCATCATGCAGTCTAGCAGAGGCCCTGGTTTCAAGATGGCAAAGTGCAGCAGCAGTCTGCGCCATGGGGTGGAGAGACACAACGTGAGCTCCTTCTCTGGAGCAGTACAGCCATGGGAGCTCCAGGCAACTCCCCCAGCTGGGCTCAGGGCCCCTTGAGGACGGCAGGAGTCTCCGGTAGCAAAGACTGCAGGTATCCGCAGTGGTGATGGGGGCTGCCTGGGACCTCGTGTTTCTCTTATCCCCACAGGGATCCTGGGAGTGGGGTGGTGGAGACAAGGTGTTTCTCTATGTGACCATCCTCTGAGTTTTTGTCCTTCACGTGGTTTCCCTTGCTGTGCTGTGCTCCAGTGCTCTCCTTTAGTCACGCCAGTTGAAATTTAGTTGTTTATTCATTGTTTTGATCCTTTTTTGTGGGGGGTGATGAGCATTAGACACCTCTAGTCAGCCATCTTGCTTGTTATTCTTACATGTTCTCAGCATAAGGGAGCTCCAACAGGAGAATATGGGCAAGGAGTTTAAAAGCCTGGAGAGAGTGATGGGGGAGAAAGCTCCCAGCTGCAGGGTGGGGGTTTCATCGTTTAGAGGTTCCCTTAAGGCAAAGTTCCTTTCCAAGTGGGAGTAGACTCACCAGGGAAATGCTCCTTCCCTGGACAGCAGGGGACTCCGGTCCCTGGTCCCTCCGGTGCTCCCTGCTAAGTGTATAAACATTGAGGCACGGCTTCAGTCAGCCGTGGGAAGCCCGCATCTCCAAAGAAAGCTAAACCATAAATGTTTCTGCTGGTTTTATATTTCACTGTTTCGTATAACTTCAGGGAGAGCTGTTTATTTTCCGTTTGTGACTCCTGATTTTGCAAAAGTTTTACTTTATTCCATACCAGCCTCGCAATGGATCTTACAGCAGATTTCTGAATTTTAGACTCATCTGATTGACTTGATTCATGTAATTAAAATACTCTTTTCACATTAGTTTCTAATTCTACCTTTTAACGCTGTAGAGCTCAAAAATTTGTGTAACAAGAAACAGGTACTATTTAAAGGCTATCCCAGAAAACCTTCAGTATTTATGATGTTATAAAAATAGACATCAACTCCCAGCTGGGCTTTATCCAAGTTTCATTATACAGATGGCTGTATATATTGCCTTTCAGATCCCTGTGGGAGAAGATTTATAATTTCTTTCCTCTTCCCCCTTTAATAACTTGTTTTAATGTCTAATAGTCATCATGATCAGGAAATTTTTTTTCCTGTCTGCCTTAAATACACATATTAATTGTATTTCTTTGCCATTTAACCTCAGTTCAGGTGGGAAGTAGGCAGTTATTATTGCGTTTCGTTTTCTTTATCTGTTGAAAGACAATGCTTTACCCATTGCACAAATCAGTGATAGTAATAAAGTCATATTTTCCGGAGATAAATACACATCTGTTCATTGCACATAAGACAGACATTTATTTTGTTTCGAAACTAAAATAATATTTAAAAAGTGATACTAGTATAAGTTTCTAGAAAATTCAAATGACAGCGTATTTGAAACATAAATAAAAAATAAAACGTAAAATAAAAAGTGAATCCCCCAGCCCCACCATCCTATTCTTCGAAGTAACATTTTTTCTTTAATTAGTATCTTTCCTTTCAGGCATCTTTCTACATAACTAGGTAAGAAAGTTAGTAAATAAATAAATAAACAATAAGAAAAATAAAGGTACATACTAATTATGTGGCAATGTGGTTTCACCAAGGGCTGGGGTTGGTAAAAGAGAATTGACTACAAAGAGGGGGAACTTTTTAGAATGATGGAATGTTCTATATCTTGATTGTGATAGTGGTTACCCAACTATCTACCCAAAGGAAAAAAAGACATTCTATAAAAAAGACATCTGCACTCTAATGTTTATAGCAGCACAATTCATAATTGCAAAGATGTGGAAACAACCCAAGTGCCCATCAATACATGAGTGGATTAATAAAATGTGGTATATGTATACCATGGAGTACTACTCAGCCACAAAAAACAATGGTGATCTGGCACCTCTTGTATTATCCTGGATGGAGCTGGAGCCCATTCTACTAAGTGAAGTATCACAAGAACGGAAAAACAAGCACCACATGTACTCACCATCAAATTGGTTTTAACTGATCAACACTTAAGTGCACATATAGTAGTAACATTCATCAGTGTCGGGCAGATGGGAGGGGGGAGGAGGGGATGAGTATATTCACACCTAATGGGTGCGGTGTGCACCGTCTGGGGGTGGACATGCTTGAAGCTCTGACTCGGGTGGGGCAAAGGCAATATATGTAACCTAAACATTTATTCCCCTGTAAACATTTGTACCCCTGTCATATGTTAAAATTTAAAAAATTCATAGCACTATACAGAACAAAAGGATGGATTTTACTAAATGTGAACTTAATAAACCAAACAAAGAAAGTGTTAATGAGCTTTTTTTCTATTAGAACTTGAGCAAGCAGATTGCTAGCTCGCTGCTTTGAGAATTGGGAATGAACCTATCTTTATCAAGGGACCAAAGAAACTAGTGACACTTGTCTTCCTCCTTATCATCACTGCTGTTCTTTTTTTTCAGATGCTTATGCTGATAGACTGGTAATAAGGAACTTCAAAATTCTTAATCTCTTCAAAAAATTTAATGAAAAGATAGAAAAGTATATTGCAGGCTTTTAAGTTTCTTGTGGCAAGGTGTTTATTTTTTTGTGTATTGTGATCTTTAGCAAAAACCGTTTATTAAGTGTAGTCTGCCATTTAACACTGGGTGAGACACTAAGCTGGCAGCACCTCAGGTAGATGCAGCACACGCCTTGTTTGCTACCTCATGGAGTTGCCATGACAATCAGAAGAGGGCATGTTTGCGTAAGCACCGTGTAAACTGTAAAGTATTAAATAAATGCAAGCAGTTTCATTGGCAAATGTGGTATAACAAACAAACAAGCATGGATTTCAGTGTCAAAGAACAACCTACAAACATGGTGTGGGCGAAACGTTTAGGAATGATTTACTTGACCTGTACCTGTGTTTGGTCCCATTGCCTTCTTCCTGCCTGATGGGTAGAATCTGATGTCGGGGAACTTTGTGTTAGCACTGAGGAATGGCAGGAATGAAATGTAGCAGATATAGTAGGAGATGACTCAGTTGAAGGACTGCTATAGGGAAAACTTGGACTGAGGATCTCTGAAGGACTCATGTGAATGTTTCGCACAGTCTCCATCCTTTTGTAAGGTGGACTCTCTTGTTCTAAATGCTGGTGACCATTGTAGCAAACGTGCTATGTTACCGGTGCCAAACCCTTTCTTCTGTTATCTCATCTTCTGGTGTTTTTGCCATCCTAATTCTCTGTACACTTTTGTTCCATATAACAGACATCTTTTATCCTCATGAACATTGTCTTGAACCCACTGATATCAATGATAAAGTTTTGGTCATAGTCATACCAGCTTTCTCCTCTTATTTTATGTACATACACATACCATTAGAAATCTTACCTTTATACCTCTTAGATTGCTGTGTTATATGTCATAGAGAGGCACTCCAAAAGCTCAACAAATATGTTTGTGTGACTGTATTTGAAAACCGATTTACAGGGCACTACATAACGATAAAATGAATTCTACTAGCAATATGACCCTGGCCAGATCCCTTAACATCCATTTCCTTACTCACAAAATGCAGGTAAATAGTATCAATTTTGCTATTGTCACTATGTTGTAAGAATCACAATAGCTTAGGAAAGCTCGCAGTCAACTCTGAAGTTCTGTGCAAATATTAATGACATCCTTCTCATTATTTTTACTACTCCCAGAAGGGGGTACACTGATAAATTATTATGTTTTTCCAGGGAGAGTCACGCCAGGGCAGCTCACATCCTATATTCAGCTCTTCAGGAACAACCTCAAAGCTCTAATGAATCATTGTGGGCTCCTACAGCTTGGGCTGGCCACAGCTCAAACTCTGAAACACCCGCACAGTGCCAAGTGGGACAACTTTCTGGCTTTCGAAAGGCTCCTTCTCCAGGTATGTTACTATGGCAGCTTCGTGGGATATTAATAAAGTTTTGACTTCCAAGGAAAAACTTTGATATTTATTATAGTCTTCGTAATAAATCATATTGTTGACATGTGCCCTGCATAGTATTCTCTAAGTGCACCCAAGTTAAAATTCAAGTAGAAACTTTTCCACACCTGTTTTTAAAAATTTTTTGACGGTGACATCTTTGGCTTCTCACTCAATACTAAGGATGTTTTTTGAGCATTTTACTAACCTTTGAAAACCTCTTTACAATTTTATGCCATTTGGACCTTCTTTCTATTCTTTGATCTTCTTGGCAAAAATATTACTGCTATTTGTGTTTCTTCTGACACTACCTAGTCCCTAGTCCTCAAACAACTTATAACATGTGCCTTAAAATGTTTGTTAAAAGATAAAAGGAGACAAACTCCATTTGTAGTGTTTATGTGGTGATTTGTGTGTGGGGGATAGAAACTTCATAAATGATGGAATACTTTCATGGGAAACTTTTTAAAAAAGATGTATTTTTAAAAAAATTATGAAGTATATATTATAAAACATTTTTTAAAACCATAAAGTTTAAAAAGTATAAAGTATTAAAAAGTATAAACGTACGTCAAATGACCAATATCTATGTACTCTCCACATAGACTCAATATGATTTACCATGTTTTCATATTTATTTTAGATCCTTTTTCATTAAAGAAATGAAACTGGAGATAAAGTTGAAGTATCTTTTTTTTTTTTTTGAGACAGAGTCTCACTTTGTTGCCCGGGCTAGAGTGAGTGCCATGGCGTCAGCCTAGCTCACAGCAACCTCAAACTCCTGGGCTCGAGCGATCCTCCTGCCTCAGCCTCCCGAGTAGCTGGGACTACAGGCACGCGCCACCATGCCCGGCTAATTTTTTCTATATATATTTTAGTTGTCCATATAATTTCTTTCTATTTTTAGTAGAGACGGGGTCTCGCTCTTGCTCAGGCTGGTCTCGAACTCCTGACCTTGAGCAATCCACCCGCCTCGGCCTCCCAGAGTGCTAGGATTACAGGCGTGAGCCACCGCGCCCGGCCAAGTTGAAGTATCTTTGATACTATATCCTACCCTAATCTGATTCTCATTTTTCTTTCCTCAGAGATAATTACAGGCTGATTTCTTGTTTTTATATTTTTACTAAATATTTATCTTTTCATAAATAATACAGAGTATTGTGCTATGGGTTTTAATTTTTACATAAGTGATATCATGCTATAAGTATTGCTAAACAGCTTGCTTTTTCCTATGAGCATTCTGTTTTTAAGATAATCCAAAGTGATGTATGTAGATCTAGTTCATTCCTTTAAATCATGCCATAAACATAGAATTTATTTATGCAATCTGTATTGATGTTTAGTTAGGCTGTTCCATTTGTGTGTGTGCATGCGTATGTGTATGTGTGTGTATGATTAGAAAGGATTATGTGCTGACTATCCTAGAGCTTGTCTTCTGATACACATGTGAAAGAGTTTCCTTAGGATAAATCCCTGGGAGAGGATTATTAGGTCATCGACCATGCGTATTGTTGAGTTTACCAAATATCAACAGAAGAGTTGAACTAGTTGACCCTTCTTCCAGGAATAGTTGACAGTTTGTTTTTCAGCATAGCGTTCAGTACTCAGTATTATCAAACTTAAACATTTTTTTATAGTGGGTCAATGCTATCTCTATATATAAATTTGTAATTTTCTGACTACTGATGAGGCTGAGCATCTTATGTTGTAGTTATTGGCGATTCGATTTTCCCCTTCTAGGAACTGTTCATTCTTATACTTTGCCCAGTTTTTATCTATTCGTTTACAGAAAAACTATGCTTATGAATTCTAGGTATTAGAATTTTTAAGGTTATATCATGCAAATACTTCTCCCAGACTATGGTTTGTTTTTTGACTTTTATTCCTGTATATTATTTAAAAGTTTAAAATTTTATGTGGTCCAGTTAATTAATATTATCCTTTATAGTTTCTGCTTATTTATGTTTTGTATTAGAAATCCTCTTCTGTCCCTACTTTATAAATATATTCTATATTTGCCACTAAAAATTAACTTTTATTTTTGACACTGAATTTTTAATCCAACTGGAATTTATTTTTGTTTATGGTATGATTAGGATCTAATTTTCTTTTCTTCCATATGGATAGCCTATTTTCCTCCAAGCCATTTATTGAATATGCCATTATACTACAGAGTGCTTATCTTAATAGTCATTTTCCTCTTTTTCATGTTGGCAGAACACCAATTTTGTTTCAGTGTTGACTTTTTTCCCCACATGGTTCAGGAAAATCCTGATTGGTCTTAGACTATCTTGGTATTCTCACTTCCATGCCTAGTGATAGTGATTCTAGCCAAAGAAAGGCAAAGGGAAGTTTGCTAGAGGTGCCTGTAGGGAAGGTTTTCTTTGCCTTGATAGGATTTAGTTTGCTAATATTTTCTTTAGCCATTTGTATTTATGTTATAAGTGAAATTAGCATATATTTTTTTTCTTTATTGTGCTACCACTGTTTGAAAAAAGGGTTATAGTAGTTTGGTAAAATTGGTTAGGGTGGGTTTTACTTTTTCTATTCTCTAGAATTATTCATTTAAGAAAGGAATTATCAGTTGCTTAAAAGTAAAGTATGCCTGAAAAATCATCTGGACCTATTGCTTTGTTGTTATTTATATTTATAATTATAATATAATAATATAAATAATCATTAGTTATTGAGTGATTCAAAACTATAATTTCTTTAATTCATCTCCTTGATTTATCTTCTGCCAGAGGTGTTTTTAAATTTCTTAGTATATTTGCCAATAATTCCATATATGTATATATTTATATGTCTATCACTATTTTTTTATTTTTTTTGGTCTCCTCCTCAGGGGTAATCCATCTCTATTAAAAACCATGAGTTCAAATTAATATCATAGTTCTATTCTAATGCCACAGGGTTCATTCTAGTTTTTTGCCTTCTGTAATTGTAACTCCCTTCTCTGGCGGTGAGGAAGCTGTCTCCTACTCTCCTGGACATATTTAGTTACCTAATAACATCCCCAGTACGTAGCCAATCTTCCATTAGGGCTGCAGCCCCTGACATGAATGCGTCTTCACCTCACCTGGGCTCTCTCCTGCTCCAGGCCCGCATGGATGTTCTCTCTGACTTCACACAGAGGTGTCCTGTTGAAACCCCCGACACAGATGCTCTCCTTACCTCGCTTGAGCTCTGACATCTCACCCTATGCTGTCCCCACCTCTTCCTCCTGCATGGGGGCCCTCCTCACTCTTCTCAGGCTCCAGCACCCAACACCAAGCCCCCACTGCTTTCCTCACTCTGTGGGCTCTGAAACTCTGTCCTAGGATGTCATTGTCCCCCACCCTCCACTTGGATACCTTTCTCACCCCCTATGATTTTGACAACCCTTGCAAGGCTGCTGCATTTTCCCCTCTGCCTCAGTCTCCCTGCTCCCTTTCAGATGTCCTCTCCACCCACTTGGGCCCTGGTGGTCGTACAGACACCTTCCTCGCCTTGGGCAAATTCTAATACCCTGCACTGGACCCTCACTGCTCCCCGCCCTCTATGCGGATGGCCTTTTCATCCCTCTGGGTCCCAGCACCCCGTGCACAGATGCCTTCCTCACCCTGCTCTGGCTCCATGCACTGCGCTGCTGTTGCCTCCCCCATGGATGCTCTCTTCATACCCTTGTGCTCTGGTGACCTGCCCGAAGCCACTGTTGCAATCCTCCTCATCTCCCTGTCCTGCCATGTTACATGCATGCCCTCTTCATCATGCTTCCCACCCCTGCATGTCCTCTAAGGTGCGCCCTTAGCTCCAAAATCTCATAAAAGTAGTTCAAAACAAGGCTATACAGATAATTTTAATTCTAAGCCATCTTATATTTACAATTAATTTTTGGAATCCTTTGGTCCATGTTAGACTATTAGATGTGACCATGATATTTGGTGTGGTTCTTTCAGCAAATGGAAGAAGAGTAAAAAGACTGGGTAAAGCCCAGTGGGGTGGTGTGTGCCTGTAGTCCCAGCTACTTGGGAGGCTGACGTGGGAGGATCGCTTGAACCCAGGAGTTTGAGGCTGCGATGAGCTATGATCGCACCTGGGAATAGCCACTGCACTCCATCCAGCATGGCCAACATAGTGAAACCCTGTCTCTTAAAAAGAAAAAAAGACTGAGGAAAAGAAGTAAACATTGAAAATACCAAAACCATACTTTTGTCATAATTGCATATCACTCTGGCTAGTCTTGTGTTCTCAGTCATTTATGGGTCCTTATGAGTTAGTGTTTTAGCACAGGTGAACTTATACACTGGCCATCGTAATTGCTCTTTGTTTATGAACATGCTGCTTTTATATCGTATACACTCATCCATTAGTGTAACAATGCATGGTCAGCTGACCCTTTTACAGACCTTGGTTTCAACGGAGAGCATTTGAGTTTATTTTGAGCATGAGGGCAACTTTTAGCTTTTCCCAGAGGGCTTGAGAGCCAGTGAGAAATTGCAGCCAATGTTGAAAATTGTTTATTTCTTCGTAGCCTCATTTCCACCACTTTCTACCCAGGCCTCCATCACCAAAACCTCAGTGTTGACTTTATGGCTGAAGTAACATTATAGACAACCTTGGTTCAGAAAAAGAAATCAGTCTTGGAAATCTACACTTAAAAATAAGTCACAGCATTTATTCTACTTACTGCTATCTCTTGGTTCAGTGATTTTGTTGATCTAACTACTAGTCAGCAATAGGTCTGAGGACTATTTGTAAGGCTTGTGTTTGACTCAGCCTCCTGAAAATAATAGATTTAAGAACTTAATTTAGAAAGATAATATTATGTGTTCAAAAGAGAAGCTTTACTGAGTGCTGTTGGGAAAAATTTAGTGTTTAGTAGCAGTGAATAAGTTTGAAAAAGCCAAAGGAAATAAAGCATCTTCACAACTCTTTTTCTCTCTCTTATCTCCAAGGTACAATATCATAGTGTTTTAGCCATTGAATATATGTGTGCTAATTAGCAAATAATTCTATTTCTGTTTCAAGTTTAAAGTATAGATAAGAATAAGTTGAACCTGAACATGAATATATTTTTGACTAAGTTAATGAAATGTGTTCACAAAGTATTATAGCTTTGCTTTCTTTTAATCCAAGGACACATTTACTTAACTTGGTGGTAAGTATATGAACAATTCCTTTTTAATAGTGTAGCAAGGAAGTTTAACTTAGTTCCCTCATCTAAGTTGGAGTTAAGTGTCTACCTCATAATATTATTGTCAGTTTTCAGTGAGATTATATGTGTACATCACTAAGTACAATAAGTGCTCAATAAATAGTAGTTGTTAGCTGGGCCAAAAATATAAATGCCAACTTATGTGAGTAATGCCTTTAATATATTCTCACCTAGATGTCAGTTTCCTAAATTAAAATTGATTAGGGAAGAATGAGTATGTCACTTCGAAAAATACTACTGTCTTTTTATATTTACTGTTTCATAATGTTTTACAGTATTTTTCTTAAATCTAGATTTCAGTTCCATTGTTTTTACAATGGATAGCTGATGTTTTTAGGCTAATTGTCACAATGAAAAAACTTTTTTCCCTTTCAAAATTTATTTATCTTTATAGGTATACTTATTACTAATTATCATAATAATAACCAATCCTTGAACTTCAAAGAGAAGGAAGCAATTGCCCTTTTTGTCAAAATTACATAGTAAATAAATGCCCTTTTAAATTGTGCATTAGCAAGTCCATTATAATTTTAAGTCTTAGACTTTTTGTGCTTGTCTTATAAATGATATGGTGTATTGCGGTGAGTGATAATAATAATAAACATAATCCCCATTGGGTTCAGAAAACTTTGAAACCTCCAAAAAGGTTCTGTGTGATAAAATCATGGTATCATAGAGTAAGGGAAATGAGAGACAACATCTATTCCCAACGTTAGGCAGGTCCAGGGAGAAGGGAGAGGAACAGATGTTCCATCTAATTAGCATTGCAGATTTGTACCCCCCCCAATCAAGGGGAATTCTGCATGCACACAAAGTATTTAGTTATATAACCCCAAGATGTCAATCACCCAAGGGCAGAAATGAAAACTCCACCTAGAGAAAGGAGGGGCAGTTCATTCATCATATAAAAGTATGTGTGTGTGTTAGAAACTCAGGGTCATTCCCACTCGAGGAGATAGACCCGTTCCCTCTCTGGAACGTACCGTGCTTAATAAATCTTGGTGTGTGGCTTGCCTGCATCTGTCTTGCCTGCTCATTCGTTCCGTCAATTCAGTCTCAGTAACCGTTCTTAGGTAGTGAGACAAAAAAACCAGGGAACACCCAAACCTCACATGACACTGGAACCTGACACCAAGCTCTGTCCAACATCTGATCCCCCCTCTATAAAAGCACGGAATAGTAATACTAGGAAAAAAACTTTTATTCAGTATAATTTATTGTGGTTTTAAAATGATAGCAAACTATGTAGTAAAGGAAGCAGCTGTGTTTATACTTCCTAAAACATGCACTTTATAAATGTATATGTACTATCCATCTCTAGTTATTTCTTTAGGCAGAATTTACACTTTAAATTTAAAACACTCAATGATTTTTAAATAAAATATAAATGAGTTATAAAGCCACTCAAGATAATCCAGGTAAAATATTGCCTTTGTTTTAAATTTTATCTTTTTGCAATAAAAAATAGGCAACTATTCGATAGGTTACCAAAGTAGTTTTTAAAAGGTAGGATTAGTTTTTTAAAATATATTAAATTTTAGAATATCTATTTCTACAACAAAATAAGTTTACCTAAATAAAATAGTGTGTCTGCTAGTTCTATAACAAATTGGTGAGTTTTAGCTCCCAAGCCATATGGCTTGGCTTAGAAATATAATAGCTTATTTTAGCACTGTTCCTGGCTTCAACAACACCCTGGGAGGTCCTGTTTTATAATGCCTTGTTTTTAGCCATTTATAATAATAAGGATTGAGTTTTTCTGGGAAGAAGTTTCCACCACTCTGTTGCTCTGTGGGCAAGGGCCTTGGTATTTGGAGTCATTCTGCACCATGGTGTCTTGTCACTTGCAAAAGCATCTATGATATCATTTGGATAAAGAGTGAGGAAGGAAGGAGAAAAAAGTGATCCCCAAAGTCAGATTTGGGTGCTGTTTACGGATTAGCGAGAGATTTTGATAGGATTTTTCCTGAGAAGGAAAATTGAGGAGTGTGTTTTTCACAAAATTGCATCAAAAATAACCACAGAGCCAAGTATTAGAGCAAAATAACTTTCTCCCAGTTCTGATTTCCATCAGGAAGTGTTTTCCTAGCCACTCTTGAGCTCTCTCTGAACCTCTACTCCTTCCTCTCTTAACAAGAGGGATATTTTCTCTGGTTGGTAAATTTGGGATGATTGAATGGGCTCAACTCTGGCTTTTCTCCTCTTATGAGGGGCCCTGACTATGGAGAGCAGCGTGATGCTCAGCCCACCAGGGTCAGGATCTGTCCTTATTGGGTGGCACCTGCCACTGCTTTTTCTATTTCAAGGAGTACTTTGGGGATGAACTCTTAGACCGACACTATGAGATATTGCATTAGGAAGATTTTTATGAATTACTTGAATTACTATGAATTACTTGAATTACTAATAGCTCAAGACTGTGTTGACTTAGCTTGGGTCCATATAGTGAAATATAAGTAGATTTGTTTGTTTGTTTGTTTGTTTGTTTGAGACAAGATTTCTCTTTGTTGCCCAGGCTGGATTACAGTGGCACAATCACTATAATTTTGAACTACTTAGGTAATCCTCCTGTGTCAGCCTCTCCTGCCACAACACCTGGCTAAGTTTTTAAGTTTTTTGTAGAGACAGGGTCTCACTATGTTGCCCAGGCTAGTCTTGAACTCCCGGCCTCAAGCAATCCTCTTATCTTAGCCTCCCTAAGCACTGGGACTACAGGCTTGAGCCACCACACCTGGCCTAGCATAGTATTTCAAATATAAGAATAGTGCCTTTAAATTGTTAAAAATCATGACAGATTATCGTAGTTAAAATAAACCCTTAATTAGTATTTTAAACAATAGAAATGTACAAATATTTAATTGTTGAATTTGCTTGTTTTTTAAATCTGTTTTATATATAGCTCATTTTGATCAAAAACATGCAAGACGTTTTATTCTAACTGCTGATTATTCATTGTGAATTATAATTTAGTTAGAACAATGTACCTGGAATTGATTAACTTTATTTAAGAAATCTATACACCAAGAAGCACTATTTGAAACATGTGCAGAAAAATAACTTCTGAATACAAAAGCCATACTGTGTCTCTCAGCTTCTCTAACCATTTGCTTTATTTATCCTCCACTCTCTATGGATTGCTCCACGTCCTCGTTCTTCATGGCTTTAAAGTGTCCCACATCATATCAGTTGTTAAGCATTAACTCCAGGGTCAGTGTTACCAATCTCCTCGTCCCCCCGACCATGCACACATGCGTGTGCACGCGCTTCTCCTCCCTCTTCCACATGTACCAGGCTTGAATAAAGGAAACTAGAGCTGAAGTAACTACTTTGATTCTAACAAATGGGAAACCTCAGGGATTTTTTGTTTGTTTGTTTTTGTGGAGACAGGGTCTTGCTCTGTAGCCCAGGATGGAGTGCAGTTGGCCAATCATAGCTCACTGCAACCTTGAACTCCCAGGCTCAAGTGATCCTCTTGAGTACCTGGGACTATGGGCGTGTGCTACCATGCCTGGCTAATTTTTCTTTTCTTTTCTTTGTTTCTTTTTCTTTTCTTTTCTTTTTTTTTTTTTTTTTTAGAGATGGGATCTTGCTATGTTGCCCAGGCAGGTCTTGAACTCCTAGGTTCAAGTGATCCTCCTGCCTTGGTTTCCCACGGTGCTGGAAATACAAGCGTGAGCCAACATGCCTGGCCTCCTTGTGGCTTTTCTAATCACTGATCTCTCTGACTGGAAGGTTCTTTTCTCAACTTTTCACATGGCTGGCCCAGATCAAACCTCAAGTGTCTTCAAGGAGGCCTTTCCTGAGTAGCTTTGTGCCGGTTTTGTTTTACATTTGTTTCTCATTTGCTGATGTTATTTTGTTTGCATATTCTTTATCTCTCTCTGATGGATTGTAAGATACGTGAGAGTAGGGACCTTGAATATCTTATTCATACGGATGTCCCTGAACGTAGAATCTTCATTTTTGCACTTGAAGTAGGAGGCTTCACTTCCTGCTCGTGGGAATTTGAGGAGTTTGTTATAAACGTGTGTTACCACAGCAAGCCCATTTTGCCTGATGTGCGGTGTGTCGGTCACCGAGATGAGTTTTGCAGCAGAGTAAGGGTTTATGCACGTGGAGCCAAGCGAGGAGATGGGAGAACATGGCTCAAGTCTGCTCCCTGAAAATGGGGGTGAGGGATGTTTATGGGATGGAGAAGTAAGGTGGTCTGAGGAGCAGGGAAAAGCGACCGGAGCCGGGAAGGGAGGTAGGTGGCGCACTGTGCAAGGGTGGTCAAGCTTCGTGCTTCTTCACAGGATGTGCGTTCAGAAAATGGCGGCATTAGCATTACTGAGGGGGGCGTTTTCGGCCCTCCAATGTCAAAAGTTCACCCATGGGACACTCACACAGTCCCAGTTGTGGGGTTGGTGGTCTCAACCAGCTTGAACTGGACAAGTAGCCGACTTTGAGTTTCTGAAAACAACTTAGGCAGCCATTACCATTGGGACGCATACGTCAGAGATGTCGTCTATAGGGAAGCTGAAGGGAGTCTTGTGGCGTATTACTTAGCTACCTGATGTTTAAATGGTTTATAATTTTTAAGAACAGTTAAAAGCAAGCGAGGCAGGTTAAAGTTTAGCAAGCCTAGTCAGGTTTGCCCTTGGCTTCATATGGAGTTTACTTGCCACAGATTGGTACCTACAATACATAGATAAATGTTTGACAGGGCCAGATGTGGTGTGGCTCGCGCCTGGAATCCTAGCACTCTGGGAGGCTGAGGTGGGAGGATTACTTGAGCTCAGGAGTTGGAGACCAGCCTGAGCAAGAGTGAGACCCTGTCTCTATTAAAAATAGAAAACTTAGCCAGGTGTGGTGGCACATGCCTGTAGTCCCAGCTACTCAGGAGGCGGAGGCAGGAGGATCACTTGAGCCCAGGAGTTTGGGGTTGCTTTGAGCTTGGATGACACTACTGTACTCTAACCAGGGCAGCAGAGTGAGACTTTGTCTCCAAAAAAAAAAAAAAGAAAGAAAAGTGTTCTAGACATTCAGCCAGCCTAGGCATAGGCCTCCTTCAGGAAAACATGGCTGTAAGACTCAAGGTGCCCTGTCAATGGGTGTAAGTGAGACTTGGTGTTTCCAAGGCTGACTGACATTAAAAAAAGAGAAAACGTCAGTTAGACAGTGTTATTTCCTTTCACTCTTAGGAATCCAGGTGTTTAAAAAAAAATCCAGCAGTCATTGGGGTGGCCAGCATGGTACAAACACCTAGAGGGAATGGCTCAGGATAGACGATTCCATCAGTGTAGGGAAGAACAAACCATTATTATTTCCCTTTTGGTCAAGCAAACCAGAACGTCGTATCCTTGTTTTTCACAAACCGAAGACCCACCCATACGCGCCTTCAGCCACTGACATAAAGTCTGTATTTGAAACATTTTTGGTAGACCCACAAAATGCTAAGAACCGAAATTGTTAGCCTTGAACTTGCTTTGCCTGATTACTAACTCTGGCTTCCAGCTGGAATAACACATGATATCATTGCTTCTAAGGCAAGCCCAGTTTAAAAGCAGTAGTTTACATAGCCTATGTATTCGACTCTCAATTTCTAATCAGATGCTTGGCACAAATTCACCAAACTCCAAATCTGGCAATGTGCCTACCCTGGGCAAAGGAACAAAAGTTCATGGGTGTTATTTTATATTTTCCATTTGTCTCTATCTTTTGTTATTCAAAAATACAATAATGCGATAGAGGAGAACAACATTAAAATAACTATTCTGCAAGAAAAAGTGAAATCGAGATGATATATTCTCATGGAGAAATGTGTAAGTCTCATAAGGTTTCAATTAAGAGCTTGCTGATGAGTAAAACTCAAGATAAACATCTAACCTGAATGCCAAATTTATAGAGATATCAAAGAAAAACAAATTAGTGGGAAACATTGCATTTTAGTGATCCTAGTACTCATACTGAAAGTTATCACTTTAAATGCACACAAATTGAGCATTTTATTAATGGGTTATGTAGACCTCATTGTGTTTTGAAAACTTTTTATCTTAATGTCCAACGTGATTCAGAAATTTTTATCCTAATGAGAACAAGTGTGAGAGGAGTGTGGCAGAAAGTGGCCAATTTTGATGCCTTGCCCCAGGAAAAATGTCCCAGTAGTGCAGAGTAGTGAAGGGCGTGGCTTCAGTATGAGGCAGGTGTGGGTTTCAGCCTGGCTCTGATACTTGCTAGTGGTGGGATCATGATCATATTCCTAACTTGTCCAGCCCCTGCTCTACTATTCCCAAGTTTGAATCAGCAGTTTGAGAAATTCATTTAAAAATTGGTTAATCAGAATCTAGGACTTCTTTTTCTCAAAGGCAATACTACAAACGCAGTGCTCAGGTACTCAGAGTAGCCCACAAAATCGTACTTGGTCCTGTATCCCTGAAAATGGCACAATGTACTGATATTTCATACACATTACAAAATACATTGTGAGCACATCCAAGAAACAATATATGTTTCAGTTTTATAACTTCACTGTCTAGCAGACAGCATGTGCTTGATAGATTGTTATTACATGGAATGAAACAAAATACTTTTTTTTAAAAGGCTTTTCAGCTTTTTCCCTTTACCATTTGGAAGTGACACCTCTTTTGGAAAGAACTAGAAGGCAAGGGCTTCCCTAGAGAGGAAAGAAAGTGATGGATAGAAGATTTATATGTCTGAGAACTAATAAAGTTCATTAATTCTATCTATAAATAAGATAATATAAGACAATATCCCCTCAGGTGTTCTGAATTGTGGGAAAAAATGGGGGGCAGAGGTCTCGTCAATGAATAAAGGAGTCTAATCATAAGAGCACCTAAGGATCCAATGTGTTAGTCTTACTCAGATCTCTTTAATTCCTAATGTTCTTCATTTGAGAATTTTTTCAATAAATTTCTTTGGAAAATTTTAAAATTCTAACAATATAGTGTTCCATTAAAATAAGGTAAATCTTCATGCACTATTTCCAAATACCCAGAAGCTGGTAATGTTTAAAAGCACAAGCATCAAGACAATTCCTTATTTGGATCACTTCCCTATGAGGTCATAAAATGATCAGAATTACAAGGCTCACAGCACAAACTCCTGTGATCAATATTGCAGCAAAAGGTGACCATGTTCATTAGCATATAGTTTGGCTGCTATCACAAAGACCCAAAATTACAGTGGC
This sequence comes from Eulemur rufifrons, assembly GCF_041146395.1. Lineage (NCBI taxonomy): Eukaryota > Metazoa > Chordata > Mammalia > Primates > Lemuridae > Eulemur > Eulemur rufifrons. Next base: position 32,661,258 of record NC_091006.1, read on the forward strand.
TTAGACACAATAGGAATGTGTTTCTGAGTCAACATAAAGTGCAGATAGGTGGTCCAGGGCTGGTACGATGTTTCCACCATCATCATAAAACCCACCATGGTCTTTCCATCTTTTGCTCAAACATCCCAACACACAGCTTCCTCTCATGACCCCAGATGGCCGCTTCTGTTCCTTGCATTCTGGCTGCCTTTTGGCATGCAGGAAGAAAGGCACGTACCTACCCTTTAAATGCACAGCCTGAAGCGGCCCACATCACTTCTACTCATGTCTTATTTGCCGGAACCTTCACTCCTAGCAGCAAGGGTCACTGGAAAGCATCGTCGTTATTTTGGTGGCCACATGCTATGTAAAAAGGTGAGAATAGATGGTGAGAACACAAAGACGTTCTCTGTCTAACAGCCACAAGACATCCTTCTTGACTCTGGTAAACCACTCAAACATTTTTCTTTGCTCTGGTGCAACTGAAGGAAGCTATAGGATTTCCTATAACTTGAAAGTCCCAGAAATTCAATTGACCAGCTCAAAATCAAGGGGAAAAATTAGACTCCACCTTCCAAGGAGAGAACAAGCAAAGAATTTGTGACCATCTTATTATATCTTGGTTGGATTGAGTGATTTGTGTGTGTGTGTATGTGTGTGTGTGCGCGCTTCATATCTATAATGCAAATGTATTATTTTTTGTAATTTGAAAGAGCTTTATATATCGTTTATAACCTTGAATGAGGTTTGCATAAAGTATGTAATATTGTGTCTGGCATAAATCGAGCCCTCTCTGTAAATGTCCGATGCAATCAATATTACCTTTATTTCTTTCTCATTAGAATAGAAATGTATTGGTGGATTTATTCACAGTGGCTCATTTTAAAAGGCATTAAAAAGACATAATTTTGCCTAGGCAAGCCAAACAAGATTTCTATGAGCAGTTAATATTTAGACTATGTTTTGAAGGATGAAAGGGAATTTGCCAGTTAGGGAAGGGTTGGAAAGACATGCAAAGTAGTAGGCCCTGCATATGCAAAGGCACAGAGTTCTGATAGCGCACAGCGTGTTGCAGGATCTTTTAGGTTGGCAGGTGTGAATGTAAGGTACATGTTTGTGTCGAAAGGGTTAACGTGTGGGGAAGAAGGATTAAATTCAAGAGATAACCAAGAAATAGAATATACAGGTCTTAGAGATTGCTTAACTGTAACAGTTCCTTGAGAGTTATGGCAAACAAAATTTAACTTTTTACTAGTTAAAGCAATCATACTATCTGTTCTTGATTTAATTTTCTTTCTTTTAGCCTCAACATGAATTGTATGTGAGAAGGACAGAATTCAGACTGCGTAATAAGCTGCATATGGATAAATTTCCTTTCAAGCTAAAAAAAAAATAGAAGAGTTGGAGAAAATGACTGGCCAAGCCATATTTTTAGGTTTAAAAATAAAGTGATTTATATTTTTTTTTTCAAAAAGTCAATAAAACCAAACATTTGTCTATCATCTCAGAATGGTTGCTCTTGCCTGTTGAGCTTATTAGCTTCATTCTTATTGTCCCAGGGCTCTTGTGTTCGTGGGCCATATGGACTCCACATCTGGCGACCAGTCCATGTTCTTTTGGGGGGAAAAAACGAAACTTCCTTTGAGGGACTATACAAATACATTTCTGTAGAATATCCTACTGCCCATGTCTGCAAATATCTGGGTCCGAAATTAAATGGATAAAGCTGAAGTTATATTACTTTTCAAAGATAACAGTAACTAGATTGGACACAATAGAAATTAGCGCTTTTAATTTTTTGGCACTAGTTCTTTTCTTCCAGCATATTACTTGCAGTGATCTCCCTTTGATGTTTTGACATATCTCTGAAATCATGATTAAATATGGTAACCAGAACTAGTACTGACTTGTGCTGGGCAAGTCATTTGGAACCAATAATATAAGGGGAAAAAATGCTATTTGCAATAGTTCTTCCACTTTTAATGAATTTAATTGGTGTTAAAGTTCTAAGGTTTTTTTCCCCCAGAACTGTCATTAAAATAGTTATTATAGTAAGTTTATTAAGCCAAATAAAAACTTCAAAATAAAAAATAATTTAAAGATGTTATTGGCAAAATTTTATCACTTAATGTTTTTAAAATTTATCATAGACACATATCCACCGTCCCATGGTTAAGAATTATAATTAAGCTTTTTGGCAACCACTCATATTGGAGTGCTTTGCAGTTATACAAAAATAATTTCTTCTAGCAAAGCTTAAAGAAGAGTGTTGGAGCACAGAAATGTGCAGTGCTTTTCCCCAGGCTACACACTGTGTTGGTGACACGCCAGGATTCTATATTTCAAAACCAGGATTTTTATTCTTTTCTTAACTCATTCAGTCATGTTGCTTCTCTTACTGTTTTAGAACATGATTAAAATTTGTACCATTTTCCTGTGTTAAAGAAACAAGGGGGGAGGGCAGGTAAAGGGGAAAGACATAATCCAGATGAGATGGTTATATAGGAACAGATTTTCAAAGTGTTAACTGATGTTATGAAAAGCTGTTTTAGTAATAAGCCTAATGGGAAAACAATGTGGTCAGGAAACTCGTCCTGAAATTTGACTCTTTCAAAGTAATAATGTCAGGTACACCAGGAACAAAGGACACAGTTAACAGAATCAGTCCCATGTGTTGCTAAACATAGGTTTTGTTGTCGTTCCTCTGCTGCCTCTTCTTGTAGCCTCCATGGTGCTTGATGGTGTTCAGGGACTGGAAATGTCACCAGCTGTACCAGAGCTGCTGGTTTTTCCCTATTCCTCGCTTCCTAATCACTGTCTTACAGCAACATTAACCTTGTTCTACTTTCCTCCAATTTGTCTCCTGTCAATGCCATTTTAATCTTAACCTGATTTTTCTTTTCTAGTACCGTAGTCTTGATTTGAAATTTATGTGTGTGATAAGTAAAAAAACTAAGCAAGCTATCAATGCAATCGTATTCTGAAAATTTTATCCATAATGTGGACAATATCCTTTAGAGGGGAATTCATGCTGCAAATCACTATTGGAGAGGGAGTTGGAGATGGGGAGGCATAAGCGTTCCCAACTGTGGTCGTGTTACCAAGAATAAGTAGTTATTAGCAAAGTCTTTTTAATATAAGGTTTGCATTAAGGGTGGTTTTAGCTTAATTTTGTAATTTTTATTATGAGTCAAGATCTTGGTGAAACTAAGAATGCGTGGGATTATTTAGCCTCAGTAGACAAGGACTCCTGTGAATGGGAGTCAAAGGGCCTGATTTTCAGTCATTAAATCCTTTTCTCCTTGATTTCTTCATTAATCAGTTGAGATAGTATTTTCTTTTCTCCTTTCCTGGAGGAGATTCTGTAATGATCAATCATTACCTTACTTTTAAGTCTCTAAGAAGAGTTTTTTGGCCTTTCTGAACCCTGTTTTCCTTAGTTTTGTAATTGGGATAGCATTTGGGTAGTTCTGGGCATTAGAGGTAATGTACATACTACACTAGGCACAGTGCCTGACAGGTCATGGGCACTCAGAATATAGATTTGACCATTGCCGTTACTCCTGTTACTCCTGCTTCTCTGCTGCTTACTCGTTGCAGTTACTCCAGTTACTCTGTGCTTATTGCCTCCTATTTACCAGTATTTTTTTAATGCTAGTTCTTTTCTATGATTGAAATAAGCATCATCATATAGATGAGATTCATTTCTACCACTTCCTGCATAGGAAATTTTGTTTTGCTCTATTGAAAGGAAAGAGAAGATAGTATTTCAAATATCCCTGCATGTAATTTGAATTAGGGCTTCAAATTTTATTATTTGAGTAAAGTTTATTTATTTTCTTAGAGGAATTCCTCTTCCCTTAGACTCTCAACAGCAGAATCAATCAGAACTAGATGGAGTCTTTAAGGCTCTTGTTATGTATGTGAAACCTTGTATGTGACCTCTGAATCATCAAAGATATTGTTATAGATACTAAGGTGGTATTACTAACTACTTTAATTGTATCTAATGCTATCAAACTCTGTGTGTGTGTGTACATTTACATGGTCTTGGAATAATTCAATACATGACCACATTTCATATAAGAATATTCTTTGTATTTCTGATAAATTGTTAGAATATATTAACACATAGATACACAGAAATTACTCAGTTACTTATTTCAACGAATAATAATTGAATGCCTATTATGTGACTGATAGTTATTATCCCATGTGGTAGGAATAGAGCAGTGAATATTATAGAGTCCCTGCCTTCCTAGAACTTACAGTCTAGTTAAGAAAACAGATGGTAAACAAAGCTACAAATATATAAAGCAAGTCAGGGTTAGTAAGTGTATATGATAATGAGCTTATAAACCGATCAGGTTGTCTGTTGCATCTGTTCCATTGGTTGGTGCCCCTGCTGTACTGGCTCTGCAATAATTTGAGTGTCACTGCTGGTGATCAGCGCTGTGATGAAAAATAAAGCTGGGTCATGGGATAATAAGCAACAGGGAGTGGGGAAGCTGTCACATACAGTGTGGTCAGGGTCGGACATTTCTGAAGAAGTGACATTTGAGTGGAGACCTGAATGAAGAGAGGAAGTGGGCCATGAGGTCATCTGAGGGGAGAGTGCTCTAGGCAGAGGCAGTAGCAAGGACAATCTGAGGCAGGTTAGAGGCCACTGCTGGAGAGTGAGTGTTGGGTTGTGGGTGGATGAGCTCAGAGGTGTGATGGGGATGATGGCTGGGCAGCGTTTGAGGTTTTGTAGGCTCTGGTAGTAGTGATGGTGGTGGTGGTAGTAACCATTGTTATTGTTATCATTTATATTTTTTGATCTTAGTATGTCTTAACATAATGTTAAACATTAAAAAAAAAAGCCATATGGCATTATTAGTTGGATAAATGAGAAAACTTGGAGAACTCTTCGAAGCAAAATTCCACTTGTACTTTTTTATGCTGTATTTGCCTGTACGTCTTAATTCTTGAGTTTACTTTTAGCTTGAACTAGTATGAAGCTTTTGTGCATGAACATTTAAGAGTTTTTACAAAAGAGCTTTTCACAGAGCCTGACTGAAAGCAAGTAGACTTTGGAGGTCACACTCACTCTGGTTTTAATTTCAGATCCTTTTTTGTATTAAAAATCAGGTCCCTGAAGAGAAATTAATCAAGTCAGAGGCATTTTTTTCCTTACTTTATTCCAAAGAAAGGTTTGGAGTTCTTGTTTTGGCACTGTGCATCTCCAAGAAGAATTTTTTTCCTATACACCTGCAGCAATAAAACATGAAGGGATAAAGATCTTGAGTTGTATCTTTACTCATCATCTCTTTTTTGCTTATGCTAGAGACAATATCTAAGGTCTTACATGCAACCAGGTTGTCTTTCGACATTAAGCTTTGTAAAAAGGTAGTGCTTTTTACATTACACCTACTAAATAATTTTAATCATCATTGCTAGGAAGTATTTATGTGTACCATATGCATTTACACACACTTCATTTATCAGTATTATAGAAGTGTTTCAATATTTTAACAACTAGAACAGCCATACTGATATATACAGGCTGAATATTTTCCTTGGCTGCCTGTCTGCCTGCACCTACTTAACTGGTTTTCGATCATGTGTAGAGTTTTTCTTTTTTAAATTAACCATATTTGCTAACAAGATAGAAGAAGTAAAATGTGCTGGTTAAAAAAAAATTGTGATGTAATTATTGTGAATGAGTTTAGGTTCACTTGTAAAGCAGCATTTGAATGGTTCATTTGGTTTCCTTTTAAAAACTACCATCATTTCAAGAGAAAAAATGGTTCTGTGTAGCAATTGTATAAAAATAAGTACTTCAAACTCCATTTATAATATGAACAGTTCTCCTCGCACCTTAATGAATATTAGCCATTTGTTTACAATTCTTTTCCCTTCTACCCCAACTCACATTCTCCCTCTCTTTGTCTCTCTTTCTCTCTCATCCTCTCCTTAGTATTTTATTATGCTGTTCTTTGTTCATGTGCAAATAGGTTTTTGCTTTCTTTTAATTTTGATTCTCTCTCCAACCTGTCCCGAACTGTGTTGTTGATTTGGGAGGTGAGATAGACAAATACTTGCTGACTGGGTCACTGCTTTCATCAAGGTTATATCAGCTTGGATACACTGACGGTTGCCCCGTTGTAAATACACTTCCCACATTTTGTATTGTGTTTACTCTTGCAAGTCCTGTTTTTGTTTTTGTTTTTTTATAAGCTATCATATGTGGTTAACTTTACCAACTTTGGGGAAGGAAAGGCGCATTTGGTTTTGAAGGGAGAATGTTTTTCCAGCGGTGAATTCTATTAAGTTCTGAAATTTTTTTTCCCAGCAAAAAAAGACTTGCCATATGGACCTCAGTCATTTAAAATTCAGCTAGAGGACATTTGGCTTGGGAGTATACCACTCATCCAATATTATAAGGCAACTGAATAGGGGAAGGAAAAGTGAAGATGAAGGAGTAAAACCCTAAGTAGAATTTAGTCTTGTTAAGCCTAAAATTAAACTCTTTAGTTGGCACTTTTGGACTTTCAGCACATGGTCTAACATGGTACATCGCAAACAATTTGGTCACAGGACCCCTTTACATTCTTGAACATTATTGTGGACTCCCAAGAGCTTTTGTTTATATGGGTTATAGCTATTTGATGTTAACCATCTTAGAAATTAAAACAGAAATTTAAAAAATAATTATTAAATCATTAAAAAGAATAATAAATGTTATTCATTAAAATACCAGTAATAAATATGTTATGTATGTTAACATAAATAATGCATTTTTTTCATGAAAAATAGCTATATGTTTTAAAACAGAATTATTTAGTGAGAAGAGGGGCATTGTTTTACATTTTACAAATCTCTTCAATGCTGGGCTTAATAGAAGGCAGATGGATTCTCCTATCTGCTTCTGCATTCAATCTGTTGTCATATCACACATCACAAAACTTCTGGAGAACTTCACTGTGTGCTCCTGAGAGAATGAGAATGAAAAAGGCAAACAATTTCTTAGTATTATTATGAAAATAATTTTGACCTCACGGACCCCCTGGAAAGGTCCCCCAGCGGTTACCTGACCATAATTTGAGAAGTTTTGGCCTAAATAAATCTTTCCAGGCACACTCTTGTGTTAACCTCCACCGCAGCCTCTTTGTATCAACACTTCAGCCTGTCCTTCCAATCCCCCCCAACCTGTGCTCCTAGCTGCCCACAGTTTAGAGACCAGAATCTTAAGCGTTAGAGTCAAGTAGAGTCTACCCAGTACAGAAGTCTATTATGGGAAGGTTCTTTAACTCAAGATATTATAAAAATATCAAAAGGGTCAATTGAGAATGAGTGAACCCACTTTCTGAAATTAAAACTATACCTGAAGTGGTCTTATCCATGGTGATCACTGCCAGAAGATGATTGGTTAATTGAAAAAGCAACTAAAAAAAGAGAATCATAAAAAAGATACATATTAGGTTACTAAGTATGAAATGTCCAATTTCCTTAAGTACTAAGTTTGACAGTTGGTATCTCTGACATTTCACTTTGACAATTCTTGTTTTATTTTTATTGTGAAGGTACATCCTCAGTGTTGCAAATGCATATTTTGGCTTGTGATTATCTTTCAAATTTTTTTAGAGCAATTTTTGTGAAACCATGGATAAGTCAAAAATTAGTGTTATTTTCAAATATGAGTTCCGTCATGAAACCAATGCAGTGCAGACAGCTTGAAATATCAACAAAGTGTTTGGGAAGAATGTGGCTGATGAACGCACAGTACCTTGATGGTTTGAGAGGTTCCGTTCTGGTGATTTTAATCTTCAAAATGAGCCACATGGACAACCTGAGACTAAGGTGGATAATGATGAGCTGAAAGTGATTCCATCTTAACCTACAAGTGAATTCGCAGCAAGGTTTGACGTTACTATTCTAACAATATTGGACCGTGTGAAACAAATCGGCAAGGTAAAGAAGCTGGATAGATGGGTTCCGCATGAATTAAACGAACATCAGAAGAGAAATCATCTTGAAGCTTGCCTTTCTTTGCTGTCACGACATAAAGGCAAACCATTTCTACACCATATTGTTATGTGTGATGAAAAATGGATTCTTTTTGACAATTGCAAGCATTCAGCATAACGGTTGGATAAAGATGAAGTGCCGAGATTGAGTCTATTAGGAACTATATAGGTCATAATGTAGATTACATTCATGCCATTAAGACAGAATGTACTTTAATCTACATTTATCCCTCAGCAATAAAGAGGATTTGATTTGAACACATTTTTCCCAAACCAGAGCCTCTACCTCATAGAGGAAAACTTCTTTTGATTGTTAGCGAGTTCTTATCCTGTCTCACGACTTTTCAAACAGGAAGCCCCAATCTTCTTTCTAGAAACAGATTATTCTTTTACCTTAAGTAGAGGAAAAACTCTGTTATGAGTTATAGACACAGTGCTTACATTTTCTCTTTCAAGTCTGATTATATCAGGAGGCCACAGTAATTTTTTTCATTTATAATCCACTTTAATAGTTCACAGTTTTCAGAGATTCACATTCCTTGTACTTCTTGCATTCTTCAGTGAGATTTTTGTTAAGGGTGAATTTGGAGGTGGAAGGGTGGGAAAAGGGTCAGGAACAGTTGCTAGGTAGCGATTAAGATGAGCTTCTATTACAATGACTCTAGGGTTGACTCAGTTTCTTATATCCCGGTTTAGAGGATCAAGTGCAGAATAATCACTCACCCCTAGGAAGAAGTATTATTATATGACTACAAGCTGTATTTCTGATTTTGACCAATGATCTCAGTGCTATGGACTGAACTGTGTCTCACCGAAATTCATCTGCTGAAGTCCTAACTCCCAATGTGATAGTATTTAGAGATGGGGCCTTTGGGATATAATTAAGTTTAGATGAATTCATGAGGGTGAGATCCTTCTGATGGGATTAGTACCCTTAAAAGAAGAGATATCAGAGAGCTTATATTCTCTTTCTCTCTCTCTCTCTTCTCTTCTCTCTCTCCTCTCTCCTTCTCGTCCTCCCTCCCTTCTTGCACTCTCTGCCACGTGAGGACATAGCAAGAAGGCATCCAGCAAGGGAGCTCTCACCAGAGTCTGACCATGCTGACATCCTGATCTCACACTTTGAGCCTCTAGAACTGCAAGAAAATAAATTTCTGTTGTTTAAGCCACCCAGTCTATGTCACTACTTTAGTGATGTTTGAGTATCTGCTGGTATTTTACTACGAGCTGATTGAGCTGACTAATATACTCAGATTTTCTGTCATTGGTCATACAGGAGGCAGCCTGGCTTCAACCCATCCACACTCTGGAAATACGTCCTAGGGAGACATTTTCTCTCACCAACCAGTTCTCCAATTCTCTGAAAACCAACCGGGTATCCAGTAATTGAATTCATTTCTGACACTACCTACCTGGCATTAGTGTCAGATCGCTCAAATTAAAGGAGTTCAGTCCCACAAGACTGCCCCTACTTCAGATGCCAGTTGTAAGTCTTAGGCCTCCCCTACTTCTGACTATCAGGCTTTAAATTGGGGGTTCCCCCATCTCCTCCTCAGGTTCCATGTCCCCTGGTTTGTTCTAAAGAATGTAACTCAGGAACAGCCAAGGAGAGGAGATGAATAGGGCAGGGCATGGGGGCAGGGGGCTTCCAGGCCCTCTCTGGGGGCCATGCCACCCTCCCGACACACCTGTGTGTTCACCAGCTCATCACATCTGGTTGTTAAGAGTTTGTGTAGAGCTCAATCTCCAGGCCTGGCCCTCTCATAGGTCTGTGCGTGGGGCTGAAAGCTCCAACCTCTAATCACTTGGTCTTTCTGGTGACAAGCCCCACGCTGAGGCTATCTAGGGCCCCTCCCCTAAATTATTTCATTAGCATAAATTCAGATGTGATCAAAGGGGCTAGTTATGAATAACAAAAGATACTCATCACTTAGGCAGTTCTGAGGGTTTGGGGAACTCTTTGCCAGGAACCAGGGACAAGGACCACACAACCCAAAGCTCATACTTTACTGTTTGTGTTGATCTTCTCACTCATTCAGCAGATTTATCAAGAAGGAAGGGAGTCAAGAAAGTAAATAAGCATTTATGTAGTATGTCAGGATGCTTTTTGACTTCATATGACAGAGAAATGACTTAAATAATAAGGAAAGCACATTATTACTAGAAGAAGATGCCATCCCCTTTTCCATCACAAATGCCATCATCTGGAGATGAAAAAAGTGCTCACCTTTGGAGGGCCTGAGTGGTTACATCCGCTTTGCTACAGAGGAACCTTGGTCCCTTGAACTACTTAAAACAACTTTGTCAGGGATATTTTGGCTGGCGAGAAAGTAATTAGAAGATGGGACCATTTTACATACTCTTCAGATGACCCAGAGTTTCAAACAGATGTTTCAGGAAAATGTGTACCTGGTGCTCTTCCATTAGCCAATTGCTTTGTTGTAACTGTCACAAGCTCTTTTGGACAGTAATTAGGAAGAATTATGGTCCATCTGGTAACTCCAGTGTACATTGTTTAGCTCAATTTGAGGGAAATTTGATGATAATTACAGGCCTAGTTTTTCTGTTAAGTCTTGAAAAAGGAACCCATCATAACAGTTGAGAAAACCTTGGTGACAAGGCAGAGAGGTACAGACCACGTTCTCTTAGAAGCGTACACAGGAGGATCTTGTAGGATCTTTAAACGAGCACTGTGTACACACACACACACACACACCCCCCACATAAAACTAAAAAACCCCAACTTCAAAACAACTTAAACAAAAATCGACAAGTACAGAGAGTATAATATATAATAATAAGAGTACAAGAAACCCTAACAAACTTGAAGAACTGAAATTTAAATTTATAGCATTTAAACATTGCATAAATTCTTGCTGGCTTCTTAATGATATTTCAACAATGTTTTGGTATTCTTAGGATCCTTTTGTACATTTTAAAATATTAGCTTATATGTCTATACAGCAATAGTTTTCGTATTGAATTTTTCAGAATTATTAGATCGGAAAAAAATTTTTGTTTGAATTTTGTAACACCCCACTCTTCAAGCAAGCAAGCAAACAAGCCTTGAGTTGAAATTAAAGACAAAGATAAACAAAAATACTTGCCCAAGGCTATATGAGGTTTGATTCTTTTAAAGTCAAATACAATAATTACTATCTCGTTTAGTGACGTTAAGGCTTTCAAGTATTAAATAAATGTTTCAATACTCATATTTACAGAATTAAGAGAAATCTATATGGATTACCATTATGTATGACAAAAAAAACATTACTATTATGTATCTGTACGTTTTATTCTTGGGACCTGGCAAAGACTTTGCTTTTTCCTCTGCAAAGTCCTAAAACTCTGTAAGTCATTGGAAGCCAAGCATTCAATACACTCAGTTTCAGTTTCCATACTTCCTAGCAGGCCAGCCAAGGCCCATCTTAGGCAGATGGAAAGAAAAGGTTTATTTCTGGAAAATAAGACATTCTTGTAGTTGTAAATATTTTTTTACCCCATATTTTTAAAATTAACATCTAATTAGCATGGGTCACATTGACTTGTGTTTATAAACCAGCTCTGCATTTCATTTTAGATCAAGATGAAATAAATATTCATTCTTTTTTTTTCCATCTCCTAATGTGATATTATATTTACAATAAAGAACATCTGGATATTTGCAATTAGAAAAGTCTTCATGCTTTTGAAGTATGACATTCAATAAATAGTTCTCCTTCTACTAGTAAGCATCAATCAGCGTGTCTCAGATATTTGGATGGATTTTTAAAATAAAAAGCATTTGCCTTTTGTATCCTTCAAGACATCTTGCATGATGTCTGGGGGATGGGCATGCTTGTCAGGTGGTGCAAAGGCAATTTATGTAACCAAAGTGTTTGTACCCCCATAGTACTCTGAAACAGAAAAAAATGAAATAAAATTAAAAATTAAAAAAAAAGACACCTTCACATTATAGATAGGTGGTAAAAAAGCAGGTTGGGCTTCAGGGAAAAAATTTGAAATTTTGTAATGAATGAGGGTAATTATGCCAACATGGTTAAATCTTAATGAAGAATAATGGCCCTTGTTCCTCCTTTGGTCTGGCCTTGCGTCCTTTCAGGTGTGAGCATGATGTTGCAATACTGCCCCCTGCTGTGAAACTGGGCTTGGCCTTTCCAAAGAAGCATCAGGAGAAAAACAGAAGAAACTATCAGACGGCTGGGACAAGGAGATCTCCTTTCATTTGGCACTTTAAAAGCATGTTCTGATGAACAGTTCAGGCCACTTCAGTGCAGAAATCTAGGACAGTAGTGTAACACATACTTTTGTTTCTCAATTTGTTTTCTTTTGAATTAATGTCATCGCTGCTCTGTTCTTTTGAGTTAAGCAGAGGAAACTTTTCCTCCCTCGACATGCTCGAGGGTGATGGATCTTACTCTGGGTTTTGTGAATGTGTTTTTGTTTTAATTAGTGTTGGTTTCAAGGAATTTTGCATCTTTGAAAAAAGCACAGAGGGCATCTTTGAGGGCGGGTAAAGAATGATGCTTTTGTCTGTCTTCAGTGTGGCTTTGGTATTTTTAATAATAGGAACGAATCCTGTAAAGTATATCAAGCCAACCACTCACATCTTGCAGTTCATCCAGTCTTAAATCTAACTGTCTGTAAACAGCTTTGTCTTCTTTTGCGTTGAGTAAAACTATAAATTTAAGTGAAGAAGGCTTTGGCATGATTCAGGCTGTTTTATTTTTTTGTGTGTGTGAAAAGTTGAATTCTACCTCCTCCCTATTTTTATGGGCATTGCTTTAACAAAATGATTTTGATGACATTTCTTTTGCCAATGCATATTTTCTGACATTAAAAAACAAATCAAAAGCCACTTATCATATGAATCATTGTTAAAGTCAGCAGTAATCCACTGTGTAAAATCTCCCTGTAAAGGCGCAGAGGCTGGGGGCTTAAACCTGGAGCACATTAAATTAGTTCCAGTCTCTCGCGAATGGGTTTCGGCTGGCTTGCTTAGGCAGGCAAAACGGAAACAGGCAGTTTATAACAAGAAGGCTGCTTTAGAAACCAGGGGGTTCATTGGAGAAAGATTTATATCCCCCACTTATATAAACATTACAAATGTGGACTGCAAGTAGGAGGGAAACCTTTATCGAAATCTCTTGAAGAGCTTTTTCATTGTGAGTGAAACGGACGGCGTACGCTGTTGTTTGAAGACATGCCAACGTTTCGACAATCATCTTTTTCACTGCTTTGCCTGATTAAAATGTAGCATCGTGAAGACTAACCAGACCACCTACTTTTAATTTATTTTCGTGATGAGACTGTGTTGGCATCAAAAGTGGAGCCAAAACACTCTGTGCCAGAGGAGAAAATTATCATTGCAGGATTTTTAAAAAGACAATGTAATTACATAAAGTCTTGAGGTAATGGAATCTGGACATCAGTTTATATCACCTCCTGATTTAAAACGATTTTTATATATAAACACTATCCTAGATATGATGTTGTCTTTAGGATTGTAATAGAACACAGATGAGCCTCGATGTATTTGGTCCAATAACATGAGAAAGGCTGAAAGGAAAGATTACCATTTGAGATTAGCATAGCTATTTATTTGATATTTCACATATGGTGATTTTTAAGTCCATGAGCTAAATATCTGTTTTCCTCTCCTTTGGTTTTTATCTCATTTTTAATATCTTGAAAATTTCCTTAGAAATATACTTTCCTTTGCCCCAAATATGTCTTAACAGGGCACTGAGACCAAAGTACCTTTTTTTCTTCATGCTTGTTAACAGTAGCTAGTCTTCGGTGGTTTCGGTCACAATCCGGGTGGTACTGAGTTAGTTTTTCTTAGGATTTCTTCAATTTGTCTGGAAGATAGCATAACCGCTTTTAGCATTCTCAGCTGGTTCCAAATGTAAGCTTATTTAAAATGCATCTTAAAAATCAGGGCTGATAATAAGAAGACACATGGTGAAAGCATTTGAAGGACGCAACACAAAACTAGGACCTGTAGAGTATGAGGGTTAAAATCTCAGGGAGCTCTGACCAGAAGGGTCACCTTGGGCTATTTGCCTACCAGATCTATTTGCCTTGACTGCAATTAGAGGTAAAGGTAGATTTCTGAAAAGGAATATAATTCATTTGACTTCGCCAGGTGTGCAGAAATGAAAGGTGTGAATAGGTACAATGTTAAAAAAATCGGTGAAGTCTAATCTGTCTGACTAATAACATAATACTACCACTAATAATTTTAGTGGGTCTGATTTATAAGTTCTTTTTATATGCTATGCGCCATGCTAAGTGCTTTACATACATCATCATTTTTTATCCTTGCAATGACTCAGTTTTTAAAATGAGGAAGCTGGGGTACAGAGGCTTGGGTGACATGCTCAGGTCACACCACTGGCGGTGGCAGAGCTGGTCATTGTAACCAGCCATTCTGACCTTAGAACCCATGCTTGCCTGCTTAACCACTGCGTGATATATACTGATTTCTGTTTTTAACTCCACTGGGATTTCCAAATCACATCTGTAACCTATAATCCTGTTAATGTCCAACCCTGTCCAATTTAGGTCCATTGACTTTTTATCAGCAGTGTATCTGTACCTACAGCCATGATGCTCATATGTGTGGCCCTGAACAAGAGAATAAACTCTTTTGTGTTGTGTCCTGGGTTGGAGGCAGAAGGGATACAGAGTGACTTGTGTCAGAGGTCATCAGGTAGTGATGAGAAGAACTCTTTGGTAAAGGAGGGTGGTACTTTGTGCAGAAGGATTAAGATGAAGGATGGTTCTTGTTAATCTGCAGCTAATCTGTGATCCGTCCCTCCAAACAATTAAGTTATGGCAAATCTGTATTATTTTCTAATGAGAGAATTCTGCTGTGGAAGGCCTCTAGTTTCAAAGATAAATTGACCTAAAGTTGAAGACAGCAGAGTGCAGAGGTTTTTTTTTTTTTTTTGGATACAGCGTCTCACTCTGTTGCCTGGGCTAGAGTGCAGTGGCATCATCATAGCTCACTGCAACCTCAAACTCCTGGCTCAAGCAATTCTCGTGCCTCAGCCTCCTTAGTAGCTGGGACTACAGGAGCATGCCACCACACCCAGCTAATTTTTCTTTTTTCTTTGTAGACATGGAGTCTCACTCATGCACAGGTTGGTCCTTAACCCCTGGCCTCAACTGATCCTCCAGCCTCAGCCTCCCAAAGTGCTAGGATTATAGGCATGAGTCACCGTGCATGGCCAGCAGAGTTCTTAATTATTTACATTACATTAATTTATATTTAATCATTTACTAGTTCCTTGGTTGAATAAAATTTAGTTTTTTGAGAAGTTTTACTTATGTTCATCTGTAATATAAAGAAAAGAATATTTATGTTATTATAATGGTTTTTCATAATGAATAGCAGTCAGTCTTCAAAAGTGAGGCACAGGCCGGGCACAGTAGCTCACGCCTGTAATCCTAGCACTCTGGGAGGCCGAGGCGGGTGGATGGTTTGAGCTCAGGAGTTCGAGACCAACCTGAGCAAGAGCGAGACCCCCGTCTCTACTAAAAATAGAAAGAAATTAAATAGACAACTAAAAATATATATAGAAAAAATTTGCTGGGCATGGTGGCACATGCCTGTAGTCCCAGCTACTTGGGAGGCTGAGGCAGGAGGATTGCTTGAGCCCAGGAGTTTGAGGTTGCTGTGAGCTAGGCTGACATCACGGCACTCTAGCCTGGGCAAAAAAAAAAAAATGAGGCACAAACGTAGCACTTCAATAACTTATATAATTATAGGTTCTAAAGAGATTTTGATAGATTGTAGTGAGTTTCTTCTTTATATTTCACAAGTGGAATAAGCATTGACCAAAAGAAAGTAAATCTCAAAGGTATAAACTAATCTAGCGGTAGTAGTAGTTGACAAGAGGAAGCAAAGGAAAAAATACTACTCTTGCTAGTATGTTCACCTGTGAGATAAAAGGTATGGTCTATAGTTGATGGAAGAAGAAAACAAAAGTGTAACTATAGTATTTAATATTAAGAAGGTAATCAATAGAGAAACCAAAGTTATATAAATGTGTGTTATCTGTATGTGTGTGGTTTGTGTGTGTGGGTTAGGGATTCATGTAAGCTAAATTCTAATCTATCATAATAGAAAGTCCATAGAAAATGTCAAAAAGTGATTTATAAAAGAAGTGGTATAATTATAACACGTTATTTGGTGACTTGATGCTTATTGCCAGAGAAACCAAAATTCACGTAGCAAAGATACAGAATCGACCTAAGTGTCCATCAGTGGATGAATGGATACAGGAAATGTGGTGTATACACACAGTGGGATACTATTCAGCCATAAAAAGAATGAAATCATGTCTCTGTCTTCCAACATAGATGGAACTGGAGGACATTATCTTACGTGAAACAACTCAGACACAGAAAGTCAAATGCCACACGTTCTCACTTACAAGTGGGAGCTAAATGATGTGTACACATGGGCATGGAGTGGGGAATGACAGACACTGGAGACGGGGAAGGGTGGGAGGGTGGATGGGGGTGGGAAATAAGAAACTCCTTAATGGGTACAATGTACATTATTCAGGTTATGGAGACAATAAAAGCCCAGACTTCACCACTGCACAATATATCCATGTAACAAAATTGTACTTGTATTCCTTCAATTTGCACAAATAAAAAAAGAAAGAAAAAACAAAACAAAAAATCAACCCAAGTGATTTCCTCTGAGGAGTAGGAGCAGACTTGGGAAGGGGTGAGGTAGGAGGCTGTTGCTTTTCCTTGTAAAGCATTCTGTACTATTTGAATCAAATCTTGAGCCATGTTCATGTTTTACTTTGATAAGAATAGAAGTTTTAAAAGACAGTTATAGAAACAGAATACTCAAGCTCTACATTTTAAAAAAGGCAAGAAAAAATAATCCCTTCACGTACCCCATTTTACTCTTCTTTGCCCCCTTAAGCAGAGGTCTGGAAAATTATGTAGAATTCGGTGTATACGTAGCTGCTTTGGGTTTTGTTTAGTCTCGAAAGTTCCCTTTTTTTGGTAAGATGAAGGTTTCCAGAGAAGACATTTTTCGTAATCTGTTTGCTTAATTAGGCCAGGTTTTTTGATGACTGAATAAACCTGACCAATGACCTGTGGACCATTTTGATTAATTTTCAGTCCAAAATTATTGAGGTCCTTAGATTTAAGTGATGGATGTAGTGACAGGATGCCTCAAGGACTTTTTAGATTATTTTCGTCTCTTTGTTACTGTTACCAGAATATACTTGCACTCTGTAGGTCTGTTTCTTTGTAACAGATAATCACAGCAACCTTGACTGTCTGGAATCTTAAAGCTGGTTACCCACTTATGGAATCCTGTTATGTTCTCTGTGGAGGCAGCGGTAATCCCAGCTCATTACATACATTTTAATATCAGCATTTGTCTTAGTTTCCTTTGCAGACTATTTTTACTCATTTTTTACATTGTCATTATTAGATAGAATTTTCTGGTCATATATACTGTTCCTGAAAACTTTATTTGGCTAAATTTATTTGACCTTAAACATATCTTTAGTTCTCAGGAAATTTAGTCATTTCCCAATTTAGAAATCTGACAAGTGAGATGTTATTTATGCTGACATATTTTCTAAAATAAAGACACTGTTTTTAATATGCATATTTTAACATTTCCTGAGTAATCTTAGGCTTAATAATTTATCTTGTGCCATTAACCATGAATAGATAATCAAACTTTCTCAATGCACCACCCTTTAAGATTTGTATAAGATGCTGTTGTTTTATAATGTTTTTACAATGTGCTATCTTACCGAAAGATTAGCATTTACTGTATAGTGACACTTCTATGAACTTTTACATCCATTATCCCACTTAGTCATGACAGCTGTGAGGAAGGCAGAGGAGGAATCACCATGCCCATTTCATAGATAAGAGGAGAGAGGATGAGTGACTTGCACGCAGTCACACAGTGAGTGGGCGAGGAATGACAATTCAGTTCTGACCTCGACTCCATGTTACTCTGAAGTAGGATTTAAATCTAGTGCAGAAGCAGCCAAGGGCTTAATGAGACAAACAGCAGAATGCAGGGAGTTCAGGGTTTATGCTTACCAGCAGTAAGAAATATGCTTGTGAACAATCTTGGAGTACGCAGAGCAGGGCTTTCAAACTCTTTCGGGCCAAGCAGGCCATAGCAACAAGACAAGAGGGGTCATGGGGACAGTGGTGAGCCTGAAAACGGGTGCCCAGTCTCAGGGGGCAACTGTTCTTTAGCTCCTCTTTTTATCCAGCAGTTCAGCCTCAGTGTTGCTTGAAGTGATGGTGTTTGGCGGTGGGGCCTTTGAGAGAGAATTAATTTCAGATGAGACCGTGAGGGTGGGGTCCTCTTGATGGAATTAGTGCCCTTGTAAGAAGAGGCCAGACAGCGTGCATGCTCATGTCCTCTCTCTCTCTCTGTCTCTACTGTGTGAGGATGCAGCAACAAGGCAGCGACGTCCGTACGCTGGACAGAGGGCCTCAGCAGAGCCCGGCCATACTGGAACCCTGCTCTCAGAGTCCCCAGCTTCTAGAACTGTTTTAAGCAAATGTCTGTTGTTTAAGCTCGGCGGTCTATGGATTTTTGTTGTAGCAGCCCAAGCTGACTAAGACAGGTTGATTAGTTGGGGATGGAGGGGACAGCCACCTAACCTCCCTTGTCCCCATATTTACTGCCTCTTTGATTTAATGTGACAGAAAACTATTAATAAATCAGATAGTGATGAATGGCTTCAGACTTGGTTAGATCCAGCTTTTAAAACTAGTTTATCAATAGTCTTTTTCTCTGTTTCTTAGTTCCACTCCGTTCATCATTGGTCTCATTTTTCCATGGGCTCTTTCCAAGTGATGGCAAAGCTGTCCCCAGCAGCAATATGGTCATATTCTTTCAGCATGAAGCTCGGCTAGAAAGAACGTGCTTCTTTCCCAGAAGCGCAAAGAAAAGTTTTAAGGCCGATGATGCTTGTCCCCATTGGGCCTGCTTTGGCCAAGTGCTTGATGAGTATTCGTTCTGTCTACATTCCTGGGTTACCTGTCAAGCCCTGAAGTTAGGAAGTGAGGTGAGCCCCACCATATGAGCCCCAATGTGAGAGGTGGTCCCCAAGAGGAAAACCTGGTGCTGTCATGCAGAGAGGGGGCAATGGATGCTGGGCAGGAAAAACAGGTGGGTCAGACAATGGATAGACAATTTAAGCAGTAATTTGCTTGGTCCCATTTTTTTTTTTTTTTTAGCACTTTGTATTCAAGATTTATTTTACTAGATGAAATGAAGGCTCTTCAACTGGATCTATTCTCTCACTGGTTTTAAAAAGGCACAAGGTAGTAGACTGCTCTCAAAGCTATAATACCATGGCCCTCGCTACTCTGTACTTTTGGGCTCTTTGTTCAGCAGTAGTTGTAAGAATGAAGGAATGTACAGTCTAATAACACAGTGATGTGCCTGCTCCTTCCTCGCCAGGTGGGGAGGAAGGGGCTGAAGATGGGCCTTTCCTAGATTTATTATGAAGTTAGAAAGCCACTGAATATACACACGCACGCCATTTTTGAAGCATCAGGACTTTTTCCTCATGCCTGTTTCCAGAGTGGTTGAACTGATTTTTTTTCTCTTAGCTGTGACCAAGCATTTGAACTGTCAGCCAAAAGCTTCCTTTAAATTTGCAGAAAGCAATGAGTTATAGCATAGATAAACACACACTGGAAGTGTTTCTAGAACTATAACCATACAGATCACTAAATCTTCCATAATTAATGTTTGTTTTTGTTTTTTCTTTTTGCTGCTGAGTAAGCATGAGATTAAGGTTTTAGCTTTATCCAGTACTGCTTAGTTTTCTTTTTTTCTAATGCTATTTAACCATTAACCGTATGATGTTCCCTTGAGTTGTTTTTGGTATTTGTTGAACTTTTCCATTGACCTACTTGAACTGCTTATATACCCATAGAACCTGTGGGCTGAAGCTCATTATTCTGTAACTTTCCTAAGGAGCACAGTGCAGCCCCCATTGAAGATATATTCTAGTGTCAGGGATATCTGAATGATGGGCAAGACTATCTCTTAATGTTTAATTTTTCCTTTTGGAAAAGATAATTTTTATAATTTTCTTAATTACAAAAATATGTTTATTATAAAAAATTTAGCAAGTGTTATAACTTTCCAAAGTCACCTATAATTTCATTATCTAGAAGTAATCAATGTTAGCATTTTGGTATGTTTCCTTTTAGATATTTTTTATGTATATGTATATACATATACCCAAATCTACACACATTTTGTTATTGTTGCTTTATTGAAAATGGGACCATATAATAATGCTATTCTAGTGTTCGCTTTTTCATTCATGGCATTAAATATCTCCCATGAGATCACAGCAGTCACAGTTTTGTAAAGATGTTATGATTTACTAACTATTCTTATTGTTGGAATAGTTATGTATATAATAGGTTATATCTAATTTTTCACTCTTATAAATAAAGCTGCAGTTTATATCTTTGTGAATATAAATGGTTATTTCCTTCATATAAATTCCTAGATTTCCTAGGTCAAAGGGTATGTACATTTTAAGGCTTTTGATGTTTTTGACAAAATGCCCTCAGAAATATGCCAATTTAAGTTCTCCTCAAAGCCATAAAAGCATGCTCATTGCCTCATAGCATTATTAATATTGCTGATTTAATAAGCAAAAAATTAACACCTAATAATTTCATAAGTTGGAATTTTTCATACTTGGTTCTTTCTTTCATTTGTATATATTAATATTCTGTGAAATGCTAAATTCTGCTTTCCTATTTTTTTTTTCTATTGGGATTTTCATCTTCTTGTTAATTTTCATCTACTTGTTAAAGCTTTTAAAAGCTTTTCATTTAGGATATCAATCTTTTATTTATTTATTGGTGTTTTTTAGATCATAGATGTTAGTTTTTAGAGTCAAATATCTTTGTCATTTCTTTCACTGATTTGTTTTCAGATATTTATGGACGACATTATGTCGGGCATTGTGTTGAGAACTTTCTAGTCATTATCTCCTTAATTCCACCCCACGACTGTATGAGTCAGGTATTGTTGTCATCCCCATTTTGCAGATGAAGAAACTGAGTCCACAAAGAGCAACTTGGGAGTTCAAACCATGTGGCCTGACTCAGAGCTGGCTCTCTTGACCATTTATTTAATTTCTCTCTTGTTTGATTTTTCTTTTGGTGTCATGTCTAGGCCTTTCACTTCTTAAGATTGTGTAAACATTCACCTGTATTTTCTTTCAGTATAATTATGGTTTAATGTTTACCTAATATTTAAATGTTTTATCCTATAATCTCTGGGATCTCTTTTGTTCTCTCATCTGAAGACACAGAGAATAATTGCTTGCTATTTTTTTATTCATGATTCTTTCTTTGTTTTTAAAGCTGCTGCTAAATTCCTTTCTTTTTTTTTCCCATATTAATGCTAGCGTTAGTTCAACAAACATTTGCTGGGCATGCTCTTTGTGCAAGAATCTCTGCTAGGCACTGCAGGGATACAAAAATAAGACAGAGTTTAGAAACTTGTGACATAATGGCAAGAAAGAAACATGCATAAAGAACTTTAGAACTTTAGGGTGAACTATGATAAGTCCTATAATAGAAATGCTTATTTCTATTATAGAAATAGTAGAAAGCGGAGGTAGAAAATAATTTGAATTGGTGGAAATAATTAGGAAGGACTTGTGAGGAAGTGATATTCCTCCTTGAAGGATAGAAAAGACCGAGACTATAAAATGTGGATAATGATAGTACGATCTCATAGGGATATTGCAAAGATCAAATGAGTTATTAATACAGGAGAAGCATGTGGACAGTGCCTGGCATGCAGTCAAGAGCCAAGTCAATGTTAAGCATTGTTTTCGTGATCACAACTTGAATACAATCTTGCAAAGTGCTGAGTGTAGAATAAGCCCTACCTTGTAGATTTTTCTTTATATATCGGAATGTTCCTCTTGATTATTTGTGTTAGTAGTTGCTGGCTTGTATGTTTCATGGTTTTATGTCTTGCTTTCACAAAGCTGTTCATGTTACATTTGAAGGAGGGTAGGATATTTCTGAAGGAAAATAATTTTAATTAACTTGGAGACAGTTTTATTAACTTTTATGTATTATACTTTTACTTTGAAAATTATTCATTTGTTACAAATTAACCTTAGAAAGATGCTTAATTAAGAAAGTTTGATAGTCTCAGTTGCAGATTATAATCACAATTAAATTTAAATATCTTCAAACAGTGGTGTGTGTATGTGTATGCTTTTTATTACTCTTAGTAACTAAAACAGTAGCGTAAAATAATGTATTGAAGTAATTCCAGTTTAATTCAGACAGTGAATATAATTATTAAAAACCATGTTTGATACCTTTGCTGTTGACCGATTTGAGTGCTTATAGGACTCTGTCGATTGGAGGTAGGTCCCCGCCAGGGAACAGTAGTCAGCATTGGGGGTTAGGAAGCAGGAAGCTTGGAGCACACATGGAATTTTGAAAGCAGCCCTATGTAGGCATTCTGGAACCTGGCACCAGGCTGAGGTCAAATGATGATGATTACTTCTCCATTTAACCTGAGAACAGAAGTCAGAACCCCGGGCTTGAGTGAGAGCAGGTTCATGCAGAAGATCAATGTTGGTGGACTAATGCCTAGTTGCAGCTCTTAGTGATCTTTATCATGTATGGTATGCTGGCGGGGGACACAATGAGAAACCAGAGCAGCTCCATTGTTCTTCTCTTTCTATCCATACCCTTCGGAACCATCACTTCCTTCCTAACTAGAACCAATTTTCCTTATATAGTTTCAGAGTTAGAGAGAAAAACATAGGACTACTACTAGTCCATTTGTTACCTTTATAGGAATAAGAAAGGGCTTTCCTTCCTCAAGACATTCCAGTGCTTCTGCCAGAAAATTGTCATAATCAATATAAAAATGTACAATGTCTATGATTTGAATGGTGCCCTCTTAGATATACAGTGTACAGCCATATGGTACTGCGCTGGAAGCAAAGGCTGCATAGTGGGAGACGGGCAGAGAAATTACAAAGGCCGTTTTAAAGAGGGATGATATTTCTTTGGAGTAAGTAACTTTTCCTAGTTAATTTTTCAGTTTCTAAGAGGCATTTGTTATATCAGGTAGGACTGATGGCACTGGCTACATCAGTGTCCTTGCTTGGATTAACTGTTTTACATACTTGCTCAGATTAATTGTTCTGTGTGTCATTGTCACGCAGATATGAAGAAAAGAACAGGCAGCCCGTTATACTTTCTGGCCATTTGTGGATGCTGAAATGGAAGCTAGTACAACTTTGTTCTGAAAGGCGTTGTCTTATATCTACTAAATTGTCTCCATCATCCTGATAACCAAAATGCAAAGAAGATGGAAGATTTCATAAGGGTCCCAAAGTTTAGACATGTTCTTATTATAATTCTGTTAAATTCTAGTTTTCATTCCTTAAGATTTTTTATTTTAATTCTTTTGCTCAATTTACTTTGACGTTCAAAAAAAGAAATTCTTAATCCCTTCTGTCCTTGCTTAGTCCTCTGTCTGGCTCTGTCTCCTCCGGATTCTGCATGGTCTTTACTTCCTCCAGGAAGCTTTCTTTATCTGACATCCCAATTCCGAATTGCGTAGCCCAAATGTATTTTACTGTAACATCAGGAATGCTATGTACTATCTTCAGACTGATGCTCTGTGTTGTAATTGTTTGTATGTGTCTATGCCCCGCTAGACTCTGAGCTATAGACGGAGATGAACCTTGGTGTTCGTTCACCCGTGTATCCCTTCTGTCTAGCATTCAGTGCCTCAACACACGTTTGTTAAGTGCATGTAAGAACAAAGGGTTGCAGCAAAGGAGGAGGAAAAGCTAACCAAAAGGGAACAAGAGATAAATGAGACACAAATAAATACATTTGGTTTCATTAAGTTGACATGTTTAAAAACTGTTTCTGTCTGACCCACCCAACTGGCAGCCTCTTCACAGAGCAGTCAGAACAATGGTCTAGAAGGCTCTCTCCCTCAGAGGCTACTTGTTTAGCATGGTCGTTATTCCTTTCCCCCTATTCAAGTCCCTCTTCTAGGCCTATGGCAGGAAGCAGAGGTGGTTTCAGGTGTGGTCGGAGACAGGGCATTCCTGTGCTGGCTCAGCGGGCTGCTGGCCGAGGTAGCAGTACCGTTTCCTCCGAGGTATCTCAACAGTTCGCTCCCAGAAAGCTCAAAGACGCTTAAGGAGAGCTTCAGTAATGTGTTTCCACTATGTATTATAGTCTACCGGTTCACGAAAACACTTTTCCTTTGGGCATTATCCCTATTACTGATTTAAAAATCTATCCAGTATTTTTAGACCTGGCAAAATATATTCTACTTATGCTTTGAGTTGCAGACTTTTGAAAGAAGTTGCTTGTAGTAGACACGTTTCTAGTTTGACTGTATTATTTAATTTAAATCTAAGTATTCAATGGTATGTTTTTATCATGATACATTCTATTATTATCTTCAACACTGAGAGCCCTTTCTCAATTGAATGAAGCTACTCTATAAAATAAAGTGAAAAATGTCATTTAAACAGATAGAAAAATAATTGGAAGTGGGCGACTGTGTGGCAGGTAGAGAGATGTGAATAATGGAATGGGAAAAAACATCACTATGGTTATAAATTCAGTCTTGGTGTTAGATCCTTACTGAATAAATCAGGAAGTCAGGGCCTTGGAAGAAGATTCCGTATGTATCATGAAACTTTTCCAAAACTGAAGAAAAACATAAATCCACAGACACAGGAAAATACAATGTATACCAAGCTGGAAAAATACAAGGAAATCTAGAATTAGACATTATAACATTGTAATAAAATTGTTAAAAATACATACACACACAGAAATATGAAACACAGCCAAAGAGAAGTGGATCACATACCAAGGAATTCGCATTACAGTGACTGCAGATGTATCAATAGCAACAATATAAGCTAGCTATAACAGAATAAATAATATCACCAAAGTATTAGTCATCTTTGTGCACTCAGCTCCTATTACAGTGCCAGACACATTCCAAAGTGCTCAGAAAACGCTGCTCAAAAAAATCAACTCTATTCTCCGCCTCTACTTCAACAAATGATTAAATTAGGCACTGGGAAGAATAAAATGAGACTTACATTAATGAAATCTGAAATTGATTTATTTTCTTATTTTGTTAGCGTCCTGGGGTGGAGGAGGGTGCAATAGTAAATTCACCATAAAGCTAGAACCAGGGAACTTTGAAATTCTCTTGTGCAATTTTCCCATTTTGTAGATGAGGAGAGAGCCAAAGTGACACGTCCAAAGTCAGTGAAAGTGGTAGTTTTCTTATCTGCTAGTTAAGTGCTTTTCCATTTTTGACACTGTCATGGCCTATAGACATGTGGTCTGATAAAATTTTTAGGAAGGCAAATTTAAAGATGCCAAAGTATTCTAAATTAATCATTGATCTTTTTTTACTTTAAATCTTTTCTGAAAAAAGGACAAGGCATAAATAGACAAATTAATAGCAGATATAAATCCAATTCATGGTAATATTTCAATTAACTTAGGAGTTAATTTCAGTCTACAATGAATGCTAAAGAAAAATGAAAAGATTTCAGAAGTACATAATTATGTAAATTCATTGAAATTACTTGCACATTAAAATAATTATTTAGTCTAGTTCCATGTACAAATAAAATTTTTAATTTAGTAGGATTTTTGGGGTTATATTTGAATCATCTGGAAAACAATATAATTTTGTCTGAAGTGAATTTGAACATCTGATTTCATAGTCCCTAAAAGCAGGAAATTCAAAAATTCAAACCAAGCTAAAATATATCACATTACATGGCTTTGTTTTAATAAATAAAATTTATTTCTATGCTAATAATATTTGCTTTTTACTTAAGTAGAAAAATTATTAACTCTAAAAGTGATTTGATTTCTATTTGTTACATACCGTATGAATTCCTGTATTTCAATTCAGACTCCTGTGGAATTCTGTGGGGATGGCTCAACTATTCAGCCATTGTGGGGGAAAAAAGTTTTGACTGCAGTCAGCAGAACATGAAACCCCAGAGTAAACTGAAAGTGGAGCTGACTAAGACTTTCTGTAGTCAATACGGTGCAATGGTCCTTCACAAACACGCAAAACAGTCGCTATGCTGCACTGCAGAGGCAGAAACGTTTGCACGGATGATATGAATCTTTATTATGAACAAAAACATTCCATGCTAACAATAGTGAATAAAAGGCATTTCTTTTGACTGAAGAGAAAGGGCGAGGTGTAGGGGGCGTGGGGAATCACTGTTTCACATCAGCAGATGTTTTTCACTTTGTGGTGAATATACTATTGTACCCTCCTCCACCCCAGGACTCTAACAAAATAAGCCAATTTCAGATTTCATTAATGTAAGTCTCATTTTATTCTTCTCAGTGCCTAGTTTAATCATGTGTTGAGGTAGAGATGGAGAATAGAGTCAATTTATTTGAGCAGTGTTTTCTGAGCACTTTGGGATGTGTTTGGCACTATAATAGGAGCTGAGTGCACAAAGATGACTAATACTTTGATGACATTATTTATTTTGTTATATTTAGTTTATTGCTATTGATACATCTGCAGTCACTGTAATGCCAGTTCCTTGGTATGTGATCCATTTTTCTTGGCTGCGTTTCATATTTCTCTGTGTGTGTGTGTTTTTAACAATTTCGTTATAATGTTATAATGTCTAATTCTAGATTTCCTTATATTTATCCTGGTTGGTATACATTGTATTTCCTGTGTCTGTGGATTTATGTTTTTCTTCAGTTTCGGAAAATTCTCCTATATTATCTCATCCAGTATTATGTCTCTTCTCTAGTTTTAAATTTTTTTATTTATTTTTATTTTTTAGAGACAGTCTCGCTATGTTGCCCAGGCTAGACTTGAACTCCTGGGCTCAAGTGGTCCTCCTGCTTCAGCCTCCCAAGTAACTGGGATTACAGTCATGCACCACTGAGCCTGGCTATTTTCTCTATTTTTTTTTTTTTTTATTCTGGAACTCCAATTAAACATGTTTTAGACCTTCTCATTCAATATTGTTTTCACAGTTTTTGTTTTTTCTTTTTTTACCATAGTTTTGTTAATATCTTCAGATTTATACTCTATTTTACCATTTTTCTCTTTAGTATTTGAAATTAGTATTTGAATTTTTAATTTCAAATATTACGTTTTTCACTTTTAAAAACTTTGAAAAAAATTTTCACGTTATTTTTGATAATCTCTCATTTTTGCCTTAACTGTTTTGTTTTTATCCTTCATTTCTTTGAATGTTTCATATATAGTTAGTTTATATGCTTTAATTGATAACTCCACTATTGAAGTCACTGGGATCTGAGTCTGTTGTATATGTCTATATGTCTGTATTGTATGGGGGAGGAGTGAAAGTGTGGAGTTGTATGTGATCAAAGTTAAGTAATTATCAGCTTGCAATAGCTTGTTATAACTATAAGATGTTTTATGTAAGCCTCACAGAAACTACACAGCAAAACTCTATAGTAGATGCACAAAATATAAATAGAAGGAATTTAAAGCATACCACTACAAAAAACTACAAACTACAAAGGAAGATAGCAAGAGAGGAAAAAAGAAACAAAGTACCTATAAAATAATCATCAAACAAATGACAAAATGGCAGTTGTAAGTCTTTACCTATCAGTAATTACTTTGAATATAAATGGATTAAATTTAATAATAAAAGACACAGAGTAACTGAATGGATTAAAAAAACCAGACCCAACTATATTGCTACCTATAAGAGACTCACCTCATTTTTAAAGACACAAATAGACTGAAAGTGAAGGGATGGATGAAGATATTCTACACAAATAGAAATCAAAAGAGAGCCGGGGTAGCTATACAGACAGTCCCTAACTTACGATGGTTCAACTTATGATTCTTTATGATGGTATCAAAGTGATACACATTGAGTATCCTCCTTGACTTATGATAGAGCTATGTCCAGATAAACCCATCGTAAGTTGAAAATATTGCAAATTGGAAGTACATTTTCTACTTACAATATTTTCAACTTAACGATGGGTTTGTCAGAACATAACCCCATCGTAAGTCAAGGAACATCTGTACTTATATCAGACAAAATAGACTTTAAGTCCAAACTGTAAAGAGACAAAGAAGGACATTATATAATGATAAAGGGGTAAGTTCATCAAGGAGATGTAACAATTGCTCTGTCACCCAGGCTAGAGTGTAGTGGCATCATCACAGCTCGCTGTAACCTCAAACTCCTGGGCTCAAGTAATCCTCTTGCCTCAGCCTCCTGAGTAGCTGGGACTATAGGCGTGCACCACCATGCTTGGCTAATGTTTTTTTATTTTTTATAGAGACAGGATCTCGCTCTTGCTCAGGCTGGTCTTGAACTCCTGGCCTCAAGCAATCCTCCTGCATCATCTGCCTCCCAGAGTGCTAGGATTACAGGAGTGAGCCACCGTGCCCAGCCTCTTCTCTTCTTTTTAAGTGCAGACTTCTCTTAGAAAAGTTCAGCCATCCACTCATTCATTTCTTACAGGAGGAATGGTTTATTTGTTGGTGCTGGGAAGAAGCCAGTGAGTTCTGGGTGGAAACAAGGGAGGATCAAAGTCAGAGAAAGGAAAGTAGAGACCACTAAAGGCAAATTTGCTGCCTTCATATTTTGCCTTTGGGCCCCCATTCCGGTGCTCAGGCGTTTCCTGGCGTTTGTCCAGACTTCCCCTTTGGAACAGAGAACATTCCAGAATTGCTTTTGAATAGGCTGGTCTAGCCTGCAGAGCTTCTGGCTGGGATGCTTCCAGGAGGGGACTCTAGAGCCTTGTCCCGGCTCCACGGAGCCGGCGGTTTCTGCAGACTGGCCGTGCATGTGAGGAGCGGTGCTTTGTTACCGACTAGAATTTCCGTGTTGCTGGTCACTCTCAGAAGGGAGGTCGAGGCCTTGGCCCTGGAAGTGCCCTTCTCCTGCTTGCTTCCCAGCAAGTGATATGAAATGTGTTGAAATAGTACTTGAGATAACTGTCCTGGTTTTCACAGATGCCTTTTAAGCTGGCCTTCGTTACTGGCTCTTTTCTCCCTCCTCCCCAGACATTCAGTAGTCTTCGCTTTGTTCTGTGGATCCTGGAGGTCAAATTCTAGCACATACTTAGCAGTGCCATATCACATTCTCCATTCAGATAGCTGAAATTTATATTTTCTTCTTCTCCTATATCCCTTAATTTGCCAAAATGTAGCTCCTTTGCTGAAGTCAGCAAAATGACATCACCTCTGTTGCCTGCTCAGAGTTGCAAAATTGTTGCTTAGCCAGGTTAAAAAGAGAGCAAGCAAGGAAGGAAGAAAAAAAAAAAAAAAGCAGTCTTTTAGATAACTTACACATTCTTTGGAATATTTTGTAATGGGGGCAGAATTTACCCAGAGCTCAAGCAGAGAGTGGATGCATTGAGTTGGCACTGATGGGAGGAGTGTGACTATTTTCGTAGAGGCTTTGGAAAGCCCAGCATTGACCTGTTTTTATCATTTTTATTGGCTCCCTTGATGATAGACAAACAAGCCTAACCTGGGGCCAACAGAACCGGCAGGAAATTTAGGTCATGGATAGTTGCATTTTAAAAACTCTGGTTTTTAGAGGCTGCTCAATCATTGTAATTGATTGATGATAACATGACAACAAGAGCTCCTAAATCATTAAAGGTGGCCAGATAAAGACAAATGGCTGGCGGTTTTGTTGGATGCACAGTTCGCAACTCCCCGTGGTGTTCTGTTCTGCTCTCTGAAGAAGTCGCTTGTCCCTCGTTTCATGCAACTTACGGCTCAGCTGGCCTGTTTACAGCAAACAGCCTCTTAAACTTGGCAGCTCTGTTTGAAGCACTGCATAACATCATTTCCCGAGAGATGGGAAAAAAAACATTACAAAACAGTTTATGTCCCTCCTAAAACACATGTGTGCTCTGCACTGAACAGCCATTGAACGTGGTTCTTTCCATCTTTCTCTGAAACCGAGGCCTTTCCCTCTCCTCTTAGCCAAAGGTACTTGGAGCTGAATTAGATTATTTGATGAATCCTGTAAGCTTCTTATGTTTTCCTGCTCTTGCTGTGGATAAATGCTAATCTGTAATAAGAACTCTAAGTAGATAGCTCTGTTCTTCCCAGGACACAGGAAATATGGCCTGCTTTAATGGCATCTTAAAAACTTTTTATTGAAGTAAAATATAATATAGAAAAGTACAACTCAATGAATTTTTACTAACTGAAGACAGCTGTGTAATCAGCACCTAGATCAACCTGGAAGATTCCCAGCAACCCTGGGAGCCCCCCTCCTCTGCCTCCCAGTGACTCCCTGCCCCCAAGGGGTAGGGACTTCTAAAACCATAGATTAGTTTTCACTGGATTTTGTATTTTGCATAAATGGAATTATATAATATGTTATTTTTTTCCTGGCCTCTTTCATTCAATATTATATTTCTGAGTCATCTGTACGATTGTGTTATGAAATTACAGGTCATTCGTTCTTGTTGCTGTGTGGTATTCCATCGTGAGAATATACCACATCTTTTTCTCTACTGGCATATTCAGTTGGAGAGAAAATTGTAGAATCTGTTTTCCTTTCTTCGAGGACTTCTCTATTTCTCACTACCAGGGAATCACGTGCTCCACAGACACAGAATGCCGACTGATACCCCTTAAAAGGATAAATTTTGGGAAACACGTTCATGCCTTGAGATTAGCCTCTCTGTTTATTTACGTCTGTTTATTTCTTTATGAAGCCTTCTTGGTGCATTCTTCTAACTGTCTCACCTGTCACTGATGCCATTATTTTGCTCACTCCAGAATCCTTCCATTAGTTCTAGTCTCCTTTCTCTCTGTCCTGCGCTTAGACATCCCCCTTTCTGAAATATTTATATATATCCCATTTCACACCAGTTCTGTCCTGTTATCTCCTTTGAACCACCTCCTCCTTCTCTCAACCTTTGTCTAAAAATCTTGAGATAATTCTAGACTCTTCTCTTTCTCTCATACTCCATGTTTAGTCCACCAGCAAACGATGCTGGCTTTAACTTTAAAACCTTTCCAAATCCGACCAGCTCACACTCCCTCCCTTGCTCCTCCCTTGGTCCAAGCCCCATCGTTTCTCACTTGGTTTATTGAAATTGCGTCCACACCGTGGATCTAGCACCAGCCTCTCCTGCCTCTTCTCGTCTGAACCCATGCCATGGTCTCAATCTATTGTCTTTAAATCCACTGCTCCTGGAGATGTTTTCTATCCTCTTTGATGACTTCAGGATCTGATTCCTTTTTGTGCATATCTTTTTGGTACATCCAATCCTTTTCCACGTAGTAGGTACATGTAGAAAACTATGCTGTTTCTACAGTACTCCTGGGTTGGTAGACCCGCAGGCCATTGGCACAGGGGCACTGGCTGCCTGAGACCCCAGCCAGCTGTCACTAGGGCATGGGAGAGGTGAACATGGCATGGTGACGTCCTGGATGGGAAAGTCTGCCTTAATATCTGTGGCTGGAACCACATATCCCTCCACTACAGGTATTAACTTTGACTGAGGTTCTGGGCTCAGTCATATACTTCCCAGGGGACTCTAAGTTGCTGAAAGTGAATAGATTACCTCTGCTCTGTTATCTCATTCTAAAACGTTAATATTCCTACCTCTATTAAGTTTTCCTCCTGCTACACCTGCTCTCAAGTGATTTATCTATTGTCTCATGAGCTGGGTGCCCTTGACTATGTGTCCTAGTCGGAATCTTTGTCAGAATCAGCCCTGTGCCAAGGGTCTGATTCCCCTTCCCCCAAAACTCTGGTTTTCCTCTGACTGGGAAACACTGGAGAAGAATGAATAGTGGACCGGATACAGGTTTTGGGGAAAGATGGTCTTGGGTTGGATCCCAGCTCAACCACTCACCAGCTGCTATCCTTGACAAGTAACCTTTCTCAACCTCAATTTTCTCCTCTGAAAGAGTAATACCTATGTTACAGGGTAATTAGGAGGATTAAATTAGATCGTCTACATTTATACCTTTATAAATATTTATTTTTCTTCTCTTTTTCTAATGTCAGCTACTTCATTGTAGAAATGAGTCTAGTCTGGACACCAATTATGTTTAAGGAACTGAGCGAGGTCCTGGAGATTGCATAAGGAATAAGGTGTGGTTCTGGCCATCAAGGATTTTTCAGTCTTAGAAGGGAACTAGACATGAGTAAATAATTAAATTCAGGGTGACAAGAGCCATGGTAGAGGGAAATAGAGGCTTCTCTGGGATCACAGAATAGGTACCTTTAACCCCTCTAAGGAAGGTCAGAGGTGATGCTTGAGTTGAATCTTGAGTCAAGGTGGAGAAGAGAGAAAAGAACATTCTAGGTGGGGAGATAAGCATGTACAAAAGCACAGAGGCAAATACAAGTAGTTCAGCAAAGCTGAATTGTAACCTGTGAGGACAGGATTTGTGATGGATGAGGCTGGACAGTTAATTAGGGCCAAACAGGTAAAAACAAAATGCGTATGTCATGTTAAGGGATTTATCTGGAAGCTTTCCTTATCATTAAATAATTTTAAGTGAATCAACTTTTTGTTTTAGAATGAGATAATTCATGACTAGAGATAACGGTAGTTGCAACTTAGGTGGCAGAGGAAGGAATGGAGAAGAGGGGATGGACATATAAAATCAGCAGGATTTGGCTGATTGGATGTGGCAGGAGCAAGGGGGAGCTCTTGGTAGAGTCCAGGTTGCTGACTTGGTCAACTGGAAGAATAATGGTATCACACAATAGTATAGGATGTAGAGAACGAAGAGCAAATTTTGGAGTGCAAATGTTGATCTCAGTTTTAGACATGTTGAATTATATTTGCAGGTAAGATACACTAGTAGAGAAGTCCAATGGGCAGTTGACTGGGTTTGGAGTAAAGGAGAGAAATTTGGGTGGAGATATTACAGTTCTGATCTAGTTAGTATTCAGATTAAAGTGCTATATCAAAAGAACCCCATACAGTGACTCAAACAGGATAGTTTGTTTCATGTTCACACTGTAGTCTAGAAACAGTTGGGTGGTCCAGTCCACAGCCCACTTAGAATGTGGTCCATGCACCAGCAGCATTGACATCAACCTGGAAATCTGTTAGCAGTGCAGAATCTTCAAGCCCCATCCAGACCTAATGGATTTAACAAGACCCCAGGTAATCCACGTGCACATTAAATTTTGAGAAGCTCCGATACAGGAACCAGTTTTCCTTCTATTTTGCTGCTCAGCCTTCCTTTCTTAGAACATAGCTGAAGATGGCTTACAACCACTTTATGTGCATTTCAGCTGTGGGAAGGAGAAGAGAGTAGAAAACAACAAGCTTTCTTTTTAGGATGTGACCTCCTTAAATTGGTAAATATTGATATTTACTGTGTTAGAAATTAAAATAGAAAAGTTTTTAAAATATTTATTCCTTTAAAAATAAGAAACCCATTACATGCTAATAAAAATAGCATTTTATGAAAAATAATATTTCCAAAACAAAAAAAAAGAGAGAATGGCATTGGTTTATATTTTTGAAAATCCCTTTAATGTCTTGCTGAATAGAAAACAGCTGGACTCTCATATTTGCTTCCTCATTCAGTACGCTTCACTGCCATATGTTGTTTTGGATGAAGCATACGAAAAAAGTCCAGCCGCATGCAGACACATAGTTGGAAAAAGGAGGAATATTTTGATGGCTTTTTCAGATGTTTGTGGATATTTTATTTTGATACCATATCTAAACTCTACCAGTAGAGATTTTTTTAAAGGTAAGTTGTAACATGGAATTGGAAACCATACCAGTGAGCTTTGCTTTGCTTTTACATTAAAATCCACTGGCCTATCTTGTATTTTGGATGGATCTTTTGCCTATACATGATTTTCTTACATCACACATTGGTTATTTGGAAAGCATTGGCTCTCTGAATTATACAGATCTTCCAAATGTTGACACATTTTATTATGCAATTCAAAAAATTCACGTTTTAATGTCACCACTGATCTCATCAGTAAAGTCTTTAAGAATACAGAATCTGGCAGTGGCAGATACAAGTTTTCCAAAATTCCAATTTTTGCTTAAAAGCCAGAATTTTGTCATTGACAATAAATATGTCTGTTGTTTTCTTTGAGGGAACAAGCCCACTTTGTTCATTTCTTGAGAAAATGTTTGTCAAATACCCAAGTCTTTATAATTGTAATTTCTCTGTCATTCTTTCAAGTATCAGTGCCATTGCATGAGAGAAATAGTTCAGTTCACAACTCAAACAATCGCACAAGTGCTTTTTCTAGAGATGACCACTGTGCTTTAGTCTGCAGCAGAAGTGCTTTATGCATACGCTCATTTTGTCACACAGACTATTAAAGAGACATTTATGGTTGAGAATCCATAAAATTAATAATTTTTACTGCTTTATCAAGGGCTCCTAAGTGACACTTAAGCCCTTAAGTGAAACTGACTTTTTAAAATAAATTCCAACTGTGAGTAGCATAGTGGTAAAGAATAAATGACTATTAGTATGGTTTGCAGCCACTGCCCTTTGCTGTGTTAAATTACCAGGAAATTTACCCACCATGGTTTTGCACTACTGATGCAAGTATCAACACAGCAAAAAGGCAAAGCGTGTCTTAGCATTATTATAAAAATAATTTTGATCTTGTGGACCTCTTGAAAGGGTTTCTGGAATCTTGGGGGTCTGTGGACCACACTTATAAAACCACTGTCATATATAACTATTCTGGACCTGATGAATATTGACTTATGAGACTACATGGTTTTGGACTGACTAGTTCTAGGTAACATTAAGTAGCAAGTTTTAAGTTTTGTGTGTCTCTATGCCTTCCCTGAAGATGCTTACTGGATCCCTAGTGGTACAGATACAACGGGCACCACCGTGGTGCCTATTCTTGCCTGCTCTTGCTTATTCATTTAATCATTCAGTAAGTATTTTTTGAGCCCTGTGTCTGTGTCTGGTTGTGCTGCTATAATGCTACCTGAGACTGGGTAATTTATAATGAACAGAAATTTACTGGCTCACAGTTATGGAGCCTGGGAAGTCCATTATCAAGGTGCTGCTAACTGGCAAAGGCCCTTTCACTGTGTCATCCCATGGGGAAAAATGGACAGGCCAAGAGAGCAAGAGAAGGCCAAACTGGCTCTTCTGTAATGGCACCGAGCCCACCCGTGAGGGTGGGGCTCTCGTGGCCTAATCTAACCTCTTAAAGGTTCCGTCTCTTAATACTGTTACAATGGCAAGTAAATTGTAGCATGAGTTTGGAAGGGACAAACATTCAAATCCTTCCATGTTATGCCCTATGTCACACCAACCACTTGCTTTAATTTTCTATTGCTACGGTAGCAAATTGCCACAAACTTAGTGGCCTTACACAGCACAAATATATTATCTTTCAGTTCTTAGGTCTCACTGGATTAATATCAAGATGTCGCCAGGGCTGTCTTCCTTTCTGAGGCTCTAGGGGAAAATTTATTTCCTTGCTCTTTCCAGTTTCTACAGACCTCCTGCATTCCACTGCTCCTGGCCTCCCTTCTTCCTCTTCAGAGCCAGCAGCATTGCCTCTCTCTGCCCCTTCACCATCACACCTCTCTCTGAGCACAGCTGAGAAAGGTGCTCTACTTTTAAGGATTCAAGCGATTAGATTGGGCCCATCCAGATGATGCAGGATAATCTTCCCATCTCAAGATCTGCAACCTTAATCACATCTACAAAGCCCCTATTGCCATATTGGGTAACACAGCCCCAGCTTCCAGGGACTAGGCTGTGGGCTTCTTGGGGGGACCATTATTCTGCTACCGTACACTCTTAGTAAGGGTACAGTGAATATTTGTTGAAGGAGTAAAGGAAGGATCCTATCCCGTCTCTCCTTTCTCAGAGCTTTGCTCCTCCCTGATGCTACCTTCTGACTGCTTAAAACTCAGTTGATATCCTAAGTGTCAGTTGATATGTTCCAGGATTGAGGTGTTCCTCTGCTGTGTTTCCAAAGTGGATGCATACCTCTGCTAAGGAATTTATTTACTGCATTGTCATAACTCTCTTCTCCTACCCCTACTCACCTGTAAGCTTCTTGAATCTTGTGTCTTGCTTGGTTTTTTCTGTGCACAGTATAGTGTCTGGAATATGTGTGTACATAGTAAATATTTCTTGATGCATTTGTTGATACATGAATGCATCAGTGAATTTACATACACCAAGTTACATTTTTGTATTTTGCTTAGGGCTTATAAAAAGGAGCCCAAATCCCAAAGAAACAGAGTGACTTTAATTATGAGAATTTAAAGCCTGTGGCAAGTCTTATAGCAAGTGGTGGCAAGTGATGTTTTGGGCAGGCGAGGCTTGGGTACTCCCTCAGGCCCCCACTGGCCATGTCCTATGAACCTGCACACACCATGGCTGGGCGAAGCTTGGAGGAGTTGCGGAGACGGGTCCCCGAGCAGTGGCTTAGCATGGCTTGGAGTCTCACTGCGTGTCTGCAGCCTCTGCACCACCGAGGAGCAGGTGGAGGGCCAGCCTGGCCTGCTCTGCAGCCACACGGACCATGGTCTGCTTGCTGCTCATGCCTGCATACGTAGCCAGCACAGAGACAAACTCTGACTTTGCAGAGGCATTTTAATTCAACCGAAAAGGTCAGCTTTTTTAAAGACAACACACATTTTACAGAGGGCCTTTTGTATAGAGTTACTGGGGACTCATTCAAGAATAACACAAGCCCCAGACTGCAGATAAACAAAAGATTTTGTCACTCTAGACACAGCTCAAGTCTTCTACCTCCTACTAGTGGGTCCATTTATATCAAAATGAATGAGAAACTTAATCCCAGTACTTTATAAAGAAGCCATTTTTTAAATTTGGTAATGTTTTGCTATGCGTGTTCTTTCTAAACGGCAGTGCTTAATAATGTTTATATTGCCTTTGACCTTTTACTGACTGCTGCAGCTCAGTTCCAAGATGTGGTTTCAAACCCAATATTTGTAGGCTGCCCCTCCCTCCTTTAAGACTACTAACTTCCTATTCCTAGAAGGTATCTCATTCCCTTACCGGCCATCTTAATCAGTTCTGCTGGACAAGAAAGGAGCCTACAGGGTAGT
The DNA here is from genome assembly GCF_041146395.1 of Eulemur rufifrons. Lineage (NCBI taxonomy): Eukaryota > Metazoa > Chordata > Mammalia > Primates > Lemuridae > Eulemur > Eulemur rufifrons. The sequence goes on from NC_091006.1 coordinate 32,698,406, forward strand.
AGATGGTGGTAGTCATTGTAATAGTTTGTATTTATCTGAGGTTATGTGCTATGTGGTTCACTTCTGCTGTTAAATCTTCAGAACAATCTGATGAATCAAAAGCTATTACTGTGCATTCCTAAATGAGATAAAGTGTTTTCCCCAAAATTAGCCCTCAGGAAATAGTCACCTTGTGTTTTAGCCTTTACAAAGAGTGCCCAACTATGGGGATTATTTTAAACCAAAGGTAGTTTAAGCACTTGTCCCAGCGTTATGCAAATGGAAGCCTATGATACAGGATTGCCTAATATTCAGGCATTTGCAGTATTATTTCCATATTACAGATGAAGAAATTGAGACTTGGAGAAGTTAAATAATTTGCCCAAGGTCATATAGCTAGTAAGTGGTACAGCCAGGCTTCAAACCCAGGGGTATCATCTTATTCCCACATCCTCATTGTTAATCCTCCTGAGATGCTTTCTTCCACCTTTAAAAAGGTTTTCAATCTAGGAAATCACTGATCTTTTACTTCCTTCTTATTGAGGTACCACTCTGAGAGCAGAGGAGAGCAGAAAATGGGTATACATTCAGTCTGGAACCGTGCTTTTATATTAGCACTAGGAGGGTCTGGCTTACCTTCCAAGCCAAGGTGGTGCAGTGTTCCCTCTGCTCCATCCTGCCCAATGACCACCCTGCCTCCCTTTGCCGTTGTTGGGAAGTCCACTGCTTCCTGGGTCAGTCCCCTGGCTCTGGTCGGAGGAGTTCTTCCCAATTCTAAGTCTTCTCTCCCCACCTCTCTGCCCTTTCCCTTCCTTCCCTGCCCCTCCCCTCCCCTTCTCCATAAGCATTTTATTTTTGTATAGTTTTAGATTTACAGAAAAGTTCCCAAGATAGTACAGAGTTTCTGTATATCCTTCACTTTTATTGTTAAAATCTTATATTACTGTGGTACATTTGTCAAAACTAAGAAACTAACATGAGTACATTACTATCAGCTATAAACTCCAGACTTTATTTAGATTTCATTAGTTTTTCCCTAAAGTCGTTTATGTGTTCCAGGATCCCATCCAAGATACCACGATTACATTGAGTAGTTATGTTTTCTTAGTCTCAACCAGTATGTGACAGTTTTTCAGTCTTTCCTTGTTGTTCATGACCGTGACAGTTTTGGGAAGTACTGGTCAGGCATTTTGTGGGATGTCCCTCAATTGGGATTTGTCTCATGTTTTTGTCATGGTTAAACTGAGGTTATGGGTTTGGGGGAAGAATATCACAAAGGTGAAGTACCGTTCTCGTCCCATCATCTTAGGGAAGAGGACATCACCTTAGGGACATCTAATATCAACATGACATCACTGGCTGTGTCAACCTTGATCTCCTAGCTAAGATAGACATCCTCCTCCCTGTCCTCGCCACACTCTGTGTTGTAGAAGCGAGTCACTGCATGTAGCCCGTGTTCAAGCAGTGGGAGAATTGAGCTCCACCTCCTGAAAGGGAGAGCATCTATGTAGGTTATTTGGAATTCTGTAAGAAAGATTTGTCTCTTCCCCCGTATTCATATTTATTAATTTAATCACCCATTTATGTCCATGTGGACTGATAGATATTTACTGTATATGTTGATTTATAATCAAATACTACTTTTATTTATTTTTTTATTTTCTTGTTCAAATCATTTAGTTTTGGTCACTGGGAAGTCTTTCAGTTGGCCCCTGTGTCCTTTTGACATGTCTCTATCTTTTTTTTTTTTTTTAGCACTTTCTTACTTTCTGACACTGTAAGATCTTCTAGGCTCGTCGTTTTTTTTTTTTTTTTTTTTTTTTTTTTTTTGAGACAGAGTGTCGCTTTGTTGCCCAGGCTAGAGTGAGTGCCGTGGCGTCAGCTTAGCTCACAGCAACCTCAAACGCCTGGGCTTAAGCAATCCTACTGCCTCAGCCTCCCGAGTAGCTGGGACTACAGGCATGCGCCACCATGCCCGGCTAATTTTTTTTTTCTATATATATTTTAGTTGGCCAGATAATTTCTTTCTATTTTTAGTAGAGACGAGGTCTCGCTCATTGCTCAGGCTGGTCTCGAACTCCTGACCTTGAGCGATCCACCCGCCTCGGCCTCCCAGAGTGCTAGGATTACAGGCGTGAGCCACCGCGCCCGGCCTAGGCTCGTCTTGTATTTTCCCTGCCCCATCCCAGAGTCAGCCATTTTTCCAAGGATCCTTGGTTCCTTTTATTGAAGAATTATATCAGAAACTAAGATCTGGCCACCAGTGTGCTCATTGTTACGAGGGTGTCACCACTTCTAGATTCTCTCAGTGGACAGTTGGGAAATACACGTATGTGTGGAGCCCACGTTACACACATATCTGTAATTATTTCTGGATTCGTCCGTCTGTATCTACAGTAAAGCTTTTTTCTGAGCATTTGTATTTTGCTGCGTAGCCAGCAGTGAGAGTGTGACTCGCTGCCTTCTACCACCAATGGTACAGTGAGAAAAACGGGGAGGGAGAAAAGAAACTGAAAAAGGAGACCTGGGCATAACGTGATTTATTGCCTGGCCATCTTCTAGTCAGAGTACGTCCGTTTAGAGACGAAGAGATGCCAAGAGGTTAAGGAACTAGTTGGAGGAACAGTCAGGATTGGAATCTGGCTTTTTAAAATGGAGTCTCCTTATTTCCACCATATCCCAGGCCTCTTCAAGACGGGTCTGTATTCTTGGTTTTGTATTCGACTCACTTATTGACTTCTTGAGCTGCATCAAGCGTGCTTAGAATGTAATTTTAGCAATCGGTATCTACAGTAGAAGTCTGCTGAGTGTCACTAATGAGGGGTTTTGCTCTCTAGCACGTACCGTAGATCAATGGAAACGAAGCCCCAAAGGCCAGATGTTAGTGAGTGAATCTTTACAGATGATTACGATGATTATCCTACTCTGTTTTACTTTTTATAACTACCTTTTAAAAAATCCTTTTGCTCTGGGGAGAGAACCTAGGGCTCCTCTAGGACAGATGCGTTCTGTATACACCTGCTTTTCAGAAGTGAGATGCACAGCAATGAAGGAATCTTCTCATCCCCATCCAAGGCGGTGGTGAAGGAGTAACAGCAAGAGAGGAGAGCTGCGGCCTTCGCAGCCCTCTTCCTACAGGCCAGCTCCTTTCTTTAAATTGCTTTTGGCCGCTTGTAAAGCACAGAAAGAACACTGAGGGCTCCTCTAGAGAGACTCCTGAAGCTGCAGGGAAGTCCTAGGGCGCCTTTAGACCTTTGGCCCCTGGTCCTTCGGAGGAGTCTGTGTGTTTATATTTGGTAAATCATGTTTTGTCACCATGTACCAGTGAAATCTCTGTTCTGTTCTCTTCCATTTTTACCTTATCCATTCCAAAGACTTAGCGTTTCATTTTTGTGTGGTACATCGTGAACATCCAAGATTTTTAGTGGAAATAAATGGTAACAGCTGTTTTTGGGTATGAAATATAATTATGAACCTTAACCTCGAGATGATATATCCAAATTTTTCCAGGTGTGGGAATGACTTGACTAGAAAAGCTCATTTTTGGTAATTGTCCCACTATAGAACAACATTAAGCTGTTTGCTGTTAGCTCTCTCTTCAGAAACGGAGAGAGTTTCTATGGATTAAGAGTTTTTCTTTATTCCAATATTCCCTTTTAAACATGGCTTTTCCCATGTAAAATAGTTCATATTCGCACACACACACACACACACAAACAAACAAACACACACACACACACCCTAAAGTCCCATCTTTTTTCCCTCCTTTATTTTTCTCCTTAGCACTTACCACTATCTAATAACTACAAAAGTCCTCGCTTATTTGCAGGGGATACGTTCCAAGATCCCCTGGGGATGCCTGAAACTACAGCTAGCACTGGCCCCTATACACGCTATGTCTTTTCCTATCCACACCTATGATAACATTTCATTTATAAATCAGGCACAGCAAGAGATTAACAACAATAGCTAATAATAAAATAGAACAGTTATAGCAATATACCGCAATAAAAGTTATGTGAATGTGCTCTCTTTGTCTCTCTCTCAATATCTTATTTTATTTAATATTTTCAGACCACCGTAGACCACAAATAAGTGAAACCATGGAAAATGAAACCACAGATATGGGAGGACTGCTCTTTACATTTTACTTCTTTAGCTTTTTAAATGTTTTCCCTAAATAGAATGTAAACTCTATGAGAGCAGTTTGTTTGTTCACTGCCGTGTCCCTAGACCTATACCTAGAATGTAGTAGGTGCTCAATGAACACTTCTGAATGAATAATGTAAGTTGCAAGTTGTGATAATTTGGCCCCTGATTTCAATATAAATACAAATAGTGGAGTTTTATCTTATAGGGTTATTTTATATTATAAGTGGAATTAAATTGCATTATTTAAAATGGGGATTTATCTATTCACCAAAAATCTCAGAATTTCTGCTAGAAATGTGGATAGCTTCTTGGAAGTTATGCAACTACTCCAATAATACAATGCTATTATCACATGCAAAGAATTTTGAAATTCTTTGCTAAACATCACTCAAGAAGTTGGTAGAAGAGCTAAAAGCAATGAATTTTAAAAATTTTAACATGAGTTACCTGTAGACTCACTCAAAGAAATCTTGAACCCTAAGTGACATTACCCAGTTTGATCCCTTATTCTGTTCAGCAGAGTTAGCAGATGACTTTTTTTTGCTATAAATATTCTAATATTTGCCAATATAGAGACTATTGAAAAGAATATGCTGCAAAGTCTGCAGTGATTCCTTTGAAGGAGTATCAGCATTCATTTGGAGATATAGACACTGCCATGTTTGTTTTTCAAATCATATTATTTTACAAATATACTATTTTTATTTAAAATTTCAAGTGTGTGAAATATTTACATTTTTATTTTTAAAATTGGTGGATTCCTATATAAGCACTATTAAGATGATATAATAGGGTCTGCAACTTGTCTAGCCTTTTTATAAACGAGATCTTTCAGAACAAAAACTCCAATGCCAAACTTCTTGCGGTATTCTCTCCAGGACAAGAAACACACAGGTGAAAAGCAGTGTGGTTTTCTAGTGAACATCACAGACCTGTTGGCAAGCCGTCTTTGGACTAATGTGCTGCATAAATTATGTCTTTGTATAAGATTGACTTATTTTCATGTGATCATTTTTTATTTCAGAGCATTGGGGAGTCAGCGATGGCCGTTGTGTTAAACCAGCTGTTGCCCATGATTAAGCCCTCAGATCAGAGGACTAAGGACGACTACAGCCCTGAGGAGCTGCTCGTCCTGCTGATATATGTTTATTCTGTCACTGGAGAGTTCACGGTGGACAAAGACCTGGGTGAGGCTGAAGAAAAAGTGAAGAAAGCATTGGCTCAGGTCTTTTGTGAGGAGTCTGAGTTGTCACCTTTGCTGCAAAAAATCACAGGTGGGTGCTTAACAAAGATATAGAACACAAACATCCTGATAGAGAAAACAGGCTTAAAAATAAAGGTCATTTCAGGAAGTGGATGTGACCATGTCCACAGGAGTTGTTCAGAATTCCAGGAGGCCTGCGGAATGCCAGCCGGCCGCTAGGACCAGAAGTTTTCAGTGCAGTGTTTTTCTTTTCCAGGCACAGTGGTGCGATGGCCTTCTTTCTGATTGCTTGTCAGAATTCGTATTCTTTAGAGCCAAGGCCTCGTTAAAACAGCGAAATACTCACAGAGCGTAATGCTCTCTGTAAGGTAAAATAAAATGTAGTGCATCCTATTCAAAGGGTTTCTGTTGATACATTGTCATTGAGATTGTCTTTTCAAACTTAAATAACTGTTTCTTTAATATGTTATACAATGTTATAGGATTGGAAATTGCCATTTTCAGGAGTGGTCTCATATTTTGACTTCTCATATTTCATTCTGAATTTGAATTAATTGGTACTATCCAAAATAATACCCAAACATCCCGGTAAAGCAGGCTCTGCTACTTTGGGGAAAATATATGATTAAATTTCATAAAACCTAACTATTTTCACTTCTAATAAGAACTGCAGTGTAACTCACGGAGGCATCTATTTGTGTTATTTTATATCAAATTCAATATTATTTGTATTTATGTCAAGCTGATTTCCATTAGTATGAGTTGAGCCTGTGTCTACATGACAGTGAGAAGTCATTAAAGCTTATGTGTAAACCATGAGTGCTTTAAAAACATACTGCATTTCCAGTCACTGGTGAATGTGTGTGTGTAGTTGTGTGTGTGTGTATGCGTGTGTGTTTACATGCATCTGTGATCTGTGTAGACCTGTCCATTCAGCAAGGCTCAACTGTTGGGCCTCACTGAGGGAGAATGCGGATTTCTCAGGGGCAGGCTGCGTAGCTGTGGATGCCAGTGTCCCATGCACGTGTACGTCATTTGTGCACGCCGCTGACCTTTGCTCTGGTTGGTTATGGAAAATGAAACCCTGACAAGCAGCAAACTGAATGAAGTGTCCACAGAAATGAAACATTTCCTTGCTTAGTATAGAACGTGTTTGCCAACTTAAAACCTACTTAAGAAAAACTCATGAAATTTTTTCCCATTTCATGAAGTACAGCACTGTATGTGGATTACGTGTGTGTTTGGCTACAAATAAATATTGACTTAGAAAGGTTTAAAATGATGAATACAGTGCTTTGATTTACAGTAAATTTGAATGGTAGGAGAATTTAAGTAGAATTTATTCTTCAGATGCATAATTGCACAAACAGTTAACAAGAATGGTGTTTTGACTGAGGTTATTTGGATAGATTTTTGTAACACCCGTGTGTTGCTATGTTATTTTTGGAATTGAAGTCATGCCGTAAGAGTTTTCATTTAATATTCGCTCGAGGTGTTCATTGGTGTGGTGTTTCATTTTTTATTGGTTTCTCTCTGATTGCTCAGGATATTGCATTTTCTTGCTTTTAAAATACTTCTGTGCATTCATGCTTGTTTATATTAGGAAAATTTGTAAGCTCAATACTTGAAGATTAAAAATCAGAATTTGTGGAAATTTTGGTGAATTTTGAAATTTTAGAGACATCTTAATTTATAATAATAAGTATACATTCCTGCCTAGATTAACTTAGGATATACAGTTTAAACAGGGTAGAGAAGATGTGTTGCTTAAATTTGACATAAGTAAACTTACCACTAGAACATAAGAACGTACATACACACACAAGTATCAGCTTTTGGGGACACAAAAATTTCTTTATTTCTGAAGAAAGACTTTTACTTGGCCAGTATAGACGTACCCCTTATGAATTATGTTGGGAAGTCACATGTCCTGGAAAGGAGGGTTTATGTTTATAGTTAGCTGCTGAGAAGAATATTTAACTTATATCTCAGGATAAAAAGTAATAGCATAGCATTGGGGCAGTGGTGACTCAATCTTGTAGAATACAAAGGGATATCCCAGTATGCGCTGGAAGAACTGAATTGCCTTCCAAATTTGCTTAGCGTATGCTGGAACTAAGTTAGCCTGGCTTTCACAGTGACTATGCCTACAGTGTTGCACTTACGTTATTCCAATGTATAGTCTTGGCTTTCTAGTTATTGAGTGGGAAAATTTATTTTATGCCCTGCGCACATATTGTGATTGACGAAAATTTGGTTAAAAAGAATTATTGAAAGCAAGCAATTAATGAATATAAAAATTCTACTTTTTATATACTGCTGCAGTTTTACAGGTTTGGATCATAATCCCAAAAAACGTAATCCTGAATGCCATAATCTCGAATGTTGAAATCCTGAAAGATCAAAATCCCTAAAGTCTAAATCCCTAACATCTAAAATCCCAAAGTCACGATCACAGGATAGCTGTGTCATGTTAGGCAGAACCATTACTTTTGTTATTGTCTTTATTTGGAAACTGAGTATGGGTGTCAAGCTGACAAGGGGTAGACTTGTGGACTTAATTTTAGATATCAACTTGACTGGACTAAGGAATACCTAGAAACTGGGAAAGTATTATTTTGCATGTGTCTGTGGGGTGTTTCCAGAGGAGATCGGTGTATGAGTCCGAGTGGACCAGGTGGGGAAGATCTGCCCTCAGTGTGGGTGGGCACCATCCAATCATCTAGGGGCCTGGGGAGAACATATACAGAAGGCAAACTGGTCTCTCTCTGAGAGATGGGACAGAGTTTTGTCCTGTTGCCTTGGACATCAGAAGTCCAGGCTTTCCCCACGATCTACCGGGTCTTGAGGCTTTTTCAGCCTGAGCCACACGACCAGCATCCGGTATAAATTGGAGGATACATTGTGTAGAGACTTTTAGAGAGTTTTAATTTGTTTTATACATTTTTTGCAAATTGTGACTCCACAAAAGTGCATTATCACAATATTGACTTTGTGTGCAAGCATTATGTGCATATATAAAAACGTTGAAACTTCCTCAATAAATGAAGAAATTCCTTTTTGCACATGTGCATTTGTGAAAGATAAAATTTCTTGAGATCGTCATTCTTTGGGTGTTTGCATATGTGGTGGAGACCCAGCACCGTTTTCGACTGATCTCATCAAAAGACTTAGGTTGTTTGTCATCATGGTATTCCAAACGACCACAGTTATAAAGCTGGGTTTACACTATTACCAAGCATAGTGATATACGTTTATACATTTCCCTTTTTGACCTATTTATTTATGAATACAGTTTGTCTCATCTTAACTGTTATGCCCATGTGACTGTTGTTAGTATACTTGAGTATTTATGCTTGCAAAAATGTTATTACTGCCTATTTTATTGTCTAAGTTGGCCCATGAGGTGTTCTGTTATGTTTTTATTTGTTTCTCAAGATAAATTCCCCTTTTAAAATGTAAATAAATATCTGTGAAGAATTTTCAAAATTATTTTTTCCAGAATTATATTTTCAGGATTTTGATCTTTTGGGATTGGGATTCTCAGGATTTTGGACTTTAGGGATTTTGATCTTTTAGGATTTCAACCTTTGGGATTATAGCATTCAGGATTGTGTCTTTCAGGATTATGATCAGCTCTGCAGTTTGACCATTTTAATTGATAGGATCAAGAAAACAACCCTTTTTCAGTACTAAAAACTTAAGTGTGCTATCATCACCTAACTGCTAAGTGGTAGAACCAAGATTTGAACCCGGATATTCTGGATCTGGAGCGTATGTCTTTAAATATGAGATTCTAAACCTGCCACAAGCTTACCTCTAACAGCTGCATTTATTATATTTTGTAACTCGTGCTTGCTTACATACATTGTTTTGTGCCATGCATGCTTAACAACCTCATTGTGTCCTTATTTCCTAACAGAAAATTAATATTCTGGTTAATATTTTAGATATTGCCTGTGCTTTTTAATCTGTCTAGATTGGCTACTTGTAGATATTTCCCATACCTTCCTATTGTCATGCGTATATCCTCTTTATTTCCATATTGTTATAAAGAAATTAAAATATTATTTCTAGCCATTGAAATTGATTGGTTGTCTAGCTTTCTAAAACAGAAGTAGCACACTTAAATTCTGTATCTTTCTATAATATCTCTTGACAATGATTGTCATGTGCTTAAAATTCATATTCCTTTTTATCTGTTAAATATGCAATTTGCTCTTGACAATTTCTTTCATTTCCCTATATTCTTTCCTTGTACGGAAAGGATAATAAGAAATTGTGATTGGCAAAACAAAGCCAAACAAAACAAAATCTTAAGCATGGTCAATGGCAACATGCCATTTTCTTTTTTTTTTTTTTTTTTGTTGAGACAGAGTCTCACTTTGTTGCCCAGGCTAGAGTGAGTGCCGTGGCGTCAGCTTAGCTCACAGCAACCTCAGACTCCTCGGCTTAAGCGATCCTACTGCCTCAGCCTCCCGAGTAGCTGGGACTACAGGCATGCGCCACTATGCCCGGCTAATTTTTTCTATATAGATTTTTTTAGTTGTCCATATAATGTCTTTCTATTTTTTTAGTAGAGACGGGGGTCTCACTCAGGCTGGTCTCGAACTCCTGACCTTGAGCAATCCACCCGCCTCGGCCTCCCAGAGTGCTAGGATTACAGGCGTGAGCCACCGCGCCCGGCCCCATTTTCTTTTTAATCTGCTCTCTTTAATAGGTACCTTTTGGGAGATTTCTAGAGTGGTGAGCAAAAACTCTTTTCTACTCACATAAAATAACAACGGTTGGCTCTCTGAATGTTGGGGGTAGGAAGCTGGAAAAAGAAAATTGGTCCAGCCTAAATATGTTGATTAGTGTTGTGCTTTCTCAGTCCTGCTAAGTTCAAAGAGGGTATCAGTTTCCATATATGTTAGGTTTGCATGGCAGTCACAAGAGAAAACAAAGGAAAACCATTTGAATTTTCTTCAGAGAATGAAATCAAAATGCTATTTTAAAAGATCTGTATAACCTTGGAATGTCATGATATGGGGAGGTGTATCCAAAAAAGCATGTGTTTAGATGTAGAAATTATTGATTTAAAAGTCCTGGCTTTGCCATTTCCTAGCAGAGTGTGTTAGTGAGCAAATCAACCATCCTTGAACCTTGATATTAAACAAAACTGCCCTATTGACCCCCTATGATTTTGCTGATTATAAAATGATGTTATGTGTTAACGAATTTTTGGTACATATAATATTGTAAATAGGTAATTTCTTCCCCCATCACCATTATTATTTTGATAGCACCTAGCTGTCATATAGGGTGGTGCTTCCCAAGCTTTTTTACATTGTGGTGCACGTAGACAACGAGAATGTTCGCGTATATACTGCGGTGAGCCCCCGTGGGAGACTGTTGTGGTCAGAGGTAACCAGCCCTGGGGGCTGTGGCCACTCTAAGCCCTACCCAGCTGACCTGTGGACTGAGGTGAAGCAGCAGCTTGGCACACCTGTAACCTATTAGGAGCAAACCAGCACTCTAAGGCATGATAATACCATAGGAACTGTAATTTACATGTATTAAGCTCTTATTTTACTTCCTGTTGATAATTTGGAATGATCGATTACTATATCATTGAATACATTAGGATACCCAGATGTATGTAATGAAAAATTTACCAGATTATCTTAACAAATAGGGATTTATTTTTCTCAGCAAGAAGTTCAGAGACAGGCAGAATCTATGCTGTTTCTGACTTCCTTCATCAGTGACCTGAAGGTGTGGTTTTTGTCATCACTGTCGTAATGGGCACCTCTCTGGGCATTTGCTCATGCTTCCGCAGGAAGGGAGGAAGGAGGAAGGTGAAAGGCATATACTAGCAGAGCCTGCTCTTTTCTGTTAGGAAAACAATAGCTTTCTTGAAAACCCCACGCAGAAGACTTGCATCCTTGGCTAAAACTAGTTTTCACCTCTGGCTGCGAGAGAATCTGATGAGTGCGTATTTTTAACTGGGCTTATATTTGTCTTGAACAAAGTGAGGATTCTGTTAGAAGAAAGGAAGTGTGAATGGATATTAGGTAAGAAACTTGTATTTTCTACAGTTGTCATTATAGACTTCCCTGACAGAGGAAATTCTAAGGCAAGATAATATACCTGAAGGTGGAATAGATGCTCAGAGTGTTTTCATTTTACAATTATAATATCGAAAATTTTTATAGTGTACACTGAAATAATCTGTTGTGTGCTAGTATTAGTGGACTTACATCACAAACATTTCCAACTTATCAATATTTACTGAACGCGTCTATGTAAGTCTAAGCTCTGTAAGCATCAAAACCTTGGAACCATGGCGGTAGTGTTCAGAGGCTCTGAGCACAGAATCTGGAGTCAGGTGGATCTGGGTTCTGGTTCTGCCTCCGACTCTTAGTAGTTGTGTGCTCTTGACTAGGTCATTTAGCCTCACTGATTCTCAGGTTCCTCATATACAAAATGGTGATAGTACCAAACTCGTGAGATAAAATAGTCAAAGTGCTTGGCACAGATCCTGGTGCATAATGTGTTGTTAGCGTATATTATCTACGTCATCATCCTTGTCATTACTGCTATTTTGTCATTGTTGTTATCATCATCCTTATCATCCTCAGAGAACTTAGAGAGACATTAAGAGACAAGACTAACACAGAAAACAATGTAAAACAATATAATAAATATACCAAGTATTAGTGAAGTATCCAAAATGTGTAAAAATGAACGTTATGATGATTTGGTATTACGTGATATGTATCAATAGAGAATGTCAGTTACTGTACTAGGTCTGACCAAATAGAATTCCTTACAGACAAAGAATAGGGTAATACCAGGTAATAACTGCATTATAATTCCTAATAATCCTAAATAATAAAACTCTAGTGTTCAAAGCACTTTCATACACAATATTGTCTTTGATCGGAAAAGAACACGTAAGTTTGAGCCCATAAATTTACATGTCTAATAAATATATCCCAAATATCTGAGCTCAGGTGAATTTGTCTGTAATGTCAACTTCTCTTTGAGATAACTTATTTACAAATATATTACTAGTTTTTCAAACATGTTTTGGGACAGAGGATATAATATTGTATCTAAATTTAGGAATAGTAGAGTTATAGTTTTCACTGTTTGCATTTTTTTCCACGGAAATTCTTTCATTTAATAAATCCAGGTATACTTTTGGGAGGTTTTCTAGTTGCCTGGGTTTTTATGGTAGGAATAAGGACTCAAAGGGATAGTATTATGCATTTTATGGATGGAAATGCTCTCAGCAATTTCCCGTCTATTCACTCTGCACATGAGAACATCAAGGCCACAAAAGGTTAACTGACTTGCCTCAAATCACCAACCGATAGCCTGTTCCATGCAGGGATGGGACTGGGGTTTGTGTCTCCTGATTCCCGTTCCAGAATTCTTTTACTAGACCAGTGATTCCCAGCCTTTGACTCATGGATCCCTGGGAAAACACAGGACAGAGACCAAAGGTTCACTGCTTCATGTGGGCTTTATGTATCATGCATAAACTAAGTGTTACTCTTAGCATATAAATATATAAATATTTGTAGATGCTATTGTGTTTGCTTTTATAAAAGATAAATTTATTTTAAAATATTGCTAAAGTTACAGAATTTTTTTGTTTCTTTCAATTAACAGGTACCCAAAGCATAATTATATAGTATCTTTATACTTTAAAAATATTTGAAATCATAGGTTCCAACAAGAGTCTCAAACTCAAATGCTTATAGCAAATAATATAACTAAGTAAAGTACGTTAGATTTTGGAAAAGCAACAGTGAAAATGCAATGATAAATGGCAAGGGTATACAGTGTTACTAAAGGGGGCAATAGGGAATGGTGGAGACTGTGTCAAACTGGAGATCTTCTTATTTTTGCCAGAACATGAGTCTTATATTGTCAATTTCTCAAAAAACTAGGAATCTAGATTCTTTTAAAAAATTGAAATCACCAAAGTTTAAGAAAGTGGCTTACTTTGTATAATAAAACATTGTATGAGTCAAAGAGATCACATTGGAGGACAGAATTCAGTTTTTGGGCTTGCAGTCTGCAATCTTCATACTAGAGCCCCTGCCTCAAGCATTGATTTACAGAGGAATGCTTTTGAATCTCTAACTCTAGAACTTACTAGATCTCCAGATGGATGAAATGATGCCCTATAGTTCCATCAGAAAGCAAAGGAAGGTACCTAGTGATCTCCTTTTTTGACTTCTTTTAACTAAAATAAAAAAAAATTACATTTGTTTAAATTTTAATCTGGCATAAGATTACCAGTTAGGTAGCATAGGTTTTTCTTTCAAATAGATTCTGTAAAGATACCATCTAAGTGGAAGTAGACCTCTCACAGAACTCTGTCTATTGGACAGAAAATGCTGAGAGGCAGTTTTGGATTTAATATAAAGAAGATATCTCTGCAATAAAGCTAGCTGGAAAGTCTGACTCACTCCATGGGAAGAGCTTCCTAGCATGGGAACTGACGTTGGGACTTACGCTGTGATAGGAATTGTACTAAGTTCTAAGACTTTATGGGAATGTGAAAAGTGAGTTTTGTGGAAAGGTGTATAAGTGCTCCTGAAGTTCTGTGAAGATAGTATTTTTCTAGCTAGAGCTATGCTTCCTTTGCTATGTGTTATAATTCCTGAAACTTTGGCATAAAATAATGGCACAGAGATTCCTGTTACTCTAACTGGAACAATCAAAAAACTTCACATCAATTTGCATAAAATGTATACATTATCTTTATAGTGGAGCATGCTTATTAAAATTTTCTTCAACTTTTAAAAAATTTTTATATTGAAGTATTTTTGTTTCCTAAGTGTTTTCTTCTCACCGATCCATTGCCTGTTTAAGATCAACCACATATAACAGGAACAGACCTGAAGAAAGACAGGTCTGGTTTAGAAAGTACTGTTCTTTCTTTCAATTTTTATTTTATTATGGTAAGAAAACTTAACATGAGGTCTACCCTCTTAAGAAATGTTTAAGTGTGCAATACGATATTGTTAACCATAGGAGCAATGTTGTACAGCAGAGTTCCAGAACTTACTCATCTTGCATAACCGAAACTTTATGCCTATTGATTAGCAAGCAACACTCCATTTCCCCTTCTCCCAACCCTGGGCATCCACCATTCCACTCACTGACCCTATGAATTTGCCTATTTTAGACACCTCATGTAAATGGAATCATGCAGTATGTGTCCTGTGACTGGCTTATTCCACATAATGTAATGTCCTCCGGGTTCATCCATATTGTCACATGTTGTAGAATTTTCTTCTTTTTTAAGGCAGAATAATATTGCATTGTTTCAAAAAGATATTAGCACTCTGGTGTTCATTGCGGCTCTATTCATAATAGCCAAGATGTGGAAACAACCTAAATGTGCCTGGATGGATGGATGGAAAACACTGTCCTTAAGGACACTTGGAAGGAAGGCATCGTCTCGTGAGCTCTCATCTGGGCTTCTCTTGTATTCCCCGGCAGAAATCTAAAAGGGGGGGGTATCTTCGTCAACTGTGAATGAGGAAGGAGTTGAGGATTTGTTTTAGATTGGGCTGGGAAGGCAGCTCACGGTACCTGCAGATCTACTTTCTACTGGAAAGCATATATGTGCTCTTATCCATAGTAAAACAAGGCCACACTCTAAAAGCAACAGAAAAAACTGATTTGCAGTGATTTATTTATAGTAGCCTTCCTCTTTTGAAGTGTTCAGGTAAACATAGTATATGTTTATAAGATATTAACGGCTGCCACTTAATTATAAAAGCTTTCATCTCCATTAGCACAAGGCATTGACATTTTGTTTATTATGTTAGAGGAGGTAGATCTTTCAAAGTATTTTTCACACTTGGCCAATTGCTTTTCCCCAGGCTTGTAGAAAGTTAGTCTTCTTAGTTAAATATTAATATCAAGTACTTCCAAACCGAGAATTGTAAAAAATGAGGAGCTAATAAGAAATTCTCCTCTTATGCTTCCTTTACTATCACCTCTGCCTTCTTCCCTCATCTCACAGTTTTCCCTCAGTAATTCATCAAATTTCAGAATATGTATTTCTGCTTATTTCTCCTCCTAATGATACTATTCCAACTGAAACACAGTTTGCAAGATTTCAAATATCTTTCCCTTGAGAAACTGTTCCTTAAACCTTGAGCATGGCTCCTGGCTTGGTGATGACAAGGATGTTGCTATGGTAACTGGAAGAATGATCCTTAAAGTCCATCACCAGTCTTCATGTTACCCACACTTGAATGAAAACTTTAGCTAATTACAGTAGGTGACAGTGGACAAAACCCTGGCTATAGAATCCAGCCACTTAGCCAAAGGAAGACTTCAGGATGTAGGGCAAAAGTTTGTTTCAGAAAGGATTTTGCCTCATCTCTTGGTTCTAATTTATGGATTCTCATTTATTGTGGCATGCCAGTATTAGACTTTTATATTAAGGAATACACCTTCATTTCTAGTGTTTCAGATTTCTTGTTTTAGGGCTGCCAGAACAAAACAAGACGACACCAAAAAAACAGCTTTAAAGATTGTTGTTTTCCATCATGGTTTGCAACACTGTTTGGTATAATAGGGCCTATTTTTCCTCTTGATTTCTAAGATTTCTGCTAGCAACTCTGATGAAGAACATATGTCTGCCCTAAATCACTCCCATGAGAAATGCTGGAACTGTTACATTTAGTTTTATTATCCAACATACTAAAATAGTTAACCACAGCACATATTACTAAACAGCTATGTCAAGTGAAGTTTAAAACGTTTAATAATACTTAAAATATATCACAAGCTGTGTAGAAAGATATTTAGAGCTGCCTATTGAGGTAGCTAGTTAAATAATTTTGGTAACATAGTAAGGGATCATTACAGATTACTTTTTCAAGTATTTAATTTTTCCATGCCTCGTCATAAAAACGATTATTCTTAACTGAGACACTAGAATGGATCTTCTTGCACTGATATTCGTGTGTGCACAAATGCATGAGACATACCATCCTTGTCACTAATTTTTGTGTCTGCACACAAGGCCAACAGTAATAATTGTTTATGTGATTATACGATTAATTATTTAAGAGATTAGTTATTACTGGTTCTAATTAACTATATGTTAGATGTGATATAAATTTCTCAATCATGAAAAAGTTGGAATAGAATGGAATACGGGGGTAGTTTTCTTGAGCACGTAGCTATGGATCCAGTAGGAGAGATGGTGTGATGTGAGTGGGGAGAAGGCCTAGTTTTTACTCCTAAATATGCCCGTAGGTGTGTAACCTGAAAGTCGCTGAGCTTGCTGCAGACTCGATATCCTCATCGTAACGTGAGGATCTTGTATTAGGCAAATCTAAGTCCTCTTCTTTCTCTGTCCTATGGCTCTAGCTTCGTATGCTTTTTATTTTTATCTGAGTCAGTATACTCCCTCTCCTACTTCCAAATCAGCTCCTCCTCAGTGCTATTCTGTCTTTTTCATGGATGCACCATAGTATCTGGAGGGGAGCAATGGAGACAGTGACTCACCTTCACCCGCTATAGCAGTCGGCAACACCCTGCAGCCCGTTTCTGTTTCCTTTGAGATGCTGCTCATGTCTGTCCAAAGATGCTTCTTTATCCTCAGACACGCATTGACCCATGGCTTTCTCTCTGATATCCCTGACTCCGTGCCTACACACCCATTCATCGTGCGTACTGATGCTAGGACAGCATTCTGAAAATAAATTTGATATTTTAATGCCTTCACCTTAAACTTTTTTCTCAATTATTATAGTCGTACATTCCCATCGTAGAAAATTTAAAAACAGAAAGAACAATATAGAGGCCACATATAAATTTCATTTTATTGATTACTGCTCATAACCTTTTTCTTTTTCTCCTACTGAGTCATTCATTTTTTGCTTAATCATTTAAAATCAGAGCACTTCGATTATTAAGGTTATTAACACTTAGTTACATATTTTGCTAATATGTTTTTCGGTTGGTGTTTGCCTTTCATATTTGCTTCTATGGGAAGTCCAGAGATAGAGCTGTATTTAGGAGAGTCGAGGCAGGAACTCCACCAGTATGACTGGGATTCTCTGCATCTTCCATGCTTTTTTTCCTTTTAGGTAGTGGCCTCATTCTTTCCTATCACCGCTGCCTCTGTGTGACCCCTCATCCTTCCCAGACACTCCTGGTTTATGTCATTCCAGAATAGTAACCCATGCAAAAAGAGAGCTCTTTTCTTCCCGAGGTTGTAGATCAATCCCAGGAAAGGAAGTTGACTGACCCTCAGTCACTGTTGCCGGAGGGATGGGTGCCCTTTGGCCAAGCCGAGTCACGTGGCCATAACTGCATGTGTGCAGAGGGGGAGCCGTGGGGGTAGGAATTTGGAGAAATGGGCAGCGGGTTTAGTCCTGCGATCGACAGTCCCATCATTGCCACTTGATCAGAGGTGGAGTGCCTCCACAACGGAGGGGACACGGACATAGAAAAACTAGATATGGCCACCATAACATTTGTGAATAAACCAGGTTTATATTTTCATATTTAAAACATACAAGTATCTTCTCTTCCCTCTCTTGAGTTTGATATTTTACCTGTAAATGGATGAAAATGTCACTGACACCTGAATAATTGCTTCAACTTTTTGTATGCCTAAAGATAATTGTCTGGAATTTTCTCTAGTGTCTTAGAAAATAGCATCGGAGCAACTGTCAACTAAAATAATTCCTAGAACTAAAGCTACTTTCACCATGTGATTGCCCTTCAACATGCAAGTCGTGGTGATTGTGCCTGTCATGTGTGGCTGTGTAATTATGTATAATTCTTTGAATATAAGCTTCGGAAGGGCAAGGATTGTCACTTGGGTGAATTTTAAAGCTCTATGTTTATAGTTTCCTTAAAATTTTACAATTAAATTATTTCCTAATTATAAAAGTCATACTTGTTCCTTTTGGAATTCTTGAAAGATCTTTTGTTGTTTAACAAACACAGAATGGAATTTAAAATTACCTGTAAACTCACTACCCAGAGAAAACTACTGTTAGTATTTTGATGTGCGAAATCTATTGGTAAGTAGAAAGTCAGATCCCATATATGCTTCCTGGGTGAAGGTATCAGGTGGAATTTTGTTTTATATGTGTTTTATAGTTGATGTATTCAGGTCAAAATGCCTAGAATAAAGAAGGCACAGGTATATTGTCAATATAAAGATATTAAAACTAACATTGGAAAGAAAATTGAGAACGTCGGTGCTGAATTCATGTCCCAAGTTCTAGGAGACATTAGTCCTCTACAGTAAACTTACTCTTAATCAGAGTTTAAGGAGGATCCTCTAGGCCCAAAAGGAGGCTCATTAGGATCTTGGGTAGAAGGAAAACATTGAGGCACAACCATTTCAGCCTAAAATTGCAGCAGAAAGAAATTAAAAAGAGATGCAACAAGTCCTAGGCTTTGACTTGCATTATTTTATGATGTGAGAAAGAAAGATTAACATTTTTAAAGCCATAAGGAGAATATACGTGTGCAACCATGGTTATATTGATTTGTATTTCGAAATTTAGTTTTAAATGTAACCAAGAATGTAATTCCCATGGAGCCTGACTTTTTCTGCCTTCATGTGTTGCCTGTTTATTTTGTCCTTAGCACCTGGACTGAATTGGTCCCAAATGGAATGGTAATTTTCGCTAAAGTGTTTATAAAATGAAGCCCCCTTCTTCTTCTTCTTCTTCTTCTTCTTCTCCTTCTTCTTCTTTTTTGTAACATAAGACATGCCTGCACCTCTTCGTCACTCTTGGGTTGTTGTCAACCTGGCAGTGAGCCAACTGGAAAAGGAAACTGATACCGTGCAGTGTTCATTAACAATTTACATTTTTCAACATGCAAAATGGTTTAGGGTTTTAATTTTGAAGCTGTGGTTTTAGCCAAATTATACTCTAAAATGACCGAACCCTTTATTTCCTTATTTTTGTTGTGGTGGTGAGGAAAAACAGTTAAATCTGATCTGTTCTTTTCACATAGTGATGTAGGATTTGGGGTTTCTTTTCTGCACAAATCACCACCTTGCAAGGAATTCAATCTTTGGCCAAGAAAGCTTTATTCCTAGTTAAAATGTGCTTGGATACATTCTAACTCGGAATGCACACCCTTTCTGTAAAAGTATAGAAACAGTGCACCAAGTAAACAGTAACGCTGTAGTTACAGTTTATAGTATTTTGGTCATCTCTTTCATATATAAGCAGTGAGGCATATATTTTCATATATTTAACAAAAATGTTGAATGCTTTCAATTTTGTTCCCAGAAACAAATTTCAAGGCACCAATTTATTCTGTGATGGCATCATTATTATTATTTTTAACTTGAATCTCTTGCTTACCATTCCTCTTCACCTTTCCTCTCCCCTCAACCTCACACCTTTCTGAAAGAAGTCAGAAAACATGCACATACTATACCTTATAACTGGTCATCTTGGGAGTTTGCACACTGTGGTCTTGATTATTTCAAGTTGTTCTCCTTGGGAACACAGAAGCCCAGACAAAATGACATCATCTGAGATGAGTGTAAGCCTTGTATTTTAGAAATGGGCATTTAATGGTTTTTGAATTTGGGGTGATTGATAAGATTTCAGAGTAGCAGCCCTTCCAGATAGTAGAATGGAATTGTTGAAGCTGTTACATATCAGGGCAGCTAGAACAAAAACCACCAGGGTGTATTTGTTAGAATTTTTTGGTAGAGTATGTGCAAATAAAAATCAACATATCAAATCCTTAATTACTTCCTTATTGTTGTTATCTTTGCAATTCTCTCTTGAGCCAACTTATGCCTAAATTTATTTTAAACTCAGATTCAATATGTGAAAAAAAATCTGGGAACGTACATATATTGGCTTTTTGATTGGCTTATTTTTTTAGGACATGGCCCTTATTTTGCTATTTGGCAGTAAAAAAAATCAGTATTTTGTTTAAAATAATAGAAAAGCAAAAATGCACATGATTGAGCTGAAATAAAAAATATCTAGGTTATTACTCTCCAGGGTAGGGAAGAGCTAGACACAGTTACCAAATAGTGTGCTACGCCCACCATGTCCCCTGTGTCTGGACCAAAGTGACACGCCTCTTGGACTTTTCAGAGCAGTAGAATGTCATTTTTCCATGATCACCTTCTCACTCTGGAGGCCATTTTCTTCTTTCATTCCCTTCGTTCCAGCCACGGGCTGTGAAGTTCCTTAAATATATTACACTCCTTCAGACTTACGGGCCTGCATAAGCAGTTCCCTCCAACTGATTGCCCAGCCCAACCCAGTTCCGTTAACCCCTTCAGAGTTCAATTCAATCACAGCTCCTGAGGTCACTCTCCAGACTAGCTCCGTGTCCCCTCAACCCACTGTGTGACCTAGAGTGAACACAGGTTTTGATAATACATAGTTGTGTGATAATTTGGTTAGTGTCTGCCTTCCCTCCCAGACCACAAACTCTGCGAATTTTGCTCACCATTGTATCTCAAGCACCGATGGTGTTTGGGGGCACCCAGAAGGCCCTTAATAAGTATTTATTGAATGAATGAGGGAAGAAGAAGGAAGCTCTGATCCAGTTTCAGGGCTTCCTCTGACATTCTGCATCAGGACAAATAAGTTGCAAGTTTAACAGATGAACTCAGCTTTGGAGATGAGAAAGGTTGGCTGGAGAAGAAAATGGCACATCAAAGAAAGCCATTAGCTGTAAGTGAGAGTTTTGAAATTCCATTGTTTGAAATGTAGCAAAGAAAATATTTCATTCAGTGAAAACAAATAATATCAGCACATAATAAAAAAAAGCAAATAACAATGGAATTGTTGCTTTGTGTTTTAACATTTTTATAAGACCAGATTTTTAAATTCTGGAGGTTTTTCATTAAATTGGCTGTTTCTTTTTCCATTTCTCCTTCATTTTTTTTTTTTTTCCTTTCATCTTTACTGGTTTCCTCTCCTTACCTTTTGTTCCCTTATTTTGTTTTCCTGGCCAGCCAGGAGCACTCCCTTCAGCCAACACATGGAATGCAAAACACTTTTTAACCCATCTTTTAACTCTCTAGACCTCTGAAAATTCTTTTCCAGCCTGATCCTAACAGGCAGGAGATGGGTGAAGCACTCTGTGGAAGGAGCTCACAGAGAGCAGGAGGCTTCCTGCCACGATGGCGATTCCTAGGAGGCCCCTCTTTCTCTCCAGGTGCGGCTCATCCACACAGCTCACGCTCTGCAGTTAGGTGGGCAAATCACTGTCCTACAGTGTGAGGGGGCTTCAGGCTACCAACTGTATGGAGGAAGGTACATTCCACGTCTATACCATCATTTAAAACCAGTGTCATATAACCTAACACAGGCTGGCTTTTTCAGTTGGCCGTTCTCTCACCTACCGTCCCTCCTCTCTTCTTTGCATTTTTCTTTCAACCAGTTATTAAAGAACAACTGCATCAGAGGTGATACTAGGTGTGAGGGGTGCAATGGTAGATAGAGAGGCAAGGTGTGGGTTTACCTTTAAGGAGAATGTCTCTCTCATGGATGCCACCGATGTCGCTTAGTTTTAGCTCAGAATCTTCAGTTTTCCCTTGAATGCCCTGCGTGATTCCCAGTAGGAATGCCCGTCGGAGGGGTCAGTAGCACCCAGCTCCAGCCTCTCTGCAAACATTTCTGGACAAACCTCTCCTCAGCCAGCTTCTGTGGTCCTTTCCAGCTGCTCTCCCGAACCCTCCCGAGCTGGATGGAACCATCTCTCCTGAAACATTTTCTAAAACAACTCCTATTAGCATCTGTGGGGAGCGGGCTCTGGAAAGGCTTCTGGGAGACAAACAAGAGACAGATGGCAGCGGGCAGATGAGACATATGCTTTCTTGTCGGGGGCACACAGCACGGCGAGAGCCTGGCCGAGAACACGGCGAGCACTTATATACGGCTCAGAACAATAGTGGCAACGTGCCGTGGGAAAACGTGGTCACATGGGTTCACATAGGAGATAACACCTTGGTGACATAAGTGTGTGCTGACTCAGGCCTCCCCAGAAGGCCGGCGGAAGACAGGCCGGCAGTTACTTTGGTTTGGCCCAAGACACCTATTGCCTGTGCAAATGGATTTCCTTACAGCATCGTATCTGCCCCATCCCTTGGTGATCAGGCCCAGACTACACCAGTTGATCATGAAATTAGCATTCTTAAATCACAGCGTTCTATTAGGTAGCCTTTCATTTATAAGGAAAAGGCTTTGAGTATATAATGATTAATGTAAAGTGGCCGGAGGGGGTTTGCTCCCGGCCCCAGGTATCTGTCTGCCCATGTATAACCCGGGCCCTGCCGTCAGGCAAGTGTACCCACTGACAGAAACGTGAACGTGTGTCCCGGCTTCCGAGTTGAGCTTCTCGACAGCGGGGAGTTGGCTGGCTTCGCTGAGCACTTGCTGCTTTTCTCGTACATGGAGGAAAAGAGCTGATGACTTTTGTTGCCTGTAATAAATGGATAATTGCAAAATGCTAGTGAAGGAGAATGATCAGGTAAATATAACATAATTATAATATTCTAACATGTTATATGTAATAATAAGAACCCTTCTGTATCCTTTTTTCAGGATTTAAATAATTTTAGTCTATCTCTACAATAAATTATTTCCCAACTGTGCTATATTTTAATGCCAATTCCCATGCCTAAAATACATTGCCTGCTCCCCATTCTTACCCATAAAACTCCCACTCATTCTTTAAGATGCAACTCAAATGTCATTGCCCTTCATATTCCTTTCCTAATTATCGTAACCCAAAGTGACCCCTCTGCCTCAGTATCAATTTGTGACAATCCTAGGGCACTTGCATTTGTGTTGCCTCATATGGTTGAAATTTGTATCTGAGTGTTCTTCCTACCTGGGTGATCTTGGGCAAGTTACTTAATATCTCTTTATCTCCATTACTCCATCCCTAAAATGGGGATATACTAGTACCTATCTTATGGGATTGCTTTGCATAGCTGCTATTATTGTTGTTTGTTATCTTGTCTGCTAAATTAAACTCCTGAGGGTGGGGACTGTATATTATTCGCTCATGCATTCCTAGCTCTCATTTTAAAATCGTGGTGTTGACTGAAAGAAGGAACAAATATGGGGTTTTGACATTTTTATCATGTTCCTTTTCTCTGCTTAGATTTTGTTTAAACTCAGTGGAGGCTAGACCAATCGCTGACCCTTTGGGGTCTAGACCTGTTTTCTGAGATGTTAGCCAATGAGGGAAGTATTTCATAAAGATTAATATTTTCTATAAAATCTTCTTGATTTATAAAACTGGTATATTACAGAAAACTTTTTTCTATCCATGATAAGCCAAATATCATAACAATATATCATCTTCTTGGCAGTGAATCTAGCTAGTCTTTCCCCAACCCACTTTGTTCATCTGGGAATTGACTCTCCTATTTTTCTTTCACACATGCATATTTGGAACTGAAATACTTTGTTTTCACAAGAGAAGGACATTTAACCTATGCATAGTTGAGATGAATTTACTTTCTGATACTTCTTTTCTCTGAAGAAAATTTTATAGGTTGATCCTGAGCTTTCTCTGATCCAACTGTGTGTAGTTTGGTTATCAGACACCAGTGCATTTGCCTAGATGAGAAGAAGAGTTGGTTTCTCTTTCTCAAATACTTGGTCCTGTGTTCCTAGCATGTCATCCAGCACTGATAGGAATTAATATTTATTATACACATAAAATGTCCAGACATAGCACCAAAACCATCTTGCAGGGTGATCTAGCTCACTGGGCTCATAGTCTAAACAGTAAAATAATATATTGAGCCCTCTAAGAGGATGAAGCCCTGCCCTCAAATATTCTACCCCCACAGCTCGTCACTTTACACAAAGCCTTTGGACTCCTGTCCCCAGTATGAGGATTCTTGTGCCTATGAAGTTCTGTTCGAATTCTTCTCTAAAGTGAGTGGTTTTCCAGCACTATTCTACAGATCAACTATATCAGAATCATGTGAGATGGGTGTTAAAAATACAGCCTTGCAGTCCTAGCCTAGACCTACCGATCAGAAAGTTGAGGGGGCAGGTCTGGAGGCCGGTATGGAACTGGAGCAGCGTGTTCCATCTGGACCCCCCACCCTGATCAGACGTGGGAAGGGGCTTTCCCC
Organism: Eulemur rufifrons; assembly: GCF_041146395.1. Taxonomy (NCBI): domain Eukaryota; kingdom Metazoa; phylum Chordata; class Mammalia; order Primates; family Lemuridae; genus Eulemur; species Eulemur rufifrons. The sequence continues at coordinate 32,722,879 of NC_091006.1, forward strand.
TGAGACATCATCTCACTCCAGAGACTCTCTGATGGAGCACCTAAACAAGGTCCCAGTCACTGAATGGGGTAGGAGATGTCTTCTTCCACGGAGAGCATCTGCTGGGGGTTCTGAGCAGAGTCTGGGTATCAATGAGCATCACTTCTTACAGGCACTCAGCTGGCAACTTGCGGGCCATGTCTATCTGCGGTCCCCCCACCCCGGCAGCAGCAGTGTGGCCCCTGGGCACTGGTTTGGCTGCTGCCTGGGCTCTCTCTGGAAATGCTCGTGCCTCCCATTCACCTGCTGTGCTTTCCAGCTCTCTCCTCATTTCTTTGGCCTGACCTGAAACATTTTTAGACGTAATCTGGGAGTGGGAAAGCTAGCTCTATACGTACACAGCCTAGTCTTTTTGTCTTTTGCTTAGACTAGTGTTGTTTAAACTTAATGGTCAGGCATTTGCAAATTTTATGTTCTATTTCTGCAGGGGATGACTCATGTCTAGCTGTCAGGCTGGGATAGGGTGGGAATGGGGAGACAGAAACATACCTTGCAATAGTGGTTGGAGAAATGAAAATGCAAATACTGTTATCTAGGTTGTAAATATCTAGCATGCTCTTCTTCAGTGACAATGTGAATCTGTAGTGAACATTTGGGCTGGAAAGAATGGGTCGGCAAAGAAAGTAGTCCTTCTATGGCAGTTTAATAGCAGCAACAAGGGAATATTGTACATGAATTAGAGGCATATTACAAATAATCTCACAGTTTAGAAATAAGTCCTGATTTTCTTATATGAATAAGTCATAAGTTTACTATAATAGTAAAAACAAGCACAGCTACTATTTATTGAGTGCCTATAAAATGCCTTACATACTTTCCCTTGTTTAATCTTTGTAGTAATCCTGGGAAGTGGGTGTTACTACCCAGTTTTACAGATGAGAAAGATGGGGTTCAGAGAGGTTAATTGACTTATGTAATATCACACAACCATTAAGTGAAGGAGGGAGAATTCAATCTAGGCCCATCTGAGGCCAATGCCCAAGTTCTGTGCACATTGCCTACTAATTCTGGACTGAGAGGCTCTGGTGTTTCCTTCCCACCTATTTTTCTGTTTATTCCTCATTGTTTATTATGAAACAGCTGTTCCATTTAGAGGCTGAAGTTCTTGCCAGGACAGGGTTTGTGCTGGGACTGTTCCTTCCCTTTCGTGGTGAGTGAGCTGGACCTTGTCAGCTTGTCAGGGTTCAGAGGTCAGAGTCCAGGATATTTTTTCCTTTGGATTTTTTTATTTGGCACCAAAGTAAGTGGTTCTTAGGAACTTATTTCTTAGGCGATCCCATGAGGTCAGAATTAGGTTTAAACGGATAACGTGATTTGATGGTGGCAGCTGAAATATTAAAAGCAAGGACTCATTTTGGAAAAGAAGACAAGAAAAATGAGAGCGATCTTGGTAGCTGCTTATATTAGTATTCTTGATTAATGTCTGCTTTTAAGAAATCACATTGGTAATGCGGCTCTAATCATTGCAGCAGTCATGACCAATTAGTTGTGTTTATGTAATATAAAACAATACCCAGGCAGGGCTGGCTGGAATGTCACTTTTCCACAAAGGGAGGCAAGATCACATGCCTTGCTGCCTCTCCCTATATCGTGCCTGTTAAGGCAGGACACCCCTCTAATGTGACCAAGTCTATTGTACAAGCACAGCACTCAGTCAGCTCTGCCAGTAATTCAGTGTCGCTTCTTTTGTGGACTCGGAAGGGACCTAAAAGAGTTGTCTACGACAGCCTTCTCCCAATTCACTCAGCTTCTTTCCTTCTACACCTCAGAAGCAAACTGGATTGTAGACCCATGACCAGCCAGCCTTAGCCTTTCTGGGGCCCTGTTTCGTCTGACCTACTCAGTGTTTGTGATAACTTTCATTTGGAACCCAAACGAATAATAGAGACTTTACATAAATAACTGGATTTTTTTGCTTGTTTGTTTCTCTTTGAAAAATGTAAGGAATGGCAGGAATTGGTTGGAGTTGAATGGTGGCTGTCTCTTAGAAGGGGCCTGTGCTCTCCAGCCCACCCCAGAATCTGTCCTTGCTTCGTTCTCTTGCGCTACCTGTGGGCGCCGGAGGCGGTGGAGTTTGTGGCCACTGCTGTTCTCTCCCCACCTGCCTGTTGGTGGAGCAACAGTTCTGATCAATTTGGAAATGGTTCCCTTATCATTGTGATGCTTTTTTAAAATAGGAAGTGGAGATCCATACCGTTATGAATGTCCTTAGAGGCCTAAAAATGTATCAAGCACGGACATGGCACACAGCAGCCCCTTGGCAAACGTCCGTTAAATGAGCGAATCTAGGAATAGAACTCCTGAGTGCCTGGGGACTCGGGGTCATTTGCTTGGCTGGAAGAAGAGACGTTATAGGGCAGTTTGGGAAATTAACGACATTCTGTAAGTACATGAAGAGCCTGGATGACGGCTAGCAATTTTTCCATTTCCGTGAAATACAGGATTTTATTTTTATTTTGTCATGGAGTACCTTGGCCACTTTATTCCAGTGCCCTTTTGCAGACATTAAACTTTGGTGACCTTATAAAATTTCAATAAATTTTCTTCTTCTCATCTAAGCAAAAAGTCCTCTTGGGTTCATTTGAGTCTGACGGTCTCTCTAATCTGTTGCTGTCTATTTCTCCCAGTGTGGGCTATGAAACAGGGACCTCTGTCTCTCTGTGCCCCAGAGACCTTTGGTGTTCACCGTGAACGCTTGCTTTGTTAATAACGGCCCTGAAATGCAAAATATAAGTCACTAATGCTTCCCTCACTGTGGTTAGGACTAGGGCTCCACAGACTGCCTGAGTTTGAATCCTGGCTATTTATTCATCATGGGGCCCTGAGCAAGTTCTGTCACATTTATGTGTCTTGATTTTCTCACCTGCAAAGTGGGTATCCTAGTACTACCTAGATCAGAGCATTGTGAGAACAGTGCCTGACACATCATAACCTCTCAGTAAGTGACAGCTGCTATTCCGGTAGTGGTAGTGATAACAGAAGTGATATATGTCTTAAATTACAAAAATGTAACCTGTAAGACTTTTGTTGTGATTTGGTTTTGTGTCTTATTTTCCTAGCTTTATTCAGGTATAATTGACAAATAAAACTATATATATTTAAAGTGTACTAGTTTTCTCTTACATGCATTTGTTACTTTGAGAATTAGTCTTTTTGTCACCAGACTGTAAAAATATTGGATACTTTTCCCCCCCCTTAATGTATGATTGAGTTTGATCTGGTAAAACAAGAACTTCCCAGGTGTGCATGCAGGGGCCCATTGCTTTCCTGGTTATGAAAGACAGATGGGGCCTGTTTGAGGGAAGGTAATTGTCTTCCTATGGTAGTTGCTCTTCTATCAAAATCCGACACTCTCTCACCCCTAATTCCTGCTGGAAAACAGGCTCTGGTTTCTGCACGAGCTCCCTGTACTCAGAGGCCAGCTTTGGAATGTGGTGTGATGTCACTGCTGATTGGCCCCAGGGTTCTGGGTTTCATCTGTGTTATTGGAATACCTCAATTTATCTGTTTTCCACAGGGGATTACCGCACTCTTTAGGAGTTTGGAAAGTTCTGAAATGAAAGCATATTTCGCGGGTAAGACATGCCTACCCCAAACTTACGGGCAGTCCTCGCAGGGTTAACAGTGTATGCTGACCTTAAGGAGACTTCATTTTTTTCTAAGCCATCAAACCACAGGATTTTAAAGCTGGCTTTATCACCACCGTTCCCTCTAATCCACCCCGTTACTTGCTTTGGGCAGAAACTTGATTTCAGGGGCAACGTTGTAAATGTTTATGTTGGGCCTTTGCTTGACGCTTACTTAAAGGTTCCTTTCAGGTCTTTACTAAGGAACAGTGAATTCTATCAGGGTTCATTCCCAAAGTGGCTTTCGTACTCCATGTGACATGGATACCACTGAAACAAAAGCCTGCCATTAAAAAAAAAAAAAGCCCTGTAAATTATAAGAGGAAATAGATGCAGTATGGCAATGAAAATGCGGAAGAGGAGGGAAAAAGTCTTCTAGAGTCAGAATTGAATGTTTCCCTGCCAGCTATGCCTGCGACCGTGGCAAGTTCTTACCTCTCAGTTTCGTCCTTTGTAAACCAAGAATCATATGAGCACCCCCCTCACAGTGGTGGGCGGGATCACTGCTCAGCCAGCCCATAGTAAGCACTCAGTCATATGCTACCATTACTACCATTTTCCTGTTTTCATGCCTGGCTCTAAACTGAACCCAGAAGAAAATTCTATTTATTCCAATGATGAGATCTTATGTTTTCAAAGCATTTTCTGAACACCTTTTTCCTGATAGAAATATTCTATTTATCTCTCTGTGATTATGTCATTTCAAATTGTATTGACCACCGCATCTTTATTTAACAAATACTCATAGATGGAGTAATTCAGTCACCAATATGAATAACGTTATTTACCTTTGACTCCCAGGAGACCATGAACTGCTTGAGCTGGTCATTTCATCAGTCATCCCTTACTTACTGAGCATCTAGTATGTGCCAGGCAGGAATGGGTTCTGGGGATACTGTTGGCAATAAAAAAAAGCCCCTGCCCTCAATGAGCTTGCACTCTAGTGGCACATTACTTCTTACTCATATGCGCGTCCCTCTCTCACTGCGTAATGCCTGACATGCAGTGCTCAATAAATGGGGGTTGCTTTGGGTGAACTGAGTACAGCTTAGCTGAAACGGAAGTCCAGTGTGCTCTTTTTGGAAATTTTTCTTTAAGAAAAAAAATAAGATTTTTCCATGAAAGGACTACATTGTCTTCGTGTTGGATTTTTTCCTTTTTTTTTTTTTTTTTCTTTTTGAGGCAGGGTCTTGCTCTGTTGCCCAGGCTAGAGTATAGTGGCATCATCATAGCTCACTGCAGCCTCAAACTGATGGGTGACAAATGGTGTTCAATGTAATTTTAATATGAATTTATCTTTTAAGTGAAGTATACATTTTCCTATTTTCATATAATTTTATAAATGCTATGTGAATTTTTTATTCATGTCTTTTGCCCATTTTCTATAGTATTTTTGGTCTCCTTTTCATCAAATTTAAAAAGTTCTCTATAAATTAGGGACATTAGTTCTTTATGAAAAATTTGCAAGTAATTTCTTCTACTTTGTTTTATGACTTTGCTTATGCTATTTTTGCTCTTCAGTTTTTTTAGATTCAAATATATCAATCTTTTTTTTAACTTGTGTCTGAGTTTTGAGGCACAGTTAGAAAGCCCTTTCTACCTTCAGATTATAGAGGAATTATGAGGAATTTGCCCATTAAAATTAATTGTATAGTTTTCTTTTTTAAATATCTGATCAATTTGAAGTTTATGCTTATGGATGACATAAGGAATGAATCAAAATTTATCTTTTTCCAAATGGTTATCCAGTTGTCCCAACACCATTTATTAAAAAGTTCATCTTTGCCCCAGCATTTTGAGTTACACTTGTATCATATGCTAATTTCCATCTGTGGTCAAATCTCTTTCTGGACTTGCTGTTCTGTTTATTGGTTTGTGTGTCTATTCCTGCTCCATGACCACACTGGGTTAGTTGGAGAGACTTTGTGGAGTTTTAAATATCTAGGATGGTTATTCCTCTCTCACACCTCTTCCTTTTCATTGTTTTCCTTCATATTCTTCTTTGGTTATTTTTTTTTTCTTTTTCTTAATGCCCCTTTTTATTAATGTCTCTGACAAGTTGGTTATTTTTTCATAGAACTTTAGTGTGTAGTAAAGTCAATTTTTTATTTCCAAGAAAAAAAAAAAGCTTATTGGGATTTCACAAAACTGAGTTAGTGAGCACAAACATCTTTTGATGATGCTGAGACATCCTAACCAAGAACCAGGAAAGTCTTTCCATGTGTCCAAGTCTATGTTTGTGTTTTGCAGGAGTGTTTTATTAAAGTATTTTTATATAGGTTTGAAAATTTTGAAGTTTATTCCTAAGTATTATCTCTTTTTCCATTGTTATTACAAATGGGGTTTTCTCTACCATTCTATATTTTAACTGCAACCAGTGGTTTCTTAAATCTCTCTTTTAAAAGCACTGTGTACTACATTTTTTTTCCATTTCAAACATTTATCTCAGCAGTGCCAGACTGTAGGCTGTGCATTGAAGATTTTTCTTCCATGAGTAACTTCCTCTGTATCAGCAGATAAATTTAAAACTTCACACATGCACTGTGAACTAGAATCTACTGGAAGCTGTCACTATCTAGAATTTAAAAGATCAACCATTATCAAATGAGAATATCATTCTGGAGACTTATGCTCTTTGGATTGGTGCACCAGGAATGTTGTAACAGGGGGTCAAAGAGAGGAACAGGACCAGAGAGAGGCCCCCTATCTCCTTATCGGTGCTTCAGCATCTGGAAATTCACTAGTTTCTTGTACAGCACAGGAGTGACTAGTACAGACCTGTGAAGTCACTGGTCCTCAGTTTCTCCAAGCCAATCCTTTTTATAATGCCTGAGAGGTGCAGTGTGTTAAATATTTTACCATACAGAAAGTGTTGGTAGTTTCTTCCCTGTCCGTGGAAGCTGCAGTGTTTCACTGTAATCTTTGTGTTTGACATTTTTCTGTCTCCATTGAGGCATTTGAAGTTGTGCCAGAAGTGGAGATCTGTCTTTTTTATACTTAATCTCACAGCTGTGGGTTTGCATGATTCATTCTGAAACTTAGTTTGGGGGCCGTGGTGATTATTTATGCAAAAGTTCTAAGTATTTGCATAGTCATGAGATTTTAATGGAAACTTAGAAACCAATTTTTACAATATTCTTTTTACGTCGGGGTATCTTAGCCTCACTGGAAAAGACAGAGACTAAAATATACTTGAAAGCAAATTTTCAGGGCCCAAAATAATGCTGAAATAAAACCAGAAATTCGTTTTCTATAATCTCTTGATGCTTGCTGGGCTGGGGCTGATTCCACAGGGAGCCCTGTGCATGTGTTCATACATTCCTCGTCCAAACCCTATTCTCACGGGATGCTTTGACAGAAAACCTACAAAAGCATCTTTTTTAATAATGAGAATTTGTAATGTAGTCCTCACGATCTTTCAACACCTAATTTAATGAAGGCAATTAAATTTTGCTATCTAGCTTGGACAGAAAATGGTTATTATGGCCACTTAACCACATTAAGAAACTATTTTTCTCCCTTCGCCCACACATACACTCATGCATGTGTGCACATTTGTTTTTTGTTTGTATAATTTATTTAGTATTTCATAACTATGGTAGTATTTCTGATTCTTAATAACCTCAGTACCATCACCAGGAATGCTAATACTTTTAAAACATACTAAATAATAATAATAGATAATACTTGTACATTTCTGTGCCAGGCACTATTCCAAACAATGTATTTATTCTTCATAGAAGCCGTAGTAAGTAGTTGCTATTATTACCCTTCATTGAATAGATGAGGAAACTGAAGCAAGTATGATAACTTGCCCAAGCTCACGCAGGTAATGAGTATTGGCAATTTAATTCCTGAGCTACAAGTCAAGGAGAGAGAGGCCTTAGAAAAAACAACCTTATTGACAACGTGATCTCAGATTTCTAGACTACAGAATTGTGAGAAAGTAAATTTCTGTCATTTAAGCCATCCAGTCTGTGGTACTTGTTTCAGCAGCTCTAGCAAACTAATATAAACTACAAACTTGAATAGACCAGAGAGGATGGCATGTAAGGCACAATGGAAAGATTAACTTTCGTTAAGAGTGAAGCTTACTCTATGTAACAATCCCATTTACACATAAGGAAATCAAGGCTCAAAAGGGTTATGTGGCTTGTCTAAGGTTATACCCCTATTAATGCTGAAATTGGTCTTAAATCTACATCTTTCTATTTCTTTCCTACCCCCAAGCGTATAAATAATCTATTTAAAAATATGAAAGATAATTTTAATTCATCAAAGGCTGAGACTGTGTCATTCTGTCTCTGTATTTATACTCCTAGCACAAGGCCTGATACATCGTATTCTATAAATATTTGTTGAATGAAATGAAACACAAGTATGGGGTGTAATTTACACAGTACATCACATGACAATTTCTCATATAGCTTTGATTCAGTGAGATTACTTTGCAGGTATAACATTCTGTTGTAATTTCGATGTCTCCTTTTCTACCACACCTGCCTAAAACCTACGGTGATACTGGTTTTGACTCTGGAAGAGTTATATTTCTTTAATCATCACATCTTTTAAGAGTTTTCATACTCTAGCAGAATATAAACTTAAAGAATTATTTTTAAGGGAAAAGCTATAAGTTGTAAATGGAAAATAAACGTGACCTCGAGTGTCTTACTAGTGAAGATGCGATGTTGCTCAAGTGGATTTCGAAGTGCCAGACTCCGTAGCCCTGTGCTTCAGAGCCCATCGCTTCTCCCAGAAGTCTTCAGGTCTGCCTGTGTTGCATCACCCGTCACCTAAGCAGTTTTCATGAGAGTCGTAGGCACAGCACTCAGGAGGGACTTCAGGTGTTCTGGATTTGCATTGTTGAAGGTTGAATGAAATTGACATTTTATGGAACAGTAAGTCATAATTAACTTTTATTTAGCAATAAGATTTATATAGATATCCCTAGGTGATTACACTACTATTTTATGAGGTATTTTCCAGAGTCTAGATTACTAGAAAACCATCAGTCAATATATACTCAAATGATTTTCTTAGTTTTTTATATTCTGAATCTCCTGTTAATAATCACCTTGGGACTTGTATACCACCCTAGTGCAGTGTTTGCCGGAGTTCTTCTTTTACCTATTTTCCTCTTTTCCCTGGCTGCTGATAGTTTATTCTTTATCCCTAGTGGGGGCCAGCTCTCTGCCATCTTAGAAAAACTTACAGCATTATTCCCTACTGTTAAGAGCACCTCTGTTAACTTGGTATCTCCAAACTCTCTTCTCTTTCCTTTAAATCAGTGGTCCCCAACCTTTTTTGGCACCAGAGACTAGTTTCATGGAAGAGAATTTTTCCATGGAAGGGGGAGGCGGAGCCCGGGCAGTGACGCAAGCAATGGGGCGTGGCCATCAACACAGACGAAGCTTTGCTCACTCCCTCTCCCACCGCTCACCTGCTGTGTGCCCCGCACCCTTTCTTATGTTTCATGGGATACAGTTTTTCCATGGATTTGCTGTGGGTGGGGGGCGGGCCCAACTCTGTGGCGCAGGGGTTGGGGACCGCAGCTTCAAATAATCATCAAAGACTCAAAGTTTCCTTTCTTGAGCACATGGATTTTTAAGCTTTACAAATCTGGAAGATTTTTCTCTCATCCATGAATGACTATAGTGGCATAATAGCGCATAAGATGGCATAACACCTTTGCATAATTACCCTCCAAAAATAAATGGCATGGCGAAGTAGTCATGAGCCTATGGTCTTAGCGTCCCATGATGAATCTGTGATGGCGTTATGCAGCTGTGAAGATTAGAGGTTCAGTGATTAGGCAAACCTGTGTTTGAGTTACTGACTCCTGGCCCTAGGCAAGTCCCTTTACCTAAACTTCAACTGTCTCCTCTGTAAAATGGGAGTAAGCATAGTGCTCATCCCACAGGGTTGGTGTGAAGATCAAAGGAGACAGTACACCTGAAGCTCTGAATATGATGCTTGCCACACTTCGGTGCTCCGTGATTATTAAATATTAGGTTCTATTTGTGAGTTCCATGAGGGCAGGGTTCTGGTCTGTTTTGTTTATAACTTCATCCTCGGTACCTAAGACGGTACCCATTGTAGGTTCACAAATATTTGTTGAATAAGTGAATGGTTATGAAAAACTGCATTATAGAATCCCTCTGCCACAGTCAGTATTCTTGCTTCATCCCAAGTCACATGCAGTAGATATTTTTATTCAAGCTCATTTTTTTCCTACCTGGATCTTATGATCCTTTCCTGTACCCACTTTTTACACATTTATTTAGCCAGCACTGAAGTTCTAAGAATACAGAGTTAAGACTTAGTCTCTGCCCTCAAGGAGCTTCTGCCTTATGAGGAAAAACAAGTAAAGAGACGAGTTGCCTCCTGAAGAAGTGTCACCAGGAGGTTGCGTTCTTCATTCTCTCTCTTTTGGCATTTTTAGTGAGTTCAATGTGTGCATTTTCTAAAAGTTGTTGTCATGTATGATTTAAATTCAACAGAAAGCCCAACTGTTTGTGGGAAGATGTTTGTTTTGAGTTTCTTATTTTTTGTTTTCTTGCCAAAAATAGTTTTCACTTGTCATCTTCTTTTTGACTGGCGTCCAGCAGAACTGCAGATACAGAGCAACAGATGGTTGGGAAGATAGTTTTGCAACGTCCCTTGGGACCAGTGTAATCCCACTTGCCACCCAGACATCACAGTTTCTGACAAACTTTCAAAGCTTATCCAGCTTGTTTTCCATTGCAAAACTATACAGTGCTTGGAAGTCACCACAGCTTATTTTATTATTACCAAGGCAAAGCTCTGGCTGTTGTAGCTCTCTGTAGAAAAAGCAAATATGTCATACATATTGGCACAGATGTCTTTAAAATCAATTTTCTTTTAATGGTTGAGCATGTTTTGAAATGCTGCAGGGGAAATATGTTTGTATAACTCCACATCATTAGAAATGATGGCAAGCAGTGGTGTTCTGTGAATTAATAATACTAGTACTTAGTGCAGATGGAGATTCCAAAACTAATTTTAAAATATGGAAATTCTACAGACAGATAGGCTGTCTCGAAATGGCCCTAACTTCTATCCCTTGGCAAGAAATTGGTCAGATTTATTTTGATGGCTTTTCAAGCAATTTTTTCCTAACTTGTATAGAAAAAAAATCTTTTGTCTCGTAACAAAATTAATTGGTGTCTTCTGACTATGAAATCTTTAATTTGCCCACTTCCTAGGTATTTGTCTCTTTTATAACTATAGAATTAAGCAGAGAAATTTTTACTTTTGTGCTAAAGGAATTGTAAGGCAGTGCCCTCATGAATTAATCGCCACCAAAGACTCCATTGCGTAATACCGTCACATTGGAAATTAGGATCTCAACATATGAATTTTGGAGCCACAAACATTCAGTCTATAACATCCTACCCCTGGCCCCCCAAATTGGCATTCTTCTCACATGTAAAAGACATTCATTGGCCGGGCGTGGTGGCTGACGCCTGTAATCCTAGCACTCTGGGAGGCCGAGGTGGGCGGATCGTTTGAGCTCTGGAGTTCGAGACCAGCCTGAGCAAGAGCGAGACCCCATCTCTACTAAAAATAGAAAGAAATTATATGGACAGCTAAAAATATATATAGAAAAAATTAGCCGGGCATGGTGGCGCATGCCTGTAGTCCCAGCTACTCGGGAGGCTGAGGCAGGAGGATCGCTTGAGCTCAGGAGTTTGAGGTTGCTGTGAGCTAGGCTGACACCATGGCACTCACTCTAGCCTGGGCAACAGAGTGAGACTCTGTCTCAAAAAAAAAAAAAAGACATTCATTACATCCCAGCAGCCCCAAAAGTCTTAACACATTCCAGCATCAACCCTAAAATCTAAAAAAGTTTCATCTAAGTATCATCTAAATCAGATATCAGTGAGACTCAAGGCATGATTCATCCTGAGGCTCACAGCTGTGAGCCTGTGAAACCAAACAGGTTATATGCCACCAAAATGCAATGGTGGGACAGGCATAGAATAGACATTTCCATTCTAAAAGAGAGAAACAGGAAAGAAGAGAGGGCTAACAGATCTGATATCAGTCCAAACTACAAGGCAAGCTCCGTGAGATCCTAAGGCTTGAGAAAAATCCTCTCTGGTTTATTGCTCCTTCCAGGCCCCCTTGGGGCGGGGGTCCTGCTGCTGTAGCTGTCAGGCAGGGTTTGGGCCCCGCAGGCTTCAGGCGGCTCTGCCCCGGTGGCTTTGGACAGCTTTGCTGTCACCATTTTAGGTGTAAGCCATCTGGCTTGTTATAAGTGAGGTGATGAGACCACGGAGCAGCCCTCATGATCTCTGAATCACCCTTGGGGTCATTCTGCCATTGCCTTGGAGGATCATTCCTAGCTTCTGTTGGGATGGCTGTCCCATGCTAATCTCCACTTCAAATGGTGGCATGGCCACACCCTTTGTGTTCTCTTGTTTTGCAGTGTGAATAGGCTGAGAATTTTCTAAATCTTTGTGTTCTGCTTTTTTTATGCTTAACAATTCTATCTTCAAGTCACTTCTCTCTTTTCTCATTTTACTATAAGCAGTCAGAAGGAGCCAAGCCTCACTGTCAACACTTTGCTTAGAAATAGCTTCAGTTAAGTATCCAGTTTCATTGCTCCCAAGTTCTACCTTCCACAAAACACTAGAACGTTGAACACAATTCAGCCAAGTTCTCTACCCCTTTATGACAAGGATGACCTTTCCTCCAATTTCTAATAACTCATTCCTCATTTCCGAGACCTCATCTGAATGGCTCTTGCCATCCATATTTCTACCAACATTCTGTTCATAATTACTTAGATATTCTCTAAGAATTCTCTAAGAAGTTTGAGGCTTTCTCTACAGCTCTCTTCTTTTCTTTCTGAGTCATCACCAGAATCACTTATAAAATTTTGTTCATGGCAATCTAGCCATTTTCCAGCGTGCACCTCAAGACTCTTACAGCCTCTACCCCTTACCCAGTTCCAAAGCTGCTCCCACATTTTTAGGTATTTGTCATAGTAGCATCCCATTCCTGGTACCAAAATCCATGTAAGTCAAGGTTCTCCAGAGAAGTAGAACTAATAGGATATATATTGAGAGAGAGATATAGACAGAGATTTATTATAAGGGATTGGCTCATGCATTTATAGAGGCTGAGTAATTCCACAATCTGCTATCTGTAAGCTGGAGGCCCAGGAAAGCCAGTGTTATAATTCCGATCCACACCTGGAGGCCTGAGAACCAGGGCAGTCAATGGTTTAAGTCCCAGTCTGAGTCTGAAGGCCTGAGAAGCAGGAGCACTGATGTCTGTGGGCAGGGGAACGTGGATGTCTCAGCTGAAGCAGAGAGCAGATTTGGTCTTCTGCCTTTTGTTCTGTTCTGGACCTCAGTGGATTAGATTATGGCCACCCTCATTGGTGAGGGTGATCTTTACTCAGTCTACCAATTCAATGCTAATCTCCTCTGCAAAAACCCTCACAGACACAAACCTAGAAATAATGTTTTACCAGCTCTCTGGGCATCCCTTATACCAGTCAGGTTGACACATAAAATTAACCAACCATTCTCCAAACAAGATGACCAGAAGCACATGAAAAGATGTTCAGCTTCATTAGCCACTAGGGAAAAGCAAATCAAAACCACAATGAGATACCACTTTACACCCAGTAGTATGGCCATAATAATTTTAAAAGGACAATAACAAGAATTGATGAGGATGTAGAGAAATTGGAACCTTCATACATTGCTAGCGAGAATGTAAAATAGTCCAGCCACTTTGGAAAATGGTTTGGCAGTTCCTTAGAAAGTTGAACATGTTACTGGTGGTAACATGGTAACCATATAACCCAGCAGTTCCACTTCTATACCCAAGAAAACTGAGGATGTATGTTCATACAAAAACTTGTACCTGGGGCCGGGCGCGGTGGCTCACGCCTGTAATCCTAGCACTCTGGGAGGCCGAGGCGGGTGGATCGCTCGAGGTCAGGAGTTCGAGACCAGCCTGAGCAAGAGTGAGACCCCGTCTCTACTAAAAATAGAAAGAAATTATATGGACAGCTAAAAATATATATAGAAAAATTAGCCGGGCATGGTGGCGCATGCCTGTAGTCCCAGCTACTCGGGAGGCTGAGGCAGGAGGATCGCTTGAGCCCAGGAGTTTGAGGTTGCTGTGAGCTAGGCTGACACCACGGCACTCACTCTAGCCCGGGCAACAGAGTGAGACTCTGTCTCAAAAAAAAAAAAAAAAAAAACTTGTACCTGGATGTTCACAGCAGTATTATTAATAATAATACCTCAGAATTAGAAACAACCCAAATGTTTATCAGCAGATGAATGGTTTAACAGACTATGTTATATCCATACAATATTCAGTCATGAAAATAGAATCAGTACTAATAAATGCTACAGCATGGATGAACCTTGAAAACATTATGCTGAATGAAAAAAGCCAGATACAAAAGGCCACTTATTTTATGATTCCATTTACATGAATTGTCCAGAATAGTCAAATCTATAGAGGCGGAAAGATTAGTGGTTGCCAGAGCACTGGGATGGGAAGAGGAGGGGGTGGGAGGTAGGGAAGAAGGAGAGAGATGGGGAATGACTACTAATGGGTCTGGGTTTCTTTAAGGGGTGATTTAAATGTTCTGGAATTAGATAGTGGTGACAGTGGTACAATCTTATGAATATGATAAAATCCATTGAATTGCACACTTTAAAGTGATGAATTTTATGGTATGTGAATTATGTCTCAATTTTTAAAAATCAGCACAGAAAATTTATAAAAATCAATGAACAAATCAAAAGTCATCCTGATATAGCAATGTAATAATCATCCGGAGTTCTTATTTTCCCTCTAAGATCTTATAAAAGATAAAATTGCTTAAGAATATGAGTTATTTATAACAACAAATATTCCTCCCAGGATATAAAAGATAGATTATACAGAAGTCATCTAAACTTTGTTCACCCACACACTAAGATAATTGCCTGAAATTCTGCTTCATGTGTGCTCAAGTGTAGATTTAATCATGTGTTGCATTTATGGGATATTGGAAGGTAGACTGTAGATTGCAATAAGTAATTGAAATAATGTACTTGGATAATACATGAAGCTGGAATTATCACATACTTAATGTATTTCATCTATTCTAAGGCGCACAATTTTTTTTTTCAAATTTTAACATTTTGGGGATGTATTTTACAATTGATGTGTTTGGGTTTGATGAGATATGGCAGTTTTGTATTGTGTGTGGTTGCTTTAAATGCCTTTCTTGAGTGGTTAGCCATACAAAATTAACTTTACTATTCCCTAAACGGCTATTTATATGAAAATATCATTGCCAGTAGACCTCCAGTGATGTGTTTATTTTGAGGTTTTGAAACCTGGTTGTTGACATATCTCCTAATTACATAAAATGTAGTTCTCAGAGGTTAAGCGGAGGCTCCCCCCTCCCTGTTTGTATTATGAGTATTAAGATTAATTGCCTTGCTTGCTTTCTTTCTGGGCCAGAGAAAGAAAGGCCTGTCAAGGTGGCATACCTGCTTATGCCCCTCTCCCTTTGGGTCGTTTCAAGGAGAAAGCTGATCTTTGAAATAATCAGGCCTTTTAAAAATCCTGTTTATACATAGGTTATCTTCATTTGAAACTTTCAGCATAAAGTCTTCAATGTTTATCTTATAGAGTATAATTTAATAGTTTTTATTGTTCTACCGTATTCTAATTATACCAAAGTATCCTATAATACAACAAAATTAAAGTTCTGCTCAAGTATCTCCTCTAAGGCCTTTTGAACCAGAAGGTCTTAGATTTTTGAGTGGAGATTGGGAAGATATTATTGTAACACCATAGTTTACAAAATGTTTGCTTTACGCCTAAACACAGAGTGAACCTGGTAATTACAAATGGTGATATTTCTTAAAAATCTAAACATGATGAAAGCTCAGTATACATAGGCTAAGAAGCAATTGTCGAGGGGAGTAGAGGGAGAGGGAGGGTATTTCATTATTGGAACACTTGGTTCTGTGTGATGGTACCCTTTGACAAAGGCGAAGCTCCACTGGTATTACCTTAAACAAATATATTAATCCTTACCATGTGTCTATATGTGTGATACAACAGGCATAACTAACTATTCCCACAGTGAAGAAAGGAATTTCTTCATGTATATATTAAAATGTATATTTATGCCTATAAATCTTCTTATATACATATATAAGACACGTATATGCCAGACAGCCATCAAACATCCCCTAGGGTCTTAGCTCAATGGTGATTTATAATGGACAGATTGACTTTCTCATGCTTTGGGTTGAGGAGTTGAAATTGGACAGTGAGTCCAGGTTATAAGGCACAGTGTAAAGGGGGTATAAACATTTAGTACAAGTGTAATAATCACTGTGCCAGGAACCATATAATGGCAATTATTGGGTGCTTTGAATACTCTTACTTTTTAGTTTGGATTCTTGTTGTCAAAAAACCTTTTGGGCAGTAGGATGACCAATGCACTGGACAATCTCTTTCTTCCCACTTTCTTTTTTTTTTTTGAGAGAGAGTCTCACTCTGTGGCCCGGGCTAGAGTGAGTGCCGTGGCGTCAGCCTAGCTCACAGCAACCTCAATCTGCTGGGCTCAAGCGATCCTCCTGCCTCAGCCTCCCGAGTAGCTGGGACTACAGGCATGTGCCACCATGCCCGGCTAATTTTTAGTTGGCCAGATAAATTTGCTTCTATTTTTTGTTTTTTTTTTTAGTAGAGACACGGTCTCGCTCTTGCTCAGGCTGGTCTCGAACTCCTGACCTTGGGCGATCCACCCGCCTCGGCCTCCCAGAGTGCTGGGATTACAGGCGTGAGCCACCGCGCCCAGCCCCTTCCCACTTTCTTATCAGCACTCTTCAGACTCCCTTCCAATGAAGGAGGAGTAGCCCTTTGAAAGCAGGGACAGCCACAAGAGATCAATAACTGTCAGTGCTGTATCTACCTAGTTCCCCCTACCAAGGCATTATAGCCAGAATGGTCTGCATAGACCAATTGCAGGGTATCCCATGACAAACCCATTTGAAACCCAAGATCGTGCTGTGTTCTTGCTTGATTTACACCACATTCTATGTTCCATCTTAACTCAGTGTGGTGATTATTTTATGTGTCAACTTGACTGGGCTACAGGGTGCCCAGAGAGCTGGTAAAGCATGTTTCTGGTTTTGTCTGTTAGCATTTGGCCTGGTGGACTGAGTAAAGAAGATCAGTCTTAGCCTCTGTGATCACATGGGCAATTCCTGTACTAGGTCTCCTCTGATATATGTCTGTATATAGCCTATTGATCTGTCTCCCTGGAGAAGCCTAACTAATACAATCAGTGAGCACAAGGAAAAGGATGGGTCCCAGCCATTTGACAGACTGGTTTTTTCTATTACATTAGTCAATACAGCATTGTGGGCAAGAATCAGATCACGTGGGTGTGGGTTCATATTCTGATCCCACTGTTTACTAACTATGTGACTTTGGGCAAGTTATTTAATCTCTCTGTATCTGAGTATTCTTATCAGTAATGTGGGGCTAGCAATCATACCTGCCTTATAGCATTATTATCATAATTATGTGAAATTATAAATGTGAACCACTTAGAACATTATCAGCACATAATGTAAATGCACAAGGAAATGCTTCTTGATGTGTCGTAGAAGGCAGGACTTCTAATTTATACCCTGTTGTTGAGATAAGCACATAATGCACAGTTTTAAAATTATAGATTGGCTATTCATCAAAATGGAACCTTTAACATTGGACTTTGCCACAAATTGTTTGTTGATTAATTATGGCTGCTCTCTTTCCATTTTTAGAAGTAAAATAGATTTCTGACCTATGAGTGTTTTAATAATTTGTATTATTTGCTACAAAAAAAAGTAAACTAAGCTTAAAGACAATTTAATATAGTAGAAAGAATATGAGCTTGTGAGATATAAAGACCTGGTTTTAAAATTTTATTCCATCATCTACCTGCTTTGTGATCCCTGGCAAGTACTTAACTTCTCTGAGCCTCAGGTCCTTGTCTATAAGATGAGACTGATACGGCAATTGGTCTATCTTAGTTTAAGGCAAATGATGGTATTCAAAAAACTCCTATAATTTAACCAATCACTATTTGTGGTTGACCGTGCAAAGGATTTAGAAAAGTCAACAAAGTCTGATGATGATTCTAGTGATATTGATTTTATGAGGTTTCAGAATATGCTGGAGCTTAAAAGTGATCATTGTATACCAAGCTCTCATGTAGAATTTTGACCTGAAAAACAAGACAGAATAGTTTATCACAAAGACAAGTGTTATATATCTGAGATGTAAAATCCCATAAACTAATAACAACAGCTTACATGGCCTACTGCAAGTTAATTAATTGTTCTCATTCTTGATATGGGAGGATTGGACAAGATGACCTAACAAATGTTCATTATTATTATTTGAAATAAATGTTCATGAATCCAGGAAAGATAGAATAAGCTTTTAATACAGGAGAGATGCTTGAGCATTTGTCAAACAAGGGTGTAAATATCAATTATTACTGAAATTTCCCATGATTTGTTGAGAAAAAGAGAAGTGAAAATGAGATCTCAAAACTGAAATATGACCCATTCAACACAAGCAAACACTTAAAGGAATCAAATTAATAAAGTTTTGAAAGCACTGATCTAATGTTGAAATAACTTCATGTGGAAAACTTCCATTGTTATTTTTCCTGTCATACTGTGAGATCTTAAAATTAAATGTGCTTACAGTTTGGCAGATGACCTAAATATGTACCCCCCAAAGCTAGATTTTCTTGGAAGAACGAAGGAATGTTCTTCATTACAAGAAGAAAATACAGTGTAAGTTCTATGATGATACCATTGGGTACTCAAATGATACACATCTTATAACTGAACTGTATTCCTAGACCTTTTCTTGGCATACTTTGAGCAGTATACAAAATGACTTCTGGTGCCTTTTGTTTTGTATTGTTTTGTTTTGTTTTGTTTTTGAGATGGAGTCTAGCTCTGTTGCCGTGGTTAGGGTGCAGTGTGGGTACCATAGCTCACAGCAACCTCAAACTCCTGGGCTCAAGCGATCCTCTTGCCTCAGCCTCCCGAGTAGCTGGGACTACAGGCTCATGCCACCATGCCCAGCCAATATTTTCTATTTTTTAGTAGAGACGGGGTCTTGCTCTTGCTTAGGCTGATCTCCAACTCCTGGCCTCAAGCAATCCTCCTGCCTGGGCCTCCGAGAGTGCTAGGATTACAGGCGTGAGCCACCTCCTCTGTGAGCCACCTCCTCCCGGCCTGTTGCATTTAAATTAGGGCAATTACCAAGCCTATTATTTCTACTCTGCTGCTGAAGGAAGAAATGCTTTGTTCTAAAACAGAGAGAAAAAAAAAGCAAATGGCCGGGAGCAGCCCCCTGGATAAATGCAAGTGCAGCAGGCAGCCTGCTCCGGGCCAGGGCAGGGAAAAGCTCCTGAGGGGCCCCTTGCTCGTCACCATTTAAAGGCTCATTAAGTCTGATGCAGAATGATACTTCAGTGCTCAGAGTTGGCAGGTCCTTTCTCCCTCACAGCTTTTAAAATGACTTCTTTTGCCACTGATTGGTCCGTCCACCTCATTTTCCTCTTAATATTTCACTATCACCTCTGCTCT
This sequence comes from Eulemur rufifrons, assembly GCF_041146395.1. Classification (NCBI taxonomy): domain Eukaryota; kingdom Metazoa; phylum Chordata; class Mammalia; order Primates; family Lemuridae; genus Eulemur; species Eulemur rufifrons. The sequence goes on from NC_091006.1 coordinate 32,742,203, forward strand.
GACAGTTGCGAGGACGCAAGGCCAGCTAGATATCAGCACGCCTGCTCAGCCCCAGGGCTCGGGAATGAGCCTGACAAGAGCCAGGGAGCAGAGGCTTTTCATAAATAATGGTGTTCTTGTCAGTGGTTTTGGCCCTTGCAGAATGGTGACATGTTTCCACAGCAGATGGGGCAGCTCTTGCCTGCCATTCTGTCTTTTGAACTTCCTGTCCAAGGGGATGGTTTTCATCAACCTTGATGCTGCAGAGAACACCTACTTTATAAGATTGGGTTTTGTTTTTTGTTTTGTTTTGTTTTTAGCCAAAAGAAAATAACTGAATGTTTTTGTGTATAAAAGGCTTCTTTAGAAAAGACTAAAAGGGGATGGAGGAATCATCCAGATGTCCAAGTGAAAAGTTGTAACTGTGCTAGAAACTTTTTCTTGTAACGCATGAACATTAAGACTGAGGAGAGCCACTCTGTAGGCTCAGATTTCATTAAATGTCATTAGGAAAGTATACCTTTTGCCATAAAACTGCTTTCTCTTATTTTTTTAAACAATCCCTGCACATATACAGAAATGCCTCATTTTCTCATACTTCACTTTATTGCATTTCTTACAAATTAAAGGTTTTTGGAAACCCTGCAGCAAGCCAGTCTGTCGGTGCCATTTTTCTAGCAGCATGTGCTCACTTCGTGTCTCTGTGTCACATTTTGGTAGTTGTCCCAATAGTTCAGATTTCTTCATTATTTTTATACCTGTCATGGTGATCTGTGATCAGTGACCTTTGATGTTGCTATTGTAATTATTTTGGAGGTGCCGTGAACAGCAGCCATATTAAGACAGCAAACTTAATCGATAAACGTTATGTGTGTTTTGACTGCCCTACCAATTGCTGTTCCTCCATCTCTCTCCCTCTCCTTGGGGCTCCCTGTTCCCTGAGACACAAATATTGAAATTAGGCCAATTAATAACCCTACAATGGCCTCATAAGTGTCAAAGTGAAACGAAGAGTTGAACATCTCTTACTTTAGATCAAAAGCTTATAAAGATGATCTAGCTAAGATAATTGACAAACATGACTACACGAAACAACAGATTTTTAGTGTAGACAAAACAGCCTTCTATTGGAAGAAAGAGGATGCCATCTAGGACTTTCATAGCTAGAGAAGAGAAGTCAATGCCTGGCTTCAAAGTTTCAGAAGACAGACTGGCTCTCTTGTTAGAGGCTCATGCACCTGGTAATTAATTCAAAGCCAATGCTCAGTTGCTATTCTGAATATCCTAGGGCCCTTAAGAAGTATGTTAGAGCTACTCTGCTCGTGCTCTATAAATAGAAGAACAAAGCCTGAATGATAGCACATCTGTTTACAGCATGACTTCCTGAATATTTTAAGCCCAGTATTGAGACCTACTGCTCAGAAGCAAAGATTTTTTCCTGAGTCTTACTGCTCATTGACAATGCGCCTAGTCACCCAAAAGCTCTGATGGAGATGTACAAAGAAATGAACGTTGTTTTCCTGCCTGCTAACATAATATCCACTCTGCAGCCCATGGATCAAGGAGTAATTTCAGCTTATAAGTCTTCTTATTTAAAAAATATATTTTGTAAGACGATAGCTACCATAGATATTGATTCTTCTGATAGGTCTGGGCAAAGTAAATGGAAAACCTTCTTTAAAGGATTCACCCTTCTAGATGCCATTAAAACTAAAAACATTTATGATTTTAAAATATCAACATTAACAGGAGTTTGGAAAAAGTCGATGCCAATCTTCATGGATGACTTTGAAGGCTTTAGTGCGTCAGTGGAGGAAGTAACTGCATGTGTGGTAGGAATGACAAGAGAATTAGAGTTAGAAGTAGAGCCTGAAGATGTGACTGAATTGCTGCCATCTCATCAACTTGAACAGATAAGCTTCTTGTGGATAAGCAAAGAAAGTGGTTTCTTAAGATGGAATCTACTCCTGTTGAGATGCTGTGAACATTGTTGAAATGACAATAAAGGATTTAGAATATTGTAGACACTTAATGGATAAAGCAGTGGCAGAGTTTGAGAGGATCGATTCCAATTTTGAAAAAGTTTTACCATTGGTAAAATGCAGTAGCTCACATGCTGGAGAGAAATCTCTCATGAAAGGAAGAGTCAGTCAATGAGGCAAACTTCACTGTTGTCTTATTTTAAGAAATTGCCACAGCCACCCCCACTGTCAGCAACCACCACCCTGATCAGTCAGCAGCCATCGACATGGGCCCTCCACCAGCAAAAAGATGACACTTGCTGAAGGCTCAGATTATGATTAGCATGTTTTAGCAATAATGCATTTTTAATGAAGGCATATACATTGTTCTTTAGACACAAAGCGATTGCACACTTAATGGATTACAGTATAGTATAAACATAACTTTGATATGCACTGGGAAACCAAAAAATTTATGTGACTCACTTTATCATTATATTCACTTTACTGCAGTGTTCTGGAACTGAACCCACAGTATCTCCGAGGTATGCCTGTATGTCATTTTGCCTGCTCATTTCTACAAATCTTTTGGCAGGAGAACTAATGTCTCCTGCCTTTTCTTTTCAGCATCTTGATTTCATTTTCAGAGGGACAATCCAAATGCAGTGTTGAGAGGGGGAGCAGGGTTTGGAATGCTTGGTATGCTAGCCTCGTTCAGATAGTATTTACTGCTGGGGGCTACACATGGTTCAGGTCAATTATAGGGACCAGATCAACATTATTAGACTCATAAAATTAGCTTTATCCAAGCAATAGAAAATGAAAAGTTTTCGAAGATTTATGCATTTCCAGAGGGAAAAATAACACGTATAGTCATCCCATGGGGATTGGTTCCAAGAACTCTCATGGATACCAAAATCCACCGATGCTCAAGTCCTTATATAAAATGGCATAGTATTTACACATAACCTATGCACACCCTCCCATATAAAAGTATATGCCATCTCTAGGTTACTTATAATACCTAATATTCCAAAATATTGTAGTTGTACTGTGTTATTTAGGGAATAAATGACAAAGAAAAATGTGTGCACATGTTCAGTATAGACACAATTTTTAAAAAAATATTTTTGATCCACAATTGTTTGAATTCATGGATGTAGAACACACAGATGATGGTTTTATTAGGAGACTCAGTCCAACCAAAGAATACAGAAGCCAGGGTACCCCTAGATATCTTAGGGTCTAAATCCAGGACCCAGATTGCTAACAGTACCCTTTCTCTCTCCATCTCTGTCTCTTGTCCGGGCCTCTTCTTATGTGCGGGTGATGATATATTGTACATGAAGTTTTCTTCAAGTATCTGAGATCCTGGACTCATATCATCCACCAGAAAAGAAGGTTTATCCCAGCAGCTCCAATTACAAAGTGTGGGCACACTTGAGTTAGCCTGCGTTAGGTTATATACCCCTGAGGGTAGGGTCTAGCGTGGGAAGAAAGGATGGTGGTGGCGGTGGTGGTGGTAGTGAAGTATTGCACATCAAACAACTTTTTTTTTGCCTTTCATATTTTAAATAATCATGTGCAAATTATATCACTATCTGGCACAAAAAATAATTTTACTATCAAGAACTTTATAGTATCTAAAAGTTTTTTAGTTATGTGGGAATAGAATCCCCCTTTTAGAATATAATTGTTACACTTAAGTTGTATACACTTGCCTTTCTTACATGTTTTTAGTAATCATTATTTTTTTACAAAAGTAAGAGATACCTGTACATGTACTACAATCGTTGGAATAGTGATAAGAGCTTGGGATTTGCAATCATTCACGTTGGTTATAGTTTTCACTCCATTATTAACATCTTTATTTTTAATCAATAAACTGATGGGATTAAAAACAATATTTACTTTACAGGTGGTTGTGAAGTTTGAGAAAGATAATGGATATGAAAACAATTTTGTTAATTAGAGAGTACAAACATTAGGTGGTTATCATTGTATCATATGTATTTCTAAAGTGATATTCTTAATTTGGGGTCCATGAACCGTCTCCCCCCTTGAAATTATATGCAAACTTGTACATATCTATACCTGTATCAGCTAATATTTGATTCAGCTGTGAGTGATAGAACACTTAAAAATAACTGTGGCTTAACAAAATGTAAGTTCATTTTCCTCTCAAATACACAAACTCCAGAGATAAGTCATCCAGGATAAGTGTGGCAGTTCCACGACCATCATGGACCAAAGGCCTCCTCTCCTGCTGTTTTGCTCTACCAAGCCTGTGGCTTCTTCCTCGTGGTCCACAAGGACAGCTCACACTCCACTGCCGTTTCTGCATTCAAGCTCACAATAAAGATGGAGTGGAGGAGGGAGTGGGAGACGGCTGTGCTACTGACCTTTAAGAACACTTCCTGGAAGTTGAACATGACACTTACGCTTACTTCTCATTGGCCAAAACTTAGTCACATGGCAAATCTAGCTAAATGAGCAACCACAATAAGTAGTTTTTATTCTGGGAATTCCATTCCTAAGCAAGAAGGGAAAATGCCTAACGGGAGAATCTTGTTTGTCTCCAATCATATGGATATATATTTTATAGAGAGAAAGAATATATAGCTTTCATCAAAATCTTAAAGAAATGTATTATAATTTGTAAACATTAGAAAAAAACACTGTTCCAAAGTAGAACGTGTGTGTGAACCTATAGATTAAAGGTATCATCTAGATCATCTTCTGTCTGTGCTGTGAGCAGGAGGGCAGAAAATAATCAGATAAGTACAGATTTGGTGCTGTAGTGTATACAACATAGATACTGTTTGATAATAACCGTTTATTATTTTAATTTGCCCTCAAATCACTTTATACATCATAAGTCAATGACTTTTTCATGCATTCTACTTATGATCTATTACTTAAAAGACTCATAAACAATTTAAAATTTTATCTTCACTCTTCTTTCATCATTTTGGATACTAATCAAGATTCTTTTTAGAATTAATTGACTTGCTTTTCGTAATTAATTTAGTTTCAAATTAATAAAGACTAGTGAACAATGTCTTTCTTAGTTTAATTGAATTTCTGCTTTTAATGCTTTTGCTTTGTACAAATCATCTGATCTTTTTTTTTACCTAGTTTTAAGTAACACATGTTGAGTAACACATAAAATGTCAAAAATTCTACTTTAATTCATTTCAAAAATAAACAACTGATAAAATAAAATTTAAGAATGTAAATTGTTTTTAGACATTTTAATGGTTTTATTTTGTTTTTATTGTGCATAGTTTTGTTTGCTTATGCAGAAATTTGTAGCTATAAATGTTTGGGTTATTTATTTTAATTAATGTCTACTAAGAAGTTTCCCTCTTTGGAAAAAAGCCAGGTGTCAACTTTGAAACATGACCCTCTCCTCCAAAACAGTTTTACCAATTTAATTTTCAAAGTAAAACTGTTAGGACTTTTCAAAGCATTGAAAATAGTTAATTATGCAGCTGTAAAAAGTATTAACTGACATAGAAAGATGCATATGTATATTGTTAAAATGTAATGAAAAGTTACCAAGCAAGTATGTCTAATATGTTTGTTAAAATATTTAAGTGTCAGGGAGAAAACAATCTCTAACAATATATACCAGCTATCCAACTTATTAATACCAGCTATCTTTGGATGATAAGATTAAAGGAGATTTTTTTTTTTTTTTTACTTTCTAGAGCTTCTTTTCTATATTGTATGGATTTTTATAGTATCATGTTGCATTACTTTTACTACCGAGGCAAAAAGCAAACTAGCAAGCTTTTTCCATTTTGGAGAAATAAGAAAATCTATAAACAAAAGTAACAATTTTTTTTCCACCATAGAGCTGTATCCTCTAAAAATAAAAGAGCCACTTAGAAGGCAAAATTATATACCTCATGACTGACTACTGTGATTTTGAAGCGTAGCATTTGGGAATTTTTACAGGAAATTTGATATCGTGTTGCTGTTGCTGATGAATCTTCTTTGCGTCGCCTGTGGTGGGCTGAGTTGCAGTAGCTACACTGAATCGCAGTAAAATATGAAAATATAGTAACTCAGCGTGAATGAGAAATTCAGTCTCCTGGATATCCTTCCCTTCAGAGTCTGGGACTCAATGTTAATGAATGTGTGTATGTGTGTTACTTATCCTAAGGTGTGAGATTAGCAGATGACTGCCGGGCAAATGAGTAAAGCTTTTGTGCACTGTGAAAGCAAGAATAAACCAGCTATTTTAACCCAAGCCCGGGCATCCCCTTCCCTGGATTCCCTAGCGGATCCTTCAGCTGAATCTGAGCTTTAAAAATAAAGCCACTCTCTATGCTTCTCTGTGCATGCTGAGAGTCCTGCCAAAGCCTTCTATGAGGTATCTGTGAATTTACCCTGGGAGAACACCACACAGTGTCCCTGGCTTCCTGTTCCAAATGACCCACTCCAATGACACACTGTAATACTACTTAAGGTGGGGAGAATGAGCTGCCAAAACCTATTTATCAATGTGCTGGCCTTGGAGCTTGCACATCCGTTGAAGTTAAACAAGGGTCATAGGAAGAGCTTTTCTTCTCTCCCGTCTTGCCAACACTAGTATCTTGTATAAAGATTAAAATAAATTATCTAGTGTTTCTCTGCAGGGTTTTCCCACCATACAAAGTGCTGTTCTTTAAAGATATGTAAAAGAATGAATTGGGGGAAATAGATGCTTACAGTTTCTCAAATAAATATGGAATGTCCATAGGTGGGAGCTAGGTTAAATAAATTATGGTTATCCATAAAAAGGAATAGTATGCTGCCTTTAAAACTAATGTTGGAGAATACTTAGCAAAGTACAAAGATGGGCAGGATATTCCCCTATGTGGATAATTATCATTTAACCAACATAATAGGTAGAATATTATCTTAGTTTTGTTTTAAAAATTAAAAGTATATACTCTGGAAAATGTATTGAAAGATATATCCATATACGGTCATATTTTTTATAGTTATCTTTGAGTAGGAGGATTATGTTTGAATTTGCCCTTCCTATTTCTCTTTCTTTCCTTCATGAATATTTATTAAATTTTCTACTTTCAAAATAAACTCAGACTGAGGTGGGGGGTGGGGGAGGGGATGGGGGTATGCCTACACAATGAGTGCATTGCGCACCGTTTGGGGAGTGGTAACACTTGAAGGTGCTGACTCGGGAAAGGGGGGGGTGGGGAAAAAAATATGAAACTATTGTTTTTAACTTGAAAAAAAATACATAAATAAACTAAACATGAGGTCATTTAAAATAAATTAATTAGTGCTGATACTTACCTCAAATAGAAAATTTGCTAATTAATTTGAAACAAAAAGAACAGATTTTAGACCATTTATTTCTGGCAGTTAAATTTATATTTTTAAAAAAGACACTTTAGAGACTGTGGCAGTAGGAGCAGGGTGACGGTATATGGAACTCTGTACTTTCTGCTCAATATTTCTGTAAAACTAAAACTTCTTGAAAAATAAATCTATTGATGAAAATTTTAAAAGACCCTTTACATTTGCACTACTTGGCCATCTTTTACTTTCTCAAGATCACAAGCAATGTCAGTAAGTACATATTAGATTAACACTGGAGTTTTAACAAGCCATGAGGGCAATGCTTATGAGCAAGAAGATTCTATCAGTAGTCTGGAAAGAAGGGCTCGCTGAGTACCCTGAAGACTGTTACAAGTTGGTATTACAGATTCCTCATCCTGGCTGGCTCCTCCTGGCCTCCTGAACCCCAAACTCTCTCAGCCCTCAGCCCTCTCCTAGTCGTAGACCTAGCAGACTGTTCACCCTCTGCATTCTGGTATGTATTGGTGATGACTCCTGTCCTCGGAGGCCTTGCTGTGTTCAATGCACATGCCTGTTCTGAAAGGCTGCCCCAGTGCCATGACAGCCACTCTCCTGGTTACAGTCCTGCCCCTCGAGAGCCTTTATTGATGGAAATGTATGTACGAATACTGACCGTCTCGCCCCAAAGCAAGATGTGAGGTCCAGGATGAGTAAAGCATGTTTGAAATGAGTACAGGAGCTAGAAGGCAAAGATGTACAGGATTGAGCTGTCCATCCCAATCCTGTACACTTGGTCCATGTTCCCGATAGCATGAAGCTACAGGGAGAAGGAAGAGAGAGCGTAGACGGGAAGCAGGTAGGGTTGGTGGAGGGGATACCACTCTACCGTGCTTGGCCTGGGGGGGGAATTCTAGTCACCATTATTGGTCACCTAACCAACCAATAGTAACTAGCCAGCTATAATTACTTCTCTAATTCTTCCCTTCCCGCCCATCCCTCCATAAGCAAGCATTAGTGCACGCCCAGCTTTGTTCCAGGTGCTAGGTGCCAGGGTTGTGACAGTGAAACAGCATCCGTGACCCCTTTAGCTCATGAGGCTGACATTCTAATGGGAAAGAACCGATCAAATGACCACACGTAAACACGCAACGCTGCAGCTGTGACAAATTGCTGTGGAGGAGAGGTACACATATTCTCGGGAGGGTTTGAATCTGGGGAGTCAGGAAGGACCTCTCCAGGGAAACAACACTACAGCTGAGATCTGACGGATGAGTTGGAGTGAACTGAACAGGGAGAGAAAAGGTTTTCCAGGCAGAAGGAACAGCCTGTGCTAAAGCTCTAATATTGCTGGTTGGGTGATTGCCCAGATCACTGAGAAAGGCCTTTAGTTTTTAATGTTCCAACTCCCGGCACCCCCGAGGACCCATCCAGGTGCGAGTGAATGTTTTTCTGAACCTATGATATTCATTTTTGTGTGTTTTGTATCAGCTATAAAATTTGTTTTTACAGCTGTACTTTTTGGTACAGAATTTGAACACATACCATAAAATGATCACATGGAAAGAGCACACACATTGACTGTTCTGATTTTGAGTACTAAATGGCTACTGTCACCCAGCAGTTATTTTGTCACTTTGATAACTATAAAATAAGGACCAAAGCTTGGGCTCTTAAATTTACCTTGTCTTAATAATATGATTCTTGTACACATTTTAATTTTGTTTAACGTGACAGCTTTGATTTTAGATACAAGCCAAAATAGATTGAGTCTTGCCTGCACGTTGTTTTCTGTGTAATTTGTTGATAAGGTGAGTAGTTTTGTCAAGCACTGTTTTTAATGCTTGAATTTAGAGAACTTCAAAGACCATTAGAGCTGGACAGAACATTCATCTGTGATTATTTTCACAGTGAAATGGTAGTATTATATCTCCTGATGTTAAGTGAATGATTTTACTTCAAAGCATAGTTCCAGAATATTCTGTCCGGTCTTACCACAAGGTCATGTTCCTTAAAGTTTTATTCTTATAAGAGCTGTTCAACGAATACAGTAGCGAGAAAATGGATGAAAAACATATGGTGTTCTTATTCAAGGGCTCAGTTGGTCATTTTGTTTTTTAGCCCGTCAGTCAGCAATCTTATTCATTTCTCCGAAATACGGGACTGTACTGTGTGTGTGTTAAGACTGTTGAAAATGACAAATATATAGCAGGGTAGCAGAATGGCAACAGGAAGCATTATGTGTGTTTAATTTTCCTAAGTTAAAAAAACCAAACTCTCATTTTGGTAAGATATAGTAACAGAAGCCAAGTGGAAAGAAAGAAAATTATTATAAAATTTTTCCTTTAAGACAGAACTTTTTAGAATAGAATAGAATAATAATGCTATTGAATAATGTTGATCTAAAAGATACTATGACATACTTTGAAGTATGATATTATTAATGTAAAACAGAATAACAATTAATGTTTTTTAAGATGACCATAGTTTAAGAAAAATAATAAATTCTTTTAGATGAACAAGAGTGTTATTGATGGTTTGCTATGATAGCTTCTCAGCAGGATTGCAGAGATCTTCCATGCTTCCTCCTAATCTGACATCTGACTTGTTATCTGTATTTTAAGTGTTCTTGAAGTAGAAGTATTCATTTTCTTTCCAGATTTCCTTTCATATTTAGATCAAAGTTTGTCTGTTATCCTTTTTCCCAGGGTACTTCCCTGGTCTATATCCTTGAAGAAATTTATATACAATATAAATATTCTTAACTCATAAGGGCCATATTGAATTTAGTGTGCTAACTGGTATAAGTAATCTATGACCACTGCTAGTTATGTCCCTGCCATTGGTGTAATCATGATTCTACTGAGATGATCTTCTGCTAAAAGTTTCCCTGCCACCCTCAAGGTATCTGCTGCCATGACAGAGTTCTCTCCCCTCTCTTTTCTATATTTTTCTGATTCTTGTACACATTTTTCTTTTTTCTCATCTGTAACTATTAGAAAAAAACTTTGGTTCTTTTCTAAAACGCAACAAGCTTTCATAAGTAAACTTCTAGAAGTGCACATTTTAGTGGAAAATTATAGATGTCTCCACAATTGTAGATGATAGGTAAATCATGATGGATTGAGCACCTTCTATGTGCCAGGCACTAAGCTAAGTGCTTCACACGGACCATCTCATTGAATCCTATGAAATCAGTGCCTTTTTTTTATGCTTATTTTTTCAGATGAGGAAATTGCAGCTCAAATAAGTTAAGAAACTTGTCCACGGTCTCATAAAGAGTAAGGGGTCAAACTGGAATTCAAACCTGATAAGGGCATATTTTAAGACTGTTATTTTTTCTTTTCCCTGATAAATACCATGACACTTCATTGCATTCGGGTATCTTCTGAAAGTGAGCTTGTTCAATGGCAGAGCCTCCGCCCTCCACCATCATACCTTCCTGTCTTCTTCCCTTTCAAAGACCTTCAGTGACCTAGGACTGTCACTGATTGTCCTTAGAGTTTCCAGAGATTGGTATAGAAAGTATGTAATGCTGCTTGTAGTTTTGAAAATGAGGCACAAGTGGGCTGTATCACATGTTCAGGGCATTTACCCAAGTTATAAATCCCCCTCTCTATTTCCAATTTCCAAAAGATCATTTGCATTACCAGGATATTATTAGAGAGTTTCTTTAAATAGTAGCTTTCCTATTGCATTCAAATGTTGGATCAAAAACAGATGCATTGGGAGCCATTGCCTAAAGAATGAAGGAACTGGAGATAACACTGATACTATTTTATATAAAGAACAAATCAGAAGGTAAACTTGAGATAACACTGATATTTTATATAAAGAACAAACTATATAAAATACATAAGCAAGGAAAGAAGGAAAAGGGGTGGGGGAGGAAAGAAAAGGGAGTGAGACTGCAGTTTGCCTCAAGATGAGCCACAAATGACAGGAGATCCAGGATGGACAGCTGACACCTTGAGCTTGGCTAGAATAAAATTCTGATAAGCACAGAACTGGCCAGAGGTACCCTTTCCCAAGAGCTGCTCATATTCATCTGCAGGGGTCCTAGAGGGCTACTTTAATCAAATGAATCTACTTTTAGTGATTAAGAAAGTCATTTGGGATGAAGAAAACTTGAATAAATTCTGGGTACCTTCATCAAATAACAGTGCGTTTTTGTTTTTGTTTTTGTGTGGGTTTTTTTGTTTGTTTGGTTTTTTTTTTTTTGGCGGAGTCTCTGCTCTATCGTCCCAGTTAGAGTGCAGTGGCATCATCACAGCTCACTGTAACCCCAAACTCCTGGGCTCAAGAGATCCTTTTGCCTCAGCCTCCTGAGTAGCTGGGTCTATATGTGCGCACCACAACACCAGCCAATTTTTCTGTTTTTAGTAGAGACAGGGTCTCGCTCTTGCTCAGACTGGTCTCAAACTCCTGAGCTCAAGCGATCCTCCTGCCTCGGCCTCCCAGAATGAGCCACCCCAACTGGCCTTTCAGCGAGTCTTATTCAAATCCTGTAATGGTCTTTCACTTTTCTCATTTAATGAGAGATAAGCACTATTGTCCTAGAGTCAGACAGATTGGGGGTTGAATCCTAACTCCCGTGTTTATTAGGTTTGAGACTTTGGGCTTCACTTTCCTTATCTGTTAAAGGGGATGATAATATTTATTTGCTCTTTGGGATCATTAAATGAATTTATGAAAGTGAAATCAAATGTCTCTCTTTCCTTCCATTTTTGTCTCTTTTTAAAATGTGAATTATTATTTTAAATGTATTTATACCTTTTCCTCTAAGGAACTGTGCTTATTTTATTAGCTTTGGAGAATTGTTACACTGGGGGATAAATTGCATACAGAATAATTGCTATGGGTTTTTAAAATTAGAACTTCTATTAATAATATGAAGATTGATTATACAGTTTTGTGCAATGAAAGTTGAAAGTCATGAGATCAATATTCATAAATGAATTATGAATAAAGTGTAACAAAGACATTATTCCAAATACTGTTTCCAATGAAGAAGATAAAATTGCTAAATTAATCTTCATCATGTTATTAACAAGCATATGTTAAGCTCCTATCATTATGTACAGGACCTTGTCTTGGATATTTAAAATATATTTTTATAATTGATGCTTCCATTTTGTCATCTCAATGCGAAAAGAACTCAGGAAATGAGTAGATGAATGATTCTTTTTTTGGTAGGGCGAGGTCATTTCACATTTGTAATAGTGTTTTCATATCACTGTGCACCTATTAAATTATGTAGGTTCCATTTAGTAGCGCCAGCCTTATAACTCAAGAGACTAAATCCCTGGAAGACAGTGAAAAAGCAGGTTTTCTTGTGTCTAATCACAGATGTGATTTGCCTCTCCTCTCACTTGAAGTGAAAATATTTTCTTTTTCTGTGTGTCACTGTTGAGTCATAATTTTATCCTGGTGTTATGTTTATATCCTGATGGGATAAAAGTTGTAAAATCTGAGTAAATTATTAAAAATTTGTGCAGGTAGGAAGAGTTCCTGAGTTTGGTTATCAGTCGGAGTGCCATTCTCCCCACGCCTGAGTTCCTCAATTGACTAGAAATAATGTTTTTGCTAGGAGGTATGTATGTCAGGATACTTAAGCAAAAATACCTATAATTCTTTGTTTGGTTCTCCGATGACTAGGATTTGAGTTTGGACAGAAATGCAGGGGAAGATTTCTAAATCAGCTGTTGTCTACAGGGACATAGGGGGCCTGAGAGAAGAAAACAAAACTCTTCCACCAGAGATTACGACTATTACTATTATTATTACTACTGTTATGTTACATACTATATTATATCATTACAATAGTAATTATATATATTTTACATCACCTAATAGCATCTTGTTACCTCCCTGGACTAAAGGCCGGCAGCACATCTGGAGGTAATAACACCAGGCCAGCTGGCTCGCTCACCCCCCTGTCCGACCCGGGTTTGGGAAAAGTGACTTATTGTTTCTCTTGTCGACTAGTACCATGTTTTTCTTTTTAAGGTGCCAAAGGAGGACTGAGTAAGGCAATCAGATTTGCATAATGGAAATTGGGGGACATACTGCCTTTATGAGAATTTCTTATGGCACACCTCCCCAGGGGAAAAGTCCTTAGAAACTACCATCTGATCTCCCGGCCCTGAAGCACTTTGCACATAGGGTGTTATTTTCTAAATGAAGAAATAACACGACTGCAGTAAGCAGAACTCTGCCCTAAAGGAACCCACAATGTAAAGGCAACAGAAGGCAGAACCATGGACCACCGTTTACATTAAGAGCCCATCATACCTTTTAAAGCCTTTCTGATTTGTATTCTCCCTCTCCTCGTTTGCACTCAAAATGGCTTCTATTCCAGCAAAGAGGAGAGAAAGGTTCCCGAGACGGGAGGGGACTGGATGGTCATGGTGCCTGCTCGGTGGTGCAGAGCAGGGAGAACCTGGATCCAAATCCTGGCTTTGCCATTTACCGGGAGTCTGACCTTGGACAAGTTACTGACGCTCTCTGGGCTTCAGCACCATCCCCTAGCATTGCTGCAGGGACTCTGCGGCGATTAGCAACGGGTCCAGCACGGAATGAGAGCTCCATAATATTAGCCATTAGTATTTGCAGTGCCAAAATATGAGCTCAGTTGTGTGTTTTCTGAACACAAATGGGTGTTCAGAACTCAAGAAAGACCTGATGTTTTTGTAAGCTCTTAGCATATTTTAAGTAAAGAAATGTCAAAACAGGTTCATAAAAATTATGGCATATTTTAAATATTTACATTATATTTCTATTATTATTAAAGTAAGAAGATTATCATTTAAGAAGAAGAAAGAAATTGCTTTATGTTTCTAGTTACTGTGGCTTTAGAAATTTCCTACTGAAACTTAGAAATTTCAGATTCAGGAAAAAGAGAAAAAGAAGATTTTGCCAAAAGACATCTGCAAAATGAATATTGTATTAGTAAACTGGGCTCTGCTTTAGGTTTTTGTCTAAGTTAGTATTAAATGCTCAGGCTCTGAAGTCAGACACAACCAGGGCCCATGCCTGAACTCTGCTACTTGGTGCATACAGGGCCTCAGGTACTTAATACCTCTAAACCTCAGTTTCCTCATCTCTAAAATGGCACTAAAAATACCTCCTTCCTATGGTTGCTTTGAAGATTGAGTAAGACATTATTGTGCCAGGCCCATGGTAGTTCTAAGTGCTGACTCTGCGCTCTACTGTTTCTTCATCTGTAAAATGGGGCTAGTGACAACTCCCATTCATAGCTGTGGGAGGATTTAACCAGCACAAGCCTTCGCCGTTTCTGGACTCCCTGGGTCTGGGGACTCTCTGTTTTCATTTTATCCAGAATTGACTTCCTGTTTCCTTGGAGGCAAGAGACAGATCAGTCACCTGGCTGGAGTTCATTTGAAGAAGAAATCTGATGTCCTAAATTGCTCCTAGTACAAACTTTCAACCACTTGTACTTAGTTGTACTCTACACCCTGGCCCACAACAGTTCCTGGAATTCCAATTCCTGAGCGTTTCTGAGATTCTGTGGCACTGAGTGGCATGCTACTCGGGGCTTTTCTCAGCAACAAGTCGCTTACCATTTGTCTGTGTGCTTCCCATCTTCCAAAAGTCTCTTTTTATTTTGCATCAAGTTCATCTCCTGCCGTATTTTCCTTGTATTTCATGCATTGGTACCCTTTTTACTGCTTTACTGTCAGTTTTAGGGGTTTGGAGTATAAGCAGATATAAACTTGTATGTTCAATCTTCCACAGCTCACTGAAAGTTCTCAGCCGTTGTGTCTTAAGCAATTGATGAAGGATCCAAAAGCAAAGGTGCAAACTGAAAGACTCAGTAAAGGGCAGATTCTTAGGGGCAATTTTGCTTTCCTTTTTCGACAATAGTTTTGAACTTTGACTGCAAATTGGAATCACCTGTGGATCTTTAAAACTATTAGTGTCTGATCCCAACTCCAGAGAATCTGGTGTCATGGCCTGGGGTGTGTAGCCTGGGAATAGCCATTGTTAAAGCTCTCCAGGTGTCACCAACTTGCAGCCAGTCCACTGCTGCAAGTACTTCGATCCTGGAATTCTGTGTATTTCAAATAACCATTTTCCCTGGGACATTATGTGTATTTCAACTGAAGACACAGGTAACTCTCTATGTAGTTCTCCGACTGACTGATATATTTAAACCATATATTATTTTTGTTTTGCTAAATATAATATTAATTTAGGTATTTTCTTAAAATAAATAAATTTCCTGGGCTGGGTGCAATGGCTGACGCCTGTAATCCTAGCACTGTGGGAGGCCAAAGTGGGAGGATTTCTTGAGCTCAAGAGTTCAAGACCAGCCTGAGCAACAGCAAGACCTTGTCTGTACAAATAATAGAAAAATTAGCCAGGTGTGGCGGTGTGCGCCTATAGTCCCAGCTACTCGGGAGGCTGAAGCAGGAGGATTGGCTGAGCCCAGGAGTTTGACATTGTAGTGAGCTATGGATTATGCCACTGCACTCTAGCTGGGGCAACAGAGCAGGACTCTGTCATTCATACATACATACATAAATAATAAATAAATAAAATCTCCTCCCCACAATTATGTGGAAACGTACTAGTAAAGTATTACAAATGGAATAGGATTCTTATTTAAATAATCTCTATAATAGCACAGAATACTAAAATTACCACCCCCGTCTTGGCATTGTTACTTAAGGTAGAATGTTAGGATTAGATTTGTAATTATTAATAGATTTGTAATTAATAATAGTTAATAATAAATTCAACTGCCTATTGAACGGTCAGGTTTTATCTGATAGCATTACTCACACTGGGAAATTTTATGCCGAGGATGAAGGGGAGATTTCGTCTTCCTCGTATACTGAGAGGGCTCAGTGCTTTCCTACCCTCCGGGCCATCTGTGCGCTGTGGGCTGCATCGTGTTCCTGCTAGTCTCTGCGTCGCCCTGTAGCCGTCCAATGTTAGTGTTGATAACTTCGCCTTTTGGCTGCTAACACAGCACAAGACATACATGGCTGTATTTTTATGCTCTACCACATTTGGAAAACGAATGAGAGGCCCCTGGTTACCTCCCCTCCCGACTCTGAATGGCACTTACCTACTTCCTTCTTATGAGCAAGTACCCTGTTCCGGAGATTTTTGTCTTTGTCAGCTGTACTTGACTTTTCTCCTTTTCCCTGTGTCTCCTTCCACGTCCTCATTATTCCTGTTTCTTCTTCATCTTTTAGTCTCCCCACTGAGCGACCCACTCCTCTTCCCCTTTCCAATACGTGTAAGAATCTAAAACTTAAGGAGGGGGGGGAAATGTAGAAACGTCAATTACTGGTGGCTGAAAGTGGTTCTTTCCTTTACTAGAGAAGCTGAACAATTAGAGAGAAACAGACAATGTATTATGGCCAATCTGATTTCTAGGATGAAGTCATGACAGTTCACCCTTCTCTGCTTGTTAGTGTCCAAATTGTATTTCATGTATGATTCTGCAATCTGATTGAATAATACTTACAAAAAATGTTAGATGTAAATCCATTTGTTGTGGATAAAAACAGAATTCGCATTTCCCTATACAATTTACTTTTTCCTTAAGTCCGGGGGCTGTTCTTTCTTTGAGAGGCAAAACATGTACATTTCACGTGAACATTTGAGAGACGTTGATGGGCCCAATGCTAAACTGTGGCTGAGGCTGGATGGTCGGGATTTGCTTTAAGAATGGACATCCCCCGGGTCCTCACCTGAGGTCATTAAATTGATTTAGTCTAGGTCCACTGGCTGTATTTTAATGCAGTTTAGCTGTAAAAATACAAGGCCCCATTGTATAACACAGGCGGTGCATTGTTATTTTTCTAGGCCTGTCAATGTAAAAAATGTGTCTGTTTGCCTTCCCCTATGACCTGGAAAAAAAAAAAAAAAAAAAACATTAGCTACGTTACAGAGTAGCAGGACACCCTGGAAATGTTGGTTTTGGAAAGTACCTTGAGGAATAACATATAAAAAATCTGGCAGGATAATTTGGTAAAAGTGCCAGGGCTACACATGTTCATTTTGGGGTACTTTATTATCCCTCCTTTTCAGCTAAGTATGGGGGCTGGGAGTGAACCACATGAAGAGTCTCTAAAAGGCTGGTGGTTCTTCTGATGGTGGTCTGCTGTGGCCAGAGAGGCCATTTCACTGCAGCCGTCCGGGGGGAGGCCAAGCCGAGGGGCACACACACTCCTCTACCCAGAACCCTAGGAAGCCGCGCTAAATATACTGTGCCCAACACTGCCCAGAATAAGCCAGATGGTATTTGGCTCTCCAGGGCGTTCACTAGAATGTTTGCTGTGGGTTGTGCAGGACCTGTGTGTCCATCTTAAGACTCTGGTGAGTGAGTCCTGGTGTTTTCTTTTCTCTCTCTCTTTTTTTTTTTTTTTTTGCATATGGCCATTAGTAGCCATTTCCTCAGATCTGTCGACCTGTGGGTTCCTCCAGGGTGGTTCTGTTTTATCCTGATAGGTTCTGGCATGAATACCTTACAGGAAATCACCACACGGCTTCATATGTGGTTTTGTCATGGGCCTGTTTTTAGGCTACTTTCCAAACCCAGGGACTCCCAGGCATCCTTCCCCAGGGTAGCTCTCCAGCTGTGTGCTGTAAGTGGACACAGGGGCACAGGCTCTGCCATTTTTGTGCCTGTCATCCACCATGATGTGGGCTTCCAAGGTGCTCTTTGGAGAGTGTCACCGATCACAGTCCCACTGTCACAGGCTCTGGAGTCTTGCAGGCCTGGGTTAGAATCTCAGCTCTGCCACATCCTGTCTGTGTGACCTCCAGCAGGGTCCCCTTTTGGAACATCAGTTTCCTAATATGTAAAATGGAGAATAATGGCAGACCTTCAAGGAGTTACTATGAAAATTAAATCAGATAATGAATGCAGAGTGCTTAGTAGGTAGTAAGTACTCAATAAATGTTAGATACCACAGTTAGCTGTTATTACTGCAATTGCTGTGAATACCCTGACCTATCTCATGCCCTACACCCACAAAAAGAAACCCCCTAATTCTTTTCATTGCTGCTTTCTTCCCTTTAATTCATTAAATTTAACTTTCAAAACTTGGATTTAAAAGCAAAAACAACAAAAAAACCCCAACCTCATTTCTGATGACTAAGCTATTCTTTACTTCACCTATCTCTGCCTTCTAATACTCTAAAAGGCGTTAGTTTCTTTAAACTAAACATTGGTTAAAATGTCCTCTCGTCCTTTGCCATTTGTTTTATGTCTTACTGTGTATTTTTTCAATTCAAGTTCAACAATTATTTATCAGGCATCTTCTGTGAAAGGCACAATGCCAGGAGCTAAAGGCACAGAGCTGATTGATACAAGATTCTGCCCTATAGGAGCCTTAAGTCTAGTGGGAGAAGCAGACATGTAGAAAGTATACTAAAATACAGAGTGCTGATTGTCATAAATTGTACAAGGTAGGAATAATACAAGGGGGAATATTATTCAGCCATAAAAAATAATGAAATCCTGTTATTTGCAACAATATGGATGGAACTGGAGGCCATATATAAAGTGAAATAAACTAAGCACAGAAAGACAATTATTACATGTTCTTACTAAAAAATGGGAGTTTGAAAAGTGGATCTTATGAAAATAGAGAGTAGATTGGTGGTTTCCAGAGGCTGGGAAGGGTAGTGGAGAGGAGGGGATGAAGAGAGGTTGATTAATGGGTACAAATATGCAGTTTGATAGAAGAAATAAGACCTAGTGTTTGATAGATCAGCAGGGTGACTACAGTTTTACAATAGTCTATTGTATATTTCAAAATAGAAGAGAATAATTTGAATGTTTCTAGCATTAAAAAAGACAAGTACTTAAGGTGATGGATATCCCAATTACGCTAATTTTATCTTACAAATTATTGGAATATATTAAATTATTACATGTACCCTGAAAATATATACATCTACTATGTATCAATTAAAAATAAAATATTTAAAAAAGAAAAGAAGGCCGGGCGCGGTGGCTCACGCCTGTAATCCTAGCACTCTGGGAGGCCGAGGCGGGTGGATCGCTCAAGGTCAGGAGTTCGAGACCAGCCTGAGCAAGAGCGAGACCCCGTCTCTACTAAAAATAGAAAGAAATTATATGGACAACTAAAATATATATATAGAAAAAATTAGCCGGGCATGGTGGCACGTGCCTGTAGTCCCAGCTACTCGGGAGGCTGAGGCAGTAGGATCGCTTGAACCCAGGAGTTTGAGGTTGCTGTGAGCTAGGCTGACGCCATGGCACTCACTCTAGCCCGGGCAACAAAGTGAGACTCTGTCTCAAAAAAAAAAAAAAAAAGAAAAGAAAAATAAAATTATATTTAAAAAAGAAAAGAAAAATACACAGTGGGAACCAGGAGAAGATGCTCGTGACTCAGCGCCGGGGAGGCCGGGCACACAGTGGGGTTATTCCGGGAGGCATAGGAGGGCGTCCGGCAGACAGCAGGCTGATTCCTCTGTGGGCAGAGGGAAGAGCAGATGCACAAGCATGGTGGCGAATGGTGGAATGGCATGTCTAGAGAATTTAAGAGAGGACCATGTGACTAGAGCATAGAGTGCAAGTTGGAGGTCTGGAGGGTGGATCATGTAGATTGCAAACAGCTTTGTGTCCCTTGCTGAGAATTTAAACTTTACCCTCCACTGGGAAAGAGCCATTGCCGGGTGTTCAGCAGCAGAGTTCCTGTTTTCTTTTTCATTGAACTACCCCTTTCTTACAGTAAAGTGCACGAATCGTAAGTCTACAGCCTAATGGCGCTTTCATGTGCATGCACCCGCATGTGTACGTAGTATCCCCTGCACCATGGCAGCTCTCTTGTACATCCTCATATCAGCCCCCAGATGTAACCAGCCTCCATCACCACACATTAGTTTGCCAGTTTTGAGCATCGCATAACTGGAATCATACAGTGTGTGCTCTTCCAGGTCTGGCTTCTTTCATTCAGCATTTTGTCTGTGTGATCCACCATGTTGTTGCATGTAACAGTAGCTTTGATTGTTGTGTAGACATCATGTGAAGACACCTCTGGGGTTACTTGTGACTAATTTTTTTCAATTGTTGATCTAAAATTACCTTATAGTGGACTAAGAATGGACGCCTTCTCCACTTTCATTTTTGCTCTCATTACAAAATGCTCATTGTGTAAGTCTCAATTACCATTTGGGTTTTAAGTCAAGGACTATTGCGCTGTCCTACCTAAAGGACCAAAGATCTGTCCTTAGGAGACCTGACCTAATCAAGAAGTGTCCAGGGAAGGCCTCCCTAAGGAAGAGATGGTTAAGCTGCCACCTGACAGATGACAGGAAGTGGGAGACAAAGTGGCAGTTTCAGAGGGCGCAGGAAGGGACATTGGGAGTTCAAGGAACTGAAGGAGGCATGGCTGAAGCCCAGAGAGACGGGAGGGCGGCGCCAGCTGCCCCTGGCCTGGTGGGCCGTGAAAATAAAACGTTTGGGGTAACAAAGCAGTGAGAAGCCCCTGAAGGGTATTCAGCCCGGGAGCAGCGCGATCACACCTGTTCTATAACACACCGGCCTCAGTGCGGAGAATGGATGGGAGCGAGGCCAGAGATGGCGGCGGCCATCAGGTGCACCATCTGCGCGGCTTGTTCCTGGCTTTTGTTGTGGCTTCGGGGCCTCCCGCCGTGTGCAGAACTCCCAGGCTCCAATGGAGGGGTTGCAGTTGTCACTTCCAGACACAGAGATGTTATCTGTATTATTGAAGTAGAATAATCTAATCCAGTTCTGAGCTCTTTGTCATCTTGAAATAGTCCTCATGGCCTTTTCTGTTATCTGTCTTGCTTCAGTTAATCGCGGCAGCTGTCTGGCCAGACTGTGGCCGGGGAAGGCGGCCGCCGCCGAATCTGGCACTGGCAGGAAGCAGCGCCCGCGACCGCCATTTTCAAAATGGCTGACCAATGTCGCGTGTGTCCGCCATTGCTGGGGGAGGGAAGGAGTCCCCCCAAGATCTCACTTCTCTTGAGTACTCTACGGTTGTTTTTAAGACTTCTTTTCATTTTCTGATTTCAAAAGGGGCTATTGAAACGATATTAAGGTTAGAATTTTAAAGGAAAAAAAATTCTTTACCTTTATTATACAATTAACTTTGATATATCAAATTAGAGTGTCTGTGGGCTTATAAATACACAACAAAATATCTTCTATTGTGCTTTTTCTTTTCTAACCTCAATAGCCTATAACAGGACTAAATAAATATTTGCTGACTGAATGAGTATATGAATAATACATGCCAATCAAAGAATTTTTTTAACTATTAAAAAGCCAAAAGAAGAAAATTAAAATGACTTCAAATAAAACTTACCAATAACAAAATGATCCATAACCCTCCTCCACTGAGAGATAGCATTTCACCTGTGTATATTTACACTTTAAATAGACCATTTTGTATTCTGCTTTTCTTTTCTTTTTATTTTTTATTTTGTTATTTTTTTTTTTTATCTGAGACAGGGTCTCGCTCTGTTGTGTAGGCTAGAGTGCAGTGGCATCATCACAGCTCACTGCAGCCTCAAACTCCTGGGCTCAAGTATTCTCCTGCCTCAGCTTCCTGAGTAGCTGGAACTACAGGCACGTGCCACCACACCTGGCTAATTTTTTCTATTTTTTGTAGAGATGGGGTCTTGCTATGTTGCTCAGGCTGGTCTTGAACTCCTGGGCTCAAGCAATCTTCCTGCTTCAGCCTCCCAAAGTGCTGGGATTATAAGTGTGAGCCACTGCACCTGGCCTGTATCCTGCTTTTCTAAAGAAACATTTTTGTAACCTTTTCCCTAAAATATTTTATCTAATTCTGATATGAGATAATCATTGTTATTATTAGAAATTTTTTAAAGAGTTAAAGTCAGACTCAGGTTAGACATCTTGATACAAGGGACAGAGCCAGGCAAGATTTGCGATTCCAGCTGGTACATTCCTTCCATTCACCGTACCCTCATCTCTCCCTGCTCACTTTTATATGTCATTCTGTCATTTGGGAACAAAACAAAGAGGAGGGGGTGGCTAATGGCAGTGAAGTATCATTGTTTAAAGCACCAGGAAACCAGACTGCCTAGGTTTGAATCCCAGTTCTGCTGTGTTACTTGCACAAGTGATTTAACCTTGGTAGGCCTACCATCAGGGCTGTTGTAAGGATTGGATAAGTTCATACAGGGTGTGAAGAGTGCATAGCATAGTACATGGACCATGGCAGACACTATGCAAGGGTTTGTTGTTATTACTGTTGTTACTAGTACTACCGACAGTCTACACCCAGGCCACTGTACAGTCCTCCTCATCATCTACCTGCATTAAGGTTATGAGTGTGCCAGACAAGAGTCCCATGGCACAAGACTTCTAATGGCAATGCTGGGCAGACATTCTTAGCATCATATATCCACTTTTGCCCTCCTTGGTAAATTCATACTCTTAAAGGCTAAAATTTGTTTTCAGCAAGAAAATGCCATCCCACATGGAAGTAAACATGTGACATTTCTTGTGTTAAATAAACTGAATTGGGTTGAAAGCAGGTACACCACTCTATTGTGCTCATTCTTTGGGACATGTTTTCTAATTCCCACTCACTCTTCATCTGATTTGCTCTGCAAGCTAAAAAAAGATCCCCAAGATTAATGTTCTGATGGTTTCTTTTTTATCTTTTTAGGTCAAGACAATATGGCAAAGGTTAAAGTGCGCCACTAAGTTTTAGAGTATTTAGTTAGAGTATGTTCACACTACCTTGCCCCAGATGCTGGGGCACATCGGCAGTCTCCAGCCAGAGCACTCACTCCCTCACATCAGGCCATTCGGGGCAGGACTGTCGGGTCTGGGAGCTGTCACATTTTCAGAAGAATTGGACAACCTCTGTAAAATATTATCAGTTTAAAGCCAGGGACGGGGGAAGGTTAGCCATTCAAGATGCCCGTTTCAGAGAAGGTATCAACCTCATTTCTCTAAGGAAAACAAAATATCAAAACAAGCCTTGGGGTTCTTAGGAAGAAATAAATATGTCCTTCTTAGCTTTCTTTGGATAGAAACAACTTAAGTAGAACCACAAAGCCAAATATGGGAAAAGGTTTTAGTAATTCTGAATTTCAAAATTGTGAGCAGGTATAACTTCTCAGTCCCCTGGCTGGAGTGTATGCTTGTGTGTACGTGTGCATTAGTGTGCTGTAGATGTGTACAGATGAGGGAAAGACATGGAGACGAACAGATAGTTCAGGAGTCAAGAAGACATAACCTGTAAAGAAAATACTTGGAAGAGAATTGTGTTTTTACATTTTTGAGGATAGCAGGGAAGCAGGAAATTTGTCTTTTTTTAATTCACTATCTTCAACTTGTAGCACAATTTTTGAAATATAGTAGGCATTCAGTAAATACTTTTTGAATGAAATATGAAAAGAATTCAAAATTTGGGGAAATAACTATCATACACATCATTGCAAAAACACAGCATTGCTGAAGTGGGAGTGTCAGTTTCCATTAAAACAAGAACTTTCTAGTTACTTTTGAAACATTATTTTCCAGGACTTGTTCTTATTTTAACATTTTCTGGATAGCACCAGAAAAATCTGTGCTCTTTATAAAAAGAAAATGATATATACTTTAAATTTATGCCACCACTAACTCCATCATTATAAGTACAAAAGATTTGTTCTGAAAAGATTTTTTAGTATGAATTTTTCAATCTTGTAGTAGAAGAGAAATAAAAACTAAACTGAAAATCTAGAGAACTGGATTCTGGGCTCACTTATGCCACTTAGCAGCCATGTGGAACCTTTGGGGGGGTTAAGCGACCTCTCTGACCTTTCAGTTTCCTTACCTTAAAGTGGGATGGTCAGCTAAATGATCTCTTTCGAGCTCTACAAAGCTGTGATTTTTTGAAAATTCCATAAATAGTAAACATCTATATTTTAAGAAGTTAGATTCTAACTATGAGAGAATTAGTGTGTGAAGAACATTTCATTGCTTATTAAAATTTCTTTTAGTTGACAAGTACTTAAGTTGAGATAGCCACAGACTATTTTTTTGTTTTCCAAAACACTTAAATAATTGGTAGATAGATTAATTCATTCAGTCATCCAATAAACATTTTTGAACACCCACTATATATGCCAGGAATTGTGTGCTAAGCACACAAAGAAACATACCTTATCTGGCAGAATATAAAATATGCAGATATATAAGAAACAATCTAATTTTATAAGGAGATTTTGGGGAAAGTAAAATTTTAACTATGTTTCATTATACAAAGAGTGAAAAAATATTTTTATTCATAAATATATTTGTATAGTATATGAAATCATAAGTTCTAGATACACAGTAATGTTAAAAAACCTCAAAAATAATTATATTTTTAAAGCTAAATTACATACCTAATAAGAAACTTATTGGCCACAGAAAACTAGTACATAGCAGTCAACAAAACCCCATTATACTTATGGAGCTAGTGAAGCAAATACCATTACTATATTTCATTGACTACTAATAACTAAAAAGCTACACTATAAAACAAATATAAATAAATTCCAGTAGAGTGTATGCAGTTGAAGCAACAATATTAGTGAAACTTAGTACAAAGGAAACAGTAAAATGCTCTAAATGTAACGTACCTGAGTTCTCCTTCAGGTAGCCTGATGTTTGTGAAACTCACCTCTGTGCTGCGATGTGTGGGGGTACCACACTTCGTCACCAGGAGCAGCATGGCTATTCTGCTGCTATTGTCCATTGAATGCAAGTGGCAGATTTGTTCGTTGAATTTCCTACTTCAACAGCAATGCTTATTTTTAGCACATGTGTAGTAGCCCTGTTTTGTACTAAGTGGACAGTAGGTTACCAAAGCTCACCCCAGACCCAAGGCAGGTTTTCTTTTAGGGGGAGTGGAAGCGGGAGTTGGGGTGGGAAGGTGAGTAGCTACAACTTAAGTGCTATAAAAAAGGAAAGAAAACCAATAAGAAATACTCTTGCCTCCTAATGGACTCACTGGGTCTGCTGATTGGCTGGGTTCATGGCGGAGCCATAGGGATGTGGAAATTGTCTTTGCTGAGTTGGTTCTTGGGTGGGGGTCGCAATGCCAGTTGAGCCAATTCCTCAGCATGGGCTGCTGGTCTGGGTGGGTGAGCCCTTCCACCTGCATGCAGGGTCTGGAACATATCTCAAAAACTAGACTTCACAACGGTGATGTTCTCTACGGGAGCAATGGAGAAAACTAAGAATCTTTACGACCATCAGCTGTATGACTCCTGAGTAGTAAATAATTACAGGAAAGCAAGCCAGGGAAAAATGGCTAGTTGTGTGTATATATATTTCCCCTGCCACAGTTTCCACCTTGTGGCCCTTTGCTAATTTTATAAAGGGCAGTTTCAGAAGGAGCTGAACTTGAGTTCAAGTTTAACAGGAGAAGGTAGTGACAGGGGCGAGGGTGCTGGCAAGAGCAGCTAAAATACTGAATGTTGAGGCCTGAGCTGGAGAGGAAAAAAACAAAATCCCAGAAACTACAGAAAAGTTTTAAGAAGAAAGAAAAATAAATCATATTCCTTTTGCCTACAGGATTAAACATTTTCCTTTACTTGCTTCTAAAGACTCAAAAATATCCTCAAAGTTCTAACTTGCTTATTAATTTATTCAGTTCAAAAAATATTTATTGGGCATATAGATTACGAGCCATGCACTGCCTAGTCTTTGGAGAAACTGTGGTCGGCACATAATAGAACTCCAGAGTTGGAAGAGACCTTAGGAATAAATTAGTCTAAAGTCTCCACATTTTACAAATCTCAAAATCAAGCCCCAATAAAGTGAAGTGGCCTGCTCAGTGTCACATAACCACTTAGTGGCAAAACTAGAATTTGAAATTGGGTTTTCAGACTCAAAATCATTGCTTAATCCCTAACATCACACTGTTCTCATTTCTTGGAATCACATTTTTTGAAGGTGTAAACTTACCATTTTTTGATGAGAATCACTGGGAAAATAGTGTTTTCTTCAGAGATACTTTAGCTTGCTTTTCAGGAACGTCCCTAAAATAAAGAACAGTACACGAGTATACTAGCAATGGGAGACTTGATCATCAAATGTATTCAATGTATTAATTAGGAATTGTGGTTACAAGTAATGGGAATGTACTTGAGCTAGTGTACACAACATAAAGTGTGGATAGGGTACAACTTATAGGTTACAATAGTGATTGATACAGCTTGGATATCACGTGCCTGCTTCCTACACAGCAGTAATGTCAGGACAAAGTTATATGATTTTAAAAAAAAAGGCTTGGCAAGGAATTACAGGGTGGGGATTGAGAGAGGAGTTCTCAAAAGAGAGAGAGAGAGAGAAGAGTGCATGTAAAGCATACAGAACCCCAAAAGGTGTCTGTGTTGGTTGAGTCCTCCAGGAAGCAGGTGCTGAGATAGAGTTAGAGATGCAAGAGCTTTGTGGAGGGTTGGGGTGGGGGGAGGAGTAAAGGCTTCAAAAGAAAAAGGGGAGGGAGCAGGATGGAGCAGGCAAAGCCTTCAGCTCTGACGTAGATCTGGCAACCGAAAGGACAGAGCTGGAAGCGGGACTGGGGAGGGGCCGCCTCAGACCCTGACGCAGGTCTGACAAATGTCCCGACCCCAGGGGGAATTCGGGAGTAAAGATGGCCTGTTAGGGGTGACTAGTCAGGAGCAAATGGCCAGGCCCTGGTGCCCTCACCTTGTCCGGCCATTGGCTGGTACTGCCCAAGAGGACTGTGGCCTTGGTTCCAAAGCTGGGGAGGATGCCAGTGGGGTGACAGCTGGCTGCTGTCCACGAATGGCACTCCTTGCAGCTTAAAGGCAGGTTCATTGGTGAAGGGGCTTAAACAGTGATCTCCAGGGCTGCCACCACGTCTAACATTAACTGTGACATGCTTTATTTGCCAAAGGCAGGAAGCATATAATTAGCATATCAATGTCAAAAAATGAGAGGTGCCGTATTTTGAAAATATATTTTGAGAAATTTATTGTTTTTTAAAGGTTTTTTTTTAAAAAACAATATTTTTGAAAAGGAGTTTGTGTTTTAAAAAAAATTAAATAATTCAGAAATGCCCAAATGTTTCCCCTCTATTCCTAGTTGCCCCTTGAAAAATCTGGTCTGTGTCCTCACAAAGCCATTTCTTACACCCCACACACGCACACACACACACACTCACACACACAAAATAAACAAAAGTGGAGCAATATTAAAAGTGAGCAGTATTAAAAGTAATACTGTTTTGCAAATTGCTTTTTTATTCAACAAGATAAGACCCTTAGCACACTTCAACACCTGTCCCTTTCTCTGACTCTCATGTTTTGTTATAATTATCTAGAAATTCTATTCCAGAAAATTATTATTTTTTCACTTTGTAGTTCTTCAGTTCAATTAATCTTTGTTTACATGTGCATGAAATTTCCCAGCAACATGGTCACCAATTATTTGGAATTAAGCATGGCTGGTTTCTCTTCTTAACGCTGTTTCTAGTATGTCAAGTCTCTCTAATTTATTTATGTTTGTTAGTTGACAGTCACCTAAGATCTGCAGCCTAATCAGATGCTTTAATTTTGTTGCCATCTGTTTTCCGCCTCCTTTTGGCTCAAAGCCATCACTTGTCCCTCACTTGTCACTGATGTGGGTTTTGTCTGATTCCCCACAGAGCCTTCCTGGTTCCATATGATCTGCTGTTGCCTTCAGCATTTGGAAGCAGAGCTTTACTGAGATGTTTTCTTAGCCTCCTTCCCCTGCTTTCTTTAATAGGAAGCCACTTGACTAATTTATAATTTAATTGGATTTTGTTGATAGCTAAACCCACTGCCATGGTCAGGAACGGTGAGGTGGTGTTGATTTTTAGAAATATTTTGTGCCTGTGGCCCCATTATTGTTCTAATTTATAAAGTCCAGGTGCTTTCTGGTTTCTCCATTCCTAAAGACAGAATGAGTCCTAATACCTCCAGCTGTGAGGATCCAGCACAACCTTGCTCCAAGAGAAGGCAGGGACAGCATTGGGATGGTGATCACACAGGCCCAAAAAGAAACTACAAGAGTCTGCTCCGAGAAACATGGTCAGCTCCAGGGGGTCCTGGGGCTCCACTTGTTACCACATTTGGAAATCTAACATGTGCATAAATGCAGGAAAATAGAGTCAAATGGCTGAATTAGTTGAAAAAAAATAAGATAGGAAAAAAAAAAGAGGAAACTAGTTTAATATGTAGGGTTCTCCCCCCCCCCCCCCCCCGCCCCCGAGACTATTTTGTCTTAGACCAGAACTTTTCCATATACATTTCTTGGACATGTTACTTTATTTATTGTGATATTTAGATCCTGCCTTAAAGTTCCAGTTTCTAGAGAATCCAGTACATATTTTCTTTTTCTGTGTTGGATTGAGAAGGGCAAGGAAGGTGATGTGTTGCCCCCAGCTGAGTCCCACCCCAGGGACGGGACTCCCTTGCTCAGCTCTGGTGGATTGCGGCCATGTGGGAATCATGGCCCAGTGTTCTCAGATCTTTTGATTTCTTTTTTAAGGAGAAGCCTTATACTACCTACACAGAAATACAATGTCTGTAACATCAGGTTTTTGAAAACAGTGCAATGATTTTTATGCATTTCCAAAATTCAGTTTGGGGAATTGATGATAATTCCACCACCGTGGTTTGTAGGGAGTGAGAGGAAATCATGTACATCCCTGCCGGGGCCAGCTTTGCAAACCACGTCAGAGTCACTGGTTCCTAAAGGGCCCAGACGTCACGGGAAGCGCGATCCAGCTCTGCTGGGAGAAGCGTGTTCTGCCTTCAGTGGCCCGTGAGACCAGGTCTTGGCTCAAGTATATTTGAGACAAGTTTTATCTTTTTGATGTGGCTTATTTGTACCCCATCTTGTCTTAACAAAGTGAACCATTTATGCTTCATGCTGTCGTACTGAAAAGAGGACACATATAAAAATCAGCAAACTCCTGAGGGCAGCAGATGATAGAAATGAAGAGCTGGGTCAGCCCCAGGAAATGGAGCTACACTACGGAACGCCTGGCAAGAGTGAAACTCAAGCATTGTAGCACCAACCGTTGCGAGTCATTGTGTTACCATGGAAATAGTGAAGCATGGTTTTTGAAGCTATAATTTTGTGCATTTCTTCAGAGCTACATCAAACCGACCCTAAACCATAGGTACAAAGTGGCCTCTTCCATTTTCAAAGGCAGCGACAGTGCGGCTTGTTCTCTTTGTTGCTCTCACCCTCACCCAGTACTTACTCTTGCAAAACAAAATTCTTACACTTCCCAAAACCTGGAGACTGGGATACACAGTTATTCACTTAGTTATGAACACCAGACATCTCATCTTCTTATTTAAATGCTGTTTTACTGTGCACAAGTATGGTAAATGTTAGTATGATATTGATGCCTTCTGCATAGAATTGCATTTAGAGCAACTTGATCCATAGAAACTCAAGTCTACCAAGTTATGTGTAATGATTATAAATCCCTATTAATTATAAAATATACCTTATGAATCCACCAGGTTCACCAACACCACTGTTTCCATCACGACCAGTGAGAATGTCCAGGCATCCATTACATGTAACAGAAGATGTAGCAGCACTGATGATTCTAGAAACAAGCCTCTGCCATTGGGATCCCACAGATGGTTTCATAAACTTTTAAAATTAGCATATTATTGACCCAATAATAGCTTCTTCTGAGAGATGTGTTTTACATTCCCGTCCACCCATATGGCATGGATATGCTGCTTAAGAACCACATAATAAAAGTTTTTATGAAAATACACACAGCATATGTCTAGTAGCAGATTTATAGACTGAATAGTCCCTGTGGTTTTCTTTTTTTTTTTTTCCCTTCACCAAATAAGGGAAGTGTATAAACATCTAAAACCTGAGCAATTATTTAAGTTCAGCAAAGGTTTTATCTCATTCATGAAAGATTTTGTATTAAAAGTTCAAAATCTTCTAACCTCCATTTTCAAAGTTATTTTCACTCTTGGTAAAGATCTTTTACAACGTATCAGCAAGGTATAAGCCATCAAAAAAGTACAATGCTTATTGGCAACGCTAGAAGTTCCATAAGGAATTCACTACTAAGAGGCAATGAGTAAACAGCGTGCACTGGAAGAACTTGATATAATTGTGGTTTGCAGAAAAGATAGGAAACCCAAAGCCTCTAGGTACTTACCATTGCACACTTTAGAGCATTTTAAAGAAATTTTCAGCCAAAGTAGTCAGAGCAAAGCAAAGTGTCTGTGTCAAACTTGGCTACATACTTTCCATTTTACACACTAGCAAGCTTCTGTGATGAAACATACCAAATCTGAAATTGTTTCATTTTTATTGCATTGTAGAAAATTAAATTTTTGTTTGAATGAACCCCATCTTATGAAATTGAAATGTGGTTAGAGAAAAAAATTTCAAATTCCAATGTGGCTTGTTTATAGATAAAGGTCCTTCTTCAGATGACTCACTTTATTCATTCATTAATACTTCATTAATTCTAGACAATTGCTATCTGAGTCAAGCTCATCTCCCTCTTTCATATCCTTTATGAGTCACATCCTCCTGTAGTTACATGGGCTCAGATAAAGATGTATTGCATTGTTTGATAACGTTAACTCACAAACAGCAACAGTGCTCTAAACAAAAATAGGAAGTCAAGGAGAGAATCTAACTCAAAAAGAAATACATAAATATGCTTTCAGAACACACCCACTGCATCCATGCCATGCCCACAGCACTGTGCAAGATGCTCATGGATGTATTTTGTTAAAAGCATGAAGCCACTGCTCTTTAATAGCCACACTGGGAAGATAAGCACGAGTGAATCACGTAATCAGCAGTTCAGGACAGAGAGAGTTTAAGTGTCATATAAGTGATGCCAAAGATAAATCTGGACAAGGTTCGGAGCATAAGAGTTAGACAAAGGCAGGAGAGAGGCAGGAAAAGAGCAGTGGCTCTAGGATCAGACAGTGTTAGAAGTGAATCTTGTTTTCACCACTTCGTAACAGCGTCATGGTCTATGTCACTGAGCTCTAACTTCCTTATCTGTAGAATGGGGATCACAATGTCCTCTTTACAAGTTGTTATGATGATGAAATGAGACAAGGTATGGGAAGTACATGGTGTAATGATATACAGGAGGCACCCGTTACATGGTAGCTGTCACTGTAACTACTGTGATCAGGGCAAAAGATAAGCTTGAACTTGGGCACACAGTGAAAGATTTGGTTAGGGCCTGGCATTTAAAGGCAGGAACTGATGAGAGGATTGGCCCACTAGAAATTTGTATTTGTAATGTGCTAGAGAATTTTAAAGTATATTGGAGTCAGATTACAGAGGACCTTGAAGGCCAGGCAGAGAAGTTCAGACTACAGTCTATGGGCAGTTGGGAGTCACTGGAAGAGTTTGAGCAAGGAAGTCACCTTGCTCACCTTGACATTGATATTTTAAGCCTCGTATTCTAATCTGGTAATCAGGTATACAAACAAGATTGGAAATGAGAGGGTCAAGAACAATGGGTGAGAAAGAGAGAATGAACATATATTGATATGTGATTTATCTATGTCTTAGACCATGGCCTAAATTAAGCCTAATTCTGATCCCAAATGGGGTTCCCACAAAGGAAAAATAAATCTCTCTTTCTCTTTGATAAAATGGAAAGTGAAAACACAGAAGAGCTTTTCAGAATTCCAAAGGGACTACACCAGAGAAACCAAACAACCATCTTGAGAGGAAAATACATGGTGCTGGTAAACAGAAATCTCAGAATTCAACATGAAATATTTTTGTCAGTATTAAAATACTATAAATGTGTGTGTTTTTTCTTTTAACAACCAGGCATTTTCTTTTCTATGTTCTTTCTGCCTATCCTTTTGCACTTAGAGTACAACAGACATGAGGCATAATTGCTTCATGAAATTCTCCACGAAAATCTGCTTTCATTAAAACCAAACTGTCTTACAATGAAAGCTATTTAAAACAAACTGTTCTGTGAACATCTGAACATCTGTAAGAAAATATACAGGAGCCCAATTATCGACATCAAGAGTTGTGTCCAAGAAAATGCCTTTACAGTTGAGGATGGGCCAAGGAAAGGTGATTGCATTCCGACAGACCTCCTGGTCCATGGAACCCTCTTTAGACTCATGAAAGGCTTGGAGGGCTGGAGTTCTCCTATTGGATTCCAGTCAATGCCAGTAAATAGCTCAGTAAATCAGAAAGCATGACTTTTTCTAGACTTATATTCATTTTTCTTTTCAGAAGTAACTCCTCAACATGCTGTTCTTATTAAGGAGAATTCTGGGAACCGTGTGGCCCTTCAAGAGTCAATTTGTGTTTCCAATTAATTTTCAAAAAATATTACACTTACTGCCTAACGTTGGCCCACACCCTTAAAAAGAACTGTAGCACCACTATTTTATTTTCACTGAATGTAATCTTCATAAAAATTTCCATATTCTGGCTTACAATGAAGTATAAAGTTCCAAGCAAATATCCAAGATCTATATTTCTCAGGGTTTGGTTGCACTATGACATTATGATCATTTTTGGATTGTTATCATGTTTATCATACATTTTTTTCCTTGGTCTTGCTTGGCCAAGGATGAATTCTCTGACTTGTAATGGGTATATGTGGCTTTAAAGCAATTAGACATTTTTTCTGTGAAAAGACAACTTCAGATCTGAGAGAGCACTAAGTGTTCAAAACAAGACTTAAGGTTTGGAGGCTGTGAAAGGCTTTGCTTTTACATGCACCTGTGCGTCCAGGGTGTGTCTCCTATTGGTTTGCCTTTTTCATTGGTTCCATAAAATGCTCTAACTTGGCAGGCTGATTGGCAACAGAAATTTCTCCATAATGTACTATTGGGTTGGGTTTCATTAAATGATATACAAATACTGACTCGGGGGAAACTGCCAATCTTACCCTCAAACCTGACTCTAAACTCAGAATCAAGCTTCCATTTCAAATTATTGCTAAATAAAACCCATTTCTAAGTGCCTGGCATGAAATCGCTTAAATTCTGTCTTTTTATTGGAAAATATATAATGTCTTCAGCTTGAGACATAGATTTTATATCTTTATAATTTTGTATTATGAAAAAAACCTGTTTGTTTAAGAACTCCATGCATTAATTTAATATGTAACTCATGAAAATGAAAGTCCCTTATCATCCAACTTCTCAGAAAATATCTGTCTTACTATTTGGGGAAATATTTCTCCATATTTTTTTCCTACATAGTTAGCCAACATACATATGCATATATTCCTTAAAATGGAATCACTATATGCCTAAACTTCTACAACTCACTTTTCTTTTAGACATCTTGTCTTGCTATTATATACAAACCTACCTTATTCTTTCTTGACAGGAATATTATATTCTTTTGTGGAGTAGCCCATAATTTATCTGGACAGTCCTCTGTTGATAGGCATTTATATGAGACATTAATTTTTTATTCATTTTTAAATTTACATACAATAAAATTCACTTTTTTGTGTAAAGTTCTAAGAGTTTTGATGAATGAATACAGTCATGTAACCACCACCCCAGTTCAGGTACAGAACTGTTTCATCACCCCAAAAGTTTCCTCATACTGTCCCTTTGTGGTCAACCCTTTCCTCCACCGCCAGCCCTTGGCAATCACCAATCTGTTTTCTGTTGTAATCTTGCCTTTTCCAGAATAACAGAAAAATTGAATCATGTAGAATGCAGCCTCTTGAATATAGCTTCTTTCACTTAGCATAATGTGTTTGAGAGCCATCAATATTGTATATATCAGTAGTTAGTTAGTTAGTTAGTTAGTTTGTTTGTTTGTTTATTGAGACAGGATCTCACTCTGTTGCCTGGGCTAGAATGCAGTGGTATCATAGCTCACTGCAACCTCAAATTCCTGGGCTCAAGTGATCCTCCTGCCTCAGCCTCCTAGGTAGCTGGGACTGTAGGTGCATGCCACCATGCCCAGCTAACTTTTCTACTTTTTGTAGAGATGGGGTCTTGTTATGTTGCTCAGGCTGGTCTCCAACTCCTGGCCTCAAACAATCTTCCTGCCTCAGCCTCCCAAAGAGCTAGGATTATAGGCATGAGCCACCACACCCACCATTTATTTCTATTGTTGAGCAGACTTTCATTGTGTGAGGTAACAATTTACTTATCCTTAGGCAGTTGAAGAACATTTGGGTTGTTGCCAGTTTTTGAAATTACAAGTAAGGCCATTATAAATATTCATGTGTAGGCTTTTGTGTGAACATAAACTTTAATTCCACTTGGGTAAATGCTCAGGATTAGGCTTACTCGGTCATATGGTAAGTGTACATTTAACTTTATAAAAACTGCCAGACTTTTTTCCAAAGTGTCTTTACCAGTTTGCATTCTCACCAGCAATGTATGAGGGTTCCAGTCCTGCATATCCTTACCAACACTTGGTATCGTCAGGGGTTTTTTGGTTTTTTTTTTTTTTTTTTTTTTTTTTGAACCCTTCTAATAGGTATGTGGTGGTATCTCATTGTGATTTTAATTTGCATTTCCCTAGTGACTACCGATGTTGAGTATCTTTTCATGTGCTTATTTGCCATTGATATATCTTCTTAGGTAAAGCATTCACTCAAATCTTTTCTCATTTTTCCATTAGGTTGTTTTCTTCCTAGTGAGTTTTGAGAATTCTCTGTATTTTCTGGATGCAAGTTCTTTATCAGATATTGTTTTGGAAATATTTTCTCCCAGTCTGTGTTTGTCATTTTGTTCTCTCAACTGCTTCTAAATTTATCCTAAG
Organism: Eulemur rufifrons; assembly: GCF_041146395.1. Taxonomy (NCBI): domain Eukaryota; kingdom Metazoa; phylum Chordata; class Mammalia; order Primates; family Lemuridae; genus Eulemur; species Eulemur rufifrons. The sequence goes on from NC_091006.1 coordinate 32,777,225, forward strand.
AAATGAAGCTTCCAAATCCCATTTACACCACACTTTTGTTTATAGCTTAATGAAGTCAAAATGAACACATTTTATAGTTCAACTCAAGTCATAACAACTTGAATTGTTTAAGGCGCAGATCTCCAGACTGGGGTGCAGGCACGAGATGATCCAAAGAGGCATGAAAAGAAATATTGGAGCTTTCATCCTGCTCTCTGGGCCTCCGACTACTTATTTACCAGAAGATCTTGCCTCGTTCTCTTGCCTCTTGGAGTGGTTTAATAGGATGTGGTACTCACCGGGGCTGGACAGGGCGGGAAGAACAAAGTTAACGAAAAGCAATGTGTACACACTTCGGTTTAAATTTTTTTGGTAGGATTTTCCCAAAAATGAAGATTGGTGTTAAACTTTTCCAGATTCTTCCTAATAGAGAAAGTGTGAAAATACAGAATGATTTTCCCTTATACACACACACAAATCACACATCAGAAGGAAATTTTTATAGCTCAAAAACATTTGATATTTGTTTATGCCCCAAAATAATAGAATTCTTTTTATTACCAAAAGCTTGCCTTTCTTCTTGTACTGGAACAGAGTATGAGAAACTGCCATATTTTTGGTTTCAGCTGGCAGGATCTCAAAGCAGGGTGTAAAATATGCATTATATAACATGCACCTTATCAGGGAAATGGTTCAGAAAATAACCCGCCGGCCTACCTGTCTCTCATCTCCAGTTTGTCAACTTACTATCCACTGGCCCTTCCTAACCCTCGTAAGTCCTGAGGACATTTCATCAAGTAACTGAATCACATTTGTGGTCGAAGAATTCAGAGAAAAAGTTATTTCAGCAAACTTGAAAAGAGCCAGACAGGCACTCTCCCTTTATACTTAAGGCATAAAATCCTTGTCCAGGGAAAACTTAGAATCCTGGGGAAGAGTGTTCTTCCTTCTACCTTTTTTTCCCTTCCTCTCTCCCTCCGCCTCTGCCTCCTTCCCTTCTTGTCTTCCAGCCATAAGGAATAGGTCCCATTGAGCCATGTGATGAGGGAATCACAGAAAGAACCTGACACAGTCCCTCCCTGACTGAGCAGAGAACACAGACCTGCACGACACAAATCATGCTATAGTATGACTCGCAAAGAATTATCCTGCAAAATATACTTTTACCAAGGTACACTACTATTTGTTAATAAAAAAATATTGGTAGTCTTTTGTCTAATTTGCCAAAAGAAAGAATAGATAAAACTTTAAGCATTTCTCATATATTTTCTTAAAACTTTAATACTTGCTACCACTAGTCTATCTCATAATGAAGAAAATAAAGGACTCTGAATTAGCACCAAAATTTACTTACCTTTCATTTACCATGTGCATACCAATGATTCATACTCTTCTACAAATCACCCCCAGACTTCCAGGTGAAGAATTTAAGGAATTGCCGAAGTGACCAATGCAGAGAGGACATGAAATTGTAGACACTGGGCCTGGGAAGGGCCTCTCTAATCCCCCTATCCACGCCTGTCGGGAAACCAGCACTGGGCAGCTTAGCCGGCTTGACTTAGGTCATTCCCTGGACACTTCAGAGCTGGACCAGTTCTTTCCTGTGACGAAGAGGGCAAACAAGGCCTAGGAAGATGGGAAGAACAGGATGGGCTGCAAGGATGTGTTTACAGAGTTCTCGAGTTTAGAATACTCCAGGGAAACCAGCTTGTGGTTCTGGACAAGGGCAGCTCAGCTGGAGATAGGTCCTCTCACTGATAGCGCAGTCACTTAGGAACTCACAGGATCTCTTACCTTGGGTATGTTAATTCTGTCAGGTCACTGAGGTGATAGGTGATTCATTGCTGTTTCCAAACAGCAAATCGTGCACGTATCATTTGACAAGAGAAGTTGTTTTATAACTTCACGCTTTTACTAGTAGGGAAAATCTGGAAGAGTTTAGTAACCGTTTTCCACTTTGGGATTTGTTCATTTCTTGCTTTTCCCTTTCTTTTAAAATGGTTTAAATTTAAAAGTTAGCATTTTATTACGTTTGTTCTACTTGCCCTGCACCACACCCTATTTGAATCGCCTTCAAGTAGTAGCAGTTGCTACTACTCTAGTAACCTACAAGTTACGGAATGTTTCAGACATGCAGAAGGACCTGGCTCCCAGTGAGACTGCCTAAGAAACAGCTTGATGGTGAGCTAGTATGCGCTTGCAGGGATCTCACTGTAGCTTTATCTAGGGGTCCACAACTGACAGGTTACTTCAGCCCTGAAAATGCCCATCTCCAAGCAGGGACCTGATATCCTCATTTCCCATTCAGTGCATCATTGCAAAACTGGTCTTGTGGCTCGGCCATTGTGCTATAGAAGGACTGAACTAGGCACTGAGAGACAGCGTTTTTAGCTTATGTTAAGTCATCTGTGTATCCAGCACATCTATTGAGTGTCTACCCTGTAGCAGGGATCGTGCGAGTCTTTGGAAACATAATGATAGCTCCAGCCCGGGTGGAGCTTCAGTTATGCCTCTAATTAGCAGTGGGCTCTGGGCAAGTTTTCCTTTTCTGTAAATGAAGGGACTTGGGCTGGATGTTCTCGATAGATCCTTCACAACTGGAATATTCTATTCCTGAAAGCAGAGAGTTCCCGGACGTCTCTGAGAGGAACTGAGGAGCGACTTTAGCAGTGTGGAAGAAACTCATTGTAACAACAGTTTAACAGAAAGAATTTTGGTTTGGGGGCGTTGTTGTTGTTGTTTTTCTGGTGGTGATAGCTTACTTTTTTGGAAAATTTTATGGAATTTTTCCTGAGAAGGAGAAAGAAAAAATTAAAAACTTTAGCCATTTACATATCCATGTTAAATAGTTTCTAAGAACATAATTCAATCTAAGTAAAATGGTTTTTTGAGATTTTTAACATATGAAATTGTCCTTATGCAAATCAAGTGTGTTAGTTTTATGGATTGAGCGGAGGCTAGAGTTTAACAGACTTTTTTTTTTTTTTTTTTTTTGAGGCAGAGTCTCGCTTTGTTGCCCAGGCTAGAGTGAGTGCCGTGGGGTCAGCCTAGCTCACAGCAACCTCAAACTCCTGGGCTTAAGCAATCCTCCTATTTCAGCCTCCCTCAGCTGGGACTACAGGCATGCACCACCATGCCCAGCTAATTTTTTCTATATAGATTTTAGTTGGCCAGATAATTTCTTTCTATTTTTAGTAGAGACGGGGTCTTGCTCTTGCTCAGGCTGGTCTCGAACTCCTGACCTTGAGCGATCCACCTGCCTCGGCCTCCCAGAGTGCTAGGATTACAGGCGTGAGCCACCACGCCCAGCCGAACAGACTTATTTAAAAATTCAACCCATAAGATCAGTGATAGGACCCCATGAAATGCATGTTCTGTGTGCTGTGCTGCACGTAGCAGGCCCGAGCCGTCAGAGGGAAATAAGACATGGTTCTTGTCCCGAGGAGCTCACAGGTCATCATTTTTTCCTACAAGAATTGAGTAGCCTTTTTTAAAATTTCTTTTTTTAACAGGAGTCTTTAGCATTTATAATGGAGATATTCTGCCCTTGGGTAACAGGTGGTTACCCAACAGAACACACTGAGACAACATAAAAGTCAAAAGGTCTCCTTTGGCAGTGAAACCTTGTGCTTTGACCTAAATGATAGAGATTAAGGAAGAACTTTCTGCCCACTATAAGTGTGATCTCTAAATTGTACCTACTGTACATTCTCCATCGGCAGCACAAAGAATATTCAGTTGTCTTTGATGTGTTTCTTGGTTTGGAAGTCTCTATGCTGTTTGGCATCGATTAAACTTAAAAAATGTTTTTATGGATTAATAGATATATTTGCTTCAGTGTTGATTTTCTAATTTTGTTGTAAAATGGGTATCACCATCTGTGCTTCATCTACAACAACTTGGAAATAAAGATATTTTTAAGTGTATAAATGTGATTTGGGAATCATGAAAACTTAGGGTGGTGTTTATATGAGCAAGTATAGATTTCTATCTAAGAGGTGGCCACCCAGAAGGGCTAAGCCACCTTCCCCTCTACTCCATCCCCCTCTTTCCATTTCGTTCCTTTTATTCCTAACTGTGGTACAGCAGAGCAACGCAGGGGGCTGCAGAGATGCTCCCAGGTTGGGTCGATCACGTGTCCCCCACGTAGCCATGAATAGGGAAGGGACAGGATAACAGTGGGCCCAGTGGAGTGGACACTCACGAAGCCTCAGCTGATATTCTGGAGGGAAAAATAAAGAACGAAAAAGCCAGTAAGAAGCTGTATCCTTGTCTCCGGCTTACCAGGGACTGCCTTCTTCACACTGCGGGGGCCCTGGGGGATGACCTGGGCCACAGTGTGATTATTGGGGGGGCAGCAGGACAGAGTTAAGGGACCCTGGAACCCTCTCACAGTGACGTCATGCCATGGGTCAGCTAAAAACTTTATTCGGAGTAGCTGAAACAAAGAAAATGGCTGGAGGCATTAAAAATAACCTTTCAACAAAAATGCTATCAGTGATTGCTGAAAAATTCACACAATTTTTTAATTTTAATTTATTTTTAATTTATTTTTATTTTTTAAAATTTTGGCGGAAAGTAGTGGTCTTACTTTGGCGTTGCATAGCCGGTCTTCACAACAGGGCAAACCCAATGTCTATAAAGAGCAGATGTGTCTCAGCCCACCATTTACCCCTTCAGCCATTCATTCTCCAGGTATTCATTGATCGCCCTGCTTTGTGTTCCTTCCCCTCAACCTTCCCTGCCTCCCCCCGACCCTTTCTTCGATGCCTTGCTCTAAATCAGTCATACCATTTTTAAAATAGAGTTTAAATCTCATCTGTTAACCTGTTACCTTGGAACAAGCTGGATGAAAAGCCTTTGGTTTTCGGTGTTTGATAGCCGGTTTGAGTGAAATAAGGAACGATTGAGCCAGCCATCACCTCTTTAGAGGGCTTTTCTGGGGCCAGAATTTAGCCTAGCATCCTTCTTATTGGGGGGATGAGTGAATCTTCAAGTCTTCAGGTTTCCTTGTGATGGCAGGGACTTGCTATTGGGGGTTTTAGAAACACAGCTACAGACATCTTGAAAACAGCAGGTCTCCTTTGGTTGGTTGTTTCCAGATGCGCAAGGGAAAGGCTGGTGCTGACTGTGGAGTTTCTGTTCCAAGCCAGCCTCAGACTCACTGGAATGACAGTGTCGCTGGCTCGTCAACAGCAGGGCTTCCCCCGCCACCTCCAGTCTCCCACCCAAATAGAGATGCTCTCCGTACCGGGATGACGTTTTCCCTCACACGATTAACTTACGTGGTAAAGTGAGCCACAGCCGGTGGCGAGAGAGCTCATACTCCGCAGGTTTCGCTCTGGAAACCTCGCAGAACGGCACTTGGAGTTGCATTTATTAATATCATGCCTCATTCCAAAAGAGTTTCCAAGTGGTTTGCAGAGAAACATACTATAAAAAGAGTCAGAATAGAAGGGCAAAAAGAAAATGAGAGTAGAAAACAAAATGAAGCTAAAGGTATGATAAAGGGAATCACTGAATGTAATTATAAAACACAAAATAAAAGCCATAGGCCCTATATAGTTGAGATTTGGCACAGAGCTTCTAGCAGCCGAAGAAAAGAGGGAACTGAGATTAGTTAGAATTTGGGATCAGGGACAGAGGGAGGGGACTAATGTCACAGCATTCTGCCTACCAAGACTACTCCCTTTTAAGTAGAGCTAAGCCTTCTGGATTCCTGGTGCCTCCTGCAGCCATTCCAATATTTTGGGGGCCACGTTCACATGGGTTCATGTGGTTTTTCCCCCCCAAAGTGTAGCTTTGGAAACTGGTATCCTAATTTTCCCAACTGCAGTGTTGCAGTTGAGAAGTCATTGAATTGGAGGCACAATTCAATTGCAGATGTCAACTCTTCATCTCAGCAATGCTCATCTTTTGGGGAGCAACCTCAGATCAGAAGGAAGGAATGAGCCATAGGGAAGTGGACTAGGAGTTCCAAAATTACATGTGGTATCACAGGAAAGGATTTTTACCCCTGAAGTCTAGTCTTAACGTTTAGACCCATGTGCCCATGACTCTAAGTATTTATTGACTTCTCTGTACACAAAGATCTCAAGAAGATACACTACCCATGTGCACCGTAAATTAAATCAATTGCCTATGATTCACTAAAGAGGTTTAATGTGGCTTTCTTTAGCCTTTCAGATAAATTTTCAAAAAGCTGTAGAAGTCCTGCTTAATCTGTAGATTTACCCTGGCCCCATTCATTCATTTATACAATAAATAATTCTCACGCTTGGGATAAAGCGGTGAATAAAAATGGAAAAATCTCTACACATACAGAGTTTATAATTGTTATTTTGTTGTTGTTACTTAACATTAAGAAGAAAAACTTTTCTTGCATTTTTTTCTAGCTGACCAATCTGTCTCTTCAGTATTATCTCATTTCTATTTGGATCTCCAAATGACTCTATGAGGTAGTTTGGCAGGGATTAATCCCCTCTTTAGAGATCAGAAAAAAAGTTGAAACTCGCCAGGGTCACACAGAGGGAGATTCAGAACCAGGTCTCCTAACTCTAAGGCCCAACCTTTCCCTGCTAGACCATTCTCTCAAGTAGCATTTTCACTTTATCTTCTGACCTCCCATTTGCTGGATGGAAAAAGATAAGCAGCTGTTTAGGACACTATAGATACAGACATACAGATTTCTTGGAAAACTAAGCAAATAGGGAGGAATAATCAGAATATAGGGGTTTAGGGTTTTTTTTGACAACCGCCTGATTTCATGTGAGTCTCCACAGGCCTTGGAGGCCCTGGCCATGTGGGCTCAGGCATATTTTCCAGGCTTATGGGTAGAGAAGAACAGAAAGATACCGTGTTCTTTTCCCTTGTCACTATCAATTTAAAAAATTCAGTGCCCCAGTAAGAGAAAATAACATTTTTCAATGTTTGTTCCTTTTTCCGTGCATCTACCCCATAGTTAGCATTTGACATTCTTTTGCAGTTCAACCTCCTTTCCCAGCCTACCAGGGATAATACTTTTCCTACTCCCAAAGCTTAAAGAACAAGAAACGATAGTAGGAAAGGGTTCCTGACAACCACACAAATCACTCGACAACATCCCCAGTGGCGTTGGCCATCATGCTCTGTGATACACGGACCTGTGACCCCTCCTCATTTTTCACACCAGGACGCTGGCATCCCGTCGTTGGGGTAGAATCAGCCCGGTAATGCATTCCATCTGCTGGCTTGGCACCAGTCGTCATGGAGTGTCACCTGGGTTCTGTCTTACGATCCCCAGGGCCAAGGCTAGAGGTGCCGCAGAAGATAACTACCATATTCTGTCAACACTGTTTACTTCATGGGAACAAAACAAGATTTTGCTGAAAAAGAAATTTACTAGGGGAAAAACAGTCTAGTCAAAGGTTCAGAAATGCATGTCCCTACCATCTCTCTTCCTTTCCTCTCTCCCACATCTTCAAATCCTGATAGATCTTAAATGTCGCCTTCTCTAGGGGGCTTTTCCCAGCCCCTCACCCTCAGCGTGCCCCTGGAGAACTTACTTCCTACCGCACTGCACTGCCATTATTTATTTGTGTTTTCCTCTCTCCCACTAGACTGTAAACTCTTCAAAGGAGAGCAGGCCCGGTATCTTTTAAAGTTCATAACATACAATATATTTCCGTTCAGGAAATGATTTGCAAGTTTAGAAAAAAAATACTAATCTCTGTTAGTTTTAAACTAAACCTACAGGAATAAGTTATGTTGAAAGTTGCTATTATAAAACTTGTAGTAGTTAAAAACGTTTTCCCTTTTATAAAAAGTTAGGAACAAGGAAGTTCAGTGTTTTGGGTTTTAGGATATCGTTTTAAAGAACAATTGAAATTTTTTATTTTGAAAACCAACAGGGCATTTAAAACTATTCAATATCATTTAAATTTGACCCCCCACCCTTGACAGCTCCAATTAAATGGCCCAATTAGTTCATGTCTATCTTTCTAGGAATGGGTTTCAAAATTTCACATTATTAGTATGTCATCATCTAAGTGATATACATACTTAGTCATGGTAGAAATTATTTCTGAAGGAATGTAAGACTTTTTTAACCTATCACTTTGATGCTGGCCTGAACAGTTTAGGGAGAAATGATGAGGTAGCCGCAGGAGCAGTGGAAACAAGAGTATCTGTGGCAAAAATTTGACTTGAACAAAAGCCAAACCATCCACCTGACGTTAAGACTCTCCACACCAAACTTACATCAGGGGCAGGAACAGGTAGTCATGACTGGCTCTCATCGGAGCATGACCTAGACACCCAGGAGCCATCTTCTTTAATGCATGTTTCCTACAACCATACGTGAGACATCTTTATGAGCCAGATGTGGCCGTGGCACATGTCACTTGTACCCACAGTCACATGGCCCTTCCTAGTTTCAGGGGAGGCTGGACACATGGGCTAGCCATGTGCCCAGGAAGGAGAAGAAAGTACTCTGGTGAACAGGTATCTAGTCTTCGAGATTTGAAATCATCTTTTAGGAAACTGTTCACACATAGAGTCGTGGGAGTGGACTGGAAGATACGAACACCAGAGCTATTTGAATGAGCAGGATTTAGTGACTGACGGGATGGGGAGGTAGGAAGACAGATGATACTACTGACAGTTTCCTAACCTTTCCCTGTCTCTGTCCTCTCAAGGCTCTCTGAAAATGATTTCTGTACAGCAACTGGGCGAGGCTCTGAATAGTGTGTGTTGCAAAGTTGTTCTGAAACAGGGACCCATTAACTCACAAGATGTGTATAAACTGGCTTTTCACATCCACTCTAGGCCGTGTGCATGTTCAGAGGGACCACAGTCTGATTTGAAAGGGAATATCATCTAATTAATGTGAATTAACATTAGCAAGTACTGGACTGTTCCCGATGCATTAAAGGCCTTTCCAGTGAAGAAAAGTCACGAAATGACAGGCTAATTTGGTGTGTGGGCACCGGAAGAGCTATTACCTCTTCAAAAATAGTTGGGAAAGGAAAGCATGAACCGGGACGGGCTGGTGGCTAATGGTTCTGGCGTGGGAGGAGAGGACGGCATTGCGATTCTTGGCTCCGAGCTGGGGTCAGAGAGATCAGCAGCCCAGCGTTGACCTTTGTGTTTGGAATCTTTCATACTGACTCACCAGACTCTTGTCATTTGGTGAGCCAAGTAACAGAAATGGAGAAAGAGGTCTCTGTGCCTGAACTTTAAACCTCCTGAGTAACTTGTCCTTTATGATAATGATTAGCTCTGCTTGGGATCCAAACCAGAGTAGTCACCTAAGACCTACCAGATTAATCTAAATTAAATGAGTAAGTGACCACCAGAGAACCCGCTGGGAAAATCACGGTGCGCAACTGAGTAGCGCAACCCATAACTCTGTGTATTGTTTGTTTGGAAGTCTGGTCGGAGGTGATTTTTTTTTTTAAAGTGATGTGTCTGATAAAAGGAGAGGATTTCAGCAACATTGGTATGATCATACATTTACCATGTGCCGAGGTTGTTCAACCCCTTTGAATCCCAGTGGAATTTTTACCTCTTATTTCTTTCTTCTCCTGGTGATGAAGTAATGTGTCCTTTTATAATCAGGCCAGTGGTATTTTTAAAAATCAAGTAATGTCTATTTTTTGGCAGAAAACTATGAAAATAAAAATTTTAAATCAACTTTAATACCATCACCTAGAGATAATCACTGTAAACATTTTGGTAAGTTTCTTTCACTCCGTAGGCGTGAATATATAAGAATATACATATACCCACATAATCAAAGCTTTAAATACAAATTAACCTTTTATATGAGGGGTACTTCCCAAGTTAATGGTTTTCAAAAATTTATTTTTAATAGTTACATTCTAAGATTTACTATTATTTATCTAAGCATTTTCCTATTTTTGTCCATTTCGGTAGTTTCTAGCTTTTGAACATCCTTGAGCATAAATCTTTGTCCTTATCTTTGATTACTTCCTTAGGATAAAGTCCTAGAACTGAAATTACTAGGTCAAAAGTTATAATCCTTTTTAAGGCTCCTGACATCCATGGGTCACATTGGACCCCAGGAAATTTGCTACAGTTTATTCTCATCTTCTGGGTACGAGAGTCCTGTCTGACCAAACTCATTTCAACACTGAGTATTATTCTTTGCTCACCAAGTGCGAATTGGACATGCTATGGCCTCTGTAGCTTTATGAGCTGCTCTGCTTAAGAACCGGCCGTCTCAAGCGTATGTTATGAAAGGCTGTTACAACCAACCGTACTGTGGCTGTCTTTAGTCTAAAGGCTAATGAGAGTGTGCAGAGACGGTCTAAGATGTGTCCTGTGTGAACACACGCATCACATTGTTCTTCGTGAACAAGGTCAAGCTGGTGTGAGTTTTGTTCTGTTTAGATGCCCTAAGCATCCTTTGGGAGGGTTGTGTTTGGTCTCCGGAGCGGATATGCTGGGTCTCTTTCCCAGAAATGTCTGTCTGGCAATAAAGGGAACTCCAAGCGTGAAAACTACTCTTCATGGGCCCCGTGGAGTTTTCCTGCCGACAGAGAATTGATTGACTAAATATAAATCACTCTGACTTGAGTGATTCTGTCCACTCAGGGTGAATTGGAGAGAAATCACCAGAAGGAAATTGGCCTGTGAAGTGTAAGAGCATCGGCTTATCGCCGTCAGGAGCAATGCTTGTCAGGAGGATTGAGTTGTTTGCCTTATTTCAGATCTCGTGTTATTTGGAGCAATACTGGATTTGCTGGCAGGTTTAGATCTTTCTCTGGGTATACATGTTCTCCTTATTTCCTTTTTCATGTTAGTAATCTATGAACAATAGATTTATAATAGTTATAGTTTGTCATGGTTGGTCTATTCCGTAACCATATCAAATTTTAACCAGCTTTTTCTGAAGTGCTCAATAGTGTTATAGAAATTAATTGACTCAGTCAATAAATATGAGTGCCCTGGGTCAAAACAGTGAATAAAACCAGCAAACCTCTGCCATCCTGGGGCTGACATTCTGGTGTAGGAAGACAACAAACAAATACATAGTATGTCACATGCTGATAATGTTAATAGCTTTGGAGGAAAATAGAGCAAGGACAGGGGACAAGGAAGACACAGAGTGGTTTAGGGGGCGCTTGCTATTTCATATGGGGTGGTCAGGAGAGGCCTATTTGATGGAGACATTTGAACAGACCTAAGAAAGCAGGGCCATGAGCATTTTGGGTACTTGGGGCAACGACCTACCTCCCAGGTAGAGGGAACAGCAAACGCAGAGGCCCTGAAGGAGTGGACGGCCGGGTCTCTTCCAGGAACCACCACCAGGATTGAGGGGGGATGAGCAAGCGAGAGTGGGGGGAGATGTGGCAGAGCTCGGGGTAGATGGGACCTCACTGGCCTTCACAGGGACTTTGGCTGTGGCTCTGCACGACAAGTGGGTCACAGAGGTTTTTGAGCAGAGAAGTGACGTCATTTGATTTAAGTTTCCATTGGCAGCAGAGGCATTTTGTCACAGACACAGGAGGAAAGGATGAGTCCGGGGCACAGGTGCAGAGTGCTTGGAAGGCCTCACCCGCTGGCTTCAGCTTCTCGGCCGGCTCGCAGGCCAGGCCAGCGGCTGGGAGTGGGCTGGGGGGGAGGGGCAGGAGGGTGGGGGAGAGCTGAGGGTGTGAAGTCATGACCTGGAAGAGCAGGAGACGGAATGGACCAGAGAAATGTAAGAGGACTAAGACCTGACACGGTGATGAACGCCCTGATTGTCAGTAACACGACTAAAGCACCAGTTGTATAAAATTTATTTTTGAAATCGTTTGTAAATCTCCCTTTAGCCAGCTGCCTCCCTGGCCTTCAGCCCATAGCCCTTGGCTGATTTATTTATTTATTTATTTATTTATTTTTTGCCATGTTGGTACTTTACATCTCTAAGAGTTTAGTTGTAACAACTAAAATCCTGGACTGATAGAACCGGGGAGGGCCTTAGAAGTCATCTGGTCCAGCCTCTTCGTTTTCCAGATAAGAGTCAGGCCCCCACCAGTGAGACGGAGTGACCTGCCCGGGGCACGACCTTGTGGGTGTGGAGCTGGTCTCCAATCCTTCCCCCTATTCCCAGCCTCGTGCTCTTTACGCTACAACAAATTGCTTAAAATTCTCCCCCAAAATTAATTTTAAAATCATTTAATTTTACTAATGTCGGGCATTTTTAAGTCCATATTCTGATGGAATACTAAATAGCTTAAATTTTAAAAATAAGACAAAGCTGGGTCAAATACTTTCAAAAATTTTTCCTTAGGTTTGTAAAACCCATACAGCGCCTACTGTCCCATCTTGCATGTTAAATACAGACCTAAAACAGCAGCATCAGAAATGTCGGTGAATCACCTCACTATTTCACACAGCACGTTTTTATTATATTTGACTTGTTTTTATTCATCCTCTCTCTCCGTGTTTTGCATATGTGATTTGAATGTTTTGCATGTTTATTTCTAGGAGGTGAAGTGTGGTCCACGTGGTACCATGGCGTGACCACCCCCACCCCTGCATAATCGTCCTCCTTATTTTTAGGAGGCAGAAAATAGTCTATTGTGTTATAATTAGTCACTGGTGCCCACCCAAAAGTGATTATTATGGCAAGAACTTTTGCTTCTTTTCTTTTTTAGGGGAGAGAAGGAGGATGGGAGCTGGAGGGAGGATAAGGTTCTGATCATTTTTTTTAATGTCCTGGAAATCTTGGGAGATCTTGGGAAAGGTGAATGTTTTTTAGGTTCTCTTAAGAGACTTAAAAAATCCATACAAACCCAGTTTAAAACTATTAATAAATGTTATAAACAGGAAGACGTATAAGTTTTCTTTTACCTGTCTTCTAACTGGAACCTCTTCCTCATCTCTAGCACAATTCATTTATTTTGTCTAGGACAGAGAAGATTTAGAATACTCACGGCTAAAGAGCTCAGGAGGTTTAGCTAGATGAAAATATTGAAGCACTGGAGTTTTGAAAATCTGCATAAAGATTTTGACAACTTCTTAAAGATTCCTATTATAACAGTGTACAGTTTGTCCAGTTTTTCTGAATCTACTTGACCCCTGAAAAGTGAACTCGCACAGGACAGAGATGATTTTCCTGCGTTCTGCTCCTGCACATTCCAGGAGTGGTAACCAAAAAGCTGCGTTTGTGACATCAGTTTTATTGCCATGGCTACTGACTGTAATGTTGCAAACAGGAGATTATTGGCTAGTTCAGCTTGAAAGTTAAGGCAGATTCCAATTGAATAGGATGATCCAAAACCAGCACCCCGGGGAATATTACCAGAGCTGCTTCCAACAGTGTATCTTTTTCAAAAAGGTTCTTATTCTGAGAGCTTTGTTTTCTTTAGTGGAGGTTTTTAGTGGTGGTGATTGTTGCTGAATATTTTAATTTTGCGCGTGTGTTGTTTTATTTATTTATTCCCCCACCCCAGGTGGCTGGGCAGGAAAAGGGTTATTTTTAGTGTTAGAAGCCTCTCTCTTAAGCGGCAGTCGCCGCCTTCTTTTAATTCTTCCATCACAAGTATGATTTATTTTGGAACTTCAGTCAGACACATCTGCACTTTGTGCTGGGCAAACATCTGCCTTCCTGCGAGAGCTGCGGGCCTTCCTGATGGTAGATAAACCCATTGTGCTCTTTGAAAGCGTCTCCCGGAGAAGAGAATGTGCAGGGAGAACGAGCAGCCCGCTCATTCTTTAGTCCAGAGCGCCTCCTTGTGGCCCAAGCAAGTTACTACAGAAGAGGTACCCTGTTGACCGATTTGCTCTCCATTCCTCCCCTCCCCAAACTTAGTGAGTTCTTAAAGCACAATATATTTTCATAAATATATTATTTGGCAATGCAGTGCTAACACAAATCTCCTGGGAGCACATAGAGCTGTGTGACCATCTTGGAAAATAAGCTGGGGTTAGAAGCGCTCTCCTTGAGTTATTTTTCTACTGGTGATGGAAGACGTGCTGATCAGGTGTCAAAGTCTTGTCCGAACCACGTGATGATTGACAACGTGCATGTGAGAGATTTGGCTTCTCCTGGGAAGCCTGCCCTGGCTCCCCTGCTGCTTCTTACCCAGGTTGGTTTAGTTGTAATTTCTTGTTTACTGACTTTTCTGTATCCCTTCTTATAAATTCCTTCGGGGCAGAGCTGTTATTGTACCCACCTCTGTGTTCCCAATGCACAGCACAGTGCCGGGCACATAGTAGGTCCCCAGTACATCCCCAGTAAGTGCTGGAAGAAAGATAGGTGTTCAAGTACCAGCTGTGATGGATCAGAGGCATAAAATCCATAATCCTGGCCTGTGTCCTGACCATCCACGTCCATGGTTAGCCTTTATTACTGTGTTTTTCTGTACTTACCCTGTTAAAATTGCCTTAAATATAGTGAGCTTTGTTTAATGAGAAACTGAGGTAGCACATAGCAGACACTGTAATAAAGCTGGATGTTTTAACATAGTTCCTTTCCTCCCTCCTGACTTGCTGACTTTTGGTTTGTTTTGCTAAATCATTAGTTTGTAATGTCTACTTTTTATTCAAAACATCTGCCACCAAGTCCTATACCAATAAAATTTTCTAGTGGGTACTGTAAGTTCAGAGCAAAAGTATTCCTATGTACCCTAACAGCAGGGAATGCTGAGTTATGCATTTTCATAGAATAGGGATCCCTAACAATGTTTTGATTGTCCCCGTACCATCTGCATCAAAGCATGTTGTGTAGAACACTTTTTTTAAAAAGGTGCATTTAACTATGTTTTGAGATTTGAGTCGTATCCCACCAAACACATGTATTCATTCAACAAACATGTATCGATCTGCTATGTGCTTGGTGTGGTATCAGGGCTATGGAAATGGATAAGACAGTCGTTCCTGGACCTCATAGGGAGCCCTGGGAGCCCTAATCCAGTGTGCTCTGTGTTGTGATTGAGAAATGTGCACAGAGAGCTGAGCTGGCACAGGGGAGAGAGTAGTGCGTGTGAATATGGTGCTTGAGAAACGCTACAGGAAGTGAATGCACCACCTTCTCAAGATAACTGGGTCACCTTTGGTTACTGCAAAGCAGAACTGAGAATAGCGTCTTGGAAAACAAGCGAGAATAGCTGCACACATCTTGTTACATACCACCCTTAGAGATGTTAACTTGGCCAAGGCAAGTGAAGAATGCTTGGATTTTAGGTGTGGCCAGTGACAATCAGAGACCGACTATCACCCGTTTCCTACCTCCCTCCAGTGTGGGTTACTGACCTTGACTTTACAAAAATCCTGAAACTTTCTTTTCCAGGCTTTTATTATACATGAGTTGTTCCTTGTGCCTGGAATAATCACTGCCACTCTGTCTCCAGACCAACTGCTTTCACCCTGGGGAAGCCTCCCCTCTCTCCTAGCACCCTGGGCTTCCACACCAGACACCTGCCACGCCGTACTGTAACAGGTCCACCTGTTTACCCCCCTGCCTCCCCCACACTTGGCAAAGGGTGTGAGTCTGCTTTTTCCCAGGGCCTAGCACTTGCCTGGCACCTCAGGGCTTAATAAAGATGCGTTGGTTCAAATGAGTTAATTTGTTTAATTCCCAGTGGCTCTCTGGTATAGTACCTGTGGATGTGACCTCAGACTACTTGGCCCTTTTTATGTTGCACTGAAGGTAGTGATAAATGCCTCTCGTAAGATCTGGGGAACTATCAAACCCCTCGCTGTATGGAATCCAAGCAATAATGCCCTTTCCTTCAGTGATAAACATGGGAAGTTTCTTAGAGTATAAAAAGTATATTTTCTTAAATAAAAAGGAAGTTATACAGTCTAGGATCTGCCCTTGAGCCAGTTTCCTCATCTATAAATGACAGGGTGGGACTGATGATCTTAGAGGACCTTCCAGCAAAAGTTGTTCTTGGAAGAAAAAGTGTGGAGACTATCTCCCCAATGGCCTCCAGCACACAAAAGCTAAAGGATTTTTGTTGACTAACTCAATGAATGAGAAAAAAAAAAAGCCATATGGAAAAAAACCCAAGTAGTCAAAAGGGAAATACACTTACCACTGATGGAATTTTCAAGAAGGAAAGGGAGAATTGTCTGCAAGGGCAGTGAAAAGGAGTTACATAAGCAGCCCCATTGTTTAATTACAGGGGAAAGGGACCGTGAATTTACAGGGAAAAACTCTTCTAATAAGAGAATTAAGGCCATAAAACTAGCATAGCTATGTTTACAGGCCAGTACTGGATGAATGTCATGGACTAACGATTTGATGAGGTATCTTTTTGAAATTTAATAACAAGGAGTCCCAGGAAAATAGTGGAAGGTGTGAAGGAAGAATGGTCCATTCAGAACAGATTTCCTTTGCTTGTCTCTCTTAAATGGCTGTTTTTCTGGAGCGTCTAACAGTTTTCAAACACAGGGCTGCAAATGTGCCTGTTGTCAGCGAGACGCCTTTTGGATCGGGCACAGGGGCCGGGCAGCTCCTCTGCTGTGCAGAGTGTGGTGGATGGAGTTCAGTCTCGCTCGGGCCCCTTCCTGTCATAAATAAGGTTACTTTCATTTCACTTGTGGAGTGTGCTATTCCTCAGAGTAATGAATTTCCTCTGTGCCTTTGAGCACACAAACATGGTTTTCATTAGCCTTCTCCCTCTTAAAAAAAAGAAGAAGAAGAAGGGGAGAGGGAGAGGGAGGTAGAAGAGAGAATCTGAGCAAATTGTTAATAATCCGATGTCAATTAACTCCATAAATGCAGGTGTGTTTTTGCCGACTGGCCAGAACGTGCTTATAGGCAGTACCAGAAAGGCACTAGTTCCTCTCTTCTGCAATTCGGAGAGAATGAAGTGGGGTGGAGAGGGGTACACATCTTATCCTACGTGAACAAAACTTGAAAGAGGGAGAGGCTATTCTTTTTCAAATTTGGTTTTAAGGAAAACTGTATCAAACAGGCCCCCAGACCAGACGAATAGCCCTGGGTTCTTCTGGAATTAGGGAGCACATCTCAGAAGACCCGTGTACTCGACCAGGATCACAGGCAGCGTCTGCCTGCACTTCCCTGCCTCTGCCACACTCGTGTGTGTGTGTGTGTGTGTGTGTGTATGTGTGTGTGAGATTTTATGCTAATAAGATATTCCAGCCTTCCCCAGTTTGAAATTTACCCCCCTGAGATTTGTAAGTTATGCAGTTCATAGGGCTAAATATGCAATTGTTCAATTTCATGGTTTGGAATCTCTTGTCAAGGGGTGACTCATTATAACATGGCTGTTATAATGAGTTGTTGATAGTGCGTACTTGAACCTGAAAATTATTTAGGATCCATTGACCCTTGACTTCTGCCAAGATCTTTTTTTGCTGTTATTTTTGGAAATTTGGGAGTAGACAGTGGGGAGATGGAGTCTTCTCAACCAGAGAAGGAGTTAAGCCATTTAAAAATTTAAAAAAAAAAAAAAAAAGATCTAAAACTGGTTTTTCAAAATTACTTGTTCTTAATGAAAGGTCTTCAGATTTGTCTTCCCAGAATCTCTCTCTCCCCCTAATCAATGTCTGTTTCAGCCTCCAATTCATAGTATATTATGTGTTTATTTATCCTCTAGAGAGGAAAAAATGATAATGTTATGCAAGCATCAAGGAATCAAATTCCAGGCCGCAGGTTGTCCCTGACAAGCCACTGAAGACCGAACTTGTAACCCAGAGAAAGAAGCTTGAAGCGATTCACAGTGAGATGTCTTCCCGCCCAGCCTTAACCTCCTGGATAGGTGTTCTTGTTACAGTTTGAAGTACAGCTGGTTTCCATTTGCAATCAGAAGGATGGAGTTATTTAAGGAGCCAGCGCCTCTCCTAGGTGAAGGCTGCTTTGCTGAAATGTCTACAACACACTACAAGGAACCTTAAAAACAAGCTTCCATTTCTCTTAGCCGTAGCACAGGAAATTGTTTCTGGCTTGTTGTTGTTGTGAGCAGAGCGAGCATTGCATATTAAAATTTCCCCGTGGTTGTTTAGTATTTGCTCAGTAGTGTGCTCGTCCCTAATCAAGTCCCTCTCAGTAAATCATGTCCGTTCTGTCACTGTTTTGATTGGAAGCATGAATTGTAACATTGAAAATCTCTCAGGACAGTAAACCTCTGCAGCTGTGGAAGGCTGGAGCTGCTTACTGGTACTGTTAAAGGAACCCGAGTGACTTCTTTGGGGGGAAAAAGCTAAAATGGAGTGAAATTCATAAGGTGCACTGAGATTTAGGATGAAGGTTTTATTATGAGCACAGCCCCGTAACAGTATCCTCATAGAAATAAATTCAGAATAGTAACAATTGTTCCATGAGTTGGCAAACATAGTATTCTGCTGTCTTTCCGCCTTTTAGAGGGAAAAACAAAATCCAAATGTAAAATATGAATTCAGACATATTTAGTGCTTTAGGATAGTGTTTGAACTGAATGCTTTTTCAAGGTACTCTATAGAAACAAATGTCACTTTTGTTTCCTGGAGGCATTTTGAAGGGTTTGCCACGAATGTTTTTAAAGCATTAATTCTCTTTGGGATAAAAGAGGTGTAGACATTTTGAATTTTCATTATTCTAAGGACACAACTGACTAGACTACCTCCTTCTGTATTTGGGATCTGCGGAATGTCCTCGGGGGATAAAGACATTTGTCAGAGGGGCTGGGTCTCAAAGAATGCGAAAAGGAACAAAAGGTTCTAAAAACTGTTGCTTGAGTGCTGAGACCAATGCCACACCCAAGGAGGTGTTTCTCTCCCAGAATGTCTCCTCGTTCACTCCTTTAATTCAGTCATTTATTCGTTTAAGATATGATGTTTATTGAACATCTACTGTGAGCCCAGAACTGTGCCAGGTACTGGGAGGTCTCGTTTAAAGGCAACTTGCCCACAAGGACAGGGATTCCTGCCAAGAATGTTCTGTCCTCATTGCTGTAGAGTAAAAAGCAGCTGAATCCCCAGTTAGCCTTGACATTCGGCAGAGCTCGGGGCATCTGCCTCTAAAAGCACAGCCCTGTTTGCTCGGCTATTCTTTTAATTGCCAGCGTCCTTACTATTATATAAAAGCCACCATTTATTTTAAAAGCAATCTTCTAATTGGATATAAATTTCTGTCCTATCTTGAAGAAGCAGTGCAAGGCCCTGAGAAACAGTTTATAGAAAATAATTTTAAGTAACTTAAAGTAACTGTAGATTTGAAGTAATTCTAAAGTTAACTGTCAGGGATACACTTCAAGAAGATCTTGCAGAAAGCCACAGACATTTGGTGAATGTGTTTCCTTTGAGGCCAGAGCAAGATAATAATTAGGGAAGAAACTTCTAAAATATCAACTCAGCAAAGCAAAGGCAAGACTTTTGAGGACGCAGTGATCACGTGGAGGCTGGGTGCTGTGGGAGAGACGAGGTAGGATAAGATGGTCTCTTGCCTAATCTAGGGGAGGAAATGAAACATAAGCCTCGACTTAGACGCTGTGCTCCCGGTGGTCAGTGCAGCCCCAGAAAGTCCAGGGAGCACCGAGCCCCTATGGGCTGGAGGGCCCGCGAGACGCTGGGGTCCTTGGGGAAGTTTTAGGAAACATGTGCAGAGCCATCCATGTTCCCACCTGGAATGTGTATGCTGTTCCCAGCCTTGGTGCTCAAGAAAGATAGCTTAGAATCAGGCAAGGTTCCAAGAAAAGCAATTAAAGTGATTAAGGGGAACAGGGGGTGATAGGGAGAGAGGACAGATGCCGTATTAGGAAAAAACAAAAAGGTTAGCATTCTTCGGTAGAAAGGGAGGTTGAGACTACATATGTCTACAAGCGAAGGTGGTATATAAGGTCAACACTAAATTCCAGTATTACTGGAACCAGGGCGAAGCCACAGTCATTTGTGAAGCCTTGAGCAAGACATTTCATTTCTTTGGACCCCAGTTTCTTTTGCAATCCAGGTTCCAGCATGCGTTCCGCAGCACACTGTCCCACAAGGTGCTTGCTGAAATAAAAGGTATTCTTGCCCTAAGTAAGTTTGAAAATCTCTACATACCATATCTTCCTCCAGTAGATGCACCATTCGCATTTGACATTAAAAGATCCCAAAAAGCCATCCTTAAGGAAAACTTATTTAACTTTGTGGATCTCAACCAGTATTTCCAGCCTCATTTGACCAAGTGATCCTCTGTTCATTTAGTGCTTAGGAGGACTTTAGAAAATGCTGCTGGGGAGACTGGATTCTAAGATTATCAAGATTCTCGTAAGGAAGTCAGTCTAAGACAGAGGAAGTGATGGCTGATGCTGTGAAATTTGTTACTTCTAGAGCCGATACTGGGAGAAAATAACAGCTTTGCAGTAGGAGTTTATAGCTCTTTATGGGTGTTGACACGTTTACCAAAGGTAGTTGGGAAGTGAGACGGACAACCCCAAGGAAAGCCTTCTGTCCTATACGGTGCTTTTAGGGGGGTTAGTAAGCCCCAGGGCTCCGCATCAGGGCTTAGATTGTCCGGTAAGGATCACATATTGCTTTTGCACCATCGAAAGAGAAAGTACATAGAAGAAAGTCATTTAGGTTTTGGCCAAATCAAGTAGATAGTTCTGCATGATAGTGAGATTCTAGACAATTGGAAAATACTTCTCTTGGACTCTGAGGCTAGTCACATCCTATTATGTTTGAGCTCATGCCCATTAAAACAATATCAGCTACTTCTCTAGCTTGTTTCGGAAAACCCGGCTAGGCACTCAAGTTCAGCAGTTTTGTAGGGGTGTGTGGGGGGTTGGTCCCGAGGGTCCCCAAGCAGACTGTGGCGGCGAGGCTGCGAGTGTTGAAGGAGAGGCAGGTGTCAGGGAGGGAAGGATTCTGCCAGGAGCACACAGAGCGCTGGGGCCCTCCGCGTTTCTCCGGGGGTGCGGGCTGGGATGCGAGGTGGAGCGCACAGCACACAGCACTCATTCAGAGGCAAGGCCACTACTGTGGAGTGTGCGACAGGTGCCCTGGGCGTGCAAGGTGCTTTTGACCTTCGTGAATGCACACACAGTGTAGACGGTTTCCACGGAACCTGGATGTTACTACGAAGCACGACTATGAAGCTTGCTTCAGTCACAGTAAGAGCACATGAGCCTTGCTTTTGTTAACGCAGTACTCTGTTGAATCTCTTTGCTGGCAGGTTTTATCCTTCCATCTTAGCGGAGCTTGACCTTTCTTTATGGGGCCGAAGGACTTTAGGAAATAGATGCAAATTTAAGAAAATAAATCATCTTTGCTAAGACTGGGGGCTTGTGTGGTTTGTAATGGGATAATCGACATAGCTACCGGTGAAGGGACATGAAGATCTCGCAGTGCTTGTAGCTGTCCTTCAGTTTAAACATGAGGCGAGGGAGACCTCGCAAGCTTCCCCTCGTGGAAAACTGTAAGTGGCTGGGTGCAGAGGCGGCCGAGCAGGGTCAGATGCCGGACCTCCAGGAAGCGAGCCAGGGATTTTCCCACCAGCAGATATCAGCAGTGGTGGGTCACTGTTGTTTACTCCCCTTGGAACTTCGTGGAAAAGTACAGAATTGGCAGATCTCTTCAACATCTACTGCCTTCGTCTCCATGAACTTAAGGACTGGAGTGATGACCAAAGTTAAGAGTAGAAATTCCCTTCTCTCCCAAGAGTAGGGAGCGTTCCTGGGTTAAAAACAAAGGATACTTAACCCCTAAAAATATGTCCCAACCATGAACAGTTTCCCTGACTCTCCACCCTCCTCACTTCTGGTCGTGCCCCGCCTGTCCTCGGGGTGTCAGGCCCGGGACTCACCTGGGAAGTTTCTAGGATGCCTTTGACACTCTAAGCAAGTGCTGAACCCTCCCACCACCGTGCCCTCCTTGGCCCGTTTGTCTCCAGCCATGCTTGGCATATAATCAATGCTTTCAAATTCTAGCTCTACCTCTTACTACTTAGCTGTGTGACCTGGGGCAAGTTACCTAACTTCTCTGTGCCTGCATCTGTCAAAAGGAATCACAATGGTTCTCATCTCATAGGGTTGTTGTAGGAATCAGTGAAGTAAACAATGTCTGGCATGTGTAAGAGCTGGCTAAATGTTAGCTGTGGGACTTACTCTGATGACAAGGACAGTGGGTGTCTGGCCAGCCACCAGGTCACCTTTATGCAAGATAATTGCCTTTATTTTTCTCTGGTAAGCAGACATTGTGATTGAAGTCGGCCCAGCCTGGCCTCCACGTGGCACTTGTTTATGCTCCTTCCCAAGCCCTCCAATCTTCTGCTTCTCACGTCGCTGAGACACCCACTGGGTCGGACAGCTCTGGACTAGAGCTATTCTGAATCAGACCCCAGAGGTCTCCATCACCGACCGCATACCGTGTGTATGTTGTTATTCAGTTTCCTTTCGTGGCTAAGGAATGGGCACCTAAGTACTGCTTCTTTTTATAGAAGGCTCTGACTGGCGTATTTGCTGATTAAAAGGGAGGCATCACAGAGCATTCATTTTGAAGAGCATAGTAATTCTTAAGAACCAGGACTATTTCAGACATTTATTGCAAACTGTTTATTTCCTAAAATAAGGAGAGCGTACTTTTTGTTTACTTCCTCCTAATGAGAATTCCTTAGGGGTTTGAAAGCTGTTATTGTGCCCTTTTTCCCCTCTTCCCCCACATTTCAGCCTACCCGTCCAAGAAGCCTCTGACCAGTGCTATCATTAAAGTTGTGATTTAACGTTGAAAGGAATCCTTTTCTAACTACTGCCCCGTTAGAATTGTAGCAAGCTGCCTCTGTTGACCAAATGTATATCACAACTTTTAATCACATTTCAAATCCTATCACCAGTTCCTCTTTCCTCTGGATAATAGACTTTGACCCCATCCCATTAAGTACTTCCTCCTCTCTGCTATTTCTGTACTAGGACATACCTTTATTGTTGCATTAATACTATCACACTAACATTTCATAACTGCTCCATACTGCTTACTATGTGCCAGGCACAGTGCTAGACTCTAAAGGTCTAAATGCATAAGACTGGAGAACAGTGCTGTGTAATAGAACTTTCTCTGCTGATGGAAATATTCTACATCTGCACTATCCAGTGTGATAGCCACTATTCACGTGTAGCTATTGAGCACTTGAAATGTGGCTAGTGCAACTGAAGAGCCAAATATGTAATTTTATTACTTTAAGTTTATACATAAATAGCTACATGTAACTAGTGACTATTGTATTAAACAACACAGCTCTAGAACATGAGGCTCAAAAGAGCAGAGATCCTTCTCTTCTGTTTATTGCTGTACTCCCAGGACCAAGAAGAGTGCCTGCCCTGTGGTAGGAATGAAAGAAGGAAGGGCAGGAAAGAAGAAAGGTGGGGAGGGAGGGAGAGAGGGAAAGGAGAGAAGCAAGATCTCTGGCTTTGTAGAGCTTAAATATAGTAGGGACCTATTTGTTTATAGATTTGTTTACAGATTTTTAAATGCCAGAAGGCAGGGGTTGTCTTTTCTATGTCTAAAACCATATCAAGGCGCATAGGCGGTGCTGGGGAAATGTTAGCTGGCTTGAATCAGATGCTGAATAAACGCAAGGCTGGTAACGGTGCGAATAGTAACGTAGTGGCAGGTGATAGTAGGAAGAAGGTGGCTCTGCCCGTGCTCTGTCAGACGAGCGGCGTTGGTGCTGTCGTGGTTGTATCCCCTCCAGGGATGTCCATCAGGCAAATCCGCCTTCTCTCACACGCCCTCACCTCTGGCTCCCTGCTCAACTTGGAGGCCCAGCTACTTACTGCTGAAACCTTCATGGAGAGAAAGGCGGAGAGTCCTGACTTTTTGTTTTACCACCCTCGGGTTCCCTCCACATCTTCCCGTAACCACGGGCTTCTCACAACGGCCTCCTGGTACCTCTTGCTGCTCTGATGCTTCCTGTGCTGAACCACATCATTCTGGCCTTCCTCTTCCTCCTCCCCTTCCTGACAGCCGTGACCGAGCTGTAGATTATTCCATGGTCTCCATAAACTGCAAGACCACCTACTGGTATATAGTGGAAAAAACATTGGCTTTATCGGTAAGTGCCTTGGATTCAAGTCTTAGCTTTATGGCTTACTTCTATTAACTTGGACCAATTATGTAAACTCTTAGACTCTCAGTTTCCTCATCTGTAAAGTAGCTTAATAATGCATCTCTCGTAAATTTACTATAAGGATTAAGTGAGACATTTTATGTAAAGTATCTAGCACAATGCTTGGTGTTCAATAAATGTTAGCTCCCTTTCTCTCCTTGAATATACCTACATCTACATATTCCTAAACACATCGATATACATGCATTTAAAGTCAATTTGGGGTGTTCAAGTTTTAATGACACTTCACCCTCTTGTATTGTCCTATATACTTGTTTCACTATTAAAAGAGTAAATTACTAAAATAGAGTGGATTACACCACTCTGGGTCCCTTTTTTCTTAAAGCCTATTTCCCAGCAGGGTGAAGGGACCTCTTATCCCTGGACTAACCCCCGCGGTTGGCCTGTCTGATGCTTTGCCGTTCCTAAGGCCACTGAGCAAATGGCAAAGAGATCTCAGAGGACTTTTCCACCCGAGGGCTAGACTGGCGCGTGACTGCTTCTCCGCTGCAGACCTCCCATCGCTGGTTCCGCTCCACAGTGGACCCCACGTACGCCAACACCCGTGTTTCTGCACCTGCTCCCGGGGAGGCTGAGAGAACACACCACAAAAGGCTTTTTTGCCTTTTTATTCCTGCCATGGAAAGTTCCAAGTGCCCCTACCACCAGGGCCCACCTGTGTTTTCCCGAGAGCTCTTTTATCCCTGGAGCCAACACCAGAGTGCCTCTGTCTGGGGGGAGCCTAGCGCCCCCTTCCAAAGCCACACAGGAGCCAACAGTAATGCTGCTCACAGTAAGGGCCACGGGAAGCGTTCTGAAGTGAGCTCGGAGGGATCCGGTCCTGAAGGTTCCCACAGCACGGAGAGGGTCCCTGGGTGTGGGGGAGAAGGTCACAGTTCCCTGAGCCCAGCCTGGTCAGTAGCTGGCCTGGAGTCATGCATGCCCCTGAAGCAAGATGAAAGGTAAACACTGACATGTGCCCGATGGCACTGCTACTCTGAGTATTTTACTTTTATTTTACCTCATTTTTTATTCTGAGTATTTTAGAAGCACAGATGCACCAAGTTCTGGTACTGGTTTTTGCAGAAAGATTGAATTGTGCTTCCAGTGAGTAGCTGTCCCACAAGACGCCCTGGCATGCAGCCTTATCTGCTCCTCTCGGGCCGGTCCCCTGTCCTGGCTGCTGGCCTTGCCCCTGGCTCACACAAGGAGGCTTTCTGCGTTGGGAGGAGGAACAGATGCAGACAGCCTAATTTGTTCTTGGCAAGAACCACAACCTGCGTTGCTGTGAGGGTCAGGAGAATCGTAAATAATTCCTACAGCTCTGGTTTCTGAGATGAGAGGAGCCAAATTAGTAAGAATCTCATTTTGTTCTCCCTCTTCTCACCCCAAACCCCATGCACCCCTATACTGCTCATGCCCTGCGCTAGCAAGCTCCTTCCCATTCCTTAGCAGGGGAAGAGAGGGAAAGCTCTCGCCAAGTGAACGTGAAACACACTGAGTCGGTATGTGAAGATTCTGCGATGCAGAAACCAGGAAGACTTGAAAGCTGCAACATAAGACAGCATTTTTAAAAGGGGAAATAACTCCAATGTGTTTCCAATATGCACCGCACAGGAAACAGTGACGGGGGCTCCAGTGACACTCAGGGGAGGCAGCTGCAGCTGGAGGAGGGGTTTTATCGTCGCGCTGCTATCAGCTGCACATCAGGTCTCCCAGACCTGCTTGCTCCACTCCGGGAGACAGTGGGTCCTAGTGGCCAGAGAGGCTGGAATGTCATCACGACCTTGTGCATCCCTTTGTCTCTTCCCACATTTAAGTTCAAATATGTCTGGTCCCTGTCTGACTCAGGGGGGAGCAGATGCTTCCATATCAGAGTGACCTTTGGCTTGGGCCTTATTCTCTTTGAACTAGAGACTGGGGGAGGACGTGACTCAAAAGGCAGCAGCACGATCTCCGCCATCCGTGTAACGTGCAGGCACGGAGTGCCCCTGGCTGGACCCCGCGTGGCAGGAAAATCCAGCTCAGTCTCTTTACTGCCACCAGCAGGGCCAGTCTTCCTCTTCCCCACCAAGGAGGCGTCACAGGCTGATTCCAGATCTTGTGCTTTACTGGGTTCTAGAGCAGAAGGAGTGAGGCACCCCAGGCTCCCGCGTGGGAGACAGCACGGCACGTGAAGCACGGGGAAGACCAGCATGCTCCACTTGTAACTACCTGCTACTTAGCGTTTTCAAACCCTCCCCTCTCCCCCTTCCCCCTTGCTACTTTCTTTGGCCCTTTCCTTAGTTCCTCAAAGCAGCCAGTACTTCAACAGCAGCCCTCAACAAAGGTCTGCTGGAAGAGCTGGGAAAGGAGATGGAAGGTTTTTGGATTATCTATGAACTGCATTTCTTTTCTGTCTTACCGCGACCAGGCAGGATGCTAAGTGCTAGTCAAACAGCAATGACTCGGTTCTTGCTCTTAAGAAACTGAATCTAGAAGAAGAGACACAGGTAAACATAACAGTTAGGTTATGGTATCTGTTTGCTTCCTTTCTTACAATAGATATTACTATAACAAATGAACGTGTTCAGCAACAGATGGTGGCGGTGTCATTAACACAGTACGTATTTGTAAAGTTATTTTTAGAAAGATGATGGTGATGATGAGAATGATAAATATACTTCATTACATTCTGCAGATGCAGACACTCTCCTTTCCTATTGTGAATGGGTTAGTTTCTTTGCGTTGTAAACAGCGAGGGCAGAATCTGTTGGTCTAAATTGCTCTGCGGAATGTCTCAGCAGACAGGACTTTCCTCGTTGACGTTGACGTGTGGCGTACGTGTAGAGGGAGCTGGAGGAAGGGCGAGAGCTCTGAAGCTCAGGTGCAGCCCCCACTGCACCTGAGATCCCAGGGGAGCATGTGGCTGTTTGATGCCTCGGTTTACTCATCTCTAAAACGAAGGTCGCTGTGTCGGATGGGTCAGGTGGTTGGATCCCTCAGTGAACACTGGGTCTCGCAGTCCACCCTCTGCTCTGAAGGATGAGGGCGCTGATGCCAGAAAGTTCAATGAATTTGCCCCAAGTACGTAGAATCCAGTTCTCAGACTCGAGTTCCTGCTCTTTCCACTTCCCCTCTGGTAATTTCCGAGTCGTCAGAGGCAGTGTGAGAGGCTAGTGAAACGTTAGAGCTCTACAGCAAAGTGAAGTAGAAAGGCCGTGTGAAGGAAAAGCAGGGACTCCTCTAGGTTTGGTCACAGTCCATCGAGAATTTGTCCAGAATACTTGGGCTCCCTCAGGCACACCCTGCTGTCACCCATATCCCTCGGGGTATTTTTCCATCTCTCCCCCAAGCATTCAGGGACGCCATCAGTCTAAGGACACCCCAGGAATGACCCCACTCCTGGCCAGCGGGGAGTTGCCCCTGAGGCGGGGTGGCCTGGGTGTCTCGAGTGGGACCAGCTCAGGCCCGGGAGGCGGGATGGGGTCAGAGAGGTGGTGTGTGCCTCGGTCCCCTCCCCCGGGCGTCGCCAGCACACCTGCAGTTGTGCGCCCCAGTCAGCTTTTGGCAACCCCAGTTCTCCCCCACGTCCTTCTGTCTGCAGCTCTCTTTTCTGAGTGTATTTATTGTCGAGTAAAAAGCAGTCTATAAATAATTTCAATGTCAAAAGGAAAGTACCTGTGCTAGAGAGTTACAATGATTCCAATTAATTTTATGGCCATTTTTTATCATCGCAGTTTGGCAACTTGGAGTCAAGATCCAACAATATTGCCAACTTTTCCCCGCTGTGTGTGCAGTGGCATTTTGATTTTAACAAACAATCCCTGTGTGCCAGCCCCTTGCCACTGTCTTTGTGTCTTCAGTTTTCTTGAAGCCGTCATTTTGAGAAGAGTAATAGCATATCTAAAACATTACATGGAACCTGCAAACACATTTGAGCCGAAAACACAGAGCTGCTTTTAGATATGCATCCTAGTGAGGCACTGAAGGTATTTTGATGATTTAGTTGCCGCACATAAATAAAATATCCAATTAAAGAAAAAAACCTGCTTAAGAAAAATATACACATACTTTTTAAGGCTGCTGGGGGAAATGTATCCACTATGCAGACATGTACATTTTTAAAGTATATACTGTACCTCATTCCAGAAGGATCTGAGACAGCTTTGGGAGAAATGTTGGCAGACAGAACAACCTGAACTTAAAATTTTAACGGCAGTGTGGCTTCCTGACTACATAGGCCTCCCATTTCCACAGCTACAGCTCCACCCCGGGTTCCAGAACTAATGCTTTTCTTAGCCAGAGAGAATTAAGGACACTTTCCTCATTAGGCAGTTGGGTAGAGCAATGTCAAGACGTTTTGAGGATGTTCTGCTCAGATGTGGGGTGCAAGGAACCAGGCCCTTGGTCTGTCTCTGGTGACCAACTCCTCTCCCCCAACCCTAACTGAACTTTTGTCTCTGGGTAATAGTCTTATTTCCCAAGGCTGGACCCATCCTCCAAAGGCTGTGTAATTTTTCTGGTCCTCCAAGCTCAGGACCTTCCATCCTCTCGCTTGTCCTCTCGGTGGTAGGGCTTCTCCCCTGGAACCCCAATCCCTCCTCAGGGGGAAGGGCGAGAATGTAGACTTTGGAATCAGCAGACCTGGGAATGGATCCTCGGTCTGCATTTTACTGTCCTTAAAACCTTGACAACTTACTTAGCTTCAGTTTCCTTATTTTTAAATGGGAAGAATAATAATACCAATCCCAGAAGTTCCAGGGAGGATGAAATGAGGTAACGCCTATGAAATGCTTCAAACAGGGCCTGATGCGTAAACATTTAACTCTTCCCAAGCACACCAGACACCAACCGTCTATCTCCCAAATCTCTCCATGTTAACCCATAAACAGACTTTCCTGCAGGCCGGGTCTGCTCAGCCCCGTCGCCGCCCTCTAGGTCACCCCCTGGTACCCCTCACTGGACGCAGCCCCCCACACCCATCCCACTCGCTGCCTCTCATCAGCATGATCTGGTTTTGCACCGGTGGGCTGCCTGTGTCATTCACCTGCGGCCAGGTCTGCGCCACCTCCAGGTGGGTCTGTCCACCCGCGCCTCAGCCCTGCGGCTGGTGGAAGTGAAGGTGAAACTAATGCTTCAGTTTCTACAGTGGGCGGCTTCTTCACGATCACTGTATTTCTCTTTTGTTGGAAAAACCAACCCTTTAGATGTTTCATGACTCCCACCCTTTATTTTTTTTCATTCACTGTGAAACTAGTGGCTCCAAGGACAAACAGGACAGACGCAGTGCCTGCCCTCAATTTGCTTATAGTTGAGTAAGGAATATTCTAGCGAAGAGTCGATCACACATTAGTGATGTCAAGTCCCCAAATAACCCGTTTTAACTTTGTAATTTACATGGTTCTACCTGGGCAAGTTCCTTAACTCACGTGTACCTCATTTTGCTTATCTGAAAAACGTGAATAACGATAGCGTCTACCTGTGGTTTGGCAAGCAGCCTCAACTCTCCGCCTCGGCTGGTCTCCTGAGCGTAGGACACAAGGACAACTGCAGGAAGAGCGCGGAATGAGATAATTCACTTTAAATAGTTAAAAGCAGCAGTTGAAAGGCCGGCGCGTTGTAAGTGCACAGTCGTAAGTTATTATTCATTGTAATGGTCAAACAGGACTAATGGGAACGCACGGGGCATGCAGAGATTCATATCATTCAGAGCCTTATATATTTTTGCAGCAGCTTTGTCTCATTAGAAACATGTTTGCAGTTGACCTTGAACGTAAGACAGCTTCCTTGGTACGGGCAGTTCATCCTTCAGGAGCCTCTGAATCCCGTAAGATGTCTCTTTCATTTTTGACCCCTGCCTCAGCACTTCTCGGAGGGTAATAGATGAGCATGCTGCGGGTAACTCCTGTCTGTGAGATGCAGGAGATCGCCGGAGAGCGTCTGGATTGATGACGGATTGCCTGGAGCCTACTTATACGTGCAGCAAAACTGAGAGCAAGTTGAAGGACGCTTGAAGGATGGGAGGGAGGGAGGCCAGAATATGAAGAGTGAAGGCAGAGGACAGTCAGAGAAGGAAGCGTAAAGGGAGGGGGAGTGGGAGCAGCCGGACTGGAAACGGGGAAGCAGAGGCCGGGTGGCAGGGAGGAGGGGAGGGGCAGAGGGACCGAACTCATTAGCCACCAACAGAAAGGCAGAATTTCAAAAAAAAAAACAAAATGCATCAGGCAGATTCAGAAGATAGGAGAATAAAAGAAGTGAAAACAGAATAGAATCCAATGCCAAAATGGAAAACATACATTATCAGATTACATCTGTTTTATGTAAATAAAGGAGCAAGGGTTTTGTCTGACAGACATCACTGAGCTCCTCTGAAGTGACTGCTAGAATCTTCCATTGGCGTTTTTATCCTTTTGCTGCATTGTGTTTGAAATGGACACACTTGGGAAACCTGCAGAATGCTCTAAATACTGAAACACTGCAATATAATAAACTTTATATTACAGGAAATTATCGTGTGGCTAAAGACAAAGCTGTCGTGCTATTAAGACTATTCACATCACCTCTCCTTAGTATGCTGTATCCATAGCGCCATGTGGGTCTCATAACATCCCTTTAAGATAATAGATGATTGTAGCGTGGTTTTTATTTCACCAAAAGAGATTAAAGGACTAGCCAAATAACACATAAATTCTCCACATAACTAGGGACATCATCTGAGTTTCCTGTTCCGTTCTTAAAATGGTCGCCCACTCTGTTCATCCTCCAGAAACAAATGCACTAGGGATTCGGCGCACCCAGGTGGGCATCTGTGTGCCCTGATGTGTTAACTTTATAAACTGGAGCAACTAACCTGGCCTCTCTGAGGTTCCACCTTGTCTTTCTGTAAAATGGGAATACTGTTACTTTTTCCCCTGGATTATTGTAACTATTAGAGATATACAAAGTATTTGTAACAAGTAGATGGTTAATAAATTGTAGCTATTATTATTTTCTTGTAACAGCAAATAGTACTATGCACCTTTATAGTCAAGAAAAGGTATCATTGCATTAGCCAAAATGGGGAGTGGGGCAGCAAGAGTAAATCAAGGAAGGGAAGGAAAATGATCAAATGGAAAAGCACGCTAGTGGCGATGTCGTCCTTTCTTGCCTCTGGATCAGTGCACCTCATGGAAATAAATACAGAAATGGAGTGAAGTCAGTCACAGACTTCATGAAATGCTATTAAAACGGAGGTTTGGCATCCCTCAGAAGTTGTTTTTATCTGTACCTTAAGGTTAAGGTAAGGATTAAGGGGGAGCCAGACTATAAAAACAAAACTTACATAGACTGAAGGCTGATGTTTTGACATTCACAAACCTGGGAATCAGCAGCAGTCTCCCAGAGTTTATATCCTTTCTAGAGCCCCAAGGACAAGGAGGCTTTCTAAATTATGGAACCAGTCCCATCGGATAGCCATGGCTCATAAGGTGAGGCCATAAGGCGACCGTATTTTGTTTCTCACTTTACATTATTCAGTGGAGTCTAGTCCTTCCCTATCCTAGGATGATTATTTGGGCAGGCACGTAAGTTTTCTTAGGAACAACAAACAGCCTCAGTTTACTAATCTGTATGTCCATGTCACCGTCAAAGCTTTGAGTGTGATTTCCAGTTAAGGCATTTTCTCTCTCCCAACCTGTGCCTGCTGCAGTTGGGAGACTTGACTGGCCTCCTCTCGCTCCCTCACGTGACTGGCTTCCTCTCGCTCCCTCACGTGGGCTTCTCTCTCCCTCACATGAGGTTTCTTCTCCTCCCACAGCTGAAAAATTGTAGTCTCTGACCCCTGAAAGGTCAGAGTTTACAGAGAAAAGAGCAGAGAAGTGCAGGACAGTTCTCACTTCTCTGATGCTGTAATGAGCTGGTGTCACACTGTCTCGTCTAGGCGGATGTTTCAGCCTGGCCCTTTCTCTTCGTATGCACCTTGCTAGGATCCTCTGAGACACCCCATTCCTCGTGATCTCTCACCTGCGGTTCCCTCAACGTGGGGAAATGCTACGTGCCTATTCCATTTGGTCGGTTTGATGAGAGAGAATGGCATCATGCTGGTTATGTGTTATTTTATTTTTGAGTAGTTGTGTGTGCCATCGCCTTCTCAGTTAACCATGTAAAAAGCAAGAAAAGTAAGTCAAGTAAATGAAAAAATAGAGATGAGTGAATCTGAACAGAAATACTACTGCTTAGAGTTAGTTTGGTGAAGAACCTACCAATTATTTTGATTTACAAGAGGCTCTGACGATAGTGGCAGATTGCCAGTCCTCAGTTTTCCCCCTGCTCAGGTGCGATGGCTCACCTTTCCATGAACTCAGTTTAAAGAGAAAGTCTACAGGAACCTGTGCTCTGGAGACTTCAAGAAAAAGGAGAGGAAAAGGAGAGAAAGGGCTAGAAAAGTGTTGTCTTAAAGAGGAAAGTTTGCGAAGAAAGGAATGGCCATTTTGAAAAGGAGAGTTTGCTCATCTGCATTTTAGAAAAACAAATCATAGCCACAATGAAGGGGAAAGGGCGTGATACATAGATCATTCATTTTAAAATCCTTTCAAACTCTTGTTGGTTTGCAACTAAAAATTACAACACATTATATATCAAGCTTTAAATCTTCACAAGATATTAGGTTGAGCCAGATGAAATTCCCACTTTATAGATAAAAATGTTCAAATGTTGGCAATTTCATATGGTTTAAATTTTTTTTTAAACCTCTTTTATCACAAACACTGAATTCTTCCTTGTAGCCTAGAAATTTAAAAACATAAATTAGGTACTTTTATAATCCCCTGACGAGATCCTAAGCTTCTTGAGATGAAAAAATGGCATCTTGCTTATCTTGGCCCTCCCTGCAGCACCCAGCTCACAGCAGTTGCTGAGAGAACACTCATTAACTTCTACCACGAACTCAGAGTCATGCTGGGACTTGTGGCCATTATTAGCCACAATAGGTGCAGAATTAGATTCTTATCATTGAGCTCTCCCTTGATACACAAAGTGGAAGGTATAAGAAGTTTAAAAATCTTACATGTGATCAGCAACTGTAAGAAAACTTTATACTTTTTTTCACTTTAAATTGCCCAGGGAAGGGAGGGCAGTGTCTTAGGAGAAATTATTTCTTGGTGATCTGTTCAGCACTTTTTAAAAATCTCCACCTACTGTCTCCCTCACCAATCCACCCACTCTCTTTGGTATTTTTCTTATTTGATTGGAAATTCCCAAGTGTGTTCAGAGCTTTGTTCTAAAATGGGTGAACACAGCTAGAATTGCAGAGAGTCATCTGCTGCATATTTGGAGAAACTCTTTAAAACCTAACTCCATCCTAACTTAACTTTGACCCAGAATTCTAGGCAGACACTTGGACACTAAAATCATAAACGATTGATATGTGTGTTCCTGGACTCATTTTTTTAAATGCAAAAAATTTGCATCTGGCATTTTGCAATCTTCTAAAGGAAATTTTCCAGACACTTTTGGGGGTGTGTGATTTTCTTTTCTTTTTTTTTTTTTTTTTTTTTTTTGAGACAGAGTCTCACTCTGTTGCCCAGGCTAGAGTGAGTGCCGTGGTGTCAGCCTAGCTCACAGCAACCTCAAACTCCTGGGCTCAAGCGATCCTCCTGTCTCAGCCTCCCAAGTAGCTGGGACTACAGGCATGCACCACCATGCCCGACTAATTTTTTTTCTATATATATATTTTAGCTGTCCATATAATTTCTTTCTATTTTTTTTAGTAGAGATGGGGTCTCGCTCTTGCTCAGGCTGGTCTCAAACTCCTGAGCTCAAACGATCCGCCCACCTCGGCCTCCCAGAGTGCTAGGATTACAGGCGTGAGCCACCGCGCCCAGCCTGATTTCTTAATAGAATAAAACTGCCATGGTTTTGTAATATGCTTCTAGGTGGTACTAGATACCTCTCCAAAACACCCTCAAATTTATCAATGCCCAAATCACAAAGATGATGTTAGCATTTCATTATAAATGCATCTGGGATCCTCAGTAACTTGAAAGGCTTCTATTTTAGTATTTAGAAGGAAACATAATGCTAATTAATAAAATAAGGAACTAAGCACCATGCCAAATGAAATAAACATTTATTGGAAATAAATAAAATTGCCTTGCTGCAGTGGTAAGGTTCTAAACTATACTCTGAAGAATTCTGCATGTGTTCATACGTTTTCCCTAGCACATGCTAAATATCATGTCCAGGTCTCCAGACCTGGGGAGGAGCAGGGCAAGGATTACCCCTAATGCCAGGGAGTAGTCTTGCAGTCAAACAATATTAAATAAGTATTTTATGATCAATACCCTTTAAACCCCAAGAGAAATTTTAAAACTTAAATTGTCTGCGGCTTAAATGTATGGCTCCCAATTAAATGAGTGAGTTGTGTTTTGAAATCCTCATGTCCTGCTCAAAATTCCCTATAGCTTTTTTTAAAAGCTATAAAATGTGTTACTGGCGACAGAATTCAGCTTAATAAGTTTCAGAAGTTTTTGATAGTTCATTCGCACTTTAGCTTATAAAAGGTGTAGGCAAGTAAGCAAAATCATTGTTCCCGTCTCCTACGTTATTGAGAAGGGTACGAAGTCCAGCTGCATTTCATTAAAGTTGTTTTGGAAAGTTGAAGACAGCCATGAGGGAAAGAGGACTCAAAATTAAATACTTGGGACCTAAGGTTAAACATCACACATGGCTCCATGTGGCTGTCTCCTTTTATATTATGATGACAAATGATTTTAAGCCTTTGCTGACCTAAGTTTGTCACTGATGATTCAGCAACAAGAAGAACTACTTAGACTTGTTTAGGATTCACAGTGTACAGGCAATTTCCCATTCATTCATATAATGAATGGTCATATAATGGTCACTCTTAGGTCATATATACCCCCAAGGGACACTGGTGTCAGAGCAGCTTCAACCTTTGTAAGTTCTTTTATGACTCTGGTCCCATTGGAAAGCATTTGATTCCAGTGTCAATCACCTTGTGGTTCTTTTGTTTCCCTGATAAAGAATTAAAAATGGGTTGGATCCTCATAGCAGTGTTCGCAGAGCACCCTTGACAATGGTGGCTTTGTGGCACAGTGTTGAGGTCATGATTTTATAGAGCAGCAGAAATAGTTACTCATAAAGACAAGCCAGCACTCAAATTCTTCAACTTGTTACCGTCAGTGATTTTAATGTTATACATGTTCTTCAACGTCAATCCTTTTGTTTCAATATGAATATATCTGACATAGCCTCCACCTCTCCCAAAGTTAGAGTTTCATAAAAACTGCCTTTGGAGTAATTCACCCACTTGGGGTCATATTTATCACCCATTTCATTGACTGCCTATTTGGGAAGCTAGCACGGGCGACGATGGGTAGGCCTAGGATTCACTTTTTGAACGGTCCACAATTCCCTTACATCCTCCTTTGCGTACACAAGGCACTCCAGCTGCTTTGCAGAGAAGAAGTGGTAAACAGATAACCCTATTTACTCACTCGGAAAGCTACGGCGAGTCAATATTTGGAATCAGGCTGTCTCTTAGGAAAAGAGATGACAAACAAAGCAGGCTACATTCTCCAGAACGGAATATATCAGATGGGGCATCAATCTTAGTGAGGGCCTATTTACTGGCAGACAAGGATGTTAGATGTACCCCTAAAACAAATATAAACATTTATTTTTCCATATTCTAGGTAATGAAACCAAACCAGAAGAAAAGGAGAGGATTTGTGACGCTAGTTCTGCTTGATTTTTTCCAGCAGAGGTCACCATTTTCATTATCTAGATGGGTTTCAAAGTCCTCAACATAGGAACTGTTAGGTTCCGTAAATTAGAATAGACAAATTATCGAAGGGACCCTGGAAACTGAGCCTTCAGCTCCTGGAACTGAGAACAGACCCTCTACAAGCCACTTTATTCTGTAGATAAGGAAAAATAGCAATTGTCTAGAAAATGTAGGTTGTTCAAGCAGTTTAATTTACCCACTAAGCTAAGGTAAATGCATCTCCTTTGAACATTCATACACACATGTATACACACACATACATATGATATTATGGTTTTAAAGTTATTTGCCTGCTTTAAAATGTGGCTTCTCCCCTCTTTCAAACTTTTAACACAAAAAAAGAGTCATAAATGTTACTTCAAATCTCTGCCATATTGTGCTTTTAGATGTATCCATCCTTGAAACCGATTGGCTAGGCATTGGAAATGACACAGACTTATACTGAACCCTGAATTTGGCTTTATAGGATCTGCTGTTCTTATGTGGCTCGGCAGAATTATCATGCCCTTTTGTTCCTTCATTTGTGAACTCTGTACCTTATGTTATCTGGCAAGCATCCAGGTCTTATTTTGAAGGCACTGAAATAATACCTGGTGTAGATCAAACCATAACACTGTTGAAAGCCATCGCAGTAAAGCAGGGGGTCAAGCAGTTCACACTGGAGCTCAACAAAAATAACCTCTGCGAGAATAAGGAAGGGTGATCGTAAATGATGCCCAATGGACATGCTAGAGAATGGATTTTCCGAAAGTATTTGCTGCTCCAGGTGGATCGTTATCTTGACTATTTATGTCATGTGCATCTCCCTAAAATAAATTGGGATGAAGTATAGGTAGATAAAGGTTGCTGCTTCTCCCATGTGTGCTATGTGTGCAAACTTAGAGCTGCTGAATAATTCTGAACAGCAGAGGGCAGTAGAGGAGTATCTGAGCGCGTAACAGGCACAAGACGCTTGCAAACAAAATCAGGCATATTCTCCTAAGATGATGTTCACTTTCCACTGACAGTGAAAGACTTTTGAATTATGTTATAAATGTATCCATTTTTAAATAGCGGATAAATAACATCTAAGCAATAAGCTATCAAATAGGAATGCTAGTAATTATACTGACAAACTGTTTATTTATTATAAGTTAAAGCTATTTACTTTGGAAGAGTGGAAAAAATCACTAACATTCTGTACAAGCTTTAGCTCGTCAGTAATAGCTATAATTCAAGGCAGGTCTCTGAGTAGTTATATAGAAGAGTCATCAAATTCAATGTAGGTTCAGTGAATGCCAGTGTACTCCCAACATTCAAGACATTTGCATTAATTTACCAATAATGTGCCTGTCACTCATTATGTGGTCAAACTAGCCTTTGTACAAACTGCGTCACAATTCGGATCTGTTTCCCTTCATGACTCTGCTTGAGTGGTAGTGATAGTGGCAGTGACAGTAACATCACCACCACCACGCTTACCCTGGGCCAGATCCCACGCAATGCAACATCTACTGTGCTGCTTTCATTTCTAGTTTCCTGTAACCACATGTCCAAAGCCAGATTTTTGATTCTTTGTCCTTATATTTTCCCATCTCATAAATGGTACCAGCATCCACCCAAGCCAGAAACGTGAGGATCATCATGGATCCCTCCCTCTTCCGTACTCTCACAAGTCCTCTTAATCCCAATTCCAAAATATATCTCAAATCTGTTCCCTTATTTCCAACTCCACTGTCACGCTCTCACCTGGGCCCCCATCATCTCACACCTGCACCACCGCAAGAGCCTCCAGCTGGTCTTTCTCCTCCCAGTGTGATATTTATACTTGAAAACATGGATCGGGTCTTAGCATTCACGGGTATGAAATCTTTCACCTGCTGCCCATCCATCTTGGAAGGCAATCCTAACCCTTGGCAGTGGCCTGCCAAGCCCTGACCATCTCTCCTACCTCACCCTGCACCCACTCCAGGTTCTTTCTGACTCGGGACCTTCCCACATGATGTTGCCCCTGTCTGAAGGCTGGGTGATTTGGGAAAGTCACTTAACCTTCTGGGCCTTGGTTTTCTCCTCTGTAAGACAGGGAGCTTGGTCCTTTCTAGAAATGACCTTCCTGCTTCCTTCAAAAAGATAGTAGTTCTCCTGAATATTTTTTAATAACCCTCTACCAAGCACTGATCCTGAAATAATATGAGAGGTTAGCCACATTGGAAAAATATTTTCCAAGTATAGTGCAAGAATATAAAATGCTTTGAAACTGAGATGTATATATTAACCGGCAATGTTTTCAATTAACACAGAGATGTTTATACTATGTGCAAAGCCTTAAAGCCTAAAATTACAGCAGGACAGGAGACTTCATCTTTCTTAAAAAGTAAATGTACTGCTCTTTCACTAGTTTCTATTTGAATGCACCAGTTACATGTGGGTTGTATCCAAATTGGCATTCTAACCATGAAAATGCTCTTTTAACCTTTGTTAAAACTACATTTTCAAGGTTTGTACTGTTTTCATCAGCAGGACAGTGTTGTCAATTTCCAATTTCGGACTGTCAGGCACACAAACCAGAATTCTTCCATTGCCTATAGCAGATCATAAATAATTAGATGCCTTTAAATCAGTCTACCATGGAAAAAAAAAGGTAAATTTTTGAAATACGTTTATTTATAAACCGCGCCAACCCCACCCCGGTCCAGTCCAGTTCTGCACGCTTTGCTGAGTATCTGCCGGGTACCAGGCACCATCCAATATAGGCTGTGTAATCAGTACATCCCGGCCCAGCTCGCAAAGGACCCACCATCCAGCAGGAAGAACCATATGCAAAAAAATCTGTCAGAAACCTGGTAAAGTAACAGAGGAAGGTGCTGGGTGCTCTGGGGTCACACAGTGTTTCTGTCATCATGGAGAGATCAGGCGAAGTGCGATGGGTGAATAGTACCTACCTGGCAAGGAAGAAAACAGCGTTCCAGGAAAAGGAGTCAGGTATGCAGAGAAACAGGAAGTGCATCAGCAGTGTCCTTTGGAGACACAGCGGGAATTCAACAGGGTCTGTGGCCAGAGTCAAAGCTGGAAAGAGAGGCAAGCGCCATGTCATGAAGGACGTAGTGGGTCCTGCATTCTCTCCGAAAGGTTCGAAATGTATTCTGAAATACTACTAATAATGACAACAGTAGCTAACTCCGAGACCTCACTGAATCCACTTTGCATGACAGAACTCATGAAATCCTTGAACGGCTGATGAGATTCCAGCCCAGCTAAGCCGCCTCTCAGGTCCTACTCTGAACCCCTGTTATTCTACCTCCAGGAGAAAAGAACCATAGAAATTATATGGCCCTGGCCAAGTTACTCAACACCTCTGAGCCTCACTTCATCATCTGTAAAATGGGCATAATTATAGTACCTGCCTCATTGGATTGTTGTAAGAACTAAACAAGTTAGGAAATATAAAATGCACATGGCGGGTACCCGCTGTTATTACCGTGTTCAACATCATCATTTTAGTTAATGTTTAAGATTTTAAGAAACAGAACACCATTACCATGTTTGCTTTTTAAGAGGTGACTAAGAGAGAAACTCAGCACCTATTTTGCTTTTTCGATTGTAGCACTCTTTTGCCTGGCAAGACTAATCTTATTATTTTGAATTAATGATTTCAATCCCCCAAGACACTTTTTAAGTGACATGTGGTACATACAAATGAATAGTTATGGGAAAGTTCTTCATTTTGTTACTGTATGTTTAAAATAGCTCAACTCAGGGCATGTGTGTGAAGTCTTAATGACACAGAAGAAAAAGTTGTCTCCTGTATGTCCTTTTATACAGATACAGCCTCAGACCACCCTGA
The DNA here is from genome assembly GCF_041146395.1 of Eulemur rufifrons. Classification (NCBI taxonomy): domain Eukaryota; kingdom Metazoa; phylum Chordata; class Mammalia; order Primates; family Lemuridae; genus Eulemur; species Eulemur rufifrons. Next base: position 32,816,816 of record NC_091006.1, read on the forward strand.
GACAGAAGAGGCAGAAGCGTGTGAGTCGTGTCACTGCCTCAGCCCCTGAGCGGCCCAGGCACCTGCGGTATTGTCCACACCCGTGGGCTGGGGGGGGTCTCCCAGGGACAGGCAGGTTCACACCTCACTCATCCTGCATCTCTGGCTCAGGTCGGAGGAGGGCTCTGCTTATCGTAATCACTCCTACTCAGACCCAGGGGGTCAGACCCGATAATGACACACCTTCCGCCATCACTGAGGCAGGGAAAAGAGAAAGAGCAAATTGCAGACGGCCTCTTAAAAGCCCTGCCTGGAAGTAACACCTATTACCTCAGCTCACTTTCCACCAGCCAAAGCCAGTCACTTAGGCAAGCCAACTTCAGGGGGCGTGGAGTTGAACATCTACCATGTGTCTGGAAGGACAGGAGATGGAATATTTGAGAATTGCCCTTATGAGTTCCATAAGTATATTATATTCTACCATGAGCTGTAACTTTCTGAACCATTTTCATGCCAGTGGATATTTGGGCCAGAAGCAACAAGTTTGTGTATAATTTTAGAGCATATTGCTAAAGAAAAGATTATGCAATGACACTGTGCAAAACACAGTAGGGAAGACTATTCGGGACCGTCATGGAAGGTATAGAGAACCTCCACAGCTGGGTCTTGCAGTGGTGGAGAGAGACTGGGCTCAACTCCAAATACATCATGGGTGAGTGGGAATTGGTGGCCAAGCAGCAGTGTGGGGGGCAGTGGATGGAAAATCACCCAGGGAGGACATCAGGGATGAAGGGGATTCTGCCTAAGTCCATCTAACAGGATTCTTGCTGAAGCCAGGCCAAGGTGATCAGACAGGGGGCGATGGAGGACGAGGAACCGAATCAGATATTGGGGAGGTTCTTGATAAACTGACTTAGCAGGGTTCTTTGCAAACACTGGATTTTACAAGAATGTGCACAGATGGGCCTCTCAGAAGATTCAGAAGTCTGACTAAAGTTTGGCCAAGCAAAGGATCTTTGTCATACATTTGAATGTGTTTTATGGCATCATCACCAAGTAACATTTGGCTGCACTCACGTGAGATCGTTTGTGCACGCTGAACACATACAGGCACACTCACACGCAAGCACCCAGACACACGCAGTCTGCTACCCAACACCAGCAGCTTCCTCCTCATCACTGTCTAATTTTGTCTTTCAGCAATGGAGGTGTAAATCAGAGATGTTGTCACACCCACTTCCCTGTGGCTAGGTTCCTATCCACCTCTGTGCAGTCTTCCTCTTTTGCAGTAAAGAGTTTCTAATAGTATCTATCTTCCATGTCAGCCAGTTGCAACTGCATAAATGCTGAACACACATACACACGCGCACACACACACACACACACACACACCCCCCTGTGGCCCCAGATTGAAAGAGCAGACACTAGCAAAGCCCAACTCCACAATAGAAGCAAATGTACCTGCATGTTTAGATTCGCTCCGATTTAGACTCAGGGTGTTGTCCTTAGTACCTTGCCTCCTCCCTGCTGCAGCCTCTGACTTTGTCCCTTGGCCTAAGAATGTCCTGTGTGCCCAGCATTTAAAATGCCAAGCAACAGCCCTCTGTGCCCAGTGGAGTGCCGGTATCCTCAGCCCGAGCACGGTCCCTGTCACGCGGTAGTCCACGTCCAAACGAGAACAGAGGCGAGCTGAGAAACGAAATGAGGAAACACTGACAGTTGTGCTGCCCCTGCGAAGGCGGCGGCGTCTCCCGACTGAAATGTCCTCTGCAGTCCAGGTCAAAGGACGATTGTGGCTTTTGAATTGAATTATTGTGTATTGCAAACCTTCTAGATGGAAAATGTGAGATCCCTCTTGGTATAATAAAATGTCTCCCTTTCCTATTCCGGAAGTCTCAGACCTGTTGGCTAAAGAGATTAGCAGTTATCACTAATGACTTACCACTAGGCCAGATGCAACCTGTGATACCTACCTCTTCACCCTTCTGCTAAGCTCCTGTGCCTTCACTCCATCCAGAACTTCAACAACTAACAATAGGCAGAAAAAATTCCTGACCCAGTTTTTGAGTCTTTACACGATGCATAGATAAAAATAATTTCTCTGCACTAATTAGCTTTAAAAATCTTGGAACATAACAGCTTGGAGTCTTTCCATTTCTAAAATTGGTGCCCAGAACATTGCTAAGTGGCCTGCTTTAGGGAAAGCTGTGTTGGTTTTAATTAATCCATCATTGAGCTTTTCAATGGAAATAATTTGATAAAATCTTTGTATTATTCTTTCTCCCAATTAATGAAAAGAGAAAAATGTAATTTGGGAAGGACAAATGTATGACCACTCCTTCACTCATATTTCTAATTTTTCTTATTCATTTCTTGATTTCCATGTATTTGATTAACTGCTCAGATTAACTATGCAATGTGGAACTTTAAATTTAAAGTTGGATAGTTCTTGCATTTTGTCCAACTTAGGAAACCATAAAGCTAAATTTTCTCCTCTCCTCACCTCTGCTACTATCAATAGCATATCTTTCAGGGGGCAGAGCTGAGCCCGAGAGAGATGCAGGCTGCTGCTCATGAGGCTTACAGGGGAGACACGTGTCTCCAGGAAGCTCTTTCCCCCCATTCCTGAGAAAACCAAGTCGATAATCAGGGATAGAAGAGAGGGAATTTGAATTCATTTGATGAAGAGACTTCTAAAGACAGTTGAGTTTGTAACTGTACCTTAGATACTTATACTTGAAATAGTTCAATTTAATGTAAGCAAAAAGAGGGAGTGGGTAAAAAACCAAAATGTCAAGTCAAGGACATGGGCACTCTCAGAAAGATAGTTGCCTTCTAGAACCTGGCTCCAAGAAACGGGGAAGAGAGGCAGTTCAGCACCTTGCAACAAATCCTTAATGCAAAAGAATTAAGTAATTGTGAACATTTTTAAAGCAGTAGCGTGAGTGACCCCAAATATTCTCACTGTTCCTCTGACTTTATATGGTATCAGAAGAAAACAACACCAGCAAAAATAATGACAGTGGAGAGAAATATTTTATTTTTTTTTAATCAGAAAGCAGATGAACCCAAATGGGGCTAATAGTAATCTCACTTGTAATTTTTTTTTTCTTAATTCATGATCGGGGTATTCTAATTAGTTGCAAACTTAGCAAAATATATTTGTTCTTTTTAATAGAGGGTAATTAAAATGCTTTAGTGGTAGTAGAGTACTTCTGGAGACTTCAGCTTGGTAAAACTTGTGTTTGTGTAGTAATTCTTGATTTAAACAAAGCCAGTATTTGTGTGTGTTGTGGGGCGGGGGAGAGGAGAAAGAAGGAAATCAATGAGTTTATGTATAAACAAGTCACTTTTGTGTGGATTTGGGAGGCCTTGGCCTGCTTTCTATTCTCTCTCCTTTTGGGATCCGATCCAAGCTCAGAACTTCAGCTATGTCATCCATGGCAAGAATTGATTTGGAAAAGAAAGATTCACAATGACCATGATAGCAAAATATCGGATAAACTGTCCTGGGTAAAAGGGATTAGACTTCATTTTGGAGACAGACAAATCCCAGGCTGGGAGAGCCAGCCTAGGGGTGAGGCAGGCTTCCTACCGCTGATTAAAGCAGAGGGAGGGGGAGGCAGGAAGAGCCAATTCTTGTCTCCTTTCTCGGTCTACCCCGTGGACATGGCACTTCCCCCAGACTCTTCTCATCATAGCATTTTAACATATTACAAACCGCCATTTTAACATATTACTTCAAAAAGGAAATGTAGGTGGGAGGACGGCCACGTTTTGAGAATGTGACCGAGGGGAATTACCTCTGCCAACCCACGCCCAGCCCAGCTAGACTTTTCTTAACTGTGCCACCTTCAGGAAGAACAATGGATTGAATTCATAGGGAAGACCATTTCAGCTCAATTTCTGCACAGAATCTCAAGGTTGAAACACACCCGAGAGTTCACCTTGCTCTACCCTCATCTCATGCGTGAACCCTTACTAAAACATTTCCTCTTTCATCAGTGTTTTCTTACTCACAAGCCGTCAGTGGCATCTCTTGCCTATAAGATATAAAGTTCTTATTTCCAGCTTTGCATTCGTGCCTCCCCGTCCACCCTCTGCCAAGTTCGGCCCCAGCTGTCTCTTTTAGCTGATCTTTCACCAACATCAACCGGTGAGGCTGGTTTTCCCACTTTTCCGTGAACACCCTGACAACATTTCTGCCTCCAAGTTACAAACTGTAGCTAATCAACTCAGGCTAGCTTTAAAAAAAAGTAAAATAAAATAAGCAGCTCATATTAAATAAAAGGTGTGGGGAAAGATCTGGCTTCTTCAGTCTTTGTCCTCTGGAGTCTGTCTCTATCTTGTCACTGCTTTTCTCTCTGCTGGCTTCACCCTGGGGTCACCCCTCTCCACATGGTAGGAAAATGGTCAGCAGTAAACTCCGGGATCATATCCTCTGAGCAAACAACACCAGAAAAACGAGAGCTTCTCCTTACTCACGGTTCCAGCAAAAGTCTCAGGACCATATCTTGGGCAGACCTGGATCCTGTGCCCATTCTGAACCCTCACAATGGCCAGACGGGTAGGGTGCTTTGGTTTGCAAGGTCAAGTTCTGAATCACAAGAGCTGAGGGTAAGGTTAAGAAAAATCAGGGTGCAGTTCCCAGACAAAGCAGGAATGGCGACTGCAGTCATCCTGCACCCGAACGCTCTGCCAGCTCCCCTCGCCTCTCCTCCAAGGGCCAGCTCAGGTCCTGCTTCCCCCAGAGCGCCATTTGTAACCAGACTTCTCACTGTGACCTTGAAGTCCTACCGTACTTGCTTCCTGGAGCATCCGTAGCCTCTAAAACTAGGTGCTAAGGTCCTTAAAGGCAGAGGCCACATCTTGTGCATCTTTTCATCTTTGTTTTCCTCATAGCACCTGGACCTGTGCTTTGCATAATTGAGGCATCGCACATTTTTGTTGTCGTGAGTGACTGTTGCTAATATTGGTGTGCATGCGTGTGTGTGTCAGAGAGAGGGTTGGGGTACCCGGGAAAAGAAGATGTGGGTCCTGTGGAAACTTATCAGCAGGAAGCCCCTGGGCTGGGGGCTGTGTGGCTGGTGCAGGCCAGTGGCCACCTTGGCAGCCGGGGCTCGGGCCTCAGATGAGCGGTTTGGGTCCTCCGTGTTGGGCAGGGAGCTGATGAGGTCACCTGGTGCTGGTGCAGGCTACTTCGTCACTCTGGCCGCAGCATTAGCAGCAAGGGACAAAAATAAATAGGCCAAGAGGTAAAATAGAGGAAAGAATGAAGATAAAGGGCCAAGATGGGTAATTTTAGGGGAAGATAAGAACATAAATTAGGAGAAAAAGTCAAGACCATGGTGACAAAAGTGACAAAGGTGACAAAACCTAATTTTGTCATTAAAAATAAGGCCAATTTTCTCTCACTGTTCACTTACAGCCTAATTTTACCCGTTTTTTTCTGTGTGATTCGTGTGTGCGTATTTCAATTTGGACTCTCTCTCTCTCCCTCTCTTATGTCCTATCAGTGTTCTCTGAGCCAGTGACCATTTCCTCAGTAACTACTTCCATATGTTTAGTCACCTCTGTTTGTAAAACAACTTTAAGAAAATTCTTTTCGCTAAGGCCATGTCATCTTGTTTTTGCATTCCTTTTAAATGGGAGGAATTTGTTTGGTATGGTCTACACGTTTTAGAGAATGAAGAATTTGCTTGTGTTATTTATGTAGCAAGATCTTGTGTCTAGGAAGCTGATCTAAAGAAGATGTTCTGGATATTTGGGGCTAACTTTGGGCCCACTGAAAGAGAAAGGCTTGCATTCTTGAGGAGTCTCTAACAAAGGGAAACCAGGGTCATTATAATAGAGCCCAGATGAGATTCAGGTTTCCCAGACTTCGGTATGTTTAAGAAGCACCTGGGGTTCTTGTTCAACAGATGGATTCCCAGGCCTTGTCCCCGGGGATTCTGACCGTGTAGCTCTGGAGCAGAGCCCAGATAAGCACCCCGGGTGATCTTGGTGACAGTGGCCCATACACTACCCCTGGGGAAATGCTGACCCAGCCCAGCCTCCTGTTACTAGGCAGGAAGAAACAGCAGCACATCCCACAGCCATCAGAGACTAAGACTAGAACTGAGGTCCCCTGGCGCCCCGTCCAGAGCTTTGCCTGCCTCTCTTGTAAGAGGCATCATAGCACCGTGGTTATTCAGAATATGGACTCAAGAGTCAGACCGTCCGGGTTCAAATGCCAGCTTGACCACCTCCAAACCATGAGACCTTATGCAAGTTGCTTTGCCTCTCCGAGGCTTAGTTTCTCTCTCAGTAAAGTAGGGATAAGAATGTTACCTCTTTGTAGGGGTTTATTAGGAGGATCACATATGATAATACATGTAAAGCACTTTGCACAAGGCCTATACATAGTAAGTTCAGGTTGATGCGTGAGTATAGTTATCAGCTTATTGTTCTTATTTACGGTAAATGATCTCCATGCTTGAACTATATTGACATGCAGAGCTTTCCAAAAAGTACAAAAGCCATTTGAGATGTAACAGCAAGACATCTCTAGGGACCAAGAAAGGTTCTCCAGAGCTACACGGAGACGGCTTTTATCAGCTCTGGCCATACACTTCCTCCTGCAGTTCTAGCACCAGGCGGCTAACAGGGGACTCCCCTGTCCCCAAGTTGGAGCCGCCCCTCTGGGAGCTTTTCCTTTGTCTCTGTGCTGTGGTGGATGTGAGGAAGCCTGCCTGTAGCACAGGGATGCTGGATCTGATGGCAAGTGACAAAAGTCAGTTGTTGGGGATGGGGGTAAAACCATAGTGAAAGGTCAGTAATGAGAACTCCTTAAGCAGGTAAAAAATGTCACCAGGTTATGGAATGTTAGCACTGAAAGGACCCTCAGAAAACGTCTTGTCCTTCACCCTCCCCTCCTCCCCTAATGAGTGAGAAAAGTACCTGGTTCGAGACAGAGCTGGGACAAGAGCCCAGTTAATTCCCTTCCTGACCAGAAATAAACAAGCACGTAGAGCCTGCCTTATAGTATTAACAAAAGGGCCTCACAGCTCAGTGAGATTTTAATATGTAAGCACAAGTTTGTAAGTTTGTAATAAAGACCAGGATCAAATGTTTATACATTGGGTGTATTTTCCAATTGGACTTAAAGTGTCATTGTTTTTTCTTCTCACCTTGGGGAGTAAAAATAGCCCTGCTTAGTCTAAAGGACCAATTTTGATGCAATAAGAGAAAATGAACCTTTTTTCCTTTGTGTCTGACTTCATTTCTCATGTACAAAGGACTTGTGTTCTGAGGAGTGCCTGGAGATGGCAGTTGGGATCATAATTACGTTTACTGTTCGATTACACAAGGAGGCGGTGTGTCAGGTTTAGTGGTGCTCTTTGTAAAAACTGCAACAACCGGCCAGTTAATAAAAAACAGCCCTTGCTGAGTCGTGCTTAAGGTGGTTCATTTCGATTTATAGTAACAAATGAAAATGTAAGTGTAAGCGTGGTTTGATGTAAACAGGTACCTCGGTCGGGTTTAGGTTTTCACCCAGCCCAGCACTTAGAGCTGCATGTTGACGTCTTGCCTCTGTGGACAGAAATCTCGCAAAGATTGAGTCAAAGGAGTCAGGCACAGGGAGAATACGTTTGCAGAGGTCCCCATGAGCAGGCACCCTCCCTCTCTTTGTGTCTGGCCGCGGGGCCTGGTGTGCGCTGCCGTGGAGGGGTCGTGCGACCAAAGCCTGGAAACGTGCTTGGTGAGCGACAGCCACTGCAGCCTCGCGGTGTGGGGGCCTCAGCCTTTGTGCGGGGTCACCGGGATTTGTGAGCGCCGCAAACTGCCAGGTCAGGAAGAACCGCCGCTGCTCTCAGCAGCTGAAGGTTGGCAGCAGCTGCCAACGTGTTGTTGTTTTTTTTTAAACTCAGACCACATACTGCTCCCATCCTGCTGATTCTTTAAACGTTCCTCTCAGAGTGGCAGATGGTGTCAGTTCTCCAGATGTTGCAGCTTGCGTGTTCATCTGATGTTTAGACGGTGTGCCGGGGCTATTTATCAAATAGACTCGCACGCCCCGCGCTTGCAGCCCCAGGTGCGCCCCAGGCTGTCGGAGCCGTGCTGCGGGCTCAGGTGGAGCTGTCGAGCCCAGACCGTGTCCGCCCGTTCCAGCCCGACTCCTCCAGCACCGCTGACCTTCGCATCTGAAGCCCAGGGTGGTTTCTGGAATTGTCGGGTGTCTCTGATCTGTTTGCCCTCCTCTCTTCTGTGACTTCAGTCTCCCAGGCCACATGAGTTTCCCAAAGCATTGAAGGCCTGGGTTACAACAAAACATTTCATCCTGCCCTCCATTGAATTCTGCTAGGGTTTCAGCAAGCCCAGCCCTGATATATGTCTCTTTCCCTTTGGTGGCCCCCTGGCCGGTCACCCTGGGGCAGGTCCCACAGTACAGCAGAGGCCTGGGGGCCCGGGACTGGAAGATCCTGCTTTGGTGGCGTCTGTAGCCGTTGCCTGCCCCACACTCAGCCTCCTTCTGAGACTCCTTCGTGGGGAACTGCTCTCCCCCTTCCTCCACCCGGCTTCAGCGGGGACTACCGTAGCACCTCACTTTTTCGCCCACAGAATTGGGCCTTTGGGATTTCTGTCTAGGACTGGACTAATTGAAGTGAAGGGAAGAAAGTTCCTCCTTGGCCATGAAGCTGGGAAAACGTGCTCATGAGAGCTTCTGGCAGCCGCATTTTTACACTGCGTAGAAGCTTCCAGTCTGCAGGAGGCTTAAGCTGATCGCAGAGAGAAGAAGAGACAAGAGACAGAAAGGGCCCGGTGGGTTCCAGTGCCCCGTTCCACTGTCACAGGGCCCTGCTGGCCACCTGCCCTTCCTCAGCTTCATTACTTGAGCCAATACATGTTCCTCTTTTCCTTAAGGTGATTTAAGCTGGATTTCTGACACTTGCAATCAAGTCCCATCTAATGCAGCCCCCTTGACCTCTGTTATGAAGCCACCTCTCTCCTCTGGTCCCTCAGCAACATCTCTGCCAGCCCCCAAGGGGAAGGAGATTGTCCTTCTAGGTGTGACAGGTGGTTCTGGTTTGCTGGAAGGGAGACAGCCGCTGCTCTAGGGATGACAGCTCTGTAAGCTCCACAGGTGGTCTTGGGCTTCTTCCAGATTTAGAGCTCTGGCTTTAGAGAACTTTATTCCGTGTAACATCTCAAAGACCCCAAAGTTGGGAGGAAAATCGGGACCCACGGTAGCCTTCATTTCACCAGCACATCTGAAGTCGCCACAGGGAAGCCCCCACAGTGACGCTGCCCACGGCGGGACACCAGGTTAACGTAATGAATCCACTGCTGTCTTTGGGAAGTGCTCCCGCAGCCAAACGGCTACCTCTCCTTGAGTCACAGCGTTCCACCTCAGGCAGTGCAAGGGAGGTTTCTCCCAGCCCTAAGTCACTGTCATGCCCCTGCCTTTGTCCCGAAGTGTCATCACGAAAAGCTAACGTTTTCCTGTTTCTCTGTGTATAAATACATTATTTTTTTCTGTTCCAAGTTGGCGAGGTAGAATCTGCAGCCAGTGTCTCTTTACGAATGTCCCACAAGGTTATGGAAAAACGAGAGCGATTTTCAGGGGTATTTAGAGTAAGGCGCTGAGAGCAGGGGCTGGGGCGTCCACCTGCCTGGTTGGACGTCTAGCTCTGTCACTTACGAGTGGTGTCCCCTGAAACAAACCTCTTAACCCCTCTGTGCCTCAGTGCCACATGTGAAGACTGGGGATAGTAGTAACACCTGCTCATAGAGCCGTTGTGACGAGTTACATGTTACAAAGGACATGAAGGGCTTACCATAGGTTCTAGCTATCACATTAGTAATCATGTAATAAATATTAGCAATAATAATTGTTGTTTCATGTGCAGCCTGTGGGATCCATTTCTTATATTATGGTCCTTTTTTTCCTGCTGGGAAATGGAACTTGGCAAAATCGGTAGGAAGAAGACCAGTGGAGTGTAGGAAGGGAAAGATGGCCGTGTGACCTCCGGCTTGTAGCGCTGAGCAGAAAGCAGGGCTGAAACCCCACTGCCTTAAGCCCTCTTGTCCAATGCATGTGTAGAGGGTCTACCAGAACACTATTAGTGTTAGACCGAATAAACAAATTCAGCAAAGTTGCAGGATACAAAATCAACATACAAAAATAAGTAGCATTTCTATATGCCAACAGTGAACAACCTGAAAAAGAAACCAAGAAAATAATCCCATTTACAAGAGCTACAAATAAAATGAAATCCCTAGGAATAAACTTAAGAAGTGAAAGATCTCTACAATAAAAACTATAAAACACTGATGAAAGAAATTGAAGGGGACACACACACACACAAATGGAAAGATATTCCAAAAGTAGAACTACCACAGGACCCAGCAATCCTGTGGCTGAGAATATACCCAAAAGAAAGGAAATCAGTGTATTGAAAAGATATCTGCACTCCCATGTTTATTGCAGCACTATTCACAATTTGGAGTCAACCTAAATGTCCTCAGTGGATAGATGGATAAAGACAATGTGATTCATTTACTCAATGGAATATTATTCAGCCATAAAGAGAAAGAAATCTGTCATTTGCAACAACATGGGTGGAATGGATATCTCACATATTCCACTCGTATGTGGGAGCTAAAAATGCAAACAATTGATCTCCTGGAGACAGAGAGTAGAATGATGGTTACCAGAGGCTGGGAAGGGGGGGGGAATAAAGTGAGGATGGTTAATGGATGCAAAAATATAGTTAGATAGAATGGACAATATTTGAAAGCACAACAAAGTGACTATAGTCAACAATAAGTCAGGGTGTACTTTAAAATAACTAAAAGAGTGGAATTGGAATGTTCCTAACACAAAAAAATGATGAATACCTGGGGTGATGGATACCCCAATTACCCTGATTTGTTTATTACACGTTGTATGCCTGTATCAAAGCATCGCGTGCACCCTATAAATATATACAACTATTAGGTACCCATAATAATTAAAAATTAAAAAATTTAAATGGTCCAAATAAAGTTTCAGAATGAGGGAAAAGAAAACGTGTAGAGGGAGCATCCTGGAACGCCAGCCGCCACTGTGCAAATTCAGGCCACTGTCTGCTTTTGGTTCCTCCTAGGCAGGGCTGCTGTGGGCGAGGAGACAGAGGTGAAGTGTTGAGGTGGGAGGGGAGTAGCCTCCAGATGGAGAGAGGAAAGCCCCAAGAATAGGGTGCAGCATGGGGGGAGCTTGACATCAGGGGCAGGAGGGTGGGCTGAGGTTCTCTTTGGAGTCAAAAGGATCAAGGAAGAAAAGCAGCAGATGAGAGAGGAGTGTGCGCCGTGCGATAGGAGCCGGCTCCTCCAGGGAGGACAGAGCCCTTGCATGTCTCTTTCGTGGCCCCAGAGAATCCCTCCTCTTCCTTTCTCAGCCAGATGTGTGCATCTGCAAACCCACCAGCTCCTTGAGCTAATGTTTGTGCCTAAAGGACATGATTAGGTCCTGGACTTAATTTATGCATTTCTTTGATGCCGATGCAGCTGTGTAAGCCGTGGTTATTTTATTTACTTTTCTTCAGACTCTCCCTTTGTGAATTTTGCTAGACGGCTTGTTCCTTTTTCTTGCTGCTTTTCTGAGCCTTTGATCTGTTTGCCCATGTGTATTAGGTTGAAGTATACGAGATGGCTGATTTTCAGCCATTTTTGACCTACCAGAACAGCAATTTCATATGGTTCGACTGAATATTTTCAAGTTTAGATTATGACTCTAAACTCCCAAAGGAGCTGGGCTGTAGCCACCTGCCCTAAGTGCCTGCCACTGAAGAGTAGATCGTAGTGACAGAAAGCGACTGTCAAGGAGGGAGAGTGGATGTGTGCTTAGATGGCAGCGCTCTGGCCAGGCACTGCTCTGGGCTGCCCGTGACCCTCCCACAAACCCCAAACCCCATGGCATCAGTACTTGGAGTGTCCCCATCTGCCATGGGGGCACAGAGGCAGAGAGGAAAGTAGCTCTCCCACAGTTACGCAGCTAGTGGGTGGCAGAACCAGGATTCGAGCCCAGACAGCCTGGCTCAGGAGTCCATAGTCTTGCAAAACGGTGTGACCAAACAATCAAAGTAGTCCACGAGTGCTCACCTGTCCTTCACTGTAGACTGCTAATGTCATTAATCAAACACTCCTGGCCAGCCTTTTCATTTTTTTGATATCCTGGTGGTGTTGGCTTGGATGAAGTCATTTTTCTGGATAAACTCTAATAAAAAATCCATTGGTAATTATCTACTTGATGATTAATTTCCCTTGGTGTTTTACCACCATCCTCCTCACGTCTGTGCAGCTTCTGACACTTTACAAAGCATTTTTGTATTCCTGGTACCCTTCAGTCCTCACGGTCCCTGTCTCCCGGATTAGGAAATCGGTGCTCTGACAGGGGAAAGGACTTTCCCAGTTCACACCTGTGACTCTCACCTGCAGACAAGCAAATGGCCGTGCTGCCACGCGAGGCCCTCCCCTGAACTCGCTGGGTAGAGCTGAACAGGTGCCCACGGCTTGCTGCGGCGTGACTTCGGGGAGTCCTCTAACCTCCCTGAGCTTGTGTTTCTTTATTCCTAGGTCAGGGGTCTGCATGCCTGGCGGGATTGGTGCCCAGCGCTGCCTGTGAACTTCTCTATGTGGTAGACACAGTCAAGGGCCCGCTGTCCTTGCTCTAACTGAGGCTGGCTGCCTTGTGTGACTCCAAGTCACAGTCAATAGGGTTTTAAACAAACTAACCTGGATGCACTTTCTGTATTCGTTGGAAGCTATTGTAGTTAAATGGCTGCTTTTAGAGCGTTTCATTTGCCCTGCGGGGGCAATAACAGTAACCCTCGCAAAGGTTCCTTGTGCGCACTGAAGGAGGTAATGCTGGAGCACAAGACCTGGCCTTTGTAGCGCTCAGATAATGTAGCAATTGTAGTTATTGTTGTTGCTACTGTTTGTTGTTACTTTCTAACAAGCCTTTATAGTCAACCTAACCAGCGGTGTGAATTGCTAGTCCTATGGGACATTATAAAGTTATAAACACGTTTTGCTATTCTGTAGCTACTAAAAAGATATTTTTACTAGATTTCAAGACGCTAGCTGTCACTTTATCCTGGGTTCCCTGCTATGGAGTGACTTTCCCAGGGAAGAGTTACGTCCCATGAAGATTTCTATTTTTATCTGGGAAAAAGTGGGGGAGAGTTTAAGGAACATTTTGGGGAATGAAAGGATTATCATTTTTCTAACGGACCTGTGGCCAACATATGTGCCCTTATCACTAGCAGCTTGTAAAGCTGAAACCTTCCTGTTCGGCACTAAATCATGAGTCACACATCAGGAAAGAAAAGGCCTTCAGCGATCTGTATCGAGGCTCCTCGCTGCTGTCACCTAGACATTGCCCAAATGTGGTCACTACCTATTTCAAAAGATATTTTAAAATTAGCCATTGCAATAATAACGGAAATATTAAAGTCTCTGTTTAGTATTCGTGGGAGGGAAAAGATAAACTTTATTCCAGAGTAAAGTTAAACTGGTCTTGTTTAACTTATTTGCTCTGTTTCTCTCCCAGGCGTTGTCAGCCTTTCAAAGGTGCCAAGTCTTAAGCCACAGGGGGCTGCAGAGAGGACCGCAGCTGCCTTAGATTACCCCCCACCGCCCCCACCGTCCTGGCTTCACATGGGCCCACCTGGGGCAGGGGTGTGAGAGGGAATGGGGAGGGGAGTGGCTTTTGGCCCTTAGACAGGCAGAGAGATAGAAGTAGAGTGTGGCTTTCCTGCTTGCTCCTGTCTTCTGCCCCAGCTGAGGCTGCTCACTGCCAGCCTGGCGTCTGAACTCTCTAGGTACCACCTCTGTGTGCAGATGCCACTGCCTGGCACTCCACCTTCGCTTTCGGGAGTTTGTTCTTAAAATGTTGGTTCCCTGGTGGCAGAGCCCCTTTTCCCCTGAACACTGTTGGAATGCATTCGAATAACTCCCTTTTTTAATCAATCCTCTGTCATCATCATGAGTCAGGAAATTCTAAGTTTTGCTGTGGTAACAAATTAACTTGAAAAGTTCAGGGACTTCATTCAATTATGACCTTATTTCTGGCTCATTTTACATGTCCAATGTGGCCCAGTGGGGTTTGTAGTTCCACACATTTTCTCAAAGACCCAGGCTGGTGGAGGCTTAGACATCTTGAAGCCACCCAATCTGGGGGCCTCCACAGACACCATGGTGAGGAACGAGAAGAGCTGAGCTGGAGGGTCCCATGTGAGCTTTTGGCGTTTCCCTCCTTACAGCCTCCTAGCAAGCGCTAGACCCACGGCCCCTCCTCACTGCAGGGGGGCTGGGAAATGAGGTGGGTCACATGCACAGTGTGCAGATGATGTTTCCGTCACACTACACCCCCCCTGCACACAATTTTTCAATATAACTGAGATCACAGCTTTCTGATCATAAATTACTCTTTCTAAGAGTATTGGCTGGCTAATAGGCATTGTCAGTTTTCAAAGACTCCCCGGTCTCAGCTTCTCAAGCCCTCCCTCGTGCCCCCAGACCACGTGGCGGGCACGTCGTGTAGACCTTGCCTATTGCATTAGATTCAGCTGTCAGTATCTGCTTCTGCCTCTCCCTGCTTCTCCCCATCTCAGCTAAACTTCTAAATCTCGAGGTCAGAAGACAGGTGTTTGGAGTTTTAAAATAAAGACATTGCTAGTGCTCAGCAGACTACCTGGCTATTTGGTGAGTCAGGAAGAAAGGGATGGGGGGAGAGAATGAATCAATCAATCAGTCAAAACCACCTCTTGCAGTGGGTTAGTCCTAAACTAAACTCGTCTATGTGGGTTGATTTTGATAAGTATAGTGGGCACCAATCTCAGAATAAACATTTAGGTGAATAACAAACACAACTTTAAAATTTTTTTCTCTAAGTTCCTTAATTTATATGTTGTGCTCCCATTCCCCGTGGTGGTGGAACCTCGCTGTCTGGCAATTCTAGTTTCCCCACCCCCTTTTCCCAGGACCATGTCTAAGTCCTGGAGGCCAAGGCTCTGAGGAGCTGGTATCTGTTCCATGGTGCTGTCTGCTCCCGAGGTACCCCGTGACACCCTTTGTCCCATTGACCCTCCACTGTCAGCCCGGAGACCCTGGTAGGTGGTCCCTAGTTCCTTTTTGAAAGGCCTCTTTGGGCCCAGCTCGCTCTCTCTCCAGGTCTCTTTGAACTCCAGGAGGTCAAGAGAAGCATTCTGCAGCCCTTGAGCAAGGGGAGCCCAGGGAACTCTGAGGGTCTTTTCTAGGTTTCATCTACAGCCCTGTCACTCTGAGCCACAGGCAGTGCCGGGCCATGGAAAACTCTACAACTTCATCTGACACCTGACACAGTCATTTCTTCTCTGGGCTTCATTCAAGAGGTGAAGCATAAACCCCCTTTGCATTATAAACCTGCAAACATGCCTAAAATTTCTCCTCTCCCTACAAGGCTTTGCTGCAGAGATGGGTAGGGACAGGGCCCCCTTTTCTTACGAATCTATAACATTTGCTCACTCTTTGTTTCCCAATCAGCTCTCCTCTCCTTCTACCCCAACCACACCCAACACCACTCTCAACCCAGAGACCCTTCTGTACTCTTGGGGGCAAGAAGCCTAACTCTCCTCTTTCAATCCTCTGAGCATCCTCAGGGCCTAACATTAAAAATTTAACACCTAAACTGATTTAAAGGAGATGGGTGCATAGTCAAAAGAAATGTAATTTTATGCATGTATGTGAAATCCATTAATATTTTAAAATAATGTCTTGCATGCTAACGTCACTCTTGGGGCAGCCTACTTCTTCTTTTATCCCCAGATTTAATCAAAGGGCATCTCCATCTGTCCCATGCCCTGTCCACTACAGTCTGCTGTCCTCTTGTGTGTACAGATGTGTTTATTGGTGCCATCAGTCCCCCCTTCTGCCCAGAGCAGGCCACCGGCAGCTTTGCACATCTGAGATGCCTCCTGCAATGCCACGTGGCAGCTGCCCTGCGTGAGACTCTTGCCAGAAGCTTCGCTTCCCTCTGCTCTTCCAGATTTGCACCAAGGTTCAAAGGCATCTTGTGCATTCTGGTGGGATTTTGGTGGTAAAGACCTGGCTCATTTAGGCCCTGAATCAAAGGATGAAAGATGGTATTTTTGTTGTGTCCATGCAGCATGTAACCCTGGCCCCTGTGGTTCACCCACGTATCCCTTCATCTTCCGAGAGTGGGAAACATCGAGACTTCAGGGTGGTCACAGCAGACTGCAGCTCTTACAGCGGAGCCAGTGGACCGGGGGCATTTATTTCTCTGTGCCTCTCAGTAATCTCGTAGGAAAAACTCTGTCTGTGGGAACCCTGAGGGAAGACAGCCCATGGAGAAAAAGAGTTCAAGAGAGAACACCTGTTGGCTAAGTCACAAATGAAAGTAATGAACCTCAGACATCAAAAGGGAAAGTGGCTGCTTCAGACACAGCTGAAGCTACAAACGGTTGCTGGAGGTGAATCCGGTGCGTCCAGGAAGGGCAGCCCTGTGCAGGCCGGGGTTCCCAGGCTCTGAGCTCTGAACCAGGTTTTTATAAGGTACATATTGGAAAAGATCCCACTGTTAAAATATGAATATATAAATAGAAGTATTAAATTAAAAATATATATGTGTGTGTGTATAGTAAACTGGTATTCTGAGGGCATTTTAGTGTCCTGTAAGAACTTAGGATGAGAACATGGGACACCAGTAAGGTGACGTGGCTTTGTCTTGGGTCCCACAGAGAGCAGCTACAGCAGCATCTGTAAAGTCTAGTATCTTCTGGCCACCAGTCCTGTGTTTCTCCTCCAGAAGCCTTTAAACTCAGAATTTTAATTCAGTCTGATGACGCAAGAGTCTTTTCAAGCCATCCCTTAAGATGCCTGCTTTTAATTAATTGGTATTAAAAGTGCCTGTGTAGGGAGAAGGAAAGAGAAGGCAGGATGTGGGAGAAAGAGGATACACATTACAACCCCAGAATAGATACAGAAAAAGAATCAACCCGCCCTTTGTTTTAAATCTAGCCTGTCCACCCCCATGAAGGTTACACACTGGCAGGAAAAAGAAAGGACCCAGCATGTTCTACTGGTTGCTTATGCTGGTGGCTGCCATTCTCGGGGGTTAACACTTCTTATTTATAAGTAGGAGTCGGAAGCTTTGGTTACAGTGAAGGGACTTGGCACGTCCCCACCGGAATGTTGGCACTGACTGACATTTGTGCTGTTCTGTGCGGGTTAAGCGACACTTTCACTAACTCGTTGGTATCTTCAAGATCGCCTTAAAGCTGTCGTAGTTCTCTCTCTTTTCCAAAGAGGAAACTGAGTCTCAGAGTTAAAGAATCTGTCCAAAATTCTGTAGCTATTAAGCCCAGATCCTACGACTCAAAATCGCTTTTTTCTTCTACAGCACTGTAGCTGCGTCGAGGTGACTCCACGGTGTTTTAGGAACGTGGACTTTTGAGAGAGGGCTGTTCAGACCCCTGCAGCAGGGGGCGGGAGAGGGAAGAGAAGGCACATTTGCAGAGCTCGGGCTGTGTTCCAGGCACAGCACATCCTTGATCTCACTTAATCCCTGCTTCATTTACAACACTGCACTCGCCTAAAGAGCCCGGCCTCTGCTTATCCCTGGTGGACTCGAGTGGCGTCAGACTTTTCAGTCTGTGTCATTCTCATTTCCCTGATGCTGTGTACAGTTTTTTTGTATGTGTGTTTTTTTTTTTTTTTGCAGTTCACGGAATTTCTTCTGTGATTTGCCTATTTTTCCACTTGGTTGTTTGTATTTTTCCTGTTGGTTTTCTTATTACTTTCCCCATTTGTTTATGTAATCTTTTGTTGGTTTTTCATCACAAACATCATATACTAGCTTAAGGTTTCTCTTCTCACTTTGTTCCTGGTATCTTTCAATTTCAAAAACATTTAAAGTTTTGTTTTTTTTCCCATTTATGTCATTAATACACCTGGATTTTTTTCATGTAATTTGTGATACAGGGATGAAATTTTTATATTGGTTGTATCCAAACCCCACTTGCTGAGTAGCTCATCCTTCCCCCACCGAACCTCAGTGCCGTCTTGACTGCACGGTGAGCCTCCATATGTGTGTGGAACTGTTAATGGGCCTCTGTTTTCCTTCATTCGTCTCTCTGTCTATCCCTGTGCCAATACCACACCGTCTTAATTACCGTATGAGTATAATGAGTCTGTTCGTCTTCAGATCAGTCTGGGTTATTCTTAGCATCGTGCTCTCCCATAGGCATTTGCGAATCAATTTTTTAAATGACACACACATACACTTCACTTTGTGATGTTCATTGAAATGGTACTGAATTAATAGACTAATTTGGAGGGAACTGGTATTTTTACAGTATTAATCCCTGATGGAACTTGAGTTTCACCTTCCGTGGGTACGTGAAGGCCAGAGCTTGCTCTGAATGATGAAATGACTTCTGGCTTCTGTCCGGCGGTTTCCCTGTGAATGGGAAGCTCTTTCCAAATGGCCATCCTTGACTGGACCTTGGGTTCATTACAGCAGATATTTTTCTTGGTGGTGGGCTGCGGGGAGAAATGACTATTGTAATGCAATTTGCCAAGATTTTTTTCTAGCTGAGTGATCAAATATGTGTAATTAGGGAGAAGAAAGCTTGTAAGGACAGTTCAAGGGCCAGCTCAGCTGTGACAGCTGAGTCCCCAAGATGGCCTAAATGAGAGCGCTCACATACACCAGGGCACAGTGAGCAGTCTGCACAGGCTAGAAACTGTCAGCAAGACAGGAATTCAAAAATAGAACAGTGTCTTCAAGCCTGCTGAGTTTGACACAGCCCAGCCAATTTCATTCCAAAGATTATTACCCTGTTTTTCTGACATCTACTTTCCTGTTCCTTCTAGCTTTCCAACCATAAATACCTAAGACTCAAAGAAAAACAATCCCTGAGATCTGAATAGTAATAATGGTAATCCTTTATTCTGGAAGGCTCCGATAATGGTAAATGAAGGTTTTTTCAAGAATGAGAGCCTATTTCCTTTAACCCTTAATATGTTCTAGAAATTAAAATGAGTAGCTGTATTATGATACACTACAGAAACATAAATAATATTTTTGGTTAAGGAGATAAAAACCTGTAGTGATTGCTCATGACTTTAATCATAGTCACTGTCATGGTAAATCATTTGTATTTCCAATTACAGAAAGACTCATGAGAATATATTAGTAATACTCCTTTTCCTTTGTCCAGGAAGGAATACTCAATTTGAGGTATATACAGTGAACATGTTTTTTTTAGAAGAACTAAAGAGGGAGGCAAATATTCCTAACCTTTGTATAGTTGGAATACTGTAGTCTTTGATAATTTTGAGACCTGGTGCTCCCTCTTCTTCTAAAAGTATTGAATGGAAAATATTTATTTTTAAATGGAAAAATTTTAAAGCTTTTGCTATGAGATTTTGAGGATATTTTTGACCTTCCGAGATAAACCTATGATGTCACTAGCTGATAATCACAGCTTTAAAAGACACATTTTTTTTATACCAAACAGGACAATACAGCTGGCTAAGCATCAGAACCAACTGTGGTACTAACAATGCAGACCCCAGGGACCATTCCAAGAGATTCATTAGCCACCTATGACTATTTTATGTGTTTTTGAAGAAAACATCTTATTCTCTCAACTTTTTCCAAATAACCTATTTCGTTTTTCCATGATAATAAATCATGCTAAATTCACATGCTTTCCTTTTCTCCTGAAATTGTAAGAGCCAGAAGGTGATTTTAAAAAGATGGAGCATTTGGTTTCAAAATCCAGTTAATTTAAGAATAAGACCAAAAAAAGAGTTTGATGTATAAATCCTAAACTCATTATTCCTTCTTCAAAAAGAGAAAGGAATATTATAATTCTCATGGGTCTCTCTATAACTAAAAGTTTGCAGAAAGAAAAAATACTGTTAAATTTAAAGTCAGTAAAAGAATCATTCCATTTGAAACTTGTATTTTTTGCATAGCTTGAAGAGTAAGCCCAGGAGTATCTGATAACTGAAACCTGTGAGAAGGCTGTGTTCCAGTGGGAGCTGTAACTTTCTGTTGATAAGGAATTCTGTCCCCTTGGTTTTGTTTCTTGATGGTGGTGATGTTTTTTGAAACTGAGTTTTGCCCTTGACTTTAGCAGAAGTACAAGTCATTTTCCCATGGATTAACACTGAGCTCTGATGAAAAAAGAAACATTTGTGAAAAGGTCAGTGTCATATCCTGATATTTATTGCCATGACAAAGATATGGGATGCTTTTGCCAGACTCATTTCCAAACGTATGTGTTAAGGGGAAGAGAATTTGGGGAGAGAAAATCTTAACTGGGGGCTGGGGCTACAGAAATAAGGAAGCAACCAGATTTTCTGGGATAGGCCTTTAGTTCTCTACAGGGAAGTAAGTTAAATGTGTAATTAAATAAGATTTATAATACTTACAACACATGAATATAGTCTCTTTGAGCAAAACTTAATATAGATAAAAGCACAAGCCCCTCTTGATATCTCCTGTTTTCTAATCGCACTCCTCTTTCCGTAAGTCACCTCCTCATCCTCTCTTTGGATAAAGTCTTCTACACTCTTTTAAGTATTCACACACAAATGTCTGTGCAAAGGAATGCTAAGAGGTAGTAATACATAGAGCTTTTTATGACATCATACCCTACATCTTGTTCTGCAACTTGCTTTTCCACTTCATGTGTCCCAGAGTTCTTTTCAGGTCACCCCGTAGAGATCTTTTGGATGGCTGCACAATATTCCACATTATTAATTTAACCATTGCCATCGATGCAAGAAGTGGTCAAGAAATAGCTGCAACTATGGTGGGCACAAGAAGAAGCCACCCTTGGGTAGCTCAGAGATGTTAGAAAACAGCAGGGAGATACATCAGAGGAGGCCACCTTCCCTTGTCCACCTTTGACCTAGCGGTTACCGTGAGGCTTCCCATAGCTCTGCCCGGGAGGGTGTCTCTGATCAAGCATCAGGCAACAGTGGCCAATCAACTGAAAGGTATTTAAAACTCGAATAGAAAGTTGAAATCGCTCATCTATGATATTAGCAAAGACACATGAGAAAAGAGACCAGCCAGTTATGTCCTTGACAGCAAAGTGTAGATGACAAATGTGTCATTAGAACAACAGATATAGGCAATTCGGTTTTTTAAAATAAACATCATGATATCTGTCTCCTTACAGTGTTACACAGTTCTCTGGCAGACTCCAAAGGACTGGAATAATGTAGTTAGATATTATTCTCTTTTGTCGTATGATGTCTTCCTTTAGTGCTTAATCCTACTTGTCAAGGTTCTGCTCTTAAGTCCCAGATATTTGAGCATGAGAAGGAATATTTCTTAGAAATGGTGGTTATAAAAGCAATATCATTTTCAATGTCCTCTCCCCTAACCACAGACCTTCTCCTCTAGAACTCAACATTGGTGCAGCATGGAAATAGTTTTATTGAAATAAGTAGTAATATGTCATTTGTATGAAGAAAGAAATAAAAAGAGAATTCTCAATCTTAGTCCACATTGATATAAAATAGGTCTTAGGCTATCATTATATTAATCCAGATTCAAAGAGACAGAATGTGTTGAAAATTACAAATGTTATCTATCATTCAATAAAGCCCATTGAGAATATTTTTAGTGCTTGTTATCCTTGTCAATTTCTAAGGCTTTATCTGCTAAATAATTGTGTGCACATTTGACATTTTGGTATCTTGAAGCTTTTATGTTTAGGCTTTCATTTCATTAGATTTTTTTTGGTAAATAAAATGTTCCCAGTGGGCTAAAAATAGAGGTATACCATGTGTCTGAATTCAGCCCTCCCACACGGTTCTATTTTGGGCATCTTGAAGGGTTGGGAGGAGAACGAGAGAGAGGAGAGGGGTCAGAGTCGTTGCATCGTGAGCTCAGGGTCTCTGTTCGGGGCAGCCCAGATGCTAGGTTTCGGTTTACACCCTGCTATGGTTTGCATGTGTCCGCTCCAAAATCTAGGCGTTGCCAGTGTGATGGTATCAAGAGGTGGGGCCTTTACGAAGTGATTAGGCCGGGCGGGCTCCTCCCTCACGAACGGATCAGGTGCTCTTCTGAAGGGGCCTCATGGAGGGACTTGGTTTTCTCTTGCTCTCCCTGGTAGGGAGGAGGGAAATTCACAAAGTCAGAATGTGGC
The DNA here is from genome assembly GCF_041146395.1 of Eulemur rufifrons. Lineage (NCBI taxonomy): Eukaryota > Metazoa > Chordata > Mammalia > Primates > Lemuridae > Eulemur > Eulemur rufifrons. The sequence goes on from NC_091006.1 coordinate 32,838,991, forward strand.
ACGAGTTACCCACGGCCTGGTGAGTGCTTGAAGACCATGTCAATACTATGTATTAACTAAGGAGATGCTATTGTTGGTTCTGCCATGCGGGGGCCGTTACTGGGTGAGAAAGGCCTGGACCTATCGATGCTCAACAGCCCCTGAGCCCCCTCGGGCCCCTTTCTACTTCTGTGGCCGTCCATTCTGTCGGGCGACCCGTCAGCACTCACTGAGTGACCGTTGCAGGTCAGGCACTGTGAAGTTCTGGTGAACATGACCAAGAGTCAGACAGTCAGGGACGACCAGTGAGCAGTTGCCCCTTGGTCCTCCCGAGCGGGGGGTGCCAGCTGCCCCAGGGAATGTGTGCTCCCTGCCTGGGTTTAAATTCCTAAGCCAGCTGGGCCAGGGGCTGCTGTTAGCAGCAGGGCAGAGCCACTTCTCTTGGCTTTCGTGGGTGACTTTGATGTCATCAGCTACTGGCAGCATGCCGCCATAGTTGTGTGTGCCAGGGTGAGACATACGGCATTTTCTTACCAAATGTTGCAAATCTGGACAGGAAGAGAATTACGTTAATGGCACTGCTTTATTTGGCTGTTATTCCTCATTTATTTGCCTAGCTTTCCTTTCTCTGCTATTTTTTTCTTTCTTCCTGCCTTTGAGTGTATGCCTCAGTCCAACCCCATCCTTACGCTAGCCAAATAGCTCTTATCACACCATAATGAAATTGCCACTTTACTTGTCCACAGCCCACGCTAGACTGTCAGCTCATCAACAAAACTGCCTTGCTCTCTCTGAGGGTCCTAGCACAGTGCCTGACATGAAGTACGCATGCTACCCATGTCTGGGGAATGACCGAATGCCTTTCCCACCTAGTATTCCTATGTTTGCCCCTCAGAGTAATCTAGTTGCGTGTGCTTTTCATAGACAGCATAGTATAATCACAAAATTCAGACAGACCTGGATTTGAAACTCATCTCTGTCATTTTCTAGCTAAATCACTTTGGCCAAGTCACCTTCCCTCTCTGAGCATCAGTTTCCACGTGAATAAAATGGAGATCATACCTACTTCTTAGTGTTACCAAGGTGATTAGGTATGATAACTTACACCTAAAATATAATAATAGTCAATTAAAGTTTGCTTTCATTTCTTTTCTAATTGGCTATATAGATTCTTTATTCATTTTCTTCTTTTTCACCTATGGGATTTTGGGGGGCACCTTCTGTAACTAAGTAATGCATATGTTACTTCATTTAATCTTCTCCAACCCTCTGAAGTAAGTAGGAGTCCCATTTTGCAGATGTGAAAACAGGCTCAGAGGCGTTGTCTTGCACAAGATGGAAAGTTATTAGGTTATAGAGTTTTTTTTTTTTTTTTTTTTTGAGACAGAGTCTCACTTTGTTGCCCAGGCTAGAGTGAGTGCCGTGGCGTCAGCTTGGCTCACAGCAACCTCAGACTCCTGAGCTCAAGCGATCCTCCTGCCTCAGCCTCCCGAGTAGCTGGGACTACAGGCATGCGCCACCATGCCCAGCTAATTTTTTGTATATATATATTTTAGCTGTCCATATAATTTCTTTCTATTTTTAGTAAAGATGGGGTCTCGCTCTTGCTCAGGCTGGTCTCGAACTCCTGAGCTCAAACGATCCGCCCACCTCGGCCTCCCAGAGTGCTAGGATTACAGGCGTGAGCCACCGCGCCCGGCCGGTTATAGAGTTTTGATGTATTTCTACAGGCTATGCCCTATGCTGCCTTCCTACATGGAAGTTAGAACTGTGGGCTGTATGTTCTGCCTGCTAAGGTAGGCAAGTCTGGTCATTTTTCTTTCCAAGGTGGGGGAGGTCCTGTCTTAGTTCCATTTCTGTTGCTATAACAGAATACCACAGACTGGGTATAATATAAACAATAGAAGTTTATTCAGCTCACAGTTCTGGAGACTGGGAAGTCCAAGAGAGCATCCGACCAGCATCTAGCAAGCGTCATCCCATGGCAGAATGTAGAAGTGAGCACATATGACAGAGCCACCAGGGTCCAGACTTGGCTTTATAACAACCCACTCTGCTGTTTCTGGAGACAGAGTCTTAGTCACCCTGGGTAGAGTGCCATGGCGTCAGCATAGCTCACAGCAGCCTCAAACTCCTGGGCTCAAGCAATCCTCCTGCCTCAGCCTCCTGAGTAGCTGGGACTACAGGTGCTCACCACCACACCCAGCTAATTTTTTTGTTTGTTTCTATTTTTAGTTGCCCAGCTTATTTTCCTATTTTTTTAGTAGAGACTCACTCTTGCTGATCTCAAACACCTGACCTCAAGTGATCCTCCCAGAGTGCTAGGATTACAGGCGTGAGCCGCCGCACCCAGCCTATAACAACCCACTCTTAAGTAACCCACTCCAGGATAATGACATTAATCCATTCGTGAGGGCTCTGCCCTCGTGACCCAGTCACTTCCTAGTGGGCCCCACCTCCCAACCTTGTTATACCAGGGATTAAGTATTCAACACATGAACTTTTGGGGGACACATTCAAACCATAGCAGGGCCCAAAAGAAATTCTAACCACTGTGGAGATTTTATTTCTGATCTAACTCTCAACCCCCTTGCTCTTCCCGGAAACTAGAAGCTGAGGCCTTGCTCAGCTATTCTATGTATATTCGCCTTAGACCACAGAGCCAGCTGTAGCTCACAGTTCTTTAACCCCTCCCATCCCCATCCTACAGGAAAGAGCCCTGCTCTCAGCCCCAACCCCACTCGTTCACACTCATCCTCCGTGACCCATGGTAGACCGGAGTGACTGTGAAAACAGCTGTGGGCTTGAAAATGCCCCTGCACACAAGCCAGTGAAAGCCTAGAAGCCCTAAATCTTTATGATAATTCATTTTTGTCAAGAGTTTTAATCGCCCTGTAGACAATGCGATTCATTTTAGAAATAGGTAAGAGACTCCCAAAGGAGCCTGAGTCTGGACTGGGGGGTTGGGCCAGGTGTGGGGTTCCCAGAAGACTGCAGGCAGCTGCCCTCGCCACCCCAGCACGAAGCCTCGCTCTGTCCTCAGGGTTAGGGAAATTGGGAAAGCTTCGCTTTCCGTCCTGCCCCTTCCAGATCCTAACCCTGCTCGTAATGTGACTTGAATGCGCTCTGAGCCCTGCGTTGCAAGGGGCTGGCGTCTTAAGCTTTCCTGATTTCTCTGCATTTCTGGGGCTTCTTCTTGCCTCAGAAACAGACGAGGCCAAGAGAGATATTTTTCCCCCTCTTTTCCTTGCCACAGCCCACTGGCAACCCGCTCTGGACCGCGGCCCATCTCTGAACCAGGCATGGCTAACCCACACGCTAATTCATGCTGCCTCCAAAAGAAAATAGAGAAAAGTGAGAGATAAGGGGCCTCATTTAGAGGGAGCTTAAATTTCAGGCGTAGCGATGCCGGCTGGGCTCAATGGAGATTTCCAACAACAGGTGCGATGCAACCTTAGATTGAGGCGGGGAGTGATCCGTGTGTGTGCTGGGGGAGGGGAGAGCGCAAGGCCGCATTCGATATGTCTGCGACTGGAAGAAAAATCTACTCCAATTGCCCTTCTGTTCTTTTAAGAAACAAAAGGGATGAAAGAAACTTTAGGCCAATAAGCTTCCCTTTTATTCTTTCCTTTTCCTCAAATAGATCAGAAAATGATCCCACATTATTAACCACCTTGCCTTCCCCAAAAATATGGAAAAATAAAATAAAAGACACTATTGTCTCCGTGTACTTCCAGAAACTCATGACAATAAGCTCAGTAAGGCTGGCACTCAAGAAACATAATGAATAAGAAAGGTTTTAAAGAACTCTTCTAAATGACAATGAGAAAAAGAGGCGGGAGAGGGCCAGACAGCAATTTGAAGGGCTTTTAAATATGCTATGATTTGGACTTCTGATTCCATCTTTTTCTACAAATGGACAATTAGCTGTAGCCCAGGTTTGCGTAATCAGCAGACAAGCTACACTCTGAGCTGAGTGTTCTCTGTAACCTGGTAAGAAGGCATTTCCCAGGGCACATCCTGGCCAGTGAAACCATAGTATCCCCACACTCTTTACCCCAATTTCTTTGGCATTTCTAAAATAAAGTACAACTTTATCTCTTAAAAAAAAAAATTCTCATGTACTATTTTTAAAACTAGCAACCAGAGTAGACTTGGGCGAAGATTCAGAAAGGAGCAGAAATCGTGCACCTTGCTGTGGTCCTTCACAGCTTCCTCCGTGGCCTGCACCTCCAGGAAGCCTTCCAGGTGGTCTTCTTGGGGGAGCTCCAGGGCCTCTGCTGCAGCTGTGCAGGGTAGAATCCCCCCACCCACCAACACACACACACAGACATACACATTTCTGTGCTGGAGAACAGGGTGAGACAGAGTGTGGAGGGTAACAAGGCACAGGGCCAGTTGCAGGAAGTGGCACATCAGACACGCTTCCTGGAGGGCAAGGAGGACTCAGCCTCCAGCCAGTCTCAGAAGGACTGACCCACGGGAGGAGCATCCAGACTTCCATTTCCCTCTTTCTGGAATGTCTGACTGGCCCATTGTTTCTGAAACTATGCATTGGGGGAATCCTATTCCCTACTGAAACGAAATGATGGCAGTCTTTAACCAATTCAAAGAAAATAAAGTAAGCAGACCAATTTCTTTCCCACCTTATGTTTCCATCCACCCTGTGTTTTATCTTTGTTGCTGCTTCACCTTTTGTAGCACCCCTCCCCCAAAAAACACAAGAAATAAGGGAACATTAACATAAAAACGGCCAGCTGTGCTTGTGAGCATGGTGTGGTGACTCCTTTGTGTGCCTTGCTTTCTCCGAGTTCAGAAGATGACAGCAACAGCAGCAATGACACAGTGTTCTTCTCTAAGGTGCCGCGTAGCTCCCAGGGCTCGGCCACCTGACAGCTTTTGAAAACAACCAGATGCAGATAATCCCCCAAGTCGGCTCTGAGAGTCCAGCAAAGCATTCTGAGCTATTCAGAACCACCAGAGATGTCAACACACTTTGAGAGGGGGCTTATTATAGTATAAATGGCAAGTTTGTAATTCAATAGAATTAATTCAACAGGATAAAAACAACCCACCCTTTAGGAAGCACTTGCGGTGAGATACGCCGGTTTGAGAACCTGGCTGTGATTACTGGTAGCAGCCTGTGTGCCGCTCTCCTTGGGATGGGAAGGTTTGTGAGTCTGAGCCTGGTGTGAGTGGCTACTTGGGCATTTCCCCCACTTACGGCAGGTTTCGGTGCTGGGAAAGGGACCCAAAGTCTAAATGCCGTGAGATCTGATTTTCTCATGGTGACAGCCTGATAATAGAAGATTATGTAACTGATCAAAAATCCAATGCCTACCTTTTTAAAGAAATAGCCTGAAACATTGTATTTCAGTTACCCTGAATGCTGAACTTCAGGATCTCTTTGTCTGCAGTGTATTTAGACTGATTTAATAGACCACATAACAACCAATGCAGGAAATTGCATTAGTTAATGTGATACAGTAGCACATTTTTTTACAAAGTCCTTGCTGCTTCCCTTATTTAACCCATAAAGTCTTAAGATAAAGAAACTGCTTTCATACAGTTATGGCAGTCAGAAGAGCTGCTTTGGAGAGATTTTCACAGGCGTCTTGGAGGAAATTTTAGAAATAGTTGGGCTTATTTCATTGTTTTTGTGATGCTCTAGGATTGTCTGTTTTGCTGTCTCCTGGCGCTTCCTGCAGCAGCACAGACATTCAGCATCAAGGGGCTGCTTGTCCAGCTGCCCGCGCCCCCACCAGATTCTGCTTCCTGGGCCTCCCTGGCAACTTGACCTTGCACCCTGCAAGGCAAACCTGCCTTTAAAAACGTGCGAATTCTAAAGCATATTCCTGGTGATTTTCCTTCCTTCGGGCTTCCCTATCCCACGATTCCCCACAGAATTCTAGCCTCAGAGCTTGGGCTAGAATTCTGGGCAGCTGCGTGCAACTGTGTCACAGCCTCTCCTGACTGTACACGTATTTCCATGTCCACCACACGTCCAAAACCTGTCATTTGTTCCTTTAATCAGCTGTTTTAAAAAGCTAAATTTGCTGGAGGATTTAGAAAGAAGTAGAACTGGTTTTTGTTTTACTTTTTAAGATGACAGCTGATACATATAAAAGATTAAGTGATACATGTGTTATAAAGCATACCTGTGTAATAAACACCCATGAACACACCCCAACTGTCACTTCCCACGCCCCTTCCCAGCCTCCCACCCTGCCCAGAGGTAACCCCCGCCCTCAATTGTGTTTATCATTCTATTTCTCTTTAAAACAGTTTTGCCACATATGTATGTATATTTAAACCAGGTATAGTTTAGTTTTTCTTGTTAAACAGACAAACAGAATGTATCAGCCAATTGAGGTTGCTCTTCTCAAGTAGCCTTTTTGGGAGTTTTATCCACTTACCCATGTAGGCTGCAATTGCTCAGAACCATCTGGGAGCTCTTTGTTTGAAATCTCCTGCAGAGATAGTTTATCAGCTGCTCAAGAAAATCAGTGCTGTCGCTTTACATCATATTGGGTCTGATTCAACAATTTTTCCTATAACTTCTCTATTTTCCCCATCCACTTATTTAAGAGATATTAGTAGGTGTCTTTGGTGGTCCAAGCCCTGTGCTGGGCATCAGCAGCGAAGCCAGGGGAGTCCAGAGTCGGCTCGCACTGGAGCTCAGCCCCGCCCTCCCCTCTCCTGCCCTCCTTTGTCACTTGGCAATAACTGTAGGCCGCAGCCCAGGAGACTCCAGGTCTCGAGCAGGATTTGGTGAACCAAGGGGCCAAGGATCAGTACTGGGTGGGAGCCACAGGGTGGGTTATGGAGGGAGGGACTTCAGCCTCTGTGGGTGCCTACCTGTCTTGGGCCTTTGTGGCCTTTCCCGGATGTTTCTGGTTCTGATTTTGCTGGGCTGCCTTATTCATGCATCCAGACATATTTATCTCATGACCTCCACACCTGCTGAGGAGCCCTGTCATGTGATATGGCTTGAGGACCCCACAATGAAGGGGAAATCGGCCCTGTAAGACCTGAAGTCTGACAACCCAGATTATGATTTTTTTATGTTAGAAGAACTTAAAGTCACACTAGGTTAGTAAGCATGAAATTGATGACATGGATACAACTGCCGGAGTAGCATAAATATGGAACCTCAGAAATATGTATTTATATACATTTTTATTTATATATAATATACATAATAAATATAATGAACATAAATTTATACATATTAATAGTGTGCATATAACCCATGTATTCTAAACCAGCCTCCATCCGACCCCATCCCCAGAATAAGTGACATTCTATGATCCTTTTATAAAGTAAGAATAATGCCCAAACTCTGACCCCCTCATGGTTCTAAAGCATCTCTGTGTGCCTGACATCTGCTCTTCCCAGCCGAGTTGTGCGCTTCCCAAGAGTCGGTTATATTTGTCCTCGAACCTGTTTATGCCAGTTGTACTTGTGTAGAGCAGGAAGGAAAACAGGAGTAACTCCATGACAGACTGGACCTCTTAGGAAAGGCCTAAGTTTTGGTTTCCCCAACGCAGGCCCTCCCCCTCCCCGGAATGCCGCTGGTAACAACTGAGGGCCCTGGCTTGGAAACTGGCCAATTAGGAGCCAAAGCCCCGGCTTGGAAACTGGCCAATCAGGAGCCAAAGCTATCGGCCACTTTTGAGGGAACAAATGAACTAAAAGGGGGGTGGGGGGGTGTGCCCGATACACGTAACCTATCGATAAGTATAAAAGCTTTGTTTCCACCCCAGGGTGCGGTCCGGGCTCGTGGAGAGACCACTGCGCTGGTGCTCTGAGCCTTGGACCCTAGCCTGGGCTAGAAAATAAACTCCTTTGTCTGTTGCAGCCTTGGTGACTCTGCCTATCTGTTCCTGGGACTGAGGGATACTGGTTCTTACACTTGTTACTAAGTTGCAAGATTTAATTAAATGTTTTCACTTACTTATGAAATATGAACTCAAAAAGAAAATTGTTTCAGCGAAAACCTAATTGAATGGTTTTGAAAGACTCAGCAAAGATAAGTCATTTTAAAAATGCTTTTGAATTAGGTGTGAAGGCAAATGTAAAAGATTTAAGAAAAAACACTAACATCTAGAAGAATTCTGCCCCCAGATTGTGCTGCGGGTGTCTTTAACTTCTAGTTCCACTTTAAAGGGACTACGTAGTATGTCAGAAATCCTACATGGTAAATAATGGCCTTTTAAAAAAGAACTCTAACCAGCAGACAATACTCAAAGAAAAGACTTGATCTTTCATCAAAAGATTAGTGAACGAGAGCACATTTATGTTTTAATTTAAAACAAAATTCCATGAGTATGTATATGTATTTATACATACAGGTGGATATGGATGTGTGGATGTATAGGTGGATGAATATAGATACGTGTGTGAGAGAGAGATCGATTTTTCATGATCTCCGTTTTAATGACTTTTCTAATCATTCCGTCCCAAGCACATTTGAAGAGAAGGCTTCTATTGTCATTTATTTACGTCATACCCTAGCCAGGATGCCCTACTGAGGAGCGGTTTTATATAATCAGCATCACTAGAAGATTTCACATGTGACGCCACCTGCTAAGGTTTATTTGGTTTTTATTTTATTTTCTTTTGATTTGCCAAACATGTATGGAGAGCCACGAGAAAAGACCCCATTTTAAAAACAGTCGTTTGAAAAGAGCGAAAAGGCTTGTCAGGCTGGAGGATGGATGAGGGAGGTCCCGACCCACATGGCTGCTCCGGGCCGTGTCACACCCTCAAGCAGACCTTTTCTGTCACTGCCCCAGGGGCCCACAGAGGAGGCCACCTGCTGCTTGGGGTCTGCTAGGAGGCCAGCAGGGGCGCGAAGGAGAAAGGGGGCCTCGTGTTCTCAAACTCCAGGCCAGCAGGAGAATGGGGAGACCAGCCCTGGATCAGATGAGAAAATGGCCTCTTGACCAGACTCAAAGTATATTTTTTGACCCTGGCTTTTCCCAAACATATGTGAGGGGCCTGAGGGGCCTTTAGAACCATGGGGAGAATAATATCAGTAAATAGGGAGGCGTTTCAAATCCTACTCTAGCCATGCCCTCCTGCTCCCCTGCACCCTGCCACACAGGTGACATGCTTTATGCCTGACCTGTGTGTGTGTGTGTGTGTGTGTGTGTGTGTGTCTCAAAGGCCTCTTATAAAGGCTACTTCAGCTCCAGTTCAGACTGAGGCTCCCTGCTGATGCAAGATGCTTTATTTTCCTGAATACCTAAGGAATAAAACCAAAGTTGTGGAAACCAGGTTCTTGTGAAAGGTCCCCAAGCGCCGGCCGGCTCCCAGCCTACCCCTGAGAGCCGGGCGGGAGAGCGGCGCTGGGGTTGGGAGCGCTGCTTCGTTTGCGCCGTCCCGGGGGATTGGGAGGCTGTGCAGTTTTCTCTCCATTTTAGCTTTGTTGGGGCTGGGAACCTGGTCTCCGCAGTGGACAGAGCCGTGGAAACCATCTCCTCCCTCCGCTGAAGTGAAGGGACTTCAGTAAGCGGAGAAGGGTGAGCGGGAACGGAGGGCGGGAGGTGCAGACACAGGAGCCCTATTTTGTTGCTCTGAGGAGTAACCGGACCCCTGCCCAGGAGATCCCAAGCCGTCCTGAGAAAGAAACTGCAGGGGCGTGAGTCATCCCCCCATTCTGGAAGAACAGAGGGTGCCCTAGGGGATGGGGGGCCTCCCTTATCAAGCAGTAGACAGCTGAACTGTATAGACTGTGCTTGGCCAAAGGCTAGGATCCGCTTCTGGTTTATTATCTATTTAACTAAGTAGATTAAATGAGAATGGCCTGGAATCCTACACTTAGAATTCCCTTACAAAAGGCCGTGATCTCACAGGCTGGCTTAATGGAACAGGCTGTCAGGGGCGTCATAGAAGTAACCGAATACAGCACCCTACGGAGCAGAGATTCAGAGGAGGCTGTGCGGCCAGGCCCAGATGCCTCACACCTTGTGTGGCCAAAAAGGAAGGGTCTAGGGTCCGGCTGCAAACCACACTGTTAGCATCGAACCCAGGGACAGGCCCAGGGCTTCCCAAGAAGAGTGGCATTTGCAACTCCCTCCATTTTAAAAGCATATCCTCAGTTTAAAGCTGAATTAATTGACATGTGTGGGCTTAGCACATAGGAAAGACAGCAGAATGTCATGTTTAACAGGACCGACTTTGGAGTGAGACTGCAAGGGTTTGAATCTTAGCTTTACTGTTTACTAGTGGAGCACACTTGTGTTACTTAACTTCTCTAGGCCTCAGTTTCCCCATCTGTAAAAGGGCATGATACTAGTCCCTACCACACTGGGTTTCTGTGAACATTAAATGAGGTAATATGTATAAACTTCTTAGCATAGTTCCTGGCATAGAGTGAGGTTTCAGAGATTATTGGTATTGCTGTTATCACAGAAAATATTAGTACTTCATCCCACTTAACAGCCTTTGTACCCACCTTCCCTCTTATCCGGTACTTGCAGCATATGTTTGGCATGAGCTGCATTCGCAGATGACACTTGGAATGGTGGGAGGCAGTTTGCACGGAGGAGCTCAGGTTTGCGATCAGAGGGACATTTTGAACCCTGGCTCTGCCAGGGATAGTGACGTGATCTTGCACAAGTCATTTATCCTCTCTAATCTGTATTTCTAAAGGGACTATGTGTGTAACTTTCATTATAGGGTTTGTGTAAATAAATATAAATCCCTCTTTTGGTGATGATTGATATGATTATGAAAAAAATGCTTAAAAACTGATAAGCATGAAATGTCCAGAATAGAGAAATTAGTTATAGAGACAGAACGCAAATTAGTGGTTGCCAGGGGTAAGGGGGAGGGAAAATTGGGAGTGACTGCTAACGGGGATGGGGTTTCTTGCTGGAGTGATAAAAGTGTGCTAATATTGATTGTGGTGGTGATGGTTATGCAATTCTGTGAATAAGCTAAACGCTGTTGAGCTGCGAACACTTTGAATGGGTGAACTGTGTGATATGTGAATCGTATCTCAATGAAGCTATTACAAAAAAAAAAAAAGCATGTGTTCTGCATCCAGGCTGCCTCTATGCAAATCTCTGTGAAAGCTCTGGTGCCCTGAGACAAGGATTTGAGTACAGTACAGTACAGCATTTGGAAAGATATCCCAGAGCAGTCAGGAAGTAGGGGGGTGACATGGGGGAGGAAGGGAAGCCAGTCACGGGGACATTAGTGAGTGGCTCTGTGGGCAGCTGGGCTCCATCCTGCTGGAGCTTCTCAGCAAGGCTGTGGGGACCACAACTCAGAATGGCCCCCCAGGGAAGAGAAAGTATGGCTGTGCCCATGAGTGCTGACTCCCCCGAACTCCCAGCCTGCCCCATACTCAGGCCAAACGTGCTCCTACAAGCAGAGAAAGCCCTCAGACAAGAAGAGACAGAGACAGAGAGACAATGGGAGAGAGACAGAGACAGGCAGACAAGACATGCAGGTACTTGAGGTAGGAAGTAGTCAGAGTACGCGGAAACTGTGTCCCCAGGTGACTGAGTGGACATGGGCAGGGCCTTGGCAGTGCCTGCGGACAGGAGTGTCACTGAACCTGCACCTCCTTAAAATGGGGGAAATAATAGCTCCTGCCCCATAAGGGTGATGTGAAAATTAATAAGTTGACGTATCTAACGTATTGAAGTGAGTCAAGAAGACACATTTTAAATCTTTCTTTTTTTTTTAACTTCTAACTTATCCATGATTGTTTCTCTTCTGAATGAGCTTCTAACAAAACAGAGAACAAGTCTATTATAAGTTTCAAAAAGAAATAGAATGTTACGGAGAAGGGTCATCTTGTTAGGTCCCTTGTGTTCTGTCGGCTTTGATCGGCTGCCTTCTGGAATGTGCCATATGCTTTGTTGGCACATTGGACAGATGCCCATCCTCGCAAGTTCTGTTATTGCAGAAACTCTACAATGTTTCTCATTCCTGCTGTCGTTCTACTTTATGGAAATTGTTGGTGGGACTCAAGCACGGGAGTTTGATCATAACACGCACTCGTATTTTCCTTTGTGTCTCTATATATTTTCCCAAAGCTGTGTTCCGAGAAGCACAGGCCCTGAGGAGGAGCTTTCTTTCTGTGGAACTTCTGCAGTCTAGGGGTTGAAGCCAGGGGCTGCAGTCCCAGGCAATTTTGAGTTCTTCTTCTGTCAAAGCCATTTATGCTCAATATGTTTCATTGCTCTTAGATGACTGCAACAGCCCAGCTGGTGAACAGCCAGGGAAAAACTGTGTTTAAAAAAAAAAAAATCCCAACTGCATTACATTGAACTCAAGCTGTCAGGATGAAAACTTAATTTAAAGAGTTGCTCACCCAAGAAAATATCTCTGGATTCTTTCAGGCTGTGACTCTGCAATTAACCTGACATTTCACAAATCCAAAATTGCCACGGATGAACTCTTTACTTCACTTCGGGATATTGCCGGAGCTCGGAATCTCATGAAGCAGTTTAAGTCTGTGTACGTCCCCGGAAACCATACCCACCAGGCAAGTGCGTGAGTTTTAAAGTCACCTTCTAGTCTGTTGTGCTTTTAGGATTCCGGGACCACAACTATAAGAAAAGTTTCAGTTTTGTCCTCTCTGGAACGAAGGGTTGGTTCTAGATGAGCTCCACGTTCCCTTTGAGATCAGAGTTGTGGGTTCTACTGAACCGGAAGCCTCTCGATTCATGTGTACCCCAGGCTTGATGCAGTGGGACAGGCGCCGGACTGGAGCCAGTTCTGTAACTGTGGGTCTGCCACACACTCTTCCTGGGCAAGTCCCTTGTCCTCTCTGGGCCCCAGTAACTGCAGGTACCAAGTGAGGGGCCGGCCTTAGGTGATTCCCAAGTTTTTGGGCATAAGCCATCTTTAATCACCTTAAACAATTAGAATACTGAAAGTACCTAACAATACTATAACAAGGGAAAAAGTTTGTGACAAGAAAAACCATTTGTTATTTAAAATTCCCCCACTGCTTTCTAAGGAGGGTAGAAAAACCTAAGAAGGACATTTTGACCATTGAATGGAAAGATGGTATAAGAATTGAAGATTAAAGGGATAATTCCTCTGTGGAAACTCAGAGAGGAAGAATGCATAGAAAGACCCAAAGAGAACCTTAAGGAGAAAGAGCCGTCAAGGCTGGGAGTCCCTGCCGGACAAGGCAGGGGACAGAGCTAAGGTTCCTGGTGGCCAACGATGAGCTTTCAGGGAACAACCGATGTTTCTGATGGAAAACATCACTGGGTTTGGTTGTGGGGAATCTTCTCCCCAACTCCCCATGAGATCTTGGGTGAAATCTACTCTGTTTGCTAAGGCTCTTTGGAGAGCGGCATGTGCTGTTGGTAGGGACCGTGGCACACTGAGTAGTTCCGCTTCAGGATGCAGGCTTTTAAAGCAGAGGGACAAGAGTTAAAGGTACCACCACAGCCTAGAGAAATCCCTACTCTTCCTCCAGTGTACAGTATTCATGTAGCAGCTGATACTTGCTGAACATTTCTACATTTTGTTTTTCCTTTGATTCCCACAACAAGCTAAGCCAGGGAGGTATATGATCCCAAGATCCAGGAAGGCCAAGTGACGTGCCACAGACACACAGATGGCCGGGGGTAGATGCCAAGTCTTTACTGCCAACCTAAAACCTCCTCTTCCACTATATTGTGGTTCTCATAGAGGTTCTAGAAGCATTGATTGATGGTGTTGACGGTCCTCTGAAATCACCCACCAAGATACTAAAGACTTTAGAAACTGGTACTCAACTTAGAAACATGAAGACCCCCATCCTTTTTCGAAGATCTGAGAACACCCCCCACCACCACAAAATACAGATAAATCACTCAGATAATTAATCATATGTAGTTTTGCCATTTAAAAAAGTCAGCAATCTTGAATACTATGGTAGGGACTGGTTCCAAAAGACATGCTAGAACTGGTGATATATGCTGAAATTTAGGCCAAAGAATGTCAAGAGGCAAGTGGCTGCTATAGCTGGCGAAAAGAAAATAAACCACAAAATTAATGGAATCTTTTCCATTTTATGACTATCGTGGTGACTGGTTTGGCCAACTTCACATAAACATGTCAGCTATAAGCCCTGAGCGTGATAAGGACAATGATAAGTTTCCTAGACCTTATCTCCTTACTGCCAACACTGTCATTTCTCTGGGCCTCAGAACCCTGTCCTGTCGCCATGGCCTTTGGAGAATGAACTTTCCCCTGACTGCATATATCCTGCCTTCTAGTGGGCCGATAACATCAACACACTCACCCAAACTCCTAAGTGTCAGAGGGAGGGAAGCGGGCAGGGGTGGATGCTGCGTGTTTGCTGGGAGTATTAAAGAAATGATGCTGCAGACATGCGGGGAAGTCCTGTGCACCTGTCCCAGTGAATGCACTAGATCTAGGTACGCTGGGCAGGGGCTATATGTGGACCCTTGTCCAGGGTCTGCTTCTTGGAGAACTCAAACTAAAGCAGAGGTTCATGATTGATTGGGTGGGGCAAAAACATGTTATAGATCATTCTGTAGAGCATGATCCTATTTTTGTAAAAATAGAACAAAATTTTTAAAATTATCTGAAGTATATATTATATATTTAACAAGTCTTTAAAACTTTAGGAGAATTTGATAATGGTTACCTTGTGGGGGATAGGAAGGTTGGACGGGCACAGAGGAGCACTGACTCCTTGCTCTGTATTCACAGATACAGAGCACAACTTTCGATGGGATTATGAGTGTGTCAGTCGTCTTGTGTTGCTATACAGCAATGCCCGAGGCTGGGTAATTTATGAAGGAAAGAGGTTTATTTGGCTCACGGTTCTGCAGGCTGTACAGGAAGCGCGGCCCCGGCATCTGCTTCTGGTGAGGGATTCAGGGAGCTTCCAGTCAAGGCGGAAGGTGAAGGGGAGCAGGTGTGTCGCATGGCGCGAGCAGGAGCAAGAGACGGAGCAAGAGACGGAGCAGGCGGTGCCAGGCTCTTTTCAACAACCAGCTCTCGCGTGAACCAATGAAGTGAGGACTCATTCTCGCAGGGAGGGCACCAGGCCATTTGTGAGGGATCTGCCCCCACCCAAACACCTCCCGCCTCCAACACTGGGGATCAAATGTCAACATGAGATTCGGAGGGGACATATACCCAAACTATATCATTGGGTAATTTTTACCTATTAGGATTTTTCAATATTTTTTCAAATTTAAAGAGTTTTCCAATTACAGGTATGAGCCCTGTAAGAACAAGGATTTTGATCTATTTTGTTCCCTGCCATATCCTCAGTGTCTAGAATGGCATCTTGCGCATAGTGGGTGAGTGCTTAGTGATATCTGTTAAGTGCATTTTAAGTATAATACGTATATCTTTATTATAGATCAGAGGATTTATTGGAACACAAAGTATGCATAAACAGGAAAGTGCAAGTGTCCAGACTGGAGTCAGAGTCCAGCTGCGTGTCTGGTTTTGAAAAGGATCCTTGGCTGGACAATTTTCTGTCCATCTCTTCTCCCAATTTGGTCCCCAGCCCCATGGCTCCAGAAGAAATATGTGCTTTCTCTCTAACCCCATGACGTCTCCAGACAGAACCTAGTTGAGATGTCCTGGGCTCCCTGGGGCACCGGGGAATGCCCCAGACCTGGCCCGGGCCTGGGTTCCCTCCAGGTCTGACCTGTGCCGCACATCTCTCTGCCCTGGGTCTCGAGCCCCTGCCAGCCCCGGCCTGCCTCCCAGAGCCCTCCCCCCTGCTCTGACGCACACCCGCGGCTCTCAGAGCCACTGCTGCTTCCCTGCTAGCACCAGAATTGCTTCTTATTTAATTGTTGTCCATTACTCCTTTAGGAAAATGTGTTAGTCACAATTCAGATGCAGAAAGCAGACACCATTCCAGTCATTTTAAGGAGACTATGATTCAATACAAGGAATTAAGTACACATCAATCTCTGGGCCAGGTGCAGTGGCTCATGCCTGTAATCCCAGCACTTTGGGAAGCAAAGGTGGGAGGATCATTTGAGGCCAGGAGCTCAAGAACTGCCTAAGCAACATAGCGAGACACAATCTCTACAAAAAAATAGAAAAATTAGCCAGTTGAGGTGGTGCCTGTAGTCTCAGCTACTTGGGAGGCTGAGGCAGGAGGATCACTTGAGCCTGAGAGTTTGAGGTTGCTGTGAGCTATGATCACACCACTGCACTCCAGCCCAGACAAAACAGTGAGACCCCGTCTGAAAAAAAAAAAAAGAACAAAAGAAAGCAATCTCTGGAAGAGTTAGAGGAGTGGGGTCTATATTGGATCTCTAGAAATGAGTCCCAGAACATTGCCAAAGACCTGGCCCTCCAGGGGAGCCAGGACCTGGGGTCAGTAGGAATCAGGAGGTGGCCACTGAAGCTCTGGATGTGAAGAACATACCACCAAAGCCAGAGCCAGCACCTGTGCTGGGTCACCATGGTGTCTGCAGGGGCTCGCTCAGTCCTCATGGGTGGGTGGACGGCTGGATCCTGGACTGTGGATCTTATTCAGAGTAGCATTTCTAATTCTTAGTGAAAGTTGGCTTAGCACAAAAGTTAACAGAACAGATTTTAGAGCCAGAGCATCTGGGTTCACAACCCAGCTGTGTCTCCTCCTAACTGTGTGACCTCAGACAAGTTACTTCACCTCTCTATGCCTAGTTTCTCCTCCGTAAGAAGGAGCTAATCGGCCAGGCATGGTGGCTCATACCTGTAATCACAGCTACTCTGGAGGCTGAGGCAGGAGGATCACTTAAGCCCAGGAGTTCGAGGCTGCAGGGAGCTATGATCAGGCCCCTGCACTCCAGCCTGGGTGACAGAGTCAGACTCTGTCTCTTTAAAAAAACAAAAGAGGAAGAACAAGGAGGAGTTCCTAACAGCAGCTCTGTAGTGGTTTGGCCAGTTAATGCATATAAAACTCCCAGACCAGCATCTGCCACAGAGCACTGTGTATGTTGGGATGTGCCATCACAGCCGTGGTAATAGCAAAGGACAAAGGAGGCCTTCTCTTTGTCCTCTTTGCAGCATTTTATCTTTTCCTTTGTTAGGATGTGGATTACGCAGAAAGACTGTCTTTCCTTCTTTTTTTTTTTTTTTTTTTTTAAGACTAGTCAAGTGCAGTAGAGAGAAGGGGGGAAAGAGGAGAGCAAGGAGTTCGATAAGGGTGTCTTTCTAAAGCCCAGCATCCTGCTAGCTGCCGTGTGTGGTGAGAGGTTTATCGCTGGCACTGTGTGTTGGAAAGGTTGTATGTCTGGGTCGACTCTGCTCGCTGGAAACCTAAGCCCCCTCCGCGCCTGTGCAAGTCTTACCCGTCCGTTCCTCACTGCACGTGTCCCAGTTTAACTGGGAGGCTTCACCTCCCACCGAGTGCCGGGCTGCGGCCCCAGGAGAACATCAGGCAGATGTCTCAGGGCAGGAGCTTATGGGGCCTTTCAGACGAAACGCCGTGTGGCTCTTGCGTGACTTGCTTTGGCATAAGTCTCAAAGAGCAGCGCTGTGCCGGGGAAAACGTTCCACAGATGTGTCTGTGCGTGGTGCCTCTGGCGTGCTGAACAAGAGCACTCAGAGCCAGCCGTGCCCAAGGAGACCTGATTCATCTCGTGCCCAGTGAAATATGGCTCCCTGAGCCGTCTGTGGGCCTGGTTTCTTTGCCCAGCAATCCCCAGCCCTGGGCACCAGTTGTTCTTTTCCCAGTGCTAAGCTCTTTTCCTCCTCCTGACTGTACCCACCTCACTCCAGGCCTGCTAGAGTCCTTTTGCAAGGAATCAGTGTGGGCCAGGACTAAACCGAGGGCCGGGATGCTTGGCTCTGTCCTGTAGCCTGCTTCTAATTGGCTGCATGAACGCGAGCTAGTTCCTCAGTATCTTTGGGCTTTGGTTTTCTTCATATGGAAGTTGAAGGGACTACACTCAAATTTTTGAAAAATAATCTGCTTCTGGATTGAAGGATGGATGGATGAGTAGATAGATAAGTGAACCATTTTTTAATCTGTAAACAAACTATTTCCTTTAAGGAGATGAAAGGAGAAAAAAAAATCAGTCATAGCATAACAAAAAACAAAAATAAACAAGCCATGGATTTAGTGAAGGCCATGAACAGTTTTGAACAGCTGTTTTTTCGTGCACTCTTGGAAATGAAATGATGACTCTCTCAGCAAGCCTAGTTTGCCGGAAAAGTTGGTTGTTCAGAGTCAATTTTGCAGGAAAGGGAGAAGCGAGCATCTTACCCAGCAGGAGTGAGAGTCCCTGGCCACCCAACCGGCAAAGACAAGGCCAGCAGCCCAAACTGATGGGACGTGACTGTGGCGACAATTCAGGTTTCCTTGGAAACTGACATCCTAGGCCATCTTTAAGGTGCACCAGATTCAAGATGTTGTCGTTAGACCAGTTTCTCGGAATTGTCTCTGGCTTATGCGTAATGTCAGAAACTGCTCAATACTTTTCATCAAGAATTAGAGTTCAGGTCAATAAAGGGTCTTTCAGACTCAACCACACCTTATCTCCACCACAAAAGAGTGACCAGAGACATTGACACAAGGATTTTATTTATCATATTTTAAGTGTGGTATTTTTTTTTTTTAAAGCGCAGTTTGTTCTGAAAGAGATACTAGCCATTTAAAGAGGGGGAAAAAAGAGAGAGTTTTTAATATGGAAGATTCATTTTTTGAAGCTTCAGCTATTTCACATGTAACAGCCATGAAGGGGTCTCTTTCAGCTCTACCAAACCTTCAAGCCAGCCTCATGAGACCCCCCAAGCGGCAACATTGTGACCTTCCTTGGTAAAAACAAAAAATATTTAAAAGTGTATGGTACAATTAATTGCATTGGTATAAAATAATATTGCATATCAAAACATTACTTTGACCTAAAAGTTCATTTTTTTCTAATTA
Source organism: Eulemur rufifrons (assembly GCF_041146395.1). Taxonomy (NCBI): domain Eukaryota; kingdom Metazoa; phylum Chordata; class Mammalia; order Primates; family Lemuridae; genus Eulemur; species Eulemur rufifrons. The sequence continues at coordinate 32,857,847 of NC_091006.1, forward strand.
ACAACAACAAAAAAAAATTAATGCATTTTCATAGGGCCCTAAAAGTAGTGTGGGCCCAAGGCACTGTGAGTTTTGTGCCTAACAGATAAGTCAGCGCTGTGGTCATAGCCCTCACTTAAGTCTGCCCAAGACAGGAACACAGCTCACCATCAGCGGAACATCAGGTATTTTTCTTCCCTGGAGTAGTCCTTGTGACCATCCTCGAAGCATGAAGCAGTCCACACAGCTACAGAGGAGCTATTTGGATTGGTTCCCAGGGAGCAGATCAGGAGAGAGAGAATTAGATTCATATCAGGTGGGTGCAGGAGTCTCCTGGATTAAAAGCCTCATATCCTATAGGAGCTAATTTCTCTGTAACAGCTCCAGAGGCCTAACTGCCAGCATTCCTCCAAGGGACATGCCCGATTATTATCCAAGAGTCATCATACTCAGAGAAGCCCAGAGCTCTGACCTTCTATCAAATATTTATAGATCTCCCAGTTTAACGCAACTTACCAACCACGGGTCATTTTTGTCATCAGCAATCTTGCCTGGCTGCATAGTTTAACATTCTTCCTTTATCAGGTTTCCAGGGAAACAGAGCTAGAAAGTTAACCAGAGGTCAAATTCTTATGGAGAAGGGAAAAAGGATTTAGTAATCCTTTGTCCAAAGCATACAGCTTGCCAGTTGTTAAGGAAATAATTACATTAATGCTTCAATCCAGACCTAGCAGTGTGTCTATAGCAGAGACCGCGCTATGTGTTCCCCAAACTCCACTTCCTTTTCTTCCAGGACACACGGTCCATATTTTCCAGATTCCCTTGCAGGTAAATGTGGATGACTAATTCTGGCCGATGAGCTGTGGTAGAAGTGATACATATCACTTTCAGGCTGGGCCTATAAATCTCTGGAAATTCTCCAAACGCGCTCTCTTTCCTCTTCTTCTGAGAAGATGCAGAGTCTTCAGTGTAGGATTCTAATGCCCTAGGACATGGCGGAGCCACTAAATGGCAGGAACCTGGGTCTCTGAATGACTGTTTATGGCCTAGATCCCCTACTGCCAACCCAAACTGGGTATGGACACGCACGAAATAAATGACCAGCAAGAAAAGGAAAGCACAGACTTGTCTGAGTTTTTAATTCCTCTCCCAACCCCCCAAAAATGTGAACGGGCAGAGAGTGTTTGATTAGGAAAGAAGCCACTTACAAAGCAGTTCATTCAAGTGAAATTTCAGTGACACCATTTGAGGCACAAAATGATCCAAACTGAGTGGCCGAGAGGAAGGAGCCAAAGGTTCTTATCATTAAAACCCTAAGTGGAAAAAATTTTTGTTAAGAAAAGCAAAAGACACATACTGCTTTACACCTGAGAAAGGTTTCCCAACTTGTGCTCTCTAAATAACAACAACGTTATTTAGTTGTTTTGTACTTAGTTTTTATAATAGAGAATTTAGAGGGTTTTTTTCCTGTGCACTATTTAAGTGGGAAAACCTATCAACTTCTCTTAAAACTAATAATATATCATTTACTATGCTTTTGGTCGCAAGTAAAAACAGAAAAAGAAAACAGCTCTAAGTGGCATGAATAAGAAAGGTGATTTGCTGGATCCTCTGTGACTTTAAAGTCCCCAGGAGAGACAGCTGCAAGTGGGGACAGGCATGGCCTGCGATGGTGGCAGGAAGAGCAGCTAAGCCGGTTCTTGCTGGCTCTTCCAGTCTCCCTCGAGTGCCCCCTGTTGACAGAGTCTAACAGAGCGGCTGGCAAAGCCCCCGTGTGGGGTGCAGGCTCGGCCCAGCCTCCAGACCTGAGCCTCGAATGGAGAGTTCGGAGCGAGAGACAGTAATAGCTTAACAACTATCACAGTTCCATAGAAAATGCTATTTCAAAATTGTTGTCATATGAAAAGATAATCGGAGAGAACATAGCCAAAAAATTTAAGAAATGAGTATTATAAAGATATGTCAGGCAATTAATTAGTAAAAACATTTAAGTTATTTTTCTGGATTATGTGATTTGCTTACTGTTACTTTTCTGTAGTTTAAATTGTGATTTCTTTTCTCATTCTAAATAAAATAAAAAAGATCTCCAACCTCCCCCAATAACACAGAGCCCTAAGAATGAAGGTGTCCAGGGAACGGCACTTCCAAACCTCTGCTCACCCCCACACAGGGGAGCCAGGTCAGCAGGCGTTTTCTTCCGGGTGCCTCGTTCCCCAAAGCTTACCCCAAGTGGAGTAAGGGAGATCCTAGTGTCCCTGCCCTCCCTGACTCCCCTAAACCTCCTTCTGTCCCCTCCCATCCCCCTCTACACTGGGGCCTCTGGAGCCCAGAGAACGTGTCACGCTGGGGACACTGTGCCTGGCACAGAGGAGACGCAGAGCACGTTTTAGCTCGATTACAGAACCACCCTTGTGCTGTGTCTGAGCTCCTTGCAGAACCACTCTGCTTCCCTCTTACACAGGGTGTATTCAGTGGAGTGCAACGACCTTTTTTATTTTCTGTAGGTTGAGGGCTATATCTTCTCCTCTCTTAAATATGACGGCCCGTCTGTTTCTATGACAGCCTCTGTGATTCTGCTTAAAGTTATGTTATGTGACCAGTTTGGTATATAGGCTGATAGAACAAACAACTGTAAGCTCTCGGAAGGAAGGAATGACCTTTCAGTGTTTATATTCCCTTCGTGCTTTGCATCAGAATTTCAATCCGTTTTTCAGTAGCAGAGATCTGAAAGATAGTGGCTTAAACATACGAGGCTGTATGTTGTCAGATAGGGAGGTCCTGACTTCTCCTGTCCGTATTATGGTTATAGCGTCTCCACCAACCAGGGTCCCGCCAGCTCTCTGCTCCACCCTCTCTACGGAATGGCCCTGCCTTCCAACGTGGCTGCTGGAGCTCCAGCCACCACTTCCACATTCCAGGGAGCAGAACAGAGAAATGGGAGGAGAGTATACCCTTCCATTTGAGTAATAAAAAGGAGAGTTCTGAAAGTCCCACTTTACCCTTCTACTTGCATCTCGTTGCCCAGACTTTAGTTATGTGCTTACACCCAGCTGCAAGGAAGGCTGGAGAATGTGGTCTTTCAGCCAATTGATAACATGCCTGGCTGAAAACTGGGATCTGCTACTAAGGAAGAGCCAATTAATATTTGATGATAATGCTGGTCAGGTAGCAGAGTACTGGCCAAACGCCTTCTCCTCGGGGAGAAGCTTTGAAGAGATTAAAGTTTAAAAGAATAAATGTCCAGAAAGGCTAAGATGATAAAAGAGCTCTCAAGACAATTTACTCAGAGAAGAGTATTTTTAGAATTCAGAGGCCACTCCATGGCCTTTTTCTTTTTAACATTTAAAATAATATTTACGGAATTATTTTATGAGTCCAGAAGTAGACCTGTTAATTTTGGAAAATTTGGAAAAAAGAAAAGAAATGTGTCCTACTCCCTGAACCTGGAAATAACCCTAATTAACATTTCGGTGTGCTTTACCCCATTTTCTTCCATGCATAAATAATTAATTTTTAACAAATGAAAAGTGATCTTTCTTGCTGTTTGTAGTGGTGTTTTAAACTGTGCTTTTATAAAAAGGAATGCAGTGAACAGTTTTCCTCTTACTTTTGTCTCTGGTCTGAGCTCGCACCCCGTGTTCGCTGCTGATGGTAGTTGCTGTGTATTTCACCAATTACACGCTTGCATAGTCCCCCTGCCACTTTTTACAGAAGTGCCAGCCCACCACACGTGTGTCCCTCACCTTGCTTTTTCACTCCCACGCTATTCTGCACCTTGTTTTCCGCCATGCAAGCACACAGCCTCCCTCTTTCATGGCGCTCCTGCTCCCTGCGGATGTAGCCCATTTATCAAACACTCTTCTGGCGGGCACTTGAGTGGTTTCTAATCTTTTGTTATTACAGACAATAAACAGCCTTGTATGGATCTCATTTGCATACATGCGTATATCCAAGGAATGAATTACTGGAAGCAGGATTGCTGGGTCAAGTGCATTTATAGTTTTGAGAGGTATGGCCAAATTGCTCTCTACGTTGACCAACTCTCCACCAGCAATGTATGAGAGGGCCTGTTACCCCGTGGCCTCATCAAAAGACTCTATTTTCAAACTTTTGGAGTTTTCCTAGTCTGATACATTAAAAAAAATAAATAATCTATCTTGGCATAGCTTTAATTTGAATTTCTCTTATTATGAGCAAGGTTGATCCATAGCTTTAAAAACATTCCTGTCTTATCAGTGTTTCTGTCCGTTGCTTTGCCTTTCGTGACCATTTAACCATGAGATCTCTGGGCACACAATGGTGTGTTTGACTAATAAACATAAATGGGGTGGAATCCCCAACGAAAGCTAGCAGCTGTTTTCCCTACATTTATCCCTGAGGAAGATACCAGCTATACTCCTGCTGAATGGTTATGATTTTGATGGTCACACCTTGCTTTATTTCTAAGATATTTTAAGTTAGAAAATTGGAGCAAAGGAAAAATTAAAGAGTGACTGTAAGAAAGGCAAGCTGAAGCCAGGGATGAGGACAGTATACTAATATCCTTGACAGTTGCTACCAGCAAGTCACATCTTTGGTCAATCAAAGAGAGAAACAGGGTTCCAGACAGACTACGCCTCCACAGTGCCTGGGTAGAGCCTGGCTTTTCTGAGGCTTTAACAGAGCAGAGAGTGATGGAGGGGAGACATTCCTGCTTCCCTGGCCCTTCGTGCGCCAGACTCAATGCCAGGTGTCACTGCAGCAGATGCGGCAGCCACAGGACGGGGAGGAAGGTCGTCCAGCTAATGGGGAAAAAAGGCAGAGGAAGAACTGAGTAGCAAGAACTAAGGAGGGAGGTGGGGAGAGACAGCTCAGAAAGTGCAGTGGGCGATAAGGCAGCGGCCTCGGCATCTAACACCATTTATCAAACTACAGGAGTTGTTGCAAACTGACATCACCCTAGTTCTACTGAAATTCTTACATTGCCATGTAGCCTGCTTGCTGCCCGACCTCGGTCAATTCCTCTTTGTCATCCTAGCCGCTTTTACCCGCCAAGTCATACCTGGGGATTGGGCTCTGGAGCAGGAGGGATTGCTTTAAGCGTGGATGCTGACAGCAGCAAGCTGTAAGCAAACATTCGCGTTCCTTGCATCGGGGAGCATAATTCTAAGAATGTTTAGGAAAAACTAGAGACCATCTTCATGTCTGTATCAAACGACAGTGCTTCGCTTTCATGCATAAAATCGTCACTTTAAATCTAGATTGCAAAGTTAGTCATAATACAGTTGTGGCTCTGGGAGGAGATATTTGCTTGTAAAAGGGAGGATGAGAAGCAGAAAAAAGTGCTACAGCACTGGGGTGAAAGTTTATCAAAAAGCCCAATGTTGTTATTTTGTCTTTTCTCTCTCTCACACACACACACACACACACACACACTCACACAGAGCCATTGCTCAGCACCAAAACAAAATTGCTTTGCTTCCTTTGGTGCAGATAAAGCTGTCCTCTCTCCAGACAAAGCAAACAAACCCTTTTACTTACAACACAATATTTTGTCTTAACAGGCATCCTACAAGCCACTGCTGAAGCAGATTGTGGAGGAAATATTTAATCCCGAGAGGCCAGATCCTGTCGATATTGAACACATGTCTTCAGGCCTCACTGATCTCCTTAAAACTGGATTCAGCATGTTCATGAAGGTAAAGTAACCATGAAGAGGTAATCCTGAGCGTAAGAACGTTCTCTTTGCTAGGCACGAAAATGCCGCACCCTGTCAACCTGGCCCGCACCATGCAGATAACAGTCAGTATTTTGGCTCTTCTAAAATTGGGGCAATTTGTATTTACCTTTGGGTGATAAGCAGCCTGACTAGCTTCAGACAGCTTCTTCTGACCTGAGCACTGTAATCTTTTCTGCTTGGGTGGAGGACACCAGCCCTCCAGGATAGCACGACTGAAAACTTCCCCTATGGCCCGTGTTTTCACTTAACATGAATCCATATACTCCCAACCGGTCTTAGTGATAGATAGTCGTTTGCTCTTAATTCTAGAACTTACTATGTAGGATGATGAGCAACTCTGCTCAGTCCTATGACTACCATCGCCCCAAAACTCACTTGGAAATGACTTTGGGTTTAGACCAGCTGACTCCTAGGTGACAAGTGCTAGAATTTCTCTGGCTCATATCTGGGCTGGGTCAAAATGACCAAACAGCCCCTTGAAGTAGGGATGAAAGGAGGGAAAAATACACAAATGGGATCTATTTTTAACACACTGTAGAGTTTCTAAATTTGAAAGGATCTAAATAAGATTACAGGCTGACCTCTCAGTCTATGTCAGGATTTCAGTTGTAATAACTCTTGGAAATAACAGAATGTTTTACCAGCTTCAAAGCATCTTTGAAATCATGAATTAATCTGCCTGGGAGATCTGGCCTTTCAGAATTCAATAAATGCATATTCCAGGAAAACTCGTCCGCTCCAAAAGCCAGAGGACAGACGCCAGACAGTCAGACTCGAAACCGAGTGAACGGGCTGGACGGACACTCAGGGTCTCCTTCCCGCTGGTCTCAATTATCGCCGGCTTCTGTTGCAATGCCTGGCTGGCGCTTTTCCCTGCTACTTTTTTTCAATAAAGCAATGCAGATCAGCTTCCTCCAAGTGTCCAAGGGCCTGTGTTGAGCACGAATCCAGATTTGCCGGTGGCTCCCGTCCTGAGTAGCCCTTCGTGGTGGCTAGTTGGTACAGAAACTTCCAGACTATACATGGTGTCCAAGCTTTTCCACTTGCACTTTCTCGAGGAAGCTTCATTCCCAAGCTTGAACTTAGCCCTGAAGAGAGACTAACATAGCAAGTGTGGACTTCCAGGTCCTGGTCAGGAAGGTCTGAGGATGGCCCGGTCACCCACGGGTCCTTTGCCATTTGTGGTGGCATTAGGCCCTGCACGAGGGGGTCTGGCCGGGGGAGCAAATGAAAGCTCGACCCCCCTGCACTAGAAGAGGCGCAGTGCCGGGGAGAGGAGGCCCCGACTCTGCTCTTTATCCAAAGGTGTTCCAGAAAAACAACTGATATCTTAGCAGAAGGTTCCTGTGATCAAATGTTTTGGAATCACTGGGTTAAACAACAAATTTAATTGTTTCTTTGTAGTCCGGCCTCACAGCACCTCTAGTATGCTAATGGACTTCGCAACTCTTCCAGCCAAGAATATAGAATGTATTATGGATATGGAATATAGTCATGTTGTGTGGGGACTATCCACTTGCATTTTCTGTCACTGTTTCATGAAACGAGGAGATGTCAGATTTTTAATTTACTCTTGTAAACACCGCAGAGTGTTTGCCACCTCTCTGCCTGCTCCACGGTCCCCAGGCGGCTTTGCCTAGCCAGCCCCTGCTGCTGTGTGCCTCCCCATTCCCACCCGAGTGTGGGCCCGTGAAGAAATGCCCCAGCAGCCTGAGACTCATCTCAAAGGGAGGTTTCCAAGAAATGGATTTGAGAAACAGGAGTCTGCGTTCTCCCAGCAGCTGTCAGATCCATTCCTCCCCCTCCAGCTGCGCGGCGGGGGCGGGGCCTGGGCTCTCAGTCGCCAGGACATGTCATCTGTGCACAGGGCCTGGGGAGAGCCCAGTGGGCCAGCAACAAAGCCTGCTCCACCCCGGCCCCCCAGGGAGAGCCCAGTGGGCCGGCTCAGCCAGGCCCGTGGGCCTTTTCACGTGGCCCAAGCTTTCTCCCAGCATGGCAGCTGCATCCCAAGGGCAAGTGTCCTAAGAGAGAGCACCAGGTGTGAAGTGTCTTGAATTTTATGACCTAGCCTCAGAGGTCACATATCATCACTTCCCCAGCACCATCCTCTATCTGTGGAGGCCGCCACAAATGCCCACCCAGGTTCAGGGGGAGGAGACATACACTCTTCCTCCTGAAAAGAGACCAGGAGCAGGAGGAACAGAAGATATCATCATGGCCACTTTTAGAAGATACAGTCTTTACCTAAATACATGCCGGGCTGTCCAGCTGGGCAGGGGCAGTGTTTGGCTGATCCTAGGAGTTTTTCCTCCAATCTAGAGGATGGAAAAATCATTCATATTTCTGGTTTCAAAATAAGTGAGCCCAGAAAAGTTCTGATAAGGAAAGGCCTGCTTGCTGTTTGTCGGTAATGTTTTTTAATAACAGTCTAAAAAAGGTTCTTACTGAAAAGAAGCTGAGTTGCAGAACTTTCCTGTCCCAAGTTTGCTCCGTCAAGGGCTGTAAGGTAAACCAGACAAGTTGGAGAGAAGGGCAAGTATACCCACTAGATCATTCTTCCTGCAGTTCTGAGAAAGTGTTTCAAGTCAGCTTGATGCGCTTCTCAACCAGAGGGTAGACTTGTGGTTAGCCACATAAAGCTGTCGGCTTCAAAGAGCATTGTGTGCAGCCCACGAAGGGGTGGTCTTGTTGAACTGGGGAGAAGCAACGTTGGCAGAACCTGACATTCTTCAAACAGCCAAGTCTTCTCTCCAAAATCCTTGCTCATGGAGCACCTTGAGCTCCTTAGAGGAAAGCTTGATAGTGATCTAATAAATAAATCAAAACATACCTTACCCCTCTCACTAGAATGTTAATTTAATTTAAAACTAGCATGTCTAATAGGCAGCACTTTTAAAGTGCATTTCTGGAATTTGTGGTTTGGATTTCAGCCTTCTGAAAATAATACATTTTATATCTACTCCATGTGTTTGGACCTCAACTTGTTTTGACTAAAGGACATGATTTGTCAAGATGTTTCCTCTGCTAGAGTTGGCATGAGGACGGTGGGTTTTATCTAATAAAACGGCATGAGGCCCCTTTTACCTCCTTTTATGTGTGCTTTTTAAGAAGTTCTTTCTTTGCTCTTCCATTTTTTATGTGGCCATGCTTAGTTGGAAAAAAAATGAGAAATTTATGAAAAAGACTCACAGAAGATACAATGCTTGCGTCTGGGCCCCTTATTTGAGTTGACAGGAGCGCTCCCTTGCCTTCCGAGGCAGCAGAAAGAAGCCCACGAGGAGAAATGAAACGACTGCCCAGGCAGGCTCTGAAAAGCTGGTGGGGGTGAGGGAGTAAGAGCTAAAACCGTTTCAACTGGAATTAAGATGCCAACAAATTGTGATCACTGAAAGGAAGGATAATTTATTATGATGACCAAGGGGTGGCTCAGGGAACCCAGGGGCAGCAAAGCTGTGGGCCTCAGGAAGGACTGGAACTAAGAACTGGGAAGCGATCAAGAACCCAGACAGTTCCGTGACCAGCACGCTGTAGATGCTCAGTAAACATTAGTTACATGAATGGCTGAGTAGCTATGCCACAGCTTTCCGTTCTTAATAGCCCAGCTTTGACTAAGCCTCATCTGTCTTGAATCAAGCCTGATTCTCAGGGCAGGGTTTCTAGTTGGCCCAGCCGGGGTCAGGGGCCATTCCAGGACCGATCGGCAGTGGCAGAAGAGCAGGATCACACTGTAACGACACGCCTGTGAGGAACACATCCTATGACCACGTATGTGGACAGGGGACACTGTTGGCTTGTGGGTGGGACAGGGACCTACAGAGGCATCTATAGCAGGGCTAAAGGATGCTTTGGGATGAAGGGCAGAATGATAGGCGTTAGGTGAAGTTTGGTGTCAGATCCTTGCACGCTGAGAGCTAGGCGTGCCTTGGAGGTCGTCTATTCCAACTCCTCGTAATATGAATTATGAGAAAAACGAGACTCAGAGAGCGGAACTGTTGGCTTAGGTTCATTAACTTAACAGCATTTGTAACAGGAGGAAAACATCTCAGCATTCAAGTGTGTCGATTAAATGAGTACAGTTCCTCTCTGCAACACTGTTTATAACCTCTGTTTACATTTTCTTCTTCTCAGTCAGCTCCATCCTCTGCGGCAGGGTTTGATTTTGGTCTAACACTAGCTAAACGTGATTCGTAAGTTCTAGTGAAATAGATCTTGGTACAAACCATTAAACAAAAACAAAAACTTGATTTTGGCAGTCTGTATATCGCATCCGACAGTGAGCAATTGTTGAGAGACTCCTTTGTTTGCTAGTCACCGTTGCAGGTAAAGGAGATACAGATACAAACCCCGCCTGCCATGGCATAGCTTGTATCACGTAGCTTCCAGTGTGCTAGGTAGGTAGATAGTAAGATTGAGGATCGCAGGGAGAAGAGGGAAGTGTTAGCTATGAGGTATGGGAGCACAGGGAGTAGCGTCCCAGAGGAGCTGGGCTCCGTCAGCCCAGGAGGAGCCGGGACGCAGTGATGAAATGGCACGGTAGGTTGAGGGCATGCGAGGTGGTTCCACATGGCTGGAGCTAAGCGTGACGTGTAGGGAGCAGAAGAATGTGAAGTCAGAGATTAGCAGCAGCGGGATCAAAAGGCTAGAGGTTTGAAATTGGACCCGAAACACTGTGGTGCGTGGAATAGTTTTCAGGAATACATAACCAGCTTGCGTTTTGGGAGGACGCCCCCGCAGCAGTGGGAGGGGTGGGACGGGGGCCAGGCTGGCCAGGGGAGGGAAGGCGAAGGTGAGAGTGTGAGGTCAGGCTGGGCCGAGGGCATGAGGGGCAGAGAGGACGAGCTGGGGGAGCCCCGGGGCTGCTGAGTGCATGCGGTGGGAAATGAGAGGAGGTTGTCTAGGGTCATTCACTCGGCCTGCGATGACAGGATGACAGAGTTAACAGTGTCTCCGGTGGAAGCAGAAATGGAGAAAACAGTAACTGGCACTTCAGGCTTACTGAGACAGCTCTGTAGCTCGCAGAGCCCGGGCCAACAGTAGTGATCGGGGCCATGGGTGTGTGAGGAAGAGAGGAAGGAGAGCGACCCCGGGCACTTAGGAGGCCGGGGCGGAAGCTTCCGGAACGAGGATGGCATCAACCGGGCACACGCAGCAGGGAGGTGCGGCCCAGCGGCGGAGGGGCCCTGGCAGCGTGGGAACCTCCAGCAGTGTGATTCAATGTAAGGAAAAGTAGGTCCCACGGGTTCTGGTGATCGGCCGGTGTTTCTAAAGAACTACAAGCACAGAGTTTTACGAGAGGAAAGCTAGCATTAAATAACAATGCTCTCGGTTTGAAGAAGTTGTTTCTAAATGGCAGTACGTGGACACGAGGTAGACCGATTCCAGCTCTGCAGCGAGACGGACTGGGATCTCAGCCTCGGCCCTACAGCTTACCGGTTTGGTCCTTTTGGACAAGTTGCTTCACCCCTGTGAGCCCCGGTGTCTCTGTGTGTAAGACGGGGCTTCCAGCTGCTTCCGAGAGTCCAGGGATGGCGTGAGGCAGGGCGTGCCACCCTCCCCGCTCGTCCCTCCGCGGCGCCTACGCCTTCCTCCCTTACCAGCTGCCTGACTCGCTGACGGCCCTCGCTCTCCCCGGACTGAAATATAAGCTCTGTGACAGCAGGGATGCTTCTGTTTGGTTCCCTGCTGAATCCCTGAATCCCTGATGCCGGGAGCAGCATCTGGCCTCGTTGTAGTTGCTCAATAAGTATTTGTTGAGTGGATGAACCGATGAACACAGAGCACAGTGTTGGACCAGAGGTGTTCAGGGGCAGCGGCAAAGCCACTACCAAGGGCCGTCTTCAAAGTTAGCGTGGGTGTTTCCTGGGCCCCTAAGGGCTGTGGCACTTGCTCCCTTCTACAAGGCCCTGCCCAGGGCTGGAGAACAGAGATCTGACCCTTGCCTGTCCTAGGGACAGGTGCGTCATAGTGAAGAGAAACGGTGGAGGAGGAATCAGCAGGAAGGTTCCCAGAATTCCCGGAGAGCTCCGAGAAACCAGGAGCAGCAAAAACCCTTCTCTTGACACCCCGAGCGACAGAAGTCAACCGGGACAGAAGGAGCTGTCTCAGGGGCCCACACCTGTGGAGCGAGCGGTCCTGCAGCCTCTGCTGCAAAGGCTGGGCTGGAAACCGTCTTCTCCACCAGCAAAGGTTTAGAAAGTAAAAGAAAGAGCTGTGACTCGAACTTGCTTTATTAATCTGCGCATTTCCAATGGCAGTAATTATGCTTCGATCTTTCATCTTCAAAGTGCCTTATACCATGAACTAACATGCAAACACGACCCAGTCATGTATGGCTGATTATAAGGAATGTGTTACACTGGTGGAAAAGACTGAAAAGATTCCACTTCCCCATAGCCTGCTGGCTGGACAGGCTCCAAAAGGAAAGTCTGGTATCAAAACATAAATCTAAACAGAAACCAAAATAGCAAACACCAACATGCATTAATTGGACCCATTTATTTGTACCCAAACCAACATTGCCTGCACTCCTTAGCTCCGGGGTATTGTTCTTTGTTGTTGCTGTTTGTCTTTTTTTCCCCCCCTTTTCATCTGTCAATACATCCCTCCAAGATTCTCACAATGTACTTCGGATTCCAGACTCTCTTATGGAAAGCATATGTCTTTGGGAACATATCGTACCACGCTGAAGTTCTGCAGCCAGTTTATTTGTGTTCCAGGGTTAAGTAGAAACAACAATTGTTTGGATGGCTAGAAGGAACCTCGGGGTTAGTTACTCAGCCAGAACTAAGGGAAAAGCAAAGGGAGAGTTTCTAACAGATTTCTAGGAAAAGAAGGGCATCTCCTGCTAACCTGTGGATCTGATTCAATCATTCCTTTACCTGTTCTATTCATGCAACATTTACTGAACTTTGCTGTGTGCTAACTACTACGCTCAGTGCCTAAAATGCCAAAATAAGCATGCTTGTTCCTTGCCCGCCAGGAGCTGACAGTCTAGGAGAGGAGGTGGCAGTTGGCTCAGGGCAGCGGTCCTGGTGGACGAGGCTGGGACAGAAGAGTCTGCTAGAGTCCAGTCATGGGGCAGGAGTTGAGACATCATTAGGGAGAACTTGGCAGCTTTCAGAAGGGACTAGGAGGGAGGGAGGTAGAAGAGACAAGATACTTTACACAGAGAAAACTATAAATGCTACATTAAACAATGTGCTGCAGATAATGTCCGAACAGCTTGATGACCAGGGCGTCATGGGCACAGGTACCTGTGGGCACAGATCTTTCTACTGATCTGGAAGATCTCCCAGCTATATAGTTGAGTAAAAAAAAAAAAAAAATCAAAGTATAATATAGAACGTTGGAAGTCAAGACGATCATTACCCCTGAGGAGGTGGGGACAGGAGCAGGGCATGAGAGGGTCTCCAGGGTGCTGGTCACACGGGTTTGTTTACTTTGTGAAAATTAATCGTAGTGTACATTGGTGATGCGAATATGTTCAGTAAAGTGTCACATGTTTAACAAATGTTCAGAAAAACAAATACCATGCAGGCAGGCATGGCACAGATCATCGTGAATGGCTCCAGGAAATAGTGTGTGTGAGGAGGTGAAAATAGAGATGTAAACCAAAGCCACGTTATAAGGGCCTTATATACTGAATTAAGGAGTTTGAACTTGATCCTCAGCGCTGTGAGACTCTACACAGAGAATCCAGGCACGTGAGGGAGCTATGAGGTATTTGAGAGTTTCGCCTCTGGAGTTTGGCCCCTGGCCCTGTGATTTAGTTTCTGTGTGTGAATTTCAATCTCTTCATCTGCAAAATACACTCATAATTTTGTTTTCCTTCTAAGGATATTTTGAGAATTAAGTAAGATAATGCACAAAAATATCTAGTACAGTACTCACTGTATTCAATAATAAATATGTGTATGATAGAAAGCTTGCTCTGCAGAAATGAGGAGAATGGACGGGGTGGCCAGACTGCGAGGGGAACACGGTGTCCTGGCTGGGCCTCTCCCCACCGCCAGGGACAGTTTGTCTCCCGAACTTGACCCACAGCCTTTCTCTTGGCCCACTCCTCATCCAGCCAACTCTGCGTTCCAGATACAGCTCACAGCGTACTGTCTTCGGACCCCCGCCCCCTGTCCCCTTATGTCCCCGTTGCTAAGTTTAGTTATTGGCCTTTTTGCATTTCTAAGATATTAATTACTGTGAGTCGTCCTTCTTTTAACGTATGACAATACTTTGCCTCGCTGGTGAAATCGTAAGGGGTCAGGAGGGATTCTCCACACCTGTGCAGGTTCCTCGCAGCGTGAAGCCCTCTGCCAGGCTGATTCGAAGCAGTTGGGGCTGTAAGTCTGTACTGGACCGCAGGCGACTGCAGAGTGGGCCCTGGTCTCCTTCATCTTTGTACACCTCTCTGCCACCACCTCCTAAGAGCTTTAACTATTCATTACTTACAGAGACATTTATTGAGCACCTCTTGTATACCAGAAATTGCACTAGGTAAGCCAGGAATTTAGCAGTGAGCCACAGCCAAGGTCGCGGCCTCACGGAGTTTGTGCTCCAGCAGAGGAGGCAGCCGAGGAGCACACGGCGTGACCCAGGCCTTGCAGGAAATAAACAGAGCTATGTGGCAAAGAAGGGGAAATGTTTATGCCGAGACCTGAAGAAGAGTAAGGAAGGAATAAGTTGTCCCTTAGCCTTTTCTTTTTAAGTAGCTCCTACTCCTTTAACTTTTCTTTTAATAAAATCTTTATTTAAAGGGATATGAGGTGATATGTTATGCATTTTCCTGGTCAGTGAGTTCACAAGCCACTAGCCCACCTGACAGCTAACAACTCACACTCTCTCTACGAGCCGTCTCGCCTGCGTTACGGGGCAGCAGCCCTGGGTCCCGTGCGGTACAATGAAGACGGTGCCCGGCCGCGCCCAGCCTCACCTGCGCCCTGTTCTGTTTTGCAGGTGAGCAGGCCCCATCCCGGCGACCACCCGTTCCTGATCCTCTTCGTGGTGGGCGGAGTCACAGTCTCCGAAGCCAAAATGGTCAAAGACCTCGTGGTGTCCCTGAAGCCGGGAACCCAGGTACTGAGTCCCTGGTGACGTGAGCAAGAGCCTAGCGGCAGCGGTGGGAAGTGCAAATAAGGGCCCTCCACGCAGGGGTCCCGTGCCCCTCCCCTGGCCTGCACCCCCATCCCGGCTGCCTTCTCTCCCCTGCGGCTGCTGTCTCCCATTCTCCCGCTGGCCCAGGGCCAGACCCTGCCCAACACGCCCTGCAGTGCCTTGTCCCCAGTGGTGGAGGTCGGGGTCACTTTGGTAAGGTCCATCATGACAGGTTAAGTTCTCGGACACCAAGGAAATGAGCCCTAAATGGAAACTCTGTTCTTTGCAATATAAACTTCTTTCCAAGTGGGGGTTGGTGGGGGGGCTTTCTTTTTACTGTCCTCTCCTCCCCTGGGCCCCCAGGGCTCAGGTGCTGTTATCTCTGTTCCTGATTCCTGAAGGGCATGTATTTTCTGGTGTCCAATCAGTGCTTAATTCCTTGAGTTTTCACGCTTTCCGGCCTTCAGATAATTGGAGGATGACTCCAAGGACCACCTCCCAATGACAGCCTTAGAGGGCAGGGCCAGGGCAGTTTGGGAAGAGACATTGTCAAAACAGTGACCGGGGTGGTGTCTTTCTCCTTTATACCTGCTGCCCAGTCCCCACACGAGAAAGCTGGCCCTGTGGCCCAGTGGTTAAGAACACAGACCTTTCAATTTTACAAGCCTGAGTTCTAATCCTACCTCTGCCTTTGCTTAGCCAGGTGACCAGGGAGAGAACAGCCCGCAGATTCCTCGTTTAGGGAACGGGCCGGGGTGGCCGTGATTCTCAAGTCAAGTCAGGTGAAGTTTGAGGATGTGCTTCTTAGCACCACATGCCTGGCTCTCAACTCCCAGTCAGTGGTGGCTCCAGTCATTACAGGCGTCTCTGAGCAGTGGCCCCAGAGCTCTGCAGGAGCCCAAGGCTCAAGGCTCCTCGCATGAGGCAGCAGGGGCCCCAGGAGAGAGCCCGCAGGGGAGGGAGAACCCTGGCTCTGGAAGCTCTGCTCTGCCGGGGAAGGCCGAAAGCCCTTGCTTTCGTGGGCTCCCGAAGCAGCCCAAGCCAGGGAAGTGAGGGCGGGTAGTTTACTCGGAGATGACCCAGGAAACGCAAGTGAGGGGATCAGAAAAGAAAGGCAGTGAAGGGAGAAAAGCCAGGGAGGGGGGTGCCCTGTCAAGCTGGGTGTGTCCCCCTGCGGTCCCCGAGGAGCTGGTATTACACGCTTCAGAACTGTCATGCAGGAGGACAGGGAGCCGGGGACACCTTCCCCTCCACTCTGATCCCTCCTGCTTGAGGCTTCCCTCAGGGGGCCTTGTCTTGCCAGCACTGGGCAGTTACAGCTCCGTGCCACTGAGCGGCTTTTGCAAAAAGCAAAACAGGTGCGGTGCTTCAGGCGGGACACTGGCTAGTGCAGGGGACTGCCCACCTCCGCCGCCCGGAAATCTGGTAGGTGGAGGGCAGTGGCTTCCAGCCCCGTCCTGGCTGCTGTGGCCTTTGTCTCCCACCTCTACCCTCTGCTGTACGTGTCCACACAGCCAGCCCCGGGAGGCCCCGTCCTTCCCTTCTGTGACATCCTACCTATTGCTCCAAGCCCTTCCTGAGTCTCTGCTCGTGTCCAAATCTCATACTGGGCAGTTCAGCCCCAGGCTGCTCCCTGGCTGCCCCATATCTTCTGGCCTAGTCTCCTCAACAAATACAGTTTCTTTGGGGACAAGGGCTGGGGCTCAGTAAACCTCGACTCCAAGAGCACTGGCTTGGCGGGAGCAGTCTGTGTGGTTGCAGTGTCTGGACTACCAGACTCAGTCGAGAAGGCCTGGTCCCTGTTCGTCTCCAGACACCCAGCTGAGGAATGGCACCTGGGTATCTAGGGAGCTACAGTAGGTTCTTGAGCAGGGCAGTGACCAGTCTTTGGCTATGACTATCTCTGCTATTGCTATCACCTGTTATGGTCACAGCTGGTGAAATTTCTGATAAATCAGTAAATTCTGCCTCATTTAACACCCTCTCTGTCAGCAGTGTTAAGGTTCTGTTTAATGACTGGTTGCCTTTTTGAGCAAGACTTTTTTTTTTTTTTTTTATCAGAAAGCACACTTCTCAATGTCCCTAAAACGGTGAACCAAATTCTTAGCTCTTCAGAACAGTGATGCATTGTAACAGCCTGACAGATATGTTAATCCCCACTCTAAAGGGATAAAATGCAGACGTTTTCAAAGCTGTGTGACCTGAGTTTGACAACAGAGACCCGGAATCCACCGTGGCTTTGCTGCAATGTGACCCTGTGCTCAGTCCGCTGCAGAGAGGCTTCTCAAAGAATTTGGGGCTCTCGGTCCAGCCTTGGCGGCCGCGAGTCCTTTGTGTGAAACGCTCCCCTGAAGAGTTAACAGGCCCTAGGAGGATTCCAAAGGCAGCAGGGAAACAGGAGGCGTTATTTAGCATCCTGCCCTTCACCTCCCAGTTGTTGCAAGGGGCTGGATTACCTGGGTGTTTGCTGGAGGGACACCTGCCGAGGAGGGGCTCCCTTTCCTAGACCTTGATGGACTCACTAGGCCCCAGGGCTGACTGCAGGTCTGAGACAGGCCAGTGTCCTGCTTTGAGAGCGCGGTGGAGATGGCGCCTCGCGGCCAGAGCCGTGCACGCGCATTAGTGCCATCATCGGCTCAGACTCAGACTTCTGTTGGAGAACACGTGTGACCTAGTGAAGGGACTAGTTTTTATGAGATCTATGCCCAGCAGACCATCTAAGACATGTCTGGCGACCGAGAGAGTAACTCTCACGTGACCATGGATGTAAACAGCGATGATGCACGTAGCTAGTGCTGCTACTCTGTCTGTAGCATCCAGACGTCTCCCGGGATGAGGTTCCACTCACCCCCGACTGCAGCCTTCTTGAGCCTCGGGGGGCTTCGCTCTTAGCGCTGACGTCTCCTCTAGATGAAACCCAGCTCTGCCTCCTTGGCTGCCACTCATGGGTGCTGGTTCCAGCTCTGGGGCCACACAGAACTTTAAAGCAAACGAGGTTCATCCCTCTTCCACGTAACAATTCTGCAGACATAGGAAGATAGCCCCTCGTCCTCCCCGCAGGTCTCTCTCCTCCAAACTGAATATCTTTGGTTCCTAGAGCTGCCCCCCTCCCACCCTGTGACATGGAACCGAGTGCCCTGACGATTGTGGCGGCTGTCCTTTGTCCCCCTCTCTTGTACTCCATTGGAGCTGAAAGGCAAACCTCGGTGTGGACTGATCGGTAGAGAGAAATTGGGGTCACCTCCTCAGCCCTACCACAGCCTACAAGGCCACATGGGACCCCACCCCTGCCTACCTCTGGGGCTTCTTTTCTGGCCACTCTCCTTGCTTGTGCCCTTCCAGCCACGGGCCCTTGCGTTTTTTGACTCTTGTATTCCCAGCACCTCAGTCAGGGTCTGCCTCTTAGTGGGTGCTCATGAATGTTCACTGAATGTCCAATACTGAACACCAGGAACTTACATCATTGCAGCGTAAGCGAGAAGTAGATTTTCTGGAAAAGACCACACAAACCCCACCAACCTATAGATTGATACTGAGATTATAGGCGACTAAACCACTTTGTCTTTTGTACCTATTGCTGTTATTACGTATCTTCCCTACTCTACTTTTGTGTGGGTGCTCTCTGAACCCAAGTACAGGAACTTACAGTCATGCCTATTAAGTTGGATTAACTGATTATTCAACAAGCATTTATTGAGAATCCACTCTGTGCCAAGCACTATTCTCTGTGCCAAGCACTATTCTCTGTGCCAAGGCAGAGCAGCGACCAAGCTAGACACATTGTGATTTCATGGCGCTTACACTCTGCCAGGTAGTGACTCACAATAGATATGGAAACATCAGCTCAGGCGAAGCAGACAGCAGACGTAGCTGGTGCTGTGGTGGGAAGAGCCAGGAGGAGGCGGTTTCTCTATGGCCCAGACTCCTCATGGAGAAGCCTTGGGACCTGAGGTTGGAAACGCATTCAGGGATCAACTAATAGAATCCATTTAAGGCAGCTGCAGAAGCGAACTCTCTTTCACAAAAAAATGGCAAGGATTGCACAAAGTGTAGGAAAGCAGAAACCACATTCCCACCTGCTGGTCCCTTGGGGCTGCAGTACTCTAACACGGGCACGTTTTCTCCTCTCCCACTGCCCGTGGCTGTCGGGGGTGTGCTGGTGGAGAAGGTCCTCTTTCCTAACCACAAAAATGGGATCAAGAGGGCAACTCCCCCACCCCCCGCCCCGAGCCCAGCCAGCCACAAGCGCCCGGTGGGTCACTTTCCAGGCTTTCCCTCACCCTGGTGCACATGTGCCCGATGCCAGCCTCCCTCCTCACTCCTGCCTGGTGTGGGACTCCGTGGCCACACAGCCCTGGCCGGCCGAACTCTGGTAGCTGGAGGGTAGCCGAGAGGCCAGCACAAGCCTGTGATTGTGAGAAGAAAATAACAGGGAGGGCCCTCCCGGAAAATGCAGGGCATGGCCAGCTCAGGACAAAGGGGAAGGCCCAGTGGGCACGCTGACCCCCCGTCCACTGCTTTTCATAGACGGGCACATGCCTGTTGTCTGCCCACACTTCCCTGTACTTCCACATTCCTGGCATTGAATATTTAGTGAGGACATAATTTTTAAAAAGTAGATGCAGAAATATGCTCTTACGTACATAGTTTCGTACCCAACTTTAGAGGTTCAGGGATCCCTAAATCCTGGCTCTGAAACCTGCCCCCAGGTTATTCTAAAATAGATGGGAGAGGAGTTGAGTGACTTTAACAAAACACCAGAAAGAACAAAAGTGAAAAGATGACCTAAAATCTCACACCCCCAGTTCTTCTGAGCCAATAAGCACAGCGCGCGGACTCGGCGGCAACGTCAAGGCAGGTCAGACGGTTCACGTGTGATCAGTAAGGCAAATCCATCGTCCCACCGGTGGAACGATGCAAACCTCTCGTGTCTAACACGGGTGCGTGAGGGTGTGTGTGTGCGTGTGCACTGCGGCACCTGGGCAAGAGGGGTCAGATGGTGCCTCCAGCGTGCTCTGTGCTCCAGTAACAGCTCATCGCATGGAGGAATGCACGATGCTGCATATGTGGGTTACTTTTAGGAAGAATCTCCCACATTTGAAAGAAAAAGAGAGGAAAAAAATGGACTCCTTGCTCCTTTTGATTTTCGGTGTTAGAAATCAGCGGGTTATGGAATCTAAATCCTAGACTTCCCCACTTCCCCCGTGCTCAGCAGAAATAGAACAGGAAGGCGCTGGCACCTACAAATTACAGCGACGGCCGGAGAAGCGGAAAGGCCAGAGCGCTGGGTCCCTGCCAAGGGCGGGGCAGCTCGTGGAGTTCAGGGCAGGCCAGAGAAGGAACCCTGAGCAGTCCCTCTCCCGGCTGGGGCACAGCGCCCGTGCGGGGCCCTGACGGCCGCTGGCAGGACTCGGTTCCCGGGCACTCGTGGCCCCGTCTCCCCGTCAGCCGGCGAGTTTCTCCAAGGTGAGGTTTCCACGTTGACCCAGAGGCCCGTCCCTGACGAATGAGCTGCGTCTTCAAATTCTCCCCGAGGGGACTGCACCACCCGCGGGAGTGTCACTGGTGTCCTCTGTCACCTGAGAAAGCCCCGTTCTCTGAAAGGACTTCTCTCCTGCCTAATTTGCCCACTGTCACAAGTTTAAGGACTGTGTTTAAATAATATAAATTTCATACCTGATAGGGCAATTTCAGACCCTGGTGAGCATTCTCTTTTTCATCTTTGAGTGTCTTTTTTTTTCCCCATTTGGGGTCCATGTTGTGGAATTTTAAGGACTATTTTAGCCAAATAATGCAGAAATACCTTTAGCTGAATGGGCCAAAAAATTCTGAAAATGCTGAAAAGCAATCTGAATACCAAACGATGCCTGAGATGTGAAAATACTTAAAGACTAGCACCGATTATGTGTATGGGAAAGGCCAGCGGTGTGATCCTGCTTGTTCTTCAATACAGGAACTTTAGACAAATAGGTTTTTCATCGAATTGACAGGAAACAGATTTACCTGGAGCTATCTGACCATCTCTTACTGGAGCTGCCTTGAGTGCAAACGTCCTGCCTCCTTGATGTCTTATTGTTTTTGTTCACTTAATCATTCGCTAATTCACCAAATCGAAGATCTGCTATGTATGGGGCACTGTGTGAGAAACAAGGAGACTCGGTTAAGGACACAGGGAATGCAGCGAGGACCAGGCAGCCTGGGGAACACGCAGCCTGGGGACAGGTGGTCTGGGAAGGCTGCCTGGAGGTGGAAATGCCTGGGCAGGTTGTTGGAGGACGACAGAGAGGTCTTTGGGCAGAGTGGGGAAATGCGAGTTCCAGACAAAGCAGCGTCCGGAAGCGCTAGGTGGGAAACTGCGGTTGGTCGGTCGTCTAGGGTGGCTGGAACATGGGACTGATGGAGTGGGGTGTGGTGCAGGGGAGCTGTGACATGCTAAGCAGCAAACAGATTCTCAAGTCCTGTAACGCTCTCCCCGAGGGCCTGCTCAGCCCGCAGCCAGGAGTGATGCGGCCAGATTCACCCCAGGGGGATGTGGCCCTGGCAGCTCGCCCTGCCCAGCGGTCGCTTGGCATCTGCTGTGACTTGCGGGCAGTGAGTGCGGCCGGGGATGCGAGTGCTGAGGGCAGAGATGATGAAGGAGACAAGAGCAGCTACCATTTTAAGCCTTTCTGGAGCCTGTCACTGTGTTAAATATTTTACAAAGTTGTTCCCACTTGATCCTCATCATCATCCCGGGAGGTGGGTATCATTATTCCCACTTTACAGATGAGGAAACTGAGGATCAGCATGGTTAAGCAACTTCCTCGGTGTCGTCCATCTGGCAAGTGGCCCAGCTGGGATCCAACTCAGATTGGATCCTCCTAAACCTATGCTTCTTAGCCACTCTCCTTTCCAGAAGAATCCTTGGCCTCCGCTCTGCTTTCTCCCCTCCGCAGAGGCCCCTGACCTACTTCAGGAGCTGCCGCTTGCTCCATCTGTTTCTTCTCACCTGTCCGCAGAGCAGGTCCCAGGCGGCCTCTGCTCCAGCCCTTACGAAGCTGTAGGCCGATACGCTGTTAATACCCGCTCGTTTGCATGTGAGGAGCCTGGCCTTGGTGGTGACCGAGTCCACAGTCTCCATCAGCCGTGGCTGGAAGCCCGGATGCCACCTGAGCGTGACAGATTCCTTGGGCTCGGTTACTGCTGCTCTGGAGTGTCGCCATCAGCTGAGTCTGTAGCCTTTTCTCTCCAGGTCCTCAAACCTGCCCACGAGACTAAGCACCCTGGAGACTCACTCCAGCCCTCTGCCCACCCCCGCCTCAGCCAGGGGGGATCCACCACGTTTGCATTGGAACCAAGGCCCGCAGGGCTGGCAGCGTGGTGGGCACTGGCAGGTCACAGGGGAGGAGAGGGCCCTTCGCCTCTACTGCCTCAGAAGAGTCGACTTCCAAAGAGTATTTGTATATTTTTAAATATCTGAATAAGGGCTTCTTAACTGTGGTCTGTGAATCCCTAGGAGTCCACAAACCACCCCTAAAACTATACTCAAAAGCTTGTGTATTTATATATATATATATTTTTTTTTTTCTAGAGAGTTCTTAGCTTTCATAAGATTCAAAAGGAGGTCTATGACCAGTCACAAAACCACAACAAAATGGCAGCCAACAGTTGCTGAGCACTTGCTGTGCTGTACGGACACGATCTCGTGTCATCCTCGCTACAGAGCCTCAAGCTCAGGGCTGTGATTCTCCTTGGACAGAGGAGGCAAAGGAGGCTCTGAGTTCTGTCACTTCCTGGAGGGCTTCTGGCCAATCAGCAGTGGAGCCAGGGTCTCCCCAGGGTCTGCTGGTGGCACTGGCCCGAGACCCACCATTCTCAACCACCCCCTAGGTTTGGTGCAGACGATCTGGAGTAAATGGGGACCTTCCCAGAGCCACACGCTCAGGTGGCGTCGGAACCCTGTGCAGACGTTGGGGGCTGCTGTCACTCACTCGCGGTTCTCACACTCTCCTTACTCGGCTTTCAAGGAAAAATGTGAAATACAGATTTCAGTGGTTTTTTTTTCCTGCCAAAAATATGAGTTGGCTGACATTAACCATATATTTTTTAAGACAATTCTCTTTCAAGAACAAGTAAAATAGATGCTTCCAAAGACTAATTTCTTTAACAGAAAACTTTTTCATAAAGTTGCTGAAAAGTTGTGTCTTTAACAACAACAAGAGTATAAAATGCTTCCTTCTCTCCTCTCCTCCCTCCACGTGGGCCCTTCCACTCTTCCCCTGCATTGGCGTCAGGCTCTTTGTTTTTCGCCAGTGAGCGAGTTGAAGTGGGAGTTGGTTAATTCACTAATGTGATTACCCCTGGAGCAACTTTGGGGGTGCCACTGGGGGGTGGTAAAGTGTGCAGGCCAACTGCGCCACGCCGAAGAAGCGCAGGCGGCAGTCACGCTGCTGGCCTTGGGGTCCCCTTCCCGGGTGTCCTGGGCTGTGGCATTCTGACTCCAGGACTGCCTTCTTCATTTCCCATAGTCACCTCCCCACCTACAGGGTGTACAGCCCCTCCCCGTGCAGAACCTCACTGGGCCCCTAAAAAGCCCATCACACCCCAGCCCCGCCCCGGGGAACAAGCTCTCCCCGAGCTGTAGGGAGAAATCTGCCCCAGAACACAACGCAGACCGAGGGAAGCAGAAGGGTCAGCACAGCCAGACGCCGGAGGGGCCCAAACCCATGTGCACCGGGGGAGCAAAGCAGCCCTGCCCGACGCCCCGGTGACGGAGGCGTGAGGTGCTGGGACGCGGGCGCCAGCCTGCCTGCTTGGAAATCATTACTCAGCCTCTTCCTCTATGTCTTGGGACAAGTTGCTTAACCTTTCTTTATTTTCTTCCTCTTTGAAATAGGAGTCGTAAATGTACCCATTTCGTAAGGTCGTTATGAGGATTACATGGATATGAAATGAAATAATCCTCAGAACCTGGCACATCATAAAAACTAATAAATATTAGCTGCTATCAGCGTCATCCTCATCGTTGTCACAGGTTGAATTATGTCCCCTCTAAAAGATGTTGAAGACCTAACCCCCACCCCGGCCCATACCTGTGAATGTGATCTTTTTTTTTTTTTTGAGACAGAGTCTCACTCTGTTGCCCGGGCTAGAGTGCTGTGGAGTCAGCCTAGCTCACAGCAACCTCAAACTCCTGAGCTCAAGCGATCCTCCTGTCTCAGCCTCCCGAGTAGCTGGGACTACAGGCATGTGCCACCATGCCCAGCTAATTTTTTCTATGTATATTTTTAGCTGTCCATATAATTTCTTTCTATTTTTAGTAGAGATGGGGTCTCGCTCTTGCTCAGGCTGGTCTCGAACTCCTGAGCTCAAACAATCCGCCCACCTCGGCCTCCCAGAGTGCTAGGATTACAGGCGTGAGCCACTGCGCCCGGCCGTGAATGTGATCTTATTTGGAAACAGGGTCTTTGCAGGTGACGTCTTTAGTGTGGGCTCTAGTCCAGCACGACTGTGTCCATATGTACAAGGGGAAACTTGGACACGGCGGCAGACGCTGGAAGAGGGAGGACAGCGTGAAGACACAGGGAAGCTGGGAGGGGCACGGAACGGATTCTCCTTCACAGCCCTCAGGAGGAACCACCCCTGCCCACACCTTGATCTTGGACTTCTAGCTTCCAGAACCGTGAGACAACAGGTGTCTGTTGTTTAATGCACCCAGTTTGTGGTACTAGGACATTAATACAGTCATCATCACCACCAACAGCGCCCACCTCTCAGGTGTGCCTTCTCGGGCTCCCTGGAGGAGCAAGGGGCTCCCTGGAAGAGGGAGACTCCTCGATATTGAGGTCACATCGCTGCACCGCAGAGCGAGAGTATGAAGCAGTTCGGTCCAGCAGCAAGGCGGTGGGCTCCGCCTCCCAAGTGCACCTAATGTTAGTCTCAGCCATTCTCAGTGCCCCGTTGTTAAAGGTTCAGGAGACACAGCCCAGCTGTCCTGCAGACCATCCTTCCCAGACTGTGCACCCCTCCTTCCAGGACACTAGCGTCAGGTGACATTCAGCGGCTGCCTGCTGCCTTTGCTTCACGGCACTCCAGGGCGTGCCCTCCCCCAAAGAAATTTGGTGCATTTTGTTTCTCATCATCCAATAACCCTAACTGCCTGTGGTGTGTTTGCCCCCTCCTGTCCTAAGGTAATTGTGCTGTCCACACGACTCCTGAAGCCACTTAACATTCCTGAGCTGTTATTTGCAACCGATCGACTGCATCCAGACCTTGGCATCTGAGCACCAGCTAAGAAGACCCACTCACGCTGGAAACACCAATCGGATTGTCTGTCAGCATTCCAGATGCGCCTCCAAAACCAATTGCGGGTATGACTGAATTTTGCCCAAAGCGTCTTGATAACCACATAGCAAGGTACTTCACTTGAGTTTCTGTGATTCTTTAAAAAAAAAAAAAAAAAAGTGTTTTTTCATTTTCCTAAAGGTGTCAAGCTGTCTTTCAGCTGGCTTAATTAGTGATAATTTGCATTCTTACTTAACCCTCCCTTTGTGATTTTCCTGATTCCACCTGCAAGTTCATTAATTCTAAATAAAAGCCTGTTGGCAGGTGTTGGTAGATTACAAGCCTTTTGGTTTGAAGTTGCTCAAGAAGTTAGACATGCCTTAGAATTATGAGTGTGAGGAAAGTTTGATGTTCCTTAAGATTATATAACTGAGGAGGGAATGTTGCAAATAGGGTCTGAGGCTGTTTCTCTCTTGATCTGGAACATTTCTGAAAAGGCAGGGCCGGGAGGGGTGGCGGCCCGGGCAGCGCTGGTGTCTGTGTGTGTTGCAAATCATTGCGCCATGACAAAGGGCTGCATTGTCCCAGCTTGCTCAGGGGGCAGGTCTGCTAGGCTGCTTGGAACCGCAGTGGGACAGAGGTGGACTGGAAGGCTATCTTCGCCTGTAAAAGGTCTCCTCCCCTCCAAAGGAAGGCCCCGATGCAAGATATCTGGTCCCAGGATACCCCTGTGGTCTCGGTGATTTCGAGTTTCTGTTGAAATATAAAGCTCTCTTTTCTGTAAGCTTAAAGTTTCCTTCTGACCATAGCAGGAAAACCTAGACCCACCCAGTGAAATTATATAAGAACTCGTGGGAAAAAATGAACTGCTTAGAACCCACGTTTGTAGGTGTATGGTTGCTGGAAATTTCTGGCATTTCTAAAAGATACAGTAAAGAGGTAAAAAGTAACCTGCTATGTGACTCAAATCTGTATTCATTCCTTCATTCCCAAATATTGAGTGAGCCCCTGCCCCATTCCAGGAGCTCTGCTAGGTTCTGGGCCAGTGCGGTGAATGAGCCAGACATGGCCTGACTCTGCGGCACTCGGGGTGAGCAGCCGGTGCCTGTCCTCGTGCTCAGGCCCTCACGTGCGAGTATCCACTGAAGGTGAAGTTGTAAACCATATGCCCGCATGCAAAGGAACGTGCCTGAAACCACTTGGTTACCTCTGGGCAGGAGTAGCAAAGGGGAGGCTAAGGACAGCAGGAGTCTCATTCCCAATCTATTTCTGTTTCGTTTCAATTTTTTTTATAGCAAACATGTATATGTGTATTACTTCTGTGACTTTGTATTTTTGCAAGTTAATTTTCTTATCTTAGAATATTCAAAATCTTCTAATCTGAAATTGTAAAAGGAAGATGTTATTTATTATAAATGTTATCATTCAATAGTTAGTAAGTCTTGAACACGCTCTCAATCCTGTATTCAATATGGCCAAAGGCAGACTCTGGGCGGCGGGAGAAACGTCCCGGGTTTGGTTTATGGTGGTCTCTTTTCCAGCTCTGTGCGGCTGGCGGCAGGAACTGGCCGGGCAGGCTATCGGGCAGCGGCAGGCCTGGGAGGAAGGCGAGCAGGAGGAAGTGTGTGGTAACCAGAGTTCGGTTGGAATAAGCAGCACGGGGCACAGGACACAGCACTGCTCCTTGATTAAAAAGCAGGAACCTGATAGAAATTTGGTGTAAATCCTGCAAAGGGCCTTCAGCAAATAAGGGGAAAGAGGGAGGCTCAGGAAACGGAGTGTTGTCTGGCAGAGCCTTCTGGAACCTCTCTGGTGCTGCTGGAGGAGAAGCCAGTCACGCTCTCCACCCACCGTGAAGGTGCCACCGTGGGCTTGCGTCCCAGTTCCGCCAGCAGAGCACAGCGGCTCTCTCCCAGCCTCAGTGTCTCCATCTGGACGATACAGAGAACAGTGGCACCTGCCTCGGGGGAGGGTCGCCACAGAGCCGTCTGTAACCCAGCGGCCAGCCTGTGACTCCCAAGGAAGGGGGGTTTTTAATGCCGAGGACACCAAGGAAGTTACCTACAAAATGATCACCTGTCACCAGGGGAATAACATTAAATGAAGGGAAGCTTGGAGGCACTCCTGGGCCCGCCAGGAGATAAGACAATGGAGGAGGAATAATACTTTGGTCCAACGTGCTTCCCAGACAATATAGCCCAGAGGTCAGGAGCAGTGTCTGGAGCCAGACATGATGGCTGGATTCCAATCCCAGCCTTCCACATAGTAGTCCACTCCTCCTGGTCTTAGCTGACCATGAAATAGGACCCACCACATTGGGTTTTGTGAAAATTAAGGGTTAACACATGTGACGTGCTTAGAACGTGGCGCATGGTAAGCTCGTTCAGAGCATATAAGCGTCACCACTGTTGGTAATAAAAGCTGATGATTGCTCACACCGGACCGTATGTCTCTAGTAGAACTTTCTCCATCACTAACGTTAGCCACAAAGTCGTTGTGCGGAATCTGAGATTGACACACTGATTTACCATTTTGAGCTCATCCAAACGTACCCATTCCGAAGGGATTCCCCCCGACACACACCAGATGTCAGCCACCTGAAGGTGACTTAAACGGCCAAGCGGAGTGGTCGTGCTGGTGTCCCCTGTCTCAGGCCTGGGTTTGAGCGGTTACCACCTAAACTCTGGCTGGCCAGAGCCAAAGCAAGCTCATACAAATGCAAACCTTCTGCCAACGACCTCACAGGCCACACTCTTTATAAGCATAACTGACGGAGGTGTAAATACTTTGTAGCAATTGACTTCTGCCTTTGTAAACTCTCCTCTGGAGTCCACTTCCCAACAAACATAGCGGGCACAGCAAAGAGTCTGGAAGTGCTCCAGGCTGCATCTGCCAGGCATCCCCAGAGGCCAGGGCCTGTGCAAATGGCTCTGTTTAGGCCACCCCTTCACTACAGTGGGATCCCAGTAACAAAGAATTCCATCACGCTGCCTGCAAGGCCACTATTATGTATTTTACCCTGGTTACCAGACACAGAATCTCAACAACAAATACTCCAGTATTACAAATGTCTGCTGTCCAGCCCAAGGAACATCAAGAGACTCCATCTCTGTTTTAAAAGGAATTTAAAAAGACAAAACCAGATGAGGGAGGGTTTGCAGACTATTTGAGAAGGAAGCATTGAGGGGGAGGTGGCTGGGATCTTGCCACCAGCAGTAATAACCCTAATCCTGTTCTCTTCTCAAATTTAGGAGAGTAATGAGGACAGTAAGAACTTTCTGGAACTGCCTCTCTTTAGACTTTAAAGGTCTACAGCTGGTGCAGAGAACACCAGGTTACTTCTTACAGCCCGCCAGTTCCCTTTGGGAATTCCTGAGTTGCCCGGAGGCCGAGGGCCGGTTGGCACGTGCTCTCCGTGCAGAGAGGCAGGGTCAGAGTCACCAGCTGCTCACTGGGCAGGGTTTGCCCAGAGAACACATTTGTTTTCTCCCCCTTGGGGTGCAAGATGAAGGTCAAAATCCCACTTTTCACCAAAACCCAGATCACTAGAAATACATCCCTAGATGCTAAACCCGGGCTCAGGGGCTGGCGGGGCTGCGACCCGCAGGCGGCGCCTCGTAAACGCAGGGAGCCCGGGGCTGTTTTTGATTTGAGGCGGGGAGGAAGCGGGAAAGCCAGACAGCACGACCGAGCGGGTCTTCCGAGACGGGCGGCTGCGCTGCCCGCCCTCCCTACCGGGCGCCGGGATCTCGGAGCGGGGCCTGGCTGGGACGCCCCGGAGCCCACGCGGGACAGGAGCAGGGGCGCGGCCAGGGAGGGCGGGCTCGAGGCGGGGCTGGTGGGAGGAGTGGAGCCCGGAAGCCGGGCCCATCGCCCGGGGCTTAGGCGGTGGCATCAGACAGCTCTGGGTGGAGTCCTGGACCTGGCACCTGTGAGCTGGGCCAGCTACTGAATGCTTCTCAGCCTTCCTTTGCCTTCTGTGTAGTGGACGCTTTGCGGCCAACTCAGTTATTTCAAACACCTCCTGACCTCCAGGGCCTGGCACGCAGATTTTCAGGAAGTAGAAACAATAATTGTTACCACCTGTGTGGCCCTGGGCAGGTAGTTTCGTCTGAGCCTCAGTTTCTTCATCTTTAAAATGGAAGTGATGTTCACCTTTCCCACGGATTCTTCAAAAGATTGAGGGAGATAATGTACCCTCGGGCACGTGGTAGATGTTCAGTAAATTCTAATCCCTCCCCCTTCCTGCTCTCCTGTACCCCAGACTTACACCCCCCCACACCCCTCCCCACCCCCGCCCAGGCGGGAGACGGTTGCTCTCTCTGCTGGGTGGTTGTAGGTCAGAAGTTTTAAAAAAGCAAAACGAAACACAAACTGGGATTAAATGAAGAGATCCTAATAATGAAAGAGATGAGCAAAAGTAATAAAACATAGGAGAAGAAAACGTGTTTTGCAGATCTATAAATAGTCAAGGCAGCCTGGGATGGTGAACAGAACTGGGGCTTGGGTGGTTTCCAGCTAGGACTCATTGTCTCTGTGAGCATGTGCATCTCTCTCTTTCTCTGTCCCCTCCCTCTCTCTCCCAGAGTGGCCTTGAACAAGCCACTTTATCCCTCTGGGAGGACTGGGGCTCTGGGATCCCTTCCAGCCTGGTGGTCTAGGACGAGGTATGAGACCCTGCGTCCAGCGCAGGGGTGAGGGATAGCGGGGCACGGAGGTGAGCAGGCAGCGGGCGCAGCTCAGCGAGAGGTCTGCAGACTGGGAGCAGGTGGGAGGACAGGAGGAAGCAGTGTGGCAGTCATAAACGGAAGCGAGGCGCTGCCAGCACCTTTGCAGCGTAAAGCCACCTGCGGGAAAA
Organism: Eulemur rufifrons; assembly: GCF_041146395.1. NCBI lineage: Eukaryota > Metazoa > Chordata > Mammalia > Primates > Lemuridae > Eulemur > Eulemur rufifrons. The sequence continues at coordinate 32,887,753 of NC_091006.1, forward strand.
CTCCTGTCTTCTTCCATCCCAAAACGCGGGTAACAGACCATGGGTAGGTCTGTAAGGATTAACTTCTCACGCATTGGATGTTGTTAACACAACCACATAGGCTGAGTAGAAATAAAAGTGAGTAGAATCCAGTTGGAGATACTTGTCACTGCCCTTGAACTGAGACGATTTTAGTCTCGTGTTAGCACCGTCTCCCTCGCTGCCCCCGACAGGCATACCCTTCTCGGAGATGAGGTCGGGCTGGAAGGACAGAAAATTACCTGCATGCCAGGAAGGTTTGGGGCATCACCAGAAGCCCTGCCGAGCAGTCGGGATATTTAGCCCGTGGGGAAAACGATTTGGAGGCCGGCACCGTGCCACAGTAGGCCCTCAGTTGCCGTTCACCTTGGCCTGCTGCCCGCAGCCCCCTGTCCCGCAAATGCAGCAGGGATCCTACTTGGGAAATGTTATAAAGGGGTAAGAATGTTGAATACGGTCAGCAGACATTGGATCAAGTCCTTCATGTGAACTTGAAGGCATCACTCGCAACTCCGAGCCTGTGTCCCTCATCTGTAAAGTGGGGTGAGTACCTTCCCCGCCCTCCTCACAGGCTCTAATGAGGTCAGGTGTGCGACAGCCCCCGTCAGATCAATGTGAAGCGTGATTATTTGCCCATAAAGATGGTGGCTCGCTCAGCTTGCATGAAAGGTCTTCCAGACCCAGACGGAGCAGATGAGAGGCCTGGCAGCTTTAGCATAGACACGTGTGACAAAACCTCCATGGGACAAGCTCCAGAACAGCCCCAGATCAATGGCTGCAAGCTTCTACAGTGAGAATAAAGTGAATCTTTTGAAAGCAGCACATCCAAAGCAGAGGTTTGCCAAACAAAACATGTATAAAGCAGCAGTAAGCTTGTGCAGAAGCATTAACACCCTCAAGGCTTTGCTGAGAGATGTGTGGAGCCAGACATTTGTCTTGGGTTTACCTGGAAGACCATGCAGGAAATGAATAGATGTGCTGCTCTTGAATGTAAAGCAGCAAGTGACTTAACTTGTTCTGTAAGCCTGTTTCCTCATCTGTAAAACGGGGATGATAATAGAATGCACCTCACTGGATCGCCGAGACACTTCAGACATAACCCTGGAAGGCATAATGCTTGCCTCAACTTGCCCAGTCAACACAAGATACTAGGTATCTTCTGAAGGGCAGAAGGTTAACGTTTCAATAAAGACCAAGTCAGACATCTGCTCTTTTAAAATGAGATTTATTGTACATAAAATAAATTAATTACAGTTTAAGCCAAAGCAGGAGTGGCTTTTTAAAGTGCATCTGTGTAGGGGCTTTGGCAGGCAGCCCCTGCATCTACCTGTTCACTCACGGTAAGATGGTGCTTTTGCATGTCAGCCACCCACAGGCACAACTCAGCCAGGCCTCGGAAGCAACCCAACGTCATAGCCATGAGCCATTTACACAAATCACACCAAAATCAATTGACACACTTCTTTCTGTACCTGATGCAACAGTTTAAAAACAAACTATACAGTCTCACAATTAGTCAAAGCCTGGGGTTGAAGAGTTTTGAGTTCAAATCACCCAACACGCACTCAACAACTGAGCATTATCCATCCTGTCGGGAGGAAGCGGCACCTTCCCGCCAACCACGCAAGCTCATCAGTGTCTGTATAAAGAATACTGTGGCCCATAAACTTGGCCTTTTTGGGGGGAGGGGCATTTTCCTTCTTGTTCTTAAAGCAAGAAATCTGGATATTCCTTTAGGTTAGAAAGGTGTTCTGTAAGAACAGTGTTCCAGAGATTCAAATCATACTGAGAAAAGCAACTCTTCCTCTTGGGGGGGAAAAAAGGAAAAGAAAAAAGAAAAGCAAAAAAAAAAAAAAAAGAAAGGAGAAAAAAGAAAATCTGTGAGTGCTTAATCTGTTCTTTCATCCCCACCGTAAATCACATCAATATATTTGGTGAAACTACAACTGACCATCATTTACAAGGTAGTTAAGAGCAAAAACCAAAGCAATCACGCCCTCCCCCCACTCCAAAGGAAAAGACAGAGCACATTTCACATATGCAGAGAGTGGCTGGGGGGGGCTCTTTCAAGCCTCCTCAATTCTGTCCCCCTGACGGAACAATGCTGCTTTCTCTGTAACGGTTCCATAAGCCCTCTTGGCCTTTCTGCCCCAGCCCTTTCGGGAACCATGAATTACTGTCAGCATTCAATGTTCCTGCACTGGAAGAACCTCAGGCCCTCTTCCTGGAAAGACCAAACCCCCCTGAGTGCCCCGTTTCAGACGGAGGTGACAGTCCTCACTTTGGCAGAGAGCGCCTGCTTGAACCTCCGCTTCAGGTCCTGCATGTTGGGTGACTTGGGCCTGGGAATGAGGGAGCTTCTTCGCTTCTCAGGCGTGCTGCTAGGCTGCTGTTTGTGACTGACTTCTTTGCACAGGACATGGAAGGCGTTGTAGACGTCGTTATAATTTTCACTGACAGACACTTCATAGAATAAGCAGCCCAGCATGCTGGCCAGCTGCAGTCCAAGCTGAGGGTCAACCTGTTTGATGTGCAACAGGTCAGCTTTGTTGGCCACAACCACCACGGGCAGTCGGGTGCCCGGGTGTAGCTGCTGCACGTGCTGGTGAAGCTGGCCGATGAGTTCATAGCTCTTGTGGTCAGTGATGGAGAAAACCATCACCACGGCATCTGCCCAGCGAATGCACCTATTCAGCTGTTCGCTGCAGCCCAGGCCGTTCTCATGGACCTGAAACAGAGAGGCAATGGCAAGGTGAACGGTGGCCAGTCCCCCAAAGAGCCCTGGCTTGGGTGGATTCGATTTCAAAAGAGCCCTTCACAGTTATACTGGGTTGCAGGCCATAAACAAGTTATATCCCCACACACTTCGGCTTTCTTGACAATATGTTGATCCAGCTGCAGAGAGTTGGAATAAATAACAGTGCAGCTCGCCACACTCAAGTGCAAAATTGACCTGCAGAGAACTCCACGCAGAGAGACTTTGTAGTTGCACAAAATGGGAAATTAACTGGCTAGACAGTAAGTCTGGGGAAGTAAAGATAGGAGCTGGAAGCATTTAAACCTGGATAACTGCCCAGTTTGGGAGGAAAAAAAAAAAAAACCACTAGCATGGCTCTTTTGTCCATAGAGCAACTTTCCACAATATAAAAGCGGTTCCAAGTATTTGGAGACTATGCCTAGATGTTTGGTTTTTAATGCCAAAGACACATATGTAAAAACTGACCTTTTTAACTATAGCAAGGAAACTGCCAGTTCCAAGTGTGTTTGGTTTGGTCTTTCCTGCTGTGTTGAATCCTCCTAAGGGAAGATTTCTACCCTGTAGCCAAATCGCCCAAACTAAGCCAGGCTGAGATTGACCAACTGCCAGATACAAGTGAGGTGTCAAACATTTAAAAGTCTAGACTTGACTCCCCAGATTTCTCTCCTCCGTCAGCATGAGAGGCTTCGAGAACAAGTGAGCAATTCCACCGCCACACAGGCTGCCCCTGCACCCAGCATCTCAGAGCATCTCACCTGGATACCTGGAGTGTCTTGAACCTGAATAGCCAGAGTTTCACCTTCTATCTGAACTTGTCTGGTATAGAGATTACCTATGACGGCAAAGAAAAAGGGTTATGTTTTTCCTTATCGTACTTTTAAACATTGTGGATTTTCTTTTAAGTTAGAGAATAAAAAAATATAGCCTACACCAATGCACAAAAAGAAGCTCTAGTTTTATTTCTATTTAATGGGCTTACTTCAGATTTTTTTAAAAAACCGACTGCAATCTTAACCCCATGTTAGTAGATTTATTAAAACTAGGGCAAAGTTTGCAAGTTTTGGAAACTTATTTGTCTATTTTTAAACGGAGTTTCTATTTTTAGAGCACTCCCTTGATGCAAATTTTCTTAGAATGTATGAGGTTTCTGTTTTATTTTGGTGCTTTATCATTCTTTGACCATAACTTTTTATTTTGGCCATTAAATATAATGGCTTTGTAGACAAATACTGTTAGTAAACACACCGCTAGGATTACCAGTTGGAATAAAGATGTGGCATAATGATCATCTACTCTGCATCAAAGCAGAAGGCTACCACATCTTATCTTATACAGCTCATTTCAAATAATCCCCTATAGGTGCTTCATATGGTCCACAGATTTAAGCAATTTGCTAACAGTACATAGCTAGAAAGCCGTTAAGCCTCCCCAGTGGCTATGCTTAATCATAGGGATTGAAATACTTTTCCTCTCATTTATTCAGGAATCCTCCTCCTAAAATTCTACCATCTAGTTATTTTTCTTTGTTCAGAAAAGAGAACTTTAGGTTTACAACTGCTCTCCTTTGGCCTTTGCTTTAAAAGGTCACCTCTGAAAGGCAGCCAGCAGAGAGGGAGAGGGTGGGGGGAGGAGCTGGTCATCTTTTTTTATGACTTTTGCAGGAGTGTTTTGAAGGGAGAGGCTCTGGAGTACAAAGGGTGCTTCCCACTGGGGTCCCTATAGTTAAAACATACCAAGGGGAACACTTTCAGGCACTTGATAAAATGATGAATGGGCGTGGAATGGAATGAGGCCAGATGGCAGTTGTGGGTTGTGGGGGGGGGGCTCGGAGGGGCACACAGAGTTGGAAGTGGTGAGATCCTGATGCTCAGACTGTCACTCTGATGGAACCTGCCTGGGAAGCACTGAAAAAAAAAAAAAACAGGAACAGCAGTACTCCTACAAGATGACAGTGTTTCCTCACCTGCATTTCTTTCATAGTCACCGATGAATCGTTTGGTGAGAAACCGGACCACCAGTGCTGCAGGTCAGAAAAAAAGAAAGGAAAGAGGGTCAACCCTGGAAGTTAGATTGGTTTCCACCCCACCCCCAGCCTGGAAACAACTCTCCCAAAGCACGCCTTAGATGGCCACCAAGTGAAATTCCTACCCTGTGGCTCCTTGACCCTCCTTGCAGGCAGACACAAGGGAGGGGGCTAGAAGGCATCGTGAATTATGGCTCTGTCCAGCTGGAAGGGTCATTTACTTGGCTAACGCCCTGCTCTGAGCCCGAACCTTCCAGCAGGCAAATGTCCTCCCAACCTTAAAGAGCTCCAGGAGGGGTTACGTTCACTAAGTCCCCTTTCTGTGCCAGGCACTGCCAGAGGCTCAAAATCCCCAAAGTTTGAATCCCATTGTGCTGTGCTGCCCAGACAGTCGCCTGGCCATTCTGGGTGTCCGTGTCCCTCATCTGTTGAGACGGGGGGTGGAAGCGGTGGCGGTGAAGGTCCCTCCCGGAGGGGCAGCGGATCACCAGCACGCGCTAGCGGTCCGGCCGCGGCTCCCCCCGCTCCCCACGCCTCGCTCCTCCGCCGCTCCCGGCCCGGTGCCGGGCACTCACCCGTCTTGCCCACGCCGCTGGCCCCCACCACGGCGATCTTGACGAGGCGGCGGCCCGCGGCGCCCAGGCAGCACTCGGCGGCGGCGGCGGCGCTGCCCGGGGCGGGGTACTCGGCGATGGTGCACATGTTCTGGATGAGGCGCATCGCCGCTCCGGCCGGGGCTGCACGGCGCGGGCGCGGGCGTGCGGGGCGGGAGGACCTGACTGGGGGCTTCGCGGCACAAAAGAAAATTCCCGGTAACAAAAGACAAGCACCGCCGCGGGCCGGCAGCGCCGCTCCGGAGGGCTCGGGCTCGGGCTCGGGCTCGGGGTCCGGACTGCGGCGGCAGCCGGGCGGCGCGCGCGCTGTTTTCTCGGCGGTCGGGCCCGCCCCCCGCCGCCCTCGGCCAATCCCGGGGCGCCCCGCGCGAGGCCCCGCCCCCGGCGCCGCTCGGCGCGCGCAGCGTCCCCTGGGGCGTCCGGAGCCCGTGTCGGGCCGCGCGAGGCGGGGAGCGGGGAGCGGGGCTGGGTCTCCTGCGCGGCCACGGGGCCGGGGCTGTGGCTGCGGGGCTGGGGGTGTCTCGGGTCCCGGGGAGGCGGCTCGGCCGAGGGGCAGGCGCGGCCCCAGTGTCCGAGAGCCGTTCCCGCACAAATGCCCCCGCCGGATCCCCCGACCCGCCCCCTCTCTGCAGCCGCCTGACTTCCCCGTCCCCACCCTCGGGGAACCTGCTGGGGGCGGGCCGGGGTCTGCCGCCCGGCTTAGTGCCTGGCTCCTTTATTTGGGGCCAGGTTGCACTGACTTGGGGGCATCCAGGTGGCACCCCGAATCATAGATGTGGCTACAGTTAAAATTATCAACAAAGCCCCCAACACCACCCCCTTAAAATGCGACATTTGACTTTGGGGGGGAAAAGAACACCCGTTGTGCTGTAGGCCCACGTTCTCTGGCTCTTGTGCATAGAGCAAGCTCACGTGAACACACACATGGTCGGACCCATGTACAGCACACCCGGAGGCAAATCCAGAAGTAATTATAGAAGGAGCTTTTTAGAGCTTCACACACAGTCGCATGCACCTCCTCCAAGATCTGTGAAATGGAAAGAAAACAGTTGCGCCAGCTGCGATCTCTGAAAGGACCCACACTTAGTCTCTGGTCACCAGGAGTTAGTTAAGTGGCTTGATGCCACGGAAGCCGTGGGTTCTGCGCTCACAAAATGCCAAGCTCCAGCCCCTTACTGTTTTTACCAGGAAATGCATCTTCAACGGCAGGTCAGATTCCTCCTCCAAGCAACGTTCTGCAGCTGGAAATGATGGCAGAGTATGTCACCAGAGACTCAAGCTCACCACCCTCATACCCTATCCAGTTCCTTTCCCCCACCTGTCCTAGGGGCTTTTATGCTGGGGTATGACAACGAAGTCTATGGCTTTATGTCCACACCCACGTTTAAAGTTAAAATGTATAAGTGAAACAAACCCCATTCCCTTATCTACATGGCAGACTTGTATTTGACTCCCCTTTGCACCCTGGACTTAATTGGTCAGGTATTTAACAGAATTTATGAGCCTAGGATGAGCCCTCTTGTCTGTAAAGGTTTAGGTGTTTGCAGGAATTCAAGGGGAAATAGAAAGGTAATCTCAAACTGCTTTAGTAGCAAATCTTATAGGATGAGGAGCGTAATTATCAAGACACACAACCTTACAATAAACATAATAAAAGGTGGAGTTCTAGGGAGATCACTAGAATGAAGTAAGTTCAACCATTTGAGTCAAAAAGAAAAAGAGCATTTTCAATATGCATGTCTTTCTTCATGGTTTAAATCAGACTAGAATGTTGGTTCTGTAAAATCAGACTTAGCAAGAGTATAATTACAGGTAACCATGTACTTTTTAAACCCTCCCCCCACAAAAGCCTGCAATGCTATTATGCTTACATGGTAAAATAATTATGTAGTCTAAAGCAGTGGTCTCCAGCTTTTTTGGTACCAGGGACTGTTTTCATGGAAGACAATTTTTCCACGGATGGGGGTGGGGGGAATGATTTAAGCACATTACATGTATTGTGTACTTCACTTCTATTATTTATTATAATACATTGTAATATGTAATGAAATAATTACACAGCTCACCATAAGCTGGGGATCCCTGGTCTAAAGTGTTTGGTTAACTCGTTTTTACACACACACACACACACACACACACACATGTTCGCACAGAGATGAACAAAAGCCATCAGGGGGAATTTTGCTCTGAATCAGTTTAGCTTCAAAGGCTTGATTTCCATTACCATAAGCCTGTACCAAACCTATGATTTTTCTGTCTGCAACACAAAGGCTGAATTTGGTATTCTTATTTTAGGTCTAAATGATCTGGCTATGCTTTAAAGAACACAGAGAGGAAAGAAGCAAGAGAAAGATGGAGAAAAGAAATGAGAGCTATTCAAATTCCGAACATCTAGCATAAAGCCCATCTCCACCCTGCCTACCTCAGATGATGACACTGAAAGTTACCCCTTCTTGGAAATTCATAGAATTCAGAAAAGGAAGGAGCCAGGGCAGGAGAAGTGATGGTATATAATGAGTGCTTGTTTTATTCCAGGCTATATGCAGGGATTTTACGTTTAAAAATCTCATTTTACTTTCACAACAGTCCTGTGAGGTAGGTGTTATCGTGACTTCCAGGTGCAGTTACCTGGCGCTGCTGAGTCCAACCTTGGTGGCTCACGGTTGTGTGTGTTGACTAGGCTGGGACGGGTGGTTCGTACTTAGAGTCTCTCAGGTTGCAGTCAGATGGCAGCTGGGGCTGGAGTCATCTGAAGGCTCAACTGGGCTTCCCTCACATGTCTGCATGTCAGCTGGAATGGCTGGAACGGCGGGGACTAGCTCAGGCGCCCTCATGGCGTGGGGACAGACTTCCCTCTGAGCGAGCGTTCTAAGGCAGGAAGCGGAAGCTGCCAGTCTCTTAGGACCTGGGCATGGAAACCGGTGCGGCATCACTTCTGCTGTGTTCTGCTGGGCAAGCTAGTCACAGAGCCCACCCAGATTAAAGGGCAAGGGGCAGGGACACTGATCCCACCTTTAGATGGGAAAAGAGTCAAAGAATTTGTGGCCATCTTTAATTTACCACACATCCATTTTTACAAGTGAGAAAGTTTCTCTATTTCAATGTAATATATAAAACAAAGGTAAAAGAAAAGGTGAAAATAATTCTCTTTTTCATTCAGGGCAAAATCTGAGATTTTTCTCCCCTCAATGATGTGAGTCTTCATAGCCCCAGTCATTTTTTGGGAACAGAGAACACCTAGTTGCTAATCAATCTCATGACAGTAGCTCAGAAGAAATTCAAGTTTTAAACTTTACTTGGAACGAGTAAATTTCCATTGTGTTTTAATTGGAAGTAGGAAAAAAATCTCAGTGCCCATTTCCCCAAAGCCTTTGGAACATTGAACTAGAAACTGACATTACTGCATTATTAATAAAGCCATTGTTAGAAGTTCCCTTAGCGAAATGAAAAGGCTAATAATATTGCAGACAGGCAGTGGCAATGTTCTTTTGGATCATTTTCTTCTTCTTTTCTCCAGTGGGAAGAATCCTACAAGCATGTCCATCTGTCCCTTCTCCCTTTAACCTCTTATTTGTTCAGAAGATAATAGTGCAGAGAGAAATGAGTGTTGGCTTTGGACCCATAGGAGTGAGTACTCTTGGGATACTTGACAAGATTTTGTGATCAGGAGATATGCACAAGCAAAAAAGGTTCAGAAAGATTCAGATAAATGAGCCAATTGTTTAACAGACCCCTTTAGTTTCAAATTCCTAAGTAGATTAGACACACCTAATATTTGCCCTCTAACTGCCCCTGAGAGTGCAGAAAAGGCCACCTAAGGACATTTTGGGCATCCTTATTTGTCTTTGCATAGAAGGCAATGTCCTCCTCCCAGAGCTTCAACTCCTTAGCATAATGTACCTAGCTAAAAGGAAATCACGGTTTTTCATAAATATTCACCTATGATATGGGGAAGGAACAAGCTTCATTTTCTCCCATACCTCAAGTCACCTGCAAAGTGAGGAAGTAAGTCTTGTTTGGGGCCAAAGCCACTGATTCTCTTGCCTTATCTGGCTCTCAGAATTACAGTAACCATCAAATACCTTCTAAGCTCCAATCAGTGCCACCGTCTCAAGCCATTCAGTAGTGTCTAAAATATCACAAGTCATAGGATAAATGATATAAGTTGAGCCACAACGTAGCAGAGATAGTTAAGCCACTTGGTTTGTGACGATGCAAGTGGAGACATGATCGTTTCTTAAACGAGTATGACATCCAGTCACCACCAGGAAACATTGTCATGTAACAGGAGTCTATGAACATTTAGGATTTTCACCAAGACATAGGCATCGTTAATGCTTTTTCCTTCTGATTAAAAAAGAAAATGGATAGCAGATGAGGAAAATTTGATGTGATGGTTTTTAGGAAATGCACAAGTGACTCATGTACTCACTCGATTTGACAAGGGTACTGGTTTCTATATAAAGAAGCAACGTAGTCCCAAGATAGAAGTTGTGCACAGCAGACTATAGCTCATAGAGAAATCACACATTCCTCGCATCAGGAGCCTGAAGGCTGATGTGCATCACAAAACATCTCTGCTGGGAATGCTGCCTGCAGACTATTGTTAATTACTATTAATTCATCTGGAAGGTAAAGCTGTCCACTCCAGGACCTGAAGTGTTGCAAGACAGGAAAACTCCAGTGTCATCTGAGATGACTCTTAACTAACTCTGAAAGCAGAAAACAATAACAACAACAAAAACAAAAGTTAATTTTTTTTTTTGCAAAGAATGTGTGCCCCCGTGCTAACTGGAAAATATATTTAGCTCAATGATAAATAAATTGTAACAGATTTTGTGCCATTCAGTATGTTGAATATCCAATGAAATCCATCATATGAAATAGCCTGGTAAATTATAAAAGTTTAATACTCATATCTTCACCATGAGAGTGAAACAAAGAGTTATTTTTCCAGCCTGGATTGCCCTTTAATGAGTCATTGAGAGGCAGTGTACTCATAACCTTGTCAAATCCTCTCCCAAATTCCTCATTGCCTGGGCCTAGATGAGCAGATAGGTGGAGAGACCGGGCTAAAGCTTTTCTTGTCTTCATTTGTGAAAACACAGAGCAGAACCAAGAGCCAGGGCATTCCTCTGCTCCCTGTCTCCGGCCAGGAGATGGGACGATTTCTTTTGGACAAGCAAGTTCACTGCGTTGTTAGCCAGACGCGCTGTGATCTTAGGGCAGAATGCAGCGGCAGCACATGCCAGGCCCCCAACATTGTGGAAAATTATATCCCAGCAGCAGGATCCAGAAGTTTCTCAACAAATCGGCCAAGCAGTAGGACCCTCAGCAGCTTCTCCCTCACCATTATGAAGTAGCCTGACCCAGAAGGAGACCCCTTCAAGCCATGACCTACCTCTCTTCCTTGCCCTCTGTCCGTCCTCCCCAGTGCACACATAGGCCCAGCGCCACCCGGACCTGTGCGTGGTGCAAGCTTGCCGTGTTCGTCACCCTGTGACAGGCCACAGTGTTTGGTGGGTTATTTATTGTCCGATTCTCCACACTAGAACGTAGGCTCCACGAGGGTGGAGGTTTTGTTTTGTTCACTGCTCTGTCCCCAGAACCTACAGGGCACGTGGCAGGCAGCACGTGTCAGCACTTCCTCGGTATTTGTGAATGAATGGATGGATCTGCGCATTCTGCACACCGAGAAAGGCGGAGTGGGAAGAGCCTGCGGAAGCTGGAATTGTGGAGGTGGGTGATTCGAGGGCCAGGGCTGGAAGGGGTGGAAGGAGAGAGAGGATGAGAACACAGAGGAGGAGACACACGTGAGGCAGGACTTCAGATGGCCCCGGTCACTGGCTCACACTTGGCTCACTCTTTCCACGGACGCCCGAGAAGGATGAAGGGAGGAGCTTGAAGTCCAAGGTGGTTGTGAGGAAAGAGGAACAAGAGGCTGCGCCGATAGCCAACGTGGGGCTCAAGGAAGTCGAATGTAGGTCAATGGCCCAGAACGGGGGGTAAGGCTAGGAATGGCAGGGCAGGGCACGAGGGGGACAGAACAGGCAGGCTGTACCCACTGAAAATGCTTCAGCAAGGACCCAAGGACCCGCTGGAATGGGAGCTCAGGAGCATGGCGGGTGTCGGTCAAGCAGCAACGTCCTCTGTGTGGAAGGAGCAGCAGGGAGGGGCTGAGGCAGGCCCTCAAAGAGCCCAGCGGTGAGTGTGTCGGGGATTTGGGTGGGTGGCTGATGCTGGCATCGAGGCGGGAAGTGAATCAAGGATGTCCACAAGGAGCCTACCTGGGAGTGGACAGTGGTGACTAGTTCCCAAAGGCTTCCTGTGGGCCGGCCTGTGCTGCACACGCCGTGTCCAGTGGCCGGGCATCTGCACTGAGGACATACGTGCTAGACTGTCAGCTCAGGGCAAGGACTGTACACCCTTCTCCCCTTCCATATTCTCTGCACCTAGCATGTGCCTGGTACATATTAGGCCCTCAATAAATAGTTGCTGAATAAAATTAATGAACAAGACCAGGGTCTATGCAAGAACTGGCAGATGTGGTTTTCTGTGTTCGCTATCTCATGTGGGTCTCATCCTGGACCTTAAGGGACGTACACACCTTCCCCTGCAATGACAACCACCACTGATGGAGCACATGCCATGTCCCAGCCACTGTTCTAAGGGCTCCGTACGTATTGATTCATTTAATTGTCATGACACGCTGACAAGACAAGGCCAATACCGTCGTCGTCCCTGTTTACAGGTGTAGAATCCAGGCCCAGAAAAGTCAAGATGACACAGCCACAAAGTGGGAAAGGCAACATTTGAACCCAGACAGTCTGGCTCCAGAGACCCACGACCGTCATCTGCTGCCCACTTCTCAATAGTCTCTACTGTCTGGCGACCCGGGGCACAGTCTCCTTTATCCTCAGCCTTTATCTACCCTTTTTATCTTTTCTGCAGCGCACAGGTGGAGGAGGTTGGTACTCGGAATGGAATGTGTGAAATGCAAGGAAGAAGAGAGAGCAGTTTGAGAAGAAGGCTAGAGTCCTAAGCGTGTGTGTGTGTGTGTGTGTGTGTGTGTGTTGTGGTAGAAACTGCGGTTGTTAAAAATGACCTCTCATGTGTTTCCCCCTAGAGCTGTGTGGATCACAGCTACAGGACAGTGATTTCACCGTGATGTCACCTCTTCCCATTTAGAGTCAGAGCATGGGAATTTTAGGACCGATTACCCCAAAAAGCAACACCAAAACCAAGACTTTCAGCCTGTTCCCAGTGCAGGAAGGGGGAAAGAGTATCACTTCTTGAATTTAACTTAAGCATTTGGCTCAAGACATCTCTTCATTTTGACCAGAAAGTCCCAAGGCCTGAAAAAGAAACCACTCAGGATTGAGTCTGCAGAGTGGAATTCAATTTAACGCCAGGCATAGCAAGGTACGCTGCAAGGTGCGAGGTGCTGACGAAAGGAAAAGTGGCATTTGCTTATTTCTTGGTGTTTTGCTTTTCTGCTTTCGGTTACATAATGCCAGCCCCATTCAGAAGAAGAATAATGCTTCACAATAGGGCTGGTGCTCAATGACGAGGAGCACATTTGCCGAAACGTTGGTGGCTGTTGACAAATGCCACAGCGCCACTTGAGTCTTTAATCATCCACAGAACCTTCGATTGCTTTGCATGCCCTGCCCATGTGACAATCGTGTGTAGGTAACGGGCTCCAGCAGGGCTTTGGAAGAAAGGATTCTATTTCTGTCTTGGATGGAAAGTTCCTTCGACTTCCTCAGCAAACATGTTTGCCTTCCATTGTCCTAATCAACGTTGATTCTGAAAAGTTGAAAAAGTTGATGCTTTTTCAAAGTTAAAAAAAGGAAATTTTCCCAGGAAAGATACCCCAGAAACACAAAGGATTTCAGTAAGATGCAGGGTCAGGCAGGTTTATGTGTTTAAATCACCTTGTGCAGGTGAGTCAGTGTGAAGGTCACTGAAACAGTTTGGCGGGATCCCTACCCCCCGGGAATTTACAAGCTACCGAGGAAGACAAGATCCACAGAAGAAAGGGTGTATGATGTGTTATAATTCATAAAAAATAATGCCAAATTATCTTTAAAGAGAAAGAAGAAGATCAACAAGTGCTGGATTGGCCATAGGAAGCTTCTTGAAGGAGCTAGAAATTGAGCTGGACCTTGAAGAACGGGTGAGGTTTGGCTGCAAGGGTGCGTTTGCAGGAGGAATGGACTGGCACTGTGGAGGGGTGGGCGAGGCCGCATGGGCAGAAGGAATTGTGCTAGGATGGAGTGGGATGTGAGGTGCTACCAGATTACGGAAGGGCTTGGAAGCCGGAGGGCAGGGCATTTAGACTTGAGTCTTGGTACTTGCAGGTACCAAACTCGGTGGGGAAGCCCGGGGTTGCCACGTGCAGGGGAGGCTCTCACGATAGCCAGCTACCCCTCTGGAGCCCACTGGCAAGAGAGGTGCTCTCCAGAGTCTGCCGAAACCACAGCGTTTGACGGACCAGAGGAATTAAGAGAAGAAACATTGCGACCACAGCGAATGCCAGAAATGGGCCACGATTTAAGTCAACCATTGAATTGTGGTCCATTTCTGACATTTGTTTTTCTGTGAAAAACAAAGAAGCTGCAACCGTTGATCTAGTGCCTTGAAGTTCCAGAGGCAGAAATCCACATGTATCAGCCAGGAGGAAAGGGAGATGGGGCAGGGGTGAAGGCCGACCCTGGGGGACCATGAGAGTGGAGAAGGAGGATGATGAGGACCAGGAAGCCTAAAGAATTGACTTCTTGAGCAGAACTTGTCCAGAAGCTAGAATAAGCTAGAATAAGCAGTCAAATCACTTAAGTGGAGAGCAGATAGACATGGAAACAATTAATCTAGAGGTCGGTGCCATCTAGTCAATATTTACAGAGTGCCTACTGTGTGTCAGGTGCGTGCTAGAAAAAGGCAAGCTAGAACAGACCCCTTAGCGATAAGGAGAACCTCGGTGTCCAGGGGAGAAGCCAAAGCATATCCAACCAGGGCTTCATTCATTCATTCACCAGCAATATATATTGAGTATAGTCACTGAGGTGCTCGATTCCAGGGGGCCCATTTACATTGTTTTCTATATAAAGGGCATCCCTGGAGCACCATGCAGAATAAACACGAATGGAGCTTTTGGAGCTGTGCGTCAGGGTAGCCCTGCTGGCGTGCCCAGTATGTGCTCCCCGGGCACTGTTGTAGGCGCAGATGAATACAGGTTCAGGGGTGAAGCCAAGAGTAGGAGCCAGCCGAGCAGCCAAGGCTGGATGCTGGAAGTGCTCAGAAAGACAAAAGAGCAAGATATACGTGCACACGGCCCCCAAACACATCCTGCCAGACACAGGGACTGGGCCAGCTCTCTGTGCCCACCCACTCCTGCCCTCTCCTTCGGAGTAGGTGTGAGGAAAGCTGAAGGCGGCTCTGCCCATAGAAAGAGAGGTGAAAATTAAAGCGCATTTATGGCCAGATGCTAGATTTACAAAGTACCCTCTACGAGGCCCCCAGGTGAGTTGCCTTCCTTCCGTGGTGAGAGGTCAGCCCTTTCGGAGACAGACCAGACAGCTGAACTGGCTGGAAATACGGTTCTCACACCTGTGCTATGGAATAGGGAAACAACGGCTTCACTCCCTCTGGGAGGCTGATGGTGGAGAATAATTCCAAACCTGTGATGACACCTTTCTCTCCACCTCATTAAACACTTACTTGGGTAAAAAAGGTGAAGTCAGTAAAAATTTATGGACTGCCTTGCCCTAATTTCTGCAAAACTTCAACTTTTCCTTCTCATTGGCTGCATGATTTACTGAACATGAGCTAACAGTCACAAGCCTGGTACCCGGTGAGCACAAGGATGCTGTGGGGAAGTTGCTACTAATGTCACATTGATGGTTTATCTGGTGTCAAGCTGCCCATAATGTCACAGCACATGTCTAATTGCTTAGAAATATGTTTCCTGTTCTCCAGCATGATTGAAGTCTCCTGCCACCACTTGGCCACCTGCCACTGCTGCCTGGAGCCACCAGCGCCACCTTGGTCTTGTGGTTTGCCAGCAGAGTGACCACCACCATGAGAGCCAGAGTTTCTACCTCCACCATTTTGGTCCTTTCCTGAAACAAAATTTGAAGATTAATTGTCGTAACTGCCAAAGGCACTGTAGCCTCCGCCACCTCCATCCTCCCCACATCCACTCACCTTCTCCACCACCACATCTGCCACCAGAACCGCTACAGTCTTTGCTAATCAGTAAAGTGGATTCCATCAAAGCCAAATCTCAGCCACCACCGAAGAGCTTACCTTGGGCTGGATGCATCGCTGGCCAGGCCTCGGCTAGACAAGGCTCCGTCAGTGCACAGCGGTGGGACCTCTGTGGCCACTCAGTGTGGGCTCTGTGAACGATTAATCCAGAGTCAAGGTCACTGAAGGTTACCCAAACTACGCCTCTCTCCCATGGCTTCAATCACGTCAATCCTGTCCTTCTCTGGAGAGGAAAATACTCTCTTGAGAGGCATTCTTTAGTGTTTTCCATCAATAAATACCTTAGCCCAGGTAAGCAGGCCTTTGAGGGTCTTCTCTTGAAACAGCCCTCCTTAGCTCACGGCAGGGTGTCCCGTCCATCCACTTTGGGTGGCCTCGCATCTGTGGCTGCTTCTGTTTTTTCCATAATGGCATTTGTAACAAATGCAATGTCCCTAGAGCGCTTGGTGTTTGCACCTCCCAATACCTCACACCGGGCGAACGTTAGAACATTCTCCATTGCTCACAACGACTCCTCAGGCTCACATTGGTCAGCTCCAAGCTCAGTCTCCCCTGCGGAGCCTCTGCAGTCATCTGATTTCAACACGGTGGCAGTGGGTGCAGGCATGACTTTCCCAAGGGGCGTCCATGACAGGAAGGAACTGACGAAGACACACATCTCACAACTTAACTCATTTTAGGAACCAAGTTGGTGGGCTGGTGAGACAGTCCGTATTACTCATTACCGTCCCAGGAAGCTCAGCTCTAGGATTCACACTTACCTGGAGGCAACTTCCTCCTCTTGCATATTCTGCTGCAACTATTTCACACCTTCATTGCTAAGCCTTTAGCTAGGCCTTTGTTCTTCTTAGCGCATGGTTTCACTGCATCTGTTTTTTTTACAAACCAATCTCGGTTCCCAACATAAATGAGTCATTGAGGGAATGAAAAGGAAATATCTACAAATCCTGAAGAGAGGAACATAAACAAAATACAAACCACACATTCATATGGGATGAGTCTGATTGATTTAACAAAGTGTTGATTGAGGTTAAGAGTTGGAGTCAGGGAGTCAAAGGCTTAGAATAGCTCTATCCTTCTTAGCCTGACTCAAACACTCCTTCACCTGGGACAGCAGTACCTGTGAGGGCCCCGCATTTTGATGAGGGGGGAGCCTCCAGGGCGAAGAACATCCTAGAATACAGAAAACCGCCTTGCTGCCATGCATGAGTCTTGGGGAATACGACTGTTTGTGGCAGACACTATTACCTGTCTCATCCAACAGCCAGGACCAACTCCCTGGCTGTTACAGAAGCAAAGAACGGTGCATTCTCATTTCCTAGTCTGCACTGCGAGGAGGGTTGTACCACAGTCCTGGCCAATGAAGTGGACGAGGGGAAGTTTGCTGAGTTTCAGGAAAGGCTTTAGCTTTGATGCAGCTGGCACTGCCCCTCCCTCATGGCAGGAAGAGGTGGGGGTGCGGACACGAAGCTGGCAGGAGGTGGGGGTGATGGGGGAGAGTGAGGAAGTCCTCTGATTGCTTCCCTGGCAAGGAAGGCAAGGCCAGCGGCAGAACTAAGGATGGGAAGGAGGGAAGGAGGTGTTGGGGAGTCGGGGAGGGAGGGGGAAGTGTAAGACAGTCACAGGGCAGGATGGGGAGAGGTGAATAAACTGGGACGCATGCTAGCATTACTGGGCAGGCTCAGATCAACCTGAGAGTCACTGGGCAGGCTCAGACCAACCTGAGAGTCACTGGGCAGGCTCAGACCTACCTGAGAGTCACTGGGCAGGCTCAGACCTACCTGAGAGTCACTGGGCAGGCTCAGACCTACCTGAGATTCGTGGTGAAGAACATAAAATGAGACCAGTCAGTGTGGCTGAGTGCTTTTCTCTGGTCCTGTTCATCAACCTGCACGCAGGCAGGGAATAGCGCTTCACTAACGCCCATGTCTGCCCGGAGAGCACAACACACAGAGAGAAAGAAGAGGCTGTGGACATAGACCGTGGACATTAGCTGGGGACAGAGGGAGGTGAGGAAAGGCCGTCGGTGGGGGCGGTAAAATTAATGGGCTGGAGGTGGTTTGCGCTGAGCTGCAGGGGGAGGAGCCGGCAGAGTGGCAGGTGCTGTCAGGTGGGGATTCTGAGACTAAGGAGGAGGCGCACCTGTTGGTCACATCCGGATTATGATGAAGATGCAGTGTCCAGAGTAGGAAAGGAGGGCAGAAGAGATCACGCTCTCCCTCTTCCTTGGATTTAGATAACAGACCTAAGGTCTGAACACCCGAAAGTACTGTCCTTCATCTGCCACCAATCTGACTCACTACAGCCATTCCTTGGAAGCTTTTCTCCACGTGGCAGACAGTGGCATCGGATCCTCCGGGGCTTCCTGACCCCTCTCCTTCCCTCCTGTTCCTATGCGAGAGCCCCACGCAGCAGCCCCGGCACCAGACAGGGAAGCAAGACAGGGCTTGGGGAGGACGAGCGTGGGGTCTGGGGCAGTGGTGGCCATGGTGGAAATGGTGGCTGAGTCGCAAAACAACGCTAGGGCTTGGTAATTAATTAGCAGTGGCTGCCAGATGGGGGGAGCCAGGCTCCCGTCTCGGGGGGCTGAGAACCCCTTTCCTTTGCTTAGCTTGGGGAAAGCTCCAGTTGGAGGCGGAAGTGAAAACTGTAAGGGTCAGAGGGCAAAGGGCTGGGAGCCAAGCAGGACACTGTGTTTGTGGAGTCTGGATTTCACAGCTGGAAAGGACTTCACGGAGCGTCCGGCAAGGTTAGACGCAGCTGCACAGAACGTAGGTCTCGGGCGGAGGTGCAGGGCTGCCGGGTAGACAGCCACTTGGCTGCACGCTGTTGTCAGGGCCCTGGCTTCCTTGTCTTGCCCACCCTACCTGTGGCTCCCGTTCTAGTGATGTCATCTGGGGCAAGTTGCATAATCTTTCTGAGCCTCTGTTTCCTCCTCTGAAGAGCAGGAGTCATTACAACACCTACTTCACAAGGCTAATGAGGATGAACTGAGATAAGTGAAAAGTGCTTTGCAGTAGTGACAACACAGTAAACCTTAGCTGTTTTTATTTATTTTATTCGGGACCAGTGTAATGCCAGGCCTGCAGTCGGAGCTCGGTAAATCTTTGTTGAATTAATTATTAATTATTATCATCATTACTGTTGCCACAAAGTACCCCCAAGCTACACGGAGAGCTCACTGCGTTGACGTGGCACCCAGGAACAGCCCATTTTGCTTCACCCCTCTGGACTCCAGGACAACCCCGCTGCCCAAAGTGGAGGTGCCCTAGGGTGCAACTGTCAAAAGGGGTAGCTGATGGAGGGCCCAGCCCACCTCGGCCCAGCGGAGCCTGGGGCCGCCCCAAATCCCGCCCCAACCCCGCCGCCCTGCCAGACCAGACGCTGCTAATGGCTTTTGTTCATCTGCCAAACTCTCCCGCCTTCTCCTCTGGGAAGAAGGAGCAGACAGCACCGAGTCCTCTGGAGGCCAACGCGTGCCAGAGGCCGGGAGCCTGGGAAGGGGAGCGAGGAGAGTCACCGGGAGGGGCGGGGACAGTTCTGGGGAATTCTGCACAGGTACGGGGGCGTCTTTTTCTGGCTTTGGACCCCCGGCTGCCTCTGCACGAGCAGCTCGCTTCAGATTGCCTGCACTTCCTTTCTCTCCGGTGGGATTGCGCCCAGAACGCTCGCAGGAGTCAAAACAAGCCTGGTGATATGAAAACCATATGAAAACTTGGCGTGACCCCGTTTCAGCCTCCCAGACATCGGCGAGCCCGCAGACACCGGCGCTTTGTGAGATGGGGACCCGGCCCCCTCACTCCACCCCCCTAAGACAAGAGGAACGCGACGGCGGCCAGTCTCTTTTCTGTCATCCCTGGGCTTCGAAGAGCTTAGGGACAGAGCGGTGTCAGTACTTTAAGTGACGAGCACAGAGTGTTGCTGCCTGCCAGGCTCATTCTTGGGGCCCTCGTGCCTCTCACTTGGTCCCCACGGTGCACCTGATCCCCGTTTCAAAGATGAGGTCGCTGAGGTGTATGGAGGCCAAGTAGCCCAGGTGACGACACCTAGGTGGAGGCACAGACAGGTGGAGTTCAAATGCGGGCTGAAACCATGACCTTTCACTATGACAGCGCAGCCTCCCAAATAACCTTTTGATTATTTCAAACAAATTTATCAACACTCAAAATTTTGCCACAGGGCTTAGCCTTCAGAAAAAGATGTTTCCCATCCGAGGAAGAAATGGAGACATCACTTTTTCTTCATGACTTATTATTGAGTTTCTGGACAGTACATGCCAATTGTTGTGTTTATACCTGAAAGTACTATCTTTCAAAGCCTGTTGGGTGTGGAGGGAAACGATTTTCCAGAGCCATCATTATCCACTATTATTCACATCGTTATCGTGGTGCCAAACTTAAACGTTCTTTTAGAGCAACTTAAAAACAAAAAACGAAATCAAAGGTGAGATAAATGCCTGTGCATGTATAATGGCTTGCTCTTTGGCTTCCCCCAAACCAGAAAAACAAGCTGAGTGTGCAAATGTATCTGCAGACTATCATCTGTCTCTAATCTACAATTATATACACATCCAATATGTATCTTCTTGGGATGGTTTCTGAAAGAATAGCCTGAAGACAATTTAAATCCATTTTAAAACTTGGTGAACTTCTGTAAGTCCGACAGGACCCAGGCGTTCTGAATTCCTCTCTCACGGGATTCGAGATGACAGGCTGGAGACAGAGTCCCCTGCTAGAGACGTCCTTTGTCACCTCTGGAGCTAACTGGAGCCCTGATCACTTTAGGAGATGCAAGGATCTGGATCAATTTCCCAGGAAGAGACTCAGGAGGGCTTCGTCCACATAGCTGGGATGAGAGAAGGCGGAAAAGCCACAGAGTAGGGACCAGAGTGACCAAAGGAAAGAGGGTGAGACACCGTAATTGTCAGCCAGCAGGAGCCTGGGAAAATGAATTCCTCCCAGAGGAAGGGGGCGTCGCACAGCTGGCAGGAGATGGAGCTGGATCTATAGGGATTGATAAGGAAAAATCTTTTCGTTGTAAAGATAATCTGATTTTATTAAAGTTTTAAAATTCAAGCATTATAAATTATTTGTACTATAGCCAACCCTAATTTAGCACATATTATATACCAAGTACTGCTCTGAGCTCTTCACATTTATAAACTCATTTCATCCTCACCACACCTAAGAGCAGCTATGATGACCATTCTACAGATGGGAAAACTCAGGTACAGAGGTTATACCTCTAGCATCTGAACCCAAGTAAAGAGGCTCCAAAATTCAATTCTATGTGCATTCGCTGCTCTTAAAGAATGAAGACGCTATTTTTTCAATGTGGAGAGGAGTTGTCGCAGCCATCTTTAAGCTCAAGGATGACACCATCCCTGGGTCGGTGACTGTCAGATGTGGTTCCCAGCGATGCTAAGTGAGGGGTTTCGGGGAGATGGGGGCAGTGAGGCCTGTGTCCCCAGTGCCCAGGTCCCCAAGCTCCTTGAATAAGAAGCTGGGGATGTCATTCTCTGACAGCTCTCAATGCTCATTATTCTACTGCTAATTTTAAAATACTGTGCTGTATATAAGCTAGATCTTGCTTTAAGCCCTCATTATGTGATTTTGCAATTCTTGCTAGATATAGTCAGCATACCAAGGAGGAGAAATCAGATGACAGCTTCTCCTGGTCTCTAAGGGATGGCTGGAAATCGAAACCCCTCTCGCCGCCATTTTCCTGACCAAATTAAAGAAGCACATTGTGTTGTCTAAGTGGGTTCGAGCTACAGTGGGAATAGCTTTTTCTCTCCAAAGTCGCCATAACCCTGAATCCAGTTTGGCTGGCGGGCCATCTGGCCGCAAACCCCACAGTACTCTACTTATATTCAAAGCGGTACTAATTGCCTTGTTAACAGAGCTCCTCTCAAGAGAACGAAATTTAAGCAGAGGAGTATCAAAGCACAATTTCAAGAGAATTGCGCTGATCCGGGAACTGATAGCATTTCCAGCAACCAAGCCTCAGAAGGCCCACAGAGCAAATACGGAACATTTTAATGGCATCGTCAGGAGGATACAACTTGTCAAGGCAGATTTGCAAACAGGAAAGGGGGCAGAGCCCGTTCTTGTCTAGACATCTGATTAGTGGGAAATTGTAGGATTAGGAGGAGTGTGGATTTTTCTGGCTGCCATCTCTGAGGAGGTCAGGCTTTCTGCGCTAGATGAGAGAAACATTTGTGTCCGGTAGAAAATGCTGACTGGTCCGTATCCTCCCTTGGGCTCCAGCAGCAATTCCAGACCAAGAAAATATAGTCATGGATTGAAACCTGCTGCCGCTACTTGGCACCGCGGGCAGTTGCCCGGGAGGGTCTGGGGCTCGGAAGTGGAAGGGGGTTGCGGCCGGAGGAGACAACTCTAAGAACGTCACCCCTTCCTGCCCTTGATCTCCATCCGGTCCCAGTTGCTTTCTGACCATGCTGCTAGCTGACCCCCTGGACTTGAGACCTCTGTTCTGCTTAAGTGACAGTCCACCCTCTGTCCCCTCACCCCACCCAGGACACCGTGGAAACCTCCGCACTTCTGGGGCCGGAGTTATGGTTTGTGGGGAGGACAGACAAATCATTGCGTGGGTGGCTATGAAGCCCGGTGAACTTGGAGTAGGTGTGGAATGATTCCAGCGACTCAGGCAATGGGTGGGACTCCAGAGGGGAGGCAGTGGGTTCCAGAGGGGTTCAGAATCAGGAAACTTGAGGTTTTAGGGTAGGTTCCTTATCTCGAAAGTGGAGAAATTAGTACAGTTATCGCTGTCCCTGTCCCACCTGAGTTGTTTCTGTTCGGCGTCATCAGCCTTTACTGCCTGCAGCCCCGGGCCGCATTCTTTTGCCATGACTAAGACAGGCACGTCTGTGAGAAAGTCACAAGTCAGCGTCACCACGGAACAGGCACTACAGCAAATGCAGTAGTTGGGATTAGAAAATACAAAGGGTAGTTAGATCAGTCCGAGTCCAGCTAGGAAACAGAAGCCATCCTGTATTTAAAACAGGGAACTTATGCAGGAGGTTTGATCCATGGGTGATGGAAGAGCAGAGGCGGTAGGTGGGATGGTGAGACCACCCCACACTGGCAACAATAGGAAGCTGCTGCTACCCCGAGGCTGGAGAGACAAAGCGAGGAGATGGTGTGCACAGCCGAGGCGGGAGGGCCCAGGGAACCAGAGCCAAGGTAGACGGGCCTGGTGGCAGCTGGGGCCACGGAGGAGGGATAGGGGTGAAAGACACCAGCCAGGGCAGGCAGAGAAAGGCTTTTCTCCCTCCGCCCCGCCCCGCAAGCTCCTGTCAGCGCCTCCCACTGGCTGAACCGAGCAGGACCAGCGCAGGCCTGGGAGCCTGGGAACAGCCTGCGGGGGTCAGCGCCCTCCCCGCTCCTTCCTGGGGCAGCCCAGGGCAAGGGCAAGTTGGGGCAAGTGAGGCGGAGTCAGGTATGTGTAGAACACTCTCCAAGCACCCAGTGCTTTCCCCTCTGCAGCAGCCAGAATTAAACCACGGAATGAAATATTTGTGGAATAATTGGTTTAATGTCTCTTTCACCTTCCCCCAGCCCTGCAAACTGCAGGCTCCATGAGGACACCGATGGAGTCTGCTTTACTTACGGCTGTGTCCTCCTCAGCCTCTACCACCAGGTCCTAGCAAGTGGTCCCTAGCAGATTCTTCTGAAATGTTTGTTAAAAATAATGGAATGAATGAATCAACGTGCACTGCCCATTTGGCAAGCAATCGATTCTTGGAGTAGGGCACGCAGGATTTTAGATATGGGGGTCACAACACTTATACTCACCACAAGCTACTATCAGAGACCTGGCTGTGATACCCTCAATAAGATGTTTACTCCTCTCTCACATAAAAGAAGTCTAAAGGGTTGCTATAGTGGCTCCATGAACCCATTAGGGACCCAGGTTCCTTTTAGCTTTCTGGTCCACCATCCTATTCACTGCTCTCCTCCTTGAAGGTTGCCTCATGATCCAGCATAGCTGCTGGGTGCTAAAGATCACGTTCACATTCCAGGCAACACGAAGGAGGAACCAAGAAAGGACAAAAAAGTATTCACATCCACTACCCTTTACAAAGCCTTCGCAGAAGCTCCATACAACAAATCTACTTATATCTCAACAGCAAGAGCTCAGACACACAAGTGCACCTGGCTGCAGAGGAGGCTGTGCTATGTATGGAGATGCTGGGAGTGATTTGAGGGGAAAAGAGAATGGGAACTGTTCATAGCAGCACAGCTTCAATTTACTGTCCTGAACAATTCTGCTCTGGCCCCCAACTTGCACACCTGCCTCGCAAAAAAGAAACACTTCATAAAGCACTGTATTTACTGCCTCTTGTGACTCCAATATTCCCCAGAGAATGTAAAAAAGTTTTTTCCAACCATATTACACTATACTCTCCTAGAGATAAATTCCAGTAAATAGAGTTTGTTCCATGTGGGTACATTTCCAAGGCTGCTTTAGCTTCACAGCAATGTTTCAACTCTCTTAAAAGACAGGTGGTCGGGCACAGAAACACAAATATCACGTGTTCTCACTCATATGTGGGAGCTAAAAGAGTTGATCTCGGGGAGGCAGAAAGTAGAATGATGGCTACTAGAGGCCAGAAAGAGGGGAGCTGGTGAAGAGAGGTTGATTAGTGGGTACAAACATGCAGTTAAATAGAAGGAATAAGTTCTAGCATTCCATAGCACAGTAGGGTGACTACAGTTAACAATAATTTATTGTCTATTTCAAAATAGCTAGAAGAGAAGACTGGAAACATTCTCAACACAAAGAAATGATAACTGTTTGAAGAGATAGGTATACTAATTAATTACCCTGAGTGAGCATTACACATGGCATGTGCATATCAAAATATCACATGTACCCTATAAATATGTAAAATTATTACGCATCAATAAAAAGAGCCACAGATTTCCCCCAGTTTCAGAACTTTCATAGGTCTGCACAAAGCTAAACCTCATCAGAATTCTTCAATTTTCAGATGAGAAGATTCACAATTTTAGAATATTGGCCAGGCACAGTGGCTCACTCCTATAATCCCAGCACTTTGGGAGGTGGAGGCAGGAGGATTGCTTGAGCCCAGGAGTTCAAGACCAACCTGGGCAATATAGTGAGACCTGATCTCCACAAAAAATTTGAAAAATTAGTCAGGCATGGTGGCAGGCGCCTATATAGTCCCAGCTACTAGGGAGGCTGAGGCAGGAGGCTCACCTGAGCCCAGCAGTTCATGGCTACCGTGAGCTCTGATGGTGCCACTGCACTCCAGCCTGGATGACAGAGTGACATCCTGGCTCCCACACTCCCTGTACCATACACCAGCTCCCCCGCCAGGCTGCTGGCCACGAGGGAGCCACGCATGAGCAAGTCTGTCCCAAGGACCCAGCCAACCCCCACTCACCAAACTCTTGTAATCAGTTTAGTTACACAACAAAATGCAGATCAGAGTGAGGATTAGCAGCGGTGGTTTGTGAATGGTACTTTGAACTTTACAGATGAAAGCCCCCTCCCCCACTTGCACAAAGACAGCCCTCGGTATTAAAGGTGACGTAAACACGTTGCCATCCCCTGGCCTGGCTGCCACCCTCCCGATGCTAGGAGACTCGCAGCCGGCTGGGTGATCAGCTGGCATCCCAAACTGCCTTCCCCCGTGGCATTCCGCTTAGATCTCCCAGAGGGGCGAATGGATTCCGTCCTCACCCCGCTGCTCCTGGAATCGCAAGCATTCGGGGAGGCCGGCCCCCACCCTGGCGTTTCCAGGGCTCCCACGTGCAGCCCCGTCCTGCAGGGGACCTTGGGACGCCCCTGCCTCTCCCCTACCATCTCACTGCGCAGAGCCAGAGCAGAGAGGGCAGGCCTCAGCTCGGCTCAGGGTTATTGTTCCCAGATGGGGACTGTCAAACCCTGTCAGCCTCAGATACACACTGAGAGCGCTACATCCGCATTCCTGGAATGTGTGGCGGCCCCAGCTTCACCTTCTGCGGCCCTCGATTCAATAACATGTCAAGTCCCTTCAGTGTCACCAGAGCTAAAACCCTCTCACCCACTTACTGCCTTTGCACACTGGCGCTGGGGCTGTCTAAATATTTAAGCTGGGCCAGGGGAGGTATATTTAGTCTGCACTGATTACACTAGTTGCCCAAGCCAACTGGGTCTCACCTGCTGGTGCCAGTTGCATGATGAGCTCTGGAAGCCAAAAGCTGTTGCCTGTGCTCATTGGACCTTAGCACTGATTACCGTGACGGCTGTCCCCGAGGCTGGCAGCCTCTGGCACCTGGGGGAAGGAGCATGGCAATTTGGCTGGCTGCTCTTAAGTGTATGGTCTGGTTGCTGGCACCTCCAAAGGCCTTGACAGGGACTGCTGGAGGGATCCCAGTGCCCTTCATTCTCCACTTGGCAGAGCCAGGTCTGTTGTGGCACAGGCTTGTCACACGGCCCCCTCCCCGCTGGCCCTGACATTGCCTCTCAGGGCTGTGACGCTGCTCCCACCCTGCAGACCCTCTCTACCATGAGTCTATTCTCTTTAACTAATCTGAAAGAAATCGGGCTCTTGTCCAAACAGCACTGAATCTGCAGGCCACGAGGGTACTCGGGGGACAGATGAGGGGACCTGGGGCCCAGGGATGATAAGTGATCTGCTCAGCATCACGTGGTCGTTGGCGATGCAGTTAGATCTGTAATTCCAGACCTTTAACTTTCCAACTGCTATGGGTCCCATCGTGTCCCCCAGAAAGATATGTTGAAGTGCCAGCCCCTGGTACTTGGGAATGTGACCTTATTTGGACATAGGGTCTTTGCACATGTAACCAAGTGGAGATGAGGTCATCATGCTGGGCCCTAATCCAATATGGCTGTTGTCCTTGTAATAAAAGGGAAATTTGGGCACAGACATACACACAGAGGGAAAATAGCCCATGTGCAGACAGAGGCAGAGATTAGAGTTACGCAGCCACGAGCCAAAGAACGGCTGGATGAAGCCACCATAGTCCGGAAGAGGCAATGAAGGATCCTGCCCTAGACATGCTGGAGGGCGCGTGGCCCTGCCGAACACCTTGGTTTTAGACTTCTAACCTCCAGAACCGTGAGAGAAGAAATTTCTGTTATTTTATGCCACCCAGTTTGTGGTATTTTCTTATAGCAGTCCTAGGATACTAACACATCGTCCAATAGCGTTTTCTGATACAAGAACTGGGTGAAATTCTAGATGCAAATGCGACTCCTTGGAAGCCACGAGAGATGGCTCGTTGCAGGGTTGGGACGCAAAGAGTAGCGACCAGGTGGCATTTCACGTGCAAGTCGTCTTTCAGGACTTGATGTTTTGTGCCTCATCTTATCCTGAGAAAAGCCCTCCAGGAAAGTCCAGTGATACGGACTCCTTCTCAACTCTTAAACTTTAATTTGCAGATTGATGTAAAATCAGAGTGACTTTTCTCCTAAGTCCTTCTGGTAATTTGCATGGAAGTGGTCTTCCCGTCTGGGGGATGTCAAGGCACTTATCAAACTCCCTGACCCCAGAGTGGCCTCTGGGGTTAGGAATTCCTAGTTTACAGCTGCCCTGTGACTTCACCCAGTCCCAGTGACTCCATGAAACTGAGTCGTTTAGTTTCATGGACTCAGGAAAGATGACAGGAGCTGGTGTAGAAAACACTGTGGCTCAGGCTTTGGGCTGACTGTGGGCAGCAGGTTCGGGCAAATGGACTCTGCAATTGGCCTAAGTGTTTATCCTAATTCTCAAGACACGGAGATTATGAGTTGGCAATTTTATGAGAATCCATTAGCCAACTCCTTGATTCTGTGATGTTTCTTACAAAGCAATTAGTTGGGTTTTGCATCCAGGGATGGCTGTGTCCGTGCCCTAACGCCCAGCAGTGCCAGTCCAAGAGAACTCCCAAGCCTGTGGGCTTCTGCCAGCCTCACACTTCAGCTGAAGCTGGCTCCCCAAACCCCAAATCTCCTGGTTGCATAACTTTGGGAATAACCGTCCTAATACATATGTTCCATTTTCCTGCCTTGCTGCTCCTCCCTGAAACTTCTTGTTTACTACGGAAGAGCTGAGAATATAAACACGCCAACAGACCGTTCTCTCTGCCTCCCAAGGCATGAGTCGAACTAAGTGGAAGCAGACCTTTGCTGTCTTCCCAAACCAACGGGTGGAACAAATTTAAAACCTCATGATCATGCAATGCATATGCAGAAACTCCCCTGCGTGTTTTGATGTGTCTACCGAGAAGGACATCATGTTCTTGCCTACATTTTATCTACCAAAGACATGCCCTGCACTCCAAGGGCAATAAGTCCAAACAACTGGCCACTGCTTAAACCAGTTACGGTACAGCCATACGATGCATGCTGATGTAGCCACAGAAAGTCATGCTTTGGAAGCAAATTTCATGACATGGGGAAATTGTTTATGGTTGCAATTAAGTGAAAAAAAAAAGCTGCTTACAAAAGAGAATGTACAGTATGGAAACAATTCTGCAAAAACTATGTATATATATCCATAGAAAATCTGCAAGGCTATACTCTAAAACGTAAACAGGAGTGGCATACTCAGGGCCATGAGCGTGCAATGGCCCAGTTTGTGCAGAGCATGAGGACACCTGCTCGAAAGAACAAGCAGGGCCTGGCACCTTTATGTATACATACTACTTTTTTATGCGTTCATTCACCCGTGAACACGAGGTTGATCCCGTATCTTGGCTATTGTGAATAATGCTGCAATGAACATGGGGTGCAGAGATCTCCTTGACGTACAGATTTCATTTTCGTTTTCTTTGGATATATACCCTGTTGTGGGGTTTCTGCATCCTATGGTAGCTCTTTTTTTTTTTTTTTTTTTTTGGGAGAAAATGTAATTTTGGAGCCTGGGTTTTGTTTGGTTGTTTTGTCTTATTTCTATTTGGCTCGGTTGTTTTTGCCTTCTGCAAGGTTCATGGTACAACCAGGTCTTTAAATAATCATCTATTTCTTATTTTTAGTAAAACGGTAAGACATGTTTGGAGGGTGTTTAGAAAATACAAATGAGCAAAAAGAAGAAAATGTTTTACTGCCTCGAACCCCACTGCCCAGAGACAACTGCGGCCACCGTCCACGTTGTGTCTCCCCTCTTTGTCTTCTGCATCTCAGGGACTTCCTCAGCTTCTGCCTGTCTCAGTCTTTGTTCAGATATTTCAGCTGTGTTTATGGTGATTTTAAAATGGCATGTGCCACCATAAGCAAAGACGCCAGTGACAACCTGCCAACCCCTGGACCCACTTTTGCAGAATTCATCTTCTTCTTGCACCAATCTTGCAAGGATTCAACTGCAGGCCTCCAGTAAGGACAGTGTGGCCCTGGGCCAGCCCTCCACCCTGGAAGATATTCGGAACCTATCTGGGCATCAGGAATTATATATTTTAAAAGTCACTTCAAATTGCATGGCTATTATTCTAAAAACATTAACATTTTTTTAATCTTTCGCGTTGTTCCATGAGCAAATTCAAATTCAAATGTGTCTTTGTTTAGTAAGTTCCTAATCATTCTGGCATTGTCCTTATTTCTGATGTTAAGAAAACCCACAGTACTTACTTGTACCGTTTAGGTTTCTGACAGCTCTCAAAATGGCTTGTAACCAGAAAAAAAAGTAATGTTTTCCAAGTAAAGAAGATAATTCTCCAAGAATGGAGTTAAAAGAGACGATTCTATGTAAGTATTGCTTAGGAATGTGCTCTAATACAGTAATTTCTTCATGTGATGACACAGTGTAAATACATTTTATTTGCAATGTTCTTGAAACAACTTATCGAGGCACTCAGTGCTATGGAATGAGATACTTCTCCCCCAGTTAAGGGAACCAAGTGCTCCAAAGAGAAGAAGGACTTAATGCCTATTTGGAGCATATTTCAAAAAAGAAAAGAAAAGCTAAACCTTATTAAAACTTTGAAAACCCAGTGCGTTTAAATGAAATGGTTCAGTAGGTTTATGTAGATAAGGATTCTGCAATACAACGAAACTATTTTAGCCTTGGGTAGATGAAATATAGTCGTTACATTCTAACTTCTTAGAACCCACTTGCTATCTCATAGGGATCTAGTCTTTCATTTCAGCTATTCAGGTATGTTTAGTTTTGTCCTATAATTTATTAATATATTTTACAAATGGAAAGCATATTTTAATGTTGAAAGAGAGACTCCTTTTAAAAATAATTTTTATTATAAAATGTTACACAAAAACTTATGAAGGAGAAAATAAATGTAGGAGAGAGAAGAACTATTGAAACGATGTCTTGAGTAGGCGAGAGGGAAGGCGCTCCAGTGCAAAGAGGAAGGGCCGGTTTTGGACAGGAGCGTAGGAAATTCATCTGTGTCGGATGCTGGGAAGTGGGCAGATGTGGCAGAGGGAGACCGTGAACATTCTCTTCTGATCGCCAGATGTTCTCCCCCGACGCCCAGCGCTAGACGCCCATTAGGTCCTTACAGCAGGTTCTGCACATCTGTAGCCTGGGCCTCTCTGGTACAGTAATAACTCAGGACTGTTTACAGATTGACTAGGTTTCATGTGACAGGGAAATGGTACCCATAGAAGTCTGAAGAGATAAGTGGCTTTCCACAGGCCTCCCTGAATGTGTTGGTCCTTCCTGGGGTCAAGAATTTGAAGCAGTTACTCTATCATCTGTCACTAAACATTGGTAGAATCTCGTACTAAAAATAGTTATGCTAAAAATAAAAAGTCCAATACTTATCCAAGTTTTGTCAACTTAACTGCCAACATCTACATATTTGGAAACATTGGTACAAACACTTGGATATTTGGAAACATCAGAAACCTTGGCATCATTTGGCATTTTTAAAGCTTTATACTCCTTATCTAGATATTTTGGTTCTGTGTAGACACAGCCAGGCAGGGTGAATGATCCATTTGAAATAAAGCCTCTGTCTGCACAGATCCATCTCTGTCCTCATACAGACACCAAAGGAAAAACACAGTGATCACTGAACCACGAGAAACAAAATATGATCTCCGTCTTACCTTGATACTGCCTATGAAAATAAATATTGCCCTATATTTAGAGCTAAACTCTATCACCAAAGCTTCATTTTGTACTTTAAGTCTCATTCCAAGTAATTAAACTGTTCTGATTTCTTCTGCTCCCTCAAGTAATTACACAACTTTCTTTCATCTTCTTTTTAGTTTTTGATGAAATCTTAAACCTATTAAAATCCTTCACAATGTGGCTGACATGTACCCTTCAGGGGTCTTATCAAGTCTCCTGGTTAAGTCATTTTTATTGCCTTTGGATTACGTTACTGTGATTCATTATGAGTTGTTGAACAAGATGCTCCCTGGAAATTAAACCCAAGGCACCATTCAGCTTTTCTAAAATCCTGTGATTCTTTGTCGCCAATTAAGTATGAAATTCAGCCTCCTTCATTTAGGCAAGGTATCATAATAAAAGATGGGCAAATCTTTTCTCCATTCTTCTGATGCCCTTAAGAGCACTTTGCAATCTGTTGTCCCATGTTTTTACATACTTATTGTGTATCAGATGACACTCAACTCAAGGAAAAGCAAAATTTTTTTGGTAGCTGGTCCCCAAATTTTAGACACTGATTTGCCACTCTGTTGCATTGATAATTCGAGGATGTCTAGATGACTTTCTATATATGGTCAGGCTCCGTGTGAAAGGAAATGCTCAGAGGCAGCTTGTCAATGTGCCAGCTTTTTATTGCTCACTCTACAGGTCCCTACAGCTTCCTTTAGATGATTTAAATTTTCAGAGTTAAAAGCCAATAAAGATGCTCCTTGCTATAACTAAAAACTTTGAATGCTATGGATGTTTTTATTTTTTTTTAATCATGCATGTCTAATAAGAAGAAAATAAGAAGTAGAATTATTAGTTAGTAGGTATTAATTGTATTAGATGGGGTAACATGAGCTGCTGTAACAAATAAACCCCAAATTTCCATGACATAGCACAACAGGTTATTTCGTGCTCATGTAACAGTTCAGGTGAGTGTTCTCACTCAGCCAGTGGCTGTTCCTCCACATTGTCATTTAGGGACCTGGACTCGAAGTTGTGTGTCCAGTGGTCCCTGTTTCCATGAAGTCAGCTAACACAGGGTGGAGGAGAACACAAAAAAAGCACAACTCATCTCTTAAGAGCCCAACCCTGGAAGCTCTTTGCTTAACCTGTAAAACGGAGGTAGGAACTTTAGTTTTTTTTATGTGTAAAATGGAGCTAGGAACCTATTTTTTTAGGTTGCTGTGAGGGTAAGTGAAATAATTTATGTAAAGAACACAAATACTACCAAGATGGGTGATACCTTACTTTTAAAATCTTATAAGTGACTTTTACAAGAAAACTACTGTATTGTTGACATTGTGGCGTAGTGAGATGGGCAAACTAGTAAAGCACACTGCAGCCTGCACGGGCGGATCTTGATTCTGATTTGGTGTTTTTCACATTGGGTTCAGCAATCTGAGTTTTTAGCAGTTTCTCAAGCGATTCTGATGCATGTTAACCTTGGGACCAAAATGGAGAAACACTGATATTTAATATATAGATTTTAGTAATACAACCAAATAGAGGCCACCAGACTGAGAAAAGCAACAGAGCAGAAATCAAGAGAAATGAATAAACAATCTCCTAGAGTCATAAGCAAAGTAAGAAACAAGAGAAACATCCAGAGGCATGTTAGGGTCACAGTGGCCACAGGAACTGTTGCTTCCTTTGCCTACCATGCATTTAAGTGACATTGCCTGTCCCATCAGGGATCTCTTTGCCCTCTGCCACCAGAACCAGCAATTTTCTAGATTAGTGCTACTAAAATTGTAGTCTGTCAACCAGGCCCTTGTCTGCATATTCTTTGTTACTGGTACAGAAATTGAGAGTAAGCACTTAGGAACTTTGTAGTAATTTGACATTGCTGCAACATCTAGGTACATTAAGTATTGGACACACCTCATTAACTGGGTCTGGACCAGTTCAGGAGTTGTCGGACTTGCTTGGTAAGTCACATGTAGAATCAGGCACCAGACATGCGCAGTAGAACCATAAGAAACTAAGTGACATTTTAAGGTTATTTTGTCAACTATAATGTATATATGCATAAAAATCTGAGAAAATATAAGCTTTTTTTATTTTGATAAATTCTTTTTAAAATCATTTTCATTTTTAATCAAGCCTGTTTTTCTAAATTTATAGTTTAACATTATTAACTAAATTAGGAAACTAAAATCTGTATTTTTTAGCCAGGAGCAGTGGCACATTCCTATAATCCCAGCAACTCATGAGGCTGAGGTGGGACGATTGCTTGAGCCCAAAAGTTTGAGATCAGCCTGGGCAACACAGTGAGACTCTGTGTCAAAAAAAAAAAAAAAAAAAAAAAAAAATTCACTTAAGAACATTTTTTTAAAATCTGTATTTTTTTTCTTGTTGTTTACTGTTAACTCTTCTAACAGACAACAAAACAAGTTTCTCTGGATTTTTTTGTCAAGAAAAGCCACAGCTGTTTCAAATCCACTGATAGAAGGAAACCAAATGGATAGAAGGAAACCAAATGATGATGGAAATGATTCTAAAGAAATGAAGGCAAAGAAATAAAGTGGATTTTAGTTTTATTGGGAAATATCAGCCAGAAAAGCAAAGTCACCATAAGTGTTATGGCACAAGAGATTTATTGCAGGGTTTGGATCTTAACAATTTGGGAGGAACAGGGGAAGTGGGGCTTTAAAAGGTGCAGCTGGTAGATCAGAGAAAAAGTCATCAGCAATCCTCCTGCACACTGGTGTAAGCAGACAGGTCTGGGAGGTCTGAGAAACCAAGAGTGTCCTGCGGCTGAAATGGGATCACCAAGGGGGAGCTCACAGGGCCATCTAGGGGAAGGTGCAACCTTTGTGTAGCCAGCATTTCTGAGTCTGAGGGTGGGCCTGGTCGGCTACTGGTGGTCAACAGGGCTGGCTATCAAGAGCCAGAAGCAGAACAAAGCAGAGCAAGGACAAGCTGGAACCCACTGGATACATCTGAGTCTGCTCATTATTGCGTCTGACCGCAAAGCCCAATACGAATGTCCAGACTTATTTACAATAGGCAATAAACTGGAAAGAACCCAGAGATCCATTAGCAGGTAAGTGGATAAACAACTTACCTGGCAATGAACTGATGTTATAACCATACAATGAAATGCAACTCCGTGATAAAAAAGAATGAATGGCTGCGAGGCTGGGATATCGGAAGGATCATCCACAGGGATATTGACATGCCATGAATTAAGATGAATGTCACTAGAGAGAGTGTCAATGAAGCAGGAGCTAAGATTATAAAAAAATGAAGGAGAATGAGCTGGAAATCAGTAGAAAATACCAACCACAAGGGGCAGTGGTGTGGTAAAAACTAATGATATTATTTATTTATTGTTTTTTTCCTTCACCAGCAGTAGAATCAAGGAAAAAACTAATGATGTTAAAGCTGTGGGTTTCTAGGGAAGCGGGAGACAGAGTGGCAGTGGGGTGTGAAGAGGATGACACTTAAACACACGTGCAAGCTCAGAGGTAGAAGAAAAAAGGCAGCCAACCCTGCCATGGCTGCAGGGCAGTGTCCTCAGGGAGGACTCCGATTCCATCAGGAGAGGAAGAGGAAGGAAAACTTCAGAGAAGAGGTTAGACATAATTTCAATGATCATGTGATCAATGATCATTTTATTTCTGGAACTTCTGTTTAGTTATTTATCAAACAAGTTTGATTTTTTTTTTTAATTTTCTGTTCCTTTCAATTTTTATTTTCATTTTCTATTTCTTTAATCTTTTTATGCATAGTTTATGTTTCATAGCTAATAATTCCAACAGCTTAAGTCCTTGGGAATCTAATTTTTTCTTAGCCTGTTTGCTGACTTTCATTCATACCGAGTCCTGTTCGTGTGCCTGGTAATGTTTCGTTGTGGGCCTCTACTTGATTGTGTCACAGAGAGGATGGCCTGGAAAAAAAAAAAAAGAGAGAGAGAGAAAATGTGTATTCGGTTTCTCACTAAAACCGGCTTCCCTGCCTGAGGCCGGCAGCTGGGCGGGCTAGGAAAGTGTTTTCTTTGTTCTTTGCATTGCAAGAGATACGGGACCAGGGGGCAGTCACGGCGGGAAATCCCGGACGGCTGTGGGGTCCCAGCAGATTCTGGAGATGAAAGGATCAGAATCATCAGCAGTAGATGACACCACCACCCTCAACCTGAGAACCCTCCCCTTCTTAAAAGCTCTGTATTTTTGCCTGTAGGGGAGGAAAAATTGGATTTGGGGATGGTAGTCTGCTTTTTTCCTCCCTTTGCCAGCAAAGAAATAAATCTCTTTCCTTCTCAACTACTTGTCCTTGTTCTGATTCAGCCTCGTGGACAAGTGCCGAGCTTTCAGGAACAATTGCACTTCATTTTCAGAAACCCTAAGTGGCCTGAGTTCAGGACATTTCCCTCTACAGTGACTTTGCCGCTGTCTTGGCCACATGCCAGGAAGTATTTGCAAACTGTGACCATTTATTAATAATATAAATTCTGAGTTTGGGGGTTTTCCTCACCATGCTGGTACTACAAATTTGCATACCGGAGCCATGTGTTGGAATGTTGTCAATTTTCATGTAAAATCATTATTTTTATTTTTTTCTACCCAGGAATAGTGGTAGGAACAAATTGTTTTCCTCATACCCTCAATTGCCAGCAGCAAGCATATTAGTACACATTTTCA
Source organism: Eulemur rufifrons (assembly GCF_041146395.1). NCBI lineage: Eukaryota > Metazoa > Chordata > Mammalia > Primates > Lemuridae > Eulemur > Eulemur rufifrons. The sequence goes on from NC_091006.1 coordinate 32,923,169, forward strand.
CTGAATTGCAGCCTTTGAGGATTACACCTTTACACAGGGCTTTATTCTTGGAGTGTCTAGGAGAGAGAGAGGGAATTGAGACAGAAAAGTTAGCCATCAGAAAAAAAAGAGTAAAAATATACAATAAAGGAAATTTTATCATGATAAATTACTTGGCTCAGCAAGTAGCATATAATTATTACAATCACATTATAATTAAGTATGTAATTGGGTATACAAATTGGGTAATTATAATGAAATAAATGCTGAATATTCATTAAAAATTGTGACAGAACCCTGTTGGGAGAGGAAGTGAGAGCATGGAGAGAGAGAAGATATTGGAGCCGGGTGCAGTGGCTCACATCGGTAGTCCCAGCTACTTGGGAGGCTGAGGCAGAGGACCACTTGATCCCAGGAGTTCCAGTCCGGCCTGGGCAACATAGCAAGACCCCATCTCTAAAAAATTTCAATATTATGTGTGCATGTGTGTATGCATATAGATGCATAAATGTGTATCTGATTATGGGTACATGGAAAAAATTATGGAAGAATACTTACCAGATTGTTAATATGGGCTACCAGCATAGGTGGAAGGACATGGGGTGGGGATGGGGAGTTTGAAATACGGTGATTAAAAAGGGTAAGAGAGAACGAGACAGGTGAGCAGAAAGAAATGGAAAAAGAAAAACACTAAAAAAAGGTCCATTGTTTTCAGCACGGCTCACTCAGAGTCACTCTCTGAAACCTGTAATTTAAAAAGCTTATGCCCAAACACGGACCTGTAAGAAGACACCATCATTTAGCCAAGTGTGTCATTGTGATTGATAGACATGACAGCAACCACTGAACCAAACTATTGCTTAAATTATCCAGATGTTCTAGAATGGAATCTTTCCCATTTTGGAAAGCAATTTGGTAAAAGACACAAAACTTTCAAATCTAGTGATCCAAAAATTTACACTTCTAGAAATCTAGCCTAAGGAAAAATTGGAGATTTGGGCACAATTTTTGGTTTAAAGATACTATTTAGTGTTAATTACAATAGCAAAAAATAAGGGGAAAAACAGTCTAAATGTTTAGCAAAAATTAATTTTATAGATCTGTAGAATGGAACACCAAGCAACCACTAAAAATTATATTTTTAAAGATTTTTAACAGCATAAGAAACTGCCCATGATATAATGTTGAATGAGTGATAAAACAAGACAGAAAATATATATTGCATGTTAGACACGCACACACATATAAATACAATTAGAAGACCTTAAGGGGCCGAGCGTGGTGGCTCACTCCTGTAATCCTAGCACTTGGGGAGGCCTAGGCAAGAGGATCACTTGAGGCCAGGAGGTCGGGACCAGCCTGAGCAAGAGGGAGACTCCTCCAAGACAAAATAGAAAGAAAAGAAAAATTAGCCAGGTGTGGTGGTGCATGTCTGTAGTCCCAGCTACTTGGGAGGCTGAGACAGGAGGATTGCTTGAGCCCAGGAGTTTGAGGTTACAGTGAGCTATGATGATGCTACTGCACTCTTGCCTGGGGCAACAGAGTGAGATCCTGTCTCAAAAAAAAAAGAAGATCTTAAGGAAAGTCACCAAAATGTTAATGGAGATTAGTTCTAGGAAACAAATTAAAAGTGATTACCATTTTCTTCATTTATTTGTGCTTTTTTCAAATTTTCTAGAATGTGAATATATTTGGGATGGAATGTTCTTGTTTTGCTCACCTGATGTGAAGGCAATCTGGTGGACAAATCTGTCAATCCAGTGATCCATAGACTATAAACTCTATAGGGGTAGGCGTCTACTTAACATTGTGTCCCCACTGCTTAGCACATGGTAGTGGGTGGGTGGGTGGATGGATGGGTAGATTTGGTTGTTCTGGTGGTCTGAGGAGGGGTTTCTCTCCATCATCAATCCCCCATTCTGTTCTCTTGAAGCTTTGTGGCACAGTAGAAGCTTCTCACAGATTGGAGGACCACTCTGTTGATTAAAATTTAGGTACTACTTTCTCCTCCATATATAAATTAAGGAGAGGATGGTATTTGCAAGAAAGAGCCAGAAATAACGAGAAATCACCCGTGCGTTCATTAATACAGCATATGGAATAATTGTAGGTGTGTGTGTGAATACCTGGGATCGGTCCTCAGGTTCGCTGGCAGGTCTCATCCATACCCTTTGATGAATCATGTTCTGGCACCTTCAGCCTTCTGTGTCCATCAGGAAAGACAGAAGCCACTGTCACACCAGGAAGAGCTGGGCAAGACAAGCCATTTGGGGCATTTAGTACATTGAAAACTGCTGCCACATCATTTGAGACTTCAGAGTAAACATTTTGTGAAATGACTATTTTGCTCAAGATTCACATTTCTACTATTTGAGCATCTACTGATATATTAGGCACTTTAAGTATGTCATTACATTTAATCCTGACAATATTATTGTCTACATTTTATTTATGAAGCACCCGAGAGGATGTAATTTGCTGAAGGGCACACAGCGAATAAATGACAGAGACAGGACTGGAAGCTGGATCTGCCCAGCTCCGACACCCGGCTCAGTCCAGCAGGCCTCGTGCATCCGCATTCCTTCCCTCTCCAACACAAGTCCTTCCTGTGCCACTTTGGTGTGTTCATTTGCAGTCAATTAAACTGGTGTTTAAACAGACTTTGTTAATACTTCTGTTCTGGAACTATCTTTCACTCCAGGATGCCCAGGAACATTTCAAAGTTACACCTGAGCAGGAACAAATTATGTTTTCCCCGAACAAATTTCTCACCTAATCATAAAGTGATTGTGGGTGTTGTGAGTGTGTGTTGGTGTTTCCATCCTGGCCATGAGCAGCAGTGCAGGAAAACATCAAAGTTTTGTGGGTGACAAAGAATCACCTCTGATCTTCACTTCAAAGACAACCAAGAAAAAAAAAAAGAAAGAAAGAAAAGAAAAGAAAAAACTTCCCAGCAACACATTTGAGATTAATGTCAATCAAGCTTTTTCCTCAGCTTGTCTATACAAGTTTGTGCTTCATAATGATGGAAGCTTGTTAGGAAACTATAAACCTCCTCCAAAATGGCAGTAAAAATACCTACAGCACACACACACATAATTTTGTCCTGATGTGATACAAGAGAATTTTAGCAAATGGACCTCCCCCGCCCTGCACTTAACCTGGATTCCCTAAGACTAATTTTAAAAGGGTTCCAATAAGGCCCCACCACAAAGAGGCATGAACGCTGCTTCTAAGCCCAGTAATCTACATATTTGACATTTTCTGTAATGCCTGCAGAACTCTCTTTCCTCTTCAGAGCCCATGTCTAACTATGCTTCTTCTCCTAGGAACACACTCAATTTCACAAAGCCTTTTGGTCTGGGTCGTGGATTTGTTCAAGAGTCTCAATGGCACCTTCACAAATAGATGCTCTTCTAGAACATGGCACCCTGAGGATGGCAGCCTTGCTCCCGGAACCCTTCCCAGCCTGGTCTGATGCCTCATTTCTGTCTCCCGCAGTGCCCAGTGCTCCCTCGGCCTCATCGCTCACTGTACAAGTGTCATCTAGGAGCCCTATGAGAGTTAGCACCACGTTCTGATCATCTTTGAATCCCAGGCACGTAGCCCAGGGCTCAGCACACAGTAATCGCCACGCACCTGCTGTCAGGTTAAGTGCATGAGTGGACCTGCAGCCCACCCTGCACCCACGTGGCTGAGAGTGAGAATCTGGGGAAGGCGAGGGAGAACCCCAGGGGGCAGGGGCACGGGAGCAAGGATGGGCAGTCGGAATGTGCGGTGTGAAAAGGTCCAAGAAGCCAGAGGAAGTGTATTTAGTAGAAAGGGGCCCCTTAGGCGCCGGCTGAAGGTGAAGTGAATGACAGTATGACCGCTGTTGTAGGGCACAGGCTAGAGCTGTGAGCAAATATCATTTTTTTCGTAATCAATGTCCAAAATGGACTCTAACCTTTTTAACTATTCCCATCTAGCAGTGTTGGCTGGGACTGTGTATTGAAGCATTATGTGTGTGTGTGAAGTCCAGGCTACTGCGGTAATGCCTTCTTTTGTGTGATATATACTTAAAAGCTTCCGCCGGTCTGCATAGCCATGACCTCCGTGATGGTCTGTCCCAAAATGAGCTTGGTAAGACCTCCAGGCTGAGTCAGATCACCCACAAGTAACCTACTATGCTACTGATTGAGGACATTATGAAATACCTTAAAATGGATTGTAAACATTTTCAATTCAACCCTGAATGTAATAATTCATTCAGTCAACAAATACTTGTTGAGTTTCAAATATGCATTAGGTACCATGCTAGACCTAAGGATATACCCTCACACAGTTAACAGTCTTAATAAAAATAACAGTAGGAAAGGTCCAATGTAAAAACATGAGACTTTTTTTATTCACTCTGCACATCTATAGCTATTGCTATCAAGAGTATAGAAGAATGTGATCAGGAACAATGACCAATTATCACCAGTTTCATCTCAACACCAGCATATATGAAGAGGGTGATATCTCCTCTGAGTTACCGAAAGGTAATAGTTGATTTGGTCAATTTTATCAACAGAGTTTGTCTTCATTCTTTATGTAAAATTCATCCCAGGGCCCAAATAATGAACACTGTAACAGCACGCTCATGCCTGTAATCCCCACATTTTGACAAGCTGAGGCGGGAGGATTGCTTAAGGCCAGGAGTTTGAGACCAGCCTGGGCAACATAGTGAGATCCCATATCTAAAAAAAAAAAAAATTCTTTTAACAAGCCAGGTATGCACAACTCTAGTCCCTACTACTTGGGAGGCTGAGGCAGGAGGATGGCTTGATCCCAGGAGTTCGAAGTTGCGGTGAGCTATGATCGCACCACTGCACTCCAGCCTGGGTGCCACAGCAACATTCTGTCTCTAAAAAAAAATAAATAAATCAATAACGGCATGGCCAGAAGCACCAAGCAAATACATTGGATGTGCTCAGTTGCAGAAAACCTACACTAGCTCTTGTAGGTCAGCAGATCTCAGAGGCAGGAAAAGGCTGCCGCTTCCTGCTCAGTTCCTTTTTCAAACTCACCAATCAAAGAAAATGCTCCTCCTTCCCTGCAAAAGAGTGAAGAAGGGAGCAGAGGCAAGCCAGGCATGTATCCTACCGGAAGTTTCTCCACGTGGAATCTATAGGAGTGGGGAGCTAAGCACTTCCCACTAACCAGCTCAGTATTTTGAAGTACTATAGTTGATTTCATTCCCTGTGATTCTGACCTGGGCTCTGTCTTTCAAAAAGAAGTCACATCACAATGTGTGTCTCACCCAATTGCTGAAATAAGGACTGAGGTCTCCCACAGTGATGTGGACGAGTAAGAGTCACCTAGGATGGTTAAGAGTATCTTCTGACTAGTTGGAGCCCTGTGTAATCCCGGAGGTTGACAGCATTTCTGACTTCATGTACCACCGATCCCAGGTCCTCAGCATCAGTACTGGGATTGATGGGAGGATCTCAGAGAGATCAAGAGTCATTCTGAAGTGCATTACCCCGCGTGGTGGTGCACGCCTGCAGTCCCAGCTGCTCAGGAGGCCGAGGCAGGAGGATCATTTGAACCCCGGAGTTCAAGGCTGTAGTGCACCATGATCATGAATATGCATAGCCACTGCACTCCAGCCTGGCAACATGGCAATGCCCTGTCTCTAAAAGAAATAAAATGGAAAATAAAGTGCATCACTACAAACTTCTCAACTGGCTTGCCATGTTAACTCCCATGAATACACCAATTTATTTTTGACATTATTTGTCTAGCAAGCCAGCCTCATTCAGCATAAGCTTATTTAAAATGTATGTCAGGCTGGGTACAGTGGCTCACGCCTGTAATCCTAGCATTCTAGGAGGCCGAGGTGGGAGGATGGCTTGAGTTCAAGAGTTTGAGACCAGCCTGAGCAAGAGTGAGACCCCATCTCTACAAAAAAGGAAAGAAAAGAAAAGAAAAGAAAAGAAAAGAAAAGAAAAGAAAAGAAAAGAAAGAAAAAAAGAAAAGAAAAGAAAAATTAACCAGGCATTGTGGTGCCTGCCTGTAGTCCCAGCTACTTGGGAGGCTGAGGCAGGAGGATAGCTTGAGCCCATGGGTTTGAGGTTGCAGTTAGCTACAATGATGCCACTGTACCTTACTCAGGGTGACAGAGCAAGAAAAAAAAAAGAAAATAAAGAAAGAAAGAAAGAAAAAATGTATTTCAGATACTCTTACTAATATTACTGAAAATAAAGAGTGCATTTAAAAAAAAAAAAACCAAGTAGACTTCCATTTATAATGCAAACTTTTCACTTCCTTCTTACTGTTTTGATTAGTACTTGAAAGATTTATCTTATTCTCCTGTTGTTTAAATTTGGAAACTGGAATGTTAAAGAGGAGCTGATAAACTACATATTCTAGATTTTAAAGTTTTAGCCTCATATTAACTCATCAGAAAAAAAGGACCATATTTTCTCACAAAAATATGGCCATAAAATGCATTTGCAGTTACAAAATAGGTCAAAGGCATTTGCGGTGTTCATTAATCCTGCTACTTCTGTGAAAAAGGCTAAAAGCATTGCCTACATTTTGCAGATGGCAAAAAAGTAACACGTTCCATCTTGCTGTGGGGATAATAGCAAAGCCTGTGGTAGAGCCAGAAATAGAACCTCAAGGGATTTGTGTTCTTTTTTTGATGTAGAACAGAATTCAGTTCAAGCAGTTTCAATAAAATCATGCTACAGAAGAAGCAGGTCTATCTCCTCACTTAATTTTCTTTAATAGAATTAAATAGTTCATTCCAGCCCTACTTCCAATCGGATACCTTATGCTAATTAGTCTAGCTGACTGACCAAATATAATTTATACAGTAATCTCATAAAATACATTGGATGCCAAGCATAATGGATAATGTACAATCATTTTAAGGAACTTTTTTAAAAAGTAAAGGCAATATTTAAAATCCAGTATAATCAAATGCTGTAAGAGAGGGAGCTCTATTATTTGGATTCAGGTCAACATGCAACTTCTAATATAACTGCCTTAATATAACTCTGGATTTTACAGCATTCTAAACCAAGTCTCACAGACACTTTTAAGGAAAAGCACCTTCAGAGTTACAGAAATTGAGAATTCCATGCTGCCATCCTGTGTCCACCATCTTGCCATTGCAGCTATAATTTCAATTTTCTAAATGTGTGTGCTTGTGCACACAAGCGTGCAAGTGTTAGGGTGGAACTCGAGTCGCTGTTGCTACACTGATTAGATATGCTTAGAATTCCTAGTATGTTCGCCAGCCATCGATACTATTAGACTGGGAATAGCCTAGCTCTCACAAAATAGTAGCAATATGTGGATCCTCCAGTGCAAAAGAAGGAATTTAATCATGCCTACTGGATAGAGTAGTTGGGAGGATTAAATTAGATTAATTTATATAGTGCAGTTAAAGGAGTGCAGAGCATATGATAAGTGTGCAATAATGGTTAACTATTACTATCTGTAAACATGCTGGCCTGAACACATGCTGGTCTTGCAAACATCACCTTTTAATTGACATGCATTTATACAGCACATTATTAAGAGCATCGTCTATGAGCATTTTTAACATGGTCTACAAGGTCCAGCATGGTCTGGCAGCCACCAGCATCTCCAGCCACATCCTCCCTGCAGCCCAGATCACATCATGCTTATCCTGTATGTCTCTCCATCCCCACCCTTGGCTTTTGTGCACAAGTCACAGCAGCCTCCTACATTTCCATGGATACACTGAGCTCCTTCCTAGAGCACAGACTCTGTACAGGCTCTTTCGTCTGCCTGGAACTACACCCCAAGCTCCACTCCTTGGCTTTATAAACTCATCTTCAATTTTCTGTTTAATCATCCCTTCCTCAACTTCACAGTTGGGTTCTTGACACCTCCATTTTATGAGCTCCTATTAAGTGGTAATTTTACATTTTTAAATGATTCTTATATTAATGTCTGTTTTATCTACTGTACTAAAAGTTCCACAAGGGCAAGGCCCATGTTTTGGGTTTTTTTTTTTCTCACAATCTATTTACCCCCGGCCCCAGGTCTACCACAGTGCTTGACCTATGGTAGGTTCTCAACACATATGGATTCTATAAACAAATAAACACATCCCAACATGAGGCTATTGCTCCCAAGGATTGAGCATTTCTCCCTTTCACTTTATTTTACAATCATTGTTCCCCTCGTCCCTGGCCTTACTCAACTATACACTGAAAAATATACACATTTTACTAGATAAAAATAGCTTGTGCATTTAATTGGGAAAAGGAAAGGAGGCAAAGAGAAGTCAATGAAGTAAGCATAGTTACAAATGGGTGGTGACCACAGTGTTATGAAAACAAAACAATGTCTAAAGACATGTGCATAAAGGATTTTCCTAAGAGTATTGCTTGTGTAGTTGAGAACAGCGTTATTTCAGTAGATGGATGTGTTCACCACACTGTAATGTATGTAAAACAGCACGTAAAGAAAAACTAGTAAAAGATGTTTCCGGCCGGTCCGGCTGGTCATGGCCCACACCTGTAGTGCAAGCTACTCAGGAGGCTGAGGTGGGAGGATCAATTGAGCCTAGGAGTTCAAGGCTGCAGTGAGCTATGATCACACCACTCCACTCCGGCATGGGTGACAGAGTGAGACCCTGTCGAAGGAAGGAAAGAAGGAAGGAAGGAAGAAAGAAAGGAAAGGAAAGAAAGATGAAGGAAGGAAGGGAGGGAGAGAGGGAAGGGGGGAGCCATGCTTCTTATAGAAGTAGGGGCCCTCCAGCTGGTGGAGCAGTCGGAAGGATAAAGCAAGCTCCAGGCCCATGCAAAGGCTGGGAGAGAGGGGACTGGGAAGCTGAGTGGTTTGAAGATCACTGCCCCACTGCACAAGTCTTCCTGAGGCCACTGGGACTGTGGACCATGTGTCCTGCACCCCAGAGCGATGGCCCTTATCCATCTAGGTCTCTTCTTCCTCATTATCAAATACGGACCAAAATAGGGCATTACTCAGGTGTGCAGGAGCCAAACAGCCATCGCTCTTGGTAAAGAGCCTTTCATCCTATTTAGTCATTTCTGCAGTGAAACATATTTTCCAAAGCAGCACAGTAATAACACCAGTCATGATGAGTTTTGTTGTTTCTTAGTATCAGAGGGGTCATTTGTTCACAGAAAAGATAATTTACTATTTTTAGTTTTCAGATTTGTAATAAATGCTTTTTTTTTTCTCTTTAGCACTTAACACCCTAAGACATATTTTATATTTCATCTTGATTTTTTGTTCTCCACTAATAATGTCAGTCTAAGGAAGGCCTTTGTTTCGTCCATTTAAGATTTAGAAGGTTGCGTGGCATATAGCAGGCACTTAATGAACCAATGCTGATTGCTGATTACTTAACTGAATAAAAAGGTGGCAAAGGAATCCTAGCTCAGGATTTTAGGAGGATGTACGACCGAAAGCCGTGGCCTAGGCGGTGAGGTGAGGAGCGGATAACCGCGACGGCCTCCCCAGGACATGTCGGCCTGGGAGAACCAGATCCGTGAGGGCCACGGCCTGGCGGGGCAGAAGAAGAGTCCGCTTCTCCGCCCAGGCTCCCCGAGTTTCCCAGACAGATACTCCTCGCAGGGTCGGCTCGTCCTCCAGCCACAGCAAGAGACAAAGCATCCGCGCAGGCCGAAGACTTCCGGCAACCAAATGGCCGGTCCCGCCTCGCCCCTGACCCGAGGTTTTCCGGGGATTGGCTGTCCTCCTCCCCGCCCCCGCCCCCGCCCAGAGTTTTCGCGGTGATTGGCTGTCCTCCCGGGACCCTCCTCCTCCCCGCTCCGCCCCCATCCAGAGTATTCACGGTGATTGGCTGACCCGCCCCGGAAGCCCCCTCCAGTGGCACCTTCCTGGTGGCTGCGCCGCGTTCGGGTTGCTGGCCTGTTTTTTCAGCGTGGTTGATCGGTGAGTGTATTTCTGGCCTTTGGGCTCGGGAGAAGAGGGCTCCCTGGCACCCTGCGGGCCCTGCGTCTCCTAGAGCTTTTCCCGTCCGGAGCCTTGCTGCTCCCGGAGGCCGGGACGAAGCGGTGGAGCCCTCCTAGGTGGCCCGGGGGGCGGGCGGCGGTGCCGTTCCTGGGGGCGCGCCTAGCATCCCGCAGGTTCCCCGGGGCGCATCCGCCGCCACTTTGTAGCGGGTTTCTGGCCGGACCCGCCTGCTATCCTCAATCCTCAGGGCAAGTGAAACATAAAAATGTAAACATAAAATGAACTCTAGGAAAAATCTGGCAGTACCTTTTTTTGACAATTCTACCAGGTATTTTGCAACCTGTTTTGCTCTTACAGCCTAACAGAGGCACATGGGAAATGGAGATGTGCAGATGCCAACATAACTAATGACAAAGGTCACAATGGACCCTGGACTCCAACCTGGTGGGTCACAGGTTCCAATCTGACCTTGAACCCTGATCTCTTCATTTTATGTGGCAATAGGTATACAAAAGGTTCCCACCTAAATGGTCAGGGTAATGTGTATGTACTTGGATATCTGGCACCTTCCCTCACCGGATATCCCACCTTCAACGCTAGCCAAATTACAAACCTGGCATCCTTCATACATAAAGTAACACTGCATAGATGCACCCAACGAGACATGGACAATCCACCCATGTATCGCAACACCGAAGTCAATTCGTCAGTAAGGACCCGTTTTCCAAGTTTGGGAACTTATGATCTAGAAAAAGTAAGTCTAAGCATTTCCAGAGTAATGGAACAAGGGTTCAGTGCCACTCTACAGACCTTGGAAACATGCCAATCAAAAGTTAGCGGTTTAGACTGTGTACCCTAAAATCATCATGTCCTGTATATATTGACCACCCAACAAGGAAGAGCTTATACAATTGTTGGCAAATAATGCTATTTCTACATATATAAGATGGGCAAAATAATGTCTAGTCTATAGCATGTTAAAAATCAGCTCATTCCACATTAAATAAATGAGGCACAATCGTTTAATTGACCTATCTCCAGGAGTGGGAGACTGGTTCAACAGGACATGGGGCTCTGAGTTCATATTTGTTCTTTTCTGCTTATTCACCCTTGTTCTAAGCTGTGTTCTTGCCTTTCACAGATCTCTTAACTCCCAGCATTCAACACAGCTCCTTGTCAATGAAACTTCGTTAAGTTTCAGATGGGGCAATGACGGGAATAACAACCCATCAGAATGGCACAAAGACTACTTCAGTCTGAGAACATCTGAATAAACAGCAGCTGCAGAAAAAAAGCCTTAGCTAAACTTCCTTTTGATGAGTAAAGCAGACCTTTCTGAGAAGTCAGCTGCCATAAACCTCTTTCTGAGGGAGCCTCTTGTAACGGAGGATACTAATTTAGCATTGGGAACTCCAAAGGTATTGAATTGCATAGATAAGCCATATCGGAACCTTTCATACTTTTTCTGAAGCCTTAAAACACACACACACACACACCCATTAAGCTGATATATACCTGTTCAGAGAGCTACTCTTTATATAATGCTCTTGTGTGCATGTGTAGTAAACCTTTTTTCCCTATTAATCTGTCTGTTAATTTGCAGGCCCCCGAACACTGGAACCTAAGTTGGTAGTGGAAAAGTTTTCCTCCAAACAACACTTCTAGACTTTTCTGGATAGACTAAAGAGTGTGTTCAAATAGGTAAGGGAATTTGGAAACCTTGTTTTGTTTGAAGGTGGAAGAACCCAATGTACGCATATACACAAGATTGTCTCCTCCTAAATTTGTCTCAAAAAGTAAACTTTGGGTAGTCATCCTGTGTATTTAAGAACTGACTAAAAATTTTTTATTTCCTATAGGGAGAAAGCCACAAACGACGTAAGCTGGGATGATCTGTGCTTTCCTGACTTCTTGTGGGCATTTTTATCTATGGTCTAATGGGGTGTTAGTCTGGTGTGAGTTTTAGCCATCTTACCACATGGACAGCAGATGAAAGTAGGCCCGTAGGGACAGTGTAGAGGTAGCATGTATTGTTCTGAACACTGCCTGAGTCCTGTGGTGAGTTCCTTGTATGCATCTTTCTGGCTAACCCTCACACCCAGGGTTCTTCACATTTTACAGATGAATAAACTCAAAGGGTAGATAACTTCGTAAAGGCTACACCATTTCTGAAAAAGAGCAAGATGCAGAAGAGAGTATCTAGTATGTTACCTTTCATAAAACAAGGGTAAGTAAAATATGTATACATACATGTATTTACAAAGGAAATAGGAAGCTAATGAAAATGATTACATATAAGGGGGACTGGCAGGGAGATGCCTACCTCCTTTTTAAAAGTTGAATATAAGGCCGGGCGCGGTGGCTCACGCCTGTAATCCTAGCACTCTGGGAGGCCGAGGCGGGTGGATCGCTCGAGGTCAGGAGTTCGAGACCAGCCTGAGCAAGAGTGAGACCCCGTCTCTACTAAAAATAGAAAGAAATTATATGGACAACTAAAATATATATATACAAAAAATTAGCCAGGCATGGTGGCGCATGCCTGTAGTCCCAGCTACTTGGGAGGCTGAGGCAGTAGGATTGCTTAAGCCCAGGAGTTTGAGGTTGCTGTGAGCTAGACTGACGCCACGGCACTCACTCTAGCCCGGGCAACAAAGTGAGACTCTGTCTCAAAAAATAAATAAATAAATAAATAAAATTAAATAAAAAAAAAGTTGAATATAAACAAACTTCTGAAAATTATTAGCAAGTCGATAAGGTATTAACATGGAATAATTATTTCAAATTACATAAAAAATAGTACCCTAGATATATCCTTAGAGATGGGTTTATTGTTCCTAGTAATGTTGATGTAAAAAGAAGATAAGAAACAAAAACTATTCCAGCAGTACAAGGCATAAGAAAAAGTCCCCTTGAGCTGAAGAATGTAGAACTTTCTGTCTTTGTTATACAAAGTGCAGTTAAACTCTTGCGTTGAAACTAGAGAAGCCATTAAAAGATAATGTAACTTTCAGTATTGAGTATTTGTGGCACTTACTTTGTCCTTATTTCACAAGGTCAGGTACTAACAAAGTTAAGAGAAAACGTGCAAGGAAGATGCAGTCGTTGGACTGCTAGAAAATGTCTTACTGGGAGGATAAAGTCTCATTTATCAAATAGCATAAGTGATTTTGAGGTGTGGTAAGCTGTACAATATTGGGTTAAAAGATAGGGAGTTTTACTGCTTCCCTGTGTATAGTTTGTAGGCATGAAAAGTTATAGAAAATGGTTTCAAAGTTAGTAATGATGGACATAAAAGAATTTTTGATATTTGAAACTCAAATTATAGGAGGAAAAAAACGCTCATTCTGCAATGATGGAACACAAGATACGTTAGTTGTTAAAATGTTTATCGTTAGCCAGCTCAAAGCCTCACCAGCAATCAGTACTACTGCAAAAAAATTTCAGAGATAACAATTGCATTATTACCTTGCAACATTATTGTAGCATGTGACCTGCTTTCAAAATCTAGAAGGCTGCAAAATCAAAGGTGAAGAAAATGTCTATTCAACATAAAAAATATATGGTATATAGTAATTACAACTATGGGGGAATGTGTTTAATAAAAATAATTGTTTCAAGAAAATGTGGATTTTTTTTTTCTCTTTACCAAACTGAATACCTTAGGACATAATTATTAATTTTTGAGGCAGATCTTTGTGGTGACATCATAATTTTGTACCTGGATTGTGATGGTTACATGAATCTACACATGGCAAAATGACAGAACTATGGAACATTCGCACACACAGTTTGATATCAATTTTCTGGTTTTGCTATTGTAATATAGTGACTTCCACTGGGGCAATCTGGGTGAGGGACACATGGCGTTTCTCTATACTATTATATTTTTGTAACTTTCCATGAATATATAATTCAGATTAAAATTTTTTTTAAATGTATAGTATTTTAAAGCCTCAAATTAAACTTACACACACATATATGTAGCATATGTGTGTTAAAACCTAGTTGTCTTTTTAATTTTTTTTTTCTGTATTGTGATCATATTAAACTATCCTTCAGAAAGAGTAAAGCAATTGGGCCATGTCTAATAGGATATTTAAAACTTCATTCTCTTTGGCTGAGTAATTTCACTGGGAGTATATCTTCAGGAAATACTCTACCCTTTCATACCTTCTGTCTTCCTAATAATTTCTGCAAGGATGTTCAAAGAATCTTGGCTTATAATTTTAAAAATTCAGTATAGTTAACATTTCTGTCTCTTACCTTTTTTCCCCCCGCCACTCTACTCAACCTGGCAAAGTGCCAACTGTGGTTGACTCCGCCAACCATCAGCCTACTCCTGGCCTGCACCTGCACCTGCACCTGATCATTGCTGGAATTCAACATCTAAATGTGCTGCCAGATCTCCCATTTAAGTACACAATCACAAATCCAAAATCGGGACTTGGCATTGCCTCACAATTCTAGTTTCTGCTCTCCAAAATGACTATGTCATAGCTTTCCTTTTCCTTTTTCCTTAGACCAGTCATATACTACCCCTTTCCATGTTGTCATCTGATGACCCAACCTCCATATTTCATTGAGAAATAGAGGTAATCAGGCAGTCTGTCCTCTTTCCACCAGTCTACTCCCATCAGCACTCAAGATGACATGCAGCTATAAAATGAAGCATCTGGTATTGGCTTCTAGATGCCTTCTAGAGCACTGTTATCAAACAACTTTCTGTGAGGATAGAAATCTTCTGTATCGGTGCTGTCCAATACAGGGCTATTTAACTAAAATCCAGTTCACTGATACACTATTAAGACTTATTATAAAGCTATCATAGTGAAGGAAGTGTGGTATTGGTGTGCAGATAAACAAAGCAACTGATAGAACAAGATGGAGTCAGGAGATAGGTCCATACATAAATGGTCACTTAATTTATGACAACTATACTCAAAATATGGATGAACCTGTGAACACAATAGTGAGTTAAAGAAACCAGGCACAAAAGAGTATATGCTGAAAAGGTTCCACTTATATAATGTTACAAACACAAGGACATATTATATGCTCAGAGCAGGGGTTACCCTTGGATGGAAGGGAATGGTTAGTGACCAGGAAACATGTCTAGAGTGCGGGTTATGTTCTGTTTCTTGAGCTGGTTGCATGTGTGTGATTAGTTTGTGAAATTCCAGCAGACTGTGCATTCATGATTTGTGTACTTACCTGTAAACATGTTACAGTTCAATAAAAAGCATTCTCTGTCACAACCTATAAGCAACAAGGGGCCACACAGAAGGACGTGACATTTGAGAGACTCGATGTGGATTTGAGAAACTCGATAAGGATTTGAGAGACATGATCAGCTTTGCATTAGGAAGATTAATCCTTGGCTTTGCAGAGGATAGCCAGGAGAGGAGTTAGGAGCTGTTTGTAGAAGTAATCCAGGCAAGTAATTATGAAGGCCTGAATTAAGTACAGGCAATAGGAATGAGAAGGGCAGAGTACAGTTGATATCTAGAAAGCAAGCGGGACGGGACATAGGCAGATCAGTAAGTGCTGTATCCCTTTCCTGCCTTGAAAAGTGGGGATGATAACTACTTGCTTCACTGAGGTTACTTTGATGATTTAATGAGTTAAGACCCAGGGAGGGGAGTTTAATGATTATTCAAAAAAAAAGGTCACTGTATACTATACAGAGCTGGATATAGTGTTGAGATTAGAAAGCTCTAAGGGAAATATCTTGATGGGCAAGGCCCATGCGAGCCTGCCTTCTCCCAGCCTTGGACGGGGTCAGGGTGGGACACAAGGTAGGAACGCGACAGGACATGTCAGAGCCTGAGCGTGAAATGGGTCTAAGGTACCAAAGGCGAAAGGCCACGACTCTATAGAGTCAGGCAGTTCCAACGCAAGGCCCCAAAGGTCAGTGTCGGCGTTTCCGACGTTTCCAACCTCAGGGTTGGGAAGGGCACCCCCGCTCATGGGGGCGGGGACTCAGGCCGAGGAGTGGCGTTGAGGCCGGAAAGGGGGCCAATGGAACGCGAGATTCCCCGCGCTTAACCAATCGTATGCGTCCAAGGCCGCCCCGTCCAGTGATTGGCAGGCGCTTCTTCCGTGTTCTCGTGGCCCGCGGGGGCGTGGCAGGACTCTCGCGAGGGTGCAGGTGTTGGTCCTGCCCTCGGTCGCTTGGATCTGCTCCCTCTCGCTCGCCTCGGACTCTCTGAGTCCTTCGCCTGCTCCGGGCCTCGAGCCGAGGGGCGTCGAGGGGAGGTGGGAGCGGACAGGAAGTCTGAGGACCCGCGGTGCGGAGGCGGAGGTGAGGCGCGGCCCGTGCGTTAAGTTAGTTCTCCCAGTGGCTGGAGCGCAGGCTTTACCTGGCGTCCACCTGCCTTGTGCACCTGCCTTGTCTTCCGCAGAGGCCAGAAGGAACCCGTGGTAGTAAAGCGCGACCTGATTAGGCCCTGCTGGGTACTAACGCTCACCCCCTCAGCGTTGAAGGGTTTGCAATCTTGAAGGGGACGGTTGCATTACAATAGTGGGTGAGCTTGTGGTCCTATCCTTAACACACTTTTTAGGGAGTGCAGTACAGTGGGTTACCATGCTTATGGGGATTAACCGCCTTAGTTAAATGGCGAGTTCCTGTTGTTCCCAGCCAGTTTCTAGCTCCTGATTTTTCTGCTAAAGTTAGTTCAAGTGGGATAAGGTCACGTTTACATTTTGAAGTGCCTTTCTAATGCAAACACTTAAAGCAGCCCTGTCAACCTCCCAAAAAGGTAACGTAGATTCCTCCAGCAAAGGAACATGTCAAACTGTATCGAATTCTTGCAGTTGGCAAACTACACAAAATTATCTTAAAGTACCTTAATACCATAAGTCTTGAGCCTGGGTCTATGTCTTCACTGCAAGAAAAGCACTGAAAAAAAAAAAAAAAAAAAGAAAGGAAAACTTGTGCAACTGGGAAGAGAATACTTAACACTGGAGACACCTGAATCTTCATGTACAATTGTGACTGTTCATAAAAAAAAATAATAATAATAATAATAACAAGTGTTTGTGAGGATATGGGGAAATTGGAACCCTTGTGCATTTCTGGTGGAATGTAAAATGGTGTAGCCACTCTGGAAAACACAGTATAGTGGTTCCTCAAAAAATTAAAAATAGGATGACCAGATTCAGCAATTTCCCTTCTCAGTATGTAGCCAAAAGAATTGAAAGCAAGAACTCAAACAGCTACTTGTATACCAGTGTTCTCAGTAACAATATTCACAGTAGCCAAAAAGAGGAAATGACCCAAATGCCCATCAATAGATAGTTGGGTAAACAAAATGTGGTATATACATACAATGCAATATTATTCAGCCTCAAAAAGGAATGAAATTCTGATATCTGCTGCAACATGGGTGAACCTTGAAAACATTATGCTGAGTGAAATAAGCCAGATACGAGGACAAACACTGTATGATTCCACTTATGTGAGGTACTTAGTAGTCAAATGCACAGAGACAGAAAACAGAATAGAGGTTACCAGGGGCTAGGGAGAGGGGACAATGGGGAGTTACTGTTTAAGGGGCATAGAATTTTGGGGGAATGATGGAAAAGTACTGGAAATGGGTAGTGGTGGTTACACAACATTGTGAATGTACTTAATGCCACTAAACTGTACACTTAAAATGGCTAAAAAATAAATTTTATGTTACCTATATTTCACCTTAATAAGAAACACTCAATAGATAAAATCTAAAGTCATATCTAAGTATTGAAAAAACTTGCTTTAATTTTAATTCCCGCATCTGCATTGTACAATCACAATTTGTGAAAACCTTTTCAAACTTTGATGAGAAATAAATGAAATATGTGTTCAGAGCTTACAAGGTGGTATTTTTCTATGTGTATGCATTTGTTTTAAGCTGATTACACTAGGTAGTATCTGCAGGATGAATTTGGGCATAATACTTATGTATTCCTAGGAGCCCAACCACACATATTGTATTAGACAGGCTGGAGACAACAGAATCCATTCTCTTGTTACATATTTGGACATAGACTATTTTGGTATCTTGCATTTGAGTCTCCCTATCAATCAACATCAACAGAAAAACCATAATTCCAAACTAGCTCATTCTAAATATACAGCCAAGACAAGTGGCAATTTACATGTTATTAGGATGCATTTTTTTAAAAAATCTTAGGTTCTTTTTAGGGGATAGTGCTGCTTGCATATAATTAAAGTATTTCCAGTATCATTTTCCTATTCATTTGACAAGTGAGAAAATGCTGATTTATTTTCTACCCTTTTGTAGGTGGGAAAATACAAGGCATTCAAGCTGAGATGGTATGGTGCTGAAACTTTCCTCAAAGGTTCTTCTCCAAAGATCATTTGTATTCTTCTGTAGAAATTTTTACTAATTTTTCATTGTGTGGCTTGTGAAATTAGAGAATTCACTATTGCTGGAATAGAGTATAACATATTTCATCCGACCACAACAGTGCTTTCAAGGTTGCTGGCTAGCTTTGTTCGTAGAGGTAAATAGAGTTACTCTTTTTTTCCACCATAAAAGTGAGTGATCATTATTTAAAGCAAACAATTCATATTAAATATTGTGTAAAGTTAGATAAATCTGCAAGTGAGACACTTGAAATGTTAAAAGTAGTTTCTGATGATGAAGTAATGTCAAGAGCAAGAGATGTTGACAGGCAGAAGAGGTTTGAAGGTCAGGATGCTCCCCATCAGGATGATATCCGTTGTGATGCACAAAGCGGTCCTCCAGTTACCCACAGAACCCGTGGAAACATTGAGAGGGCCAGAAATTTGCTTTGCTCAAATAGCCAATTGTCTATGAGAAAAATGGCAGAAAAGTTAAATTTGGACTAAGAAGCAGACTCATTCTGAAAGAAACCTTGCACATGGGGAAAGTTGCTGGGAAGATTATATCTCACGGCTGTTGTGATTGACAGTCCTTCAGAGGCCAAACCAGTATAGAGCTACACAGGAACCTGCAACTTGGTTGTTTACTCAGGGCACAATTCTGTTTTGTTTCATGGGTCTTGGAGAAATTTCAGGCTGTGACAAGCTGAGTGTCTTCAAACATTTTTCATTGGCTTTGTGGGGGACATGATTTAAGCAGCGTCAAACCTGTGGATCTAGCTGTGACCAAGCAGAGGGCGTGGAGCTAGAAGGTTATTAGGAGCAAAATGTTACCTCAGAGTGAAGAACGAAATGTGGGAGCATTTCTACCTTATTGCTTCGGAGCGAGCTCATTTGAATAGTCAGGTTACCTGCAGGCTGGGTAATTAAATCTTCAACAGGGAGCTAGAGATTGTTATTTTGTATGGAGACATCTCAAAAGGAATAAGATTGGCCATGTTTAGGCAGAAATATTTAGACTCTTAATAATGAAACTTCTCTTGGGAGTGGGAGATAGCACTCAGATGTTGGAAACAAGTATTCAGTTCTGTCAGTAAGAAACAGAAGAGGCAATGAGGAATGGTGGGCAGTTTAAGTAAAAATATACTGTTCCCTTTCATGCCTCCCACCCTGCAAAAAATCAGGACCTGATTTTGGTCAGAATCTCACTTTATATCCTTTATATAATCTAAATTTCAATTTCAAATGGATTTTTATATAGACACTGTTCAGGCAGGTCTGGGGTTTGCTATGAAGGGTAGACAAATGGGTTCAGTTTGATCTGACTTCCTTCGCCATGAGAATGAGATTCTATAGTTTCAAAAGTTTTAAAAGGTATTACTGCGATTAACACATAAACAACATATACAATCTTTTCATCAACAGAGCATTGAGTTTTTGGTTTTGCTTTTTTTTTTTTTTTTTTATTTGAGACTCCATCGCTCCAGGTAGAGTGCAGTGGTGTCATCATAGCTCACTGCAACCTCAAACTCCTGGGCTCAAGCAATCCTCCTGCCTCAGCCTCCTGTGTAGCTGGGACTAAAGGCATGTGCCACCACCACCCCGGCTATTTTTTTCTATTTTTGGTAGAGACAGGCTCTTGCTCAGGCTGGTCTTGAACTCCTGAGCTCAAGTGATCCTCCTGCCTCGCCCTCCCAGAGTGCTAGGATTACAGGCGTGAGCCACCACGCCCAGCCTGAATTTTTTTAACTTGGTGTTTTATACTATATAAGTCACATGCCAATAAATCATAAACTGATCCTTTAATTTTTATAATGGTTTATTAGGAGGCATTTGCTAATCCTGCCTATTTTTGCCACATGCTCATATCTCTCATGACTAAACTCTAAATAAATTTTAAATCCATTGCCATATCTATGAAATTTTAAAATCTGACTGATGAATAGATAAGATCTACTCCCATCCACCCACGAGGCACTAATAAACGGTGGAGGCAGGCCGAGAAGGTGAGGTTCTAGCCCCAGCTATATTTGTGATTTTAAGCTTTAGTCCCTGCATTAGCAGTGGCTTAAAATAACAGAAATTTATTTCCCGATTCTCAAATCCAGAAGTCAGAAATCCGTTTCAGCGTGCCGAATCAAATGCATCCTCCCTTAGGAGGCTCTAGCATCTTCCAGCTCCTGGTGGCTGCCTCACTCCAGTCTTCAAAGCCAGCATCTTCAAATCTGCTTGTCTTCACAGAGCCACCTCCTGTGTGTGGAATGTCCCTCTCTGCCTCCCTCTCCTTCCTGTGTGATCACATTTAGGGCCCACCAGGATTATCCAAGATAATCCCCCATCTCAAGACCCTTAATCTAATCACATCTGCAAATATGGTTAGCATTTACAGGTTTCAGGGATTAGGACTTGGTATCTTTAGGTCCTAGTCTGGCAGGTTTTCTCTTCTGAAAAACAAGGCGGTTGCATCATGTAATCTCTGACAGTACTGCCAATAAAGCTGCAGCAATGGAAATGGTTCATGTGTGCTGCCCCAGCCACACGTGGCTACTGAGCAGTTGACCTGTGGCAGATGCAGGGCCTCGGGTCAGATGACGCACAGGGCATTAGGACTCTGGAGTAGAACATGGAGCAGTTTGTGAATCCAGTGCTCATTCTGGAAGACTATTTGCTAGCCTTCAGTCAGACTTTAACACGTGCAGATTTTACATCTTTCATCATGACTATACTTGGAAAACATTGCCATTCCCTGGGCCCACATTCTCTGGACCACTGTTGGTGAATTATCTTAGGCACCCCTCGTTCTGCCACAGCTTGCTATAGCCTGTTAAGGCTTTGTGATTGTTTTCTCTCGAATTTCCTTTCCCTTTAGCTACTTACCATTTGAGGAAGCCACTTCCTAGAGGCCTTTTGTTATAACAGCATCCCCTTCCTCCCCCACGTTGCTATGCAGCATTTTTCCTCAGGAAGCCTCAGGGTCCTTCACACTGTCAGCCTCTATCAGCGGATCAGTAGGAACCCAAAGAAACCAAGCTCTGGAGTAGTGGAAATGTTCTGCATCTGTGCTGCTTCTGGCCACATGCAGCTGTTGAGTACTTGCAATGTGGCCAGTTACATGGTTACAACCAACCATATCCACTGGTTTCTGTACACTTTGTTCACCGATGTGTTCTCTATACCTAAACTAGTACTTGGCCCATAGTTAGGTGCTTTATTATTAAATGAACATTAAAGCTATTCTAGTATTATCTAAATACCAGTGTTGTCATTTTGTTCTAATATGGCAGTGACCATACAGTATTATTAGAATAATTAAGCAGTACTTCTACCCAGTAACATTGACTTAATACTTACTACTTACCAGGTAGTTGGACGTGCCACGTACAACTCATTTTAATCTTAACTGCTATTGCAATTACCAGTTTATAGAACCTAACTAAGGCTAAGTAACTGATCTAAGATGAAACATGGAAGGGTAGGGACTTCAACCAAGGCTCTTAACATTATGCTGCCCCCCCCCCCAAGTAGGGGACTAAGCCACTCATTGGAATGCTATATACAACCCAACACAATGGAACAAATATTGGTATTAAATTTAATTATAAATGAAGCTGCTACTTGGACTAGTCATGATGGATTTGAGAACCTATATGCCGGGCACTTGACTAGACCCTATGAATATGGTGGGGATCAAGATGGACTTTAGCTCTAATGGTCCAGGGCCTAAAGAACGGAGAAGCAGTTAGGCAAGTACACAGTGTACAGTTGAGTGCTATAAGCCCATTACAGGGCAATAAAGAAATTGAGGGGGAAGAAGGGCTGACGGTGGTCAGAGAAATTTAGGTTGAGAGTGGGAATGTATATGCAGTAGGGAGCATTCTAGTTAAAACATTCAGAGACCTGGGGAGGCCAGAAAGCAAGTTGCCACCATAGTTTAAAATAACCACCTCATCACCATCCCTGCATACAGACATGAAATTCTCCTCCCCTTAAGAGGCACTTTGCTTTGCTTTCTCCAAACCTTTAAACACATCTACTCTCCCCTCAATTATATACATGTAGCCCTGGCCCCTGCCCCTCAGTTTTTTCAGGTCTATATTGATCGAGTCTCTCCCTGGCCAGCCCTATCTCAAATTATAAATGGCCACCACTACCTGCATACAAATGCACTTATTTCCTTTTTCTCTCCCCCACCCCAGCATTAATGGCCAACCAACAATATTTGTTGAATACATTGCCCAAAGGACTTATGAGGCTGAACAATATAGAAAGAAATCAAGTTTAGATGTTAAGGCCAGGACAATTCTATGAATTAAACATTAAGAATGACTTTTAAAATAAACATTAAATACCTTTATTTAAAGGTTCTGGAAAATGAGTTATTTTTAACTGACAGGCTAATAAAAAGATCTCAACTGCTCTACATGCAGATTGGTTAATGGGAATAAACTTGTTCTAGCCATGTATGGCCTCTTATTACAAAGCCAATCTTGCTAGACTGTTGTTTCCTCCCACATGAAAACTTTCCCTGTGGGCTCTAATACTTTCATATTAAGTCCCTTTTTACCTCATTATGATACATATACCCAAAATACCTAATACACTGACACGCTTCCTTTTGTGCCAAATTTTGGAAACCTTCACTAGGTTCAACGCAGTTAAGTATTATTAAATACAGATTATATTCTTTTTTTTTTTTTTTTTTGAGACAGAGTGTCGCTTTGTTGCCCAGGCTAGAGTGAGTGCCGTGGCGTCAGCCTAACCTCACAGCAACCTCAAACTCCTGGGCTCAAGCAATCCTACTGCCTCAGCCTCCCGAGTAGCTGGGGGGACTACAGGCATGCGCCATCATGCCCTGCTAATTTTTTTTTTCTATATATATTTTAGTTGGCCAGATAATTTCTTTCTATTTTTAGTAGAGATGGGGTCTCGCTCTTGCTCAGGCTGGTCTCGAACTCCTGACCTCGAGCGATCCACCAGCCTCGGCCTCCCAGAGTGCTAGGATTACAGGCGTGAGTTACCACGCCCGGCCTCAGATTATATTCTTAAGAGCTCTATTGTGGTCCTTTCCTCCAACTGACTGAATCAGTTTAAATATTTTACTGTTACATCAGGACACCAAATCTCAAGAGTGACTTTCCAGAAGTCACACTGCCAAAAAGTTACACACGTGAGGCTCCTTGTTCAGTACTTATGCATGATAGAACTTGAGTTACTACCTAACACATTTCTTCATCTGTAAGATAGAAGAATAGAATCTACCAAGGTTGTGAGAATTAAATGAAAAGAACATGAAGCATCTTCTACACTGCCCTGTCACCACCAGCATCGTCCTACTGCTTTAACTCCTGTGCCAGTGCACGGACACATGGTTGACACAAGTCAGTCATGATATTTGACCTTATTAGAGGCACTTTCCTATTGTAACTGTAGAGTGATAGTTGGTATACAAGGTCTGTTCGCAAAGTATGCAGCCATGTAATATAAAAAATAGAGACATTTACTGAAGATACAAGAAACACTGTACATAGGACAATGACGCTTCAGTCCCTTTCAAAGTAGGCACCTTGAGACCTCACACAGTTCACATTCAACATTCTCAGGTGTTCTGCTTGTGGCAGGCCTTTCAGAAAGTGAATCACTTTCAACAGATTCTTGAACATCTTTGAAGTGTTTGTGCCACACTTTTATTTTTGCTGCACTCATTGCATTGCCCCCGAAGGCCTTCTGAATCATCCGAATGGTTTCCGCAGAGGAACGTTCAAGCTTAACGCAAAATTTGATGCAGACTCGTTGCTCTACTGGCTCAGTCATTCTGAATATGATGGCCGGGTGTCTAGCACCCCACCGACTAGTACACTGATGGCATCATTGTTCATGCATAGGCGTTGCAGTCCACTCTCCCTGGCTGCCAGGTTACATCGATGCGGGACAAGCGGTTCTCATTATGTTAACAACGGCTGGATATTTCCAGATAGACCTATACGTCAATTGAAATACCAGCATCAGAGCATCCCAGCTTCAATGGCTTGTGTCTGTAGTTTTCAATCTATAAAAAGGGAGAAAAGTTTTAAAACAACCTTTTAAACAAAGAAAACTTCAATGTACCACTGGTTCTATGAACTGTATAAAAAATCACAAAGGTGCTTAAATTGTAATGAAATATTGTAAGAACCGGGGTCCACAATACCATGGGACAGAATGACAGAGTCAGTGAGGCTGAAATCACCAGAAGTTTTATTCACTAGCTCGAGCTAGGGTCCGAGTCTCAGAGCGCCAGCACAGTGGCCTCTATCTCGACAAAGACCCCTAGCTTAGTCTTAGGGCGAGTTTTATACTCGCTGCTGTTACAAGACTCTGGTTTCTGGTTTACAAGCGATACTGGAAACACACGCCTTGCACAAGCTGTTCACACGCTGATCATGCCTTGCCCTTTTTATCTGATTGGTCGGTTGGGGCCCCGGGACTTTCCAGCCGTTTATCTTCAGGAAGTAACTTACGGTGGCCTCCCTGGGGCCTGGGTTTTCTCAGTTTTTCTGAAGCCTGTCATGGCTTCGCCCAAGCTAAGCATCAAGCAAGCAAGCCATAGATACAGAAGCCGAAATAGGCTGTTAGCTTCTCACAATATTTTCTAGTTCAGCTGTGACTCCAGACAGGTTCCAAAGAGGAGTTTTAAAAATCTCTTCTCTGGGTTTTATGGAGAGTTACTTTACCCTTCTGTGTTAGCCTCTTAAAGCACTGCGTCAACTTTAAAAGGGCACAGGAAAGGGCGATGGGGGATTTTTTTCTTTTTTAAACAGGGCTCGCTGCTATTTCTTGCACTGCTCTCTGGTCAATACCTCGCGGATATCAGCAGTTTCTTCAAAAATAAGTCCGAAAAACCCATCAGAAGCAGCTCTTTTGCTTGGTAAGCCCGTATATGGGAAATTCCTTTCTGCTAAGGGCGAGCCGGATTCGGGCCTCTGCACCAAACACGCGCCTGGCAACACCCCGGCCGCCATTGGCCACGTGCTCCGGGCCTGGGTCGTTTCATTTCACTCAAGGTCAGGGACATACCTGTGCTTAGTCAGAACTGAGGCCGCAGCACCTCCGCAGACGCTGGAGACAAACTCTGGAGTCAAGGTGGGCCCGAGGGGGGCTCTTGCGGCTGCAGGCGGGGTCCGGCCCGAAACCCGCTACAAAGTGGCGGCGGATCAGTGCTGGGGACGGAAAGCGCAAACGTGTTACTGCGTGGGGCGGGCCACGGGAAACTTGCAGGCGGCCGGGCGCGGCGCTTGTGCCTCGTGCGGCCCCGGGACGGGCACGGCCGCCCGCCCCCCGGGCCGCCGAGGGCTGCTCTACCCCTCCGTTCTGGCCGCCGAGAGCAGCAGAGCTCCCGGCGGGCAAAGCTCGAGGGGACGCGGGGAAAGACCAACCCCTACCCGGGCCGCGACACGCCCGGGCGCCCTCCCCGCCAGACGCGAAAGGCCAGAGACACACTCACCACCCAACCGCGCGGGACAAAGAGACCGGCGACTGCAGCGCGCACACCAACAAGGCGGCGAGGAGAGGGGCTGCACCAGGGCGGGGCGGGGCGGAGGCTCGCAGGACCGGCAGCCAATCACCGGGAACTCCCTGGGCGGGGGCGGGGCCCAGGACCGGTTGGACAGCCAATCACCAGGAAATCCCTGAGCCGGGGCGGGGCGAGGAGGGCCGCGGGGCGGGCAGCCGATATCCCGGAAATCTGGGGTCGGGGCGGGTCGGTCCCACCATTGGCAGCTGCCGGTGTCCAGGGCCCGCCTGGGTCTGGCTCTCGCTCTGGCCGGGGGACAAGCCAGCCCAGCGCTGAGCATCCTTCTCGAAACCGGATTCTTCGGGCGCCCCGCCAGTCCTCGGCACTGGTGCATCAACTCTCTCAGGCCAGCCTGCCTTCCTCTTGTGCTCTTCTGAGGAGGCCTGCGCACTTTCTCCAGGCCTGGGCCACGGCCTTGAGGTCTCATGTCCTAAAAGCATACCAGTCCAGTGTGTGTGCAGGTTCTGTGTCCGCCTACACCGAAGCTTAAGAGAAGCCTCTGAGACCATGTCTTGTTCAACAAGCTCACGCTCATGCCCCTCCTAAACCTAGAAGGTGTAGCTTCCTTTCCTCGTGCTCCCTGTTCATTTGTCTGCAGCGCTCAGTAAGTAGACCCTAATCAGCTGGGGGTGGGGTGGGGGTGCGGAGGGCCACCATAGCATCCCCACGGTAACAGACTCGAACTTAGCAAACAAATAAGTGGAATAAAATTGGAGTATCTACTAAAATAAGAACTTCCATTACTGTTTCAGGTGCTTACCATCAGTTACCAAATTTAATCCTCAAAATACCTTTTATCGTCTCCAAATTATAGATGGGGAAACAGTTATGTTGAGTAACTTGCCCAGGCTCACAGAACAGCTAGCAACCGGTGGAGCCAGGATTTGAACCCAGGCAGTCTGAAGACAGAGCCCCTCAAAAGCTATGCTACACTGGCTTTCCCAAGGCTTGGGGCGGGGGGTGTAGGGGGGGGATATGCAGGAAGGGAAACCAAAAAATAGCCTACACTTGATTGATCAAGATAGGCAGCTCTGGTGGGGCTGGGAGTCTGAAGGCAGATAGAACTGCTTTCTCAGAGCCCCATGGTAGAATGGGAAAGTGCTCGAACTATTTGAGAACTCACAAGTGTAAATGGAACTTAAGAATATAGGAGCAGAGTGGCCTGAGATGAGAGTGGCTTGGGGCCAGACCATGCAGAAGGCTCTGATGGAGTTTGTATTTTATGCTAAGAAACACAGAAAGCCATCCTCATGGTTTTTTTAACAGGGGAATGATAGGGTCTGCTGTAGGGTATGGTTTGGGGTGTGATGAAGGTGATTTTGGTGAGAAGAGGAAATTAAGATATGTAAAAAGAAAATCACAGCTTCAGGCACCTGGGAAGAACTGGGCCCACGGATCATTCATTAAGGAAATTCCTTGCTAACCTCCCATAAGCCAGGACATGCAAATTCGACCTATGTCTAGCACCTAAAGCTAAAAGCCTGTGCATTCCACACTAATGAATTACAAGTTTATCTTACAGGCAACAGAGCTGGAGACAAGACAGAGTCAGACATTCTTGCACCTACCCAGGGACAGCTACATAATTGATGCTTCCTTCACTCTCTTATTTTATGTAAAATGTAGATTTCTTGAGCCACTGCCTCATCACCGGCTCCCCACCCCCCACCCCTGCCTTTTTCCTTCTCTCTAGATGCCTTTAAAATGCTGAAGGTTTCAACTTCCCCTTTGGAAAAACAGCCACAGCTTGTCAGGGGTTGGTGTTTTTCCCGGGCGCGTCCTCAAAATCTTGGCTTAATAAACCTACATTGATTGAGATTTTTGCCTCAGTCGTTTATCTGGGTTGACAGATAAAATTTAGCAATAAATCCTTGCAGCCAGCCACCCCGTCGCAGATATTCAAAGGCTTTTGTTGAAATGGGACAGGGAACACCAGTTTACTGCCCCTTCCCCTTTCTCATCTTAAGAGTCTTCTGAACACGGCTAGTCTGAATCTGTTCTTTTTATAGTCCCTTTGGACAGCTGAGCGACATCACCTTTTCTTTAACTATGGCTGTGAGTGTGGCCAAGCTACATGGGAAGAATCTTAGAACAGAGAAGTAAATCTCAGTAAAGACACTAATGCAGGGATTCAGTGGCAACCTAGTCGGGGCTGCAGGCAGTTGTGCAGGATGTCTTCCCCCAAAATCAAGTGATAAAAATGGGAAGAGGTTATGAAAGAATTATAGTAGTGTTTGACTTGAACTCAGGAGAAATCTACCTCAATGGGAAGGCTTAACAGCTCTGGCCAAATGCCTCAATTCAATGGAGATGACAAACTCAGTTAATTTGAAATAGTAAAACAGTATCCTGGACTTAGAGGAGAAATGTCTTCCCAACTTTACATATCTATATCTATCTATATAGGTATTTAATTAAAATTAAATATAGAGATGATGGAGCAAAATAAACCCATTTATAATTGCTTTTAAGTTCAGGATAATCTACATTTGTGATTACAAATGCTTATAATACAGGGGTTTTGTTTGTTTTGGTTTTTTTAGAGATGAGGTCTCGTTTTGTCACCCAGGCTGGAGTACAGTGGTGTGAGTACAGTTCACTGCCCCTCAAACTCCTGGGCTCAAGCGATCCTCCAGCTTCAGCCCCCTGAGTTGCTGGGACTACACCTGCCACCTTACCTGGCAACAGGATGTAATGTTTCCCATTCTCCCAAACTCCCAGCAAAATAAACAGGTACGTGTTCCCTTGACCACTATTCATTCCTCCCCCTGGGCTCTGGATCCCATACCTGCCAGCCTCCTCAGACCCCCAAACTATTTATATTTCTTTCTCTTTGTCTGATATAAAAACATTTCAACAAGATCCGGGGCGACGTGCACGCACATTAAAGTGTCAGGAAGCACTGCTCTAGGCTGGTCTTGTTTCCTTGCCTGTGCATGTGCTGTTCTCCTCCTCTGGATTGCTGGTCACCTTTCCTTTGCCCCTTGACTCTTACTTACCTCGAAACCCAGCATCTACGCTAACAACCTGTTGTCAGTATGGGCATCTAGAGGGCTGGGGGTGAAGGACGTGGGGAGAGGGAGTGAGAGGGAGCGAGAAAATGTCTATGCTAAAACCACATGTATCTTGTCGTCTTAAGTAGCTACGTATCTATAGCATGTATATGTATATAGGTATATGTATAGTCTGTGTGTGTGTAAAAAGATGGTTACTAAAATGCTAGTGGTGGGATTTCATGTGTCTTTTACTTTTAAAAATACTTTTTGAAGTATCATTCAAATTCTTTACCATGAGCATATATTATGTAATCATTTTTATTACGGAAAACAAAATAAAGGCTATTTAGCCTTTTGCAAGTAATTGCACGAACACGGTATCAGAATAAAGTATGGTGCCTTAAAAGAAAGGAGAGCCCGCTCCTCCCACGGTTAGAGACACACCCTTGTCTGTGGCACCAGAGTGGGAGCAGCCGTGGCCCTGGCCACCCCGCACTGAGCGCAGTGGAAGAAAACGGATGATTGTGATGCCTTCGCCGTTCTCTCTCGTCTGTACCCCCCGCCTCAACAGACACATCCCAGCACAGTGACAGTCACCTCTTCTCCGTCCCTTGCCTGAGTTCCTAGCTATGGTTGGAGACTGAAAGGGGGCCTTCGTTGTCCTGAGAGGGCCACCAATCATGAGACCCACCTACGGAGGTATTTGTGTATGTTGGGTGACTTGGTGGTATCTTATTTGGCCCCAAACATCAAGGATTTTTCCATCCAGTGCTCTCTTCAGAACCAATGTTTTTGTATTTTTCTTTTTTATGGTTTGGCAATTTTTTTCTTTACTGGAAAAAAAATGTGTCAATTATCTCGAGAGGTTATTTTAAACTCTTGGCAAAATGTCTTTGGCTGTGCTGTGGGATGGAATTTCTGGGGAGCTAAGCTCCGGTTGTAGATAAGGCCCCGAAGCTACCAGAATGGACAGAGGAAGCAACACAGCTTGGGACCCAAACATGGTATGTATTCTGCTCAGCACCTAATCTGTCAGAATAACAGGATATTGTGAAATCTGATTAAATATCAAGGTGAAAAAACCTTTTTTATGGTTACATAGCTGCCTATTAAGGGTATTGTGTAAACATTAATTCAATTCTAAAGACAGATCAGAAGAAAACTTATATTCTTTATTTTAGAACAAAAGTGGCTCATCTGAGTGACAAACTCAGTGCTTTAAATCAGCCTTTTGTGCATATATAATCACATTTATAACTCTATATCCATTTACCAATCTATTTCATACTATGGTCAGCACCCACCTCACCATGTGTTGGCGGCTCCAGAGATATAATGTGACTTGAATACCAGGGTGAAGCCAGGCTTTGTGAGGTGTGAAGCTTAGACAATTCGGGTGTCCTTTCTTAAGAAAAACAATGCAAAAATATCATATTTTTATGCACTTTACAAAAATATACGATCATGTGGACACATCTCTCCAAGGCCCTGGGTGAAGCCCTTGCAAATAAAGAAAGTGACACCTAAACTTTATGTCACCAGTTTTAGAATAAATCTACCTCTGCTGCTCAGATGTTTTGGAAAGGGAAGGCTTTGGCTACCCTTTCATAACATCCTCGGCAGAGCATAGCCAAGGAGGAAACTGTGCTTGTACAACAAGGGCTTCTTCCTTAATCAGCAGAATAATGGCCAGCTTTTACTGTACACCTATTATTATGTGCCAGGCACTGTTCTAAGCTTTTGGCATATATTGGCTCTTTGACTCTTCACACTGACCCCGAGATACATGTACCGTGTGATCTCCACTTTACAGATAGGAAACCAAGACCCAGAGATGTTCAATCGCTTGCCCAAGAAGAAGTACCAACCAAGTGCGGAAACACAGGCAGAGGGGGGGACTGGTTTGTAGCTGTTGAATCTGGTGCCATGCTCTTCCTACCCTCCAGGACCAGTAGCAGGGAGCAGGGCCTGCATCACCAAGCTGAGATTCGATGACGTGACCTCTGCTGTGGGGAGAGCTTGGTGAGAGCAGGCAGGACTCTAGGTGACCTGATAGGTCACCAGGAGGTGGATGTAGTTTCCACAATTGGGTAGAAGGTCTCAGTCAAATGTAGGGAGTCGCAGGTGCAGAAGCTTGGTCCTGAGCCCCAGGAACCTCCACTATATGCAATGAGATTGGTTTCACAGATACCAAGGTCAGTTGCATCTCTGACACCCACAAACTCACAATAAAAATGGCAACTCTCTGTACTCTGTGAGCAGCCACCAAGCCTTCTGGACAAAAAATGCTGCTGAGAAGTCATCTGGGAACAGTTCAACACCACCTTTCTCCACCCTGTTTGGGATGAACATACATCACACACTTCTTGTCTCGTCTTGCACACACAAACATGTTAATCCCAGTATCTTCCTCAAACTTTCTGTTAAGCCACATTTTTTTGTTTTCCAATGTAGGAAAGCCCTAATAACAAACCTAAAGCCCTGTGGGTCCTGCCCTCTCCCCCTTCATTTCATCTGTGGGGTAAAAACCCAGCACATTCATAGCTGGTAAGTGTCAGAAGGGAGCTAGAGACATCCCTGTATAGAGGGAAATAGTTCATGTTACGAGCGCAATAGAGTTAACCAGGAACTTGGAAACAACTTGTGTGTGATTATAATTGTTTCTGGTTTTTGTGTTTCTTTTGTTTTTGTGTTTGTAATTATTTGTGATTTTTTTGTTTATTCATTTGCATAGTCATTGTTTATACCCTGTTTTAGTCCAAAAAAGGATTGGAGTATAATAAAATCAAATATATTACAATGAGATTTTTTTAAAAAAAGTAAGGAAATTGGCAACGAAAGCCAAATTTTTGTTGAGACCATCTGGGTTCTGACTAATAATTGTCGTTAGAACTTCAGTTTTTACCACAGTGGTACAGTGGTACAGTTTTACAGTGAATCCTGTACCACGTGATTCTATATGGCGATGAACTGATTTCCCTGTGGATTGCCAGGGACACAGTGTGGCTTGTGTCTGTAGCCTCAGATACTGCACAGCTGCTGCACACTGGGCCCTGGAGACTCCCACCGCATGGTTTGTGTCATCTCCTCAGGTGACATGGTTCCTCTCCCGCTAGGACACGGCGTGCCACTCATATTTGAGGTGTCAATTTGCCCTGTTGTCGTACGCTCTATTTTTGAATTGCTCATCTCCCCTAGGGAACGCACTTTCAATATTTTATTAAAGTCCCCTAATGCTTGACATTTTGAACAAAACATTTGTTTAGTCAGTTTTCCATAAAAGTGATGATCCATTTTTATAATTTCATTAGCCTTTATTTATTGCATTTTAAATAGCATCATTGAATGCACTGACTCACAGGGGAAGGATACAGATGCTTAAAAGTAGAATCAGACTTGCAGATCTCTCTGTCAAGTGAATTTCCTGCAGATTAGAAAAAGCTAAACTATTAATACAGCTCTCAGCACTTTTCTGCCCATGTACAGTACTTGGGAAGAGAGAATGGGAACCAGGTTGATGGGGTGTAACAGGAGTCCCAGATCTCTCTGGCTGAGCTGTATGCCAGTGAAGTTCTGTGTTATGTCAATATCCAGCCCATAGAAGAGGCATGGCAAAGGACAGCATTGGGCCATCCAGCAGGGCCCTGTGGGGGACCACAATTATATGCAGCCTGTTTTGAGATTCTTTAAATTGCTGCCAATTCCCTAGCATTGTTGCCTCTAGGCAGAAAACTGGCTATTTGATTGGGGCAGGAATTATAAACTCAAGTGCTGAAGGAGGCCAGGAAGGCAGCATAAAGCGGTGAAGAGTCCTGGACAGGAGACTGTGGTGAGTTAGGAAGACTTGTCCCCACTCAAGGAGGCCACCCTCCCTCAGCTACAGGAATGCAGACCCTGAATGGCTAAAGCTTTTGATGGTTCAAGATACACTGATAATCTGAATTTTTATGTGAACTTTCTAGATTTCAAATGTTGGCGTTAATTCAAATGGATTTAAACACAGCGATGGTTAAACTAAATATTTCTGTGGGCCGTCATTTTGGGGCCTTTGATTTAGGGGGTATAATACTTTAAATTAATGCCACAATGAAACAGAAGAGAACTTATATTTCTCAGATCAAGGTGAGTGAAAGTTAGAGTCTATAGCTGGCTTGCTGATGCCATTAGCACAGACTCAAAGCATAAACCTTACAGGGACAAATTAGCTTTATTCTGGGCCGTAGCCAAAGGTTAGACTTCTGTAGTTGTGTGCCATTTGTCACCTAGTAGCTCTGAATGAATGTATATGGATTGGTGCACAGCCATAAGTCAAAGACCCCACTCTTTTGACTGTGGGCCAGCGGTGACATCTTCCTACAAGAAAGCTATCTCGGAGCTAGCCCCCTCCTTGAGCTCTCAGAGGAAAAGAGCATTTACGTGGATTGCTTTATAAAACTCTAAGTCTTGACTTGCTGGCAAGGAAAGCAGTGGGAATTTAGACAGACTGCTTTTGTCTTTCTGAAGAACGATGGCCAGATAGCACGTTCTACTAGGATTGGATTTCAGCGTCAAGTTGTCTCCTAATTAGTCAGGGAGAGAAAGCATGGCTATATAATTACAACATAGGGACATACTGATCTTTTTCAGAGTTAGTTAAGTGCATTTACAAAATTAATATGAACTTTGGGAAATTGAGTTTAAAGAGAAATTTGAGACTTACGTATGTCAAATAAAATTCTGGGTAGGCTACAAAAGGCCAAGGGTGTACGGACTAGACTTCTAGCTCTGGCTCTGTCTGCAACTGGCGTGGGTCTTCATCATCCCTCTCTTGGCTACCAGTTGTTTGTATTAGACGAACCTGATTATAATATTCAGTTATTCTACATTTTACATTTCATTTTTAAAAAGCTGGTTGTTTCTCTGTTTTTGTTTATAGTTTCACTATTCATTTTTCTATCTGCTTTGTTTGAGGTGGTATTCGCTGAGTCCCGATCACTAGATGGTTCAGGTGGACCTGTCTCATGTCTGTGTGGTTGTTTTTGTATTAGTCGGGACACGGACCGATCATTGAGATGGTCCTGAAAGGAAATAGGATGATGTAGCCTCATTACCAAAAATATTTTTATGAGCATTATGAAGTTATACATGGTTCCTGCTATAAAAGTAAACATACTTGGTTGCTTATGAAAATACAGGTTTTAAATTAATACCGTAATGAAATATAACAATAGATTCACCAAAATGGTTAAAGTTAAAAAGCCTGACAATATTAAGTATGAGAATGTGGAAGAACTAGAACTCTAACGCTCTGCTAGTGGGAGTGTAAGTTAGTAGGACCACTTGAAAAACCTGCCTGGCGTTATCTCCCAAAATGGAACATATGCATTTCTTATGACCCCAAAATTTCATGCCTAGTTATATGCCAAACATGACATACTTTTCATTCTAGTCAGAAACCTAGGACTTCTCCTTGTCCTTCCTCCCAGTTAATCAGGAATTCAGCTGACAACTCTAAGAAAAAGGTCTTCAGGCTGTCTACTTTTCTCTTTTTCCATTGTCAACCCCCTAAATCCAGGCTACCAACAACTCTGGAACTCCTTCTCACCGCAGATTTCTAACTGAGAGCGATTTTTCTGTCTTTTAACCGACTTTTCCCATAGCCAACTAGAGTAATCTGTTCTTTCAGTTAATCAAAGGTATTATCAAATAAAAATCTAATCGTCTTCCAACCTAGTTTAAAAATCCTTCAATGGTATTTCAGTTGGCACTTCAAAATATGCCAGGTGTTTCAAAGACTTAGGGCATCTTAACCACCCATAAATACACTCATGATCTTAGATGTAGTTTTGGTTCTAGGAATTCTATTATAACCTGATGCTCACTCCAAAGCATATCTTATCCTTATTTTATACTAACAGCACACAGAAAGTGGAAAAGACGTTCATAATGCTAATAAATGCTGCATCGGAAATCCAGTCCTGCAAGTGCTGGGACTGCCTTCTTTCATCCCAGGGTTCTGAGTGCCTCACACAGGGTCTGGCACAGAGTATGTCTGTAATAGATACGTGTTGGATACGTGATGATTAAGAAAAAGGCTGTCATAAAGTTCTGCACAGCATTGAATTATAATGCACAGAAACTAGTTTGGTAATCACTCAAATTTGCACCCAGCTAAATATTTTTTCCCTCACCACACAGCCAACGTTTAATATCATTTGCATATCAAATGAGATACAGTAGCCTATTTGGCAGGTGAGGGAAAAAGGAAAGGAATTAATGTGCCAAGAGCAGTGCTTGCGACTGGATGAGATTTTTCTAAATGCACAAGATTTCTTCCCTCCAGGAGCTTCCAGACCACTTGGAGGGAAGCAATATTCAATATTCGACTTACTGACTCCTCCTATGGACAAGGCACTGTACTTTAGGTGTAAAATGATGAGCAAAAACAGACCTGTTTTTTTGTTTTCCCATGTGAGGGGAATGGGAAACAGACATCAAATAATCCCATGCACAATAATAATAGCTATCACTTATACAGTGGTTAGTATGTGCTAGGCATATTCTTAGTACTTTACATAAATTAACAAAATCCTACTGTGAGTATTCTTATTATCTTCTTTTTATAGATAAGGAAATAGAGAGGTTAAAAAACTTGCCCAAGGTCATACAGCTAGTCCAGGCTATCTGACACCAGGGTCTACCTTTGAATCTCCCACTTTGTGACTTCCAAGCTGTGCTGTGTGGCATAAACAAATTTATAAACATGAGTGCCACGAAGGGAAGATGGATGGTGCTATAAAAACATATACCAAGGGTATCCTGCCTTGTCTCAGGGGACATCTGAAGGCTGAGTGGGTGTTAATTAAGCAAAAGGGGGGAGGGGAGAGAGACAGACACAAAACTGGTAACTACAGAAGGGAAAGTATGGAACACTCAGCCACCTGGATGCAGGAGTTCATTGGTAGGGGTGGTGAGAGCAGCATGTGGGAAAAGGAATCTAGAAAGATCTCTGGGAGGAGACAAACATTGAAAGATTTTTTTTCTTTTCTTTTTCTTTTTGAGACAGAGTCTTGCGATGTTGCTCAGTCTGGTCTTGAACTCTTGGCCTCAAGCAATCCTCCTGCCTTGGCCTCCCAAAGCACTGGGATCATAGGTATGATCCACAGTGCCCAGGTGAAATTAGAGCAGTGGTCCCTAACCTTTTTGGCAACAGGAACCGGTTTCATGGAAGACAATCTTTCCATGGACCCAGGTGAGGGTGTGTCGGGGGGGAAGGTTTCAGGAAGATTCAAGCACATTACATTTATTGTGCACTTTATTTCTGTCATTATTACATTGTAATATATAATGCAATAATTATACAACTCACCATAATGCAGAATCAGTGGGATCCCTGAGCTTGTTTTCCTGCAACTAGATTCTAGCTTAATTGTCACTTGCCACTCACTGACAGGGTTTGGATGAGTCTGCAAGCAATTGATTTATTATGTTCTCTGGGTAGTCAAACCTCTCTGCTAATGATAATCTGTATTTGCAGCCACTCCCTAGAGCTAGCATCGCTGCCTCAGCTCCACCTCAGATCATCAGGCATTAGATTCTCATGAGAAGCATGCAACCTAGATCCCTCACATGAGCAGTTTATACTAGGGTTCAAGCTCCTATGAGAATTTAATGCTAAGGCTGATCTGACGGGAGGTGGAGTTCAGGTGGTGATGCGAGGATGGGGAGCAGCTGTAAATACAGATGAAGCTGTGCTTGCTTGCCCACCACTCGCCTCCTGCTGTGTGGCCCAGTTCCTAACAGGCCATGGACTGGTACCAGTCTGAGGCCCGCGGGTTGGAGACCCCAGGTTTAGAGGGCAGAGAAGAGAGAAAAGGAAACATCAAGAATTCAGAATGAGCCTACTGAATTTCAGGAACAGGGACACGGAGACACTGGCGAATTAGGGTTCTTTTAGTTGTGAGTAGCAGACACCAAATTTGAACTGGCCAAAGAAAACAAAGACTTTGCTGGCTTGAGTTATTAAAAAATTTAGGATTTAGATCTGACAGCAAGGGGATCTCTCTTCCATTCCTCAGCTCCATTTTCGTGTGTTGGTGTCATTCTCAGGCAGTGGAAAAATAGCAGTTCTAGACTTAATATCCTATCAGCTCAGCAAACTCAGGAAGGGGAACATTTCTTTCCCAAAAGTCCCAGGGCTCATTCTCATTGGTTCAGCCTGTATTACATCCTCTTTGCTGAACCAATCACTGGCTGGGTCATGAGGTGCTCTCATTGGCCAGACCTGGATCATGTGCCTTCCTCTGGAGCCACCCAGCTGGGTTAGCCATACCTGAACTCCAGGGTCTCAGCATGGGAGAGGGACGGTTCCCCAAAGTAGAATCCAGGAGCTGTTACTGGAAGGAGAATAGATGCTTGGCAGACAAAAACAGAGACTTCTACCACAGACTGGTTGGAGCAGTGCACCCCACTTTATGTAGTCTGATTTTTTAGGTCTGAGATGGGAATTGAGAATCTGTGCTTCTAACAACCTCCCAGGTGATGCCAATGCTGCTGGTCTCTGGGCCACGCTTTGTATTGCAAGAGGCACGCTACCTGGAGTGACTGCCTCCCTCAAATTCATTTAGGGTATTTGGTGCCAGCCTATATCCTATCCTTCCATTTGCCTGCTTTGCCAGTCCTAACTCTCTATACCTTTACACCAGCTTGTCTCTGTATGGGGAACACTTTTCCACAAAGTTCTCTCAGCTTGTCACCCTTTTCAAGATTTTACCTCTTATCACCTCTGAATAATGTTTCTTTACTCAGAGAACCTAAGGTTATGGTTATTCTTCCTCAACTCAAGAATTTTCCAATTTAGACTTGTGAATACCAACCTTGTGGAAGTGTAAAATGTATTTAATCATTCATGAGTCTGACAAGCTCTGCCATGTTCAATTGATTTGTTGTGTATGTAATTCACTGCCCGAGTTTCAATCTGGATGTTTGTCTGTATTGAGCACTTCAGTTTTAGGCTATAGGCCATTAAAAGGCATGCAAAAGATTCTTTTAACTTGCTGATATAACACTCAGTAATCAAATGCTGTTCCATTTTCATTATGTCAATGGTGTTTTCAATCCTGTGGACTTTGCAATCCATGCGCCAAATGTTGGCAGAAATACTGAACTCTATTATGGTATAAAATTTCCATATCATTTAAAGCTCTGGATTAATGCCTTTATAGTGGAACTTCTGTGAAATTGAGTCCTGAGGCCTGAGTTTTAAACTTGAGGTTGTTCCTGCACTTGCTTTGTGACATTCCACAAATCTTTATCAACTATTCTAGGCCTTGGTGCCCAGACTGGTCCTAGTTGGGTGTTTTGCTGGCTGCTTTTCCTCCCCCAAAGTGCCCAGCCCGGGTTAGTACAACAGCTTCATCTGTCACATTTGGGTAACACCATCTGGGTGGGATATTTGATCCTCTAAGCCTCATGTTACTGGTCTGCAAAAAGGAGATAATAGCATCTACCACCTGATAGTTATGGTGGCAGTTAAAGATCGTGAATGTAGATTGTAATGACTGACAATGGTAAGAAGTCAGTTAGCCATCATCATCATCAGTGTGCATTTGAAAAATAAGATTTACATAGAATGCCTTAAGCAGGAATATGATTCCTTACGTCCATTGAAAAATACAGTGCCAACACGACCTCTGCCACCTTCAGTGGACAGTTGTCTTCTACCTCCACCACAGGTCCTAGGGATACTAGAAATCAACAGCCCTCAATTCTTTATCCTTGGTTAGATAAAACCTATTTTCAATTATATTAATTCCTCTTCCATCGGTCATTATTTTGGCCTAAGAATTTATCACGCATTTCACTCGTACAACTTCTCCGTTGAAAGCACTGAACTGCAACCTTGTGCGTAGGATTGTTTCACGCATTCAGAAACCGGCTCCTTCCATTCACGTGAACATATCTGCTAAGTGGTGTGGAGACTCGCTTTGAGCCAGCAGCCACGACCTTTTACGCAGGAAACGTAAACAAGCCGACGCAGCACCCATCTCGAAAACCAGAGGGTGGGTGCCCCTGAGAGAGGTACGTTTTCCTTGAAGATGCAGAAAAGTTTTGTCCTTGTTCTTTCCACTCCTTGGACATTCCCTAGTCCTTGCCCCGGACCGGGACTTCTCCTTTGTACCTGCTAATGCCACAAACTGCCAGAACGCGCGGTTCCTGGCCTCCGCCCAGACCCGGATTCTTCGCCCCTCCCGGCGCCCTTGGCGAGGCGGCCGGCCCGCTGCCGGTCGGGGTTTCTGACCACTCCCGTGTCCTGACCCCGTTTTGCTTCTTGGGTCCCCGCCGGTGCCATCTGGCTGGAACCCTGGGGAGGAACTAGAAGTTGGACGCAGTCACCCCTGCCCCTCGCCCTCTCCACTTGCCGAAAGATAAAAACCCAGGCTGCGGGGAGGCGGGGCGGGAGTACGGCAGCCGGGCCAGCGAGGACGGAGAGCGGCCCCGGCCCCCGCCGGCCCCTCCGCCGCTGCCGGCCCCCGGCCCGCGCGCCCCTCCGCAGCCCACGCCGGCCGCGCCCGCGCCCGCGCCCGCAGCGGGGCCGAGAGGCCGCGGCCGTGCGCGGGGAGGACCCGCGGGGCGCGGCCGCCGCAGCCGCGCGGTCTCGAGGGCCGGGCCCGGACTCCAGCCCCGGCGGCGCGAGGCGGGGAACAGAAAGCAAACGCCAACGGCCGGGCGCGGCGGGCAGAGGCGGAGGCGCGGCCAGGCCCGGCTCCGAGCGGCCGGCGCGGACTCACGCGGCGCGCCCCGGCCGCCCCTCCTCCCGCGCCGCCGGCCGCGGCCCAGGCTCCCTCGCTCCGCCGCTCCCCGCCCCCCGCGCCCCTCCCCGCCCGCGCCGCCGCCTCCCTCCCGGCCGCCCTCTCCAGCCAAACCGAACGCCGGACCCCGGGCCGCCGCGCCGCGCCGCCGGCCTCCCCGCGAGCGCTCGCCATGGACAGCCCCGTTTTCACCTCGTAAAGATGGCGGTGCGGGGTCGCTGCTACCTTTAGACTAATGACTGTCCGAAACATCGCCTCCATCTGTAATATGGTGAGTGCCGCCGCCGCCCGGGGTCGCGCCCGCGGCGCGGCGAGGCAAAGAAAGGGAAGCCGGAGCTGCCCA
This sequence comes from Eulemur rufifrons, assembly GCF_041146395.1. NCBI lineage: Eukaryota > Metazoa > Chordata > Mammalia > Primates > Lemuridae > Eulemur > Eulemur rufifrons. The sequence continues at coordinate 32,963,124 of NC_091006.1, forward strand.
CATGCCCCGCGGTGGGGGCCGGCGGGGGCCGCGCAGCCCGAAGTTCCCGGCCCCGGGCTGGGCGGGCGGCCGCGGGAGGGACCGGAGCCCCCCGCCCCTCTCGGCCCCGGGACCTCGCAGCCGGCTCGGCGACCCCGGGGCCGCGCTGCTGCTCCCCGGCCCTCGGGTTGCAGTGGAAGCGGTTTATGGGAGAGGGGGGCGACCGAACCCGGACGTCCCGGGGGAGGGGGTTGGGGGGTAAGCTGGACGTGGGGGGCACTTATCCGTTTCTTGCGGTAAATAAAGCCTTGCTGGACTCCCCGACTGCCCTCATCCCATTTTGAGTTCAGTCCTTCGATTGTCTTTAAAATTCACTTTGCAACAGCAATCGGTGCATCTGGAGAAATTTGAAATGTAATAAAGCTGTAAAAAAAAGTGCAGAATTGTGGCTAGAGAAGTGAACTTCAACCCGGTTTGGGTAAGCACGGTAATTTGTTCTGCATGCCTCAGTTTCCCCATCTGTGAAAGAGGGACAAGGTTCTGTGGCAGTAACATTTGCAGGCCCTAAGGGTGGGGCTGGCCGTGGGCTTGGAGGAGATCTCCGGGGTTATCCTTCCTGATCCACTGTACACCCAGTGAGGCTGGAGGCCATAGGGACACAGCAAGGGACATCTCTGGGCTCTGACGGGGTCTGGGTCCATGACCTCATGGTCACTTTAATTTGGGCTCCTGCCATTGCTTTCCGTTCCTTTTCAGTTTCTGCAGGAACAGCCTCCAGCCCTTGTGTCCCCAGGGTGTCCCCAGCTGGCACCCCCACTTATCAGAGTCTTGGGGAGCTCAGCAAGGAGTAAGGCATTGCTGTCCTGTGCAGGGTGAGAGGGTGTGTGCTTTGCCTTCATTCTCCACCCTCTCCCCCTCCCCCCAGCACCCAGCTGGAACATGTGCTCTTTTGGTGCCAGTTTGGGGAAACCTCCTGTGAAGCTGGCAATACTGGCCCCTAAAGGGAATCTCAGGAGGCTTGATTGGGAAGCCTTAGGGTAAGGTGCTCTGGCTGCCCTTCCCCCATTGCATAGCTTTTAAAATCTGTCCCACATTCTGTTGCAAGATCAACACGAGGCAAAGGAGCATTAAGGAGCCATGTGTTAGCTCACGGGTGGACTTGGACCCACTGGCCTTAGCTTTCTGCACAGTGGGACGTGGCAGCCAAGGCCAGCAGAGCAAATGCTGGGGCTTCCTAGAGTGATGACTGCACAGGTATTGGTGCAGGGCGAGTTAGGTGTCGGGGGGCGCTTCCGGGAGCCTTTCCATTTCCTTGTTTTTCCTCTCTTCTATGAGGAGACAGGTTCCCTGCTTCTTTCTGTCAAAGGGCATTAACGTTGCTTGGTGAGGTGAAAAGGTGATGCCTTTCTTCTCAGATTCTCTTTGCAACAACCAGCTCCTAAGGGAAACCGTGAAACCAGAGCAGCTGGAGTAACTCATGCCTGCTGGGGTGGCCTCAGGCCTGCAGGGTAGTGAGGCGCAGGCCCAGCCCTTGGTGGGGTTTCCTGTCCTGCTTGTGTGTGGTGACACCTCTCCGTACTGAAGTGGGCTGGCAGCTTGAGAGCTAGCATGTCCCAAGGGGAAGCCAGTCTCCAATTTTTTTTTTCTTTTTCTTTTTTTTTTTTTTTTTTGCCCTTAGTACTGCTGGGGCTTCTTGAAACACCTGGGCTGAATGTCACAACCTGTTTCCAGTGAAACCCAGCCAGGGAGAAAAGGTGTGGGGAGGACCTAAGCGGAGCAGGCCGGTACTGTCTGGAGAATTGACACCTGGTGTGGAGATCTAAAAAGGTACCAAATTTAGGGCCATCACCCAGGTGAAGTGAGGAACCAATAATTCCTAAGTAGGGCGTTTTCTGTTGCAGTCCAACAGTGTCTTGAGCAAGTGATGAAGAGTCTAGGCTCTAAAGTCAGATTTCCTGGGTTCAGGTTGTGGTTCTAGAACATGCTAACTTTGTGTCCCTAAACAAGTTGCTCTCTGTCATACTTTCCTTGTCTGTAACAAGGAGATGCTCATGGTTCCCATCTCATCGGACTGTTGTATTAAGTGAGTTACTGGGTAGAGCGCAGTGAGTGTGAGCTGCTATTGTCAACATCATCTTTCATTGTTATGTCACCTTCTAGGAGTTTAAGGGACAGTGGAGATTATGCTTTTTCAGCCCTGGTGGAAGCAACCACTAGTATAAACAACTCCCATGTTCATTTATGCAAACTAAGCTGAATGGCAGGATACAAAGGCTGGGAATCCTTAACCACGCCCCTTATAAAAGACTGCTCAGGTCACCCCCGCCCCTTGGAGTCTCACTTCCAAGAGGAGAAGGCTTGGTGATGAGGAAACTGCTGTCTTTTCACCTGATCAGACAGAACTATTCGTTGGACTCCTCTTTAGATTCTTCACTCAGTGATGAATTGTTTCCAGGTAGGTCTTTTATGGATCTCTCCTCTCCTCTCTGGGCCTGATTCTTACCACGCCTAACTCCATTTGGGCCCAGCTGCTTTGAGTAGTTGTAGTAAGAGCAAGTGGGGATTTTTTTTTTTTTTAAGCAGGTCATTTGGCATATTTTAAAATAGGCTGATGTGTGTCCAGAAAGGGTGTTAGAAGACACCATCTTTCTGGGTAAGAGGAACAAACCAAGACCTAGCATTGAAGAGTAGATTTGTTCCCTCTACCAGACAAGAAAGGACCCAGCAGGGCAGAAACAAAATTTGTAGCCAATTCTTTGTGTGATTGAGAACTAAACACTACCTCTTTCCCTTATACTTTTTTTTTGAGATTAGAGTCTCACTCTGTTGCCAGGGCTAGAGTACAGGGATGTCATGACAGCTCACTGCAACCTCAAACTCCTGGACTCAAGTTATCCTCCTGCTTCAGCCTCCCAAGTAATTGGGACTATAGGCATGGAACACCATGCCCAGCTACTTTTTTGTTTTGTAGAGAGGATGTCTCGCTGTTGCCCAGGCTGGTCTTGAACTTCTGACCTCAAGCCATCCTCCTGCCTCGGCCTCCCAAAGTGCTAGAATTACAGGCGTGAGCTACCACACCTGGCCTCCCCATAGTTCTTGTGCCAGTTTTAGATATGGAGGACCTGGAAAATATCCTCATTCTTCCACTTGTCCCCCACCCTGCTGAAGTTTTATTGTCCATTAGAAATTTTTTTTTAAATTTCAAAATATTAAAGGAGGACATATGTTTTAGGTTACATGGATCATTTTTGTAATGCTTGAGTCCTGGCTATAGGTGTGCCTGTCACCCAAAGGAAATTTAATACTAGTTCCCATTTGTTTTAATTTTTCTTCTATGTGAATGCCTGCCATAGTAATTCTTGATCAACTTGCTTAGGGCAAGTCAGCTCGGCCACACAGCAGTGTCTGGTTCAGAGATAGTAAAGCTTGTTTGGCTGGTATGTTGTAATTTTCAAAATGCACTCGCTGCTACCAAGCATGAGGAAATGTCCCCTGTTGATAATCCTCTGATTTTTGTCCAGACCAATGGATTTAACTTCCTATGTATTTTTATGGCCTTCCAAATGGAATTTTTTTTTTTTTAAGTTTTTTGTTTCAAGAATTTGAGGAATTTTCTAAAGAGGAAGCATTTGTTAGGAGAAACCAAGTGTGACTTGTACCTATGCAAATTGGTGTAAATCATATGATCTTCATTTCGTTTGTTAATAGTGCTATAAGATGTACCTCTGAGAAAATACCGTGTATCAAATAGATGACAAGTTTGTTTTGATAACCGGTCACCTGTTGAGGGCCTGCTATGTTAGTACTGGCATATATTATATATAGGTGCTTAATAAATGAACGAGGGGGTCCCTCTCCCTAAGGAGCTGAGCCGGTCCTTATCTTGTGGGCATAACATTGGTAAAGATGAAACAATTTCAATACTTTGTGATGATATCAGCACAGATAAAAGTGGAACAAAATCTCAGAAGCAGTACAGTGGAAAGACTGATTAATACAATGGGACATTTCTTTAACATATTTTGTTTGGCCAGAATTGGATACACCTTCTACCTATGGCTTTTATTTTATATGAGTACATTATAGTCAATGTGAATTAAAACTAGAATCTGTACATTATGTGTCTGTCCAGTTAAACATGAGTCTGATGGTGTGTCTTTGGGCAAATTGTTGTATTTCTGGGGACCTTAGTTTTTCTCATCTTGTAAGACTGATTTTTTTTGAAGGGAGCATGTACAGCTTCTTAGTAGTAGTTTTTAGATAAAACCTTTATGAAGTTTGACATCTCTTAATTGGTCAGCAACCACTTGATTTCCTAACTACCTTGTTTAAAACAGTGTGGAGCTTACCAGATATTAGCATTTTGGCATCTGTGCAGCAACCCCAGAATAATATTTGGCACCAGTTTGAGTGCTGTATTTGAGATCTTTTAAATAAATGGAGTTACCTTGAAATGAAGGCAAACCTAGTAAATTTTGAAACCAAACCAGAGGATTTTTATGAAGATAGTTTTATCCTAATAAGTCAACTACTTGAGGCAAGTATTTTGAGAATGGTTGAAAACACTTTTTTTAATTATTAAAAAATATTTCAGTCTCATATAATTTGGAGGAAGAGCTATCTTGCCTTTTCTTCTATTACTGTTACTTATGCTTTACATTCTCAACTATAATTGACAACTGTGAGTTTAGTTTAATGTATCAGCCAGGAGTCAAGTTGTATATAAGGGTCTGCTCCGATAGTAGTTGGATTTTAGAGAATACAGCCTGAGGTGAGGTGGGTTAATGTTTAAAGAAAAAAGTTCTGTTCTTCTGGACCCACAGGTCTAATATGCGGGAGTTTATGTTAGGTCAGGACCTGACAGTTAGGTCTGCAGATTTTTCTCTGTTTTTCTTGGAATCCTAAGAGAAAACAAAGTTGAATGCCAATATTTTGTTACAGTGAAAGATGATAACACCTTTTCTGGATGTCAACTTTGTGTTCCCGTTCACTCGTACCATAAAACCTATTTATTTATGTTACAGATGTGGAATTTTGGTATGTCTGAGTTGTAATTATAAGTCATTATCAATTTTGATTCTCTGAGCAATCAGAAGAAGAAATTTCTCTAGTTCTGATGCCTTTTTTTCTCCCAGCCTGCCTGGTCTTTCTAGTTGGTTTGAATTGGTTGAGGTTTTAGGACAGTATTAAATTCTGTGGTATCATGAGGAAGGTGTCCCTTGGTGGTTTTCTCTCTAGCCTACCCATGAAGCCACCCCAAAGCAAACTGACTGGAAGAGTTGTGAAAGAGGGTATCTGTTAGTCTAGTTAACTTTTCTGGTCTAATTATTTTAATGCAGCTTCTTATAATAAACCTTCGGTTGTGGAAAAACCAAATGCTAGCCTAGGATTTAGAAAGCCTTGCTGGTTTTTTAAGAGAAAAGGCCACCCAAAAATGAACCAGCGAAAACTCCTTGAGACAAACTCTGTATCAGTAACCCACCCCGACACTAAAGGCTTTTTGGGACGTTGCCGTTCTGAGATTACAGCTTAGAATTTTGGGTATGTCATAAAGTCCTCTACGTGGAATTTTATGACAATTCTGAGAAGGATTGTTTGCTATGAATAGTTTTAAGATCCTGGGAGGGAAAAACCCTGTTGGTTCCCAAAGCTTTCTCATAGGTCCAGTCTTCCTCCTGCTCATCAAATTCTGATGCCACTTTCAGAACTTTGAAATGCTTTACGGTAGCTCAGACTTAGGTTCCTTTTTCTGAGTGGTAGTTAATTTTGGGCACACAGGAAAGAATAGAGTGAACACTCATGTGCTCGCCACCCAGTGAAGAAATCGAATCTTACAAATATGATTAAAACCTCCTGTGAGCCCTTCCCCACCTCCTTGCCGCCCACCCCAGAGTGATCACTGGTTCTGCATCTGGTGTTTATCACGTGTTTTTATACTTTTTAGTAGACTGTGTACATGCATGAACCAGATATATTAATAGTATTGCTAGTTTTGTTTTATTTATAAGAGACAGACAGGGTCTCACTGTGTTGTCAGGCTGGCCTCGAACTCCTGGCCTCAAAGTGATCTTCCTGCCTCAGGCTCCTGTAGCTGGGATTAAAGACACAAGCCACAGCCCTATTTCCTCGTGTCTTAAACATGCTTTGTAATACTATACAACTTCTCAGTTTGCCTTTATTATTTAAATTATGATTTTGCAGTTTATCTGCTAAGATACACCTAATTTTAGTTTAACTGCTGTATAATATTCCTTTTTGTGACTATGCTACAATATATTCATTTTATTGCTGTGAGCACAGAGGTTTACAGTTTTGTGTGTGTGCTGTTTTAGTGCAATGAAGCGTTGTGAACTTGTCCCTTGTGTCCAGCACATGTTTACAGTTTCTCAGTGGTATAAACCTGGAGAGGAATTGCTGGGTCAAAGGAACTCGGCACCTTCACTTTAATAAATTGCCAGATCGCTCTCCAGAGAAGTTGTGCCGATTTGCCTTCCAGCCAGCAGACTTTGGGGGTTCCAGTTGCTCCACACGCTTTCAGACACTTGATGTCGTTAGATTTGGTATTCTGCCAATCTGATGGGTGTGAAATTGTATCTTTGTGATTTAAAATTTGCACTTTCCTGTTTGCTAGTGAGATTGAACACCTTTTCATGTGTTACTGTGCTGGGCTTTTAGCTTGAGCTCTGGAGCAGTTTTCTAGGGCTTGAAAGTCAGGATTACAGTGTTGGTTTTGTCTGAAAACAGAGAAAGGGATGATAAAATAAAAGTCAGGAAATGTAGGGACGGGTTGGAGGAAGCAGGTCAAAGGAATGGTGACAAAGAGATCACTGTGGAGAGGTGAAAACTGGTAGTCAGAGGATTATAGACTGGAGTTGAGAAGAAAGCTCGAATGTTGCGAGCAAATTCCGGATCCCCTCTTGTGCTGGCCAGGCCTTGTTCAAACCTCACTATCTGAGCTTTGTTAAATTGAAATGGGCTTTGGTGAAAATCGTGTCTGGGGCCTCTCCTTCTGGTGAGAGCAGCAGCAAGGCTGGGCTTGTGCAGCTTTCCTGTTACCCAGTTGTTTTTCGAAGCTCTTTTAGAAAGAGGCAATGTGAAATTCTGGTCTTCTTCCTAAAATCCATTTCTTTGTCCTCCAGGTTAGATACACAGTGCAGGAAATCAGTTTTTATTAGGATCTGCTTGAATGTGCTGGTGGAATTACTATCTTAAATATTGGAAAACATTTCCTACATTTTAATTTTCAGAGTATGACAAATCTCACCTTATTCAACACAGAAATGCATGGTTTAAAAGTACAGTTAGCAACAGTTTTAAAAAATACGTTATACTTTAGTGATTCTTCAATGTACCAAACAATGGTACCCACATGTGCATTCTCTTATAAAAAATTCAGACTCAGGTTCTACACCCACAGATTTTCATTAAGTAGCTCTAAGGTAGGGCTTTGGAATCTGCATTTTAGATTAATATTCCCTCCTCCTTCCTACTCCACATTCTGTTACAGGTGAGCTGAGGACTACACTTGGAGAACTGTTGCTTTCCTTGGGTAATAACCTCAGCTTCTTTTTTTTTTTTTTTTTTTGCTTGAGACAAGGTCTCACTCTGTTGCTCCTGCTAGAGTGAGGTGGCATCATCACAGCTCACTGCATCCTCAAACTCCTGGGCTCAGGCAATCCTCCTGCCTTGGCCTCCCAAAGTGTTGGGATTACAGGCATGAGCCACCATGCCAGGCCTGACCTTGGCCTCTTAAAAAAATATTGCTTATGGAAATTACCTGCCATGTGAAAGTTTTTTTTAAATCAGTGTCAAAGTATTTAAGGTAGTAACTTAACTTCAAGATCCATAGATTGTTGCCATTCTATAGACGTATTTCTTGATGTTAAATATTAAATAGCCAGGTTTTTATTAATATGAGTTTATGCTCCTAGATCAGAGATTTCCAGCCCTAGCTGTGTTTCACATTACCTATGAAGCTTTTAAAAGAAATTTAAAGAAATAATTAAATCACAAAACATTACCATCCAAAAAAGTATGAGGAAAAAAAAGAATTTAATATAATGTATTTGATGTATATTTACCCACCCTTCAGAGATTAATAGATCTTCAAATTTAGCCGTATTTGGTTAAGTTTTTTTGACATAATACCTTAGAAAATACCACTAACGACCCCCATCTCTTTCTTCTCACAGAACAAACCATTTTTGTGAAACTGGTATGGCGTTTGCCAAACATGTCTTATATTTCATATTTATCAATCCATAAGCAGTGTATCAAGGTGCGTGTCTGTGCGTAAAACTGTGTAGCCTTTTGCAACCATCTTTCCTCACTCAGCACTTATATTTGAGAATGTGTCCACACATAGAGATCTAGTTTGTTCACGCCACTGCCCTGTGACAGTATTCTTTGTCTTAACCATGGTTTCGGTATTCATTTCCTTATTTGAGGACAGTTTGATAGTTTCCAAAATATTCTCTCTGGAAACAGCGCTGCAGTGAATGTCCTTGTTTCTGTCTTCTTTGCACACGCACTTCATTTCTTTACGACATAATCCTGGAAGTGGAGGTGCTACCGTTATGATATGCCCATCTGAGCTTTACTAGGTATGTCAAATTGCTCTCCAAAGTGGTTCCACCCACTGGAGCTTTTTTGATATGCAGCTTCTAGGGCCTCAATCTCAGCGTTTCTGATAGTTCATAGATATAATAGTCTGGGGTAGATTTTAGGCACCTGCAGGGGTGTGGGTGCACTTTCAAGTGCCCAGTTGATTCTGGTGAGCATCCAAGGGTGAGAAACCACCGTGTTAGAATGTCAACTCCACGAGGACAGGAGCCATGTCTGTGTTACTGACTGTTGATTTCCCAGCTGTGAGCACGGCACCTAGCACATAGGCGGTAGATGCTCCATAAATAATTACCGATAACTGAATGAAGAGATGTCACTCGGTAGAATGGAAGAATTGCCTTGCAGGAAAGCGGTGCTCCTCCAGTTTTTACTGTGCACAGGAATTACCTGGGGATCTCGTTAAAGTGCAGATTCTGATTCAGTAGGTCTGGGGTCGGGTGGGGGGAGATTTTGTGTTTCTAACAACCTCCCTGGCGATGTAGATGATGCTGGTTTGAGGAGCACTTTTAGAGCAGCAAGGTCCTAGGAAAAAACAAAACAGTTTCTTCCATGTAGTTGTAAAGTAGAGGAGTTTGTAATTCAGAATCCTGTTTGGGAAATCTCAGAGCCTATTTCTTCATACCTTTGCCTTTACAACAAACAAATACAGACAGTGAATGAAACACCTTCCCCATAGCTTGTTTGGGAGCATCGAAGGAGCCCCTGCCGGCCGAAGCACTCGATGAGCTATGATGCACTTATTTTTCATAATTATTCTCTTTTAGTGAATTATTATTTTCCTTCTGTTTTCTTACAGGCTAACACTATTTGTATTGCAGGATCCAATGAGATTCTACTTTGATCCATGTCTACATTTGGTGGGGCATTTTGGGAGGAGTGGCATTGGGAAAGGAGGTCGGCAGAGGCAGAGGCCGCATTTGCTGCACGGTGGTGACAGTCGGTGCTGTGGATGTGAGGGGGCCCCTCCTTGCTGTGTCTATGGAGTCGGCACCCACCTGATCACCTCGGCACTGCAGCAGGTGCCGGGGTAGCGGGGAGACTGTTCCCCAAATCAGACACTTCCTAAAGTGAAAAGGTGATTCTCAAAATAATTGTTAAGATATCGATTGATCTGTAGGTGTCATCTGAGCTATGCAGGACAAACTAGAGCCGGGTCACCGCAAGGCCAAGCTCCCCAGGACACTGCCATATAGATGCAAGGCTTCAGGATGCTTTGGTAACTGGGGGCCCTGCCGCGTCAGTCTGAGAGATGGAGCCTGGCATAGAAGAGGCCAAATGAAAATGAATAAGAAAATAAAGCAGCATTTAGGACTAGTGTGTATTGTGTGCCAGGGGCGGGGCAGGTACCTGTTATTCCCAAGCTGCTTTTCCTCTAGAGAAAAACCGTGGGATGGAGCCAATTCCTCGGGTCAGCCAGTCTCAAATATCGGTTCGTGGTCCTTCGTGGTTTTCACTACATCTGTGTACCGTCTGAACTTACTTACTCGGTAGTTTTCCTTAAATCTGTTCACCTTGTTTTAAGTCGACTTCGTTCTGTGCTAAAATCTCTGTATAATAGTGGGTTTGATGAGCTAGTTTTATGCTTTTCTAATACATATCAAAAGCATCGTGGCTAACGTTAAAGATATTCCTACTTGTGCCATGTAAGATCATGTCCCTTCCTTCCGGGATTCGTGGCCCGTAGTTTGGGTGACAGTGGCTTTGTTGTGGTTCCAGTAACTGGCTCGTGATCTGCAAAGCAGCTGATGGATCTGGTCAGTGAGCTTCCTCGGGAGGCAGGTTGGCACGTGGCTGGGATCGGGCTGGACTTTCGGAACCGCTGTTGACTGGGTGTGAGAGCTCGATGTTCTCTACTCTCACTCGGACGCCCTTCTCATTCATAAGAGAGCTTACCTCCCTAGGTCACTGTGGGGCTTAACTGGAATCATCGATGTCCAGTGCTTAGCCTGGTACCTGACCATTTTATTACTGTTTTTTTCTAGTGCCCTCCTTTTTTGCATTAGCAAAAGAGTCCAAACCATGTAGTGGACAGAGCCCTGAGCTAGGAATCCAAAATTTCAGGCTCCAGTAGCTTTCTAGCTTTAGTGACTTCGGGCAGGTCACTTATGCCTCCCGGGATGTGTACAATCAGAACCGTTCCTGCTGGTGAACGGTGGCAAGAAGGGAAGCGCATTGTCAAGTAGCTGTGGCCTCTCGTCAGGGAGGACCTGGGGAGGGGCCGGCTGGAGGACAAAAGGAGGAAGGAGCTGTGATTTCCGACTGCAATTTCCTTGGGTGTCACAGTGCTGATGGTGTGCGGTCAAGCTTTTGTCATCACCAGTCAAGATATAATGTTTTTCCTCCTCCTGAGAATGAGGGCACGTGGAGTAGTAGAAGATATTTGTCGAGGAATGAGCTTATGCCATAACCTTGTGTGTTATTTGGTGCACACAGGCCTTCCTGAGGAATATTTGCAGTAGCTAAGCTCAGTTTCTTTCTGTTTTATATTTTCAAACAAAGTTTCTGAATAGGTGATACAAGTTCACGTGGTACAATTTCAAAATGTGCAAAAGGATATATGTTGAAAGTAGACCCACTATCCAATTCTTATCTCTGGCATCTGTCAATATTTACAGTTTCTTATGCATCCATTTAGATGTATCTTATGCATATACAAGCAATTTTGTTTATATTTTTCCCCTAGTTTTGTAGAGCACAGGTAGTATGTATAGTGTATACTGAACTGTCTTAATCTGCCCCATGCTTTTTGTGTCTTAGAGGAGGGTCTGTGTGAGGAGCACCCTCATTCTTTTTTTATGGTGGCAGAGTATTCAGTTGCTTGAATGTGTTGAATTCACTTAACCAGGTCTGCACTGACTCAAAGGACAGGTAAGTAGTTTTCCAGTCTTCGGGTTTTACAAACAAGGCTGCAAGGAGTAACTTTGTCCACATGTGGGAGTGTATCTGTCTACTGACTTCCTAGAAATTAATTTGCATTTGTAACTTTGATGGATTTTGCCACATTGCCCTCCACCAGCAATATGGTTGACTCTTGTTGCCTGCAGCCTTGCCGAAGCCAGTGTGCTATCCAGAAACCTTGTGATCTTTGCCATTCTGGGGAAAGATGGTGTCTCAGTCTATTTTTAGTTTGCATTTCTCTTAGTAGAAGTGAGCTTCAACAGCTATTCACACGTTTAGGAAAACAAGCTCAATTTCATTTAACTGTTTTGCTGTTGGCAATTATTTTCAGAGTCTGTAGGGAAAGACCAGTTTTATTGTTGTTTTCAGTCTGTCTCAGACCAATATTTTTGTAAAATACAATAAAAAAGAATCACTAGCAAAATGGAATAAAAAACCCAGATAGATATAAATAAACCCAGATAAAAGATAAATAAATCACAGACCCCAATTTTTTTGTTACTAAACTTGACAGATACAGAATTACCCTATCTGCTCATTATATCGTCCTGTTTCCAGTTTCTGGACTTAGCTCACAGCAGAGCGTCGACATTGTGAGTATCGTTGCTGTAAAGGACTCCTTGCTCATCTCTTTCCTCCCATTGCTGCCCTATTTGGGAGTGGGAGGAGGGAGCACAGAACTTTATATTTTATATTTCACAGTCAGCACATTGCAGGATGCTTTCATTACATTGAAGTATCTCTGGTGGTGCAATGCTGATTCCGAAGGGCCTGGTTTCCAAGGGCAGGTGGGGGGTGCACAGGTGGGGCGTGCTGGTGTCGTGGTTTTCACTGACGAAGACCTTGAGCTTGTATGGGAGGCCGGGAGGATGAAGTCACCCTATCAGTGAGATTTGCAGAGTAGGCCACTTTGACCTGGGGGCTCCGCCAGGATTCCAGGCCCCCCCGCTGCCTTTCCAGGAATTGATGCCAAGTGGAACTGTCCCCTCAGGTAAAGTAGGAGCCTAAGGGATGGCGTGATCAGGAGGCGTCTTGGTGACTTTGTAGAACATTGAATTAGGATTGAGGTTCTTGCTTCTAGAATCACTTGAGTTCAGTGACTATGAGGGACTTAGAACAGCGGTCCCCAACCTTTTTGGCACCAGGGACTGTTTTCATGGAAGAAAATTTTTCCAGGGATGACGGGATGCGGGACGGGGCTGCAGAGCTCTGGTCCCTAACAGGGCACTGACCGGTACTGGTCCACGGCCTGGGAGTCGGGGACTGTAGACTTAGGAAACAGACACAGGCCCAGTATTCTTTGTTCTGCTTTTGAATTGAAGTTCTACCTTTGCTAATAATGCGAAGACTTCACTGTGTTCTCTCTAAATACGAGGAAGGTTGTTTTGCCAGCACAAGCTTCTTTCTAGCTATTCTTTAATGTTCCTTCTTGTAATGACTTGGCATCATCAGCATTCAGGTGCCCCAGGGTCGGCTTTCTTCAGTAGCAGATGTTTTGGCTTCTGTTTACGATTATTAAATGAAGTCCTGTTGAGGCCTTTTTCCCATTTATTTTTTTCTATTCTGTGTCATAGAAAACATGGAGATGACATGTCATCACGGTGCAGAAAGAGAATGCCCCTGGCTGCCTTCTTGTGCATGACTGCGTCCGTGTTAGAGCCTGGAGAGGAATGGGCTGTTGAACAGGAGTTGGGGTTGCAGAATAATGGTATTAAGATCATAGGGTCACCACTTGCCTCATGCTGACACTTGACCTTGGCAAGTTGGTTGACCTCATTTGCCTCACCTGTGAAATGGGACTAGTGAGTCCCCATCAGTGATTTATCTGGCAGGGACACTTATGCCCAGTGTTGCTCAGTGCGGCAGGGGCTCCGTGGAGACCTGTCTGGGCGTGTGCCTGGGTTAGGTCACGCTTGACAGCCAGCAGCCGGAGTGGACACGCTCAGAGATAGTCCTGGCTCTCTGCCCAGTCCCTACGTCTGCAGCTGGTGAATTACTGAAAATGTGAATGAGAAGATCCTCTCCCCTGACTTGTGGTCCAGAGCTCAGACTCTGGAACCGAATGATGTAGGTTTGAATCCCAGCGGTGCCCTTGCTGGCTGAGTGAGCATGGGTAGGCTCCGTCCGTTCTGTAGAATGGAAATATTAAGAGTAATCTGCCTTGGGTTAGTGGGCGAGATTAAGTGAACGTGTAGATGTGACGTTCTCTGAATGAGTGGGACACACTGCTTGCCTTTCCCAGGATTCCCAAGTTTATTCCATCAGCAGGTTTATCAAGTGCCACCTAAACACCAGACACTGCACCCGGTGTTGGGCTCGTGAATCAGACATGATCGCTGCTTTTGTAGAGCTTACGGTCTAGCGTTGGCAAGTGTTTCTTTAAAGGGCTACATAGTAAACATTTTAGGCTTTGTGGACCATCATATCTTTGTCACAACCACGCAACTCTGCTATTGTATTGTGAAAGGAGTTGCACTGAGTGACTGTGTGATCCTGGCTGTGCTCCACGAAGGCTTTATCTACAAGTTGGCAGGTCAGATTCGGCCCATGGGCTGTAATTTGCAGACCTGTGGTCTAGTGAGAAGACAGATGTTAAATAATCACAAATAATTATCCTGTTACAAACTGTGGTAGGTGCTATGGAGGAACCTACAGGATTCTGTGAGAGGGAAGGGTCAGGGCAGGTGGCTTTGAAGAAGTGACACTGAAACCATATGGTGAGGAGGAGGTGGCCAGAGGGGGAGGGGGAGGAAGAGCGGACCTGGCAGAGGGGCGGCTCCGAAGGGCAGGAGAAACTGTCCGTACTGACTCAGAATCACAACCTGCATTTGCGTCTTTTAAAGGCATAACAGATACTCTGCAGCTTTCTTTGGATCAAAAAAACAATTTCTTTCCTCTATATAATGCATGCCAATCTCCCCCTCCCCCTCAGTAATCCCCATACCAAGAAATAAACTATATTAATATATTAACACATTTTGTTCCGCACACTTTTGCTACTTTCTCTCTCTCTTCCATTGTGTTTGTTATATTATTGTCAGTATCTATCCAAGAATTGAGAAGCTAGGGAAGATTGCAGATTCCTTCATGATTAGGTGTAAAATGGTTTACTACTTAGAATTCAAATTTGCTTTTTGATACTGTTTTCTCTTTTTGCCTTTTAAAACTGGACATTATTTTCTTTTCTTACTTGTCTGGATAAAGATTCACAGCTTTTAGAACAGTTTTGAAAAAAAATCTGTTTTCCTTTTGATTACATCTCACATCTCCCCTGACTCCCAACCTCAATTTTGCATTTCCTTTAAAGGCGTTGCAGTGCTCTGTGGAGATTTTACTTGTGTGGTCTCATTCCAGAATATTTCAAGGGGTGCCTTCGAAGTGGGGGGGGGGCAGTTCTCCTGTACAACTTTGTGACCCCTTTAGTTCTTCAATTCTTACACTTCTGTGGTTCCAAGGAGACGAGACCTCCCCGAGAGTCAGTGTTCCCTAGTGGTTGGGGGCACACTCTGGAGCCAGGTGGTGTGAGTTGAGACCCCGTATTGTGAAAGTGGATGAGTGATCAGGAATGTATCCAGGGAAACTTCATGTACAAAAACAGTTGGCGGGTCAGTACTGTTTATCAGTTCCACTGTTTATTTTTTAATTACTAATTTTTTTTTTTTTTTTTTTTTTTTGAGACAGGGTCTTGCTCTGTCACCCAAGCTGGAGTGCAGTGTCTCAGTCGTGGCTCATGGTTCCTTGAACTCCTGGGCTCAAGTGATCCTACTGCCTCAGTCTCCTGAGTAGCGGGGACTACAGGTGCACGCCATCACACCTGGCTAATTTTTAAAATCTTTTGTAGCCATGGGGTCTTGCTGTGTTGCCCAGGCTGGTCTTGAACTCCTGGCCTCAAGCAATGCTCCTACCTCAGTCTTCCAAAGTGCTGGGATTACAAATGTGAGTCACCACACCTGGCCTGGTCCCACTGTTCATTAGCTGTGTGAACTTGCATAGTTCCTTACCCGCTCACTTTTCTTACCTTTAAAATAAGGGCAATAATGACATCTACCTCATTAGGGTTATTATGAAGATTAAAATGAGTAAAATACACATAAAGTCACTGTCCTTGAAACAGTGACTGCACATAGTAAATGCTATTTATGAGTTGTCTGTTATTAATTCCTCCTTAACCACCCTCGAATCATGGCAGGTGACTCCTGACTCATCCTGAGCTTTTGGGCTGCATCCCTTCATTTTTGCTTCTCTTTCTCCCTAAGACTGTAGGAATGATCCTCATCATCAGGGGTCTGGGAACATTAGTCCTTTTGGAAACCAGTCCTGTTATGTTCCTTTTTGTACCTTGAAAACATACTTAATAAGTAAAGTAGCCTTTTGAACATGGACCTAAAAATGTGGTAGCAACAGTCACCTCTCCTGTCACCTATTTTAATTCCTAGTCTATAATTAATGACTTATTCTCAGTTTACTTAGACGTCCTTACATGTCATCTTTGGCTTTTCTTGAGTCCCTTCTCTACTTTGCACAAACTTGAATGCAAGGCTCTGTGCCCTAGGACACAGGTAAATGGCCACTTTGGGGAGATTTTAGGCAAGTCAGTTTACTTCTCTGAGACTTTTCAAAAAAGAATTTTATCTGCAGTGTGGTCCAGCTGTTCTCCAAGGACCCTTCCCGGTCCCTGTGTTTTTGGTTTAGGCTCCCCCATAGTATGGCAGTATTCTCGTTGGTTTTTATAGACCCTGTTATGCCATTGTTTCAGTTATTTCCTCCTCGTGAGCAAGGATCTGTCTTTATCCTTTTTTCCCCTCCGCAAGGAAGAAATTCTAACTTGTTTTCCTTATAAATTCATTTTTAAACAGATTTTTTTTTTCTATACCCATCTTATGCGTTTATGATTCATCCTTCCTGGGATGTTGTTATTGTTGTTTGTTTCGTGTTTTGGTGGCACCCCTTGGCAGCCATAGAATTGCTTTCAGAGGTGCTTTGAAAAGCTAACATTATAGTCTTCATGTTGGAACTTGTCCCAGTTCAGTTGCTATTTTTAATAAAGTTGGCTGCATTGTTTCCCAAAGGTTACCGCATTTTTTACTGGTGGAAATAAGAACTGTTTCTTACGCTCCCAGACCCTGTGATTTACCCCCACAGGTACCGTCTCTGTTCCGCATCTGGTCATAAAACAGTTATTTTTCATTTCCCCCCACTCATTGCCTTTTGTGTCATGCGGGGTGCTAGCCATGGAAGTGTAGTCTCTTGGGCTTGTAATACACTTTATAATTCACATAGTGCTGATAACATTCCCAGTTTTGCTTCCTTCACTATTGCCGTGCTGAGGAAGAGGCTGGCTGGGTACCAGGGAGGGGCGAAGCGGCTGTGATCAAAGCAGTTCATGCTGGGGAGGAAAAGGTGGCCAAGTACACCTCTGAGGTGTGTGCTGTGGGCTTTGGGTGACTGGGCCACAGGACGTTAGTTTATTAAACTTCTATTACATTTTTATTAAATTTATTAAAATTTTAATAACAGAATAATTTATGTTTATAGTAAAAAATTCAAAGTGTTGAGAAGGTAAAAAGAAAGCCCCTTCATGGCCTCCTCATCTTCCAGCAGTCCACTGTTAGTAATTTCCCCAAGTATTCTTCCAGGAATTCACATTAGGGTGTAGGCGTCGGATGCAGTGGCCTGGTCTGCGTTATTTCAGTAGTGCCAGGCACACAGCAGGCCTCGGTGTCTGCTGATCGAGGGAATGACATTTATAGTATTATCCTACACACACCTCGTAACTCTTTCTAACATGTTTTTACTTATCTCTGTGTCTCAGACCGATTTTCTTAGCAGTGCCTATAGGGCAGCCTTACTTTTTAAGATAGGTACATGGTATTCCATCATATGGAGTCCTAGGATTATTTAGCCAGTTCAAGTTATTTCTAGTATTTTTCTGGTACAAACCTTGCTGCAAGGACCATCTGAGACAGACTGCTGGTGGTCCTCTCAATATCTTTTTCATTTCCAGGAAAATGTTGACTGGCTGTAGGATGCTCAAGTCAAGACCACCTTTGCCAAGCTCCCTTGCAGCGAGGTGTGGCCGTGTGTCTAGATTAGGTCTTGGCTGGCAGAGGTAACGTGTGCAGCTTCCAGGAGCATCCTTGAGAGGAGAGGAGCAGTCCTGTCCCTTTTTTCCTGCTTCCCCCGGCAGAGGTTGTCCGAAGGCAGGAGCTAGAGTAGCCGTCCAGGCTCTGGAGATAGAGCTGACTCTTGCGAATGACAGCGCAGCGAGATGACAGGAGCCGTCATATCGGGCCTGCACTGCATCCTCCTGAACATGTTCATGAAAGAGAAAATTAAATTTCTGTCTTGCTTAAGCCACACTTTCACTATTTGGGTCTGTGTTGTTGTCTTCATCTCCTTTTCCACCTGTGTGAGTATATATGTAGGATAAAGTAGAATTGCAGGGTTGAAGGATGTGGTCCCTTAAACTTTTTCATGATGTTACCTAACTAATCTTTAAGCAGTTGTCATCATTTTCATCTCAGGAAACATTTCCCGTCATGTCTGTGTTCTTTTAGCATGAAAACACATTTACGTTTAACATATTTAATCCCTAAATCTGTTAAAGATGCACAAAGATTCGCGTTACCAATGAAAAAATGCTAGCATATGAAGCAAGAGTTTGGTTCCAGATGTCAGTAGCAGTGACATTCTGTATCCATGGAAACCAGTGCTCGGAAAGCGTGTCTGTACAAGGGAAGGGAGAATGGGGAAGTGGTGGAGGTAGCACTCGAGCCTCCCTGAGCAGTTCGTGGGGAGAGCACACGCGTGTGTGTCCACATCAGCACACGTGGAAGCTACCTGGGACTGCCGTGTGTCAGCCAGCGGGACGCAGTATTGGGCAGGTCAGACTCGGCTTTTGCTCCCATGAGGTGTCCAGTCTAGGGCCTTGGACAGATGTTCATAATTGTGTAAATAACACTTGGGATGGATAAGGGAGACATGCAGGATGCTGTGAGTGGGGAACAGGGCTTGGGAAGGGAGTATGTTAGTTTCTCATTACTGTCATAAAAAAATGACCACAAATTTAGTGGCTTAAAAAGAGGCAAATGTGTTATTTCACAGTTCTGAAGGTCACATGGTGTGGCCAGACTGCACACCCTTCGGAGGCTCCAGGGCAGAAACCGTTTCCCTGCCTTTTCCGGTTTCTGGAGGCTGCCTGTGCTCCCCGGCTCGTGGCCCCTTCCTCCGTCTTCAAGGTCGTCAGCGTGGCATCTGCAGTCTCCATCTCACCTCTGTTTCCATCGTCACGTCTCCTCGCTGGCTCTGACCCTCCTGCGTCCCGCTCCCGTGTGCGTGGAAGTGTAAACAGAGCAGCACGAGGAGCCCCCCACCCCCACCCCCACTCAGCTTCAGCACCCTTCCCCCGTCTGCCCCCTCCTCCCCACCTCCCCACCGGATTGTTTGAAATCATCTGAGAGATCATCCGATTCGTCCGTGAATGTTCAGAACAGACAGTTGTTTTAAACAGTGTAGCTCTGAACGGGGAGGTGACAAGGTGGTGGCACGGGGTGGGGGGGAAGTGTGTGTATTTTCCATGTGGGAGATGCGGATGCGTGTTTGAATTCTGATGGGAAGGATCCGGAGGAGGAGAGATTGGCCTTGGACGAGAGAGACGTCTCCATCACTAACGAGAGAGAGGCACGTAGGGAGTGGAGTCCCTGTCTGGTGGTTCAGAAAACTTCTTTTTCTGTCGAGTGGGACACCAGGGAGAGGGGTGAAGAGGATGGCAAGATGTCAGCAGCTTGGGGCCAGTTGGAAGTAGTCACTGTGGAGTGGAGAGTGAACGCACTAGGGGAACGTTGGCGTGTGGGGCGTGTTGAGGGCTCCTTGAATTCGGTGAATTCCAGGGATCTGGCCAGCTTGGTGGTTTGACTTTTCCCTCTAGCATCGCACGTTTGTCTGGGTGTGTGCTCAGAGAGGTGGATGTTTGGTTCATACTGGCCGGGCTTTTGCCAAAGGGCAGTGGGTATTTGGAAAAGCAGTTGAGACCCCAATCCGTAGACCCTCCGCTGAGTGGGAAGGTGGTGGCGGGCGTTCTGGTGAGGTGCAGGTGTGGAGGTGATGGCGGCTTCAAGAAGCCGGTGGGACACGGCCTGTGGGGTGTGGGGGCAACGTGAGGAAGGCGGCAGGCAGAGCGGAGCCGGGTGACCCGTGGCAGCTGCAGGCGAGGACGTCGGGTGGTGCCCAGCTCCAGGGTGTCTGTGGGAGCGGGCAGCTGAAGTGGAGTGGAATAAAAGACAGCTGGAAAATAGGACATTGAGCTGCTGTGAGGGCAAATGTGGGACAGCTCATCCCGGGGATGTCGAAGCCACCCAGGAGGAGGGCAGGAGCTGGGGTATAAAGGCAGGTCTTCCATGAAGGGGGCGGCCGAGACGAGGGGGGAGGAAGGCGTCTGGACAGTGCTGGGAGGCAGGGGCCTGGGAAAGGTGGGTGTTTTGACAAGAGGGTGACTGTGTAATGGGCTGGAAGCAGGAGCAAGGATCAGGGCCCAGCCAGCTTCTCCTCCTGACCCCTCCAGACCCAGAGGATGAGCAAGCGTGACCTGCAGGGTGGCGAGGAAGTGTTGGCCTGGGAAGAGCCACGTTTCACTGGAGACACAGCTCACCTTCTTCCTTCGCTGTGCTGTGCCGCCCCCGGTGCACTGCCCGGGTGGCCGCTGCCTCTGGTCCCCAGGGCATTGCTCATGGACACTGGCCCCTGGGTCTCTGTCCTTAGTATGAGTCCAATGGGAAATAGTGAGACAGTGAAAAGTAGACTCCACCTAGGAATTTCCAGATGGCAAAAATCATGGACTGACTTGAATATGTTGCTACCTTGTAAAGAGAGATTTAATGAGCTCTATCTCCATGTGCTATACTTTCATCTCCGACATTCCTCCTGGGCTCTAAGCCATATTTTCTACTTTAGCTTGAAAAATGGCCATAGGTGTATTTAATATGCGTTGTTTACATTGATTTATGACTGAGATACAACTTTATTGGAATTTTTTAGTGATTTTTGTCTATATCATAAAAGCCTGCAGTCATTTGATGTATTTCAAAAATCCAGCCTTGTATGGGGACTCACATTATCGGGGAGTCAGCCAGCTGCACCCCGCCCTCCCACACACACGACAGACAAGGTACTGAAACCATCCTGCACACAAACGATCACCAACCCCAGAGTCTCAGATGTCGGGAAAGGAATTTATTGCTTTGGTGGAACAGTGTAAAGGAACTGGAAAACAAGTGGGAGCAAAGGATGTTATGATAAGGCGATGCAACGTGCCAAGTTTTTATTATAGCTCTGTTTGCTTAGAGTTGGGTCATTTTGCACTTAACGTTTGCTTGGTGACAAGTGAACATTTTGACAAGTTCTCACCCTCCTGAGATGAGATGCTAATTATGAAAGTCAAGAATAAGTAGTAGCAGCAGATTTTTTTTTTTTAAATAAAATGTAAGTATCTTATTCTTTTTAAAACACCTGTCTCCTGAATCCTTTAGTTTCTGTGACCTGTGAGTGTTCCATGACAGCCGGAGAAGGTGTGACAGTAAACAGAGATGTCGCTAAAATGATGATAGAGCTTGATGCCACCTACTCCTTAAACTATTTGCCTTATTGGACTGAACTTTGGTCACTTTTTCTCATCGCAACAGACTCAGCCAGGCCTTGGGGAGTCACAATAATCAAATGCCAGTAACTGGCCATTAGTGGGGCTCGGTAAATGGTGTAGCCAATGGGATTGCCGTGCATGGCATTTGGTGAAGATCGTGGGCTCCCAGGTCTGACTCCTGGGTTCAGATCCCAACTCTACCACTTACTGTGGACCTTGGGCAGATTCTTCAACCCTTCTGAGTCTTAAGTTCCTCATCTGTTATATGGGGAAAATGATAGTACTTAGCTCACAGGATTGTTGTAAGAACAAATAGCACATAGTAAGAGTACCCAGTAGCTGTCGTTATGATCATGGTGGAGTCTCATGTGGCTTACCTATGTGATGCATTTGGGAACTGTTAGATTTTATATCTTATTTCTTCATTATTCACAATATTCTTTGGGCATTTTGCCTTTCCAAGAAGGCTTTCCCCAACCACTTTATGCACAGCTGCAGTTATCCACCCTCTGCCACCTGCAAGCCTGTCCTATACCCCTGCTCCCTGTCCTCTCCTGCCCTATTTCCTACCTTTTCTCCATTGCACTGTCGTTTTCTAATGCACTGTCCAACATGATTTTATTTCAGGCCGTCTTCATCTACTAAAATGTGAACTCTGCAAGAGCAGGCGTCCGTGCCTGTTCTGTTATCTGGGCCTAGACCTAGGGAATAGTGTGTGGCTTAGTGGGTATGCGGCAAATCTTTATCAGAGTGAAGAAATTGACTTCGAAAGTGGTAATGTGATTCTTTACGCCACCAAGTAGTACAAAAGCTGCTGTAGCTGTCTGAAATGGCAATGTTTTATTCAGAAGTTTCCTTTGCTTGTTTGCCTCTCTTAGGCCTCCTTTCCTAACAGAAGATAATTGAAGGCAAGTAGAACAGGTTTGGGCTGATAACTACATTGGCTGAGGAGAGCAATAGGGCTGACAGTATTAACTGGTCTTCTGGTTTACTTCTGACACCTCTTCTATCAGCATGAACATCACCAAACACCTTGTCGACCAGGGGGGATGCTTGTTTCAGCAGTGGACTCTCTTAAGTATCGTTTTACTTTCTTGTTTCTCTTACATTTGACTGAACTTCTGCTGTTTTTCTCTTTTAGGGCACCAATGCCTCTGCTCTGGAAAAAGACATTGGTCCAGAGCAGTTTCCGATCAATGAACACTACTTTGGATTGGTCAATGTAAGTATTTAAAATGTATTGTCAAATGTTTTAGAGCAGGAAGCAGTCCCCAGGCTTTTTGGCACCAGGGACAGGTTTCACGGAAGATAGTTTCTCCAGGGATGGTGGAGGGGGCGGCGTGGTAGGCGGAACTTAGGCTGTGATGCGGGCGATGGGGAGTGGCTGTAAATGCTGATGAAGCTGTGCTGGCTTCCTGCTGTGCAGCCTGGTGCCCAAGTTTCATGGAAGACAGTTTTTCCACTGGCGGGGCCTTGGGGGGCGGGGGTGCTGCTTGCAGGGAGGGGGAGGCGGAGCTCAGGTGGTGACGGTGCAGCCAGGTTCCTAACAGGCCACTGACTGGCAGGGGGTGGGGGAGTTGGAGACCGCAGTTTTAGAATATTTGAAGCAACTCTACTACCAATTTTTAAATAATTGGCCATGCTGTTCAGTTAGTAGAAGTGGCAAATGTTGAGGAGGGGGCAATTTAATCTATTTTTGAAAGTGTGAGCTGTCCCAGAAAAAAGGATTTAACACACTGCCACACTAGAGACAAAAATGTTTTCCCTGGGGCCACGGTGCTTTGTTAAAGAAAATGATCCTAATTTGTTATTTTTTATTGTTTTCTGTGTGTGAGTGATATGCAACGCAATCCACGTTTTTAGAATTAAATCGTCAGTTGTGACAATAAGAACATCAGCAAGTAAGATTTTCAGGAACCAACTGCAGGGTTTTGCCTCACCTGGCCCTGGGCTCAAAAACAGCCTGAGTTAAATATAACTCACAGGTAGTCAGTGTGTTAATTACTGCAGTTTGGGGCCACATTCACATTTTTCTCTCCTTTGCTTTAAGGAATTTCCTTTGCACACGTAACTTTAACGTGATTTTATTAGGCTTTTCAGCCAGATCTTCTTTTACATGTTCTCCCTTTGTCATCTGCTGAACTCTCCAGGCAGTCTTTGCTGAGTGTGCGTCAGTACTCCTGGAGCCTGAGGAGTTCCCAGCTCATCACCAGTAACTGTTTAACGTGTAACTTTGTGGTGGTACCTAAAGCAGGACAGGCTGTGTGGGAAAAACGGGGACCAGTTTATCTCAGAATTGCTTGGCCTCCTGGTGCTGGAGCTCATACATGTATTGCCAGCACTTTGGGAGGCTGCAGTAGGAGGATCACTTGAGCCCAGGAGTTCAAGACCATCCTGAGAAACATAGCGAGACCCCATCTTTACAAAAATAATTTTAAAAAAATTAGTGGGGCGTGGCGGCACACATCTGTAGTCCCAGCTACTTGGGAGGCTGAGGCAGGAGGATCATATGAGCCCAGGAATTTGAGGTTGCTGTGAGCTATGATGACACCACGCTAGCTCAAGTGACAGAGTAAGAACCTATCTCAAAAAAAATTTTTTTTAAAAAGCATTACTTGGCCTCATTTTACTTGTTCTAGGCAACAGCGCCCTTGTGTGAGGCTAGACTTAGCAGGCTCTACTTCCTTGATAACTTGGTGATAACCAAGTAGGAAGGCAGTGTACCCACCCTCATGGGCTTGCTTCCTTATCTGATCTTTTCCCCTGGAGTGTATTAACTCATAAACACCTCGTTTTCTGGACAATTGATCTGAGCATAGTCTGCCAGTGTCTAGGTGTGATAAGTAGTAATTTCCACTGGGGAAGCTAGAAATAGTCTCTGCAAGCAAATGCTGCCTGTGATATAATGGAAAGAACGTTGGCTTCAGTGTAATACAGATGTAGGTTTGAATTCTGTCTATGCTGCTCACTGGCTGTGTGATCTTGGGCAAGCTACTTGCCCTCTCTGAGTCTCCATTTCCCCATCTGTGAAATGGGGATCATAATGGTTTCTTACCCTTGGAGTTATAATGAAGGATAAATGAGAGCCCCTGTTTAAGACCCTGACATGAGGCTGAGGCACACTGTGGACACTTGGTAAATGTTAGTTGCTTTTCTTTCCTGGGAGTTGTCTGCTGGGTCAGGGCCAAGCATTACTGGAGGGAGCCTGGGTAGAGGTGAGATACCGAGCAGAAGAGAAAGAGTAGAAGGAAGAAAGCTAAAAGTTCTGGAATATAGGGCATCTTGGTGGTGCAATACTGACCCAATTTTTAATACAATTTCTTCAGCCATTATGCTCAGGCCTCTGCTCAGCCCCGTGAAGATAGTCGTTCAGTGGGAATTCTGTGCAGGTTGTGGAGAAAGAAAGCGTTAAGGCCGTTTCCTAGTTTGTGGAAGAATTGCTAGATCTGTATTTATTAATAGCTTCGTTTGCGTTCCCTTAGATTGGTGATTTATCGAAGTTCCAGCTTCTCTGTAAAAAAGAGGTTTGTCTCCTGTTACATAATGGTGTCAAAGTAGATTAAAATATAAAAATAGGAAGGCTTCTGTCTTAGCATGTGTAGAAATGTCATGTCGAGCATGGTGAGCATCTGTTTTGCTCTTGGGTAAACGACACACAAGCCAGCCACCAGTTTTTTTTGAGAAGGTGTGCATGTTCTCTGTTTTAATCTAGCATAGCATTTTGTAATCTGTTATTTCCTTAGCCTCTTTTCCTTTTCATTTTGCTGTGTATGAGAAATCCTAAAGTGGTAGTCTCTGCTGTGTTCTCCCACAGAGCTGGTCTTCCAGCTGAAAACCAGTGACATCTTTTCCCTCTGTTGTCATAATCTCAGTGTCCACGCTTGGTGAGGGGTGTCAGATGTTATTGGGTGGGCCCCAGTCCGACTGCAGGAGACGAGGAATTGGGGTGGTATTGGACTAGGACAGTTGTCACCTTGGCAGAAGTAAGATCCAGGGCAATTTGGAAGTTGAGAGGGTGGGAAGCTGGGAGGGGGCCATGAGGGGGCCCCTTCTTGCCTCTGTTGCCCTGGGGCAGGTGAGGAACCGTGGCCTGAGCCCGTGGGCAGCGTCGCTTGGAAGCTCGAAAGGGAAAAACGGAAACCAGCCCCCGATCAGTTCAGGCTGTTTCAGCCGAGCCAGTGGTTCCTAGTTGCCGGATCTCTCTTTGACCTGGATTTTTATTTTCCCTGTCACGGGAGTTTTGATGTGTTGCAAATGTGGCATCTTTTTTTAGCCAGCTGCTTTCCTGGGTCTTCATGTTATGTCGCTATTTCTTCTCTCTTTTTATAAGCACCAGAAGGTCTCATTAGACTCTTTATTGAGGCAGAGTGTTTATTGTCCTTTTAGAGACTTCTATGGGCTAGAGAAGCACGAGAATCACAACATTTTTATTCGTTTCCCTGTTGATCAGATTGTCCCTGGTCTCTCATTAACCAGTTTCCTAATGCAAGCTGGACTCCCGATGCGGGGAAATCTGGGCCAGGTCGTAGAGGGTGGCCCTTCTCCCCTCTGCACCTGTTCCAGAGGTGGCTCGTCCCCGGAAGGTGACGTGAGCCGTCCCTGTTGTCCTTTGGCAGTTTGGAAACACTTGCTACTGCAACTCCGTGCTCCAGGCGTTGTACTTCTGCCGGCCGTTCCGGGAGAATGTGCTGGCATACAAGGCCCAGCAGAAAAAGAAGGAAAACCTGCTGACGTGCCTGGCGGACCTCTTCCACAGCATCGCCACGCAGAAGAAGAAGGTCGGCGTCATCCCGCCAAAGAAGTTCATTTCAAGGCTGAGGAAAGAGAACGGTGAGTGGTGCGCACCGTGACCTGTCTCAGGCTCTGCTCTGAAATAAGGAAAACTGATGGGTTCTGTGTATCCTCAAAATGAAGAGCTGGTTTTTCTTTCTTTTTTTTTTTTTTTTTGAAAAGGGATATAAGTGTGGTCAACTACTCAAGTATCATTTTTAAAAACACATTATTTCTCCCCTACCCAGTACACATACAACAGAACTGGATTATGTTAATAAATATGCTTTACAGTGCAGATCTGGCATCCCATTTTAGAACGATCTTTTTATTTGCTGCATTCTGGATAGGATCATTGTAAGAGAAAAAACTGGTCCAAGGCAGACTTCTGAGTGAGACAGTCATTGGAGTACATAGGTTGGTGCAATAATTGGACAGAATAGTCCTGTTTTATAAACTTGTCATAAGTGATTAAAGTAAGTGCGTATTATCTAATCAGCACCTCTGCTGTTTTAAAAATAATACCACTGATTTTTATTTACCTAAGATAATTGAAGGATATCAAATTGATAGCTTTGTATGATTAAAAAAAGTCCTAATTTTTCTGGCTTCTCTGTCTTCTTCTGGGGGCGTGGCGGTAGAAACAAAGGTGTGTGTTGCAGAAGTTTTGTGTTGTTAATTTTTATGACCATAAAAATATTTGATTTCGGCAACTAGTGTTTATCCTAGATCCACCGGTACTCCTGCAGGCTTGCACAGTTAATCAGATGTTTGTTTTATAAAGTCTTGTTTAATTTGATTGCTGTCTTTTGAAGCTGTTATAGTTGAACATAGCAGAATAAAAATAATTTGAGTAGCGAAGGAAGCAGAGCACCCTCGGTCTAGTTGTGGACGTGATTGATGATGAAGTCTCACAGCTGCATCCTTCTCTCGATTGTTGGTCCTTACGGCAGGGAACAGCCATCGGCTTCTGGAATCATTCGTATTTGGTGTCAGAACAGTATCCGATAGACACACGCTCACACATATTCCCCACCTCCCTTATGTGTTTCCTTTAAGCTGCTTGCAGGCTGGTCCAGGGTTTAATATGGTCTTTGAGAAGAGACCCCAGTTGCTCTAGATAAATTACCAATGAATAATTGATCATGGGTGGTTACATCACATTAAAAATTGACATTTTATCAGGGAGTTTATTAGGTAATTTCTGTCCTTTTGTAGAACAAATACAGATTTTGGTAGCTTTTTATAACCATGATGACTTTAGGGAGATGGGGAAATTTAGTTCTTGGTGGGTGGCACAGAATGGAAATGAACAAAAATTCTTTTGGAACTTACTTATTGAAGCCACACAGTAGAAATGAATATTTTTGAATTCCATACCTGTCCATCCATTCAGTATAAAAACTGAGGCGTGGCACGTAAAGCTAAGCATGTTCATTTGCTTTTCGAGAACCGGAGACTGAAGTGACACCCTCCTCCTTTCCAGATCTCTTTGATAACTACATGCAGCAGGATGCTCATGAATTTTTAAATTATTTGCTCAACACTATTGCGGACATCCTGCAGGAAGAGAAGAAACAGGAAAAACAAAACGGAAAATTAAAAAATGGCAACATGAACGAACCTGCGGAGAATAATAAACCAGAACTCACCTGGGTTCATGAGATTTTTCAGGGAACGCTCACCAATGAGACTCGATGCTTGAACTGTGAAACCGTGAGTATTGGGGGGCTCTCGTGTAACTTGCGTGTGCACATTTATACGGACTGTGTTGCATGTGCGTGTAGTGTGGTATTGTAGCACTTAGCAGTTGCCTTCTGTATATGTGGACAGTCGTCTTTATGCGTATGAAACTCAAGGGCAAACTTTTGCAAGCTCGTATCCATCCAGGATGTCTCAGTGGGCTAAAGCAGAGTAATGAAGGAAAATCTCCTTAAATGCTGAGTTGCTTTGCACTGTGATCAAACTTCAAGCTTCACAAATAAAACTATTGAATTAGACCCTGACAAGTTATCTTGAAAAGATTTTGGTCATGAGGAGGTCATGTGTGGCTTAGAACAGACCATCACGCCAACGTAGAGGGAGTCAGCTGTAGTATGTTGAACTTGAAGTCAGAAGACAGGTTTGACTCGTATTTTTATACTACAACAGTTAGCTGGGTATTTGGGACGAGTCACAGTGCTATTTGAGGCTTTGGTGAGCTTGTGTATTCGCATGGTTCTGGCATAGGGTAGGTGATTAATGTTAATTGAATTTGAAGACATTCTCCAGAGCATGGTTCAGGACGTCCTATTTGCTTGTTATATTTAAACTCTATGGGTGGCCTCATATTTTGCTGGTTAAGAGCCCAGCTCTGGAGCCAGCCTGCCTGAGTTTGTAAGCGGCTCTTCCATTCAGTAACTGGGACCCGGTGCAAAGTACTCACCTTCTCTGTCCTCACTCTCCTCCTCTGTAAAATGAGGATGATGAGAGTGTCCATCTCATAGGGATGCTGGGAGGATTAAATGAATTAACACTTGTAAAACACTTAGAACCGTGGTTGGCACATAGCAAATATGCAATGCATGTCAGCTATTACTGTTATTTATTATAACTACTAACAACATAGAAAGCCTATAGGTTCATTAGGGGTCTCAGTTTCTTGACATTTTATGAAAAATTGTGCATTTTTCTGGAAAGGGTCGCTTTCATCAGAGTCTACAAAAGGCCTGTGTGTTCGTCATAACACAGTATGATAATGAGTGGCTCACACAACAGAAACTTACTTCTCACAGTTCTGGAGGCTGGGCGTGTGAGCAGGGTGTGAGCAGGGTGTGGTTTTGGGTGAGGCCTTCTCTTTTGCAGATGGGCACCCTCTTGCTGTGTCCTCGGTGGAATTGGAGGACGCAAACTCTCATGTCTGTTTTTATGAGGGCACTGATCCCATCACGAGGCTCCAGCCTCCAAATACCGTCACATTGGGGATCAGGGTTTCAGCCTGTGGATTTGGGGAGGACACAGACATTCGGTCCCTTGCAAGCTCTGACCCAGAAATGGTTAAGAAATGTGGATTCACACGTCAACATCTATGTAACGGGGGAGGCTTTTTGGTTTTTGGCAATTTTCCTTCTATCTTTTTAAACAATTTTTGAATCAACATTCTGATTTGCTCATTACGGAAACGATTAGAAAACATAGCTGAGCAAAAAAAGGCTAAAAATTACCAGTAATCTTCTCACCCAGAGATGATGAATTTGTAACACTTTCTAAAAATTGTGATCACGTTAGCCCAGAGAGAACCCACTTGAACATTTTAAAACCTATCCTGACATTTTCTGCATATACTTAACCTATCTAGAGACCCTCCTTCCCTCCCTTTCTCCCTCTGTTCTTTTATGCTTTATATTCCAGTAAAATTCAAATGCATACAAAAGTAGGGAGGATAGTATGGTAAATCCCATGTGTGTATTTTCCGGGGATCAGTGATTATTAACAATTTGGCTCATCTTGTTCTCTCCCACGCCCCCTCCACCCTCATCAGATGGATTTATTATTAAGCCCGTCCCGGATAACAAATCGTGTCATTTGTAATCTCTTCATTACATTGTTATTTCTCTCTAAAAGGTATAAGAAGTCGTTTTTTAAAAAAAATAATAATAATAAGTATGATACCATTATCACACCTAAAAACAATTCCTTTAAATCGTTATCCACTCAGGGTTCAAATTTCTCTGATTAGGTCATATTTTTTTTTTTTAGCAGTAGGTTAATTCAAATCAGGATCCAAACATGGTCCACACATTGCATTTGATCAGTGTTTCCTAATCTACCATTTACCCTCCCTACCCACCCTTTTCCCTTGCAATTTATTGGTTGAGGAAATCAGGTTCTTTGTCCTGTAGAATTTCCCACATTCTGGAAACATCCTTGTATTATAGTTTAACATGTACAGGAAAATGGCAGTATGTTTGTACCACTGTACTCTTTGTTCTTATTTAACCCACCTATTTTATATTTATTTTTCTCTCTTGCCTTCTTTTGGATCAATGAAATATTTTAAAAAAATTTGTGTGGCATCTATCACGTTGCTAGTTCCAAATTCTTTTAGCAGTTACCCTAGAGATTACAACATGTATACTTAGTTCATTTTTTTACCACTTCTCCAACACTGTTAGAGCCTTTAATACACTTTCTCTCCTTCTCTGTCTCTTATGTTATTGTTTTTTGATGAACTCATGAATTTTAGCATATTTCATATATTGTAATCCATTACAGTTTATTCTTTTTGATACTCAATTTATTTTCAGAATAACTTTATGTACTTTTAAATGTCAAAATTAGGACTATATTGCAAATACTGTAATTTACAGATTAGCAGTCTCTTTGTTTTAATAAGGATGGACTCCTTGGCACCATTTTCACCTTATGTCTGTTCTGTTGCCGACTTCTGTCTGCTGTGTCTCTCGCTAATATCTCCATCTCCCTCTTCAATATCCCCACGGCTCCAACCCTGGCTCGGGCCACCCCTAACGCTCGGCTGGCAGTCTCAACTGAGCTAGTGCAGTTATTTCTTGTAGTATGTTCCCATAATACATGCTATAATGTAGTATATTCCTATACAATGCAGTATATTCCTATACAATGCAGTATATTACAAAATGATAAAAATGAATGAACCATGATACACACAAAGAAATGGCTGCATCTCAAAAATATAATGTTTAATGACAACAGCAAGTTTAGAAGAATACATGTACATCCCTCATCTACATAAAAGCCACAAACATGCAGAGCTAAATAAATGTCTAGAAACACACTTGCATACGTGCGTGAAACTACAAAGACAAACAAGTATTGATCCACAAAATTGAAGGTAGTGGTTACCTCTGAGCTAAAGGTGAGATGGAGAGGAAAATTAAATTGTAAAGAAGCACACAGAGGGTTTCAGGGTTATTGATAATATTCCACTTTTTAATCTAGGTGTTGGGCATACAAGTATTTTTGAAACTATTCTTTAAAATGCACATATAGCCTAAACACACACTTTTTTATCAAAAAGGAAGCCAGTGCCCAAAGATTCCTCTGAAAATTTTGGATGATGCCATGGTATTTGTTATAAAGGGATGCCAGCTGTTTATACTTGGTTTGCGGAAGTAGATGAGAGTGTGGGTGTGTCTGTCTGGCACATGGGGCAATCGGAAAAACCTACATTTGTTCCCCCTGAAATGATTAGATGATTGAGGCAAAAGTGTTCTTTCTCTGGAGTTATGTGGATATCACCTTCATTTTCTTAGGTCGTTCAACTGAGCAGGATCCTAGGAGTCATCTAATCTTTTTTTCTACCAGTGCTGCGTCTGTTCTGTGATGTCCCGGCCAGTTGGTCACCAGCAACTGGTGGACCCTGTCCAGGGGCGGGGAACTCAATCTCCCAGGGCAATGCATTCCATTTTTAGAAAGCTCTAATTGTTAGAAAGCTCTCTACTTTCTAAGAAAACACATAGCCTGCAGGCTTTTTCTGTTACTGTAAACCGTTGAGGCCTCAGGGTGTGCAGGAAGACCTAAGGGAAGGTTTCCTTCAGGGGCTGAGAAACAGGGAGCCCTTTGGGAAAGTCCTGTGCCTAGGACAGACAGACGGCCTTCAGGTGGTGCTGGGTCAGAATTGCCAGGTCTCCTGGTGGGGTTAAACTGCAGCAAATTAGCCCCTGGGGGCATCTTGCCATTGTCACTGCCTCAGCTGCCAGTTCCTCCAATTGTGGACAATCTTTGTGCCAGCCTTCATGGTTTCAGAAAACAACGATTTTCTTTTCTGGGTCTCACCCTTTGTAAATGTTACTTGTGATTGTAGTGCAAATGTCAACTGAGAGATTTATAGAGAGAAACAGTTTCATTCTGCAATGGGCTTGGAGAGACTATTTTGGGGGTAATTCATGGCTGACTTTTCCAGATAGCCTTGATAAAGGCACTTCAGAACTGGGGCTTGGGGATTTTCCACTCTGGCCTGAGTGCTCCCTTGGTTATTCCTTTGTTTGGTTCATAAGATTTGTTAGGCCAGCTGGAGCTTAATTTTGTTGTTGTTTATTTTAATTTTCTCCCCATCTATTTAGGTTGAGTTTTTTGCTCTGCAAATCTGTGGTTTTTCAGTGCTTCTCAGTCGCTTTTATAGTTGTTACTAGAACCAAAAGTTTGTTTTAAGAACTGGTTTATTAAATACCAATTTTACAGATCCTTATTGCTTTGTTTGCAGAGTTTCCCATTGACCCAGTAGAGCTCCTGAGGCCGTCACAGGCAGGAGTGGGGCTGGGGGATGTGGGAAGGTGAGATCACGCGCTCAGTGGAGATGCGGAGTCCCAGGGATTCAGATCGGCCGTAGCTGCCACTCTGACCAAGCCCACCATTTGGTACCACCTGAAGCCAGCACGCTGTCAGTTCATGGCTGAGCAGCCCAGAGCTGCCGCCTGATCACCTTCTCTAAGCCCAGGAAAGGAATCTGGGGATTTGGAAACACGCTTGCTTATGACTTTCATCACTTAAGAATTTAGCAAGGCTCATGATTTATTTGTATGTCATATATATTAATTTGTTCAATTAATTGATTTGTAATTAATTGCTTTAAAAAGAAGAGCAGGTAGGGCCTCTTCTAGCCTTTTTAAACTAGAGTTTTTGGGGGTTCCCAAAATTACCCAGAATCGAGGGCAAAGAAAGGAGAATAAGATGTATCCTGTGCTTGCTGAGAGTATGGGAGTCTCTTAGTGATAGATGTTTCCTTGGAGACAAGCTGTATTTTCACTTAGACCAGAATGAGATCCTTGTGTGTGGGAAGAAAATGGTTTTCTTTTCTGGCAGCTTTTTTGGAAGAGAGAGATGCAAAAAAAAAAAAAAAAAAGAACCTCCAACCAACCACCCCTTCCTCCGCAGAAATGAAAAGCGTGGTCACTCATTGCTTTTGACTGTGTCAGTCTAGGGCAAGGAGAGAGAAAAATCCAAGTGGAAAGGTTTGGTGCCATGTTGGGATGTCCCCTGTAGGGCTGATTCACCTGAGCAGTGCTTTCTCATACTCTAATTCTAGAAGCAGTTTGCGTTTGGAATCGAGAAAGGTACAGTAACTTTCTTCAGTTAATAAATTAGATTTTTCTCCCTCTCCCTGAAATCATTAGGGAGAGAAAAATTTGCATTCAGGAGAACGAAATGTTTTTTTCCCCTCCTTCGTATAAGAGCTTAGGTGGAATCTGATCCTGGCTATCTAATTTATTTATGATTTCATTTGGTTGTACTCCTCTTATTTTCTTTCAGAGAAGGGCCATTTAGGTTAAGTAAAAAAGTTTTCCTAATTAAAAAATATATTCCCTGTGGATTATTTAAAAAATCAGAAACAGAAATGTATGAAAAAGAAAATAAATCATTCATAATTCTGCCACTCAGATGCTGCTGTTGGCATTTAGATTATCTTCTTATTTGTTCAGTCTTTAATTATTGCTCATTTAGTAAATAGTTATTAAGTACCTATTAAAGCTGGGAATTATTTTAGGTACTAGAGATATAGTAGCCAGTCTTTTGAACTTTCAGTTTAGTAAGGAGACAAACAAATACAAATAAAAAGTATATAATGTGAAGTAGTTGTATCAGTTACCTATTGCTGTGCTACAAACCACCCCAGAACTCTGAACTTTAGACTATTATTTATTGTTATAACTCATGCAGCTGTGAGTTGGCTAAGGGTTGACTGTTGCAGGCTGGGCTTGGCTGAGCTGTGTGTGTGTAGTTCAGTTGGCTCACTTGTGTGTGTGCAGGGTGGCTGGGGGTTTCGCTCTAGACTGGCCTTGGCTGGGGCACCTTATTTAGGATGGGTCTCCCCTCTTCTTCCTGGGAACAGCAGGCTAGCCTGGGCTTCTCCTTCCTGCAGTGATGCAAGACAGCTGTTTCCCAAATGCTTGTTCCAGTCTCTGCTTGTAACCTGCCTTCTAGCATCCCACTGGCTAAGTCACATGGCTGCACTGGGAATCAGGGGTTGGGAAACAGTCACCTCCTGAGGAGCAGTTCTGTAGAGTCACATGCACAGGCAATGGCGAAGATTTGGGGCCACCAATGCATTCTACCATAGCAGGAATAAATGCCATAAAAAGAACTAAAGCAGAATGGTAGAGATTCGTAAGGGAGGGGATGTGTGTGTGTAAATGTAGAGATGTGTTTTTTTATACCCAATTAGAATTAGTTTATGTACAGTTGTGTAGCCTACTTTTTCATTTAATATAATAACCATAATATAGTAAATCATTCCCAACTTTTTGACTATTTTAGGCCATTTTAAATTTTTTACCCCTCCTCAATTTATTGAGTACTTACTACTTACTTTTTAAAGCACTTTACATGTGTTACCCTAGTTCATCCTTACAACCTTATAAGGTCCTCTTGCTGTCCCCACGTCACAGATGAGGAAACCGAGGGACAGAGAGGCTTAGCAGCCGGCCTGAAGTCATCCACTTTGCAAGTGGCAGAGATACAGGCTGTGGATCTGGACAACGACCATTCTCGTGTGTGCTTCAAAAAGTGTAAAAGAGTGTGCCCACATCTCGGGATATTTCTTTAATTTCTGGAATTTTGGGTCATAGGGTAGTTGTCACAGTTTTAAAGGAATGTTATTTTCATTTTGCTGCCAGTTGACAGAGCACATCAAGGTTGTTGCTGGGCCAACTTGTCCCTCCTGCTCCAAGAGCAAGACGGGGAGACCCCAGGGCTGTGGGTGAATCAGTGGGATGCAAGCGCTTGCTCGCTGAGCCTCGATAAGTATGAGACCCGGGACCAGTGTGGGGTGAGCTGTGGAAGGCTGAGAGCAGGCCACAGGCTCCAGGCCAGCTCCAGGTCTGATTGTCACCACAGACATCATGGCGCTCGCAGAGGACAGCTTTATGTGTGGTCAGCGTGGCTTTCCAGCGATGACGGGTCACAGGAGGGAGCAAGTGATTTCTGAGGGACTGGCAAGAAGTGAAAATAACTCAGTGAAGGGGTGATCATCTCAGGGTTATGTTTTCTGTCTCTAGTCCTTTTTCCATTTCCTTTTTTATCATTCTTTCAGTCTGGGGGAGCTGTATGGATATTTGATACTTTGAAACAACGGGAAATGCATGGACAGGAAGAGAAATCTGGTTGCGTTTTCATTACTGGAAGTTCTGAATCAGAGCTGGGATAGGGATGAGGTTGAATTGAGCATTTGGGATTTTTCTCTAGATTGGCTTGTTCTCTAGGTAACTCTGGGCGCCAGTGAGTATTTATAGCCACACATGACTGTTAACTGCGGTTGTGATTTTTGCTGCAGTTTATGATTACCTATAAATGTTCAAAGTTGTATCTGTTATGTCTACTGTGTATTTTGTGCCTAATATATTTTTTCCATTTTTTTGCTTCAGGTTAGTAGCAAAGATGAAGATTTTCTTGACCTTTCTGTTGATGTGGAACAGAATACATCTATTACCCATTGTCTAAGGTAACCTCATGAACTCTGATGTGATTTGAGCTTTTGAACAGGCCAGTAAATAATTGGGGGGAAAGTCCTGTATTTCTTTAGGAGAAAAGCTTCTTTTCTCTTTCTTTCTTTTTTTTTTTTTTATTGTCCTTTATTTATTTTGAAATATTAAGCAGGTACAAATGTTTTTGGTTACATGGATCACTTTTGTAATGCTTGAGTCTGGCTATAGGTGTGCCCGTCACCCAGATAGTGTTCATTGTACCCATTAGACTTGCCCTTCCCCTTCTTCCCCCTCCCCCCTGCTTGATTTCCACTGAGTTTTACTTCCCTCTGTGCACATGTGTGTTCACTGGTTAATTCCAACTTAATAATGAGTAAATGTGGTGTTTGTTTTTCCATTCTTGAGATATTTCACTTAGGAGAATGGTCTCCAATTCCAGCCAAATTGTTGCAAAAGGTATTAAGTCATCTTTATTCATGGCTGAGTAGTACTCCATGGTATACATAAACCACATTTTGTTAATCCATTCATGAATTGATGGGCACTTGGGTTGATTCCACATCTTTGCAATTATGAATTGTGCCACAGTAAACATTTGAGTGTAGGTGTCTTTTTGATACAAAGACTTCTTTTCCCTTGGGTAGATACCTAGCAGTGGGATTGCTGGACTGAATGGTAGGTCTACTTTTTAGTTCTTTGAGGAATCTCCATACTGTTTTCCATAGAGGTTGTACTAGTTTGCAGCCCCACCAACAGTGTATAAGCATTCCTTTCTCTCTGCATCCATGCCAGCATCTATTGTTTTTTGGATTTTTTAATAAAAGCCATTCTAACAGAGGTAAGGTGATATCTCACTGTGGTTTTAAGTTGCATTTCCCTGATGATTAGCGACGTTGAGCATTTTTTCATATGTTTCTTGGTCATTTGTCTACCTTCTTTTGAAAAGCTTCTGTTCATGTCTTTTGCCCACTTTTTAGTTTGGGTTTGTTTGTTTTTTTCTTGCAGATTTGCTTGAGTTCTTTGTAGATTCTGGTCATTAGCCCTTTATTGACTATATAGCATGGAAATACTTTCTCCCATTCTGTAGGTTGTGTATTTGCTCTGTTGATTGTTTCCTTAGCCGTGCAGAAGCTTTTTAGTTTAATCAAGTCCCTCCCATTCATTTATCTTTGTTGTTACTGTGATTACCATTGGGGTCTTATTCATAAATTCTTTGCCTAGGCTGATATCTAAAAGAGTTTTTCCAGCATTTTCTTCTAGAGTTCTTATGGTTTCATGTCTTACATTTAAGTCTTTTATCCATGTTGAATTAATTTTTGAGGGTGGTGAGAGATAGGGGTCCTGTTTCATTCTTCTGCATGTGGCTGTCTGGTTATCTCAGCACCATTTATTGAATAGGGCTTCTTTTCCCCAGTGAACATTGAAGATCAGTTAGCTGTAGGTAGGTGGTTTTATATCTGGGTTCCCTATTTTTGTTCTATTGGTCTATGTCTCTATTTTTGTACCAATATCATGCTGTTTTGGTTACTGTAGCCTTGCAGTATAGTTTGAAGTCTGGTAATGTGATGCCTCCAGATTTGTTCTTTTTGCTTAAGATTGCTTTGGCTATTTGGGCTCTTTTCTGATTCTAAACGAAGCGTAGAATTATTTTTGTAGATCTGTGAAGTATGACGGTGGTATTTTGAAGGGAATTGCATTGAATCTATAAATCACTTTGGATAGTATGGACATTTTAACAGTGTTGATTCTGCCAATCCATGAGCATGATATGTTTATCCATTTGTTTGTGTCCTCTGTGGTTTCTTTCCTCAGTGTTTCGTGGTTCTCTTTGTAGAGATCTTTCACCTCCTTGGTTACTTACATTCCCAGGTATTTTATTTCCTTTGTAGCTGTCATGAGTGATACCGAGTCTTTGATTTAGCTTCCTTTCTCTTAAATCAGTATGATTCTATTATTTTCTATTTCTCCTTTCCCCAGAGAGATTAAAAATAAGTATATGTGGTCTAGAGAAGAGTCCCACTGAGAAGAGAGAGGATGAAGTGGAAGTCATTAGTCATTACGTTTAAAAATAAATTTTAATCTTTAATACAGACGGATGCTTTGGCGTTCACATGGCAGTGTCTGTCTCTCTCTCTCTCTCTCTCTCTCTCTGTCTCATATACACTCACAAAATTAAGTTAGTAAATGCTACAGATGCCCTACCATTGGTCTTTCTTTTTCTAAGATAATCTATTTTATTTTAAAACTTACGCATTTTGGGCTGAAAACCCATGAGGGAATTACCTTTTCCTCCATCTTTTTAGCATGCTATGGAGCTCATTCATGGAAAAAAAAATGCCTCCTCGTTAGGGTTGAGCGAAGGTAAGGAGCCCAGCCTGTGACAGCGCTACTTGGCCAGGGTTGCTATGGATACCGTGCATTGCCTGATGCATTGAAAGTGTGTTCAGAGTTGCCGTGAAGACAGGACTCCTCTTCCCCCACTGTTCCCTTCTTCCTCTCTTCTTCTCCCTGAGAAGTCGTAGGTGCTTATTCTAGATGCTGGGGATGGAGGGGTGAAGCTCAGACGAGGCCTCTGCTCTCTGGGTGCTGCATTCCAGTGGGAACACACAGGCGATGGTCAGGGCTTTAAAGGAAATAGAACAGGTCTGGAGAGTGGCTGGCGGTGGGGGTGCCGGCGTAGGAGGCGTGGCCAGGGCGGGCCTTCCCCAGGGTGCAGGGTGTCCCAGCTCAGACATATTTTATAGGGTCATAGCAAGGCACCGTGCATCTTTGTCAGTGAGCACCAGGTTGACAGAACGGTTCTTTCGGGAGTTCAGGCTGCTTGGAACCTTTCAGAAGAATGAAGGCACTTGCTGAGGTGTCAGAAAGCATCTTTCGGGGCAGGTCCCCAACACCGGAGTGGAAGAGCTGCTTGGCTCTCGGGGGTGTGATGTGTTGTGTGGGCCGGGGGCCGCCTGCCTTCCCGCTCACCAGGCTCCGAGGGTCTCCCACCCCCTCCACGCCCGTTACCTCAGTGTGTCCTGTTGGTTTGCCGTCTCAGCTCCTGTCCCCAAATGCCGCAGGTCCAAGGATCTAGGACAAGTGTGCCATCTCTGTTTGCGAACTGTCTTCTAGGTTAGGCTAGACTCTTTTTCTTCAGCATGGTTCTGTTGATGGCCTGGGTTCCTAACGTGCCTGTGAAAAGAAGCCATTTTTGATGTCCCCAAGGTTTCATGATCACAGGATGTGGAGGAAGCTGAGGTTGTGCCACTGTCGGGTTGCCGTGAGGGAATGGGGAAGGGTGTCATTTGCCCATCCCCTTCCTGGTGAGCGTTTGGAGTCGGGGGGCGGGGGGCGGTTGGAGGCAGGGAATCACGTGCAGCGCCCCGTGTTTAAGCGGCCCTGGACATTTCCTGTTGTCCATGGCGTGTCACACTGTGAGCCGGGTGAGGGCAGGTGCCGTCTGTGGATCTGCAGGACCTCGCCCGGGGGGCTGCGGTGAACACCGGGGGATTTAGTGAGTCATCTGGGTAAGTGGTAGCATCATTAACACCGTTCAAGTAACAGTCTCTATTTAATGAAGTCGGGTCACTCCGGTACTAGGACACTCTATGAATAAGGAAATGTCAGACGTTTTCAGATCCGTGGGGTGATACATTCTGTGTATCCTCCTGAGCCTTTGAAGCAGTCCCACAGAAATGTTAAGCAGAATCTCATGACCGGAAAGGAATGAAAAGCTATGGCATTTAAAAGATGAAAACCCTAAGTAGCAGAGTAAAACATCATGACAAGGCAAATCCTCCTGTAACAAACACAATGGCTGCTGTTCTCAGAAGGAGGCAGCCTCAAGTTTTGTCCTCTGGGAGGCGGGGAGTGCTGGGGAGGAGGCGGTGGGCCGATAATTTGGGTTTTTCTTAGTCCAACAAAAGGGCAGTTGTGTATGGTTTACATTTCACTGTCTTTACATTTGTGCTCTTTGAAAATATGGACTACCTGGGATGCACTGTTTTCCATTAACTGTGCTATAATGTCACCTTAACATGTTATGTGATTGACTGTTTTGGACCTGACCTATATTGTTGTGGTGGGCTTTTACAATGGATAGTATTTTTCTATTATAATTTTAAATTTCCAACTTACAGGTATTCTCTGTCAAGTCCTGGTTTTTTTCTGACTCAGTTGGAAACCCTAATTTTTATCTGTTTGTGTGCCATTAAATAAAGCTATGTTCGAAAATCTCTCGCGGTGAATTCACATTCATTGAGAAGAGCGTGTCCAGTAGACATGCGCTAATGTCACGATGGTGCCTGGCCTCAGGGATCTTTTCTGATTCTTTCTTTCTTTGCTTTGACTTAAGAATTACCCTGCAGATAGTAAACGGGTTTAAAACACGGTAAACCAAGTACGTCTGGACATTTTTAAAGATGAAAATGCTTTTTTCTGCAGAGACTTCAGCAACACAGAAACACTGTGTAGTGAACAAAAATATTATTGTGAAACGTGCTGCAGCAAACAGGAGGCCCAAAAACGGTACGTAAAGGTTTAGCTCGGTGGGAGGCGGCTTGTGTAGGGAGAAGGCTCCAGACCGTGGAGCCCACCGGCTTTGGCCTTGAACCTGAGCTTCACGGGCTCGTAACCGTGGAGCTTGGGCAAGTCAGTTACCTGCCTCGCCGGTAAAACTGGGCGAAGAATGCTGACCTTGGAGAGTTGGCCATTTGACCAGCTGTTTGCTATTCGTTTGTTCATTCAGCAAACATTTACCGAGTGCTGTTGTGGGCCAGAAACAATGTGGATAAACAAGTGGTGATCAAATGCAATCACTGTCCTCTTAGGATTAAAGATATATTATCTAGAGTACTTAGCACACACAGTGCATGATACATAGTAGACACCCAGTGTTGTTGTTTGTAATTGTTGTTTATATTAAACATTGGGATGTCTTATTTAGAGACAAAGGTTAAAAAAATCTGTAATAGGGAGTCATGAAGAAATCAATCACACCTAGTGATTGGGATAGATGACAAGAATTGATATAGGACCCAGGGTTCTCCATCTGTTTACCAACATCACTTGTCACGGCTCTTGGACAATCTCGGACAACCAGTTGTTCCTTATTATCTGTCCCCAGAAGCCAAGAAACTTGACATTTTAATCCTGTGAGGCCTTACCGTGAGTTAAATGTATCTTGCCAGTGGTTCTGGCATGTTCAAGATAGCTTGCGGATATGGTCGGTACGGCCTGCTGGAATCCTCAGGGGTCTAGACCCGAGGCTGAAATAATTCCTCTGCCCAGACATGGGAGGAACTTTTCTTGTTGCAGCCAAGGTCAGTCACTGTGGCAGGCAGGAGTGAAGGTGGCGAGTAGGTAGCAAGAGAACTCAACGTCAGCTCCCCGTCCTTACAGCCCGAGTCTGCCTGTGGCCAGCCCCAGGTGCTCCTGTGTGGCATTAAAATGTTTTCTTTTCAGTCCTGGAGGTCTTACGCATTAAAGTGTCATCTGTCCTTGTAAAATAGGGGACTCCTCATAATTCTTCCTACCAATTTTTTATTTTGCTTATTTTCATCAATGGGGTTTTACCTTAATAGACTCCTTAATGTTCTCTTAAAATTTGTTTGTCTCAAATAATATGTATTAAAAGTGTTCACAAACTTAACAGCATTTACACTAACTCAGTACATTCATAGAACGGGGGCTGGAAGGTAACCGGGAGACCCTCCGTTCCAGCCACGTTCTCTACGAAAACCATTACCGTTGTAACTTTTTCCTGAGGAGAGTTATTAATGGTCAGCTGGTGTTGATGTAAGTTTGGGAAATGCAGCATCAAACAGAACAGTTTTCTTTGCTGCAGGATTTCTCAAACCTCCAGTCTGGTAATGCACATAGAGGATCTTCAAACTAGAAAGCATCGTTGTCCAAACTTACTTGGACAGAGATACCCACGTCTGTGAACGTCCCAGTGTTCTCACGAGCCCAGTTTGGGAGATGTAGCCCTGAGCCAACCCCTACATTTTATAAATGAGGGGGCCGAGAGCCAGAGAAGGGGAGTGACTTGCCCAGGATCACAAGAGCAGGGGTGAGAGTGAGCCCGGCACGCGTGGCATCCCGGTGCCTGGGCACGTGCGTCCAAAGCATCCTCTTGCCGGGTCTCAGGGCCTCTAAGTCCAGTTTGCACCCTCCCGCCTCGTCCTCTTCCCAGCTTCCTGTCCTCAAAAGCTCTCAACCCTCCTCCATTGTGTTGGGGCAGATTGTCTAAATATTGCTCCTCTCTGGGAGGTAGAAGGCAGTGACAGAGAACAGTTGCACAGCCTGTTTTTATTGGTGCACAAACTCTGGAACTTCTCCTGTGGCCAGAGAACACTCTGGCACTTTCCTATCCCTGCCATGCTCCAGGTAGCCGGGGCCGTGACGTGCGTCAGCTGGACGTAAGCAGGCGTGATTTACCCCTGCAAAGCCGTTTGGTTATTTGCTGCTTCGAAGTTTGTCCGGTTCCGTCCTGCTCTGCATCGTGCAGGGGACGGTGCGTTTATTCTGTCCCCCTCACAGGTGCTGGGGTATAGCTGACGTTCTGTTTCGTGGTTTCTCAGGATGAGAGTAAAAAAGCTGCCCATGATTTTGGCCCTGCACCTCAAGCGGTTCAAGTACATGGAGCAGCTGCACAGGTACACCAAGCTGTCTTACCGGGTGGTCTTCCCGCTGGAACTCCGGCTCTTCAACACCTCCAGCGACGCGGTGAACCTGGACCGCATG
Organism: Eulemur rufifrons; assembly: GCF_041146395.1. Classification (NCBI taxonomy): domain Eukaryota; kingdom Metazoa; phylum Chordata; class Mammalia; order Primates; family Lemuridae; genus Eulemur; species Eulemur rufifrons. The sequence goes on from NC_091006.1 coordinate 33,005,196, forward strand.
TACGACCTGGTCGCTGTGGTCGTCCACTGTGGCAGGTAAAGGCAGGCCCGGGAGCGGGTGTGAGCGTTGCCCCTTTGCCGAAATGGACCCAGCCACACCCTGCCCGGGCCGTGGTACTCAGTACTTGCGGGAATCTCTTCCAAACGCTTACTGATCATCTCAAAGTGCATATAAACATACCCATAGACATACATAAAATAAATGGCATTCCAGTAATGATAATCTAAATGTTCTATCATGAGGGAGATAATATCCATTGGATAGAAATGATGCTTATGAGGAATTTGCGATAAATGCTTATACTATGATTTTAATTTTTTTAAAATAAAAATTGCGTACATGGTAGGATCTCAAAAAACATTTTAAGATGTGTGAATAAAGACTAGACGCAATAGATCACGCTTGATAATTTTATGGCATTTTGAGTGATTAAAATATATTCTTGGATATTCTTTGTTATTTTTGGTCTTTCCCCAGCATTCTGTAACAGGTACATATCCAGAAAAGAGAGAATAAGGGAGAGAAGCCTTCTAGATACGGAGAGGCAAAGTGTTTTGCTGAAAGTCCTTTAAGTAGATGGTATTTTATTCCATAGTTTGGTCTAAGCATGGAAGAGTAAATTGAAAATTGGCCTGTTTGTTATCCTTTGCTCACTGGGGTGGATTTATGTTTTTTCCTGGAGTAGGCGTAGCTCGCCCCTGCCCTCCTAGGTTTTTTGTCGGGGCCTGTGTGGAGCTAGCATCTTTTCTTCTCCGTCTGCTGGGATTGGATTATGTATTCACCACAAGGAGGGATACCATCGCCATGCAGAGGAGCGGGTTGGTTTATTTTTCACTCCGTACTGGGGTGGATGATACCAGAAACTGTAACTTCACATCTGAAGCCACCCCACGGGTAGTCCTGTGTGCATTAACTTTAAGTCACTGCATGTTTTCTTCCATTCTCAGTAAGTCATGCTTGTTGGCTACTTGCAAGCCAGCTTTGTGTTCTCCCTGAAGAAGAGTTCTAGCAGTTATTCCCTCTAAGAACACAGGGTTCCAGCGATCTGGAACCAAGCCGTGAACACGCTGGGGCAGGGTTGGAGGAGGTCTCGGGCCAGGCAGATCCTGGTGCCTGCCGAGGTGGGTGGTGGTGGCCGTGGTGTGACCGCAGGGTGTGCCGGGAGGCTGGTGACGGGGAAACGGAAGGGCTCGGTGCACAGGCTGTGCGCAGGGTGCAAGGACTTTCAGCGTGGGTCTCTATGGGGGCCCGATTCTGATCCTCGGGAGCACAGGCAGAGACCCATGTAGGGGACCTGGGGGACCAGTGGGAGGCTGGTGCTGAAATTGTCAGTTTCTGTAATATGAGCACAAAGCGAGAGGAGCCCTGGCAGCAAGGGTGAGCTGGTGCCAAGTCACAGACAGGCACCACTGACTAGCATTCTTCAGACGCCTCCCCCTAGAGGTGGGCTCCCCTGCGTGGGGCAGGGCTGGCCTGTGTGTGGGGTTGGGCAGCTTCCAGGTGGCACCGAACAGCTTTGAGGTTGAGGAGCTGAGCCCTTCTTCCCTTCCATGCCTGGAACTCCTGGGCCACGGTTGCAGCAGGTACACAGTGTCGTGCATTTCTTGCACTTCTGCTGCAAGTTTTTTTTGTTTTATTTTGAGACAGGGTCTCACTCTATTGCCCAGGCCAGTAGAGTGCAGTGGCGTCATCATAGCTCACAACAACCTCGGGCTCCTGGGCTCAAGCGATCCCCCTGCCTCAGCCTCCCAAGTAGCTGAGACTACAGGTGTGCGCCACCACACTCGGCTGATTTTTCTATTTTTAGTAGAGACGGGGCCTGCTCTTGCTCAGGCTCCTCTCGAGGCTCCTGGCCTCAAGCCATCCTCCCGCCTCAGCCTGCCAAAGTGGCAAGTTATTTTTAAACTCTTATTTCCTGGGTCCCATGCCAGGATCTGAAGATACAGTGGTGAAAAGACACACAGTACAGGGGCCCTGCCCTCGTGAAGCTTAGGATCTATCAGGAAGGATTGAAAATGAACAAGTGAACGCCCCTGGCTGCCACTGCCAAAAACAAACCGCTGCAAGATAAGTTAAGATTTTGATTAGTGCCCTGAGGAATAAACAGGGAGATGGGAGAGAGTAATGGAGATCCTCTTCAGGTAAGGAGGTCAGCGAAGGTTTATCTGGGGACGTGCCCTTTGATCTGAGGCCTAAGCACATGTTGCAGTGGGCCAAGGACGCAGGTGCTGGAGAGGGGGAGGATCATTTCTGGAAGAGTCACAGCAAGTGCAGGGGACAGGAGGGAAGGGCTGGAGCGCAGGGCGGGGCCGGGAAAGAGATCATTTGCATCACCTTGTGTTTACAGGAGGTAAACTAAGGGGGAAATTCAGCTTTTAAGCAGTAACAGTGTGTTAAAAAACAACTCTAGATATAGGATTAAAATCCTCTCGATCGTGCAACTCAAATATAACCACATAGTGACAGCCATTTATTCTTTCTGCTTTTTTCTGTATAGCATAGTATATGCCTTTTTATGTTAGCTCTTGTTATTATGCATTTTGCTTTGTTAACGTCTTTCTAAAACTTAGATCACACCACCCCTCAGAATCCCTCACCTTCCGGCTCGCTCACGGCCCAGGTGGTCTGGCCCTGTGGTCTGGCCCTGTGGTCTGCCCCTCTGTGCCTCCCCAGCTCTGGCTGCTCTGGCCGCCTTACTGTGCCTTCCCCAGGCTTTTGCACTTGCTGTTCCCTGTTCCTGAAACTTCCATCCCAGGGTCACGTGGCTTCCCCCCCCCCCCATTTCTTTCAGGGAGATTCCTTCTGCTCAAACCTCACATTATCAGAGAGGCCTCCCTTCACTGCCCTCTGTCAGATAAGGCCTCCTCCCTCCCTCACTGCCCCCGTTATCTAGCTCAGCTTCTCTTTGACACTTACGTATTTGCATGTTTAGTTTATTGCCTACCCACCCTGCACCCCAAATCCCCAGCAGGTGAGGACTCTGTTTTGTTCACTGCTTCTTCCCCTAGCAGCCAGGGTAGGGCCTGGCACAGAGTGGGCAGACAGGAATTATTCGTTCCTATTTGCTGAGTTGGAGTGTCCGACTTCCCCGCTGGATCGAGTCGGTGGAAGACGTCTCTCCGCACACCCGTGTGCTCCCCGTGTCCAGCACGCTGCCAGCACCCGCCGCTCCGCCAGCAACTGTGCACATAGACACGCATCATACCAGTTTATTTATGCTGATGACATAGTGTTTTCCCTAGTGAATCGCTGCTTATAAAGAGCTTGGTGGAGTTTTATAAAGAAGTAAATGTTCACTTGGAAACTTCCTCTTGTTTGTTCTTTTCCAGTGGTCCTAATCGCGGGCATTACATCACCATTGTGAAAAGTCACGGCTTCTGGCTTTTGTTTGATGACGACATTGTAGAGGTTGGTATGCAGATGACTCTTCAGTTGGCACGGGGCGTGGGTCGTATTTGGGGGGATGTGTATGTGTGGACATTTTAAAAAATAGATCTGTTTCCCCATGATCTGACTTGAAAACAACTTCCATAGAGAGGGGGGAGAGGTGTGATCATGGATTCATGAGTACTGTGTTCTTGTTAACTGACCAGCCACGGACAAGGGGTCCCTGTGTCTCTGTGCCACCATCAGTCATGTTTACATGTAAGTCCTGTTTCCTGCCGTGCCCAAAGCCCTGTCTGGTACACGGCAAATAATAAGACTTCGGAGTTCTAATAAAATTATCATAACAGTTTTTTCTTACATTGATTATTGTTTAAAGTACTTTTTTTCAGTCTGTTGGATCTGGAAATCTTTTTTTTTTTTTTTTTTTTTCCCGAGACAGAGTCTCACTCTGTTGCCCAGGCTAGAGTGAGTGCCGTGGCGTCAGCCTGGCTCACAGCAACCTCAAACTCCTGGGCTCAAGCGATCCTCCTGCCTCAGCCTCCCGAGTAGCTGGGACTACAGACATGCGCCACCATGCCCGGCTAATTTTTTCTATATATATATTTAGCTGTCCAGATCATTTCTTTCTATTTTTAGTAGAGATGGGGTCTCGCTCTTGCTCAGGCTGGTCTCGAACCCCTGAGCTCAAACAATCCGCCCACCTCGGCCTCCCAGAGTGCTAGGATTACAGGCGTGAGCCACCGCGCCCGGCCTGGAAATCTTTACATTATGCCAAAGCATTCCATATATTGACTTTTGCCGTAAAGGAATACTAACCGGGGTGACTTCTACACTCAAAGACATGATCTGTTAACTCACTAGGCTGTTTTATTGGAATAACACTACGGGAAATGAACTCTGGTGGCTTGAAAAAATTAAGGTTATTCCCAAGACCCTCCAGCTTACCATTTGAAAGAGAGAAAGAAGTCTTGGCTTCTTCAAAGAGTGCCCACATACAGTTGCTGAAAGGGTGGCCTTCGTCCTCAGTGATTTCCAATTTATGAAATGATGTCCCTCTGTCAAGTCTGTGGAATTATCCACTTGCTGTTAAATGTTCCTAATCTTGATTTTATAATAAATAGTGTTCCTTGCATTTTGTTGTATGTTCCATTAGTTTTTCTTCCCTCTCCCCAGGAATCGTGTTAAATAATTGTATTATTTTATTTCTCCTCTGTTGCAGAAAATAGATGCTCAAGCTATTGAAGAATTCTATGGTCTGACATCAGATATATCAAAAAATTCAGAATCTGGATATATTTTATTCTATCAGTCAAGAGAATAACTTAAAGAACCGTGGGACTAATTCGAGCGGGGAAAATGTTCAAAGCACTATTACCCGGTTTCTCTGCAGACTTCCTCTTCCCCAGCGGCCCACTACGGTATCACTCCAAGTCCCAATGGTCTGGCCGTGTTAAACTGTCTCCCTTTGTTGTTTTTACACGCAGCGCTACTCTTGATTTTATTTCCGTCTGAGGTAGAGTTAACTGCAATCAGATAGTAGGAAGATTTATATGAATAACAGTTGCTGATTTTAGGATTGGGTGAAGGCTGTGCCACTAGTTAACGTCTGGCTGAGTTAGAATGACATTGGCTATGAATGTCTACAGTCTGTTTGGGGTGTTTGCTGAACTTCTAAATGGCTTTCAGGGGTCTCCTTACAATGCATTCCTTTAACTTGTCCCCTGGAAGCGTTGCTGCCCATTTTCAGCTTCTCTTCCTCTTTTCCGTCACAAGCACAGAGAATTGGGTAGCTGTTCCCCTTTTAGGGCTGCAACTATAGCTTTAAGTTTGTGCAGGCAAAAATGCTGAAAAGTGAGTGACCTCAAGACTAAAAAGCATTCTCCACGTGGAACAGGGTGAAGAGGAGCTGTTCGTGGTGGCCGTGGGTGGCCGGCGTCTGCACCGCGCTGTGCCAACCTAGCCGGTAGAATTCCAGGGGCTGAGAAGGTTATGGTGCTCAGGGCAGGCAAAGCCAAGAGGAGGAAGTTTTTGTGGACAGTGAAAATTACTTTTCTTATCTTTCTACCAAAACCAAGTTTCAGGAAAATAACTCTGTGCTGTTGACTTTTAGTGACTCTTTTCTTCTGTAAGGTCCTGTGAGTTGTGTTTATCCCGTCTCTGGCACTGCTGAGCTTCTCAAGGTATCTTTCCAATCCTGCTGATGTCCCGCAGCCGCAGCCGTGGCTGCAGGGCTGGCGAAACTCCCCCTGGCCAGTCAGCAGGGACATCGTCTCCATCAGGAACAACAGAGGTACTGCACCTCGACAGCCGTCCGCACGTCATACAACTTAATTGCTAAACATGCTCTGTTTACCGAGGCACTGGCCGGTCCCAGGGCAAATACAGACGCTCCCTGGAGGGAGTGCTGGAGGTAGCTGGGTGTCACTGGGGCGGAGGAAGTGTCAGTGGGCGAGTGGAGGGTGGACAGGATGGCAGCGGTTTCTCTGGCTCAGACTCCTAGAATGCTTGACAAGACAGTGTTTTGGAAGAACCTCATCTCACTATAGTTTTACCTTTTTTTTCACTTGTGTTATATATGTATTTATTAGAGCATTTGAGTGTCGGTACCTTTTATTAAAAGGGTCGATTTGCTGTTTTGCCCTTGGGCTGCTTTTTGTTTTCCTACAAATAACTACAAGTCATATAGATCTTGGCTTCCTTTGGGAAATCACTTGACTTCCATACACTATGTTATACTGTGAACATGATACTTTGTTACCGAAAGCATCTGCTAACGAACATGCAAACGTTTGGCATAATGTGAACTGAAATTGAAAATGTTAGTGGCCATTTCGCAACAGTGAAGAGGATAGCACTTTATCTAGATGAAAACTGGATTTCTTGTCTTTGAAATATCTTCAACTGTTTATCGCTCAGAATTTAAATAAGCATGCCAACATTTCATTTGTTCATGCTTGAAGTGAAACATTTTACTTTTCACTGGAGAAGACAAACAGGGTGATCTTCATGTTACTGTTTTATACAAGTGATGAAAATGTACCTTGCCTTGTTTCGAGGCAAATTCATATTTATAAATATTTTGTCTTTTTTTCTTCCATGAAACATATGCAGTACCTGGAAGGTGAGTCTTTATTCTTTATTTTAAGGAGAGGCACTTTCCAATGGAAGGTAATTGATAAGAGGGAAATGTTTGTATTATATATAACCCATATATTTGACTGCAAGTTACAAAGTTTAAGAAAATGATGGTTGATCTCTAATATATTTGGAACTGATTCATAAGAAAACTATTAAAATTACCTTTGAAACGACTGTTGAAACTAATTTATTCTTAAAAAGTTTCAATTGGAAGCCTGTTGAAGTCATATTGAAATGCTAAGTCATAAGTTTAGTACATTTCTCTTCTGTTTGGGTGTGTAAAAAGTTTTTCCCAGTGACTTAAGTCATTCCTTTTCATAGTTAGCTAAAATTCAGCCTTCATGGGTAGATTTTTGGAATAAAAAAAGATAAGTATGGAAAATATTGCAGAGACATTAAAATGATTGTGTGGTGCAGGAAAAAGACCAAAACAGACTTCTCCAGGGACACTCCATCAGTTTTTGCAAAATTTAGAGCTATCTGGTCATTTTTTTCCCCTCTTCCTCAACAAATGAAACAAACACTAGGCAGCTACATTCCCCCCCCCCCAATCATTTCTCTTTATGTAAAGACGATAGCACGCAAAGGCTTCTTAATTTTTCATCCGTCATTTATGGTGTAAAGCAGGGAACAGTGCGGGAGACGGGGACGCTCTGAGGTCAGCAGCAGCACAAAGGCTCAGCGATGCTCCCTCCAGCAGCCAGGGGTTCCGTGTGCGTTTTCTGGCGGGAGTAAGGAGGCTGCCATATTGCTTTTAACCACTGGGTGTTTTAAAACATGTTACAGCGTTTTACATGTTAAAAAAAAAAAAAGAGAGAGAAATATCTGCTTTATTGGTTACTTACTAGTTTAGCATCTAGATTATGGTACAGTGTGCTGAAAAGTCATTTGTATCAGAGCAAATTTTGCCAAGATGCTGACCTCCAGTCCTGTTACGTTGATGCATTCTCCATTCCAAGGCGATAGGAAGTGGGCTGGGTTGGAGAGAGCAGGGGACAACACAAGCAGGGCGTTGGTGTGACCAGGAAGCCAATCAGATTTGATTTTATGGCCTGGCATATTTTGCATTTAAGATGAAATGGAAAGACAAAACAACAGAAGTGGTCCCTGTGCATTTATTTTCATGGATACCCTTAATTTCATGGGCATGCCTAATAATGAACTGTGTTCTAACTAGAGCCGAGGGCTTATTTTAGATATTGGAGTGTAGCTTTATTACAGATGGATTTTTATCTTTAAGCATTGCATTTTGATCAACTTTGTATATTCATGTGTATAAAATACCATGCACTAAATGTTTTGCCCTCATTTGCTATTCCATGGTCAAGACATTTATCAGCACTGTTGTGATTAACTCATGTAAATGGCATGGGGTCAGGGAAAATCATTTCCTACTTTTCTGCCTAATTAAATTTCTGTTTTCCAGTATTACATTAATTTATTTTTGGCTTCCATTTCTGTGTAACCAAAATAGTTACTGTATTTGTGTGGCATTCTTATTATTTTCTTGCTTAAAAAACATTGTAGTTTTTATTTAAAACAATCTGTACCTTAATTTAAAAAAAAAAAAAATGTAACCAATTCAAGCACTTTAAGCAATAATGTCAATCTTGTGAAATTTCAATCAGTTTAACACCCTGCCTCTAAAATTGTTTGCAAAAAATAAATAAATTAAAAAAAATAGGAATTCTCTTCCTAGAGAACTATATCTGGGTAATGGTACACATTTGAACTTAAAATCCTTTCTGTAAAGTGTGAGTCAGTGGCAAGTCTCATGTCCAGGTAATCATTACAAACTTAATTTTGTAGCAGTGGAAATGTAAAGAACTTTCTGGTCACTGTAATGTATAAAGACAGCGTTACTCTCCAGGTTGATAAAATTAATGTTCTGGAGATAACTTACCAGTCTTTTGAGTGAAAAAGAGCAACAGAATTAATCCAGAAACTGGTATCTGGGGAAGAGCACATTGAGAATATCAGTGAAAAGCAAGAAGTGAGCTGTCATTAACTAGGCATCACAGTGAATTCCTTGTCTGGGACTTTGCGAATACTACCCCAACCCCTTTACCAGTTATGAAATGAACGATCCATTCCTACCACGACGAAGCAGCTTCAGCTCTGGGGTCCCATCGGCATCTGGTTTCTAGGAAGGAGCAGGAGTGTGGTCCAGCCCTGGTGTCCTGCCAGCCGGACTTCAGCTTCTGGGCCCGTTTCTGAGCGGTGGGGGCCCCCAGCCGTGAGAACCCCCGGCTGGGTTCGCACCGCTCCCTGCCCTAGAAGGGGGCAGCTGCGGGTCCAGGCCCTGTGGTCCCCGAGGAGCCTACGGTTACCCGGTTAGGGCTGCTTTCCCCAACCGGTCACCCCAGGGCGTCTGTGGATGGACAGGAGATTGTCTTCTGGATACATGCCTGGGCCCGATTATGGGGACAAACCCTGCAGACCAAGAGTGGGAAATGTGCCTGCGCGTGGGGTCTCCCGGCTCCTGTGCGTCTTCTCCGGGGCAATGCACTTGAACCTGACTGAGCCTAACAGGCTGTTGGGAAAGCCGCCCGTGTTTGCCATGAGGACCAAGGGGAGGGGAAGACCCCCTTGAGAGTGTGGTTCCCTCTCTAGGCCTCATTTTCTCCATCTGTCAAATAAGGGTTAGAGGGTAGGGCTGTCACTGCCAAGGTGACACAATTTCTGGAGAATGAGGGGGGTTCCTCATTTCTCTAAATCTCCCTCCCTCAACTTTCATGATACTTAAAAATACCTTGAACAGGAAGTGCAGCCTTCCATTCCCATCGCTTTGTATTTGCATGAAGATAAAAACATTTGCTAAGTCATTTTGTTTTCCTGAGGGAAAATTGTCATTGTGTGGGTGGCACTAAACACAACCCACTTAGACGAGTTTCCTAAAGATGCCGGGGCGGGCGGAGGGATTTTTAATTACACATTTGCCGCCTGCTGTGTGCAAGGCAGGGTGATAGGAGTTGGGGCATAAGAGAGGTGAAGCAGTCAGGGTTCCTCTTGCCATTTCTTGCCTCAGAAGAAAAAGCCTGTGTGAGAAAGAAACTTAAAATTCAAGTTGTGGGGGTAACACGTGTCTGGGGGGCTCTGTGCAATCCAGCGGTTGGTTTGGTGCTCGGCTGGGTCTCGCTGTATAGACGGCTGGATAAAGCAGGCCCGTCCCTTTGTTCCTGGGAGCCCCACCTTCTTCCCTGGCTGCCTTCAGTGTTGCTTAGCCTGCCTTCTAGCTCCTTCTAGGGACGATGCAATTTTAGAAAGAGAGTGTAAATGCATTAAGTTGCAGCAGTGGACTTGTGCATTTTGCATTTTCATTCTCATGTTCAAAGAGCCCGTATATTGAACATTCTAAGAGTGGATTTTATGCATCAAATATCTCTCATTTCTAAACAGTCTGTTTACACTATCACCAAATACTTAGAGCCTATCTACACTTAACTAAGCCAGGGCACGAGAATTTTTAGGCTGTGTGACGAGCGGTTTTATTAGCTTGTCAACCTTTGTTTGCTGCTTTAGGCTCCTGGTGTGTGAAAGTGATCTGAGCAAAGCAAGTTAGTTGTTTACAAACAAAGGAAAAATAGCTTCACCAGAGTCAGAAATGACATTAGATTTTGTGAAAAGGACCCCTGATTTTGTGCTTATTTCTCACAGAATAAAGTATGTATTTATTAACAACCTAAGAGCATCATACTCAAGTTGTAAGTCATGCAGATGCATCTTTGCCTGTTCCCTCGCCCAGGAGTGATCATGCGGGTTGTGCGTGAGGCAACGTGGAATTGTGCAGAAGCTCTCCCTGGGAAGGAAGCCTGGGCGCTCGTGCTATAGGTTGCAATTCGATTTTGTTCTTACCTCCTCGCAGTAGGAAGCCTCGAGAAGAAAACAGAGACTTGGATCTGACTTGGCTGGAAGCAAATAATTCGATAGTTGAAGCCACCGCCACCATTTCTATGTATTTAGTCAAGTCCTCCTCCCATGGTCCAGCTCACCTGTATTTGTGCTTCAGAATCTCTCTGAATGCACCTGGCCAGAGAGAACATTCTGTGCTGAGACAACCGAGGGCAAACACAGAAATTTAAGAGTGGCTTTCAGGTCTTCCGCAGCGAGCGCTGTCTCGGCACTCTAGAGCTCTTCTTCACGCTGAGAGTGGCCTGTTTTCCACCGAGAGGGAGTTAGATTTTTTTTTTTTTTTTGTACATAAAAGTTGTATGAAGAAGACTCTTCTCCATCACCTCTGTGGCATAAGTTGTTTGAAAACTTCGTTTGAAAGCTCTTTGAAAAGAAATTGCTTCTGCATGTTTTTCTATGTTTTGCTACCCCAAAGCCCAGAGAACAGACAGCAAGTCGAGAGCGTAGGCATGTTGTACGTGCCAGCTCGGACTGACGGGGCGTCGGCAGCAGCAGGGGTGACGGCTACAGAATGGAGAGGAAACCCCCCCTGCTTGTTCATGGACTGACTTGGGCGTTTAAGTGATACGTCAGCCGAGGAATCTCTGAGGGTCTGTAAAGAATGAACTCACCATCGAACCTGCCCCCAAATGGGAGTTTGTACAGAAGACAGAAGAATGAGTGAGCGTCTGTGAATCTCAGGGGGGTGAGAGGAGGGGGATAAGGTTAAGACCGTAAGTACTGCTTAGCTTCTAGCCTTGCATCTCGCAGCAACACCTGCCCCAAGCTGCATGCGCCCTGCAGGGTCTGATGGGACCCGGGTGAACCCCACAGGGGCCCCTAGCGACCCACAGGTGCTTTGCCCTTTCTGTTGTCGCCCTGACCTTGCTGTCCGGCAGGAGCATTTTACAGTCAGTCCAGCGGTTGTGTGAAGAGGTTCTGGACCTGGAATTACAGCACAAGTCCAGGTTTCAGTCACCAGGTCACCAGCTGGTGCCGTCATCGCAGCATGTGCAGAAAGCAACGGTCCCGGAGGCCTCGGCCCTGACTTGCTTTCTGGGTGGATGGTGTCGCAGGTTTTCTGCCCAGGTGAGATGTTGGTCATCACGTGGGGGTGGGATGCTCATGAGCAGTGCTGGGTGAGGGAGCCCTCGCCGCAGGTCCTCACGGGGGATGAAAACACAGTCACTAGAACAGTGGAAAGCAAGCGATAGCTGATTGCTTAAGCAAGTTCTGGGGTACAGTGCTGTACTGTTGTGTCTACTCCCCACAACGCCTGCCCGGCATGAGAGACAAAGCTAACCGGAGGAGAGGGAGGATGAGGAGCTGGCCTGCGGCCGCCGAGCCCTGCATGAAGTCGGGGCTGGCCTGGTGCTCATTGCTGGGCCGTGGGGTTTTCTCGTTCGACATGAACAGTCTCACAGAACCCCAGTCTCAGGGTCGTGCTGTGACCATGATGAAGGGAGACAAGAAACAAGGCCACGTCGTAATTTCACCAGGTCACTGTGTGAACCACAAAACCCCAGACATCCGCCTCCCACCTAACCCTCGGTGGCTGCTCTCCCTGTCGTCACGCGGCTTTGCGCCCACCTGGCCCACGGGGGATTTACTAAGGTCCCAGCCAATTCCCCACTTCCTGACAGCGCCCACTCCAGCGCAGACCCTGTTCCTCCAAGCCTCCCCCAAATTACCTGAGTGAAGCCCTCATTCTCTTAAGTTCCTTCTGGCGCTGAGACGCCCCAGTTTCCCATGGAGTGTGGTCTCCATGCGTGAGCACTAAACGCAGTTTGCTCAACCGCAGTCGTGTTCCTGGTGATCTGGCCGGAGGCACCGCCAGCGGAGTGTGCTAGACAGAAGTCTCTTCCTGGGGTCGGCTGTTCTCGCACAGGAAGGGGAAAAGGAGCCCCCCACACGTGAGTGGGTATTGGTGTCCAGCTGTCTAGTTGATGGACAGCAACTCCCCCTGCCCAGGGGGTTGATGGTATTGGGCCAGACACCCCGGGGGGGCTTCTTACAAGTCACCCTGGATAACTGTGGACTTGAGTTTTTCCTGACCTATAAAACAAGGAGAGAGAGAGCAGGTTTATAATGTATAGAAACTTCTGGAAAGCACAGAACATGGCCTGGTGAAACTGACAAGCTTTGTTCATTGTTTATAGATTCCCGGTACCTCCACACCTGCCCTTGCAGTCTCAGGCTCAGGTGCGGCTGTCTGCGGAGCCCTTCCTGGTCTGCGGCGCCAGAGCCCCTGTTCCAGGCAGGGTCTGGAACTGCTAACGTGGGTCCTGCGCTCCTGGGGGGGCTTAGTCCATTTCAGGAATTCCAGTTTGCGCCAGCAGAGAGGGTCCACGTGCTGCCTGGATCTTGTTATGTATGCTGAAGAGCTTTTCTAGAATCCCGGGGCTGGAGAGTAGGGGGGTCGCAAGAGGTGGAGAGGGCAGGTGGCAATAGGGGGAATTGAGAACACAGGTGCGGGTCTGGTGCCCTCTAGTGGCCAGGGCCCCAAACCGCCCCGGTACGCCCGGGTCTGTCTTGGAAGATCTGCTGCGCAAGTCTTGCTCTTAATTTACTATACATAGTGGGTTTTGTTACAAAAATAAAACAGAACCCCTAAACCTGACAACAGTGACCTTGAATCCAAACCAAGGCTGAAACAAACAGGCCCTCACCTTTCTGCAAAGCGGGGCGGCGGAGCAAGAGATCGTCCAAGGCCAGAGGAGCTCCGTGCAGACGCCGTCCTGTCCTGTCCTGTCCATCTCTGAAGCTCCGGGCCTCGGAAGGGTTGTTGAATGAAAACAAAAGCGTGACATGGGGTGTGTGTGTGTGTTGGGGGGTGTGTGTGAGAGTGGAGAAACCCGAGAGAGAAGAGAAGCAAGGCGATTCCTATTCCTAACTAGCTTGTTAAGGTTACAAAGCTGGGAGGGAAGTGTGACCCTAAAATGATCAAAAGGCTCAGGCCCCAATTAAGAGTTTATTCAAAAAGGGACACCAAAGATTGGTGGTCAGTGCTCTCGGCGTGGGGAAAAGTGTAGATCATTTATATATAGATAAAAACAGGTGCTGAACAGAATTGCAGCATTTTCCATGCAAAGGCTAAGGTGGCAAGATGTGATTGGAGACTACTGATTCTGTTCTAAGTGGGTTGCTCGACATGCTGTTGTAAAGAGGTAGCAGTCACAAGGGTCTCTGTCTCCAGCACCCTTTAGTCTAGGTTTGAATAAAGAACGGGGCGTCTGGTTAACGTCCAGCACCTCAACACAAAGCTCAGGAAACAGCAGGCCCGCACTGGACGAGAAAAACAGCTGTATTACGTGACTCAGTTTCCAGGGCTTAACCTTTCCCCTTGGCATAGTAAATTTGGAAGGTCCTGTAGTTTTATTTTCTTTTCACAGAAGAAAAGGAAGGAAACAAAATGCCATCTCTGAGAAATTGATGTAAGGGTTTAAATCAAAGAGCCGAGAGCCACTTTCTTATTTGGGGAGCTACAGGGAAAGTGCCCCACGGCGAGCCAGCCAAGGTGACAAAGCATAGTTGTAAACCTCGTGGCCCTACCCAAGGACAAATACCCCGTTTTATTTCTGCTATTCAAATTTTGGTTACAATTCCTTGCAAGCTATTAATTTTGGGGGGTGGGAAAGACCAAGGCCCCTCAAAAGTGATGCGGGACAGTGGGATTGGGACTCATTCACTGCTTTAGAATTTTGGGGAAAACTTTTGCCTTGTGAAGCCTTCCTGCGTTATTTTTGCTGGAGGCATTTGTTTGTAATCATGTCTGCTGACCCCAAACTGTAGGCTACACAATAGAACTTGAATTACATCAGGCACGGGATTTTTCTCTTCATTTGCATACATGGAAGAGCGAAGTGTTGGACGGAAAGTCTGTAGTGACGTTCTGAGAACAGGAGCTGGGACGGAGAGATGTACGTGTGAGAAGAATATTCTTTAAAGAAAAACTGCAAAGCAGAGCTGAAGGGAAATGATGCTTCATTCTTAGGCATGGCTGGCGGGCAAGTGACTTCTGTCACATTAAGATTTAGATGAAGCTGCCTGATAGGATTTATTTTAAAATAGATTTCAGGGAAGGCAGGTATATTTTATTTTGAAAAACTTTTTATTACAGGGAATTTTAAACACGTACAAAAGTAGAGAGAATAGAACACTGAACCTCCACGAACCCACCGCTAAGCTTCAGCGTTGACTGTGGCCAGCCTTGTTTCTGACGGGTAGAATTTTCAGGTAGTATTGGAGAGTCACCACACTAACGAGCCTTCCACTATTCAAGATCTATAAATCCTACAAATGAATGAGGTGCTAATATGGTTTAGATTGACAACCGGCTCTAAGGGACTCTCCACTTATTTTGTTGTTCCTCTAACTTGAAATAGGCTAGCCACCAGCGTAAATGCAGAAACATTTTTGTGTTGCAGAGATTTATTATTGAAATGGCCTTAACTTGTATAATGAAACCGAAGCTGCAGTAGAAGGGGGTGACTGCATTTATTCTGAACATTATAATGAAAACAACGGCACTTTAGAACTAATGTAGGTCAGAGAATATGGTCTTATGTGTATTTATGCAAAAGTGAAAACTTCTGTGGCTCACGGCTGTCTCACATGCCTTCTCTTTTAGGTTTTCACCTTTCTATCTGTACCTTTTCTAGAATTTTCCAAAAGGGATAGGGCCAGGCTCAATGATTCCATTTGTCTCTATTCTTTCCTGTTGGTGTTTTCCCTAATGACATGTCATTAGCAGATTTCACTGATCGATGGATTAAATCAAAGAATGCCAGAGCGGAAAGGGAGTTCCCGGATAACAGTCCAAACTTTCCAAAGTCGAGATGAGGAAACAGGAACTGGATATCAGACTTGCATCGCTTTCCAAGTTGGTATTACCGACACAGCAAGGACAGAGGGACCGGTGGCGGTTGCCCCAGCACTGAAGCGGTGTCACCGTTCTGGGTGGTGGCCACTATTCTGTGAGCAAGGGGTACAAGCCCCATTTTACTCTCTGAATCTCCATCTCTCCGGGGCCTGCAGACAGGACGTCAGAGAAGCGTGTGGGGGCCTGAGCCGTAAGGACCTGTGCAAGGAAAGAGAAGGAGCTGGGCTTCGCAGTCAGGAGGTAGAGCCGGAGCCAGAGGGTCTTATGTATAGAATCTCATCTTCCCCACCCATTGTCCCAATGATCCAGGGCTGAGGTTTTCAATCTCTCAGTAGCACACCCTTTTTGAAAAATAAAATCTTGTGTAGAAACTTACAGTGTATATATGGTATTTTTTTCCAAATTTATTGAGGCACGATCAGCAAATAAAAATTATATTTAAAGTGTACAACGTGATGATTTGACGTGTGCATGTGAAATTATTATCACAATCAAGCTAATTAATTAGCACATGGTTACCCTTTTTTGTCTGTAAGAAAACTAATCTCCCCACCTCCCAACGCTGTTGCATTGGGGATTCACACGTGCTTTTGGGGGGACACATTCAAACCATAGCAGGTTCCCTTTTCTCCACATCCCGGCCAACACTTATCTTTTGACTTTTTGAAAATTGCCATCCTGACAGGTGAGGTGCTTTTTCACGGTGGTTTTGATTTGCATTTCCCTGATTAGTGGTGGTGAGCATCTTTAAAAAAAAAAAAAAAAAAAAGCTGACCAGAGACAGAATTCTTGCTCCGTATTGTTTTGATTAACAAGCAAGCCAACAAATAATTTGCTGTCCCTTTAACTTCATTTTCTAACAAAATGAAAAACAGGATTTAAAGAATAATAATTCTTTGAAACTTTGGGGACATATACTCTGGTTATCAATCCTCTTCCCAAATCTCATTATCCCATGGAGAATCCCTGATAAAATTGACAGGGGCTTAGGGCTCTGTTTGAAAAGCAAAAAGTGCAATCATCTAGTTAGGATGGAGGTTCTTCCTGGGGAGGTGTGATCTGTGGAATGTGGTTGAAGTTAAGCTTTCACAGCGGGAGTCTTTCCTATGAACAGGGATTACTCTCTGGCTAAGCCCTTCAGAAGGTCACCGTGATCAGTGGCAAAGGGCAGCATGTCCATTTTAGGCACCAGGCTCAAACTTGGAATTGAAGAAAAACACAAAAGGAAACCTGCCCATTCCGTGAAAACAGGGGCACCCTGGTTTGGGAGGTGGGCCGAATCTTAGGGTCAGGAGTCTCAGCTATCAAAACTGCCACGGCAGCCTCTGAAAGACCAGAAGGGGTTTATAATAGCACGACACGAAAACAGCGGTAATATTGTATGTCAGGAGCCCTCTGAATCTCTGCAGCGTTGTAGGGGTTTACTTTGGGCCCGTCAGACTTCAGTTAAAAAGAGTTTCTGGGGTTTAGAAAGCAGGAACTGGGCTCCCTCCTTTGCCCCAGAATTCTTTGATGAACCTAAATGGTCAACCCCTATGAGGATCACATTCCTCTCTGGAGTCTGAGAGACCTAGGAAATCTACCCTGGTGGACAGTTTGTTGTTGTCCTAATTGTGATCACTCAAATCACACGTGCTCCCCAAATTTATAAACACCGGGCACAGTATTACCTGACGCAAGCAGTGCAGTCCTCTTCCCGGGCTCTCAGCAGTCCTGGTCCCTGGAGGAAGACCAAGAGGATCTGTCACCTGCAATTCTGTCCCATCCAGTCTGCTGGTCCTGGGCCTGTTTTCCTTCAAGTCACGTCAGTCACGTGTCCCTTCCCCCTTCCGCTGTGCTGGTGGACACGCTAGTTTATCAACCAGGCTTCTTCTTTGCAAGTGACGGTAAACGTTATGCAAACTGGCCTAAGTGAAAATGGGAGATTATTGATTCACCGAGGTGAAAAGTGCAGGGCTCTATCTCCAGCTCCAAGCACAGTTTCATCCAGGGCTCCAATAGTGTCAACAGGATCCAATCTCTCTTCCCTCTTTCCTCTCCTCTCTCTCCACCTTTCAGCTCTCATTGCGTATCACTAGAGCAGGTGCTGGTACCTCGGACCAATCACTGTGGCTGGGGCCTCTATGGGCCTCCTCTGTGTGTGTCTTGGGCTGAAGCATCAGGAGTGGTAAGAATTTGGGCCTTGGATGCCGACGTCCTTGTGACTAACGTTCTGAGTCTGCCTTTTGTGGGGTACGAGAACCACAGGTGAAGCTGCCATGGTCCCCGGCGGGGCTGTCCCAGAGAACTTTCTGTGATGATGGAGATGTTCCCGGCTGCACCGTCCAATGTTGTCACGTGTGGTCACTGAGCACTTGAATGTGGCAGGTGTGACTGGGAAGCTGAATTTTACACTTTATTTCAATTCATTTCAGTTTAATTTTCAATAGCACGTAATTTTCAATAGACTAGTAGCTACTTTATTAGACAGGCCATTGAGGATTGGGTTTGGCAATTCTGTTCCACTTTGCAAGAACAACTACGACTGGCCTTCCTTTCTTCGGCAAAAGAAACAAAGCCACAAAGGTTTTTGTGTGTGTGTCCCTCCGGGCTCCAGGCCTCCCACCAAAACATTCCTTTAAATTCCTGAGACAGCTTTTAATTGCTGGTTTCAGCAACTTTCCCCTTCTACTCGCATTCTCTTTTCATTTGTCTGGTTTTTTGCACAGTTGGTCTTGACATATAATGTTTTCTGCTCCCATTTTGTGTTCTAGCTGGAAAAAACGGTTTCTTTTGTCCAATCTGTATCTCATACACTAATGCAATTATCTGTGTCGAAAGGTTGTAGATATTGCTGAAGCCAGTTGCCATTTTCATGCACTTTAATTAAACCCTCCTTTAAACATTCTTCTTGTTGATTGTGTTCATTGAGAATCTTTAATCTGTCCTCTCCAGCCCTCTTGTTTAATTCCAGTTGTCATTCTCTGTGTGCTTCCTGTTTGGCATGTCCTGTTTTTTATTAAAGTGTCAGTGGAATGTTTTTGCTTTTATGTGGCTTTGGAGAGTAATGAGCTTTGTGTTTTTCAGAGTTTGGAAAGGGAGGTGGTGGTAATCTTAACTTTATTGACAAAAGTGTGTAATAGCTTTGTAACCCTGTTTGACCAATTGGAGAGTAAAAACAAATATGTTTTCGTCCCTAAGCCCAGAGGTACCGCTGTGCAGAGTTCAGGAAGCCTGACTGGGGCTCCGAAGCATTTACATTTGAAAGACAAACTTTATTTTCATAAAAACAAGTGGGAAATCGGGATCTGGAGGGCCCTGGGGAATCTAGGCTTTGCAGCAAGGCCACTTGGGCTGCTCTGGAAAGAAGCCACCGATTGCCTGGGGCATTTGCAGGAAATGACATTTGTAGGTCAGGACAGCGTATTAGCGTCATAGCTGGATTTAACCCAGTGAATGGCAAATGCATGTGTGTGGATGGAGAGAGAGACAGAGCAACAGAGACAGAAAGAGACCGAGAGACAGAGATGGAGATTGTAGAAGATAGAGAATTTGGTCTGTTTTATTCACTCTCGTACCGCCAGTATTCATCAGTTCATTCACCAACTGCCCAATTCCTTTTATGAGCCAGATACCGTATCAGGGAACAAAACAGATTAAGATTCCTGCCATCCTGGAGCTGAATTCTGGCACGGGGAGGGTGTGGGGTGGAGAGCAACAGAAGGCAGTGGAGAAGTACATTGTAGTACAGGTACAGTACAGTGCAGGTAACACGTGCTATGGAATAAGGCAACGTACAGCAGAGCAAGGGATGTGGGAAAGGTGCGATTCAAACCTCACTTTTCAACGCGATGGCCAGGCCGGGCTTCCTTGAAATGATGACATGTGAGCAAAGGACTGAAGTGAGGGCAGGTTAACACCCGGAAGAGTGCTTGGCACAGAAGAGGCGCTGGGAAACGCATGTTAAATGAACAGACAAGCGAGCTCTGTCCATGCTCCAGGACACGTGTTCCGCAGGTGAGCTCGGAATGCGCTGCGGGAATCCGCCGCCCCTCCGCGAGCTCTCCGTACTTGAATCTCTCTCCACAGCGAATGTCTCCGGCGTTCAGGACTTTTCCACATCTCAGCTCCTCGTAGTAAGCCAATAATTTCATCAGATGTTCAGCAGAGGTTTAGTGATGCGTTTTAAAGCCGGAGGAAAAACTGGCCTTATTGAATTTACTGAAACACGCACACATACACGATTATCATCTCCAACTGGGACTTTCTCAAGGTGCATAAAAGCAAATCCTGCAAAATACGCGTCTGTGTGCACTAAACTGAACAGCACATAGGTGAGTGGGGGCCTGCAGGGAGGGGTGCGGGGGTCGGCAGAGGTGGGTTAGAAAAGGCAAGCTTCCCTAGCTTCACCATTTTGCCTGGGGCCAGCCCTGTGGGAGAGTTTCAATAATGAACATTCTCCGTGGCTCTAAAATTATTTAATTTCACGGTGATTTTACAACTCCTGCTTGTAGACTAAATCATTTGTCCGAGGTGCTCCGGAGTGAAAACACGAAAGCCGGTAAAAAGTTGTGCACCGCCAGACGCCTAAGCTCTTGAGTCAGATCCAAATGGACTGAGTACAGAGAGCTCGGAGTTGATTAAATAATTCATTCACTTAGTTGCAAAATATATTTGCGCACTGGGGGCTGGCGGCCTTCAAGAGGGCCCCCAAAGGGCCTCACTTCCTGGTGCTCACGCTCTAGTGTAATTCCCTCCTGTAATCGGTCAGGCAGACTTAGGTAACCAACAGGACGTTGTCGAAATGACAGGCTGTGACTTAGGAGGCTAGGACGTAGAACACGGGACAGCTTTCACTTTGCTCTCTTAGGGCTCTTGCTGGGGGGGAAGCCAGCCCTCATGTCCCGAGCAGCTCCCTGGAGAGGCCCAAGTGGTGGACTGAGGCCTCCTGCCAGCACCCTGAACCCGCTGGGCAGCCACTTGCGTGAGCCACTCGGAGGTGACCCTTCCAGCCCCACTCAAGCCTTCAGATGACTGCAACCCGGGCTGACATCTTGACTGCGTCCTTTCGGGAAGACTCAAATCCAGAACCATCCAAGTAAGCTGCTCCCAAACTCCTTATTCACAGAAACTTTGAGGTCATAAACGTTTCGCGTCCAGCTGTCCTGACAGCACTCCTGACACCACATGTGTTGGGGGGGGTTTCCACGTCCACAATCGATTCTCTGGTCACCAGCTGGGTCTTCAGTTCGATTCCATCCAATCTGACACTAAGTATCCAGAGTTGGTACGGACCCCACAGGTGAAGTCTCAGTCCCACAAGACTGTCCTCTATTTCAGATGTCACCCGCAAGTCCAGGCCTCCCATACTTCTGACCTCCCAGCTAGAAGATCGCTACCTCCTCGGGTTTGGTAATTTGCTAGGACAGCTCGGAGAGCTCAGGAGCTCACTTTGCTACACCTGCTGGTTTATTTTACCAGCTGGGGGTGGGGGGGAAGGGAGGCAGAGGACAGGACGTGGAGGGGGGGTGCACAGAGCTTCCACGGCCTCATCGGCTGGGCCACCTTCCCAGCACGTCCACACGTTCGCCAGCCTGAAATCTCTCCAAATCCTGCTCTTGAGGAGTGTTTCCGAAGGTCTCATTACACAGGCATGATTAATTAAATCATTGTCCATGGGCCCTGGAGGCTGGGGAGTCTGCTGACAGTTCCAACCCTTTAATTATGCCTCGGTCTTTTGGTCTTTCCGGTGACCAGGGGCCCCCGGCCACCAGTCATCTCATTAATACTTTTGTCACTCTGGAGAGTCTACAAGTTTAAGAGCTGTGTGTCAGAAATAAGGTACGGCAGGCGTTGGGGGGCAAAGACCAAATATGTATTTCCAGTTATGCCACAATTGTTTTCAGGCGCTAAACTCTGAGAAAATGCTTTACTCAGTGATTGATAATTAATCCAGATGTAGGTACTTGCAAGAGGTAACAAAAACCCAAACATGTGGGCCTGGTTTGGGAATGGGATGGTAGGCAGCAGGACTTAGGGAAGAGTGTTAGTGAGAACCTAAAGAATACTGGAGACACCGGAAGTCAAGCTCCGCTGACATTAGGCTGTGACTTTACATTTTAAGAGAAAATTTTCCACTCAACCCTCCTTTCTCAATTACTCCTATAGGGCAGTTCTGCAGGTGGCCTTGGACTCACCCAGTTCTTTTTTTATTTTTATTTTTTTTGAGACAGAGTCTCGTTCTGTTGCCCGGGCTAGAGTGCCATGGTGTCAGCTTAGCTCACAGCAACCTCAAACTCCTGAGCTCAAGCAATCCTCCTGCCTCAGCCTCCCTCGTAGCTGGGACTACAGGCATGCACCACCATGCCCGGCTAATTTTTCTATATATATTTTTACCTGTCCAGATAATTTCTATTTTTAGTAGAGATGGGGTCTCGCTTTTACTCAGGCTGCTCTCGAACTCCTGAGCTCAATCCATCCGCCTCGGCCTCCCAAAGTGCTAGGATTACAGGCATGAGCCACCACTGACCGAGTTTCTCCCCACTTTCTTGCTTGTAGTTCTCAAAAATAACCATAGAATGTGCTGGGGAGGTAACATCCTGAGACAGCAGGGAAATGGCCAGAACAGCCTGGGCTCTGTTCTAGTCTCCTCAAGAAACAGGACGTCCTTCAGTGCTTTGGCCCAGTGAGTCACACTACTCCTGGGTAGAAGGCCCAGAGTGGGCTTTCCAGGGTCCCTCAGCTGACACGCGATTAGGGCGGGGGCTGTGATTTGCTGTCAGGCCTGGCCGTGCTGCCAGTCTGAGTCCCCATGTACAGAACACCCCCATCCCCTCCCTCCGTGTCCAGACCACCTGCTGGGCCTCCACGTATCTCTGGGGCAGGCTGAGGCCATAACCAGGTTGGGTCATTAGCAGGTCACATGGGTGAGTCTGCCAAAGTTGCTAAAACACATAAATATTTCTGCTGCCGGCCACTACCCGGGGACCCTCAAGTGTCCTTCCTCTGCCGCAGCTGCCTGACCCCTCCCTCAGTATTCTGCGCTGGGTCATACACAGGAAGTGGTGGTGAAGGTGGGACACGAAGCCAAACTGACAACCCCCAACTCCAATCACTGTTGTTAGAATACTGCTGGACCTGAACGGGTGGTCTCAAGTCAATCATCATGGTATTACAGAGGCGGGATGTTGGTCAGAGGACGTCCTGGTGACCAGCACGCCAGAGACCAGACCCATCAGTTATGAGACAGACGCAGAATCCGGAACGAATCTCCAAGGATCTACACCCTTCCTACCCAGAGTGTGGTCCAGGGAACAGCAGCGCCCGAGAGCTCGCCAGAGCTGCAGAAGGTCGGCACCCACCCTAGACCCTCTGAATAGGAATCTGCAGTTTAACACGATCCCCAGGTGAGACTTGTGCACTTATAAATACCCAGTATCATAGGGCCACGGTATGATCATTTAAGTTTCTGTTCTAAGGGACTCTTTTTGTTTGTTTGTTTGTTTGTTTTTAGCTGCTGTTGAAATGAACAGTGAACCCTCAGCTGTTTTTCAGGCCAGGGAGGCTCTACATGATTCTCCCCAGAAGTCCTGGCGAGGCTGCTGAGCCTGAGCTCGGCTCCCCACGAAGCTGGTACATTCGCATGTTCCAGGGCTCGAGGGAGGGAGCTGGGTGGTGATTAATGCCTTTACTCCTCTCTGTCTCTGTGAACACACAACGGTTATTCTTTCAGTGCTGTTCTATGTGGAGTTCCTGAGACAGTGCAGGAAAAGGAAATAGAACGGGGGTGGCTGGAATGCTGAGTTGAGGCCGATGATAATGGAGGAACTGGCATTTGGAAGAGCCCTAGACAGAGAGGCAAGTGCCCAAACGAGAGCAGCTGGGAGGAGAGGCTCAGGTGAGTCAAATGTCGTTACTGGGAGCTCAGCCCTGGGAGCCGCAGCTTTTCTTTGTAAAGCATATTTGATAAAACTCTTTTTAAAACTTTATCACACGTGTTTCAAACTCTTTAAATAGAGAATATGGGACACCACTTAATGCTAGAGCAGGGAGGGCTGATGCAAATCATCTGACTCCATCCCTCCATTTTGCAAATGAGGAACCTTTGGCCCAGAAAAGCTGGGGGGGATCCCTCTAGGCCACATAACCATTCGCAGGAGAACCAGGCCTTCAAAAAAATATTTGGATAGTTCTTTTTTCTATTCCATTGTGCCATTTTTTTTCTCTTTAAAGTCTAATTATTTTACAATCTAACACTATTTTTTAAAAAAGTAAATTATGGGTAAGGAAATGCAGGCAGGCTTTTCCCCTTGGGTGCAAAGCTAATTTTGCAGGAGGTCAGCAGGAGGGCAGAAGGGATGAAGGCAAGCTGTCATTCCGGTCCCAGTGCTTCCCTCCACTCAAGCACTTCCTGCTTCTCTGCAAGTGGCTTCCAGACCAAACTTGCAGCTTCCTTGACTTTATCTCAATATATACAACACCCTCCTGCCCTCTAGTCCTGAACTGCAGCCTCCCGTTGCCTCTTGCCTGGAGCGGAGTTCTGCTCTTGGTTTGTCTTCCCAAGGTCAACATCTTGCTTCTTGTTTTCCTAACAAACAGGAGGCCAAGGGTGCTAAGAATTTTATTACGATGCATCTGCATCGCCCACCAGAGAAGAAACACGGCTAAACAGCATTAACAATTCCGTGCTAGATTTTCTTTACAGAAATCCATTCAGTCTTTCTCTTCCAGATCTGAGAAGATAAAAACAGTTTCCCTGCTTCACTTTTCTTAGCCTAGCAGAGATTTCAAGCATGGCTTAAGAGCAGAGATTGCGCTCTGTGTTTCATTGTTGAAGCGAAACTGCAGATTGTGAGAAAAATCAAGACACCCCCCCCCCCACCCCGCCAGATCATTTAATGTGGAATGGTGTTTTCTCATTTCCAAATGGATTTCTTGAAAAATGATTTTTAAAAACCCAAATAGTGTGATGCCATGGCTGTTTCAAAGACTATTTATGGCTGTGTCAATGCTGTTGTTTTCTACTCCTTTATTTCCTTCTGGCTTCAAATATAGTCTACGTGAGACAAAAAATGAGCAGGATCATTGCCTCCCTCCATTGATCTCTTACTTAGAATTTATTTGTTAATATATTTATTTATTTTTAAATTTACTTACTTTTCTATTGAGGTACAAAATTGAAGTGCACATTGAAGTATGTGCAACGTACTATCATAAATGTAATACCCGACACATTTTTACATACGCATACACTCCGCCCAGATCGAGATGTAAACATCCACAGCACCTGAGAAGGTTCCCATGGCCCTTCCCTGTCCACACCTGGCCCTGCCAGAGTCAACCACGCTTCTGATGTCTATTATCATCTCTTAGTTTTGCCTCCCATGGACTTCCTAGCAATGGGATGCCACAGTGTTTCACTTTTGTGTCTAGCTTCTTTTGCTGCACATGTCTGGGAGTCATTCATGTTGCTTGTATCAGTAGACTTTTCTTTATAAATTTGCATGTAGCATGATAAGAAAATGTCAGAATTTATCCACTCTCCAGTTTTTGGGCATCTGGATTGTTTTGAGCATTGACTTGTTATAAATAAATCTGCTAAGAATACACTGGCATCTGTCTTTTAGTTGGCACAAGCACTCATCTCTCTTTGGTGTATGCCCAGGAGTGCAATTGCTGGTCATAGTGTAGGTGTATATTTAACGTTGGTGGTTATTGTCAGTTTTCTAGAATGGCTGAACTCCCATGAACAATGTACATATAAGAGTTCCAGTTGCTCCGTAGCCTTACCAACGCTTCCTATCTCAGCCTTTTTAATTTTAGCTGTCCTGGTGGATGTGTGGGGGTGTCTTTTTGTGGTTTTAATTTGCATTTCCCTGGTGAGTAATGAAATTGGCCAACTTTTCACATACTTACAGGCCAGTTGGATACTTTGTAATGTGAAGTGCCTTGCTGTTGCCCATTTTTATTTTGGGTGGATTGTCTTTTTCTTATTGATTTGTAGGAGTCCTTTATATATTCTTTTCTTTTCCCCTTTTTATTAATCATTTATTATTTATTTCTGATACATAATAGATGTACGTATTTTTAGGGTACATGTGATAATATGTGATTTATAAAAACCAAAATCAGTGTAATTGGGGTATCCATCACCTTAAATATTTGTCTCTTCTTTAGAAACATTGAATTAGTCTCTTCTAGCTATTTCAAAATATACAATGGATTATTGTAAATATGGTCACTCTACTGGTTTATCAAACACTAGATCTTAAATATATTCTTGATATGAGTCCTTTGTTGCACTGTATGGCAAATATTTTCTCTCGTTCTGTGGTTTGTCTATTTACTATCTTGATAGTGAAGAACAAAAGTTCTTAATTTTATTGAGACACAATTTATAAAAAATTTTTTTTGGCTTTGCACAGTGGCTCACATCTGTAATCCCAGCAAAAGTTTTGGGAGGCTGAGGCAGGAGGATTGCTTAAGGCCAGGAGTTTGAGACCAGCCTGGGCAACATAGAGAGACCCCATCTCTGCAAAAAATAAAAAAAATTAGCTGGGCTTGGTGGCACACACCTGTAGTCCTAGCTACTCAGGAGGCTGAGGTGGGAGGATTGCTTGAGCCCAGGAGTTCAAGGCTGCAGTGAGCTGTGTTCATGCACTGCATTCTAGCCTGTGTGAGAGCAAGATCCTGTCTCTAAAAAGAAAAAAAATTGCTATTCTAGTTGGTGTTTTTTTTTGTGTGTGTGTATTTTTTAACTCAACATTAACTCGGCCGGGCGCGGTGGCTCACGCCTGTAATCCTAGCACTCTGGGAGGCTGAGGTGGGCGGATCGTTTGAGCTCAGGAGTTCGAGACCAGCCTGAGCAAGAGCGAGACCTCATCTCTACTAAAAATAGAAAGAAATTATACGGACAGCTAAAAATATATATAGAAAAAATTAGCTGGGCATGGTGGTGCATGCCTGTAGTCCCAGCTACTCGGGAGGCTGAGACAGAAGGATCGCTTGAGCTCAGGAGTTTGAGGTTGTTGTGAGCTAGGCTGATGCCACGGCACTCACTCTAGCTGGGCAACAGAGTGAGACTCTGTCTCAAAAAAAAAAAAAACAAAAAAACATTAACTCAAAATTAACTTTTGAATGCGATATGAGGTAGGGGTCAAGGTTTATTTTTCCTCCCATAATGATATCCAATTGTTCCAACACTATTTATTGAAAAGGCTATCCTTTCTCACTACAGTGGTCTATTTCTGGATGGAGAAACTCTATTTTTAGCATATTCGTTGCAAATATTCTAGTGCATGTGGTATTGAGTGTCAGAAGCCCTGGCTTCCAGGGCTGGCTTTGCCAGGGAGATTGGGAGCAGGGGACCACTGAGCAGTTTGCTGCCAGGTCCAGCACTCCCTCCGAGCACTGTGTGCCCCAAGCCATGAGCTGGCACGCGGCTGCCTTCCTCTGTCGTCACTCTGATTAGACCATGGTGCACACCCGGCCCATACCGATTAAGCCACGCGCCAGTGACCAACCCAGTTTCCCCCCTTGGGAACTGGACCCGGCAGTTACAGAGACTGAGGGTTTGCATTGAAAGATCACATAGAAGAAACATCGTGGCTAAATAAAGGGATGGGAAAGCCACGGGCCAAGGTAAACTTAAGGCAGAAGGTGCAGAAGTGTAGGCTGAGAAAGCCAGCTGGCCAGCAAGTGAGGGACAAGAGTGGAAGAGCGGCACAAAGGGCAGAGGAGATGAAAAACGAGGTGAGAAAGTGACACAGATAGAAAGACTGCCTGGAAGAGCCCTGCGGGAGACTCTTACTAACCAACCTTGCAACAGTTGCTGGACAAAGAGCAGAAAAAATGAACAGCAAGGGTCTGAGTAATTAAAACTCTCTCTCACCCAGAGGCAAGGCAGAGTGATTTTTACAATTAAAAAAAGGCACATAAAGATACATTTCAACAGTTTTCTTTCCTCCTTAGGCCTCCGAGTCACTGTCAAGCTTGTTTTACACACGACCTCGTCAATTGCATTTCCGGGTGAGCCCCAAGCCTTCTTATAGTCTCCCCCTCCTCCCGCCCGGCACACTAGAGCCACACTTGAGGGAAGCTTTTTAGCCTGGGTGAGGTTCAGATCTGATACCTTCACTTTCCCGTAAGTTGTACATCCTTATGAGAAGTCCTATTTTTATTCAAGCTAGTTTGGGTGTTTTTTTTGCAACCAAACAAACTTTGGCCAGAACACTTGGATTTTCTGTTCCTTCTGTCGTGAGACAGTGGTCATGATCCTTGCCCTAGGTCCTCACGAGGGATGTGTGGGTGCAATGAGTGGAGCCTGCCCCGGAAGCTGGGCGCACACACGTGGACACCACACAGCCAGGGAGCGGTAAGGAGCAGACGCGGGAATCGCTGGAGAGGGATAGGTCAAGAACAGTAGTGCCTGGAATGTATTTTTTCTCTTGTTAGAAACCAGGTCCACCAGGTATAATCGTCCATTCATAAGATCACAGTAATGTGCTTTCGAAAACCTGGAGAAAAGGCTGCCCTGGGTGCTTGGTAAAATCCACGTGCAGTGGGTGTGGTTCACGGCTCTGACAGTAAAGCCAGAAACTGTCTGTAAATGAGGGCTGGAAGAATTTGGGAACAGCTAAAATGCCAACCTGAATGTATCATAATCGGTCATCAGAAAAAGGAAGTCTAATCAACTGAATTGTATTCTTTTGATATGATATGAGCAGGTAAACAGAAAAAGCAGAGGGAGCTTGGAGGATGCACAGTTGGCAGTGTGTCCCTGGCACTGCCCAGGTGACAGAGAGTGGCACTCTGCTGGGACAGGAGCCATGACCTGGATGAACACCTCTGCACCTACCCACCACCCTCCTTTGCCCTAAGGCCACACTCCCAAGTCACTTCTAATGCCACTTCCCGAGTCATTCCAGTTGCCACTGTGTCTTCTTCAGTATTTTGCTAGTGGGAAGATAATGCCTCAGAAACGAATAGAAGTATTTTAGCCCCTAGGAATAAATATCCCTTACTGTAAAGTGACACATTTGCCATCTGGTTTATATATTTCAACGAACCTGAATGGCAGAAGTCAGCGCTTTTGTTTGCAACCAACTCCGGTACACTAATAAAGTGAAGCGTAAGCTCTTGGTTGGCGCTCTGCAAATCAACTTCGTGATTGCCCCGAAGTCATCTGTATGCCCAGATAAATTCATTTTATGTACCATCTCACTGTTGCCATAGGAATCGTCTTATGGGCCACAGTTTATAGAGGCATTTGCATGAACTTTGCAGCAGGTACTTAGGAAATGCATTTGCATTGGAAGACACTCATATATTCAGAATTTTCAACGTTTCATGATTTGCAACAGAGCACACAGGAACAGAGATAGAGCATAAAAAATAAGGTTGTGCACTAGTTTGCTGGGGCTGCCGTAACGAAATACCGCAGACTGGGTGGCGTAAACAACAGAAGTTCATTTTCTCGCAGTTTGGGATGCTGGAAGTTCTAGATCAAGGTGCCAGCAGGGTTGGTTCCTCTGAGGCTTCCCTCTGTGATTTGCGGGGGTTTATCCTCTTGCCGCCTCTTCACGCGCTCGTCCCTCTGTGCGTGCTGGTCCCTTCCTCTTCTTATAAGGACACCAGTCATATTGGATTAGATGCCCCTTGCCCCGTGATCTTCATTTGAACTTAATCTCCTCTTTAAAGGTCCTATTTCCAAATAAGGTCACGTTCTGTCATACTGGGGGTTAGGAATTCAATATGTGAGTTTGGGGCAGACACAATTCAGCCCACAATAGGTGATGGACTCTGTCTTGTCAAGGCAGCAAGACTTCTAATCTCTCTGTTGTCCTGGTGAGTTTGAAGCAAGAAGAGCCCCTGGGCCTTGCTACGCTCTGCCTGCATCAGCACCCAGACTGGGCAGGCACGGTCACCTTCCTCACTGCAGAATGTCCCCCAGCAGAGACCAGGCTCACAGAAAGCGTTATGAGAATGTAATTTAATTATTGTGCTGTATGAGCTGCACGCCGTGGTGCGCACCTGTCATCCCAGCTACTCGGGTGGCTGAGGTGGGAGGATCACCTGAGCCCAGGAGTCTGAATCCAGCCCGGGAACCATAGCAAGACCCCATCTTAAACAACAGCAACAACAACAAAATTATTGTGTTGTACACACAGAGGCACAGCACAATCCAGGATACCATTGTTTTAATCTCAGAACCAACAGATAGGTGATGAACGTAGATATTTCAAGCAACACAAGGGTATTGATCTGGTGTTGGCGTAATGGTGGTGGTGGTTGTTTATGACGAAGGGCCCCAAAGAGGAGAATTAGAGCTTCCTGAGGGAGAGCATCCCAGAATTCTGAGGATTTTTCCGGAGTCCAGCTGGTTCTCAGACAGGGTCACTGGACTTGGTCGGGCAACCCATCAAAGGCCCCCTGTGACTCTGACCGCTGTGCGCCTGAGCCGCTTGTTCTCTGCCAATCCCTGCTCCAAATTTATGAATGATGAGAGGAAACAGCTGAGCACAAACCAGCTGGAACATGATCTCTGTTGCCCTAGCAATGCCTCTGGGGCTTCTGACAATGCACTGTGCTTTCCCAGCACACGCCACTGTCAGCTGCCAGAAGAGGACGGGGGTTAAGAGGCTTGTGCCAAACGTCATAGCAATAAATGGAGATTTACAAGGAGTGACGGCCTCAAGTCTGAGTTAGAGTGACCGATGTAGTTATTCATTTATTTATTGAGCACCTACTGTAGACACTATTAATGAAACTAGGGATACACTTCTGATAAAATAGACAAAAAGCTCTGTCCTCACGGAGCTTACACTCTACTGGGCAGAGACCAACAATAAATAAAGCCATTAAGTGGAATATATCTTACGTCGGATGGTGATATATATTATGGAGAAAACTAAAGCAGCAAAGGGGAATGGGAAGAGCCCCGGGCGGTGGGAAGCTTTGCAGCTGGAAAGGATGGTCAGGAGAAACTTGACTGAGAAAGTGACATTTGGGCAGAGTTTTGAAGACCCCCGAGGAAGCGAGCCATGGAGCTATTTGGGGCAAGAATGTTCCAGGTGGAGGGTTACCTAGTGCAAATGCCCTGCGGCACTTGCAGGAAGGCAAGGAGCCAGTGTGGCTGAGGCCGGAGTGATGGGGAGAGGGCGGGCCAGGGTGGGCTTTGCAGGTCATCGGACGGCCTGTGACCTGGGCTCTAAGTGGGAAGCTGTCGAGGGCTTAGGGGAGAGCAGCGTGACCTAGTAACTTTTAAAAGGGTTGAGAGCAATTCAGAGCAAGGCAGGAGTGGAAGCAGGGGGCCCAGTGAAGAGGCCACTGCAGTAACCCAGGTAAGAGGTGATGGTGGCTTGGAGGAGACGTGTGAGAAGGGGTTGGATTGCAGAGAGGTTTTAAAGTAGAGTCGTTAGCATCTGCTGACACTTTGGAAGTGGCGTGTGAGAGGGAACGAGAAGGCAGGGTTGACCTCAAGGTTTTAGGCCCATAATAACTAGAAATCTAGCACTAACATGACTAGAACTAGTATCAGAAAGTATTTTTAGTCAAATGAATGAACTTCAGAGTATCTGACACTCAAACATCCCTCCCCTGTATTACTCTGTACGTACTGAAGTATACACACTGCTAAAATCCTCCAGCTCTTTCTTTCCTCTTTTTTTTTTTCTT
Organism: Eulemur rufifrons; assembly: GCF_041146395.1. Lineage (NCBI taxonomy): Eukaryota > Metazoa > Chordata > Mammalia > Primates > Lemuridae > Eulemur > Eulemur rufifrons. Next base: position 33,036,148 of record NC_091006.1, read on the forward strand.
TCTTTACTGCTTATTGTAGTAGTAGCTGTTTGTTTAGTGACTTTTCTGAACTGATTTTGTAAAGTCTGTATTCTGTGTCACGTGTGGCCACTGACGTCTCTGTTCTGTAAATGCAGGGGTCAGGTAATGACTTGGCAGAAATTTCCTTGGATGCTTTAAATAACAACAGAAAAGCTTCCCAGTATTTGCAGATGGGCTGTGTGTGTGTGTTTGGGGGCATCTTCCTCAGCCAGGCCGTGTACAACTCCGCCTCAGCCTCCACTTCCTGCTTGCAGAGTCTGAAAGTCGGTCAGAGATGAGAGCTAGGGACCTCTGCAGGTATTTCCTGATAATGGGCCACTCCTGGGCATGGGTGTTGCCTTCTAGATTCCCACAAACATGTGGGAGCTTTTCAAAGCCCTTATTTGCCAAAGCATCTTTTTCCCCAGTTTTTCTTCCCAAACTCTTCAGGCAGTCAACTGTTTGCTCCAACTCTTATCCCTTGCCTAGTTGGCAGCGGTTCATATATTTGCCTTGAAATGTTTTCTACTAATCCCTCTGAGTAGCTGCCTCAGCCCTGGGAGAATTTCAAGTTAAGTGAAATAAAGGTAAGCTCCTTGAGCTTCAGGTGAAAACAAGCAATAACAATTCTTTAAGAATGGGGCTTGTTCTGCTCCCTGCCATACTAAGAACCTATCTTGGTAATATGGGCTGTTGTTTTCAATGCTGCTGAAGGGCTGGAGAGTCGGAGACGGGGCCAGGTAAATTAAAACACCCCAACCTCTCTTTCTCAGGGGTGGATTTTTTATTAACGATTTGTCTGTTTGCTGCAAATTTTTTTCTTAGTTTTCAGAGCTTTGATAAAGTGGATTTTGACAGTTTTGCCTATCTATTTGCTGCTTTTGCGAAGGAACACATTTTTGGACTTTCCTTCTCCACCTTTTTCAACTGACACCATTTTCCAGTTTATTAATTTTTGTTCTGATCTTTATGATAGATGTTTATTGACTTATGATGATGGAGTTAAATTCCAAGAAACCCATCCTAAGTTGAAAATGAGTTTAATACACCTAACATACTGAACATCATTGCTTAGCTTTGCCTATCTTGAATGTGTGCAGAACACTTATGTTAGCCTGTGGTTGGACAAAATCATCTATCACAAGCTTGTTTTATAATAAAGTGTTGAATAGTCTATGTAATTTATCAAATACTGTACTGATAGTGAAAAACAGCATAGCTGTATGGGTACTCAAAGTACAGTTTCTACTGAACGTTTATCAAAACAGAGATATATTTTTGCTCCTCTCATTAGAAGTACTGTCTCCAGCCAACTGACTAGGGCCTTCTTGCTGTGACCTCACATGGCGGAAGGCAGAAAGGCAGAGGGGCAAAAGGAAACCAAACTTGGCCTTTTAAATGGCATTAATTCCATCCATGAGGGCAGGGCCCAGTTACCTCACAAAGGTCCCACCTCCCAACGCCACCACTGTGGCCTTCAAATGTCAGCATAAGTCATGGAAGGGACAAACATTGAAACCATAGCAGACGTTTGCAAGCAACTGTGTAAAATTCAAAAGGAGAAGGCCTTTGTTTGTGTGAGCTGATCCTTTTTAGAGAAAGAGGTCAACGTTTCATGGCACTTGGCTTATGGTTGGGAGTAGAGGGGTGGCAGAAAGGTGGGAGGAAGCAAAAGAGCTGAGATCAATGACATTATTAACAGAGCCACTTGTGGCAAGAAAATTTAAGTGATTGAATCACTGACTCACAAAAATAACTAAATGTCATGTGTATTTGTCTTTTAAACACACTTGGAATCTCTACCCTGATGGAGAATATGAGGGTACGTAGTATTAATGTCTCAAAAAGAGGCAACGTATTTCTGGAGTTATACTCACTTTGGCATTGTACCAATGTTAGCAGTCAACTGCAGAGATGCAAACTAGAATGGCAAGCCCTTTTGCTTCTTAGCTCTGTAATTAAACATCAGGCCCTTGGTTTGGCTGGGGTATGTGACCTTTCCGAATGAAGTAGAGCTCCGTCTTAATTATAAACCTAATTTGTCTTTCTTATCAGTGAGGAAACAGGCAGAAACAAAAAGGCCAAAACAAGACACTGCATGCACTGGGATTGTTAAAAGCTGTTGTTCTGTAATTACTGTGACTAAGACAGCAAACAAACTCTATTGAAGTTGACAGCCACATTGGATCCCTGTGGCTGGATTTCAGGAGGTCTTTTCTGCATGTCCCCAACAAAAGTATAGCATGTTTTCACAGAACAAGCAAAAGAGGATAATAGACTATTATAACTCCAGGACAGTTGTTATAATATACTCTGCCAATGTGAAAATAGATGAATTTCATTTAGGCTTGTTTTGAAATGTAGCAAAACATCACCAAATTGGGGAAAGAGTCTATTTCCTATCCAAAATAATGAGAAATGCAGTAGAGTTGAAAAGAAATGCATTTTTCACTTAAACTAGGCTATACTACTAGACTAGACTGGACTAGACTAGACTGGACTAGACTGGACTAGACTACTGCAACTGTAACCCAGCTGGGGACCATAATATAGATATTCATTTCTGTCCCCTTTTCTTCCATGGCACATGCTACACAGGCATTGTTCTAGATCATACAGTGATATTAATAAATAAGATAAGATAAAGCCTTTTTTCTTATGGAGCTTGCATCCTAATTAAGCCAATGGGAAACAAATATATAATATAATGTTACATGGGAAAAGAGCTTGTGAAAAAATATGAAGAGTGGGGTTAAAGAGTGACAGGGCTTCCAGAGAAGGCTACCTTGAGGAGATGACGTTTGATCAGAGATCAGCATGAACTGGGAGAGTGAGCCATACAAATATTTTGGGGAATGAACATTTCAGAAAAACTGAACAGCACTGTAAAGCCTATGAAAGAGCTTGGCTTATTTGATGACCAGTCATGAGGTCAGTGTGTCAAGTATAATAGCAAAAGAGTGACCCAAATTTGGTGAAAAGCATCAAAAAAAAGAAATCTTAAAAACAGAAGGAGGAAAAAGTCATAATACATACAGGTGACCAGTGATAATAATGACAGCTAACTTCTCACCAGAAACTATGGAGACAGAAGACAATGGAAGAACATCTTTAAAGTCTTAAAAGGAAAAAAGCCTGTCATTTGCAAATATTCTATCTACTAAATATTCTTCAATAAGGAAGGTGAAATAAATATGTTTTCAGAAAAATGAAAGTTAAGAGAATTCTTTTCCAGAAGAATGTACTATAATAAATGCTAAAGGAAGTTCTCAAGGCAGAAGGAAAATGATACCAGCTGGATATTCAGAAGCAATAAAGAGCACTGTAAGTGGTTAACATGTGGATGAATATAAAAAATACTTTTTTCTTGATTACTTTATTTAATTACTTTTAATGAGAATTGACTGTTTAAAGCAAAAATAATAATATTGTAGTTTGAGGTTAGTAACAAATATAGAAGTGAAATACAAGACTATAATGCCATACAATGCAAGAGGGAATTGGAATTTTATTCATGAGATCCTTATATCACACATTAAATGGTATAATATTAATGCAAGGTATACTGTGCCTCTTTCTCACCCTCTTATTTTCTGCCATGGGATGATGCAAACATACCAAGAAGGCCCCGGCTAGATGCCCATGCTTTGATCTTGGACTTTTCAGCCTCCATAACTATGAGAAATAACTTTCTGTTCTTTACAAACTACCCGGTCTGTGGTATTTTGTTATAGCAGCACAAAATGAACTAAGACAGTTGATGTCAACACAACCAAATAAATAATTACATTAAACATAAATTGTTTAAATGCTCTGATTTAAGGCAGAGATTGTCAGTCTCTTTTTTTTTAAAGAGAAAGAACTAACTATATGTTGTTTAAAAGAAATTTACCTTGAATGTAAAGACTAAGATAGTTTGCAAGTAAAAACATGGGAAACCACCATATAAGCACTAATAATAAGAAGACAATCTGCCTATATAATATTGTGCAAAGTAGATTTCAAGACAAGGAGTATTGCCGGGGATAAAGAAGGACTTTTATGATGACAATAGGGCTAATTCATCAAGAAGGAATACTAAACATAGATGTGGTTTGTAACAGAATTTCAAAAGTGACCCCTTTTCATAATGATATTTTTAAAATATTTATTTAAATTTATTTGGATAAAAAACTGGACACAGAGTCAGGTACAGCTTTTGTCCCTTACCTTGCTCAGTTATCCCATGCAAGCCTCTCCAGGAAGGCCATGACAATGGAAAAGGCAACAAGCATTCTGCAGCAGAGGAGGCCCTACCAGCCCTAGCAAACTCGGTATCTGAATTCTAACCTCTGTCTCTCACCTCACCAAGATAGTCAGTCACCATTAGGGTTCTCCCTGTCTGTGCCACAGTCCAGAAAGTTCCGTACTGGCCATGGGCTCACCTTTTCTACTTCATTTCACTTATAGTTCTGTGCTTCCTACACTCGAGAAAATATTTGTTTCATGCATCTTTTTCAGTTTTATACTTGTTTTCAATAGAAGGGCTGATCCAGAACCAATGACACCATCTTCCAGTTCAGCTTTTGTCAGCCAGTTATGTAGACATTTATTTTCATTATTTTATTAGGAATTCATTTTTGACACAACATTATAATTTTAAGATATATTTTTCCTTAGATGACTAGGAGAGTTTTAAAATCTTGGCAGCACAAAAGGCAGCCATAAACCCAGCCCACAGCTTGGACCACTTTGCTAATGTAGCCCCCATCTGGGATGTCCACTCTTCCCCCCATCACCATGACCATACGCTTTTGTAAAGAATAAAATTAATCGCATAAACAATTTTTATGGCAGGTTTCCAGAGTCTCCAGCCAGCACAGAAGAGCCCCACTGTACCTGCCTTCACCATTCAGCTCTTCTCCTGGGCCTCTTCCGCAGGGGCCCTCGCGGAACCAGTGGCATCACCACATTCTCAATAGTGAGCGCCCTGTGCCCGCTCCCTCGGACTGGTCTCAGGCCGTTCAAGCTGCTGCCACAAAGACATCATGGACTGAGGAGCTTCCGCAGCAAACATTTACTTTTCACGGTTCTAGGGGCTGCAAGTCCTAGATCAAAGCGCTGGCAGACTGGGTATCTGGCGAGGGCTTGCCTCCTAGTTCACAGCTGGCTGCCTTCTTGCTGTGTCCTCGTGCAGCAGGAGGGGCTGTGGAGCTCTCCGGGGCCTGTTTTACAGGGGCACTAATCCCATCCCTGAGGGCTGCCCACCCATGACCTAATCACCTCCCAAAGGCTCCACCTCCTAATAGCATCACCTTCGGAGTTGGAATTCAACATATGGATTTTAGGGGGCACACAGACTGTTAGAATTCTTTATACTCACATATTCTGAAAGGCTGGCAGGTCAAGTCTGTGAAGCTTTTAAGGTTCATGTTTTTCAAGATAGAGTATTTGGGATAAAAAGTGGTTGCTTGGAATGAGGGGAGCAGGAATTGGTATAGAAAAGGAGGAAACTTTTGACATATTTCATTTTCATTCATTGCTAGGTATACAGTAGACTCTCAATAGACAGTTATTAGTCGATATGGAGTTTCATATTCAGTATAACTGACACTTTTCCTTTATTAACAGTCAGCTCATTCTCAGCTCCCCGTTTCCCTGTGGAAGAAATCAGCGCTTTATTTTGGCACTTTGGAAATAATGGCAGGCATTGTGAATGCAGGAGCAAGAGCAACAGAATGGAAAAGAATTATCACAAGTGAGCTTTCTGGTGTGGGTGTTGGAAACTAATGAAATGCTGTATTATTCTGTGTTCTGCTCTAGCGAACTTTCGATATTCTTCTTCTTTAGTTAAATTTGACTCTGTTACTTATTATCATTGCAGAAGCGTGAAGAATAAAAAGTTCAGAAGCCATTTGTGTTCAAATAGAGTGCAATTAAAAAGTCCCAGGCAAGCATTATAAGCTCATAAACAAGAGAGCTAGCAAGGAAAAAAAAATCAAGAAGAAAATGTTGAAGTGAGTTATAACCCAGTAGATATGAGAAAGGAAATATAAAACCAGAAAGAAAGAAAAAAATAGAACAGCATGTCCACTGATTAGCATATGGGAAAAGATAATCAGAGTCCCCAAAGGAGGCTGAATTATTAAAAATGCTACTTCATTTTCAACAAAGAAATTCCAGGCAGTGACAAGTTTTTGAATTTATAATGAGGACTGAGGAACAAAAGAGAATTGGTGTCAGGATACTTCAGGGAACAAAGAGATAAATGAGTCGAAGGTACAGTTAAAAAAAAGCTACTGGATTACAAATTTCCTACCGAAGTTAGAATATGTCACTGTACCCTCATATCCTCCTTGCTGGACTGTCAGATCCTAGGCAAAATGTTTCTCCAGAAGTTTCTGGGTTTTTTTTTTTTTCCAGTTGTTGGGGCACTGCTGTCCTCTGTAACCACCTCCTCAAAAAAAAAAAAAAAAATACCGTTAGTCCCCCTTTATCCTCAGGGAACACATTCCAAGACCCCCAGTGGATGCCTGTAACAGTTTTTCCTATACATATGTACCTGTGATCATGTTTAATTTATAAATTAGGCACAGCAACAGATTAACAATAATAACTAATAATAGAACAATTATAACAATGTGCTGTAATAAAAGTTATGTGCCTCTGGTCTCTCCCTCTCTGTCTCTCTCTCTCTCTGTCTCAGAACGTCTTATTTTATATATTTTCGGATTGCGGTTGACCACAGGTAACTGAAACCAAGGAAGGTGAAACCAAGGATAAGGGGAGACTCCCGTACAAGCAAATATATCCCCTGTGGACCTTCACTGTTGAGGTGCTTCTGATGGGCCTTATCTATAATTTGCAACGATCTTGATTGAGCTCTAATGACTACCATTATTACAGTACTGACACAAGGCTGCAAAACAAAACAGACTATCCTTTGACCAGAATTGGTCAAAGCAACATCACAAAACAAACCGCTCCTAATAATACAAAGGTACCATTTCTTGAGTAGCTGGTATAAACAGATCCTGCCCACTTCATGTCTGGTTTAATCCTTGGAACAACCTTACAAGGTCTATACAAAGATCTTTATTCTGCAGATGGGGGAACTACAGTTCAGAGTGGTTCCATAGCTCACTTAAGATCCCACAGCCGCTAAGTGGCAGAACCCGGCCTGCCCCAAGCTCTCCTGACCCCGAATCACATGCAGTTACCATGACACAATGTTGCTATACTTGGGTGTCCCTTTGTAGCTTTAAGTGCTTTCAAATAAGCAAGGACAACTGGCAAAATCTGAAGATGCTTTGGAAAAAGCTGCTAGGGTAAGGGACTTGGAAAACAAAGAGAGGAAGAATCTTAAATTAGGGGTTAGATTCTAAAGTTAGTGAATAAAATGAAAATAGACAAAATTAATTTTCAGCGGCAGCGGCAGACTAAGCACAGTTGACCCTGTCTCTTTGATTTCAACTACAAACTGGACAAAATACACAGAACTACTCTTCTAAGGCCAGGTACGGTGGCTCACGCCTGTAATCCTAGCACTCTGGGAGGCCGAGGCGGGTGGATAGCTCGAGGTCAGGAGTTCGAGACCAGCCTGAGCAAGAGCGAGACCCCGTCTCTACTAAAAATAGAAAGAAATTATCTGGCCAACTAAAATATATATATAGAAAAAATTAGCCGGGCATGGTGGTGCATGCTTGTAGTCCCAGCTACTCGGGAGGCTGAGGCAGGAGGATCGCTTGAGCCCAGGAGTTTGAGGTTGCTGTGAGCTAGACTGACGCCACGGCACTCACTCTAGCCTGGGCAACAGAGTGAGACTCTGTCTCAAAAAACAACAACAACAAAAAAAAAAAACTACTCTTCTAGTAAATACTAGTAGGCATATTGGAGAGGGAAATAAAATCTTGAAGAATGACTGATACAGGGGTACGTTTCCTTTGCTTTTTTTAATCTACCGTATCTTCTAGTTTATATTTGAGAGCAGCCTGGATGCAGTGGGTGCGGACAGAAAAAGCTCCAAGAAAAATTCTCACTTTTTGGCCGGAGGAAAGAAAGCAGGAAGTGGGTTCTTTGCAGGACAAAGTGTTCAGCAGAGTGTGTCCTCCCTTCATTCTTTCTCTTTGTATTCACTCAGTCCTGCTCTCAGGCAAGCTCCCATCACGAGCTGTACGTCTGCAGGAGCAGTGGAGACTGTGGTCTCTCTTGCTGTCTTGCCTTTAGGGAGACTCAATCCTTGAAACACTCACAGATTATTCTCTGTCCAAGTGCCCCTTCTGTGACAAGCATGGTGTGTACAGAAGAGGAGCTGAGTTCCTGGTGGGCCTCACAAGCATAAAGCTCACTTTGTGCTTTTAACTTCACCTGTTCTTTTCAGGTAAATCTTCCCCGGAAGGCACAAGGCAACATGGAAAGCAACAGAGATCTGCATGGCAGTGAATGTCCAAGTCAAAGAAACTGAACTTCAGGCAGAAGTACCTGTTAGAGCCAACTGAATGCTAAGCACACATGCGTGCCATTTTTATGCTTCTCACAGAAATTCTAAATCATTGATAAGAAATTACTGTAAAAGAAACAGTTGATTGAACTGCCTTCATGCTATAAAGATGGAACAAGTTTTATACAACAAATCTCTTTTCTTGTTACATTGTTTTTATTAAGTATTTATGTAATCAAAGATTGTACCTGCACAATGTATGAATGTTATTAGTGGTGACTTGCGGGCACTATACACCTCCCTTTCGTAGGATGCATGTGGCACGCCCAGAATGCACATGGGATGGTGTGTGTGCATGTGTGTTAGATTTGCTTCTATCTTCACATGAAGTAGTTTTCAGACTCCTCAGTACTATAAAGCTACTCACTTAATGAACGGTGCAGACATGGTGAGCTGGAGGGTATTGTTTTAGTTCACTAACTCTTCTTGGCTAAATTAACTGAATCAGATTTTTAAATAGGTATAATTTTCTTCCACCAGACAAAATTGTCAGGTCTGAATCTAATGGCTTTCAGTGAGCAAAAGAAGCTTCTAACAAATGGAGGAGAAAATGGCCTTTGCTATTTTAAAAATACAACAATTGTATCTTAATAAGTTTGAGCCAAAGAAAATGTATTCTTTCATTTTTTTGAATCTGTTTTTTTTTCCTTTAATCAAACTTTTAAATAGGCAGTTGAATTAGTTTAAGGCCATCTTAAGAAGAAAAGTTAATGAGTAATTATGCATTTAACAAAAGAGAAATTCATTTTGGGGGGGGCGTGGTATCTCTTTAGTTTTCCTGTATCTAACTAAGTTTTACTTTGAAAGTATGTGGGGAATTGAAAATGATTTCCCTTTTTATATGTCTCAGTTGAACTGAGATTTTTATGATTTTTAGGTTGAGAGAAGTGATAATAAGGCTAACGAAATAAAAATATATTAATATATGGTGGTTTGATTGTAAAATCTTCATCTGTCATCTCATGAATGTAGAATATTTAAATTTGAACAGAAGAAATTATAAACGATTATAAATCTTAATTTGTAGGTAAGCTTTAAAATATTAAATGATTTAAAGCAGGCCAGATATGGGAAAAGGAAATTAATGAAGAAACGTAGGGTGTCACTTTTCTGGACTTACATTATTGAAACTATTATCTTGGAAATCTATAAAGTTATCTAATACAAGACAACTGTGTATGGAATATGAACCCTCACAGCAGACAACCGTGCTATTATAAATCCGGGTCAGGGTTAGGGGCGAAACCCGAGAGAAGGGAATCCCGGGTGGGTAACTCATAGCCAAGCAGGGCAGTGACGAGAACTAAAGTAAACTGATTTCTGTGTGGGCCGGGCTGTGCTGCACACGCGCCCCTAGCACTGAACGTGACCGTTGCCCACAGAGCCTGGCGTCCTTGTCCCTACGTGCAGATGGGAAAGCCGAGGCTCAGAGACTTTACTGATTTGCCCAAAGCTGCCTTACATTCAGAAATGGGGCTGCCACTCTCTGAGCATTTCAGAGACGCAAGTAGACTCAGTGAACTGGCTTGTGTCCAATCGGCTTTGGTCAATGGGTCTGCTGCTTTTTTTTTTTTTTTTTTTTAACAGATGCAGAAACTAAAGCTCTGTTTAAAATAGATAAATAATATCAGGAATGGTAGGGATTTAAATTCCTATGGTTGGTTGCAGAATACATGTTTATTGGGTTTTCTTTTTTGCTTAAACTCCTTTTCAATACATCATGACCAAAGTATTTGTACCTTGGAGAAACGGTATCAGTTTCTTGGGTGGTCGAGGAGACATTTCCACAGATTTCTGGGTGCGGTTTAAGAAAAGAAAAGTGATATCCTCATAAAATATCTGCTTGTTGACTTAGGTGCTAAAGGAGAGAGAGTGCGAGGGGAATAAGTCAGGAGAGTGGTAGGGAGAGAGGGAAGAAAGAAAGAAAAAAAAAAGGAAAAACTCTCCTACTAGCTTTCTTATTTATATTAATATTTAAAAAAAAAAACTTGTAAAAACTTCTTCAGATAGGACCTTGCAGGTGTTATCTATTTCTAGAAATTAATGGGACAGGGTGGTAGCCCAGTTCAGCACAAATGATGTGGTGGTTGGTGGTGGCCAGGGAATCAGTGTGACATAGAATGACTTTGAAGAAACATGGAGTCGGCAGTCAGACCACCTATTTGAATCTCTGCCCCTCCACCTGCCTGCGGAATGACTTGGGGAAGGCATTTAACTTACCCAACATTTCTGATCTGTAAAATGAAGTTAGTAATAGCACCTCCCTTACAGAATTGTAGTGAAGTTCAAATGAAATTCACTCATGTTCTGAGATGCCTACCCATTTCCTCCTTGCTGAAGGATCCCAATTTTGTTTGGGGATCCGCAGATCCCAGGCTCAGGGTAGCTGAGCTCCATCTCCAGGCCCGGGGGAAAGTTAAGGGGACCTGTGTCCTTTTGCCAGAGACATACAGGAAGTGATTCCTTCTCCTGTTGCCAGATGTTGGCTGTGTGTGTGATGCCGAGAGCTCCGGCAGATGTTCTAGAGCTGTAAGGGGAATGAGCCAGGGATAAGCCGACCCGCTGAGAATGGCAGGATCGGAAGGAGGAAGAACCTGTGTGCCCGGTGACACTCAGTCTAGCTACTGAGTTATCCAAGCCTGGAGCCATTTTACCTCTGGACTTTTTACAACCTGAATAATAAATGTCCTTGTTGTTTAAGTCATTTTAAATTGGGTTTTCTAGAACTTTGCAGCCCAAAGCATCCTGAAGGGAAGACCACCACAGAAAGCATTTAGTGCATAAAGATGTAATTGCAAAGCACGGCGTAAGACGGGGAGATGGGAGACGCAGCTCTAGTGCCAGCTCCTGGGCTGGAGATGGGTTCACTGGCTATGGGTTCTTGCTATTGCCACTGGTGTTGCTGCCCTCACCCTCTGGGCTCCTGAGTCTCGCTTGCCTTAGTCTGTGATGCTCCCTGGATCCTTCCTACCCGAGCTGGCTTCACCTAGGCAATCTTCCCTGCCCAGGTACCTCCCCACAGATCACCAGGTGGACCTCTTTCCTCCCTCCCCAGCCCACCCTGGCCCAGAATTCTATCCCTCCTCTGCCACACCTACAGTTCCTTCCAGAACACTCCTGCCCCCTCCCAGGTCTGCACCTGCTGCACCAACTTTGCTATTTTATTTATGTCTGAGAAAAACAACAGGGCAGCATTACTTTTTGAGCCACATTTTGAACTTCTCTAGAAACTAGGTGTGCGTGTGGGGAGCCCAGAGCTGCCCACCACCCCCAGGAGTCATAGGTGCTGGAAAATCGATCTTAAAGGGGAGGGGGTGTGTATTTTGTCCCCAATGGGACATTTGGCAATGTCTAGAGACATCTTGGGTTGTCACAACTGGGGGGTGCTACTGATAACTAGTGGAGGGACTCCGGGTGTATGTGTGTGTGTGTGTGTGTGTGTGTGCTGCAAAACACCGTAAAATATGAATTATACCTCAACAAAGTTGCTTTTAAAAAGTTAAAAAATTCATGAAGCAAAAATCGACAGAATTGGGAGGAGAAATAAGACAATCCCACATAGTTAGAGATTTTAACACCCCTTTCTCAGCAACTGAAAGAAAAGCTAGGAGGGGAAAGTCAACAAAGACATAAAATATCTGAATAACTTTATCAACCACCACGCCTAACTGACAATTACAGACTGCTACACCCGACAACTGCCAACAATACATTCTTTTCAACTCAGTGGTTCTCAACAGAGGAAATTTTGCTTCTGGGGGACATTTGGCGATGTTGGAGACATTTTCACTGTCGCATCTTGGGAGATGTCACATCTAGCGGGTAGAAGCCAGGGATGCTTATAATGCACAGGGCAGCCCCCACGACAAAGAATGATCTGGCTCAAAATGTCAAGAGTGCAGAGGTTGAGAACCCTGCACTGAAAATGTGCAAATATTAGGCAAATATTAGAAATGCATCCCATCCCTAGGCTTTCATAGCTCTGGAGTGTCCCCACCCCCCCCTTCCCCCGCCAGCAGCAATCCTACATTCTTCTGCTGAATTACCCTTTGTGTTCTGTGCTGCTTAGACACAAGAGGAGGCCTCTCTTACTCAGATATCACTTATCTTCTGTGCTTCCTCTGGAACCTTTTGGGTTTTTAAAAAGGACCGTATGAATAATGAAAACCTTCCTCGGGGACAAGAGCCTTTGATCTTCCAGGCCTTTGCCTGTTTCCTGTAGGATTTTGCTCTTTCCTTCCTCTTGTTTGGCATAATTCTGAAACCATATAACCAGTCCTCAATCAAACTCTCTTTGTAACGTTAGTAGACTATAGCCTTAGGAAACTAGACCATATCTTAAATTGATGCTACCCCCTGGTACAGTTCAAATTTACAGTCTGCTCTGCTTTCCTGGAAACCTAACATCTTAACAGCGAGGGTGGCAGCCCTCATCCATCATTTCAGTTAAACTTCATTTTTGCGGAATTTCCTTTCAAGATGGTAGATGATTGTACGTTGTAGGGCAGAAAGCAAGGGAGAGTCCATCCGGAATAGAAAAAGGAAATAGCGGGTCTTATCTCTGCGAGGCAAAATGAGAGGTCCAATCAGGTCATCTAATTCTTTGATTCACTAGATTAACTCGGAATTGTATATTCTTGGAGAACTTGGAGTTACCTCCGAGTCTTGCAACTGCTCGGCTATGAGAGATGAGAGGTCACTGCTCCAAAGCAAGAAGAAACACCGGCCTGGGCCATGAAGGATTATGTAGCTATGGTGCCAGAAGGTCAAAATTGGGAGCTTAACTTTTATGTTCCACAAAATGGAAAGCCACTTCTATGACTTCAGATCTTACAGTGATTTAGAATTTCCCAAACAGCTTTCACCTGCATTGTGATTGCATTTGCTCCTCATCACAGCCACCTGGGCAGCAGGCAGGTCAAATATTATTATCTGCGTTGGTCTAAGGAAGACCAAGAAGCTACCTCATCTCTTAAGTGACTTCCTTAAGATAAACAAAACTTAGAGCTGTGTTAACTCACTGAGACATGCATGAATTTTGAATATAACCAAATGTTCCCGATTGCCTCAGAACAATTAAGATTTAAAACAATCTGTTCTTTATTCTCAATATGTTCCTTTATCGGATAACAAACCTTAATTTTTTATTCAGAAGATACAGTCACTTGGCCATTGAGCTGGAGCGGCCAGGGAGGAATTCCTTCATGCATTTATTGAGAACCTGGTTATTTTGCACGTGAAGTGTGTGTGAAGTTTTGTACTCGGGGCTGAAGGGGGAGGGAAACAGTGATGAATAGGACATAAAATCTCTGCCCTCAGGTTACTTAAGTCTTCTAGAGCAGCAGTCCCAGTCCCCAACCGTTTTGACACCAGGGACCGGTTTCATGGAAGACAATTTTTCCATGGTTTCAGGATGATTCAAGCGCATTACATTTATCGTGCACTTTATTTCAATTATTATTACATTGTAATATATAATGCAATAATGATACAATTTACCATAATGCAGAATCAGTGGGAGCCCTGAGCTTGTTTTCCTGCAACTAATGCTGCAGCTGATCCGACAGGTGGAGCTCAGGCGTGTGGCAAGCAATGGAGAACAGCTGTAAATACAGATGAAACTTCTCTTGCTCACCTGCTGCTCACCTCCCGCTGTGCAGCCCTGTTCCTAACAGGTCACAGACTGGTACCGGTTCTCGGTCCAGAGGTTGGGGACTGCAGTTCTGGAGGACACAGAGATGTAAGCCACCAGAGGTCACATAAGGCAGAAGGGCTTGAAAAGGGCAGAAGCCACAGTGTGGGGACTACAGCAGGAGCAGCAATTCATTCTGCCTGGGAGGGAGCAGGGCAGGCTGGGAGGAGGAGGAGGAGGAGGAGGAGGAGTCGGCATATAAACAGGACCTTGAAGGTCCTGAAAGACAAGATGAAGTATAGCACAGAGAAAAAAGAAATAATCACTTCAAACCCTTAATATTCCTGGTGACGATTTGCCCCAAATTTTAAGTGTGACATTGACCCAGGTGCTCTCAATTCATTAACAGACAGCGTCTCAGACCGCAAGTTCACCGGCTCATTAACAGAAGGGAAGCATTTTGTCTCTTCCTTCTCAGAAACGAGTGTGCCCTCTAGTTAAGGACACAGACTAAATGGAACTTTTCCAGGGGAAATTTTGATTTCATTTCTCATTTCAGGTTTCAAGGTCAATGCAATCTGGAGCACTTATCTTTTCTGTATCTTCTTCCTTGCATAACCTGGTAAAAGTCATTTTAAAAATATATATATACAGCATACACACACAACACTTTTTTTCCTATGTAGCAGGCACTGTAAAGATGAAATTACTTAATCTTCGTAGGTCTATGGTATTAATATTATTATTCCTATTTTGTAGTTAAAGAGACTAAAGTTCATTCAAATAAAATAACACGTTCAAAGTCACACAGATGCTAAGAGGCACAAGAATGAGAGGTGTCTGTTTCATTCAAAAGCCTACGCTCTCCCCATTATGCCCTACTGCCTCTGGCTAATTCTAGAAAATAGAATATACACTGTGGCAGACACTGATCATTCCTTCCCAAAATCCATGCTCTTTTTCTTCCTTCTGGTAATAGAACTGACTCCCTCCCTCCCCTGACAGTTTCAGCAGAGCACTGGGCTATGACTTCCATCTCAAAGCTTGCCTTGCAGCGAGGTGTGACCTTGTGATGTCGTCCTCCCCAGTAGGGTGTGAGCAGAGGTC
This sequence comes from Eulemur rufifrons, assembly GCF_041146395.1. Taxonomy (NCBI): domain Eukaryota; kingdom Metazoa; phylum Chordata; class Mammalia; order Primates; family Lemuridae; genus Eulemur; species Eulemur rufifrons. Next base: position 33,051,366 of record NC_091006.1, read on the forward strand.
ACTGTGAGCTGCCTGACATCACATCCTTAAAGGGGGAGTGCCTGCCCTCCACTTCCTGTCCTTTCCCCTTTTGTAGGCTGGAACACAGTCGTGCTGCCGGTGGTCTTCCCTGGTAGGACGGAGCAACAGGTACAAGGAACCTTGGTCCCTGGACAATTTGGCGGAGTGGAGTTTGGGCCATCCACCTACCTCTGGGCAGTTAGTGAGAGAAACTTCTATTCTTATTTGAGCCACTGTGGCTTTTTGGTCTCCTAAATTATCCCCTAACTAATATAATTTCCATAATTCAAGAGTACGAGTCAGCATTTCCTAGGGTGGCAGAGCCGTCCCATCCCAGATATGTAAAAAGCGCAAATTGTGACCAGTTGCTACCTGAAGCTCCCAGGACAAAGCCTGTTTGCCTTCTGCCTGTATGAGGCTTAATCCCTAAACAGCGTGACCCTGGATGCCCCTGCCACTTTAGAAGTCTGCTTCTGCTGCAGCCCTCAAATGCAGACCAAATCCTGCTCATACATAACATCACGTGGTAGGAATCCGTAACCAGCCTCGCATCCAACCTGCTAATCTGGTGAAGATAAATCTGCTTTCCCGTGGCTGAGCAGAATGGCTCATGTCATCGTGACATGCACCCTGCAACTTGCCAATCAAATTAAGGAAATATGCAAAACAAAAGGGGGCAATCTCATTGCTCATATTCCTGAACACTGATTTTGTTATTTGTTATGTGTCATTGACCCTGCTACTGAAAGATACCTAAGTAGCTGTGATAGCCTGCCTTCGGTTTCTGAATTGTGCTCTAATTATCCTTATCATACATCATAGCCCTCACCAGGACACAGCAGAAGTCACACGTGTGACCTGAGACTGCTGCAGGAGGTCTACGCAGAGGAGCGATGGGTTTATATGGAAAATGGATGTCCCTGGATTGGAACTAACTGCTGATTTGGGAGACTATGAGCCACCATAAAAGTCAGATACGTCATTTAGGAATGACTTGTTCTAAGAAAATGTGTTGTTTGGTAGAGCTACTCTATAATTAAGACGCGGCTTATTCCACCTCTCTACAACCAGCTATTTTGCTTTGCCTCTTGTCCAGACCATCCCTGCAGCCCTGGCTGGCTGGTAAAATTCCCCTTACCATCAGTTTCTAGGACAATGGAAAGTCAGCATGAATAGACCGCAGCGTATATACCGTCTCTGGACAATTAGAAGTTAAATCACGGATGCAAACATTCATAAACACTGGGCGTCACAGAGTCCTTTCGTCAGCTGATGAATCAACAGAGAAATGTGTGTTTGCACATATTAATAATTTTGCATGCTATTTCAGGGTTATCTATACAACACCTTGAAGCCCATCCGTGAATCTTCAGGTTAATAATCCATGCATCTGGCCGGGCGCGGTGGCTCACGCCTGTAATCCTAGCTCTCTGGGAGGCCGAGGTGGGCGGATCATTTGAGCTCAGGAGTTCGAGACCAGCCTGAGCAAGAGCGAGACCCCACCTCTAAAAATAGAAAGAAATTATATGGACAGCTAAAAATATATATAGAAAAAATTAGCCGGGCATGGTGGTGCATGCCTGTAGTCCCAGCTACTCGGGAGGCTGAGACAGGAGGATCGCTTGAGCCCAGGAGTTTGAGGTTGCTGTGAGCTAGGCTGACGCCACGGCACTCACTCTAGCCTGGGCAACAGAGTGAGACTCTGTCTCAAAAAAAAAAAAAAAAAAAATAATCCATGCATCTGTGGCTGGTCAGTACTACTACATTTACATAAAAATATATTACGATATTCAATATTGTCATGGACCAAGTTGGAAATTCTTTGAGGACAAGAGTTACAATATGTTGGCCTGGTACAATACTATGTAGTGGCTGTTTTACGAGATGGATAGGAAACCAAGTATCATAGACTTGATTTTTCCATTTGGTCCGAAGATTTCCAGTCAAAATACTTTATTTTTAGAAAATGAGGTGAGAAAGAGAGAGTGAGGGAAGTGGCAAAACTCAATGTCCAGGAATTCTTAATTCCTTCCATATGTAAATCTTCTAGCAGCTTGCAAATGGTTTGGCAGCTCATCACTGGTCCTAGAATAAATCTTTTTACAGGCAAGAAGCCTGCCTTTTTTTCACTGCTTAGAAGATCCTGCCTAAAACTGATGTAATACTTTGAGCTGTTTAATTAATTTTGCTCAGTGGTATAAAGATCCCTGATTCAATTAAAAAATAATAATCCCCTACTATTTTCTTGCCTTCTGTGGCAGATGTTGTTAGCTCTTCCCCAATATCCATTTCCTCCTTTCTCAGCCTCCCTTGCAGCTGGGTGTGGCCATCTGACTAAATTCTGGCTGATGGGATGTAACGTTTGTGTAACAGTTGGGAATTGTCCTTAAATGGCGGTGGGGAAAGAAGCAGGAGGCCGCTCTTCTCTGGTTCCTTCCTGCCTTCCTACTAGTTAGAATATAGGTGCAATGAAGCCGTCCAGGATTATTAGAAGTTAGATTACAAATGCAAGCAGTCATAAACATTGGGGGGCACAGAGTCTTTCATCAGCTGATGAAATCAACAGAAAAAATGTAGACCAAGAGGTCGCAGGAGCTCCCTGATCACTGTGGAATTGCCACACTGGTCCTGAGCTGTCTGGGGCTCCCCAAGACCACCCTCACACTCAGAGTTTTGCTAGAAGGACTCTCAGGGCCAGGATAACATGTGCGCACAGCTGTGATTTATTATAGCAGTGTGGAAGGACACACGGACGGATTAAGGGCAAAAGACACAGGCAGAGGCCGGAGGAACCCGCGTGCAGGATCCCTTACCCCCTCTTCCTCTCACGAGGAGCTCACTCTTCCCCCAGCAACAGAGACGCAGCAACACGCGTGTGTTGTTTCTGGCAAGGAAGCCCACGCGAGAGCTGGTCAGGGTAGGCACCCTCTGCCCAGCATCTGCCAAATCTCCCGAGCGCCACAAGGAAAGCAGACATAGTCTGGGCACCATGTGGAGTGGAGTGAGATCCTTGATCCCAATTTTAAAACATAATCGCCCACTGTTAGAACACAGTGCATTCTGTGGCAGAGCCTGATTAGGGCTGTTCCCCCAAATCAGCTAAGTGTTGACTAGGGTCACCCCATGAGCCAAGATCCCAGGTGCCGGCCACGGCTGCCCTTCGTAAGAGCAGTCTCTGGCCTGCTAGCTCAACCTTTCTGCACATGGACTGTCTGTATTTACCTGAAAAAGAAAGAAACTTTAACCTTGTTGGAGGCCATGTTTCTCTGGGTTTTTTGTCGCTTTTAACCAAACCTAATTCTGACCCCTGGGTAGAACTAACCTTGCAGTGCAGTTTAACGGCGGAGGTGGGCACTGGAGGCTGGCGGGAATGTGCGGACCCAGGAACAACGTGTTTCCACGACTCCAGATTCAGCCTGGACGGCAGGCAGCACCAATTTACTAAAGAACCTGTGCCCGCCAGGGCTCATTTGTAAATTGATGCATCATCTCCTGAAATAAAGCTAAGGAGACTGAACGGGCCGAGTCTAAGGCGGAGCCGGAGGAACCGGGTTCCGGGGAGGAGGGCGCACCTTGCTTCTTCCTACGTCCGTGCGCCCCGTCGTGGAACAGGCAATGCCACGTGCAGTGAGTGGCTTGGGGACGCCATTTCTCCACCGTGCTGGAGCTCCGGTAAGTCACAAAGCCTCCGTATCATTTCAGCTTCACTCTGGTGGTTCATGCCGAGAATCGATGCATTTACAGATTTTTCTACATCAACGTTCAAGCTCCAGAGAACAGAATTATAGATTTTTTTTTTATTATTATTATCGTTAGTTTGTTTTTTAAACGGAGGGACCTTAATTCATCTTCTCATTTCACGGAGGGAAAATGTAACATATCTGGCACGACCCAGCCTGTTAGCAAAGGTGGAAATCCAGCCCTGTGCTCGTGGTCCCCACTTACACACCCCCTGAATGATCATCTGTGGTCGCCTGCGCACCCGCCCAAACTGGAAAACCTGGACACTCCATGGAAACAGGTCTGGACACATGGCCAGTGCCTGAACATGGACTAGGTGACCAGCCGTAATGATCCTAAATGTCGACTCGCTGACCCAACCCTCGAGGCCGAGTGCGAGGCACCTTCTAGCAGAGGCAGGTGGACAAACAGAAGGCAGGTCCTTCCGTGACATTCCATTTGCTCCATGAGTATTCAGACAGTGCCCGTGGGTGAGTGACAATTGCCCTAGAACACAGGAAGCTGCCCAGCCCCCCCGTGCTGATTATAAACCACTGGGCTGCCCCCTGAATCGACTTCAGACATTTATTTAGCATCTTCATTTGAAGTGTTCCTGAGATACGTGTTATTAACATTCAGGCCACTAATTAATTTGCATATGTACCAAGCGATACTGTAGCCTTCACAGGCTTGGGTAGGCACTTGATAAATGTTATTGGAGGATGCTAATATCTACTCATCAAACCAAAAGACATTTCCCAGTTGCTGAATAGGAGTCTCTTTTAAAGAAAAATATATATTGAGTGTGGAAACTCTAGTCTTGAGAATCAGATAGCTCGGCAGGTTTTCTGGATATTATTTGGAGCCGGTAAGCGGGCATCTGCTTTCTGCACATTTGTCTGAGATTGGGTGTGGACCAGAGTCCTTGGCAGCTTCATAATCAGGGGCAGCGTAACTGTGACATTGCCGAGGGCTGCTTTTTGTCACCTAGTGGGAATGCTAAGCAAAGAATAGGAGGCCTCTGAAGCAAAGAGGAAAATTTTTAAAAAGTCACTAAAGATCATGTCCGTTTACCCGGAAGCAGCAGGGGTAGTGGCAACCGTGGCAGGTGACCCTCAGATACGCGATCACTAGCTGTGATACTGACTTCATCTCTATGAGCCGCAGGTCTTGGTGGGAGTGTGGCAGCGTCACCCGCCTCCTAGGGCTGTTTTGAGGATAATAAAAATGAGAATATTAATGTAAACATCTGTGGAGTGTCAAGGGGGAGACAGAGAGACCTGTAGACTCACCCCCACCTTTTTTTTTAAATCCACTTCCCAGAGGACAAAAATTTTCTAAAGTGTAAGAAATCAGCCACATAAATTGGGAGACATATGTCAAGGTTCTGTTTTTGTTATTTCAGTTTTGTTTTTTTTTACCCCCAGATAGCAGAGAAATCAGCACTTACATTTCCACAGCTGACGGCGCCTCATCACGCCGCCACTTCCCAGATGGCCCTCTGTGCGTCCGCCTGCGCCGGTTGGTTTGTTCGTGCAGGCATTTTGCAGAGCTTGTGCTACGAAAGTGCTTTTCCCTTTCGGTTTCCTAATGCGCTTATGTGATTATTTATGATTTCTTGCTTGCTTGCTAATTTTTTTTTTTTTTTCTTTAAATTCTAAGCAGAGGTGTGTTTGCCAACCGCCGGCCCTGGTTCTCGGGGCGTTGCCACTCGGGCAGAGCCCACTCGTTTGTCTCCGCTCTCCCTGTTTCCTCTCATCTCTCCACCCTTGATCCGCCCCATCACAGATCTGTCTCCCCAGAGACAGGGGTCTCTAGCGCTCCAGATGAAGAACAGCAGTCTTTCCCTAGAACAGTGTTTCCAAATTGTGGGACATGGTTTTAGGTGATTTCAGGTGACACATAGATGCACCATGAAGTGACATTTTTATCACCTACTGAGAAAGTCATTCCCTTTTCAACTGTCTTCTGGTCCTTTAGGTGTCAGGAAGGGGACATTTTGGTTTAGCACTATTACGACGTTAACGCTTCTCCAAAACTCTCGATCTTCATTTTTAACAAAGAAAGAGCAGATCTCAGGTTCAGAACTTTCAGCACATAAGAATTTAATAACACAATTTTGTTTGTAATGGTTTTTAATTTCCGATTTATGCCAAATGATACACTGGATTCCATTTATAATAATAAATAACTGAGTTTCCTTTTAAAAATAAGTTTCCCGTTAATAGTAAAAAATGAAAATCTTCACTTAACCATAATATTCCTTGAATTGAAAAGTGAGTGATTGAAAGAGGCAAACCATAGTCCAGGCAGCACTTGAATTGTCAACACCGTGAGGGTGGCACTTCTAGGGCTGAAGTTTGTCGATTTGTTCAGGACCTTTGAGCGAAGCTGAATTCGTGAGGGAGGACGGACAGGTGCTATTCAGAACACGCTGGTTCTCCCTAAGCAAACAGAGAGCCCATTTCGTCCTCTTCTTCTTCTACTGATGCCCCAAACCACCTTCATTCTCACCATCATCACTGTCACCACCCCCTCGGTCACCACCTCCGTAACCTCCACCACTGTCATTAAGAGCACGTCAGCATCTTCCCACCTTCGTCACCATCCCTCCATCCACGCCATGTAGCCCAGGTCCTCGGCACCTCAGGCCTCTGTTATTGCAACAGCCTCCTGCCTGGGCTCCATGACTCCAGTCTTTCCTCATTCCAGTTCATCCCGCACGACATGTAAATGCCACGGTCATTCCACCAGTTTCCTACTGTGGAACTGACAGCCCTTCCCACAGAGCACCTGATCAAATCTAAACTCTTCCTCCCATCTTTCACGACTCCCCCAACTCTCCTTCCCCCCGTCTCTCTCTCCCTTTTCCATTTTCTCTGTCTAAAATGACCCTCTTGCCCATTTAGGTCTCCATAATTTCCTTGTGAGCATTTTTCTAAGCCATTAAATGTTTTTCTAAAAGCACAATTTTTAATAGCTCCAAAGTGAGTAGCGATGGATGTTCCGTGATCTATTTAACTAACCTCTTGTTGTTAGAGAGTTTAGCTATTTCCATTTTCTCATTATAATGAACAATACTACAATGAAAATTCATGTATATAAATAAGAATCACAGCTTTTATCTCTTTCTTACTTCCTTATTTTGCAGGAACTCAAATAAATAATCACGGATCAAGTAAAGCTTAAGGGAAAACAAGGATATTCCAAAATGTCCCTTTCAACAAGGACCTTGAATTGTTGAAAATAAACCCTTTGGAGCTGATGACCTTGTTTCTTTTTCTGAGCAAAAAGAAATAGAACAGCAGCAAGATGACATGACTTTGCCCTTTCAGAAGCCAAGAGAGATATTTATTGCCAAAGTCTCATGAATGCTGAAATTGCCACTGGAAGTCATTCAGCTTCCTGCTGAACCCTTGTAGCCTTAGGCTGCAGGTCAACAGCTTGATGAAGTGACAGCCTCTAGCCCCAACTATGTGAGCACCAGTGGAGATTCGAAACATGACCTGGGACCAGGTCAGAGAAGTGACTTATTTTTGTTTGGTGGGAAACAGGGGAAAGAGTGGTGAGAAGACCCTGCCCTAAATATAATATAATCCAGCTGTTGAAACACGGACGATTCAACTCAGCCAGCCAGCCATTGCCCCCAATCCAGATGTCTGCCGTCACACCATCTCAGATTATCTTTCCTTCTGTCCAGTGTAACTTGTACTAATCATGTTTGTCAAAGAATTGCATTTGCTTTTAATTAGAAGTCATCTATTTTGATTCCACTGGGTCCTCTTAGCTTTAGCACAGAGCCACAGCCTACGTTATTAATAATCTTTAAATCATAACTGCCCTTTGTCTTATGACAAATCGCTGAGGTTTTAATTCCATCTCAGAGTTCACATCTAAGAAATTTCAAAACTACACTAAAATATGAGTCGATGACTAGTATTTGTTAGAATGTGGATAATTCTATTTCATCGACACATTCTGCAACCACTAAATTCCCATAATGTGAGTGGGCTCTCAACATTTGCATATCTTTGTGCTCAGAAGTCTCCAACAATTACGTTTCAAAGTTAGACCTGTTTTCAAACTCCGTCTGGATATGTGGTTTTGCTTAGTTCACCAGCAATGTCTATGAGCATAACTTCCTCATGTGGTGATTAGAGGATTATAAGTGTTATCATGAGGATTAAATATCAAAATATTTCAAACACTCAGCAGAGTGCTTAATAGGTAGCCTATATGCAAATATGTGGTGATTCCTTCCATTCCTTTGAAAATCTCTAGATAGACTTTTCTGAATGCCTATCTGGTCCCACCTCCAGGAGACTGAAGACTTCCAACAGGATTAATTTTCTAAGAGTTAGTTCTTTTGTCTGAGAGAGAGTGAGCGAGAAACCCTCTACGAACATCCTGGGTATGCAGGAAGCAAGTGAGGACGATTCTATAATTTCACTGTTCTTCCCATGAAATGCCTTTCTAGATCATTCTTTGATCTGATGCTTTGCTTACTGAGAGCGTCCTCTGCTGGGAAACACCAAGAGAGCCGCAGGGCCCTGCTGAGTCAGCAGGCAGCCTGTTCTGTGGCTGGTCTCTCTCAGCACCTTCCCCCTTCCTGCCTTCTTGTTCTTTTCCTCCCTCTCTCCTCTCTTTTCAAATTCTCTGCTCTGCTCTGATCTGCTACATCGCCGTGGCTCCTGGTTCCTGGTTTTCCTTCGTCCTTAGCATCGTGCACCACTTCCTTGCTTCCACTTTCAGTGATTTTGTCCAGACTATGAGTCACATTTAAGGCAGCAGCCAGGTGAGGCATACAATGACTATCTGTGGGGCAGAGTCTGCAAGGCCCAGCAGTGGGTCTGGTCCCAGCAATGTGCCCCAGGGTTCCTGCCACTGCCCTTGAGGCTGACCCACACAGCCACCGCACCTTCCCCACTCGGTTTCCTGACCCTCCTCAAGCCAGGCAGAAGCCACACCTGGTCTCTGCTGTCTCCAGTGTCTACAGGCTCTGGCATCAGAGTCTGTTCCCAAGAGTTCCAAGCATGAATCTTCTCATAAACAGAAAGAGGCTTACAAAGTCAGTTAGCGTTTATTGGCCATGTACACCAGGTATTCCGCTAACTGCCTCACATGCACATCGTGGACTGAAGCTTGTGTCTCCCCAGAATTCAAATGTTGAAGCCCTGATTCCCCACGTGGCTGTATTTGGAGGTGGGGTCTCTAAGGAAGTAATTAAGGTTGAATCAGGGCAGGTGGGATTCGTGCCCTCGTAAGAAGAGACACCAGAGAGCTCATGCACCAAGAGAAAGGTGCCTATTTGCAGCCCAAGGGAAGAACCCTCACCAGACACCCACCCTCCTGGCATCTTGAACTTGAACTTCCAGTCCCCAGAACTATGAGAAAATAGACTTCTGTTATTTAAACCACCCCAGTCTTTTTGTTACGGTATTTTGTTACGGCAGCCTGAGCAGACTAATACGTGCACTATTTCATTTAATCCACTCAATACTCGTGTTAAGTCTTCTTGTTATTCCCATTTCAGAGATGCGGAAACAAAGGCACGGGGAGGTCAAGTTATCTGCTCAAAAGTACGCAGTTATTGAGTGGTGAAGGTAAGGATTGGAACCCCAGGGAATCTAACTCTAGAAGCCAAGTCCTTAGGGACTGTATTTGTGCTTGGTCCTATACCATCAAACCAAAAGCAAACTTTCAAAGTGTAAAAATTGTGAAGGTAATTTTGAGAAAAGCTGTCTTTAGTTCAAAAGTACTGAGTTTGAATTAAGACTCAATGACAGGCCGGGCGTGGTGGCTCACGCCTGTAATCCTAGCACTCTGGGAGGCCAAGGCAGGTGGATCGCGCAAGGTCAGGAGTTCGAGACCAGCCTGAGCAAGAGCGAGACCCCGTCTCTACTAAAAATAGAAAGAAATTATCTGGCCAACTAAAAAAGTATAATAAAAAGAAAAATTAGCAGAGCATGGTGGCTCATGCCTGTAGTCCCAGCTACTCGGGAGGCTGAGGCAGGAGGATCGCTTGAGCCCAGGAGTTGGAGGTTGCTGTGAGCTAGGCTGACGCCACGGCACTCACTCTAGCCCAGGTGACAGAGCAAGACTCTGTCTCAAAAAAAAAAAAAAAAAAACCTCAATGACAGTCAAAATGTATGAATTGATAGTGGATCGAACCCTTGGCATTTATGAAATTTTCAATGAACTAAAAAACTTTTTGATTACATAATTGCATTTAACATTCAATTTAATAAGTGTATTTTCAAAATTCCATTCATTGCTAGTAGGCCTTAAATCACTCTGCCATGGAGACCCGGATGGAAAGAGACAGGCCCTGCTGTGAGGAGGTCGCTCATGGTGGGGACACAGGCACGGACAGCCAGAGCGTCATCTCACACACTTACACAATAAATACTTTTTGAGACCTGACCATGGGCCAAGACCCACAAGAATGATGGTAGGAGGACTAGGAGTTTGCCAGGTGGGTGGGATGCATGTGTGAGTGTGTGTCTGGGCGTGGTGGGCTTGGCCGTGAGAAGGAACGCAGAGAGGGAGGACCCTGGGTTACTTATTCATATTCAGATAAAAATCAACAATTAGGGGGCTCCGAGCTACAGGGAGGAGAGCCCACAGCTAGGTGAGTTCACTTTAGGCTGAGTGGGAAGGGAGCTGTCCCTTCTGCTTGTGGTGCCTCCAGACATCAGAATGCAGAGAATCGGGAGCACCAGCATTCACACCTGCCCTGATTAGTCCTAGACTAACCTGCCCCGTTCAGTCTCTTTAGATAACTCTCTTTATATTTGTGGGGGTGGGAGGGTTAAATGCCTGGCTGCTGCTTATTCTGAGCACAGAATTGGGGGGTCACTGGGGAGCATTTTGTTCTATAGGCTGACCTTTAAATAGTACTTCTTGTTTTCTACCTCCCGTCTCATTCCTGTCCTCATGAACCACATGCGGTTTCCAAGGCTGGCGTGTCCTCAAGACTCCGGGAAGCAGCGTCCAGCCTTCCTCCACAGGGCGCTTCCGGGCCTGGGTGCTGCTCCGCTCACCTGCTTGCTTGGTCAGCACCCTTCCCTCTGCGTCCTGTCTGCTGCGAGCTTGCCAAGACCTCTCCTGCGACGGCTGGCCCCCACCTCCCTGGCTTTCATTCCTTCGTATGGTTTCAGTGTGATGATGGGAGGGAAAGGAGGTAAACATTATGCTGTTTGTCACCTTAAACACTGCTCTATTTGTTTCAATTGTGAATTAAGGTAGGCCAAGCAGTTGCAACCAATTGACCACGAAACATGTAAGATACAATAATAGATGTTTATTTCACATTGGTGTAATGGTCCACATTTTCTGATAGTAGCTCTCCTCAATGCAGGGACTCATGAACCCAAACTCTACCCACCTGGTGACTCCGCTGTCCCCAGGGCCTCACAGGTGACCGCACCTGGCCAACTGAAGAGCAGACAGGGCACGGACGAGAGGTGCCTGCTGCATAAGAGCTTTGAGCCAGCAGCACACAGATCCTCTGCGCTCACGTTCCACTGCTGAGAACTAGTCCCCTCGCACACTTACATTCAGGGAAGCTGGAAACACAGCCCCAGGGTAGGCAGCCACCTCTCGGCTGCACCTCTGTGTGACGAGAGGGAGGATGGATCTGGTTGTACTTCTGGTTTCCTTTGCCACACGTTTGTGGGGCTCAGAATGGAGGCGACAGACTCTGGCAAGAACCGGGCGAAAGGATGCTTTGCTCAATGGCAACCGTCGGTCCTGATAATGGCATTGCGGGATGACACCTTCATCCCTGCGAGGTCCCCAACACTGTGCCGAGCCTCTCATTGAGCCACCCTGGCTGCTTTGAAAGGAAAAGGAAGGAAAATGATGCTCGTTTAATAAAATCTGTGTGTCAGGCACTGTGCTGGGTGATTTACATACAACCCCGACAACACACATTTTCTCTGAGTCACAACAAAAGCTGTTTCTCTCGGTTTATGAAATCTGGGCTCCCTGTAGGAAAGGCGTGGTACTTGGGGATCTTGTTAAAGGAGTGATTTGGCATAAAATCATCGCTCACCTACTACGTGCCAGACACGATGCCAGGTCTCAGGAACACAGAGATGGGAGAGGCTCCACGCCTAATTCCCAGGAGCTCAGACTTCACTAAAATGCAGACAAACCATCATAATAAAATGTGATGAGTTGCTATAGTGGGAGACAGAGGAGGGAGAGATTTTTCTCTGCCTGGAGAGGCAGAGGGGATGGGGGAGGATGTCAGAGAAGGTGTCACAAAGGACATGTCTAGCATTTGTGTAGCGTCTTAAGGAATCATGAAGAATTTTCCGGAGAGAAAGCGGCACAGGTCAAGAGTCATGGATTGTCCCAAGAGTGACTGGCAAGGAGTTTGGTACCCGACACAAGGTGAGGCAGGAGTGGTGCGGGACATCGAGGAGGAGGATGGTAGCAATCGCTAGCCCATAATCTATTTCCTGCTAGAAGCTGCGGTCTCGCACTGCCTCCTCCTTCTAGCCAATGTATTCCAGAGCTGCCGGGCCTCACCAGCAATATTAGCTTCCTGCGAGAGTGGAGCGGGCAGCTCACTGGAGACCAGGGCTTCTCAACCTCTCTGGCACTACTGACATTTTGGGCTAGATAATCCTGTGTGGCGGGGGCTGTTCTGTGCATTGCAGAATGCTGACAGCACCCGGTCTCTACTCACTGGATGCAGCAGCACCTCCCAAGTTCTGACAACCAAAAATGCCTCCAGACATTGCTCAATGTGCTCTGGGAGGCGGAATGGCCCTGGGTGAGAACCGCTGCTTTAGAGAGACGCCACCTTTCTCTCCTGCACCCTGGAATGAAGCACAGTGTTTTGCACATAGCAGGTGTCAGTGTCGTTGGAGAACAATCTGCTCTGGGCCGCGGCGCCTCATGGCATCAGCCGACAGTCCTGCCGTGGCTCGGAGCCGGCCATACATAATAGTAACCCTCTATGTTATATTATAGTTACCTTTAAAATGTCTACCATTTAATCTTAAAATTAGTATATATGTATTTTCTTAAATTGAAGGTGAAGTCATTTTAAAAAAATAAACTGATTAAGATCCAAGCAGATTAAAAATGATGCGCTTGTTATCTTTTCAGGCCAGAAATGATCTCTTTCATGCTTTATGACCTAACCCCTAAAAAAAGAATTTTCAGTCCATCTGGGGAAAAACCGTTCCATGTTCTCAACTAAATGCTGACTTTGCTGCTCGCACATCTGGCATCTAAAACACGTGGATCCCTCTTTAATCAACGGCCCAGAGTATCGTCATTGGGAGCACCTGTCAGAGAATTCATCCAAGAATTGATTGCAGCCCAGGAGTTGCCAAAATTGCAATCGAGACACCTGATTTTTAAGGAGACGGGCCTATTAACCCTCCGTCCTCCTCAGTTCCCTCTGTCCCTGCACGCAGTCAGCTCATTAGAGAACGGTAGGTCTGGGCTCTGTCGTTATCCTGGCTTTTCACAGAGGTGTATTTGGTGGGAGAAATGTTGTGATTTCACTTTTTTTTTCCTTGGTAGAGGGAAATATAAGAAATACCCATCTGTGGGCGGGGGTGAGGGGGTGGGGGAGAAACCTGTGTTTTGCAAAATCATGCTCAGAGTTGCTGCCAATTATAATCCCTGGTCCATTTGCTAAGAGTGGACTGAGCCCTGGCTCCGGAAGTTGTGGGGGAGAAGCCAGGATGTGTCTTCAGACAGAAGAGGAACCGGGTCAGGCTCGGCACCAGGAAGGGCCAGCGGGTTTGGGGGCTTGCCAGACTGCCAGGCTGTCGGGGACAACTGGATGTGAAGGAATGGAACAAGTCCTGGGGTGACAGAGTGTGCTTGGGGCTGGGCTGGGGGACCTTCCATGCTCAGGAGGGACACGTCTGTGTGTTGGCTCCCGTGAGACTTTCAAAATTACACCTTTGGACACAAGCAAACCTTATGACAGATCCTAGGGAAGAAAAAAAGAGATTTGCATCCCAGTGAGACCAGGGAAGCAGCACATTTAATTTAAATCGAGAGACGGAATGTACAAAGGGACAGTGGCCAGCCCATATATAAAAACAGGCTCCTGCATAATCTGCCGCAAGCAACTCCAAGAAGCCAACCGACTGTCTCTAGGAACCAGCCCAGAAAGCCAGCCCGCTATGTCAGACTTGCCGGAAGTCAGACTGCTGTCCCTAGCAACAATCCAAGAAGCCAAACAATAACCCCCGTGCCAATCGGCCCCAAATGGTCTAGACTTGATTAATAACTGACAGTTTCCCTAATTTCTGTCCTCACTTCCAACCTACAACCAACCAGAGAAAGCCTAACATTCATGCGCTGACCCATCCCGTAGGACGCCGGCTTCTGGATGGCCCACCTGCAGCTCCCTGGGCCAGCAGCCTCCCGTCAGGGCACACCTGAAGCCTTCTCTTTTTTCCCACTACAATGTTTTCCCCCTCCTCTGCCTGCCTTTGATTTTCTGCTCAACACAAGTGATGCTGGCTGACTCCCTTGCTAAAGCGAATTCTGAATGAGTAGTCCCTGCTGCCGCTTCTTTGCTTGGTCTTTGTTCATTCCCACAGAATGTTGAAAGTAAAGTCACCGAACCTTGAACCCCAAGCAAGTGAAGCATGCTAGAGCAATACTGGACGAAGGGCACGTGTGTAGCACAGTCCCTTCCCCTCAGTGCCTGTGCACCCTGCTCTCTCTCCTCCCCCTGGAGAAATCCCAGCCACCCTCCCGGGCTCAGTACGAGCGAACCTGCTTCTGAGGAAGCTTCCCTGCCTGCCTCCTGCAAAACCCCAGGAATTCCATCCTTCCTCCATGTTGCCCTGACTGCAGCCGTTCAGCGTGCAGCGTCTGCAGGAAAGACATGAACACTTCCTGAGCAATATCTATCTCCTGGGTGCCTCTTACATGTGTCCTTTCCCTAAATCCTCCCCTAACTTTGGAGCTAGGCATTCCCTGCTCCATTGCAGAAATGATGAAAGCAAGCCCTTAACTCACTCAGCAAAACTGAAGATGAGTCTATCTTTCCCAATTACCTTTTGAGCTCCTTGATAAGATTATTTCTTATGTGTTCTAATTCTTCATACAGAGCAAATTCTGAACACCTGAAAGGTGTTTCATAAAGGGTGGGTGGGGGTGAGTGAATGAATGAATGAATGGGTTGCCACAGGGAAGGAAAAATGAATTTGTTTACAAGCTTAGTTTGCCTTAAAGGACTCATTATTCGAAAGCATAGATCATACATATGGTTCCTGTAGGTAAAGGGATAGAAGTCACACTTTTTCTTCCACCCAGACCTCATTGCTCTGCACCAGAAATCAATCATTATGAAATTCCAGGTGGAGGCTTTGAGTATTTCTAGCTCTGGCTACGCAGGTTTGGAAGCTTTGAGGTCTGTGAGTCTCACACTGAAGGTTTACCAGGCAGCATTAGCTTTCTGCCTCGAGTGAGAAGACCAATGTCAGCAGATGATGTATAACCTGTGCCTAAGCAACGGAAGAGGAAAACACTTGGTGAGCAGCGTGTGACAAGGCACCATCCTGCCCAGCCGGAGGGAGTCTGTGTCTGCCGTGCTTTGGGTTGACTTAATTATTTTCAACATTTTTATTGAAAAGTTGTCATAGCAACAGCATCGACAAATATTTTGAAGTGAAAAATTCTATTTCCAGCACCTTCGAGTAATAACTTTCATTTTCACCCATTATCTACCCATGCCTAACCACATATAAGCATCTTATACACACTTGTGATCATAAAGCAACATCTATTTTGTATTCTGCTTTCTCGCTTACCATGATGTCAAAAATATTTTCTGCTTCTGAGGGCTTCATGTTTATACTGTCCATCTGCACAATATTCCATACCTTACTAAACTATTCCCACATTGTTGTGCAATTAGCTCGCTTCTCATATTTTTATTCTTTTTTTTTTTAGGTCATGTTGCAGGAAGCATCTTCTTGCATAGAACTATTTATTCTGATTATTTATTTCCTTAGAATAAATTAACAGGAACAGAATTTCTGAAATCTTTGTGGCTTCTGCTACATTAATACCATGTTGCTTTGCAGAAGTACTTCTGCTAACTTAGGAAGCCAGGTCATGGCTTGAGGAGGATGCCTTGTTACGCAGACTGCTTGGGGTGAAGGGCGAGACAGTCAATGGATACCGCATCTCTTTAAAAAGAACTAAGAGGCATTTGGCGAGGTAGCCTCATGGGCTGCATATGTGGGAAAAATTAACCCCAAAGCTGCCTTGATTAGAATTTTCTGAAGCAAAATTATTTTGTTCCAGGTATGTGGATTCTCATAATGGTAACAGAGGGTTTTACTTTTCCCCCTTCTGAGTTTTGCGTCTCCTGCATCTAGGTGAGACTACAAAACCAGAGACGAGTTTTTACAAACACACTAGAATTCTTCCCTGTAAACGGGGGCCATCATTCGAAGACCTTTCCACAGGAACCTCTTACGTAATTGCTAAAAACACGAAACTCTTCTTAGAAAATTGCACTCATAGCCAGTGTTGTTGTGGTTTTTTTTTTTTTTTTTTTGAGACAGAGTCTCACTCTGTTGCCCAGGCTAGAGTGAGTGCCGTGGCGTCAGCCTAGCTCGCAGCAACCTCAAACTCCTGGGCTCAAGCGATCCTCCTGTCTCAGCCTCCCGAGTAGCTGGGACTACAGGCATGCGCCACCATGCCTGGCTAATTTTTTCTATATATATTTTAGCTGTCCATATAATTTCTTCCTATTTTTAGTAGAGACAGGGTCTTGCTCTATGCTCAGGCTGGTCTCGAACTCCTGAGCTCAAACGATCCGCCCACCTCGGCCTCCCAGAGTGCTAGGATTACAGGTGTGAGCCACCGCGCCCGGCCCATAGCCAGTTTTTAAACGATAAAAGGAAATGTAGGCTCGTTTTATCTTTTTCTTTTCTGCAAGAGCTAATCACCCGGCATGAGGAACGAGCAGAGAAGAACGGGCCGGGCGGGCAAGTCAACTCATGCTTGTAATCATTGCTGCCACCCCAGGGGCCCCCACTGTGTGACGGGTTCCGTGTTGGGTCTTATCTAATCCACATGCATCATTAACACTGAGAGGGAGGTGCTACTAACATGCCCATTTTATAGGTCAGGAAACTGAGGCTTGAGAGCATGAGGGAAGTGCTTGGTTACACAGCAGGGCAGTGGCTGTGGTGAAGTCCAGGCCTATTTGGCTCAAGCAGGAGACCTCAGCCGCTTGTCAAAGGTGAGTCACTTGGGTAAACAAGGAGGCTGGGCGGGGGAAGAGCTTCCTGCTCTGGTTGAGGAGGCAAAAGTAAAGGCAGCGGCTCAGGCCCAGGGGCTGGGGTGGGTGGCATGGGGAGGGCAGGGGCTCAGAGCCCAGCAGTTAAGTGGGGGCACCTAAGCCATGGGGCTGGAGGAGTGACCCTTCATCTCACTTGCAGTCCCAACGCAGTCCTCTTGGCAGCCGGCTCCTCTCCCCTCCAGCACCCTCACCTCCCCCTGCACCCCTGCCCTGCCCCCTCCAGCCATGCCGAGCCCTTGGCTGCTCCTAGACATGCCCAGCGTGTCCCGACCTCGTTGGGAGTGGCCGGTGAGCTGTGCACTGCATGTGCCTGAGCATAAAGTGTTCCCCACCCACTGCAGACCGCCTTCGGCTGTCTCCATTCTGAGAGTGCAGATAAAAAAGACATTGCAATAAAATCAGAGTTTTTATTAACACTGATATACGCTGAAGATTTGGGGGGGGGCAAATACTTATATTTTGTCTATCAATTTAGTGTCTTCCCCACCAATCGTCCTGACCGCAAGTGTCGGCTGACGGATCGAGCCATGACCCTGTCTGTTCCATACTGCAGGTTATTCCAGGCAAGGGGAGGGTATATCAGATATTCCCCAATTTGTGATTTAGGACAGAGATTGGCAAAATTTTTTGGTAAATGTCCAGATATTAAATATTTTACATATTGTAGGTCATTGTAGTGTGAAAGCAGGTATAGACGATATGTAAACAGAGAGCGGTTGTGTCATCAAAACATTTTATTTACCAATAAAAGGAGGTGGCCAGAGTTGGCTCACTAGCTGGAATTTTCCAGTCCCTGATCTAGGGGCACATGAGGGAGCCCAAGCTAACATGTGGGGGCACAGGTCTGATACGGTGTTTCCATGGAGCTCCTGGCTGGAAAATAAACCACTTTTTTTTTTCTCGTACTTTCAGTGTTTAACACCTCACCTGGCACAGAGTAGACACGCAGTAAAACCTTTGGGGATAAATGACCGAATGAATGAATGTACAGAGCTTGAAATGGGCAGATCCTTTTCTGCACCCACAGAGAGATCTTGTTCGTTCATAAATAGATGAGACAAGCAGCTATTGAGGGCCCCCGTGTGCCAGACACCGGGGCTGGGTAAACAGACGGGGTTTGCATCAGCCTCACGGAGCACGGAGTTTCTTTGGAGATACAGATGTTCAAGACGGCTTATTAGCAAAGTGTGAGGCGTGCTAACACAGGGGGAGTTCAGCGGGCTTTGGGGACACGCTAGGGGCTGGCGGGAACTGCCAGGCGTGTTCCGGAAGTGCCCACCGGACTGTACTTGTCAATCATGAAGGACTTAGTGTGGCTGGGCGGCAAAGGCATGAACCCACAGATGCAGGGAATAGCGCTTACCTAAGTGATGGGCACGGTCATCTTCATTATTCGTTTGGCTGCGAGCACCTGTGTTCAATAAGAGTGACTCAAACTGCTTCCACAACTGGGCTTTCCAACAGTCAATCAAGTGGAAATCACTCTGTTGTGAAGTCTGTATTAGGAATTCTGAGCACCATTTTACTTCTCTTCAAGCCTCTTTGAGGAAGGATTTTGTTCAGAGCCAGCCTTTTAACAGTGCATTATATTTAATCTTTTTAACCATTTGGATCTTTTTCTCTAAAAATAATTTCCATTATTCCAAGTTTCGTTTTGCTTTTTCCATATCTCTTTTGTAAAGTTTTCTTTAAGAGATAAAAAGCCCATTAGGTGCCGTGACGTCCCACCCTGCTTTCAGTGGGGGAAGAACGTGGGAGCCCTGATAGAAGGTCAGCGCCCTGCGAGAGAAGTGGGTTCACAGGGGCGCGGATTTCTCTCCGTGTGTGCTGGGAGCGGTGCCTGACGGTGACCGTTAGCAAAAAGGGTGAACTCCATCCCTGCCCTTTATCAGAATGATGTTTCTTACACTAAAAGTAGTCCGTAACAAAAGATCTAACATTCATGTCATCCGAGTTCCAAAAAGAGATGAAAAAAGAGGGTGGGGCTGAAAAAGGACTTGAAGAAATAATGGCGGGAAACTTGCCAAATTTGACAAAAGATATAATTCTACAGATGCAAGAGGCCGAGTGAACCAAACAGGAGAAGTCAAAAAAAAAAAAAAAACAAAACAAAAACAAACCAAAAAAAAAAAAAAAAAAACCATACCAAGACACATCATATCAAACATCTGAAAATTAAGACAAAGAAAACATCTTGAAAGAGTGAGAGAGAAACAAAACCTTACGTAAGGGGGAAACAAATGACTGAGAGCATATTTCTCATCAGAAACCACGGAGGCTAGGAGGAAGTGGCACAACGTTTTTTATAAATGCTGGAAAAAAAGAACTGTCAACCCAGACTCCTATTCCCAGTGAAAATATCCTTCGAGACTGAAGGAGAAATCAAACCATTCTCAGATGAAGGAAAACTAAGGTAATTTGTTGCTACACACCTGCCCCCCAAGAAGGGCTCACGAAGGTTCTCTAAGCGGAAAGGAAACAACAAAGGCAGAAACCTCGGGTCATCCAGGAGGAAAGAGCATAATACATGTGATAGGTGGTGTAATAGGACACAGAGTTGTGAACTAAAAATAAATCCTAAGCCCCCTGCAGACTGAACAGACCTCCTCTTGGCCAAGGAGACCCCAGAAAAACCTTAAAACTGAGCTCCTGACCATGAAGGGCAGGGAGGGTGGACACACCTTGTTCTACCCCCTCCCTTTTGGAGTTTAGATACAACAATAACCAGCATTGGTGTTAAAACAGGGATCATAAGATTGACAAAACAGACTCTTCACGACAACTATAATCATTAACAGGGCCCAAGGCTGCCCAAGGCCAAGGTGAAATCACACCTGCAGGCCATCAGTTTGCTTAACAAGATCACTTGAGTCAGTGTATTGTGTCTCTGATTAACAGACTTCCTGATTTTATTAGGTCGTTAAATAGGAAATGCCCAATTTCAAATCAAAAATTTAATTTTTTATTTTATAAAAGTTTATTATATCTCAAACAAGAAGCAGCACAATAATAAAATACAACAATTATAACAATATACGGCAATAAAAGTTATGTGAATGTGGCCTGCCTCTCTCTCTCTCAAAATATCTTATTGTATGTAATATTTTCAGACCACAGTTTATCTCTGGTAACTGAAATCACGACAAGTGAAATTGTGGATATATTAATATTTTGGTTTTTATCCATGGTTCCTGGCTCACAGCTCCTAAGATGTTTGTAATTTCTTAAGTGACTAGAGCAATAAAAGTATCTTTTATTATATTTGGCTTTTTGTCCTTGGTTCCTGAAGCAGGTAAAAGATGTCTTTTGTTATTCATAATAAGTCCCTTTCAACGACACCTGAGTTTATGCTAATGGAGTGGTTTTGGAAAGCCCCCAGACAACACAGGATGTGGAGCTGGTTGCTAGGGAAACCAGTCATGTTATTAGAGGCTTGGAACTTTGAGGCCCACTTCCCAACCTCCAGGGAGGGGAAAGAAGCTGAAGGCTGAGTCGATCACCAGTGGCCAGTGATGTAGTCATCATGCCTATATAATAAAACCTCCATAAAAACTCAAAAACGGGAGGTTTGGAGAGCTCTGGGTTGGTGAACAAGAACAAGCAGGCATGTGTTCCTTGCCCTATGTATCTCTTCACCTGGCTGTTCATTTGTATCCTTTAAAGTATTCTTTAAGATATTCTTTGTAATAAACAGGTAAATGTAAGTACAGTGCTTCCCCGCGTTCTGTGAGTCACCCTAGAAAATTAATTAAACCTGGGGAGGGGGGTCATGGGAACTCCCAGTTTACAGCCAGCTGGTCAGAAGTGCAGTCACCACCTGGAACTTGTGATTGGCATCGGAAGTGAGGAAACAAGTCTTGGGTGACCGAGCCCTTACCTTGGGGGATCTGGGGCTATCTCCAGGTAGCTAGTGTCCAAATTGGATTGAATTATAGGACGCTCCACTGGCATCCACTGGAGAATTCCTTGTCGGTGGAGAGAAATCCCTACACATTTTTGTAACTAGAAGTGAGTGGTGCGTGAGAGTAGGAAAACAGTCTGATTTCCCCTACATTAAACAGTAAGCAAAAATGAGGGTAAATACAATAGACTTTCCTTCTCCTCTTGGGTTTTCTAAAATATATTTGAGGGTGGGAGCGAACAGGACAACACTGTCTGCTGCGGTTCTAATTGTATGTAGAGAACATGTTTAGGGTAATTATATGACAAATGGGGGAGGGTAAAGGGAGGTAAAGTCTTACATTTCATTTGAACTAATAAAATGACAAAACCAGTAGGTTGTGTTAAGTTTTATATATATATATCTATAAGGTAATACGTAGAGCAACCACTACATATTGCTATATAAGAAAAAGCAATATTTAGATATACAAAAAATACTATAGATAAATAAAAATGGAATTCTTAAAAATGTTCAAGTAACTCATAGGGAAGCAGGAAAAAGAATACAGAGACATGAAAAACAGATAACAAAACAAAAATTAAAATGGCACTCTTATGCATTAACATTAATTATATTAAATGTAAATGTCCCAAATACACCAATTAAAAGACATTGGTAGAGTCGATTAGAAAATGTGACTCAACTACAGACGGTCCCAGCTTACGATGGTTTGACATTTTTTGACTTTGCAGTGGTGTGAAAGCAACATGCATTCCATGGAAACAACTCTTCAAGTGTTCACATGACCACTCTATTTTTCTCTTTTAGTAAAGATTACATGAGCTATTCAACATCTGATTATAAAATAGGCTTTGTTTTAGATGATTTTGCCCAACTGTAGGCTAACGTAGGTGTTCTGAGCACATTTAAGATAGGCTAGGCTAGGCTAAGCTACGATGTTTGGTAGGTCAGGTGTATTGAACACATTTTTGACTTAGAATATTTTCAATTTATGATGGGTTTATTGGGACATAACCCCATCATAAATTGAGAAGCATCTGTATTAGCTGAGAAACTAAAAGAAACTCACTTTAAATATTAACATAATAAATAATATAGGCCAATAGAAAGCAAGAGAATGAAAACAGCTATATTGTACAAACATTCATCCAAGGAAAGTAGGGCTGGCTGTTTTAATATCACACCAAATGGACTTCAGAGCAAAGGAAATTACCGGAGACCTAAAGGAACATTACGTAATGATAAAAAGGCCAATCCACCCAGACCACATAGCCTAAATGTGTACGTAACAGAGCTGCAAAACACGTGAGGCAAAAACTGACAAAACTGAAGGGAAAAATGAAGAAATGCACAATTATAGTTGGCGACTTCAATACCCTCTCTTAACAATCTATGTAACAACTAGACATAAAATCAGCAAGGACATAGAAGAGCTCAACACCACCGGCAACTAACAGATTTCTGTTGTTAAAAGCCTCCCAGTTGGTGGCACTCTGGGGGCAGCCCTAGAAAGCTAACACAGAGTCCGTGCAATGGACACGAGCTCAGGTGTCCAATGTGCTACGGTGGCCAGGACTCTCAGTTCCACCATGTTGGTCTAGGACCCTAATAAACATTCCCATGCAGGACCCTCCCCCCACCGCTTCCTTTCCCGTTTCCCCTACACTCTTCCCTCAGGTCCCTGTTTCTTGGCACCAGGGTTCACGTGTCTACACACCTTAAGGATTCACGGGGAAGTGAGAGAGTCAAACCGGGACCACGTGCCCGCCCACCTCACTTTGCAGCGTTGCACACTCCTCACCTGGCCAGGTGAGCCCTAACCTGCCCCGTGCTGGACACCAGCTGCCCAGGTACTCCTGGCCCGTGGCGCCAACCTTTCCAATTCACAGTAGAATGAATATAGGTTGTGGGATTTTTATCCAGAAAGAACCACATTCTTTCATCTTATCCGTGGAATATTTCCCAGCTAACATGCATGTTACTGAGTGAGTGCACATCACCAAAGGGAACCAGATTCTCTTTAAAAATCCACCAGGCGGCCTTTCACAGAGGTCCAAAAAAAAAAAAAAAAAAATGGCAGTCTGGCTATTGTCCTCCGTAAATCTTGTTCCAGCAAGTTCTGCATCCACTTAACATTATGAATTTGGATTCTGTGGTTTGGATTCCAGCCCTGCCCCTCCACCGCCCTCTTCCCAGTTTAAACCGTTGCAATTCAGATTTCAAAGTTGGGGGCTGGGGAAGCAGAACCGAGCATCTTATTCTTTGTCTCTTGCTGCCCTCTGCTGGTCAAATTGTTGCATTTCTTTTTTTCTTTTTCTTTTTCTTTTTTTCCTTCTCTTTGCTTATAAGTGTGTGATTGTCTTTCGCTGAAAAAACAGGTGGCCACTGCCATGACAATGAGAATACCAATAATAAAGTTTACAACCATAACCCCACTTATTGATAGCACTTGTGACTACAGGCTCAAAACGATTATTCTCACTCCACTGCTGCCAGTGGCAGAAGCTGGCTTGGAAGACACGGGCCTGTCTAATCTTCCATCACACAGAAAAGGCGGCAGGAAGCATTGTCACCCGGGGATGCAATGTGCCAAGCAATGCAATACCTCACATCAGGTCTTTCCTGGTCAACCGCCAATTTGCTCCTGTCCCTTAGATCCATGAGTGCCGCTAGGGACAGGCAATATTCACTTCTGGAATTGTGTTGTGTGAGTGTGTAGATGTGTGGGTGTGTGTGCATAGTCGCTATACTTCAAATCTTTGCTAACTATCCCACCTAGTATTTAGTTCGTTAGTTCAAGCTTTCAAAATGAAGTTAACAGTCTGGTTGAATAAACATAATGAACTAGATATTTTAGACTTTTTAAAAAAGTTGATTCACTCTAAACTTGAGTGTGAGGGATCGAGTTGGTTTGGAGTCTGTACTCACCTTGCGACATGCAGAAAATTCTCTCCCTGAAGAAATTTGCTTCATGACATATTAATTGCAAGAACAAAAGTTTTCTTAAGCAGTGACCGGAAAGAGTAAATCTAAAAATGCCTAAATTACAGGCTGAGAGTGATTTCGTCCAGTGATTCTCAAACTCGAGCATGGATGGGCTGGGAGGGCTTAAGGCAACCCACATTGCTGCTTGTGGGGTAGTGGACACTCCCTGGAGTTTCTGATTGGGTAGGTCTGGGGTGGGGCCTGACATTTGCATTTCTAACGAGCTCCCAGGTGATGCTGGTCTGGGGAACGCACACTTTGAGAACCACTGATTAACCAACCGCTGGTTCTGAGACTTGGCTTGTATTGGGAGCACCTGGGGAGCTTAAACGTTAGTGATGCCTGGAGCCCATGCCAGTGACTCTGGTTTAATTAGTGTGGAGTACGATATGGGCGTGAGGGATTGTTGAAAGCTCCCCAGATGATTGTAATATGTAGCAGAGTTGAGAGCCACTGATATGGGGGAAAAATCTGTATGTTAAGAACAATGAGGGCTTTGGAGACCCAGAGCGCGTGGAGCGGCAGAATGCCCCCGTCACGTGATGGTTGTCCCGGGTGGTGATAAACAAGTGGGCAAAGACAGGCTTGTGCTCAGAGTCTCAAAGTGCAGGACTGGTCAGCCACCACTGTGCCCAGCCGTGCTTCTAAAGCTCTTGGAAGGCTGAAAAATATTCTCTAACGTTAGGCATTTGTATCTTTTAGAGTTCTTACTTTTATATAAGAAGCTCACTGCTAACTAAGCAGGAAAGGAGTTTAGTAGCAGGATATCGGGTGACTCTAGGCTAAGCTTCCAGGAACAACGCACAAATGCAAGCCTCGAATGGTTTGATAAGAAAAGGGCTCCCGCTGCCCTGCCCGATGCTGGGAAAACACGGGCCGCTGCCCTGTCAATACCACGGCCTGGCCAGGAACTTGATATTGTGAACCTCTGGCATCTCTGAAAGTGAGATACCTCCCGTGCTGCCCTCACTGGTAAACCTGGTCCCCCAGGGAGGAGCCTCTCCTTGGTAGAAGTCTTCGCTGAGTGAGTCTGGGTACAGCAGCCCCTGCCACATGCCTTGCCCTGGCTGGGAAACGCAGGCATACAGGTTCTTACTGAATCTGGCCACGTAAGGCTGGGAATTCCTCCAAATATAGCAAAGGTCTTCTGCAGCCAGGGAAGGGGACAAGGTGTGGTCGTCATTATTATTATTCCTCAGACCCCCTGGCTACTGTATTATTTTCTGAGCTGCCATGACCTTCCCCATCACCGTTCTCTACCCCACAAGCAGCAGTTTTTTCCATTCTCTGTTTTGTGAATGGGTTTCACTGTCAATCACCGTTTTTTTTTTCAAAAGCCAATATGCATAGAGACAGCATTAAAGAAAAGAACTACTGTACCTGTCTTACGTGAAATGCCTCCTCTTTGGCCAGATAAAAGGAGATAAATGGACTAAACATTCCTGTACGTTGTTCACTGGCTGACTCCCACGCAAGGAATGCCAAGGTCAGAGCCATTGTGAGTGCTGCTGCCTGGGCCTGTTCCGAACTTCTGATACAAAACAGAAAAGAGGACTTGACGATCCAAATGGGGTTGGAACACTAACTGCTTGAATTGTGGCCACGTGGTTCCTCGTTAGAAATGAGAGCCAATGGCAGGTCTTCCAGGTGCAAATTTCATTTGTTTTTCCGGAAGCCGTATTTGTGAGCTCCATGAAGGCGGTGTGTGTCTTCCTCTCTCATTCCCCTTCAGGCCTGGTGATGGTGATGGTCACATTCCTTGACTGTGTCAGGCCCTGTGAACAGCACCCTGGAGTCTCCTCTGCCCTGTCATCTCTCTCCTTCCCTCCACTCCTAGAGTAGGTATTTTCATTAACCCCAGTCTGCAGATGAGGAAGCCCAAGCTGGAGAGGATGAGACACTTGCCCAAGCTCTGATACAAAGTGAGTCAAACCCAAGCTGACCCCAGAGCCATCACTCTTTCATTTACAATAAAAGTAATTTAAAGACACCCTTTTCAATAAACAGTGCTGGGAAAATTGGATGACAGAAGAATGAAACTGGATCCCTATCTTTCACTACATACAACCATCAACTTGAGATGGATTAAAGACTTACATGTAAGCCCTGAAACTATACAAAATACTAGGAGAAAACCGAGGGAAAACTCTTGTGGACATTGGTCTAGGCAAAGATTTCATGACTAAGACCTCAAAAAAAAAAGGGGCAACAAAAACAAAAATAGATGAATGGGACTTAATTAAATTAAAAAGCTTCTGCACAGCAAAATTTTAAAAAACCGGCAGAGTGAACAGATAACATGTAGCATGGGAGAAAATATTTGCAAACTATACATCCAACAGGAGATTAATATCCAGAATTTACAAGGAACTCAAACAACTCAACCAACAAAACCCCCAAATAATCTCATTGAAAAGTGGGTAAAGGACATGAAAAGACATTTTTAAAAAGGAGACAGACAAATGGACAAGCATATGAAAAAAATGCTCAAAATCACTAATCATCAGAGAAATGCAAATTAAAACCACATTGAGATATTATGTTACACCAGTCAGAATGGTTATTTTCAAAAAGACAAAAAAAAAAAATAACAGATATTGGAGATTTCTCAAAGAACTAAAAATGGAGCTACAATTCTGTCTAGGAATCCCACTACTGGGTATCTATTCAAAAGACAACAAATCATTATATCAAAAAGATACTTTATGTTTATTGCAGCACTATTCACAATAGCAAAGTTATGGAATCAACCTAAGTGTCTGTCAATGGAGGATTATATAATGAAAATTTATTGGATAAAGAAAATATATACATAGTGGAATATTATTCAGCCATATAAAAAAGAATGAAGTCATGTCTTTTGCAGCAACATGGATGGAACTGGAGGCCATTATCTTAAATAAAACAACTCAGAAACAGAAAGACAAATATTATGTGTTCCCACTTGTAAGTGGGGGCTAAATAATATGTACACATGGACATAGAATATGGAACGATAGACACTGGAGACTCAGAAGGGGGGGGCGTTGAGGAGGTAGATTATGAGAAATTACTTAATGGCTACAAATGTTTGTTGTTCGGGCCGGGCGCGGTGGCTCACGCCTGTAATCCTAGCACTCTGGGAGGCCGAGGCGGGTGGATTGCTCAAGGTCAGGAGTTCGAGACCAGCCTGAGCGAGACCCCGTCTCTACTAAAAATAGAAAGACATTATATGGACAACTAAAAATCTATATAGAAAAAATTAGCCGGGCATAGTGGCGCATGCCTGTAGTCCCAGCTACTTGGGAGGCTGAGGCAGTAGGATCACTTAAGCCGAGGAGTCTGAGGTTGCTGTGAGCTAAGCTGACGCCACGGCACTCACTCTAGCCTGGGCAACAAAGTGAGACTCTGTCTCAACAACAAAAAAAAAAAACAAAAAAACAAATGTTTGTTGTTCCAATGATGGATACACTAAAAACCCTGCTTCACCACTACACAGTATATCCATGTAACAAAATTATACTTGTACCCCACACATTTGTACAAAAAGGTAATTTCATGTATTTTTCTGATTATATAAATTGTACTTTACTGTTTGCAAAAATTGAAGCAACATAGGAAAATATAAGTGAAAAGCTCAAATTCACTTGAAATTTCATCACACTGAGAGAATGAACATTAATATTTTGGTAACTATTCTTTTTTTGTACTAGTCTATGCATGTAGGTGCGCGCACACACACACACACACACACACACACAATGTTGCATAAATAAAATTCTTACACTAATGTTGTATCCTGAAGCTCTTGCTTGTTTGCTGGTCAGTGTAGCCCAAACAAGCCTTCTGTTTCCTTTTTGAAGTTACTGGGACGGTGAGTGAAGAGGAAGTTCTCTGTGCAAATAGAGCCCTTTGTGGCAGGCCAGCCTCGTTACTGTGTACGGACTGGGCCGTGGTGCTGCAGAGACGGGAGTGAGTGTGGCGTGAGCGAGAGCACACGAGCTAGAATCAGACTGCGGGCACCAAGAGCTCAGCTCCCCCACTGAATAGCTGTGCAACCCTAGGGAAGTTACTTAGCCTCTCTGTATCTCAGTTCCTCAGATACAAAGTGGGGATGCCACCGACCTTGTAGGGTTGTTGCAAGGATTAAATAAAAAGATAGAGTCCCCTTACCTGCAATTTCACTTTCCAAGGTTTCGGTTTCCCGTGGTACAGGACAATAAGATATTTTGAGAAAGAGAAAGAGAGAGAGAGAGAGAGAGAGGCCGTATTCACAAAACTTTTATTACAGTATATTGTTATAAATATCTTTTATTATTAGTTATTGTTAATCTCTTACTGTGCCTAATTTATAAATTAAACTTTATCATAGGTATGTATGCATAGGGAAAAACATAGTATATGTAGGGTTCAGTACTATCCTAGATTTCCAGTATCCACTGGAAATCTTGGGATGTATCTCCTGTGGATAAAGGGAGACTACTGTGTAATTAAACTTCTTTGAACGTTTGTTCATCTAAATTAAAGGCTTAATGTTAACTGATATTATTAGAATACCCATAGTGTATGTAAATCCAGAGGTACTCAAGCGAATCACTAATTACCTTGAAGCTACATGTGCTTTACATTAATAAAAATTTTTTTTCCTTGATACTGATGACATTTACTGCTGTTCGTTCACTCCCAAGTATAATATGAGATCTGTGGGCTATAAGGGGTTTTGTGTAAATTGTTATATTTTCTCAGGGCATGAAAAAAAAGAGCATATAATGTTGGCTAGAGATGGCAAGGCTGCAAAGCTGACAGTTACTCATCCATTTGTCCATTTATTCCTTCATTCATTCATCAACTGATTGATATTTGTTGATTAAAAGTATGAATAAAAATGATCACTTAAACATTTTGCTTAAATAAAATAATGCCCTCAAGGCGCTTACGCTCCAATGACTCATTGTTTCTTTATTGGGCTCACACATACCTACACACACACACACATACCTACACACACACACACACACACACACACACACATCCTTTAAGAGAGCAATTTTCTGACAGCAAAATAGAGTCTTCTGGTCTAATTGTTTCTTAATTGAAGCTGCAAGGTACATATGGATGAAAATCGCCCAGAGACATCCAAATTAACTACACTTGTTTATCCTGTTAGGTTTACAAAGACAGTAAAAGAAAATGAATTTCAAAATTGAGTCCAAATGTTGACCACCCAATTAGACGGAGCGTAAGCTTCTCTCCAGAGTTATAAGTCATGCATGTCCCATTGGAGAGAGATGCTGCCCTTAGCAAAGTGCACCGAGGCAGGATCCACCATCCCCACCCCCAAAAGAAGGAAGAGCCACCCCAACTAGGCAAAGAAGATTCTATTTTGCACGTGTGCCTTTGGAAAACCAGTTGAATGCTCCCTTATGACAGAGAAAAAAATGCTTGATGCAGTAAAGAATGCTTCATTCTTGGCCAAACTGAATCCCTTTTTGGCATGTTCATCTTGGGGGAGCAAGGAAGAGGTTAGCCAAGGTATCCGCACAGGTTCCTGATGGATAACAAAACAGATGCTGAGGTTCATAGACGTGCTCCAGCATTCCAGTAATTCACTTGAACATGCAAACAAACGCCTTTAAGTACGCAAAGAGTATTTTGTTAATAATAGTGTTTTTTTCCCTCGTAATCCCATAGCATCATTGTTTGCCTTGTAGTCATTATTTATTACAGCAGATTCAGCAATAATTTTTCTCTTCTTGGTAGAAACATCATTGAATTTTATTGCTAATCTTGTGTGTTTGTTAGTCAGCCACCTTGGGGAAAAACAGCAACATTGGGCTAAATATTAGAGGTGTTTTCTTCCAGATTTTATTACTTACAGACTGAAAGCTTTATGTCGATTGCAAGAAATGCTTCTCCATGTTATTAAATTGGGACTCCTTCGAGAAAATGTTGCTGGATAGAATGAAATTCATTGTTGGCGCTAGCGCCTCTACTATTGTATGGAAAAAGATCAAAATAGCGATGTCAGCTATTAAAAGGGGCAAAACTCATTCCCTTTATAATACTTTTCCATTGTTTGCTAAGTGAATTCAGTTGTGACTGAAAAGGATAATGGAAAACCAGTATGTTATTTTCCTCTTTTTTGTGACGCTTGGCACCGGGGCTTCATTTAGGCTTTAAGCAGATCTCAGGGTCCCAGCCGTGGGCTCCCTCACTCTGGCAGCTGCCATGTTGCCCTTGGCCGTGGACCCAATCTAACGCCTTATAAAACAGATCTTTCCCAGGAACATGCTTCTTCTTTACATTAAATATGCAAGAAAAAGCGTCAATTAAAGAAAGGCATTTTACCAAAACTGATTGTCTTTGAAGATGCTACATTTCAGAGGGGCTGTGTTCACCGATTAAATAAAACAGTTGTCTTTGGTAGATTTTGTACCTTTCTAAAGACACCAGTAAGAGTCACTTTTTTAATAGATGAAATATTTAATGGGTATGATTTCACAAACTTCAGCATAAAAGAAATAGAACTTTGCACGTTTTCTGTAACTGGTCTTCATTTCTGACTCTATGTTCTCATTCTGTTGGACTCAGTGGGAGAAGGGGAGGTCTGGTTACTAAGGAAGGGTTTTGCAGTTTTAGTTCCTACTCTTTTTTTCCAGCTTCATTGAAGGTAAAAATTGTATATATTTAAGGTACGATGTGATGTGTTGGTATACAGATACATTGTGATATGATTACTGCAAATTGTCTAATTAATATATCCATCACCTCTCATAGTTACGATTTTTTTTTGTGTGTGGTGAGAACATTTAAGATCAATTCTCTTAGTAAGTTTCAAGGGTACAACACATTATTATTAATTATAGTCACCATGCTGTACATTAGGTCTCCAGAATGTATTCATCCCACATAACTGAACCTTTGTACTCTTTGACCAATATCTCCCAGTTTCCCCCACCTCCCAGCCCCTGGCAACTGCCATTTTATTCTCTGCTTCGGAGTTTGACCTTTTTAGATTCCACATGTAAATGAGATCATGCAGTGTTTGTCTTTCCATGCCTGGCTTATTTCACTTAGCATAA
Source organism: Eulemur rufifrons (assembly GCF_041146395.1). Taxonomy (NCBI): domain Eukaryota; kingdom Metazoa; phylum Chordata; class Mammalia; order Primates; family Lemuridae; genus Eulemur; species Eulemur rufifrons. Next base: position 33,082,342 of record NC_091006.1, read on the forward strand.
TGTCCTCTAGGTTCATCCATGTTGTCCCAAATGGCCAAATTTCCTTCTTCTTTAAGGCTAAGTAATATTCCAGTGTGTGTGTGCATGTGTGTGTTTACAACAGTGCCTTCATCCATTCATCCATCAGCGGAAACCTAGGATGTTTCCACATCTTGGCTATTATAAATAATGCTGCAATGAACATGGGTGCCGATACCTCTCCAAGACACTGATTTTATATTCTACTTTTAATAGCCCATATCTGAAGCATGGATTTTGGTACTGAGTGTTGCCATTTAAGGACAATCATTGCAGACTCGAAGTAATTTAGGCTCAAATATGGTGCCTCTGCAATTGATGAAGATTTTGAAATTATAAACCTACTTGCTCCATTTTGGATAAAGTTTAAAAAATAAATAACTTAAGCTTGCTGACATTGTTTTAAAATCTTTTCTTCCATTCCTAACAACATGCTTCTGTGAGACTGATTTCTCTACTATGAATGCTATGAAACCAAAACATATAAACTATTTTATATGTTATCCTCTGTGAGGATTTTTTTATCAAGCCTACGCAGATAACATAAATTATTCTGCAAGAAGCAAGCTCATTTGAGCACATTAAAGTTTAAAAAATTGATATACATGGGGTTTGTTACCAGTGCACATATACGATGTTTAATGTGGGTTATATCATTCATGAGATTTTTTCTTATGATTATTGAAAACAGAAAGTTATGAGTGTAATTGCAGTTCTGTTTTAATTACCTATACCCACACTTTCAATGAACAATATTGACAGTTTTTGTGATTTTTTTCTTTTACCCTGGGTTGGCTCCTATTTCCTCTATCTCTCTTCCACTCTCCTCTACCACCTCTCAATGTCTGTATTCTCAAAATATACATAGTTTTACTTGGAAATTAGATGGTCTGGGTTCCAGTTCATGAGGCAGCTATGTGCCTTGGCTAAATCACTGTTCTAGTTTTCAGTTTCTCAAATCTAACATGGGATAGTTGGAGAAAATATTTTCTAGCACTTTAGCATGGAAATAAACTTTTTGGAGGATTAAAATAATAATGATGAAGAAGGAAAGAAGAAGATTACAAAGACACCAGAAACTCTTCTGGTTACATGGTTTATGCCAAATATAACATAATATCTATAATATAACAAAAAATCTTGACATCTTTCCCATTATTATCATTTTAAGAAGCAATTATGCTTTGATTTAATTTAATCTTCAGATATTAGATCTTTCTGGCTACGGAGCAGTTTCATAGGTAAAGTGCTTTCTTCTTTAGTGAGCTTATCTGCCTGCCCTCAAGATTAGTATCTTGACTTTTCGTCCATTTTAACTTTCACCTAATTCCTGGACTCCATACGGATCCAAATTCCCAAATTCCACTTGTGTTTGTCTACAACACAAAGCAAGTCTTGAGACTAGAGCAAAGCAGAGAGCAAGAGAGAAAGCCAACTAAATTCTGGGCCACATAGAATTACTCTTGTGCTGGAGTCTGCCAAACCCAAGTCCTCGAGGATCTCAACGAATTCGAAACCATATATAAAATAAATAAATGCAAATGGCACGTTTACTAGTTACATAGGGTCTCCCTGGACTTCTTCAGATCCAAGTTTTCCCCTTGTTCTTTTCTTCATTGGTGTCAGGGGAAATGGGGTGAGAGTTTGATCTTTTGCTGAAAGGTTATGTACAAGGAGAGAGGAGTAAAAGAAGACTGAGTGAGACCCTATGGGGAAGTAAAAGTAAAAGTAAACATCTCCCTGGAAAACACACCTCTGCTCCTTCAAACCCCCGGATGCTACTTTTTCAAGAATGAGCTGTTCCAAGTTGTGGTGTCATCCTCTAGTAGACCTCTTTGAAGAGAACTGGCCAATCTTACGCCAGCCTAAGTTGCACGAATTACTTTCATATTTTCATCAGTTATGCATCTATTATATTTATCTGGTCTTCCTCACAGTCTTAAGCTCCTAAAATGCAAACTCTAATATGAACTCCAAAGGCCATAATATAAGCCTATGTATCTATCTCTCTCTCTCTCTCTCTCTCTCTCTCTCTTTCTCAATAAATAGTTGATGATTGTTCCAGTTATCTAGTGCCGCATAACCAACCAACCAATGTAGTGGCATAAGACAGTAACCATTTTGTTATATTTATAGGTTTGATGATCAGGAATTTGGGCAAGACACAATAGGGGATGGTTTCTCTTTGCTTCATGACATCTGGAGCCTCCACCTGGAAGACTCAAGCAGCCTGAGTGACATGAATGTTTGGGTGCTGGTATCTCCGGCAGCTTCTGCACACAAGTGTCTTGAACCTTTAAGCTGAAGGCTGGCTCAGCCGAGACTGCTGGCCAGAGCATCTGCATGCGGACTCTCCGTGGGGCTGGCCTCCTCACTCCAGGTCATCTCAGAGTCGTTGGATTTCTAACACAGCGCTGCACAGCCGTTGGAGTGAGTGTTCCAGTGAACAATCTTGGAGCGTGGAAAGCTGCATGACCTTCTATAACCTAGCCTCGAAAATCTCATAGCCCTACTCCCGCCACACTGTACTGGGCAAAGCAGCTGCCGCCCTATCCTGATTGAAGCGGAGTAGACATGGCCCTGCTTCGATGGAGCATCAGAGAATTTATGCCCACATTTTAAAACCAATTGACTTTGTCTCTTATTTTGCATGCATTTCTCAAGATTTTGAAACTCCCAGGAGGCATCAATCAGTTTAGGGAACCACCTTACCTGCCACCCAAAACAGAATACTTACTGGACTCTGGTACGAATATCTGCATGTTGATGGATTAGGGTAATTGCTTCAAAGTCAAACAGAGCTGGAGGTGGGAGAGAAAGAATCTGCGGGAGGCCGGATCCACTCCTTTCCTTGGGTGCCCAGAGGACAAGACCCATCCATCCCCGAAGGGCAAGGCCTGGGCTTGGCGCCAGTTTTCTCTCTTCCAGCCCAGACTTGTTGCGAATCAGCCACTACCTGACAATAAGCAGGTGTGACTCTGAATTGCTTCTCTGCAATCTCCAATAATCTCCCCATGTTCCAGAAGGGAGGAAAGAAGCAGTCTCAGTTCACCTGGGCAGAGCACTGCCGCCTGTATTTTACAGGGGCCAAAAGGAAGCAGGTTAAGGAGGTTCCCGGCAAAGCCGGCCGTGAAGATACCTTAGGTCTGCGGATGGGGGAAGCTGAGACTGGAAAGGGGACCAGTGGACTGGAAGTCACAGAGGTGACTTTCTCTTTTTTCCTCCCTTTCTATTTATTTTTTAAATTGACAGATAATTTTTGTCCCTACTATAGAGGGAAGAGGTATGAAAGCAAGAGGAAGATTAAGAAATGTCACGTTGAATGTTTGCATGACGATTGTCAGTAGGTTAAATATCACTTATTTTCATGAAACACAACAGCCTTCCCCCGGTTTTTCTTTCAGGGTTTCTTTCCTGTTGTTCTTCGTCAGCTCTGAGGACGACTACCTACAACTTTCAGGCCCCACTGAGCTCAGAGTCACCCACGTGGCACAACCTCCAATTCTGAAAACGTGTTTGTATCTTAACTTTCAGGAATAGGAACTCTTTTGAATAGGAGTTTTTTCTCCCATTTCTTCTATCTTCTTGCCCCTCTTCACCTTTTTCTCCCCAAACTTCTTTTTTCTCCTTCTCCACAACCTATTTAGGCCTGAAAAGGAGCCAGGGAAAAGATATTTGCTTTGGGAGAAGAAGAGAAATATAAAAGATGAGCCAGCCAAGTGAAAGAATAACTCTGACTTTCCACAAAGGGCTACTTCAGGGAAAGGTTGCGACTTGCTTTATTTTCTCTCTCCATCTCTCTCTCTCTCTCTTCTTTAGGAAAAACAAAGTTGATGTAAACAGCTGGAGACTGTAACTTGAAAAACCAAGAAAGTAAGATGAATAAAACTTCCTGTTTTCCTCTCCTACCCTGGTCTACAGGGGGTTGGCCTTCCAGACCAGATGTTCGATTCCCAAAGCTCGTTTCAGAGTCTCTGCATATCAACTGTTCTTTACACAGCACCGGCAGACCTTAGATTCAATTACCCCGAGCGAGCTTCAGCCAGCCGCCTGCTGGGACACGGGGCCTTTAGGAAAGGCAGGCTAAATGTGGCCGGCACATGGCTTGGGCCCAGCGAGGTAAACACTCCACCGTCATCATCTAAATGAGGACGACATGAACAGAGCTCCTTCTGCATGCCAGCTACTGTGGCAAGACTCTAGATTATTTCATCTGATCTGCACCACGACGCCACCAGGGAGGAGGTCACTGTCCCTATTTCAGACTCCAGGAAGTCTGGTCTTACAGACCCTGGTTTTCACGCCCAGCCGGGCCCCCTCCACGTCTTTCCCGCTCTCGATTTTGCCTTGTTTAGCAAAGACGGACGTATGGAAAAGACACCCTCCTGCCTGGGCTGCTCATATCCTCTTTGGAGACATGCCGTCATCGATTTTAAAGGTCTGTCTGCATCCTCTGTGGTCACACCCAGCTGACCGTCACCCGGACCCACTGCCAGCCATGAAGCAGACTTCCTTCGCCCCCTGCACAGCCTCTTGCCAGCCTCTCTGGCCGATCGCTTCTCAGAAACGTGGCCCAGAGCGGGGAGGGCATATCCCCTTCGTGGCAAAACTCTGAAGTGCTCGAACAGATCTTAAAAATTAGGTCCAAGCATGACACTCCGTCTATATTTGGCCTTTTCATGCTGAGTGACCATCTGCCAATAGGATTACTGGTGTGGCTGTTATGAAGAGTCTCTTCCCTGCTAAACAGGGCACAATGTGCGTTACGTGCCACTGATTCCTGCCTGTCGGGTAGTTACTAGTAGCTAGAAATACCCGGTCATCAAACGTGTGTTTGCTCATCTGTTTTGTGGGAATTTCAAAATTTGACATAATGTTCTAACTGGGAAGGGTAAGAGGATTAGCTTTCCAGCCAGCTAATGAGCACGCCCCGCTCCGCGTCAAAGCCTCACTGGGGGCCTCCATGTCAGGTGTGGCTTTGAGCCTCCCCTCCACGGCTGGCCACATGTCCCCGTGGTGAGAAGACTGTGCTCAACTGCAGCTCCCACCACCTGGCACCACGCTTTTCGAGGAAAACAAACACAGTCTTTATCACAAAGTTCAGGAACTCCCAGTGTAGCCTCATTCCTCCTCGTTAGGCAAAAGTACCATAGACCTGTGTTTCATGCTCAAAATCTGAAAGCACTGCATGTAAACCAAAAAAAAAAAAAAAGAGAGAGAAACAAATGGGTTTCTTTATTGCAGAAATTCTCAGTGCTGTTAATATCCTAATGTCACTCTGAGTCCCCAAGAAGAAAATGTCATATTTCAAGTTTCCCGAACTTTTTTGACCTTAGAATCCTTGACCTGGGGACCTCTTATATGGTATTATTGTCCCATAGATACTGTCTTAGTCTGTTTGTGCTGCTATAACAAAATACCACAGATCAGGTACATTACAGACAACAGAAACTTATTTCTCACAGTTCTGGAGGCTGGACAGTCCAAGGCAAGGCACCGGTTGCTAAGGGCCCAGTCTCCCTGCTGCCAAGATGGCGCCTTGTTGCTGAGGAGGGGAGGAACACTGTGTCTTCACATGGCAGAGGGGATGCAAGGGTGGGAGGGGCAAACGCTCTGAAAGTTCTTTTATAAGGGCATTAATTCATTCCCTAAGGGCCCCACCTCTTAGTCACTCCCCAAAGACCCCACTTCTTGTCACCAAAATAGGGGTTAAGTTTCAATACGAATTTTGGAGGGCACACACATTCAAGCCATGGCAGGCATACATTAGAAAATTGCACAGGGGTGACAATTCAGTCACCTCACCCTCATGGTCCCTGCCTCGCTGCTGCAAGCTTTCATACAATCAACAAAGAGTTTTAAGTGAAGAAAAATTTCCTTGGGGAAAGACAGGAGGCATTGAGATGAAATTTGGAAGCAGAATAAATTAAGGGACATTATCATCATCTGGAGTTCTCAATAGAGAAACCACATCCTTCGAAGGTGTTGCAATTATTCACAGATTTCAAAACATTCCCGCAAGTTTCACGTTGAGTACTAGCTTTTATTTTAATGGTTCCACTAGCTGCAATTTCCCAAAGGATCTGATTCACAAAGCCAACATGAGGAAGAGACAGCATCTCCACCAAAAGCACTGGAGTGACACATCTGAATCCAATCTCCAACCCTGAGATGCAGCTTTCTCTGGGAAATGGCAGAGATTTCACAGTTCCCTGCAGAAACTAGTTTGCCACTAACGGGTCAGACCACCTGTGGATGGGTAAGGCTTCAGGGGACATAGCAGTAAACAGAATGTTAGGAAGTTAATTTCTGGTGTCGCCATTATTCATCTATCAAAGCAGGGGAGAGGGGAGAGTTGACAGGGTAGCCTTTCCTACCATCTTATTTCCAGAGTCTGTTCATCAGCTGAAGTAGATTTGAATTGTTCGTGATAAAATCTGTTAAATGAAATGCCCATAACTTAACTTTCATCTGTGAGAGTCCGGATACTTGGCTGCAAACAGAAGGTTACTATCTGCAACTTAAGCAGAAAAGGAACTTACAGGAAAGCAGCTCACGTGATGGCTGGGGAGCCTCGAGAACCAAACTCTGTGAAAATGTGGAGTGAAATAAATGGCAGTAAGGCCCACATCCACCCTCTCTTGCATCTATACCATAATATCTGCCACGTGCCTTGGCAGTTCCAGTCACTACAGATGCAGAACTTGTTTTCCCATCACTTGATTTGGGGGCTTAGACATGTGACTTCCTTTAGTCACAGCAAGCGGATGTCACAAAAATCTTAAAAGGTGCTTGTGTGAATGGTCTTGGGGTTTTGAGCCTCTGTCATTGCCATGGAAAAAACATGCCCCAGGGCGCGGTGGCTCACGCCTGTAATCCTAGCACTCTGGGAGGCCGAGGTGGGCGGATCGTTTGAGCTCAGGAGTTCGAGACCAGCCTGAGCAAGAGCGAGACCCCACCTCTACTAAAAATAGAAAGAAATTATATGGACAGCTAAAAATATATATAGAAAAAATTAGCCGGGCATGGTGGTGCATGCCTGTAGTCCCAGCTACTCGGGAGGCTGAGACAGGAGGATCACTTGAGCTCAGGAGTTTGAGGTTGCTGTGAGCTAGGCTGACGCCACGGCACTCACTCTAGCCTGGGCAACAGAGTGAGACTCTGTCTCAAAAAAAAAAAAAAAAAAAACATGCCCCGGATAGTTCTCCAGCGTTAGGGGCGGAGGACGAAGACACTGGGGAGCAAAGCTGAAGTGTCCCCGCCAAGGCCAGGCAAGACAGCTGACACCCAACCGACCAGCAGCTCCACAGGAATAAATGTTATTTTAAGCCACTGAGTTTTGGGATTTTTTTCCTTATGCAGAAAAGCTAAGCAGATACACTGCATGGTGTTGCATCCAACCTCCACTCCCAGCCAGCTCTTTGATCGTTATCTTAAAGGTAAGCAAGTGTGAATGCTCAAAGCACACGCCCTTTGTTTTTCTTCCTTATAACTCCACTCATTCTTAAATTTTAAAGGGTGTGAATATTATTTCACAGACTTATATATGTAACCCATATGTGGAACACTTTTTGGACAAGTTAAAGAATCTTTCAAGGGTAATTTTGATTAAATGAGATTTCCTATTTTCTCACTAACTTTAAAACCTAACCTTAATTGCAGTGGAACTCTATTATATTTATCAATACTCAGGCTGTCAACTTCTGAATGTAGGGGCTGTATTATATTTATCTCTTTGCCTGCCCATGGCCCTATTCCACTCCCACATTAGTTTGGTGTTTAATTGAACTGTTTTGTAGGTATTAAGCATCTTGTTAGATAGGGCAGCCTTTCTAGAGAGCTCTGAGAACATAGTTTGTTGCTGCCCAAGGCTTGTGTGCTAAGGTGTGTAGCACTCATTCAAACGTACACACACACACACACACACACGTATTAAAGCAAAGCCAGGAAAACCTAGCAAGTGTCTTGGGTGCACATTTCCCTCCTAATTAAAACAGTACAGTTTTCTTGATATCTCTGACTGCCAATCAGGCACAGATTGGAAACAGGATATTTTAGAAAAATTTTCCCTCCCTCAGATTTCATCACACAGCTGCTCTCAGCTCACACACCCTGACAATTGCAAAATGCCCCACGCATGCTTGCCCTTGAAGGGGGCACGCCAAACACTCTGGCCAAGTACCCAGGGGTCTTCCCAGGGAGACCAGACCAAAGTTCCCACTCCGGCTGTGGGAGACTCTGGCCCGTGTCTCTTCCCAAACCTGCCCCCTGTCTGATCCAGGTCACTGCGGCCAACCTTCTCTGTTTGTCCAGCTGGACGTTGGGGATAAGGATACCCGACTGCCTCACCAGGGTATTGAGGAGTTCAACAATTAATCACTTTGTGGCCCTTCATCAAAAAGTGCCATGAAATGAAGGCAGGAAAAAGAAACCCCTTTGGTGGAAAAGGCAGAGCAGTGTGGCAAAAAAAAGCCCTCCAGCAAAACAGCATTCTCGTCCCATCCTGCAGACTCCTGGGGCGTTAGTCAGAAACCAGTCCCTCTTGTCCCCCTGCTGCAGGGGACCCATATCAACCTACCTGTAGACTTTCAGTGAACGAGAAAGATTCCCCACTCCACCCCCAGAAGTGAGCGTGGGACTCACAGCACACCAGGAATTCTCTTAGACAACCTCCCTCGCACCTCCAACTCTTTCCTCCGCCTCAGAGGCTGGAGATAGGTGGTCAGTTAAGGGAAAATTCCAGTTTTCCACAACCTCCTGTTGCAAGTCCTGCTTAACGGCCTCACATCTCACTTTGGAATGTGGTTTCTATGTCTTCTAACCTCAGCCAAATTGAGACAAGAAGAATCCAACCTCAACACCGTATTATCTTTCTGGTAAATCGCTAGACTCATAGTAAGCACTCGATACATTTGTTTAATGAATGAATGAATATTGCTATCTCTTTCTTCAAAGTTTTCTTTGTTTTGCTTTCTCGCGGTGTTTTGACTCCCTGATGAAATTTTAAGCTTCTCCAGGACAACAGATTATACCTGAGCAGGAACTCAGTGAGTCCAAGTTTCTAAAGGTGGGGTCCTGGCTCCACAAGAATCGACAAATATGAATGATTGTTTAAAATGCAGAATTTGGGACCTATGCCGTATTAACAGAATGGAAACAAGGACCGGCACTATAAATAAGTTCTTCCAGGGATGTGTGTTTATACTAGGGTCTGTCCTGGGCAAGGGAGACTGAACTATTTGGGGATTAGGGAAGGAGTCAAGGGGAATTGGGGGATGCAGACTTGTTGGAAGTTGTAGTGATTGTTACTTTCACAACGCATTGCAAGAGAGGTTTCATTGTCGGTTGTCATAGCAAAATGCAACTACATTTTTCTTACTTTAGTTTTCTATCTCCAGGAGCAATTTGTACTTTTTACATTGTTGAAGAAGCAAACAAAACCAGTTCTTATTTGTCACATCATATAGAGGAGACTTAATATACTTTTGACAGTTCTATCACACTTCCCTGTGTTACACATTCTCCTCCTCTCTATAGTTGGAGAGAAGCGCATGTTGAATCCATCCTCCAGTACATCATCTCCCCAAAACACTACATTTATTGTTGAAGTGTTTGATTTCTTCAAGATTTCTTTCTAATGTGACTAATCGAATACCCTACATGCACATAGTAAACGCTCACTAAATGTTTCAGTCTCCTGACAAGATATCAGAGTTTTAATGAGCAATTTGAGGATTAGAGTAGGAGACAGTGGCAAACCCAAAGCTTTAGGTGTGAATATTATAACAATCTGTCTTAAAAATTCTTTGTTGGGAAGAGGACAGAGAGCTCTGCTGAAAGACAGTCTGTGAATGGGTAAGGTAATTAAAAACATCTGGTACGCAAAAAAGAAGTGACTGTGCTAATATTTTTTGAAGGCTAATCACAATTGCAGTTATTTTTCCAACACTGCAGATTTTTGTACTGTCTTCTACTATTAAAATATGCACTTGGCAATTTTAAATAAAAATTTTGTCCTTGTTGAACTCATCTGAAATGTTGAGTCGGACTTCATTTTTATTAGGGTAAGTTTTATAGCCATTGTCTGGAGTGATGGTTACATACTTTGAAGTGAACAAGGATCCCAGTGGAAATGTTTAGGTGTTATAAACTGGGAGCATGCAAGATGTAGGGAATAAAGTCAGTACATGGACTGGGCATCCATTTCTCCCCATTGACTTTTTTGATCTTTTTTGAGATCATATCAAAGTCTTTAGATTTGACCTCATACACAGGATAGGAGCAGGACCCATAAAAGATTGACTGTTCACCCCAGTTAAAAGGGCTTTTGTCAGAAAGTTGGGCAATAACTAATACTGGTGAGGATGTGGAGAAAGAGGAATGCCTGTACACTGTTAGTGGGAACGTTAACTAGTGCAACCACTATGGAGAACAGAATGGAGGTTCCTCAAAATACTAAAAAGAGAACTACCATATGACTCAGCAATCTCTCTGCTAGGTCTATATCTAAAAGAAAGGGTTCAGTATATTGAAAAGATATTTGCACTTCCATGTTTATTGCAGCACTACTCACAATAGCCAAGATTTGGAATCAACCTGAGTGTCCATCAACGGATAAATGGATAAAGAAATTGTGGTACATATGCACAATGGAATATTATTCAGCCATAAAAAAGAATGAAATCCTGTCATTTGCAACAACATGGATGGAACTGGAGAACATTATGTTAAGTGAAATAAGCCAAGCACAGGAAGACAAATCTCACATGTTCTCACTCATATGTGGGAGCTAAATATTAAAAACAACGGATCTCATGGAGATAGTAGAATGATGATTACTAGAGGATGAGAAGGGTAGTGGGGAGGGCGGATAAAGTGGGGATAAAGAATAGAATTGAAATGTTTCTAACACAAAGAAATGATAAATGCCTGAGGTGATGGATACCCCAATTACCCTGATTTGATTAATTCACATTTTAAGCCTGTATCAAAACATTACATGTACCCTATAAATATACACAACTATTACATACTCATAATAACTAAAAATAAATTTTTTAAAAAAGATTTACTGCTAAATCTACAGTGATATACACGTTGTGATACTGTATATTTGGATCTCTCCTGGTGAGTAGATCTGGATCTTAGCAGGGTGCCTTCCACCTGGGCTGAGCCAGGAGAGAGACTGGCTTGTCTCTGCGGGTCTGATGCAGCCACAGAGCTGGTCTCTATGTGCATAAGAGCTTTGCATTTGGGGTTGAAAGAAGAGTCCATGTGCAGCTTTCTGGGGGAGCAGGGTGGAGAGCTGGGGAATGGAGGAGAAGTTGGTGTTTTGAAGGCCCGCACAGTGCAGGGGAAGGCAGATGTTATGGAGGAAATGTCTGTAGCCCTCCAAAATTCATGTGTTGAAATCCCAACATCCAACGTGATGGTATTGGGAGGTGATTAGGAGGTGATTGGGTCATGACAGTGGAGCCCTCACGAATGGGCTTTGTGCCTTTGTAAAAGAGACCCCCGAGAGGTCTCTAGCCCTCTTTTTCTGCCATGTGAGGACAGGGGGACAAGCTGGCCGTCTGCAACCTGGAAGAGAGCCCTCACCAGCGTCCAGCCACGTTCCACCTTGCTCTCACACGGCCAGCCTCCAGGACCATGAGAAATAAGTGTCAGTTTCTAAGTCCCCAGCCCAGGGCCGTTTGCCAGCAGACCAGACCGACTCCGACGGCTTACGTGTTTCTCACGCCTTGGCCCCTGGAGAGAAACAGCTTCATTTACTTCCTCCACTTCTTCCTGGTTCAAGACATGCTCAGTTGTCTTACAACGTAGATGGACAGAGAATATACACATGGAATAAATACTAAATTACAGCCCAGTGAATTATTCACAGAAAGGTTAATAGGGGAAAAAATCCTCAGAGTGAGGCATCTTTTCTGTACAGTTGCGTTTCCAATGCACATGCTGGGATTATAAACAACGTGAACCACGGGTTGGGGGAGTGATCGGGGGCTTCCTGGAGACCAGAGCTGCAGACCATATGCAGTGTCGGAGGCCTGCCAAGGTTGGCTTCATGGTGAAATAACTTTCAGCTGCTCCTCAGAATTGCTGCTTTCAGCCGGGTTCAGCAGCTTGGTTTCTGAGCTCGAGAAGGGGGAACATCCCTCAAGGCTGCATTTGAAAAATCCAAAACAAAACCTTGCTAAATGTGTTCCAGCTTTTCCCGTCCTAATACAGGCAGCTGCTTTGTGGCGTTCGCAGAAGTTAGCGCTATAGAACGTTTCAAATAGGAAGGGGGTTCCCATGATTTCTCAGTAAATGAGAAGAGGGCTCGCCTTTTTTTGGAGGGGTTGATGGATTATAAAGCATTGATTTCATAGAAGAAATACATGATGTTTGCCATTAAGTCATGGTCTCTGTGTGGTTGGTCGCATAATAATTATACCCAAGCAATGTGAGACGCTTGCCCTTAAAATGATCAGGGAGTGAGGGAGAGCCTGTGTGATGGGAAAAAAAAAAAAAAAAAGAAAGAAATATGCAGTGACTTGCAGTGTAATTTAGTGCCGCTGGGTAAAAAAGAAGCTCGTTTAAGAATGGAAGAGTGGACGTCCTCGCCTTCTAGCTGATCTTAGAGAAAAAGCTCTGAGTCTTCCACCATTTAGTGTGATGTTATCTGTGGGCTTTTCATATATAGGCTTTATTATATTGAGGTAAGCTTCTTCTGCTCCTAGTGTTGAGTGTTTTTATCATCGAAGGGTGTTGAATTTTGTCAAATTCTTTTTCTATATCAGTTGAGATGATTGGTGACATTTGTCCTGCATTGTGTTAATGTGGTGTGTGACACTGATTGGTTTTCATATGCTGAAGCATCCTTGCATTCGAAATAAATCTCACTTGGTCATGATGTACAATCCTTTTAATCAGTTGTTGAATTCTGTTTGCTGGTATTTTGTTGCAGATTTTTACATCAATATTCATCAAGGATATTGGCCTGTAGTTTTGTTGTAGCATCTTTGTCTGATTTTGATATCAGGGTAATGCTGACCCCACAGACTGAATTTAGAAGTGTTTCCTCCTCTTCAAATTTTTTTCAAGAGTTCGAGAAGAATTAGTGTTAATTCTTCTTCTTTTTATTTTTTAATTTAATTTTTTTTTTTTTTTTTTTTTTTTTTTTAGAGTCAGGCACTTGCTATGTTGCCCGGGCTGGCCTCGAACTCCTGGGCTCAAGCCATCCTCCTGCCTCAGCCTCCTGAGTAGCTGGGTTTACAGGCATGCACCACTGTGCCCGCTTTTAGTGTTTATTTTTCTTAGACGTTTAGTAGAATTCTCCAGTGAAGCCATTTGATCCTGAGCTTTTCTTTGTTGGGAGGTTTTTGATCACTGATTCAATCTTACTAGTTATAGGTCTGTTCAGATGTTTTATTCCTTCATGATTCATATATGTAACATTAATAAATATATATACATTGTAACATTCTATATATGTAACATTAATAAATATAGCAAGGTGTAGACAACTTCAGAGTTCTGTTTCAGAGAATACGATGTGCATTTGGAAGAAATGTTTTGATGAGATAATTGGGGTAGAGATGAGACGTCGAAAAACATGCTCAGACAGAAAGAGACGGTGTTTCTTTTTCTGTCTGACTGCCATACCCTAATCTCCTAGAACAACCCTTGGCAAATGGCAGACACTCAGGAATCATTTGTTGAATGTGTGAGTTATGAAATCTGCTTTCTAAGAAGTATGAGTTCTAACTGGAGAATTCTCTGTTTTCTGAATCTTTGCAATGAGTTTTCACAGGCAAGTCTGGCGGCAGGAACAGAGACAGCTAGGTTGATCTGCCTCGTAATGGAGGGCAGAGCATTCCGAAGTTCCTGGGGAAATCTGAGGATGAGGCAGCAAAGGGAAACGCTAGGTGAAAATTTGCCCAGGCAGGCACTTCATGGAGGAGAAGCAGAGGGGAGACGGAATCATTCAGGGTGGACAGTCATGTTGAGACAGGACTCTGGAGAACATATATGTCTTAACGGAATTTTAAAAGTTGCTTGCTGTAGGATAGTCATGTAAACATTTTCCTCTGTCTCCCCTTCAAAGTGTTTAGCAAAGGCTGTCTTACTAATGCTTTTGTGTGAGTGGATTCTTTTAGGGTAACTCAAAGAGGTGCTGGGTTCCTCATCCATGTCTGCACAGGGGGACACAGGGACAGCCAGTGAGCACACAGGAATGGAAGAACGAAGTGAAGTGCATACATGTGAAAGAGTAAGAGAGAAAGAGATCCCTCCCCCAAAAGACAATCCCCTTACCTGGCGGGCAGTGTTTCCAGGGCTGTTTTAAAGTGCAGGTGGAGTGAGGCACTGATGTAGAGTGAGTGGTTGGGGTGCTGGGAGCCTATGGTCAAGCGTTTGTGCATTTTTTTAGGTTTATTGCACATTTCCTGGTGTGCCTTATTGAAAGAATGTGTCTGTGACTTTTCACACACGACTCTCAAATGTATAAAAACTGCAGAGCTTGCAAACTCTGGAGTTGCAAGAATATGTTCCTTTTAAATTTCATATCGAAAATGAATCCCGTCAGTTTTATAGCTCTTCTGTCCCTTATTCCAATTTTGAATTCGGTTATGCAGCCAATCCAGTGTGGTTTTAGGCTCTCGTGGGGCTTTTAGAATTTCATTATCTTTCGATACGTGCACCTGCAATATGCATTAAAACTAAGAGGAAACAGCCCTGTTTCCATTGCTTGATGTCTGCATTTATGGCAAATGAGTGCTGTGAGCCTGATTGAATTACTTTTGGATCTAAAGCTGACCCCAAACTCCTCTCCTCCATCTCCCTTGTAGTAGTAAAGGGCAGGCTAATTTTTACAGGACTTTGCATAACTCCCTTTTAAAAAACTTCGATGAAGCTAACAGTAGTTAATGAGCAAATGTTTTCAAACATGGAAGCCAAGGCATGGTAGCACGAACAGCCAGGACAGCACAGTTGCTGCTTGGTGACCCACTGAGCAGGTTTGTCACTTCTCCATTTATTCCTTTCTCTCTCTGACCGGGGACCGTTAGTGTCCTTAATCTTTTAAGGACATTTGGAATGTTGATTCTTAAAGTTCCGAGAAAGAAATAGAACAAATTAGCTTTATGATCACTTTAAAAGCCTGGAAAAAACATTCAGAAGGTATCAGTGTGGCTCTAAACCTCACTCTTTTATTCCTGTAAAGTTTTCCTTTTATTATTTGTTTTGATTTTCTCCTTACAGCTAGGATTCACGGTCACATAAAAAAAAAAATAGAAAATATAGGAAAAGGCTACTTGATTTTTAAATCTAATTGATCTTCTGATTGAAGATGATAAACAGTTTTCCCATATATGGGGCTCAAACAACTAGTCTATTCTAATGCTTTCATATTTCTTCTTGGAATGTGACCCATGGTTAAAAAGTTAATTTCTAGTTCTCTTTCTCTCTCTCAGAAATAAAATAGAAGTTTTATAAAAATAATACTTGCCCTTCTTAACATATACTCTGCTCTGATACCTCCTGTTCTATTCTTGCACTTTAAAAAAGCTGCCTGGCTCCTTTCTCATCTTAAATATTTTCTTAAATACGTATATTCTGGCCATGACCAATGAAAAGGAATAGAAATAATGACCAACCCAATAGCAATAAGTACTCCTAGTGCCTACATGAGTTCTTTAACTACAATCCACTAAAAGGAAGCAAGGCTTTTGGAAATATAAAAAAACAGGTCAAAAACATGCTGTCCTACTGGAAAAGAAAGAAGGTATCAAAGACCAGTGGAGTCATGTCATAACAACTAGCAGCCAACGTAAAGAGGTTCCCACTCACCAACAATAGGACAAGGGAAGCAGCAATAAAAATAGTAGCTGCAGTGGATTAAGACTCATAAAACATAATAAAATCTATGAGTTTATAATGATACAAAATGAAACCCCTAATCAGTCATCTTTGGAGGATACTAGGAAAGGAACTCATTCTTCTAAAAACCAGTAAATACAGGGAAACAGGCAAGCATCTATCCAGCCCTTCCTGTATGGACCATATCCCATAATTAATGTGGGAAAGTTCTCTTTTAATGAATACATACGAATGCTAGAATTAGAATGTATTCATTTTTTCTCATTAGTGGGTATAAAAGGGTGATAGTCTAAACAAATAATGTATCTAGGTAATAATCATTAATAACTGCTAAAATCATTAGGTCCTACATCGGGCTCTTAGCATCCGAACCTCCTGATCAATCTTGACCTCATGAAAAGAAAGACAATCAGACATTATATGATGCATTAGAAAGTTCACAACATCTCCAAAAAGTAATCTCACAAAAAATGGAAACTGATTCTGATTCAACTTGTAACTCTATGCACTGTACTATTTTACAGGAATAGAGAAGACAGAGGAACATCCTAAATATTGGTAAAAATGCTGATTGAACAGGGATGCATTCAGCAACAACCTAGATGGCAGGAACAAATAACCCTGTTCTTATTTATTCAAGAAATAAATCTCAAGGAAAAAAAAACAGAAGTTGGGCGAATCTATAGATTAAGAGAAACATCAACCAGATGCATCGTATGGACTCTTTTTATCCTGATTTGAACAAACGAGCTGTTAAAAAAAACAATAAGAAAGGGAATTTGAACACTATTTGATGGTAGAAAGCAATTGTTGGTTTGGTGGAGTGTTGTATGTGTTTTTATTTTTTAAAATAAGGTTCTTACATTTTAGAGATACTTACTGAAGAATTTCACGTGAGAAGTTATAATTGCTGGGGAGTAATCCAGTGTTTGCTGAGTAGTGGAGTGGGGGGTTCATCCGTGTAAAGCTTAAACGAGATTGGCCCTGCATTGATCATTGTTAAGCTGGGTGAGTGGTTCGTGGGATTTAGCAAAGGTTTATTAGAGTGATCGCTCAGTCTTTGTGAGCTTTGAAATTTTTCATAATAAAAAGTTAAAAACAAAAACAGCTGGAGTCAGTGCCATTTGGACAAAGACTGATCAAACAGCATCAGGAGAGAGCTTGGGGAACACAGAGGACCCATTCCTGGGGAAAGGACTGTCCGGAAGAGCTGGCTGAGGCAGCTGGGGATAGCAGTGATGGGGACCGTGCCCAGGCTGTTGTCACAGACAAAGATGGCATTCCCTTGGACCAAATATGGGCCACCTGGAGGAGAGAGCAGCCCTGTAGTCACCTTAAAATGGATCCTGCCAAAAGCAGGGAAACCACCCAAAAACAGAGGCTGGGGAAGCCCCACGTGAAGCAACGCTGCAGAAGGATGACAAGCACCAGCTCAAGCTGCAGCCCAGGGGGTCCCGCCAGGGAAACTCCGTGGAGTCCACAAATGCACTTCAAGAAAAAGCAAAAGATCAGGACACCCATCAAGCTAAAAGAAACTCAGCTTTAAACTTCTGCCAGGGCCACAGAGAGGACCTCAGATTTCATGGTACCAGGCACCCACACCTTTCCTGTCCCCGACGGCCTGGCCTGCTTTGCTTCAACCCTGGAGGCCCCAGGGCGACCTGTTGGGAGAGGAGGGGCAGGTGAGCCTCATCAGGCAGAACCAAGCAGGTAGGAGTAGGGGGAGCCTTCATTTTAAAGGAAATCTGGAGTTTTCACTATTACATGTGAGTAGTCAGTTTAATCACAGAAGTACGACTATTCTTATGATGAAAATAAACAGATACATCATGAGACCCGAGAAAAGCATAAGTCCACAGAACAAATTTGAATGGTGAGTGGGGAGGGGGAAGGGGAGAATAATTGTTTTCTGCTTCTGAACTCACCAGTTCTACTTCTGTAACCAATTAAGTTCAGCAGTGTGGTGTGTGCAGCGTATTCTAGCTGCGCAAAGATATATACTGTTTTGTTTTGATCACCATCGACATATTGAGGTAGAGAAAATGTTCTTCACTAGACATCACTGTGGGGAGAGTTTTGCATTTATTTGAAAGGAATATTTTGGTAACTCACCAGAGGTGGAGAGTGGGACTTCCAAGGGCATGTTCAAGCAGCGAGGATGACTCTAAGCCCCCGGGAAAGGGGGTAGGAACAAAGGAGCCAGGACAAGAGAGGGACAGAGATTGTATGTTGTACAGACACCTCTTACCCTGTACCCCTCAAATCTTCAGTGTATAGAAACTCACTTATATCTGGTGTGAGCAGATATTCCCTCCTAGGAATCAGTGAAGGGTCAGACCTCAGTGAGTCTATATGATCCCTTTTAAAAATTAGAAATGACAGCTCCACTGGAGAAACAGATTACAAAATGGCGCACCCTCTGGGTGGAATCACCTAAAACGCCCTTCCTCTCACTCTCCTTAGAGAGCTGATTTGGAACTGGATTTAGTTGTCACCCTGCCCAGAGTCCAACCTGGTTCTGTGTCTAGGTGAACAGCTGTCCTGGATCTCAGCCCAGGTTGATGGGAGAAAAAACAGACAAAAGGCAAAGGAGGCTATTAGAGCGTAAGCCCCCAAGAAGACTTTACAGGCTGTAGAACTGGGATTTCAGGCAATCTTAGATAAATCTTGCATGTCAACCTGGTCATACACATGCCAACTTCTGTCTCCTCTCCACATGGCTTGTCTAATCTTGCCAAATTGTAAGTAATTCAGGGGATAAAAATCTCAAGATTGTCCGCATCTATCACTGTTCACACCATTCCTAAAAATTGGACAAAAGGAACTAATCAAAATGAGCTGATGAGGTGCGTGGCCACCCTCGGCCTTTTTCGGGACTCCCCCTGTCCGCCCCACGGCTGGGTCCTGGTCTCTCTCTGCCCCGCGGCAACTGGAGCTCCAGGGGGCCCATGTGTAGATGAGCACGTCCAGGGACCCCACCGGCTGCCTCTGCACACTCCACACTCTGTTTAAAGGAGAACCATATGGCAGGTTCCCCGAAAGAAAAACAAGGTGTGCAGGCAATGAAAATAAATACGGAGGAGAAGAGACAAAGGCAGCAAGTAAGGAAAGAAATGGGGGTTTGCAGCTGCTGGTGGGAAAATGCAGGCAGCCGGCTGGGCTTATAGTTGCCTGAAATGCAAACAGGGAAGAAACCTGCGAACGGAATCAGTGTCTGGGGTCAAGTCGGGGGTGTTTTCCTGGGCCGTGAGCTGGTGCCATCGCTTGCGGTCAGACGCTGGGCAACAACGGCTTCCTTGTCTTGACACTCACGCTCCTGAGTGCGAGGGGAGAAGCTCAGAGGGTGGCCCCGAGAGGAGGGAGGTGGCGGGAGGGTGGCCAGAACTGTGGGAAGAGACGTTTACTGCCAGAGGTGAATTAATCACCAGCGTGAGGCTGGAAGCAGGGAGGGCAGAGGGCAAGCCATGGTTCGCAAGAGGAAACGCTCCGGACCGGACTTTTGGGAGTAAGCCGAGGAGAGACCTAAGGTTTCGCCCAGCCCCTCTCTCAAGGTGCTTCAGATGCGCATTTGGAGCCATCTCAGAGGATATTTCAGTTAATTGCAGGAAGTAAAAATACAAGTGTTGCGGTGGCTGGACACTGAGAAGAACATTGAAGGGATGGGGTTTGAGGGGGAGACTGAAGATCCATCCATCAAGTGATATATTGAGGGTGTAGTCTCTCGAGGTAAGAAAACATATCAAATGAGCTTCTAGACTGTTCTCTGGGTGTTCTGCTTCCCTACTCACTATAGTCACAAGGTACCACGCGAAGCCCCAGTCATGGCGTCCTGTGGTAGTCACAGATGAGAGGCGTTCAGCATCAATTTGACAGGAATCTCCAACTCAAGTGCTGAAACAACAGAAATATTTATATACTCACACAAGAAGAAAATTGTGGTAGGGCTATGTGAGACGGTTAGTTAATTCAGTGGCTCAAAGACTTCATCAAGGACCCCTGGCTCTTCCCGTCTTCCACCTCTCCCTGCATCAGCCTGAGGGCGTTGACCCCAGCCCGGCTCCTCTACTCTTTTCAAGATGGCACCAGGATTCCCAGCAGCCATACCCAGACTAGACAGCGTCCGGAAGAAGAAAGATCCTATCTCCCATGCTTGTTTTTAAGTGGGAGGAAATCTTTCCCAAAAGGTTCCCAGAAGACTTTACCTCACATCCCGTTGGCCCAAGTTGTATGACATGTTCCAATTTAAGCCAAACATTGGCAAGGGGAATGATGAGCTTAAACCAGGGATCAGAATGGTTTTTACATTTTTAAATGGTTGGGGGAAAAAATTGAAAGAAGAATAATAGTTCGTGACATGTGAAAATTATATGCAATTCAAATTTCAGTGTCCCTAAATAAATAAAGTTTTATTGGAAGACAGCCACTCTCTCTTTTATTTACATGTCGTCTATGGCCTCCTTCACACTTCAATGGCAAAGTTGAGTAGTTGCCATTGAGATGTGGCCTGGGAAGCCGAAATACTTTCTATTTGGCCCTTTCCAAAGACAGTTTTCTGACTTCTGGCTTAAACGGTTCATTCAGACCCACCTGCAAGGGTGGGGCTGGTCCTTTGAAGCCACTCAGAGAAGGGAGGATGATAAAACCAAATTGGGCTTCTTTGGAAAGGAAGAATGAGGCAGGAAGTGGACTCTCCCCACAATTCATTAATTGGCCCAAGGATAGGAATGTCCCAAAGTCAAACCAATCCAATGTCTTTGAACCTGTAAACAGGGAAGGGAGGCCAACCCTGCTCCGGTACCTTGACTGTCCAACGTGAGCCTGAGAGCTGTCAATGCCGAGTCCTCACCACTCTTAAGGATGCGGTTTGAGAGAACAGAGCAGGTTTCAGAAACAAGAGCTGGAGAGGAAGAGAGAGTGTCCTGGCAACGTTTACCTCGCTGCTTCTCATCGTGCCTGAGCCCTCATAACGCAGAGATTTAGGAATTGAGCCAACACGTTCCCCATGTCAACCATGCAAGTTTAATATGAGTATAATGGTTCACCTTTAGACAGATGAGACCCGACTACTCCAGCTTCAGTGAATTTACTATCTATCTGGAAAGATAGGATTTTACTCCTAAAAATAGAACTAATATCAGAAAGCAAATGCCAAGGACCAAAGGATAAGCTTAGCCAGTAAGTGCCGTAAGATTTCAGAGTAGAGAGAGATGACAATGGGTCGGTGCATTCAAAGAAAAGTTACAAAGGAAAGTAAACTTGACAGAGATCTTAGGGTGAGGTTGGCATTTAAAAGGCAGAGGAAAAAGACAGGCATCTCATAGCCTGAGAATTTTCTGGGCAGGGACAAAGGTGAAAATATACAAAGCAGATTCAGAGTAGGCCGGTCTAACCGATCTTAGGACTGACTGACTCGGGAACCCTGGGGATGGGGCCCAGCAATCCGTGCTTTAGCAAGCCTTCCAGGTGATTCCCATGTAAGGTCAAGTTTGAGAAACACGGATACAGGCAGTCCTGCCCAGTGACCCGGATTCATTGCTCACTTCTGCCCAATATGCATCCCAGGGTTCAGCCCAAAGGCGGCAAAGAGAATTCACCAAATCTCTCAGTGCTGTTGAGGCTTTCGCAGCTACCTGACATGGCACGTGGAGGACAATGAAGCCCCGGCCTCAGTTATGGGGAGAAAGTGCTCCACGACTGACTGGTGGGGGGTGAGGGACAGGGAACCGCAGCACAGTCTCAGGCCCTTTCTGCTCTCGTTCTAGCCACAGATTTTCCAGCCCCGCAAATCACCAAGGCTTTGTGTGAAGTTGATTTGCTGCAGAAACCACTGTGGCAGGAAGGTGTGTATTTCAGAAGACGACAGCCCAAAGAAGGTTAATTTGGCCCTCAAGAACCAGTCGCTAATAAGGAATTTGGGGGGCGTGGGTACATGCGAGGGTGGGATTTGCAGGGAGCTGTGCTCTGCTCTGCCTTTGTGTGCACGGCCGTAACTGATTGGGGTGGGGAGCTGGGGGGAGAGCTCAGCTCCAGGGCAGAAAGGAGACCCCCCTACGTGGGGCGAGCCAGCCTCATCATGTCGTCTGTGGCTGAAGACCGATGCTGTGGTGATGCTCCCGCTCTGGGGACCCCCAAGTCTTAGGGGGGGATTTGAGTGCGATACTTAATTTTTCCTACGTGAGAGGCAGAGGCCAGGGAGGCCAGACGGGGAGGAGCTCGGGGCAGAGCGGGAGCCAGCACAGCTGCAAGTGATTAGGGCCCAGCCTCCCAGGCAGCAGACAGGTAACCGTCTGGAGCTGGGAGAGCCAGGAGAGAAACCTTTGCCCCGCAAGTGTTTGGCGAGCCCCCTCTGTTATATTTTGACTCGGTATCTGACATGGCTGTGGAGGTTTCCACATGAAAAATGAAAACAGCCTAGCAAATTTCTTCGCGCTCTGGAGTGGGGGCTCTTCATGTACAAGCAGCAGGATGCTCCCTGCAGACCTACCTGAGGCAAAAATACGGAGTTTAGAATTTCCTGCTAACCTCTTTCTTTTCCTGAAGGCTGGGGTTTCAATTTCTTGCTTGCGACATTCAGCTGCACTTTCCTTAAAATGGCTCCTCCAGGCACCGCTGTGGTTCCCTTGCCTCATCCCTGCACCCAGCTCTGTCCAGCCCAGGCCACGCAGGGCCACTGAGGTGGCCACTAAGCCCCTCTTCCCTTCTAGCTCTGGAGTTCATTCCACATCTCCCTGGAAACTCTGAACTTCCTCTTTCCTCCTGGACATTACAAATCTAACTCTTTTTTTTTTTCTTTTCCTTTTTTCATAAGAAAATTCAAAAGAGATAAATCTGACTCTTGTATCTTGCTGTTTTCAAGGAAATTTTACTTATTAAAGAAGAGAGCTCTTAGTCCCTCTTTGTCTTGGGGGGAAAGTGCCCCAAGATTTATTTACAATGATCCTTACCTGAAGGAGTCCAGCTAAGCCTGAAATAATTCCCGTGTCGGAATAGGCGAAGAAGGATGCCAACAAAAACAGGCTTGTGTTTCATCCTCGATATTTCACCCATGCAACTCTCCAGGAAAAAGAATAAACTGAAACGCAGAGGCATTTTTTAGAAACACTACCTGATGCACTGTTTCCTTTGAATTAAGCATGCTTTGCAGAAATACAATCTGCATGCTATTATCCCTAATTTTCTAAGTCCTTGCTAAGTTAGATCGGGCCTGCCACCCTTGCTGTTAAATGTCAGTTAAGACCTAATTAATTTAACTGCTCTGACAAGTTTAAATTAGCTCCCACAGAGACTGTGATTTGCCTCGGAGTTCTTACCTACTATAGATCAGTAATTCCCCACTGATAGTGCTACAGGCATATTTTAAAAATAACTTTTATTGATTTTTAAAAAAAAATTTAGCCAAGTGGTATATGTTGATCGTAGAAAAGTCAGAAAATAAAGTCAAAAGCAGGAGATTTTTTAAAAAATCACATAACTTTATCATACCGTTATAACCACCGTAAACATTTTGGTGTAAGTCTCTTCTCTTTTTTCTCTGTGTAATGAGAGGTAATTCTTCAAAAACTATTAATGAGCACTTCTTTTTTGCATTTTGATGTTCATGAATCACACTAGGATTTTGCAGACAGTAAGATTGAAAGCCAGGTTTTGTCCGGAGAGAGAGAGGATTTTCTAAATTCCTTTAGCTATCAGGAACAAGCCAGAAACACTCAGATTATAGAGCCCTTCTCCTAAGAGTAGAGAAGCTATTCCTTTTTCATATGGTGACGATACTGTTAGGCTTGCTACCGAGAGGAGGAGGTAGGTGGAGAATAAAGCGGAAAAACCCGAAGTTCACATTCATGAGCGTATAAATTATGGGGACAGAGAGAGAGAAAGAGGCAAGATAAGGATGTGTTGACCTGGGTCTCCCTGCTCCAAGGCAGGGCTGTGTCTGACAGGATGGGAGGAGCCCAAGGACAGCAGGCTTTTGCCCGTGAGATCCACCTTGGTTACTTCACTTAAGATGGGTGTGCCTTTCCCTAATTGCAACTGGTTCCTTTAGCTGCCGTTAGAAAACTGCTGCTGTGACCAAGGGGCCCAACTTTATAGTAGTTTGAAGAACAAAGAAGTTCCCTCCTAGAATAATCTAAGGCGATTTTTGAGGCTGGCTGTTAGCTCTTCATTCAGGAACTCAGATTCTTTTCCTAGTAGTTCTGCTATAGGACCTAGGGCATTTGTCATCAAGTATGTGTGACTGCCATATCTGGGTTCCATTTGGCAGGAAGGGAAAAGAGAGGCTGGGGAAGTCCAGCCAACGTCATGAGACTCTGGCCCAAAAGTGGCAGACATGACCTCTTCTCTTATTTTATTGGCCAGAACTTGGTCATGTGACCACACCTAACCACAAGGAATGCTGGGAAATGTAATATAACTGGGCAGCCATATTTGCCCAGCTATAATAATTGTGTTACTATGGAACAAAGGAAGAACAGATTTTGGTTGCCCACCAGCAATCTCCTCCACCCCTGGTGTCACAGATAGGGCCCTGCGTGCACTTAAAAGGGCCTTTGAAGGCAGCAATGGGTTTGAGAGCCATGGGCTTGCCCTCAGACGCCGCGAGTAGGGATGAAGTGACTTTCACAGCAGAGGCTACAGGTGGATCACCCAGCCCCAGAGAGTCTGCAGAGCCCATGAGAGGTGAGATGAGACCAGTCCGGCCAAAGTACACGACTGCTCATGACCAAGCTCAGAGACACCAGAGCACAGATTGTAACAGCTGCCAATGTCAACTGCAAAGGCCAGCTGGGTGGGCAGCTCCAAGGCTGACAAAGGACACTGCAAAAGAGCGAGAGAACAGAGGACATGTCACATCCCTGAGGACTCATCACTCCACGGCCTTAAGCTCACAGAAAGCATCCCTCGTACTCTGATTGCTATCTTAGGGCTGAGAAATGCACGGGGCAGGTATCTGAAAAACTGATGACTGATCCACAAGGGACCATGTTGTCTAAACAATCTGTCCAGAATAGGAGAAGAGTTGGTCAAACTAGACTAAATTTATTTAACCCTCATTTCTAAACAGCAGGGTAGGGTGCTTGTGCAGAAACTCAGATCAAGTTATTAGTTAATAAAGAAACTACTTTTTTTTCCTGCATATCTGAATATAATCTGAAAAATTTGTCTCACCCCAAAAATTACATATAAAAATGTCTTGGAGGTGCTAGAGCTGGGATTAGAAAATGCAGGCTGATGATGTGAGCTACTTTCTATGTCCACCTCAGAGGTTTGCTACACACACACACACACACACACACACAAACACACACACACACACAAATGACTTAGCTGTCACAGAATACTTACCTGAATGTTGGGGGTCCCAAGGAAGGGCACTTGAGCTATGTATAACTGAAGTTCAGACAAGTGTTAGACAGGGGTGGGGACAGGGCACCATGAGTTAAAAAGGGACTCCAGTGCTTGGGCTGAGTTCAGCCCGAAGGCCTAGCGGTCAGAGGTGCTGTGTGTAGTAAAACACTGAGTCTGAAGCCACCAAAATCCAGTCCCTCGGCAGCACCGTGGGCCTGTGCAGGAGGGGGATGGGCTAAGGGGTGCAGAAACTCCAGAGAAGTTGCATTAGATCCCAAACCCCTTAAAAACAACTCAAACATCCCCAAAATCTGAACAAGGAAAGCCTTTTTCCAAGTTGGACACAAACTTATTTGGTAGGAAAACCTCCCCTCAGCTAAGCTGAAACTCTTTATGGGTTTCCATCTATCCCACTTAGTATGAAGATTCTTACATTTCACTGCAGAAATAACAGTGTGTTTGATTTCTGAGTGCTGCCCCAGACACAGCACCCAAACCAGAGGTGTTCTGTAATATACAGCATATTCACCATTACCTTTCTAATGTGTGAAAAATTCCAAATTTGAAACACATCTGGCCAAGGGTTTCGGATAAGGATTGCTAGCCTGTATTTCAGAAGCACCCTGGCCGCTCATGCCATGCCCGGTCTTAGCGGGGTGAGATTCTCTCGGCAGCCCTGGCGTTAGGTTTGTTCTAATACTTTCAACGAGCTCATAGAGTTTCATCGAACAGAGATATAACAACTGACACTTTTCTTTATCTGATTTTTAATGCTGATTTTGTGGGCAAATAAAAATCTAGCCAACTTTGTATTTCCAGTTTATAAGGAAGAGGGAAATGCCATTAATTCTTCCTCCGTATTTATTTACTTTTCTTTGTGTGCTTGATTCGGGTTGTAATCACACAGTGGACCAACGGCTGGTCATTTTCCACACTAAATATGTTGGGAATGCACCTGGGAGGTGTGTGCTCGCGATGGGGATTGTGAAGGAATTAAAGGAAAGGAAGTTAAAAGACTGAGCGTCTGCCACGAACCACTTCCTCCTATACCGTTGGATGGAGTAATCCTCGTTACAGTTACCGTTTAATCCATTTATTGTAATCCTCATTATAATCCTCAGGGATTTCTTATAACCCTTGTAATTGCCATCCGTCTGTGCACTCTTCTTGTTTGCACGAATTCCTTCCTCTGCCCAGGGGACTTCCGGCTGCCAGCGCCCTTGTTCTCCTGGCTAACTGGCTTTCACCTCCACCCCGACCCCCCCAGAGTCTAGCCAAGACTGTGGCAGAAGCCACCGCCCACATCCCTGCTGCCCCTCCTACCCACCTTGCACCTCACCTTCCACCAATGCTCCAGCCACGCTGGCCTCCTCTGTGTCTCTTGTTACCACCACAGGGCCTTTGCACATGCCATTCCCTTGGCCCTGAGTGCTCCTTCTCTAGTTCTTTGCATGGCTGGGTCCTTCTCTACCTTCAAGTCTCCCCTTAAATAATGCCTCCTCAGAGAGCCCTTAGCTGCCCCTCCTCCCGCCCATGATAAATTCAGGTGTGCCCCGCCTCCAGCTGCCACTGTTCTTCCTCTCCACATCCTGTTGTAACCTTCATTGTGCCTCCAAGCAATGAGCTCCGTGTCCGAAGGCAGAAGATGAATGTCGCTGCCTAAGACAAGAGAGCAAATTCGCTCTGCCTTTTTATTCTATTCAGGCCCTCAGTGGACTGGACGATGCTCACCTGCTTTGGTGAGGACGGATCTCCTTCACTCGGCTGCTGATTCAAACGCTAGCCTCTGCCAGACACACCCTCACACTCCTCAGGAACAGGTCCTTCAAACTGTTTTGTCCAACCAAACCAGTCCTTTGTTTGACAATAGATCCATTAAGCCTTCTCCTTCCTTGTCTGTGCTCTCTTTTAATGGGAAAAAAAACATACTCCCAGATGCACACCGCTCTTTACTCTACTAACCATGTAGAGAGCGAGAAGGAGTGGTCACACCAACTCTCAAATAAATCACAGTGGGCTCCTTCTTCCGCGGTCTCCACACCCCAGACTCAAGAGAATAGTAGGCAGTTGGGAATCAGCTGTCCTTTCAGTTCATGGCCTCACTTAGAGTAGCACAAACCAGTGAATGCTGGACTTCCTGGTCTCTTTCTTCCTCTTGCATTTCCCTAGGAGACCTGTCTCTGAAAGAGATTGACTCCGTACAGCCAGACCCTGAAGAAGGGGGAGGGAGGGAGCGTACTGACTTAAGGAAAGCATCTAAGGATTCCTCTAGGTATACAGTCTTTTAACATGCGGGGCAATAGAAAAAAGTAAATGATTAATCATATTTAAAATCAATATTTTATAATTCCACTTCTATATTTAATTTAATTTAAAACACATTAGTACATTACAAAAAATGAAATGTTACCAGCTATGTAGTCCTATAGGCACCTGGTACTGATGGCGACTTAAGGAAACGCCTCTTTGTCAAACCTTTGATCGTATTGTTATCACAATGATGACTTTTGTCATCCTCTTCCATCCTCCCACCCTGTCCCTTTCATCTCATTCTTTTGCTAAATGAATTCCTCTAGAGGACCATTTTGTTCCGAGTTTTACAGAAATTAATTGACTCATTTCAAGGACAGGAAAATTGACTTCTTCTGCCTTCCAACTGAGAGCACAGAATGGACCAGAAGAAATCCCAAGCTCAAATCCCATGTGAACCCTTATGTGAATATTTTATGCGATGGGACCTGGCCCCGTGAGACTCCAGCTTTAGGGGAAATAACAGGACACAGATGGAGCGAGTGCCAGGCCTGCCCCCAAACCACACAGGGTGGGGCCTTGAGGAAAGTCCTGGAGGGTCTCCCGACCCCGCTGGGCCAGAGGCCCGGGGAGAATGAAGGCTTCTGAGAACAGAGGGCTGCTCCCTCCGCCTGAGAACTGACCAGTGCTGCTCAGGGCTCTGCGGGTACATGTCCTCGCTCTAACAGGGAGTGAGCACCTCTCAGGACACTGTGCAGCTGCGAGAGCCCATAAAGCCAGCAGCGTGATGTCATCTCTGGCTGGAGAGCTGAACGTTACACAGAGCAGGAGCCTCCGCCAGCGCTAAACTGGGGGGAACAGCAGAGCATGGAAAACGGCGAGGAGCGTGTTTACACGCATTAGAAACTGCACCCTCCTGCGAATGCAATGATTTTGCTGTAAGTTAAAAATATCTTGAGTGAGCATTGATACAACGGACAACTGATACAATGATACATTGATACAATGAGGCCAGACCCGCAGCATCTGACCCGCTTTCATTTCACAGATGCTCAGCATCCTTTCTCCGGCTCCTGCAGGGCTCACGGAGCCTCCGTGTCCCGGGGAGTTCATTCTAGCTTTAAGCTGGTTTTGATCATTCTCTAATGTTCGGGGGTGGTGTGTGTATCGAATGCCACCCATTGGAGTAGGGAGCTGCAGAAATGCTCCCTTGCAGAACTGTGAACATTCTCTTGGTTTGGCAGGAGAAATCTGGGATTCGTATAGGGCATGTCACCTGTGGCAAGGGTTGGTTCTGCAAGCGCCGGTGGTGGTGGTGGTGTTCACATCGCGTAGCTAGGCATGCGAAGTCAAGTTCTTTCTCATGGGTATGTAGTTTTCAACAGATCATGTAAACAGCTTTCCCATTTTCTTTAGAACAGTACCTTGAGTTATGTGTTCATTTTTGGACATTGTGATAGGTAATATGCCTTTGAATTTTAATTTCTGTACATGGAATCATATTTTATAAACGCTGGGGCAATATGTTTTTTTAAGGATACTTTGTGAACCCATTTGTTTAGTGGGCCTGAGAGGATAAACATTTACATTCCTCTGGTGAAAGAAACACTCTACCACAATCATGCACAATCTGATTATTTATCAAAAGGAGGATTCATCAATGTGATTAATAAAGTCCTTCCATTTTTTTTTTCCAAAATAATGATATATTTTTCTCATCCCTTGTTAAGGGTGCACTCAATATTGTAACATTTTTCAAAGGATGTTTTTGAAGAACAAAGATATCCAAGGACAGCTTTTAAAGAATTGATGTCATAAGTTTTCAGTATTTGTCATTTGTTCCTCAGCATCTGTCCATGAAGCTGTGGAGTCTCTTACGTGTCCTGGGTGCTATAAGCTGACTGTACCTGCTCTACTCTAGGCATCCCCAGTTAGACACCCATTTAAAGAAGGCTTGCAAACTAGATTGCCCAGCCCAGGCCGCTCTTAGGTGCCCATCTGTGGTTAATCTGCCGCTGAACAGCTGACCTTCAGTACCACTGCGACGTCTCCAGGCTCATACCTCCTTCCCGACTCTGGGATTCAGTGAGATCCCAAGGCTCCTTTTGAGATTAAGTCAGAATTCTCTATTGAGTCAGACTGCAAAATCCTAGGAAAGCAGCTGGGAGGAAAGGAGTATTAATCTGAGAATAATATCCATGTACCATCCATCTCACCCATAACAAGATTAGAATGAATGTGGCCTGCTAATTAGCAATCTCTGTTGCATACACCCTCCTTTCACAGATAAGAAAACTGAGGGCCAGAGAAGTTACACGATTAGTTTCAACATTCACAACTGTTTAAACACTAATTGGAGCCAAAAGACACACTTTTATTTCTACCGTCCAACATGTATTTGTTCTGCAAACACTTAGCGAGTACTTTTATCAACCAAGCACTTGCCGGCGACCATCAAGAAGGGAACAGAGAGGCCCAGCACTTGGGAGGCTCCGCAGTGCAGCGGGTAGACAGGCAAGAGGCTTGTCACAGGGCTGCTGTGCTGTGTTCCTGCTGCTTCTCCTCCCCGGCTTTCCTTCTTCTTTGCTCTAGGTTCAGATTGTTACTTAGACTTGGAACAACTCTATTTTCCCATCCTGTCCTGGTTACTTCGGGACTGCATATTGCCCCAGAATATGCGACCCTCTGTTTTCATAGGAGGCAATAGTGACCTGTGTCTGAAGGGCACAAGCTTAGAGCTGTCTTTTTAGGAACGGTGATGAGTTTGCATGAAGACACAGATGCTGTTTCTGTCCATCTTATAATGAAGGATGACTTTCAAATAGCAGAAACTGTGTGGAGAAGTTAACCCAGTTTGGAGCACGATCTGGACTTTGAAATGGAAAGAATCCAAGATAAGAACGGAGCAAAGAGAGCAAGAGCTAGATGAAGGGATGGTGTAGTCCTCTGCAGCTGTGCAGCTCATTGTCTTTGATCCAATTCCCTAATTTGGGTGAGGCCAAAGCCGTACGTACATTTAGCCGCATTCCTGGCTTCGTTTTCGAACACCACCCTTGTTTTTCTTTCTCCTTTCATTCCTGCTTTAATTTACGTTTTCCTGCTGTATACTTGAATCCCTACAAGCCTCCTCAAATCCCTTCTGGAACAAGGCAAAGATAAATTAATCAATCGATGAAAGATTCATCCACAGTTGTGGTCATTCCTTCATCATCTCTGTCTGGGCTCCCTGCAGGAACCTCTGCCTTCTCTTCCTCTTGTCATGGGTCTGTCTGAAGCCACCAGACTCTTCCTAATGGCTTTTCTCATTCCTTCCTTTGCTAGCCCAAGCTCAGGCTCCGGCGGCCGTGTCCTCTTCTGCAAGCCCCGTCCTCCCAGTTTTGGTGGTGACACCTGGTTCTCCTCTTGTCTCTTCAACTGCTTGTTTGAGGCTCCTTTTCTAGCTCCTCTTTCTAACGCATTTGGCATTTACAGTGTGACACCCAGATTCAGGTCCTGGCGTGCTTGTCTTTCCATCTCAAGGAGAGCTCATTTTCTGTTACAGACAACAAGCCCTTTGCGAACAAGGACCACATACTTTTATAATATCACAGAGGGCCTTGCACATAATTGAAGTTCAACACCACCGATTTAACTTGATAATGTAGGACTTCTAGTATTAGTGGTCTCTACTGTCCTTCTAGAGGGTTTCAAGGCAAATTTTGAGAGAAAAATCCACTAGTTACAGAATATCTATAATTACATTGTTCAGTGAAGTCTATGGTCTCATAAA
Organism: Eulemur rufifrons; assembly: GCF_041146395.1. NCBI lineage: Eukaryota > Metazoa > Chordata > Mammalia > Primates > Lemuridae > Eulemur > Eulemur rufifrons. The sequence continues at coordinate 33,113,585 of NC_091006.1, forward strand.
CCTATGAAATTATAGTGGACAAGCATCTGATTGAAATCTTTCTTTATGCCCAGTATTAACTTCAGCACATCTTACATGGTGACATGGATTCTGGTTTCGGTTTTGGGTTTTGCATACATTTTCTAAAACCTATCTTTCCTCCCTCCCCTCTCCCCATCCTCACGTCTGCCATGCCGCGAGCTGCTCACAGCCTTGTCGCCTCTCTCGCCTGGACGACTGCAACAGCCTCCTGCACGGTGACCCTGCCGCCTTCCAGTCCCTCGTGCTGCTCCACACAGCAGCTGGAGCGATCTTTAAAAGCTGCAAATCTGGGCATGTCACTCTCCTGCTCCATAACCTTCCAGGGCTACCTATTGCTCTGTGGATAAATTCCTACTCTTTTATGTGGCTGCAAAGCCCTGCGTGACTTCACCAGCCTTTCTCAGTCCCTAGGTCGCTCCAACACTCCTGGCCCTCCTGCCTTCACCTGTGCCATCTTCTCCACCTGGGACACACTGAACTTGCCCTCAGGGGCTGGGCTGTCTCGGAGAAGCCTGCTCTGACTGCTCAGAGCGGTTCAGAGATGCTGATTGTTCACTGCCATTCGTTTCCTCCGCAAGATTTATCACTACTGTGATGAAATATCTACGTGAGTATTTATTTGCACGCCATCTATTTTCCCTTGCCGGACCGGAAGCTCTCTGAGGGCAGGCACACTGCCTTGATCACTGCTTTAGGCACAGCAACTAGCACAGCACGCAGTAGGTGCCCTATACTGTGCTTGTTGAGTATACGAACAAATATAAATGGTAAAAGAATCAGACCTTGCTATCTGACCTCTCAACGTGATCCTTGAGTTTAGAAAGATGCTGAAGGCTTCTCTGGAGCTGGGAGCAACAGAGCTGGGCTCGGTTGAGAGCGATGCGGTGAAGGAGGATTTGGAACATGTTCTGCAGCCCTTGGGAGCTGGAGGGGAGGCAAGCTTAATGAGGATTCACGGGCATGTGGAGCAGAGCAGTCTGAAATCTGAGCAAGGGGTCTTTGCCTCAGTCGAGGAAACAAAGATCGTATCCAGTCTCCCCCACCCGCTAAGCCTGCACATAAATACCTTGGCCTATTTCGGCATCCGAGTGTGCACGTGGTAAATAAATCTGTGATTGTCTTCAAGGGATTCTGCTAGGTTGAAGCCAAGGAATAAGTCACAGATCATGATTCCTTCTTAGAAATAATTACACATCGAATTTCACTTTACCCTTTCTCGGCTTATCTTTGGGATTTTTGACATATTTCTTAGCATTTCAGGATCCAGTAAAAGCTTTAGGAAATGAAAAGCAGCATCTCTGGCTTGAGACATTCAGAGATAAACCTTAAGAAGCCTGTTTAAGTCTCAACTTGACAATTTTTTGGAGTCCTGGTGCTAACATCAACGCATCTTATATTTGGTGACATTGGTTTTGGTATCTTTGCATATATTAGCCACAGCAGAATACCAAGGCAATGTCGTTAAATCTCCAACTTATTTTGTTAAAAAAAAAAAGTAGCATTTTTAATTTTGAGAGAATAGATTTTGATGGAACCTTTCAGAAACACAGAAAGTGCCCCAAAGTGTACGTAACCATCCAGTTAGAAAGTACTTACTGGCTGCCTACCATGGGCACGGCGTGGAGTTGGACTTTAGGAGTTGGACATTAGGTGATATAAGAGACAGAAAAGACTCAAACACAGTCCTGCCATGAAAGGCAAGTTGACATTTTATAAAACTGTAGCTGAAGGAAGAAAGTAGTAAGTGTTATAGAGGCATAGGTGCAATCCTATGTATCCTACGTACATTTTATGCTTTTCTTCTATATATGTTTAAAAAAGGGAATGATTTCTTCCAGTTAGGAATATCTTGAAAGATTATGAAAGGAGGTAAGATTTGAAAGTGGCCATAAAAAATGGTAGGTTTCTTTTTCTTTTTGCTCATTAATTTATTTGACTTGTTATAAAGAAATAAACATATAGAGACAATACAGATGAGTGAAAAGGAGCAAATAAAAACCTAATAACACCACCACCCAGAGATAATGGCTAGGAGCAGCTTTTCCCCTGTGTGTATTTATGCTGTTGTTTTACAAAGTTGGCCTCATACGCTGCACAATGTTTGTAACCTGCTTTTCTCATTTAGCACTTTATCGTGGACATCTCTGCACGTCTGTTTGTCGGTGGATGTGCGGGTATGTTTTCCTGGTGACAACTGGGAGGGAAATGCCTGAATCTCAGCTGTAGGATTTTCAAGAACAAAGGACCTCGAGGAAGCAGAGGTTGTGCTGGGGGAGCCTCGCCTGGTGAGGCTTGTTCCTGCTGAGTGCACGACCCCCACTTGCAATTTCTCTTCTTGGCATCGGAGGATGCTGGCTGCGCTTCCAGAACACACCGAAGCATGAAACTTTCCATTCTGCCGAATAACCCGGTCTGCGCGATCGGCCCGAGTGCTACTGAGAGGCCTGGGGACACGAAAGGTCATCAAGAAATAACATTTCTCCACCTGATGGGACAGAGCTGCGGCCGCTGCTGGGAGTGTCCCTGCCTTCCGACTCCTGGCCAGCTGGAGCGAACGTGGCATGTGGGCCGATGTATTTTTATTTGGAAAAGTGCTGCCAGTTAGATGGTAAAAGCCTGCAATTTTCTGCATGTTTATAATCTAAGTGGGTGTGCTCAGGGTGCAGCCCGCTGAGACGCTTCCCGTTCCGCTCAAACACGGACCAACCATGAGCAAGGATGCATGGGGGGGGGGGGGGGGTTGTTTTTCTCTGAAACAGAATAAATGTTCAAATGCCCAATGTTTATGTCCTGCTTCACGATCGTGGAGAACAATTCAGAGCGTCTGATCTTGAAGGCAGGACGTTAGCGATTCCCACCTCGGCAGAATTCCAGGGAAGAAACGCCGGTGAACCAACGTCCACAGCGATGCCCTCGTGATGTTTTGGGTCTACGCGTGCCCAGGAGAGGCTATCAGCATCCTGAAGGTCAGCATCCTGTGGCTGGGTCTGAGGTGTCCAACGAGCTGCACCCGTGTTCTAGCGTCATCTACTTATGTGCGCGCTGAACCACACAGGGCAGGGGTGTGTCCGGGGAAGGGATTTGGTGTGACTCTGTCCCTGTCCCGGAGAGTTTATGATGCCAGGATTGGGTGTGCCCTTTGCAAGGTCCCTTTGATTTAAAAAGTACAAATTTCACAGGCCCAGATAATGCAAGCGACAGCCTCAGGCCCCATCCCTTCATGGCTGCGGGGAGAGAGGATGGTTTATCTTCTGTCCCCCGCAAGGCGTCCCACCTGGCGGTTGCTCCTGTGTGTCGTGTTCCTCTGTCCCCCTGCTCCCGGGCACCTGCACCTGCCCGCGGAGCTGCCTGTCACGGCAGGGACTCCTGGGCCTGGTCCCCTTGGAGGAAGCACCTCCCTCCGCAGCGGCGCCCCGGCAGGTGGAAGCAGCCCCCCTTGTCCTCCCCCCCCATGCCTTCTTCTCCACGCCCCACCCACGCGGGGCCATAGGCTCGTGTTAGTGGCCAAAGAAAACTTCATCGTAGGAGAAAAGAGTTGGAACTTTACATAAATACAACTTCTCTTCTGGTTCAGAAACATAACTTCTTCACAGGATGATACGGTTCCTGCCCTTGGTCCCTTGTCCTCTGGCTCCGTCACCTTTCTGGAGGACCGACTCCAGCTTCTCACCACCGCCGAGTGCTGCCTAATCGTGCCCTGGGGTGCCCCTCCCTTCCCACCAGGCTGGGTTCACGCAGGGGAGCAGCGTCACCCTCGGTTCACAGTGACAACCGTGGGACAGGGAGCGGGGGTGGGCTGGCCATGATTAGCAAATAAAAATACAGGACACCCAGCTACATGTGAATTTCAGATGAACTACAAATGGCTCTTAGCACACACGTATATCCTGTGCAGTATTTGGGATATACTTACACTTAAAAATTATTTGTTGTTTATCCGAAATTCAAATTTGACGGGTGTCCTGTATTTTATCTGGCAATGATAAGTAGCAGCATTCAGCACCCCACAATGCCAAAAGTGGGGGAGTGGGCGGCTTCAATCCCAGACCCCTCTAGGATGGCTCTTAGCAGGGGCGTGGGAGCTCAGATTAGTGCGTTTGTCGAGTGGGTAAGCTCTTCCTCCCTCAGAGATGGTGCAGCGTGATCTTCTAACCTCCGTACAGAAGATGGGAAATCACTTACAAACTTCACCAAAGTGCACCCATTCTGCGTCAGCTGCTCAGGGTCAGTCCTGCGCTCTGTCTCCTGGGAGAAGCATCGGTTCCTTTGTCCCCTCCCCCGCCCTCCGTTCTTACTTATTTCCAACTGTGCCGTGGAATGGACTGAATGCCCTCGTCCTCCTAAATTCACACGTTGAAATCCTGACCCCCAAGGTGATGGTATGAGGAGGCAGGGTCTTCAGGAAGCAAGTCGGTCAGGAGGGGGGGCCCTCAGGAATGGCATTAGGGCCCTTAAAAACGGGCCCCCAACAGACCAGACTGAAAATAAAAATGGAGTCACCCAAGCTAAAGTTCCACCTCGCCAGACCTAAACTAAGTTGTTATCTGTGACCTTCCAGGTAATCAGGGGAAAGACATAAGAGCCAATTTCCCACACAGGCCAGTCTGGAATCTTCAGCGGCATGGTAAGGCGGTTCTCCCTGCTTTACTCCTAAAGCAACCTAATGTTACCTAATCGGTTATTTTTCTGTTGTTCTGTCTCCCTGTCCCCCTCTTACAAGGAGAGCATCTCTGGAAGGACTGACACAGTCTTAGTTTCTGCTTCTGCCTTCGGTAGTCCTCCTCTGTCTACACAGCCACCCCTGCTCAGCTCACGGAAACACTCCATCTACTTCAGGAAATGAAGTCTTGCCTGATGCTACACTTGCAAATAAAGCCAAACTGAGACCTTTGAACTAAATTTGTTGTAATTTTGTCTTTTGACACTATTAACTAGCTGTGTGAACTTGGACAAATTATTTAACCCGTCTGTGTGTTAATGTCCTCATCTGAAAAGCGGGGGTGGTGATGTGGAGAATACTACCTACTTCTTATGGTTGCTAAGGATGACAAGACATCATACTCATTAAATGCTCGGAGGTGTCCCTAGCATTTAGCAAGCACTTAATATTAACCTTTATTATCGTTTTAAAAGTTTTTATTATTACCAAATTGGGAGGGCTCTTGCGTAAATTTGGTAATGAATTTCAGAATCTTCGGGCCATCTCGATTGCTCTCAAAGTTTGGCCCACGGTGCAGAAACTCTTCTATCCTCTTTCTAGCCACTTTTTTCCTACCATTCATCAGAGGATGAGTGACCAGAAGTCATAAATGAAGTCCTTATGCCGACTGGAAATTCAAATTAGTTTCCACTTTAGTTTCCTTGCCAAATCCCGCGGCTGGAGGAAGGAGCAGACGTTGCAAGGTTTGAGAGCTGTGATCAGGGGCGGGAGTGTGGTAGGAAACAGGCGTCGAGCACAATACCGGGGAGAGGAGGAGCAGGATGGGGGGCTTCTCGTGCCCCCCAAGAGCACGCGCTGTCTCCACTGTACCGAGGGGACATTTTCTCTTCTGTCCCGTGATAAGGGACCGACATAAGGGGTTTCGGATGAACGCCCGGGAGTGGCGTTGTCTGGGGAGTTGTGGCTGCCCCTTTGGTTGTTAGGACTTGAGGTGTTATTGAAACACTGGCTGCAACAGCCACGCCAAAGTTGTTGCCAGATGACATAAACCACCGAATCTTCCACCTCCATTTTTATGGGAAATCTTACTAACTGTTTTTCCTGTGCCCTCATGTCTGGACACACCTCTGTTTCGAGTCAAGAAAATGATCTCTCTACTATGACTAAGAGGCTCCAAAACGTTGTATAAAAATTAAATCAGGGCATCACATATTATTCCACAAGGCAGAATGGATGCAGGAGCTGGAGTGGCCTTTTGGGGTCTTTTTGTCCCCGACAACCCAAGGGCAATCTGAGGGAGGTATGGGCTTGCAAGCCTAAGCAGATTTGTAAGGTTCACCAGACTCTGCAAACCACTAAGTGGTTTGTAAAAGTCTTACTAAGGGTTTTTGGAAAATTCCAAAATGTAAAACATTAAAAAATGTGCGTGGTGAAATTTTAATACAGCCTGGCACCCTGATTACAGCACTGCCTCCGAAGGAGACTTTCTGGATTCGGACCCTGGCTCTACTGCTTATTATCTGCGTGACCTTGGGCAAGTTACCCGACCTTGGGGATGATAGCAGCTACCCCCTAGGGCTATAGAAAGAGTAAAGGAATAATTGTGGTGAAGCTCTTAGAACGGCACTTGGGTCACGGTAACCCCTCAGTTAATGTGTGCTACAAACATAATTTCAATTTTAAAGTGCCCAGTCAACTGCCTATTTAAAATCGTGAGCATATCCATATTTCAATGCCAAGAAATAATATATTTTTAAGCATATTTTAATTGCAAAATTAATATATGATTAATAAAAAATTTACAACACTGGATCCATTTTTTAAACACATACACATACCATAAAGAATTAATGTTTTAAAATTCAAGCTTACAGTACATTATTACATGAGATTTTCTCTTCTTTCCTGTGATAAGGAAGAAGAGGAAGTTGATTCTCAGCTATGCTTGGATCTAGAAAGGTCTAGATTGCTCTCTGTGGCTTACTGAATGCTCTACCAAGTGAGCAAGAAACTTCATTTAATATTCTCTAGCTGTGGGTGTGGATACCCAGGCTTATACCGGCTATATCTGTCTGCATTTTATATTTTGCATTTCCATCCTCTACTTAAAAGAAAAAGAGATCTTTACATGAAGCTACAATTCTCTCCTCTTCCAAATCTAGTCTCTAGCTCATGATTTTGATTACCATCTCTGGAACACTCATGTATTTATAGCTCTAGCCCAGATTTTCCAAGCTCCATACCATCTTTGACCTAATATGTCCTCCTGGATGTCCCAAAGAACCCCATCTAACCTGAACACAAGCTGAACTCATCAACTTTCTGAAGCTGATCATCTCTCCTCCGCAGCCTGATATTCTTCTGGGGTCCCCATTTCCATGAATGGCACCACCATCCCATTGCCCAAGTCACGGACTGCAGCTCCACCCTGACACCTCCTCCTGCCTCGGCCTTTATCCAACCCTTCACCAAGTCTCACTGGTTGTACCTCTTATATTTCTACTGACGCGTCTACTTCTACATCCATTTCCTCCAAGCCTCACGACCAGCACTCAAGTTCACCCTACTCATACACTCAATTTCACATCTGCCTTTTTCCTGGGCCCGCCTCCAATCCCTTCTCCACACTGAAGTCAGAGGAATCTTTGCAAACCTAACTGTGTCATTCCCCGCCCCTCCCTGCTTAAAATACTCAAATGACTTTTCATTGTTCTTAGACTGAAGATAACTTCTTGACTTCTTAATTCAGCCTATGAGGATCTGCAAGGTCAGGCTCCTCCCTTCCTTTCCATCTTGCAGTCCTGCTTCCCTTGGTCTTTCCTCATCTTCCCCTCGGGTCTTCATTCTGTCCCTTATCTTTTTCCTGCTCCCTCTCACCACAGGGCCTTTGCACATACTGCATTGGATAGTCTCCCCTCCCTTCTCAGCCCAGTCAATGCTGACTTTTTCTTCTCAACTCAAGCATCACGTCTGCAGAGAAGCCTTTCTTAAACCCACCGATGTGATCAACTTCTTCTGGTAAAGGACTTCATAACACTGAATACTTCTCCTGACAGTACGTATGAATGCCTTCGTTCAATGAATATTTACTGAGTACCTACCACGTATCAGAATCTACTCTAGGTACTGAGGATACATCATTGAACAGAACAGAACAGAGTCTCTCCTCTTACGGAGCCGACATTCTAGAATGGGAAACAGACAATAACCAAATAAATACAAATGACAGAGGGTGAAAGGTAGTCTAAAAACACATAAAGACGGGAAGTGGAGACGGAGATAAGGAGGGAGGCTCAGACTTGCAATTCATCCGTTTATGTGGTTACTTGATTAACATCTGTATTCCCCACTAGACCGGAGGCTCCAAGAGGGCTGTGCTCACTCACTATTTTCTCCCACTCCTAGCGCAGTGCCTGTCTCATAATAGATGCTCAGTGACAGCGATTAAATCATTCTCATTCCAAAAACAGTCATTTGCGCAGAACGGGAAACTATCAGATAGCATTATTTGAGTAGATGTCAACAATTTCTTCAAGTGGCATTTGAAAACGGCGTGTTTAGTCTTACTTTGAAGCCATTTAACTGGAAACTCCCTGTGTTTGAACGTAAAATAGAAATCCTCTTGGGAAATTTTAGACACCGAATATTTTGAGTTCCCTTCATTCTTAGATGAAAAGGAAATACTGAAAACATCCTGTGCTTGCTTAATTTTAATGCTGGTAAATGATTGTCAAGTTGAAAATCAAAGAAGCAATTAAATTAGTGAATTCTGCTGTGACAAAACAAGCCAGTTCAAACATGGACCTGCTTCATAATTGAGTCTGTACTTTTCGGAAAGAACATAACTCTCCCCAAAGGACAGGCAAAGGCAAAGGACATGGCTCTAAAGCCATGCTTTAACTTGAACTTTTTAGCTATTTCCAGGAAGCAAGAATGGCCATGATTTTCAGAGATTTATTTTTTTTCTCTGCAGAGACAAGTCAGTGTTTTTGAAGAACGGAGTGTTCCACCAAGCAAAGCCCGACTCTGGTATTTCTGCTCTATTTTTTAATTAAAATGAAAGCTAAAAAACTAAAATATGGCAAGGACAAACAATGAATGCAGACAGGATTTTTTAAAGTGACATTTAATTTTAAAAGCACTAAATCTGTCTGCAGTAACTATTCTAAATCGTTTTGTGAGTTTACCCCGCAGCATTCAGACTTTCTGTTTTCTCTTGGCTTGCACATTTTCTAAACAAACTCTCGAAAAACAATGATTTTGTAGGAATTTCTCTAGAAAATGAGGAGAGGGAAGCTGTGCTGGAAGTGGAATTCTAGTGGAGCGGATAAGGGTGGGTGCAGGGTGAGGACACACAAATTTATGCCATTTCGTAAGAAATGCAAAATAAGCAAAAGCACAATGAGTTTGCTTTGGAAAATTTTCCAACAACAGATAGATCATGCCTGGCCAGGTAGCAGGGCCTGTTTCACCATAGAGCTCTACTGCCATCTAGTGGCCCAAAGCATAATGACTGTCTAGGAAATGAGTTACTGTACCCTATTGTTACATGCACAAAAGGCAAAATATTTATGTATCCTTATAGGTCAAGCGAAACCATAGCAATTAATGTACTTAATAAAGGGCTTTCTTATATAACATCTCATTTGTTTCTCTCTACAATAACCCTGCGAACAAAACAGGGTTATCAATATCATTTCACAGGTGGGAAAACTGAGGCTTGGACAAAGAGATTCAGTGTCTTTCCCGAGACGGCACCCCTCGTGAGGGCAGAACCAGGACAAAAACAAGCCTTCTTTCATCTCGGACCTTGCTCTCCTGCAAATCTCTGCCCCTCTGCACCCCTTCTGCCTTCCTTGTTTCAAAGGATGCTGAAAGACCCCCCCAAAGACAGATGGGGAGATCCTCCTCATTTGGGAGAACGGAAGGAGAGCAGGGTTTGGTCTTATCTCAACTCCATGGAAATTAGGGTTGAGTGTACTCTGGATTTATGTTACCCTGGCCTCGAAAACCACAAATTAGGAATGTCCAGCTCCCTAGCAAAGATGGTAGCTGGAAGTAAATACAAAAGGGAAAAGCTACAAATTAAGGAGTCCCAAATGTCCTTTTCCTTCTTTTTCACACAAATCACAGACTACACACACACACACACACTATATATTTGTACACACTATATACACACACACATTATGTACACCCACATATAGGGAGATAGCTAGATGATAGGTGGGTAGACAGATAGATTGATATCAGAAAATAAACACCCTAAAGGGTGTCTCAGGGTTTTCACCCCAGTATCTTTTACACTGGGAGCAGATACCGAACATCTGATTTTAAGTTTGTTCATTTAACAGCAAAAACAAACACAAAATAAAACGAACCAGCAGGAGGCCAAATAAATCTAAATAAATACTGAAGAAATTACAAGGACAATAACTGCAGGGAGGCAGCTATGTATTTTTTTAAGAGGGGGAGTTTCCCATGTTGTTCCAGTGCATCCTCCTGCCTCAACCTCCAGGGTAGCTGGGACCACCGGCGTGCGCCACCTCGACTGGAGAGACACTCGTCTTTCTGTCTAAGGACAGGAGATCCCTTCATGAGAGAGAATATTTGTTTCCATCTGAGTTTCAAAAAGCATTTTTTTTAGGGATAACTGCAGTCTCAATTCAGATTTCTGACCTGACTTCAAATTTTCCAAATGACTTTTTACAATGTGATGGTCTCATAGTTGAAGGACAATAAAGTCACCTTGTTTTGAATAGATTTTGATGGTAACTACACACTAAAACGTGAATTTATATGAACAAGCAAAATATTTTGGAGAACATATAACTTTCCTTTTTCATCTAGAGGAAAATTGGTTTGTCCAATAAACTTTGTAAGAGCTTCCTTAATGGAAGTGTCACGACCTGCGCCCTCATGTATTTAACAAAAATATAATCTCAACTCTTTTAACTTAAAGAGCAAAGACAACAGACATTAGCTCTTCATCAGACCTACAATCAGCATTCAGCCTTCTGAAGGAAGATATTTTTAACAGCTCATTTAAAAATCCATTCATTTGGGTTGAGTTGGTTAGAAAAAAAATGTCCAAAAGAACACTCCAGAAAATTCGAAATGAGTTTAGGGGCAGAGGGTATTTAGAACTTAAGGATTTCTCCAGGCATTCAGTTTTAATATTTGACCCATTAAGACGTGTTTTCATTGAAATGTTAAAAGCAAGAAAAGTCCGTAATACAGGGAAAATGATGAAGATTTGCTGAACCAATATAATTATTTGTTCAACCAGAAAATGACTGTAATTTACTTAAACTCCTATCCAGCTCAGGATTTCATTTTCATATCCGTTTCATATCTTTTTTTTTGAGACAGTGTCTCACTCTGTTGCCCGGGCTAGAGTGCCATGGCATCAGCCTCGCTCACAGCAACCTCAACCTCCTGAGCGCAAGCGATCCTCCTGCCTCAGCCTCCCGAGTAGCTGGGACTACAGGCATGCGCCACCATGCCCAGCTAATTTTTTCTGTATATATTTTTAGTTGTCCATATAATTTCTTTCTATTTTTAGTAGAGACGGGGTCTCGCTCTTGCTCAGGCTGGTCTTGAACTCCTGAGCTCAAATGATCCACCTGCCTCGGCCTCCCAGAGTGCTAGGCGTTTCATACCTTTTGACATAGAAAAACGAGTGTGTTGGAAGCTGCTGAGAGGTTTATTAGGACATCTTCATCTGAGCAAGAAACAATTGGAGTTGATGATCTACACATTTCGTGTGTGCCCGGCACTTGTGTCTTGAGCCCACAGAAGTTCTAGCACAACAGGCAAAGGAATGGTTTGGCGATTGCTGTGTTAACTTCATCGATTTAGAAGCCAACCCAGATCATTCCAGCTTAAACAGCCACCTGGCTTGGCGGCTGTCTACACTGACTGAACTAACCTAACCCTATACTTCCCCGCAAAGGGTGTCAAAACCTAGTCAAAAACCTAGCAACAGAAACAAGGAAGACGTTACGACCATCTGGCATGAGTTGTTGGTCTCAAGAAACAAATGACAATGGATGTAGCCAAGAAACTGCATATCACAGGAGTTACAAATTTAAATGTCTGCAGGAACCAAATACATGATGAGGAAGAGGGGTGATGTCTGAATGACACCCAGGGGTGGCAAAGAAGGTGGTGAACTGGGCAGCACGTGCCTATCCCACAGGGCATCACCTCCCACCCTCTCCTAGCCAATACGTGAGGCATGAACTTGGGGAGAAGTCAGGGATCTGGAGCTATCATTGAAATCTCCCAATTTTTAAAACATTGGCTATGAATCAACCCCGTTCTAAAACCTCAGAAAGGACCAAGCCAAGAATGTCTGTAGGCTGCATGCAAATCCTGAGTCACCAGCTTACGACAGCTGGCGTGTAACATCTGGGCTGCATCAGTGTTGCATTTTCTCAGTGTGTACGCACTGTGTGCGTGCTTATGTGTATGAGTGTGTGTGTGTGTGTGTGTACAGACACAGATTTGTATATCTTAGACCTATCTGCATGTACAAAGATGAGTCAAACTATCAACTTAAAACAACAGCCAAAAAAAAAAAAAAAAAAATCAGTCTGCTTGATCGATCCCCTACAACTATGTGATAGATGTTGCCAAGACCCTGAAGCACCGGCAAGGCCAACAGTGTCACCCTCTGCCAGACCCCTTTGCTCCCTACCCTTCTCGAGCACTCCCCACCATCTCCCACCTTCGCTGTGCTTTTGCATCCAACAGGCAGTATCTGCAGCCCTTCTTTGGAGGGTTGGACCAACTGGAGCCACTTTCAGACAGGTGCAAAGAGCCAAAGGTACACCCCGTAGGGCAGGCAGCCTTAACGAATGACTCCCAGGCATGGGAGTACGAAAGCCCGGCTCCCCCACCTTCGATTGGATTGGGGTGGCTTTGAGGTAGAACTTACCCTCCAGAGCTCCCCTTCAGGATTAGGCTGACACTCCCGTCTGCGGGACTTTGTCACCATTGCTCCCTTGCTTGGCTTCCTCCTCTCCCTGTTTCTGCTCCCCCCACCCCCACACTGGTCCCTTCCCTCCCCCCAGCACTTCCTCAGTAAATCACTTGCACACAACTCCTTGTCTCAGAATTCCACTGACTCCAACCTGAGACCACCAGCCTCCTCAATGTCCCAATGTCCTCTTCGTTAATGTGAAGATGATAACATTACCTACCTCACAGGGTCGCTGTGATGATTAATGAGTCAGCATATACACAGAGCTTAGAACCATCTCTGCCAGTCACTATAGAAATATCGGTTACCATTATTCTCTCGTGATACAAGATGATACAAATCAAAATAAAACCGTTCCATTTCTCAGTCAAGTTCTGTTTTCTGGTGGAAGTACACATGCATAGAAACTTTGGAGATGTCTATGTAGTAGAGCTCAATACTATATTCTTTTGTTCTCTGAGGTTATTCTCACATGGCAGGGCTGCGGGAAGCAGAACCCAATAACAAGCCCACCCTGAACGGCGGGTGTGTTGATAGGTGGCAAAACCAACAGACCGCGGCGCGGGGCATCTCCGACACCTCAGACACCCTAATGACGCGTGACAATGGATCCAGCTGCAGCCCATCTGTCAGCCGCACAGGCCACAGCGAGCTTGGCCCTCAAGGCCCATTTGCTGCTTCCGTACTGACACGGCCTGAGCTTCCTGTCTTCCCTGCGAAAACAGGCATCTCCCTCCAAATCTCTGCACTGTCGTCAACAATACCGTCAGCTTCCTAATCCCTCAAGATCATAGGCTTAGAAGACTTTATTTCCAGCCTTATTCCCCAAAACCAACCTATCACCATGATTTTGCCTATTGTTTTTTTTTTTCATGAGGTTCAGCAAATCTTCTCCTTTCTAAAGCTGCCACCGTCACACAAGCCCCAATACTTCACATGTGGGGGTTCCCGCTGCTGACTTGTTCTAGTACCTTCTTGTCTCTTCTGTCTTCAAATCACGGTCGCAATAGCCAGTAGAATATTCCTTAATACTTTTCAACACTTTTCACTTCTCTGTAGCCAAAGAGCATGTGTTACCTACTCCAAGGATTTAGCAAGCAAGTATATAGTACTGACTATGTGCAGGTATTGTTCTAAGTGCTTTAAAAATACTAATATTCATTTTGTAAATGAGGAAAGAGATAAATGACTTTCCTGAGATTATACAGCTATTCAATGCCAGCTCCAGGACTCGAAGCCTCGGCAGTCGGGCTTCAGGGTCTGTGCCCTCATGGACAACAAACCAGCACTGCCACCGCCTGTCACTCGGTGTTGCTTGTCACCGTCATCAGCCTTTATCACTGCGCTTGTCCCAAACCCTCCACTACAAGTTCTTCCCATTTCTGAGTTTCTGCGTGGAATTCTGCAGGCAGAATGGGACAAGAAACATTCTGCGAACAGTAAGAAGACGGTTTGCTTGAAAGATTTAACAGGGAAGTCGTGGGAGAGAACACTGGGGTGAAGGTGAGTCAGGCTACGGTGACAGGCTGATGTGCTCCTGACACCCAAACCGGTGAACGTGTCTATAACTGCTCTCGAAATGTTAATAATCTCAGTTTTTACAGCCTTCTACCTTGAGATTTGTTCTTAAAGAACTTGGCCAGAGCCTATTTTATGGTTTCTTTAAGTCCTTTCCCCAGGGACCAAAAACCAACCTCAGCAAGGAGTCGGAGTGCGACTCTCTTACACTCTTGTGAGTTCCTTATACCTCCAGGACTCTTCCTCCTTGGCTGGGGCAGAAATCATCTCTCTTTGAAAATATTAATTCCAAATTTGCAATGCCATTTCTTCAATTATTCTTCCAGGCTGCCAACAGGGACCTCAGGCAAGTAGGGCCCTCGTGGCCAACCTAATGTCCCAGAGACTCACCAAGGGTGATGTGTACGTTAAGATACACTTACGACTCTACTACACTTAAATATATTTTTTAATTTTAAAGATTTGATAATTATAGTAATTCTTTAATTATCACCATATTGAGGTGTATTTCATATTCAGAAGTTCTGTCCAGGTTCCTACTGAACTTCAAACAAACTGTAAATTTGGCTGTGGTCACGGATCTTTAGTAAATTTGCCAGTTTTTGCTATAACTCTCCCCCGGTAAATTTTTAAAGGAGTAGCTTAAACGAGCATTAACATCTTCCTTAGAAACACATTAATATTTGCTGAGTCTTTTAGCCAAAATGGAATTAGTAGGGGTGGTTTTAGTAAACAATTACTGGGTGAGGTGCCAAAAGCAGACAATGTAAGATGTCCCAAAAGCTTTGCAATGTAACTATTAAACTGGAGAAAATAGATGAAGACTCTTCAAACATATGTTGTTCAGTCACCATCTGGAATGGCTTAATATAGTAAAATACAAAAACGATACCACAGAATACATTTTGTTTTATTTCTTCAAAATAACTCATTTATAGAACCTCATATTCAGAGACGATTGTGGTTATTTGGTTGGGGTGAACATAAGGTTTTAAATTATTGTTTTCATTTTAAGCCCAAAGGGAGGTGACAGGGAATAAAGCTAGACATTAATTCCTTTAAAATTTTCCCTTGGGAGAATATAGCAACACTTTTCATTCCTTACTATCAGTGTGGCTCCTGCAACTGGATCAACCTGACATATGACAGAGTCATTGGCAGAGGATGAGTTGGTGACATGAGATCAAAGCTTGAACCTTAAAATCAGGTTTTCTTGGCCAAAATTTTTATGAGGCTTAAATATCGCTTATAAATAATGTCTTAACGTTCAAAGTAGGATGGTAGAGATTTTGTCATCTTGTGTAAAGTTCTGCCCCTGGCTGGAATCTTAACTCTCGCGGTAAGATATGGTCCACCCCACCCCAGGTATCTATGTTAAATAATCCCTACAGAGGAGTTTCAACAGAAGATTAGTTAAGAATGCCAACATCCATTTTAAAGCACCAACACTACCTAAAGCTTGTTATATATTAATCTGGGCATCAATAATCATTATTTATATAAGCATAAATTTATACCAACTCTCATCTTAGAGGGGCTGTGATACAACATTATTAGAATGTAAATAAATGTAGAAAAATTAATAAAAGAAAATTAAGGTTAGGAAAATATTTGAAATCAGGGGCAAGGTTGATACATTAAAATATAGTGCGGTTGCTAGAAATAGATAACAAAATTGGCACTAAGCTTCCTAGCAGCCAAAGCAAAGAGAAAAATTTCTTGATATATATATATATATATATATATGATGCACAGAATCCATAAGCCTAAAAACAGATCAGTTTTTTACTGAAACCCTGTCTTTCTTGGTATTAAGACCTGAAAGGAATTTAATTCCACATGAAAGGAAGCCTGGCCAAGGCCAGCTTTATCCACTGAACCTCCCTCAACGGCTCAGTAATAATACTTTTCTTTCTTCAAACTTTTAATATGTTCCTTTGGTTTCTTATTTCAAAAATATGTATGGAGTACCCACTGTGTATCTGGAATTTGTGTGAAATCCTGGGGAATACAATAGTAGACAGAACAGACCCAATCTTGACATTATGGAGTTTATAATCTGGTGAGCCAGAGACACATGAACTTCTTTTAAATCATATACATATATATATATATATATATATATGATGTGTACATACAGGTCTATGTCTCTATAGTACAATTAGGAATATATATCATTACAAACTATGATCAGTGCTATCAAGGAAAACTATGAGTTACTATGAAAACAAGTGGCTTGATCTACCCTAAGAAGTCAGAGAAGGGCTTCCTAAGGAAATGAAGTTTGCACTTGGAACCGAAGGAGGAATAAGTACTATCTCATTTAAAAGCTGAGCTCCCGTAAGTACAGATCACAACTCCTTTGGTGTCTCCCATCGTGCCTCAACCAAGTCAGGGATGTTGTAGTATCAATAAACCCTCGATTCAGTCAACTGCATTCGTATGGGAATAGAATACGGTTTAACACCACCACCATCAAAAATGCCCAGCAAGAACATACAGCTCCCTTTAGCCTCAACTCTCGGTCCTTTGAACTAACAAATGTTTTAATTGACAGGAAATTCAAATACATCTTCCAAGCACTTTATTTTTATTACAGGTTTTGGGGGAGATCGGAGTTCCCCGGAGAGAAATTTAACCTGGAGAGCTGGACAAGCCCGTGCTTTGTTACAACCTGGGAATTTCTCCTCAGATGCTGTTTTTCCTCTGCTCTCGGGAACTGACATTTCAATATTCCCTCTGCAGCAGCGAACCCGGGCAGCACCTGCAGCCCTGCTCTCTTGCTCCTGCCGTAATAAATTGTTAATTATTCACGAATACCACCAAATTGTTTTAACATGCCACTGAGGTCACTGAATCCGTCTCATTTCTCTCCTCCCCATCTCTCCTTTTCCCCCTCCTTCTTGTCTTCCTTCTCTCCTTTCTCTTTTCTCTTCTTTCCCCTAACACGTCCACTCCCTTTCCCTCTCTTCCCCCACTGGTTCCCTGTCATGGATGCAAAACTATGAAACCTGACGATCGGAGGCTGCAACGTGACTCGAAGCCTCGTAAGGGCAGAGACTATGAGCTTGGTGACTTAACCCCAGTCTCTCTGCTCCCTAGACTGCAGCTTTTCCTGCCTGGAGCTACAGGAGATAGAACGTGGCCTCGGAGGGGATCTACATGTTTGGGGGTGGGGGCAGCAAGGCATGGAGCCAGGCAAGAAGGGCTGGCAGAACGGAAAGGGACTGTCACCCTGTCTCACACAGAGGAGGAGCAAATAGCGAGGGAAGATACAAATACTGAAACCCGTGGGAGTGGGTGGAGAGCAAGGCTGGGGCCCAAAGAGAAGACCTTCCATGGGGAACGGACAAGACAGAGTTGGGGGGTGGGGGTCAAAAGACAGGATTTAAAGAAATTCCCAGAGCCAAGGACATAAGAGAGAAAGCTGGGTCTTGGGCTGAGTCAAAGGGAGGAGCTGCTGTTGAAGGTCCTTGGCTTGGTCAGACGTCCTGTTGATAGCAACGTGCTAATGGAGTGTGGGGATTGACCACACGGGCTAGATTCAGAGGACCCTGCTCCCTAAGCTGGGTGACCTTGGCAAAGGACAGACCCTCGGTAAGCCTCATCTGTAAAATGGGGCGGTAATACTTAGAAGAGTTGTAGTTCTTATTTCTCCTTCTGCTGTTACTGTTACAGCAATGTGTAGCACACAGTAGGCGCTAACATTTTTCTTGTTGACTGTCGAAGGCATGTCTGTGCCATGTATGAATAGTCAGGGAAGTTTTCCTCATAGGACAAAGTGCAACCAACCAGCACAGACTTTTAACGAGTCCCTTCAGAGACTACAAACATTGGCTGGACATGAAAGAGCTGGCTTCAGCCTCGAGAGTCCCCATGTGGCCACAGAGCACTGTCTTGTGCTTATTTTCCTGGATGTCCCCCTATCTCACAATCGGTTAGCCTCATTCTTTGGGAGTTACCGTCTGCCAACGGAAACATCAGCTTCCTCTTCCTTCGGGCCTGCAAGCTACGCTATGGAAAGAAAAACAGGCCTGTTGAACTGCGCTTAGATGCAACCCTGATTTGGGGCGGCCAGGAGCTCAGAGGCTGGGCCCCTGCGTGGACGGTCTCTGGGCAAAGACCCTACCCTGACAACGTGGATTTCTACCCACAGCATGGCAAGAAAGCAGCTGCGTGTCATCTGCACTCCTTAGGACCCTGACAATGTTGGCACCCATGCCAATCCGGATGACTAACGCAAACGAGAGAAAGCCTCAAATAAACTAAACAGAGATGGCAAAATATTAGAAGGGTCAGATCCCGTTTGGAATACTGTGTTGAATTTTGGACACTGTATTTTAAGAGAATACCCTAAAGTGGTGTCCCCAAGGATAGCAGCAAGGTGGAAAAAGATGACAATTCATGCAACACAGCACATGGATGTGTCGGGTACTGAATAAAGAGCTAAAAAACATATTATAAGCATCATTCTATGGCATGTTCACTGTGACCCCATAAAAGAGCTAATATGGTCCCCATGTGACAGTTGGAAACACAGGGAACCATAAATAATTTTCTAAAGTCACAGCTAAAAAGTTACGAAGATGCGTCACAACCTTAGGTCTGTATCACTTCGAAGTCTCTTCAGAATTACAAAGATTTAGATCTCGGCTTCTCAGGAGGAGCTAGAAGCACTTGAGAATGGTTGAAATGTAGAAAAATTGGCCAAAAACAGACATGGTGTTTGTCTTCCTCATATAAAAATAAATAAATTTTTAAAAAAATTAAAAAAAAAATAGTTTTTGTTCTATTTTGCTACAGACTCTGCTCCTAGGATGGAAGTTTCCCGGAAGCAGGTTTGACTTCCTGGCAGGATTCACTCACAGCCAGAGGCCTCCCCCAGCGGATTGTGCAGACCCCCCACCCATCCAAGCGGCGGCCCCGTGCTCTCCCGACAAGTGCGTGGTGAAGGGACTCCCTGCATCAGGTGACAACGGCCAGACCCTGGCATCTAACATCCCCTCAGTGCCAAGATGACACGATCCCACATCGGCACTTGCCAAGTCTTACCAGGTCCCGAAACACACACGACGGGCCAGCCCTCATGTCCAGCCAGGTCTAAATGAGGACTTCTCTGATCTCAAGTGATAGAAAGACCGACTCAAATTGGCTTAAACAAAAAATAATAAAAATGGAAACAGATAAATCCGCAGGAACATGTTGGCTCAAGCAACTGAAGAGGCCCGAGGCGGCTGTGGCTGGAAACACCACTCTGAGATGCTCCTGGACCTAGAGGCACAAACTGGGATGTGACGTCTTTCTCTTCATCTCCTACCTCTGTGCCATCTCTATCGACTGGCTCTCAAGCAGGCTCTCCTCTTAGAATGGCTTATAATACTGAGACGGTGGCCAGAATTTCTGGGGGACTACGTCCTTCCAAGTTCAAAACCAGCAGGAAAACCACCACAAAAAGGTAAGCTGAGTGTGTCTGTGCCAACGTTCCCCACGAGTCCTGTGATTCCCTTCCATGGAGCGGCTTAGGTCGTGTGTGAGCCTGGAACCTATCGCTGTGTCCAGAGAAAGGGGATGGTTTGCTGGGTTGGACAGGCCACGTGTTAAAGTCCCACGAGCCCACCAAGACAGAAGTAGGGAAGAGTGGATCTTTTCACTCATTCAACAAACATTACTGAGCACCTACTCTGTGACTAGAACACCACGGAGCATACAAAGATGACTCAAAACTCAAAGCTGTTGCATACGACAAATAAAGAGAAGGGAACTTCTCTTAAATGAAACCATTTGCAGTGAATGACATTTTAGGAAGTGGCTTACAATCATCATTCCGCCTTTGTGTAGAAAATCTTATTTTTCTTATATTAGGAAATCAGGAGAACCTCTCACTAGTTCTCAATTGGGGCAATTTTACTCCCCAATCCTTATCCCTACCCCCAGCTCTGGGGGACATTTGACAATGTCTAGAGACATCTTTGGTTGTCACGACCAGAGGAATGCTACTGGTAGGTTGAGGCTAGGGCACTGCTAAACACCCTACAATTCACGTTGCCCTCACAACAAAGAATTATTCAGCCCAAAATGTCACCAGTGCCAAGGTTGAAAAATCCTGCTCTAATTAAAAGCACATAAATTTGCAATGTCCAGAAGCCTCCCAATTATAGATGAAACTCTCTGATACTGTAATGCTAGAATGCCACAGCACAGCTCTAAAAAGGGCATTGCGAGCCACGTTCAAGGGGGAACAAAGGGTAGAGCACCAGGCCTGGGTTCTTTTTCATCCCAAGGCACCACTAGTAATTGCTCACAGGTGGTTGATCACCTACACTTGCATTGTTCTGAAACCATCCCCAGCTGGAACTCACGCCACATTACCTTCCAGCTTCCAGGCTGATCACGCAACCACCGGTAACCCAGAATCACTAGAAATTCATACCTGCTGGAAACGATCTGGATGGCTAATAAATCGCACAGGGTTTCTGTCAAACACACGTCTTTAATTGGCCAAGAGACCTCACTTCATTTCAAAACTATGTGCTTGCCTCTCAGATGGGTGTTCCAGATGTCAAGGACGGCATCCTGCTGATGGTCTGGGAACCGTGCCCAAAACATCTGCTGACAGCTCTCCAAGGAACTGACTTCACACCCCCCTCGCCGGGCTGGCTGGCCAGTGGTCGCGTTAGGGTTATGATTGAATCTGTGCTGCACAATCGGCTCTCACAGCCCAGCAATTTCATCAGCTGAGGCTCTGCCCGCGCTACGTCAGCAAGCTTGAAGCAGACCCACAGACCGAAGGACACAACGTGAAAGAACGTGATTGGAACTGAATTATTCCAAACCAACTCTGCCTCGTTTTGAATTTGTTAAATCCTGCCATAATAAACTAATCCACTAATAGACACAAAAAAAAATCACTTCTAGGCCACGTCTATTTAAAACCCCAACAGAATCATTTTATTTATTCAGTTTCGTCAATGGGGAAACAAATAAAACAAATCTGTTTTTGACCAGACCTGCATTGATTTCACTTAAATCAGCAGTTCTCAAGCTTGACTTCACATTAGAACTATTAAATACTTATGGAGATTTATAAATCCTGGTGCCCAGGCCACCCCCTAGACCAATTAAATGAGAATTTCTGCAAGGGGAATCAGGGATCAGTATTTTTTTTAAAGCTCCCCTGGTGATTCTAAAGTGTTCCTGCCCACTTCTTCATACTCCACATTTCATGTTCTGCCTCTATCACTTGACTTAAGGGAGCTTGGACTGTAAGCACGCCCTGAGTCTTCCCACCAGAGGAGGAGGAAAGAGGAAGGGAGGAAGGAAGGGAGGAAGTGAGGAAGGGAAAAGGAAATTTGCTTCAGACCATGGGCATAGGTTCACTACACTTGGGATTGGGGTTTCGTTAACAGTAAGGGAGTAGCTGTTCAGTTCTCTTGTGCAACAATAACTCTGCAATGTAAAAGTGGTTTCCTACAGTGTATGCAATTGGAAAAGAAAATCATAAACACTTCAGGTCAAAGAGTGCTGCCAATGCTGGGTAGACAATTTTCTGGAATTATTACCTGTTTGCTCATGCTAATAAAAATACTCAGTGACAGCCAACTGCATGGTGGTAGAGGCCGGGGATGAGACTTCTCAATTTCTTGTGAGCTCATTAGGAAAGCACCAACAATAACTTCTATCCATTTATGTCAGCCCTAAAAATAGACCTCAGCCCTGTTATGGTCCTGGGTAATCTCTTGGGTCATTGTGGTCAGTGATACCACCCACCTCCCTAAGCTCGGGTTTTCCTAAAAAACAGAATGGGGCGCACCCCCTTCCACTCTGGTTCTAGAGAGTTGTTCCCCAGCAATTAGGCTCTCTGTAGACACTAGAACTACACTTAAAAACTTCATAAATTCTGCCTAAGAGTTATGTTTCGCCAAGGTTGGGTTCCTAATACAAACTGTTTCCTGAAAGCAGCGACCAGCTGGAGGGAATGTATGTTCGGGGTCTGCGTGTGAGCAGGCCACGTGTCCATGGGTCCCTTCCTCCTTTTTCCTACACTCCTCACGGCCTCTGGTATCTCACCATGAAACGTCATCCCCGAATCACTCACTGCCGTTCCCAGGGGAGTCAGGACTGTCTGATACCACTTCCGGGAGGTGGGCAGACGGCAGGGCTGACGTGGAGAGGTGTGGGCAGGAGGTCTGCTTGGCCCAGGCCTCCCATCCACCGCAAACTTCCTATTGACACTCGCAACTGACTCTCCAAATCACGGACGTCATAGCGTCCCCAAGATGAATGGACGGAATTCAAAGGTGTTCGTTCCATCAGTCTCACATGTATCCCATTAGCAGTCTAGGGTGCCTCTAGTACCCTAGGAACAAATATTGTCATAAATCCTGACTTTCTCGTGAATAGCATCATTATACTGCATTGCTTTTTCATGGGTTAAATGTGTTGATGTATTAAAAATAAATGCTTAACATACACTACACTTAAAAAAAAACATGTTCGGATGTGTCTATATCTTTAATGAGCCAGACTCTCTGGAGTGGCCAAGGTCTCACTCGGATCCTGAGAGGCCGGGGCAGCAGGACCTCAGATGATGATGGGGACCCCCCCAAGAGGGAGAGAGGTACTCACCGCGGCCTCCCGGTCTCCAGGCTGCTCCGCCGGGGGTGGGGAGCGGCGGTGCTTTGATCCCCCACTTGCTGTCCCCGGAGCTGGCACGAAGAAGAGGCCAAATCCCCTTTGCGTGGTCCCTGCCCACCAGAACGCAAACGGATGGGCCTGCGGGCGGGTGGTCCGGGTGGAGAGGGCAGCGGGGGTGGTTGTGCCCGGCTGCTGCTCCTCACCTTCCCCGTGAGCGGCCAGGGGCGAGAGCCACAGGCTGCCGGGGAGCAGCGCCCAGCCGCGCTCGTCCGGACGCGAGCTCCACCTTCCGAGGCGCTGGCTTGTGCCCAGACCCGAGTCGCAGACTTTGCAGCAGGTGACTGTGGGCTCCTTCTCAGATGACCGCTGAATAGCGCACAATCCTGTTCAGAGTCCCGGCGCCCTGCGTGGAGCGCTGCGGGCGGGAAGAGGAGAGTGGGGCCCATGCGCTAAGCCGTGAAAACAGCCCGTCCTAAAGTGGTTGCAATAATGGGGTCGGGGATGAGTTTCCTGCGGCTGCTGTGACAAACGACCGCGAACAACACAAGATCTCTCATCTCACGGTTCTGGAGGTCAGAATTCCAAAACGGGCCCGGCTGGGTCAGAACCGAGGCGCTGGCAAGGCCGCGTTCCTCTGGAAGCCTAGGGGAGACCCTGCTGTCTTGCCTTTCCAGCTTCTAGAAGCCTCCGTTTTCCTTGGCTCCCGGCTCCTTTCTTTCTCCAAGGCCAGCAACGTGGGGCCGAGTCCTTCTCCTGCCGCATCCCTCTGGTTCTGTCCTCTGAGTTCCTCCTCCACATTTAAGGACCTTGTGACTCCATTGGGCCTACTCAGCTAACCCTACTTTAAGGTCAGCTGATTAGCAACCGTAATTCCATGGCAACCTTAACTTCCCCTTAGCCGTGTGACCTCCATGGCCCCAGGTCCCAGGGATTAGGATGTAGACACCTTTGGGAGTCCGGTAGCTGTCCATAACAGATAACATGTATCAGTTACAGTTGGACATCAAGTCTCCAGGGCGGGGCCTGAGAACTTGCATTTCTAATTAGTTCCAGGTGATGTCGACCCTGCTGTAAGAATCACTAGCCCACTGCAGCTGGCACCAGCATTGGCCTCCTACATGACTTTCAATCTGGTTGTGTCACTTACCAGTTGTGTGATCTGGAGCAAGATCTTGGCCTCTCTGAAATTGAATTTCGTATCTGGAAAATGGCAATAATCTCTATGTCATTAGTTGGGAGGATTTTAGGTGAGATAGTGCACGTAGAGTAGTAAGCAAAAGGGGGACGCTAGTAAACTTCGATTTCCTTTCTTCGCCAGTCTTCACGCTGGAGAAAGGATGAGGCTCAGGATGAATGCTTTCTGGAGGGCCGCCATGGGCTCGGGGGTCCCAGGCTTCAGTCGGGAGCTTTCCTAGCTAGTCAGGTCTGGAATCCTAAACCGTAGCTACCGACCGTAGAAGGAAATGGGAGTCTCACTCTTGCTCAAGCTGGTCTCAAACTCCCGACCTCAAGCGATCTTCCCGCCTCAGCCTCCCAGCGTGCTAGGATTACAGGTGTGAGCCACTGTGCCGGCCTTAAATGATTTTAATCATTATTTTTCTTCTTTAAAACATAAGGATTATCTTCTCATTTCAAAAGTTCCTCTTTTTCACTGACCTGTGTGAAACATAAATGGCACCAGTGCCTTTTGGATTTGGTGGAAGTTTAGCTTCATCTTTCCTAGAAAAAGTCACATCACTTTGCCAGCCCTAGAAGATCCTGAAGGCGGCCTTAAATGCCAGTCACAGCCCTCTTCCCTCACCTCCGGACACGCCTGCTAGGTTTCTGCTTTAAGATGCTAAGTTCACCCAAAACAGCCATAAACGCTTTGAGATATTTCTTAGTTGTGGATGTACAAAAACAAAATTGGATTTTTGAATATTTTTAATATCATCTCTTTGCATGCAAAACATGTTCTCAGAACGGTTAGTCCGATAAAATAAAATGCGCGGCCAACGTTATGATTCATGAGACAGATAACCTTGTGATATGACCCCAGCCCCCGAATCAGGGCTGCTAAACGCTTGGCAGACAGGGACACGAGCATCACAGAGCCTGGTGTCTGTTGCATAAGTCAGCGGGAAAATCGGAGATGAAGAAGAGTAAGTCTGAGTCTGTATCTCCTAAATATTGCGGGCTTGTGTATGCTTGTGTGTACACATGCAGTCACGCACACACACATACACACACAGCGCTGTTGTCAGACCTGGGAAATTTTGCAGCATAATAGCACATGCCAGGCAGCTGTCTAGTATCTGGATTGTTTTGTGTGTCTTCTATAGACCCTTAGTTGGCAATGTAGATATCTATGCTCTGTCCCCTGAAAGTGACCGACTCGGTGGTGACTGCTCCGGCTTTGTCTCTGCGCACACACACTGTTTCTATCACCCGTGCAGCGGTGGGAGGGGAAGAGGAATCGAGAGCTCGGCTTTGCCAAATCTTCCGGGAGATCTAAACTTGGTGTAAGTCTGATAGGGAATAAAAGGGCCCCGAAGACTGATGAGAATGCTGCTGATGACAATTCCTTGAATCGTTGGTACCGAAAGTGTCTGAGAGCTTAGCAGACACATATTTTCTCAATATCTTCCAGAGAATCAAATGAGGGACACGGGGGAGTTTTTGTCTTTGTTTGCCCAACACTCACCTTCTTGTGCTTTTCTGGTAACACACTCAGGTGGCACCCCTCCCGCCGTCACCACCACCCAGGTACATATGTGACTCAGGCCCGGCCAATCCCAGGGCCCCATCCTCCTGGCCACCTGGACCGTCACCCAAACTGGAACAACCCCAGTCCTTCCCTGGGATTTCTCTGCTGATGCCTTCTGGGTTCACAGACCTGGAATTTTAAAAATAACAACAACTAATATCCTCTGTGTGATTATTAGGTGCTGGGCACATTCAAAGCACTTTGCATGGGTGATCTCTTTTAATTTGATCTTCACAAATGCCCTAGAACGTAAGTACTATTATTATCCCTATTATAAAATAAGTTAACAAACAAATTTAAAAAAAAAAAGGGAAAATTGAAGCACACTATAGTTAAGGAATTTGCTCACGGCCAAGCGAGTGAGTGGTGGAGTCAGGCAGTCTGACTCCTGAATCCCAGCTCTTAACCATTACTGTCTAATTTCTCTGGAGTTGCTGCCAGCTGTGTTCCCTGCTATTTGGGGAAAGTTGATATATGGTAGAGGAGAATAAACTATATCCATTAGGAATTGTTTTCAGCTGCATATAATAGAAAACCCAAATAACAAAGGCTTAAATAACATTTAGGGGGTTATTTTTCTCTTCCATCATATGAAGTGCAGAAGTAGGCAGTTGGTGGCTAGGATGCCGGCTTTCACTGTCATCAGGGACGCAAGCTCTTTCCATCTTTCTTCTCCTCCTTCCTTAGTGTATGGCTTCCATCATCAAGGCTGCTTCATCATCCAAGAAGGCTGCTGGAGCGCCAGCCATCAGGTTATGATTCCATGCAGGAAACAGGAAGAATGGGGAAAGGAGGGACATGGGGTTCTCTCAATGGAGACAACTCCTGAAGCCCTATCCTAAAACTTTTGCTTATATCTCACTGGCCTCTCCGGATGAAGGGGACTTGGAAATACAGTCTCAGGGTGGTATTCCTAAGGAAGGGAGAAGGAGCAGCAACTCTTACTCTCTGCCGCAAAAGCAGTTATGTTCTAACAAGGACACTAATGAGCAAGCTTCCACTTGTCCCACTCACTAACACATAGTTGCAAAATTGAGAAAAGACTCCAGTCTTGTGAATTCCAGCCTAGGGAATTTATCCTCACACAGAGAGCTCACCTCTTAAAAGCAGCAGCCAATGTTGAATTTGGCATCCTCGTAACCTCAGGAAAAGCGGGCAAAGTTTAGCAGAATTTACCAGCATCTCCGTGTTACCCTGAGGCTCATAGAAATCCTCGTATAGGAGAACTAGCTTGTTAGAAAGGAAACATGAGCAGGAGGATGCCAGCTTTCTCCGGGGACTACCAGAGACAGCTCTGACAGACAGCCCGGGCAAATCCTACGAGCTAACTTTGAAGTTCTGTTGCATAACTCAACCCACCAAGGACTGAGACCACCAAATCCATTCCATAAGAACCTAATAATGCAGTTAGAAAAAGGCCCGCAGAGCGAATGAGAATGCTTCATTTGAAAAGTCAAATAGCCCTTGTAAACAGGTCCTGAGGTTGGGCTTCTCTCTAAATTTATGAGAGCAGTGGATTTATGTGATTGCATATATCAAATAAAAACGGACAGTGCCGTGACATTTACAAGACCCTTTCTCTTCTGTGTTATTCTTCCCTTAATATATAGTCATATGCACACAGCTCAGACTTGACTCATTCTTTAGGAAATATAGCAAGCATGCAAGAGGGAAAGCTTGCTGTAATTAACCCTAAGCATCTCTCTGTCATTATAAGACGGAAAAAGACACTGATTTTTCACAGATGTGTACATACCCATATGCACATTCAGGTCTTTAGGCAGCCCTCACCAGGCCTCTGCATACCCCGTGGAGGTTGTTTGTTTGCTCATCTTTGCTCCCATCACTTCACATGTGCTTTCCTCTCTGCCAACTTTTCCCCAATTTTCAGTCTGATGAACTCCTATTTGTCCTTCAAAACCCTACTTAGTTGTCACCTTTTTTTAGAATCCTAAATTTCCTAGGAGCCTCCCCGCCCAAACAAATTCATTACTGTTTCTCCTGTCTCTTTCAGGTAATCTGTTAGCATAATTATCGTAATAAATTTTTACTTGTTTTCCTGTCTATCTCTCTGGCTGGAGTGTGAACTCACCATTAGGGGCCGTGCCTTACTTATTCCTGTATCTAGCACTACTGTGAGCAGCCAGTAAGCCACAAACTCAAGGACAGAAACCTGCCACAGCTTCAAGAATCTATAAGTGGTTCTATATGGTTCAAAGATGGTGGCTGTCTCCTGGTTCCCTGGGGACTTCCTCCCCAAACATATTTTGGTTTAACTAATATTCAGAGAAAGGCCAGAGATATGTGGCCAAGCTGACACACAACAATATACCTGTCTCCGTGACCCAGATTTTCACAAAGGCATTTAAGACACAAATGAGTGTGGGCAGGGGCTATGAGGACAGGACTTCATCCTAACTTGAAGACAAGCTGGCCCTTCTCTCAAACTTCCTATAAAGGCACAACATTGTTTATCCTGGTATCTTCCAATTAGGTCCCTGGGTTTCAGTGTCCAATTCAGTATGTCCATGGCAGGTATCTCCTAGGTGCGTGGAACTGGTTATTCCTGGGCCGTTTGGCCAGGAAGAGTACGTAGGAAGTTCCCTAGACAGGAGCAGCATTTCTCACTGTGAATTGTGCACAGTTTTAAGATGCCCTCTGGGGTCAGATTACACAGCTGATACCTACCACAGCAGTTGGATCCAACTTCAACTGCTCTCTTCTTAGCTCTCTTCTTCAATGCCTGTATGGGCATTTTCACAAATAGCCATATGTCTAATGGATGAAAATCTTAACATATGTAAGTCCCTTAGGTAGCTGCCTAAGAAAGTTAACTGATGTCAGCAGGCCTATTCACTGAAGTATCGCAAATCTAGTATAACAAAATATACCTTATCACGGACATACAGTCACAACCTCATATAACAACTACACAGTGGTCAAAAGCACTGGCTCTGGTGCTAGACTGACTGACTTCAATCTGTGGCTTCACTACTTGTTAGGTGTGACCTTGGGCCTCTGTCTTCCAATCTTTAAAATAGAAATAATAATCCTACCCACCTCATGGTATTATTGTGAGAACCAAATACACGTAAAGTTTTACAGCACCTGGTACATAGTATATGCTCGATACATTTTGGTATCATTATTTCTATTACTAATTCTAGATCTTTTCTAGAAGGAGGATAATGTCCTCAAACTGGTCTCAGCCTCACATAGTCACCCAAGGAAAACAGCAACACAAATATGGAAGTAATTCAGAAAAGGTGCATGGGAGCATGTCATGGATGAACTCAGAATAGCTGGAGTTGGAACACTGGCTGCACACAGTGTGGCTGGTGACGTCTTGCAGAAGCTAAGATCACCAATGAGTTATGAAAACACCCACAGAAGACCCACACGCTACGTAAGAGTTCGGTTAGCTCCGATCAACCACGTTCTAATGACCTGGGCACAAATGAGTCAGAAACACATGGACTATATTTCCTTTCGAATACACACGGGTTTAAAAACTAAGGGGAAGGGGTGCTTGCCAAAATGCATTTCGTAATAATCACAGTAATAAGGAATGGTTCACTAAAGCCAGAGACATCAATGGATCATCTGTGATGCTCATTAAACCCACGAGGCAGCAGGTTGAAATACTCAGGAAATACTTAGAGATCAAAGAGTCTCTGTCCCATCAGTGCCTCAAAGTTGAAACATGAATAGATTTGGAAGGGAAAAAAGAAGATGTTTCTTGACTCTGGTGAGAAGCATGACACTGAGAAAGAGAAAAAAGATAGAGTGAAAAGGTGAGAACTTTGTTTCTCTGGACCGGATGCAAGGTTGCTTAGTGAGAGAGTGGGTCCGACCCCCAGTTTTTGCTAGTTTGCTGCTGGACCTGGGCATGTTTCTTCCCAGCTCGCTCAACCCCACATCCCAGACCTGTTTTCTCCCTACGATGTCCTCTCAGGTCCCTTGCCATTCTGAACATCAATACGCCTTTTTCAGCAGAAAACAGGGATTTGCATTCTCCTATGTCTAGTAAACAAACATCATATCCAGAGTAGAAACAATAAGTTAGGTATCTGAAGATTTAGAAGAGAAGGATGTTCAAGAAGAAAAAACTGGCCGGGCGCGGTGGCTCACGCCTGTAATCCTAGCACTCTGGGAGGCCGAGGTGGGCGGATCGTTTGAGCTCAGGAGTTCGAGACCAGCCTGAGCAAGAGCGAGACCCCATCTCTACTAAAAATAGAAAGAAATTATATGGACAGCTAAAAATATATATAGAAAAAATTAGCTGGGCATGGTGGTGCATGCCTGTAGTCCCAGCTACTCGGGAGGCTGAGACAGGAGGATCGCTTAAGCCCAGGAGTTTGAGGTTGCTGTGAGCTAGGCTGACGCCACGGCACTCACTCTAGCCTGGGCAACAGAGTGAGACTCTGTCTCAAAAAAAAAAAAAAAAAAAAAAAAAGAAGAAAAAACTTTTGTGATGATAGGAAATCCCTGCCTTTGTAAATTGAATGCCTCATCAAGGAAAGCTGAAAAGCTCACATTCAGCCTGGAACACCCAATCTCCTGCTGTTGCAGTCAACAGCATTTCTGGCTAATGAGCTTTGACAGGATCAGAAATATTAAAGTAAATTAGAGATGTGCCAAATTCATATTTGACTGAACTTGAAATGTCTGGATGAAAAAAAAATCAATATTCATCCAAAGCCAAATATCCCAATCAGAGAATATACTTCTGAGAAAGCAACAACAAATCTAAATGATTATTACTATAATTATTATTAAATCTTTTATTGGTTACATTTTACAAATTTGCCATTAAGATACTGGAAAAGTAATTGCATTTTGTCACCTGCTAGACTGTTGCTGGTGTCTCTTAAATGCATGTTGGCTGCACTAAATAGTTGCTCACTTCAAATTTGTAGGGCTGCAGTCTGAAACGTCGGTTCTTGTGCTCCTGGCTGAAAAACAACCAGATACACTGAAAGCAAGGTAAGCACAAAAATGAGGTTTATTAAGGAGAGAAAGATAGAATTATAGAGAAAGATCAAGATACAGGTTTACAGAGTGAGATACATATGCCACAGATGACGATTGACTCATTGTCGTAACAAAACAAACAAAAAAAAGACCTTGGTTATAGTCTGGGTTTTGTTTTATAGTGTCTGGATTGGGACCTTCCTGTGGTTCAGACGTCACCATGGAACCACTTTGATGGACAGTTGGGAGTTATATGACCTGAGTCTTACTACGCATGCAGATCTCCCATGAGCCTCTCTGAAGGCCCATTTGGTGGGGTGAACCGCAACGGGACCCCCTTCAGCCCCAGGAGACCTGGAATCCCTCACTATCTACCTAGCAAACTGATGGTAGATGAGGAGGATTTTTTTAGATACTGTATTTTCCTCTAGCACTTCTTTGTTTTCATCATAGTTGGTATTTTTTTCCTGTATCTGGGTCCAAGGCTTACCATGCTGTTGTCTTTGATTATGACGGTTTTCCACCTTGTAAAATTTTGAGACAGAAAAGTTGGCATTCTGCTTTTAATTCATTCACAAGAGTTCCAAAAAGTTCTTTTTCTTGAAAGAATCATAGCCTCAATAAAATTGAATCACTCTAATTTATTTGAGGCTATTTTGTTTAAAGTTAGGAAGGCTAGTATTCAAAATGATTCCACAAAGATTTAAATTATGATAAAAACTGATCTCTATTATTCTGCCTTGTATTATCATTTTAATTTTTATAAGCATCCGTTGGCTAGAAAAGGACATAATGTTCTCCCTAAACTCATCCAGCTAATGCATTCTGTTCCTATGAACAGTGAATCCATTTATCTACTCAGCAGTTAGAAATTCCTATTGTTTTTGTACATAAAGTTAGCAGCTTTTACAATAATCAAAAATTATTGTAATATTATAGTCTTGTAATTAATAAGTGTATACATACTCAAATAAATAAGAGAATTTCAACATATAAAACACATAAAAAAGGATTTTTACTCCAAGTTACATCAAGAATGCTCACCTCCATTTAAAAGTGAGTATTCAAACGTTAATAAATTTGACTGACATGTTCTGTTTATACTGTTGACTTTATTGAGATAATTAGATATGATAGCTATGATTGTCACTTACCCAATCATGGAATCATTGAGCTTACCAAGTTCAGGGAAGCCAGAAATGATATTGAAAGAAGCTCTCGGCTCTGCAGACTCCAAAGGTGAGGGCTGATACCAAAGCTACAGGGCAGCTTTTGGGCAAAGCCGACCTGCGGTACCTTCCTGCAATTTTCACAGGGCTTCTCCTCCACAGCCTCCTAAAGAGAAATTTTTGCTCAGTCTCTGGGCCTTCACTGCTCTAATCAGGGTGTGGGTGAAAAGTAAAATGTAAAAGACTGAAGAGCTTAGGTCTTTTTGCACGTGATAGGCATAGATTTTATTTTAAAATTCAAAATTTTATTCTTGTACATTTGAACTCTTTTTTTAAGTTTAGGGTGTCCTTACAAATTTAGAAAAAATATAAAGAATCAGTACAAATTCATGAAAATCAGATTTAATAGTTGAAGTGTATTAGTACTTTAGGATTTAATACCACCAAAGTTAATACTATTCTGCTCATGCAGCCACAGCCAAGGAATCTGTGCAGCCACCAGGAGCTGGAAGAGGCAAAGATTTCTCCCACACAGCGTCTGAGGGAGCACACATCCGCCAATACCTTCATTTCAGACTTCTGGCCTCCAGAACTGTCAAGAGAATACATTTCTGGACCACCCATTCTGTGGTAATTTGTTATGGAAGCTGTAGGAAACTAATATGGAAGCACATCTATTGTGACTGGATTTTCCCACTTTTTTTTCTTAATTTGAGCATATTACAGGGGTACAAATGTTTAGGTTCCATATATTGCCTTTGCCCCACTCAAGTCAGAGCTTCAAGCGTGTCCATCCCCCAGACGGTGCACACCGCACCCATTAGGTGTGAATATACCCATCCCCTCCTCCCCTCTCCCATCTGCCCGACACTGATGAATGTTACTACTATATGTGCACATAAATGTTGATCGGTTAATAGCAATTTGATGGTGAGTACATGTGATGCTTGTTTTTCTCATTCTTGTGATACTTCACTTAGTAGAATGGGCTCCAGCTCCATCCAGGATAATACAAGAGGTGCTAGATCACCATCGTTTTTTGTGGCTGAGTAGTTCTAAGAGAAGGCAAAAACCCAGATGTGAAATCTCCTAATTCTTAAATGTTGACAATTTTCAAAATTTTGAAACACTCAGCTTGCCAAGCAAAACGAATATCCGGGTCAATTCTGGATCACTGGTACCAATTTGCCAGTTTTCTGCCAAATATTCACAAAGCCTTCCCTAGGCTTACTAATTCATCAGTCCATTTCAAGTTCAATGCACGTCCAAAAACCATAGTTTTATTCTTCACGTAACCTATTCTAGAAAAAGGCTCAATAGATTTCTGAACTCAGAAGGTAGGAAGCAGAAATAATATACTTACTACAGCCATCACTGTTTAACGTTAAAAGTGAGAAACATTTCAGATCACCTGTTTGATAAACTTAAGGATAGAAACACATTGATTAGTTCTTTTAAACTTAACATGCTGAATCTGGGCTGTCCGGACATCCACCGTCCTTAGAGTGTGATCAGGAAACACTGGCTTGAAGACAGTGTCCCTGTCAGAAGAAATCATCCAGGAGCCCCTATCAGCTGCCTCCTTTTTGGCATTCCCAGGGAGCCTTGTATAACTGCCATTAAAGTCATTCCTCTAAGTAGTTTTAATTTGCCATCTCTTATTAGCATTTTTAGAATGCTGAGTCCTTTTGCTTGGATTTAAAAATATTTTTTAAGAGGAAATCATAACTCAGCTTCTCCATATTTGGGCTAGGGCTGGCCAGAAGGAGACCTGGGCTTGGATCCCAGTTGCCACTAAGCAGCTGCATGACCTTGGCCAACTCTCTTCACCTCTCTAGGCCTCAATTTCCTGTAGCTGATCTCTGAATTTCCTTTCAGCTCTAAAAATTATTTTGACAGTGTAATTTAATTATGCAATAAAACCTCAAGCTAGTTCATCTTTCCTCAGACTTACCCAAGGGTGGAGAAGCAGAACACATACTTTCATTCATTCACCAGCTCACTGGGCTTCCGCCATGTGCCAGACACGCTGCTGAGTGCTAGGGGCACAAACCTGAACACAACTCGGGTCCCTGCCTCAAAAATCTCATAGTCTATTGAGATTTGGGGCTTCAGCTACAAAGAACTCAACAATTATGATACAGAACTATGTTAGAGGGATGCGTGGAGCTCCAGGGAAGCCCAGGGAGGGCAGTGCAACTCACACAGGAAGAGTCAAGGAGGGTCCCTTGAGGAGGTGATGCTTAAATTGAGTTTGCAGAATGAGCGTGGGCTAGAAAGGTAAAAAAGGGAAACAACCACCTATGTGAAAGCATAAAGGAATAAAATAGCCTGAAAAGTGCATGGGACTCAGACAATGTTCAATAATTATTAGCTAAATGAATAAATGAGACAAGAACAGCAACAACTAAACTATATTCTACTATATTCCTTAAAGGAACATTATTTTCTAGATGTTGCCAAATAGATACGAGCTAACGGTCTTACTAGTGAATGAAATCTGGGTAATGTCTACCATCCCAGTGGTTCACAATGGAGAATTTTCATTTTCCACACAGTCATTTATAAAACATTAAAGTTCTTAGGTGCAGAATAGATTCCCTGCCATATCTCATCTCTTAAACTTTATTTGCTTCATAACTCTGCCATTCAACTGCTGAAAGTATTCATAATGCACAAACAGGAAGTTAGGGATAAGGTCAAGCTTTTCAGCTTATTATAAAAAAAAATACTGCATTTCCTTGTGATGATGTTCCTTCTAATTTGGTAAGAATGAGGGTCATAGCAACATAAAATGATTCCCTGTTCTTGAACATTCAAACACATAAAACACAAGATCTACAGGCTATGACTTCCCATAATCTAAAGAGTTTTTATGAGTTGTCCCTAAAGCTGTTACCTTCAAGGGTCAAAGGAATCAAGAAGTGAAAGAAAACTGTGATAGTCACCAGGCTAATATCTCTTCCTAAACCAGTTAAATTGCTACAGAATTGACCTGTGTACAGGAACTCTCTGGAACCTCAAATTAAAGGATCTCATTGACCTTTTATTTAGAACTAATGACTTTTCAGGAAATTCAACTGTAAGAAGGTGTTAGTATCTTGGGAGAAAGAAGGTTTAAAAATGTACACTATTATCCTTAAAGGATAAAAATCACATTAAGTAAGTTAATTTGTGCCTGTATTTCCAGCATGTTTATGCAATTGCTACTAGGCTCAGTTCAACTATTTTTACTTATGGGAAAAAAAAAAAACCCTGGATAATGTCACAGGACTCCTTCTGACATTCTAAATGTTGGAAGACATCTTGCCTAAAGGAGGTATACCAACTGGTGAAGGCACAAACGAATAGAAACAACTATCAACTAGTATAGAAAAATTGGCTTGGACACTTAGCAGAAAGTCTAAGCCAAGAAACAAATCCTAACGTGGTTTTGCAGCCCCTTTGCCTGCTCCTTGCACCCATTCCAATCTCTTTTCGCTTTATTATAGCTGAAGATGGGACTCTACTATACTATACACTGTTATGTTAGTGTGTCTCAGGAGACCCTCAAATCCTTTTCTTATTAAAATTATTTTATCTCACTCCCTTAGCTCCCCTTAGAGAGCCAAAAAAAAAAAAAAAAAAAAAAACCAAAGCAAAACTAGGAACCATTAAAAATATATGAGACAACTAGAAGTTCAAACATGTTTTATTGCTAGTATGATCAGTGATTTAAGCTCATTCATATTACTTTGAACACTTGTCAAAAGGACAATGTTTTGCAAAACTAAACACATTTCTATTAAATGTTCCCTTATTTGCACCAGACTTAACTTGATGTTTCTTGGCTCACAAGAATTTTGTTTTATCTGTGTCTTGTGAACAGTCATGATTTTCTATGGGAACTGGAAAAACCAAACACAAATTGTACTCTTACTCTTTGGGTTTTATCAAATAGATCAGACTGAAGTTAATTTTCTTTTTCTTCAAGGAAAATATTCAAAAGTATTACCTCCTCATGCCATCATCTTAAATTTGAGGGGCTCTTTATTATTTTCCAAGGGAAGCATAGAGTGTTCTGGATGCAGGAGTGCTTTTTTTCCTTTAACAATTAAACTTTATTTTTTAAATGGACAAATAATAATTATATATATTTATGGGGTACAATGTGATGTTTTGATGTATGTATACGTTGCAGAAAGAGTAAATCAAGATAATTAACATATCTATCACCTCACTTATCATTTGTTCTGTACTGAGAACATTTAAAATCTACTCTTCTAGCAATTTTGAAATACCTCTCAATAATTACTTTGAATATAAATAGATTAAATTCTTCAATCAAAAGACACTAAGTGGCTGAAAAGATAAAAGAAAAAATAATGTATCTGCTGCCTACAGGAGACTCACTTCACCTTTAAGAGCACACACAGACTGAAAGTGAAGGGATGGAAAAAGATATTCTGTGCAAATGGAAACCACAAAAGAACAGAGGTAGCTATACTTGTATCAGACAAAATAGACTTTAAGTCAAAAACTGTAAAAAGAGGCCGAGCATGGTGGCTCATGTCTGTAATCCTTTGGGAGGCTGAGGTGGGAGGATTACTTGGGGCCAAGAGTTCAAGAACAGCCTTGGCCACAAAGCAAGACCCCTGTCTCTATAAAAAATAGAAAAATTAACTGGGTGTGGTGGCACACACCTGTAGTCCCAGCTGCTCTGGAGGCTGAGGCAGGAGGATCACTGGAGCCCAGAAGTTTGAGGTTGCTGTGAGCTATGATGACGCCACTGCACTCTAGCCTGGGCAACAGAGTGAGATCCCATCTCAAAGAAAGAAAAATAACTGTAAAAAGAAACAAAGAAGGCCATTATATAATGATGAAGGAGTCAATTTATCAAGAGGAGATAACAAGTGTAAATATACATGCATCCAACATCAGATCACTGAAATATATAAAAAAGACCAGAAGGGAGAGAGAGAGACTGCAATACAATAATAGTAGAGGACTTCAGTACCCCACTTTCAGCAATGGCCAGGAGCTCTTTAACCCACAGGAAGGGGTAACTGAGACAATGAACTTGTCTTTAATGGAGGTCCTTCACCTCCATTTCCTCAGGCCTGGATGGCACTGGTTTTGAGTCTTGTTTACCGTCTGTAACCTCCTTCAAGGCATAAGCAAATCTCATTTCTCTCTGTACCTCCATCACCAGATACACACAGTAGCAGGTGCTCGATAATGATTTGTTGCATTAATTAGCTGAATGGCAAAAAGAACATAAAAGCTCCAAATAAACTGAGAATGAAATAACAACAACAACAATAATAACAGCTAACATTTGTTGAGAGCTGCTAGTGTCAGACAGTATTTTAAGTACTTTACATGGCTTAATTTGTTAATCTTAATCGTATACAGTAGTCAAAGGAGATAGATTCTGGTTCTATCCTCCAGTTTTTATTTGAGAGGACTGAGGCACAGAGAGGTTAGTAATTTGCCCAATATCACAAAGCTGATGAGCAGTGGATCTGGGAACTACACCCTCAGGCAGAGGGACTCCAGAGTCCACGCAGTTAATTACTACACTACTCAGTGCCGTGTTCCCATAGAGCCCATGGGTTCTATGAACTTGTGCAGTAAGCTATTGCCCAGCCTTTGCAGCTCCTTCCCCAGCACATTCCATGGTAAGTTCTGTCACCCCACACTTCAATAGAGAAGTTCTGGGGGATACCTGAGGTCTCAGGACCTTTCGGTGATCCAAACTCCCACTTAAGGATTCATGGATAGGGAACCAGGATGGTTAGCTGGTTAGCCAGGGGAAAAGAACATTCAGAGGCAACGAGGTTTCCATTTGTTTGTACCTTCTCCAGTTGGCAAGTGCCTCCTTTGGGCAAGATATCTTCCAACATTTAAAGGAGTATCACACACACAAAAAGGGATTAAACCAGTTCCCTGGTGGTCCAGAGAAGACAATAAGGACTGATAGAAATTACTTGAAGGTTGATTTTTTCCCCTAACTCTTTATTATTTCAAACATAGAGAAAAGTTGAGAAGATAGTAAAATAAGCAATTATATACCCACCTCCTAGATTCAGCAATTAACACTTCTGTCATATTTGTCTTATCTGATACATACATGCTTTTTTTCCTGAACCATTTTAAAGTAAGTTACAGATGTTATAATACTTCACCCCTATTTTTAAATTACATCTCCAATAATAAGGACTTTCTCCTACATAACCACAGAACCATTATTCACACCGAGGAAACAGTAACTGGGAGGACGGTTTTGACCTAATGTATAAAGGAGTTTACTGAGAATTAGAGCTCTTTAAAAATCAAATATGAAGTGAATTCTCCATCACTGGTAATATGACTTCTTAACCATCTCTCAAGGAAAACATAGAAAGATCTTACACACCAGGACATGACTGGAATTCTAGTTCCTTCCTTGGCTTGAGTTGCGTAACAAAAGTCCCTTCTTAGCTCAGAAAAGAGAAAAAAACCTAATTTACTTCTATAGAAAGATGTACCCTTCTTTTTCTCCTTTACCAAGATTCTGCTGCCCATTCTTCCATGATCCCAGTCCTGCCCACTTGGGTCACTCAGCCATCCCTTCCTGGCTCTACTACATACTTATTATTTTTAATTTTTCATTTTTTATAGAGATGGGGTCTTGCTATGTTGCCCAGGCCAGTCTTGAGCTCCTGGTTTCAAGTGATCCTCCCACCTTGGCCTCCCAAAGTGCTGGGATTGCAGGCATGAGCCACCATGCCAGGCCATTATATAATTATCGACTCTTGAAGTTGGAAGATTCCATCAAGAACACCTATTTTAGAACTTGCTTGGGGGCATCTTAAAAGCTTGACCTTTCTCCCTATCCCATGCCCCCAAACTGAATCTTCAGTAGTCCTTCAAAAGGTCCAGGGCCTAGCCTGATATATGAACTCTCTTCCCAGAAAGGGAAGTCTGAGTGCTGAGTCCCGGCTGCAGTTATAGTTTCTGGACCTGAGCACATGTTGGGGCAGGACTGATCTATGAGCTGCAAGTATGGAACTCGTATCCCCTAAGTTCAGGGATAGTGAAACAGCTAAACCACTCCAGTAATGGGAAGGGGCAACCCAAAGCAAGGAGGTCTTGATTTGGCCTGAAGGAAAGAGAAATGTAATCATTTAGAAGAGAATCTGGATCAGGCACAAGTAGCTAAGAAAAAGTCCAGTAATTTTTCCAGATTCACTGTAGGGTCTTGGCTACATAAACTTTGAAAGGCCTTTTATTTTAAGAAGGAAAAACAGAGAAATAATGGCAAATCAGAGGAGGACGTCTTCAGCTTGTCAACGACTGTGCTTGAGGCACAGGGTCACTGGCTTCTTCAACAAACCACAGGATAAATGTAAGCACTTCAGAATATTGAAAGAGAAAGTAACATTTCTTCCTTTTAAAAATTAATTTTATCTATAGTTTTAAATGGGAACAAGTCCTTGTGGTACAAAGTGTACAAAAACTATATGAGGAAAAGCCGTTCCCCTTTCCCCAACCCCAGTACCCATTTTTTCTTTATTACCTATTTCTTGTGTATCCATTCAGATACACATATCCATATACATGTACCAGTATATATACATACACTCACATATATGTATAGACACATGAACATGTATCCATCAATGGAGCGGCAGTCAGATATGTTGTATATGTTTATATACAATTACATGATATGCATTTCATACATGTACAATTTTTATTTTAATGTAATACACTCTGCATATTCTCTACTTTCCTTTTTATATTTTGCAATGTTTCTTGGACCTTCTCCATTTCAGTACAAATGTGCCTGCCTTATTCTTTTTAGTGGCTGCATACAGTCAATTGTCTAGAAGAACAAAAATTAGAATAATTTTTGACTTGTACATTGTTGCCAATCTTTTACTGTTAAAGTAATACTGCAATGAACATACTTGTACACATATCATTTCACATGTGTGACTATATCTTAAAATAAATTCCTATAAAAAGAAATTTTTGCATCAAAGACCTTGTGTGCTACTTATAGATATTGCAAATTTAATTTTGCCAGAGATTATATCAGTTTACACTTCCACTATTAAGTTCCCTGTTTCCTTATGCTAACAACACAGCGTGTTATCAAAATTTTATCTTTACTAATCTGATTGGTGAAAGATATGTGCAATCTTAGTTGTAATTAGCATTTCTCTTGTCAGGAGTAAAGGTAGAATCTTTTCATGTATTTAGAATTATATAAAATTTTCTTTTCTGTGAATTATGTCAATATATTTGACCAATTTTCTACTGAGTGTATTGATCTATGAGAACACGTCTTTTCTTTTTTTTTGAAACAGGGTCTCACTCTGTTGCCCGGGCTAGAGTGCCCTAGTGTCATCATAGCTCACTGCAACCTCAAATGCCTGGGCTCAAGTAGTCCTCTTGCCTCAGCCTCCAGAGTAGCTGGGGCTACAGGTGCATCCCACCATGCCGTGGCTAATTTTTCTATTTTTCGTAGAAATGGAGGTCTCTCTATGTTGTTCAGGGTGGTCTCGAACTCCTGGCCTCAAGCAATCCTCCCACATTGGCTTCCCAAATTGCTAGGATTACAGGCATGAGCCACCATGCCAGGCCAGGAACACTTTTTATATTAAGCAAATAAGCCTTCTGTGATGTGAGTTGCAAATACAGTTTGTCTTTGGTCTTCTTTACTTATGGTGCTTTTTGTCATGCAGATTAAAACTCCCAAATACTATAATATAAATTTAATAAAATGTTGCTTGGAGCTAATAACCTAAGCTTGAAATCACAGGTAGACAAATTTCTCCAAAACTATGCATACCCTAGGAAAAGCTATGAAGATTCCACAAATAACTATTGCAGAAATATTAAGAAATGTCTAGTCGGGGCCAAAAAAATCTTATTAAGCATTTGTCTAGTTAAATATTTTTATTTTGTTTCAAATTTCAATATTTTAAGGTCTCGGTGCTAAATACTGAATCAGAAAGAAGCATTAATTTGCAATAATAAAATTCTTACTAGTGTAAAAAGTTTAACAGTAGACCAGCCACGAGCTACAAAGCATTATTAATGTCTCCCAGGAAGAAAACTCCCGGACCAAAAAGTTTGTATCTACGAACCCCAACCTAGTCAAACATTTCCCAAAGCCACATCCTCCTCGAGACACCCTTCCACGCAAGCGCACAGAGGCGGTTCTCCTGAGGAGCAAAAGGAAAACCATCTCCAGAAACCAGAGCGTTTGGCCTCTTGTAACATTTCTGACTTCACAAAGGAGTCTCGGTGAGTTTTGTCCCCTGAGATGGGAGGAAAATGGAAAAGTTCTATTCTCCAAAGTCAAGGGCTGTCCCAGAGCCAAAACCGAGGGAAGAACACAGGGGGAAAGACACAGGCAATCTGGGGCAAAACAGGAAGGGCAGGAGGAGCCTACAGGCTTGCCAGGACCACAGACAAATCCAGCAGGTAGTCGGGAAGGAAAACAGCACCCGTCCCCTCCGACCGAGTTGCATTATTATACTGGGAAGGCAGCCATCCTTAGCAAGCGCTCTGTCTTCCTGGCCTCTCTCTGCAGAGGAGTCAAACTCTCATCTGTACGGCCCGTGTCTGTGGCCATTGTTCCTTTTCCTGCCCGGTGGAGCTCTGGTTCCCTCGCCCACCCCGGCTCACGACCCGTTACCATTCCTCCATGCTGACTTCCCTTTGGATTCTCTCCCCAGTTTCTCTCAATCCCGCTTCCTGAGGTGGCCTTTCCGTGCGTGGTCTTCTATCTCAGTAGCTGATGGAGACCCTCTCAGGAGGTGCAAGGAAATACTATTGTGGAAAGGACCTACTTTTCGCTCCCCTCGGCCGACGTGAAGCCAGAAAAATCAGCGTGTTCTTGTTATGGCTTCACTCTGGGTCAATGGGTCTAAAATACGGGCCAGAGGGCAGTAGAGTGAAATTTTCTGTGGCCAAAGACGGAGGAAACTTTCTGAGAGTCAACGTAAGTTGTCTCAGACCATCGGTTTGCACTTTCGACATTTTAACAGATCTTCTGCCTCTTTACTGCGCTGCCCACACATTCAGCTGGAAGGCACTTCAGTGTCACAGAACCTCAAGCAGCTGAGAAATATTGGGACTGGAGGAAGTGGTAAATTATGCAGATGCTGTTGATAAACTGGGTCTCTAAAAGGAGCTGTCTGTAGATGTGCCAAAGCCTTGATTAAAACAAATGGTCATCGCTGTGAGAGCCAGCAGGGACCCTGGAGACCAACCAGTACAGACCACCTTGTTACAGAGGAGGCAGAGAGGCCAGGAGAAGTCAAGTGTCTTGTCCAAGGTCATTCAGCTGCAAGTGGCAGAGCCAGGATCCTGAGCTAGGTCTCCCAACTAGAGGTCCAGTGCTGTTTCCATGACCGCCATATTAAATCACTCTGCAAATCCAATGGCCCCTGTAGCCATAAACACTTGGCTATCTATAGGGTGGGATTTCATAAAACAGTTGCTGTACCCTCCCTTGAGCTAGACTCAGCAAGGAAAATGTCACATAAACACAGACACCCAAGCACACACACACACAGAGCCATCTCATCAACAGTGCTTTTCAATCTTGAAGTCAGACAGCAAACCCTTAAGCTCTTGGGCTTCTAACAAGTTGTACAAAACCCTCCATTGCCAATAATCGGGATACTTTCTATAATATCCAACCATGCCTCATTCACTGGTCTGAGACAGTGAAAATGTTTAACCAATCCAAAGAAGTTAATTTTACCAATATCTCCATTACAATTGCTCAGAGGCATTTTAGAGCTTTGAGAATTGCAGATAATTTAATAAACACTTTTTGCTGTTTGCCTTTTGACTTTAGTGACTCCCAGGTGAGGCTTGTCAAAAAAAAAAAAAAAAAAAAGATTTAGGAAAAGGAAAAATTATGGACTTTTGGCTAAAAGGCTGGATTTTAAAGCTTTATTTGGCTCACATCATTTTTGGCCTTGGGAAGTAAGAATTTTCCCTTAATGCTACTCTAGAATTGAATGTCTTATCATCTTTGTATATACCAGATATTTCGTCTTTTCTTAAAAATGTCAACAAAAGGATAAACTTGTTGGAGTAAGGGGATGAGACATAGAACTGACTGGACCCACTTTTTTTTTTCCTTAGAAATGGGGTCTTGCTTGCTGCCCAGGCTGTTGTGCAGTGGTGCAATCATAGCTCACTGTAGCCTCAAACTCCAGGCTCAAGGGATCCTCCCACCTCAGCCTCCTGAGTAGCTGGGACTACAGGCACGCACCACCACTTCTGGAGCAGCAATTGACCAGGGATGATCAGCTTCCTCTTCATTCCGCAGTGGCTGGCATTCGGTGCTGGTGTCAGCTTGGTCTCCCACCCATGGGGAACTATTTAATAGAGATCCATCAGTCTCCTTAACTTCTAAGATAAAAGCAGGGCTCTGCTGTAGATTTTACTGGAAATCTGAAGTGCTTTCCAACTGAATGGGTGGGAAGAGATGACAAAAAGCAGAAGATCTGTTAAAATGTTGAAGGTGTGAACGGGTGGTATGAGACAACTATGTTGTTTTGAGAAAGTTTCCTCTGTCCTTGGCCACAGAGGAGTCCACTCAACTGCCTTCCCTCTGGCCCGTATTTTAGACCCATTGACCCAGAGCAAATAAAGAGTGTTCCTGTGTCACCCACAGCTGCTGTAAGCAAAATAATGAAATTAGATCTTCCCAGCTCACTGTGACCGTCACAAAGGATATGTGCTGTGATCCACCCCAGGGGGGTGGGGACTTGGAGGAAGAGGGATGCGGGAGAGACGCTTAATGAGTATAGGGTTTCCTTTTGAGGGCAGAGATGACGATTACACAACATTGTAAATGTAGTAAAATGTACTAAGTAT
Source organism: Eulemur rufifrons (assembly GCF_041146395.1). Classification (NCBI taxonomy): domain Eukaryota; kingdom Metazoa; phylum Chordata; class Mammalia; order Primates; family Lemuridae; genus Eulemur; species Eulemur rufifrons. The sequence goes on from NC_091006.1 coordinate 33,157,168, forward strand.
ACTAAGTTGCACACTTCTAAATGCTTAATTTTACGTGAGTTATATCTCAATTTTAAAAATGGGGGAGAGGGAACAGGTTCCAAGAACCTACAAGCCCCCTGACACGTGCATGCCCTGCACACACACGCACACCACACACACGTGCAGGCGTGACTCACTCGGCCACCTGGGGCTTCCTCAGCAGTCAGTCCTTCCGCCTTCCCAGGGCCGACTGCTCAGTGGCTCCTCCTTTTTGTGCCAGGGGCCTACTGATCTCGCAGATCCCTGGCAGCATCATAACCATCGCATGAACTTCTCTGCCTCGGCACCCGGATTAAATTCCACTCACCTCGAAGTCCACATTAAAGGGACTCTCGGGGTCGACCTTGATGGGCCATTTGGGACACTGTTCTGAGAAGACCCAACGAGGTCTCACGGGGCCACTTGCCCCTCCGTGAAAGCAAACAGGAACGTCAGCTGCGGTTCCCTGTCCACTCGCCCTGGCTGCAGGGCAGTGTTTCCCTTCGGTAGCTCGGGTGGGCCACATCTGGAGAACATGGTGAACACACAGGTGGCTACTTCCAAAATGTAGACGTCGTAAGCTAAGTCCTGCTGGCATCACACATGTTAGCCGCCCTGTTGTGCCTTAAATTTGTATCTCAGGGTGGGTCGGGCTCAGCGATCTCTGACTGAGGTTTCCAGATGTTTTACAAAGACAACGAGAGAGAACTCTGATGGGACAGCTGAGCTCTGAACCAGAGATTCTCCCATCCTGATCGCTGGAAGCCCTACACAACAGATCTGGCCCCGGGAGCCCATGTGAGACGTGGCACGCCTAGGAGAGGGGGGCTGAAGCTAACAGAAAACAAATGTCTGCTTTGGCAATGTCCACAGCTGACGTCAGTTTATTTTCCTCTCCATTGTTAATGGGAAAAAAAAAGTTATAGCAAGACAGCTCTGTGGAATATGCTAAATACAAACTGTTCTGTTTGACTTTGATCATTTGTGCTTCCTACGATAAGCAACACATGGCAGCAACCTTAGCTGGTGACTGTAGTAAATTATCAATTTAAATATCTTTTCCATAAAAGTTTATCTGCAAGGGAAGAAAATGTCAAAGGACTAAGGCAAAAACGAATTGTTCCAACAGAGCCACAAAAATATGTTTGAATTTACATATTGTAATGAACTTGATTCCATTTGTAAGGCTGCTGTCCCCAGATTCCATTGCTGGCCTCCCCATTTAGCATCCAAATGAAACAATGACGGGAACACCCATCCCGCTGGGGCGGGGACAGAGGCCACCTCCAGCTCACAGAACAGCTCTAGCAGTCTGGCATTGGCAGTGCTGTCCTTAGAGTCAAGCAAGAGGGACCCTATCCTAGTCCCCAGTTTGGGGGGCCCTGTCCTGGCCCTTCCTTCTGTGCCTGCCCTATGGAGCAAGGCGTCTGCAAGTCCAACAGCACACGCCGAGTCAGAGCCTGAACTCCATCCCTGCTTCTCAACCAGGCACCTAGGGGCCCTGCAGGGACTCCCTGCCCGAATGGCCCATTCATTTCCAGAACCTGTGTAGTCCCCTTCCCTGCATCCATCCCTCTGAGAACAGATCCTCATACCTCTAGAGCCAAACAGAGGTCAAGGGGTGACTTTTGCAGGGAAAGTGGATGGTGCTTGTATATTCAGGCTGAAGTAGGAAGAAAAGAGGGGTGTGCTCGGGGCTGGAGGCAGGGGAAGGGCTGGATTTCCTCCATGGAATACTAAGGAGTCAATGTTTGAACTTGATCTTTCAGCTGATTATAAAAGCACATTTATCAAGGAAAGAAGACATGACATTTTATTTAACAGATTGTTCATTTGATTTATACTTTTTGTATAACTTTTTTATTTTTTGAGACAGACAAAATGGATTTGCTTACTTGTTGCTCTGTCACCCCGAGTAAAATGCAGTGGCATCATCATAGCTCACAGCAACCTCAAACTCCTGGCCTCAAGCGATCCTCCTGCCTCAGCCTCCCGAGTAGCTGGGACCACAGGCACGCGCCATCACACCCAGCTAAGTTTTCTATTTTTAGTAGAGATGCTTCTTGCTCTTGGCTCTGTTGTACTCTTGCCTCAGGTCCTGACATTGTTGGGGGTGAGGGGCTTGGTATTTGGTGCCAGAGACAGGACAACCTCTGGGTCCTCACTGGATCGTTCCTGGGACGTGGTTCTGCTGTGTTCTCTCCCCGCCTCCTGGCTCTGCTGCGTGTATTCTAACCCTCATCCTCTCCCCTGGCCAGCAGTCGCCTTTGAGAACTGTTCTTTTCTGCTTAAATCAGTCAGATCCTGGATCTGGTTTGGTGTTTAAATAAATAAATAAAATTTTAAAAATAAAAATAAATGGATCAGAATATATTTCTCTTTGTATGCAACCGAGTACACCAGATGGAAAAATAAAACTTTTTAATTGTCTGTGAATTAGCTGAATGGCACGAAACGTAAACCCTTCTCTTCTGCTAACTGCCCTCTCTCTAGGCTCTTTTAAGAGGTTATTCTCAATTTACGAAAACTCCAGCCTTTCTGGTACACACACGATCCAGGGAGAGTGAACTGCAGTCTGTAATCACCGTGGTTACAGGGCCTCTGGGGATTGTCACCTGCACAGCTGTGGGTCTGGGAAGTATTGCTCGGACTGTTTCCAGCCCCGGCCTTAAGCCTGGGTCACCTTTGGGACTTTTATGCACAAGATCACTCTCTGCAATCTGCAAATGCAGGCATCTCAACTCTGGGGATGTCTCAAATGTCAAAATTGGGGGAGATTTATTTAGATAGCAAAGAAAAGTCGGTTTATAAGAGCATATCACGCCTTGGCAAAACCCCACCAAGCCAGATTTCAACTATGGTATTAGGTCTTTCCCTGTCTTGTGCCATGATCCCAAATACATTAAGCATCTCTGTCTCGTGGCATTGTAAACTGTTCTAGAATTATAAATCACACACACACACACACACACACACACTTTATTTATATAGGGGGAGGCAAACACCATCAAGATAGCCACCTATGTTTTTTGTTGTGATTATTAATTAATTGGTTTATAGTAAGATTGCAGATGATTTTTTTCTGCTTTTTTTTATATGTCCTACTCTTAACAAGAAACCAATTTTAATTGTGTAATTGGGATTCAATAAGCATGAACAACAGAAAAAGGAGACTGGGCAACAAGTTTAAACTCTAAAGCTGAGAATTTAAGATTATATATTTGTACTAGATTAAGGTTTATATGTCTCCACTGCTGATAGAACACAGCCAAAATCTTATTAGTTTCATTTGTTAAGGATGTCAGAATTAGAATATACTCAAAGTTGCCCTGAAATCGTGCCCCTCTCCAAATTATGTGTTAATATCCCCCTGGAGAGATACGTAACAAACTTGTCTCTGTTTTTGCATCAGTTTTGTTGCCTTGAATGGCTTTCCATGCTGTGGAGTTTCATTGAAGATTCCTGGGACCACTATAAACACACACCAGCAGACATCTCAATAGAGAAGACGTCCTGCCAGGTCTTACAGACAAGTTGGAAATTGACTTGAAATCTGGGCCTCATTTTTCCTTCCATTCCAAACTTTAGGGACATCCTTACATAGCTCTCAAAGACAGCTGTTTTTCTTTTTTTCTCTTTTCCCCTTCTTATTTCAAAGAATGTGTCATCGTTTGACCAAAGCTAATATGTTTGTGATATAAATTTATTATTTTGTAAATTCTCAACCTAAATTTGAATCATGGTGTGCAGGGAGAAAAAGTCAGATCCCAAATTAACTGATATTCTCTACAAAAGGAAAATCTGAAATCAGTCTCTAAGATTATGCAGCCTATAGAGTTCTCATCCGGCACTCTCTGGAAGGAGGATGAAAAGTTGAGAATAAAGTTTTTTCATAGGGTGACCTCTGTGGACCTGGGCATGGGACAAGACAAGTCAGTATTCACAGTGTCCTGCAAGCAGCAAGAGCTAGGTGTAGCAGGTGTGGGTAGAGACTGGTGAAGCACATGCTTTTGGCAGCAAACACACCTGAATGCAAATCCCAGTCCCACCATATATCAGCCTCATTAGACTTCGAAGAAAGTACTTAATCTCCCTGTGTCCTTATTGCCTCAGATGGGAATTATAATATTAATAGTACCTTTTTTAGAGCTTTATTGTTTGTTGTTTGCTTTTCTATTCTGTTCTGTTTTGTTTTAGAGGCTTAACTAAGATATTGTATTGCATCTTACACCATGTCCAGAACACAATTCTCAATAAACGTTGGCCTTTAAAAATCTACATTCTACAAAACAGCGGGCCTGTTCTCCTTAAAAATGTCAATGTCGGCCGGGCGCGGTGGCTCACGCCTGTAATCCTAGCACTCTGGGAGGCCGAGGCGGGTGGATTGCTCAAGGTCAGGAGTTCGAGACCAGCCTGAGCGAGACCCCGTCTCTACTAAAAATAGAAAGACATTATATGGACACCTAAAAATCTATATAGAAAAAATTAGCCGGGCATAGTGGCGCATGCCTGTAGTCCCAGCTACTCGGGAGGCTGAGGCAGTAGGATCGCTTGAGCCCAGGAGTTTGAGGTTGCTGTGAGCTAAGCTGACGCCACGGCACTCACTCTAGCCTGGGCAACAAAGTGAGACTCTGTCTCAACAAAAAAAAAAAAAAAAAAAAAAAAAAAAAATGTCAATGTCATGAAATCCAAAGGGAGACCAAAGAACTGTTCCGAGTTAAAGGAGCCTAAAGGACAGGACAACTCAAGGCAACACACGATCTCGAACACATTATTGGGACAAATGATAAAATCTGAATAAGGTCTATAGACGGGATAATAGTGTTGTTTTGATATAAAATTCCTGATTTTAATCATTGTACTGTGGTTATGTAAGAGAATGTGCTTGTTGTAAGAAAACACACTTTGAAGTATTTAGGAGTAAAAAAAAGTTTTTTTTAAATCTATGTGGGAGACATCTACTTCCAGATATTTACAAAACCCTACAGCTAACTTCATACCTAATGGTGAAAGACTGAGGACTTCCCCTGCAAGATGAGGAACGAGACAAAGATGTATATACTCTCACTACTTTCAATCATTATTCTAGAGGTTCTAGCCAAGGCGATTAGCCAAGAAAAAGAAAGGAAAGGCATCCAGATTGAAAATAAAGAAGTAAAACTGCCTTTATTTACAAAGGGCATGATCGTGATAGTCTATGTAAAAAAAAAAAAAATTCTATGAAATACACAAAAAAGGTACCACTACACACCTACTAGAATGGCTAGAATGAGAAAGACTGACCATACCAAATATTGGCAAAAATATGGAGCAACTGGAATTCTCATACACTGCTCAAGGGAATGTAAAATAGTATATGACTTTGGGAAACAGTCTGGTAGTTACTTAGAATTTTAACCCTCCAACGACCACATGACCCAGACACTTCCCTTCCCAGTATCCAAGAGAAATGAAAGTGTATGTTCATATAAACACTTGTAGATGAATGTTCATAGCACCTGTAATTTGTAATAGCCCAAAACTGGAAACGATCCAACGTTTGTCATGAAGTGAATAGATAAATCGTGGTACATCCATACAAAAGAAAGTTACTGAGCAATAAAAAAGATTACACTATTGATACATGCAATGGATGAATCTCAAAATAAATATACTGAGTAAAAGAAGCCAGATCCTCCCAAAAAGAACACATAATATATGATTCCATTTATATAAAATTCTAGAAAATGCAAACGAATTTATAATGACAGAAAGCAAATAAGGGGTTGCCTGGGAGTATGGAGAGGAGTGTGAGGGAGGGATTAGAAAGGGACAGAAGGAAACTTTGGGGTTTATGAACATGTTCATTGTCTTGATTGTATAATAGTTTCATGGGCATGAACATGTATCGAAACTCATCAAATTGTGCGCTTTAAATAAGTGTTTTTTCTACTTGTATCTCAATAAACCTGTTTTTTAAAACTCAAGCCTAATTTAAAAAAAAAAAATCTGTATGGGAAATGATGCCCCAAAATTGAAAACAAGCCATATCATTAATTAATAAAAGTCTGAATAAATTTGCTATGGTGCATCCATACAATAGAATAAGTACAGTTGTAAAAAGAAAAAAGAAGAAAAAGAAGTAGCAGGAGCATATATATCAAACCTCACAGCTTCCTCAACCAAGAACAAAAAAGATCGAGACTTTCTTAGACCTTTGCTGAATGTCACACAAGGCTTATTTCAGTTCCAGTTTTCCAACATATCTGCTGAATTTTTAGTCTTATAGTACCTTCTTCATAATATAGATTAAAACTATTAATACCCTCATAATGTACATTAAAATTCTTTTTGTTGTCATATTCCTAGCCAATAATGATCAACTATGAAAGACATTTGCAAGACATTTATTTGTTCCCCTTTCTCTGCTTTTCTCCTTTGTCCCAGCCCTTGCTCTCTTTTCTTCTAGAATAAACATTAAACAATGAATGTCAAAGGTCACTGGCAGGCTAACAAAGAAATAAAGTAATTATTTTTTCAAACAACAATTGTTTCGCCCATGTGAAAATGAGTAGTTAACTGTGCTTGATCTTATTAAGTGAAAAAAGAAAGGCTATTGAAAGCATTACACACACACACAAATAAGGGAATTATTAAATCTCATTTATAGTACGATGAAATCTACACAATCTAGTCGAAAAGTGTTTGCCCAGGGGTGGCTGCCCCACTGAGAGCAGATGTTGCCAACAGGGGATGAAGAGCTTGCTAAATATAATTTTTAAAATATATTTATATACATTTATATGTTACCCAGTGGTCCAGGGACATAGATCCATTTTTTTTAAGTCTGGAATCCAATTTCCTCTTGATTGCCTTGATTTGTCCAGTAAGTTTCAAGCAATTGTGAGCCACCATCATATCCCAAAACTGAAAGAACTGGCAAGAAATGAATAGCACTTTGATTTTCCTCTTTCTCCACTCATCAAGGCCATTATTAGCTATTCGTTTGGTTCTTTATTCCTCTGACTCAAAAATCTATTTTATCAGAAAGGCATATACGATGTTGAGGAATTTAAGCCTGGATTATCTCCTGACAATCAGCAAGCAAAAGTGAAAACCAGATTGGTCACTTATTGTTGCCCTAATGAGCACTCCAGAAAAAGAGCATTTCTTTGTCTTACTTCATTTGCAATAGAAAATTAAAAAGTGACCCTGAAAGAGTCATCTCCTTAGTGACATTCATGTTTTTATTTTCTCTGTGAATCTAGTGGCGATTGCTACATTTCAGCTGAGATGCCCCGAACACTGAGCTTTGAAAAGGGACAATTGTTTTTTTTTTCTTAGATGATGGGTTTATTCTTCATAAATGGCCCCACACACACTTTTGGAAGCAAACGAATTTCATTAGCTTTTCCAGATGTAAGAAATTATAGCAATTTATTTTATATATGCATTCTTCCTAAAATCTTCTAGTTTCTATAACGGGGTCCCAGGGCCAGCTTCCTGGGAGTATATTCCTGTCAATGGCACAGGAACCTCCACTCCAAAGGACCCCATGCACGGCTTAATCCTCTGCTGTTGAAATCTTGACAATCATCTTCTTACCAATCATCCAACAAGGGGCCTGCATTTTCATTTTGTACTGGGCCCCTAAATTACATAGCAGATCCTGCACAGTTTATGTAAGCAATTACCAGAGCTCAAATGGAAGAGTATTATGAGACCTATGGAGTATAATAATAGTAATAGAGGATATTTGTTGAGCATTATATATGAGAACACTAAGAACTTTATAGGTATTAATTCATTTGAGCCTTGAAAAAAACCACTGCAAGATAAGTGCCATCATTAGCTCCATTTTATAGACGGGGAAATTGAAACACAGAGGATAATGACATTGTCCAGGATCACTGTTAATTGCAGGGACAGAAGTAGATCCCAGACAGCCTGACTCCGGAGCCTGCTATGCTAATAATAGTGAATACAGTTTAAAGAGAACTTCAGAATCACCTGGCTTCCAAAATGCAGCTTCTACTCCCAGAACTTGTAAAGGCAAACTCATTCTGTGCCTCTATTTCCCCTGTTTGCCCGCACGTTTCAGACTTCATCTGGGTAACAGGTACACTGTGAACGTTTTAGTTAGCAGAATTTATAGGATGCCCCCCTGTCTTTGATCCACGAAGTATCCCACCTGCAGTACATTCACAGACCAAAGGATCCCATTTTGGTTCTTCTGGGAACTTTCACGTTAGCTTCAATGCATCTGGGATGTTTAAGGTCGATTTCCTAATTCATGTATTTGCTAACTCTGTGCTTCTTAAGGTGGGCTCAGTTCCTTGGCTGAACTAAAAATGCATTTTGCCCCATAAAACTTACTCTAGCAGACTTCTAATTAGTTTGCCTTCTGTCAGGAATGGGGAAACCAGCTCGCTTCTGGACACTAATATTTTTCAGGCAGGGAAAGTAATAAAATCCGGCAGTCAGCGTCTATGAATAAAAACAAAGGAAGCAGAAAGGAATTCCATTTTGTGAGACTTTGTAATAACTCAAGGCCAAAACGTCTATGTGCTAAGTGATTTATTTAAAGTATTTTTAAAGCAAAGAAGGTATAGCAAAATTACCTCTTGGAGGGAACATGACTGGAGGTGCTGGAAGGTGATGCCAATATATGTCCAATAAAGGCAGTGGGAAGGGTTTGGCCTGGTGGCTATGAGCTCTGTAGCCTGAAGGCAAGGCTTTGATTCCTGGCTCTACCACTTAGTAGAGAGTGAAATCTCAGGCAGTTTTCTCATATGTAAAACAAGCACCTACTATGTGCCAAGTGTTGTGTTAGAATCTGGGTATATAGATGTGCCTGGAAAAAAAAAATATGGTGCCTGCCTTGAAGGCGTTTTTGGTCTAGTGGCATTACTATTGCACTTACATGCAATAAGTATAGAGGACACACAGCAGGTTCTAGCATCATTCTGTATTTCCACCTCTCTGAGGAACTGATGATGACCCTTAACCGAGGGCTAACGGAATCATCTGGTTCAATCTGGACCATCTCCTGTGGATCCCAGGATGACCGTGCTGGGATGTCCATTTCTGGCTTCTGAGTCCTGACTTCCAATGGCAGACAGATAGGACTCTTTACTTAGACACTCCTCAAGAAGGAAGTCTTTGCTTCTTTCCAACATGCTCTATACAATATTGACTGTGGCTTTACGATGCTCTACCCTGAGCATTATTGTGTCTGGGTCCCTCTGTCCGCTTTCCCTCTTCAGAGACAGCATTTGCAGAGTCCTGTACAAATGTGAAGGTGCATTTAAATCCCATTGGGGAAAGGAGTCACTCTCCACTGAGAGTCCAAGCTAAAAATGATGGTTCATTGTAAAAACATGCCCCGCTTCTGGCCAATGCCATGAAACCTCCCCCCGTATGCACACAACGCTCCTTGGCAACTGTATGTTTGCTACAGTATCGAATCGCTTTATGCCCATTATCAGGTAGACGCGCACTCCGCAGCAATTCAAGCTGAACTGTGAGTACACGAAGCCTCAGAAGACATCTCCCTGAAGTATCAATTCACTCAAAGATGTTGGAGAAAAACACACATTGGGCATATTTATGTTCTCTTCTGTATGAATCTGGATGATCAAAATCTGACCTTAGGAGAGTAGAAAAACCGTCAGACGCCAACCTGATAATGCAATGTCAGTTCTCTGCAATTCAGTTCCCAAAATTTACACACTTAGTAGAATATCTTATCCACCGACCAGCAAGACGAGTAGGAATTGTTTTTTGGCTTTTAAGATAAAGTATGAGCTTTGAAAATTTCATGCTTTAAAGGTACGTTTTTGGCTACCCTCCCAGACTAGGCAACCATAATATAGTAGGATTGCATGTTAATTCTTTCCTATGTTATTAAGTGTTTCCGTGAAAAATACGAGGAAAACACGGATCCAGGCTTTTCTTGTGCGTTTCGGATGTTATTTATTCTCACAACACCAAAAAGATTAAAAACTGGAATTCTTAATCTACAGGAAACCACCCCATCTGGGAGTGTTCAAACAGCACCCCGAGAAGTCCCTTGAGGGGTGGCTGCCACAGTGGGGTGACGCCAAGAGGGAGCAACTCAGCCTCCCCCCAGTTCAAGCCCCGTCACCGCCATTGCCCCATTTCCGAGTCAACCGCATCAATAGGATCCGCTTTGATTCTATGTTTATATTTGTCCACGATTTCCAAGTAAGATTCCTTTTAAGAAAAGGTTCTAAGGGGATAAAAAGAGTTTGAAAATATCTGATCTTGTCCAATCCTCTTGTTTTGTTTTTTTTTGTTTGTTTGTTTTGTTTTTTTTTTTAACATTACTAAAGCCGTATCATGCCCCAACTCACTGCCACCCACCTCAACGCAAAGCCAGTAAGTACCTAACTACAGGGACCCAGAGAAAGCCCAGCTTCAGAGTGGCCGGGTAAGAACCTCCCATTTCATTTACGTAGCTGTCACCAGGATTCTTTGACCATGCACTATGGCTAGTTAGCAAACTGAGAAACTACAGCATTTTGTTTGTCTGTTTCAATTGACGTATAATTTTCCGGGCTTGGGCAAAAATAGGTGTGAGAATTCAAAAGAGAATATTCAGCAGCTGCCACACACAACCACCAGCACCTCCGATTTGGCCTCTTTTCCCCTTTACAAAGTAGCTTATTTGTCCCCACTTTATTGCCACATGGACACGTGTGCCGTGGAGAGAAGCCACGTCAGTCAGTGTGCGCACGTGTTTGTGTGTGCGTGTGTGTGTGTGTGTGTGCTTCGGTTTGGGTTTTTTGTTTTGTTTCGTTTCCTAACCATCATTCACAGCAAAGAGTCATTGACACTAGAGACTCTCTCCTGAAATAAGAAGAGATTGCGCTCTCTGAAAGCGCTTTTGCAAGAAAAAGGGATGCCCACACGTCCCTGCGACAGGAACATAAATGGCCAAAACTCCCCTCACCCGCCCCACTTCGATGTATAACAGCATTTCCCAAACTGTTCTGAGTCATTATTATTATTCTTAAAAAGATTCCCTGGGCAAACAAGTGGGAGACACTGGATTATAAAAAAAATTAAATGTACATCTTTACTGGAAAACTTCTCAGAGCTTGTCTTTGCTAACATGCATTGCGGCTTTCCAGGAGAGAAACGTGGCTTGCATTGCTTCTCAGAGTTATTCCATGGAGCCCTTTCTTAAGGATCATTTCATGTTCCATGGAATATACTTTGGAAAATATTCTAGAAACATCCTGCAATATAATACCAGCCAAGATAGAAAGAGTCGGGAGGAGAGAGGCAGCAACGTTGGCACTTTTTCCTTTGCCCTGGATCCTGGCTGGCAGAAAATCTGCCGACAATTGGCTCCTGAATATTGGGGAGATGGAAATTTGTGGCGAATTAACAATTCTCTAGAATAATTTAAGAAGGAGCATAAGGAGAGAAATGCCGGAGTACACAGCACACCCAGAGCCTCCCGCCCCCAGGAGTAGAAAGAGCCTCAACTCATCAGACCGGGGTAGAGAGAAGCCAGACAGCGAGCAGCGTGTGCCGGCTCCCTGGGGGGCAGAGGTGGGCTCAGCACTGTGTTCAACAGCTGCCGATGTTTAGACCTCTTTCCTTGGAACATCTGAAGTCCCACCCGAGCCCGCGAAGATGATTCTAAATATTTTCCTAGGGCTAAGAATCTAAATTCAACTACAAAACGAGAAAATTGTCAACCCTATTTCTCCATAATGTGGGTGTTTGGGGTTTCTTTAAGAATACTTTTCCAGTAAAATTGCACACACTGTTTGTCCATAGACATAAACAGCAACCCAAGGGCAAATGGGGAAAACTATGGTTCTCAGAGCATGAGTTGTAGGAACTTTTCTCCCTCAAATGTCACTGAATTCCTGCAGCCAAGTTAAGCGGGGTGTTTGTGCCGTATTTATGCCCAGGGCAAATCTTCCTCTTATTCCCACCAGCAAAGGTCATGAGTCATGTTTGAGTGTCTTAGGGCTTCGTAAATTGTGGTGAATGGAGTCAAAAAATTTTTTTCCAATGTTATTGAGCAACAAAAATCGCTATTTTTCATAACACAAAATTAGAGCTGTTGACATGTGCCTATAGGGCCTGTGACAGTTTTACTGACCCCTTTCATGGGATCGCCCATATTTTAAGGTCCATGTTTTTCCAGGACAGACTTGGATGTCAACTTGAGTGATCTTTTTTTATTCCCTTGGTCTCACTGAATTAAAATCTCAGGCTCTTGTCAAGTTCAATTTTCCAGTACAAACCTGCGTCTAGATAAAAGAAAAGGTGTCAGTGACGCGGTCTGGAAGACAGGCCTGAGGGCCCTCAGTCAGCTCAGAGGCGTGGGTAGGAAGAAACCTCCATTCTCGCCAGTTTGGTGTTAACAGATGGTCTGAATAAAAATGACTGCAGTGGCCAGGCGCAGTAGCTCACGCCTGTAATCCTAGCACTCTGGGAGGCCGAGGTGGGTGGATCGCTCGAGGTCAGGAGTTCAAGACCAGTCTGAGCAAGAGCGAGACCCCGTCTCTACTAAAAATAGAAAGTATCTGGCCAACTAAAAAAATATATATAAAAAATTAGCCAGGCATGGTGGCGCATGCCTGTAGTCCCAGCTACTTGGGAGGCTGAGGCAGGAGGATCGCTTGAGCCCAGGAGTTTGAGGTTGCTGTGAGCTAGGCTTACGCCATGGCACTCTAGCCCAGGCAACAGAGCGAGACTCTGTCTCAAAAAAAAAAAAAAAAAAAAAAAACTGCAGTTATTCTCTTCCTGGGATCCAAGCCCTTTGCAGTGCAGGTTGCAGCTTCTATTGTCACAGAGGTCTGTCTCCCCAGCCCTTGGATCTGGGCAGGGCTTGTACCTTGTTTGGCCAACAGAATGTGGAAGGAGCAACAGTGTGTTGGGCCTTGCACGCTGCCGGTTCCTTTGACCCTGGTGAACAACCCGGGCTCGCCGCTGCAAAACAGGAGAACACCTGGCCGGGCTCAGTCAGCCCCACTGTGCCAGCGGCAGCCTGAGCTGATGCGTGTGGCACACGGGACAAGAGCCCCAGGTGACAAAGTCTGGGCGACTTGATCTGGTGGATCTGCCCCTGACTGCAGACGCAGGACATCACAGCTGAGATTAGCCAAGCCTGACTCAAATCGTCAGAACCCCTCCCCGGGTGCCTCCATGGGCTGGTAAGTTATTCTCTTAAACCACTAAGGTTGGGAGTGCCTTGGTAGGCAGCAATAACTAAGTGATCAAGCTTAATTCACAATCAGCTTCATCATCAATAACCATCGTTCATTTTCACATTTTTCCCCGTATACTTTCTTCCCACCCACCCCACCCCTTCCTCTTATAACTAACGCGTCGTATTAGGGTGGTACATTTATCCCAAGTGATGAGCCAATACTGACCCTTTATTATGAACTAAAGTGCATAGTTAGATCAGAGTCCACCGTGTTGTACATTTTGCGGGTTTGACAGATGTATAACGACGAGCATCTACCATTTAGCACCATACGGCACAATTTCACCAAAAATTCCCTGTGCTCCACCCACGCATCCTCTTTCCCTCCCTCTGAGCCCCTGGGCAGCCACCGACCTTTGCACCATCTCCAAAGTTTTGCCTTTTCCAGGGTGTTCTGTAGCTGGAATAATACAGCACGTGGCCTTTTCGGATTGGCTCATTTTAACATGTTCTACGGGTCTAGCACTGTGCTACTTTCCCTAAATGATCTCACTCACCTGCTATTATTATGCTCAGTTTACAGATGAGAAAACTGAGCTCAAAGAACGTAAGTGAACTGGCTCGAGGACACACAGCTCATGTGTGCTGAAGCCTGAGAAACGCGGGCCCACCTCCCTTTGGAGCCTGAACGCTGAACTGCTGCCGGGAAAGCTGCGCAGTGCTGACGCGGGGGCCACAGTCAGCCCGCGGCTTTGTTCCCTTTGCTCCCCTAGTGTTCCAGATACCAGGAAATTTCAGCTTTTCTTGAAAAATTGTAGGGCACGGCAATCACAGGCCTGCATTCTCACAGGGCGGCTGTCTTAGGCAGCGTGGGCTGCTATCACTAAATGCTACGGACCGGGCGGCTTAAACAACACACATTGGTTTCTCACGGTTCTGAAGTCTGGGAAATACAGGATCGAGGTGCTGGAGGATTCAGCTCCCGGTAAGGACTCTCCTTCTGGCTGGCAGACGGCCACCGGCCTTCTCACATGACAGAGACGGGAACTCCGGTCTCTCTTCCTCTTCTAATGAGGACTCTAATCCCACCGTGGGCCCCCACCCCCACCCCCGGGGAACTCAGCTAAACCTAATCACCTCCCAAAGGCTCTGCTTGCAAATGCAGTCATATTGGGGGTCAGGGTTTCGATCTATGAATTTTGGCAGGGGTAGGGGCAGACTACAAACATTCCGTCCATGACAGCAATAACTGGCCAGAGCCAAGTAGCAGCTGTCCCATTAGGGCACGAAATGTTCCTTTTCCAGGGTCCTCACCGCTCCCTACTGTATGGAACCAGGTGCTATTCCCTTATTTACTTTCTCTCCCTGGCCCCAGTATATACCCCCTCCCAGAGACGCCAGGGCCTGACGGGGAGTCTGGCAGGACGCGCGTGCGGTTCAGTGGCAGATATGAAGCAGCCCCTCTGGGTCTCGGAGTTTAGCCGTGACTGAAATAACTTGCTGCCTCGGAGCCGCTGAGCACGTGGGAAGACCTGACCGAGAGTGTGGAGAACCTGAAACCAGGCAGTTCGCTGGGTGGATGCTTTTTAGCCGGAAAACTCCTCCGAAAGAGGTGTGGGTTCGTAAGGGCATCTCCACCCCGGCCATCCGTAGGACCACCAGGACACCTTGACCCTGACCTAACGGTAAGGCCAAGGGGCCGCGTAGCCAAGCTCTGTTCTCTGTCTGAGAAGGTCACTGCACAATGACCCATCTGTTTGCCCTGAAGACAAAAGGGCAGAATTTTGTCTGCGTCCCCTGCAGACCGTAGCTGTGCCTCAGAACAGACGCCAACATTGGAGAGTCCGTCCCTTTAATGGCTCTGCTGCTGTTTCTGCCGTTCAGTGATCAGGTCGATTGTACCTTTTCTGGCTTCCTACGCTAGTGACCCGACAACTTCTAGTCGCTGTTGGACATGAAAACACTAGTTGGCATCATTCCTGATTCCCTTAGGAATGACTTTCCTCTGTGACCTCTTATAGGTACACCTGAAGGAAGAAATCCTTTTAAAAAACCTCCGCTGCCTTGTCAAAAGGACGGTTCGGTTAAAGAAATGAGACTTAGATTCAACCAGACACCTTGATGAACTTGAACCTGAGAAGGTGAGCCTAGAGCTGTGTTGGGAATAAGGGCTCGAGAGACCTGAGTTGGAAGAATATGGAGTCCCTGGGAGCAATCTGGGAAATAAGTGGAAGTTAAGCACGAGGGAAAAATTAAGAGGAGAAATTAAGAAAATTAAGAGAGAAGAGCTAGCCAAGTGGCAAGAGGCCCGGGCATTAGATGAGGTGGCAGAGCTAGCAAGACACCTTGGCGGTGCCGGGTGTCTTTAGGTAACACTTAGGAAGAAGAAGACTATTTAATATGCAACTTCATGCTGATTACTGTGATGCGCGGTGGCATCACCTCTCCCGTAGTAACCCAGACCTTTGGTAAACATTCTGCTACAGTCTTCAGCTGCGTTCTCACAGTTGTTTGGGGGAGAAAATCAAGAAGAAGGCCCTAAGTTTGTAGTAATAACGGGGCAGAAAAATTGAAACAGCTTTAAGATACAGGGTGCAAAACAAGAGCCAGAGGTGACAGCGAATTTCAGAATTTGGGCTGGGCACTGAATTTCCTGGTCTTTATTTGGGGGATTGGGCCATTCTTATCTAGATCATAAAAGTCCAGGAGGCTCCAGATGACATCTGTTACAACACCATTGTGTTTAATCAAGAATTTCCCACCGACATCTCCCAGCTGGTTCCATTTACCCCGCCACAGGCAAATGCAAACCACAGGTATTTGCCCCCGAGGAGGGACCGGGTGTCCAGACAGAGCAAACATGTGGCCCACAGGGCGCATGTCTTCCCAGTAGCCTCTGCAATTCAAGAAGTTTGCAATTCGAGATTTGCATAGTAGTGGTATGAGAGAAAATGGAATCCGTCTGAGGTTTCTAGATGAGGTAGGAATAATACAAATCCCTAACTGGCACTGAGCTGTTTACTCTTAAAAGCACATCTTCTGAGTCCAAGGCCTTTTGCCATCTTAACCTGGTGGAAATTTCCATCCCAAGCTCTGGATGCTAAGGACGACTTCACTGCACAATTTAATCAGAACGAAATCAATATTAATGACTCTTCAAAAGCTATTTTTCAGAAGAAGCCTGATTAAGCCACTAGATCATTTAGAAATTCTATTTAGTCATGAATAAACTGAGACCTGGAAAATTAGTGTATTGATCACACAGGAGTTTATTCTCTCACATAAAAGAAGTCCGGCTAGAAGCCTTTCAGGGATGATAATACTGTGTTTCCATGAAGTTATCAGCGGTCATGCCTCTTCCGTCGCCCCGTTGCATCCCCAGCTGTGGCTTCCATCTCTAGGGGCAGTTCTGCTCCAAGGGCTCCTGGAAATCCAGCCAGGACAGGAGGAAAAGGGAGGAAGAGGAATGGCCTGTTTCTTCATCTTAATGAGCCTCTTCGGAATCCCACACGCACCAGCTCCGCTACACCTCACTGGCCAGAACGCAGACAGACGCCTGCACCTGACAGCAGGGAAACTAGAAAACACAGAGTTCCAGCAAGGACCCTGGCCCGAGGCTCTGCTGAGAAAGTGAGGAAGACAGACAGAGGAGCAACCTTCAATCTCGCCACACCACTTTCAGTCCTTGATGAATTTTCAATTTGGTGCGGCTAACAGCTGCCATTTTTAAATTGTTTATTTTACTGAAATTCTTTAATTCGTATTAATTCCTTTTTATTTAAGATTTACAATAATTCATTCCTGCATTTTAGACCAGACCAAGTCTCACAAACATATAGTTTAGGTCATTGTGAAATTTCTTTTGTGTACATTATTTCTACTGACGTTAAATTTTCTAATAATAAATATGGCACTTTAAAATTATCTCAAGAAAATTTTATCCCACTCTTATTGCAGAAAAAAGAGAAATAATATTTCACATGATTTCAAAATTAAAACAGCCTGGAGTGTATAAAATTAAAATAAAACTTTACACCCCTATTGCTTTCTGCAGAGGTATTAAGCATTCCTGTGTGTCCTTCTATTAAAATTTTAATGTATAATATATTTATTTCTTAGATACTCCATGAGAAAATATAGAATAATTTGATAAGAAAGAGCATTAGAATAGCAAAGATGTGGAAACAACCTAAGTGCCCATCAATACATGAATAGATAATACATAAAATGTGGTCTATGTATGCCATGGAGATCTACTCAGCCACAGAAAACAATGGTGATCTAGCACCTCTTGTATTATCCTGGATAGAGCTGGAGCCCATTCTTCTAAGTGAAGTATCACAAGAATGGAAAAACAAGCACCACATGTACTCACCATCAAATTGGTACTAACTGATCAACACTTAAGTAGTAACATTCATCGGGTGTCAGGCAGGTGTGAAGAGGATGGGTATATTCACACCTAGTGGATTCGGTGCGCAACGTCTGGGGAATGGACACGCTTGCAGCTCTGACTCAGGCAGGGCAAAGGCAATATATGTAACCTAAACATTTGCACCCCCATAATATTCTGAAATAAAAAAAAAAAGAGAGCAGTAGAGAAGCAGAGAGGAAAAGACTGCCCGAGAGACCCGCAGAAGGAGTTTGACACAGGAGGCCTGCACAGGCAGGCGGGGCACAGACTGGACCACACAGGTACGGCCCACAAACACCAGCAGAGATGCCAGCAGAACACCTAGGACAGGACCAGCCAGTCAGCCCTCAGGGGACATGAGCCGTGCATACCAAAAGACCAGCAAGAGATCTCGAGAACCCACTTCCTGCAGGGCTGTGGGGTTGTTGGAAGCCCATCCCACTGTCTTGGAGAAGAGTCGGGTAAAGAAGGAAGATACCTGAAAGACGAAGAAATTATTCCCTGAAACACTGGACTAAACATGAATAACTGTAGACTTGAGATCGGACCAAGTTTTAAACTGTGCTGGGCTAAATCAGTTCCCGCTCCCCAAAGGCGTGGGACTGAGCGGAGTTCTTGAGACAGAGCCCGTCAGTCACATATAAACACAGGGGCTTTCTCTGCACATCTGATTATGGGGAGGCCATTGGCAACGTCACCAGAACTGCTGAACTCTAACGATCTAAGGCATCAAAGTGCTCTGCTCCCTTCCACACCTGCCGCCTCGTGTGATCTCGCCGAAGGCAGGTCTGGGAGACCTTTTTACCTCCATTGCAGAAATAACGAATGACTAAGGGACCTGGGGCCTCAGCCAGGAAGTGGCGGGAAAGGATTTAATGTCTCCAGCCAGTTCTCTTTCCACGGAGCAAACCGGCACGAAAGACCTCAGATTTTGCCACCGCAGACTGGAAAAACCACCTGTCGGGGACGGTGAACCCATCTCGGGCCTCGCCCTCCCGACAGACGGACGATTCTCGCTCCCACCAAAGAGCGCACTTTGGACAGAGACGGCCTCGTGCACGACGCGGCTGCCTCTGCCTCTGTCCTGCTCTCCGCAGCGTCCGCAGAGCCCTGCGAAAGCCGCAGACCCAGCCTCTCATCTCATTTTGCGCCGAGGACGCTTCATCTGCAGCTTTTCCGGTTTTCACAAGGCCTCGCTGTGGCTGTTGATCTGATTTAATTAAAATCAGGTCTCGAAAAGACGCACATGCAGGACTTGACCCGTGACAATGTTCATTGTTCTTCCTCGCTCATCTGCGGGAAAACCAAACACCAACCCCACTGTACCCAATGGACTGCAGACCCAACCGTACGATCACCCCAAAAGTCCTCTCTTCCTTTCTAAACCAGACAGACAGCCAGGTTCAGGTTCACAGGAAGCCCCCAGATCTGGTGAAACTTTCTCAGCGTCCCAAGATTTGAGCTGTGTTCGCTTTAAGATGGACTGGAAATCTAGAATGCAAAGGCCTCTAAGTCAGCTTCTCCCTGTCTGTGGGCTCCAGCGGCTGGAGTTTCATTAGGATGACTTCTCGGGGCCTGCAGATCTTATTTCACATCAGGCTGAGTCTGGCCTCGATTAAAGCCGCAGTGAAGGAAGCACATGGCCGGCGGAGAGGCGGAGGCTGGGGGACAGGCCCCTGCAGGTCCGTTCTGAGAAAAGTACGAGCCCATAAACCGTCTGCCATGCCTTCGAGTTGGGCTCCCAATGAAACCCGAGCCCACACCCCGCCTGTGTTTACGTATTGGAGTTAATTGAGTTTTTAATTATTAAAAGTGAGTCCAGCCAGGCAGGGGATTTAGTGAACTCGGTATTAAAATAACACATCACTGGAGCACATTTGCTCCAAAGTCTCCGTAACACAACTAGTGTGGGGCTCTGAGCTGTCGTATATTTTAATAGGAAAGGAGGGGGCGAAGCTGAGACCATTCGCATTTCATTAAGCTTTTGCGTCTGCAGAGTGGAAAGGAGGATGCCTTTAGCTTTTGAATTCCATCAGGACTAGACAAAACACTTCTCCAAGAAACACGACCATTTGCAGCAAGAACGAGCCGTGCAAAGGGGAAATGGAGTCTCTCCTTACGTCATCAGAGCTCCAGGCCCGACCAGACCAGAAGTTTTACACTGGTTACTTCGGCAGATATAGGACGGGGGAGAGCTTTTGCAGAGACGTCTCATGACAGGAGAAATTGGTGCATGGATTTTTGTCCCAAATGCTCATGAGTTCTTTATGTTCTAGGGCAAAAAGCTTTCGAGGGAAAGTTTCCTTACTTCCTATGCTTTTTCTTTTTTCCTATAATCGTGCAAAATATTTCAAAATAGGATGACAATATTACAGTAAGGTACTTTTGATTTTTAAAAAATATCTGCTTCCTTTCCTGTTGAAACAATGTTATTTAGTTCTTTGTCATATGCACAATTTTCAACCATTACTTTTCAAAAATGTTGATTCCTACTAAAAGAGCCATGATGTGTGTTCACCACAGCTGGAGGGGGAGGACCAGGTCTGCGCTGGTATCCTGTAACTCTGTTTGGATTTTGTTGGCTAACATAGTGTCCTGCCTTCACTGGCAGCTTCTCCCAGGTGAATTTCCAGGATTCTTAGAAATGGCCCATGCACGGGAACTGGAGGCTGGGGACACAGGGAAATCAGGCATATGGGCCGCGGCCCTCGGGGACAAAGGGCTCGGGCTTGGGGAGGGTGGGTACACAGAGAGGTGAGGGGTTTAGTATCCTCAGCAAGAAACAGCCTGTCACTTTCTCAGCTGCTTCTTGGACGTTCTACGGAGATCTGGGTCCTCAGCTCACTTATTTAGCGCTGTTCTGTATTGTTTCAAATTCAGTTCTCACAGACGCCCCATTCGACCCATCCAGAAAGTGCGTCTCTGGGAAGTTAAGTGACTTGCACAAGGTCCCAGAGGAAGCCATGGGCACAGCAGGTATTCCCACCCCCGTGTCCTGATCCAAGGCTGGGGCACCAGCTCCACGGACCAAACGGCCTGGTCACGCGCCCAGAGGACAGGGCGAGGGGCCGGTCCTCACCGAGCGTCAGAGCCGTGCAGGGCTGGGCGTTCTGGGGGGCAGGTGGGAAGGGGAGACAAGAGGGGGTGCAAGCACATGCTCAGACCCCCAACCTGCCCAGTTACTTGCCACTGTTCTTAGTCACCTATTTTCACTCCTGTCAATCTCTCTCTCTCTCTCTCTCTGCTTCCCTTCAGATGCACCCCTCACCCTGACTCCTCTAGAACCTTCTTTTTCATCCACCTAAATCGCCCTCTCCTTCCTCCCAGGGCACAAAGGGAACTCCCACCTGCTCGCAGGGAAGTCTGGTTGCAGTGAGGGGGCTTCCCAGTCAGGGCAAAAGTCCCTAAAGGAGAGGGGAGACGATCAGATGGATGCCAGATATCTGCAGGATGATGCCTCCACAGGGGTCCGCCTCGGGGGTCGCTTCTGGTCTTCCGTCTGCGCCCTGTCACCCTGTCATTCCCGACACAAGTCTCCCTGCAGCGCCCACATCCCTCTGTAGAAATCAGGGCCTGCAGAGTCCGTCTTCTCCAGCTCCCGGCCTGAGGGTTATTTCAGAGCTGGCGTCAGCTCAACTCAGACACTACTGTAAAGGGAAGATATTGCCTAAGCATAAGTGAGTTTCTCTCCTCCACAGTGTGAGTACCTTCTCTCTCTCGGGACACTCCCTCTCGGAGACAGGCTTTTCCAGCTGGAATACTTTATATACACCTGTAATCACTTTGGGAGGCCGACGTGGGAGGATCGCTTGAGCTCAGGAGTTCAAGACCAGCCCGAGCAAGAGTGAGACCCCATCTCTACAGAAAAATAGAAAAACTAGCTGGGCCTTGTGGCTCATGCCTGTAGTCCCAGCTACTCGAGAGGCTGAGGCAGGAGGATCCCTTGAGTATGGAAGTTTGAGGTTTAGGCCACCAGCCCAGGGAAAAAGCAGCGTCTTTGTCACAGCTGTACCTTCCAAACTACCTCATTACCTCAAGCCCTGCGTTTTGCTAGAGCATCAGCAATCTGCCGCTCTCAGAGCCTGGCCAGAAAAGTGATAGTGATAGCACGCTCTCAGTAAAACCCACAACTTCGCGTCAAAATATTTCTATTTCTTTAGAAATAATTTTTTAAAAAGAGTTGTTATTAACACTGTGAATTTTTCTTGCTCTCATACGGAATCGTGGCTCTTTCAAACACTCTGGGAGTATCACTCTGCTAAGTCCCTGCAGTTTCTTTGAGAGCTGCTTGGTAAATAATATTATTCCATCTTCCAGGTGAAAACGAAAATACTTGCTTGAAATAACCCCACGGGGTTCTGAAACTGCATTCAGGCCATGTAAAATACTAATCATTCAGAAAATCTTGGAAATCATAGAGGATCAGGAAAGAAACTATCGTTTTCCTCCTCTTCCATGTTTAAGAGCAAAGAGCTATGTCCAAAACATTTATTAACAAACTGCATTGTATCTCAATAAGAACTCTAAGTTGACAAGATGATTGGTATGAGGTTGTATAAGGGGATTTAGGGATTTTTAAAAAATAACAAAAAATTTTTTGTTCTAGCAGAAATGCTTCCTGAGCCTTAACGGGATCAAATGCATAAATCCTTTATTAGGTATAATGACATAGTTAGATAACACTTCACATTTTCTATCACATTCTTTGTATTTTATACCTGGCCAACCTCCACCAATTTAATTAATTCTCCAAAGTCATGGAGAGCAGTAAAACCAGTAATTAAGTTATGTGTTTTACCTGAGGAATTGCAGCTTATTTCCCAGCTGAATCTTATTACCAATTGCTGGTATCCTTTCATTTCCTAAGCAACACTGCCATCTGGTGGCTAACTCGGTGCATTGCCCAAGGAAACTCCAGGCCTAACAGGCTAGAGACACCAACAGCATCGGAAGGTTGGAATTGATTTAGGTCCCTACAATTTCCTCCAATCCTGGATCAAGTTAGTTAGGGAGGGAGAGGCCATCCAAAGAAAGTGTACAACTTTGTTTTCCAACAATCAATGTCATTTTGTCTTACATGACCACCTTTGGCTATGTAATGAAGAAAATCTGAATTCAGGCAAGGAAAACATTAAGAAGAAAATCTGTCATTTCCACCGAAGCATCTTAGAAGGGTTAGCCATGTATTTCAACTGAAATTGGGGTTATACTCAGCTCATTTCTAGAGCTTTTTAGAACCCACTTATCAACACTAAGACACCGTAGTGATGAGAGATTACTCAGGGCTCTAAAAGAAAAGAAGAAAAAATGCTTCGGTTTTCACGAAACTGGGAAAACTTCATTTCCAATCTTCTCTTTGGGACAGTTGGTACTTTGCCAAGTAAACAGACAAATCCAAATTTCTCTATGCAATGTTTGGGAAAATTCCAGTTGAGGTAGGCCACCTGTGAGGTCTAATATTTAAATATCAATTCCACTCCACATTAGATTTTGCTCTAGAGACTCATATGAATAATCATAAAGATGTTCCCAAATCTGAATCATCCAGGTGACTTCTAGCTCCCTTGGCAGACAACCATTACTAATCAAACTATGACCGACGGGGACTCGTTATTCTAAGTCTGTGACTCCAAATCACAATTATATACAGTGCACACAGATGTATTAAGACGGAAGAGAATGACTTATAAGTTTAATCAGAAAAACATTCTGACAGCTCAACCAAGAAGCTGTCCAAATATGAAAAACAAGAGAAAAATGTTTAAACTCTAGGGAAAAATAAATAAATTGCTACTCATTCTCAAACTTTCCCTTTTATTGAAAATTTGATTGTATAGCCCATAATTAGCCATATATTTATATGTATGTATGCAGATAAAAAATATATACACTAAATTTTCAGTAATTTACCTATTTCTGGATTGTAGCAAATAATTTAACATTCTCAGAGGCTTTTAATGAATACATCATTTTCCATCTAGAAGGTTTGAGGGAATGTTATATGTGCAATAAATTATTTCTGCAATATTCTGCTTGTGGGCCGTTAGAGTGTGGTCCAGACCAGTGCTTTTCAAACTCGCCTGCTGATGTTGAAAATACAGATGCCCGTGGAGATTCTGATTCACTGAGCTTGAGGTAGGATCCAACAATCTGTCTCCAATAAGCATGGGTCATTTTCATCATCCAATAAATTTGGGAATTACTAGTAGACATTTCCATGAAGTTACTGAAGATCTAAGTATAACCATAGCTCAGGCTTACTGAAAATATAATTTATATAAAAATTAGCCATAAAAAAATGGTGATCTGGTATCTTTTGTAACAACTTCGATGGAACTGGAGAGACCATTCTTCTAAGTGAAATATCGCAAGGATGGAAAAACAAACACCACATCTACCCACTACTAAATTGGAACTCATCGATCAACGCTCGTGGGCACATATGGCTGTAAAACTCAACAGAAACCAAGCAGGGGGAGGGGGGAGGAGGACTTGGGTAAATTCACACCTAACGGGTACAATGCGCACTGTCTGGGTGAACGGCACACTTCTAACTTTGACTCAAACTGTACAAAAGCAAATTGTGTAACCAAAACGTGTGTACCCCCATAATACTCTGAAATTTAAAAAATAGATTGTCACTTTTTAATAACACAAATTATTCAGAAACTAATTATTAATTTTCATAAAATTAATGCATTATATGAATAAGGATATAAATGAATCCTTCTATGGAATGATACTCAGCGTGTTCTAATTTTAACGGTTATGGCTTTGTCTCTTTCATTGATTCAGCATTACATTAAAAGTTAGGTACCTGTATTTTAAAATTTTTTTGATACATAGTATTTGTACGTAGTTATGGGGGTACGTGTGATACTTTGTTACATGCACAGAATGTGTAATGATCAAGTCAGGGTGTTTAGGTTATCCGTCACCTCCAGCATTTATCATCTCTTCGTGTTGGGAACATTTCAAATCCTCTCTTCTAGCTATTTTCAAATATAACATACATTGTTGTTAACTATAGTCACCCTGCTTGACTCTCCAATGCTAGAACTTATTTCTGAAACCTGTGTGTTTGTCCCCATTAACCAACCTGTCTGCATCCCCCACCCCCACCTCACACACATACACACCCTTCCCAGCCTCTCGTAACCATCATTCTGTTTTCTAGTTCCATATGGCTGAGATCATGTGATATTTGTCTTTCTGTGCCTGGCTCATACGTGCCTGTATTTAAAAAGTATGAACAAATCTGCATTAGGGAGATTAACTAGGAAAACTGAAATCCTGGGAGAGAGAGAAATCAGAAGAGAACAGAAGAAAAACAGAAAATTAAAAGGCAAAACAGGGTAAGGGATTTCAAGAAAAACATAAATGCAGGAAAACAACACTGACATAAATATCAGGAGGAAAATATTTTATTATTAATGATCCTAGGATTATAGATTTAACAGATATCTGTTAAAAGATTAATTCACCCGTAAATGGCATAATTGAGTTATATTCTCTTATGTACTTCACCACACTATTCTACTATTGCCTTTCAGAGCTTTTTATGTAGATATTTGCCCCATAAATTCATGTATTTAAAACCTTCGATTGACATGTAACATTTTCTCTTTTGGATTTGCTGTACTCTAAGTCCATTTTTTTCTCTCTCCCATCATATCTGCTCTTCATGACAGGAAAATCACCAAGGAATGCAACTGGACATGGCATTAAACTCTATAAAAACCAGAACCTTGTCCACTACTGTATTCCTAGCAGTGTGGACTACAGTAGCACACAGGAGGTCTTCAACGAGTGTGTGAATGGATAAAAGAATAAATAAACCAATAAACAAAGGTCTGAAACTATATGCCATGGAGGAACAAAAGAAAGCAGGATGGAATCTTACTTTAAAATAGAAGGCCCTGGAACAAGACTACATAGTGTATTGGATGAACAGCTTCCTCATCTACGAAGTTGAGGACACACCTAGGTTTGCTGCGTGGAGGAAGCGAAATAATTAAGTGAAAGCTCCATGAAAATGGTTAAGCTCTACTCAGAGACAGCATCTTGAATACGACAATGAGCTGTGAATAAAATAAAATGAAGCCAGCAATTTCGCCTGCGGTGTGGAATTGCACCAAGGCCAGGGTCAGCCTCAGAGCAGGGTGCGGCCCGTATTTACCCAATGAACTTGTGGCTCTGGTTCAGGCCTCACAGATTAGAGATGGAGAAATAGCATCGAACTTGGGACTCTAGGAGGAAGGCACTTCCTTGCAAAGAACCAACAGTTACAAAAGCACTTTTTCTTGATTTTATTATTAGATGTTACACCAATGATATAAGAAACTAACATTTATGCAGGTTACAAAATAAAAAGCTTTTCATTTTTCGAAGTCTCTAAGGTTAAGGCACATGCCCAGATGAATGAGTATAGGTCAGTCAGTCTCCTTTGATTTTGTAAATTCTTTTCAAAAATTATTCTAGACTATTCAGCTTTCCCTGTGTAGTTACAGTTCAAAGCAGAAACTTGAGAAACAGCCAGTGGCCAGACAGAGTGCACAGCAAATAAACCGAGCTATGTGTGACCTCTTTCCAAATCAGGGTATGTGCTCAGATCCTGAAAACCAATTCTCATATGTAGGCATTCTCACTACTTAGTGAGATTTTAGGAAAAAACATTTTAACATATAACACAAAGTAACTGTGGTATAGTTTTAATATACATTGAATTTTCCAGGAATGCAATTGCTGTGTTAATTAAGACTGTAAGTTTTTCTGTTTGAAACATTACCAAGGGTTGTCCACCATTTCAGAAAGCCATGTCTGATACAACACTGTGATTATCCATTGCCAACTGATTCATCAATTGGTTCATTGATCTGCAATTTGTAGCTGGTGACTCTACATACAGGTTCAGGCATCTAACAACTTAATCTTCTAGGGTGGTTATACCCAAGCTTTTTTAGTGAAATACATTTTATTAAAAATTCTTTTCCTTTTTTCTGCTTTATATTCAGTTAGAGTACTATGTTCATTGTTTAAAACTACATGTGCATATAGGTTATACTAACTTAGACTTTCATTTCAGGATATCCGGATAAAATACTTGTTGTAAAAGGGACATTGGGTCTGGTAGGGTTAAGAGAACCACTAATTTCATCCAACCTCTTCGCTCTACAATGAAACTGAGGCTCAGAGAGGTAAAATAACTTGCTCAAGGCCACAGAGCAAGTTAATGACCAAGGTAAGACCAGCAGCTACCTAGGCATCTGGTGCTCCTTCTAGAACACTCCGTTGCCTCAAAGTGATGACTACGTAAATACGCAAAGAGGGAGAAAAATTAAATTCACACCTCAGAATGAGGGGGTGACCAGTAGACTCAAGGGGCAGGGACTGCGGAAGTCCCCCCCAACCCATCCACCCTCCAGCCCCGGGGGAAGACGCTTTAGAGAAGTTGCTGCTGTTTGTTTGTTTCCGCCTGTGGAGCACTGGGTGCTGGTTCTGGCACTGAACTTACGCAAACTGACCTGTGGCCAATTCAAAGTGTCTCTCTAAAAGGTATATGGAGAAAGCAGACATTTGTGAGGCTTGTGTTGAAGGCTGGCTTGAAAGTGGAAAAAAAAAAAAAAAGCAGAAAGAACATTACTTATCTCAAGAAAGCAACATTCCGTTCTTATTTTGAACGTGAACTTTCAAGAGTACTTGACAGTGAAGAAGTCAAGGGATCAAGGGATTTATGCTCAATTTAAAATAAATAATTGGTGCCCCTAGCTTTAGGCCTTGAGTTCAGGTATTTTTAGTCAGATGGCGTTCACAGGAGGTCTGTATTCACAAACTAGGTAAAATAGGTAAATCGCATGTCCCAGGGAACTTTTATATTTGACACATGCACTAAAACAGTACAAAGCATTCCTAGGAGATAAACAGGAGGTGATTAACATTTGTCTAAAGCTGGCTTCTGATCAAATCGCTGCTCCGCATTTACAGAGCAAGAAAATTCTCTCAACTAAGTAGCTTCCACATTCATTCAGTACTCGACTAAATCAAACTGGGCACTCTCAAGATAAGAACAGAGAAGCCAGCCAATTAGATTCTCTTAAATTGTCATCTTCTACATTTAGCCTTAAGTCACTGCTACTAATATGAGTTCCCCAAACCGTAAAAGGAAATTAAAACACCCAGTATTGGCTTCAAGTTAAAGCTGATACCCACAATTATAATATTTATGATCACTCTGTAAATTAAAATGACTCGTCCTTTCTTTTGGACTCAGTGTGGTAAAGACTTTCCACTTAGTTCAAATAGTTGCTGTTAAAAAGAGCCTAGTGTTTTAGGATGGAAATCCTGAACCTTTGAAATGGGCTTTGCTTTGAATGAATATGATCCTAAACACCTATGCAATCGTTTTTATGAAATTAATGGAATTTGTGTCTATAAAATAAAATAAAATGCAATATATCTGAAGTTACAAACGCGCTAAGCCAAAACATTTAAGTCTCTGTGCGGAGTGATACACAGAATTGCCTTTTCACATTATCTTAAGTGAGGTCGGAGGCAGACGGCGGGCAGGTGGAGGCGCCGGCAGGTCGGCTGCTAAGATGAACTGCGGCAAAGGAACATGTCTGGTGGCTTTAAAACCCTAGGGAGAAAAATAAACAGTTGATTACTATGGCCACCTTCCCAGATTATCTTTTGGAAGCACCTAAATGGAAGAGGGGTGGTTGATCTAGGTTTGCAGTATTAAGACTTCTCGGAGTTACCTCCTACGTAGCCCTTAGGACCTGCTTGGGCGGAGACGGCCCAAGAATGACACCCCAGGAATGACAGGTGTGACCTGAGGAGGGGGGGGGGAGAAGCTCCCTAGGAAGTAAAACATCCACTTTGTTGCACAATGTTGAGTACTAGAAAGAGTATTAAAAAGCAGAAAACTTGATCCATCTTAGCTATCCCACTTACTTGGCAATGCACATCTTATTGGAGAAGGGCTCCGACTTCGAGATATCTGGAAAATATAAAAGTGTAACGTGAATGACATAGGATGGGGCTCAAAAGATGAATCCTTTTGACGTTTTTGTCCTAAAAGCAGCTAAATAATTGGCTCCAAGGCACTTTAGAACTACGATTTTTCTTCCCCTTACAGTTGACCATTGTGATTCCTTTTATACTTCCTTAAGTAAATGGGCGGTCACTTTGGTTTAAATTATATTATTCATTAAAAGCTGGGTAAAATGGCCTGAAGGCAGCCATATTGAATTCAATGCTATTCAGAAAATAAAAATAATTATTATAATTGACTAATTAAAGCTAAAACGATGATATAATCTCTGGCAGATCCTATATATACATTATCTCACATGTCCAAAACGCTGCCTTATTAAGGAAGGTCACCAAGCAGCCAGAAAAGAATCAGTTTTCAAATTTCACCTTTACTTCCACTAAGCAAAAGGCACCGCACTGTAACCACAGGGCCGTTACGGCTCACACATAACGCTGCAAGCGTCATTCTTGCTCTGAGTTTTCAAACACATTAGATAAACAGATGCTAATGAAGATGGAATCTGTTCTGGGTGATTCAATACCTCAAATAAGCCAAAAAAAAAAAAAAAAAAAAAAAAAACAGCTAACCAATAATGTTCAATTTTTTATTGTGCAGGTATACCCAGTTTTATTGTAGTGAAAGGATGATAGAAAGAGACAAAGTTGGCAGCAGTTTCACCTTTGAGACTATATTTTATTCTCATCTAACGTTTAAATTAATTTGTTCTTCCTGAGCAAAAAAAATGAGCAAGAGAAAGAAGGTGTTTCAAACATGCCTAGGGGCTCATCGCAGAGAACATTGCCCACGGACGAGCCTTCCCGTGAGAGCCCAGAGTTCAAATCTGCCCTGGCTGTAGCACCGTAAGTGTCTAATCTTACTTTTTCTCCGGATATGCCATCTCCTGTTAGAATGGGGAGAATTGTGATTTTTCCCAGTACAGTCCTCTCAAGATTTCCTTTTTATTTATCAATCCACTGAATGCACTATCCTTTTGCTTTTGCCTGCTGTAATACTTATTTGTAAATAAGGATAATTAAACTACATTAAAATCACCACAAGCAAAAGGATTGTGTCAGATGCATGACTTTTCCATTTCCCCAACATTTCTTAGGCCATTTCTTCACCTGAATCCTCCTCTCAGTTCCCCAGGCCACTGAAATTCCACCCATTCTGAAAGGCCAAATCGAACGCCAAGCCCCTCCTGAAGCCCTTCCTCATTCCCAAATCCAGAAGGAATCTCGATCTCCTTTGATGGTTCCAGCCCTCTGTGCTTCTTTATGGACTGCATCATGGTGTCACAGTACGGACTTAGCGATTTATAGACTGTATCCCACTCAGTTAATTTGTTTAAATTCTACTGAGCTTCCTATATTGGGACCCATTTAGGGAGGAGACCATCTTTTAGTCATTTTTGTGTCTCTCTCAAATCTAGCACCATCAGACACAGAAGGAATGGTTGATAAGGAGCGTGCTGAAGCCGTAATAGATGCTCACTAAACTCAGTAAGGAAGCTGGGCCTTAGGAACTGCTGGGGTTTTTGTTTGTTTGTTTTTGTTTTTGCCAAGGCAGTGTTGCAGCATTAGGGCTACAGCTGCAGGCTAGAGACAATTTTGGAGCAGCAGAGCACTGCCATACATGGTACTCCATCTCCACTCTCTCCTAAAACAAGGTTGAACAAATATTTAAAGAATTTTTATTGGGATAGCCCTGTATTCAAAAGGTATTGACTAAACATCACGTGTTGAATAATGAACAGTGGTGAATCATTATAATGGTTTTAGAGATGTTAGCTCCGTAGTTTTCAGAGATGTTTTTGCTGTTTTTTTTTTTTTTTTCTTTGAGATAAGTATTAGAAATCCTTCCAAGACCTAATACATAAAGAAACGAATCTCATTTTTCCTACTTTGAAGTTGGGGACAAATTAATACCTGCAATGCCCTTTATAAAGTATTGAAATCCAGACCATTTGAGCAATTTCTCCCGACTCACACAATACTTTCTAGAGGAACCAAGGGCCTGTGCCCAGATAAATAGACTAAGGTATCCCATTCTCTGTTTAGAAAACTATCTGATCTTGAATAGCCCATTTCACCCACAGATAAAAAACTATGAAATAAGTAAAGTCTATTATTCCTTCAACTAATCAAGAAGAAAAAATCTACCTCCACTTCTTTCTAGAATGATAAATTCCCAAGCCCACAATGGTACAAAAATCAGTTTGGGGTTAGCATTATTAAGACAGGTTCTCTTTCTACCTATAGATTTATAATCACCTCTCTTATAGGCGACTGTTGAGGCAAAGAAAGTGTCAACCATAGATGAGTTTTGTGTAAAAATAATTAGACAGATAGGTACCGTGCTTAAACCAATACGGCTACGGGAGCAAATGGGACTTAAACTCCTGCTTCGACATCGACTTACAGATCGAACCGAATTCCACTTAAAAAAGAGAGAGAGAGAGAAATAGTCAAGAGTTTGTGAAAGCTGACATGGCTTAAAACAACATGCATATCCCATATAACTAGCAATTTTACTGATACGATCACACTTGTCCACTATGGTTCAGATCATCAGCATGAGCTACACTCCTTTCATTCCCTATAGCTGCCCAATATTTGGTACTTCTCAAACAGAATCCCATTACAATGCAATTTGGGATATTCCAACTCTTGGTGCTCGCAGAATTTTTTTTTGACAAGTAAACTGTTAGAAATTACATTTCAGTTTGCAAGTGTAGGAGAATATAATCTCCATGTGGGCAGGGATGTGTGTCTGTGTCTTTTTTATTCATTGCTAAATCCCCAGCACCTTGTTAGCATGCTTGGGTCATAAATAACTATTGAATAAAAAAATTGTTGAACGAAATGAATGAATGAAACACCACTGTTGCCATCTACTCTCTAACTAAATGAATAAGTAATAAGAAAACTATATACACTAAAATGTATATAGTTGTACTAGTAAAAATCCTTCTTCCATATCTCCCTTCACTCAGTCTTTTTCCAAGTTCTTCCTTCTGGCGTATTATCATTTTGTTTTAGACTTTAAGTCTGGGCAAATGTTGGCGGCATGCTTGGTGGGAGAGAAGAAGGACGTTAAAAGGCCATTGCTATTTGATGTAGGACATAAGAATAGTGGCTATGTCCTCTCCCTCCCTTCCAAACCGCAGATGAGAGTTTCTTAGCAGAGGGTGATTGCCGGAGGGGCAGGAAGAATGTCTTACGAGATTGTTCATCGTAGAGCATGTGGATCAACAAAACCCAATTTCAACCGGCTAAACTTTCATAGCACAAACTATTTTATTAAGATAGTATTCTCTGTAATGGGATTGTTAAGCTAAAAAAAAAAAAAAAAAAACCCCTTTTCTTAAGTTCTTTAAAATAAACTACTCCCCTTCTCCACTCTCTGTGTGCAAAGCAGCCGTGAAGCACTTTCCCTGTGCTTCAGTTCAAAGAGGACAAGAACAGAGACCAGCCAGCTGGGGGCTTTGCTCTGAACTAAGGGACTTCACTTCGTAATTAACCCTTTCTAGGAAAGGCAGGGGGAAAAGCTACATCACGTGAACTCTGCAGAATATCCAAGCCCCCGTGGCCCCCAGTCCCCACTACGACACACACACACTCGCACACTCACATACTGTACCTAAGACTCCATTCCGAAGGCTGCTCAATTATTTAACGTGTTCAAAACATTCTATAACCAATGGCTATAGGAAGCAACCTCCCCAAACAGGTTGGTTCCTCTCTCCCCACCTCTTCTGTCCTCTGTCTCTGTCCCTCCCCTCCCTACACATCATACCGAGGAGAGAAAAACAGCACATTCATAGTTTCCCAAGATGGAGAACGGTCAGTGAAAATTTGGCAAACCGAATCCTGAAAGTTAATTCATCACTTTTCAGTGTTTAGAATGAATCATAGGAAGCCTCCAACGAGATAAGTACAAAGGATTTTGCCCTTCAAATATCATCATATTTCTAAGATGGGGGAGGCAAATATGACTAGTTCCGTTTTACAAATAAAGCAACAAAGCAATTACTGCCCAGAAATTATGAAGAATCATGGAAGAAACCAAGAAAAGAATCTGTTTCTTCCCAGACCATCTCCTTCCTCTCCTTGGTATGAAATCTTATCAAACCACTCGTTATGAACTTCTTTTATAGAATCTCTGGGTTTATAAATGTTCTCGGACTTGTGAATCAAACACTTGGGATGAACTGTCACTATGCAAGGCCACCGTACAAAAGCCCCTCTCCTGGTGACAGCTTCTCCCTTCATAATGACGCAGTCATTCTCCATGAGAGCAGGCCACACGTGATATAAGACCAAGGGAGCCGTGAAATCCGAGTCGTAGCTGCGGCGGTACCTATTTTAAACATACAGAGCCAGAAAGAGAAGTTAAGCAATCACGCAGCATAACTGGGGGAAACAACAGTGTACATGCTCATTTTGTATTATGCTCAGATCTAGGTAAAGGTGGATCCTGGTTCTGTTATTAAAGAGATGGTCGAGGGCTCTCAGAATAGGACCCAGGAACCACCAGGACCCGGCATGGACTCACTAAGCCCAAATCGTGCCGGACTGGTCCGAGATCATACAGCTGATAGATGGTAGAGCCAGAATTTGAACCTAGGCAGCTTAAGGCCAGAACCTGTGTTCTTAACCAGTAGCTTGGCCTCTTCCCAGATAATCTACAGCTATATCCTAAGATATTACGAAATCCCAATAAAATGTTTTCATTTAATTTCTTCTAATTTATAAGGGAAACATTTGCCATCTAAAACTTGATAGCAATCTAATGTTCCTAGACAAAGGAGTCAAGAGCATTCGTTCTCTCACACTGGTGAGCATAAGGAACACCTGGGTGCTTGTCAAATTGCAGATTCCTGAGCCCCACCCTACCCCTACTAAATAAAAGATCATGAAATGTGGTCCAGGAATGTGCATTTTTAACAAATACCTTGAGTAATTCTGATGCAGGTGATCTACACATCAGACCTTGAGAAACTTGGCCTAAATAATGCAATAAAAACCAATGAAAACTAATACACATTTGTATTTACATAGCACCTTTCCTTTCCAATGCTCTAGACAGGCTCCAGATAACTCACTAGTTCTCCCCAAAGACCAATGTGTCCAATGGAAAATGACACCAGGAGAGGGTCCTGCCCTGCCGTGCAGGGAACTATGTGGCAGGGCCTGGAAGCCAGGCAGTGTCTGTGCACTTCCCACCCTCAGTTCTTGTCCCCAAATTGTTCTCAGGGAACAGAGAAGATGATTTCTTCATGAGCACTCCCCTGGCTTCTGCTCCTATGTCTCTTACTTGTAATCATTAAAAACTTCTCCATCTGCCCCAAATGCAATATCTAGGGGCGGCTCTAAGACCTGCATTGCAAAAGCAATGCAGCATATCTCCCGGATGAAGTCACTGAGGAGGCAAAAGTCAACTTCAGGAGGGAACGAAATCTTGGGGTTGATATTCATGGCTCGGATCACATCCTGGAAAACAAAAGATGGCATCACCTTGTTACCCACCTGTGACAAGAAGCTCTGACATCCTAAGGACATTATGGCTGACGAGAGGTGGGAAAAGAACATGTGAGTGAAAACAAGTTAAACCAGAAAAACATGTGCATGTGCTAAACGGTGAAAGATGTTGTCCCTCATTAATAAGGAAAGAGGAAGGAAGACAGAGTACAAATGACATACTAAAGGCCAAGAGAGTCTCTCTAAAAAGCTAAAGAAAAAAAAAAAACTTCCATGGCTTTTATTTATCATTTCCTTATTTTTCTATTCTGAGGAAGTGTATGATGTGCCAACACAGAACTCTCATTTGTTCATAATCTATAATAATAACAATTATAATAGCTTGCTTTTATTGAATATTTACTATGTGCCAAGTCTTGTTCTAAGAAGATTACCTGCTTTCTTTCATTTCATCTTCTCAATAACTCTGTGGGGTAATGGTCATTGTTGCTCCCACATAAAGATTAGAAAACTAAAGCACAGAGAGGTTAAGTAAACATGTAAGATCACACAGCCAGTAAGTGGCAGAGTCAGGAAGCAAATGTACACTTACCTTTCCCAAAGCCCTTGCTCTGTCTCCCAATCTTAACAGCCCATCTAAAGAAGCTAAGACCATTTTTTCCCCATAATAGAATTAAGGAAGAAACAGCAATAACGATGTGTGCTAGTAAGTAAAACTGAATGCTGTTCCTTCTCGTCCATTGTATAGCATCAGCACTAAATACTGGACAGATTTATGGGTTATCAGCATGCAATGTAAACAGTAGCAGCAACAAAACAGTCCTAATAGGAGACCCAACACTTACATTGACACTGCTTTGGACATCATACGTATCAAGGTGACAAACGATATAATCCGAGACAGCATTCTCAAAGTCATTCGAGCCCCCGTAAGATGGTGTCAACGATTTCCTCACACGGATCTTGAAATGTCTGAATGCCATTTTAGCTACATGGAATGCCTCCTGCACATGGAAACACAGCATGTTTATTTGGTGGGAAGAAGTGAGTAAAGAATTTCAAAGCAAAAAGTTAGAAACAATCCAAAATTCTACATCATATCATTGGTCTTCTGATAACTAAATGCAGTTGATCAAAATAATCTCTAAATTTTGAAAACTACATAAATACATATATGACAATCCATGTTCACTAATTTCAAGACAGATGACCATTGTTTTGGTAATTCTGAGAGCAGGAAGCAGGACAGTGCAGAGATTCAGGGAAACAAATCCTCTGCTACGAGCCCATAGTAATAACTGGTCAAGAAATAAGAGAAAATTATCAGTCTAGTGTTTGTGTTGTACATAAACACGTATTAAGAGTTCGGCATGTTTCCTGGCATATGTTAATTCAACAAATATTTATTAAATGCCTACTATGTGGTAAGCACTGGGGAAACACAGTTATGCAAGACTTGGTCTCTACACTTAACAGAGCTTTAACCAACTCAGTGAGAGATTCTCAATTATATAAACCAGGGGTTGGAAAATTTGTTTCTATGAAAAGCCTGATAGTAAATATTTTAGGCTTTTCAGGCTATATGCAGTCTCTGTCACATTTTTTTTTAACTCTTTAAAAATGTAAAACCATTTTTACATTCTTAGCTCTCAGGCCATATGTTTCTTAGAAATACAGGCCAGGTCCAGATATGGCCCATAGGCCATAGTTTGCAGACCCCTGATATAAATGAATAAATACAGGATAAAGTTCAATATTTATGATAATTGTGCCCTGATACCATGTATTGCTTTTTAATATTTAATGATTCTCATTATGGACTCTTAGTATCTCTACACAGTACCCATCCACAGAACAAACATATTTGCTTTGGAAAGTGAGGATTACTTATGTGCACTTCTAAAATCTGTCATTCTCAAGTAACTAATATGCAAGCAATTTTAGTAGCTACTCGTAGGTAAATAAACAGAAGTCAAATAAACACAATCACAGCCTTATGATTTTTCTAAGAACTGAAGGAAATCAAATAATAGCCACTAGCAATGCTACATTCACTGGTAGCATTAGATAAAAGGCACCGTGCAAATCCACTATGTATAATTATACCCATTCGAGAGATAGTCCTGCATTTATGGATACTTCTTCAACAAATATCTGGTCAATATAAATATTAATAAATAGATATGAACAGTTATTGACTGTGAAAAATGATTCACCCCCAAATGTTTAGGAAGGAAGGAAGATGGGGAGACTATGGAATCTCCTCCCCTTCGGAGACCTCAGGATCTACCCGTCTTTACAAGATGTTCCATTCACTTTACGGAACTTCTGCCTCCCCGCGGCCCCCAAGGAGGTCTGAAGCCCAGGGCAGGCGTGTCACCTACCACGGTGGCGATGTAGATGATGCGCTGCACGGTCTCGGCCTTGTCGATGCAGCGCCGCAGCAAACACTGCGCATCCAGGCGGGCCTGGGAATAGGCGTCGCTGAACCGGGACAGGAGGGCAGCCTTGCGCGCCACGCTGGACAGCTTGGAGCGGTTCGGGGACGGGGTCCTGATCTTTATGCCGGTGGAGGGGCTGCCAGACCGGCTGCGGCTGCGGCTGCGGCTGTGGCTGCCACTGCGGCTCTGGCTGCGGCTGTGGCTGCGGCTGTGGCTGCGGCTGTAGGCGTCAGGGCTGGGAGACCGGCTCCTGGTGGACCTGTCGAGGAGCAGGAATCAGCCACGGACACGCTAGGACTCACTTCTCTCTATTGTCCCTGGACTCGGGTTCTTCCCAATAAACTACAAAGGACTCTTGGACCCCTAGGCGGGGCGAGCAGCTGCCTCCCGGGAGGGACCTCACTAGGCCTTGCGAGAAAGAACTGTGTCCCCAGAGACCTCAAATACTCCAGATTTGCACAGGGAGTGAGAATTTAAAATGCTCTTTCACTCACTCAGCACCTCACCTTGGCCTTTCAATGACCAAGTGTGATCGCTGCCATTTTACAGATGAGGAACCGGAAGCTCAAAAGGTGCCTGGGCCCATCCTGGAGGAGCCCAGCTAGAGAGAGCCGGAGTTCAAGGCTCTTCTATCCTTCAGGTCTCGGCTTAAATGGGACTTTCTGAGTCCGACTGTGACTGCCGCACACCGAAAGGTCTTTCTTCTCCCTGTCTTTAATTCTCTTTCAATGACCAACTTTTCTCATAACAGCACAACCACAACTGGGAACTTTAAAAAATCAACTCATTCACCCACATATGATCTGTCTCCCCTGTTAGCCCGGAAAATCCAAGGGTTCCTGTCTTGTATCGCTATTTTGACACAGTTGTGTCTCCAGCACTGAGCATCGTGCCTGGCACATAGTAAGTTCCCAATAATCTGTTCAGCGAATGAATGAATGTGTAACAAAACATTTAAACAGAATGTTACCCTGACCTAGGGGTCCTTACACATGACTCACACAAGCACATCACACGGCCTTGCGGTACAAAATGGAATGAATACTCGTTGAACAATGAGTTCTATGTTCTTGTCCCTGCCTCACCCTGTCATATCAGTGGGGACTTTGTGATCATTTCTCCTCTCCAGAGCCTGTTTTTACATATATCATTTTTGCCCTAGTTCAGGGTCGGGTAGAGGTTGGAAGATCAGGTGAGCCAATACATGTGGCAGTATGACTGGGTAAATTGCAAAGTACCAAGTGGAAAGTATACTGTTACCAAGTAGGAAGTAAATTATCAGACTAGCTAGCCCAAGAAAATGGGCCCCCCAAAAGGGAAGTTTTAGAGAAGAAACTATGGGGCAAAAGGTAATGCAAAGCCGAGTGCAATGGTGTGCTGACAAGCATATTCTCGGGGGCAGCAGGGAGTGGAGGCTCATTTATAGTGTCTGCCAATTCCCATGGTATAAATACTCCACTGTGGCAGAAAGGCACAGAATCCGTTCTTGGGAGCCAGTACAAGTCAGCACCAACACAACCCTGGCAGAGTAATTCCCAAAAATGAAGGACTAAGGTGATACTTAGCAAAATGGGGAAGGGGACAGGGGTGGTGGCTTTGATAGCCTGGATCAGGGCACACTGGGGGAGGGGTTGTTAAAAACAATAAGGGAAATGCAGGGACTCCAAAAAGAAACATCCTACTTTGTTCTCCCTTAGCACTGTGTTAATGACCCATCTTAGTATCTGTCCATCAGTAGAAAGGGGTTTCACAGGAACACTGAACCTACACGTGCTAGCAAACAAAGCGAGATATCAAAAGGGAGTTCCCTGCAGCAACATGGACAGTCATCCCTGGAGAGAGGAATCCTAGGCCTCAGAGAAAGAGACCCTCCTATTACGGGAACATTCTCTCAACACCGGCACCACTTCTTGCGCGATAGACCCACATAAATCTGCTTTCAAAGCCAAAGAACTTTCCTTCCATATATCTCTGAGACCCAAATTAATGAGCGCCCAAGCACTGGTAACTCCAGGAGGTGTTTCTCTGGAAGGATGCAGGTAAAGAAAACAACCCCTTTACAATTCAAAGTTTCCCATATTAGGGAGGTTTTGGTTCAGGGTGTCATTTTACTTCTCGCCCCCCTCTTCCCCCCCCCCCCCACCCCATCCCACAAGCCAGGGTTTTACCACTAACTCAGCAAAAAGAGCTCAAATGAAAAAACGATCCGTGAGAGTTTGTCAGACCTTCCTTGGAGTGTAGATTTTTCGGCAGACAGAACAGCTATCTCGTCCTTGAGGTTCCGCAGGTGTTTCTCGTAGTCGGACTTGGTATCCGCGTTCCGCTGGCCTGAGCTGCGCTTGGACGACCCGCGCGGCTCCGAGCTCCGCGGCTCCGAGGTCCGCGGCTCCGAGCTCCGCGGCTCCGAGCTCCGCGGCTCCGAGCTCCGCGGCTCTGCGCGCCGGCTCTCCGAGCCCCTCCAATCCGAGCTCCGGTGGCGGGCGTCCTCCTGCGCTTGCAGAGATTTCAGCCTGGACGGCAAAAGCGGGTGCGGGAGGGAAGAAGGGGGCAGGGAAGGAGGGGATGGAAAGGCAATAAGCGACAACTGGCATGTTTCACAACAGATGCTTCTCTACTTTGCCATTATTGCGTTGGAAAACTGATCGAAATGCACACCAGCAAACACAAATTAGCAGGAGCAGAATGGCCAGGGTCAGGGCAGCTTGCAAGGGAAAAGGTTCCTAAAGAAAGAATACTGCTCATGGAGATCTCTAGCAACAGTAGCGTGGACCTATAGTCATACTGTTCCACATTGGACTGATCTTAGCTGCACAAAACTCCGAAAACATTTCACCTCCAAAACCCAGTGCAAAAGCTGGTCGAAGATGTAATCTCCTACCTTCATTAGCTCTTCAATTCTCTCAACAGAAAGAACATGGGGGGAAACTAGCGTGGAAATGGGATAACATCCACAAGATGAGCTGGACGTGTGGACCTATGAAAATAACGTAGCACGCAAACAAACAAAAACCATTTAGAAATAAAACTGGCATCCTCACCAAGACACAAAGAGGCATGGCCACCATAAAACAGAAGCAAAAGCCATAAGAGAGAACGTGCTGTGATGAAAAGGACAAGGGTGTACGATGAAAAGTAAGGTAAGAATGAGAAGGACATAGAGAAGCTAAAAATGTAATAGAATGAAAATCTGCACTAGGCACAGTAAACAGAATTGGTGCTATGGGAAATCAATGAGTAATGTGATCAATGACTGTGAGAAGGTATACCAAAGAGGAAATAAGAGATTAAAATGATGATGAGGGGGAAGACAGGAGTGGAAAATAGAAGAGCATTCCCAGCTAAGATTTATGGGTGTTCCTGACGAAATCAGAACAATTGGAACATGTGTGAAGACAATCAAAAGGACAGTGTGTTTGTGTGTGTGTGTGTGTGTGTGTATATATATATATAAAATATCCCTCACAGTAGCTCATTTTTGGGGGGCAGGGGATCAAAATTAAGATCAAAGAAACTATAACCTTAAAGGATCAGTGTTTCTTTTTCCCCTTTACCTATTCACCTTTAAGGACTAATCTGAAATTTAAACTAAGATTTTCCATAAAAATTATCCCAGTATTATTTCCAATGTTGAATATTAGTATCCAAGTAAACATTAGGGAAATACCCAGTTGATGGAACACCATGAACTTACTTAAAACTAAGTTCTGCAGTATTTTTTTTTCTTAGTGATAGAGAAAAACAACATCAAGTGAAAAGGTAGGATCCAAAATTGTATACTTACATACTTTATTCTGTAGTCTCAACTCTATTTTTAATATATTAATCAGAAAAAATATCAAATGGTAACAGCAACTGGCCCTGGAATTATGAAAGGGTTTTTATATTCTTTTACACTATGTTATGATTTGGAAATTTTCTATAGTACATAGGTAGTATTTTTATGGTTAAAAAAATGTAAAACATTAATAAAAATATTGCTGCCTTTTCTCTTTGATTGTGAACAGATTTTTTCAGTTGTAATGGAACACCAAAAAAGCTAAATTCAATGATTAATCATCAGGCTGCAATAATCCTGTCATTTTTTTTTTTCTTACTGCTTTTTTAGCTGACTTATTTCCTCCTCTGCAGCCAAAAGGGATATGGCCGATCTGGTCTTGGTTTCTTCAAGAGTCTTTTCAGTTTCAGCCAGACTGTAAGAGAAATCAGTAACTAAAGACAGATTTTTTTCAAAATTGGCAGACTTTCTAAATCAAGGCATAGGTTCTTTGGGGAACTTTTGGCACATAATATAAATTCAACATAAACAAGATGAAGTTATAACACATCTGCATTCAATCATATAATATAATGTTACAAATATTATGGTGGGCTTGTATGCAAAAACATGCTGACATCCTTTGCTCAATGTCAAACACAAAGAAATTACAGAGCTACTACCCCTAAAAGACTATGTAATAACTATTAATATTAGAATGTGAAGGACAAAGAAACTTGCTCAATTCCTCCATCTCACCCTCCTAATTTATCTGCTCTGATTACAACAAATCCTCAGGTTGCCACTCTGTGTAAAATCTCCATTTTTCTACAATAGACCAATATCTATTCTCATTATGTTTAAATTGGACTTTAAAAAAAAGTTATGTGCCCACCTATAAAGAAAGTCCTCCCCAATCACACTTGACTTCCAGGTACTTCATGTCTTCCTGCCTCTGACTTCCACCACTTACTGAACACAATTTCCCTGACTTTTCACCATAGTTCAGTCATTGGTACTTTCAAGGACTCTCTTCATTGTAGACAAATCATAGTCAATCATAGTCTTTCTTTAGGTCTATCTAAATTTAAAAATAACTGGGAGTGGGATGAGGCCATGTGCAGTGGCTCACGCCTGTAATCCTAGTACTCCGGGAGGCCGAGGCAGGAGGATTGCTTGAATTCAGGAGTTCAAGATCAGCCTGAGCAAGAATGAGACCCTGTCTCTACTAAAAATAGAAAAAACTAGCCAGCTGTGGTGCCCCAAGCCTCTTGTCCCAGCTACTCAGGAGGCCGAGGCAGGAGGATCACTTAAGCCCAGGAGTATGAGGTTGCAATGAGCTATGATACCACTGTACTCTAGCAGGGGCAAAAGAGTGAGACTCTGTCTCCAAAAAAAAAAAAAAAAAGGGAATGGGATGGATGACATTGGATGAAGACCAATGGTTCGCAATGAAGTTGCCCCAGAACAGTGAGACTTGTGGATTGACAACAGTTTGACTTCCCTGTTCCCTGACCCCGCCTCCCTGGATCCTCACAGCAGTCCTGGGGCTAAGAGAATGCAACTGCCCTCTACACTCACACCAGCCTTCCTCCTTCCCTCTAGATGGAAGAACAGCGAAAGGTAAAACACTGGGATTTTCACCTAGACAGTGAAGCAGACTGAGAAATAATGGGCTATCAGGATCCCTATCAATCCCGCAGATCCCAACCAATCACTTACTTACCCAAAATTCCATCTCACCCCCTCCTTCTCCTCCAATAAATGCCCACCTATCGGTGCCACGCCACATACCACCCAACTATCTCAAGCAAAGTGTGTCTCCCCTTCTCCCAAGCTCCATGCATGTCTATCTCATTACATTCATGCTGTAACTACTTGGGGGCAAGGATTTTATTGTATTCATCTCTACCTCCAGCACCTACAACAGTGCCTGTCACACAGATCTTTTTTTTAAATGAAAAATGAATGAATGAATGAACAAAATGTCTAAAGCCTAAAAGAAAGCCAAAGTAGCATTAACTTCATAAATATAGCTATCAGAGGCTGAAAGGAAATTACAGTGATTTAATTCAAATATGAATATGTACAGGTTTTAAAAAGTAAATGTGGGAAAATAAACATTTTTTTATGAAAAGAAAACTGTAGAAAATGAAAAGAAAATGGACCAAGAAAGGAAGGAAAGTATAAGCACGAATAAAGAAGATTTTTTTTCCTCTCCCAACACATACATGTTAATTTCACACGCCTGGATGACAGGCAGAGAGAAGAAAGAGAACATCCATGTGCCAGAATTGTTTCAATCAGGTTAGCATTCTATTTAAACGTTTTGTTACACATTTATTCATTCGCTGAGCAGACTATTGAGAACTTACTATGTGCCAGGCACGATGCTCAGTGCTGGAGATACAACAGTGTCAAAATAGCAATACAAGACAGGAGCCCTTTGAATCTTCCAGTCTAGCAGAGGACACAGATCATAAACATGCAAGCAAGTCCATTTTTTACAGTTCCCGGTTGTGGTAAGTGCTCTTATGAAAAAAGCAGGTCGCTGTGAAAGAGAATTGAAGACGGGGAGAAGACCTTTCAATGTGCAGCACAGTCGGACTCTGAGAAAGTCTCATTTAAGCCGAGATCTGAAGGATAATAAAGAGCCGCCCATGCAAAGTGCCAGTGGAAGACTAGAAAGTTCCTTCAGGCAAAGGCCTCAAGATGAGGAAGTAGGCAGTAGATCGGGTCGAGGGGACTGGCATGGGGTGAGGGCCGGATCAGGCAGGCTGCTGTGAGCCTGGTAAGAAATTTAGAATTTTTTTCTAGGTATAAAAGGAGGAGACTAACAGTTTCTAATAAGAAGGGTGGCATGATACCATAAAAAATATATATATTTGCTAAGTGGAAAATGCAGTTGAGCATGAATGGAAGCAGGAAGCAGAAAGCCAGTTGGAGGTAGCTTCAACTGGACATTCTAATAGATTGGATATAGGAGATGAGGAAAAGTGAGATTCATAACCAGAGTCCAAGCATAAAGTCCCATTGTCTTCCACTGTCTGGAGTTTCGTCAAACCTAGGCAGACCTGTGCCCATGAGCCCTGTATTGTTGGGATCTGCACCTCTGGACCTGAGCCAGAACCAAACCCATCAGCGCAAGGTTAGACACAGGGAACCTCCTTGGGTGG
Source organism: Eulemur rufifrons (assembly GCF_041146395.1). Lineage (NCBI taxonomy): Eukaryota > Metazoa > Chordata > Mammalia > Primates > Lemuridae > Eulemur > Eulemur rufifrons. Next base: position 33,200,648 of record NC_091006.1, read on the forward strand.
GCCATTTGTTCCATAGCAGGCAGCACCCTGGCCTTAAGAGATGTGGGCAGAGTAAGAGGGAAGAGAGAGATGGCTACTATAGAACATGGGGAACAAACTCCATCATTTGTGATACCTTAAATAAAAAAAACAGAATAAGAACCACAGGTGGGTTAACACAAAACAAAACTAGGAAATGCAGGGAAAAGCAACAAGCCCCTTCATGCAGGCAGCTTTCAGATAGTTGGGGGTGGGTGCAGAGTGTGCACAGACATAGAGGGCAAACATAAATGAGAAAGCAAATAGGGGGAAATGTATATAAAAGGATATGTGGGTGTTCTTAGTACTATTCTTGCAAAGTTTCTGTGTTTGAAAGTGTTTTCGAATAAAAAGTTTTCTTTAAAAAAAAAGCATGCATTAAGTTTCTTGGTCCCTGTGCCTCTTCTGGGTAACAACAGAGTCATTGTAACAAGAAAAAGAAGTGGGAAGTCCTGGCCTCTATTGGTGCTGACAGTTGTCAGGGACCAGCAAGTCGTTGAGTCCTGCCTCACAACTAGAGGCAAATGAAGGGGCCCTGGTCACCTGCAGCAGTTGCCAGCTAATGTCCCAGGAGACCTAACCAGACAAAGCACAACTCAGGGCCCATCAGCACAAGGCGCTAGTGCCCACGTGGAACCGAGGCCGGCAAGAACCCAGAGAGCAGTACAAGACCAAAACCCCTTGCCTTCAGCACCAGGAGGGTACGTGAGCATCCCTCCCCTGGATGCCAATCAAAAGAAGGACAAGGGGAAGAGACCCTATGAGAGGACAAAAACCACTCTTAATGCAAGTTTGCACTTGGAATTAACAGAATATTTACACAAAAGGGACTACAATAAACCACAAAAAAGCCCGTGTTACCTTAACATGGCAAAGTTAAGGATTCTCCTCCCCCCTCCAAAATCAGCTGACATTAGTTGAAATAAATTGTAAATTTTATCCTTTTTGCATATGACATTTGTACATTTTGACTGCTGCAGTTATACAACTGCACTGACTATGATTCCAACTGGGAAAATGAATGGGTGTGTGGAGGTGTGTGTGTGCAGGCACACAAAGAAAAATGTCTGGAGTGAAATACACCAAAATGTTAGCGGAGATGAGATAACAGGTGATTTCATCTTAATATTTTTATTTGTTGTATGCATTTTGAGAAGGAAATTTGGATAACTTTTATAATCAGGCAAAATAAAATCAATAGGGATGTTTTCCTTTTGGGGAGGAAGAAGGAACTCTCACCACACATTATCCCACTGCAAGCCTCAACCAGTTAAAAAAAAAAATACTTCCTTGCTGTCTCTCCCATTCATGTCAGCAGTGGTGCAATGCTGTGGTAGGAGGGACACCGTAGCGAGGGACTTTTTTCAAGGTACATCAAATGCATTTTCATGCCTTCCTCAAGCACAAACCCAAAGTCTGCAATTTTCTTTGCAGTGATTCCCTAAGATTGCTACCCTGGCTCTGCCCGCAGCAGCCATCTGATACCTGCTGTTGCCTGGCATGGCTTAATTTTTTTCAACAATACACTTTATATCTAATAGTCCAAAATCTTGAACTGTTCATTTCTTAAAGACTCTGACCCTCCCAGCCAGGCGGATATACTCCCCGAAACGAGAATGGTCAGGTAGATGCAACCAGCTTCATCCTGCCTTTGCTCTTTCTCTTAATTTTCCTCTTCACCTGATCTTACCCCCCCGTTCACTCCCTGCTGTATCTTTTTTAAAATTTGCTCCCCAGATGATAGGTTCTCATCTAACAATCTTTACTTGTTTATGATATGGGCTGATGATGGCCTTTGGAGCCAAGGGGTCCTAATATAATAGAAATATTCAAATTCAAGGACACAGCCTCCCAACTCTCTCTCTCTCTCACACACACACACACACACATTATATTACTTATTTGCAAATGCCCCCATTTTACATGAACCATTATTCTCCTTTCAAATTTGAAATGTAATTACACTGAGAACAGTTCTTTTTGGAAAAAGATAACTTGCATTCCTCTTACTCGTCTTGAACCTTGTTGAGTTGATTACGGGTCGAGCTCAAGTCGGAGTCTAATTGTTGTATGTCACGATCCCGAGGGCCAGAATCTTTATATCTCTCCTTGTCAAATGTGTCCTGAGAAGATACACGAATCAAAAAATAATCTGGACACATGAAATGATAGGGATGTTACAAAAACATTAGGCTGTGCAAAAGAAGTCTGGTGCATAATACGTGGCTCTAAGTGCATGAAGTTCTAGCGCAGGCAACAATAATCTAGAACAATAAAAATCAGAAAAGTGGGTGCCCTGGGGGTGGCACAAGGAATGCTCTGGAATGACTGAAATGTTTTATATTTCAACCAGGGTGTGAGTTTACATGGATATATATATATATATATATATATATATCTGCCAAAACTCATCAACTTAAATTATACTTCAATTTAAAAAAATAAAAAGTGTTTGAAACATCATCCTACATCTCCATACCCAGAATAGCACCCACAGGGGGTGAAAATCTGAGAAGCATCCAAAAATCCTCAGGGAGAAAAACTGTTTAATGATACCTGCTGTCTACAGAGTACTTACCATGGGCTAGCCTCTGTGCAAGTTGTTTCATGTACTTGTCACATTTAATTCTCACAACGACACTATTAGGTCAGCAAAATCATTGTCCCCATTCAACAAATAAGCAAACTGAGACATAAAATTTAGCCATCTACCGAGGGCCACAGGAGAAGGACTGGTTTTCTGGCCAGTGATGTCCAAGCAGGGATCCCTCAGCCACTATCTCTAAGGCTCTCTTGCTCAGAGCAGACTGCACTAAAGCCTGCCATTTCAGAAAAGAAGTTGGGTTAATCCATATAAACATTCAAAAGTAACATCATTGATGTTTTGGTTACTCAGACATAAAGATGTGATGCCACCTCAGGAAGGCATGTGTTCTTTTCCAGGCCAATCTCCAACTTTGCGAAAACTGACACTGTCCCATGGAAACCACCAATATCAATCACAAATTACGGACACTCTTTGCCCGTCTACGGGAATTAAGTTTTCTTCTGATCTTGGAAGTTTCCGATTAGCTCTATTTCAGTTTCAGAAAGTCAGGGGTGACCCCCCGGCATGCTTACCTGCAGAGAGGGGACCCTGCTGTCAACAGGCTTTCCCATGGAAGCGGCAGTAAAGGAAGCCTCCAGCCAGGGCAAAAGGCGCGATTTGATCGTTTCCACACCGTCGTTATGTCCTCCTAAAAGAAGACACATGTCAGGCCAGCAGAAAAAAAAACCCAACCGCACCAACTCAGAGAACACAAGAAAGCAGAAAGCAGAGAGAGAAAAGAAGGGGAAAGCAAGGCCGTTCTCACCTTCTTGGGCCGCTGTCGTGAGGATCCCAAAGAGCTGTCCCTGAACTTTGGCAACTTGTTCAATGAGTTCAAGGCAACGGTTTAGATTTTCATCACACGTGTTTGTCTGTGAAGCCAACACAATAGATATCAGGGCAATTCCTTCGCTCTGGGGCCCACTGCAGGTAGACGAGGGCCTCACGTGACCCGAGGGCTGCCTGCTCTGGTGTGCTCCTCGTGGCAGACTGCAGTGTGGTCACCAAGACCTCTCTCCCTTTGCTCCCGGACACACAACTAGACCACATTCCCCGGTTTCCCTAGCAGTTCGTGTGGCCGTGTAACTGAGCTCCGGTTACTGGGATGCAAAGTGATGTGTGCCCTGTCCAGGCCTTGCCCAGAGGAAAATTTCTTGAGCGATTCTTCTCCTTCTCTTTCCCCATCTGCCAACCGAATGCAGAGGAGCCAGCAGGGGACCTCGGAGTGGTGGAGCCACGAGATTTGTAAGGCTGCTGACCAAACCCTTGCACCGAACAGTTACGTGACTGAGAAAGTCAGTTTGTGTGTGTTAAGCCATTGAGATTTGGGGGTTGTTTTTTTTATAGCAATCATCCTACTCAGTAGAACCCTGCAAAGAGTCCATTTATAAAGTGAATAGACCTTTTGTAACAATACAAATCACTGCCCAATTTATCTGCTTTATTGGTTCCTGTCCTCCACATAAATTCAATTTATATATTGTATGTGCACAGGGAACCCTACTTCTCAGCAGCAAGGAGGTGTTGCTGGATTGAGGGTATGATGGAGAACAAGACAAGGAGATGGCACTGCAGAGAGACGGGCAGCCCGTGACCCCACGGCGTACTAATACATCTTAGTACACGGCAGCACACAGTCCACTCTCAGAAAGTCAGGAAAGGCTTCCGCGAGGAAGTGAAATCTAGGCCGAGAAGAAATTAATTAAAAGCAGACTTGGAGAAAAAGGTGGTTCCAGTGGTTGTGGAACATTCTAAGCGAAGAGAACAGAACATGAGCAAGCCAAGAAGTGGGCCTTTTCGCGATTCTGCTTTCACCGTTCCTTGGTGAGATTCTACCACTTCGTCAGTAGCCATGCTCTAATCGATTCCAACGCTAACAGGAGGACTGCAGCGACAAGAAACAAAATCGCGAGGGTATAAAACTGCATAGATTTATCTGTCACTTCAAGTCATCACACAGCATTGACCATCAGTGCCTTCTGGGCACCACGGATCTCAGCTCAGGAAGCAAGGTACAAGGAGGACAGAAACTAGGATGAAAAGGAAAAATTCAGATGACCTCTAGGCGAAAGTGTCCAAGTAAAATGCATATCTGGGTCAACAAGGGAAATGGTGCAGACAGGCAGTAAACTCCTTGAGCACAGAGACCGTGCCTACAAGCCTCTTGCCCCCTGGCTAGATCATGCCACGTGCTAAGTGGACAGCGAGTGAGCTTGGGAGTCCAGCAGATCTGAGTACGTCAGCTCTGCTGCTTGCCACGGTTCTGTGTGGTCCTGAACAAGTTACTTAACCTCTCTGAGCCCATTTCCCCCCGCCCCCCCCATACAATGGAATAACAATGCCTTGCCGAATGTTAGGAGAATTAAATCTAAATAATGCACGTCCAGCACCTCAGACGCAGAAGGTGCTCAACCAATAGTACCTACGAAGTGGCACGCAGTGTTGAAAGGAGCCGGGGGCTTAGGAATAAGGCAGATCTTTGCTCAAATCCGGCTGTCCATTTGTCAGCTGTGTTCCCTTAGAAAAGACATTTAAACATGAGGCTCCATTTCCTCGTATTTGGGAAGGGGTTGATCCCATGAGCTAAGTGCAGAGCTAGCATAAATGGGAGTATTATTGTGGTATTGTTCCCATCTGCTCCTCTGCCTTGCCGGGTGCCGGGGCCATAGTGGCTGCCCAAAGAGCGTTGGTCTAATGAGTTTGTGTACACAGCTTAAACAACAGAAGACAATACACCATGTCAAACAGTTCCCGTTTCCAAGACATGTCACAACATGCTGCACGTTCTAACACAAAGCGTTGCACAAGGTACTCAATTTGCAATAGGGTCACATTATTCTACTAAACACATATGCACACAAGATAAATAGAGCAACGATAGGAACTAACTATACTGTCTCCAAAGCACAGACTCTCCATATTCATTCATTCATAAATCAGTGAGTTCCTGTTATATCCAAGGCCCTGGCCTGGCAGCTCAGGAAACAAAGCTACACTTAAAAAAAAAAAAAAAAAAAAAAAAAAAAAGGAAAGGGAAAAAAAAAGTCACCTGCTGCCAATGAACTCGGCAGCTGAGGAAGTGGGATGGAGAAGGAGAAGCACACAGGGAACGTGTAATTAGCTTAGCGTTTATATTAAGTGCTCTGTGTGGACAGGGAACTCTGGGAACAGCAAAAGAAGCCCTGGAGCGGGGAGAAGGGGAGACAAGGGCACTTCAAGAGGAGAACAGCAGGAACCAAGGGCAGGAAGCCGCAGGCGCATCAGGGAAAGTGAGTGCGGGTGCAGAGGCCAGATCTGAAAGACCTGACTTGCCGCATTAAGGGTTCTGGGCTTCAACCCATCATCAAAAGATCTGCCAAGGCAAGCGGGGGAGGGAGGGTATGACATGCTCAGATTTGCTTTGCATTTTACAAAAATCACTCTGGCAGGCACAGACCAGATAGAGTTTAGGTTAGACAGTGAGCCTGGCGTGGAGGTAGGCAGGTCTAACCGTCTGGCTGCAAGGTGCTGAAGGCTGCAGACATACCAAGGATCCCCCAAAAGTCTTTCCCAGCCTCAAATCACACATGTATCAGCCAAGGTCCCGCTCGCTCTCCACCAATGGTTCTCAGACCCAATTTCTATTCCTCACCTTCAATCACTTCTGCAGCATGAAAAAGAGAGGGAAAACGTGATCAATACACTTATCGCTCAATTCATAACATTTGTCGATATACATTTTTAATCAACTTTCCATCTTCAGTTTGGAAAGCTATTTAACCCCATCAATTTCAGCACAAAAGACAGCAATTTCCACTTTAAAAAAAACTTCAGTCTCACCCACACAAAATATGCTTCCTATATATTAGATAAGAATTAATTATACAAAAGGATTCATCACAATATTGCTGATTTCACCGGTTTTTGGAAAGCTTAAAGGCAATACGGCGTGGGGAGTACAGTACTCTGAAAGCTTCCCAGGGCTCTTCACATGCTGGTTTTAACAGGCTACAGTTGTCCTCTAGGGAGGCAGTGGTCCCCTAGGTGGGCAGCCCTTCAAGTACCCTGTTCCTAAAACGGCCCTCTATTCTACATCGTGGCTGACTTTTCTACATCACCATCTCAACCCCCAAGTTTCCAAACCAAAATACTGAATTTTAGATATAAGAAAAAGGCTTAATGTATACCACCAACAATTTAGCAAAACTTCTAGTAGAATTCTCCACTAGATTTCACAGTATCTAGACCCACTGTTGGTATTCCTATTAGATTTGCTTCATTATTTATTCTCCTTAAATATTGAACAATGATAATGTTTATATTAACAAGCTTGTCTAAGATGAAAATAAGAGAAGTCAAATTTTAAAAAAAGTTGACAGCCTCTCTATTAAAAATAAAATACTCTGCCTTAGTCACTTGTCAATTTCTTTTGCAGACATAAATTCATGATCAGTAAATGTAGCAGGAAGGGTAGCACCCGTTACAGACTCCACATGCTTTCCCCATATCTCAGGCTCCCTTACACTTAGATCGGAGTGACATCACTCGTTCTGGCCAGGGGACCAAGAGTGGGAGTAGTGTGTGTGACTTGAGGGTAGTGCAAGCTTTTCACTCCCTCTTCCCGAGACCTTCCAGGATGGCAGCTCCACCAGATGTAGGGCAACTGCGACTGAGCCAGTGTCGGAGCAGAGCTGCCATCAGACCTTGCATGAATAAAAAAAAAAAAATCTCTTTCTGTTGAGACACTGAAACGTGGGGTTTTATTCATTACTGCAGCTTGGTCTGGTAAGGTCCTAAAGGGAAGAAAAATGTTCTCTATGAAGTTACTAATTAGATTGAATACTCAAGAAGGTAGAAGTATGTTGACTAAGGAGGAGGGTAACAGTGGCAGGGAGTCTGTTTGAACTCACCATGGCAACCACGACAGCCTTCTGTGCTAGGAACCAGGCATATTTTGGCATAGAGGTAGCCTCTATTTCAACCACAAGGATTATTCTAACACAAATAGACGAGACCCCTCTTTAAGATCTCTTTTCTATGTGTGGATACTTAATATGCTGTTTTCACTTGATAGTGCAGATTTCTAGAACACAACAGAAGAGCAACGCCTGAGGAAGCCTCCTCGCATTACCAGCCCTCCCCACCATGGCCACTCACGTATTAAATCGTCAGGAGTTTCCATGTTGCAATGTCTTGCTGTCTATTATTTTACTTTGAGAAATGTAATCTTATCCTATCTTGGAGATGAGCTTATCAAGGGTATAGTAAGTTTTAACCACTTGCTACTACAATTATACAGAGTATGTTTAAAAAATAACAAATCTCACAGCATCTGACCCAGATTAACTTGCTAGTCCACAGGATTCTGAGGAAAAACAAAAGCATCTCATAGGAGAAGGGATTCAGCCCAGAATTGACCTCCTCCAGATACAGCTAACGTTTTAAAGTTAATTTCTCTTCTCATGTTAACATCTCTAGCGATTAATTAGGTAATCAGAATTCAGCTCTGCATATAAGGTTATTTGAGCCTTTTGTAGAGTTAATTGATCAATAAAACCATACCAACGTTGCATGCTAAATTTGGGGCATTTGAGACCGCATACTCTTACATGAACCTTGAGGACCATTCTGAGAGTCTTCGACTCTGTTTACTAAATGTGCCAGGCTGGTTTATGAGAAGTTAATTCATACAATTTCTTGCCTAAAGTATCACCCAGCCCCACTCATTCTCCCTAGAGTTTCTCATTTCCCCATCATGGAACAACTAGAGCAACCTTTCTAAAACATAATCCAAGCATGCCTCCTCCCTGCATGATGCTTTCAGTTTCTCCCCATTCCCCTCAGGAGAAAGTTCGAACTCCTTACCACACCACCCAGGGTTCTTTACCATCTGGCACCAGCCACCCACCAGCTCAGGGCATCTCACTTCCACTCCCTGCATTGAACTATTCATAGCTCCTGCCCCCCACCCCAAATACGCCAGCTTTTCCATGCCTCCCTGCTTTTTGTCCATGCTGTTTCCTCTATCCTTCCTCCTCTTCTCCAGCTGGAAGCTCACATTCCTACTCCCAGCACCTAGCACGAACAGGCACATCATAAATTCTGAAAAAAATATTTGTTGAATGAATAAATTGAGTAAATGTACACGGCAAAAATTGTAAATAGGCCTAACCTACTGAAGCTCAGTAACCATTTGTGGAATGAATGACTAAGCTTTTGATAACCGGCTCAGGTCTTGGTTCTTGGTGGAATAAGAAGGGATTCTTTATGGCTCTCTCATCAATATTCTTCATAACCAAAGAGGAGGACTTTGTGAAAGTCATGTTCACACCAAGCTGTCCCTGAACTTCCAGTGGAAGCCAAATTTTAAGAGAAAGTCCTCCTCAACACTTGAGGCTTGCACTAATTCAACATCATTTAATGACTGAAAGAAAGTGAGTTGGCATTGTTTGCTGTTGGTTTTAGCATTTCTCCGGAGGAATTGAAAAATATCCTTTCTTAAAATTTTTTCAAATAAATGATCAAGCAAGACATAGTTTTTCCTAGGACCCAGAAGACTACTAGATATTGTAAGATTAAAAACAAGCCAACAAGTAAATGAAAACCAAAGACTTTGGTGCAGAAAATTGTATTTTTAAAGAATATGCTATCTCTAATAACATATGTAGGGATACAATGAAACAGATACTAGAGCGCAGCTAAAAGGTTGTGCCTGAAATGGCAGCAATGGCCAGATGAAGGTGGAGGTGATGGGAATGGACAAGAAGGAAATTATATGAGGGAAACTTAGAAGAAAAACTAAATAGGATCTGTTAACCCAAATAATGGCTAGCTGGAAGAAAATCAAAATTTTGCATTTTGTCTTAGAATTAATCTAAGTCATTTATTTATTTTCCTCGGAAAAAAACTTTTTCCCAGGGGGATGGCTTTAATCACATCCCTAATTCTGAAGGAATATACATGGTCTTTTATTTTGCTCCAGTTAATTAGTACTAAACCAATGTGGTCATAGTCAGCAAAATCAACTTTCCATAGCAAACATAATTTATAGCTTTTAATGAGCAAACAGAGTTCTCTACAACGAACATTTTAACAAATGCAGTTTGCTACCATGAATATTCTTCATCTTAAAATTTCAAGTCAAAAGTCCCTGGAACTGGCCGGGCGAGGTGGCTCACGCCTGTAATCCCAGCACTCTGGGAGGCCGAGGCGGGCGGATCGTTTGAGCTCAGGAGTTCGAGACCAGCCTGAGCAAGAGCGAGACCCCCGTCTCTACTAAAAATAGAAAGAAACTAGCTGGACAACTAAAACTCAAAAAATTAAAATCCAAAAAGGAACTTTACATAGCATCTAGTCTGATCTCTCTTATTTAACAGATGAGGTGCGGAGACCCAAAGAGGTTAAATAAATTGCCCCCATCGTTCAGCCACCTCAATGCAGCGCCAGGCCTAGAACCTGGGGGGCTGATTGTCCCCCTTCCACAGCTGCTCTTTCTGCCGCCCCGTCCCACCTGCTGCGTAACAAGGGGAGCCTCCTATTTAAGGCGGACTGGCCGAATGCGAAGCGAATTCGAAACGGGAGTTCTACTCGGGAGGGGGGCAGGGATTAATGAGATTTGAAGAGTGTTGACGGGTTTGATGACGGAATATTGGCTTCTTACAAATGCCTGGGCGACAACCCTTCTGCAATCTGCCCTGGCGTTGGCACTGCGCCTTCACTGTCACGCGGACCAGCGCACAGGGGAAACAAGCAACGTTAACAGGTGTCGGTTTCACTGACTTCTGGGTAATACCTCGTGGCGGATGTTTATACACATCCATTCTGATAAAATGCCCGGGTATCCTCAGAGCGGGAGACTTGCGGAAAGGCACGAGGAGGGGCGTCGTAAAAAGTAACTGGAGGGAGGCTTTGGATTGCGCTGGCGAGGGGGATGGGAAAGGGAGTGGCAGGCGGGACCACAATCGACGAGGACCGCCGGGCTTTCCCGTCGCTAGGGCCGCCAGCGTCCTTGGTTACCGTCCTTGGTTACCTCGCCCTCTCCGGCCGCGCCGAGAGAAAGGCGCCGACCCGCACGAGCCCCTCGTTCCCCGCGATCCCGCTCCCAGGCCCAGGTCCCCGTTAGGAGCCACAGCCGCGGGGGCTGCGCAAAGCGGCCACCGACTCCAGCCCCAGGAAAGCCTCGCCGAGGGCTGTGCGGGGAGCCGAGGGCCACCCCGGGGCTCCCCCAGACTCACGTCGTACTCCTTCAGCCAGCAGTCCAGCTTATCCTGCAGCGTTCGCAAAGATTGGTTCGAGACCAGTCTCCTCAGGTTTTCCGCCATGCCCGCTTTTCCGCGCGGCCCCGCTCCGGGAGACGGAGACGTCGAGGGGACGAGGCGGCGGCCTCCGCAGGCCCGCTGGGTGATGTGGCGGGAAGGGTGTTCTCCTCCCGAGGGGCTCAGAGCGCGGCTGGTGTTTCCATCCTCCCCCTCGGGTCGGACCGGGCAGGGTTCGGGAAGCCGGGGGGAGGTGCTCCGTGCCGCAGCCGCCGCGCCTCATCCGCCGCCCGGCGCGGTCTCCCGGCTCCCCCGCCGCCGCCCCCAGCCCCGGCCATAAATACCGGGGCGATTATTAAACAAACCTTGACGCGCGCGGCCCGCGCCGTGGCAACCTGGCGCCGCCCCGCCCCGCCTGCGCCCCCCGCCTCGCCCGCCAGGCGGCGCTCCGGGCCGGCGCCATGTGGCTGCCGCTGCCGCCGCCGCTGCCGCCGCTGCTGCTGCTGCTCCTGCTGCTCCTGCTGCTCCTTCTCCTGACGCTGCTGCTGCTGCTGCTGGTGGCCGAAGGCGAGGGCGCCAAAGCCACGGACACGCGGGGCTGGGCCGGGGCTGGAGAACGCCAAGACTGCAGATGACGGCGGCGCGACCCCTCGGTGGGCTGAGACCGGCCGCAATGCGGGCTGGGGGGCACCCGGGGCCCTGGGTGACCTCGCATGTATAGAAAAGCAAAAGTTGACGCCCCATAGACGTTCTGGGCTAAGCTCTCAGGAAATCACCTCTTTGGCCCCTTCCTTGATTCTTTCACCTCTCACTCCTTTAATTCTTCATCCGTAGCGGGGTTCACCTGTATGCAGTTTCAATTCTTCCTACTTCTAGCTTTTGCCTTGTTCCTTGACCCACTGGGTGGGTGCCCAAGTCAATAGATTTTAGCTCCCGGATGTTCACAAATTAAAGTTACTAACCACAGGTTTGGGTAAGGTTTAGCAGTATATATTTTAGTATATTTTTTTAGAGCCATTGAGCACTATAAAGCTTCATTTAATTCTGAATTCTCTAATTGGGACTTTGTGAAAGTTCAGACTTGCTTTGGCACTATTTCAAAAGTGTACACTCTTGTCATTTACAGTGATAGTGTGAACTACTTAAGAGCCATGTAAACCATCATTAAGCACTTTGGGAGCAAGCCCTTGTTTTACACACTACCAAAGGGTGTACTGATGGAGAATCATTCTCATCTATTGATTGAAACAGTGGAGATGGAGCAGGGCCTCAGCTAGCTAGCTAGCTAGTTTAACTCAGTTGCATTTCTTTAGGTACTTGAAAATCCATGAACGTTGCATGTATCCAAGGATTGTAAAATTAAGAATTTTCACCACCTCTTGTTTTTATTTCTCTTAATTATAGTAGTTTTACTGTCTGCCAATGAAAATGAAAGGCTCATTTCTGGACCCTGTGTTCCTACTATTTTCTGTAGACCACAAAATAAGGACTACAAGGGTGCAACATGTTATTTTATTAGAGTAGAATAATAATTACTAATGTTAAGGGGAAAAAAACAAAATAAATATTCATTAGACATCTTCCTTTTAAAAATATATATATGGAACAAGAAGGGGAATTGAGAAAAATCTCAGTTTTCTTAATTTGAGCTAATAATTGTATATTTCAATAGACAATTGGAATCTTTGAAGAGTCCTATTTACTTATTCATATAAAAAATAAACTGGAACATTTGCTTATGTCAGACAAACTAGAGGTTAAATCCTTTTTCCTTTCTGTGGCCACCTTAATTAGCCTCTAATCCTTGGTTTCGTCATATGTAAAAGAAGGGCAATAATTCTTCATAGGATTATTATGAGACTAAGATAATTGATGTAAAGTAGCACAATGCTTGGCAAGTGCTCTATAGATGCTATGATCATTATTATTAGGAATATAGGTCACAGTATTTAATAAAGAAAACTAGGTTGGAAACAATCTAAATTTCCAACAATAAGGTAATGATTGAGCAAATTATTCAATGAAATGTTTTACAATAAAAATCTTATTGAAGAATATCTAGTGTCTAGGAATTTTCATTATATAGTGTTAAGGGGGAAAAGCTGAACAATAAATTATATATAGTGTTAAATTATACAATGTGAACTCAAAGTTTGATTGTGGGTGATTTTAATTGCTCCTTTATACTTTTCTGATTTTCCAAATTTCTGCCATGAGCATGAATCGTTTCATAAAAATTTATACAGAAAAAAGTTACCAAAAACAGTTACCCAAAAACTTTACCACCCTCAAAAAAATGTTAGTCAAAATATCAATATTTAAGCACCTGACTCAAAATAGAATATGCTTTGGCTAAATGTCCATATGACTAATTTAATAATTGAGTCTTAGGATAGAATGGATCTTTGAAATCACCTTAGAATATGCTATGTGATATTATTTATCTCTACATATGCTCTAGCCCCACAACTAGAGCCAAGACCCGTAGGCCTGCAGTCATTTCACGTATAGCTTGGTTTCCCTAGAATTCAGGAGGATGTGTTGTGCATGGCAGGAACTTGTGTTTATTGATAACAAACAAGCATAGATCTTCCACTCAATGACTCCAAACAAAGCAAATGTTTCATGTATTTATTATTTATCCCCTACTGCTTCCAAAAGAGTATCTGAGATGGCTTACAATAAAAGACTTAAAGAAAATACCATTGTTAGATTACAAATATTTGTAAGGGAAAAAGCAAATATGCCCAAATTTGTGCCTATGAACTAAGATTGAGCCTCATTTTACATTTATTTCTGGGCTTAGTGGAAGCCAAAGAGGAAAGGAAAATGAGTTTTATGATTATGAGTATTTGATTTCTAAAGTACAAATACCAGATTTTTTAATGGAAACACATTTTCCTGGTACCAATTCTAGAATATGTTTATCCTTTTTCAAAAAGTATACAACAACCTAGATGAAAGGTCTTTAATAACCTTTTCTTTTTTTTAGAAAATATAGAAACCATCTTGATATGATTGTTTCTTGAAGCCACCTTTGATCAACGCCATGGGAGTAAGACCAGAATATGTCATCAAAGAGCAGGCCAAGTAATGGACACCCCAGTTTTTTTAGTTCTCAGGCAATGTTACTTGATACAAGCTTAGAACTTCCATACCTATAGGAATAAGTGGATAGCTTCATAAGTGGAACTTGAATGATGGTTCCCTCCGCAGAGCTTTTGATGGGTACCGAATAGCAGTTTAAGAGACTAAAAGCCTGGAGTGCAAATAGTTTACTTTGCTGATTAAGGAGTCCCTGGGCTTTAAATTATAAGCATGCAGTCAACATAGTTGATATTCTCTTTTAAAAGCTGATAAGCCTGCTTTTTTTTTTTTTTTTTTTTTTTGCACGTGAAAGAAAATGTCAGATAATTAAAGATTCTACTTGGGGAATATTTTGGTGCTCAAATTTTGTCCCAGTTGGATTAGTTTAGGACATTATCAACTAGGCAGTTTTTGGAGAAGTTAAAACAACAATAAACATGGTACATGGACACTGTTGCTTTATCTCACATTCTGCCAAATAGTAAATGCTCATGACTTTATTAAGTCTTTAAATCACTCTAAGCCACATTTTTTTCATCTATAAAATGAAGAGCATGGACTAGATGAACACTAAGATCTCCTGCAGTCGACATTCTTTCATGCTGTTTTATCTACCATACTGGTTAAGTTCAGAATTGAGCAAATCTTGCCCTTCCTCCAATTTCTGGCTCACAGTTCAGTTTGGGGCAAACCTTGATTCTGAGAGCATTGGCCAATCACCAAAAGTTGAGCACTGTTTTTGCAATTTATTCTGTATGCTTGCTGGAATAACTGCTATTTCTAACTCCCAGTAAACAAACAAGGAATTTCTCTACAGTTGCACTTTTGATAAATTTGAACCCAGCTCAAACTGACAAACTTTTCTTAACACCGCCCCCCCACCTACACCCCCACCACAAGACCTCAGAGCACATCACTCTATTCTTTATGTTTTCTCTCTTTAACTTCTGGACGTGTTCATATTGTTAAAATTATCACACTGTATTATATTTATTTGCTTCCTATATAAGCTTGTGAGCTTCTTGAGGGAAAGGAGAGAGGTTTATTTAGTTTTATATCCTCAGCACAACTGGATGTGAGAAAGAAGTAGTGGGGAGGAAGGAAAGGAGAAAAGGAAAGGAAAGGACATGACTGGCTGCTTTATATCTGATGTCATAATCCCGTTGAGGTGGAAGGCATCAAATTTAACAGCCAGTTGGTTGTTTTTATGGTGTCATAATTCTACCACCCAGCCAGGAGCCATTTGTTCTGAAGTGTAATGTGCCAAACATCTAGATGGAACAGCTTTTTGAAAGTCCTCAACTTTGTCTACTCTGAATTTTACCTTTGTCCATCAGCTGGAGAAATTTTTAATTTGGGATTTTAGGAAGCCAACAAAAGATTAACTGAATCCACTCAGCAAAGTGAGAGCTATGTGTATGAAGGTTGTGCTAAACCAAATATAAATATATGCAATAAGCTACAAAGATATACAGTGGGATCCTCATCTTCATTTCCAGTCTTCCTCACTAGGGACAGTTGCAAACCCTTCGCTAGTGTGGCTATAAGAATAGTCTGTGTTCTGGCTCAAGTACTTTTCCAAGCACCCCTCATCCTCTCCTGGGTGTGCCATGCTATCTTTTCTTACTGCTGTCTGTGTTAGGATCTTGTTTCTTTGAATCGGGGCTTGTATTACTATTTGAAGAAAATCTTTTAGCTTTTGCTAACCTGCTTGCATAAAGTTACCTTTACAGTGTTTATCAGTGGTGTTGCCAAGGCCTTTTGTACTCACAGGTACTTTGTTCTTGCAGGTAACAAAACACTTCTTTGTACACTTAGTGTTCTCTAACCTGAGTGCTCTCCGTTTTCCATTCAGGAGCTTCCTTTTGTTCTCTGCCCTACTGAGTGAAAGGAAAAGATTTTTTTTCTCCCGCTGGAGGAAAAAAAAACAAATTGGTTGGGATCTGAGCTGAAGGCAGCCTCCCCCACTGGGCAGAAGCACAGATGCTGTTTCCTGTGTCATACCAATGAACTCAGAGTACCAGTTCAGGATTTTTTGGGACAATTATTTCATGCCCACTATTGATTAAAGTACAAAAACAAGAGGAAAATATTAATACATGACAACTTATCACCTTGGCACCTAAATAAACTATAGAACATTTGCAACAAATACAGATTAGAAGGAAAAAAAAACAAGGTAGACATAGTGTGATTTTGGAGGGCCATAAAATATTCTTCCTATCTCAACCCAGGTTTCCATCATAGTTTGTTCAAAAAAGAGGGCATCCTTGCCCTCAGTCTTTTCAGCTCTGCGAACAAAATGCAATGGCAAAATCATAGCTCTGTGAAAATACCCATTGGAGGAGGGAGCTCAGGACACATTAAGCTATTGCAGTGGTACAGTGAGTACAGCCACCTTGCAGGAGACCCCTAAGCACCTCAGGAGAGAGACATGGGACAGCAGGAGACTCTCCTACAGTTCTAGAGGCTAGAATTCAGAAAGCAAGACTGGTTCCTTCTGGAGGTTCTAAGAGAAAATCTATTCCATGCCTCTCTCTTAGCTTCTGGTAGCTGTCAGCTGATTTTCAGATAGCCAAAGGGGTATTTGGTTCCAGGAAAATCAGTGATCAGATATCTCGCCACCTAAGTGGGAGAGAGGTTGGTAAAATCAAGGCAGGGCTTCTGCTCTTAGAAACTGGGCGATCAGGCAGATTTCTAAGACATTTATTAAGTTTCATTATTGGGCTGGATATTGAAGATAAAAGTATGAGTAAGACATCTACCTACCAGACAGAACACACCATCTTTTAGATTAAGTCAGCAGGTAGATGAGATGAAATACAATACAATCTGAAGTGCTACAAAAGCTTAGGAGCAGCCGTTAGGGACAGACCTGTGGGAATCTCTGAAGCCTTTGGAGAAGATGGAACATTTGGATATTCTTGGGGGATGAGTAAGAGTGTACTTGCCAGAGAGAAAGAGGACTTCCCCAGCAGAGGAAAAAGAGGCAAAGCGTAGGAAAGAAGGGCTACATTACCAGATCTGGACACAGGAACTCAGGATCAGTCAAAAGCCCAGTTATCTGATTCCATAAACCGGACCGAGACAGACGCTTAGCAGAAACTTAGTGCCGACTCCCACGGCATTGGGCTACAACTTACAGTCTTCCTGCCTAAGATGAAGGTTTGTCCTAGAGATGGAGGGAGGAATGAGCCTAAAGATGTGAGTCCAGTGGTTCCAGCATTTGGGGGGAAAAGAAATACAGAGAGAGATGATGATCAGCTAGGTACTGACATTAGCTAAAGCCAGGGAAGAGAAGGGAAAAGATTACAAGAGATTTCCTGTATGGACGAGTTATCTAATTTACACTTCATAGAAATCCTCTGATGGAAAGAAAGTAGGCAGAACAGCGAAATAACCGCTCAGCTCATCAAAAAGCAAAACTGACCTAGTTCCTAGAAAAAGGAAGCCTCACCAGCGAGTCTCTTTGGTGCTTCCTGCTGAGTTAGGTGGCCCTAGGGCCCAAAGGTGCTGCCTGGAAGTGATCCAGCCACCCGAGGAACAGTTCTTGCACCTTGGCTGCTACTAAATTCACTGCATTGTTTTTTTCAGTTAAAAGGATTATTGGATTATATCGACAACAGTGTACAACGAGTGTGTACTCAAGTTACTTGTACATTTGGGTGGCTTCCTGGTGTGCGGTAAATGTCTGTTAAATCACGTTCCCAAGGATATGCATCGTCAACATTATCCCCAATAGTAAAGGCAAAATCCACCCCCAATACCAAAGGAAAAAACATCAGACTTCATAGGTCCTCCAGACAGGAAGCAGCCCTGAAGTGATTCAATGTCCTCCTTGAGGACTCTCAGTTTTCAGGACTTTAGTCGCCTACTTGGCAAGTTGTTAACTCTGTCCACATCGTCGCCTCCCCGGTCCTCCTGCACGTGTACCCTGGATATCGCCCCGCCCGGCCCTACCCGAGGCCGCCGCCACAGCTCTGCGAGGCACCAGCCCTCGCGACGGGGAACGGAGGGGAAGGCGAGAGGCGTCCTGTTTCCGAGGGCGCCCTTTCGGGGGAACGAACACCCATCGGGCCCTTTCCAGCCCCTGCGTGATAAAACGCGCCCCGAGGCCACGATCCTGGGTGCAGAGCCGGCGGAGGAGCCTGAGCCCGCACACCCCGGGGCCTCGGAACCTCCCTCCCCGGCAGGCGCGCGGCGGGGGAAGGCTGAGCGTGGCGGTCCCCGGCCCCGCCAGGGCGCAGGCGCAGCGCGCAGGGCTCGGCGGGCAGGGCCGGGCGGGGAGCGCGGCGGCGGTGGCGGCGGCTGGCGCGGGACGATGGCGGCAGCGGCGGCGGCGGCGGCGGCCGAGCAGGTCTGTGAGCCCCGCCACGGCCCGGGGCTGGAGGAGCGGGGGAGGCCGGGTCCTGCTGGTGGGGGCCGCGGTACGGTCGCCCGGCCAGCCAGCAGGGGCCGCGGCGCGAGGGCCGGAGGAGGCCAGGCTCCACGGGGAGGAGCGGGGCGGGAGGAACTGTCCGCAGCAGCCGAGGATGCTGCCAAAGGCCGGACGGGACCCCCGGCCGGAGCTCCCCGGCCTGAGAGGGGGAGCCAGCAGCGGCCCTCTGCCTGGTCTGGCTGTCTCACAGCCGGGGAAGCAGGGGTCTCCGTCCAGAGGAGCTAGGAGGCGGCCGTGCCAGCCCGGAGCCTGCGCTGGGACGTGCCAGCGAAGATGCAGATAAAAATAACCTCACCCCCAGCCAGGAGGCTCCCCTGACCCCAGCCAAGAAATGGTCAGCTGTTGCCTGGGAGTCAACTTGCGGCCACTCCTTGTTTCTGCCGTCCCCAGTGCGCAGACATCACAGGTTTCCCCCTCCCACTTTGGTTTTTGGAGATTTAGTCACCAGTATAACACTGGTGATTTCCTAACCTGCATTGTAAACTTGGAACTTAGAATGGTTTTAAAGGCTTTTTCTCCCCCAAATCAAGCTATATATATGCATATATATACATGCACATATGTGTGTAAATATGTTTGCACACATGTATATACATATATAATTGTTAGGGTGATGTATTATAATAAAAATAATTTTCAAAGCCACTTTTTCTCCTTAACTGTTGTTTTCCTTTAAAAAACTATGATATGATAGTTTCTCTTGAAAAAGTCTCATTCTTCAACATTGTAGAAAAAAATTAGTAAAATTGTCAAACGTTCTGTTTGACCTTTGGAAAGATTTTCTTAGATAATTAACTGTTGGAGACCTATTAGATCTATGTCACCGGAGGGCATAAAAAAATAAAAGGTGTAAAATCTGCCTTCAAGGAGCTTAGAGTCAAACAGCCAGAAAAATGCAGAAAAAATCAGCTAAAGGCAATAGGCAAGGTGCAGATTTGTAACAGTAAAATAAAATGTAAAAGAATGACTGAAACTGAAAAGCCACAAAGCTTGGAGTTGTTGAGGTTAGTATCATTCCTTGGCCTTCCTGAGTTCCCTCCTAGTTTATCAGCTTCTGTTTTAGATGATTCTTTTTCCATCTATATCATACCTATTGATACTCTTGAGGTTCTGTTTTTGCTTTGCACAAAATCTGGGCAATCTGATCCATTCCTCAATCTCCACTTCAAATTTATGCTTTTATGTCTCCAGCCCTGAATTTAACAGAATTTTCCATAAATGTTCAGAATTGGACTGCGTGATAGTCACTATTAAGAGGATTACAACCATCCATTCACTTGGTTAGCCTAGCCAGAAACTTAGGAGCAGGGCTGGCTTAAGGGAGCTCAGAAGAAACCACACTTGGTTTAGTGCTTTGCTGTCCTTGGCTTGATATTTGAACAGGGTGCCCCACATTTTCTTTTTCCCCTTGACCCCACAAATTATAGCTGGTCCTGCTTGGGAGTCATCTTAGACCCCTCTGTGTCACACTCACATCCAACCAGTCGTCAAGTCTCTGACAGTTCTACCTCATAAAACTTCTCCCCAGTCTCCATCTCCAACGCCCAAACTCAGTCTGGCCCTGAATTGGACTCAGAGAAACCTGCTCTTGATAACTTCATCTCTAGGCTGTCAGTTCCAGTTCATCTCTTTTGGGTGTGATTTTGACACAATGCAAATCTGATTGTATCACTAACCTATTTTAAATCTTCAGTAGTTCCCCGTTGCCCTCAGGATAAAGTCCATCGTTCTTGCCACGGTACTTATGTCGTTTACTGGCCCCGAACCACATCTCTCACTCATTTTTTTTCTTTCATTCCTGTACCTGTCCTCCTCACCATCCACATAAAGCTGCCAAAATTAGTCTCCCCAGAGATGACTTGTACTTAAAGTCTCCATGTGGTTCCAAGCTCTCTTCATGTAAATGAATACACACACACACACACACACACACACACACACAGTTGTTCCTCAGTATCCGTGGGAGATTGGTTTCAGGACCCGCCCCCCCACAAATGTGAAAATCCACAGATGTTCAAGTCCTTTCTATAAAACGGTGCAGTATCTGTATATAACCTGCGCACATCCTCCCGTACTTTAAATCATCTCTAGATTACTTCTAATACCTAACACAATAAATGCTATGTAAACACTTGTTGTACTTTATTGTTTAGGGAATGACGAGAAAAAAATCTGTAAATGATGAGTATAGAGGCAATCGTCCATTTTTTTCCAAATATTTTCGATCTGCAGTGGTTGAATCCCTGGATGCAGAACCCATAGATATGGAGAGTAAAGAAATTGGTAAATTATTAATAAAAACAAGATTACCTATTATAGGATATATATGACACTGCCCAGAAGTGAGCTGTACACTTTACCGACAGTAGGACTATTGAAAGCAGAGAGGGAATATATGTTATCAGTTAGTTACACTAAAGGTTCTATCTATACTAACTCTCTAAGCACAGTCATGCCCTTACTGGAAGCCTGCAATTCAATGTGACTTGCAGGTTATTAGTGGAAAATATCTCAGTAACCAATTCAGCTTTCTTTAGGTATGAATTTGCACTTAATAAATAAATGCATCAAAAAGAGGAGGGTATACTTGTTCCATTACGCTGTGTTTTGTCTTCAGCAAAGTTCCAATGGTCCTGTAAAGAAGTCCATGCGTGAGAAGGCTGTCGAGAGAAGGAATGTGAACAAAGAGCACAATAGTAACTTTAAAGCCGGATACATTCCAATTGATGAAGATCGTCTCCATAAAACGGGATTGAGAGGAAGAAAGGGCAACTTAGCCATCTGTGTGATTATCCTCTTATTTATCCTAGCTGTCATTAATTTAATTGTGAGTATACGGTACAGAATACTCTCTTTAATTACCATGGGGCATTTTTCATTTGTTTTCCAGTGAAGTCATGGACTTTGTTTCTGTAATTTCTTTTAGGACTCTTTTATTTTCTGCTTTTCTGCACATGTTTTCTCTCTTACTGAGTTTTAATGAATATATATTTAAAACCTAGTATCCTGATATTTGCATATATTAATTTCATTTAGAAATGATTGTTCATGGATTCTTCCCTTTAATGGACTTAACGTTTAAGAAGGGTAGAGTTGGGAGTCTCCCGCTAGCTCAGTCGGTAGAGCATGAGGCTCTCAGTAAGGTAGACTCAACTCAATAGAAGAGAACTTTGCCAGGATGATTTTATTGCTTTCACCTCTCCTAAAAAATAAAATCTTTTGTTTTCATTTAACTTTCCCTACATTTTTAGTGTTGCCTCCTCAGCTAGATTTTAAAATTGTAAACCCTCTGATGACAGTGAAGGGCTATATCTTGTAGTCCTGAGTCCCAGTTTTCAAGGAATGCAAGCTGGTTCACACTAAGGTGCTGAGGACTTGATAAGTTGCCTTTTCCAAAGATGTTAATATTTGCTTTCTTAAAGAAGAAGGCCTTTTAATTTGAGGTTGTAACTATCTGAGGGTTAAATTTGAAATACTCTGGCATGGGTGTGGATGGGTATTTTCAGAGAAAGTGATAATTGGTACACCTAAAACTGATCATGAACATGATCTGCAGCAGTTTTAAAGTGATTCTTTTTTATTTTCAACTTTTAATGCCCCCAAGCCAGTCCTTTTGTATTTTATGTATATGCAAAGCATTTCTGTCTAATTCTTCACTTAAATCAGAAAGAGTTGGTATTACACATTTCATAGTAGGTACTATAAATGGCTTTACTTGGAACACAAATTCTGAATACGTTTTATCTTATAATTTATTTTATTGGAGACATCTGGTCAAGATGGAAGAACAGGGACATTTTTATCCTCTTGTCTAAAAAGCTCATCCCAAAGTGACAATGTCAAGAAACGGAAATATCATGGAAAATGGGAAGCAGCTGAAATCCTAAACCATAATACATGAAGACAAAAAGTAGGAGGAAAAATAGCAAATAACTTATCATGAGGAGAAACTGCTTGTGTGTGTGTTGGGGAGTGGGTTGTCAAATCCTGAAAAGCCTCAGGAATATCTTGAAAAGCAGGAGTGAGGCAGAAACCCAAAACAGAGAACTTGTTTGAAAAATCTATATAAGGAGCAGTGATATCCTTTCCGGCCAGCAGTTAGACACCCACCACCTCTCCTAACCCCACACAAAACTGGTGTCTCTTGACACACTGGACCAGAGAGGGTTCTTTCTGCTTGAGGTTGGGACTCATAGAACATTTTATTAAGAGATTTTACAGAAGTGTTGGAGGATTTGAGATTTAGTTAGATTTTCAAAGAAACTAAGCAAATTAAAAAAAAGAAGTATTAAACTCAGAGAGAGACAAAGTACAGGAAAGGAACTGCCATCATGGTACAGTATTTGGTTTAGCAGTGAACAATATTTACATGGTCCTAATACTGAAGATACTGAACATGAATTTAACCAAAACTTGAGATTGGAGTTGGGAGAGAAAAGAGGTATAAATGAGCTAAAATTCTTACTTGCTAAAATAGGAAATTAGCAGATAAAAACTAAAATTGGTGAATGAAGAAATGATAGTATAATGTATATTATTTGGAAATATGGTGATAAATTCTAGACAAAATACCTAAAATTGTTGAAAGTGGTTGTCTCTGGGAATGAGATATGGAGAGAGTAGGAAAAATGAGACTGTCCTTTTTTTATTATGGACCTTTTTAGCACATTTTGACTTTTAGCTATTTGCATGTAATACCTTGACAAAAATAAAACTGGTTTTGTTTATAGGTGGAAAACCATCTGATATGTCCATCTCACTGATTAAACATTTTAGGAGGTCTTTAATGTTTTGGCAATGATATTTTCTATTTGTTTTCCCATTATGTTAAATGTATGCAGGTTATTAACCGTGGGCTTGTGTTCTTTTTCAGATAACACTTGTTATCTGGGCTGTGATTCGCATTGGACCAAATGGCTGTGACAGCATGGAGTTTCATGAAAGTGGTCTGCTCCGATTTAAGCAAGTATCTGACATGGGAGTTATACACCCTCTTTATAAGAGCACAGTAGGAGGAAGGCGAAACGAAAATTTGGTAATCACTGGCAACAACCAGCCTGTAAGTGACCACGTTAGCTGAAATACTGTGTGGATGGAGACGGGCATTCGAGAAAAATTCTATGCAAAAACCTAGAGTCGATTATTAGAAATAGATATTTTCCTTTAGAGAAAATTAATATATTTATGAATATTTTAAAAAATACATTCACAAATATTAAATGTTTAATAATATTGTTAGTTTTATAACCTATTAAAGTTAGATGCTTTCTTAATATTCTAGATTTTGTTCAATGGTAGCATTTTCTATGACAGATGTAATTAACACAAGAATATATAGGTTATTCTTTTCTCGTCCATACAAGGAAGCCATTAAAAAACCACCTTCCCAGGTTAGGATAGCCTGTATTTTGGGGGAATCTGGAAGAGAATATGCCAGTCTAGTCAGTGGCAGCCCATGCCAACAGGCTGCTATATCATAGGTTTTCAACTGAATAAAATCTCACGGAGATATTCTTACTACCACCGCTGCCCATCTCAGGCCTTGGACTGTGCTCCCTAATACTCGTGTTTTTGTGCAGAGCAGTATAAGCAAATAAATAATTGAAAGCAAATAAAGTATTTGAAGTTAGTCTATTATTGTAGTTTTTTAAAGTAGTGTTTTATAATGTTCTTAATGAATTTTGGTTGCAGTATTCTTTGAAAACATATTCACAATAAAGTGTTTTTCTGAAGATTGTTTTTCAGCAAGGGACAACAAAACTCAGTGTAGAAAAGAACAAAACCTCTATTACAAGTGACATTGGTATGCAGTTTTTTGACCCAAGAACTCAAAATATCTTGTTCAGCACGGACTATGAAACTCATGAGTTTCATTTGCCAAGTGGAGTGAAAAGTTTGAATGTTCAAAAAGCATCTACCGAAAGGGTATGATTTATTTTCTTTGTTTTACTAATGGAGAGAATTCTTATCTAAAGCTATAAAGTGGGGGGAGAGTTTTGCTATTTCATAGTGGTATGAAAGAATATATTCCAGAACGCTGGAAAGAATTAGTTCTAGATCTGTCATTAAGTAGCTTGTGTGATCATTGTCAAGTCATCTCTCTTTATCTCAATTTCTACTTCTATAAAATATGAATGAAAACACCATGCCTTCCATAGCTCATGATGGAAACTCCTATTTCTCTATCTTTGATAATAATTCTCACGTTAATTTAGAATGTCTTTTCAGTACTTTTTTTTTTTAATTTTCAGATTACCAGCAATGCTACCAGTGATTTAAATATAAAAGTTGATGGGCGTGCTATTGTGCGTGGAAATGAAGGAGTATTCATTATGGGCAAAACCATTGAATTTCACATGGGTGGTAATATGGAGTTAAAGGCTGTGAGTATTTTTTAAGAGTTTAAGAGAATTCCTAGGTTCTTAGATACATAAATTCATATGTAGAATAGCATGCAATTATTAAAACTGATATAGTTGTATATTTTTTGACATGGAAAGAAGTTCAAAATGGATTGTGAAAGAAAGTTACAAGATAATTTGTGAAATGTCATTTTTATTTTTCAGAACATATGTATGTTTATAAAAATCTGGAAGGATATGTTATAATATCAACAATGTTTAGGTAGGGATAGCAGATAACAGATGATTTCATTTTTGTTTTGCTTCTGTTAGCATATATTTTCTAAATTTTCTTTTTTTGGTATAATGATCACTTGTATTATTTTAGAAGGCTAAAAAAAAAACCCTCTAAAAGTGAGTTCTGGAAAATCAAAGTAAATATCCATGCCCTGAAGTTGTTGTTGTTTTTAATTAAAGATTTTTATATTCTTTCCTGAGTTTCATATCCATTGATGTGAAAAAAAGCAATTAGCAAATATATAAAATGTATTTTATTTAGATATTTTTATTAAAAATATACTTTTAATTTGTTATTAATTATAAAGGAAAATGACTTTTGCCTTTATGGTGGCTTTGAAAGTGAAGTTTTCTTTGTGCTTCACAGATTATATCTGAACTTTAACAGGTATGATATATCATGTAAGGGAGCCACAAGTCTAAAAACTTTTTATTGGCTCACAGTTCTGGTCCAAGCATATTTATTCAAAATGCCTTTGAGCACTTACGATATCCTGTTTAAAGCTAATTTAGTTTGTCTTACCAAGCATTACATGACAAAAATAAACTTAAACCTAAGGACTTATATATAATTCTTTCCTTTTTTAGAAAATTCAATTTCACAGTTCTTAAAAGAAAAACTTTAAACAATTAGTTGCTTCACTTTCATAAACAGCTTTTCCCCCCAAAGCACATAATCACATCTCTAAATAAAGATGAACATATTTATGATTAAGTTAATGATTAAGTTATTATGATTAAGTTAATATTAGTGGTTGGTTTTAAAGTGTATCTGCTAATCATTATAAAGAATTTTATCAATTAAAGTGCTTTTTTTGAAAAAGCTACTTGGAAACAATTTAAAGAAAGTAAAATTAAATGAGCACAAGATGGCAGCATTGGAACAAACTTTGAAAACTAGTCCCTTAAGAATTACCGTATTTCTATCCCATCTACTAGCACTACACAATCCATTGGCCATTTCCATTACTTCATAACCAACTTTCTTTCTTTGCTTTAAATGCCATTAGTCAAAATTTGGAATTCCCGTTTTAACCTTTCCCTTGAACTAAGATTCACACATCCAACTGCGTACTTACCTTCTCCACTTCATGTCTGATTGATAGATAGTATCTCAATAAGTTTAAAATCTCGACATCTGCCCTTCCCTGCAAACACGCATTTCCTTCTGTGTTCCTGTTTGGTTAATGACACCCATCAGTTCATCAGCAAAGCCTCTGGCTCCACCTTGGGAAGCTGCACAGAGCGTGGCAGCTTCTCGCCAGTTCCACCATCACCACTGTGGCGTAAACCGCCATCATCCCCTGCCTGGACGGCTGCTCTTCCTGACTGCTCTTCCTGCTGCCGTCCTTTCACCCCTGTGGTCCTGTGGTCGGTTCTCTACCCAGCAGCCAGAGCGATCCCTTTCAAAAGATCCCGTCACTTCCCTATTCACAAACCTCCAAGTGGCTTCCCATCTAATTTGGAATAAAATCTGAAGTCCATTCCCCAGCCTTACATGTCTTGTCCCTAGTTATTTCCTTTACCCATGTCCCCCTCACCCTGTATGCTTTGTCCACACCGGCCTCCTAACTGTCCCTAGAACACCGGGGGCATCTTTACCTTGGGGCCTTTGCGTGCACCATTTCCTCTGCTTGCAGTGCCCTCCCCAGTCACCTACGCAGCTCACTCCCTCACCTCATCCACTCCCACTGGCCACCTGTGTACAACAGAATCCCTGCCTGGGCTCTCTCTGCTCACCCTGCTTTATTTTTCCTCATAGCACCGATCCCATCTGATGTCCTGTGTTTTACTTGTTCAATTGTTTGCTGTCTGCCTCTACTCCATTAAAATGTCCACTCAGTGAGAACTTGGACTTTGCCTATTTTATTTACTGCTGTGTCCTCAGCCCCTAGAATCGTGCCTGGCACGTAGGAGGCACTTAATTCTTATTTGTAGAGTGAATGAAAGGAAGAAAGGAGGAGAAGCAGGGAGGAAAGGAAAGAGAGGCTTAGGAGTCCCTAAAAAGAAAGGATTTTAAGGACCTACAAGAATGTTTCTAAAACATCAGGTTTGAAGTAAAGAACATCTAGTTTCCTTCGAGTGCCCGGTCTTCAAAGTTATATGGTTTGAATCTGCATTTATGGTGCCACAAAAACACTGGAAATTAAAATTAATTCCCTCTAGGAGAAAAAGTCTTTTCCTTCTCATGATCATAAACTTATCAATCAGTAACTTCGCTATAATTCTCTTAGGACTTAAAATGATCTGTGACTTTATGAAGATCAGCTTTATTATGTACTTAGGAATTTTGACGTAATTTTAACTAACAATTGAGAAATAAATTGTTACAAGTTTATTGACATACATTATGGATTAAATAAGCTAAGAATCACTAGGCGAATCTTGATATTAGTTTTGTTATTTGTTTTTGCTGTTATTTTGCTCATGATTTTACTCTTTCTTACTGCCTTCTCTTATTATTGATATTCCACTGAGTTTTTTTATTGACTCTGTTGTATACTCATTCAGGAGGTCAGTAAAGCATATTATCGTTCTCCTAATAGGAAAACAGTATCATCCTAAATGGGACTGTGATGGTCAGCACCACCCGCCTACCCAGTTCCTCCGGCGGGGACCAGCCGGGCTCCGGGGACTGGGTGCGCTACAAGCTCTGCGTGTGTGCCGACGGCACGCTCTTCAGAGTGCAAGTAACCGGCCAGAACATGGGCTGCCAGACATCCGACAACCCCTGTGGGAACACACATTAGAAGCACCGCAGAGGTCATCGACATGTTTGTATCTTGACCTTTTTGTACGAGTGTGCATGTAAATCATTGTTTTTACAGAGTTCGCCATAACTCGTTGTAATCATTTGAACTGCAGAGCACGACTATATCTGTTACGTAGTCTCCATATTTAAAATGTTCCGAGAACCTAAACTCTAACACAGTTATTAAGTAGCACTGATCTTCAAATGACTGTTCTCTAAAACAATTGTGAGAAGTGAATAAAATCAAAATAAGTGTTTTTAAACTTCCACTGTCCCTTCTCTAAAGGATAAAGGGCTGACGCACTGTTCAGACTCACCGTAAGGAAGCTTTTGGTGACTCTCATGGGGACAGACCCACTTAAGATGGTAAAAGGTACCCCACACCACCAGGGCTTCATGCTCTGCCTCTTGGCTTCTAAAAGGAAAGACACCAATTTCTAGTGCATTAACGTCGAGCCATATTTTCACAAGTAAGTGAAGTCACTAAACAACTTTACGTATATGTGAGATCAAAACTATGGTTTCCTAGTTTTGCACTGGGAAGAAAATATCCTGTAATAGAATGTTTACTTGAAATAATGATAAATATTAAGTGTTCACAATGTGGTGGAAACTAAAAGACAATCTCAGCTTTAACTTTTAAGTACTAATGATAGCTGTCATTCGTTGAGCATCTGATACATACCAGGCATTGTCCCAGGTGTGGCATGTTTAATGTCTCTAATTCTCACCACAACTCTGTAAGCAGGCCTTCTCATTCCAGTTTTACCCATAAAGAAACTGACATCAGAAAAGTTAAGAAACTTGTCCAGCATCACATAGTAAGTAGCAGAGTTGGGGTTGGAATTCAGGTGTGCTTGCAACCTAGAATGAATTCATGACCTCTGATTCCACATGCCATGTTCTTTTCATTATCTGCACTGACTTTTCAATTATTTAAAACTCTAGAAAGATGCATAAAGATTAACTTAAACTTACCTAAGAAGGTAAGAATTAAACAAAACAAGTATGCTTACTCTAGTTAAAAGACAAGTAAATCTCATGTCAGACAAAAAAAATCACTGTCAGAGTTTAAACTATCTTAAGCCAATTCCAAAATTTTATACTACAGAGAGGTCACAAATTGGGCTACTTGTGAGTCACCCCGGTTTCCCAGCTGATGGGCCCTGGCACACTGGGGCACCCACATGGTAAACAGGGGTGCCAAGATACTTACCCCCTCAGCCCTGGGGCAATGCAGTGGAAAGTGGGGAGGCCACAGGCCCTGACAGGCTGCAGGCCGGGGACGGCCTGGTGGGTTTACTGCAGCAGGTGCCGTAAATGTTACCCTTTTTAACGTGTGCCACGCCTGGAAAATAGGTCGGGAAGCCCTGGACCAGAGAGTGCTGACTCAGGTGATGTGAGGGATTTTTAAGTATGTGTAAGAATTTATCTTTGCTCCTAATATTGCTATCCCACTGTAATTATTTACGGCCTCAAGCCGGTTGATTTTTCCTGTATTTTATATTTGATTTGAAAGGGACAGGGACCCCTAAGTAGTTAGCTGTAAAATAGGCAATAGAGCCGTATCCCGGGCCCCACCCTGTATTCAAGTGTGACATCATTCTGTCAGGGTCACTCTGAACTGTGTAGCAAAGACAATCAATAGAAAAAACAATTTGTATTCAACATAGTCCCAGTTCTCTCTGGGAGAAAAACCAAATACCTTAGAGATCACGCAGTCATTAAATTATGCTGAAATAAGGCTTGACTGACGGCCTAACGCTGAACGCAGTTTTTAAATGAAAAGAGAGAGCGAGTGAGATTTATTAACTTCAGAGTGTTGTTACTAATCGTTGTAGTGATATTTGAGCCCTTCTGGATATATTCAATATCACTTAATATCTGACTGATATTCAGAAAAAAATCGCTGGAATTTTCATTCAGATGCTCAGTATATTGTTAAACTGTACATTCATTCCTTGTCTACTCTATTTAGATTTGTTTTGAAAGTTTCTTTAAATAAATATTGGTACAAAAACGGCAGAACGCTATATTACAAAGTATTATTTATGGAATTTAATTCATGGAAATATAATCTACTTTTACTCCTCTTTGAGAGGTACTTGTGTTTTTGATACATCGCCATTAAGTGCTTTTGACATGAGAGGATATTTTCCTGTTTTTATAAAACTGACTGTTAACAGATGTAGCATTTTAGAATACCTTACAGGTAGTCCTTGCCTTTTCACTGAAATGTCGATCTGGAAGATTATGCCCTGTTTTGATTCACAGTAAAGCTTCAACTACTTCTTGTCGCCACCAGATGGCGTTTTTCTGTAAACCGAAGTGCTGACTTTGCCTCTTCCCGCTGTCTGTTCATCTCCGCAATGAGCACCGATTCTGCGAGCAGTAGCTTCGGGGCAGGTGATTGACAAGGACAGGACCCCGCGAGGGGGTGCAGGTGCATGCTTGTTGAAACAGCCACAATATTCTAGCGGTGGGTTGCAATGACAAGGGGGACAAATGAAATAAACTCAAGGTTTTTTAGAGACTGTCTAATGGGCAGCTATAGGAAAAATGTAAAACACCACAAAACAAGGACTGCCTATGCACAGTCTGAAATATCTTAAAATATACTTATTTGTATTCTTTTAGCATTGTGAAAAAAACAAAATAAATTTTGTGCGATACTTTTGATGATGCAAGGTAGAAGTTCTACCTAGTTTTGAATGAATGTTTTTTTTAAGGAGGTGAGAATGTGACGGTGCTAAGCTAAACTGGACAAAGAAGAGAGCACTGAAATGCCGATAAATTTAGTAATCTTTTACAAAGTGTTGAGGGGGCAAAGATTACAGATCATGCCATACAAAAATAAGCCCGTAAATCTGTTTCAGATAGCTGACTTGAGTCTCAGTTAATTCTGTGTGTAATAACTATTAATGACCTTTGTTTACAATAAAAATTCTGTAAATTGTTTGCTGTTCCTTTTTTAATGGTTATATCTTAACAGGGTTCTACTTAATCATGCAAACATGATGGATTTAATTATGGCTTGAAAATGCAACAGTATCAGCTATTCATGTAATCTCCCTGGAATCCTAGAACTCAAGGTTAGAGAGGTGTACATTCCCCGTTTGGAAAGTCCTACCCTCTGTGCATTGCAGAAGGCCTCTCTCCAGCCAGGGGCTCTGCCCCAGTGTCCCAGGGAATGAGCACACTCCCTTGGCAGGAGGCCAGAGCCTGGAGACGAAAGGGTGACTGAGGCTTGCCGCTGAGCAGCTTTGATGGCAGGATGGGTGGAGCCTCAAAGGCTGAGGTCTTAAATCCTCACCTGGCTTGATCCAGATAGAGACCCGTTTGAAAATTACCTAGGATCCTAAGGTATGTCTTAGAAGCAATGTTACTTTCCACGTCTTACCACCAAAAATTTCCTTCAGTTTTGCCACCTTCTCTTTTATCTATGAATGAACTCTTCATTTCCTTGCTATTCCTGGATTTTTCCTGCTGCTTTCTCCCTATCTCTTTCACATGCACGCACACACCCCTGGTATTTCTAACTACTTCCTCATACTTCAGCCTGACTATGTCCATTTAAAGATTTACATTTTTGTAATCGTTTCCAGTTTCCTCAGCAGCTTTTTTCTGGAGTTCTCAGTGGTTCCTTACCTAATACATATAAATGTGTATGTAGTATAAATAATTTTTTTTTTTTTTTACAAATTAATACCTTTCACTTTAACATATAAGATGATCCTTCTCTAGCTGTTTTGAACTCAAATCTATTAGTTAGTGTATAAATCTCTTCAACTTAAAAAGAACCAAGGCAATAAAAATCTTTATGAAAAAGTATTTTTCAACCACATCTCTCTCTTCAATACTGCAAAGTAATGTGCCGGTGAATGGTGACTATTTTTTGTTGCTGATGTTGTTACCTTAGCTTGGTGTATAATTGTAGATATAATGATTGCAGCTTTGAATGCAGAAATATCTTTCTGACTGAGCAAATTAATTCAACTTCTGATATTGCATAAGAGGCACACTATAAAAATAAATCACTCCCCCAAGCCTTAGGGCACCTTTGCAGTTCATGGCCATGTGTACCTGAATTTAGATGCCCTTCAAAATATGGGAGAATTGACCTTGTATGAAACAAAGGCTTAAAAATTAATTTGTAAATTTCATTCACTTCCTGTTTTCATTCATACAGAGCATAGCCCAGTGATACACTGCAGACTAATTAAAAATACGAAACATGTTCCCTTTCTGGGAGTTCAAAACAGACACAGAGTAAAGCGATAGCAATGCAGGACAGTATTGACAGTCTATCAAAGTGAATGGTAGTAACATGTATTTATTCATTCAGTAAATATTTACTGAAAGATTTCTGTAAACAAAAATAGAGGCTAAAGCAAGAAAAAGGGCCTCTGGCCATAGGATTTGAGGTAAATCTGGAAAGACATGTAGGATTTGGGCTTAGAAGAGGAAAAGGCATTGAGCTCAGAATGAGGAATGAACTAAAAGCTCATTTTGGCATGAGATACACATATATGGTTCTTTGCACAAACCACATCTTACACTTGGTGCACATGCACTCATCATACTAGGTCATAATTTTAGCTAGGTAAGACGAGGCTTTGTGGGCCAACCTGAGAGATTTGAGCTAGAGGCAATAAGGAGCCGTTGAAGATTTTGAACGAAAGAATGATATGAGGAAAATAGGATTACGGGAAAATAATTCTTTGGAATCACCTAGGATGAATCAAAAACTAGGAAAGTCAAGAGGGCAGAGGCAGGAAGAGCAGTTAAGCCACTCAAGGATTTCAGACTGCAGTGATGAAAACTAGAATGGGTGTCACTAGAACAGAAAGGAAAGGACAATTTGCTGTAAACATATATTGAATAATGTGATTATTTGTACAATGCTGGCTTTTAAAAGGAATTTAGTTTAATTAAAACTAATCACAAAAATTACCCATTTACTTTTCTTTTAAATTTATCTTTGTGATACATTGAGCCACTGTAATTTGTATACATTTTTAAAACTTTCAGTTGCTTCTCAAGAATTTTTGGTGAAAAACAGACTTGATATTTCTATATCTTAGTACAACTTCGTGGTTCTGAGGCAGAACATCCTTTTTATAACACATTGTACATTGTATTTATCTACATGATTTCAAAATGACTTGAAAAGTCGAAGAAGCCACAAAGCTTGTAGTTCTAGCCATAAAAAAAAAAATCAAGAGTCTCTTTTGTGAGTTGAACTTTCTACTCATAGTTATGGGAGGTTCACAGTTCAGTGTAAACGATGTCATTCATGTAATAAACCACATGGCTGAGTACAATGTCATAGATAAGCATAATAGACTTTGTTCAGTACTAACAACCAACAAAAAAGCAGAGAAGTCTTCAGCCTTGGTAAGGTTTCACTCCAAAGCAGACTACAGTGTCAACGATACTGGACAAGCCAATGCAGAGGTGAGGCCTAAGGGATTATATATTTTCTGAAAAATCAGGGGAGTCCTTTCTTTAAAATGTGGCATAATTTTAATTTTATACTATAGCTATACCATTTTGGTAGCTACATTTTAATGCCCCGATTTCTAAGAAATCAAACATTCACTTAAATTGGCAATCAAGGCAAGACAACTTTCCTAAATCTTAAATTGAAAATTAAATTTTCTGCTTCTTATTTGCTTTAGTTATTACATGTTATTTTGAATAAGTCGATTCATTTTCCTTTTTCCAGGCATTATGAAAATCCTCTGTTTCAGAGTTATCACCATCGTTATAGGTCTTTATTTTACTGGAACGATGACAAACCCATCAAGAAAAAGCAGTATTTTATTCAATTCTGAGTGCCAATGGAGTGCGTATCTTCTGACAAATTGTTCTTTCACCGGAAAGCATGACATACCTGTGGACACATCACAGATAGCAGCCACAGTGTCTGTAAGTCTCAGTTTCTTTAGAGTTCTCTTACAGCCTCACACGAAGGAAGAATGGAAAATAAAACATCTGGACCTCAGTAACAATCTCATATCGAAAATAACCTTAAGCCCGCTGGCGTATGTGCGCACTTTGGAAGTACTAAACCTCAGCGACAATGCCATCCACTCCATCTCCTTGGATCTGCCCGGGCCTAAGTCCTCACGGGCAAAACGCCACAAAAGCAGCTTCACAAATGGGCTTCCGTGCCTAAAGGTGCTAATTCTGCAAAGAAATAAACTCACGGACGCTCCCAAGGGTGAGTACAATTTTAAAAGATGTACTATAACAAGAAACTGTGTGAAGAGTTCATGTTTTATGTCCATAAGAATTCCATGTTTGGGCCGGGCACGGTGGCTCACGCCCGTAATCCTAGCACTCTGGGAGGCCGAGGCGGGTGGATCGCTCGAGGTCAGGAGTTCAAGACCAGCCTGAGCAAGAGCGAGACTCTGTCTCTACTAAAAATATAAAGAAATTAACCTCCTTCCTTATCCTCCTTCATTTCCCTCAACCATCCTACTCCTAAGAATAACTACTGTTCATAGTTTATTTCGTCTCCTTCCAGGCCTGTTTTCTGCTCACTCAAAATATATGTACATGTTTGTGTATGGCTCTTTTTTTGAATAACACTGGAATTATACTCCGTACTGTTCTGCAACTTAACTTTTTCCTTCACGTTCCATCAGTTCATATGTTTCTCTACCCCATTCTCTTGAGACTACATATTATTTCATGGCACTAATACAACATACTTTGTTTAACAATTTCTCAGTTGAGAACTATTCATGTTGTCTCCAGTTTTTCACCATGGCAAACAATGCTGCAGTAAATATCACCAGTTTAGATTTTAATTTACTTTTTAATTTTAATAGGACTGTGGAAACTGAAGTCATTGCAGAGTTTGGATCTGTCATTCAATGAGATATTGCAAATTGGGTGGTCTGATTTTCATAAGTGCCTGCAACTGGAGAAGCTCTATTTAAAGAGCAACAAGATATTCAAAATTCATCCAGAAGCCTTCAAGGATCTCAAAAAATTACAGGTTCTAAAATCATTTTTGTAATGTTTTGATAGGCTGACATATGGGCAGATACATTCAGAGAATATTTCCATGGAAGAATTTCTTCATGTCTGGTTGTGCTGGCTATTAATCAAAAAAGATACATCTACTTTAACATCCCCTAAAAGAGCAGAAGTCACTTTTTTGCCTCAAAAATCTTGCCTCAAAAGCCATAGTCATGGACATGAATTTTACTGGGACATAACAGTAGCAAGAATTGGCACATTATTTTTCAAAATCAAGTTAAATCCAACTCCAAGTTTCCACTTACCAGTTGGCAAGAAATTAAACCTTAGTTACTAGTGAGGCTGCCGCCCTAAGCTGCCGGGTCCATCAAAGGCCTCAGGGGTTTTGTGGAAATCTGGAATGCTCGGGGAGGTCTCTGAACCACCCTGGTTGATGCTGAGGTGTCAATAACCCCGGCCTAGATGGGCCTCTGAAGGCCAGTGACCCTGTTGCTTCCTTGACAAAATTGGGCGCAAAATAATAAAAATGATAATGACAATAGTTCATACCTGTATAGCACTTACCACGTACACCACATGTGGTTCTAAACATCAGACCCATGTTGAGGGGGACCTATGTCACATTTGGACACAGCAGGCACGTCGAGGTGAGTCTCCCTGAGGTCCCGGCAGGGCGAGGGTAGGGCACCCCTACAGCCCTGCTCTAGGTCTAGCAGCTCCAGCCCCTTCTCCTCCAAGTCCCTTCCTCCATGCCCTGCCCCTTAGGGAACAGATCCTAGAATCTCCCCGCAGTGGGCCTTAAGCAACACCTGAGTGGCCTCCCGTGTGGCATCCAGAGGCGGTTTGAGAGGGTCTCGTCCTCCGTCTCCATCACCCCTGTCACAGACCCCCATTCTTCCTTTGGTCCAGTATCATTCAACGGCAGCACGATTCAAGGCACAGGTGCAATTTTAAGTGTTCTAGTAACTAAATTTAAAAAGTAAAAATAAGTGATATATATTATTTAACCCAATCTACTCAAATATTATCTTTTATACATGTAATCAATATAAAAATTACTAATGAGATATTTAAAATCCCTTTTCAAACTGAGCCTTCAAAACCTGGAGTGTGTTTTACACTTAGCGCACGTTCCCATTTGGACGACCCACATTGTAATTGCTCGGTAGCCGTGTGTGGCTCGTGGCTGTCACATCAGGCAGCGTCAACACAGACAGCTGAGGTTTCCCCGTGTTCTGTAAAGTACTGTTCAGTGTAGCTGCAAGACAGGTCTCCAGCTGCCCCCGGCCACCCAGAACAGCTCCCGGGGTCCCTCCTTTACCCTTTACAGAGGGGAGTCTAGTGGCCTGGTGAGGCTGTGCTGAGGAGGGTGGACGACAGCCAGCTGCCTGCCCTTAAACCTGGCCTCCGCCACCTTCCAGCCGCCCCATCTCAGGCAAGTTATCAAACCTCTCTCTGCCTTGGTTTTCCCATCTGAAAAATGGAGATAACTCAGTTCCTTTCTCATAGAGTTTTGTGAGAATTAAGTGTTTTAATACACGTGCAGTGCTTAGAACAGTATTTGGAATAACAGCAAGCTCTTTGCAGACTACATATATAAATTTTAAAGTGGCCACAGTACCTGACTCATTTAACATACAAATCTGTTTGTGCCCCTGCTTAGTTAAAACTCTCCTAAGATTTCACCCTGCGCCTGGCCCCCGTCTGCCTCTCCAGCCTCCTTTCCGGCCACTCTCCTTGCCCCCTGCGCTCCTGCCTCTGTTTTTGCCTCAAGCCCTCCCTACTTACTGATCTTGCCTGGAAGAGGCACCTGGTGTTAATCCTATCAGTTTCTGCCTGAATGTCACTTTCTCAAGGAGGCCTTCCCGGATTGAATTAGGCCCTTTTTTATGCACACTTATAGCATGTTATACTTTTTTCCTTGTTACACCTATCCCAACTGAAATTAGTTAGTTTTAGGTATGGCTAGTTGTTAATGTCTAAGTCCCCAGAACGCTTCGAAGCTCTCTGAGGACATACATCACGTCTCTCATGTTTTCTCACAATTTCTGTGGGTCAGGAATCCAGGCCTAGCTTAGCTGGGGCCTCTGCCTCAGGATCTCTCAAGAGTCTACAATCACAGTGTTGGCCAAAGCTGGAGTCTCACCTGAAAGCCCCGCTAGAAAAATATTCACTTCCAAGCTCACATGGTTGCTTGCAGGTTTCGGGTCCCGTGGGCTGACGGAGTGAGGGCTCAGATCCTGTGTTTCTAGAGCCACTGAATCCTTTTTGTTCCCCAGTTTCCCCTTCATTTCTGATCAGACTAGAAAAATCAGGCATCTTGCATGTACTGAACAGCCATGGATACAGAGAAATATACTACTGCCCTTGAGATAATACTTGATGCAAAACATCTCTTTTTCGTACTCCTGGTCAGCCACAATTCTTCTATGCGCCATATTCTCATCATTCTGTGGTTTCTACTGCTTTCAAGATCTCAGTGCTTCTACAAATTCTTGACCTAGTATCCAATTCTAGACCATGATAACATGAGAGCCTAGGTTTTACTGAACAGTACAAATTACAACTCATAGGAAAGAAGAGAGAAAACGATTATCTATTATAGGCACCATAATAGAAGCTTTCACATACAGTTAATGCTTACAGCAACCCTGGGAGGTAGGCTCAGAGAGAGTCATCAATTTGCTAATACTTGCAAAGTTTTTAGGGGCAGAGCAAAGATTTAAACCCAATGATTTTCTGACTCAGAAACCAGTGCTAAAGTCATATTTGTCTCCATAGAGATGTAAACAATATCTTTCTGTAACTGGTTTGTCTCTAAATGTCTTTATTCACAGTCTGTCCTAAATTTGTTTCTGCTCAAGCAGATTGTAGACCTCAGCAACAACGCTCTGACCACTATTCTACCGATGATGATCATTGCCCTAGAACTCCCCCATCTGGAGGTTGACTTGGCTGGTAACCAATGGCAATGTGACAATAGCATGGCAGTCTTCCAGAATGTCATTTCTGAATCCTGGAGGAAAAACTGGAACGTAATTTGCAATAAGTCTATAGGTAAGTGAGTAGTACTTCTCTGAAATGGTTCCATTTGAACTGGAAAATGCACATAAAAAAACGTAGTCCCATTTGAAACAGTGACAGTCCCTCTGAAAGCCAGAGCGCCAATCCCTGCCATCAGTCGGCCTTGGGCTCTGTCACAGAAAAATCACTGGTGCCTAATTGCTTTCCTCAGTTCAGGAACGATTTTCTTCATGTGGTCAAAGAAACCTAGTTCAAATCACACAGAATCAAGTGGATTTGGTCAAAAACAGAAATTTAACTAAAAGAGAACTTTGCCCCGAAGCTCCAAAATGTCACAATTTTTTCCCAATTCTTAACAAATAATTAATGAAAGAACTTTTAAAACTTGAAACATCATTATTTTAAATGCTTGCCAACATTCTGAAAGTGTGATCTCATACCTA
The DNA here is from genome assembly GCF_041146395.1 of Eulemur rufifrons. Taxonomy (NCBI): domain Eukaryota; kingdom Metazoa; phylum Chordata; class Mammalia; order Primates; family Lemuridae; genus Eulemur; species Eulemur rufifrons. Next base: position 33,238,862 of record NC_091006.1, read on the forward strand.
CACAAAACACACACATACATTTCAAAAGTATGTTTTCCTTTGATTTGCTCCTTGCCTGGGAAGTCTTAATGTTGTCAGCCACACTTGTTTCACCCCTGTATAAAAACCACAGCTGGCACTCTGAGGCGGGAGGGCAGAGTGTCAGGAACCAGTGGAGAAAACTGGGTATTTTTGCTGTTTACCAGCACTGGGGAACGGCGAGGAAGCAATACTGCAGACCTCGTAGGGCCGAGAGCCAGGGGCCTGATGGAATGTTCTGGCAAATGTGGGGTAGGTGAGGCTGTGGAGGAAGGGGAAGCGATGTAGCTGCCCCTCTGGTCTGGCTCCTTCCCCCCACGGGCAGCAGACGGGCAGGAAGCCTAGGAAACATCCAGAATCCCGGGCCTGTGAGCAGCAGACCTGGCCCTGACAGCCACGTGTAAATGTGCACGGAGCCGCACGCACGCCGGTGGCATCAGACAAGCAAGAAGGGATGAATTAATAACCAGATAGATAGAAATGTAAAACTACTTATCATTATGTAAGGTACACGTCAAGGTATAGCTAAACACTGAAGAGGACTCACAGGAGCTTTTAAAATCCCTGACTCCCACCTGTGTCCACTCAGTGCGTGTTTTCCGTCCCCCGCTTGCAGGGAACGACGAGGGAGACCGGGGGGCGCCCCACCTTCCTCCTGCGCGTCTGGGTCGCGGGGGCGGCCCGGCGAGCAGCGGAGCGGCCAGGCCCGGGCCGGGCGGGCACCCGCGCACCCAGACCCCGGGGCAGCCGGGCCCGCGGCCGGGGCGGCTCAGACGCGCGCGGGACGTGCGCGCCGAGGACCGAGATGAGGACGCTGCCAGGAGCCTCACCCTGGCCATCTGCCTGTCGGTGGTCATCACGTTCCCCGTGGCTTTCTGCCTGGGGGCTTTCTCGAGGCCTTATCTGGACAGACTGTGGTCACAGAGTCGCTGCCGCAGACGCCCCGGCTCAGACCGCGCCTATTCCAACGCGGGCTTCTACGAGGACATCGGAGCCGCGGGGGGCGCGCAGCGCCTGAAGACGCCCCCGCGCCAGGCCGCCAGCGCCCCGAACCCCTACGAGAACCCGGACCGGTTCTGGGTGGCAGCGCCACGCCCGCAGGCGGCCGCCGTTCCTGGTAGGACTCCGGGAGGGAGTGGCGCGGAGCCAGGCAGCTGGGGACAGGGCGGGGGCGACACCCGGGGAGGAAGAGCGGGTGACAATGCGCTTCCCGGGGCCCGCTCGCTTGCCCGCCCATATCCCCACGCCGGCGACGGTGGACCAGCTTCAGCAGCGCAGGGCCACATCTACAGGAATGATTTTCTTGGGGAACTGTATTATGACACTGTGGCCCAAGAACAGCCTCTCGGGGAGCCTCCAGTGGGTGTCTCGTCAGTGGCTGGCACATCTCAAAATGTCTCGGGCTCCAGCCCCAGGGACGCCAACTGGGACCCCTCACTCTCAAGGGCAGTGGCAGCTTCTGGCTGGGAAATGCGAACACATCTAAAAGCACAGAGGACTGGAGAGAGCGAGGAGAGAGGTGACGCCGAGCAGTCACCTCGGGAAAGTGTGGGCTGGGCAATGGGGTTTCCCAAGGAAACACCAGCTAGCGCTCCCCATGATTTGCAGGGCGCAGCGCAGCAAAGGCTCGAGGGGGCTGATGCCGAGGAAGAGCTTCCAGCCTCCTGCAGAGCGGTCACCCGCAGCGACCCGGGACACAGGGACCCACCGGCCTTTCCTCCAACCTGGGTCAGCGGTCTGGATGTCACTCCCGCTAACCAAGAGCCAGTGCAGAAATCTGCTCCTTCTGACACTCAGCCCGAGCTGGAGAGCGACGATGAAGGCTCATTGTTCACTCTGAGTTCAGCGAGTTCAGAGGGTGCGAGGAACGGGACTGAAGACCAGGCGCTTGGGGAGGACAGCTGCGAGGCCAGGGAGCCCCTGCAGGACCAGAGCTCAGGGGCAAGCAGGGACAACGTGATGTCACTAGCAAGTCTTGGGGACAATGTCACCTTCCAAAATATTCTAGGGAGATGTGAGAATCAGGAAGATCAGTTTGAAAAAGCTCTCGTTTCTGGTCCAGACTCTGGTTTGTGCAAGACTCATCTGGAAAATGCCTCTAACATCAATAAATTTGAAGATCCATCACCCTCGCCCAGATCACCGGAGAACAGTCCTATACGGGATGAGATTCCGGGCATGTATGTTTATGACTATGACATAGTGCCTCAATCCTGGGAAACAAAATGGCTTTACTCACTTAAAGACTTAGAATTTTCAAATGTGGACATTGTGCCACAGACGCCACTGCGTTCTGCAGAGGTTCCCTCAGATCCAGATAAGGGTGCCCGCTATGAAAGAGACTCAGACATTTGTACACAAAAACCTTTCATGCAGGGAGTAGACACAGCCCACAGAGATATTCCTTTCGAGGTCACTACAGGGGAAACCATAAGACCTTCACAACAAGATCCTGAAGGAGATGACACGAATTCCAACGGGCTGGAAACTGATGCAGATGATGGCTTTGTACGTCCACCTGAGGACTGTGATCCCAGAAGGGTTGTAAGCCAAACACAATTGTTACAATCCTATGGTGACGATCCTGCTCTTCAGAGTGAACGAGGAGGAGGGGGATATTTTGAAGACGGTTCCAGGAACCATGCACCCTTATTACAAGAGCTTCCAAATGAAACCAGTTCACTAAGAGCACAAGAGCACTTCCGTGACGGAGACTGGGGTGAATATTCAGAGAACCTGTTGCCCTTAGAGAAAGATAGTTCTACCTTTCATTCCCAAATGCAGACCCAGAGCAATCTGATGGGGTTGGCTCCCTCTGTGAAGAACAGCTAAACCATGACAAGAACGTCCAACCTGATCATCAAAGGAATTCAAGTGACACTTTTAGTACATATTGAAGCGCTTACATGGAAATGCTTAACAGATTTTGATGAATCCAGTACTAACACTAGCACAACTTTTTGGAAGGTGATCATGAAACTGCAAAACTGAAAGAATTTAGAGCAACTAAATACTTTTAATAAGTTATGTTGAAAGAGAAGAAGGATGGTTTTCTAGAATGAAATGTAAATTAAAAACCAATTTTCAAGAAAAGAATTGATGTTTTCTGTAAAAGATATCAAAATTGCTTTAGATACATTTTTCTGTTGCCTCAGCATCAATTCATTACTGCTTCTCACATTCCCTGAATGCCGTCCACACACCCCTCAGCAACTGAGAAATGAGCTTCTGGTGCTGGAAGATGAGAAATAACGTTGAGCATTATGCAGAGAATAACAAATCCTTACCCCCACCTATTCTTTTTTTCAGATTTGTCATTCTGTCTGTTCTTATCGCTAATGTAGGTAACGGAACTGACGGCAGGGAAGTATGATTCCAATTTGGAGCAGTTTCCAGTTGAATAATGAAATCAGACCTGGAAGAGCCCACCGTTCAGACTCACCTATTCTGTAGATGAGGAAATGGAAGCACAGATTAGTAAATTTATGTGGCTAAGGTCACCCCGCTAGTTCTCGTTCCCATGCAGAATTCTCTGTCTTCCCATCAGTGAGGACAACGTTTATCCTTCCATCTTTCACTCCGGCTGTCTGCCTTGTGCGGGCTTGCTCACTAGTTAGGGAAGCCCAGCCACGCAGCAGAGCTAGAAAACATCCTTTCCAGAATGTCACGGCGTCTTGCAGACACTCTTTTCCAAGAGAAGCAGCTGCCCGTGGCAGCAAATGCCATATCTGACATCCTAACAGCTCCCCGCACCGTGACAGTGGAGGGGACTTTGCAGCTGGGTTTAGCCTCGTGCTTTTTCCCCAGTCCGAGCTGCGTCTTCCTCCGTCCGCAGCCTGAGAGCCGGCCTCAAACACCAGGGCTCCCATTCCCTCTTCCCTCCAGCCCTCCCTCGGGTGCACATGCTTCCACACCACGCCTTTCCCACACGGCTTTTTCCCCCGGGTTCACCTGGGCACGCCTTGTGCCAGGCAGCAGGGCACCCCTGCATTCACGAGAGCAATAACAACAAAAATGGCCCTCAGTTTCCTTTCTTTAAAAAAAGCAGCTGGAGAGTGCTTGCTCTGAAACTGTTCCTGCTAAAGACAGCCTCAACCCGGCACGCTCTGTCGAAAGTCTCCCACCACGGAAGGAGACCACCACCCAGAACTGCTGGCTGAAACTGTGAGGTTCATTAGGGCTGCCAGGTTTAGCCAATAAAAACACAGGATGCCCAGTTGAGTTTGCATTTCAGGTAAACAACAAATACTTTCTTAAGTATGTAAGTATGTCCCATGCAATATTTGAGACCTCTTTATATTAAAGCATTTTTCATTGTTTATCTGAAATTCAGCTTCCATTGGGTGAGCTGTATTTTCTCCAGCAATTCTATTTTAATATTCAAATAAAATGAACTGAAAAAAATCTTTCATGCAATGCACAGAGAGGTTCTGCAGCTCCAGCAAGGCGGGGGAGAAAGCGAATATTTCTGAGCTACATTTGCTGCGGCAGAGAAGTGATTAGACAGTATGTTCTGCATGAGGCATTAAGCACATACCACCCGTGCCTACAAAAGTGCTTCTGTCAAAACCTAGGCAATGATTTCCAAAACAGTAAAAATGGAAATTCACTCACACCCAAATGGGGGGTGGGGTGGGGACCCAGAACATCAAGTCCTGCGGGTAGTTGCCAAGGAAAAACAAAATAAAACAGGACAAAACAAAATACTGCAAAAGTGTTTCCTTGCACAGAAGCAAAGAGTTACTTGTAGGGAGAGCAGATTATGTACAAGCTTGGAGAGTTTCAAAGGAGAGCCTTCCATTGTGCCCATTCCGCCAGCAGCAGCCAGGCCACTCACACACACACCTCTCCACCTACCCTGGAGTTCAAGGCTTCAAAATGCAGGCGCTTTTACTTTGGCTGACTCAGCAGCCTGGAAGGAATTACTTTCAGTTAATTCCATTTAAAATACCATAAGCACATTGAAAAATACCACAAGCACTACTTTGGCTTGCTAAATTGTATGCACTCGTGCATGGGAATGCTCTTGTATTTACCACTCAATTCAGCCGAACACCTCTAATGTGCAAAATGCTGTGCAAGCCGCAGGATGAGCGTGGGGTGCAGGGAGAAGCGGGTGGTAGGGGTTGGGCCGACACAATCCTGCCCTTGGAGAGGGCAGAGAATCTAGTGGGAAAGGCTCACCAAGACAAACTTCCTACACCAGAAGCACAAACGTGATGTCCAGAGAGACCAACTGCATGTTTTGGAAAAGCAGGGCAGAGGAGAAGGAGCCTAGAGAGGTGGGACGAATGCATGCTACACCTCTGTCCACATTTTAAAATAATTTATGGATTTATGTGGAAGAAACGCCAATGTGTTGTTTAGACCACATCTCTAAATAATAAATGTTAAATTGCATTCAAAAATACCCAAATGTAATGGGCTACGGCTCTATGTGGATCAGTAGAGGAAAAATCAATTTGCAAATTCATGAACCAGATTCTATTTACATTTAGTTATGAAGGCCTAACCACTTAGAACAGTCTAACTCTACAGATGAAAGCATGTGGAAATTTTATCTTTGAGTACGTAATGTTATAAACTGCAACACGTAAGCGAAATTCAACACACCGGAGGGAATGCAAATGCACACTCATGCGTATGTGAATAAGATTACCATTTTTAAGAAACGAAATGTTTTCTTTAAAAAATTGTGAATCCTGACCAAGAAGTGAAGGCATAGATCACCTTTTGTCATTCTCCATTAAAACACAGCTAGCTCGGAACCTCTGCCTCATTGCTTATTTGACAAGAACAAAGGAGAATCCCCAAATCTCAGCAAGTCGTGAAGCAGCAACCCTGAAACTGAAGAACTCTGCGGGCACAAGGAGGCTGCCCTTTTCAAGAAGTTCTATCCTCCCGGAGACTTGCCATCAAATCATTGTTTATTGAAGTATTTCCTTGTGTGTTGTCTTCCCAATAAAGGCAAAAATCTTCCATGTCTTGATCACTACAGCATGCCTGGGCGGGGGACAGGCAGGCACACCAATAGGGGTTCCGCCAACATTTGTGGATTGAACAAATAAATTTTGACTCCAGATAAGCCAAATAGAAACAGCGCTTTTTAACACACTATATTGGAAAGACACCCCTATCACTGATGGGCGTGAGGTCCTAGGCTAGGCGATTTCAGAAACGACAGAAGAGCAATGCATTCCATCTCCTCTACTCATGACTTTAGGCGATTTCTTTGGAAGCATCCCCATGTTCCAAAAGATTGAAAAACTTAGAAGTATGTTTACTATTCCCGAGCTTCAGTCTAACTTTTTTTTTCACTTAAAACATTTTCTTAAAATTTCAAGCGAGAGGGAGCTACCAAGTACTGGCTTTCTGACAATTTTCACCACTGGAAGGAAGACGACTGCTTTGAATCAACTTTTATGTGCTTTGGTGAAAAGAAATGCATCTGTAATTGTATTTTTGAAAGGAGATGGGTAAGGGTTCCTGGGGTTTGCGATTTGGTATGCGCTCCAGCAGAGTGGTGGGAGGAAGAGGAAACTCTTAACTGTCCTTACATTTAAAGTGTGCAAGGTTAAGGATTTATGCGAGGGTTGCACACGCACCCTTGGAAAGGGGGAAGGGAGAGGTGTTTTTCCACTTACTCTTTCCAGCTTTCCTTCTCTGCCCACGTCCTCACCGCAGCACACCTGGCTCTGTCCTGATTTTCCAGCTAGGCTGAATGCTCTGTATCCCTCCTTCCCTCTCCAAAGCCCTAACCCTGTCTGGGCCACTTTGCTTCTCCGAGCTAACTTGCTCCAGGTACAGACAAATCTCCTGGTCCCTTTAGTTCAGTGCAGCAGGGTTTAGAAATTTTCAGGAAGAACTTTATTAGGAACCTAAAGGACAGGCTGGTATTGAGCTGGTATCCACCAGTGTGATCCTACTGGTTGTAGGAGAGACTGGAACACTTCTGTGCAGCTGGCATTCAACGGCTTGCCCTCACCCCCTGAGAGTCCCCCATCAAAGGTGGGGGACAGCAGCAGCAGGGGGGTGGCTCCGGAGCTTGGCACGCATCCATCCAACTTGTCAGTGCCTGGACTTTGCGAAAGTTGAGGAAGACAGGGACCGGCAGGTTTCTACCACCCTGGGGGACACACCAAGGCTGCCCCCACAGAGCGGCCTGACGCAGGTAAACTCCCTTGCCAGTGGAAGCGGAGATGCTTCACTTCTCCTGTTTCTAGCCCAGAACCTGGCACCGACCCTCCTGGCCCCGTGGTTCCCAAACAGACACGAGGATCTGTACCCCTCTGTGAGGAAGGTTTTACCAACCTGCTGAGGTGTGAGAGAGGCAAGAAATAAACTCAGCGTTTTATGAAAGTAACAGCTTCGTTTTATTTTTTTATTTTTAATTGTGAAATACACATAACATAAAAACTTCCATCCTAACCATTTTTAAGTGTGCAGCTCAGTCGTGTTAAGCATATTGACACTGTTGTGCAGTGGATCTCCACCATCTTTCATCCTGCAAACAACAGCTCCCCCTTCTTCCCTTCCCAGCCCCTGGCAACCACCGTGCTACTTCTTGTCTCTGTGAACTTGACCATGCTAGTTGCCACATATAAATGGAATCATGCAGTATTTGTCAATTTGTGACTGCTTATTTCACTTAGTCTAATGTTCTCCAAGTTTATGCATGTTGTGGCATGTGTCAGGACTCCTTTCCTTTTCAAGGCTGAGTAATATTCCACTGTGTGAACAGACCATGTTCTGCTTGTCTGTTCATCGGTCCGTGTACGCTTGGGCTGCTTCCACCTGTCAGCTACCGTGAACGCCGCCGCTAGGAATGCGCGTGTACAAATGGCTGTTCCAGTCCCTGCTTTCCAGTCTTTGGGGTATATACCCAGAAGCAGAATGGCTGAATCATGTGATAATTCTATTTTTAATTTTTTGAGGAACCACCATATTGCTTTCCAGGGCAGCTGTACCATTCTGCATTCTCGCGAACGGCACACAAGAGTGCGGGCGTCGCCATGTCCTCACCAACACTCGTTATTTTCTAGTTTTTAAATGGTAGCCATCCTAACGGATGGGATTATGTAGAGAGTTTTTTGAAAAGATAAAATTATTCCATTGTCCTTATTTCTGGGACTGTGTCTTTTCTTACTTTTTCTTAAAGTTAAAATCTCCTTTCTTTTATCAAACGGTGGCAATTACAGACAGTATTTTTTTAAACATCCTTACATAGTAAAATTAAAAGTTGACATTGTTCCATCAGTCCCTGCAGTTAAAAGGAAATTTCAGGGCATGAAATCCAAGTCCAGAAAGCTATTGAGCAAGAAAGAGCCGTAGTAAATGCACTGATATCTGCCTGGGGCCAGAAAAGAATGTGTTTAAAAAACAAAAAGGGAGAAAATGAATTGATTCTATCGTAGATGCAATAAAGACAGAAAACGGACTGCCAATTCCACCAGCTCTAATCTAGGATGGACCCTGAATAGCTATCAGAGGCTGTGGGGTAGACCCTGCCTCACCCACCCACCCACTCCCAGTAAGGCCGTCCGCGAGCTGAGATCAGACGCCACAGAAACAGAATGATCTGTTCAACTGGCCATATGTTATATTCTTCTTTAGACTTTTTTCCATTTAAATAATATATAGGAAACTGCTTTATGTGACCAGTAACTCCATTGGAATTTGTTTCAAATCACAGGTATTAAAGGGAAATTACTAACAGGTGCTTTTAGAAATTCTATGCCACACTGACCTCATACAGAGCAAAAAGTCTAGAAAAACAATCTAATGCACACTGATAAGCTTTTGAAGATTTCAGATGGTATTTTAGATGTTTTCCTACTGTAGGCCGAAAACCATTCAGGCTTCTATATCTTGTTCACAATTCTTAGCACCAAAAAATATATATATATATATATATTGATTTCATATGGCAGAATTTACAAGAGATAAATTTCCTAGCACTGCTCAGAATATCCAACCTAGGGGAAATTAATGAGAGGAAGCCTCGTATTAATGGCTGGTTTTTGACCCAATAAGCACATGAAGTGATGAATTGGCGTGCCACTTTAAATGTTATCTTAAAGGCTACAAATGTATTTTAATGATTTTGGAACTCATTCTTTTGAATGACTCCCCGAGCACTATATAGCCATACATTCAGAATGGGTCTGATTTCTGAAAATAACTAAAAGTGACTCAGAGCCACATCTGGTGAAGATGATTGGAATCATGCAGGGAAATGCTAGTTTCCTCCAAAAAAAACCGAGATAGGACTACAAAATAATATAACTCATTTGTAAAAAACCTTTCTGAAGGCAATTCCAAAAGAGGAATTCTGAAAATACTTTGAGCAATGGAAGCATTATCTGAAAAAGCGTCTAGGTGCCCAACCTGACTCCACTGGAGGAAAATCTGCAAGTTTGAACTCTGGTATGAACAGGAGGGGGAAAAACCACAAGGATACCTCGTAACTCACTCTCTTGGAATGCCAAACACAAGCTGGCAGCCCAGAGGCCCTATCTGGCCCATGCTTTGTTTTTCTTAAGCTCGCAGAGCATTTCTTTTTTAATTTGGAATTTGTTAATTGTGAGATTTAAATTTTAATCTCAATTTCTGACTAGTCGTGAAAAATCAGCACTGTGATGCTAATGTCAAGCCTGCGCTGCAGCCCCACGGCCTGGGGCGGATCCCAGCGCTGCTGCTTTCTACTAGTGTGACCTCCGTCAACTTACTTAACCCCGCTGTGCCTAGGACTGGGGGTAACTCGAGTTATTTTCCCCATCTGAAAAAGATCACCACCCACGCAGGGTTACTGTGAGCTTCAGATGAGATCATCCGTTTTCCGAACAGTAGGAAGCCCACAGTCAGGGTGCACTGTCATCCGGACACCGGACTTTCTCTCCTGCAGGAGCTGGGCAGCGGAGGCCCTGCTGATACGGGGCAACAGGACTCCGGTGCGCCCAGGCTCCCATTCGGTTGCTTCACCCATTTACCTCGTCTGCCAGGCCCCCGTGCGTATCTGCCGTTTGCAACACCTGCCTTGGAGTCACGGATCTGGCCGAAGGGCCACATTGAAAGAGAAGGAAAGAATCGCCTTCCAGTCGCAAAGTTAGTGGACAGCCGCGCCCAAGCCTGCTGTCTGCCCGTCCTGGGCCACTCCCAGTGCCCTCGCGTCTGTAATCTCGGCCCACGGCGGGGTCCCTCCTGCCACCCCAGTGAGTCATAGCAGGGCCGCAAAACCGCTCACAAGGCACACAGACTTGCAGAGCAAATGCCATTTCTTTCTTTCGTCTCTAGCGGATGTTCTTCCCGGCACCATCTCCCCCCCCCCCCCCCCCCGCCCCTGGCCCCAACCCCGGATGGCAGGAAGGACTTAAGACTTGCCAATGAAAAATAAGGATTTATGTCTCTTCCAATGGAAATTGCCTCCTTTCTATTTAAAATCGTAACCTGTCGAAAATTAACTGAACTTTCTATCAGGACTGGTGTGTGCAGTCTCACCAGAGTGATTCATCTCTCTGACTTTGTCTACTGTTTGATCTTTTGCCCTGGTGGCATCTGAGTATGTAAGGGCCACACTCTGCCTTTGAGGCTTTGAGAGGTGGAGGTCCTCAGATTTGGCTTTGCAGGAGGTGTCTCTGCACTGCCCAGTGGCCACTCACTTTGTTGTCATTCTCTGGCTGAAATCGGCTGTCACCTACCCTGGCTTCGTCCAGGTAACCTCCTGCCCGCCCCAGGCTCCTGCAGCACTGTGACCCTGAGGTCTGACTGTCACTTTCCCCCACTCCCATCCCTAACACCCTGCCCTGAGGCCACCAGGGCCCCGTCACTATAATCCTCTCTGACGAGGTCCCCAGGCAAACCTCTGACTAAGCTCCACGTCTGCCTGAGCCTGGGCCCCCTAGAAAAAGGGTCCACAGTGAAGCCTGAAAGCCACGTGGGACAACCCGGGGAAGCCAGCGTGAGAGGAGAAGGTGACCACAGCAGGGCGAGGGACGCACGGACAGGGAGACGCACAGAACTCTTGGCTGATGCACAGAACTCCGCGCAGCACTGAGGCAAGCCAGATCCCTGTTAAGGTGTGCTGTACCTGAACTTGAACACAGTGGGCTCTGGCTTCAGCTGCAATAGCTCCCACGGGGCCATGGAGCAGGCAGTTGGGGCCAAGGTCAATGGCATCACCTGAGGCCAGTTGTACACTCAGGTCATGCCCCTCCAGGCTGAGCTGGCCACGTAGCCACAGTTATGGCCCCCAAGCTGCCTACAGGGAGAAAAGAAGGCAGAGATGGAAAGGGTACCCCGTGGCAGGCAGCAGCCCCATAGTGAACCCAAGAGCACGTGGCCAAAGGAATCTGGGGAGGCCCATAAATGAGGTCCAGTCCACCCCCTTCTGCGTCACTGGGATCGTCTAGGGCTGAGCCACAGCACAGTGGAGCAGAGAGCAGCTTGGGACAGCTAACTGCCAGCCCTCCCTCTCCCGGCCACGCTGCACCGCTGGGTCTCCAAACCGTGGGGTCTCCTGGCTGCGGGGCCCCCGGCTGGTGGGTGGGGAGCATCAGAGGTGGTCACGCTCCCAGAGCCCTAACGATGCCATCTGTGTTTCCTGGTCTCCTCTGCCCCAGTGGCTGCCTCTGTACTGGGAAAAGACGTGTCACTCCTCCCCTCCTGCCTCCTCTCTTATCACCTCCCCCACGGCCAGAGGGGGCCGGTTCCAACCTCTCCATTCCGTTATTTCACATCCTTCTCTCGCCAACAGCGAGCTTGTCGCCCAGGCATCGTGGACAGAAAGGGGATCTTCCCTGTTCCATGGAAGAAACTCTCTGCACGGAGTCCTCCGAGACTGGTTCTGGACCTTGCTGGGAGAGGCGATGGCCAAAGGGCAGGCTGGCTGTGACAGACGCAGACTCCTGCACTCAGTGCTCCCTGGCCATGATGCAAACCATCCTCACCCTGCCCCGGTCTTTCTTGTGAACCTGGTGAGTTCCTGCAAATGGGTGCAAAGTCTGTGGCTTCCCAGGTTTCTATATTATTATGCGAGCTCACACTCTGCCTTTCGCAGTTCATTAAACATTTTAGTTGAATTCTTTTTACCAACTCACATGGCATCTAGCAGCCTCTGCCCTGGGCAAGCACGTGCTCAAGGCACAGCCCTCCCTGGGGGTGCCTGTCTTTGCTTAGATGTCAAGGGAGTTGCCTGCCCTGCAGCCTCGGCTCTCTGACAGGTCCAGAGTAGTGGTGAAGTAGGCTGCACTCCCTGCACCCACTCAACTGAAGACTTGAATAGGACAAAAAAGGGAAGAGGGCACTCCTCTTACCTGGCTGCTTGAGCCGGAACGTGTCTTTTTCAGCCACCACACTCAGACTGAGACATCCGCTCTTTTTGGGTCTTGGTCTGCTGGCTTCTAGACTGGAACTGTACCGTTGGCTCTCCTGGTTCTCAGGCCCTCAGACTCAGACTGGAACTACGTATCATCTCTCCTGGGTCTCCAGCTTGCTGACTGCAGATTTTACAACTGCTCGGCCTCTGTGATTGCATGAGCTAATTCCCTAATAAATCCACCCCTCATATATATATAAAACAGATATAAACAAATACACACACACATGCACCACTATGGTTCTGTAACTCTGGGAAATCGTAATAAATCGGAAAATCGTAATCCACCGTCTTGCCCCCGCAGCACCCTCTGAATGCCTAAGCTTGACTTAACAGGGCACAACGGTTCACAGATCTCCACGAGTCTGAGCTTTAGAGTGGGGACCCCAACTCTTAGCCCCTAACACCGTGCCTGGCACACAGTATTCTGCGATCGTGTGCTTGGCAAACGCTAAGCCCCTCCAGGACCCACCTTCTGCTTTCCTGCCTGCTGGTGCTCGGCTGTTGGGATTTCGGTGCTGGCTCCCAGACGGCCTTGGCCAGACTGCACTGGGGGCTGCGTTGTGCCTTTGCCCTGCTCCTTTGAGCCATGTTCCCTTTCCCGTCTCCCCAGAGCAGCAGTGGGGATCGCAGGGCAGGGTCTGGCAGAGCCAAGGGCAACTTGCACGACGTCAGGGCCACACTCAGCTGTCCTCACTTGCCCTTCAGCATGTGACGTGGCCTGTGCCTTTCTGCACCAAATACAGAGCAGAGCAGCTCAAGCACGAGGCAGGGTGGGCTGGGATTTAGAGTTAGAACACGCAGGTTCTAGTTAGACCCCTTTCGATTACTAAGTGTGAATTTGAATAAGTCACTGAAATTCTGTGATCTATTTTCATTTGTTAAATGAAAATAAAACCTACCTCATGGAGTGGGTGTGTGACTCAAATGAAGGACTGTATATAAAAAGAATTTTGTAAACTGGAATATAACTGTAAGCCTCTCAGAATAGATCTACCTTTGGTTCAAAGTAAAAAGGAAGTTATCCAAAACTGGAGAGGAAATAATTGCATTGATATAATTTGAATTTTATCTATCTATATAAATACATAGGTATATCTCAAACTGTTTCTCAAGGAAGAGATGGTTAGAGAGTAATTACAGTCTGGTGACCACAGGTGCACAGTGAACAAAGGTGACCAGACAAGTGACTATGAAATATTCACACTGAAATCTATATGGTCAATCTCTAGTTATCAAATTATAGTTCTTCTCCACAGCGTTACCAAGGAGCAAGAAGCATCCCAAAATACGCAACTACTATCCTCTGAAGTAACAGACTGCATATAATGGAACCATTAGCCAGGAAACGTGTTACCACAGACCTTGCAAAGCATGTTAAAGGATATTGTGCTTATTTACTTAATCTGCAGAATATGTTTATCATAGAAAGTTGAGTTTGCTGAAACCATAACGAATTTGCCAGCCCTGGGTTAATTAACTATATACTTGATATACACGGTATTTGATATTTTGCAAGTCAGAAAGCATCCAGGACGTACATATTAGAATGGCTAAGTTTTTAAGACTGAAATTTAAAACACTGACGATACTAAATGTTGATGAGGATGTGGGGAGCCCCTAGAACTCTCACACCTTGCTGGCAGGATGCCAACAGCACAGTGGCTTTGGAAAGCAGTTTGGCAATTTCTCACAAAGTTAAACAAACACTTTATGGCCCAGAAATCCCACTCAATCCCAAAATACCCAAGAGAAATAAAAACATATGTCCACAAAAAGATCTATATGTGAACGTTTATAGCAGCTTTATTCACAATTGCCCCAAACTGGAAACAACCCAAATGTCCATCAACATTCTGTGGCCCACCCACACAATGGAACCCTGTTCAGTGATAAGAAGGAATGAACCAATGTGCATGGCTAAGTCTCAAAAGCACTGTAAGTGAAAGAAGCCAAAAACAAAAGCCCACATACTGTAGGATTTCATCTATATGACGTTCTGGAAAAGGAAAGAGGAAAGGAAAGGAGAGGAGAGGAAAGAAGAGGACAGGAGAGGAGAGGAGAGGAAAGGAGAGAAGAAAGGAAAGGGGAAAAAAAATAGGAAAACAAATCAGTGCATGCCGGGTCCTGGGGGTGGGGACAGGGGATTTCCTGCCAAGGGGCACCAGGAGACCTTGGAGGAGCCAAGTAGCACACAGAGCTCACATACCTCAACCTTCTTAGCTCCTAGCAGACTTTTGTTTGTATCTTATGGCCTCCCCAGCAAATTGCTAGGGTATAGATAGATCTGAGTTTTAATCTCAGCTTCCCAACTTTCTAGCTTTGTGGCTTTAGACAAGTTACTTAACTCTCTGCACTTCAGTTTCCTCCACCTACTTCACATGAGTGTTGAAAGGTCTCAAGAGATCAGTGTGAAGCACACTGGCTGGCTGCCTTTTCTTCTAAAAGGAGCTAAATGATGGCGTTCTTGACTACATCCCTAAAACCCATCACAGCTTGCTGACACCCAGGCTCTGGAGCACCAACTTGTCAAACAAGATCCACAGAGTTTGCACATGGCACCGGAGGATAGCCCTACACCGATTCCTGATCTATCCCTGTAATACCCTACTCTCTGAAACAAACTCTCGGCTCTAACCCAGCCCGCGTCCTTCTGGTCTAACGTTTATAAGCAGCTGATGTCATTCACCCCCCTGGGCATTAAGACCGCGCATTCAGAGGTCCTTCCTAAGTCTTCAATCTGTTGATTTTCTAATACTCCAGTCCCCTCTGTGCACTCTTATAAACTTTAATTCTTGTTAACAATTGTATATAGGAATTCTGCCTAAAGCACAGTTAAAGTTTGCTGATACAGACGATATACTGAGAATCTGAAAATCAGCCTGGAGGTAGGAGAAACAGGATTTGAAGGATGTATGAGCACTCTTGAGACATGCAAAACAGGTCTGCCAAAAGGCATCTCTTATTTCATTCAAGGATTTTGGGAGTGTCTGTGATAGGATTACAAGCCTTGCCCGAGCCCTACTCTCAAAATGGAATGTAGGCGCCACCACAGGTAACCAAGCAAAGACGAATAGTGAGTAGAGACAAAGATGACGCAGTGGCTTTCAATACACTATCGAGAGTTGACCTAAAACTTCAGTGACTCTTAGTTCACTGGTAAGGAGACAGCTGCGGCTCTCTTTATCATCACATTTATCCGAAGATCTCTAGAGAACACTGGTTTGTCATTTTAGATATTCAAATTTAGGCAATTCTAAGATGTCTCTACTGGAAAGTATCAGAGGAAAAAAAGAAACAAAAATCCCTCCTCAGCTTACTTTCTCATAACCAGGATTCTTCACCATCCATATTCTGCAGAGAGTGATTGCAAAGGAACTTCTTTCAAAGGACCAAATACATTTCCTCTGGAGAAGAGATTTTACATTTTAAATGATGTTTTAAAAAATTTCCACTTAATTACCATAGTCAATTTTTGTTCTTCAGTTTCCATTATTCTCAGCATAGCCTACTCACTCACCATGATTTCTAAGCGAGTACTTCTATACAGGGGATGATTTTATTTTTTTTTTTGTTAAGGCAATTGGAGATACATGCAAGAAACAAATTCAGGCAGGGGAAAAACTAAACATTTTTCTGCTGAATGTGCCAAAAGTGGTGAACGTGCCGTATTTTGGATTATCTTCCGCCTTACAAGCTTAGAAAGGCAGGGAGGGCCAGAAAGCTTGATGTGTTATTTCCTCACATGATCGTTTTTCCCCCCCTTTCTAGCTGTAACAAAGTTCCAAAGGCAATTCTTTTCTAAAGGAATCTCGAACGCTTTTTTCTAATCTTCTGAATAGATGTTACGCTACACACAAGGATCTGGAGATATGAGTCATTTCTGTATGATACAACACACGCAACAGCAGCCATGGAAAAACCATGTCCTGCCTTCACCTAGATTCAAACAAACCAAGAAAACTGCTGTCCAGGAGGAGGCAATTTCCCTCCTCACTTCTGCAGCCCTGGGGTGGACCTGATGGCCCTCCATTTTTTTCCTGTGGATAATATTTTTCATTTTTTCTCCATTCCATTATTTCAAAGGGCTTAAAGCTGTCCTTTAGAGAGACCTTCCTGTAACTTTCTTCCTTCCTAGGTATGACTGCAGTGCACACCAACTGGGTTCGTCTTGAGCAGGCATCAGTGATTTCTTTCCTCCCCGGTCAACCTCGTTCCAATTCCATTGCTGGAGAACTTTCACTTCATTTCCTGTTACTGCACATGTGCTGCCAGTACCGGCCAGCAGAATGCACTCTTCCATCACTGGATAACGCGCTTCTTGATTTTCTACTGCCTGCTAAGGTTTGCTGTGTCCTGCTCCTTTTCGTCAATTTGAGAATAAAGCTTTGTCCTTTGCCTCCGCCTACTGTCCCCTCTCTTTCTGGGTGTCTAGAAGAATAGAGATTTTCTTGGTTTGATCCTCAGTTTTTGGCCCAAATCACAGTTAAAAGAACCATCTACATCACCAATTTAAATAGTGTGCACCTGGGTTCTGAACTCTGTTTCTTAGGAATCTTGTTTTCTACTTCCTCTCTTGCTTTCAAGCTTCTAAAAATCATAAAGTCAGCATCAGCTCTTCCTGGATTTTCTAATCTTCACATGAGGCTTCTTAGATCCTGACACTTCTTTGCCCAGAGAGGGAACTCTGTTACTTGCTTCCTGCCACACGTGTTTTCTGGCCATCCATGAAGTGCCAGAGGTCCTGCTCTCAGGAGACTCACACTCTAGCACAAGGCAGCTTTAGAGAGCTGCAGCCAGGGCTGATACCTGCTTACAAACTAGTGGGTGGTAAAAATGGTCATTTCTGCCTGGTTCTTGGTGCACGGTAAGCACTCAATTATTAGCTCAATGTTTAGAAATACACAATACCAGAGTAGTAAATTTTTAAAAATCATTATTTGGCTGAGGAATGTTTGTACCATCTTTAATCAAAACATTCATAATACTATATCTGGAAGTGTTCTAGATTAAAAGAGACTAAAGTGCGACAATTAAATGAAATGCATATCCCTGGATTAAAAATAGCTATCAAGACTATTACCGGTACAAATGGCTCCCCATTTGTACCCCATTTAACCTGGGCTGTATATTAGATAATATAAGAGTGTTGTATCACTGTTAAACTTGAATGTGCTCCCTGTACTGTGGTTATAGGAGAATGTCCATATTCTCAAATATCAGGTATGAATTCATATCATAATGTAATTTCCTCTCAAATCATTTAGCAAAAAAGAGTATCTAGAGAGCAAGAAGTACACACACACACACACACACACACACAGAGTAGGGCAGATGTGGTAGAATATTAGCAACTGGAAAATCTAAGTGACAGGTATAAGGGTGTTCATTATATTATTCTTGCATTTTTTTTCCTGTAGCCTTGAAAATTTTCAATAGAAAAAGTTGGGGAAAAAACAAAACAAACAAACAGACAAAAAGTACTTTAAATGTTTTTGAAGAGAAAGCCAGACAAGAGAAGAAAGAATCTACAAATCAGTTCTGAAACCAAACACAAATACTTTTTATTTATGAGATTATCATTTTACATCAATTCCATTAAAACCTAAAACCAGTTTGCTGTACTCAAGGTAGGTGGCATGACATTACTTTAGTTAAGCTGGGAGTCACAGGACTTGCACACTTCCATGAATGTAATGCAAATACTGACGACACGAAGCATTCACAGTTATAGGTTAGCTGCTGTTCACTTAACAGTAACCCCCGATAGAAATTATTTTATGAAAAAAAGCAACCCACATTTTGGTCTCATTTACAGACACCCAACATTTTAGTTGGTCAATGAATTTTATACATTTATTATACAACATTTGAAAGAATAAAGGATAAGGCTTACAGAGGTATTTTAGCAGTTGTAAGAACAAAAACCAAGGGCACAAACTAACTTTTAAAGCTTTCTGTATAAACTTCAAAAGCACTGTTCAAATAGAGACTGAGAGGCAAAAGAAATCTGTTGTTAAATCAGAATCTAGAGGTTTGTCTAGTCAGATTTATAAAAACGTAATTCAGAGTTCATGCTTCAGAAAAGGTGCACGTAGTATTACAGTGGACATTTGTGGCAAACCAAATAATGAAATTTCTGACCTACCGCAGCAGTAAACATCTAAAAGTTGTATTCCTTTATGACAGAGTATTGCAATGCAGAGTTCAAAACACAACGGAGAGAAAAAGTGTAGACTTCGGTACTAAAGAAAAACCAGAAGAAGGCACCCTAATTTGCTTAACATTAGCCAGGAGATAAGGTGTCGATGATGGTTTTGTGTAACTGAGGGAAATTCATAAGAAAATGTATCTTATTATTCTGTCCAACCCTTTTTTCTCCCCTTAAAAACAACTACATAAAATCAAGAAAACCAAGGGCAAGCAATCTGCCATCAGTAGTCACAGAGAGAGGTTCATTTTTCAAGGCAGTTGAAGGATTATTTGGAGTTTTCTAAATATGCAAGATTATCCCTTTGGAATACTTACTTTCATATCACACACCATGAAATAGCTTTTACTTGAGTTTTTATCCTGTCATCAGAATGTTCACTATGGATGAAATGTAACATCTCCCCCTTGTATCATATGAGGATTAACTTTGCTTAGTGTTGAAAAAATTTTCCAGATTCTAACATAACATTTAAAATAATTTTATCTATGATTTATATTTGCTTTAAACAAAACTATAGTTGATCAAATTTAAAACCATTGCCTTTAAAGTATGATGTTTTAACTTTATGGGGGTACTTTTAAAAACGAATCATTCTCCGCAGATCCAAACCTGCCTGTGGCCGGCACCGCTGCAACCCACATGTGCCCGCCGCACCAGCCTCGCCAGCTGCTGCTTGCCATCAACGCCTTCTGTGCTTCTCAGATACTAATTTATGCAAACTGGCATTACTTCGTAAGGTTAAAAGTCAGTCTACAAACAAGGAATGGTTAAGTATGCGTAATCACTACAGAGTTTTTAAAACTTCCGGTTTATTTCACAGCAAACCAAATCTTTCTATTTGGTAGGAAAGAAAAGTAGTTGCATTCTACCGTATCATGATTTTGTATATGCACACACACTGTATATACATACAAAATTTCTGTCTTTGGTGGTTCAGTTAGGGAAAAATAATAAGAAAATCTGAATGCTGTCTGCAAAGAAACCGTAACAGTGGTCAAGAGTAGCATTGTCTGTGTGCTTTACTCATTTAATGCCATTTAAAGGTTCACATGTCATCTAAAAGATTTCTTGGCCAGATTTCCAAAAAATCCAAACTTCTTCCAATCATCACATGCTCAGTCAAGGCTCTTGCTGACAACTACAGCACCCGCTCGTTCAAATGCACCATTAGCTTTTTACTTGGTCAAATCATTAGACTGTTTGTTTTCACAGAACTTTAGGGACTGAATTAGTATCATTCAATAGCACCAGGTAGTTGGGGTGAAAACATGTTATCTCTACATCTCCTCAAGAAGGGAAAGGCCAAAAAAGAAAAAAGACATAAAATACAAACCGAAAAACACCCTCCTGCTTACTCGTTTCCTCATCCACATAAACAATGGCTATCCCCCTTCTGTACAAACGACTCGGGTAAAGACAAGTGGCCCCTCCAAGACAGTTCCTAGCAAGAACTGGGTCACCTCTATGCTGGTGGTTACGCGCCCACTGCCTGCAATGGACATGCTGCCAGGAAAAGCCCAGCGTGACAGAAACGAACAAGGAAAACAAAACAGAACAAAACAGAACACCTCTCACTTGTAGTATGGTTCTTTTTTCAGAAAACTAGAAATCAGACACCAGAAAAGCTGAACTAAAAATTCAAGCCGCAACTAACAGTGCTCTGCATTTATCAACTGCCAGCAAACCATGAGGTTTCCACAAGGTTTCCAGAACGGTTCTACGCAGAGCGGCACAGAGAGAGCCAGCGGACCGACGCTGGCTGGAAGAACGCAAAAGGGAAAAAAGAAAAAGAGAAACCAGTAAAGAATGTTTACAGGAATTTAAACCCCATTTTAAAAAAAAGGTGCAATTCGAATTTGTTCATTTGTACCTATATTTAAGCTACTATAGTTTTAACAGTAAAAAACAAAAAAACATACCTTGCATGGTAGAAATGATTTGTGGCATGTTATATGTCTGTATGTTCAAATAATTATAACTTTCGTCATTTTAAAATGCTAATATTGTTGAGCAAACCGAATTACATTTGGCATTTGCCTCTGAAAAGTTAAGACTCCCACCTCCTTCCAAAAGTTGGCCTCTCAGACAGTAAGGTTAATGCTGGCAATGTTTACTCAGGTAACGGTTGTTGTGTCTTGGTTGCTGAAATGCTACAGTTGAGACCGAATAGAGGACAATTGGTTCCTTTGAAAAAAGGGACTAGAAATATGCCACAAAATTATTTTTACAATACATTTTTGAAGAAATAATCTCTAGGTGAAGCTTTTTCTTTTTATACACATATACAAAATTTAAACAGCAATGTACACGTAATCACAGTGAGGACGTTGGCAAATTCACCAATCTGTAGTGTAAATACGAGCTGCAAAGCAGCCTTCCAAGAGAACAGTGCTACACAGCAAGCAGAGCTGGCCCATTCAATAGCAAACACCACACGTCCCTGCGACAGGGAGACAGTGCAAGAAAAGCAGCATGCGCTTGGGTACAAACAGCAATTTATGGCTAATGGGTGACATAACTGTGGTAACAGTGACTCTCTCGCTGCTGTGCACACAGTCCTAGGACATCTGTTTGTCTTTATACCACTCCACAAACTCGTCCAACAAAACCGGCCCTGGAGAGAGGAGAGAGAAAACAGCGTGGCTCGGAGGCTTTTCCGGAAGGGGACGCGGACAAACGCGCGCGATGGGGCAAGAGTGGCGCCAGTACTTACACGCTCCGTCTTCGTCGTAGTTGCTGAGGTCAAGATTAATTGTCCTGCTAAACTCTAGGACATTGCACCACTGGTCTTTATTAATAACTTTGTATTTTGATTGCTGATGGAGGGAAAAGTAATATGAATTACTGACACTTAAAATGAACAAATGCGATGGCTTCAATTGCTGTATGAAAATCAACTAAATACAGTTCACGTAAGGTTAACTCTTTCCATTTGAGCTGTGTTAAGCACCAGTCTAGGAGGATGGTGAGGGAGAGCAAGAGTAGAATTTAAGATGACAATTTTCATTACAACTCAACACAAAATGGCAAGCACATCAAAGAAACATGATTTTATATCCCCAGAAGTGAAGCTTCTAGACTGCCAAAGTCCTTTTATATAAAACGCGGATAATACCTTTTATATAAAATGGGGAGACATTGTAAGGATCAAAAGAGATAATTTACATAATTTACGTAAAGCACTTCATGCAGTGCTTGGCACAAAGTAAGTGCTAACTAAAGAGGAGCTCCCATTAATGATCCTGATATAATCAGCACTGCCATGGCCAAGCTGTCATCGCAGAGCACATGCAGGAGCAGGTCACGCCACGAGAACCGCTAAGTGCCGCAAGTGGTCTCAAACCTAGGTGCTCTTGTCACTGAAGAAAATTGCTGTTCTCATAATTCACAACTTGAATCTGATCATAAAAGAAACTAGAATAGCTGTGAAGTAGTTTATCTATTCCTCTTAGACAAGAAATACGCCGTATATATACCTGAAAATACGGTATCCTTGTATAAAGATGTAAAGATAAAATCCAGAACCAACAACTTTTAAATCCTCACCACTAAAATCGGGAACATAGTAAAACAATACAAGTACATAAAAAAGCAAAGAGAGTTGAGCCAATGGTTTTGAGGATGCAAACACAAGGAAAGTTGAAATGGAAGGATTACTATCTCCTTTTGAAAGAAAACTGCAAACTAATGTAAGAGAGGGAAAAAAACTACAAGTCTGACTTTCTAAGCAAAAGGCCAGTCTTGAAACAGCTGATGCGCCTGGAATCGTGTAAAGTCAAATTTCCTCACGGCCAGGTCTTTCAAGCGTAAGAACTCTTTACACTGAGGTGCAAGTCCTGCTAAATTCTCAGAGAACAAGGAACTACTTCCATTTATTTTTCAAATAGTGCTAACTTATCCCATGGGGTTACCAGGGCAATCAGAACAGATCAAATGTAGATACAGATTATCAGGTAAACAAACACTTCTTATATTGAAATTAGTTTTTATAACTTTCTCGAGGAGTCCCTGTTAGTAATGTTAAAAGAATTTTTCAAAGCATAGTCCTCAAAGAATCATGTAAGTTTTTCTGGACTATTACAGAAAGTAAGCTGTGAGAAAGATTATTTCAAGAGTGAAGCTAGAGTCAGGGTAAGGTCCAGGATTTCCTCAAAGACCCAACATCCTTGTCCTTGCAAGCAAAAGACATTTTCTTTAAAGGGGTTTGGGGTGGGAGGGCAAGAGGATGCCATACATGACAACCCAAGCAAGTCAAACTTCCATCCCAGATACTACCAGGCCCTGCAGGATGACATTTCAACAAAACCAGCTCCTAATAACCAGCTCAAAATTCCTGATCATCAATACTTAAAGCAAACAACCAACACTGATGGAGTGAAGTGCTGGACTGTTTCTGATATAGACCTGAAAACCATTTAAACTGAAAGGGATATGGTCAGTTTGCCTAATACTTAGATTGACCTAAGGTACTCATGTTACTTAGAGATAACAGTAGATAAGCAAAGTAGATTGTAACTAAGTAAGAAGGCAGATGGCTGTTTTTTAACCTTTGCTTAATAAAAGTAGAAATTCATCTAAAGTCAAAAGAAAGTAAATCTTATTTTTCTATTGTTATAAAGGGCAGGAAATCTAAACAAAAGTGAAGCTTTTAAACTGGGGAGAAGAAAGGAGAGCAAAGGACAGAGCTGTGGCTGTTCTGATGCGTTTGGAATGTGGAATGATGCAACACAACATTAAACGCACACACAGATGCACTCCAAGAAGACAGGTAGCTGCTGACTGATAGCAATCATGTCACCAAAATTCCTACAGGCAGAAAAGTACAACAAACAAAGAAGTACATAAAATGGTTAAATAAAGTATATTTGGTAGTTCTAAGCAAGCAAACACACATTTCATAAAACAACAATTTGGTACCTCTAAGAATTGGTGAAAAACTGGAAAAAGGGGCCAGATTTTTCCTAATAACAGTCCCAACATGCACTTGGCAGTGTTTATGTCTAGGCTGCGCTGGTCCTTCTCCTGTTTAACAAACAAAAACAAGGATGAGCCAGATGCCCCCAAATAATAAATTCCAGCAATCCAAATTTGGTATTTTACTTCAACAACAAATTAGTAAACAGCTCATTTATCACACACCATAAAAACCCTGAGTCGAGACTGGGGGGTGGGGGAAGGGAGGTCGTTATATACAACGGAAGGCTTGGCCATTTTGGTAATATATAAACTCATTGTGAGAAAGATTCATGTCACTCGAATGATCACCCTAATGCAAAATCAGTTATGTAGTATCTATAATCATTTCATGGGATAAATACAAATCTATAACTCAATTACTTGCTTGACATTTTTGATAATTATCAAAATCATAATTGTTGACCCTAAAGCCCATAACTAAAGTTTAAAGGGTTTGACTCTCACACTTAGGAATCAGGTTTCCTTAATAAAAATGATTTTTTCAACAATTTGATGTCATTGATAAAATTTTTTTCTTATACCTAAACATGCTGGAATGAAGTTCAGCTCATAATAAATGTTGGGGCTCTGGAGATTCTCTCCAAATCAGAGGATATATCCATCTACCCACTCTGGGGGAAAGCAGTTCTATCTACACAGTAGTCCTTCTTACCTTGGGTTTCTGAGATGTGAATCTCCTAGCAGAATGCCCCTAACTAGTAACCAACTGAAAGATAACATTTCAAAAGGAAACCAATAAACAGCACATAAACCCAAATATGGACATATTAAGCTCATTCCACTTACATTTGCAATTAAGATCCTACTTTCTCATTCCCATCTTTATCTGTTTCCATTCCAGAACTACAAGTGGGCAGTTTCTATGGAAAGGAACAGAGGGCCGGGGACAGTAAGTGTACCTTACAGCAGTGGTCCCCAACCTTTTGGCAGCAGGGACTGGTTTCATGGAAGACAACTTTTCCACCGCCTGGGCAGTGGGGGTGGGGGAGGCGGAGCTCGGCAGCGACGCCAGCAGCTGCAGCCTGGTTCCTAACAGGCCACGGACCGGTACCAGTCCACGGCCCGGGGGTTGGGGACCACAGCCTTACATATCCCAAACTAGCCTCCATGTGGTAACTTAACTACAGTGGAAATGTGCAAAAGTACTTCTCTACAAAGGGAAAAAAGCGCCTGCTCTCCCAGTGGAGTGGAATCTAAATGTTCAAATTCAAGGATGACATAAGGGCCTCACTCAACAATAGCAAACAAGGTAGATGAAGATACAGAAAGATGCTGCTTAAGGAAGATGTACAACAGATCTTTTGGTCCCAGTCGTGAAGTATAAGTGCTAGTCACGAATAGAACAGGTCAGATGGCTCTGTGTCACCCTTCTCTTTTAGAAGTCACACAACTTAAGTCTGCTGATGGCAGAGGTATCCCAATTGCACAGCTCTCCGCAAACAGGTAGGGTCTCCTTTCCACAACGTTCTCTGCCTATGCCTTGGCCACGCATGTTGTCCTGCCCAGGGCTGCGGTCCTCACTCCCAGTGGAGAAGAGGACGGTAGAAGAGGTGCTCTAGAGAGTCCCTGCCTTTAACCAGCCAAACCTATTGGTTTGTTGCGTTTTAAGGGCTTACACTTCTGCGATGCACTGTGAAAGCAAATGGAAAACTTCCTCTTCCCCTGTGACACAGGTGTGGCAGAGGGCAACAGCACACCGTACTATGAAGCAATCCGCAAGGAAAACGAGTAAACTGCTGAGAAACACACGTGGCACCACAGGACCGGGCCAAAGTCCATTTGCCGCACAACAGCTCATGCAGCACTGGGCTGACGCCACTGGCGCTCTGGAAAGGTTTTCCTTTTGCAGCGTTTGTAATCATTCACTAAACCCAAAATCTCTAGTCTTGCTGTGACGTGTATGTGCCTTCTTCCACCACCATCAGTGCCTATATCCCCATCACAATGGACATACACTAAGGTGACAAAAAAGAAAAAAAGATACAAAGGACCTGGACAGACTCTTTGCAACAATATAATCATCTGACAAACTGATGATCATGAAGGATTTCAATGCGTATGTTTGGCAGTGATGCCAAAACATGGAGGAAAGGCATCAGACTCACAGGACCGGGAAGCTGAACAGCACTCACTTACGCCTGCTCTGCAAGGGTGCCAGCCAGCAGCTCGCAATCACTAACACCATCTTCTGCCTAGCAAACAAGAGAAAGATATTATGGATGCACTCACAGTCTGAACAGTGGCATCTCGCTGATAACCAACATTGCCTCGGGGTGGACTTGCAGCTAAGTGCAGATATGACCCTAACTAGAAACACTCAGAATTCCTGGGAACAACACAGTCCAGAGGTCCCACGGCAAACACCTACTACACATCAAAATGGAGGCACTCCCAGGGGGGTCTCTGATGACAATGATCCGAATGGCATTCTCTGCAAAGGGGTTCCCAATTAAAAGTGAAATGAATATCCCAGGATGCTATGAGGCATAGACATTATGGACATTTAAAAAAATAATCACCTTAACAAATTCAAGGAGTAAAGACATCCAAAAGCTCTTTACAAGAAATTAAAATAGTACGCTGTCAACACCAATCCTGTGACCCTCTGCTCATGTGGCACCAAGGAACAAGGGGCAGACCACTAGATTTCTGCATCCCAAGGTCAGAATCTGAGCAGAAAGTACCTTGAGACAGCCTGCCGAGAGCCAATCAGCGTCCCCAGAAGGCCCATCAAAGTTAAAGGAGAAGAAAATGAAAACTTTTCACCCTACCCACCTCTTGACCCAAAATATGTACATATGTATTTCATAAACTTTAATTTTCTAAGATAAATAAAAAAAATTTTGTGTCATTTTTCAAATAAAAACAGGAAGTAAACAGGTTCTATGCACCAAAGATGTACCCACCCCCCACAATATATAACTAGACTCTACCTTGTTGCCTTCCCAAATATAGATTAAAAACAGCAGTTACTGAATGGTATCAGCTCTCTAATAGTACAGCAGCAAAACCAAAGAATCCTACTCTGAATATTCTAAGAAGTAATAAAATTTTATTAAGGTCTGACTTGGACATCTAATAGGAAAAAGAAATAGTGACTTTGCTTATATAATACTGTTTCAGTATAGCTCCTCCTGTAAGATGTGACAATTAAGCATTTTTTCCCTTAGGTGGCATGCATGACTTACACTATAACTGAAACAAAATAAAGAGTTAATTGTAGATATGTGAATGTAAAACTGATATTACAAAAATAAATCTTTAACACATTGACTGCCACACCAGAAAAAAAAATTTTTTTCCTTGGGGCCACAGTGTTTTATTAAGAAAATAAAAACTTCAAAAACAAAACGACACTTTCTAATTTGATGAAAAATTTGTTATTTTTTATTGTTTTCTATGTGTGAGTTATATGCAACTTGAAAAATAGTTCACTCGGCAGAAGGTAAAGAGAAGTGTGAGTTATATAGGCTTCACGAGGCCCCAGGCTCAAAACTAGCGTGAGTTAAACACAACTCACAGGGCAGTTAATGTGTTCAACATCTAGGTATCCAGATGTGCTATGTCAGAGGCTCCTGTTTCAGATGATCGATTTCCAATTTTCATCAAATTTTAATAGTTTGCGACTTTTATGTGAAAAGAGGAACCTTGAATTATTAAAATTATAAAGAAAAAAATTCTTCAGCAGGAAAAATAAATCTACAAGAGTTTCAAGAGAGACCAGTTGGAGTCAAGAAACAATATATAAACAATCATGATTCCAAACATAAATGGTGAAGACCAAGTCAGAAATTGGTATGTGAAATCGAAAGATGTAAAGACAAGACCTCTGATGTATGTCCTGGCATTCTCAACTGAGACCACAGAGACTGCAAAAAACAGAGAGAGAATGCTGTCCTTCACACAGCTACCTAAGTCAACAAAAGGTAAAAACAGATGGCACTAAAGAACTCAAGTCTTAAATACTATGGCTCAGTTTATAAAACTGAAAATATAGCAAATCAGTTGTTTGAATGGGAATTTAATTATGCTGAATGTTAGAACTGAGCCAACATTACTTCACAGATAACAATATTTGCAAGGCAATTAGTTAAGCTCAATTCTTGACACCTCCTTTAAAACAAAAGAAAAAAAATCTGCCAACAGGCACAATCTTTCCTTATTATTTTGTTTGGTACAATCAGATTCTATTACTGTAAGCACTACTCTCAGAAAATAAGTCATTATTTGAAACTTGATGTTTGCAGACAGTTAAGTAATGCCAGGGAAGAAGAATTCAGTAAACATTTCTAATTCTATGGTTAACTTTTACTGAGCACTTACTCCAAGCTACAAATTATTCTAAGTGCCTCATACTTAATTTAGTACAACAACACTATTAAGATAGGTGCTATTGTAATCCCCAATTTAAAGCAAGGAAACTGAGGCACAGGGAGTTAAGTAACAGTCAATAAATGGTAGACCTTGGACTTGAACTAGGAAGTGGACTCCAGGCCTGAGCTCTTCACTGCACACCAGACTGCTTCTATTACAAGACGTATACATAAAAGCCAATTAGCTTTACAAATAACTGCTGAGCAAATCTGTGTGGCTTGGCAAAAACCAAAGAGGAATCCTAAAAGATAAAACTAACTAGATTTATAGGCTGGGCGCAGTGGCTCACGCATGTAATCCTAACACCCTGAAAGGCTGAGGAGGGAGGAGGATCACTTAAGCCCAGGAGTCTGAGGTTGCAGTGAGCTGTGACGACGCCATTGCACTCTAGCTGGGGCAACAGAGTGAGATTCTGTTTACAAAAAAAAAAAAAAAGAAAAAAACAACTGACAAGATTTTCAGGGTAGTGGACCAGTGGACCTGGGCTTAGATGACTACATAAGATTGCCCACATTCTTGCCCTCACTCAGGCCTACCTGCTGTTTTCTGTCTAATTCACAGTGAAATATGTGAAATATGAGGGAAGAGTAGAGGCGAGTGAGAGCGTGTGTGTGTGCTCCTTGCGTGCACATACTGGGGAAACTGTGTGGAGAGGAAACTGGACAAATGCATCAACTAACGAGTAGAAAACTGACTCAAACTAAAAGAGGAAGTGAATCCAAATGACCACAGTAGACTTAGCTTAAATCTTATGAGGAATTCTCTGATAACAGGTTGTTCAACACAAGCCCTAGCAAATTTTCCTTAGCAAATTCTATGAGTAACACCCATAATCGTTTCTAGTTGAGCTGCTGTCTCACTGAGAAGATGTGTTAGCTTTCATTTGTGTGACCGGCTCCCTGAAACACATTCTCAGAAACAGTAAACAAAAGCAGTCACCATCAAATTGGTATTAACTGATCAACACTTAACTGCACATACAGTAGTAACATTCATTGGGTGTTGGGCAGGTGGGGTGGGGAGGAGGGGATGGGTATATTCACACCTAATGAGTGCAGTGTGCACCATGTGGGGGATGGACATGGTTGAAACTCTGACTTGGGTGGGGCAAAGGCGATATATGTAACCCAAACATTTGTACCCCCGTAATATGCTGAAATAACAAACAAGCAGTTGGTACCCACTGCTGGGCAAGTGAGCAGCAGCTGGAGGGACTAACTGGTTTGATCTTGTACCAGACTAATCTGTCACGAGACTACATCGCAGTGAAAGGGATTCCCACTGTTTCTTCTGCCTCCATAAGACCCTCCATTCGATTTCTTTAAGGTTTTCTTTCAAAGGGTGAAAAAGCAAGTCCCCTGCACCCCCTGCAGAGAAACCTCCCATTTTCTCCTGTCACTCTCACTTGTCCCTTGTTCCACCTCACCGGGAGGCGTCCCTTTCTCT
Organism: Eulemur rufifrons; assembly: GCF_041146395.1. Classification (NCBI taxonomy): domain Eukaryota; kingdom Metazoa; phylum Chordata; class Mammalia; order Primates; family Lemuridae; genus Eulemur; species Eulemur rufifrons. The sequence goes on from NC_091006.1 coordinate 33,268,264, forward strand.
CCCCCTCAAGCAGCTTCTCCTAACCTCACTTCCATCCCGACTCCACCTGGTTCACCTCGATCACCCCACCAGGGCTCCCCTTAAACTTCTCACTCGAAGCCTGTCCCTTTCTGCAGCAAGGCAGGACTGCAATGCTAGGAAAACGTCCCAGTGCCGTGGAGAACGGCTGCACTGCAAAGCCTCGGTCCCTGCCCTCGCCTGGGCCTCGGTGCAGCTGCTCATCAGGGCCTCCCTCCTCCCCACACCCCCTTCCCACAGAGGGCGAGCGCCAGCTGGCCACGACCCTGCAGGCAGCCTGCCTCGACCACGGAGAACGCGAAGTCCGAATGGACTGGTGTTCACTAACGTTTCTCAGATCAGTGAAAGATTCCTATAGTCAGTCTTTTAGCTCATTCTCTTCATCTTCTTGTTCTCATTAGGTTCTTCTTAAAAAAAAAAAAAAAAAAAAAGTAATCAAGGAGAAATGGCTGTTTCATTTAAAAGAAGCCATAAAACAGTATTTGTTTATATAATAAATAAATTTTATTATGAGATGAAACTATCTGAGTTGAGAGAAGGAGCCACTGCAAATAAGCAAACAGAAATTCCTAGGGTGTGCATATGGCTGGGAACAGTTTGTATTCCTACCAGCCAGTATAGAAAGATCTTATAATACATAGGACATTGGGTAGAATCTCAAAAAGGATACTGCCCTCCTAGTGGACAGACTAGAATAAAGGCCGCTCTGGACCAGCCCTTCCAAACGATCAAACTATGGACCAGAAAAAAAAATTCAACACTATTTAAAGGAATACAACAAAACCCAGTAACCAACAACATAAAATTCAAAATATCCAGCTCCAATCAAAAAAACTAGGAATGCAAAGAAGGTGGGAAACTGGTCCATTCCCAAGGGAAAAATCAATACAAAGAGATCCCAAAATAACAGAGATGATGGAACCAAAAGACTACTATTGACATGTTCTAGATGTTCAGGGAGGTAGAAGAAAACATTGTCATGAGGACAGAAATGGAAGATATAAAAAGACCCAAATGGGATTTATAAAAAATAAAGTATCTGAAATGAAAAATATGCTGGTTGGGATTAACAACAGTCTGGACACTGCAAAAGTAAAGATCAATGTTGGAAGACATAGTAATAAAAAGTATTCAAAATGAAACAGGACAAAAAGTGAAAAAAATGACCATGGTATTCAGTGGCTTGTGGGAAAGTACCAAGCAATCTAACATAGGTATAACTGTAATCCCATAAAGAGAGCAAAGGGAGAACAGAAAAAATATTTGAAAAAAATAACAGCTAAAAGATTTCCCAATTTAATATAAACTATAAACCCACAGATCAAAAAACCCCAACCAGAATAAACATAAGGAAAATTATGCCAAGGGACATCACAATCAACTTGCTAAAAGGCAGTGAAAAGAGAATAGAAGCTGTCAGAAAACAAAACAAAACAGACATTATGTGCAAAGAAGTAAAGATAAGAATGACCCCAGACTTAAAGCTATCATAACGTAAGACAATGGAGAGACATCATTGAGGTACTGAAAGAACAGAGAGTGTCAACCTAGAATTTCTCATCCAGAAGTATCATACTAAGTTGAAGGCAAAATAAAAGCTTAGAGAATTCGACACCAGCAGCTCTGTACTATGAGAAATGTTAAAGAAAGTTTTTTAGACAGAAGGAAAATGATACCAGGTAGAAATCTGGATCTATACAAAAGGAATAACGAGAACAGAAATGGTATATATTTGAGTAACTATTATATAACAGACATTTTTGCCTATTTAAAGCAAAAATGATAACATATTGTGAGATTTATGGTCTAAGTAAATAACGTATGACAACAACAGCATAAAACATGGGAGGGCAAAATGGAAGCACACTGTTGTAAAGAGTCTTGCATTATACATGAAGTGAACATTATTTGAAGATGGATTGTGAAATTTAAAGATGTATACTGTGAAGTCCAGACTAGAGCAACCCCTAGGAAAAATAAACGAAGATACACCTAGTAAGACAATAGTGGAAATAAAATAGAATCATGTAAAAAAAAAAAAAACTCAATCCACAAAAGAAGGCATGAAAAGAGGAAAAAAAGGAACAAAAAACCAGATGAAATAATAGAGGAAAAAAATAGCAAGATAGACGATATAAACTTAACCATTACCAATAATTACATTAAATATGAGTGGATTTGGCATTCCAATTAAGACAGATATTGTTAGACCCAACTGTATGCTATCTATAAGAAATTCACTTTAAATATAAAGAAAACAAATTAAACAGGTTAGAAGTACAAGGATAGGAAGAAACCTACAATGTAGTCTTTAATCAAAAGAAAGCTGGAGTGGCTGTAGTTGTACCTGACAAAGTAGACTTCAGATAATATTACCCGAAATAAAGAGAGGCATTTCATAATGGCGAAGGGTCAATTCAGCAAGAGGAGATAACAATACTTAGTATGTCTAAATCTAGCATCAGAGCTTCAAAAAACATGAAGCAAAAAAATGACAGGAGTGACAGGAAAAATAATTAGTTAATTCTTCTCTCAGTAACTGATAGAACAAGAGGACAGAAGTCAATAAGGATACAGAAGACCTGGACAACACCATCAACCAACTTGACCTGACACAGAACACTCCACTGAACAACAGCAGAGCATCCATTCTTCTCAAGTACACATCAAACATTCACAATAGATCATAATCTAGACCATAAATCAAATAGATTAAAATTATACAGGTTACATTCTCTGACCATAACAGTACTAAACTGGGTATTAATAATAGGAAGGTTATCTGGAAAATCCTAAATGCTTAGAAAATAAACAACAAACTTCTGAGAAATCAATTGGTCAAAAAAAAAAAAAATCACAAGGGAAACTGAAAAATACTTTTAACTGAATGCAAATGAAAATACATCTCAAAACGTGAGATACAGGTAAACACAGGAAAGCAAAAAAGGATTAATTGAAAAATTCATCTTACAGCATATTTTAGCTGAACTGAATCTATCTGGTAATAAAATAATGATTAAATATGGGTGGTTGCTATTCATCATTACATGCAAGGGCTAGTACACCAGTATTTATTGAGACTCCTTAAAAGCAAAGAACTGTGCTGGCTGTTACTAGGTGTACAAAGAAAGAAAACACAAGAGTCCCTCAATCTTCCAGGAAAAATTAAGGCCTGTACGCAAATTCCAAAGCCAAGCAGAGCAAACATCCAGGCCCTGCAAGTGCAGGATGACCGAGGTGCTGTGTGCAGGAAGCCTCCCCGCGGGCCAGGGCTGTGGGAGCGCAGACAGGGGCTCCAGGCAGCGCCCCGCACGACCAAAGGCAGAAAGGTCGACAGGCCAGGAAGCAGGGTCAGTGAGCAACAGCTATCGAAGTTTCACCACAGCACAGGCCTCGTGTGGGGAAGCTTGGGACTTGACCGTGAGGGCCTGGCGTAACCCACAGACGAGACCTGGAGTAAGAAAACCCCAGTTTGAGTCCCAGATCTACTGGCTATGAACAGTGTGACCACGGTCAAATTTCCACTTCTCTGAGGCCCCCCCCTTCCTCTGTGAAGCAGACTGAACCCCCCTGGCTGGCCCCAGGGTTGCCGTGAGAACTGTCCCGTGTGCACTGGGAAGCGCTACCTTGACACAGGCACAGGGAAGGTGCTGAAGGCTTGGAGAGCAGGAAGGAGGCCGAGTGACAGGGGCTGGAAGAGGAGGAGTGCCGCCCTGCTGATGTGAGTTCTGGATGGGAAGTGAAAGAATGTGGAACGAGGCAACTGGAAGAGTCACAAGGGCCTCAACGGGTGAGGCTGTGGTAGAGGCACCGAGAAAGGCGACGGAAGGAGCCCTCGTGAGAGGGGCCACAGTGACTGACACGGAACAGGACGGAAGCCAGGAGAAGTAAAATGGAACCTGGATCTAAAGTACAGCAGGTATCTGGGAGAACTTTGACCCCTCAACAAGGAAGTTAGAAAACAGAGTTGATTTTGGTGGAGAAGGTATGATGCCTCTAAATGAACTTCTGCCTAGACTATAAGAAACAGCTGGCTTGGGGTGGGGGACTCTCATGTGACACACTATTTAGTCCTAGCAACTGTGCGTCTATTCCACAAACATCTGGCAAATAACCTGCATACACAATTACACAGAGTGCCACTTAGTCAAACACTGATCTGAATTTTACTTTATCATTTCTAATATCCATAAATTTCTAGGCATGTTTTGATTTTATTAGAAAATTGCATAATGGAAAAATGCAGGAATGAGGGCACCTCGGAGAACTAAATGCTATTGCAAATGCACCAAAATTCACCATTGAATAAACCTTTGGTGCTAAACCGGCAGAGCACCAAAGAGAATAAAAAGTGAAAAAAATTCAGTATAGTAGTAAGGAAAAAAGAATCATTTGTCACCAAGTTTTCTGCTTCAAAAAAAATTACTTTAAAAAATGCAATCAATCAAGAAAGCCTAGTCACCTGAACCGACTAAACACACAGACCTATTAGAAAACATCACTCTACAATAAACTGTAATTGTATGGGCTGTGGAATGTTTTTGAATGAATGAATACAATGCCAACTGGTACTTCAGAATTCACCACCTAAGGTAACCAGGCTGAAAAGTAAGACTTCCATTTCACTGTAATGGAATCACTCTCACAGACCTGGACTTAACTCACTATGTGACAAACAGGATAACCGCTTTTCTAAATGATGATTAGAAAATTATGTTTCACTCATGTTCATTACAGTTAGCTTGGGTTTGAAATTCACATGATTCCCAAATACAATAATGGCACCCAAAGTGAACCTGAAGCTGAATTAGATAAGATTAGCTTATTCTAGAGTAAACTCAACGGATGAAGGTTTGTTGTTCTGTGAGAGGGAAAAGCTTTTCCAAGCTAATCTAAGAGACATTTAAGACAGTGTCTTTAACATGCCTAGGTATAAATGACTACAAGCCAATCGCAAGAACCAGGAAAGGTGTGCCACTAGAGCTTTTTGCCCGGAACCAAACTTAGTTTTAAAAAGCATACATGTAGAAAGAAATACTAACTGGCATCCTGGGAGTAACTTATTCAAGTTCTTTGCTGTGGTATGTAAAAACAAACCTCAAAAGGCAATAAAAAAGGGGAGGGAGGAGAGGGAAACATCTGGATAGACTCCAGAAAACTCACCCGTGCAAAGTCAAACGCATATCTGTAAATAAGTTTAAAGTTTGTAGAATCATTTAATAATGATCTTAAGTAATCCAAAGTATTTCTGAGTTTTTCTGTTGTATCACATCTAGAAAAACAAAATAAAGGCAAATTATGACTTGAGTTTTGTTTTTTTTTTAAATTGGGGCAGTAATATAAACATAATACCAGAGGAAAGAATAAAAACCCTTAAGTTGATACCTATTTCTTGTACACTTAAAAAAAATCTTAAATGTACAGAAAAGTTGAAAGAATACTAAGTACCCATCCACCTATCCCCTTGATTCAGCAATGAACATTCTTCCGCATTTGCACACTCTCCCCGACAGACATGCACCTTGCCCCCATTCTTTGAAAGCTGCAAACATATTGACACTTCACCCCTAAACACTTCAATACCATCACCACTCTCAATACCGAATCAATGTTAACCTTCTTAGCTAATATACAATTCACACACAAATTTCCCAATTATTCCCCAAATTTTCTTTATAGCTGTGATTTTCAACCCAGGATCCAATCAAAGATCACACACTGCTTTTAGTTGTCGTAGCTCCTTAGTCTCTAGAAGAGTGCCTGGCCTTTTTCTTTCTTGACAATGTCATTTTTTTAAGAGACTTGACCAGTTGTTTTTGTAGAATGTCATTTTGTCAGATAATTTCCCCACGATTATATTTAGGTCAAACACTTCTGACAAGAACGCTACACTGTCCTTCCCAGGGTGCCCCGGGAGGAGGCTCACCACGTCAGTCTGTCCCCTTGTTTGTGATACTAAGTTGATTCCTATGGTTAAGGTGGTGTCCACCAGATTCTCTGTTTAAAAGCACTTTCCTCTCTTTTGAAATAGTATTAATAAGTAATCTGTGGGACGGTATCTTGAGACCATGAATGTCCTGTTCCTCAACAACCTTTCACTCAATGTGTACATTTTTTAAAACTTCCTATCTCCCTGATATCCCAACATTCTCACAAGCAAGCTGTGAAAAACCCTGCCCAGGAGACCAGGTATACCAGTATGACAAGGCTAGCCCCTGCCACAAGGCCCCCTTCTTGTCCTCCACTGACTATGACCGAGTGACAGTCAAACACACCAACATTTGCCAAAAAGGTTGGGGACCAAGAGTTATAAAAAACAAAAAACAAACAAACAAACAAAGCACAAACACACCAATGAAACCCCTTACGCCTTATGCTCATGTACTTCCCTCGACCCCCACTGAAGGCATCTGCCCCAGGTCCTCTCTCCCAGCTCCCTGCCTGCTTGGTGGAGCCTGCTCCCTGAGAGCGTCTCCCACACGGCCCCCTCCATGGCGCCATATGCCTCCCTCTCTAGGACCTGAGTATAATAAATCCTTTAATCGCATATGCCTGAGTGTAATTTCTGTGGCCATGTTGGCATGATCCTTACAGGCCCCACAAGGGGGATGTACTCCCCCATTTTCAACACACAATGGTTTTAGTATCCACTGGTGATATCTGCCTGAATCAATTATTATATCTGAAGATACAAGATGGTGATTTTCTAATCGTATCATTCCTTCTACATTTGTTGGCTATCATTCCTCTATAAAGAAGAGCTCCATGTGCCACTTTTCTTATTTTCCAGACTTAGGATTTTTTACATCTAATTCTGTACATTACAATCCGTTACTATCTTTGGGCAGTGGCCCCGTAAAGCTGGCTCCAGTGTCCTTCTGTCATGTCCCACTAGTTTCTGAGCACTTCCTTACTTTCTGGCACAAGATGTTCCAGCTCACCTTGTTCTTTCCCTACTCCAGACTTGAAATCAGCCGTTTCTCCTTGAGCCTTGGTGACGACAATCTATTGTTACCAGTAAGTGACATGGTGTTTACTTTTCATAAGGAAATACACTTAATTGGTTATTTTTTACAAATTAACTTTCTGCTTGCAATATCTAGCTCTTAAATATGAGAATCAAGAATCACCATTTTCACTAGCAATATTAAAGCTTTTCAATGCTAAATATGTATCTTTGTATTTCTCTACAGAGCTTTTAACTACTACTAAGTATAGATAATACATATACCAAGTATTATCAACATAAATATTTTGCAAATTATATAAACTATGCTTCATAATAAAACACAATAAATTTGTGAAAGCTCCTTTTCTGTAGCTAACTACAAATAAGTCCCTGTGACCTATCAAGATGATAAACTATCTAAGGGCCAAAAATTAGAGTAAATGTTTAATTTCTATGGAACAGCACAATTTAGAATGCCTTTTTTTTTCTTATGTTGGAAAATAAAAAAGATTAAAACTATTTTAGAAGTCAGACTTCTTCAAAGGACTGACACATAAGCCGAAAGCTGAAAGATAAGCAGGAATTAGATGCTTTTGGAGAGATGGGAAGGGCTCTCCAGACATCAGGAACAGCATGTGCAAAGGCCCAGTGGCAGAAGGGAGTATGACAAGTACAAAGGACTAAAAGAAAACCATTGTGCGTGGAGTGGACAGAGTAAGAGGGAAAGAGGCACAAGATGAGGCTGAGAGGTAGGGTCAGCACATAAAGGGCTTTTGTGGTCCACAGTGAGGGTTTTCAAAATTAAATCCTAGAAACAATGGAAGCCACCTTCCACCACGAGAGAGACCACGATCAGGCTTGCATCTTGAGATGCTCACTCTGGATCTCTGTGGAGCAGGATTTGGGGAAGGAAAAGCTACTGAGATCCTAGTTAGAAATCTAGTGTCAGAACCCATATGAGGGGCGATGGAGATAGAAGGACCCACAAGACTGCAGTAGGCAGGAGTACGTCTGGGAGGCGGGACTTAGTTGACATTGGCTACTCTACTATAGGGTTCCAGTTTTCAGTGGTGTGTATATAAATAATCATTGTAACGGGGGAGGGTCAAAGAGAAGGGAAACTAGCTAACCCCAAAGTGTAAGGCCCAGATCCCTGCTCTTCCCTGGAGAAGTAGGTCAAGGACCAAAGCAACAGGAAATTGGCCAGATTTTGACTGGCAGCTTAGTTTAGTCCTGTCCAATGAGAGAAAGAAGAGAAGTTCTTTGTTTTAATAGATTCAGGAACAGGAACCACTCATTTAGACAACTATTACATAGTTAAAATAAATAAGCTGCAAGTCTTTGGGCAGAACTGCAAGATGAAATGTGAAGTTCTGTAGCATGCCTGGGAACACCCCAGCCACCCTGGCAAAAAGATGTCCCTTTGTCTTAAAGACACTCAGAGATCATGTCTAACGTGCAAGAAATGAACAGTTCTTGTGGTTTAAACGTGAAGTGCACAAAGTAGTATTTCTACTTCATGTACTCATTAAGAATGATTACCTGGGGTTAGAGCTAATATTGTCAATAAAGGAGTTTAACCTCCTTTAAAGGGGACCTTGTCCCCACAGAGCCTCTGGACTAATCGCCATTAGAGAAGAAGGCCTCTGAGTCACCCTGTCCAGACCGTAGGTTGCCATCTAGTGGCTACTCAATGAGAACATCTTCAGAGGAACTCGGTTCTCACAGAGCCTGTGAACAGCCATGGGAAGTAAAAGCCACCAGCCTGGGACTTTTTAGAATACAGCCACATCTTCAACCCAAGTATCCCCATGCTTTTCCGTGTACATGTATAATAAAACTCACGGAAGTCACAGAGTGACAATGTCACCCTTCTAAGAGCACCATTTCCCAAAACAAAATATGCATACAATGTAAGATCATTTATTTCAGTTTGCTGCTGTGACAGGTTCAGAAGTGACAGGTACCAGTACAGTAACCCCAAAGGTTATAAACTCAAAGGTAACTTTACCTTACTGCCCAGGAAAAAGCCTTCCTTCCTTCACTTAGCCCGAAGGTATTTTTCCAGGCCATCATCAGTTTTACACAAAGTTAGCTACAGTTCTAACTCACTTTTTTTTAAGCTTAAACGCTCCCACCATTAGACTAATTCAACAGAGGTGACCTCAAAGCCAAATGTTATAATAAGGCAATAAATAAAACGGTCAATCAAAACAAGAGCTGTGTCTTCTCCAGCTCAGAATGATCTAGGGAGCGTAGAGACGGATGTTCCCCACTAGCTGCTGCGGTAACTTCAATACTCCCACAGGCCACTTGTTCCAGACTGACAGCCCCAGGGAGGCTGAGCACACAATGCCTCTAGGCAGTGTCAAGGAGACTAAGTTCCGAGTGCCCAGGTGTAAGTCCAGGTGTAAGTCGCATGCCGTCCCCCTCACCTGCATCTTCCAAGGCATGAGACAGAACAACCATTTGTTTTCTAGAATGAAACTCTTAGCAAACACAACACGTGTGCACACACACACACGCACACACGCGTATGTACACAAGCACAAAGCCAATACATAAAACCCCTGGTTTTTTATTGTGAACCAAGTAACACAAACAGAATCTTTATTTTTTTTTTATCACTAGTGTAATGAAGTTTCAATTTTGCCCAAAGTCAAAATCAGAATATATAAAAGAGAAGATGTCCAGTATTTTCACTTTTAAATTATACTTTACTCAGCTTTTTCTCACTGTCTATAAACCAGATGCTAAGCCTTTGCCTTCTAAGTTCTAAACCTGCACTGTCCAAGACAGCAGCCACCAGGCACATGTGACTGATGAGCACCTGAAACATGGCTGATACAAACTAAGATGGACCATAAATGTAAAATACCTCATTTTTACATGTTGAAATGGTATTTGGGGTTAAATAAAATATGTTAAAACATTTTCCGCGTTTCTACTTTTTTCATGTGGCTATTAGAAAATCTTAAATTACACATGCAGCTCACATGTATGAGAAAAGGCTGGTCTAGTTCTATTGGACAGAGCTGCCCTAGAAGAATGCTAACACATATACACACACACGCACAATATAAAAACTTTAAATGCTAAAATTCACCCATCATAGTCCTCAAAATAGGTCTTGGTCTTTATGTCTTTGGCCACTGGGGAAGTGTGGGCCAGACCCCCTGATCTCCTTCCCCTCACTGAACCACCTCCTGCGGTCCTAGGGAGGGGGGACCCACCTCGGGAGAACAGGGACCCCACTAGTGCAGCCTCAGGACTTACTGTAGAGAAGTCATTCCTTTTAACCATTCCTGTAGAGTAAAATAACCCATGTTTTGTGCATCCAATTTCCAAGCTAGGACAAGCATAACTACCTGTTAAAAAAAAAATAAAAAGACAAATCAAATCTCAGCAATTAAATACATGAACATTTTGCCCAATGCTTCTGTTCACAGTAGTTTAGTCACTGAAATACGAGCAAAGTAACTTCAGAAATGATTTCTAGTTTGGCAAACATCGAAAGAGTTTGATAATATAGTCTGCTGACAAGGGTGTGGAGAAACCTGTACTCTCATGATGCATGACAATGAAGTGTAAAGTCATTAAACCACTGCAGAGGGCACCTGTACAGTATCTATCAAAATTAAAACCAGTTACTGACTCAGCAGTTCCACCTATGGAAAGTTACCCTGCATATATACTCAAAGGTGTATGTATTCAACAACATTTACTGCAGTACTATTTGTAGCAGCAAAAGGTTGAAAACAACCAAATGCCCACCAATACTGGACTCGTTAAATACTTCTTTGCCGAACACATTCCATAAAAAGGAATACTATGACACCATTAAGATGAGTAAGTAGAGCTCTCTATGCAAATATGGAACAATCTCCAAGACTGATTCAGTGAAGCAGCAAGAAGCAGAACAGTGTGTTAGAACATGAAAAGGTGGATACATTAATGTTTGTGAAGTCAACTATATACACTAGGGGAAAATGATTTTAAAGTGGCCCAAAAGCACTGTGCCCAGCCCTGTCACTTCTCAGTGGGGGGCAGTCTCCCCCGTGCCACTCCTGCTTTTGTGAATTTTCTGAAACTCTGTAGATATCAGGGACTGTGTCGACTCTGGTCTACACCACTGCTTACCATGTTTTCACTTAGCTATTTTAGAGAAAAGATGGCACAGAGAACTGATGATGAATTCTAACAAACGCCCGACGGTGTAGAGACAAAATTACATTTCAAAGTGCATCCAGCTTCAAGCTATCTAAAATGCTGCATAGGGACAGAGCTGAGGCTGTCCATCATAGGGGCAAGAAGCCTTCCCTCTTATCTACCTCAAAAACCTAAGTAAAGGCGAGGAACAACTAAAAAGGAAAGTATGTCAGTCCTAAAAAGGTAAAGAAGAGGGACAGGGCCTTCTTAGGACTATCCTGCCACTCTGCAAGGCTGGTTAGCTCTGGACAGTCATATTCACACACAAGGGACACCCAAGTCCTAAGTGAGGGATCAGGTTGACACTGTTGATGTCTCTCTCCATTTGTTGTTACTGGAAACAGGCAATGGGTGGAAATACTTGTTTCTGTAATAAAGTTGGCCAAGGACTAAGGATACTCCACATTTGGCAGTTAATTTGATCTCTTTACATAGAGCCTAGGGCTTCATTTCAGCTACCTGGAAGAACTATCTACAAACCATCAAACCACCATCCACGTACCAAACAGGGTCAGATGGTAGTGGTGGTAAAAGAAATCATGATAATATAAAACATGAAATGTTAGGCAAGAAGTCACTTAGAAATCATTTTTAATCAGTCTCCAATGATTTAATTAGCCTTCGAGAGCCGACGTATACATTAATAACTCCAGAACAAGAGCGTTTAGGAGATTCAGAAGATTTGGCCTTTTATCTGTTTGCCAATAAGCTAGTTTGCAGACTAAAAATCTCTAGCTTTGTCTAATTTATACCTAGAAGATTAATGAAAAGTTTTCATTAGTGAAAACTTTATGGGTTTTCCACTTTAGAAATTAACTTCCATGAAAACCTTTTAAATTTCCGGGATCTTTCATCACGTAAATTTTTTTAAAGTCACTAGGTTTTTTAGATTTAAAAAAATTTAGACTACTAGGTAGATTACTAGGACTGATTAGTAATGACTGTTAAAAAGATTAAAATGATTGTTAAACAGGTTAAAAATGGTGACTTAGAGACCAATGGGCTACTAAGAAGAATTTCCCAAAAAGAAGGGGCTACATGTTCTTCAAATTATTCATACATCAGTGGATTTTCTCCTAACCCCTCAGGTTTCTTGGATTTCTGACTCCTATATATCAATTTACCTAGGTGAATGAACTCACATCTTCTAATGCAAGCTAGGTATGTTCTTAAACTATATCTCTATTCAACCTTCTGTTAGAAAGGTTAAAAATTCCACATAAACACTTGGCTTGAAATATGGCTAAAGAGCCAAAGCAGATAGTTGCTATGGGAAATTTTACACAAAATAGACTTTCTTAAGTTAACTAATAAGGAAGCTAAGTACTTAAAGAATTTTGCACATATCTTGGGAAATAAAAGTAGACTTGAATTTCAGAAGCCTGCTTAAATTTCATAAGCTAAAAATATCGGGCAAGGTGAGGAGGGTTTTAAATACTTTTAAGGTGCTTACTCATCAATGCAGACATGGCTTTAAAACATCACCACTCGTTTTTCAAATGCTAATGTCTCTGAAATTGGAATGCATCCACAAGTGAAGGCATATCAGAATTCATTTAGCAACACTTTTTCTTTTCTTAGTGATGATATAAAATAATACAACTTCTACTGGTGGCACCTTGGAACTGAAGTACATTCAGTAATAAATACTTGGAATAATATTCTGAATTGGCCTTTCAGTCTTCAACACGATTCAACATTTTGAGACTATTTCTACTCTTACAAAAATAGAGTTCTAAAGGACTCGTAACTGCCCAAAAAAGAATGACAATAATAGCTATCTTTCATTGAGTTCGGGAACTTGGGGGTGAGGCCCTTTGAGGAGCTGGGCCTCCCTTTCTTTTTCAGGAAGAATCAACATCAGTGCTCCCGTCACCCCGCAGGCCTGTCTGCCTCTGAGAGTAAATGCTCAGCTAATCCCTCACATACCTGCAGCCTGACCTTTGTCTCCCGATCTTCTCACTCCCACTTGGGCCTGGGCCCTGCGGCCTGCTTCTCTGATCACAGGCTGATTACCGTCTTCTGGGTAGAACCTCTAGAGCCACTCTCAAGCCCAACTCACTCTCGCCCCTCTGATTATGCTGTTCAGAAAACACTCTGCAAAGCTTAGCCCGGCTCCCGTCAGAAAACATCCTTCTTAAAGTCAGTGAAAATGGTCTTTTTCCTATGTCTACGGCCCAGTCCATGGACTTGGTGGGGCAAAATACAATGGACCCAAATGTCTCCAAACCTTTGCACCAAGTTGAGGAATTATCAAAATATTAATACCTGCACTAGAACACATTAAAGTAAAAAACACAAGGCAAAAATCCATGTAATGAGTGAAAGACATTCCAAAGGCTCTTTAGAAAATTTAAAGCATTACTGGCCAAACAGGTAATAAGTGGGGTGGTGGACAACACAGGCACAGAAATGGTAGGGGTAAAAACAGTTTTAAGAAAACATGTGAAGTCTCAATTCCTAATTTTCTTTAAAAGCATGACACATATGCATGGGCACCAGATGTCTGGGAAACAGTTTGAACGAAGGTGATGATCTCTTGAGATCTCTTCCAGATCATAAATTCATTTAATATCTAGGACATATTTGTTAAATTGGAGGCTAATGGAATATTAAACTGCATAGTTAATGAGCCAGGGCATGTGTCTGAGCATAATTTTTCATTTTTAGTGTAAGAGAGATGATGTGGGATCAGGAAAAAAATATTTAACAATAACATGCTAAGAATTAGGCAAAAATAATTAAGCATGTAAAATAACTCTAATTTTTAAAAGGAAATACTTAGGGCTTTTACATTAAAAAGCAATCACTTTCTAAGCTAAAATCAGGAAGTAAAAGATCTGTGAAAAATTCTTGATAATTACAACCTACTCAAAATCTTCATGAACAACTGTTCAAAGTCCTGGACTGACTCTCCATTGGGCTGAAACAACCACGGAGAGGGACAGAAGCACACAGCACAAAGCGTGGTCCCCCAGTTGATCCATTGTTGTAGGTATACGCGCCCACAGTCCTTTTTACACACCTAGCTTCATTACTTAATTATGTACACCTTTTACAAACAAGGAATTAAACGAGAGGAAAAAAATGGCTGTAGTTATACCATATCACTTACAAGAAAAAAAATCTGCTTACAAATCAAACTAGAATTGGAACTTACTTCTTATGCTGCCTCATAAAAACTAACATACCATTACTTTTTTTATTATTGCTTTGTTTGTCAAGGGACAAAGATTAAAGTAAGAAAAATAACTAACTGATTTACCCAACTCTGTAAGCTAGACTTACATTTTCGGGTTCAACACCAATGTCTTCACAAAATTTCTCCATGCCTTCAGGACCTACAACATCATCAGTACCTGCAAAATGCAATTTTATATAAATCTGAGCATGCAGTCAGATATGCCACTACCACTGTAATACATTATACTGTCATCAAATGAGACTTAAAGGCCGTAATTCCTTTTGGAAGAAAAAAAATCCAAGTATAAACTGAAAAACATTCTAGAAGTTCAGTTATATCTTTAAAGGGCTCCACTTTGTATAATCATTTAAATCAATTTAACATGATGTCTTTCAATCTTTGGAATATGGTACATATATAAAGCTACCTGAGTTCAATTCCTGGTCTTTAAAAGTAGCTTAACACTCTACTCTTATTTGGGTAATAATTTTAATACATATAATAATTTTTTGGAAACATAGCAAAGAACCACATAATATTCTCTATACAATTAACTGGGAAATAATGTGTTTTTTACACAGAAAAAAATCAAGCAGTGGTTCTGTTCTTGACAAAGGCAGTTAGGCCCCCTTTTCCACTCTAGACTTAGCTCTGTTTCTTCCGGAAAGAAGTGTCCACATGTTCCAACCCTACTTTAGCTCCCATTCATCTTGCAACCATTGCAATTTGTTTTTTTTTTTCTGCTCCTGGCTCTCCACTGAAACTCCTTTTGCCAAGGTCTCCAATAATCCACTAACTGTTAAATCCAACAGACACATTTAATCTTATTTGACCTCTGTGATATCTGAAAATTTGAAGCAGTTCTTTACAAAACCGTTTCTTCCCACAGCTTGTGAAAGCACCCTCTCTAATCTGGTTTTCCTCCTTCCTCTCCCTCTTTTAGCTTCTTTATGGGTTTCTTTGCTTTTCCCAACTTGTTAAATTTGATGTGCAAAGTGGCATCCTTAAGCCTCTTCTCATCCATTCTACACACTCTCCCCAGGAAATTCCACCATATTGGAGGTTTCGGGCCCTACCCAGGTCTCTTTCAGCCCACACTCTCCCCTCCCTTTTGGGCTATCTGCCACATCACCATCCAGCAGCCCCACCACCTGTTCACTTCCATAACTAAACTCGTCCTCTGCCCCAAACCTACTCCTCCTGTGTTTCTCATTTTCAAACACCACCTCACGAAAACTGAGCCAAACATCTCTCAGACCAAGCCTGCTTACCCTCCTGCGTGCTGTCTCGACCAGCGGCATCCCCAGAAGTGGGACCCTGGGCAGCATCCTGTATTCCCCTCACTTCCTCCACACCTGATTCCGCAGCCAGTCAGTATTTCTTCATGGCACCTCTCCTGCACTGCCCTGGTTCGGGCTTCATTCTCTCGACTACTACAGCAGTCTCCTGAGGATCTATCTCCCAAGCCAGAGCCTTCCCTGACCCATCACACGGCCACCTAACGGGTCCATCTCAAACACAAATCCCAGGCTGGCTTAACATCCTTCAATGGCTCCCAGCTGCCCAAAGAGAAAGTCCAATAAGGTTCTCTATGATATAGCACCTCCCTTCCTCTTCAGCCCTGTATCCTTCTACCTCTAAAACAAATTTCTCAGAAATAAATGAATACATATTGCAGAATGAATAAAAATTAAGGTCCAGAAACACCTACCCACCTGTGGCTTGCTCTGCACCACCATCCTGACACACCCAACAGCAAACCACTCTGCACCTCAGCCCATCTTCCTCTCATCCCCTTCCTCCTCTCTCCCCCATTTGCCCAGTGAACTCATTCAGCCTTTCAGACTGAGACCGGACAGGCAGTCCTCCCAATCTCCCCACCTGCAGAGGCCGGGCCAGGCAGTCCTCTGTGACCACGTGCAATGCTAGGAACAGTTCTCGTACATGTAGCTCACTGAGCTGAAAGTCCCAGCTCATCTGTTTTCATACACTCAAGAGCTATTTTATTCTTCTCACAAGCTCAGTATGCTACCTGGCATAGAGCAGTTGCCCAATAAAAGTTTACTGAATGAATGAATGAATGAATGGATACCAGCATATAGGAATCACCTAACTCCCCCCCACCCCCGGCCCCGCAATAGCCTCTAGCCTCAGCACGTCACCAAGCCCAGCAATCCACCATCACAACATGTCTCAGTTTCATTCAGATAACATTTACTAGGCATGTCCTGGAGCTACGCCCTGTGATAGCTGCTTGGGGTACAAAGATGAGTAAGACATGGTCCCTGCCCTCCGTGAGGGAGACAAAGCACAGGAGTAACTTCAACACACAGTAATAACTAGACGACAGTGGTGGTTGCTCTTGATAAAGGATGAACATTAAAATCGCCTGGAGCTCCTGCTGTAAAGTCTTAACGTCACTTCTCTCCTTCAAATCCTGGGCTCCTCTAAAGTCCAAAATCAGGCCCTTCCTCATAATCTGGCCAAAGGAAATACTTTTTTCCATGCCATTATCTTCCTTTTAATCACAAATGTGCTATTTTGTTTAAAAATGTTTTGCTTCATATATTTAAATCTGTTACCTTTTTCTGAGATTTTATTTTTTTCCCATTTTATATTTTTCTATATATTCCTAATTTTCTTATCTTGATTACTGGGAGAAAATCAAATAAAATTTTACTTAATTTCAGGGTTTTTGTACATTAATATATGAACATGATACAAAGTTTCACTTGGAAGTAAAAAATATAAATGTTTAAAAAGCAAAGTTTCCCCTCTAACTCCTCCCTACTGCCCAGAGACAACCATTTATGAAAGAGCTTCTTCATGTCCTCTTCCCCAAATAAGCCATCTATCGCATTCTATGGAGGACACATTCACATTTATTTGGCGTTTCTAAGTTTGCCCAGGCAGTTCTCTTTGCTTTCCAGGCAATAATTTAATCACATCATCTTCAATGAATGATCCTTTTTGTTTCTCCCGCTTGTCTAATAGCAGTGGCTACTTACTTCCAAAACAGCAGCAAATAAGAATAATGAGAGTGGACATTCTTATCTTATTCTTATCTCATTATTGACTCAAATGGAAATACATTTAGCATTTTATAATTTGATATATCGCCAGCTTTGGGTTTGAGAGTGCATATATATCTACATGTGTGCACTAGTGTATTTATTACACACACTACATATTAAGCCATTCACATGGTAAATATTAATAATTCAAATGGAGAAGATATAGAGTAAAATAAAGCAAAAAAAGGAAGCTGCCTTCTCCCTTTCTTTGCCAGTTAGGCATGTATCCTCCTGGATCTTTTTGCTATGTATTTATGTGTGGGCAAATATGCACTGAAATGCAGCTCTTAAATTTGTTCATCTATAAACGTGGGTTGATGCTGTCCCTGCAGTTCTACACCTTGTTCTCTCCACAGACCGTGTCTGGAAATCTGCCTGCGACAGCACCTATACATCCACCTGACTCTTGTCAGCTAATGCATTTTACATTACTCCACTATATGTACGAGCATGTGCGTGTTTATCTATCACAGTTCTTTCCATCACTCCACTACTGTCAAATATTTAGGCTGTGAAATTACAGAATAATTATTCTGATAAGGAAATATCCATCCTATTTTGCTAAAAGGTTCTGTTTTTAGGAACAGATGCTTTTTTGGCATCTACTGAGATGACTGTTGGGAGGTGGTTGCACACAGCACTGGGGGAAAATTACTATACAATTCTTCTAAAATTCCTCTCTCTTTGCTTGGTATTTTAAAAAGCTCTTTCCCTGCGACCTGTTCGTGAGCCTTCCAAGCTGCCTGCATCTCCCATTCCTTTGCACACGGCTCGGGTGTCTCCCGCTAGCTCTCCCTCCCGCTCGCTCCGACCTGGCTACGGCCTCTGTCCATATTCATTACAAAGATGGTGACTCTCCATTTATTCTCCTGTGTGCCACACTGGAAAATGAACCCCGAGCACGGTGCTTCTGCTGACTGTACCCTAGAGTCTGGCACGTAGTGAGTCTTCAGCAAAGGTCTGCTGAGGTACACTGTGCAGTGGCAATGTAAATTGCCCTGTTTTTTCTTTTTTCCCAATTTTATGCAGTGTCATTACATTACTTACACATACATATGTCTACGTGTTTTAAAAGAGCAAAATTTTAGAGTATGATTTGCAATGGCATGATTCTGTCAAAAGTAACATATTTTATTCAAAATATGTTAAAATATAGTTTGCCAATGAACATTATTTAAAAGCTACCCATAATCCTGCCACCTAATGTTTTTTTTTTAAACTCATTATCTTTCCCATGCACACATTTAAATCTAGTTGTAATCATATGGTACATGATGATTTTGGCTGTATTTTACACTAAAATACAGTGGATTTACCTATGGAATTTATGGATTCACCTGTAGAATTAAGGTAATAACCTCTATCAAATAAGCTAACAAATACAACACACTGTTGGCTAACACAAAGTGGGCTTGAAGTGGGGTTTGAGAGGTGTGGTTTTAAAAAAATTTTATCTAAAATAATAAGCTAAAAAATGGCCTAAGTGACGAGATACTGCAAGTACATCTGGAAAGGCAGATATACTAACAACAATTTAGAAAAACGTGGTCGTCCCACTTTCCCTGCCACCGTAAGCAGGGACCCCTAAACTAAACATACCTGACCTTTTCATGATGACAGCCCAAGACTCTCACGCTGGTTTCCATAATTACAGCACACTGCATCACTGAGGCAAACGGGAACCACGTGGTCACCTTTGGTAGTTTTTAACATCTCTTCCTTAGCTGTCAGAACACTGTCACTGTTTGCAACTGTACATGCCTGCCTCGTTTTTGGTAAACCAAAAAACAATTCTGCCATAGAATTTAATTCAAAATAGAGACTAAAGGTCTCAAGTCAGGGCTTATAGAAGTATTACAACTTACAGATGTGCACTTTAGTGAAACCCTGTAAAATCAGTGTTGGCACCTGTGTATTTGGCTTAATTCCTTATTCTTAGACATATTTCAGAAAGTGGAGGTTATTAGACAAATTATTTATGTGGACTGGTTATTTTCATTCTAATGAAAAGAAATGGGACTCCAGCTTCAGAGAGAGGTCTACACAACGCTTCCCGCAGCCCCACCCCACCCCAGCCAGTCCTTTCTTAAGTCACAGAGAGCTACAGTACCAAGGTACAAAAGGCAAGCCTGTAACTACAGAGAACAGGAGGAGGAGGAACCCCTAATGAAGGCGGTGTTGTGTATTACATTTCTGGGAGTCAGAAACTGAGCTGATAGGGATTTAAAAGGTAAAAAGCTGCACCCTAGAATGTACAAAGGAGGGTTGGGGTTAACAGCCAGACAGGAACTTGGAGGAAACTGGGCTCAGACTGCAGGAGCCATGGAAAGCAAAGGGCAGGGTACAAAGTGGAACCGAGAATTCTGGAAACACTGAAGGTCCATCCATGTGAAACCACTGCGCCACCAAGGCCCTGCCACCCCTCCACTCCACACCCGATTAAAGTGAGGGAGTCAGCGTTTATCGTTAGCCCAAACCAGGTGGCTCTCTCTACAGAAAATGAACACAGCCTGGGTGATAAAGCCCTTCTCATGCTAGTGCCTGGGGGCCTGGGGCCCCACAGCCTGCTCCCACAGGCTCGTCCTACAGCACCACCTTGTCACCTGTCACCCTGGTTCTTCTCACAATTCATTTTTCTTGAGGAACATTGACCTAGAGTTTGCTTCATATGGTTGGGTATTCAAAGTGAAAAGAGGTACCAACAAGAGCTTTCAGTTACTCCCGAATGTTGACACATTTTTCCTACTGATGAGATATAGGAAAAGCAGGGGTGGGGACACAACCAAAGGGGAGGTATAAAAATAGGATAGCCACCTGCACCCAAACTTCTTTTTTTTTTTTTTTTGAGACAGAGTCTCACTCTGTTGCCCAGGCTAGAGTGAGTGCCGTGGCGTCAGCCTAGCTCACAGCAACCTCAAACTCCTGAGCTCAAGC
Organism: Eulemur rufifrons; assembly: GCF_041146395.1. Lineage (NCBI taxonomy): Eukaryota > Metazoa > Chordata > Mammalia > Primates > Lemuridae > Eulemur > Eulemur rufifrons. The sequence continues at coordinate 33,288,632 of NC_091006.1, forward strand.
GATCCTCCTGTCTCAGCCTCCCGAGTAGCTGGGACTACAAGCATGCGCCACCATGCCCGGCTAATTTTTTCTATATATATTTTTAGCTGTCCATATAATTTCTTTCTATTTTTAGTAGAGGTGGGGTCTCGCTCTTGCTCAGGCTGGTCTCGAACTCCTGAGCTCAAACGATCCGCCCACCTCGGCCTCCCAGAGTGCTAGGATTACAGGCGTGAGCCACCGCGCCCGGCCCCAAACTTCTTAAAGGGAGGAATTATAAGGAACCACTCAGCAGGGATTCCAAGGAACCTAAATAATGTGGCTTAATCTTTATTCCCAAAATGTCACCTTTCTGCAGTCAGAGAACAGCAAAGAAGAAGAAAAATTGTGCCCTGCTTTCTTTTTAAAGAAAACAGAAGTGTGGCTTATGCCATGGAAAAATTTATGTTTGCTTATAAAGGAAGGCACACAAAAAAATCCAAATAGCTATGCTATGATGGTGGGATTAAGTGTACCTTTTCTTTGCTTAAAATTTCTTCCTTATAATACATTTTCACAATAAATGTGAATCAATATAGGAAAACAAGTGATCTTCATAATCAAAGTGATAGAAATGTGAGAAAACTTCATTCATTCAGCATCCATTTACTAAACACCCAGTAAAGCGTCAATCCCTTTTACGAGGAATACAGAAGGTTTCCAAGAGATTCATGTGCTAAGGCAATAAACATGGAAACAGATAAATTCTAATACCATATAAGTGTTTACACTAGTGTCCACACTCTGTGAACAAAATCCAGCTCAAACTAATTAAAGCAATGAAGGAGAATTCACTAGAAACATATTGGGGTAGCTCACAAAAACTCAAAGAAGAACTACAGGAATATGGGCTGCTTCCTTTCAAGTTCTCCCCTAGAAGAGAGAAACACTCTTCTCCCAGCCTCAGTCTGAAAATCCCTGAAAGATCTGTCTCCCTGGCCTGGCCTGGCCTGGCCTGAGGTACCTGCAGCAGCCTGGACAATCTCTGTGGCCAAAAGGGGCAAAGATCTTATCAGAAAAGGGTAGGGTGGGGACAGGGCACAAACAGCCCATACGGGGAAAGCCTCGTTATGAAACCAATAACAGGGGATCAAAACAAGATATGAGCACTATCCTACCGGAGTATAAAGAAGGCTACTGAGCTAATTAAGGAGCTTAAAAGATGTATAGAGCACGTCAGATGGAGAAGTGGAGAGAAGCCTTCCAGGCAAAAGGACGCTGAGTTAGTTGTTTTTTATCCTGTAGGTAGCAGGGATTTTTTTTTTAGCAGAGGAAGAGGGAGAGATTATTAGGGAATAACACACACGATCTGTTCTGTTTATTTATTTATTTTTTTTTTCAAAGTAAGACAACAGGGGCACATGGAACCTGGTCTGGAGCAGAGACTGATGACAAGAAAATTGGTCTAAAGGTTGTTGGGAAAGTCAAGTTGACAGGTTATGAAAGGGCCTGAAATAAGGGCAGGAAGAAGAAAAATAAAAGAGCCTTCGGCTCAAACTTGTCTGAAAATTTCTTTTTCTCTTTTTACACCATACACAGCCGCAATAACAAGTCCTAGACTGCAGTATTATATTATCCAACCAATTATAGTAAGTTGCAAAATGGAGACTAAATTTAAGACATTTTAAATGACAAAACAAACATTTTCCGCCAAATGATCTTTCCAAACAAGAGACACTTAATATAAAGAAATATCTACCACACTACATAAGGGTTCAAAGCAGCAAAGCTATTTTAACTTCTGTGCTTAAACCAAATAATCACCCATTATCAGCATTCTAAATAGGTTTCTTAGCAATCCAAAGTATTTCTCCCAAGTGCATTTCATCTTTTCAGTTCCCTTCTAGCGTTCTGAATTCTTGGCTTAGCTGCTGGCTATAAATAGGACATTTAGTGATTTGTTTCAACTATGTCCTCCCTCCCCCCTCTCTCCAACAGGGACGCACACCCCAAATTTGAAAAGCACACATTTTCTAAATTCTTTAATCTCCTCTAAGGTATTACTTATGTTACAAGGATCAATTTTAGATGACATAAATGATCACCTACCTGCATATTCATAGAACCATTCTAAGCACCTCTTACTTGAAAAGGCTTCTTCTTCAGTCTTTATTCTAGTTGAATCATATTTTCTATACATGCTAGAAATTGAAGAAGCAGTTTTGAGTTATTTAAAGATACCGAGTTCTTTTAAGCAGCAGATAATTTTTACTCTTTTATCCAAACGAGACATCCATTCAAATCAGTATTTTAAGTATATTTTAAACATTTTATTTCCCACATTTGAAGGCTTCAGCTTTTATAACTACAGTGTTTAAACACAGTCACCCATAATATAGAATTAAATGAAAAGCACTTAATACAAGTTTTTCTCTGATTAACAAATAATCGGTAAAAACTGAATAGAACAGGTATTTGATATACTCCCTTGTACCTCACTGGCCAGAACTCACTACAAAACGACAGGGTGATACGGCAAGAAACGTCTCAGGTGTACTCTCCAATTAATGATCCTAAAAATCACTCGTGTCTCTCCATTAAGTTCTCCTGACTTTTGTGTCTTACAAGTTAGGCTGGTCACAGAGCACAGTCTAAGGAACAATCTGTCAATATTAGACAACTCAAGAGACCATTAAGCAAATAAAAAGAAACATCAAATCATGTCCAAGCTTCCAGGAAGAAAATCAACTCAGGTGTAAGGTTGATGAGAGAAAGTCCCGTGGATGGTTTCTTGATTAGTATAACCTTAAAAACCTCAGGAGAGAGAAGTATAGAGAACCCAGCTTCTGCTTTATCGTCTAATTCCGGTCTTGTGGACACACCCAGCATGAGCTGCAGAACTGAGTCAGGAAGCACAGAGGCCTCCTCCTGCCAGTCTGTGACCATCCTCAGAACTCCTTACTTCATGAAAACCAGGGGCTGAGCATGGAGATGCTCCCTACATGGGGAGCGGAGAGACAGTAACTTTAAAATAATGATTTGGATATAAAAACTGAGTACACACATTTTTATATCCCTTATTTATAGCAGTTAATACATACAGTTTTTATTTATATAGTATATAAGATCTAATAAAAGTCATATACAGTCATCCCTCAGTATACTAGGGGACTGGTTCTAGAACGCTGCCTATACTCATATCCGCTCACATTCAAGCCCCCCAGTTGGCCTTTAGGACCTGCATACTCGCAAAGTCGGCACCTCACCAATACCAGATTTTCAATCCACATTTTGGTTGGAAAAAAGCCCGCATAGAAGTGGAACCTCGCAGTTCAAACCTGCGGTGTTCAAGAGTCCACTGTTTAACTCTTTTTTACCGAACACTTATTCATGACCTAGACATTCACCAGATATCAGTATATACCTCTGATTAGAGATTCTGGGTTATAATACCAAAAAAAGAACATGGTTGTAGGGTGTAAAATGACTCAAACTGCTAACCACCAGTTCTGTACTTCTTCTGTAAAAGGTAGCCTTACCACCTGAAAACAAAGGTGGATACTGGCCCAGGGTTCAAACCAATATGCTCCAATCCTGGGCTTAGACATTTCTATCTCAGCTCAAAGCCCCTAATTGGTCCATAGCCTGGAGAACTACGTGTGACACTAAAATATTTGAATTTAAAAATATTCTACATAAAAAAAAGGACCAAGACCATACAGTGGACTATCATTCAACAAATGAAAGGTGCAAAATACTGATATATATGCCATTACATGATAAGCCGAAAAAATGTTAGGCTAAGTGAAAAAACCAAGACACAAAGACCATTTATATGAAATGTCCATAAAAGGCCAATCTGTAGAGACAAAGTGGATTGGTGGTTGCCTGGGGCTGGGAGTGGGAACAGAGAATGACTGATCGGGCATCAGGGATCTGAGTGGGATGATGAGAATGTTTTAAAACTGGTTTGTAGAGACGGTTTGAACAACTCAGTTAACTTAATAAAAATCACTGAACTGTACACTTAAAATGGATGAACCTTACAGTATGTAAATAAAGTTGTTAGAAAAAAAAAAAAAACAAGAATGAAACTCAAACTACAATTCAACTGCCAGTTCTTAGTCTGGCTTTATCATACTAAATTATATTAGACTGTGGTGAAAAAAATAGTAAGTGCTATGTAGTCACAAAATGCTATGTGGTTATTATAATTTGATAATTCCCTGATAATAACATTCACACCACCCAAGAAGTATCAAGCAACCTGGCTTCTTAAAGTTGAAAAATCACTGGCCTAAAGATGGCTGGTGATTATCTTCTAAATCACTACTACCTTCTTTCAGATAATACTCATTTGAGATATAAACAGTGACATTATGTTGATGTTTTCAGAGTCCATCTCTCTATCCCTCCAACTGAGTGGTAGTATATGAAGAATTACAGCAAGAAAGAAACAGAAACTCTCATCTAAATCCCCTGAATTTATAGATGTGAAAATTCAGGGCCATTAGTGAAGTGACCCACAGAGCCAGAATGGGAAAGACAGAAAAAGGCAGAAAAGATCAGACTATGATTATCTGTTCACTGTTGTCTAAAAAAAAAAAAAAAGGAAGTAAAAGTACAGTACTTATTAAAATCAGGGTGAAACAAAGATGCCTAAAAATAAATCTAACAGGCTTTTGGAGTTATCAAAATTAACAGTTCACTCATCTGAAAGAGAAGTGGTTTCAACAGTCTTGTTTTTCACAGTTTCTATCAAATTCTCACTCCTCTGAGAACAACCCTCAGCTCAGCTGATATTCTGGGCAGGTGTAGAGCACTCAGAGCAGGCAGCTCTCTCCAGCCCTGTAGTTCAAGTTAGTGAGTGAGACCTTCTTAAAGAACAGAGACCAATTCTGTGGAACAGGCACAGACAGCAAGGCTTTTAAATGGGGAAAAAAAAAAAAATCAACTCTACCCCAGTTTTGGTGGATCAATGGATTAAGATACAACTTTAATTTTTAAGAACTCAAATTACCTAATTTGTTTTTATGTTCTATAAACCCAGACACAAAATAAGTATCATTAAATAACTACACTTTGAAAGATCGCCTGGCAGAACTAAAACAATATTCCAGTTGGCATCTGCACACTTAGAAGACGCACACTCCATCAGACAGAAACGCGCCTGTTCGACACACGTGTCACTGATTTTCATCTACTGTCCCTGTGCCATACCTATCGTGTCTACTTTTCTTGGCAGATAAATCATCTCCAGAGGCAGGTCTTCTCTTTTTCCTTGGCGGCATCACTTTACTAAAGCAGTCTGAAGAACTGCAAGACCGCAGACTTCCTACAAAACGAATGCAAAAAACACAAAATTAAGGTACACCACACTGTAACACTTCTAAAAAATACTATTGCTAAATTGCAGATTTTCATGGCTTGTATTGTAAAAGGCTTAGACGTTATCTGTAAACGCTATAAAAAGAGAAAATGGTTTTTAGTTCCTCTTTGAAAAAATGTTATAGTCAAGAAATAAAACTAGCAATGACACACAAATAATACTTTCCACCAACCCAAATCCCACCAAAAATAGAAGTTATCATAATTTCAATTTACTCTCCAAAAACACTAATATAAATCATCCAAGCTTTCTGCTTCTCTTACATGTCACTGCTCCTCCAAAAGGAATTGCACTGCTATCTCATTTATGTACTTCGTGAGGCAAGGGCAGCTCAGCCAGTAACCTTGACTCTAAAATCGTATAAACACATCAGTCCCAACACTCTTAAGCTTCAAGGGATGTGATTTAAGAAAAAAAAAAAAAAAAAAAAAAACACAAAAAAACAGGATTTGGATTTTTTTGGGCAGAAGTCTGACATGACCTTGAACAAAATTTCCACAGTAATTTTCTTTTGTTTCTGCCACTTGAAGAAGATTCTGCCATTTCCAGTCAGGAAGCATACTTTCACTTGGTAAAAGATGTTAAAATGTAGTAACAACAGACTATAATAACATCATCATCGAGCATTTATTGAGACCTTACTGTGAGCCAGGCCCTGCTCTGAACACTTGCATGTACTAACTCACGTAAGCTCACAGCAAGTCGAGGAGGAAATAATCCCAGTTGCCTTATGCAGATAAGAAAACAGAGGCAGAGAGAGGTTAGGTAAGTGGTAAAACTGAGATTTAAACCCAGGTAGTCTCACTTGACTGTCTTAAACTATTATAAATTACAAGACAATTAAAATATGCCATCTTGGCACAAGTGCCATCAGATATTATGTCGTTTGGTTCCCACAATAACCGTGAACAACAGACAAGGCAAAGGTAATTATCTGTACTTAACAGATGGGAGGAACTAAGGCTTAGGCATTCAAGTGATCTTCCAAGGTCTCAGAAGTAAGAAGTGGTGAATTCTAGGCCCGTCTTTTCTCCCTGCATCAGCCTCTGGTGGAAGGACCTGGGCCCTCAGGGAGCCAGGGGGACGGGGGACAGGAGAGCACAGCGCGCTGGGGCTGGAAGGATCTGCAGTCAGTGTCGATGAGCGAGTTCCAGCTCTTCAACTAACGACGTGGTTCAATCACTAACCTACTCGGGGTCTTTCATCATCTGAAGAATAAGAACAGTGACGTCTACCTCCTAAGATTTTTATGAGGAAAAAACATCCATTCAACAAGTGCTTAGGTGCTGCGTGTAGGTTCTGAGCAGCACAACGGACATGTGCACACACAGCTCACGCCGGCCCCCGCGCCCGCCGAACTCTGCCATGTAGGTATTGCTGGCGTCCTCATTTTTACAAACAAGGAATTCGAAGCAGACAGATTGGTAAGCAGCAGCTGGAAAGCAGTGCACGGAGCCGAGTGTGAATCCAAGCAGCCCCGCAGCAGAGCCCCAGCTCTCGGCCACCATGTGCTGCCGCCTCTACGAGGCCCTGAAATCGGGAAGTGAGAAGCACAGAACTAAGGACACAGCACTGGGGAGTGTCAAGTGGCTAAGAACGTAAAAACCTGGGCAGGGAGAAAACCCAGGAGAGTGTAACGTCCCGGAGGCCAAAGGCGGAGAGAGTGCTTCAGGAAGAGCGTGTTCAACGGCAGCGCAGAGGTCAACTCAGGTACGGAGTGGAGGCACACACCACCTTTAGCAACAGAGCACGGCGGCGATGGACTGGCGGAAGCGGAGGCCAGACAGTGTGCTGGGGAGGGATGTGACACGAGGAAGTGGACACAGTGAATGTGGACGGCTCTTCACCTGCTCTGAAGACAGGGAGCTGTCACTAGCCAATAGTCACAACCTTGCTAACAGCAATGGTAAGGGCTGGGATCTGTATCTCAGTTCATACTTAGGCTGCTAAGTTCCTAGAGGGATATGCTTCAGGAACACACCAGTGAAAAGCACCCTCTGTTACAAATCAGGAGCACAGCCTAAAACGAGGCTTCTATCCAGAGCCTGGTACTGGACAGCGTGCAACCTCAAGGCCCTACTTGCTCCTTCAGCACAGAACCAGAGCCCAAGCAGGTGTAAACCGAGGACACTCAGCCACCTTTCCTGGAGGCCCAGCCACACCCTGTCCTTCCAAGGCTGGGAATAGAGGGTTCTTCAGAGACACAAGGCACCCCCGTCTCTCTCTCCCTGCAACTGCAGTGACACCTGGAAGAGAGAGAGCGCACCAGAGAGAATGCTGCCTACCACCCCACACCCTATTCATCTTCCCTGAAAAACAGCATCCCAATCACAAACAGGAAAGCATACTAAAAGGTCCAAAGAATTGCAGCAACCCAAGCTTTTGCAGACTGCCAGCATACAAGATTTATTCTTATCTATTAATGCCTTGGGGTGGGGCTTGCAGAATGAAAAAGTGTGCTCCGCTCAGCTGTAAAGCCTGCCACACTGCCCAGAAATGACAGGCTTTCCTGAGTCTCAAGGCTGGGTTCTCCCTCATTGGATGCGTACGCCTAAAGGAAAGACATTTTATTCCAACAGAAGTCATGGTTTGGTTCTGAGCACCTGATCTGGCAGTAACCTCTCCTTTCCACAAATATTTGCAGAACACAGAGGAAAATACACTTATCTCCTCAGTCCGTGGGAAGAGGAACACTGTTTAAAATAATGTCTTCACCAATATTCTCAATACATGTTCATTCATTAGCTCCTCTACCACCTGCCTCTTCATAGAAACACTGTTGTAACGTCTGGCTTACACTGGATCCTGCCTGTCAAGAGTAGCATGTTTCTGATAAACATACAAAGTAAGTTAACCAACTTTTCAACTTTCATTTTTTTTCTTTCTTTTTTTTTTTTTTTTTGAGACAGAGTCTCGCTTTGTTGCCCGGGCTAGAGTGAGTGCCGTGGCGTCAGTATAGCTCACAGCAACCTCAAACTCCTGGGCTTAAGCGATCCTCCTGCCTCAGCCTCCCGAGTAGCTGGGACTACAGGCATGCGCCACCATGCCCGGCTAATTTTTTCTATATATATTTTAGTTGTCCATATAATTTCTTTCTATTTTTAGTAGAGACAGGGTCTCACTCTTGCTCAGGCTGGTCTCGAACTCCTGACCTTGAGCGATCCACCCGCCTCGGCCTCCCAGAGTGCTAGGATTACAGCCGTGAGCCACCGCGCCCGGCCTCATTTTTTTTCCTATTGATGAATGCTTTCTGTTAAAAGTTTCACAAATCACTTTTTCTTGTGCCTGTGTAAAACTTATTCATATCTGAAACCCAAACCATCCCAGATTTGGCAATTTACTCTTGCATTTATTCAAAATTTTTATCTCCTAACTAGGAAGCATGACTTTTTTTGTGATCTCTCCACTCTAATCATCAATCAGCATAAGTGAGAGACTGTTAAGGGACCATTTTTCACAAAGAAACTGTTCATTTGCCCTGACGTCCATCCCTACCCAGGCTCAGGGACCCTCGCACAGCCGCCTCACAAGCAGCATGAGGTTAACTCGGACCAAGGGAAGGGACGGGACCAAGGACCACATGGCACAGCTCTTCAAGGCAGAGCCACCCTGGAATCCATGAGGACAGTGAGAAGTTTCAGGCTACATAAAAAGCAACTTTTTAATGCGGAGGAAAACAAATTTGCTTAAAATAATAATTTGCCACCATGCACTAAGTCAACAAAATACACAGAGAGCACCCAACTCAAGTGTGTTTGCCCTCAACCTGCTGCACACCCCGCCTCTCCACCATTAGCCCCGGGATCCTAACTGAGCAAGAGCAACAACTGGGATTTCCTAAGCGCATGCACCAAGGTACATAATGATTTGTGGGGTCCTCTTTGGTTCACCAGTGCATACACAGCAGCTAATACAGATTTTATTACAATACTAAGACACAAACACTGAGTCATACACTATACTCTTAATAAATACTTGCTGAAAGAGTATGTTTCTAAAACATATATACATCAAATTCTGTGAAAAAATCAGTGCCTTCCACAGAATTAAAACACCTCCAAGTAGATAATACACCATCATTTCAGATCTTTTTCCCCCACTTGTCATTAAAACAAACACTTGACTTTAAGTTTCCTGGCAGTTAGAATTTTTTTTAAACACAAATATTTAAGGAGTGTTTGCTTCTTAAAATAATTCTGTAACCACTTTTTTTATGATAAAAATACTGAAATACAAATACGTTCTATTAACATAAATTTGTATTTATTTGTATCATTAAATTTAGACTTCACTGACTCAAAACTTCCATCACTTAATCTACTTCAATTAAAAAGTTTATCTTTAAACAACAAAAAAAATGGAATGTGCAAATAATATAAATAAGAATGTTATGGAAAGTTATCTGCTTCACAGAATGAGCTATTTTAACCCTTTAAAAGTTATCTACTTAGATACAAAACATCTGACATTGTAGGTAGAGGTGAATATTAAGGCTGATGTTTTAGTATATTATTAACAATAATTACAAAGCACTTTCAAAGTTATCTTACTTATTTATCTGCACAAATCTGAGAGGTGTTTCTACATTAAATGAACAGTGAATCTGAAATCAATCCTTCTACCATTAGAAGCTCTTTCTTAATGCTGTGGTGTTTATATAATCTCTAGGAAGGCAATAAAAATTTATATACAGTTTTTACCCAATGGTTATGATTTGAGTTCAGGTTCATTTCTTTTTGATTCAGTGTTTCAAGAGAACGAATTAAATTTTTTTTTCACTGACTCCATCTGATTTCAAATAAATCAGATAGTCAATGGATACAGACTTTTTTCACCACATTAAATAAGCAGAAATACTGCCAACATTTTTTCAACAGGTTTATCCTGGTATTTGTCACCAAAAGTCAATTTTAAAGGGCAACTTGAGTTCACCTAGATCAAACCAAAGACCTTTTAATGTTTATCTAGCCTGCTCTTTTAATAATTTAACTATGCATGTTATTCTTAATAAATATTGCCTATGTAAGTAGGCACTCCACTGTCTTTTTTATTTAATCTTTTTGCTGTGTGGTCCTCAGGTAGAGTCCCTGTCAGTACTAATTTCCTATAAGACACATTAAACTGTGTGCCCAATTTCTAGTCATCCCCAAACAAGAGGTCTACACAATTAGAGAATTTTTCTGACTTTTCCAAACTTAACACAAATGCATGTTCCATAAAAAAACTCACAAAATATTCATTCTAGTGAGCTTGTAAAATTGCCTTATTCCACTAATAACATTTTACATGGTTCATTCTGCCACTTCAGTACTTTTATACAGCTATTTCACTTCACTTTTCACTGAACATGCCACAAAAATACAGTAATTTGAAAGATTGTCTTTTAAGACATCCAATATTTTTATTTCATTTTCTTGAACGCATCATTGAACTACTTAAGTGAAACTATTAGTTTCTAAAAGCACAATTTTTATCCTATTACTTAAGATAAAAATTTTTTTTCTTTCTCTCTAAATAGTTTTGACTTCTGACATTTATTATCTTCCTTACTCATTTTTTCTCCTCTCTGTTAGGACTTTTTTAATTTACTACCTCTATTTTGGGCTTCTCCAGAAATACTAATTCTCTCTCTTATTTCCCTTCGGTAGGAGGAAGATTGGAAGCACAAAAGAAAAGTGTCAGGGGAGGCAGAGCAAGAAGATCCCCGGGCTCTTTTGACTTAGGTTTGACTCTTCCACATATAGTAGTTACAGACACTGCTCAGACTACTGTTGGGCTAAGACAGTCAAAGAAGCACTACAGGCTGGGTGCGGTGGCTTACTCTTGTAATTCTAGCACTCTGGCCTGAGCAAGACCCCATCTCTACGAAAAAAATAGAAAAATTAGCCAGGTGTGGTGACACGTGCCCATAGTCCCAGCTGCTTGGGAGGCTGAAGCAGGAGGATCACTTGAGCCCAGGAGTTGGAGGCTGCAGTAAGCTGTGATGATGCCACTGCACTCTAGCTGGGGCCACAGAGCATGTCTCAAAAAAAAACAAAACAAAAAACCAAACAAAAAAAAAAAAAAAACAAGGAAGCACTACAGTGATTAAACTTTTTCAGATTTCCAAATATCATATATTTTATGTTGTTCAATATTTAAAGTGTGTATACTCTGTCAGGCACGAGAATCACAAGTGATTCTACAACAAGATGGGGAAATGTTAATGAAATGGACACTCTAAGAAATTACTAACACTAATCAACATTGACTGGGCACGTACGAGGTAGCAGACAGTGCACCAGCATGTCATACACCAAACATCAGACACATCTGCCATCTCCAAAGGGAAAATGGGAGGCATGAGGCCAAATATACTTTCCTCTTTCATCTTCCTTAATTATAACTTACAGTTATTAAATTGCCACGTTTCAGGTTAAATATTTAGATATGAAATTACTATAGTAACAACACTCATTTAAATCAAAAGTTCAAAATTAACTACATAATGTATAGGATTCAGAACTTAGATGTTTTATTATCACAGCTAAAGGACAACCTCAGGGCTTCACAAATGCAAAATTCAATTTTAAAAATTAAAACTACACCAATTCTTAAATTAAAAAAAAATCCAGAAAACCTGCCATCACATTGTTTCAAAATCAGAGAGAAATGTGCTCTTTTTTCTTAACTATTGAAAGTGAGCGGCCCTAAAAATTTATTTCAGCATTACTGGTAGTAGCTAAAGTTAAATATACAAATGTACATAAATCAATAGGAGGCTGGAGAAACATTATGATGTAGCCATGAACTAGAAAATTGTGCAGCCACTAAAAAAGAAAGCAGATGATTTATAAATGTGTTACTATGAAAAGGCCTCCAAGATTTCCCGAGTGGCAAAAAACAAGTGGCACATACAAATGTACACTTGTATTTGAGGAGAAAAGACATCATCATCATGATAATTTGGTTAACAAATATAAGAAATTTAAGAGTTACCTCTAGAAAGTCAAATGTGGAGTACTAGTGGCAAGTAGGAGCTGGGATGATAAAGTGGGACAGAAACTTTCACTTTTTATTTTATACTTTTTGACACTTCTTTTAAAACCATGTGCAAATATTTCTTTTAAAATTAATGAAGAAATTGCCTTTGACTGCCCTTGAGTTGATCTATATTTACCGACAGGGAAAGATAAGGTGAAGGGACCCTCAGTGCCCCTGCACTCCTAGACCTCTCCTGGCACAGTCTCTGCCCCCTTGTTTCACTCCTTGCAGGATCTAACCCCTGAGACTAAACCGAGCAGAGAGCCCAGCTCCTCTGAACTGCCTTTCAGATCCGCCTGCCAGCGGTGCAGGTAAAGGGTAGGCACGATCCTCTTCCACTGTCACGCCGGGGGGTGGGGAAGGGGGACAGCAGGTGTGTTGGACTGCACATACCTAGCTGTGGCCGTGATTCAGGTGAAATACTGAAAAGCTTATGCATTCCTGCTGCACATCTACTACGCTGTGTTTTCCAACAAGACTGTTAATTTAATCTCTATCTTGTGCCTAATTTTCAATCAATTCTGAACCAGTTTGGAGAAGAGCGTATGGAGAGCCCTAAATCTCAACAGCCTCTATGCAGTATAGCATGTACAGTATACTATCACTGATGCTAAAAAAAAAAAAAAAAAAAAAATGGCTATAAACATATACTAATCCATGAAAAAAAGTCTGAAAGAACCAACATTAAACCCCACGCTGGGGGAAAGCAGTAGGATTGGGAGGCATGAAGAAAGATTATCACTTTTCACTCCATTTACTTCTGTGCTATTCAAAATTCTCTAACAAGCATTGCTATGGCCTGAATGCTTGTGTGTCCCCCCAAACTCAAATGGTGAAATCTAATCTCTAATGTGTTGGTATTAAGAAGTAGGGCCTTTGGGAGGTGATTAGGTCTTGAGAGTGGAGCCCTTGTGAATGGAAGTGGCTTTATAAAAGAGGCCTGCAGGAGCTACATGCCCCCTCCACCACGTGAGGATGCAGCCAGACGTACCATCAGTGAGGAACAGACCTTTATCAGGCACAAAATCTGCTGGTGCCTAGACTTCTCAGGCTCCAGAACCATGAGCAATAAATTTCTGTTGTTTTCAATGTTATGGAACAGTTTCAGTAGGATAGGTACCAGTTCTTTGTTGTAGGTCTGGTAGAATCTGGCTGTGAATCCACCTGGTCCTGGGCTTTTTTTGTTCTTGTTGGGAGGTTTGTTATTGCTGATTCAATCTTACTACCTGTTACTGGTCTGTCTATTCAGGATTTCTATTTCTATTTCTTCAGGTTTGAGAGGTTGTATGTTTCCAAAAATTTATCCATCATCTCCAGATTTTTTTAGTTGGTGTGCATAAAGATGTTCATAGTAGTCACAGATGACCTTTTGTGAATCCTCCCTAACACATTCTATGAAGCCAGTATCCTGATACCAAAGCCAGGAAAGGACACCACAAAAAAAGAAAACAACAGACCAATATCACCCATGAACATAGATGTAAAAATCTTCAACAAAATACTAGCAAACTGAATCCAATAAAAAAATAATTCACCACAATCAAGTGAGTTTCATCCCAGGGATGCAAGGATGGTTCAACATATGCAAATCAATAAATGTGATTCACCACATAAACAGAATTAAAAACAAAAACCGTATGATCATCTCAATAGATGCAGAAAAAGCATTCGATAAAATCCAGCAGTCCTTCATGATAAAAACGCTTAACAAATTAGGCATAGAAAAGATATACCTTAAAATAATAAAAGCCATATATGACAAACCCACAGCCAACATCATACTGAATGGGAAAAAGGTGAAAGCATTCCAAGAACCGGAACAAGACAAGGATGCCCACTTTCACCACTTCTTTTGAATATAGTACTGGAAGTCCTAGCCAGGGCAATCAAGCAAGAGAAAAACATAAAGGTTATCCAAATCACAGAAGAGGATGAAAAACTATCCCTGTTTGCTGAAGATATGATCTATCAGAAAACCTTAAAGAATTCTCCAAAGGACTCCTAGAATTAATAAATTCAGCAAAGTCTCAGGTTACAAAATTAATGTACACAAATCAGTAGCATTTCTATACACTAATAACAGCCAAGCTAAAAATAAAATCAAGAACACAATACCATTTACAATAGCTGCAAAAAAAATAAAATTTAAAAAAACCTAGGAATATACTTAACCCAAGGAGGTGAAAGATGTCTACAAGGAGAACTACAAAATGTTGATGAAAGAAATCATAGATGACATAAACAAATGGAAAAACATCCCATGCTCACAGATCAGAAGAATCAATATTATTAAAATGTCCATACTACTCAAAGTGATTTACAGACTCAATGCAATTCCCATAAAAATACCAACACCATTTTTCACAGATTTAGAAAAAACAACCCTAAATTTCATATGGAATCAAAAAAGAGCTCAAATAGCCAAAGCAATCCTAAGCAAAAGGAACAAATCTGGAGGCATATTACCTCACTTGAAATTATATTACAAGGCTATAGTAACCAAAACAGCATGGTACTGGTATAAAAGTAGACACACAGATGAATGAAACAAAACAGAAAACCCAGAAATAAAACCAAATGCCTACAAACAACTGATCTTCAACAAAGCAGGCAAAAACATACACTAAGGAAAGGATGCCCTATTCAATTAAATGGTGCTGGGAAAATTACTGATAGCCACATGCAGAAGAAAGGAAACAGGATCCCTATCTCTCATGATATACAAAAATTAACTCAAGTTGAATTAAAGATTTAAATATAAGACCTGAAACCATAAAAACTCTAGAAGAAAACTTAGGAAAAACTCTTCTGGACATTGGCCTCAGCAAAGAATTTATGACTAAGACCCCAAAAGCAAATACTACAAAAAGAAAAATAAATAAATGGGGCTCAATTAAACTAAAAAGCTTCTGCACAGCAAAAGAAATAATCAACAGAGTAAACAGACAACCTACAGAATGGGAGAAAATATTCACGAACTACACACCCAACAAAGGACTAATATTCAGAATCTACATACAAGGAACTCAAATCAGCAAGAAGAAAACAACTCCCTTAAAAAGTGGGCAAAAGACATGAACAGACATTTTTCAGAAGATATACAAATGGCCAAGAAACATGAAAAAACAGTCAACACTACTAATCATCAGGGAAATGCAAATTAAAACCACGAGATACTACCTTACCCCTGTCAGAATGGCCATTATAAAAAGTCAAAAAACAGGCTGGGTGCAGTAGCTTGCACCTGTAATCCTAGCACTCTGGGAGGCCGAGGCAGGAGGATCAAGGCAGGAGTAGGATTGCTTGAGGTCAGGATTTCAAGACCGGCCTAAGCAAGAACAAAAACCCATCTCTACTAAAAATAGAAAAAATTACTCAGGCGTGGTGGTACACATCTGTAGTCCTAGTTACTTGGGAGGCTGAGGCAGGAGGACTGCTTGAGCCCAGGAGTCTGAGGTTGCTGTGAGCTAGGCTGATGCCACAGCACTCTAGCCCAGGAGACAGAGCAAGACTCTGACCCCTCTCCTCAGTGCCCCCTAAAAAGTCAAAAAACAATAGATGTTGTGAAAAGAGAATACTTATACACTGTTGGTGGGAATGTAAATTAGTACAACCTCTATGGAAAACAGTATAGAGATTCCTCAAAGAACTAAAAGTAGACATACTATTCAATCAAGTAGAACTACCATTCAATCCAGCCATCCCACTACTGGATATTAACCCAAAGGAATAGAAGTCATTATACCAAAAAGACACATGTACTCATATGTTTATCATAGCACAATTCACAACTGCAAAGATATGGAATCAACCTAAGTGCCCATCAATTGATGAATGGATAAAGAAAATGTGGTGTGTGTATACACACACACACACACACACACATCCATCCTAGAGTACTACTACTCAACCATAAAAAAGCATGAAATAATGACATTTGCAGCAACTTGGATGGCACTGAAAGCCATTATCCTAAGTGAAGTATTCCAAGAACAGAAAAATACCACGTGTACTCACTTATAAGTGGGAGTTAAACAATGGGTATACAAGTCACACAGAGTGGTACAATGCAGTGGCACCAGGGACCAGTTTCATGCAAGACAGTTTTTCCACGGACCCGGGGGAGGGAGGGGAATGGCAAGCAAGCTATGCAGAGCAGCAGTAAATACAGATGAACCAGATGAAGTTTTGCCCGCTGCTCACCTCCTGCTGTGCAGCCCAGTTCCTAACAGGTAGGTTGGGAACCTGCGTTGGGGACTGCAGGTATAATGGACATTGGAGACTCAGAAGGGGGTAGGGTGGGAGAGGAGTAAAAAGTATCCAAAATTACTGATAGGGTATGATATATACCATTCAGGTGCCAGGCACACTAAAGGCCCTGACTTTACTACTATACAAATAAGCCATGTAATAAAAAACTACTCGTACCCCCTAAATCTATTGAAATTTTTTTTAATTTCTGTTATTTATAAATTACCCAGTCTAAGGTATTTTGTTATAGCAGCCTGAATAGACTAACACAAACATGGATTCACATACTACTATGGTCATTTTCAAAAAATTTAAAGTGTATTTTAATAATTTTTGCTGGAAGTTGAATACAGATCAAATCCGAGTTTCCGAACTTTACGATTACTAGCAGTTAAGAGCAATGGTTCTCAAAGTACAGTCTCCAGAGCAGTTCCATCAGCATCATGTGGAGCTTTTTAGAAATGCAAACTCTGGGGCCCCACCCCAAATCGACAGAATCAGAAACTCTAGGGGTGGAGCCTAGCAATCTGTGTTTTAAAAAAGCCACCCCTCCCCCAAGTGATTATGAAGCTAGCTAAACTTTGAAAACCACAGGGCTAGAGAATAATTTACAATAATCAAGTTTCAATTTTCCCATTTATAAATCCTCAGGACCCAGACAACACACACACACACCCCCCCCCCATCAAATCATTTTTCAGCTCCATTCAATATTTGTGGAATACCTTTCAAACTGCATTACTGTAGCACCTTTTTAGTATAAACTTAAATACTTTACTAGAGAAAAAAATGATATCTTGAAACCATTAGAGAAAATCCCCGGCCCTTTAAACGGGTTAAAGTGCTCTGTCATAAACCAGAGCCCCAGAAAAGATCCCCTACTGGGAAGGAGCCAAAACACGCTGCCCTCACTACACTCTGAAAAACAACTTCAACCAAGTCACAACTTGCTAATGGAGTGTATTATTATATAATAAAACAGAGCATTCGTGATTAGATTTTTTTCTTTCACGGTTTCATGTCAAGAAGTTTATTTAAAATTAAGTTGTGTTAGATTTACAGATACCTGTTTGGTGATCGTCTTGGCCAACGTCTTCTGTTAGATTCTGCAAGAAATATGTTCATTATTACCAAGAAAACACATGCCAGACATCAAGTTTTAAAATTTAGCATTTTCATAAGCAACTGGTATCTTAATATCTAATTTTTTAATCTAATTTTTTAATCTAAATTTTTATCAAATACCGTTACACAAAATGACTACTTCAAATAGTTGGTAATTTTGTCTTTAAAAGATTGACTTACTAGCTTATTAAGGGTGTGGTAGATCTTATGAATATTTGCCAGTGTTGAGAGATGAGAGTTCAGCTGAAAGTCTTTGAAAGAAAAAGGAGAAAATTCAGTGTCATTTATTTCCAATACTGCAAAAAGTCTTTTAAAAAAAAGCTCAGAAGTGAAGATAAATGTTTAGACACAATTGAATAATACCTCAATTAATTTGATACTTACTAAATAAAAAAACAACATGCAATTACTGACCTATCCCCTAGAAATAAATCTGGACAATAAAGTTAAATTCCCATCCAAATGTTAAAAGTTCATGAAATTTTCATGTGAACTCCAAGGTAAAACAAATAATCCAATAGTTGTAAAATCCTGCCAGCAGTGAACTTGAACTTAATAGAAAAATATCAATAATGTTAGCAAATTAAACAAATCACACAAGTAGAGACAGGTCTCAAATGTAACTTTTCCAAACTGTCCACTTTTCCCTCCCCTTCCCCAGAATTACTGGTACAATAAACAAGTTCCTGGCAAGAAAATGACAGAAAACCATCTCAAGGTTTAGTACCTGATAATATATTTATTTTGTTGTCACTTATGCAACAGAGAAAGTTAAAAACAAAAATCTAAGCCCCTCCCTCTCCCATTAAACAAATCAAAGAACTATCCTATCTTGCAACCTCCAAGTCGGAGAGGCCAGAGCCAATGATATAGTTAACAGAGTTACGTGTAAGCAATGCAGTATTAAAGTTTGCCACAGAACCAGAAACAGAAGCAGAAATCATACTCCTAAAGAAACACTACCACATCAATGGGTGAATCCACACATCATCTCTAATCATTCCAGAATTACACACTAAGTCATACACAAAAGACAAATGAGGTTGCTCCATTTTAGCATCCTGCACAATATAAAACTGTAAGTTAACCTGGTACACTTTTAATCTCTAATTTTAAATGTTTTTATAAAGTTTATGCTTGCATACATATTAAGATACACAAATACAAGTTGAAAGTTTACGAATAATTTCACATTTGAATAAACATCAATAGAAGTATTTTCATAACATACCAGGATTACATTAGTTTCTTTTCTTTCCTATCATAAAGCAAAGCTTAGGATGAGGAGAACCCTGAAAAGATACTGTAACTCTCCAAGTTACGCCATTCTGATTTAAAAAAAGGAGGAGGAGGAGGAAAAAAGCACCCTTCACCGGAATATTTTATTTGGGACATGCATCAGATCCAAAGAACAGACCCAAAGATCAGGTGCTACAATGTAAGTTGTATTGCTGGGGCCGGACCCTCTGGGCTGCTACTCTGAATCCTGAAAGCAAGCTGACCCTGCCCACAGTTAGACAGCTTTACTTCATCCTCTAAGGCTTGTTGGAAATCCAGCTCTGGGCAGGCCTGCAGGGCAGAGGGGTTGGGCAGGCCTACAGCCCCTGACATCCACATGCAGCCATGGGGAGCAGCAGGCCATACCTGTGCACGTACACGTGCTCTGCACATTGCTCCCACCTGCCTGGCGGCACCCAATGGCCTCATGCCACAGTCACAGCCATCTAGAACGGTCCAAAGAACCAGCGTTTTTGGCTGAGACACAGCCAGAGCAGGGCCCCAAGCTCTAAATGGGCCTCTGGTATAGATGCATGTTAACTGGTTGGCATCTGAATAGTCTAGCCAAGCTTAAGGTACATGATGCCACAATGTGCCTCAGAACCTGGATTTTCCATCTTAATTAATTCAATTGCACAGAAAAGGTTTAGAAAAGCATTTGGGGGGGTGTGAGTGTACGTATGTGTATTGTGTACTTGTTTACTTATGTTCATATGTAATAAACATGGATGGGGTGTCCAACACCAGAAGCACCAGCCCTCTCGGGACCAGCAAGAGGCTGTGAGGAGCTTAAACATCAACTCCCGCACCTCCATCCTCCTACTACCAAGCCGTAACTCCCTTTTTTCACTCTCTCAACTTAGAAATAGGAAGACAAATGATACATTCCATTATCACCTTGAAATGTAAGTTTAACTCTTGGGCCCCCAAAAACCAAAACAAACACTGAGAAAACTTTAGGCTCCAGATTCTCTTTCCACGGAGGCCACACAGCATGGCAGAGCAAGAGGCTTGCCCAAGGCACTCACGCAGCGAGGGCTCTTCTAAGTCCCCATGCTACGCTTTTGTCATTTCACCACCCTGTTAACTCAACTGTCAAATTCACATAAGAGAATCTAAATGAATTCAAACTGTTAAATCTTTCTCCTCCTTTATGTGAATACAGAAGAAGTAGAAAAGATAAAAAACACAAGCTGCCCTCAACGTGAAACGGGCCGGGCCCAAACCATACTTCCCAACTTCTCTCACCACCCCGTCCCACAGAACCCTTCTTCCCACCCCCACACACTCTTCCCGCTGCTCTCCCTACTCCTACTGGAGTCCAAGTGTGCACAGACTCTGTCTCTGTCGAAAATACCACTCTGCTTCACAACCTGGCTATGCAATCTAACAGCCGGTTCAAATTTCAGGTCTGCCAGTTATTTAACCTAAATCCCAGTTATTTAACCTAAATCTCAACGTCCTCATCTGTAAAATAAGGACAAGAAAGTCTCCTTCATAATGTTCTTGTAAGGCTGAAAATAGGATCCAATGCCCAGATGTGTCGGACACCCATTACAATGCCTGGAACATAAGTGCTCAATAAATGACATCAGTTCCCACTATATTTGCTTACACCATTCTCCATGCCACATGGCCGTTTAAAACAGTCTCTAACTCTCCCTAGGTCCAGCTCTAGTTCCACATCAAAGACCCCAAAGTCAGAGCTCCCTCTGCAATTGAGCCATGTGGCCTGGTACACCTGTACAGCCTACGAGGGCATCACTATGCTCATACACTACGAAGTGATGTTCCTAATGATTGCAGGTAATCTCAGCACACTGAGAAAACATACAGGTGTGTAAGACCAGATTCTATATATGAGGTTTCACTTTACTAAATGCAATGAGAATACAAAGGTTCATTTCACAAATCACATGTCAGAAATTATCCATTTCTACATCCAACCCCTACCACCACACCCCTACCATCATCGCTTCACCCAAAAAAAGGAAAAAGAAAGAAATGAAACTAGTAGCAGGAATAATTTCTCTTCTGTTTCACCAATGTAAGAAATTAAGGAGAAGATATGAATTCGGGGTTGGGGGGGAGACAAAAATGGCATTAAAAGATAAGTTCACAGAGGTTAACATATATTGGATTTATGGTTCACCTATTCAGTGCTGAGGGCAAGTAACAGACCCTGAAATCTAAAATAGATTTCACATCCTTAAGGCATAGATGTTAAGGGTAAAGATCAAATCCTTTACCAAGAACGTATTTCGGAAAGCACTGATTCATAAAAATCTCCTCCTGCTCCTATTTCAATTCCAAAGGATAAATGCTAGGTTAACTCGGCAGTATTCCCTGATTAAATGGCTCTCCACAGTAAAGTGGTGACTTGAGTCTGACTCTCCTGTGTGACATGGAAACTATATTCTGTATTAAAAGCAACAATCAGCTCTGCAAAAAGGCACAGTCTGCGTAATAAATGGCCTGCCTAAATTATCTTCTGGATATTCCTAAAACTATCAACAAATGCTGACTGAGCATAAACGTGTCTGGGTTTTTTGTTTGTTTGTTTTAACTATTATTTGCTACGACCTATGCAACATGAAAGAAAAAATTGAACGCCACTGAAGGGGCATTCCCCAAACTCCCCAAAGTCCATTTCCCCAAACTACCCTAGGTATAGAACCCCAAATTATAAGCAAAGACATAAATATTAGGAATGAAACAATTATTGGCAAGTTCAGACAATGACTGTCAACCAAAAGAATCAAATTTAAAAGCTAACAGTCTTAATAGTTTACTCTTGTAACAGGGTCAAAAACAGAATTTAAATTCTTAAAAAGCAAAAGCTTTCCTTAATACCATCAATTTTTAGTCACTTGTAAAATATAACTGGGAGAAGATTTCAACTATAATAGCAACAAAATGCAATAATATATATAAGAATAAACTTCATTACGTAAGATACAAAAGAAAAAATAAAAGTTTACTGAAAGACATGTATGTAGAGATATTATATTTCTGGGATGGAAAGAACCACCTTTGTAAAGCAATCACTTCTCCCCCTTCACTAAACTACAAATAAATGCAATCAAATTCTCATTTTGCCTGTCCCCCAGTTCTCTACCCCAAAAGAAAGGTAGGGAAGAGGAAGGAAGTCAGGCAAGCTTGGCAGATTGTTCATCTGGAAGAATAAATGTGCTAGACTTGCCAAGAAACTATTGAAAAAGAAGAATGAGGACGAACTTGCCCCATCAGATATCAATGCATAGTACAAAGCAGAGGATGGTAAACTCTGTGACGGGACAGACTATAAATATCTCTAGCTTTCTGGGCCATAAATCTCTGTTGCAACTACACTGCCATTGCAGCGCAAAAGCAGCCACAAACAATGCATAAGTAATTGTGGCTGCTTTCCAATAAAGCCTTATTTATAAAAACTAAATTTTTTATAGTAAGGGGCTAGATTTGGCTCATAAGCCACAGTTTGACAAGGCCAGGGATATAAAGACACAGTAATCGTAACAGTATGGTATGTGTGCAACAAGATAAATCAATGACAGAATTAATAAACACGTAGCTATGTATAAACACACAAACATAACATGATAAAATGGCATTTCAAACCAACAGAGAAGTAATGATTTAGTAAATAGAGGCACAACTAACTAGCATGTGGAACAAATTAATTCCAACCTCACCCAGCAGTTACAGATTGAAGGGGTGGTGTTCAAGGCAAAAGAAAACTCCTTATTACAGGCTTACGGCCCTGCACACTCTGCTTCCACCCATCTCTCCAATCTCATCTCCTTCCCATCTTCCCCTTGCTCATTCTGCTCAGCCACAGTGAGCTTCCTGCCGTTTTAGTAACACTCCTACCTCAGGGCCTTTGCATGTGCTGTTCTCTTTACCTTGAGCCCTCTCCCGCTAATAACAACATGGCTTGCTCTCACACTTCATCAGGTTGCCATTTAAATATCACCTCCTTTGATGGATGTTAATTAGCCTGATTTGATCATTCAACAACATATACATGACATGCATCAAAATACCATACTGTACCCCATAAGTATATACATTTGTTAATTTCTAAAAAAAAAAAAAAAAATCACCTTTTTACAGAACCTTGCCAAACAAGTGAAGACCCTTTCTTCACTCTTTATCACCTTGTATTTGTCATCTTGCTCTCCCACTGGAATGCCGGGTCTACGAAGGCCCAGACTTAGTCTTGTCCATTGCTGTATCCCTAATATCTAGAACAGTACCTGACACATATTGGGTGCTCAATAAATCGTCCATGAATGAATGAATGCAGGCACAAAAGCACCAAGACTTAAATTCTGTACGTTCAGGGCATTTTAAGTGACCTTCAGACGTGAGAAGTGTCATGGCAAATGGGAAGACAAAAGGAAAGCAAAGGTCAGAAAATGAAGAACCTGTGAATCCTGCTTCAGAGTTTGGATTTAATCTCCTAAGGATTTATATTTCCAACTGGGCCACCAGGGGATATGCAAATGTAACAGATAAACATGGCACACTCAAGCAGCATCAATTCTACTCAATGGTAATTCACCTACAACAGTTTTACACAAAAACAAACATGATTACGGCAAAAGACTTTAAAAAAATTTCACCACACTGAGCTACACTCCTCAGTCCAAGAGTCCTTAATTCACCCACCTCTGCACAGCAAAACACTGGTGGGGAAGTTTGAGAAGCCCTCCTGGGAGTCTAGGTGCCACTGAAGTGTTCTGAGCAGGAGAGTTATCTAGAAAGATCACTCTAGGACAAATGTGCAGCATGGATGATGGGTGATCTGGATTTTGAGTGGCCATTTAGGGTCTCTAAATAATTAGGGCCTTAAGTTAGACAGTGGTTGTAAGAGTGGAGAGGAGAGATCCTAACTAAGTACAGTGGAGTCGCAGAAAATAGACATTTAACTCCCACAAATTCAACTTTATTCATTTGGCCAAAAAAAAAAAAAAAAAGAGAGAAGGAGCAAGAAGAAAAGAAATTTCAGTTGTCCTGGTAACTTCCCTCCCCTCTTCTATTTAATGAGCACAAGACAGGACACAATAGTCAGTCAGTTGGTCTGAGTTTCCATATGCCAATCACATTTTGTGCATCTCACAACACTGTATGAGTACAGTATTTAAAGAGATGTATTTTTCATAAAACATGGTCCCTAAATGCAAGCCAGCTGCTTCAACTGGTGCACAACTGAAGAGCCAGCAATCTGTTCCAACGCTGGAGGAAGGAACTGGCTGTGCTGGATTTATCTGAGACAATCTCCAATGGGGTATCTTCTGCAAGTATTTCCAACGGTATTTTTAACACAGGTCATTTTCACTTTACACAGGGACTTTAGAACTAACCTCAATATAAAATGTAATTGTACTGTAAGGAGAACCAACAGGATGGCCCGTGGGAGACGAGAGAGCGAGGAGCTCCGTGCTTCATGCCCTTTTGTCTGATTCTCAACAAGCAGGGTCAGACAGCTAGCTGTGGTCAACCTGGAAATAACACATCTTCTAATGCCCAATCCAGGGCTACTTCTTCCACTCTAGCTTATTTCTAGTCAGAGCAAAAACGCCAATCTATCTTCACATTCCATAAAGAGAAAAAAGCAGCAGTATTTCCTGCCCAAAGTTGATAATAATCAAGCACACAAACTTAAAGTAATTTCATATTAAAGAAAAAGATATTAAAACTGGCTAAATCTAAAATAATCTCCCAACTTTTTTAAGAGAAAAAATGATGCAGAAAAGATACAACACCAATGTTATTTTTATTTGAAATACACTTCATTCGTCTGGTCACTAAAGATTAATAAAAGTATTTTGTTATTAGCTAAACTCCAGCTACCAATCAGTGAGCAATGTTCTAAGGTACAAAAATTTTAAATATAGCACTATCCACTTAATAAATACTGTTTGATGACAATGCAAATGAAATAAACCTGTAAAGGCTAGGGAGAGGGCAAAATAATGACCATTTTATTGCCAAAAAAGCAAAAGGAAACCGGACAAAGTTAAAGGTTATCAAAACCAGTGGTCATTTTAAATGTCTCTGGGACAGAACAAGAACATGATCTTGCAGTGTAGGGTTATGCATTCTAACTGAGATTCAACAGGGAATGCTCCAAACTATGGGTCACATAGCCCAGCCACCTGAAAAGTCAATTTTGCTAAGTGATATGGAAAAAGAAAAAAAAAATGTTATTACAGCCAAGGGTGCACTG
Organism: Eulemur rufifrons; assembly: GCF_041146395.1. Classification (NCBI taxonomy): domain Eukaryota; kingdom Metazoa; phylum Chordata; class Mammalia; order Primates; family Lemuridae; genus Eulemur; species Eulemur rufifrons. The sequence continues at coordinate 33,313,888 of NC_091006.1, forward strand.
TAGTTGAGATCCATCGTTTAGGTTTGCCTTGTTTCCTTCCTGCAAGAAACAGAAGCCCAGATAGACTGACTATGTGAACGTCAATGACACAGAGCAGAGACCCCATAACAACCTGGAAAGGACATGTAACAACTTCCGACTTTAATCACTGACATTTTGGATTTGTTATTGCAGCATGAAAAAAAAAAATTCAAGTCCTTACAAAACCCAACATGATCTGACCTAAATCATCTCATTCCATTATCCTTGCTCACTCCCTTCCAGCCACATGCTTCCTTGAACACTCAAGTGAATGCCCACCTCAGGGCTTTGCATTTACTACGCCCTCTGCCTCCCTGACCGCTGGTGTCCACAGGCCCCACAGCTGTGTATGACCTATTTATTTAAATGTCTCTTCTGACTTCTCCACCCAAAGCAGCACCTCCATCCCCCACCAGGTTTAGATTTTTTTCATAGCACTTACCACTTCCTGACATATTTTTTCAAGTTTTGTTGAGACATAACTCACATACCATAGAATTCATCCATTTAATGTGTACAATTCAATGGTTTTTATTTAGTATATTCACGGAGTTGTGCGACCTTCACCACAATCTAATTACAGAACATTTTAATCACCCCATTAGCAGTCATTCCCCATTTCTCCCCTCAACCCCTCCAGGCCTAGACAACCACTAATCTACTTCCTGTCTCTGTAGCTTTGTCTATTCTGGACATTCTGTATCAACAGATTCACACCGCATGAGGTCCTTCATGATCCTGACATTATATTTTATATATATTTCCTTTCCATCTTCGTCACTCTTCCTAGAGCCCAAGCTCCATGAGGACAGGGGCTTTCTTTTGCTTTAGTCACCACTCTATCCCAATACAGGCTGAATATCCCTTATCCCAAATGCTTGGGACCAGAAGTGTTTCAGATTTTGATTTTTTTCAGATTTTATAATATTTTCATTATATTTACTAAGCTGGGCATCCCTAACCCAAAAATCCAAAATCAGAAATACTCCAATGATCCTTTCTTTTGAGAGTCATGTTGGAGCTCAAAAAGTTTCAGATTTTGGAGCATTCTGGATTTCAGATTTTTGTTATGGGATACTCAACCTGTATCTACAATAGCACAAGCCAGGTACCAGTAAATAGGGAAATTAACGCTTTGAAAATAGTCACTAGGTTTAGCAACATGGAGGTGACTCCATGAGCTCAGAGCAGATTGCAATGACAGAACTGAGGCCAGAAAGAAGTGGGCTGAGGATAGAGCAGGAGATGGGAAAACAGACATCAAGCAAAGACCACTTGTTCAATGAACTGGCTGTGAAGGGAAGACCAGAAATGCATGTGGGTCTGAGGGATGTTGAGCTCGGGTTTTAGGACGGCAGGATTTGAGCGCGTTTAAAACATGGTATCAGATTTGCTTAGTATCCTGGTGGGTCCCAGCAGCCAGCACGTGGAGAGGCAGGTCAGGTCACAGGTCAGCGCGGATCTACATACGCCCTCCAAGACCACAGGACATTTTAAAACTACATAATGCAATTTGAAGAATAAAAGGCTACATTAAAAATGTGTCCTACCACAAAATGACTTGGAATATAAAATCTACCATAAAGTAAAACCTATTTATTGTTGAAACCATAAAAACTAGTGTTTTTTAAAAGATCTACAGTACCAATTTACAACTTTGCATACCAGCGGTAGTCATTAGCTATATGAGATGGCACAGGTCTTAGTTTCATTTGTAAAAACAAATATATTCACATTTGAGGCTAAATTATTAAAATACAAAGATTTGAAGGGAGTTTTCCACACCCCAAAACTAGGAAAGATCAAAAGCTAGGTTCATGGGTCAGTTCCATACTACATGCCTTTGGCTGCTAGAGCAGGAGCTTTTCCAAAGAATGGATAAAAACAGTGCTTACTTCATAAGGACACTGTGAGGATTAAACGAGTTAACGCTGCACTGTGCTTCGAGCAGGGCCTGGCACAGGAAGCGCTACCCAGTGCTGGCTACCAGGGCACAGGCGGGCAGGATGGTCTCTGTGCTTTCCACCCAGCGCAGGGCCTGCGGAAAGCCCGCTGCAGCTCTCGAACCCTCACCCCCACCGCCCAAACCAAACCCAGCTCACTAACTGTGCTACTTAAACCAAGCCACTGGCCGCACATTAGAATCACCTGGGGACCCTGGACAACACCAATGCCAGGGCCCCAGTCCAGACCAATTAAATAAAAATGAGAGTGGGGCATCAATTTTCTCAAGCAGCCCAGGTGATTCTAATGTGCAACCAGCGAGGAGCGTTCTATCCCCCACCCTCAACTCAATCCCTGACCCGCCTGTAGCCAATCCACTCCAGGAACCACCTCAGCACAGCCAGACAGGAATCTAACCCATTCACCTACCCACCAGCACCTGGGGAAAAAGGTCAAGATACAGCTGAAAAGCCGTAGGAAAACAAGAGGAAACAAAAGCAGCAGGTGAGGAAAGTGTTAACTTCATTCTCCTCATCAACAAATATTTGCTATTTACAAGGCACAAAAGCCTTTTGGGGGGAGCCATGGAAAGGGGAAAATTGATCAGGGAAGCATTGTAGGTGACTCAGCGTTTTCATTGAACACAAGATCCAAAGTTAAAGCCATCCAAGCATATCGCTGCTGGCTTTTTCCTTCTAACTCTCACAGGACCCATAAAAGGGGCTGGCTGGGAGAAGAAACCATCCGCCCAAGAGAGGCAGCGTGCCACCTAGCACCCATCACCCACCGCACCGCCTGTGCCATCCCAAGGGAGCCAGTCGCTTGAGGACATGAGTCTGGCTACATTTCCAATGTGACAAGGTACAAAGGACCCTAGATTCATTCTCCTCACCCCCCTACCCACTAAAGGGAGCAGGAATGGTCTTGTGCTACCCACTGAAGAACACAGATCCACTCGGTCATTCAAGTAAAAATCATCCCTTAGTCTCCTTAATTTACAATAGCCCAGATAAAGGTTAAAGAAAGTCAGCTCTGGCGACAGAAAGCCCTACATTGGAGTCCCAGCTCCAACGCAATCCTAGCCAAGTGACCCTGCACATGTTATCCAACCTCATGGTGCTCCCGTGTCCTCATCTAGACAGCTGCAGTAACAAGGACCTCTTCACAAGGCTCCTGGGAGGACTGAATGAGACGGTGCATGTCACGCACCCAGCACAGGGCTGGTCCATACTACACACCAATCAAGGTCGATTATTTTTATCCCTATTATTATTAGAACACAGAAGAGACTGAGACAGACTGAATCTAGAACAGCAAAAAGCACAGACAGGGTAGAATAGATAACAAGGTGGCAAGTCTTTGAGAGTATTCACTCAATAGCCACTGGACCTGGATGTACAACTACTCTCAGTTTCCTGTCTAATAATTAAGAACAAGTAATCTGTGGTCTAATTTGGGGACTTGCATACATAGAAAGAGATACTAAAAGGGAAAAATACTCAAACTTACCCTAAACTACAAAAAAAAGGAAAAAATAATTTCAAAAATATTAAAAACTATTAGTACCTTTACTAAGAGGTTTTACGTTTTCTAGCTTTCCTACAGTGTTGTTAGAAATCTCCTATATTAAAAATACAAAAAGTGTGTTTCTGAAGCATTTTTAAACATGTCTATTAAAATAAATAAAATCTAAGGCTAAAAATGACGAGTTCATTAGTGAGTTAAGAAAATGCCTGAAATACTTTTCTTTGCCAGAATTCTCCAGTTGCCCAGTTGGAATCAGTTTTTAAATGCCCACTGTCATTGCAGGCAAACTGGCTGAAATGACAGGGGATGAAGAGAAGTGGGAAAGAAGGGATTCAGAAATCCTAGATCCTGATCCTCTTGGGACTCATTCCAAGAGGAACCAAAAGCTAAATGGATACAATCATGTCAACTGGCTCTGCCATCATCATTCACAAGCCAGTGACAAAAAATGGAGTTCCAACTATACCTTCAGTTTCTATCGGGATGAAATGACAAGCACCAATCAAATGTTGAGAGTTATTTCACTGGCAGTAGAGGGACACCCAGATCCTGGAGTCAGAAGGCTTGAGTCAGAATCTCAATTCACCACTTACAAGCTGTGTGACCTTGGGAAGGTTAAACCTTCTGCACCTCAGCTTCCTCATCTGTGAAACTGGCATAACAGCAGCCCTTGACCTACTTCAGAGGGTTGCTGGGAGGATTCAGTGAGTTAACGCAGGCAAAGCGGTCGGAAGAGACCCAAGATTTTCCCTGTAGACGTGAGTCCCTCCCCGCTCCCCTGGGTTCCTCCTTTCTCCCTGTGCTCCACCCGACTTCTTCCTTCTCTCGTGTTCCTGCCACTCGCACACTCTCCCTGGTGCTTCTGCTCAGTCCTGCCGGCCCTTCACTCCAGCCACCCAAACACCCCCTCTCCCACCAGTGCTCTGTCCCGCCCATGCTGCCCCTCTGCTTGGAAGGCAGCCTCCCCCGACCCCATGTGCCAGCTGCACATGCGCACAGGTCCTGTTCGTCACATCATCAAACCTCAAAAGCTAAACTCACATGACTGACTTCCCACATGTGCCTGAACCCCCAGGCATCCGTCTAACCCAGCAGGCACTGGCCCATACTTGAGCATGCATGACTTCTCTGTTTCCACCACTGAACTCATGGATACAAGCTCCCCAAGACAGGGACCCTGATGCAGTTCTGTCTGCGACAGCGGAGCCTGGCAACAAGAAACCCCTCAAATGTCTGCTGGATGGCTGAGTATGGGGACGCCTCACCGGGTTCTTTACTTTCTTATAACTAACCTCTTTTCCTCTCAAGGGTTCCTTGCTGTTGTGCAGTAATCATTAGCAACAAAAACACTGTGTGTTTTCTCTCCTTTAATCCTAGGGACCACCTCTCATCTTGCCCCTGACTTTCTTCCCTCTGCCCACCCCAACTCTACACCAGCCTCTTTGCTGTTCCTCAGGTACAGGCCTGCGCCCCTCAGAGCCTCTGCACGCGTGCTCCTTCTGCCTGCAACGGCCCCTCAGCTCCAGCAGGCAGGTCTTCACTTAGAACCTTCACAGTGGGGCCTTCCCTGACCACCCCCCGCCACATACACAGGGGTGCCTATGCCCACCCCTTCCCTGCTTTAGCTTTCCCTACAGAACTGACACGCTACATCTGACATGCTACATGATGTACTTGTTATCTGCCCCCTCCTCCATACGAGGATGAAGGCTTCATGAAAGATGAAGAACACACCTGGTACATAGTAGGTGCTCAATACACACTTGGTGGCTCAGCAACTCCATACCCTGCAGAAGGTAGTTTTTATGCATGAGGACTCTGAAGCGCAAAAATAGTAGTTAAGGACCTCACCTACAGTCACACAGCTAGTAGACGGCAGAGCAACGGTTTGAATCCAGACATTCTGACTCTGGGGCCCACACCTAACGACTATGCTATCCTGCCTCCCAACCTGACCCAGATAACACCTAAACGACATCACATCCATGGAACAAATCCTAGCATTTCATGTTTGTGGGCCACAGAAAAGCCAGAAAAGCCATGCCCTGGAAAACCTTTCAACAGAACAAGTCATCTAACTCAAGACAAGCCCATATGGTAAAGTATTAATTATCAGATTTATAATTTATACAGCACTGATAGTTTTTCTTTAGATTTCATAGTTCAGTAAAGAAGAGATTTATCACACCTTTTTAAACTGTAAGATCCCCATGGACAGCAAAATGACAAACCATCAAGTAACATGGAGAAGACCTAAAATGATATACACTAAAAGACATCAGCTGTGGGGGGGGAGTAGGGCAGCGTACTGACTACTGGGGTCATGATGGAACTTTGTAGGTCATGAACATGTCCTGTATCTTAATTTAGCAGTGGATACATCAGGACATACAAACTCCATCAAACTACACCTAAAATGAACACAAGTTTACAATATGTAAATTATATATCAATAAAGTCGACCAAAAAGCCATTAGGACTATCAGATCTAATTTTTGGTAAACGAAATGAACATTCCAGCAAAACAAAAAAACACATAAATATTTCCATAGCTAATATTCCCAAGTGAGAACCCAAAGAATGCACACGTTATACATTAGCTCTTACACATCACAACGTTTTAGAGACAAACAGGTAAGGAGGAAAAGGCAGCTGTAAAGGACAGCACCTGAGACCCACTGGGCAGGCCGGTGTGTGGTTCAGTCCTGCCTGACCACAGCTCCCACGACCCACAGCTGATGTCACCTGTGTCCCCTTCAGGCCCCGGGGTCACCTCTGAACAGAGTCCACATGCAGCCAGGTGAAAAGGTAACCACTGCTCTTCTCCACAAGGGCCACTGCCACACACTTGACCAGTGACATATCTGGATGCCGAAGTGTCAGAATTCTTCCGAGTGTCAGAAACCAACTCTAGCTAATTCAAACAGAAAAGTGATTTTTTCAAAAAAAAAAAAAAAAAAAGGGGGAGGCTATTAGTTCACAGAACCTCTAGGAAATCCAGAGAACCAGGCCCATCGGCCATAACAAGGCTTAAGGGCACCAGGCAGACTGCACCATCATCACAGCCAGGACTGGACCAGAAACAGCACAGCTGCCACCACTATCCATGGCCTCATGGGCTCCAGCTTCAGAGCCACAGTCTGAGATGGGTGTGTCTGAGTAGCTCTCTTTGCCTGCTAAGGTAGGAAGTCCCCAGTCAGAGCAAGAGCCGAGGCCCCAGAAGACTGACAATGCCCACTGCAGACACAAATGGATCACTCCCTGTCTCTGCAAATCCTAGTGATACGGGCCAGCAAAAATCATTCACAAGAAAAAAATCCTCAAAGACAGAACTAAAATAAATCATACCCACAGGTCATGCTATATAGGGAAAGTAGGGGTCTTTTCCATATCATTGTTTTATGCAGTATATTAATTAGTTTCCAAAACTACAAGCCTACCTTCCTGGACTGAACATAACTCATTAACAGTGTTTCTAATTCAAACCTGAAATAGCAGACACTGTGCTATAACACTGGACACTACAGAAAAAAAGAGCCTTAGATCCAAAACTGTCATGCAGTGATTGTTAAAATACTTCTATTTAAAATGTACTTCAAGGGTTGGGTGCAGTAGGTCACGCCTGTAATCCAGCACTTTGGGAGACCAAGGCAGGAGGATCTTTGAGGCCAGGCATTCGAGACTAGCCTTAGCAACATAACAAGACCCTGTCTCTACAAAAAACAAGAAAAAAAAATTAGCCAAGTGTGATGGAACTTGCTGTAGTCCCAGCTACTCAAGAGGCTGAGGCAGGAGGATCACTTGAACCTAGGAGCCGGAGGCTGCAATGAGCTATGATCAAGCCATTATCCTCCAGCCTGGGTGACAGAGCAAGACTCTGCCTTTAAAAAAATGTATTTCGGCCGGGCACGGTGGCTCACGCCTGTAATCCTAGCACTCTGGGAGGCCGAGGCGGGTGGATTGCTCAAGGTCAGGAGTTCGAGACCAGCCTGAGCGAGACCCCGTCTCTACTAAAAATAGAAAGACATTATATGGACACCTAAAAATCTATATAGAAAAAATTAGCCGGGCATAGTGGCGCATGCCTGTAGTCCCAGCTACTCGGGAGGCTGAGGCAGGAGGATCGCTTAAGCCCAGGAGTTTGAGGTTGCTGTGAGCTAAGCTGACGCCACGGCACTCACTCTAGCCTGGGCAACAAAGTGAGACTCTGTCTCAACCAAAAAAAAAAAAAAAAATGTATTTCAATGTTTTTCTTCTTAAAACACATTTTGTTCTGCTTAAAAGAATAATTTTCAAGAGGTATTAAATACAGTGGGCAGGCTAGGATCAAAGCCGATTGGACCACCAGGGGTTTTCTCGCTCTTCCAAGATTCTTTAAGCAATCACTGTGCCAACTGACACAGATATTTCTCTTTTTTCATATGATGATCAGGGATCCTAACTTATCCAAAAAGCTAAAGAGGCACCATTTGTCCCCATTGGAATGGCCAAGCTTTGCAGCAATTGTTGCATATATGGATTATACAAATTGAAGAGCATGGGCAATACTAAAATATCCCTTCACCTGATACACATGTGCGTGGCAGCCCAAGGCTTTGTTGTGGGAGCAATGACTCTTGGTATGGGCTATCCCATGTATCGGGAATTCTGGGCAAAATCTAAACCTTAGAAGAAGAGATGCTGTCTTAGACTTGTTGGAGGAGCTTGCTTTAGTTATTGAGGTTACTTTATCTCTGTCAAAAATAAATTATTTGAATGGGTTCAGAAAATAATACAGTATTTTGAATATTGGCTTCCTTTCTTGCAGGCTTGATTTGCCTGCTAACCAAATTACTAGTGACTGGTTCACTAACTAGGTCATTCACGGGAGTCAAGTTAACACAAAATGAAACTTGTCACCTAAATGCACTTGATGATGTTAAAATGTCCACCTTTTTAAACCGTTAAATGAAATTAGTTCTAGAAAACACAGCAGGCCACCCCTGAAATATTCCCAGTTTGCTGCAGAGTATCACATGCTTTGGATGTTACATAGGAGTCCTGTTTATCCCAGTTAATTTAACTTTTTTCTGCCTGCCTTGTGGACTGGTTGGTTCTTTTAGAACTCTATAAAAAAAAGTACATGGAATATAATTTGTAAAGCCTCTCACAACTGAAAAGTGTGTGTGTATGTGTTTAAACCAAACCTAGAAAGCTTACAACAGAGCTGCAGAGGAAGTAGTACTTCTTTCAGAATCACAATTGTAAACATGAGAATAACTTACTTATGGATTCCAGTTTAGCTCTTTTGTAACTGCAAAATTATATTTTTGCTGCTGTTATTAGAGTATTTTTAAATGTCACCTTGAAATAGAAATATGTATCTTAAGCATTAATTCACAAGTAAATGAAGAACTTTTTAAAGTGTGTGCATTATGTTTATTTTCTCTGTAACAATTAGAAATGTTAAACTTTTTTAAAAAAGCCAAAATACTAATAATAAAGGAAGAAAAATATACAAAGAGCCTAGATCTTTAATAACATTATTAAGCCACGACGCCAGCTTTAGAACCACCTATTTCTAGACCTCTTGCTACTCGACAATAGTAAGTCCTAAAATTCAAGCCATTTCTAGCTGAGTATTGTTATTTGCCAAAGGCATCCTAACTGATTTTATAACAGATCATCTTGAGGTCAGTTCCCGACAGGTTGATTTTTATATTGCTGAGTTAGCAGGATTATTAGTTATTAATTATTAGCTATAATTAGCAGAAGATGATAACCAAGATGGCTATGAGCAACTTAAGATAAAAATAGAAAAGGGGATAATGACAAAATTTGAAAAAAATATGATGAAGTGCCAATAGGGGCACTTCTTGGAGGCAGTAACCGAGGAAGAAGAGAGTAAAATGTACAGAAGTCCTCTAAGGTAGAGAAAATGAGGCAGGCCTTCTTTTCTGGCAATGTTATAGGCAAGATTACCAAAAAAATCCTTCTCAATATAAAACAGTCAAAAATTCTGGGTAAGTGTAAGAAACATCTGTTTAAATGCATAGCTAACTTCACAATAAAGGACCTTCCCAAGGGCCAAAAATCAAAGAGGAACCTAAAAAACAGCAGAAAATGTAAGCTGATACTGTGTAGGAGCCCGGGGCTTTAGAGGATGGGGCAAGGGGAGTTGTGTGTCTGTAAAGGCACCTGTCCTTTGGGATGTAATAGAAAAAAAGAAAAAGAGAAAGATATGACTAGATTCATATTTTCTTTAAAAACGCCATCTTGAAGACAATTACAGCTCTTGTGTATTTTTCAACCCACCTTAACTACCCTTTGCAAGAGCAAATTCCAGAATTAAATGCACTTTTGGTACAGATTTACATATTACAAAGGATTTCCTGGATATTTCACCAAAGCATTAAGTAAAATATGACAGATATAAATCATTTCAACAAAAACACCACACATTGCCCAAATTTTCACATATCATTAAAAGAACCAAACAATCAAGTATATAAGTTAAGTATATTTGTAACCATACCAAATCATTTCTAAATCTTAGTAATTCTTGGTAAAATTTTTATCATTAGGGTCATTATAACATTCTTCTAGTGACTATGTAGTTTCATATCATCTCTCAGTTAATCTTACAGCGGTCTGCATGACGAATTTTGGAGTCATCGCCTATAAATAATAAGGGGAACTGGGGAAGGATGTGATGTTTAGGGAGTCATCAGTCTCAGTCAGACCGAGAGGAAAGTTTCCAATATTAAAGAGAGAAGGAATTACAGCCTGCAGCTAAATTACAGCTAAAACAAACAAGCAAACAAAAAAACTCTTAAGGCTCTCCACTTTCTATATAGTTCACTTTCCTCTAGTCTCATTTGCTTTCCAGGCTTCTTTGGAAATGGAAGACATCATATATTCCCTTCGCTCACCTTCACATTTTCGTCGTGGCTTTATGAATGGAACAATTTCCATTCTCAATTCCATTAAGCCACCTCCATCACTGAATTCATTCCAAGACCATCTTTTTTCAAAAAGTCCCCTTATCCTTGGGCATTCCAGATAGCCCAAGAAATACCAACACATAGTTTACATTATCTTCACCAGGGTCACAGCTGCCTCCACTGCGTTCCTGTATTTATGTAAGACTCAATGTTTTAACCTAGCGCTTACATACACCGATGCCACAACAAATACACCATCCTAAAAGCAGCTTCAGACTGTGTTGCTTCGTGAATGTTTTCCCACAACCTGTGTGCGAGATGGTTCAAGACTAAGCATTTCTTCTACAAGGCCACCAAATGCAGGGGAAAATAATTAACTTGGGGATCAAGAATCCAAGTGTGGGGGGGAAAAAAAAAAAAAAGGACTGTGCTTGGCTTGGTCTCTCCCTCTCCCGCTGACATAGGGAGAAGGGCCAGGGAACCACTCCCGTCCCAGGGGACTCAGCTCCCCCGAGAGCGCACTCGAGTCGGCGGGGGAATAAAGCACGAGTTAGTCGCGCAGGGAGGCGCCGAGGGCGCACTGCATGCTGGGACTCGTTTCCACAGTTACCCACGTGCACCCAACCCAACCGCGGCCCGGCGCGGCTCGGACTACAAGTCCCAGAATTCCGTGGGACCGCCTTTCCCCTTCTCACCGACGACTGGAGCCAGACCCTAAAGGAAACCCCTAAACCGCCCTCCCCGCACGTCTGGGAGAAGTCGCGCCCCTCAAGCGCCGCGCTGGGCTTCGGGCCCGGCCCTCCCTGCCGGGAAGCAGGTCCCAAGGCACCAGCCCCCCACACCTGATAGCCAGAAATTAGACAACTGCGTCACAAACTGCCAAACCCACGGGCTGCCAGGGACCCCGACACCTCCCCTGCGCAAAACCCCCACCCGGGCTTTAGGGCCCGACCCCTCCGGCACCCGCCGCGGAAAACCCGCAGCCTGCGCCCCCGCCCTGCCTCCCAGTCCCGCAGCTCGAGCCTGCGCCCGCGCCCGTGCCAGCGCTGACCTCGCTTCCCGCCGCTCGGGGGGAACCGCGGCCAGCGCCAACCTTGGGGCACTTCCCCCGTCCTCCACCTCAGCCCCGCCCCCTCCTCGCCCCGCACCCCGAAGCGCTGGGCTCCCCCTCCAGGGACCGTGCCTAGACTGAGGGAGGAAGCACCTCCCCCAAACGCACAGTCCCGCACCCCCCTAGCCCGGCGCCGGACAGAATCTGGACATGACAGTCCTGCCTCTACCTCAACCTCCCCTTCTCCCCAACTAGCTCTCCACCCCCACCTCATCTTCCCTACCCCTGCCTCCAGCCTGCCATCCCAAGCCCTCCCCACCTTTTCTCCTCTTCCTTCCAATCACCCCACCGTCCCAACACGGTAACCCAACATCTTCCCCTCCCACCACTATTACCCCCACCATTCCAACGCCCCTCCCGCCCGCCAGACTCCCCAACTATTTCATCACACCCCCATCCCTCCCACCGCCTCGCTCTCCCGTTATATCAGCCCTCATCCCCTTGCCTACCCCCCTGGTCCACTCGGCCGCTGCCCCCATTCCCCCACCCCATTGTTCCCCCCACCCCCGCCACCCAGCCCTTCTTCCCATTGTCCCCGCCCCCGCGCTCCCCTCACACTCACCCGCCTTTCTCAGAGCCGCCCGCACCGCTCAGCCCCCTGGAAATCCTCACCCCTGTGCCCCGCTCGCTCGCTCGCTCCCGCTCTTCCCCGCCGATGCCACCCCCCGGCCCTGCCCGCTGGCGCCCGCCGCCGCCTCCACCTCCATTCACCCCGGACACTCCAGTCCCGGCCCCTCATCGCACGTCCCGCCCCCCCTTCCCCCAACACTGAAATGGAGCCAGTCCCCACCCCCCTCACCTCCGCCCTCCCCCGCAGGCCGGCCCCTTCCCCCCCACGCCCCCGCCCCGCGCCGCCCGCGGCGTCACCGCCCGCCCCGGCCCCGGGAGGGGAAGGGGTGGCTCCCGGCAGGGGCTCCCGGCGCGTTTCGGGACAGGAGGCGTGGGGCGGGGACTGCGGGAGCCGAGTGGCGAGTGTTGGCAGCCGCCCAGCCCCGGCCCGCTAGCTCTCCGTTACTCACTGACAGCGGCGGCATCCGAGTGCATTTTCGGGCAGCTCACACCCCGCTAGCCGCCCAGGCTCCCGCGCTCGCCTCGCGGTCCCCCCACCGGTTCACCGCACCTCGGCTCCGAGCTGAGGACCCGCCGCCTGACACGCCCAGCCCGCCCAGCCCGCCTTCCCCATTGGCTGAGCCAAGGCAGAGAACCCGCCCTCCCACGTCTCTCATTTGACAAAAGGAGTGCAGCTAGCGCCTTTCTGGAGCTGGCAAGGAGGCCCCGCCCCCTGGAGTCCAATGCGATTGGTCCTAGGGCCTCGTCTCCGTAACGCCCCTGGCCGAGGCCACGCTCTGGAATAGCCGGTTGGACATGGCTGCTGTCAGTCATCCCCGGGGGACCGAGAGCGCGTGTAGGGGCGAAGCTGGGGAATTGGTCCACCTTGACCCTGAAACCCCGCCCCGTGGCGGGCGGGATTGGTGGAGCTGGAGACCAACCGAGAAAGATGGGTCGGCGTCTGAAACAAAGCACGCGAAGTGTTCCCCAAAGAACCGAGGAGGGGAAGCGCAGTTGGGGCAGCTTGTATTCCGCTGCTCCGGGTAGGGAAGTCCGCCCATCCCCAGCGCCTGGCGCGACGCATCCGGGTCCCCCACCGCTCGCCCCACGCCTCAGAGCGGCTCTGCGGGAGCCCGGCCCGCGCCGAACTTGGACGGGGACTTCTCTTGCCAGCTGTTTCCTCCCGCAGGAAACTGGATGCAGAATTGCCGCGTCTTCAATCCTAGCAAACCCTCTGGCGGGGAGCAAATTCCCATTTCTCCTACCACGGTCCATCATCTCCCCACTTTAGAAATGCACTTCTTTTCCACAGTCGGCACGCTTCGCCCCCCTTCGTCACATAAGGGCTGCTAAAGAGGCTCTGAGTGCCACAGGCATTGTCTGTCACACGTCTGTGTGCCCCAAACAGCACACGGAAATCCAGGGAACCGCTCTGAGCTGCGGAGTCAGTCTGGCACGGCGACAAGTCCAGGGGGCAGGTCACCATCACACGAAAGACAGCGAGCATCATCTAAGAAAGCCTAAGTCATTGACGCGAGGAGGCCGTCCAGAAAACGAAACTGGCTGTTATTTGGCAGAGGGAGGAGTTAATTTAGGTGAATTCTTGTGCCTCTAAGTCAAGAATTCGCACCATTTTCCTGAGTTCTGCCCTGTTTTTTCAGTGCTTGAAACCCATCACACTCACCACATTATGGTAACGGAATAACATTTCGAGATACTCACGGAGCACCACCACCACCAACAACCCCAACGACACTGCACATACACTACTTCCCTGTACCCCAAGGCCCTGCCCCAGCTGGCAGACTCAGAATGGAAGACACCACAAACCACAGGTAACAAAACGACCAGTCGCTTTGGTTTTAGATTGCTACAGCCAAGGCTTTTGAATTTCAGGGTTCTGGAAATTGAAGTTTCAGATCAGAACATAAATGTTACACACACAAAAAAAAAAAAAAAAAATTTGAAAGAAGCGGCTCAGACAAACCAGTCCCTGTGTCCTACTACAATCCCATTGGAATGTGCTCTCTCTTAATCCCTAATTTCTCTTTAATAAATTACATCCTTATTTTATTTATATCATATTTTTATCATTCAAACATTTCTGAATCACTTTATCTAATTATAGAATTTCAGAATTGTACCTGAAATTGTTTATTATCTACTTTAGGTTCCTTCTCAAGGCAAGAATCTCTCACAGAACATTCCTACTGATCACCTTTAACATGGTGTACCTCAGCCGGCCCGCAATGAGAGGTAGGTACCTCTGGACGCTGAGAGATGATTCCTTGTTGGGCAGATCTAGTTATGAGACTGTCCACCCTTACCCTACGCAGGCAACCTGCTCCTGCGTTCTTTATCCCATTTATGTTTTTAGCTTAATCTTCATCTAGGAAATAAATTATATGTCATTTTATACAAGTTTCTGATCTTTTGTGTGTAATATTTGTATGGGGGGTTTTTTTTGGTTTTTTTTTTTTTTTACTGTTTATCATGGTACTTCAAGGGCTGAGACACTTGTTAATTTTGCACAGAAAAGGGCTTGCTTGACACCTCTAGATTAAAATAAGCCCACAATTAATGTGTTTTAGCTTGCCGTTTGCTATATTAATTTATTTGCAGCAACCTTTGTAATAATGTATCTAATAACTAAGCTGTATGAAGGACCTGCCAGCTTCTTTGTCCCTAGCTCCCAGCACTCCCCTGGCACATACGTGGTATCCATAAAAATTTACAGAATGTACAACCTCTGTTATTCCTCAGCATTGCTTTCAGTTGGGTCAGTATGATTATTTTCAAGTAAAACACAGAGAGTAATTTACCCAGGTCTTTATAGTGAGTTAGGGACAGCATGAGGATTGAGAGGCAAAGTTCATTCTTAGTCTGTGAGCCTCACTGCCCCAAATGTTTTATGAATAATAAAACAGGTATAGTAAAGTGACTACCTAATGTTCTGCAAATACTACCTGGTCATTTTAATAATCCACATGATTATAAACCTTTGAGGTCAGCAGGAAGATCGTTATATTTATCTTTTTATTTCTCTAGCACCTAGTAGAGTGCTTTCAAATACAGTAGTATGAACTGGGAAACCGTTACTTAAAGTGAACTGAATGTTGACTGTACATGAAATTTTAGATTGAGAAGGAACCTTAGCAATTATCAGATCCAACTTCCTCATTTTAAGAATATGAGACTTGAGGTCCAAAGGAGGTAAATGTCTGTCTAATCCAAGTCACTCAGCTAGGTAGTAGCAAAGCAGTACTTAAACTCAGGTTTCCCAACTCCTACTCCAGGTCTTTTCCCCTGCACCACACTGTCCAGTATTACAGCTTCAAATTCCAAAGATGGGTAAACTACTCTCCCTTCCCTTTTGGAAGTTATTATACTGATATAATGCAAACTCGATACTTCATAGCTGGAATATTGCCTGCCTTTTTATGAAATTCAGTAAGGATTTTTTTTCATTATATAATACAATATTTCAATTTTTTTTCTCATTGGTAGCATTCCAAAATAACATGATTCCTGTGGGGATGTTTGCTGAGATAATGTTATACTTCTGTGCATTTATATTCAAATCTCTGGAGAAAAAAATTAATAATTGAGTGTCTTGGGACTGTGATGGGTAGAGATAGTTGAGGATGCAGTCTTTATGCCATTTCATTTCACCTGGTTACTGCTCTAAGGTAATATTAAACTAAGTTACTTCATGTTAATAATACCTAATTTAATTGGAATTTTTCTATTTTATTAGTTGTGCAATATGGATTTTAACCAGATATATTTTGAAATGCCCTAAGCCTAGGTTAGAATTTGATATAGAAAAGTCTAGTAAGAGAAAGAGCAGCAGAGGAATTTATTGGGAAATTTATTTTCCTCAATAAAATTTTAAACTTTCTCTCCAATTCCACAAATCCCATTATAGCATGCTTGTCCTGAATGCGTTGGGGTTGGAATCAAGTTTGGCAAGCTCAGAAAGATAAACGTGCCCCTGGTAAGATTTCAAGAGAATAAGAAAGAACACACAACAGGGAGGAATTAATTTGGCCTGAGATTACAGTGAGAGAGTTTGTGGAACTCCTCTAGTTATAAAAAGTCAGGCTAAGTGGGTTTCCAGGATGTGGAAATAAAAACAAACCAAAAAAATAGTAAACGTATCCACAGAGGGCAGGATGGTTTATTTCTCCAAACTCAGCCTACTGAAAATGTGCTGTCCCGAATGATGACAACTTTTTTCTTTTTGCATCCTATGTGACAGGTACTACTCTAATAGTGCTGTACTTGTAAACTATTCTACCTAACCTCACAACAGCCCAATGGGGCACTAATATTATCCCCAGTTTACAGATAAGATAACTGAGGCTAAATAAGTAAAAGTGCCCGTAAGTATTGAAACTCCCTGTGTATAATATTCCAGTGCTGGGCTTCAGTCCCTTCTCTTTTTAATCAGGTTAACATATGCCCCTATATACCTCAGAGATTATTAATAAGGATACAATAATATAGAGGTGTATGTGCTTTTAAAAGATAATGAAACCAGGCCTCTTTCCAGGGATGAGCATCTAGCCACATGGGCTGCCTTTGTAGATACATATTATGAAAAGTATGAGTCAGAAAGCTCACTTCCAGGTTACTAAATTCTTATCTGTTTTACCCTTTTGACCTTATTTCAACAGCAGCTCCCTACTTTATAGTATATTCTTAATGAGATTATTTATCCAGAGTACCTATTGAGGTCCTGCTGAATATTATAAATTCTCTGCTTTGATATATCACTGAGGACAGGAACGTTATTCAGTCTTGCTGGAATTAACCTTTTAACCAATGAGGACTGTGTTATTGGGAACCAGTTTCATCTCTTAAGCTTTTATTGACACAGATTGTCACTATAACATATGTTGTTTTTCACATACATACATAGAACCGTTCTGCAAATAGCCACTTGCCAGCTGCTGCTAGGACAATAAACATATTCCTTGCATTTTTCAAAACCTCCATATAGTCAAGTCCCAATTATCAGGTTAATGGAAAGATCCCAGAGGTAGACATTTTCCTCACTGTGCCAAGGAAGACATCTTCTCCTCACACCTTGGAGTGACTGACAAGCTGAAAAGATGACATTGTTTGCCAACTATCTTCCTTCACTATACTCTTTCATCAACTTCCTTTCCCCCACCTTACCCTCAAGGTCAGAAAACTGAATTTTAAACACAGACAAGTGGCCTTTTTTTATAGTTAGCACAGGTTACTTTATAGAATTAGTATCCTTCTGCAATGTGGGCTTATTATGGATATTCACGGGACTTCCATTTTTTGCATCAGCCTCCACTGGGGCTATAATATATCCCCCAAAATAAAAAACTTTAACAGATGAAATTGACAAGAACCTTCTGGAACCAACTCTTCTCTGGGCCTGTTAGCCTTGGGAGCATGCTTGCCATTTTTTTCAGAAGCAAAACATAGTCTTTCTGGATTTTAACCCAGATGGCATGGGTTAAAATCCCACTGGCTCCACCACTGAAGAAGAAATTACTTTACATCTCTGTGCCTTGGTTTCTTCATCTGCAAAACAGTGAAAATAATAGGCTCTACCTCATAGAGATGTTGTAAGGATTAAATGAATGTATATAAGTAAAGCACTTAAAAGTACCCGGCACGTAGTAATGCCCAGTGAACAATGCGGTTGGGGTGGTGGTTGTGACACCCTACAGTTTCATCACGTTCCTAAATAAACCCTCTCCCATCACATCCAGTGTGTCACCCCAAATCTTTCTTTGCCCCTAAGATAGTACCGGGCTCTACAGTCACTATGTTTTATTGCCAGGCATCCTTCCTCCCTGGCTTTTAGAGCTTACAGTGAACATCGAGTTAGGATGCAAAAGCATCCTTCACCAGAACATGCCACCAATGTGAAGTCAGCCCAGCCTGAAGCAGAAATGTGAGACTTTACACAGTAAAAATGAGTACCCGGTATCAATGTCGTATCCTTCAAACTCTTTGAAGACTAGTGAAGGTTGATTGAAATTCCTGTGACTATAGAAAGATGGTGTCCTAAAAAAGTAAACAGACTGCAGTGGATAGAGACATATATTGTGTTCCGGTAATTAATAATTTTTTCTTCCTTGTACTTTGAAGTAATCTTACCCTTCCCTGAGAGCCATAGTTACTACTATAAAACATTTTTAATCTGCTATCCCAGAGACGAAGGCAAATGTCTTCAAGTATTACCCTTGGGCCAGCTTGGATTAAGACCCAGACCCTACCATTCAGCAGCCCTTCAACAAGGCATTAAACTTGTCTTGGTGTGAGATCCTTCCTCTATAAAAATAAGGATAATATCTTCAAGGAATGAATCAGGGCTAAACAAGATAAAATACGTAAAAGCATTTATAAAAGTAAGACAGGGACACAGGAATGAATGCTTGTGCACCAGTTCTGTGTTATCTTCACGTGTTTCCCTGCGAACCTAATGCAATCCTGCGAGGTACAGTTGGCTAATTTTCCTGCTTAGGGACAATTTCAAGTAAAAATGAGTCCATACTTTTAAATTTTCTAGAAAATCCCATTTTCTTTCTTATGATAAAGCAGCCATCTTAGAGATCTCTCAGAAGAGCTAAGAATTTTCCATTTGACATCCATATTTCAATTTTAATTTCGCTTAGCAATGAATTTTTTCCTCTCCTAAATATAGAGAAAATTTCATTTATTTTTAAAATTCTTTTAAACTTCCAATATTTCTTGACACACAACTATTAGGGTAGCATTTAATAAGCCTTTTTGCTCATCTTTTTCTCCAGCACAATAATGGGATGCTTAAACTGACTCTTTTCCTTTTTACCCTTTTTACCCAGGGCCTTTTATTTTATGGAAATCACACCTGCCTAGGGAATTAACAGAGTATTTGAATAAAAATGTGTTCATTCATTACCACATGTTCTTCTCTGAATTGAGTATTTTCACCTTATTCCGCATCGAGCTAATCAAGTCCTAATGATGCCACATTAAATTCGATCTCAGAAGGTATAATTTTCCAATTGAATCTAAACAATGCACGACCTTTATGGTGACTTCCATAAATATAGCCTTGCTTCAATTACTTCAGCTAGCAGGGGATGGACAGAAAAGAATAACCATTTAACTTGGACAATGGCCTCTGTGTCTTGTCAGGCTCTTCATGTCTCCTCGCCTTCTCGAGCCTGCTTCCACGAACACAGTATCTTTTTAACATCCCTCTCAGGGCAGTACAGGAGACCCCATCCATCTCCAGATGTCGGTGGCTGCACGGCAGCCGAGCATCTCATTATGGCAGAGCAGAGCATTCTGGGAGAGGGGATGGGGCAGGCAGACCGCAGTCGGAAATGGGGGAGGGAAGAGGAGGACGGGAGCTGTGCAGAATATATGCTCACTTCCTGGGTGACGATAACGTGTTATGGAAGTAAGAACTTCCTGTTCTGTTATAGAAGAGAAGAGCAGGTAGGGTGTCAAAAACCTGTGACTAAGCAGATTCCAGACCTGACAACCAGGTTAGCCGTCTTGACCACCCCGTATGCCGACCCTCACACCTGAAACCCCAACTGAAGCTACCACAGGAGCCATGTTGGTGGGAGGAAAGCAATGAATGCAAACATTTAGGAAAAATCTTTGGTTCCAGAATTGCAAAGGAAAAGAATTTGGGGACACACACATATGTTCACATGCTGCACAAACACACATGCACCCAAATCACTACCTCACCCAGTTGGAAAATAGTTTCTTCCAACTAACCTGCACGCTCACATTTTACTTTCTTACACTGCCTTAGCCAAGCTAGGTTAAAACAAATGCCCTTAACGTTTTGGAGGTCAGAGACTCCTTCAAGAATCATTGAACACGATGACTGTCTGTCAAAGGCCTAAAACCCTCCCATGCCCACCCACCACCCCTGAAATTAAGAATTCCTACATTAGCTCTTCATTTGAGGTAACAAGTATTTTCTTTTTAAAATCCAGAGGCTTTAGGAACAGTCAGTGGCTATCAGTAATTTTGTTGGTGAGAAATTAGTTCCACGCTGGTAGCTTTCCTCCTGGGTCTGCTGACATGTGAGCCTGCGCTCCGATGATGGGACCTCTGTTAGCGGACTGGTGGGTGCAGTGAGCAGTTTCAGACTGGGAGGTGGCGGTGGGGGAAGGCTAGGCCCAGGGGGCAGCATCTCAAGGTTGCGTGAAGGTGCTGGACTTGGAACAAGGGAGAAGTGCTCTTGGAGAGGAGACGCCAAGAAGGAATTTCATCTCTTTCCAGATTTTGCTCACTTCCAGTTCCAAACCAGGTTCTGGTCAAAACTGCTTTTTCTGCAGCCTCCCACGCCCAGCCTCCGGGTGCCCCCTGCCCACAGGTTCCCTTTGCTTTTTCTCTCCTTAAACCCCAGATATGGCAGCTCCCGCTGCATCCTAGACCTGGGGAGCTTCCTCTGTATTTACAGCTGCTCCCCATCGCTGGCAACACCACCTGAGCCGTCCCGACTCCCCCACCCCTCCACTCTCGTCCATGGAAAAACTATCTTCCATGAAACCAGTCCCTGGTGCCAAAAAGGTTGGGGACCGCTGCTCTAGGCCTCCCAGCAGTCCTGCCCCCTCCCCACAGTCTGGCCAGTTTAGCCTGAAAGTCCAGCCTTGAACCCCACAACTGCTTCTGTCTCATCCTTCACCCCTTCATCTCTCAATCACTCTTCCTGGCTTCAGAGCACCAGCACCACCACCTTAGTCTATTCTAAACCTCCATTCACACTTTATAACTTTAGCTTTGGGAAACATGTCAAATACACAGAGAACAGAGTGGAATATTGACACGCATTTACGTACCGATCACTTTGCAGCAGGTACCGTTCTAAGTACTCACATCGACTCATTAATCCTCCCAGCAAAGGGGGTAGATACTTTTGTAAAAACCCATCTCACAGGTGAGGACACTGAAGCGCAAATAGGTAAAGTAACTTTCCCAAAGTCACACAGCTGATAAGCAGTGGAACTGGGAGAATGAAACTCAGGCAGACTGGCTTCAGATCTGTATTTTTAACCACTGTGCTAAATTGTTCCTTTATATAGCATTTTGCAGAGGGCTTCCTGCCCACCTCCTGCCCACCTCTCCAACCCAGACTCCAGTCCTTTATTGAGGTAGCTGTATCTATTTTTCTAGTACCAGTAGCATAGTACTGGGGACCAAGGCAAATCTCCTGTGTTCTCTCTGCCCACCATTAGTTTCAACATGAAACACAATTTCCCCAATTCCAGAGTATGGGCCTTTATTCTCTTCCTTGATAAACAGAGGAAGGATCCGGAGACAGGACCACATGTCAGGGTAAGTAAGAGGAAGGCCCAAAGCAGCAGGACGTTGTCACAGGTGATGCGGCTTTCAAGGATTCCTACTGGACATGGGTCAGAACTACGCCACTTGGTCCCATCCTCCCTCGTCCTCTTTGTGAGCCTTCTCTCCCTTTTCCAGCTTCCTGTTCCAGGTGCCCCGGGCCCCGTCCTGTGGTTTCTAGGGGGTGGCCCTCCTGGACACACTGCTCCCATGTTCAGGACGAGGCCCCTTCTCAGCGAGTGAAGGCAAACCTTGTTGTTTGTACCCTAACCTTGATAATGGGCTGAAGAAGATTGAAATGAGCTTCAGCATCCTTGAGGAAAGCGACAGAGAGGTAGCCTAAAGAACCAGAATGGGAACAGACAGGATTATTCTATGTTAATGGTCCTGGGAAGGGTCCAGGGCCAGTTGGTGTGTAAGAGCCTCATGCCTTTTGAGCATCCGAGAGTGGAGATACTTCTCTCTTCCCCGCCTCCCTGGATCCCTCTCCCCAAACTGCCACCTCCCCACCAGCCGGCACACATACAAAGCATAGACCGCAAGGGGATCAGCCTCATTCAGACGCCCTACAGATGCTTGTATTCAGGGCCTATTTTGATTAACTTGCCCTTATCAACACTTACCTGTCCAATGTCTCATTCCCTCAGATCCTCGTGGATGACTGGCTTGCTGTTCTCGGATAAACTAATTTAGGGGAAAATGCAGATGAGTTAGGATATCACCCCTTACAAACATATTCATAACAAGCAATGGCTCAACACCAACCCCTAACATACTCCCCCAGCCAGGCTGTAAAATCTTCCGTCCTTCCTCCTTCCATGTACAACTCCCCTCCGGCCTTAATGACCCAGCTTACAGCTCACCTCCATTAAGCCTGCCTGGACTGAGGCTGCCTACGATCATGTCTTTTCCCACTTACCACCTCCAGCACTAGGACAGAATTTGGCCAGAGAACCAGAACCAGAACAAAGGAAATGGAACATTGAGACTGGATGATCTCAGAGGTGAGCTCAGCGCATTCCTCATTTCACAGGTGAGGAAACAAAGACACAGAAGTGGCCGGCCCATGGCACATGGGACATCTGGTGTTGTTTCTGCTTAGTCCTCCCCTCTTTGGCTGGGAAGGACCCTTTCTTCTTTGGTGGAACTCTTTACTCCACCATTTATCAAACACAGCTTTGGTTGCCAATCGGGGAGACCCCCACTCCCAGGGAGCATGAGATCTCACCTGGGCCAGTTATTCCTGCCAGGCCCCATCCTTCCACGATAGAAACTTCTACTCTGTATGGCCCCTTCACCTCCAGAGCAAGAGCTCTACCTTTGGTGATTTAGCCAGCATCGTCTCCAGCGGATAACAGAAACTCAATAAACATTCCATGAATCGAGAGTTGACAAACTCTTTACCAGTGGTCTTTTTGTCCACCATGGCTGGACAAAGTGGAGAAGCATTGAGGGACAGGGTGGCTTTTCTCTCGTCACCCTCTGAATTCATTCATGGGTTCCTACTGGCCCTGAGCGTATGTAGTCCTGGGCTTTATGTTAATAGATGGCTCCAATTTGTCTAGAATTGGGCTATGGATAGCTAGAGGATTGATTTCATAAGGAAAAGAATTGGCAGCTTTATTGTATCTTGGCATATGGAGTGTCTGTGAGTACTTATCTTAAAAGTCTGAACCAGATCTGAAAGTCTATAGCTGCATGTTGAAGATGGCTTCCGCCCTGGGCTTAATGTCCACTAGGGCCCTGTCGAGGGGCGTCGGGAAACTTGAAATCCTCTGTGGTTTTGTCATCCAGGACCAGTCTGCTTTCCCATTGGTCTTTGTATTATTCCCAAATTAAGGGCAACTGCTTTTGTGGCCATAGCCTTCCCCTCCATCTCCAGGGCCTGAAGAATTTCAGCTTCTTGCTACATCTCAGGCTATTGCTGCTGCTACTGCTGCTACTAGTTTTGTTAAAGACGCTGGTATTTGAGGCTTTGTGAGACTCATGCCCCTTTTTAATAAGCCAGACTCTATTGGCTGAGACCCAGACTATCTTATGGAGGCTGCTGAATAAACCGACATTGGGAATAAGAATTGTAGAATTAGGTCGCTTTTCTTCTCTGCATCTCAGGATCCAAGGGCTTCGAGAGAGAGACTCTGCCATTTTTTTTTTTTCCCACAGTTCTTCAGATAAGAGGATAAACAGAAAGCTACTACCTCTGTCAGATCCGATCCACACTTCCTTCACCAAGACTCCAGAGCCAGCAAATCTACTGAAAGCAGGTGGTGGGGTTGCAAAAAAGTCCCACACCCGAATTTTGGAATGAAACAGCCAAGGTTTGAACATTGGCTCTTCCACCCATCATAGGACACACTGTTAATATTTGACCTCTCCCTGCAAGAGTTGCTTATCTCTAAAGTGGCACAGTAGCACCACCTACCTCATGGGACTGTTGTGAGGACTAAGACAGATAATACGTGTTCAATAGATAGAGCGATGCCCCTTCCACTCCCCTGCAAAGCCATGTCCCCATCCTCAGAACCCATGAATATGTCACCTTACATGGCAAAAGGGACTGTGTAAATGTGATTAAGTTGAGGATCCTGAAATGAGATTATCCTGGGTTCTCCCGGTGAGCCTCATGTAATCACAAGCGCCGTGTAAGTGAGGGAGGGAGTAAGAGAAGACGACGTGATGAAGGCAGAGTGGTGTGGCCGCTGCCTGCCATGGAGCTCCTTTGATCCTTTGAATAGCATTGTTATAAACACAACCCCAACATAGAAATTTAAAATACAATGGAATAAAATAGTCATTCTAATTAATATTTTCCCGTATTCCAGAGAATTGTCTTATGTTCTTATGTACACCTAGAAGTCAGAGACCCCTTTTGGAATCCACGGCACTAAAGCAAACCATGCTCGCTTTCCTTGCCGGAGAGGCAAGTTAGATAGCACTTCAGAAACCAGAGAAGCTCCCCAAATCTCAGACGTGGCCAGTAAAGGAGATAATAGAGGGACACATCAGATGGGCACAGCTCACGGTCCCACTAATATCCCCCCACGGTGCTCAGGCACTCTGCCTTTTATTTTCAGCTACCTCTACTCCTGTAATCTTCCCTCTGCCTTCATTTTCTTCCGCTTTGTGATAACAGCTACCATCACTTTTAAGTAATGCAATCTAGCACTCCTGTTGTTCCTTTTATGAAAATTCCATCTACTGCAAATACATAGGGCACTTGATATCCATAAAGCAAAAATGTTCTGAGTGAACGATGCTTTGATTGAACTTTTAATTTTGCTGTAGCTTTGAAGTCCTGGCTCTGCATTAGCGGTATGCTATTCAGCGTGGTCACATTCAGAAGCACCTGGAAGGGAATTTTCCCCCTGCTCACATATGATGCAGATTTCCAAGGTATTCTTCAGTGTGTTTGCCGTTTAGTGAAAAATAAGGCAGGTTTATATGCAGTAAATAAAACAAAAATCCCAGCGCTTTGAAAGAGGAAAGACAAGGTGTTTGCAAAGACTTAGAGCACAAATTTAAAACTAAAAGGTACTATAGCACTAGGCTGCACTGTAACAAGAAAAGGAAAGACTCAGCATTAGCCATTGCTCCACTGGAAGAGAAAGAAAGCATCTTTTGAGATTTTGAGATACAGGAAAGTGAAAATATAGCTTATTAGTAAAGACAAAATGCCTTCTGCCAGAGATAACTCCAGGATTTCCTGCAACCAAATCTGAGCCATAGAGCAAATGGAAGATGGTTTTCAAAAAGCTATTTGTAATGTACAGGAAAACTGCTGTGAAACATGCTCTTACTTTTGTTGGATAACATCTTGATTTAAAACGAGATTCTGGTGCACCCTTCGATAGCTCAGCTGGTAGAGCGGAGAACTGTAGACTGGATAAAACCAGATTCTGAAGCACTGATTTGTATTGGTCAACAAAACGGTTCATACTTCCTTCTTCACCCCACAGCTATTTATTTCCTGACTAGTTTAATCTCAAATAAATGGTGCTTCTTCCAGGGGTTGCTTGCCCAGAGCTCCAGGTAATATGAACCCAGCAGCATAGTCTAAAGGCAACTGGCACTGCTACAGTTATCCTGACCCCAACTCTCAGAGAAAGGTCTTTCGCCTTTTCTCTCTTGTCCCTCACTTCATTCTCATCTCAGAAAAGAAATATGTCAAATGGAAATATGACATGTGGAAATATGTCCACGTGTCCTGGACTCCCCAGTAACTTTTAAAAGAGGAAGAGCAAAAAAAAAGCAGTATTGGCATATTATGTTCTTCAGAAGGTATTTATTTGAATCCAACAAGATGTCCGGCAATATATGCATACCTGTGGGGTGGCAAACACACTGGCCTTGGAATCAGCAGTCCTGGGGTACTGTCCCACCTTCCCCATTTACTAGATGCACCATTCTGGGCAAGTCACTCCGTAGCCTGAGTCTTAGTTTCCTCATCTAGAAAATGCAAATGCCACCTCCTGAAATCCAGCTGTGGCAGGTTAAAGGTGGCCACACACTTTCTGACACCTTTTCTATTGAGGTGTGAGGTCCCAGTCCCCTCTCCTTGAATTTAGCAATTACTTTAGTGAATAGGATACAGCAGAACTGACAGTGTTCCAATTTTTAAGAGCAGGCCTTACTATTCTGGAAGTTTCCATTTTCTATCACCTGGAACACTTGCTTTGGGAGCCCTGAGCCACCATATATAAAGTCCAGCTACATAAAGAAGTTGTGTTTTATGTTGACTTGTTTAATTATGAAGTCTATTTCTCTAGTAGGTTTCCTGTTTCTTCTTGTATCAGTTGCGGTAAATCGTTTTTTGAGGCAAATTAATTAGTATGAAATTGTTCATGTCTTAAGTTCCTTTATAAGGTTTGTAAGATCCATAGTGGTGCCTACTTTTTCATTCCAGATGTTGGTCATTTTTGCCTTCTCTCTTTCCTTCTTTTTTTGAGTCCTACCAAAGAGTTTTCAATTTTATTAGTTTTTTTCCAAAGGAACAACTTTTTTTTTTTTTTTTTTTTTTTTTTTTTTTTTTTTTTTTTTTTTTTTTTTTGAGACAGAGTCTCGCTCTGTTGCCCGGGCTAGAGTGAGTGCCGTGGCGTCAGCCTAGCTCACAGCAACCTCAAACTCCTGGGCTTAAGCGATCCTCCTGCCTCAGCCTCCCGAGTAGCTGGGACTACAGGCATGCGCCACCATGCCCGGCTGATTTTTTGTATGTATATATATATTTTAGTTGGCCAGATAATTTCTTTCTATTTTTAGTAGAGACGGGGTGGGGGAGTGTCTCACTCTTACTCAGGCTGGTCTCCAACTCCTGACCTCCAGTGATCCTCCTGCCTGGGCCTCCCAGAGTGCTAGGATTACGGGCGTGAGCCACCGCGCCCAGCCCAAAGGAACCACTTTTTGCTTTTGTTGCTTTTATCTATTGTAATTGTTTTCCATTTCATTAATTTCTGCTCTTATACTTATTGCCTTTATTCTATACTCTCTTTAGGGTTTAATTTTCTGTTCCCTCTCAAGCTTCTCCTGATGGTACTTATGTAACTCATTTTCAGCCTTTCTTCTTTCCCAGTCCATGCATTTAAGGCTATCCATTCTCGTCTAAACACAAAACTGTATCCCACAACTTTTGATATGTCGTATTTTCATTACTATTTAGTTCAAAATATTTTCTAATTTTGATGGTGATCTCTTCTTTGAACCATTGATTACTTAGAGGTTTATTATCCTATTTCTAATATTTGGGAATTTCTCATCTTTTTGTTATTTGTTTCTAGTTTAGTTTCATTGTCATCAGAAAATATACTCTGTATTGATTCAATATTTTGACATTTATTGAGGTTTGCCTTTTGGCCTACCATATGGTCTGTTTTGGTAAATGTTCTGCGTACACTTGAAGAGAATGAGTATCATGAAGTTCCTTGAAGCACTGTTCTACATACTCACTTAGATTAAGTTTAATTGTATTGTTTGAACTTTCTGCTTGTTATCTGCTAAGAGAGGTGTCTTGAAATCACCCATTTAGATACACCATTGAGATGGAAGAGCTTGTGGCAGGCTAAGAAAAAGAAATAGTTAATCTGATTTGCATTAGAAATTAACAGAAATTTGGGGGAGGTGTGGTATGGAAAATAGAAAAGAAAAGAGGGAGATTGCTAAATTACATGATGTGGAAGAGACAAAAGATTTGTAAAACAAGGGAATGTCTAATTACTCTACTTGAAGATGTTTTGAGTTTCTATAATGTAAACCCCTCTCTGTCTTCCCAAGCATTCAGTAAAACATGCTACCCCCCAAAGCACATGGTAAGAGTGTTTTGTTTCACTTCGTTTTGAGGAAATCAAGGAAAGACCCTAGCTCTGTGTTTGCTTGGCATAAAACAGAGGCAGCTCCTACTGTCTGTGTGGAGCTCTGTCTCCCCAGGTGCTGGCTGGCTAGGTGCATTAAACGCATTCTCACCTGCATTTACCTCCCATAGTAGCATAAATAAGGTGTCAGAAATACAACAATGAGACCACGTAGGAACTGAAATATGATAATGGAAGGAAATCAGTGAAAGAGGTGAGTTTGGCCCCCTTCACCTGCCATGATTCACAGAAATCTTAGGAAGATACTGTCTTCCAGAGGGAGGGGAATGAGGATTCTAGCTATCTTATGCAGAGCTCAAAGGTTGAGAGACCTCCTTGCAGTGTGTTACTGAGAGATAATGTTGGTAAAGCAGGTAGCTCGGTAGTTACTATTCAAGCTGGCTTTGCATCTTCCTGTCTCCCACACTGGGTGTTCAGGGCAATGTCTTTTTCAGTTAAGTGACACCTCCCACCACCACCACATGCCTGGCATAGTACGACACGGAGACAACAGACACCGAGTAAATATGTTTGTTGGTGCCAGATTCTCAAAGTTCCTCAAACATGAGTAGGTTCCAGGGCTGTATTACTTATCTATTGATGCATAACAAATTACCCCATTCCATAGTGGTTTAAAACTACAGTTATTATCTGTTAAGATTTGGGAGCAGCTAAGCTATTAATAGATGGCTCAGGGTTTCCTGCGAAGTTGCAGTCAAGCTGTTAGCTGGGGTAGAAGTCATCTGAAGTTTGGCTGGGGCTGGAGGTTCCACATCGAAGGCGGCTCGCGCACATGGCCATTGGCGCAGGTCTTAGCTCCTTCCCACCTTCCCACAGGGCTGCTGACCACACGGCAGCCGGCTCCTCCCACATCTAAGAGAGTGAGACTAAGACAGAAGCCTCCAATATCATTTACAACCCAGGCTTGGAGTCGCATACCATCTCTGTCACTTTATTGTCCCCACTAGAAGTAAGTCCCTAGGTCTAGCCCACACTCAGTGAGAAGTGAATTAGGCTCCACCCTCTGAAGGGAGCGTGGGACCCCCTGGACACATCTTTATAACCACGACAGGGACTCAGTATTTTGCAACGGCGGTGTGCTCAACACGCTTTTGTTAAATAGATCCAAGGGACGCCCTTAGATTGTGACATGAAACCTTTGGAAATTCTCTCTCTTCCAATTTTTATCTTTGTCCCCAAAGAAAAAACAGTATTCAGGGGCCTTTCCAGTTCCAAGACCTTATGTGCCTCGATGAGCAACGTTCAAGCCACTATTCCCCGCGGAGACAGCGCTACTGGGCTGGATTCTCCCCGTTACTGACCTGCCTGGTTCTAGGGAAGAAAATCCACTCTGTGTGTTGAGGTTTGATCCCTGAGAGCCTGATGGCCTGAATGACTGGGGGCACCAACACGGTGTGTCACGCACAGCTGTGCGGTGACGTGAGCAGGGGAGAGGGCAGGACGTGTCCATCACAACGCAGGGTGGGGCGGTGATGGGGGCAGCTTCTCAGTCAGTGACAGTCACACACACATTCTTCTTCTAACAACTGGACTTCATCTGTAAACATTTCTCCCCTACTTTGTCCCAAGAAAGATGTAAGGGTGCTTGATTTTGTAAGTAGTCCTTCCAGCTCATCAATAAATCAATTTCCTATTTTTAAACATTAGAAAGGTATGACTTTTTATTATTTTATCTCTAATAGTAAAACCTCCTTATATTGCCCCACATTCTAGTTCTCATCAAAAATTTAAGCAAAACAGTTTGGAGAAATGCTTTATTAAGCAACACATATTTTATAAATGGATGGGATTTCCCACGGCTTAGATACCATGCTTTTTAAAATTAAGTTGAGGTTCTTTGTGTGTATTTTCCCGCTTTCATTAATCTCTTCTTTTTATCTCACATGCTTTTTTCCTAAGACTTGCTTGGCCAATAACTTCTTGTTTTAAATATTTCATAAAAAATATTTGGGAGTATTCATATGAAAATGATGGTTATTTTCATAATTGTGTCCTTCTTTGTAGGATCCAAATCTAAAAAAAAAAAAAAGTAATTCATATGTAAAAACCATTCAGAAATGTATGTTCTTATGTAAAATTTCAACCCTAATCTATTGTGGGTTTACGTATCTATCATAAAGCCAGAATTGATGTGATAAATTTATAAAATAGCAAATGAATAAATAAAAAAGAAATCATGCACGTGGGGAAGGCAGACTAAAATTGTAACCTCCAAAATGCTCTTTCCATGCTTAGGGATCATTCCAGAAGCGTAACTGTTTAAGAATTATTGGCTGGGGGGGAGACAAGATGGCTGACTAGAGACATCAGTCACCAGATCATCTCAGAAAGAAGGAAAAGTTTTCGATGAGAAAAACATAGCCCAGGTGTAATTCTGAGAGAGAAGCGCCAGAACCTACTGGAGATTCCGCAGGAAGAAGTTGCAGAGCAGAACAAGAGAGAGCAAGATTTTGGCAGAGATCAGCCCTGGAGGAATTGGGAGGCTGTGGAAAGGGTGGGGGGTGTTTGTTTTTCCTCCCTTCCCGCCTCTGGCAGACTGCAGGCTCCTGAACTTGTGGGAGCTTCTCTACCTTCATGGGCCAAAAGCCGCTGCCTCCCATGAATTGGGAGCTTCCCGAGAACACAGCACTGGGCTGCCAGTCCCCTTGAGGTCCCTCCCTGTCACCACAGACCCTAGCTGGGACAGCGGGTGCCCTACTGCTTCTCCACCATTGTGTGCCTTTGTCCTCCCGAGGGAGATTCGGCCCTTCAGTTTTCTTGTCACTGTTCCCCACACAAACATTTCCCAACACCTGCCCAGACTGCGGTGTCCACAGGGGGCCAGTGGGTCCCTGGGGGAACTGGGTGATCCCAGAGCTTGGACATTCGGGACAGGCTGCCTGCCGGGGACAGGAGAGTGCAGCAGTCCAGGGGGCCCCTCAGGACAAAGGGGACCAGAACGCCAGCTATCCTCCATTCAGGCTCGTCTCCTCCTCCACCCCTCCTCAGCCCACAGCTGCCAATGTGGCCATGGCAGTTCCCACACGAGTTGGCAAAGGTGCCCCAAGGCACAACTGAGCCAGGGCTCCAGGAGTGGCTGCTTTCCCCCTGCCGGCACACCCACCGCACCCAGGCTTCCACGGAGAGTGGCGCTCACAGCTCTCTCTTAAAGACCTGCAGCGGACCAGAGGGTGCTTGGATTCTGAGCTCCCTGCCTGCCAGCCCTCCGGGTGCTGCCCGCGTGGCTGCTCCAGTGGAGCAGGGCGTCACCAGAAGTGGAGGGACATTAAGCCATCCTGAGCACTCCACAAGCAACTCAGGACCAGCACGCTTCTCCCTGGCATAGTCAGGGAATGAACTTGGGGGATCGTAGGACAGGCATGCAGGCCAGATCCCGTACCCCTCAGACTCGAAATGAGCATTTCCTTTGAGTGCCATGGCAGCGCTCAGAAAGTTTTGGATTTTTTGGATTTGGGGGCTTGAGATGTTCAACCTGTATCTGATAAGGAATACCCAAAATATATAAGGAGCTCAAACAACTTAATAGCAAGAAAACAGATAAATCAATTAAAAATGGGCAAAGGACCTGACTAGACATTTCTCAAAAGAAGATATCCAAATGGTCAACAGGTATATAAAAAAATGCCCAACATCACTAATCAGAGAAATGCAAATTAAAATCACAGTGAGGTATCATCTTACACCTGTTACAATGGCCAGTACCAAAAAGACAAAAGATAACTGCTGGCGAGGACATGAAGAAAAAGGAACCCTTGTAAGCTGTTGTGGGAATGTAAATTAGTACAGCCATCATGGAAAACATTATGGAAGATTCTCAAAAAATTTAAAATAGAACTACCACATGATCCACCAATCCCACTTCTTGGTATGTAGCCAAAGGAAAGAAATTAATGTCAAAGAAATACCTGCACTCTTATGTTCATTGCAGTATTATTCACAATGGCTAAGACACAGAATGAACCTAAGTGTCCACTGACAGGTGAATGGATAAAGAAAATGCATGTATACATATACACATTTATATAAGGAAGAATATTGAGCCTTTAAAAAGAAAGAAATCTTATCATTTGTAGCAACATGGATGGACCTAGAGAACATTATGCTAAATGAAATAATATAGGCACATAAAGAAAAATACTTCATAATCTCATTTATATGTGGAATCTAATATAGTTGAATTCACAGAAGTAGAGAGTGGAATGGTGGTTGCCAGGGGCCGGTGGCGGGTAGTGGTTGGGGAGATGTTGGTGAAAGGACACAAAGTTTCAATTAGACAGGATGAAAAGTTCTGGAGATCTAGTAAAGCACTGTGACTACAGTTAATAAATATACATTAATTTGACAGTTGCTAAAAGAGCAGATCTTAAATGTTCTCACCACAATTTTTATTTTATTTTTATTCTTCTTTTTTTTATTTTTGAGATGGGGTCTTGCTCTGTTGCCCAGGCTAGGGTACAATGTCACAATTATAACTCACTGCAGCCTCAAACTCCTGGGCTCAAGGGATCCTCCTGCCTCAGCCTCTCAAGTAGCTGGAACTACTATAGGTTTGCACCACCGTGCCAGCTTCACCACGATTTTTAAATTAAGGCAGGAGTTCTACTTATGCCTTTATCCCACTTATTTTCATAATTAAAATGAGTGGGAAAGCAGATCTACCTCCCTTCACAGATGGTTTTGATCAACCTACAGTTGTAGTTAGCCAAAAATATTTTATTTGGATTTCTCTACATTCCCGGTGTGTGAACAATAAGGAAACAAGAAAATCTTTTTCTTCCCAGATCTTCTATCTTCCATTTAAGAAGTCATCTCATTCAGCAAAAGGAGGGAAACTTTCTGTTTTATTAATACCTCTACTGTTGCTACTACAAATACTATTGTTGCCATTGCAACTATGGTTTAACACTGAGCATTCACTGTGCATGATTCTAAGAGCTTGATGTGTCATTAAAACCTCAAAACAACGTAGGGTATAGGCACTACTATTTTTCCCATTTTTAGATGAGAAGCTTAGAGAGCTTAAGCAACTGGCGCAAATTTATCCAGCTGTTTACTGGCAAAAGTGAGGACTTGAACCAGGCAGATGGCCCCAGAGCCCAGGCTCTTCCCAATCACGTTACACTTACACAGGCAAGATAAACACAGGAACTGAAGCAAATCAAAATTTGGTTATAGCTCTTCTCATTCACTGCCTACACTTTGGTACAATTTTTTCTTACTGTAAGGAGGGATAAGGAAGAAAAAGAGAATAGAGAAATGTCTT
The DNA here is from genome assembly GCF_041146395.1 of Eulemur rufifrons. Taxonomy (NCBI): domain Eukaryota; kingdom Metazoa; phylum Chordata; class Mammalia; order Primates; family Lemuridae; genus Eulemur; species Eulemur rufifrons. The sequence continues at coordinate 33,346,930 of NC_091006.1, forward strand.
TTTCCCTCCAACAAAATGAGAAATTTCTATAGCTATTAGCTGGTAAAAGTAGTAGAAATGTCAAATAATAATAATGTATAGGACATGTTCTGTGTTTGGTTTTTTACAGAAGTTTCCTCTCATCACCCAGTTATAGGGGAGAAAATACACATACTCTAAATCATATGTTTTGCTGCAAATAGATTTCTCAGATAACTTCTATCAAAAATTAAACAAAACTAAACCCAATATATTTCACATGGTAGAATATCTGCAGCGTAAATGAATTACCCATGCTCTGTAGCCTCAATCCTAACTGCACATTAGGATAACCTGGAAAGAATATTTTCAATCCCAAAGCCCAGGTACCACCCCGGGAGGTCCTGATGAATTGGTCTAGGGAGGGGCCCAGGCAACGGTATTTTTTAAAAGCCCCCCACGCAAATCTCATGTGCAGCCAGAGCTGAGGATCCCAGCAACCCAACGATGCCAGCAGGCTCCCTTCCCACTTATTAGCTCCGTCACTGACCAGCCACGCATCCCAGCGACGTTACTTTGTGTTCCTCAGCCTGAGCTTCCTCATCTGTGACATGGGGATAACAAGGGTACCAACCAATGCGGATTAATTGAGATAACAAAGCACCTGGAACAGAGTCTGGGACACAGTAGCACTCAGTATTAGCAATTGTAGTGATGGCGATGATAATGATGTGCCTTTTTTTCTTTTTTTAACCTGACGTTGGGAATACAACATGTTTCTCGGAGAGCAGGGACCATAACTTCAACACAAGCAGAATTTTATTATCTTTACCATGGGCTTCCTTACCTGGAACAAACCTCTAGAACCAAACATAATTTCTAGCTCGTTTTGAGGTGACAGGTAGGTTCCCTAGAGGGGATGCTGTAGCTCATAACTGTGGTACAACACAAAGAACCTCACTCACCTGGGATTAAAATGAATTTTCTTGGGAACTTCTCGGTGGTCTATGACCACTCTCTGGTTGTCTCTGTAATTAATGGGATCATCAGGGATCCTAAATTTGGCCATCTGAATTTCAGAATCACTCAGTTCAGCGTGGGAGATTCGTGCATAACCCAACCTGTTGCAAAAATAGAAATGGTTTGTAAGGGTTTTATTATCATATAGAAATATAATGAGGCCTAGGTGATAGCATCTTCATTATTAAGCCAGTTTCTCATTTCTAACTCTATTTATCACAACTAGACTTAACTTGATTTATTCATCTAAATATTAACAAAAATATTGCTTTGCTTTTGGATATATGAATAAGGAATATGCACACGGATTTAATTAACTGAATATTCTTAGCAGCCTTACTTTACCTTTTACACTAATGAATATTCTGTCTGTACAAATTGCCTCCCACACAATTATGGGAGGTATAACTCAATTATGTTTTGAGTTAATGGGAATTCTTCAGAAGGACAGAGGTGTAGGCCTGAATTCTTTCTTACCTTTAAAAATCCAAATACCACATGCATATTTTCAGCCACACTTATGAGTATAAAATCAAAGATTTTGTATTTCTGAAAAAAATTCCACATCCTGTTTTGGCTTAGAGCTTTTAGTTCTCCAGGAAATTCAAAGCACTTTATAGACGTTATCCAAATATTTCTCATTGAGAAGTTCAGATGGAAAAATGTGGAAATCGCCAGCAGCAAAGAATTCACTTTATTTTATTTATATTTTGCCTCTTCAAAAAAAAGTAGGTCAGCTTTAGTCATTTACTTATTCAATGAAGTGAATATACGCATGTAGCCCTACTACGCGCAGGCACTGTTCTAGGTACTGGGGAGAAGTGGTGAACAGAATGAAGTCCTTGTCCTTGTGGAGCCTTCTTTCTAGTTGGAAGGACATATTAACCACGTGTGTGAACACAATCAATCCGGGTGACAGATACGTACTGGGGAGACACAGAGAAAGGAAGACAGGGAGGGCTGAGGGGCAGACGTTGCCACTTTATGTCGGATGGTCGGTCAGGGTAATACCGCTCTGATAAGGTGACACTGGAACAAAACATTGAATGAAGTGAGGGAGCCAGCCAGAGAGTGGTTCCCAGAGAAAGAGTGTTTCAGGGAAAGGGAACAGCCAGTGCAAAGGTCCTGAGGTAGAAATGTGCGTGGTGTTCTGGGGACCAACTCCACTGTGACTGGAGAAGTGCCTAGGAGGGAACATCAGAGGAGATGAGCTGGGGGTGGGGTGGGAGCAGATGATGCAGAGCCTTCCTCGCAGGCTGCTAGAAGGACTTCAAGGGGGTTTCTGAGAGCGAGATGGGAATCCAACAGAGGGTTTGGGGCAGAGGTCTGCGATGGCTGCTGTGTAGAGAACAGGCTTCAGGGAAAGGGTCGAAGCAGGGAGACCAGTTAGGAGGCCACTGCAATAATGCAGGTAGAAGATGACAGGGGCTTGGTCCAGAGTGGTAGGGGGAGAAGCACTTAAAACACAGCCTGTAACTACATACCTGGAACTGTATGCAAAATAGAAACAGAAACCCAGAGCCAGGGCCTGCCGAGGCAGCAAGTCTGCCCCCAGGGGGGCAAGAAGAGCTGAGACTGAGCACCAGATGTGCTTTGGAGCTGTCAGACAGGCTAATGCACTAGTCCAAGCTCAGGTCCCAGCTCCCTGCAGTTCCTTGTAATTCTAGGCCACTGTCTAGTAAATCTAGGCTGTTTATTAATATTTCCCGAATCTCTGAGATCAGAGTTCTAACTCATTTCATAGACACCGCCTTCAAGGATACTCCAAAAGTCCCCTGAAGATGAGGAAACTGACAATCCAAATTTTCCATTAAAATAGGGAATCTCAGCCAGGCACAATGGCTCACACCTATAATCCTAGCACTCTGAGAGGCCGTGATGGGAGGATTGCTTGAGGCCAGGAGTTCAAGACCAGCCTGAGCAAGAGCAAGACCCTGTCTCTACAAAAAATAGAAAAATTAGCTGGGCATGGTGGCGCGTGCCTGTAGTCCCAGCTACTCAGGAGGCTGAAGCAAGAGGATTGCTTGAGCCCAAGAGTTTGAGGCTGCAGTGAGCTATGATGATGCCACTGCGCTCTAGGCAGAGCGACAGAGCAAGACTCTGTCTCAAAAAAAAAATATATATATATATATACACACACACACACACACACACACACGTATAGGGACTGTCCCATTATTGTCTAATAAGTATTTATTAAGCACCTACTACATGCAGGGAATTGAATTGGGTGGTTGAGATAAAGTTTATAGAACAGGTTTTGTGGACAGAAGCTGTAAAACAGTAAGTCCCTAACTTCATTCATCTGGGTATCCTTAAAATTACCTTCCTATCTGTTATGGACCAAATGTTTATATTCCCCCCAAGTTCATATGTTGAAGCCCTAATTCCCAGTGTGGCTGTATCTGGGGGTGGGGCATTTACGGAAATAATTAGGGTTAAATGAGTTCATGGGGACCTGATCCCATAGGATTAGTGTCCTTATAAGAAGAGACACCAGAGAGCTTGCTCACTCTCTGCGGGCACGTGGCAGGGAAAGGCCATGGGGCACATGGCACGAAGGCTGTCATTGGAACCCACGGGGAGAGCTTCACCAGACACCAACCCTGATGGCACTTTGATCTTAGATCTACAGTCTCCAGAACCAAAAGAAAATTCATTTCTGTTGGTTAAGCCATCCAGTTTATGATATTTTGTTACAACACAGAGCAGATTAATACACAATCTTAATGGTTTAGACATATATGAACATATATATGCACATGTTCATGAATGGATACAAGTTTATATACTATATATACATCCTCTCTCTCTCTCCCTCTCTCTGCCACCCCGTTCTCCTACGGAGAGGTAATAAAGGTCTCAGAGCCCAGCAATTAGCTATTGTGGACGCTGCTTGCTATACATACCACTGTTCCCTGGCACCCCAACATTTTTTACAACTTGGAATTATACCTATTTCAGCCTATCTAAAAACTGTTTTCTAGAAATGCTGCTGTCCCTATTTAAACAATCACTTTAACAAATATTTGAACAGAAACAGTGTTTTCAATCTGAGATATAAAACACTTCACAAAACTAACCCTTTGGCACACTCTCTCCTACCTTGATCCTTGCAACACCAAAACAATAGTAGAGCTATCAGTCCTGCAGCCACCTGGACATGGGCTGAGCCTCCTAGAGTTTCTGGATTAGTGGTGTAACCAGAACAATCTTAGCCTCTCAAGGGCCTCCTTGGCCCACCTCAGTAAGCATACGAACCCACGGAGTTGTTCAAGAACCAATGAAGGTCACCATTTTACCAAGGACTATGCAAAGCCACAGAGCCTTACAAGCCCCGCTCCCTGCCCTCCCTGCCTCCCTGCCTCCCTGCCTCCCCTGCCCCCACCGCACCCTGGCAACTTTCCAGCCCCACCAGCCTCACCCTTCCTCAGATCCACCCCGCACTCCTGCCTGGGGCTTTTGCACTAGCTGGTCCCTCTGTGAGGAAGGGTCTCCTCCCAGGTCCTTCCAACCTTGGCTCAAGCGTCATCTTCTCAGGAAGACCCGCCCAGCCCCTACGTACAGCTGCACCCACCTCCGCGTTCCGGACGCTCCTTACATGGCTCAGCTTTTCCCCCCTCTCGTCACCCTCAGAAGTGCCACATCCTGCAGTTATTCCTTCTGCTTGTTGTCCATCCTCCCCCTGCCAGCGCAGGGTCCTACCCTGTTCTGCTCACAGCTGTACCCCCGTGCCTGGCATCCATTCTGCTCGGTCAATGCTTGGTGAATGACAAATGGGGTATAAAGCAGGAGACCTCAGCAGTCTGCTTTACTGGACTGTCACTCATAACTGGACAAGCCCTAGCCCCACTGGGTAATATTTTTATATGGGATGATTTTTTAAAAAATATCATCTACGTAGAGCTCTCACCACTGTATAGTAGTGGCCCCAGCCAGTTGGTTAACTTACCCAAGATTACTGATTAGCAGCTGGTACAGCTGGAACTAAAGCCTAGGACTTTCTCGTTCCATGGTCCATGCTGCTTCTACCAAGCCACAGTCAAAAATGGTGCCATTCCTAGCACGTGTTGACAGCTACATACTTATCACACTTAATAGCTTCCACAGTCTCCTCGTTATATAATTAAGCTTAATTTGCTTAGCTATTTATACCTTCTTAAATCATGAGACCATGCCTTGAAAAAAAATGTTAAACTGCTTAACTAGCCAAATCAATGTTTGTAAAAAAAAAAAAGTAACAAAAATTAATTGCTTCCATAAAGTTTTTCTTCTAGGATAGACCCAAAAGATCACCGTAATAACAGATGAAAAAAACAAAAACCAAAGCCCTCTGCTCACCTGATCAGCCCTCGATACATAATGTATTCACACCATCTGTCATGATCTGTGCTGTCGATATCCTAACAAAGAACAGAGAAGGGAATGTTTAAAGCACGAAAAAACAAAGCTCTATGCTGCATTGCCAAAAAAAAAATGTAATAAATATCCCTTTGTGCATGCTGCTTTCTCTTTCTGGCTCCTACTGGTTCTTTCAGGTCCAAATTATTTGTTCATTCTGCAGATATTTCTTGAGCACCTACTATGTGCCCATCTAGCTCCTGTATTACCTCTGAGGGATACAAAGATGAAGGTGGTCTGGAGAGGGAGTTAGGTAAATCGGTGACTACACTATAGCCTTGACTTCCTGCCGCTTTCCAAGCCTCTCATCCCGAGCAGAATTGACCACATCTCATCGGCCATCCTGAGTCGTGCTTTATGCACACACCATTGTGCTAGTTATTTGTTTCCATGTCTCCACTCTCCCCTTCCTGAGTGGAGGGGACTCTTAATCACTTTTGGCTGCCTGGTACTTAGCATGAAGCCTGGCGTTCAGCAGGTGCTCAAACTGTGTTTGTTAAATCAAATCATGGAAATAAACACATTTCAGGAGCAATCATGAGTCTTTTTGATGTTGAAAGCTTGAGACCAGGGTTATTTTTCATCACAGAAGGAGAAGAGAAACATTTTTTTTCTACTATATGTGGAGAAACTACAAATATGAAGCTTTTATGCAGAAGCAAGAAATCTCCATTTCCTTCTTTTTAAATAGCCTATGAACAAAAATTTACCTTTCTACCATTTCTGAATTTTACTATTAAAATTTAATTAAAAATGCATTTTTAAATCACTAAAAGAATACATCACAACTTATATTTCTTAAATTTTTATTCTTAGGCTTAGTGATGGACACCTGGATGACTATTAACTAATCTTTATTGGTACTTATGTTACACACACATATATACCTTTTGTATACATAAAACATTAAAGTTTTAAGAATTGAATTTAAAAGGTTTAATGATAAAGAAAATAAATAAAAGAAGCACTGATCTCATTTGCCTTGGAAAGAGATAAAAATTTAGTCATTTAGCTGTAGCACTGGGAATAATAAACTATGAATCTATTAACTATCATTTTATTTCTTTATATTTTTAAAAGATGCTGGCAAATTTTAAGACTGCAGAACTTAAATACTCATTTCTTAAAGAGAAAAATCTGTTCATCCGAGCATTAATGATGACAACTTCTTTCCACATTAGTAAACTTCCTAATAGAAAAAGCAATATCAGAATCCACTGCCAATCTGGATGCAGCTTTTGACCATGATAGTGGAAACCAAGAGAGGATTAAATAAAAATCAAATAAAATTCCTCCTCCTTAACACCATGTATACCTTTTACACACACAAGCGCAATGTAAGAACGCCCTTCCTTGTTAGGATGCAATTTTCCTTAGACTTGCCAAATATCGTCTTGTCTAACATTCTTTTGTACTTTATAGACCATGTACTCACACATTTATCTTATTAGATTTTATACATACAGTCAGACACACATAATGCACATATGTAAGGCTGAGGGCTTTGCTGACATTATTTTATATTTTATCCTCGAAATAACCCTATGATACAACAGATGTTACTATCGCCACTTTATAAATGTGGAAATCGAGGCCCAGAAAGGTTAAGTTATGTGCCCCAAGGCCACACAGCTGGTAACCACAGCACCAGCTAGACTAGTAAATAATTGAGAGACCAGCCGGGCTCAGTGGCTCACGCCTGTAATCCCAGCACTTTGGGAGGCCAAGGTGGAAGGGTTGCTTGAGGCCAGGAGTTTGAGATCAGCCTGGGCAACATAGTGAGACCCTATCTCTACAAAAAATAAGAAAAAATAGCAGGGTGTGGCAGCACGCGCCTGTAGTCCCAGCCACTAGGAGGTTGAGGCAAGAGGATCACCTGAGCCCAGGAGTTTGAGGCTGCAGGGATTGTGCCACTGCACTCCAGCCTGGGGGACAGAGAGAGACCCTGTCTCTAAAGATGATAATAATGAGAGACCATGTAGACAGAGAGGCCCCAGATTTGTGAGTGGGGCCGTCTTAGACCCTCAAGCCACAGGTACACCTTCAGCCGACTGCGCAAGTGAATCCAGGCAAGAATGGAAAACCACCCAGTCAACCCAGGGAATCATGAGAATATTAACTGTTACTGTTTTAAGCCACTAAGTTTTGAGGTGGTTTGCTACACAGTGATAAGTAACTAGTGCAGCCTCTGCGATTATACACTCTCCAGGTTTCCCATTTACTCCTGTGAAAGCTCCTTAATCTCTCTCCTGAGCTAATCTGCCTTCTGTTCCCTCACCCACCTCCCCCGCGATAGCCACATTCAATGTGGCCTGACTGGGGCTTTCTTTGCTTCTTTTGCATTTCTCTCATTCAATAAGCAGCATCATCCACTTCCACGGTTTTAACGATTACCCAAACGGCGGCAACTCCTTAATCCGTATCTCTAGTCCTGATTGCCCTTCTGAATTCCAGACCCATGTGTCCCCTGCCTATTGAACATCTCCATTAATGTCCCACAGATGTCTCGAATTCAGCCCAAAGCTGAACTCACCATCTTCTTTGCAAAACTTTTCTTCCTTATGTATTCTCTATAATAATAAATGTCACCACCATAAACCTTCTGACTGGAGCCAAAAAACAGGAATCCATCATGATTCTACTTTCTGCCTTATCCATGAATACAGAGACTAACTCATCTCTCCAATATTTGCCCTGCCCTTCTTCTAAAATTATATTTACAGTATTCTTAGCTGGGTATACAGCCATCAAGACTAAATGTTATACAACCCAACTTTCTGTATAGCAAGGTGTGGCCACGTGATGGAATCCTAGTCAAGGAAATGTAAGCAGAAGTGTTGGAGGTTGGTTTCCTGGAACTTGCCTTTAGAGACAACTTGCATGTGCACCTTCTTTATCGCTTCCTCTGTTCTGCTAAACTAGACCATGATGCTGCCAGCTTGGGAATAGAGACCTTGTCCAGGAGAGCCACAAGACGGGGACAGATTCCAGATACCACGGCGGCCACACCAGTGCACCTGCCCAGACATTTACATAAAGTACACTGCTTTCTTATTTAAGCCACTATCATTTGTGTTTTCCGTCACGTGCAGAAACTCCTCATCATGCCATGCTCTCTCTCGCCTGTCTTTCTAAGCACTCAGGAAACAATGCTACACTCTAGGAAGAGTTAAAGTAGTCAAATTGACATAAGATAGATAAGCCTTTTTCTCTGAAGGTTATTATCTCAAGACAGGAAGTCAAAAACAAAATGAAAAGGACCAAGAAATCTACATAGGACTTAACTAAATATAACAATTATATTTCTCATTATAAATTAATTCATTTGGCATCGTAGTACATATATCAATCTCTTGAGGATTTGATTTGTGTGTCCGTTCCCCAGAGCATGATTATATCTTGGTACGTTGACAAATTCAAGTGTTTTAGACCTGAAAAGATAAAGATTGCCGGGCGCGGTGGCTCACGCCTGTAATCCCTGTAATCCTAGCACTCTGGGAGGCCGAGGTGGGCGGATCATTTGAGCTCAGGAGTTCGAGACCAGCCTGAGCAAGAGTGAGACCCCATCTCTACTAAAAATAGAAAGAAATTATATGGACAGCTAAAAATATATATAGAAAAAATTAGCCGGGCATGGTGGCACATGCCTGTAGTCCCAGCTACTTGGGAGGCTGAGACAGGAGGATCGCTTGAGCTCAGGAGTTTGAGGTTGCTGTGAGCTAGGCTGATACCACGGCACTCACTCTAGCCTGGGCAACAGAGTGAGACTCTGTCTCAAAAAAAAAAAAAAAAAAGGTAAAGATTAATTGAGTGTCATTTGGTGTGGCCCCATCTGGCCGATCAGCCATCCCCTCTGTGTGACATTTCATTTTGTCTTTTACTCTCGACATCGTAATTAACTTTCATAATGTGGCAGATTGTATTTTCTAAACACGGCTACAACAGTATCTCACTTTCCGTACGGTATTCTTGTAATGTGGCTTTGACATTCCTTCCATCGAGAAGTGGGGTTTACGTTTCCTCCCGGTGAAGGTCATCAGACTTGTGATGACAGCAGAAGTGACATTATGTGACTTACAAGGCTAAGTCACACAAGGCAATACAGGTTCTTCCTGGTTCTCTTGGGACACTCACTATTGGAAGCCGCTGCCATGCAGGAAGGAAGCCCAAGTGGCCCATGGGCAGGAACCACGGTCCCCAGCCCAAAGCACCACCTTGCCACCTGTGAATCACCTACTAAGGAGATCCTCCAGTCCCCAGCTGAGCCACCTCGCTGACCCTGCACAGAGCAGAGTTGAGCCATCCCCATTGAGTCATGTCCAAATCACAGATTTGTGCGCAAATAAATGATTTCTGTTATTTTAAGCTAGCACGTTTTGTGGTGATTTTCTACGTAGCAGTAGATAACCAGAATACATATTAAATCGTTGGGTTGAGTTGGCTTTTTTGTTAACATGAAAGAAAAAGAAGCATTTTACTTAATACATCAGAAATCCTACTGCGATCATACTACCTTCACATTGCCATGTCTGGTGAGCTGTAGATAATCTCTGGAACCAGGTGCCGACGTGATATATCCCAGAAATATCACTGGATTAGAGCTACTTTTCAGGAGTTTTGAAACAGCGATCGCCTGCAGTTTCCTGTCAAGGTCATCCCTTTAAAAAAAAAAATGGAAAAATATACCTCTTTATTGTATTTGCAAAACAATCTTAAAAAATATTCGAGGCTGTAATCCTAGCTAATTGGGAGGCTGAGGCGGGAGGATTGCTTGAACCCAGACATTTGAGGCTATAATAAGCTATGATCGCACCACTGCACTCCAGCCTGGGCAACAGAGCAAGACCCCATCTCTTTAAAAAAAAAGTCTTAGGTACCTAAATTCCAAAAGAACATCTTCAAATGGTGTACAAACCAGAGTAATTCCTACTTGGCCAAATGTCTTAATGTTATACAAATGAACAAGACATAGACACAGTGCTTCGACTGAGTAGGCTGACAAACTTTCGACTAAGAATATGACCTTTCTTCACAAATCATTTGGAGTCAAGCTGATTTAAGTATCTATTCTAAATACAGCCTTTGTTCAACTTTTCATCAGAAGAAATTATATCAATGACGTGAGACTTCATCATCAGTATTACAGTTAAAGAACTAGTAGTCAAAAAAATAAAATAAAAGACCCAGGAAAACTGGTAAGAAGAAGAATCCTAACATTCATACAGCACATCACACTAATGTAACTTTCTCAGCTCCTTCAGCCAATCACGTGCTGAAAGCCTCCTTGGCTCTCCCGCTCAAATACAGGCTGAACATGGTGCTTTTATTAGGCTGAGCACTGTAGACACAAATAACTGAGATAATTAAGCAGGTATATCAAGGCTTTGGAGCGGTTGACAGTCACTCTGGGGAAAAATAGGACATCGTAAGTAACATAATCCAGCCAGGAAAACTAAAACACTCTAGGTGTTTCAAACAAAGTGAATTTAATATAGGGGATTGGTTACCTAGGCGATGGGAAGCCAAACAGGGCTCAGTGAGGCATCCAGAGGTTAGCAGCAATGAGGAATGAGTACCACCTCCAGGGCTAGAGGGACAGCAAAGGAGGCCATATTACCAGTGTCCAGAAGCCACACCTGACGATGGGAGATGGAGCTATGGAGGAGGCTGCCCAGGAGGAGCTGGGACCATCCAGGGAGGAGCTGCAGCCACAGAAGAGACTCAGCTGCTGCCAGAGACACCAGAGGAAGCAGAGAGGGTGAGAAACACCCTGGCTTCTCTAGTCCCCTGCCCTCCCACCTTGTGTGAGAGCCTCCCATTGGCTAAACCCACCCAGAAGCCAGGAGGCAAGGGTCTTCGGGAAATGTGGGTCCCTGCAGCACAGAGCCGAGAATAAGAGCAAAGAATGGATCCAAGAGTAGCCAGGCGGTAGATAACAGGCGTTTACACAGAAATGTACCTAATAAATGAGGGCTAAGGGGAAAAAAGGCCAAGGAAGATGGAGGGAGATCATCGAGGAGTGAGAAGATTGGAGAGACCTCATTGAGGTAGGATCTGAAGACAGGACTGAGTTGGACACATATGTGTGGACAGCTGAGTGCTATTAAAAGATGTCCCGAGAAATAGGAGAGTGAAAAGAATGACCATTTGTTAACCACCTTTGATACTGAATTCTCACAATAACTGCAGGCAGGTGGTAGCTCTATTTTTAAATGAGGTTGTCTCCGTCTCCCCTGCCCAGATCCATTCTCTGCCCCTCTCTATGCCCCAGAAGGCTGACCCTGCAGATTTCCTCTCCGGGACTCCTTGCCTGCTGGTTTCCAGTTAAGTCTGGCCAGTTGGAGGCACCAGCAGGAGACGAAAAGTTGGGACAAGAGGGAAGTTGGAGTATTTCTTCCCCAGACCCCCTGGCAGCAGCTGCGTTCCTCATGCCAAGTGGTCCCTTTTCCTGGGTCCAGATCTCACCAGGATCTGGGAACACTGTTTCCTCCGCCTGCTCCTTCAGCCCTGAGGCTGGTAGCAATTCCCACTGTCTGAGCGCTCAGCCTCTCTCAGTTGTTCCTTGGACCATTCCCACACCTTGGTACCCAGTCCTTTAATCAGATCTGCGGTCAGTTCTGTTCCCTCTGCCACGTGCAACTGGGATTCAAAACCAGGTCTTGAAAATTCCAAACCCACTGCACAATGGATAGTGTTTTCATTCAAATATATTTTAGTAATATATTACTGGAAATAATCTGTGAATTTGGTTTTACACTTTTTTCAGGAGATAAATCTTATCTAGTGATAGTAATAAAAATAAAAAATTATGTGTAGGAGGATGGGGGAAAAACAGAGAGAGACAGAGAGAAAGAGAACACACATTTTATGTTTTCTTATCTGTTAATATTTGATCTGCCCAATAACCCTATAATGTTGAGCCAGGAAAGAGCATTTTATCCCATTTTCAGAGACAAGAGACCTGGAACTCACCAAAGTTGTACCGCAACATAAACAAAACCAGAACGCAAGCCTCCAGACTACAGGTTCTGTGTTCTCTCCTCTTTGTACCTGATGCCTATTACAGATTTTTTTTAAATAGCGATTAAACGGTGCCTCAGTTAATTACCTAAAATAGTATCAATTTTCTTTACGGCGTTTACCTAAATGACTTCTAAGAAATGCTATATCCTATTTATTGGTTGCAAAAGAGATAATTTGTATAGTTAGTAATTTGAAAAATCTTGTTGAATCAGCTAATAACATGCACAAGCATTCTGTAATTCATTCCTAATAGGATTTTCACATTTGTATGCCATAATCACCGGAAAATGAAATCTCTAAATATTTATTCATGGTAAGAATTTTTGTATTTAATATTTAGTATTATAGAAAACAAGAGCAAACAAAAATATGTAATGATGGTTTCACAAATCATCCGAGGGTTTAACTTTCCCAAGTCACGTGTTGGGAGGCCACAGGGTTCATGGACAGCACTTCTGGGGTGCTCCTAAGGGCAAGGACTGTGCCTAGCACTGTGCCTGGGACGTGGCAGATGCCTGAATTCCTCTTTTTTTTTTTTTTTTTGTTGAGACAGAGTCTCACTTTGTTGCCCAGGCTAGATTGAGTGCCGTGGCGTCAGCTTAGCTCACAGCAACCTCAAACTCCTGGGCTCAAGCGATCCTACTGCCTCAGCCTCCCGAGTAGCTGGGACTACAGGCATGCGCCACTATGCCCGGCTAATTTTTTCTATATAGATTTTTAGGTGTCCATATAATGTCTTTCTATTTTTAGTAGAGACGGGGTCTCGCTCAGGCTGGTCTCGAACTCCTGACCTTGAGCAATCCACCCGCCTCGGCCTCCCAGAGTGCTAGGATTACAGGCGTGAGCCACCTGAATTCCTCTTAAGCTGCCCAATATACCTTACATTTAGTATTGTCTGATCTGGTTTAATTATGGCCAGTATTAATCAGCACTTACTATATTCACGTACTTTGCATGAGATAATATATCTCATTTAATTCTCGCAAGAACCCGTGAAATAGGTAGGACTATTGCCCCTGATTTATAGAAGAGGAAACTATGGTTCAAGGTAGTTAAATAACTTGGTGAAGGATACACAGCTAGTGGCTGAATTCGGATTCAAACCAGATTGTCCGACTCCAGGCTTTGGAATCCCATGCTCCTAACCATTAAACTACACTGCTTTCCTCCCTGGAGTTACATATCCTCAATAAGTGTTAGCTACTATTATTATTATTGCTATTGTTTTTGTCATTATTATTAAATCAAATGAGTAAGATAACAAGTAAAGGATACGGTGTTAATCAGAGAGCTTTAAGTATGTAGTTAATAGAAAGTTAGAAAAGGCAACTCTTCGCTTCTCTTTTCCAAGCATATTCCTAGGGCTTTTAGTTTTCTCTTCCCTACGTTTCAGGAGAGGTTGGAAGGAGTTAAAAGGGGTAGGAAATAGAAAGCAAAGGAAAAAAGGGAAGGAGTAGATTCAACTGTTTCTTAGGTTGAGACCTTGCAACATTTAAACACAAAAGCCCCTATTTTTTAAAGACAAATCCAACTTAAATGCAATGTAAGGTCAGTGGAATGATGTTTGAATGCCTATACTTGCTACATAAAAATTACTAGGGAAACAGAAGGCACTTCCTCAAATAGCTTTTTAAAGTGATACGAACCATCTACATCATCTATCCTCCAAACGCCCTTCTTATTTCTAAGGAGGTAAGCAAATCTCATTAGTTAAGTGGTTCATATTAATTATATTTGGATGGTTTATTTATATTATTCTCTGACTTATTTGAGAAAATATTCAAATATGCTTTCACAGATCCATATAATACTGTGAGAAAAAGTGAAGTAACCAGGGAAATAAGGGTGGCAGACACATTAGTTTTGTTTAGATAAAACTTACAGTACAACAACGTTGCTTTGCTAACGTTCTGTATGTCACTTTAAAGTTCTGTGGCCTCTTGTGTCATGTACATGCCAAGACCTGTATGCCTATGTCACGGCACATAGCACTTTACATTTGTGTTGTAAATTATTATGGTTTGGTATGCTAGAGTATAAATTAAATACTTTTACCTTTGCTTTTGAAATACAATATATCGCAGGTGTTATTCATGATCTATTCAACACTAAGTCACTGATTGTGAATGTTATTTTTTGCAGGGGAGGTAAAACTCATTTTCCACTCTTCATGTTTCCTTGTAGAGGGACTTTCTTAGGAAACCATCACTGCCCTCCCCCGCCACCCTTTACCTTTTGGGAGGACTTTTCTAATTAATTTTGAATGAATTATCAAATCTTTCTACTGTCTTCTCTGTGACATCTGCCAGTTCTCAAACAGGGTGTTTTCTGTCCTATTTTTTCCACCAAGGGCAGAGCACGACAGGGCACGTTCTGCCCCTCCTGGGTGGGCCTGCTGTCCGGAGGGGGTCAGTTTCACGTATTTCGGGGGCTGCATTAGCATGGACACTTAAGCCATGTTGTCCAAGCAGGCTTATCAGTATTCAAAGTGGTATTTTAATCTCCATCTACCAGATTTCTCTGCCCACCTATCAGTTGTCTGTGAAAACATGAGAGGAAAAAGGTAATTTAACACCCTCAAATCCCAGCAGTACTTCCGTCTGTAGCAGTAATCCTGCAGGAAAAGGGGATTCATTTTTCTGGACTCTCCTTTACTGTGTGGTTTAAACACTTGCAGGCTCTGGGTGTGGCTCTACCTACCGCCCAGCTGTGTGCTCCTGGTTGCACAAGTCATCTAACTTCTCTTCGCCTACGTGCTTTACCTGTAAAATGGGGCTTTGATAGTACTTGCCTTATACAGAGCAAAGATAAAACACAACAGTGTACTTAATACGGCCCCTGCACGGAGGATTACCGTACAGTTCAGTAACCGAGGGCTACTTCAGCCCATCACACACCACCACTAAGTGTTTCTGTGTCTGATTTTTAAAACCAGCAACACAGGGGAAAAATACTTTGGAAAGTAAAAAAGAATAAAGTAAGAAAGATTATTTCATAGAAATCAAAGGAAATTATTGATAATATTTCTTGATATTTATGTAATATTATATAGACCAAAGAAACCCACTCGTGATTCCCAAAGTGTGTCACTACAAAATCCACCAGTTTGTCGGAGATGTTAACGGTCAGCGTTATGGCTGGTGCAATCTCGCCCTCTGGTGACGGAAGAAGGTGATGCTCCGATCTCACAATGGGGAACCTCGACAAAGCCATGATCCTGTATGGGAATGAGAGAGACACGTGCATCATTGAGTCCCGCATAGCATGCAGAGTGGACTGAGCAAACGCACTAAGAAGGGATGTGTCCCACCACACGCACGCCACGGAGGGCCCCTCAGAGCAATGATGTGGCAGAGACTTATGTGGCAGTCTGCTTGTCGGATCGTCACACCTGGGGTCGTTAGCGTGTCTCGCTGTGTCACACCAGCAACTCTGTTTTCATAAGTGCCGTGGAGACACGAAAAGGGCAGCATTAGGAATGCACAAAATCCATTTACTTGCATTGTTACTCTGACACCACATTTGCATAAACAATTCTAATATTAATATTAATCAACACATACAGGAATGTACAGTCTTGCCAGCAAGGACACAAAGTAGCAATTTATAAAATTAGAAATTGAAAAACAATAAGCGTATGAAAAGGCACTCACTCCACGTCACTCTGTCAAAGAGCTACATGCGAAAAGGGTGAGCAGAGCCCGGACCTCAGCAGGCTTCTCTTCCCCAGCTAGGAGCACGCTCTGTCGCCCTCGCGGAGTCTCTACCCGATGATACCTGAAGACACATCTCCAGCCTGGCCTGTCCTACTCCGCCCTCCAGGCCAAACTCAACTGCTTCCTGGGCGTCACTTGACCGTCCAGGGGCATGTCACACTTAGCACAAACTGCTGCTGTCCCGATGGTTCCCGTCCCGTTAAATGGCATCATCTCCTATCAGGTATTCAGGGCAAAAACCTGGCCGTATCTTCAGCACCTCCCCAGCCCCCAAGAAGCACCATCGTGGCATATTCGCAGGACGAGTATACAACAATATCAACTTTCCACTCCACGCCCAAGCTGCCTAGTCTTTCAGGACTGTATTCGGGATTAACACCCAAGGTATACTCACCCCCAAGTGTGATCCCTTGTGCTTGGACCGAAGTCTGTATAGAACCCCAGCTTCTCCCCTAGCCACATAGTCAAGTCGTTGTTCCCCATATAGGGCTTAGAAGCATCGCTCTCCAAGATTGTTATGAAATCTGCACCTGTTCAGGAAAAAAAAAAAAAAAAAGCATTCAATGGTTAATCACAGCAAGGCAGAAAGCAACACTTTATTCTCAGCCCTTAACCCTTTTGCCTTACCTGATAAACCCAAAAATAATTTTTAATGAGTCACTAAAGTGAAGTGGTTCAAATCTGAGCTATAAAGAAATTTTCCCATGTTTAGAATTTAATTAAAACATGAAACAACTCCAGAAAATACTGGAAAGGATAAGAGAATCACTCTTCTAAATTTTCAAATATTCTTAACATCATTCCCAAATTTTCAAATAATCTTAATGCTTTTCTCAAATACCCAATTTATGTTCAGAAACAATAGAATGCTGCACAAGAGCATGTTATTCCAGGACAAACGGCTCTATACTATCAGCACAGAAGTATGTTTATTGGCTTTTTCAGATCTTGGCCAGATGTGGCTCAGAGGCCTGTAATCGAGACCAAATAAGGACTAAGCGTCAAAGAAATTTCTCGGTAGCATTACGTTCATACAGACACTCAGCGGTTTCTCAGGAGGCTTATCGTTAAGAATAGCCAGAACTGTTGAGCCCTTTACCGATCTTGCTCCATGCTCCCGTAGTTGATCTAACACCAAACTCCTCCATGTTTAAAAGCATGCTTTCCACAAAGATGAGCACCCCAGAACATGGAAACAAATACAATTGGTTCTCAAGCTCTTGAAAGCAATTTGGTTCACAAATGAACCTCACTCTGACTCATTCTGCCTCTTAATCCAACAGTTTTCTGATCCCCAACAGCGGGTCCCCAAGTGACAGGAGCTTCCAGAAGGAGCATCCCTAAGAACAACGGCATGGCGAGGGTCCCCTGCTGATACCCAGTTCAAGGTGCTGTTCAGAATCCACTGAATTTATTGCTCTCAAACACGGACAGATGTGGTCACAGAAGCTCATCCTCCCGCAGCTGCCCACCAAAGGAAAGGGTTTCTTAAGAGACTAGTGTATGACCAGCAGGTCCTTTTCCTAGGACTAACTGTCCTGCTGAAAGTAAAAGTGACAACAGTAGTTTCTCAAACCCTGGAACTAGTTCTAGTAAGAGACTTACCTGTTTGCTTGAGCAGGAGAGCTGATCTTTCTAGATTGGACCATCCCTCATTGTCATATCCAAACCTGAAAGGCCAGATGGCAGCAGAGACCTCTTTGGCTGGTGCCTGAGGAATAGTTTTAATGGTCATTTAGAATGACTGTGAACCAGGGCAGTTTCGGTGACCCACTGTTCTCCGCCTCTCTCTACCAAAATTCGTATTTCAGCAAAGGCATTTCCTTAGACGTTTTGCCCACATTTAATTCACAAAAATAAGGAAACATTTGCTAAACCATAATCTCATAATAAATCTGTGAACTTCTAGCTTAAGCTTGGAAGTTAGGAGACATGTTTGGAAAGTGAGTATTTATAATAAGCATTGCCAGTAATAGCAAAAAATTAGGAACAACCGGGCTGTCCCTCAACAGGAAAATACATAAACAGATGGTGTCACCTACACAGAATGGAACACTACACAGCCCTAGTAAATGAGTTAGGGCTACGTAGTACCATGAGGATGAATCTCACAAAGATGATTTAAGCAAAAAAAAAAAAAAAAGTAAGTTGCAAAACGTATATGTCAGATATCTTTTAGATAAAGTTAAAAACATGGTAAAAACACTTTTGTCTAGGGATCTATCATATTTAGTAACAATGGAAAGAAATGCATGAAAATGATAAAAAACACAATATCCAGGAGAGCGGTTACCCTTGCAAGGGAGAAGAATCATACAGTGGGATACACAGAGGCCTTCAACATATTTATAAAGTGGTCAGCCCCTTCTAACCTAGTTATGACGATGCCACACCCCTACTGTACTGGCAAGGCCAAGGTCCGGGAGCACAGCCCCGTCATGAGCGTCTCTTTGGGGTCTATGAGCCAGTCAGAGATACGCTGCCCACAACCCCAGCCATCCGTCTCTGATCTACAACAGGGGCTCCTCTGAAAGAGAATGGCTGGATCAGAACAAATCCATGATCACAACCGAAAAAACAACTCACACTGGACCACACAGTTCAGGTTGGGAGGAGGGTCACTGCTTTACATAAATGGGCCAGTGGCATCATCAGAGCTCACAGCAACCTCAAACTCCTGGGCTCAAGCGATCCTCCTGCCTCAGCCTCCCGAGTAGCTGGGACTTACAGGCATGCGCCACCATGCCTGGCTAATTTTTTTTCTATTTTTTGGTAGAGATGGGATCTAGCTCTTGTTCAGGCTGGTCTTGAACTCCTGAGCTTGAGCAATCCTCCTGCCTCAGTCCTCCCAGAGTGCTAGGATTATAGGCGTGAGCCACCGCGCCCGGCCCTCAGTGCAGCTTTTTATTTAATATGAAAAATTTTCCCAGTGGTACAGATTGCTAAAATTCAAAGTTAACACTCCAATTCTGTTTTAGCCAAAACGGTAACTCTGAGTGAATTCTGAAACACATTGAACTTTTTATTAAAGCAGATAGAAAGTACAGCGTTGCCATGACTTACTCATGTTCTTCACAGCTTTCTACAAGAGGACGTTGAGACATTTAAAACTGTAGATAGCAAGACGGAAAAGAAAGAGACAAGGAAACTTCCACCACCCATCACTACACAAGTTACCTATAATCTGCAAAAATCAAGAATTGCCTGTGAGATTGTTCTTAAATCAAAGACTCTCACGTTGCTGTCTTCAGCAATGTCTACCAGGAAGTACAGAGAAGCCCATTATAAAATAGTTCCTCAGTGCTTCTCCTGATGTTACAATATGCACTTCATGTCCTCCTAACCAGAGATCAGGGATATTCCCAAAGTGAGAGCTAACAGGGGTACACAAACTGTATGGAATTAAAAAAAAAATGAAAATAATTCAATTGAGTTGGAAACATACGTAAGTAGAATTAAGGAGAATGTAAGAATTCCGAATACAAATATGTGATTTGATTCAGTGTGGTCCTCTTTGTACGCAGTGTAGCATTATCAGTTCTATCTAAATATGCCCATCTTTATATCAAGTTCAGTTGAAAACACTAAAATAAATAAATAAAATAAAATAGTTCCTTATTTTATAGTTTAGAAATGTTAAATCAGGAATGGCAAAAATAACTCCACACAACAAAATTATGAACTGTTTGCCTCTAATATATTGATCTATCCTGTCTCAAGAACCCAATTTCAAAAAATAATCCCACTATATTATCAGCCTGTGACTACAAGTTAAGGAGATGGGATTCATGGCACTAAAGTCATCAGACCCAGGTCTAGCATTCAACTGGAATGGTGACATATACAAATGTGTGTGTATGTGTATATATATCTCTCACATAAAATTCTATTTCAAAATTTTTAATTACTTACCCCTTTGCCCAATTTCCTCTCATAGGTTTTATGCCGTAGTCCTAATCCTAACAACCCCACACCAACCAGCAGCCACAAAACTAAACAAAAAGAAAAAATAATTGTTTTTTAAAAACTAAACTTGTTTTTAAAATAATAATTTTTATGAAATTATTGAATCTATTGGCCAAGCATTTTGTGCAGAGGGGAAATGTCTAATTCTTGGGTTAATCTTCACGTGTGACATGCACACATAACCCACGCTGTAAACCCAGGTTTCAAAGAATCTTCCCTAAAAATGTTTCAAGGTCTATGAGCTTAAAGTAAAAGTAAATCATATAATATACAAGAAAACAAGTCTCATGAACAGGAACCAGCAGGAAAAAACACCCTTCAGAATCAAGCCCACAAAGACTTCAGATATTGGAGCTTTCAAAATGAGAATATAAAACAAGTATGCTTAATATGTTTAGAAAAATCAAACAGGAGACTGAAAAGTATAAGTAAGGAACTAAAATAAAGACTAAAATAAAGGATGAGGAAAATTTGTAAAGACATCAAAGAGACTTCTAGAAATAAAAATACTCATTATAATCACTGAGAATAGAAACTCAACAGACAAGAAGATTAGACAAAGCTGAATAGAGAGAATTAGTGCAAAGAGTGGCACAAAAAACAGAGGTAGGAAATATGAAAGAGGTTAAGAGACACGGAGAACAGAAGAAGAACATATATGTAATTGGAGTTAAAAAGGAACAGAGAGAAAGAATGGGAAAAGAAGCAATATTTGCAGTAAGAATGCTGAGAATTTTTCAGAAGTGAAAAAAGTCATGACTCTTCAAATACACAAAGCACAAAGATTCCAGAGCAAGATAGGAAAGAAAATCCACATTCAGATATATCATAGTGAAACTTTTGGAACACCAAAGCAAAGAGAAAAATCTTAAGAGCTGCCACAGAGAAAAGACAGATTATCTTCAAAGGAGCAACAATTACACTGACAGATGACAAAAGTGAAAGCCTTAAGACAGGGGAATAGTATCTTCATTGTGCTGAGAGAAATACAACCAACTACTAAAAGAAAAGAAATTGAAGGTATAATCAATCTCTTAACTAAAAAGAGAAGTGAGGAGGAGGGGTATAAAAAAAAAGAAAAAGAAACCGTAATCAATGCAAAAGAAATCAAGAAGAAAAAGAAAAAAATACATATCTAGAAATTAGAAAATGAAAAAAGAAAATTAAGATGATAGAAATAAATCAAATACAATCACTATTAAAAATAGATTAAACTCTCAAGTTAAAAGCCAAAAAGACTGGGCAGGTGCAGTGGCTCATGCCTGTAATCCCAGCACTTTGGGAGGCTGAGGTGGGAGCCTCTCTTGAGGCCATGGGTTCAAGACCAGTCTGAGCAACATAACGAGACCCTGTCTCTACAAAAAATTTAAAAATTAGCTGGGAGTGGTGGTAAGTGTCTGTAGTCCCAGCTCCTCGGGAGGCTGAGGCAAGAGGATCACTGGAGCCCGAAAGTTTAAGTTTACAGTGAGCTGTGACCACGCTACTGCACTGCAGCCTGGGCAACAGAGGGAGACTCTCTTTAAAAAAAAAAAAAAAAAAAAGACAAAGACTGACGTTCCAAAAGGCAAAACAATGGAAACAGTAGCAAGATTGTGGTTGCCAGGGGTTTTTAGGGAGAGAGGGATGAATAGGTGGAGACAGGGGATGTTTAGGGCAGAGAAACTATTCTGCACGATACTGCAGTGATGGCTACATGTCATTACATGTTTGTCAAAACTCATAGAATGTACAAGGCTGAGAGTGAACCCTAATGTAAACTATGGCCTTTGGGTGACAGTGATGTGTCAGTGCAGCTTCGTTGATTATAACAAACGTATCGCTCTGGTGAGAGATTTTGACAGACTGGGCGACCTCACATGTGTGGGGCAGGGAATATACAGGAAATCTCTGTACCTTCCACTCAATCTTGCTGTGAACCTAAAACTTCTAAAATATAAAGTCTATTTTTAAAAATCACAACTCTGTAAATATTGTTCCAAATGCCTCAGTTTTGATGAACGAATTAAAGAATTATGGTTCTTAACCAAAATTTTAAAAAAAGACAAGGATTGTCAGGATTAAAAACAAGTAAAAACTGCTAGATCCTGGTTCCAAAGACATAAGAACACACACAGAAAAACCTCATTTCCCCGAAATGTAAATATGGTCTTTTCGAATTATAATGAAACATATATCCAGGTTTTTATATAATGGTCTTACTGCTTTGGGACATTTCTTTTGGAAATACATTGAAAATGTATATAGCTTCTTAATTTCTATCTCTTTACACTGTGATACTTTGTCTCCTTTAGTAAGATATCAAGGCCTTGAGGGTGGAAACCGTTGCTCATATGTCTTTGTATCCTACATAACAACGCCTAATACCCTACGTGCACACTGTACACATTCAATCAATTTTTATTTAATCTAGTCCATTTTAAATGAGTCAAATATTAAATAGTAAATGAATTTTACATTTGAGTTTCTAGTTCATCAACATTCCAACCACTAACATATTTAATCTTCCAAAAAAGGAGAACAAGAAATGGAGCAAATAGTCTCAACTATTAGAAACAAACATCTTAGAAATTCTACCAGTTGAATCATCTTATCTATTTTAGAAGTGAAATAAAATTAATACAGAGTATTTACGGTTCAAATGACAAGATATCAGGGATTTGCTTTAAAGTACTTAAACAAACAGAAAAGGTAGAGAAAATCGCTGTTAATAACATTGGCAAAATGTTGATAATTGTTGAAACTGGATGAAGAGTCCATGAGAGTTCATTCTACTCTTTGATTTCATATGTTTGAAATTTTATATAATACATGTTTTTTAGAAGACAATAAAACTATACTTACAAATTTTCATGTATTTTTCACTCTTCCTGAAAAGCACTTTAGGACTATTTTTTGTTTGAAGAAGAAAGTCAAGGTTTTTCTTAGGGCCACACAGCATGTTCAGCCCAATAGTTAGCATTATCGTCCCTGGTAAAAGAGAAAGAAATATATTATAGTTTAATCCAGAAATCCTGCCAATGTAAATTCCAGGACCTAAGATTTGTTTTAAAGGAACATACCCTGAAAATTCAGCTACTGAATTAATTTATCTCAATGCCTAGGCAGCTACTCTAGCAGAGCTTTCAATGATTGGGATGATCATAAGAAATCAGGTAGGGTTCTAAGAATTACGTCTTAAATGATAGGACTCCAGCCTTTTCCTGTTGAGGGATGTCTTTCAATTTCCTGACTATTTCCTAGTTGTTAGATTGCTGATGGTTCTCACGACTGACTGTTGACTGAGTAGGGGACAGTGGAAACTTCGGAGCTGCCACACGGACACAGTAAGAGCCTGCCCATGAACCAAGTGGACCATACGTAGGATTTTAATGTGGCAGAGATCCTGCCCAAATCTCTGGGCACAGGGTCCTCACAGAGGATGCATGCCAGAACTCATGCTGTGCCAACAGGCTGGTCAATCAAGTCGAGCTAAATTGGGACGTACTCCAAACTAGCTTACATGTAAAATTTACATGCTTCGAAAATCATACATAATAAGAACAGAAACAGAGATTGGGCACAATATCTAAATTAAGAAATGTTAAGGAAAAGTTAAGCTTAGGTGGAAGGATAGCAAAAAAATTTATGTCTAGTTTTCAGGAAATAGCAGGAAAAACCTAGAAAATAAATTTATAACTAGTGTCTGATATTATACAGATTCTTTTCAATTCAGTTATAGTAAAAGCTACTCTGAACGTTACCAACATCCCTTGGCTTTTGTGGCCTCATCAATATAATGTCACTCACACTGAAAAAAAACGTTCTCAGTTGCATGAAGCTGTAACAGCACACTGTTTCCACAATCCCATAAGTAGTGAGAAGGAACTCAAAAAGCTCATCGTTCATAGCGTTCTAAAACAACCTTCTGCATAGAATGACTCTGACTTTCATTTGTTTTCTTCTCATGGCAGACCCCTAAGCAAGCTGGAATAAGAAAAAAGCAGGGCATTGGACAGGAAAACAGAGCAGGAGAGAGTGCACACACCTGAAAGAAACCAGAAGAAACACAGTGTTCGCAAGGCCAAGGTTATGGCAGAGGAAATGCAGCAATTTCTCTAATTAGGTGAGAGCTTGGGTATTTACCAGAAATATCAAATTCTCAAGAGTTAGTTCTAAAATATTTCACGTAATTTAAAAATACATCTTCCAAACCAGCCTTTCCTGACAGATGTCTGGCTCGTAGAGTAGAAGAGTTTATGTGAAAATGTAGACAGTAGCTGGCTATGTATCAGGGCACAAAGGGGACCGGCAACAGAACCCACGTAGAATCCGGCACCTGGGCAGCTCTCACCCAGCTGGAATTTCCTAAGTATCTGTCTCATTTACGTGCAGTGCTTCCTCTGCTTGACTAAAGCTCCAGGTGGGCAGGGACTCTAGGTATTTTTCATACTTAGCACCTGGGCACTGTTCCTGGATCACAGCAGATGCATGACAATTTTTTTAAATGAAGAAATAAACAAATGGAAAAACAAATGTACAAACAAGAACTGGATCCCTTATTAACCTGCTTTGTCTCCTCATCGTTCATAGATTTTTCTTGTAGAAGTATTTGACCTGGTTTACTTAAAATGATACCCAAGATTTGATTTGTGTATGTCTGATATACCTCAATAGTTTCATTACTACCAGAAGACAAATTTTAAAAATATTAAACTAAGCTAAGTTTAAGAAATTTTAATTTTGGTATGTGAGTTTACAACCACTGAAATGGAAAATATATTTATTCTATGATTTGGGAATTTATCATTTACACTAAGATACACACACATATATATATTTTATTGGTAAAAATATGGTAAATAAAAATCATAGATAAAATTCAGGGGAACCCCCAAAAGGAAAATTCCTGTGTATATTTATGAGCCAACCATTGACGTGGAAATATGAGCATCACAATCATATGTTTTCCTAACATATCATATAATACAAGTGCTACATAGTTTACACTTTGTTATGGATTAAACTCTCTTCACAACAAATTCATTTAAAAGGTCTTTGTAGTAAAAAATATTACTGAAATGCACTGATGAATTAAGACATGTGGTTTTAACTTATAATTTAGACATCCTTCCAGGCTTTTTTAATTATGATTAAGAGAGTCTATTTTACTAAGAAAGCAAGATACCCTATTGATTTCCACGAGTCATGTAAAGTGCTAAATCCTGGTCAGCCCTCAAGGATATTTTTGAGCAGTTACTTCAATCCAGACCTTTTAAATGAAGAAATGAACTGGCCGGGCGCGGTGGCTCACACCTGTAATCCTAGCACTCTGGGAGGCCGAGGCGGGAGGATCGCTCCAGGTCAGGAGTTTGAGACCAGCCTGAGCAAGAGCGAGACCCCGTCTCTCCTAAAAATAGAAAGAAATTATCTGGCCAACTAAAAATATATATAGAAAAAATTAGCCGGGCATGGTGGCGCATGCCTGTAGTCCCAGCTACTCGGGAGGCTGAGACAGGAGGATCGCTTGAACCCAGGAGTTTGAGGTTGCTGTGAGCTAGGCTGACGCCACGGCACTCACTCTAGCCTGGGCAACAGAGTGAGACTCTGTCTCAAAAAAAAAAAAAAAAGAAAAAGAAATGTACTCACCCAAAAGCACATCAGATCTTTCTCTCGCATAAACACCTCCTGGGACAAACTTAAAAGCTGTGCACCATGCGCAGAAAAACATTTCCAGAAGATAAAATAGCATGGCAGTGGTCATGGTCTTCCCAGGGTTTGTCCCGGAGCTGATAAGTTGTCCCAGCGCTTGAGGCCACACGGACGCCGTGAAGACAGCCAGCACGCAGCCAGACACGGCAGCCGCCCACGTGTGCAGGTACAAGAGGCCGGCAGCGGAAGCCGCTCCTGCTTGTGAGAGAGAGAAAAAAAAGAAGAATCAGACAGGAAAGCAGTGAAGCCTATAGGACGACCGATTTATAGCCGTTTAGAACCAGAATGCACCTCAGGGGTATACGGGTCCCACCTCCAGGCAGACGAGAAAACTAAGGTCTAGCAAGGTTAACGCGATTTGCTCAAGGTCACACAGCCAGTCACTGGCACAACCAGAGACAGAATGTTGATCTAGGAAATCTCAGTCTGATATTATTTCTCAGGAAGGACGAGGGAGGGAAGAAGGCATTTTCAGCTAATTGGTGTTAAGATCCAAGAAATAATACTCACACTGTATATTAACTAAACTGGGGTCCCCACAATGCATGTACTACATCTATGCCTTTTTTTGATAGAACTGTGATTTTACTAATTTAATTGCTATCAAGATTTAAAGCTCCTGTATCTTTGCTTTTATGAAATTCTTCAGTCATTGCCATAATTAATTGCATGCCGAGTCTCCAGTTGGGGTTGCAAGCTTGAACAGTACAATAGGAAAACACGATTCCTGTTGCTCCAGTCTGCTTTAGCGCGGTGGTTTCCAGAGATGAATCACAGTGAAAGTGGGCCCCAGCCCAGGTAATTAAGTGTGAGCTCCAGCTGGTTCCAGGTGAGCAGGCGATCAGAGGGGAGATGGAGCTCGTGAATTATGGCCCTACTCTCCCTTACTGCAAGTAGCCTCCTGGAAGTCTTAAATCTGCTCACCTCTGAGTCTTTAAAACTACTTTTTAATACTTCAGAGAGACAACAAAACTAGGTTAGGTTTGACTCTCAAGGATACGACCTTACTCACCTGGGGCAATAACAGTAAGTTCACAGCTTTTTTGTTTTTTAACTAACAATCTATGTTTCTGTTTTCCCATGTTTAAAATGAAGCTGCTAATTACCTGCCTAATAAGCACTTTGCTTATAGTCTATGCGTAAAGGCATAGTATAAACGTTGAGCAAACTTCCAGTGCATTTCGCTTGCCTTTTCCAAACTGCACACAGATTAAGAAGCCGTAGCACACGCTCATTGCAAACTCAGCATTAACAAAGTTCTCCAGCCCTTTTCCTGAGAAATCTCAAGAAGCAGCTCTCTGATGAGAAGAAAGGTGACTCCTATATACACGCAGACTTCCAGAGTCTCCAGACACAGTGACACCCAGAGAATACACAAGCAAGTGAAAACAGGACGGCAACAGGGTGCTCACGCAGCTCCAGGGGGAAGAGAGCCTGGCCAACCTCACCAATTTAGCAGCCAGTTTGGATGACACATACATTCCATGCAAGGGTGATGGTGCTTACGTGTACAGAACTTTACTTATTATGTTACTCAACCCACGTCTTCTATGACTGATACGCACAGTCTCACAAACCCACACACACCACCTAGTGCAACACCCTGAATCGCTTGTTCAATTAACACGTGCAAGGACATCTCCTCTCACAGAAGCCAAATATAGCACCTGCTCTGTAACAGAGTGGAGAATTGTTTTTACTTACAGTCAGCACGCCTGACTATAACCATTTCTGCCCGTAAGGGGAAGGAGGAGGAGTGGCATAATTCAGTCACAGGAAAACAAGTCTGATGCCCCCTCATGCCCACAAAGACTAATGGGAAAGGGGAAAAGGGTAGCCTGAAACACGACAGCCTTCACCAATATTTCTTGGGTCCTAAAGGGTATGACCGGGGAGAGATGAGTCGGGTCTTTGAATAAGCAAACATGGCCCCCAAAGCTGGGCAGAAAGGTGGGCAGCTAAACTGGTACATGGAAAAGGGAAAGGGGAATTGAGTTTCATTATGGAATCCCAACAGAGGGCATTTCTGAAAAACAAGCAAGCGAGGAATTTTGAAGAGTGACAAAGGGTCTGGCCGCTGGCAACACGCAGTAAGACTAAGTTCACGTACCGTGCATAAGCATCTTTGAGGGGAGGCAGTATTATGGCAGTGTAGTCCTGGGAATGAGACGGCCACAGGAGGAGAGGGACAGTGAAGCAGGAAGAAGCAGGGACCTGGAGCAGATAGTCACCAGTGCCCCTGGTGACATCTGGGTTACAGCTGCTGCAGCTGGTCTTAACAGCTCATTTGACCACAGTACATATTTGTATGGCTGCGCCTACTTCCGGTCTGGTTGCACATGCTTGCAAGTAAACTGGATAACCAAGCTCAATGATGGTGTATCTGCAGGTAAATTTCACATACCTGTAACCCACCAGATCAAACTGTTGATAGTACCACGAAACCACGAGCAAGCTGAAAGCATCAGTCCACTTGCCAAGCCCAGCAGAATTACACCTCTGTAAAAAAAAAGGAGATGCTTAAGACATTTGATGTTATTAATATTTCATTGTCACAAATACAGTATAAATTCTACCTCGAGGTACATCCAGGACACAATATAAGCATGAAATAACCGAGGAGATCACGAGAGCCCAGTGGGAACCAATATTGTACACATTTAGAGCATTACGGGAATAAAAATTCTGCCTCGAGATAAATGGCACCTGCAGTCTCATCACGGTCAGTGCAAACACAGTGACTGAGTTTGCTCAGACTGTGAAACTATGTCCACACTGGTCACGGAACATTTTAAATGACTCTACCGATGACAAAAAGAAAATGTCCTTGGGATAGTTTCTATTTAGTCTGCCTTTTTTCTCTCCCTCAATACTGCTCTTGTCTGTGTTCTCTGCCTTCCCGAGACCAGTGTCAGTTTGATAAATAATTGATAGTCATGTGTTTTTCAAAACAACCACTATTTCATTCTTTTGCTGTTTTGGCAAAAATTTGTAGGAGAAGTAAAAAAAAGAATTTAAATGTTAGGGGAAAATCTAGCAGGAAAAATAGCTACCACATAGCACTGGATAAAAATATAAATTAAGCTAAAAAAAAAAAACCATAGCACTCATGCTAGTCACTGTTTTAAGACTTTTACCTGTATTATTATGCATTTAATCCTCACGCATCTGTAAGGTAAGTGCTGCTATGATCCCCATTTGCAGAGGAGAATACTGGGGGAAAAGTAAGTCACCTGAGGTCATACACAGTAGCCCACCTAGGACCAAGAATCCAGAAACAGTGCTCAGGCTCTGGGGTGAGGCTCGTACCCACTGTGCCACCTGCCCTGCCTCCTAAGGATTATCCTGTGGCCACAGAAGCCCAGATGTGAGAAAGGACCATGGAGGACAGTGTTGATCTTTTTCTACCCATAATTCTACAGCAAATATTCATGAGTCCCTATTGTGTGCCAGGCTCTGTCCTAGGGGCTTGAGACACATCAATGAACAAGGACCCCTTTCCCCCAGAGAGCTCATATTCTAGACAGGGAGACACACAATAAACACCAGTAATAGATGACGCAGGTTATCAGAAGGTGGAAAGTGCTAGAGAAGAGTAAGAGTGATAGAGTCGCCAAGTGCTGGGTGGGCTGGGAGGACTACACAGTTCCTTCTCCCGGAGTCTGCAGTCTGCACTGGTCCTTTGGTTTCCCGAGGGCCCTTCTGCACCCTCTGAGACCCCCTCTCCTCTCCTTCTGCCGTCGAAACGTATCTATGGCCCATGCCCCGAAGTGGAACCTAGTGAATTTCAGAAAGCAGCTCCCACTGTGCTGATGGTCCAGTGCAGCGTTTCCTAATGGCTTCTGAGAAACACCTGCTTTGTGAGCTAACAAGTGCTCTACAGAACAACTCCACGTTCAAAGAAGTTTGGGAAATCGCTGAGAATCTTTAATATGCTAATGTGACTGTGAATCACAAAGAAAGGAATATGAAATGCAGTATTTCCCACACTATTTGATCTAGAAGGCTTTCCCCCCTCAGAGTGACCACTAACATCTCAGGAAACCACAGAAGACAGTTTGGGAAGTGCTGGTCTCCGTGAGTTGCAGCTCCACCTTCAGTGTGTCGCTCCGACACACACAATGAGAAAATGTCTGAAAAGAAAACCCTCCTCTTACAGGTGAGGAAAACAAGGCCGGGGACACAAGGCAATTGGCCCAAAGTTGAATGGGAGCTGCTGTTGGCCACCAGGACCCCAGCCCCCCAGCCCAGCCTTGGGGTCCTGGTCCAGCTCTCCCGTTGCTCTTCCACACAACCAATGCTTGTACTCACAGGGAACTTTGTTTTTTTTTGTTTTTTTTTGTTTTTAATTTCCTTTTCTAAAATTTCCACTCAATCACAGGGAACTTTGGAAACGAAGCTTTAATACACAAGAATAAATTCCTTCCGTTCACCTCCAGCCCTTTGTTCCTTTCTTCCTCCCAATGTACTAGAGCATCCAGGATGAAAAAGGTGTAGGCTCAAAGCCTGAGCAAGAGCGAGACCCCGTTTCCACAAAAAATAGAAAAACATTAGCTGGGTGTGGTGGTCCACACCTGTAGTCCCAGCTACTGAGACTGAGGCAGGAGGATCGCTTGAGCCCAGGAGTTGGAGGTTGCAGTGAGCTAGGATGAAGCCACGGCACTCTACCCAGGGGTCAGAGTGAGACCCTGTCTCCAAAAAAAAAAAAAAAAAAAGTAGACGCAATGAAATAACATATATAAATGGCCTTGTTCAGTGCCTGACACAGAGTAAATAATAAATATTCATTCCTCTTCCCATTCCCTGCTTTCAAGGAACTTAGTGTCTAGAAAGGAAGACAGATTTAAGAAAAGAAAAGAAACAAAAAGAAACCTGTAAGACAGAACAGTGAGGTATATAACAGAGAGGGTGGGAGGGAAAGAGATCACTTGATTGATTCAAGGTGGTGCGCGGCATGGCGGAGGGAGCCCCTGGGGTAACCAGAGAGGACTTCGCAGAGGGTGGCTGCGCTGGGTTTTGAAGCGTAAGTAAGAGCTTGCCAGGAATTCAAGGCAGAAAGGGAAGCCGGGGCGGGGGGTGGGGGACGTGCACGCAGGGGCCACTGAGCAGCCTGGCACTTCCAGAGAACGGCAGGTGGGCTCAGCCCAGGGGGACCAGGGGGACAAGGTCAGGGAACACTTGGAAAGGTCAGCAGGGGGCCAGACCCTGTTGCACAGGGAGAGTGGGGGGAGGCATTTCCCACTGGCATGGGGGAACTGCTAGAAGGTTTTAAGCAAAGGAGTGATGGAGTCAGAGTTGCATTTTAGAGAGATCCTTCTGGAGCAGTGTGGAGAAGACTACACTGAACGGAGACAAGTAGGAGACAATAGCAATGCTGGATGAAAAGCGGTGAGGACTCCACTGAGGCAGAGGTGGTTGGGATGGAGAGGAAGGACAGATTGGAGAGTAGAGGCACTGAGTCAGGAAAAACGAGGAAGACACAGAATTCTAGAACTCTTGGTTTCAGGTTTGAATGATGAGGCGGGTATACAGAGTGGACCATGGCATGGCAAGAAGAACCTGTCTGGGGACTGAGAAATACTGAGCCTGGATTTAGACACAGGAGGCTGAGAAGCCCGTGGGATAGACCCAGACGCCTGCTGGGGAGAGATCCGAAGACGGCGGGAATCTCAGCACTACCAGAGAGAAAGGATGCGTGCGGCAGATCTGTTAAGTTTTCCTCCCATCTTCCCGCATGAAGCGATGGACCCGGCCGCAGGAGAAAAGAGTGTTGGGAAGAGCAGAGAGAGGGTTAATGAGGACCACGCCCGTGGACCAACACTTAGACCCAATACTGCTAACTCCTTGTGTGCCCCATGGTTGGAACAAGTCCCAACTAACCAGAAGATGCAGAGATTTCCTGGGCTTCTCTCCTTTGCAGAAAATAGACATCTCTGCCCCAGGGAGCCAGGTCTCTCTCATCACGGCACTGTGATCTCGTCCTACCCCACACCCTAACTCCAACGGAAGGGTCTGGAGGAAAAGCCAGGGAATGCTGTACCTTCTTGACCATTGGAAATGCTCTTCCGTGCAAGGATTCCTCAGAGTGCCCGAGCGGGAGCTCCAGGAACCCCTTACGGAGCTACGAACGACCCCAGTCCTCCCTCATCTACTTGCCAGCAACCCCTCAGCACAGGGGCAGATGCCGTTCTGGCTCCCTGGTCTCCAGAGCACACATAATCTGATGCCATGTTTTGATATCTAGGTGGACAGGAAATAAATATCTGGCCAGCACAGATCCAGCTGTCCAGCAAAAGAGATATTTCTTCTTCCGACCACAACTGCCAGTTTCTTAATTGCTTTCCAAACTCAAACTCACCCAAATGGATTGGGGTCTGGCCCGGGGTGGGGATGCCCACTCACAGCCCATCTGGACACAAGGGAGACCTCTCCAAAGATCCAGTGCGTGAGGAACACAAGGCTCCCAAAGGCAGCACCTGCCAACAGCCAGCTAGGTCTAGAGGCCACCCCCGTGGCAGCCTCAACGGTCTTCTTTCCCTCGGGTTTATTGCAGTCACTATCTAGAATGAAAAGAACAAATGGAAAAGGGTCAGCTCCATGGAAACTTACACTCTATTTAACAGACTCGTAGCAAGTAAGAAATGGAACCTGGCTTCGAGGAGCTTACGTCGGAGGACAAGACGAGACATGCAACTACACTACAAAGCAGAATGTGCTGACGGCCACTCAGCAGGATGAATCAGGCCGGTTAGATGAGGAAAGGTTTAAGGGAGAACAAGCATTTTGGAATCTGACAAGTGACAATGCAGGACATTATTCACTCCATGTGAAGTTAACACAGTGGGCAAAAATATATTCAGAAAAAGTGCATGACATGTTCAGGGAACACATGTGGTCCGGCGTGAGCAGAACGTTCCCAGCACACCAGGCTGCTGCTTCCTCCCCAGAGGACAGGACTGTCATTCACCCACTGCGTACCCAGGGTCATGACAGTGCGTCGCAGAGCAGTTCCTGTGCTGACCCCTCTCCCAGGCCCTTCACATTAACTCCTTTCATCTTCACAACAACCGCGGGAAGTCCGCTCTATTACTAATCCCATTTTACAGAGTAGAAAACAGGCCCAGAGAGACCAAGTAATTTGTCCAAGATCACACAGCTAGTAAAGAGAAACGGAGAAGCTGGGACTGGAGCTGAGGCCACGTGGCTCCTTCACTATGTTATGCTTCACGGTACTGTCTAACCAACAGGCCCCGTTTCCTCACGTTAATGGCTTCACGCAACAGCTGGAGAAGATGCCGGCAGAATGTCTTTGTAGGAGCAGAGAGAGCCTGAAGCCCTCTGCGGGAAGGAAGGGAGCCTCAGGGTCTGACCGCGTGCCTGGCATTCTGGTTTCACAAGGAAGAAGGTTCTTCTGATAACAGTGGAATGAGGGGAAGGAGGAACAGAGCTCAAAGCGGTGGGGATGGGCTGGGGTGGGAGCGGGCGATGAAGACAGACGGGAGGCCAGGACCTGGGCTCGGCAGTCTTTGGTGGAAGGAGGCATCCGAACTGCGTGTGCAGAGGAAAACGCAGTGTGCAGCCGTCGGGGACGCCACCCCCCGGGACCCCACAAATCTTCAAATCAAACTACGAAAACCACCTGGTATGCTCCGATGTCTCGCGTACTGGCTGGCCAGTTACTATTTCAGAAGGAGAAAAAGCTAAAATGGCGATATAGTGTAGAAAACTATTTTTATAGATTTTCTTTTCAAGATGTTCAACATTCATATAGGAAAGGTAAACTCTGCAAAAGAGAAAATCCCTAAATAAAACGTGACATACACTTACCTGTGCCAATGCGGTCAAGTGTGGCTACGGCACTTAATGTCAGTATGACTTTGTTGGACAGCTGGTAACTCCAGACGGGGTTTAGTGAAGTGTACCATATCCGGAGAACTACAAGAAGAATCTGTCCTAGAATGAACCCCCAGATTCTGAGGTACCTGTAAGTGCAAAAGGATTTTTAAATACTTTTTATGTGGATTCAATATACTGCGTCCATGATGAATTTCAGTTTCACAGAATGAGTATCTGAAATAGTCTCGCTGGTAATTTGCACTAATGAATGTGACTTTATAAAGCCCATTACCTAGGCAACTTGTTATAATTTTTTAATTCTCCAAACATTATTGAGACGGATGGCAAGTATTCACATCCTGATTTTGTGAAAAGGAAAAAAAAAAAAAAAAAAAAGACTTCTACAAGGCTGTATGGAAGGCAAAACCTGTAACTTGGAGCTCCTGGCCCTTTGGGAAGTGATCATACTTGTTTGTCTGAAAGTGCGTAAGATGTGAGCCATACCTTTGCAAACCGCTTCCCGACCACCAGGTCACGGCTTGCACGATCAGAGAGGAGGACGCGCCAAGTGCAAGGACCACCAGTCGCAGCACAGCGTTTGGAGCCTGGAAGGAGGCGAGGCTACCTGCGAACAAATGAAGGAGAGCCAAGCATTTCCGGCAGGCATGCATTGGTGCTCCGTGACTGGCAGTGGCTAAACGTTATCTGACACCATCTTTGTTACACTCAGGTAGATAGAATTAATATATAATCATACATATATAGTTAAAAATTTTATTGAGATACAATTGACATACCATAAAATTCACCATGTTAAAGTACACAATTCAGTGGTTTTTAGTACACTCACAAAGTTGTGCAACTATCACTACTATCTAATTCCAGAACATTTTCATCACCCCAAAAGGAAACCCCATACCCGTTGGCAGTCACTCCTCCTTCCCTCCCACCCCCACCCCAACCCCTGGCAGTCACTCACCTACTTTCTGTCCCTGTGGACTTTTCCCTTTCCAGGCATTTCATATGGAGACATACAACATGTGGCCTTTTGTGACTAGCTTCCTTCCCTTAGCAGAATGTTTTGAAGGTTAATCCATGTTGTAGCATGTATCTGTGCTCGCTCCTTTTTATGGCTACATAATGCTCCATATTGCATGTATATACTGCATTTTGTTTATCCATTCATCCTCATTTGGAGTGTACAGTTTTGGCTCTTATGCATAACGCTGCTATGAATATTTGTGTACAAGTTTCTGTGTCAACAAATGTTTTCATTTTTCCTGGTTATATAGCAAGAAACTCTGTTTAATATTTTGAGGAGGTGAGGCGCGGGGGCTCACGCCTGTAATCCTAGCACTATGGGAGGCCAAGGCGGGAGGATAGCTTGAGTTCAGGAGCTTGAGACCCCCATCTCTACTAAAAATAGAAAAATTAGCCAGGCATGGTGGCACATGCCTGTAGTCCCAGCTACTCAGGAGGCTAAGGCAGGAGGATCGCTTGAGCCCAGGAGTTTGAGGTTGCTGTGAGTGAGGCTGATGCCACGGCACTCTAGCCCGGGCAACAGAGTGAGACACTGTCTCAAAAAAAAAAGAAAAGAAATATACGGCACAGTTCACGAACAAATGCCACTTGGAAAACTCAGAGAAACCAAGTGAGTTATAGCAGAGGTACAAAAATTCCAGAGTTTCCAGCTATCAATTCAACCGGACTAGAGTCTGATGTTTTTGCTTTTTAAATCTTTCTTTGAGATCTTATCTTCTTACTTTCCCACTACCAGTAATTCTCTGAAGTTTATCAGCATTTATTAATATGAAAAATCTCAATTCTTTGTGTTAGTAAATGTACATCTAAAATTTTTTTGTTATTTTTTGGCAACGTAATATATTCAAATTCAGAATTCAAAAGGTACAAAAGGTATATATAGGGCTAAGCTTCCCCTCCACGCCTATCTTTGGTTACCACATTGTCCAGCTCTAGACACTATCAGGTTTCTTTAAATCCTATTAGAGATATTTAGCAGATGTTCAATCAAATATTAAATGTATTTTCATCCGAATTATTTTACACAAATGTTAACACTGTGTACATACTATTCAATATTTCATTTTTTTGCTTAATATATTTTGAAGAACATTCCATTTCATTACATAAATATACTCATTCTTTTTATACCTGCATGATATTCTATAGCATTCCAAGTTCCGTAACAACTATTTATTTAACTTACTCTTAGAGATGACATTTCGGTTAATTCCAATCTTGCTACAGTTTATATTGTTGCAATGATTAAATAAACTTCTATTTTAACATATAGTCATGTGTTGCTTAACAATGGGGTATGTTCTGAGAAATGTGTCGTTAGGTGATTTCGTTGTGCAGACACTGTAGAGTGTACTTACACAAAACTAGATGGCGTAGCCGCCTAAACACCTAGACTATATAATATAGTCTATTGCTCCAACCACCGTTGTATACACAGACATTGTTGACAGAAACATAATTATGCCATGCATGACTGTATGTGAGGATATATTCCTAGAAGCGGAATTTCTGGGTGAGAGGGTAGGTATGTATTTGTAATTTAGATAAATGCTGCTAAATTACTCTCCGTAGAAGCTGTGCCAATGGACATTCCCGCCAGTGAGGTATGAGTGCCTGTCTTCCCACCCTTACAATAGTGTTGCCAGACTTTGTTCTTTGTTGATCCATTTGTCAAACTATAGATAAGTATACACGTATGTGTATAATTTGCAGTCTACACATTTGATTATATATTTTAAGAAGCAACTGTATTTCCTTTCCAGTAAACTGGTCCTATCTTTTGCCACTTTTTCTATTGAGTTTTTGGTCTTTTCTTAGTATCAGTTTGTAGAAACTATATATTAAGGAAATTAGCCCTTTAACTAAAAGAGCTATGAATATTTTTCTTTGTTGTTTGGCCACTTACTGTAGTGTTTGTCATGCATAACTTTCACATTTCTTATGCAGTATTATTTAACAATCTTTTTGTAACGGCTTCGGAGCCTTGTGTCATAGTTGGAAAGAAGAATGGGAAGAACGCCACGTATTCGAGAATTGACTGTTCTCTAAGGTATCTTTCCCCTCCTTATTTCAGTGATTTTTAGGCCTTTTCAACCTAGCAGAAACGTTGCAAATGCAAAACACATTGACTCTCGGACTAGTCTTCCAATTACTAAAACTTTTCTGACGTAGCACAGGTCGAGCACCCCAAATCCAAAAGTGCAAGATCTAAAACTTCTTGAACATCGACATGACACTGAAAGAAATGCTCATTAGAGCATTTTAAATTTGTGATTATCAGATTTGGTATGCTTCACGTGTAGGCATAAATGCAAATATTCTAAAATAAAAAAAAAAAAATCCCAAATCCAAAACACTTCTGGTCCCAATCATTTTGGATAAGGAATACTCTACCTGTAATAAGGTAAAAAGAAATCTTTGATTTTTTTTTTAAATTCAGTCATTTAGCATTCAAAGAACAGTCTACATGATTTCACTTGACTTTCAACTACAAAAAAAAAAAAAAAAATCTTAAAGAAACACTTTCGGATCTTACCAACAGTAATTATCCGCAGCAGGACTAGCATCCGTTTCTTGTTAACCAATTTCCAGAAAGGAGTAACAGTTAGTAACACTGGAGAAAGAAACGCTACACCAAAACCTTCAAGCCCAGTGAGTTCCAGCGTTTGCAGAGGAAAGTAATAGATCATCGGTCCCAGGTCATGGTAGAGAGACCAAGAAACATATCCTACAAAAACAAATTTTAAAAAAGAGAGAGAAAGTGTCACTTTGACATTGTTTCTGTGAGGTTTGTTCCAGGTGGGAACACGAGAAGTGTACATAGGACAGAATGTGGTTAATGCAAAACTTGGGCTTGTAAAACAGCAGCCGCAGGAGTCTGGGGAGTCCCCGGACTTTGTAGATCTGACAGACAGCTGCAGCCAGCGTTCCTCCCCCTCCCTCCCTGATGGAGATAAAGGCCATCCCTCCCTGGCTCTCCTGATAAGGACTATGCCAGAGCAGAAGGACAGACGTGACTGGGGCAAAGGGGTCGTAGGAGTTGGTTGTTTGAAGAAGAATTTACTGCAAACAGTTGTTCTGCGCATGTAGCAGGAAGCAATTCTCCACCTGCCAGTTTGGCCCAGAAACAAGGAACTGAACAGGGCAGGTGGGAGGGGGCCGGCTATCCCCGTTTATAAAAACCCTCACTAGACCCCCTTCTGTGCTGACTCTCTTTTTGGACTCAGCCCACCCGCACCTGGATGAATGCACCAGCCGTGTGGCTCCCACGTCGCCTGTGTGTGAAATGTGTCTTTGGGTCATTCAGCCTTTCCGTTTCTGCGAGGAGTCCTGTCCCTCCACTACTCTCCTTCATGACTCTGGCCTTAACTGGCTTCCAGGAATAGAATTCCTCCCCCAGTCCCCGTCGTAAGTCCCTCAGCACCCCCTGTCTCTTCCTTTAACCATGTCCCTGTCATGGTAGTTGGTCCCTTTTTTAAGTCCTATTCATTTGGACCATCTGAGTTGAATTTGGCTTCCTGTCAGGACACTGATTCATGAAATTTCCTTACCTAAGTTGACCCCTATATAGAGAAATATCATGAAAATCAAAAAGAGCAACAAACAGCACGACCTCCTCTTCTCACCCCAGATCACACCCAAAGGCTCCTTAGACAACTATTATTTTCTTTTGAGTAGACCATTTTCAGCCCAGCTCTTAGGAGACAGTGGCAGAGAGTGGACTAGCCAGATCTGAAGTCAGTTTCACCTCTGCCAGCAAATGACTGTGTCATCTCGTGCAATAATAACTAACGCTAATGGACACTTACCACGGGCCAGTAGTCCCTGCATCTTTCTTAGTCCTCCTGCAGCCCCACGTCTTATGAGGTGGGTATTCTTTCTAATCCTCTCTTGCAAATGCAAAAACAAGAACAGAAAGCTAAGCAATTGCCTGAAGTCACGTAAGGAGCAAAATGGCAGAGTGACCTTAAATCCGAGCAGTCTGGCTCCAAATGGAGCCTGTCTCACCTTTACCTGTGTTAACTTTCTCCCGAGTTCCTTTCCAACCTCCCTTTCCTAATGAGCGAAACAGGACTTTTAACCACCTCGCAGAGTTGCTGGGAGGATTAAATGACATCAGACTCACGGAGTACCGAGCACCTGCGGTACTTACTGAATGCGAGTCGCTTGACATCTCCCGACTTAGGGGATCCAGACCGAGTAGGGGAAATAGCCCGAAACCAGCTCCCAGAAAATCAAGTTCCTAGGAAGGCGCCCCGCCCAGACCAGAGGGGATCCCGGTTTCCCAACGAACCGCGGGATGCTGGTTCGTCTGGGAACTCTGATTTTAATCATGCAGCTCCAACAGAATTATACCAATAATTGTCCATGGGACATTTTGTACAACTGCGAAGTGAGCGCTCGAGGCTCGAGTCCGATGCTTTTCGCCAAATGCCCGAGCCTGCAGCTGCCCAAGGCCCAGGACAGCGGCTACTGGCGCTCACCTACAGCCCTGGGGATACGGGTGCCCTTTTCCTTCTGGAAGTTAAAGTTCAGTATTGAATTATATTAAATTAAACTTAAAGGTCACGGGGGTTGGAGGGGAGTTGGAGGGGGGACTGGCCGCGCGGGTTCAAGGCCGACACGGGGAGATTCGCGCCCCTTGGGCTCCACCCCGGGGCTGCGTGGGAACCGGAGAGGCGCCGTCTCCCGGGGCGCCTGGCAGACTCCTCCGCTTCGGAACTTCAGTCCAGGGCTCGTCTCTCCTTCCCTTCCGTAGCCGCAGTTCCCAGGGGACGATAAGCATCTCCACTCTGGGCACCGAGCGCGCCTTTCTCCCTCCGGGAGCGCAGCCCGGGAGCCGGCACCCGCGCGCTCGCGGCGAAGGCGACCCCAGCTTACCCAGCAGGGTCTCCAGGAGGATTTCTCGCCACACGGAGGCCATCGCCGCGCCGTGGGGCGGCGCTTTCTAGGAAAGCCGCGCGGGCCGGGTCCCCTTCGCGCGCCTGCACCCTCTGCCGGCCGCCGCGTCCTCCGGACCTGCGTCCGCGCCCCGCGTCCCCTATCCGAGTCTGCTTCCAGCCGGGCAGCCCACGTGCCGAGCCGAGGCGGGGTGTGGCCGCTCCGTCCGCGCCCGTCCCCACCACACCCATCCTAGCCTGCGCGGGCCGGGCCAGGCGCCACCTGTGCGCGCTGAGCCGCCTTTGCAACGCGGCTTCAGCCAGAGCCCCAGAGTCACCTGGAGCCGGACAATCTGCCCACGGGCCGCAGACTGCGGGGGACAGGAGTCCCAGCGCGGGGGTTCTGGGGGCTCAGACCCCGCCAGCGGGCCCAAAGCGGGTTGTCTGGCCCGCGCGCACAGCAGCCTCGGGGCTGGAGCACAGCCAGCGCCCGGGAGGAACAGGTCCCACTCCAGACCAGCGGTGACCTCGTTAAACGAGGCTCGCGGGGGTGCGTCGCGGGGTGAAGGCTGGAGATACAGGTGGGAGAGCGCCTTACAGGGTCACTCCCGCAAACCTGCCCTTGGCGACTTTCAGACCCGTGTGGCTGCGCTGCTCTGTCACAGCTTTGACAGTAAAAACGCAATTTGTTCATTGCATTCTGGAAGAAGGGGCCAGAAACTGTAGCGGCTGCAGGACTTTTTCAGGACAGGGAAAACGACTGCTGCGAGTGGAGACTCTGTCCCCTCCAACTTCATGCATACTGATGTTTGCGAGTGCCCATCCCTAAGGAGAAGGTGGGAGGCGTTCTGATTAATGTAGCCAGTGAGCTGGGCCAGTTATGGATATGTCTCCCTCGAATATATCATGGCCCAGATATCAGAACTTTTTTTTAGAACTCCTCAAAGCAATTTATTTTAACTCATTTTGATTTTTTTTCAGGAGAGTTTATCATTTATCATGCCTGGAAAGTTTGCCCTAAAATCAAACACCAATGAGATGTGGTGCCTTAAAAGGATGAGAATCACATGAAAAGCAATGATTGCTATCTAAGTCCATAGCAGTTTTAAGCAAAGAGTTCCTAATCACCTAATTATTTACTAGTATGCTCAGTCACAAAGGCAGACTTACAGAGCAAGGGAACAGAATTGAGAGATTAAAATAAATCCTTATTTCAGGTCTAAAGATCTTCACAAGCTTGCCAAGACAATTACACAGGGAAAAGAGGAATCTTTTCAACAAATAATTCTATGACAACTGACTATCCATGTGCAAAAGAATCAAGTTGGGTCTTTATCTCACACCATATATAAAAATGTACTCAAAATGGATCAAAGACCTATAGGTAAGAGATAAAACTATAAAACCCTTTAAAGAAAGCACAGGAGTAACTCTTCATGACCTCGAGTTAGACAATGGGTTCTTAGATAAAACACCCAAAGCACAAGTGACAAAAGAAATAATGGATAAATTAGACTTCATCAAAAAGCTTTTTGCTTCCAAAAAAACTCCATCAAGAAAGTGAAAGGACAAGGCACACAGTGGGGGGGCGGGGGGAACTTTTTTAACTCCTGCATCTGCCGCACCACATTGACTTCGAACTCTATTGCAGTGTGTCTTTCTCAGCATTCTCTCTTGGTCTTTTGCAAATGTCTCCTAGTGTTCAGAAGTTCCTGGACTATTTTGTGAAAAGAAAGGTCATTTTAGAAAGGGCATTGGTGACAGTGATTGCTGTTTTAGCAAGAAAACGGGGGGGGGGATGTGGGGAGGGAATCAGATGATCTCTTCCCATCCTTCTATCTCTGACTTCTTAGGAAGATCCTGCACATATATGAACGTCTCTTGGAAGACATTCTAGCTGTTAGGTACCATTTTTCTTCAAGTATACAATTTTATCAATTTGTGAGACATCTCGAATCATACCGGGCAGTAGTTTTGAACGAACCACTCTTCTGTTAACAAGATGGAAACTTTGTATCACTTGGGAACCCCTGCAGGGCTCTCTCTCTCAGCACCTTGGCACGTCCGCCGCACAGCTCTCTTCTCTGCTGCTCTCAGAGTTGGCCTCAAAATCCTTCTAACGACTGGGTAAACAAAATGTGGTATATCTGTACAACGGAATATTATTCAGCCATAAAAAAGAATATAATACTGACACATGCTGCAACATGGTTGACTCCGTGAAAACGTGATGGTAAATGAAAGAAGTCAGACGCTAAATGTCACATGTTGTATAACGTCATTTGTATAAAATATCCAGAATAGGTAAATCCACAGAGACAGAAAGCAGACTGGTGGTTACCAGGGGCTGGGGAGCAAGGAATGCAGAGTGACTGCTTAATGGGTAAGGAGTTTCTTCTTGGAGGAGATGAAAATGTCCTGGAATTAGATGGTGACAAATGCATACCTCTGAATGTACTAAAGCCATTCAGTTATACACTTTTAAGGTATGTGAATTATATCTTAATTTTAAAAAGAAGAAACAAGTGTTCATAGCAGCATTATTCATAATAGCTAAAAAGTGGAAACAACCTAAATGTGTAACAGCTGAGTAATGGATAAATAAAACATGATAAAGCCATATAACAGAATATTATTCAATAGTAAAAAGGAATGAAGTACTGATATATAGTATGCTGTGGATGAACCTTGAAAATATTGTGCTAAGTGAAAGAAGCCAGTCACAAAAGCCTACGTATTATATGATTCCATATTACATGGAATGTCCAGAATAGACAAATTGATAGTGATGGAGGATAGATCAGGGGTTGCTTAGGGCTTTAGGGCAGGTAGAGAAGGAAAGGGGATTAAAGAGTATAGTTTCTTTTAGAGGGGGATGAAAATGTTCTAAAATCAATTATGACAATGGTTGCAGAACTCTGTCAATATACTAAGAACATTGCATTGTACGTGTTAAATGTGTGAGTCATATGGTGTGTGAACTATATCTCAATAAGGTTGTTTTAAAATGCAATTCATTCTAGTTATATATTTTTTAAATGTTTTGGTTGGGATTACAGTCATTTCGTATCGGGCATTCTTCAACGTGTGAAGGACTTCAGTGACTAAAAACATTAGACACTGCATTTTCCTTCCTTTTTGCCCATATATGTTTATTTTTTGTGTACTCATAAAAAGCATCTAATTCAGTGCTGTTGGTACCAAGCACGTGCTTTGTAAAGTTTGTTCCTTTGCAAAGTTAAATGCTGGGAAAAACTTTATTTCTACTAAAGATGCAGCGTGTTTTCTCCTCCACTCAGAGCGCAATTTTGGGTCTCAGTATATTTCCCCACTCTTTAACAGTTTGATCACAGCTAACTTCAAGAGGATCTGGCAGGCCGGGGAGGGCGGGGGGTCGGTGGCTCAGGCCTGTAATCCTAGCACTCTGGGAGGCCGAGGTGGGTGGATCAGGAGCTCAGGAGTTTGAGCTCAGGAGTTCGAGACCAGCTTGAGCAAGAACGAGACCCTGTCTCTACTAAAAGTAGAAAGAAATTATATGGACAGCTAAAAATATATATAGAAAAAATCTGCCGGGCATGGTGGCGCATGCCTGTAGTCCCAGCTACTCAGAAGGCTGAGGCAGGAGGATCGCTTGAGCCCAGGTGTTTGAGGTTGCTGTGAGCTAGGCTGATGCCACGGGACTCACTCTAGCCTGGGCAACAGATTAAGACTCCGTCTCAGAAAAAAAAAAAAAAAAGAGAGAGAGAGAGAGAGAGAATCTGGCAAATGCAATCTAGCTGTGAGCCCAGAAAGGGAAAGAAACCAAGTTTCAGTGAGCAGCTGTCCCTCTCTTCTACAAAAAACTACTTTATATATAGGGTTGTTTTGAAGTTTAAATAGATGAAGTACTAAGCTAGGCACAGTGGCTCACACCTGTAATCCTAGCACTCTGGGAGGCCGAGGTATGAGGATCGCTTGAGCTCAGGATTTCGAGACCAGCCTGAGCAAAAGTGAGACCCCGTCTCTACTAAAAATAGAAAAATTAGCCAAAATTAGCCAGGAGTCGTGGCACACGCCTGTAATCCCAGCTACTCCAGAGGCTGAACCAGGAGGATCACTTGAGCCCAGGAGTTTGAGGTTGCTGTGAGCTAGGCTGATGCCACGGCACTCTAGCCTGGGCAACAGAGCGAGACTCTGTCTCGAAAAATAAAATAAAATAGTTAGCAAGCGGCCCCTGTTATATCTACCTGCAGCGGATTTAAACCTGGGCTCCTAGAAGAGGAGCAGTCGGGACAGTTAATAGCCCACAGTAAACTGCAGCAGAACAGGAAGTGCAGCAACGCTAATCCTCGCGGCCAGGCCCAGGAGGGTTTCTCGAAGAGATTAAAGGGAATCAATCACTTTAACCCAGCCACAGTACAGATCTGCTTGAGTGAACATTTTCAAGGTAGTAAAAATAGAATAGCAAAGTTTTAAGAAACATTGAGTTCACATCCTAATATAAGCATTAGGTTTTCTTGTATTTAGACTTATAATTAAAAGCACCATCCTAGCACAGAATAAGAAAGGTTCACTTAGAAAACATGTCTAGAAAATTTTAAAACTACATCTTAAAAAAAATGTACCCATGATTCAGCAGTTCCTTTGATAGACACATTGTACTTATTCATGCTCCTAAGATTTCCTGTGAGCCGTCTGTGGATGACAAGCAGTGCGCAGAGATGAGCGTGACATAGTCCCAGAGAGGAGGAGCTCATGGCCCAGGAGTGGAGCTTGGAGCA
Source organism: Eulemur rufifrons (assembly GCF_041146395.1). Taxonomy (NCBI): domain Eukaryota; kingdom Metazoa; phylum Chordata; class Mammalia; order Primates; family Lemuridae; genus Eulemur; species Eulemur rufifrons. The sequence continues at coordinate 33,391,219 of NC_091006.1, forward strand.
CTCCTGGCAATCACAACCCAGCAGTATAAATGCTGCAATGAGAACATGAGCTGGGAGCTCTGAGGGCTGGAGGAGGGAGACTGCCTGGGGCCCCAGAGGAATGGTGTGACAGTCACAGTGTACTGTGGCTGCTCATTTATCTTCCAAGCCTCCATTTTCCCACCCTTAAAGCCAAGCTAATTACAGAACGATTGCATCAGTGCACGAACTGGTCTGACTTGGAAGAAACACAGATCAACTGTCTTACATCATGCTGTATGGTAGCTCTCTTGGAAAACTGATGCAATATATAAATTTCTGGAAGGAATTACCTAAATGCAAGAATTCCATTAGTATTATCAGATTTTTCATTCATGCATCCATTCAATAAGTGTTTCTTGAGCACCTGTTACCCATGCTTCTCAAACTGGAATGCACAACAGCTGGGCAGCAGGGTATCGGAGGGTCAGTAGACTCAGCATGGCAGATCGTCTCAGAGCGTTGGGTTTACTCAGGGTAAGCAATGCATGGCATTTTTATGTTAAAACAAGCACAGGTATACTACAGAGAAGAATGCAAAGTCCATGTGAAGTTTTACAATAAAGCATTTTGAGCTCATAGTAGACTTCTTTAATATATGTCTTCCAGAAATTTAGGGGGAAAAGGTTCATTCTCTTTTGCCATTAATTGAACATCAGTAGTTAAATAAGCATCTTAAAAGATGTAAAGTATACATCCCTCCAAGAGTACATAACCTGAGCTGAAACAGGGTACAGGAAGCAATAAATCAAGCAGATATTCAAGCATGTATCTTTTGGGAAGTGTGAGATTACTTTTTTGTGTGTGAAGTCATTTTTATATTAGCTGCCTGCCATGACAACGATCAAAAGCCGCTTCAGGGGTCCCACCAGAGAGAATCTGGAGAAGAAAATGAAATTCAGCAGGTAGCTCATTAAAGAAACAGATTCAAAAATAGCAAAGGAAGGGTCCTGCTTATGGAACAAAAGGTCATGCACACTCAGGTGATCAGGGGAGATGTCTTGGAAGGATGGAGAAGATTACAAAGGGCAGGGATTAGGGGGAGGCCATTCCAGGTGAACAGAGTGACACCTAGAAAAGGAACAAAATCAGGAAAAGGGAAGTTGCATTTGGGGGCTAAAGGAGTAGTTAGTTGGTCTAAAGCAAAAGTGTCAGCAAGCCTGCCAGCTGCACAGCCTAATGAAGGGACCCTGAAACCAGGGACAAAGAATGTGAAATGTACCTGCCACTTAGCACACGCTCAAATGGAGTTTCTGAATTAAATGAGCAGGACAAGGGGATGCTATCATGTACTCCACTGCTCCCTGGCAAGTTACAACAGAGTTCAGCCCCAGAGTCTGCCCTGAAGTGTTTCCAGTCTGCTCGTTCCTCCCCTTCCATTCCAACATAGACACACAGAAAAAAATGTTGCAATACCACCCACACCATTAGCTTCATTCCATGTAGTTAAGTCCCTGAGTAGTCCTGTGTCGTGACTCATCCCGAGGGTGGAGTAACTTGCATTGGGTGAATAAAGGGGTAAATAGTTGCAATTGCCCAGTTTTTGGTGGGGCTATCTTTGCAAGTTTGTAATTTTTATGTCTTCAGAGTTGCTAGATTGTCCACCCACTTTGGGAAGAAACTGTGTCTTGATTAGTTGAGTTCCCTGCGTCTGACACACGTGTGGAGGTTTGAAGGAGTCAATACCAAGTATCCTTCTTCTCCACCCAGTCTCTGAACTCAGAGAGAGAAATGAATTAAGCAGATGAAGATCAAAAAAATTGCAGCTTAACTACTCGTGAAAGCAGAATGGGAGCATGTGGCTTAGCTATGCAGCAGCAATGGGCGGGCGTCCTAGTAACTGAACCCAAGAATTAGGCAGACCCCCACACAGCACCAGGTAGCCCTGGAAAGCCGCGGGTCCCACCCACGAATGCAGAGCCTGTATTTGGAGGCCAACTGCAGAACAGAGCACGTGCTCTGAGCAGGCTGATTTCAAAAACAGAAAGGGAGGAGGAAGGGCTGAACGAAGCACGCTAGCAATTCTTCCCCAAACTACCAGCCCCTCCTGGGAGAAACTTGAGCACGGTGGTAGGAGAGGCCAGAAGTGTTTCCTTAATGAGTGTCCCCAGGGACCAAGAGTTTTCCCCCATAGGTGGCATCACTAGCCCTGTATTTGTCCCTAATGGGGAACTTACTAAGGCCAACTTCAAACAAGAGGCCCATTGAGAGAAGGTGCTCCACCTGGCCCCTGTCTGGACATGGAAGCTGCAGCACACCTTCTTGTCCCGGGAAGAATCATTTGATCCGCCCCTCTGGGTATGAAGTGTGTTGTCCAGGAGGCATTGGAGAATGACGAAGGGTGCATCAGAAGGACTCCCAACGTCGTTTCTCCTGGAGATCTCTGGAATGCAAAGCAGGTCACTGGGGAGGGATGGAACGCATTTGCGTAAGGAGCCCAAAGCCTTTTGGAAAGAAGGAACGGGGCCCACGTTCAGACTTGCAGACTGCCTGGTGACAATAGCACCAACCTTTTCCAAGAGACAATAACACTTGGGAATACAGAATAGATTATAGCAAAAAGACTTTTATCTTTTATTTAAATTATTTTAAGCAATACTTTTTCCTAGAATGCAGAAAATTTTCAACAATAGAAAAGAAAGCCTAATGACAATAGTGCTTTTGCCTAGCAATGTATATGTATATGCGTGTAATATTAATTTGACAATATTAGCTCTGTGGTGATCACCATGAACAGAGCAGTAATGAACTGTGAGCTATAACAGAAGAAGGTGAGGCTCTAGGCCAATTGATAATATACACAAGATAGTAACTAGTGTAAACACTTAGCCTATTTACTAAATCCAAAACTTTCTAGCCTAGTAGCATACATATAACAAAATGATGACACTAATTACAAATAATTATTGCAAGTTCATTTTTCAAAGAATTCTGATTTGCTCTCTTCTTGGAAACAACCTAGTGTGTATTCTATAAGCACATCAAGGTCATAAGAGTCTTATAGTTAAAAGAGATCTTAGATATTATCTAGGTGTTTAGTTCAGTAGCCACCCCAGTCCTCTGATTTTACAGATGAGGAAATGACTTATGCCAGGTCAAGTTATTGCAGGAACAAAACTAGACCAGTCTCTTGTTTTCTAGTTCATGCCTTAAAATATATATATATATATATATATATATATATATATTATTTTATTTTTTTGAGACAAAGTCTTGCTCTGTTGCCCGGGCTAGAGTGCCGTGGCGTCAGCCTAGCTCACAGCAACCTCAAATTCCTGGGCTCAAACAATCCTACTGCCTCAGCCTCCCGAGTAGCTGGGACTACAGGCATGCGCCACCATGCCCGGCTAATTTCTTTTTCTATATATTTTGAGTTCTCCGGTTAATTTCTTTCTATTGTTTAGTAGAGACAGGGTCTCGCTCTTGCTCAGGCTGGTCTCGAATTCCTGAGCTCAAACGATCCGCCCACCTTGGCCTCCCAGAGTGCTGGGATTACAGGTGTGAGCCACAGCACCTGGCCTTGTTGTAATTTCTTTTCTCATTCTAAAATAGATATTCCCTTCCATACTTGACTTTGTATTTGTAATTTTATATTATTTCATCTTAAAGAGGGTCCCTAAAATTGAATAAGCTACAGGTCCCACAAAACCTGGACCTGTCTCTGGATGTAAGTTGAATAGGAAGGTATTTTCCTAATAAATAGGAAGAAACTGGCGCTTGTTTCTGCAGCCTTTGGAGGGAACTTATTCAGAAGCCTACCAGAACGGTCACCCTAATGCCGGTTGTACTGCGTCTTGTCCAGCAGGTGGCAGTGAAGCCGAACAATTCCAAATAATAGCCTATGTTTGCCATCAAAAATATCAGCAAGATAAAAGTTTATTTTTGCGACCTGCCTGGTACCAGATGTTTTGCTTTGGTGCCTTGGAGAATGTTAGACAAAGAATGTTTTAAGAAAAACATGAATCATAAATACAGCTTCCCTGTAGAGTTAGAATATACCGAAAGAGTTTTGTATTTAATAGCACATTGATCCTCACCCTATTATAATTGTTTGGTTTTACCATTATGATCACCATGCTTCAGAGTTTACTAAACCAAAACCAGTTCCTCCTAAAAGGTGTCTTCTGCCTTATTACCCCGCAGGAGAGGCCATTGTCCTTCCACCTGAGAACAGCCTCTTCTAATCTAGAAAAGTAAATATTATTTAATAATTTGCAGGGTCTGTTACACGCAAAACTAAAAGAATTTCACGTTGATGAAGGACAACCAAAGGAATCATAACAGCAGCTTAGGCCAGTGGCAGGTGGAAAGATCATAGTTAGTTAAATATTAGGGTCCTTTCCAACACCGGTACCATGATCCTCAGAATAACTATTATTAATAATATAATATTAGCAATAATAGCTAATATGCCACGGGGCTCGCTCTGTGCCAGGTATTCTTCCAAGTTCTTCATATTATTTTATTAACTTGAATACTACTCATCAACAATCCCATGAGGCGGCACTATTATTACTCTTGTTTTCAGACGAGGAAACTAGGCCACAGAGAGGTTGAAGAACTTGCCTAAGGTCACGCAGTAAGGGATAGGGCTGGGCATTAAATCCAAGCAGCCTGGCTCAAGAATTGAGGCAAGTAGGCACCGTGCAATGCTGCCATTTGCTGCAAGTCTAGTCTCCTATTTTTGCCTTCCCAAGAGAGCATCATTGCAAAACAATCAGTAGGACACCCTCCAAGAGCAGCAATATTGGAATGTCCCAGTCTTTTAACAATGGTGAAAGGGAGGCTGCTGTTACGATGGATTCTCTCTCCACGTGAAGAATGCTGCCTTGTGCCAGAGTGGAAGAGAGAGGATTCTACTCCACTCACTTTTCCCTTGCAGGGACTGACCGAGGCAGCTGCCAGGTTTAAAACCTCACAGGGCCAGCCAGGCTGATTTCCCTGCGGCAGTAAAGGAACCTGGGTATTCTGAGATCTGCATTCAAATCTTCACACACAAAAAGGCCAACAGGCTGATGCTGTAACACACTATTTTTCACGGGCTGGCTATTGTGATAGCTAGGTTGAGCTGCCCCCATGGCTGGGATAAGACATCCTAAAAAGATTCATCTTTTCCAGAATTATTGTTAGAAATGTTGATTGTGAATCTAGCATTGATGAAATAGCGTCAGTAGACACCACCCCAAATCTTTCTTTTTTGCTCATTAAGCTCATTGCTTCCCAGAATTTTGACTGTTTCAAAGATATCTTCAACTTAAGGCGTGGTCTCCAGGGCTTGGGAACAGGGTTTCTTTTCCAACGCAGCACGCATGAACAAGCAGTGAGCACAATTTTCCTTTATTGGGGATGAATTAACCTTGAAATTTGATTTTCTCAGCCAAGCCATCTTTTCAGCCTTTGACTATAAAATCAGGCAAAACAATACTCCGGAAATTATTTGTAATTTTCTCCCCAAGTGAAGTTTTGGCAACATTCAGGTTCAGGGATTTCACGAATCTCTTCAACAACAAGTTGTTCTCGTTATTCTTTGTGATTTAGGAAAAAAAAAAAAAAAAAAAAAAACCAAAACCATTTTGGGTATTATTTTCATACCCTAGGTAGATTCCTGACTTTATATTCCAGTACTATGTAACATCCTATGCTAAAGAGAATTATGCTTTATGGAGAGAGAAAGAGGGAGGAAGAAAAGGAGGGAGAGAGGAAGGGAGGAAGGGAAGAGTGGTAGGGACTCTTCCTCTGGTGTGTTCCCAGGCCTTATCTCCCTTCGTGTCCCTTCCTGCTCCCACTGTCCTGGCTCGTGTCCTAGTCGTCCATACTAGCTGTGAGCAGTGGCGATTCCTAGCTCATTAGCCTACTCTCACCACCACCCCCCCGCCCCGCCCCCAGCTTCTACCCTGTCGCACTCATCCTCCCGAAATACAGACTGAGGGCATCACTCCCCGACTTGACTTCCTTAAATGACATTCTATGTTCCTTAGAATGTCACTTAACGACTGCCACAGTCCAGTCCCAACTTGTGTCCCTTTTCTTTTCTCTTTTTTTTTTGAGACAGAGTCTCACTCTGTTGCCCGGGCTAGAGTGCTGTGCTAGAGTGCCGTGGCGTCAGCCTAGCTCACAGCAACCTCAAACTCCTGGGCTTAAGAGATCCTCCTGCCTCAGCCTCCCGAGTAGCTGGGACTACAGGCATGCACCACTATGCCCGGCTGATTTTTTCTATATATTTTTAGTTGTCTAGATAATTCCTTTCTATTTTTTAGTAGAGACAGGGTCTCGCTCTTGCTCAGGCTGGTCTTGAACTCCTGATCTCAAACGATCCGCCCACCTCGGCCTCCCAGAGTGCTAGGATTATAGGCGTGAGCCACCACGCCTGGCCCCAACTTGTGCTCCTAACTTCACCTCTGGCTACAATTCCCCTCTACTCCCTGGTGCAGACACCCAGTATTTTAGCTACTCCTGGGCGCTTGTGCCACACAGCGGGACAGGGGAAAGAACATCAACCTGTGAGGCAGACAACTGGAGGTCAATATCCAACTCCGCCACTTCCAGCTAGGTGACTTTGGAACAATTACATAATCTGTTTCTTTATCTGCAAAATGGCTACAATAATCCTTTCCAAACAACAGGGCCTATTCACTGAACAAATAGTTATAGAGGACTACTATGTACCAGGTAGTGTGCTTAGAACTCAATAAATACTAGTTCCTTTCCTCTACACCTGTTTCCTCCTCCCCTTTTCAATGCAGCCCTCTCTACCTGAACAGAGCCGCGCCCCACCCCCCCCAATCCTTCAAAGCAAAGTCCAAAAGTTGCGAAGCCTCTCCCAGCCCTCCAGGCAAGGGTCAGGGCTCCCTCCTTGATAGTTGGAACCAGTACCATGCAGTGCATTGTGTTAGCTTTCTGTTAGTTACCTGTTTGTGCCTCTAGACTGGAGCTATTTGAAAGTAAGAATAGTGTCTTATGTATATATGCATCTGATGCACCTAAATATGCATTTAAATATGCACATAAGTACATTCCAGAGGAAAAAAATTACAGTGTTATCAATTGTTACCAAGACTTTGTGACTCAGCATGATTTTCTGGGAATCAGTTATAAATATGCTTTATGTTGAAGCGTCCTGGACATTTTCAAATTGCCTTTCATATTGTGCTGAATAACTTCCTTCCTTGATACAATAAAACCTTCTTAATTTGACTTCTCTTCTAGAGAAGACAGCCATTGAATGTACTATATTTGGATTTTCTAATATTCATATTAGGAAACAGTTGGTGATCTAATTAGCTAGAAAACAATCATTGTTTATGTTGTGTATTATTTAGAATAAACAGTTTTCTTTCTTTTTTTTTTTTTTTTTTGTTGAGACAGAGTCTCACTTTGTTGCCCAGGCTAGAGTGAGTGCCGTGGCGTCAGCTTAGCTCACAGCAACCTCAGACTCCTGGGCTTAAGCGATCCTACTGCCTCAGCCTCCTGAGTAGCTGGGACTACAGGCATGCGCCACTAGGCCCGGCTAATTTTTTCTATATAGATTTTTAGTTGTCCATATAATTTCTTTCTATTTTTAGTAGAGACGGGGTCTCGTTCTTGCTCAGGCTGGTCTCGAACTCCTGACCTCGAGCGATCCACCCACCTCGGCCTCCCAGAGTGCTAGGATTACAGGCGTGAGCCACCGCGCCCGGCCGAGAATAAACAGTTTTGAATGATGCTTAACTATACTTATTTCTGCTCATATTACACACATTTCTTGTTACGATTGTAAATGTTCAAAAAGGCAGGAAACTTTTCTATCTTATTCACAGCTGTGTGCCAAGAGTTTAAAGCAGTGTTAAAAGAAGACTTAGTTACACAACCGGGTCCTTTGCCCACTGCCCAGCCAAGAGGCCAAGATGCTGGGACAGTAGGAGTTGCAGCAGAGAGATTAATATGGCAAGGTGCCGAGCGAGGAGATGGGAGAAATTTTCCCAAATCATCTCCCCAGGAATGTGAGGGCCAAGATTTAATTTTAAAGGTGGTTTGCTGAACAAAGGGCTAGGGAATTGGGTCTGCTGATTGGCTGGGGATGAGGTCATAGGGTTAGGAAGCAGAAATTGTCTTCTTGGCAGAGACAGCTCCTGAGTAGAAGGTCACAGGACCTGTTGGGTCAGTTCCCATGTGTGGTCACTGGTCCAGTTAACATCAGTTGGTTCCCCCGAAGGCAGAATATGGAAAATATCTCAAAGACCAGTCTTAGGTTTTGCAACAGCGATGTTATCTATAGAAGCCATTTGGGAAGTCCTAAGTCCTGCATGTGTCACATACGACACTTAAGTAGCAAACAGTTACAGCAGCAGGCAAGTTAGGGAACTAAGGCTGGTGGTTATTTAGCTCTATCTACACTACTGTAGAAACCAGGCTTTTATCACAACTCCTGTCTTACGATCTTACAGTATTTTAATATGGGTGGTTTCAATTTGTTGACTACTGCATGAGGAAGAAATGAATGTATGCTATATTTTAATTTTCAATAGAATATAAATTACGAAAATGTAAAATATTAATATTAGTGCACCAATATATTTAAGATATTCGTTGAAGTATAACCTGGATGGTCCAATATTTGTAGATATCCCCATTTGTGGGGCCCACTAACACCTCAAGACCCCATGTCTTAGTGTCTTTGAGTTTCTTTCTTTCTTTTTTTTTTTTCTTGAGACAGAGTCTCACTCTGTTGCCTGAGCTAGAGTGCCGTGGCGTCAGCCTAGTTCACAGCAACCTCAAATGGGGCTCAAGCGATCCTCCTGTCTCAGCCTCCCAAGTAGCTGGGAGTACAGGCATGTGCCAACATGCCCGGCTAATTTTTTCTATATATGTATTTTAGTTGGCCAGATAATTTCTTTCTAATTTTAGTAGAGACGGGGGTCTCGCTCTTGCTCAGGCTGGTCTCGAACTCCTGACCTCGAGCGATCCACCCGCCTCGGCCTCGCAGAGTGCTGGGATTACAGGCGCCCGGCCTGTGTCTTCGAGTTTCTAACGCACATCCTACGGCCAAGCCTTTTCCACACTCCTCAGACCCACATTCCACAGCTGTTCCTTTCCTTCCTTGAAGACAATCTCCTTTCTTTCCTTACTCAGAGGATTAGCCCATCTAATGTGATCCTTCCCCACTTCCCTCTTTTCTACCTTAAAGGTAACGCGTCACTAACTTTACTCGTGGTTCCTTTCCGTGTCTGTACATTTTCTCTTTTTCTAGAATTTTCCTTCCAGGTCTACATGCCTGAGTCCTACTCCTCCTTTACAGCCTGGTGCAGAAACCATTTTTTTCCATGAAGCCTTCTTGGATTTCTCCAGCCAGAAGAAACCGATCCTTGCTCTGACCTTTCTCAGCACTTACATACACTTCCCCGAGGGCGAGGGCGTCCTCACGGAAACAAGGCCTGCTCTGTGCAAGCGGAGGCATTGGGAAGGCGAGCACAGGGCGGCTCCAGCCCTGGAAGAGCTGACTGTCTAGAAGGACGGTGGTCCAGTAAACCACTGTGAAGAAAAATCATGCAAGAATGTTTCAGATCCGTTCTTAGAATATAAACTGCTAACACAGGTCTGTGGTTTGCTCATGTTTATAGCCCACAGAGCATCATGTAGCTCCATGACTGAATAAATGCATATTTCAAGGTTATGTAAGAAAATTCTGGCTTTTTGCACAAAAAAGTGCCTACTTGCCCTTCACATAACATTGTCCAGAGAGGAAGCCCTCTGCCGTCACTCCCAGAGCAAGGCAAGTTTGCATATGGTCAGTCAGCAGATAGAGACGGGATAGCTGTGTGCTAAAAAAGAGATTGTTCCTTTGTGTTTTTTAAAATTAGCCTGGAAAAATGAGGACTGGAGCAGAAAAGGGGAAAGAGGCAAAGGACAGGAGAGTTAGGATGTGGTAAGACCTGGAGAACGCTGAGTGGGCAGAGAGTTATTTTCCAGAGGAAAGAAGTGGAGGGGAGGAGCCTGAATCCAGGACAAGTGAGCCCACTAAACCAAGGCAGAAATAAGCCACCTTTTTGGGAAGAATGCATCGTTGCTATGCCTGACAGAAGCTAACTACAAGTTAGTCTTTTTCTAATAAAGAAGATAACTTTTTTTTTAAAAAAAATGCTTTCTTGGGCTGGGCACAGTGGTTCATGTCTGTAATCCCAGAACTTGGAGACCAGCCTGGGCAATATGGTGAGACACCGTCTTTACAAAAAAAAAAAAAATTTGTTTTAATTATCTGGGAGTAGTGGTATGCATCTCTAGTTCCAGCTACTCCGGAGGCTGAAGCAAGAGGATCCTTTTGAACCCAGGAATTAGAGGTTACAGTGAGCTATGATTATGCCACTGCACTCCAGCCTGGATGAAAGAAAGATCCTGTTTCTAAAAATAAAATAAAAAAATAAAAATACTTTCCTAATATATGCTACAATATGAACAAGTCTAGAAAACGTCACACTGAGTGAAAGAAGCCCGTCACAAACAGCCACATAGTGTATGATTCTATTTATAGAAATGACCAGAATATGCAAATCCACAGAGACAGCAAGCATATTGGTGACTGCCAAGGGCCAAGGGGTGAGGACATGGGAAGTGACTGCTAATGGCATGTGACTCCTTTTGAGGGTGATGAAAATGTTCTGGAGTCAGTGTTGATGGTTGTGCTACTTTGTGAATATAGTAAAAAAAGAAGCACGGAATTGTACGTTAAGGTAAAATTTATGGTATGTAAATTATATCTCAACAAAGCTGTGCTTTTCAAAAGCTATTTCTGGCAATTAGAACTTTAACATCCAGGCCGGGCGCGGTGGCTCATGCCTGTAATCCAGGCACTCTGGGAGGCTGAGGCAGGAGGATTGCTTAAGCTCACCAGTTCGAGACCAGCCAGAGCAAGAGCGAGACCCTATCTCTGCTAAAAATAGAAAAAATTAGCTGGGCAACTAAAATAGAAACACAAAATTAGCCAGGTGTGGTGACAAGCATCTGTAGTCCCAGCTACTCAGGAGGCTGAAGCAGGAGGATCACTTGAGCCCAGGATTGAGGTTGCTGTGAACTAGGCTGATGCCACAGCACTCTAGCCCAGACAACAGAGTGAGACTGTCTCCAAAAAAAAAAAAAAAAGAACTTTAACATCAGAAAGAGGTATCTCTCCAACTCACTCTTTTGCCAGCCTTCACTTTATGAAAATCCCAAACAGCAGGAATTATTTGGCCAATTGCAATGCTAATACTTCAAGCTAAAATTAGGGAATTTTTTTTCCTTTTTGCTGGAAAAACCATGCTTAAAGTCTGTAGAGATTTGTTCACTTTGTTTGATTGTTGATTGCTTGTTTTTAATTGAACTATTAGGTGACCTTTAGTGATCTTTAAAAAACCAAAAATTTGTATAGGTATAACCTCTTTTCTCAAAGAGTTTACAATCGAATTAGATAATGAATAATTCATTCTCAGGTCAAATGGTAAATAACATAAGAGTTAAACAGTACAAAAGATGGCAAAAGTCACCACAGAAATGCGTCTATTAATGAAGAGGCTATTACTAACAACTTCATTATCTGTCCAAAAAGTTGGGTACACCCTAAAGTCCAATATTGGGAATGATTAAATCATGGCACGTCCCTCTAAATGGAAAAAATATTTTTGAGGGAATATGGAATACATGTAACATGTGAAAATTGTTCCTGAAATTACCATAAATGGTCAAAGAAGGTATAAAACCATTTACGAGTATGATCTCCACTTCATCAAATATACACATGCACGAGTAGAGAAAAGGCTAGAAGGAAACAGTCAAAATATTAACAGAAGTAGAATTACAGGCTTTAGCAAACATTTGGATATGAGCCTGTGGTACTTCAACTTACATTTTTAAAAATTTATATTTCAAACAGAAAAAAACAAGCATATCATAAAGAATTTAAAAGGTACAAGTGGTATTTGTTTTAAACTCTCTTTTCTGTGACTGTCCCTTAGTTCTTAGTTTACCTACCCAGAGGCAACCACAGTTAAGGGCTTTTTGTGTGTGCGTGCAGATGTAGTCTACATGTACACAGGCGTGCGTGCCCTCCAGCTGTAGCGGGGCTAGGACTGTTCCCTGGGTGAGTGGTTACCCCCGGACAGAAGAGACGAAAGACCATTCCTTCTAGCTACCTTCCCTCCCCACAAATCCACTCTAAAAGGATCATAACATTTGCCTTCCCATAGTAAAAAGACCTGAAATTTTGGGATTCCTTTGGTCCTACAGATTTTCTCCACTTCTCTCCCTGTTACCTAAAATCCCTTTCACTGGAATAAAGCTTTGCATGCATCAAAGAAGATACAAGGCTAAAAAGACTAAGTTGTCTGAAATCAGAACTGCTACGCCAACTTTCTTTTGGCTTCCTGCATGGAATATTGTTTTCCATCCCTTCACCTCGAGTCTGAATGCATCCTTGTGGATTAGATGTGTTTCCTGAAGACAGAAGATACTTGGCTTGTGTATATTGATCCATTCAGCCAGCCTATGTTTCTTTAGTGGGCAGTTCAAACCATTCACATTTATTGAAAGAATTGATAAGTGGGGCAGATTTCTGTTCATCCTGTTGAATTGAACTTTGTTGCTTTGCTTTCTCTCTTGAGCCATTGTGGTATCTGGACTTTGACCTTTACCTTTTGGATGATTTTGCACTGGTAAGTGTTTATTGTGCTGATCCGCATGTAATGCTGTTCTGAGTACTTCCTGGAGGGCAGGTCTTGTCTTGATGAATTCCCTCAGTCTTTGCTTGTCTCAGGAGGTCTTTATTTCTTCTTCATATAAGAAACTTAGTTTTGCAGAACACAAGATTCTAGGCTGGGCATTATTATGTTTGAGAAGAGTGAGGATGGGGCCCCGGTCTCTTCTGGCTTGTAAGGTTTCAATTGAGAAGTCTGCAGTTAGTCTGATGGGTTTTCCTTTCACCTTACAGCTCGTAGGAGGGCCTCTTTCATGTTTATTTTGGCCAATCTGATGACTATATGTTATGGTGTCTTCCTGTTTGCAATGAATCTCCCAGGAGTCCTTTGAGCTTCTTGTACCTGGATATCTAGATTTTTTGCAAGGCCTGGGAAATTTTCCTCCATTATATCCTCAAATGGTTTATCCAACCCTTGTGTATTTTCTTCTTCACCCTCAGGGATGCCTATGATTCTCGTGTTAGGCCTCTTCACATAATCCCACATGTCTTGTAGGCTTTGCTCTTTTCTCTTATTTCTCTGCTCTATCTCTGCAACTGACTTGTTTAACTGAAAGGTGTTATCTTCAATCCCTGAGATTCTTTCTTCTGTTTGATCTACCCTATTCTTGAGGCTTTCCACTGTGTTTTGTAATTCCTTGGATAAATTCTTCATTTCCAGAAGTTCTGCTTGATTTTTCTTTAATATTTCAATTTCTTTAGTGAATTTTTCTTCCAAGTCCTGGATCTTTCTTGTGATTTCTTTGCGTTGGATCTCCATTTTCTCTTGCATGTCATTGAGTTTTCTTACAATCCATGTTTGAAATTCTTCTTCTGTCATTTTAGTGTTCTGACTTTGTTTGATATCCATTGCTAGAGAGCTGGTGTTCCCCTTTGGAGGTGCCCTTTCGGTTTGATTCTTCATACTTTCAGAGTTCTTTCACTGATACCTTCCCATCTGGAGCAGCTGTCTGGATTTTCGTTTAGATAATGACATGCCCAGTTTAGTCTCTGAGCCATAGGTGGCGCTTGTGGGTGAGATTCAACCTCACCTTGTGTGATGAGTCAGTAGATGCAGTAAAAGGATGTGCAGAGTGACCTCCCTGTCAGTAGGTGGCGCTTGCCGGGAGGGGCAGGCTGCAGTGTTGTTTTGGGGTCTTGTAACCGGCTCTCCTTCCTCTGCAGAGACACTCTAGTGCCTCAGGGATGGGTGGGGCCCTGGGACTTCCAGGTGTGTCCTTATCCTGCACCTCAGTGGGGGCAGGTGGGGGAGAGCACCTGGGCGGGGCTGGGTTGCAAAAGCACCTGCCCTCAAGCTCCACAAATGCTGTTAGCCGGGGTCAAAGGTCTGTTCTCCGCCTCTGGGCAGAGCTGCCAGGGAGGGGCTGGAGTGGCCTCTATCAGTTAGAAATTGTGAGTGTGGGGGTGGGGCTGTCCGAGACCTGCAGTCTGGCGCGAGGAGCGGGCCTGGCAGAGGCACCAGGAACGGGCACTAGTTCTCTGTTGGTTCTTCCCTCCTCAGCGTCAGCCTGCACTGCCCTCTAAAGCCACCCTGTGCGCCCCCGGTGCTGCACTTACCGTAGTCCAGAGATGCTGCTGGAATCCACACTACCTTTTTCTGCTAAACTAATCTTCCTAAAATACGAATCCGATGTTACTTTCCTGATCAAAAATTTTCAATGCCTGCTACCCCACATTGCTTGCAGTGGGGAGTCCAAACTCCTTAACTTGGCATTCAATGCTTCTGTAATACAACTACAGCCTTCCTTTCTTTTATTTACTTAGTGGATATTTATTTATAGAACACCTATTATGTGTCTTTCCAGCTTTATCTTCTACTACTGCCTTTCACATGTCTTAAACCCCAGCCTTGCTTAAATCCCAGAACATGCCTTAGTCCTTCCCATCTCTGTTCCTTTGCTCATGCTATTCTAATCCTCCCTGCTCTAGCCCTTCCACAACCAGCCGTCTCCACCTGCCAAAATCCTGCACATGCTTCAGGACCCGGCTCAAATGCCTTCTCCTCCACGAAATCATCCCACATCCTTCTTGACCAGAAATGGGCTCTCCCTCTGCTTCCCCCGCCCCATAGCCTTTGGCCTTGTACAGAGTATGAAGGTGTATGCTAGTTATGTTCATGCCGATTTCACTCCCTTACAAAATGGGTGTGTTCCCAACAGTGATCTTGCCTGACCAATCTCCCCTTCCCGTCCAGTGTCTGACCTACTCCCTTGCAGCATTTCATAATGTTTCTTGAACTCAGTAAAAACTGTCCCCTAGCAACAGCCCTACCTATCCTACAATAGCTCACAATTAATAAATGCAAATTAGTCCTAGGAACATGAGTTTATTGGGCTGTTATTTGTCCAGGGATTACCTGTATTTGGAAGTTTTCCAAAACTTTACACTTGCTTTGCACGCCACCCTATTGTGTTGTTCCATTGGGTTGTACTTTAGAGCCTGGATAGATTATTTCAAAAGCCATAGAAAGGAAAATGTGGGCAATTGAAGGTTCCCTAAATCTTATCTGTTCCAACAAGTTGCAATTAACACTCCATGTAAAAGATGCCAAGAGGGAGAGTCCCTTATGAGTCAACCATGGTGCCCAAGAAAACAAGGGGAAAACATTTCCAGATACTTGGCCACCAGGAAACTGCTGTGTCATTCTCTCTTAATTTCCAATGTAGCTGGAAAGGCCATAAAACACTTTGCATATTTATCTTGGGCTTGGATTTTTACCCTTTACCCTTTGTATTTTATTCTTTGTATTTCTTTCCCAGTCAAACTTTTTTGGGTTTTTTTGAGACAGAGTTTCACTCTGTTGCCCCGGCTAGAGTGCCATGGCGTCAGCCTAGTTCACAGCAACCTCAAACTCCTGGGCTCAAGCAATCCTCCTGCCTCAGCCTCCCGAGTAGCTGGTACTACAGGCATGTGCCACCATGCCTGGCTAATTTTTTCTGTGTATTTTTAGTTGTCCAGCTAATTTCTTTCTATTTTTTTCAGTACAGATGGGGTCTTGCTCTTGCTCAGGCTGGTCTCGAACTCCTGAGCCCAAACGATCCACCCGCCTCAGCCTCCCAGAGTGCTAGGATTACAGGCATAAGCCACCGCACCCGGCCCCAGTCAAACTTTTTATCCTTTGTATTTTCTTTCCCAGTTAAAAAAAATATAAAATCCAGCTCTAATTAGGCCTCGATAAATTGGTATGGCATTTATTCAGAATTTCTTAGAAGTGTACCTGCCTTATAGTGGGGGAAAAAAATCCCAAAACTCATGAGAAGAACATAAGCAAAATGGCCATCTCTTCTTACAGTGTCAAACTCTTCATAGGATCTCCAGGTGGGCAACAGTTTAGCGGTTCTCAACTAGGGCCCCTCTCAGGGGTATTTGGCAATGTCCGGAGTCAATTTTAGCTGTCACAACTGGGGAGGTGCTACCAGTCCCCAGTGAGTGGCAAGTTCCATTCCTCCCTGCAATGGCACCCATAGTGCAGGGCCTGCCAACCCCCCACAGGGCCCAGGACAGCCCCTTCAACAAAGAATTATCTGGTCCAAAATGTCAGCAGTGATGAAGTTGAGAATCCCTGGTGAGCTACCATGATTCCTTACTCTAGGTGGCTACTTCCTCTCTGAGTCTCAGTTCTATCTTATTCTATCTGCTGTCTGAGACAGCTACAGTCTGGCCCCTAGGGCCTGGGACCTCTTCTTTCCTGGCTTTCACCCAGTCCCCACATGGAGTGTGTCATGTAAGACCTCCTCCTCACCACCTCTCCCCAGTCATCTTCGTCTCTCTGGAATAAAGTCCAGGGGAAAGAACAGCCTCCTACTGTCACCCGCCTCCACTTTTCCCACCCAGTGCTGTGAGAGAGGCCCCTTGTCTAGGTGATGACACAGTGAATTATCTCACCCTTCAGGTATGAGCTCACTCCTTACACACATGACTGTGGCTTTACGGTTCTATCCAAGAGCATAAACAAACATTATGCAAAACCATTACCATCGCATCCACTTAACACCAAGGCTCCATATACGGCCTCAGGCAGGTCATTCAGGTACAAGTAGCATCCAACAGCAACAGTTCTAGCAGCTGAAGGACAGTGGCTCAAATGTTGTCATGGATGGGAAGAGTCAGTCATTCAACAGATCCTGGTACAAGCACACGGAGTGAGATAGACGTGGACCACACCAGTGAATCCATAAACCGGAAGTTGTAATGGACTATGTGCCACGTGTGATGCTGTCTGTCTGCTTTATGTACACAATCTCAGATGATGATCACAATTATCCCATGAGCAAGGTACTTTAAAGTTGAGAAATTAGGGCTGAGAGGTTAGATAACTTTCCCATGCTTTTCTTACGTTGTCGAGGCAAGATTCAATTCCAAATCTGTTTTTTCCCTCCTGGGAATCTGTCAAGGGACATTTTTAAAGCCCAAGCCCCATATTCTCTCCTGCCCTCATCTGGTTAGCACAAATTTTACATGCCTTCCTGGGTGGCAAAGACAGGAAGGAAAGTGAGAGTGGGAGAGAGATGCTGACTCATGCTTCTCCGCGCTGTCTCAGCAAAGGCATTGGTTTATTTGCACGGAGGAAGAATGTATTATTTGTACCCCAGATTGTATCCAGAGGGAGGGATCGGAAGCCTTCTCCCACATGGACCCACATCTGTTATCCACTATGTCGAAGTCAAATAAAATATAGAGACAAATCCCTAAATTTAAAGCATTTTATTTGGGAAGCAAAAATTGCAATTCAGGGCATACACACAGACCAGGTGGTCTTCAGTATGTCCAAACAACAAAGAGGTTGGGAGTTTTATGAGAAAGAGAAATATTACGTATTGTTTTGGGAAAAAAAGCCCACGGGCACTAGAGAAGCTTTTGGGAGCTGGCAATCTCTGATTGGTGAGTGACGGTGGTAGGTAAAACTAGTCTTGGAGTCACAGCGGGTCATTCAGCAGCTACTAGGTGAAGTTGTTCTTAGGGTTACAGCAGGACATTCCAGCAGGCAGGCTCGTGGAAAATTTATTTCTTGGAGCAGGTGCTCTGTGCCTTAGTATGTTTCCCCCCGCCCCTCAATTTAGTTGTGTATGAAAAGAATGATCCAGTTTGTATAACCAACTTCCACAGCTGCTAGCAAGAGTATAATGCTCTGCTGAAAGAGATCAGAAGAAATTAAAATGTCTTTAAATTATGACCAGAGTCACACAAGAGAAGACATTAAAATGTCAGATAAGGGCCGGGCGAGGTGGCTCACGCCTGTAATCCTAGCACTCTGGGAGGCCGAGGCGGGTGGATCGCTCAAGGTCAGGAGTTCGAGACCAGCCTGATCAAGAGCGAGACCCCGTCTCTACTAAAAATAGAAAGAAATTATCTGGCTAACTAAAATATATATAGAAAAAATTAGCCGGGCATGGTGGCGCATGCCTGTAGTCCCAGCTACTCGGGAGGCTGAGGCAGGAGGATCGCTTAAGCCCAGGAGTTTGAGGTTGCTGTGAGCTAGGCTGACGCCACGGCACTCACTCTAGCCCGGGCAACAAAGCAAGACTCTGTCTCAAAAAAAAAAAAAAATGTCAAATAAGAGGAGAAAATGAGGGAATATGGAACTGAATCTGCCAGCAAATACATTTGTTAACAGTAACCCAGCAGGGAGATGCAAAATTCCATCTTCATCAATGCTATCAAAATGGTCCAGCATGATCATCCGTGGTGTAGGGAGAATGGAGCCCACAGGTCTGGGCCGTGTTCTAAATCCCAAAGATGTCACGATTAGGAATGGTTAACCCTATACTCTAGACCCACTCAAGGGGATACAGTTGCTCTCTGTAATTGGGTAAGTGCCTTCTCAACTCTGGAAAAGATTAGAATTGAATAGAAATGAAGAAGCAAACCAAAGCCAAAAAACCAGTAGCTTTATATTTGCTCTAGGAATCAGTTTTGTAATCATTAGGACAATCTGGAGGTTTAATGAAAGGGTTTAAGAATGTAGCAGATTAGAAAATCTGATGAATTGGCCTTGTGACTTCAGTTTGAAATGTAATTGGGTTTGACGTCTAATTTTAGGCTGAAAACATAAGAAACCTTGAACAAATAATTACCAGTTCCCTGTGAAAGGGGCTGCCTTGTGCCAGGAGTTTCCAGTGACTGACTGGTCCATGTTGGTACCAAGACCCGGCCCCTCCTTGCTGCAATGTGGGGCATGTCTGAAGGGCAGCTTCAGCCCTCCCTCTGGGGTCGCCTGAGACCTCTCCTTCTCCACCTGCCCCGCCCTGCTGCCCTCCCTCCTGTACAGGTGTTCCCAGAGCACACCTCAAGAAACATCCGCACCCCAATCTCTATCTCAGACTCTTTCCAGGGGGTCTGACCTAAGCCACACACAGTTTGTTCGAGATCTGTCTTTGTCGCTCTATCTCAATGCTATCCCCAACCTGTTCATGTCTCTCCATCTTCTGCTACCTCATCCAGGCCACCCTTTCTCTGCCTTGGCCAGCTGCCGTGGCCTCCCAAGGGCTGTCCCTGCACTGTTCTTCCCTCCCCTCCCCCACTCCGTTCCGTTCTCTACACAGCAACCCAGGGAGCCCTGACAGGCCCCGAGGCTTTGCTTGCTGTCTACTTCCTCTAGCAGATGTGAGCTGGAGGAGGGCAGGGACTGTTTTTTGTGGTTATAATTGTGCACCACTGTATCCCTAGCATAAAGTAAACGCCAATAAAGGCTTGTTGAATGAATTAAGAGATTAAAGCACCAAATTCCCACTGCTATGAGAAGACACCACCAGACAGGTACAAGCAAATTAAAATTAGAAAATGGCCCTGTGCTTTTTACCCCCAGATTAGGTCTGTGAAATCCACACAGTTGCTTTCGTATCAGGATTTTCTTCTGGAAACTTTCCTTAAACATCTAAGATTTTAGGTGACTTTTGAAAAATGTCAGAGAATGGAAGAAACTGGCCTCTGAGTCATCTTAGATCCTAGAATCCAACTGTCATCTTTTCTGTTACATAATAGTTGTCATTCCAGCAAGGAGGTATAACATGAATATCTGAAGAGTAAATGTTATTCTATCAACAACTAACAAAATTAGGGGTACATTTTCTGAGTGGGAAGGGGAGAATAATATCTTGCTAGAGCCAACTGAAAACCCCGAAGAAGACACATGACCCTCCTTCTACATAATTCTGTAAGTTCTAACATAGGTGGAGTGGGTTTATCTAAAACGGAGGATATCTGTAGAAATGTTACTTGCCGGGTGAATTTGAGAAATGAAAAACACGTAAATCATTTTTACTAATAGCTTCCTCTTGGCGAGCGTGCTAATCTTAGCTGCAGTGATTAGAGAGGACCAGGGTACACGCTCACGGAGCTGGGTGTTTCTGAAACAGGATTCAGGAAAGGGCAGCGAAATTTTGTAATGACTATTATTAAGGAAGAAAAGAAATGTTCTCCAAGTAGTCAGCATAATTTCGGCTCCAACGGCAGCACATGATTTATAAGTAGTAATTTGCCAGCCTTGTCTTCTTCGGAGATGAAAAACCTTTGAGAAATTATATATATATTTTTAAATGCCAAAAAGATGCATGACATCATTGTCAAATTAAAAGCAAAAATCTGAGATCATTAAAAATAAAAAGCCTATTCATGGAGCAGGGCAGACTTATGTGATATACAGAGAATGAATGCCTACTGTATACATTTGGAGGCCAAAAATTTCAAGCCCATCGATAGTGTTATTAAGCATCTATGTGCACAGAGAATCCTCCCAAGGTATCATAAAGTAATAAAGTCACAAAGTCGCAAAGTCGCAAAGTGATAAATGACAAAAGTGCACATCTTTGTGACTCATGGACCTAGTTATTCCTATCCAGATGCCAACATCAGATTGAGAACCATCAAAATTTATTAGAACCAATAGCCAAGGAAGAAATTGAAAACATTTTCAGAGAATTGCCTCTATATATGGGCTTTGGCACCAAGCAGTCACACTGCCTGTAGTCTCACACTTTCAAGGAACAATTAATTCCAGTGCAATATAAAATGTTCCAGAATGTAAAAAAGAGCTACCCAATTTATTTCATGAAGTTAACATAACTGATAGCAAACGCTGACATGATCAGTGCAAAAAAGAAAACTATGAACACAGCATTTATTCTGGAGAGCCTTTTGACGTGCCTTAGTTGAATAAAGTATTCAGGTGCCTTGTGACTCAGAAATTCCACTGCTGAGCACATACCCTGGACACATTCCCAGACAGGCCCGGGAGGGAAATGTACACAGCAGGTCATTGCGGCAGGGAGTTGGTGTCTTGGTCGTGCACCACTGGGAGAGTGGGCAGGTAACACCTGGTGCAGGCACACCCCAAGGATTTTGCAGCAGATAGAAGCAATGAGTTGGACATACTTTTGCAGCATAAACTGATTCTAAAATATGGCGCTTAGTGGAAAAAAGCAAGAAACAGAACAATATAGAACACAATATCACTTAAATGTGAAACACATTACACAAATCAACAATAGACATTTTTCAAAGACGCAGTCAAATAGAGATGAGTATACGCTTGAAAAGGGCTGCTGATTGGGGACAAGGGACTAGGATGTAGGATGAAGGGATTGAATAAATGCAGGGCTGCA
This sequence comes from Eulemur rufifrons, assembly GCF_041146395.1. Lineage (NCBI taxonomy): Eukaryota > Metazoa > Chordata > Mammalia > Primates > Lemuridae > Eulemur > Eulemur rufifrons. The sequence goes on from NC_091006.1 coordinate 33,412,537, forward strand.
TTGTGACTTCCATGGGCCTTAGCCCCTTCTGCCTTCGTGGGTTCCTTTGTCCATTGTAAAAAGCATTTAAAAATCATGTTTTACAACATGCGGTTACCTTTGCCGGGAACTGAGAGTTCCCCTGGTTTTCAACATTGTCTCTGGTGTCTCCTTGGCTTGGTTTAGCTCACAACGTCCCACGATGAACTCCTTGAAATGTAAACATGTTGCCACTCATATACTCACCTCCTGAATCATGAAGAAATAAATCATTCTGAGGAAACAATGCTCTTGTTAGAACATTTAGGGATGCTGATTAAATGCACACAGGGATAGCGGTGCCTGGCATACGCCACGTGCAGTGATGATTTATTGTCTATCTGCATAGCTTGCTAAGTCCCAGGTATGGGTGACAAACGGGGGGCCTGCGTGGTCCCAGTTGCTTCCATGTTAGCTGGGATCTGTCCTCAGGGGATTTCAGCCTTATCATCTGGTTTCACTCTGACATGGCACATTTGTATACATCTTTACAGAACGCGCACGGACTGCTGACTTCCCAGATGCATTTACACAAAGGTTTCTCAACAGTGGCACTGCTGACCTTTTAGGGTGGATTATGCTTTGTTTGGGGAGCTTGCCTCCACCTACTAGATGCCAATAACACCTCCCTCCCTTGTGACAATCAAAAATGTCTCTAGGCACTGACAAATATTCCGTGGGGGACACAGTTGCCTATGGTGGAGAACCACTGGTTTAGACAGATCAACACGTTTGGACATGTGGTCTTTGGGAGATACTTTTTGTCTTCCCCATTGTCCTAAAAAAAAAAAAAACCATACTAGTTCACCATCTTTGGACTCCCAAATAATTGAGGCTTTTTTTGAGCCTTCACTCCCACAATTCCTCTGATTGGAATAATCCATGTTTCATAATTGCCTTGGTCACAATCAATAACTGTAGCCAATAACAAAGACTTCAATCAAGATCTGATTCCAGTGCCCAATTTTTCCCCGAAACTGGCTCTGCCTGCTCCCATAATTATTCCTGCACGGTGCAGCACTGAAGCCAGCTCTCAGCATGAGCTCATTCTCTGTGAAAGATGCCAGAATTAGCAAGTAAAAATGCTGAAAACCTGGTTAAACTCGAATTTCAGATAAACAATGAACAGTCTTTATGTCCCAGATATTGCTAAACATGCTGCAGTGCACAAGACTGTCCCAGCAACAAAGAACGATGCAGTTCATATATCACATAAGACTTACAGCATTTTATCTGGCAACCCTGAATCTCTATCCGCTCTGCCTTAAGTCCTGCTGACTTGAGGAGTTTTCACTACAGTCTTTCTCCACCTGCTTCTTAAAACCACAAGGACATTCCCTTGTCCAGAGTTGCCCCTGTGGGCTGCGCGCTTGTCAGATTCTGCATTTCTCAGTGTTTCAGTCCAACCAGGAAACCAGAGACCAAGCGGAATTTTAATGTAGATGATGGAAGAGGCTTCAAAACCAGTCAGGAAACAAGGAAGCGATTCAGAGATTAGCAAAAGTGTAACGTTATTCCTATCTCCAGGCTGGAAGGACAAAGGAAGAGGTAGAGCTACTGCAGCTCAGGGCTGGGGGGCACCCGGCGGAAGCTGGAACTTGGAAACAGGCTGGTCCAGCAGAGGCAGAGGCAAGAAGAGACTCAGGTCCTGTCCTGGCTTCTCCCCCAGTTGATTTCCCACCATTGACCAAACCCAGCCAGAAACCAGCTACCGAGGGAGCCCGGAACTGCAGCCGGTCAGAAGCAGTTTGAGTTCCCTGCTCCTGATCGACAGGGTCCCCTCTCCTCCTGGTGGAGCTGGGCTGTCTTTTCCCTCTCCATGGAGTCCACGGGAGGTGAAATCTCCCTGTCTTTGGAGCCCAGGTGAAGCGTTCGTAGCCACTGCCCCCTTCACCAGTGCCCATCCCAAATCTACTTGTGAGAGATTTTTGAACTATTTTATTTATTTATTTACTTTTCTAAGCCTGATTGTGGGCACTCGGTGACCTACTGAGCTTTCCTAAGCTGAGTCACACTTTGGGTGTCCTAAATCCTATTCTTTCCAGTTCTGCTCTTGCTATACATCCGTCCCCTGGGGCCGCTGACAAACGCTGCAGCTCTCTGGGCACACGGTAACATGGTGCCAAGGTCATGAGTAATCCTGGAGGTGAGGGCACCCTTGGTGCCTTCCTTAGACTAGAGAAGGGAGAACACCTGTGTTCCCCGCAGGCTGCTGCAAGTGTGCAAAGCTTAAAGCAGTATCTCGATGCGGTTTTCCAGCCACAGAGGCGAAGGTGAAAAAGACAGTTCCTGCCTTCTGGTATCTCACATCCTAGAATAGAGGCACATAAAGAGTTCATTAAAATATAGCATGGAGGAAGGACCCCCGCCCCAGAGGCTAGGGAGGGAGGGTTTCCCTCGAGGAAGTGGTTATGGACACTTGAACAGCGCACCCTACGTGTGTGCCAGGAACCGTGCCAACCAATCCTTAATGCACAGAGTGGGGCTGTCATCGGAGCCGGGCAGTCTGGCCCCTGGTCCATGCCCTAAATTGCTAGGGTATCTTCAGTGAGACCCAAAGAGTAAGTATGGGGTTGCCACGGCAGAGCGCACAGGTGTCTGATGGTGGCGGGAGGGTGGACACGGTGTGACGATGCCCCGGGAGGTGCTATGGAGACAGAAGCTGGAGTTGAACCACCTGCAGATGTTGCGGCTGGGGCCCAGCAGCCTTCGCCAGCTGACTGCCAGGACCTGACGCCTGCTGCCCAGTGCGGAGGCAAGTGAATCAGACAAAGAGGGCTGACTAGAGTTACAAAGGTATTCTAGAAAATGCCTCTCCAAAAGCAAGTCTTCCCCCAACCTCCTATCAATTAGATTTTGATTAATAAGCCTCTCTTCTAAAACACTGATCATGCCACTGCGCTCCAACCTGGGAAACAGAGTGAGACTCCTTCTCTAAAATAAATAAAATAAAACGGAATTATGCCCTGCAAGGAGCCAAATCTGTGACTTGCATTTACACCCTGTTGTGAGTAACTTTCACCAGAAAATCAAGTCGCATTTCTCCCACCCTCGCCACAGCCAGGTGGGGAGGCCGCTCTAGAGAGAGGTGTGGGACAGATACCAGGGCATGAAGATAACACTTGCGATGGGCCCAAAAATCTGCCGCAGGATGTGACTGACAACACCAGGAGCATTCTGTTTCTTGCATTCAAAGGCTTTGCATGTCATAGGCTATAGAAAGTAGTCCTGGGACGTCTCTTCTCAGCATTTGCAAGTGCAATAAAGGACAGGCCGGCCTCAAGGAAGATTGGAAACACGAGCAAATCGATGCTCGCTCATCTTCATATTGCAGACTTTCCCCATGTGGGCCAAACTTATGATCTTTGGGGCCCACTTTGCCTCTTGCTGAGTCTGGCATTCTGAACATCAAATCCAGATGAGACTGGAGCAGCACAGCTCTGGGTCGATGGCCCAAAAGCTCCAGCCGAGAGCTGGCGCCGTGCCCTGCCTGACAGCGGTGCCAGTTCATAAAGGAAAGTAGAACCCGCACTCAATCTCCATGTGACACCTCGTTTAAACCCGGTTGCTCGGATTTTGTGGGACTTGACGTTATTTATTCCTCAGAGAGGGCATGAGTGACTCACAAGATCCTGTGATTCACAGAGCCTGTCACAGAGGTAGGCAGAGGGCAAGTGCAGAGCTGGGACAAGGACAAGGGTGGCAGGAGGATGAGGGCTGCTCTTGGCATCTCTGGGGACCCCAGGTGCCTCCTCCCCTCAGCAGGAAACCAGCCAGCGTCCCTTTTACAGAGGTGTGGTGGGTGAGGCCGGGCTCCCGGCGGCCCTGATCTAGATTTCTGCCTGCATTTTGTTTTTAACCCAATCCCTAACCCTCCCCAACTAGGGCCTGCTCTTCAGCCAGCCACACCGCAGAGATCCCCCTCCTGCCTCTCCCAGCTGCCTGTCTGGGGCCCTCCCCCTCCCCTGCTGCCCAGGCGCCTGTGCCTTGTGCCTGTCTCTTCTTGCGCCTCAGTCTGGTGCTCCTCTACCCAGTGAGGCTACTGGGGACGTGGCATGTCATAGAGGCTAAGAGCATGAGCTCTGGAGCCAGGCCACAGCGGTCAGGGTCGCGGCTGTGCCACTTGCCAGCTATGCCCTTGGCCATGTTACTTAACTTTTCTGAGCCTCGTTTTTCCTACCTGTAAAGTTGGGATAATAGTATGTATTTCTAGGGCCTGCAACTAGTTTGTTAAGAAAGGAAAGAAGGGAGGGGAAAGAAAGATGGTGAGCCTCTTGGAATAAAAGACCAGGCCTTATTCGCTTTTTATTGTGCCTCATTAAATTCATTCATCCTCACTGCCATTCATGAGTTGATGCAATGTGCCAGTTACTGAAAAAGATCAGTTCCTGTCCTCAAGGAGCTCACAGTCAAGGGGGGATGACAAATGAATGACATCAGAGGCTGTAACAGTCATGACAGCAGTGGGACAAGAGGGTGGCACTTCTCTGAAGCTCATGGCTCTGGAGCCCAGGTTCAAATTCTACTTTTGCCGCTTCCTGGCTGTGTGACTGAGTAAGCAATGGCACCACTCGTGGGACTGCTGTGGGGCTGGAGTCAAAAGGTGACCAGAGAAGCCAGGGGCAGTGGTCGCTCTCGTCACAACTGTGAACAGCCACACAGCCACTGCATGGCAGCCTGGTCAACACAGGATCGGGGCCCTGCTAATGAATTTGGGCCTCGCCCCAGGACAATGCGGGGCTACGGAAAGAGTCCAAGCTGGAGCCTGCCGTGAGCAGTTTGGCACTTTCTAATTCAACCACATTTTTCATAGCATCAGCCAGTGATAATTAACTTTGCGGTCATGATCCCGAGGCCCTGTTGGATGCTGAAGCAAAGCCCAAGACAGGCTCTGTTCGGTGTTAGAGACTTCTGGGCCAAGTATGTTTTGTTTTATTCTAGCTCTTTGGGAAGTGATAAATCCTTTGTGGGAAAGACCCATGTCTTTTCTCTTTTATCTCTGAAAGTGCAAAAGAGCAACATATGGACACATCAGATTTGCCCAACAAATACCAAGTGGACATAATCCATGCACATTACATATGACAACTTCTAGCTATTTAAGGGCGTGAAGTGGACCATTCTGGTGGAAAGTAGAGATGAGGGGGACACGAATTATACCACAGCAAGATGTTGAAGTTAGACTTCAGCGTAACTGAGGGCTATTCATTTATATCACAAAACCAACCAGAAAGCTGTTCCCTTCAGACCACAAAATGGCAGAAGCTTGTTTCTGACTTCTTGTAACCCAATGCGAAATTAGCAATAGAACTATATCCCCTTTAATATGGTGGGGAAAACGGGGTGAAAAGAAAATAAAACTCGCTGGAGAACCAGGGTGAGGAACCAGCGAATGACATGGAGGAACGTGGTCTGGGGACCCTACTAGGGAACACACTCCCTCCAAGACAACAGTGTCTGGACAGTCTTTGATGCCGGGTCATTTATCCGTTTGTTTGTTCAACAAATATCTGCTGAGCCCTTTCTAGATCAGAGACGCTCGGTGCACAAGAGGGAGCAAAACAGACACCATGGTGTTCTGTACCCAGTGAGGACTGCCCTGAAGCAGGGGAGATAAACCGGCTGTAAACAAATCAATACACTAGTAAGTATGTGACAACTTGTGATAAGTGCTGTGAAATGAAACAGCAGCATCTGGTGCTATGACAAAGAAGAGAGGCTGCATTGGCCGGGGCTGGAGGCCTGCCTTGGGTCTTCCCCAGGAACCAGCAGGAATATGAGTAGGAGAAGCCACCGCACTGGCAATGGGGAGAGGGTCCCAGGCAGGGGGAGGGCTGGGGGTGGGGGAAGAGCTGTGAGGATGTGAGCAGCAGAAAGGGGGCCCCCCTGATTAGCACAGCAGGGAAGGTGAGAAATGACAAGGGCCTCCAACTGCGGTCACCCCCTCTCTCCAACTCGGCACAGTCCACGTGAGTCCCAGGAGCCCGAGGTCGGGGTGCATGACGTGGGTGGAGGAGGCACCCCCACAGGTCAGAGGCGGGGGGTGAGGGGGGTGGGCAGGAGGGGTGGACAGAGGCCGTGGAAGGAGAAGGCCTGGGAGCCAAGGCCCTGGGTTTGACTCCAGGGTGCCCGCGCGGCCTGGCACGAGTCCGCTGACTCATCTGGGAGACGAGGGCAGTGGTGCTCGCACGAAGGGCTGTAAAAAGGATTGCAGATGACCGGCCACAAACGCCAGGCCCAGGGAGGGTGTTCGGTGAGTGGCTGTCGCCGCTGTCATTGCTGGAGGAGGTGGACTCTACCAGGCGTCAGGACAAGGCTAGAAGGTGCGGTGGGGGGTCCTAGCAAGAGCTGGAAGGGTTCAGCCGTTCTCGGTGCCACCCCCAGAGAAAGGGACTGCGAGGTGGGGCTGGGGGTGCACTTGTTGCTGACTTCGCCAAGTGCTAAGCGGCGAGGTGAGCGGGCGGAGCAAGGGAATTAAAAACAGAGGCAGGCGAGGGACAAGGGGGGAGGGGTGCGGCGGCGGCGGGAGAGGGGCGGGCGGCGGGGAGGAGCCAGGCGGTGGCAGCGTCGAGGGAAGCCAGTTCCGGTGGGCGCCGGGGACGAGGCCTTGGAGCGATCCCCCCCTCCAGGTGAGCCCCGACCCGGATAAGGGAATGGAGACAGCGGGAGCGGGTGGCCTCCCCTGCCTGCTTTGCTTCCGGGGCCTTGGGGACACGGGCACGGGCAGGACAGCCCTTTGAAGACTGCGCAGCTCGGCGGTGGCCGCCTTCCAACCCTGCCCTGGCTCGGGCTCCCAGGGCCACCGACCCCCTGAGGCCCAGGGCGGAGGGTGGGGGGCGCGGTGGGAGGTGCAGGCTGCCTCTGGCTGCGGGTGGCGCCGGTTTCAGCAGAGCAATTCCTGGCTTCCCTCCTCCCCGTCAGAAGACCCCCCCCACCCCCCCGCTGTCCGTCCTACCGCGCTCCCCCTTCCTGTCCATCCTAAAGCTCCCCCCCGTCCTGCCGCGCACTTCCCTCCCCATTGCTCACCTGTCAGCACCCCTGTCCCCACTTCCTACCACCCACGCAGCAGAGGGACCAGACCGGGGCGTGGGTGGTGGGCGCTGCACCTACAAGGCAAGTCCCCCGAGGGCTTGCTCAGATGTGCACTGAGGGTTAATTGGGTACAAGGGAACCTCACCACCAAAGTTGAGGTGGTGCCCTATCTTCGCTTCCTGATCTGGGGCAGTGGCCTAAAGCCTGATTAAGCAAAAATAATCTATTAATAATTAAGTCAGCGGAGACTTCCTGGGGGTGCTCAGGAAATAAGGTGCCCAGGGCCACTCTGAGAGCTGCCCCTTCCTGCTCACACATGCGTTGTGTGCTGGGAGCTGAGCTGAGACTGTGTGGACCTCATCCCTCATCCCTCACTCTCATCCCTCACCTTCATCCCTCATCCCTCATCCCTCATCCCCATCCCTCATCTCTCACCCTCATCCCTCATCCCCATCCCTCATCTCTCGCCCTCATCCCTCACCCTCATCCCTCATCCTCATCCCTCACCCTCATCCCTCACCCTCATCCCTCACCCTCATCCCTCATCCTCATTCCTCACCCTCATCCCTCACCCTCATCCCTCACCTTCATCCCTCATCCCTCACCCTCATTGCTGATCCTTGCAACAGCCCCTCAAGATTCCTGTGTCGGTTACACACACTTAACAGGTGAGAAAACCAAGGTACAGATACATCAAGTCATTAGCCCCAAAGCACAGGATTAGCAAGGAGTCGAGTCGGGATTTGAACTCTGGTTTTCCTGACTGCAGGACTTTCCACTGCAGGGCACCGTGCTGCCTCTACAATTACATTAGGCACCTAGGGTGAAATGTGGAGGAAGTAGGGGTCCCCTTGGCTCATATGCCTGGCAGTTTAGTAACTAATGTGGGAAACAGAATTGTGGGCCATAAGATGCTCATTTTGCAGAGAAATCGGTGATAGTCGTGGAGTCCGGGGCTGCAGAATGCAGCGGCCATTGGGGGTGGGGGAATAGGAGGAGGCTCAGAGTCCACCTGGAGTCCGTCCATCATTGCCAAATCCAAGGTCCACTTTTCTGGGCCATGTGACACCATTGATGATTCACTTCCCTCTGTCCTCTGTATCACCTATTTCCTCTCAGTCATTTGTTTAGCCTGTTTTGTTTCTCCTTCTCTTGTTGATATTCCCTTGGGCTCAATGTTCACATTCTCCAATATTGTTATGAAACAAATTTATTCACATTTCCTGATTTAACTCTCATCTCTATGATAGCAACTCCCCAATTCATCTCTCCAGCCTGCCCCTGATCTGGAACTCCAGGCCCGAATCCTCAGATATTCTCATCTCTACTGGCTAATTCCACTGTTTGCCTCCACAGGCACCAAATCCAACATTTCCAATCCCTAATTTATCATCTCTGTCCTTCCCACGAGGGTCTTTGTTCAGGTCTCTGTAGCTCCTTGCCCGGACTATTGCATTACCTTCTGCCCTGGTCCTCCTGCCTTCTACAGATCCCCTGGAAGGCTCTGGACTCTCCATTCTTTTGGTGACCTGACTAGATGGAATGGGCCTTTCTTCCTCTCCTCCCTTAGCGCCCTCAATGTACCTCTAGTAGGGAACCCTTTCCACATTGTGCAACTCTTAACTAATCTGTCTTCCCTTTTCGACTGAGAGTTCCTTCAGCAGTGATTTTGTCTTATCCTGCTTCGTCCCCTCTGGCCTGGCCCATAATAGGTACTCAGTAAGGATGTGTGTAGTTAATGACCTTGGAATGAATTGCGACTTTTTTTTTAAGGACACGATTTATAGACAATGAAACATTTCACTGTGCACAGTGTGACATTTCACTTGACTCTAAATCTATCTGTCACCCTTAGGGAGTTAATGTGTGTGTGCTGGTGGAAGAGGAGCATTAGAAATCGAGTTTGCAGATGGACTAATGACAAAATGAAAATAAGGTTTCCAAACAAGTGCAGTTGATACTGAGGGTGTTTTTAAGTTTGGTGTAAACATTCAGTCCTGGCGCAGTGATTCTCTCCACTTTCCGTAGACACTGGGTCCAGGAGTCAGCAGAGTACACTGGACTAGAAGAAGAACAAGCACAAAGTCGTCATGGCTTCGATGTCCACTCTTGAAAACCAAGATAAAGGTCCCCATTTGCCACCTCCAAGCAAACAGGTATGTTTGTAACTGGGGGAGCCTGCCATCCGAAGAGAAGCATCAAACAGGACTTTTGTTAAACCTCGTCCTTGACCAGCCATCTTACTTACACTTTTCAGCCTGTTCCCTTGCTGGATGGGTTCAAGGAAAATGGAATGGGGAAGGAAGGTGTCTTTTTGGCTGCCTTGAGAAGAAGTATTTTAAAAAATTTTATTTACAAAATCCTTTACTCTTTCCTGTTTAAAATCCAGCCTAAGTAACTCTTATGTAAACTGTCAGCGACTAAAGTGGTTTCCTTTCGCAGAGCAAAACTTTTAATTGAATCTAGCAGAATGATCCATTTTGTTTATTCTTACATTTTTGTTACCGGGGGTAATTATACTAATCCCGTGCTGCTGACAGATGTTCCTGTTCAGGATAGCAGAGTCCTTAATTACTAGTTAGCCACCAGATTGAGAACGCACGTGTTCACATTGACACAGTATTTCAACTTGTTAGGAATGAATATTATGTGTTTCAGGAACATGTAAATGAAGAAAAGAGAAAGTGTTGGATGGGTAAGTGGAGTTCATGTTCCAGCTAAGAAAGAGTGCATGGAGGAGGTAATGGTTAAGGAGCAAAGTTTAGGGGAGGCAAACAGATGAATGATATCAAGTCACAAGGAGAATAGTTTGGACACCTGAGTTGTGTCTGTGAGACGGAGAGCCATCAAACATTTATGGCTCTAAGAAAAGGATCACTAGAGCTGCTTTTGGGAGACTCTGCTGGAACTTTGATCTTGACTGCAGGACTCCCAGCAATTGTGATAGTTGGTTGTGTTTATATGTGTGTGTGCGCGGGGCTGCGGGGGGGGGGGCGTCTTCGTTATTCTGTGACAGCCACAGCCAGGAGCAAGAGCAAATGTCAGCGGTGGGCATATGAGGCATGCTTGCTGAGGAACACGCCTGTGCTAAGGAACTAAGGGAAGTGAAGAGTGAAAACAGCTCCTTCTGCTGCTGCTATGACTCACCCTGTGACTCGCTGAGCTTTTGCTCCGTGCCGTGGGGACTTACAAAGAGAGGAAAGGGAGATTGCCTGCTCGTGTCGCTTGCAGAGCTCCACGGGCACAGGTGCTGCAGGTTTCCTCGACCCTGTTCCTTGATATCATGCGTGTAAAGTAGCTTGGCACAGTGCCCAGCCCATGGAACGTGCTCAAGAAATGGTGGCCATCATCCAGTCGACATCTACTACAAACAAAGAGTCTGAAAAAGAACGGTGGAAAATCGGCAAGGAAAAGTAAACTCCAAAAGCCAAAGAGCTGTACTCAACAAGAAAAACACTAAAACTCTGAGAAATAAATGGCAAAGGGCCTGCCTAAATAACGCACAAACAAGGAAATAAATACAAGTATGACTTTTGTGATAAGAAACAAATTAGATAAAGTTTACTTTTTCAAAATTGAAGGAACCACTACAGAATTGGGGAAGTTATTTGCAAATTATATATATCTGATAAGGGTCTAGGATCCAGAATATATAAAGAACCCTTACAACTCAACAACAAAAAGACAAACAACTCAGTTAAAAATGGGCAAAGGTCTTGAATAGTACTTCTTCAAAGAAGCTATACCAATGGCCGACAAGTAAATGGAAAGATGTTCGATGTTAGCAGTCATTAGGGACATTCAGGTCAAAACCACAATGAGATACCCACTTCATACCCAGTAGGATGGCCATAATTAAAAAAAAGAAGTAGAAAATAACAAGTGTTAGCAAGGATGTGGAGAAATTGAAACCCTCATGTATTATTGGTGAGATTGTAAAATGGTGCAGACATTGTGGGAAATAATTTGACAATTAGTTAAACATAGAATTACCATAAGGCCCAGCAGAATTAAAAACAGGTGTTCAAACAAAAACTTGTGCAGGAATGTTCATAACAGCTCTATTCCCAATAGCCCAAAGGTGGAAACAACCCAAAAATATCCACCAGTAGGTGAATGGATTGACCAAATGTGGTATATCCATGCGATGGAATGTTATTGAGACATAAAAAGGAATGAAATACTAATATATGCTACCACATGGGTGACCCTTGAAAACTTTATGCAAAGGGAAAGAAGCCAGCCACAAAATGTCACACATCGTATGATTCCACTTATATGAAATATCCAGACTAGGCAGATCCATAGAGACAGAAAGATTAGTGGTTGCCAGGGGGCCAGAGGGAGGAGGGAATGAGGAGAGACCACTTAGTGGGTTGGGCTTTCCTTTTGGGCAGATGAAAAAGTTCTGGAACTGGGTAGTGGCGATGGTTACCCAACACTGTGGATGTACTCAATGCTTCTGAATTCTATACCTTAAAATGATCAAAATGATAAATATTATGTGTGTTTTACCACGAACTATTGAATGAGCCAATATATAACAAAAGATTCCAACCCAGATCCAGTTGCAGGGATTGCTTCAACGCTGCAGGAGAAAGGCTGTCTGGCTGAAGCACATGCAGAGATACTCAAACACATTAGTTATCAAAGAAATGCAAACCAGACAACAAAATATTACTTCATATCTATTAGCTTAGAAAACTGGAAAATTCCAGTGTTACAAAATCTTTTCTTTAACTTGCTTGGAATCTTCTCTACTCATAACTTGTAGCCACAAAGGAACGCTCAGGCCCTGCCGGTAGGAGTGGAGACTGGTGCAGCCACTGAGGACAGCAGTCTAACAAGACTTGTCACACTGACGATATTCAGGCCCTATATTTGACTTCTAGAGACATACCTGAAAAATGCTCTCCCACGGGTCTGTCGGGGAACAATGTGGACTGAGGCATCGTGGAGAATTATGCAGCAGGTAGAAGCAGTGGACTGGCAGCTTGGATGGATCTTAGAAGCATAGAGCTGAGTTGAAAATATTTTAAGAATAAAGTAAATATATAAAATAGTACCATTTACATAAAAAGATGCATGCACCCAAAACAGCGAGCATTTTGCAAGCATGCGTAGAAACACAAGATCCACAGCATGGTTGTGATGGCCAGAGAGGAATGAGAGTGGAAGGTAAATGAGATGAGTGAATAATACAGACACCTACAAAGGAGGAGGGATCATGAAAGATGAGAGTTGGTCCAGATTATAGCATAGCAACATGGTAATAAAATACTGTACTAGTAAAAATAATTGTCAACTATGTTCATAGTTGCATCAGAAATTATGTGCATAACACTTATAAATATGTAAAAGAAAGCCTGTCAAGATTGAAACTAAACTATGTATTATAGAATAAATAATAAGCAGTCCATTGGTGAGATCACAGTCTAAAAATGCATGCAGAAACACATATAAATGGAAAACTTATATTACAATGCTTTCGGTGTGATGCCCGATGTCTTAAATACTGTGCTGTAGGGGGAATCTCTCTCTCCACGCAGGAGGCAACATTGAGTTGGATCTTAAGCCCAGGTAGGAAGGGAGTGACTAGCATTCCAGACATAGTGAAGCACATGGTCAGAGCACGGAGGTGAGAAAGGAACTGTGGCCCCCACAGTCAATCAGCCTGGCCAGACACCTGCTCCGGGCACACTGATGGGTGAATCACTCCAACCCTCCAGCTGGGATTCTCTCCTTGCCTAAACCCACCGGCATTCCCGGCTGGAACGCGATCCATCCCATAAACTGCTCATTGTTGTGGGCTGGCCCCTGGCACAGAACGCCCACCTTGGGTGACAAGTGAGGGGACCTCCTCCTCCTCCAGGGAACACAAAGCGGATGCTTTTCTGGTGACCTCAGCTAACTCCCCGTGTAACTTCCTCACAGAGCCTGCTGTTTTGCCCCAAATCGAAACTGCACATTCACAGAGGAGAGATCGCAAAGATCATGCGAGAATGTCAAGAAGAAAGTTTCTGGAAGAGAGGTACTTGCACCCCTCGTAATCTTAGTTAACGCTATACTTGCTGCAATAAACTGCCTACTTGTTATATTAGAATTGTGGTGGTGATTTTTTTTTTTTAAAGCAGGGACTTTGCATAAATCCCTGAAGAACGCTGATGTTTGGGGATGTTTAGAGTTTAAATCCATGTTAAGCCCTTTTTCAGGGCAGAGATAATAACCGATTAAGGAGCATTTTATCTCACTTGGCAACAAGTGAGGCACCTATAACTCTTTCCTTTATGTGACCAAGAATGGGTACCGAGAGTATTATTTAGGATTTCTTGACTCCCAAAGAGTAGAACTTCCAAAAATCCACTAGGCTATACACTTCATAGAGTTCATAAATAATGTCAAATTCAACTGGAACTTTATCCCAGAACCTAGCACAGTGCCTGACACATAGAAAATACCTAATAGATATTTGTTCAATGAATGAAAAACGGCAGTGTTCCCTAAATATTTCTCATACACTGTCTCTGAAAGAACCTTTTCTGCTGAGTCCCTTCCTCTTTCTGGGTGTTAAGGTCCCTTACAATTAAAAAAATTCATGACTCATCATTTGAAAATGGCATAATAGAGCCTAAAGATTTAGTCCCAATATTTTGCAATATTGCTGATGTAAGGATAATTTATACTTTGAAATACTCATTTTGATTTCTTAAGTCATTCAGAGTCAGTATCACCTGTTTTAGAAGTAGCACTCTCTAGAAATTGGTATTCATTATGCACTATAGAATTACTGATTGTTGGCCAGGCGCGGTGGCTCCCGCCTGTAATCCTAGCACTCCGGGAGGCCGAGGCGGGTGGATCGCTCGAGGTCAGGAGTTCGAGACCAGCCTGAGCAAGAGTGAGACCCCATCTCTACTAAAAATAGAAAGAAATTATATGGACAACTAAAACTATATATAGAAAAAATTAGCCAGGCATGGTGGCTCCTGCCTGTAGTACCAGCTACTCAGGAGGCTGAAGCAGTAGGATTGCTTAAGCCCAGGAGTTTGAGGTTGCTGTGAGCTAGGCTGATGCCACGGCACTCACTCTAGCCCGGGCAACAGAGTGAGACTCTGTCTCAAGAAAAAAAAAAAATAGAATTACTGATTGTTCTTCTGGGAATTCATGTGATTCTGACAACCCATGAGCAAGCCATTTATTTGGGTCCTAGTAGATTAACACTTCAGTATGACCCATTTGCCTACCACCAATCAGGTAGCTATGAGTGGAAAATTTGCTTGCTATTTGATCTGTCTTGATAGAGCTAGATGTTTATCACTGCTCTCTGCTTTTAGAACAAGTCATTTGACACATACTGAGAGAACTAGAAACTACCTTTGCCAAACTAAATTGCCTGTTTTAAAAAGCATACCTAAACATTACACATGTTTAACATGAATGTAGTCATCTTGTAATCTTTAATTTGGATCTTCAAGCAAATTCAAATTGTAGGACAAAATGTCATGAAAGACTAAAAAAAAAAAAAATGGAAAAGAAAAAGAAATAAAGGCAGGGAACTGTCCTAGACTAAAACAGATTAGAGAGTAAATACAACACATTATCCCTGATTGTCTGAATTAGAAAAAAACCATAGTTATGAAGGACATTATTGGGCCAAATTGGGGAGATTTGAATATAGATTGTGTATTAGTTAGTGTAAATTTTCTTGAGTATTCAAGAAATATAAATATCTTGACTATGCTAATAGTGTTGTGATTACGTAGGGGAATGTTTTTGTTCTTAGAAGATACATGAAGAAGAGTCATGATGTTTGCAAAATGTTCACAATTAATGAATCTAGATAAAGGGTATGCAGGAATTTCTTGTACTGCTTTTTAACATTTAAGTAGGATTGAAAATTTCAAAATATAAGCATAGCTTATATTGCCTTTAGCTATAGGCAACTCCCAAATTCTTAGCTAAGCGTGTATAGACACCAAGATGCCTGTGTTGTGTGTAATGATTCGAATCCGGTGCGTGTTAGCATTCAGCACACGTGGATGTCAGGGTGGAGCAGGACGGGGTTTAGACTTGGTCATATTAATGCTGTGCGTCAGGCTGAGTGACCAGGGCAGACCCCAAGAAAAGTATCCATGCTGTACTTAATAAATATTTGTTGAATAAGTAAAGTAAGAAATGAATAAAAACTCATTGCCAAGGAAAGTGAGAGAAAAATAAGCTCAGAGTAATTATCCCTGACTTCTAGGTGAGGTGCCCAGTTTTAAAATGCCGATATTGAAGGGTGGTTTTTTTTACAGCTTTGCCATCTTCGCTTGTAAGCATGCTCGTCACCCAGGGACTAGTCTACCAAGGTAAGAGTCAATATTTGTTACATGATTGAACTTCACAGAGCCCAGTTTTCTGTGACCCTCCTGGCAGCTTTTTGGCACTCAGCATTTATTTTTTGGTGAAGGATTTGTTTATGCACCTTTTGCCTATTTTCAGCCTAAGTTTCTGCATCTCCAGAAGAGGCCCTAATCCCCAGAATGAATGAATATGTTAGGTTGCTTGGCAAGGGGAAATTAAAGTTGCAGATGGAATTAAGGTTGTTAATCAGCCGGCCTTAAAGCACGGAGAGTGTGCTAGGTGACCCAGGTGGGCCCAGTGTAATCAAAAGGACTCTTAAAAGTGAAAGACGGGACCAGGAGATGGAATGAGAGAGGTGGCGGTGTGAGGACTCAGCTCAACCTTGCTGGCTTTGAAGACGGAGGAGGGGCCGTGAGCTAAGGGATGCGAGCGGCCTCTGGACGTTGGAAAGTTGGAAACCCTACACCTCCAGAAAGGAATGTGGCCATTTAAGGAATGCAGTTAAAACAGTGGTTTTCACCAGTGAGACCTATTTTGGACTCCTGACCTCAAGAACTGTAAGATAATCAGTTTGTGTTGTTTTTATGCCACTAAGTTTGTGATCATTTTTTATAGCAGTCACAGAAAACTAATACAGCACTGGAGCCCTGTGTCCGCAAGGCCCCTCTGCATGTGGTTAGACAGACTGTTCACTGCTCCAGGCAGGAGGTGAGGGGGGCTGAAATCTCCCCCAAGCTGTATCCACCAAGCCATCTGTCCTGGCAAGAGGCTGTCTGAGGAAGGGCACCCTGTCTGCTTCCTACAAGGGACCATTAGGACCAGCAGCCGCCTTGCATCTCTCCACCTAGACCTGCCTACCTCCTAGAGCTTCCTGTTTTCCTCTCTGTTCTTCCTTCCTCAGCCTCTTCTTTCTTCCTTTCTCCACCTGACCAGAGAACCCACAGACGTTGCTTAGTCCCCAGGTAACAAGCAGCCACCTTAGCCTGTTTAAGCCCATTTTATTGAACGCCTGATCCTCAGGATTCTGATAAGAGAAACGTTTGTACCCAGTAAACGTCAGGGAAGATGGATTAATGCCATTATCACGGGAGTGGGTTCCTGATAGAAGGACGAGTTCGGCCCCTCCCTCTCTTGCTTTCTGTCTCGTGCACCTCCTTGCCATGGGATGGTCCGTGCCAGATGCCAGCGCCATGCTCTTGGACTTCCCAGCCTCCAGAATGGCGAGGCAAAGAACATCTGTTCTTTATAAATGACACAGTCTGTGGTATTCTGGTATAGCAGCAGAAAACAGACTAAGACGTCTACCATCTCTTGCATCTGTGCAGATGTATTTTTTCAGGGTTCTATATTCATTTTCTAAAGCTGCTGTAACCAATTGCTACAAACATAATGGCTTAAAACAACACAAATTTATTATCTTAGAATTCTGGAGGCCAGAAGTCTGAAATGGGTCTCACTGAGCTTAATAATCAAAGCATCAGCCTGGCTGTGTTTCTTCTAAATACTCTCGGACTTGCTCTCCCTTTCCAACTTGTAGAGGCCACCCACATTCCCTGGCCCCTTCCTCTGTCTTCAGTTAGCAACATTGAGATAGGTGCTTCTCACGTGCCGTCTCCCTAGTCTCTGATTCCCTCTCCACATTCAAGGATTGTGATTACATCAGGCCCACCTGGATCATCCGAGACACTTTCCCTATTTTAAAATTATCCGATTAGCAACCTTAATTCCATTTTCTACCTTAATTCCCCTTTATGTAACATAATATATTCACATTTTCCAAGAATTAGGATGTGGACACCTTTAGAAGGCCATTATTCTGCCTACCACAAGTTGTAATATTTTCACTTCAAAATCATGATATATACTGTAAATGTCTAAATTGAAACTTTCGTTGTTGAGTTATGATACTTAAAGGGGCGAGGGGGATGAGTGATGACTAATATCTTTGAATTCAGTTGTCAGCTCCACCTTTGCTTGGTATCTTTAAATCAGTCTTGAATTGTCTGTTTCATTTTCTTTTGCTATACATTAGAGCTAATATTTGCGATTTGCCTAAAATGGCTAGTAAGGCAAATGGGAATGAAATTCAACCAAGAATTGAATCATGACTCCTTTAAGATCATCTCTTTGGATTCAGAATATGTATATGTTTAAGAAATTTTATATTTTACATTTTGAAGATTTCTTTGTACACTATAAGTTTTAAGTTATGAAATGAACTAATTATGTTTTTATATATTACTCTATAGGTTACTTAGCAGCTAATCCTAGATTTGGATCATTGCCTAAAGTTGCTCGTAAGTCATGGAAATTAAAAAAGCAGATTCATTTTGAAAAAAAAAGAAGATATTTATAGCAACTGCAGATATGAGTGTCCAGCTTAAACCAGTTACCCATATTGACGTGAAAAATCAGTCTCCATCTTCTGCCACTTTGTATGTCTCGATTCACTGAACGCTTTCTGACGTACAGCTTAGCAGTAGGGACTTCTCACCCAGGGCTCTTTAAAGCAGGGACTAAGAGGAACTAGCAGGATATATAACAAGGTTGTCCAGAGCAGAGCCTCTGAATGATGGATCTATTAGGAATTTTTATTTTCTTCTTCTGGTCTGGCCAGTCTTTTCAAAATATTTTCTATAATAGACATCAACATGAATGATTTTTTTAAAATCAGGGAATTTCTAATAATAAATTAACTGGAAACTTGGGGCTTCATCATCTTTCACTGGTATACATAGACCTTTTACATGCAAAGAGGATGCATTCCAGTTTACAATCTGAAACCTCATTCCCAGCAGGAGGAACAGTTTCGAGATTTCTTCCAGGGAGGAGGGTCCCTCTCCCTGCGGACCTCTCTCCTACGGCAAGATGGACTGCAGTCTCCACTATTCCAAGGCCCTAGAGAAAATTAAGGGGCTTTTCTGCCCAGCGATTTGGAGGCTCCCCATAGCCACAACCCAGGCCCCACCTTAACTTCCCCTGGTGGTCTCAGCCATTTGATTGACAGCTGGGCCACTCACCTGCTGCTGTCTCTGGGACAGCACCGTGACTCCCCTGGCCCTCCTGCCGCCCGTTCAAAGACGGGGAGATCAGACGGGGAGATCAGAAAGCCTCCGGTTCCCAATCCTGCTCTTTCACAGAGCCTTCACTGTCAGAATTTTTGTTCGTTGACTTATCATGGTTCTTTTAATATAAAAATGACCAGTGTTAATAAAGAAAGTTCTACAAGATAATTCATGGAAAAGATTCTGAACCTTTAAATTATCTGTCTTTCCTAACCTGCGTTTACAGTTGCTGGTATCTTGGGATTTGGCCTTGGGAAGGTGTCGTACATAGGAGTTTGCCAGCGTAAATTCCACCACTTCGAAGATCAGCTCCGTGGGGCTGGGTTCGGCCCACAGCATAACAGGTCTGTGATCGGTTTGCTCAAGGCATTGTAATGAAGATAATTGTTAGAGATTAAATGAAAGATTACTCATTATTTGTAATATTAAACATTTTTAAGTTCATATGCTAAAAAAAGTTTGTAACTCTCAAGTTTCAGGTTGTTGCTATCTAACTTCAATAATTATTTATTATTCAACTTAGTTACCTAACTAATTTGCTCAATAAATATTTAATGAGTTCTCACGATGTTCAAGGCATTGTGCAAGTCTTTAAAGAATACCTCAAAGGGCAGGTCTGGCTTCTGCTGTCACGGGGATACACAAAATCTAAACAAGCCTCTTCACTGCAGGGCTTCTCAGAGCCCTTAATATGTCATGAACAATAACTGTGTATATAGTGATTCTCCACAGGCGATATAAGCAGTAAGATTTTGGAGTTAATGACATGACCACTGCTGTTACAGTATTTGAGTTGAAAATCAGTTCTACCACTGACTAAGCTGTGTGGCCTTGGACAAGTTTCTTAAACTCTCTGATCTTCCGTTTTTTCATCTGTATAAAACGGTGATCAGAATAGCTTCCATGGGATTTTGTAGGGAACAGAAGTGATTATTCTTGACCCTCAGTGAGTGCTCAGTAAATGTCAGTTATTTCGACTGTGGTATGGCGGGACTAGTGTTGGGAACACATTTCTCTAAAGCCCCCTCACTTGGCACGTTGGATTCTATTTGAGAAGCAGCACAGGATGGTGAACACAAATTGGACTTGAAGTCAGAGCACCCAAGTTCTTTTTTCTACTTGTGTGACCTTGCAAAGCCACGTTCTCTAGTCCTGTAGGGGTGGATGGGGCCTTAAACGCTGTCTCTTCCCGATAAGCTGCCTGAGGCCCAGCGGGGTGCAGAGACTTTCTGAAGGTTCCGTGGTTGGCGGTCAGCGAAAGGGGTCTCTCGCCTCAGCTCCCGTGTTCCCACGCCCTTACTTCTAGCAGGGCCATTAAGAGAGTCATTAAGTCCATACTTACAGACACCGCCACCTTCAGTCCATCCCTGCGCAGCTGTGTGTCAGCCTGAGCTTGGGGAGGAGCAGCCGGCCATGTGGTTCTGGCCTGTGCGGGGAAAGTAGCAAAAGGCAAAGGAGAGATGTTCAAGATGTTCAACCCCTGTGTGACCCTGACCACAAATACAACCATCTGTTTCAACATAGAGATCGTTATTGGCTTTTTGTTTGTTTTTCTGAGACAGGGTCTTGCTCTGTTGCCCAGGCTAGAGTGCAGGGGCACAATCATAGCTCACAACAACCACAAAGTCCTAGGCTCAAGCAATCCACCTGCCTCAGCCTCCCTAGGAGCTGTTACAGGTGCACACCACCACACCTGGCTATTTTTTTTTTTGTAGTGATGGGGTCTTGCTATGTTGCTCAGGCTGGGCTTGAACTCCTGGCCTCAGGCCATCCTCCTGTCTCAGCTTCCCAAAGTGCTGTGATTACAGGTGTGAGCCACCATGACTTCCCATTATTGGATGAAATTCTGGGGGTCTTAAACCAAGAAACAACTATTATTTCTGAAAAAATTAGGATATTGAACTTTAGCCTAGAAAATGTCTCTAAATGATACTGTGTTAAGACTGGAGCTTCCAGTGTCAAAGCGCAAACCACTGTTTTTGCTTCTCTCCTAGGCACTGCCTGCTGACCTGCGAGGAATGCAAGATAAAGCACGGATTAAGCGAGAAGCGGGATTCACAGCCTTCAGCTTCCTAAACTCTATGCCTGTGGCTTTTGAAGGTTTTTAAACTTCTGCTTTGTACACATTTAAAATTTTAAGTGTACTTTAAAATAAAATACTCCTAGTGGAACAACACCACTGTGATTCTCTCACTGTATGGAAATGCTTTCTGTGGAAGGCTGTCGATTGAGGTGAACGTCCATGTTTTCTGCTCTTTTAAGATGTTGGGAGCCCTTACACAGGATAAAGCAATGATGTCACACCCTTCCTTGCTTACAGCTAAGTGAGCGAATTTAGAGTCTTCTCTAATCAGCTGCTGTTCATTCTTTACTCTTCTTTTTCCCCTCCCAGTGTTTTAGGTTCTCTGATAGAGGACAGGGATAGATGTTAAGGAAGTTAGGAAGTCATGACCCAAAGAAAATGAACGTGTATGGAGACAGAAATAGAGGGCAAGCCTGCATCTTATAGGTCAAAGAAGCGCTTCCTGAAGTGTAGGGGCCAAGATTTTTAACGTAATGAAAAATATTTCATTGGAAAGGGTCACAGTATGAATCACCTGTCCTTTCAGTGCTCCAGGTCTGGGGTCCCCAACCCCTGGTCCGCGGCCTGTTAGGGACCTGGCTGCAGAGCTCCGGGGGGTCCCCATCCTACCGCCCCCACCCCCGTGGAAAAATTGTCTTCCGTGAAACTTAGGAAGGGGGTGGGGAGCCAGCGAAACTTTGTCTGTATTTAAAGCCCCTCCAGTTGCTCGCATCACTGCCAGAGCTCTGCGTCCTTCCCACCCACCCCACCCCCCATCCCCTTATCCGACTCCTATTCTCCTGCCAGGTTTGTTGCATGCAAAAAAAACACCCTTCCATTTGGGAACCTCTTGTTTCCTGGCAGGTTGTCTGAAACCTACACAAAACGTCTCTTGCATCCTTGCATCTTCTCAGGAGAATGCTTTATATATGTCACCATTTATATATAAGGGGGTGTGTGTGTCCACATTTGTGTTTTACTTAATATACTTAATACATTTTGAAGCCTGTACCATGGAGGTGAAAAGGGAAACTTCATTAAAAGTTAATATTTGACATGAAATATTTTAAGTATCAAAAATATTTGGAAGTTTTCTTTCTTACATCAACATTAAGTGTATGAAATGGAGTGATTTTGATGAAGCCTCTTCTTATATTACATACCCTGTTTTTTCCCATCACTAAAGTTCTATTTCTATAAATCAGAATGCAAAGCCAATATCCTAGCTTCTTGGATGCAGTTTAACTCTTGGCTCTGACAACTAGCAAATTGGTGACTTTTTTTTTTTTTTTTTATCTCAGTTAGCTATTGGCAAAAATTCAGAATTGGGTGCGTTTATTTCCTGCATCCCAGAAAATGATTTCCCAGGGACCAGAACATTTTCACATTGCTGAGCACAGCAAGTCAATGTTGAAATCTGTCTTGGGATGCTGGGAACATATGCATTTATTATTGTTGAAAGGAGCATTGTTTCTATTGCTGACATCTTCATAGTTCTCCTCAATCAAACTGGGTTTATTGCTTAAGCTTTCTGCTCTCCCTAAAAGTTATTCACTGAAGCAGTTTATCATGGTGATCTATACTAGTGTGAAAGGAAATCAATACGGGAAAAACTGGAAGTTCATCCAAGATGTCTCGATCATTCTGATGCATATTTATCGCACCTGTTAGGAAACAAGTATTTAGGAGAGAATGTCTCTTTCTCGTGTTAAAGGAGCGGCACCGTCTTTCAGAACTTAGCAATTATCAACACTCACCACCACGCCGGTCACAAGCGTATGAAACCAGTACCTTCATAATGGCCTTTAAAGACTGGAAAGCACGTTTCTGTCTTAGAATTCTAGCTGCAGGGTCCCAACTTTATCAAACATTGGAGTGGTTTCCAGCCCTGTCGTACCCCGGTCTTGGGACACCTTTTGGTCTGTGGTGTCCCCCACACACAGACTCCAAAAATGCTGATCAGTTCAGGGAAGAGCAGGATCACACTTTTTGTTTCCGGTACTAGAACTGCTAGCAAGAGTGGCCTTGCACCAGGCCCTGTGCTGCAAATCCAGGCATCACCACTTACTGGCCACCCGACTGTGGGTTCTCTATCTGCTCAGGGCCTCAGTGTCCTCATCTGTAAAATGAAAGTTGTAGAACAGGAAGGAGAGCAGGAGTGACTCCATGACCGGCTGAACCTCCCGGAATAGGCCCAAGTTTCGGTTTCCCCACGCGGGTCCTCCCCTTCCCCAGAATGCCTAGCTGATCACAACTAAAAGGTCCCGGGACTTGGAACCAACCAATCAGGAGCCAACACGACCTTGGAGCCAACCAATCAGGAGCCAACACGATCAGCCACTTTTGAAGGTGCAAATGAACTACGGGAGGGAGGGGATGGTGTGCCCAGTGCATGGAACCTACTGAAAAGTATAAAAGCTTAGTTTTTACCCCAGGGCGGGGTCCTGGTTCGTGGAGAGGCCACTGGGTTGGTGCTCTGGGACTTGGACCCTAGCTCGAGCTAGCCAATAAACTCCTTTGCCTTTTGCAGCCTCGGTGACTCTGCCTCTCTGTTCCTGGGGCCGAGGGGAACCGGTTCTAACAAAGCAACATTAGACTTACCAGATAGGTTGTTCATGAGAATTAAACAAACTGATACTTATAAAATACTTAGAACACTGCATGGCTCAGAGCAGTCAACGGATGGGTGTCGGCTATCACTACTGTCAATGCAGTCTGAGAATATGTAAATAAATTGCACAGCAGATTGTTACTAGCCCCAAATTCTTTACCTCCATGCCTTTATCTATGCCCTTTGTCATGCAGTTTTGCATTTCCTTCCAGCTGAACCAGGGCATGCTTACCTATATTCTTGAACCTTGGGCTTGCGAATGAGGGATAAAAAAAGTGAGGAATATGTTACTGAAAGCTAGAAGAAAGAGATCCTTTTGAAGCAGTAAAGTTTGGCAAAGCTGTTACTCGTGCTATCACTGAAAATAGAAAATATACCTAAGGAACTTAATGATCTGGGTAAGATTCCCAGGCAGCGTGTAGCCTAGTGCCACCTGGCTTTTTCTAGCTCTCTAAAATGAGAAGAGAAATAGTATAAAGAACAAATTATTCTGTTCCCAAATGGAATTTGGAAGAAACACAAAGGATCCTAACAGTCCTTTTCAGCCCACAAAGTGTCCTCATATTCAGAAATGGCTTCCAGGCAAAGACCACATCCAAAGTGGGGCAGTAAGATCCTCTTTTCAGGACCTCAGAAAGATGACAGTGTTTCGTAAGCCATTTCAGACACACAAATGGCCTTCAATGTGTCTTAAAGGCACGCCTGTGGACCCTGCCCAGAGCTTCTTAGAATCTTAAGGATGTTGTTCAGCCTCACAGGGAGTCCAACATAGAAAAAGAACTATTTCCTACAGACTTATGGGTGGCTTTTGTGTAACAGGATGGATTATACATTGATAGAGAAATTCACAGGTTTAGAGAATTATGTCAGCTTGGACAAAGATTGTACAAAAAGAGGCCTTTGGACCCCCAAATTTCTATGAGGGACGAGACTGAGGAAACTATTCAGCTGCAAACATGAGTGACCTTTATGAAAAGGAAGACTCAGGGCAGGGTTCAGAGCCTTGGAGAAAACCCCCCAGGGAGTATGCCTGCGCCCCAGTAGAATGGCCACAGGACGCTGGCTGGACTTCAGAATTGCTACGGACAAGTTACTGGAACATGCCTTTCACTACTCCCCCTTTTCTGAATGGGATGTCCAGAGTGGTGATGGTATGCCTAGCGGGCCACTGTACTTGGGGAAAACAAAGCAGATAACTTGTCATTTAAGTTCACAAGTTCTTCAGACTGAGGGATAAAGAGCTTTACCCAAGGAGCCTCACCCACACCTGGCCCTGACTAGATGATGAGCCCTGGACTTTGAGTTGGAGGTCTTAGAAAAAGGGATGAGTTTATTTTTCACGAGAGGGATGTGAATTACTATAACCAAAAGGCAGTCTGAAAAGATGATTGCAACATTTTCCATCCCACGTGTTCTTTTTAAAATGTGACTAGGTGGGGAGTCTGGGTTGCCACCTTTCGATAGGCAGTCTTGTGCAGAAAGCAGCGGGCCCCAACCTTTTTGGCATTCGGTAGAGGCAAACATCCATATCCTTTGAAGTTGATTGGTTGAATCCACACATGTGGAAGCCATGAAGGGCAGACTGTATACCAAATTTCTAGTGCTTTAAATCTGCAAATTTTAACATGATCACTTTTTTAAATGCTAACTGCACTTTATAACAATTTATCTACATGAAATCACATTTACCATATCATGATTAAATACTCATATATAGATGACTTTTCCTATCCTTACAAAACACCACTTACTTATAACTGTACTTAAAAATATTTATCAACAACTTGCAAACAATAAAACCATAAAATCAATGAAGATGAGAGCTATTGCGTGTTCCTTTACATTTTATTTGTCATAAACATCAAAACAGCAAATATGAAGACAGGCTTTTAAATAATTTTTTGATGTAAAGCTTAACACTTAAAATTATGCTTGCTCCCCCCACCCACCCCAATTCAACATGCAGACAATATTTACTTTCCCCTATGCTGATTCTAAAGTATTACAATCTTTTAACAGTTTTACAAGAGTATCTCTGGCCTGTAACTTAAAACGATTTCACAAACTGTATACAATCATGGTATTATCCATCATTTATGTCATCCCCAAGGTGAGTACATTTACACAATATTAACACCAAATCTGTGTTTTTAAAAACATCATAGTAAGTCAAAGCACAAAACCCAGGATCTCATTTTAAATGTGTTTATGAAGACTGCTGAGCTCAAAGCATGCAGGTATTCGTGACCACCCAGATGAAGCTGGATATTGAAACTCCTTCAGTAGGTCCAATGATGTAATTTTTCACTCATCCCAAGTATCTCCATATTTGTTTACTTTGACTAGGAAAAAAGCACAAATAATTGATGATTCCAAATAGTGATAAGTAAAAGACATTAAGTTTCTTGTTATGATGAAAGTTATGTTTCTCTCTCATTCGAATAAAAAGCACACGAGAGTCAAATTGTAATGATAAAAAGTGGCTGGCTAGACTTTTGTGAATTGGGGGCTGGGCATAACTACAAATGCTCTGCATCAAGAACTTAACATAAATACTTGATCCTCATCACAACCTTATAAAGTAAACATAATTCCCATTTTAAGGGTGAGGAAAAAGATTAGTAACTTGCCCAAGGTATAAGCCCTAACAAGTAGAACTGTGATTTGAACACAGGTCTGCTTAGGTCCAAAGCTTGGGTGTCTTTACAACTTAACCATACTACCTAAGTAAGTGTGGTATATAATATAGCATACACAAAAAACAATTACTAGGAAATAAAAATAACAAACATTTGAATTTTGTTTTTCACAAAAAATACAGTAAGAGAAATGGTCAAGTCTTCAGGTTGTTGTTAATTTGATCTTTTCTCCCAGGAGCTGTAATGCTACTATGAGAAGGAAATAGTTTCCAATATTCCTGATTTGAAACATGCTTCACTGTCTTGTCTATTCTTTCAATTTTTGGCTTCTCTTCCACATGGCCTCCATCTGTGAATTAAAATTCTTTAGAAGACCCAAGTAAACATAACAATGTAAAGCAGCTTATCAGTGTGGACCCTTTATGGGAATTCATTAAGGCAAAACTATTTCATTATTATACAAGACATTATATACCCTTTTCCCATACATTTTGCCTTTTCCCCTGCTCTTGTGCCCTCATGAGTATATGGGTAGAGTTTTCTAGAAGCTACATGATGTGTGGTGACATTGCTCTGACAGCTAATGGAATATGTGCTTGGGTTTTAAAAATTTCTCAGTCTTAATTTGTAATTACACAAATATCAACCATAAACTAAAGTTGAAAACTTTAAGCAACATTTTCTGACTCTGTGAATTGACACAGTACTCACGTCAAATTTTCTGTCTAGATTCAATAACATTCTAGAAAATCACTGAACTATTTCATTACAGGTCTTTTCTTTAAATTATATAAAGCACAAAAAAATAGCTTTCCTCTACAAAAAAAAAAAAAATTAGTTTCACATTACTGTGTCACGCAACAGAACTTCAAGATTGTTCACAGTGGAAACCACAAATGTCAAAATCCAGCAAATGCTAAAAAGTTAACACATTTCCTTTTCTCAATCTATTACTATAGAAGCCCAAATCAAAATATTCCATTTCAGACACAGTGCAACGTACTATGCTGTGCAGACACAGAAAGATTATACAAATGAGCAAAATACTACTTTCTGCTCTCATGGAGCTTACAGTCTAAGTCCTCAAATTAATCAGCAGAACAAAGTACCAGTCAGTCTTTACGTATTACAGAGTGACGGCCACTGGATGTATACAGTTTATGCTAAGTGTTTTTAAATAACAAACATTAACGAGTATGGTAGATTACAAATCTATTTCAAAGCTAGATTTTTTTACATCAGTAATATGACATCGATATTATCTATCATTGTTATAAAAACAGAATTCTAAATGAAATAATTAGAAATAAAATTAGCTCTAAAAAATGATTATAACAAATACTAAGGATTTTTATGTATTTTTGCATTCCTTGTGGTATATGACTTTCAGGAAGGTACCAAAGATCTTTTCCTTCCTTTGATTTTTAAAGTAGTAAATAGAAAACCTTGAAACAATGACACATAGTCTGAAATTCCTTAAGAGAGAAATCAAAAAATTCTATACTGAAATAGCTACAAAACCATATTCAAAAAATGCCCTCTTCCTTTAGAGGTAAACTTCTGTGTCAGAAAGTTTACTTTCGGTAATGTAGAGCAGTGCCAAAAGAACTTAAAAGCCATGATTTTAAAATTTACAATTACTTATAAAGGTACTATTTTTTTTTAAAAAAGTCAAATTTCTCTTTTGGAAATGCTTTTAAAGCTGGTTTGCAAGGCATGTAACTCTTTCAATTTCACAAGTGTACAAGAAAATCAATCTCATTACTCAGGATGCTGTGGTTCTGCCAGAAGTGGTATTACTGCCTCTTACCAACCTCCGGCTCCCGATCCACTTACGCAGCAGAGGCATTAGGAGAGAAAGGCTATCAATTCCCAAGGTAATTTGTTACAAGGGAAAAACAGTCGAACGGGTATATAATTTCTACCTTGTATTACAAAACTAGTCTCATTGACTTAAACCTTACTATTTTCTAACACAAAATAGCCTTTGGAACATCTTACAAATGTAAGAACTGGTAACTGTGAAATAACTGTTCTTTTTAAAAATTTTCACTTTGGCTAATTGCTTAAAGAATTAAACCATACATTAATATAATTAATGTTATAAACTAATTGTTTAGTTTCCAATCCTAAAGAGTAAAGTGATTCAGACTAAACTATCATACCTTGTTTTTTTGGCACTGTTTCCTGCATAGGCCTGACTGAGGGGTCAGTCTTTTGTGTTAAAGTTACTTCATATGACTCTCTGTTCTTATTCCTTAATTCCTCATATGTAATACTCTTTCTTTTAGGACTTTCTTCAAGGTTGGGATCAGGTCCTAAAACAACAAACAGTTAATAAATGGTGATAAAAAAGGATTTGGATAAATCCAAAGCAACTAAATTTTACAAATGTTCTTTATCCTACAATCAAAATAGAATAAAGTGAAATAAAGGATCAAATTATTACCACTATTCCACAGGTACTATACTTTCCTGTAATTATAAAACTAAAATCTACTTCCTCTTACACTTTTAAAAGCTTTTACTTCTAAACATAGAGATTAACATCAAAAATTTTAAAAACTAAAATGGGTAGAAGAATGGGTATCATAATATATTATATAATAGTAGCATTTAAACTCATTAAGATGCTAGTATCTTAAAGTAGAAAGTTGTTCATCCTGTGTATTGAATTAAAGAGAAATATATTCTACTGGTGACAACTGAATATAACTTGACACAGTGTAGATTTTATTTAGTAATATTTTCCATAGTTAAATTTTCCTATAACCACAGACTCTGTATGCAAGCAAATACCACCAGCTATTTTAAAAAATCATTGATTTTACCTTATTTATGGAATTTAAACAAAAATACTTAAAATAACTACTGAAAAGTACAGAATAGTCTTTAATCAGAGTATGGATCATTTTCAATTTAGTCGAATGGATGCCATACTGAGGCAGAAGTACCAGCTAGTAATATAATTTTGGCCTGAGAATTAGCATTTCTCTCTCACAAACAGTGCCAAAGTGTGAACATTTTGTGTAGTATCAGAGTCAAATACCGATGTAAAAATAGTGAAGTGGTTACTCTTAACACTGGTTGACAGGATCAAATATTGAACAGTTTATAAAACATATAAACAGCAAAAAAGGCCATATAAAATTTTTTTTTTTTAAATTTTTGAGACAGGGTCTCACTTTGTTGCCCAGGCTGCATGCAGCGGTGCAATCATAGTTCACTGTAATCTCGAACTCCCGAGTAGCTATGACTACAGGTGCGTGCCAAACACCCAGTTGATTTTTTAATTTTTTTGTAAAGATGGGGTTCTCACTATGTTGCCCAGGTTGTTCTCAAATTCCTGGCCTCAAGAGATCCTTCCACCTCAGCCTCCCAAAGTATTGGGATTAGAGGCACGAGCCACCCATATAAACATTTTAAAAGAAATAAACTTATGCTAACAAAATATTCAGTGAACTACTACTTAATTTAGAAAGTCTTATACACCCCATCGAAAGTAATATTTTTCAAAGCGGTTTTCAATGAGACATACAAATTGGGTAGATCACTCTAATAATATAATCACATTAATTAAAGTAATTTTTTAAAAAACAATTTTTGTTAAGTGGCCCTTATTTGGAACTCAAATGTAAAATCCCAGTGAATAATCAGAATTTTCTAAGCAAAATAACTATACATGTTTTCAACTATAATCTTTTATTGTACTAAATGTATACTACACTGATACAAACCAAAGAGGATTTAAATTTCTCCTAATTAGTTCTACCACTGTACCATGGTTGAAAACCAAATTTTTCTTGCTGAGAAAAGAAGAATGCAAAGAAAAATATTATAACCTTCTATTGGGCTTCAAACACTTTACATTCCATTAGTAATAAGTGATTACTGAACTCATTTCCCTTCTCCATACATGGTATTTTAAACGTTCTGAAGGAGACAGTGCGAGGGAGCCCTGGGCTTTACCCCACTGTGCTGACGATCAGCGAATGTCCTTGGGCAAATCACTAAGCTTCTTGGAATCCTGGTTTTCTCAATTGTGAAATATGAGAGTTTGACTAAACGATCTCTGAAGTTCCTTCCAGGTCTAATACTTTTTCTTAGCCAAAAGAACAGTATTGTATTGTTCTAAAATTCTGTGATAAATTAATGAAAACAAAAATTAGAGAGACAATTGGGGAGAATTTTTATTCACTTAAAAAAGCCAATGACGATATCCTACAATTGTACAGAGAACACGATTTACCATTTGGGGAAGGTTAAAAAGAACTGGAAGGAATAAAAAAATGTAAAACAGCACTGATTTAAATCTAACTGTAATAAACTCTTAAGTCTCCCAGCAGCTACAAAAGAGTGCTTTCTGCTTTCAAAGGTTAACATCTCTTTGAATTCCTGGTAAGAGCAAGCAGAACTAAGGCAGGCAAGTGGGACTTAAACAAAAGGAGATGTGCCCTGGTGGGCGAGGACAGCCTCTGGGGCAAAGCAAAAGGAGGCCACTGCCGGCCCTCGGAGAGCAGAGAGAAAGCAGCAGGCTGGATTTGGAGAGGGGACAGAAAGCAGAGCAGCGGCCGGGTGGACGGCTGCTGTGCAGGGCATGAAATAGTACCATAAAACCTGGGCCTTGCTGTAGTCTCTGGGTAGATACCAAGGGGCTTTTTGTTTATTTGCTTTTGTGTAGAAAAGAAATTACATAACATGGAATTTTCTAATGCAAATGGCAGGAAGGATGAAGTCATTACCAGGGAAGAGTTGGTGCCAGTCTAGAATACAGTAGTCCCCGCCTTTTACCCGTGGTTTCGATTTCCTCGGTTTCAGTTACTCGAGGTCAGCAACAGTCCGGAAATATTAAGTGAAAAATTCCAGAAACGAGCAATTCCTAAGTTTTAAATCACACGCCGCTCTGAGTGGCACAATGAAACCTCACTCAGCTCTGCTCCACCTGCACAGGATGTGACTCATCCCTTCGTCCACACTGTTGACACTGCGCGCCTGTTAGTCACCTGATGGCAATCTAGGTTATCAGATCCACAAAACATAGTATATACAGGGTTTGGTCAAGCACCCAATGGGGGTCGTGGGACGCACCCCCTCTTAAAGGGGGGACTACTGTACAAGAATGGACTGAATGTGACACTGGGAAAATGAGACACGGTGAGAGACAAGGACAGCTGCCTATGGAGATAAGATGGTGACTTTAACCCCTCTCTCCCTAATCTGCCCACTGCCACCCGCTTCCCTTTCTAACTACTCTGATGTTGTCTTTGTTTCCAACTATCTAGGAAAAAAAAAGGAGTTGAGAATTAAGACAGTCTCCGTAACTTTCAACCGAACTCTCTAGTCATCCGAACTTCCATTCTCTCCTGTCTCTTACTTTCTGCAAGGTACCATCCACCCTCTTGCCCCGACTTTGCTCTAAAGTAGTGCTGTCCAACATAACTGCCAGCAATGATCAGACTGTCCTATGTCGGCACTGTCCAACATGGTGGCCCTAGGACATGTGACCGTTGAGCAACTGAGATGCTACCAAAACAACTGAAGAATTGAATTTTTAATTTCATTTAACTTTTAAGATTTAAAGAATGTCCTCTACAGAGGTCCACAATCCCTCATTCAAGCCCTTGGGGTCAGATATGCTTCACAATTCTGAGTTTCTTGGATTTTAGAAAAAGATTAGAGTATATATCCCTTATGTTACTTAATATCCATCAATTCAGAGGTTTGGGGCAGCAATGAGTAAGCAAATCCATTAATATTTCTACAATGAAATAAAGGAAAAGTCATATTAGGTAAAGTAAACAAAGACTGTATTTATACAACTTATGTCAGTTTAGGTCAGGGTTTGCTGCCAAACAAGTTCAGGTCAGATTTTATTACTAGTTTAATTGTTAAAAACAGAACAAAACTTTTGGTTTGCAAAGCTTTCTGGATTTTAGGATTTTAGATAAGGAATTGTAGGCTTGTATCTCCTATTTCTAATTCCTCTACTTTCACGGCAACCTAGACTGAAAGAGGAAAGAGACTAATGTTTGTTGAAAAAGTCTATTACTTGCTGGGCTTTGCCGCTGATTATTTCATCTAATTCCAACAGTTCTTTAAGACAGAGATGATCATTTCCATTGAAGAGATCAAGAAACTAGAAAGATTATAAAGTACAGTTACTTGCCCAAGGTCCCACAGTTAGCAAATGCCAATCGTGATTCAAATCCAGGCCTTAATCCAAAATTGACGTTGCTTCACTTACACGTCTGATCTTCAAAGCTAGTACTTACACACATTTCACAAAGCATTATCACAGGAACTTTCTCACTTGACAACAGTTCTGTAAGGCAGGTAAGTATTATTTTTCTTACATTACAGACAAGGAAGCTGAGAGCCTTTAAAACCAGCCTATCAAATGTAACCTTTTAAAAAAGCCATCTTGAAGCCTCTACTCCCCGAGGTATAATTTATCACTTTTTCACTAATTCCACTTGTGTTAGTATTTTCAATCACTGGGACATATTAGTAATTTGTCCTTATATTTCTGTATCTGCTAACAGACGGAGAGTTTTTCAGGGACAAGAACCAAGTCTAATTTTTCTTTATGTCTTCCATACCTAGCAAGAGTGCCTGACACCTATCTGTCCTCAAGAAAAGTTGCATGAATGAAGGAAGAAATAAATGAACAAAATGAACAAACATGCTCAGTTTAGGCCGATGGACGCGTTTAGGCTGACAGCTGGTGGTGGAACATACAGGTGATATCCAGCAGAAAAGGTCGTCAAATAAAGTTTATACATACTCTGGACCATAAAATGCTGAAATTCATTTCAAGAGAAGTTTCTACCTTGGGCAATATGATCAGTAATACCAGAGGGAGCAGATTCATTCATGGAAGCACTGAATGGAATTGGCTCATAGCGAGGAAGCATTTCCCTTTCCATGTTGTCTGCTGCTGGGGGTGTCACAAAAGATGACTGACCACTCACGTTTGAGTCGTATTTTGACTTTCGGGAATAATGCCTGTAAAAGAAAATCATATTGTATAAGAAATATGAGTCATGGCCTATGCCTTAAAGTGCTAAGGTGTGAAAACAAATTATCCAATTTCTAAAACAACTGTAACTTTTTTTTTTTAATTAATTATAGCTGTCCATATAATTTCTTTTATATTTTTAGTAGAGATGGGGTCTCGCTCTTGCTCAGACTGGTCTCGAACTCCTGAGCTCAAACGATCCGCCCACCTCGGCCTCCCAGAGTGCTAGGATTACAGGCGTGAGCCACCGCGCCCGGCCATCAACTGTAACTTTTAACAGTTATTTGTAAGCAATAACATGAAGTCTGTTTCTTTATGCCACAGAAACATTTAAAAAATGTCCTGACCCACCTATACAACTTAAAAATTATCACTCTTAATACAGAGAAATAGAAAACATACATCCAACTTTCTAAATAATAGGCTTTAGAGACAATTTTAATGTGTTTTAAAGTTCCTGGGAAAAAAGTACTTCAGGTCTAATTTCAATAAATATGTCCATTTCCCGTATCAGTTGTGAAGTTACTTCCACAGGTGGGAGTGTACATAAGCACTAATTTACTAAAACAGATATCGGTAATACTATCTCTCATGAGGTTTTACACTGCTTGCCATTTATGACATGATCATTTATCTACCAATCTACTTAATTACCTTATTATTTATTTAGCTACCTATCCAGACAGATTCATTTATCTACACTTACAATACAAGAACCAAACAAATCACAATCTGAAGAAAACCAGAAAGAGCTTAAACATTGTTTTATTTATTGGACTTAGAAGTCTGAGATTTTTAACATTTCAAAGTTTCTAAAGGCGTTTTTTTTCTTTCAATTACAAGTAATATGACCACATTACAGAAAGTTTGGAATAAGGGGAGGGAAAACCCCATAAATCTAATATTTTTACAAGTATATACTTTTCTCAAAAGAGCCAATTTTATGCATAAATAATTTCATATGCTACCCATTTCAGTTTATCAGAAGTATGTCTTCATGTTGCTTCATCAACTTCATAATCATATTTTTAAGTAACTTCACAATGTTCCCTTAACAGATATAACTTAATTATTCACTCCCCTTCACAGTTTAAGGTTGATCACAGTTCTTCTTTATTAAAAGTAAATTTTCTCTATTTAAGAATAAAGTTATAAACAACAACTTGTGCCTACAGTTTTTGGTTTTCATTTTGGCTGGATTTATAGAACTTAATGGGAAAACTCAAAGGATTCCAAATGTTAAAACTCCCAACATATGTTGACAAAATACTATCTGAAATACTTACACCAATTTATACTAGAAATGTATTCAGGTAACAGTTCACTTTTGAAATTATTTAATCAAGAATTAACTATTATTCCTAATAGGAACCCAGATTATCAGAACACTATCAATGTACTATTTATCTCCAAGAAAATTAAGCAAGTATTTTCTTCAATTCATTGCTCTACTATTTCAATTCATATTCCCTACTATTTATTTAAAGAAGCATTAAAATGAAAAGTTGGAAACTGTTTAGAGGTGGAATTGATAAAATTTTTAAATTCAAAGAAAGTCCAAAATACAGTAACCAAAGGTTGTTTGCTCAACAGAATCAAGATAAGATCCTTTATTCTAGGATATGTACTCCCAATAAGATGTAATTCTGTTTCTAAAACCATGGTCGCCAAGTCTTGCGTCACTTTTTAAAGTAAATTACCTTTGGCCTACAGCAAATGGCAAATTTCCAATGGCAATTCAGGCTATGTTTCGAGCCTTGAAGTACAGCAGTATCTAATTGTTTCTTTAAAATTAAAAACCTTAAGTAAAGATCAGAGTCTGGCGTACCCAGGTGGTGCAGGCTGCCGTGCTTGTCCTGATCGTAAAGCTTCTCCAAGAGGGGAATTTTCAAGATTCTTGAACTTCTCTTGGCAAGTTTTCACGTAAGAAAGCTTTCCGGCAAAGTATCCCATGATACAAGCAACTTATTTGTAAAAGTAAACAAAAAGTGTGACTGAACATGCCTTTTAGACAAAAATATTTTCTAGAAGAACATTTTTTAAAAAGTGATTCTAAATATGACTTTGGTTTAGAAAGACTGAGATTTCCTGAAATAATGGCAAAAGTACTACAATTAAATCAGACTCAGTTCACAGAAAGATTCTATGGATATAATTCACTTTCCTAAAATAAACCAAAATTAAGTTGTTATAAATAAATCAAGTATAATTTACTAACTACTTTATTAATGTATATAGGAAAGATGTGGTAAAGGTATAATGAAAAGAGGAATAGATGAGGAATCATAACATCAGAGTTCTAATTCTAGCCTAATCACGGGGCTTTACGCCATTTATTTTCCTGTAAAATGGGCAATCACCCAGCCAATTTCACCAAATTGTTTTAAAAATAAATTAGATGCAACAAATCCCTTAAAATAATAAATTATGGAGCATAACCTAAATGTGGAAATTACTGCATCATGTATTTGTTTCCAACACAAAAGACAGGCTAACCTGAAAGATTTCACTTCTTTTTAAAGAGTGATTTAGCTTCTTTTTTTTTTTTTTTTTTTTTTTTTTTTTTTTGACAGAGTCTCACTCTGTTGCCCAGGCTAGAGTGAGTGCCGTGGCGTCAGCCTAGCTCACAGCAACCTCAAACTCCTGAGCTCAAGCGATCCTCCTGTCTCAGCCTCCCGAGTAGCTGGGACTACAGGCATGCGCCACCATGCCCGGCTAATTTTTTCTATATGTATTTTTAGCTGTCCATATAATTTCTTTCTATTTTTAGTAGAGATGGGGTCTTGCTCTTGCTCAGGCTGGTCTCGAACTCCTGAGCTCAAACGATCCGCCCACCTCGGCCTCCCAGAGTGCTAGGATTACAGGCGTGAGCCACCGCGCCCGGCCTTAGCTTCTTTTTTATTAGCCATATTGCAAAATGTAAACTAAAGAGATTTCTTTTTAACTATTAAGGTTAATTTTAAACATATTTTTGATTAATCAGAATATCTGCACATAGACCAAAAATTTATTTTTAAATACAAATCTTTACAATAATTTCAAATTAATAGCTCTATTACATTATAAAGAGGAAAAAAACGCCTCTTTGAACTAATGATTTTTGATGCTAACAATAAAATACCCATAGTTCATTTAATGAAAAGCTTAAACTTTAGATTTGTCAGAAAAAATAACCACATAACTAATAAAAGATATGACAAAATATTTGATAAAATTAATGACTTTAAGTAAAAAAAGCCAAGAAAACTACAGTATTATTCATACTTACATATAAGTTTAGGGATGGAACCATATTTGGGATGACTTGAAAGTATTCCTAAAGAAAAAAAGGTAAGTATTTCTGAGTAACATTGTTGGAAAAGGAAAAATCAGTACAGACTATCTTTATTACCTGACATTATTAGCTCTTTCCAAGACCCTGGAGAACTCTATGCTATTTAAAAGAGAGAACCAACTGAATATAGTATCAACACAAATATGAAAAAAATCCAAAAGACTCTACAAACTATTATTCAGTTCAGGCAGAATAGGCACCATAATTTCTCCATTCATAGCTCCCTGTGCTAGTTTTTCCTACAAGGTAATATGATTAAAGTGTTTTTTTTTTTTCACACTACAGAACCAATCTCACTCTATAAAATAACTTAAAGGACATGTAAGTGTATGTCTATAGCACTATATACAAATATCTGTATATATATCATTTAAGATTTTTGTCATGGTGTAGCACATTGTAATGAGATTCTTTGGATGTTTCTTAAGTAAACAAATTTTTACCCCCCCGAAATCCTCCCATTTACCTCCAAAACTACGTTTATCAATTGGTTGTGTGAAGACCGAGTTCTGTACTTCATACCGCTAGTGTGAAAAGGCTAAAACTTCCTATCATGGTCACATTTTTAGAGGAGCTAGTTAATTAAAAGAACAGGATTCCAGGCCATTCTTAAGGTCACCACCCTTTCCTGGGACAGCTTCCCATTACCAGGCACACAGTTCACGAAGTAAATGTAATGAGCAACTCTACTGCTTCCACTGCTAAATTTTAAAATGCAGAGACTGATAAACTGAATACTTCATCTAAACCCAACTCTACATGAGCACACTACACTAACTGAGCCAAAAGAATTTAGGACAAGAGAAGTTTCCTTAGGGGCTTGTAAAAACTAGATTACCTACCTGCCAGACCCCTGACACTCTAATTTTTTAAAAAATGCTAACTCATCAATACTCACCCCCCGCCCCAGG
The DNA here is from genome assembly GCF_041146395.1 of Eulemur rufifrons. Taxonomy (NCBI): domain Eukaryota; kingdom Metazoa; phylum Chordata; class Mammalia; order Primates; family Lemuridae; genus Eulemur; species Eulemur rufifrons. The sequence continues at coordinate 33,449,570 of NC_091006.1, forward strand.
TGATTTATTTTTATTTATTTTTTTCTTTAGAGACAGAGCCTCACTCTGTCACCCGGGCTGGAGTATAGTGGCGCAATGACAGCCCCCCAGGTGATAAGACAAAGCTAGTTTAGGGAGTACTGATCTTTAAAGCAGTACATAAGAATCACTTACAGTTTGTTAATACCGATTCCAGGGCTCCACCTCAGAGATTCTGACTCAGAAGGTCTGGGATGGGTCCCATGAATTTCCATTTCTAATAAGCTCCTAAGTGATGGTGTTACTGCAGGCCCACCTAGACCAGGTTTGCCTCTCTACCTCCCAACAAACCATCTCCAGGTTTTTAATTACTTTCTTGCTCTTGCAGATTGTTAATGGTGCTATTAGTGCAGGAGTGGATCAAATTCTCAAATCATATTTGAGTCAGTGGATCCATGGAGACAAAACTCTTTTAATAGTGTAGAAATTCATCAATGATAATGTTTATTATATTATCTTTGCTTTATCTAAAAATCAGGAAAATAACAAACACGGTATACAAAATGTTAAATGAATTCAAAGTTTAAATATTTACCTTTACTAATCAATCCTTGAGTAATCAACATACTTGTTGCAGCCAAAGGCACAGCTAAAGGAGAAACAAGAACTTGTCAACATCAACAAAAGGAAAAGATGTTGTCTTAAGTTCATGAGGAGACAAATGAATATCAGTAAAACCATCTAGGAAGTATATTATCCAACTAAGACTTTTAAGAGATTGTTCCATTTTTAAAAGCTGTACTGTATACAGTCAGTGGAAAAATTAAAGAAGTATTTTAAATTTAGGAAAACATCATAAAATATTAAACAATGTAATTCAAGAACCATCTAGATTTCTGCTCCAAAATAGCCGGTCATTCATTAATATCATTAAGTACGACAACACAATAAAAGTAACTCAAAGTTACTTCTCAAGTTAGGCAAAAAAATCAATGAGGGAGAGGCAAGAAGTAAATTACCAATAAGAGCCAATACTACGAGTAATGACTGAATTCCACATTATCTCATTTGCTTTTTACCACATTTCTCTAGATAGTATTACCACCCTTTTAAAGATAAGGAAACCTAAGCTTAGAGATGGTAAGTAATTTGCTCAAAGCCATACAGCTAGTTTGACAGCAGGTCCCATATTCTAACGAAATCTGTCTGGCACCAGATCTCAAGCTTTTTTTTGAGACAGTCTCACTCTGTTGACTGGGCTAGAGTGCCATGGCGTCAGCCTAGCTCACAGCAACCTCAAACTCCTGAGCTCAAGCAATCCTCCTGCCTCAGCCTCCCGAGTAGCTGGGACTACAGGCATACACCACCATGCCCGGCTAATTTTCTCTCTATATATTTTTAGTTGTCCATATAATTTCTTTCTATTTTTAGTAGAGACGGGGTCTCACTCTTGCTCAGGCTGGTCTCAAACTCCTGAGCTCAAACGATCTGCCCACCTCAGCCTCCCAGAGTGCTAGGATTACAGGTGTGAGCCACCGCGCCTGGCCCAGATCTCAAGCTTTTAAGCTCTGTATTACACCGTGAATCAAAATATAAAATGTATTTGACTCTAATCAAATGGTAGCGAGGGCAAGAATAAAAAAGCGTGTATTTTAAATACTAACGTTCTTTCTTCTAAACCAGTTAAGTCCTTAAAACGATACAATACTACATCTATATACATGCCTATAATCCACAGTCAAAAATATAAAATTCTCATCATAATCTCAAAGGAGAGTATAACTTAAAAACAGTATGAATCACTGTCCTCTACACCAGTACTAATAGAATCTTCTACAATGATGGGAGTTGGTCTTCGGCTGAGCAATCTTGCAAGCAACTTGGTGTGGGAACTTGACTGGTGAACAGTTCCCTACATTGGTATAAGCGGCTCACTGCTCCTAGACTGTCTGTACAAATACTACAGTTCATTCTTTCCTTTCTGGGAGTCTGCAATTTTGGTACCTGCTAGGCTGAGAGTGCCTGTGTGACCAGCCCCCAGTAAAAAACATGGGCGCTGAGTCTCTAATGAGCTTCCCTGGTAGGTAACACTTCACACATGTTGTGACTACCTGTTGAAGAAATTAAACACATCCTTTGTGGGTGACTCAGTTGTGTCCACTGAGAAGATTCTTGGAAGCCTGTGCCTGTTTTTCTCTAGACTTCACTCCATGCTCCCTTTCCTTTTCCTGATTTTGCTTTACATCCTTTCGCTGTAAATTATTTTAAATACAAATAGCTACATGTGGCTGGTGGCTGCTACACTGGACAGTGCTATTCCAGACCAGGGCAAACATGTTCTATCAGGAACAAGATGGTAAATATTTTGGGTTCTCTGGGCCACTCAGTTGTTGTCCCAATTACTCAACTGCTGTTTTAAAATGAAAGCACCCAGAAACAATACAAAAACAAATGAACATAGCTGTGGTCCAACAAAACTTTATTTATGCACACAAAAATATGAATTTCATGTCATTTTCACAAGCCCTCCTTTGATTTTTTTCCAACCATTTTAAGACGTAAAAACAATTCTTCATGCATAAATAAACATTTGGTCTATGGGCTATAGTTAGCTCAAATCTGGTCTAAAGTATACATGGGCATTTTAAGAATCAAAGTAATTAAGACATTTCAATTATTAGAGAACTTTCATGATGAAAATCCCTAACTTTAGAGTAGGGTATTAGCTTTGCCATCAGACACAATTTGCACAAACCCTAAGGTTTGAATTCATGGTATCCTACTTACTAACAAATTTTACCTTTGCTGAAAAAGTGGTTTCTTTAATGTTGGTTAGTTAGAATTCCTTCATATACTATCATTTTAGGTTTTTCAAAGGACAAGTCCCTTTTAATTACAGCATCAGTACAATTTGCAATCATTTTTCTCATTCAGCTTGGTTCAAGAATTGCAACAGGAAGCACTGAACAATCACATAAGGATAAAAGGCAACGAGTGAATTGGCCATCTCTACAATGGACAATGCTTTCCCCATTTAATGCAAAGAGTAACAGTCTGGGCCGGGTAATCTAGTACTTTGGGAGGCCAAGGCAGGAGGATCACTTGAGCCCAGAAGTTTGAGGCTGCAGTGAGCTATGATGATGGCACTGCATACCCAGGGGCAACAGAGGGAGACTCTGTCTCAAACAAACAAACAAACAAAAAACAACGAACCCAAAACAGTGTTTTTATGATTACCACAAGAGATTCTAGTATGAGTTCTACCATTAATCACAATGTCTGTGTATAAATTTCTTAACTTATTCTCATGCTACAAAAGGATCTCTTTCTACTCACGTATTCTACTTCATGTCATAGAAGACAATAGTAAAATTGAAAGGGGATTCAGAGATTATCTAGTCCTCATCCAGATCAGAGTAAAATGACAGCCAGAAAGCACAAGTCATTTGCTCCAAGCAACACAGCTGGTTAGTTTGTGGCAGCGACGGGATCAGAGTCCAAGTCTCCTGGCTCACAGGTGAGTGGCCTTCCCCACTGCGTTATGTGACTCCTACTTCAGAGTCTATTAAATAATCTGTTTCTTTAGGCAAATCAATAATACCACTGAGCAAAACCCAGTCTGCATTATTACCACAGTCTCAAACTATATTCAGTATGTACAAGGATTCCTACAGCTCCGTGAACTCTTCTCCCCTCACAATATCAAAATGCTACTCTAAATTCATAATTGTTTTCAATAGAAACTTTTATTTTATTAATAACACTAATAGCCACTAATAGCCATTTAATAAAGATAGCCAACACCTATATAATTAAATTGAATTAATTAAATTAATCCCCATAACAATTTCATGAGACAGTTACCATCCCCATCTTATGAATGAAGAAACTGAGGCACACAGACATCAGGAACTTGCCCAAAATCTCACAGCTAGCATGTGTGGAGCTGGGATTTGAATCCAGACAGTTAGGCCTCAGACTATGTTCTTATCACCGTCATATTGTCTCATTTGAAAACCCGTAGTACACATACTATTCATAGAATCTATCCCTGATGCAAATATGAATTCATACACCTTTTCAATAATTCCAGAGGTTGAGAACTATTGTAATATGTATTATGCAATAAACTGACCCTTTATGTACAGATTCTTTCACTGTGTGTTTGGGCACAGACATACTGGTTTTTGGTCAGTGCATACGGCACACTTTGAAGCACCTGGAAATAAGATGCCTTTAGAGTTATACTTGAAGATTAACAGATAACAGAAAGTAGATCACTGTAGAAACAAAGCTATCTTAAAAAAGAGAATGGTCCCTAGATCGACAAGTCTAATTTTAAGCCAGGATGAATATATTTAACATACCCTTAAAAAGTATACAAATTACCTTAGTAGTTTTTTACATGTTGCTAAATGTTTTCATCACTTTTTTCTAATGTCACAAGCTGATACTTTATTATTCATTTACATAAATATGTAAATGACACACACTATATAGAATTATTTGGTAATAATTAAGGTATTATTTGAAGATAAAAATGTTAAAGTAGAAAATTTCCTAATGCATGACTGTATCACTCCTTCTAATATTTTATGTTGAATTTTCTATAGTCTAGTTACAACCAAGTTTTTATATATTTTCAATATGTGATCTTATAATATGCAACACCTAGGTTATTTAAGAGTCAAGCAATACTTATTAATATACTAATATTTTAGCTGCTGTAATTTCCTAGTAATACAGATATGGTATACAACTAACAAACTTTCAGCTTAACCTTATTATATGCTTTTTGTCTTTTCAACTTGTAATTAATCTATTTTAATACACAGGAATTACTTAGCCTTCTATTGTTCGTATACCACATATTCCACTGGTAACATTCAAGTATACACAGGCATCTTGCCTACTGATCACTGTCCTTTAACGTATATACTTATACCATAATGCTGTTACAGCAATTTAGAATGTTAAACATGTACAACAGCATAAATTTAGCAGCCAGAAATAAATCTGGACACCTTAGTTTCTATTGAGACGTCAGCCTAACATTACAACAATCCTAAACCTTGTCTAACAGACTTGTCTTTTAATCCTGTGTCATCAAGACTTGAAAATAGATCATTTTATCCTATCTACCCTATGCAATACTCAAAGATTAAAAAAAAAATCTGTTGCTACAGTATAGCTGAGTTCTCTCAGAAATTATTCCCATTCTATGAGCCATCCAAAATATTCAGAAGTCCTTGATTCGTGATGACTAAGCACCTAAATTATTCTCAATTGGAGATGTGCATTATTACGTAATTCTGACTCAGGTTCTTTCTATTAATAGCTTGAAACATCTGTAAGTCTCTAAATATTAGAGATAGGATAAAACGGCAAAGATTCTATTAAATCTCCTATTATCTTCTTAACTGCTCTTGGTTTTTGTTGATTCTTTTACCACCACTTGTTCCCTTATCCATGGGTACCACCCAAACTTCTACCATTTATTCCATCATTCCTAAACATTAATCATGTCACAGATACTACTATCAGTTTTATGTTTTTATCTCCACACTTAATTCCTAGGTGAATTCACCAACACAACTATACAACCCACCCTAATTTCTCAAGTATACCTTTGTTTCTATCTCTAGTTGCTTACAGATCTTACACAATCGAATGTTACACTATGAACTCAAAATGTCCAAGCTAAACTTGTTTCCCCCTTCAAACAAGAACTCTAACTGAACCTTTTAATCAATAATGTCGCCATTCAGTCTCCTAAGCTGGGTATCTTGAAGCTAATACTTGACTCTCATTGCCAAAAGCTCCTAACAGATTTCTCCAAATACAATTTCTCATCCTTCTAACCCACCTTGCCACTGCTAAGTAATCTTCCTTTAAGAAACCTTAACAATCATCCCCCCCTTGGCCCACAAACCTAAAATACATAATGAATCAAACCATTAACTCCTATCGTGATTTGTGTTCTACCCTCAATGATAGGCCTCTGCTCTAATCAGTCCAACTGCAAGGATCTAACAGAGATCAAGTTATTACAGACTCTGCCTTTGCTCACTATTCCTTTCTTTTTTGTTCTTGTTATTTTGGTTTTTTGAGACAGGGTCTTGCTCTATTTCCCAGGCCAGAGTACAGTGGCATCATGACAGCTCATTGCAACCTCCAACTCCTGGGCTCAAGAGATCCTCTTGCCTCAGCCTTCCAAGTAGCTTGGACTACAGGCGCACACCACCATGCCGAGCTAATTTTTCAATTTTTTTGTAGAGATGGAGTCTCACTATATTGCTCAGGCTGGTGGAGAACTCCTGGCCTCAAGTGATCCTCCCACCTTGGCCTCCCAATGTACTGGGATTACAGGCATGAGCCATGGTGCCTGGCCTATTCCTTTCATCTAAAAGCTTCCCCACTTTTCCTTTTCATTTACCTACAGTCCTATTAGTTATTAAAGTCTCATTTAATTCATAAAGCCTTTTTTGGCCAATTCAATTCTAATTAATTAATCTATCTCTTTTTAAAATTCTTTTTTTAATTTAAAGAATTTTAATATTTTTTACTTTTTTTTTCGTTTTTTCCACTCTGAATTACCAACTGAACCTTTTTAAAATTCTTATTGCAGCTATACACTTAATCTTTCTCTGGTTCATGTGTTAGCTTTGTCTCAAATACATCTTAAAACTACCTCAAGACAAAGACTATGTTTCATAAAATTTATCTTTCAAGCACAGTACCTTGCACATTATAAGCATACATACCAGGCTGACTGATGAAAATGTACATCCCCCTAATTGTTTAAATTGCTCCCCCCCACCTTTTTTTAAAACATTCCTTGCTTTTTTGTTAGAATTACCTTATCTGAAAGGTTAGAATTACTTTCACAGTTTCCAGGTGAAGGAGTACCAGGGTTTTCTTCAAAAATAAGATTATATTTTATGTATTGCTTCCAATATTCTCTGTATTTAAAAAATAAAATCTTGATATATGAGGTCTCTTGTCAGAAATCAAAAGCTGATTGTGTAACAACGTTTCACAATGATAAAATGGGAACCTGTTTTTATTATGTAATGGTTAAAAGTATAAGAGTTAAACCTCAAGCTTCTGTTTCAAACAGAACTGGCTTCAAGCCCAAACACCATGACTTACCACCTGTGTTAATACTACATAACTTATTTAACATCTCTAAACCCCAATTCCTTCATCTGCAAAGTGAGGGTAATAGTTATCAACCTTTTCGGGTTGTTTTTATATAATCCACATACATTCAGTAAATGCTAACTATTACTATTACTGACAAAATTACCTCATGGTTTTAAAAAAAATATTCTAGAAATAATTACTTTAAAATGTATACAATTCCTTCTAGCTCCTTAATCACTATGCCAGTTTGTTCTGTATGATGTCATTATAATTTCACGTACAAATTTTGGGTCAAATTATGTGATTAGAAAACTGAACTCACATCTGAACCAAAAGCTTTCATCATTGCATTCTGCGAAGACTCTTCTTTCTTCCTCTGTTGGAATGTAATCAGCCCCTATGTCTTTTTACCAAGGAAAATCAGAAAATATTAAAATACCCATGATAAAATAAAGTCTGAAAAATTAGCTTAGTCTAAATATTAACAAGATATATCCAGTATTTTTTTAATCAAGTAATGAAACAATAGGCTTGTAAACATCTAACAAACTTTGACTTAAAACAGAAGTTAGTGCTATTAATACTATCTCCTAGTGAAGACTGGCTACATGATGTGCTAGGCCCACTGTAAAATGAAAATGTGAGACCCCTTGTTCACATTATTAAGAATTTTAAGATGGCAACATTACAGCATTAAACCAAGTGTGGGGCCCTGTGGGACTGCACAGGTGACATGCGCTTGAAACCAGCCCAGCTGCTCCTGCTACTCAAGGCAGTGAAATTTCCTTTACATAGAAAGTGCTTCTAATTTTAAATACATAATAGATAATTACAAGGAATTGGTCTTGGAACTTCTGCATTCGGCTCTTGAAAATCAGCCCTCCCATTCATCTTTCCTGTATCAAAAACATTTATATTAAGTATTAGAAACTATCACATGACATAGGTCAAAGTAAATCAAGAAAATCTATGATATATTAAAACTACTGGTCTACATGGCAATCAACCAACAAATATTTACTAGACATTACTAACATCTTAAGTACTCGATAAAATAAAAACAGCTAAATGAAAAAGTAACAGATCTACTAATTAACTTGGGACTGATTATTCATGTTAGGTCCCTTAATTGAAAAAGCATAGGTGTTTTATAAGTATTTATCAGCTGATTAATACCAAGATATAAAAGGTATCAATAAAACGACATATTTTTCTTCCTGAAGCTGGCTTATTCCACATTGCCCGTGTTTTGTTCCTTTCAGCAATCTATGCCCAATGATTAGGATGCTTCCCCAAAATACAAAAGGAAAAATCTCAAGGTATTTCTGGGCTTCCATTTTAAAAAATGAAATAATCATCAGGAAACATGCAACCTCTCCCACAAATCAGTATTCCAAAAAAACAAATGGAATAACAAAGATGTCATATCCTTCTTCCTGTGGTGTAAAGCTAACAGCATATTCGGTATCCTCCAAACTTCGCCTCCTCCCCAGGAATATGAAGAAAAAAAACATAATATTCCAAGAATGTATTTTTTGTTTAGTTGTTTTTTTTTTTTTCCCCATATCTCGGGACTTAAGAGACCAACAGATCAGATAACTGCGTATTTTACAGCATGTTTACATGGGATCATATGACTCTCATTTTAAAAACAATCTGCAAAATGGCATCCACAATGAGGGTAACAACTGGGCCTTTCCATCATTCATTTAGTCAATACACCATCACGAGAGGCCTACTACAGGCCAATCCTTTGGATAGAGAAAAGGAATAAAAAGGGTAAGCCTAATTCATGGATGGATGGAGCCTGCTGAATTTAACTACTTTTATCCTAAAACTGTATTAGAAAAAAAAAAATGAAATCCTCTTATTTCCAACAAAGCATCCTTCCTAGAAACACCATAAAGAGGCTGTCCAGGGCCCTTTAGACAATACCATTTTAATCTCTTAATTCCAAAGAAAAAAACTGGATTGAACCCTCGTCGGCCTATGACGGTGGATTACTGCACTCCATCCTCCACCCACTATATCCACCTCCCAGGCCATTACTGAGCAACACCCCCGGACAAATCCGTCACCACGAACTTCTCCCATTCATCCCCCCTGGAAACACCCCCTCGCCTCTCCCAGTCACCCGCACTCAGGAGCCCGAGAGCCAAAGCACGATCTGTCCACCCTCTGGCAAGAAAATGGCGGAAGGTGAAAAAGCAGCGGATAGCCGCGCGGGTGGGTATGCAGGGGGCAAAAATGGGGCTGTCTGCATCACCTCACCCACCTCCCGACGACAGCGGCAGGCGACGGCGCGGCGAGCCCAGGCGATCAGGGGCAGAAGGCCCGAAGGGGACTCGAGATGGGGCAGGGAGGCGAAAAAAAAAAGCGCGCAAGAACGCAGCGGGGGGGGGGGGGAGTGGGCGGACAACCGCTCGACCGCCCAGAAGTCACCCAGACGCGAGCCCAAAGTGACTACAACCCGGAAGCACCACCTACGGCAGGAAATGACGTCAGACCTCCCTGCGGCGTCTAAGAGCAAGCTGTTCGGAACGGAAGCATGCGCGTGCGCTGTCGGCCCCACTCGCTCCTGCTCCACCCTCCCTTCACTCCCAGGCCGCGGCGCTCGCGAGCTGTACTGCGGCTGCGCTGGCGACGCCTGCGGGCCCGGAGCTCCGCCCCGTGCCCCCAAGATCGCCGTGGAGGCCAGACTTCCGGCTGTTGGGACGGACCTCTCCGATCTTCCTGTGACCGACTGGCAGGCACGTTCTGGACCCTCTTTTTATTCCCTTGTTGAGAGTTACCGACTTTTTTTGGGATTCCTTGTTTTTAGGCTTTACATAAGAAATTTATTTCATTCTTTGAGCCTCTAGGCTACGTAGTACAGAGTAATTTTTAAGCATGCGCACTTGGTTAGCTGTCGGACCTTGCGTCTAACTCGTAACTAAGTTCTAGAACCTCCGGCAGGGTACATTATTACCTCTCTGAGCCTCAGGTTTTTCTCATGTGAGAAAAGGAAATCATACCTACTTCATAGGGTTGTTAGGATTAAAACAACACCCATAAGGGGGCTTAAGCACTCTATTCATATCCATTAATTTGGTGCTCGGTACCTCTGTTCATCAGACAGCACGCCGCCACGCCCAGCCGATCACCATTTATTCATTGTCATTCGTTTCGCTAGTATTTATCGAGTGCCTACTATGGGCCAGCTACTGGAAGTTATTGTCAAACAGTGAACAAGCACTGTCCTACCTGTTTTATCAGCTCCTAAAAACCTCTCAGATTTTTCATCTCCTTCTGAGCCCCTTTGCCCCTCCCCTCATTTCATCTTTTTCACTGCCTCTAAAACGCCCCAAATTTATTCTCCCACAGACATATTTAATATGAGAGAGAGCCATCTAAAACACAAATCTAACCCTTTGATTCGTTCCTTGGAACCCTTTGACAGCTCCCATCATGCACTTAGTATAAAGCCCAGCATGACCTGGCCTCTGTGCCTCACTTGCTTCTACTGTGGTTGTCACCAGTGAGAAACAGGCTGTGGGCCTTTGTACTCAAACTGTTGCCTGTACACTGTGTCCCCCCCCCCCCCCCGCCGCACCCCTTAATCCCTGCCTTGTCAAGTCGTATTTCAAATTCCTGCTTTTACATCCCCTCCTTTGCGTAGCCTTCCCTGAGACACACCCTAGCGAACTGATTACACTTCTTTGCTAGTCTTTAGCCTGTACATACTTATGTCACTGCAATGTAGTTACGGTCTTTTTACTTATGTCTGTCTCTGTCACAGAGCTCCTTTAGGACAGAGACCTTGGCTTATAGATCTTTATATGACCAAATATATCCCTAATATTAATAATTAATATTCATTTTGTTCCTGGAATAGCTAAGATCCTTCTAGGCTCAGAGTCTTCACAAATGCTGTCTCTTCTTCTAGAACACTGTTCTTCCAGATGTTCACCTGCTTTCTTGTCTCAGATTTCAGTTTATGTCACTACATCAAAGAGGCCTTCCTTGACCACTCAATTAAAATGGTACCCTAGCCAATCTCCATGTTACCTGGTATATTGTTTTCATGGCATTTATCAGGATCTAAAACAATTATGTACTCTCTCCTTACTAAAATAAAAGGTCCATGAGAGGAGAAGCCATAGTTGTCTATCATCAAAGTGATTGGCACATTGTATGAAATCAATAAATATTTCTTTTTTTTTTTTCAGACAGAGTCTCGCTCTGTTGCCCAGGCTAGAGTGCCGTGGCGTCAGCCTAGGTCACAGCAACCTCAAACTCCTGGGCTCAAGCGATCCTTCTGCCTCAGCCTCCCGAGTAGCTGGGACCACAGGCATGCGCCACCATGCCCGGCTAATTTTTTCTATATGTACTTCTAGCTGTCCAGATCATTTCTTTCTATTTTTAGTAGAGACGGGGTCTCACTCTTGTTCAGGCTGGTCTCGAACTCCTGACCTCGAGCGATCCTCCCGCCTCGGCTTCCCAGAGTGCTAGGATTACAGGCGTGAGCCACTGCACCCGGCCAAAAGTTAATATTTTTTATCTTTTATCTTCCCTTGTATTTTGTATTTTTGACCACAATTATTATATATATTTACCAACTCCTACATAGGTGTCCCAATCTCCTCCAGTTTATTCTAGTGAACTGTGTGAATATTGTCACTTTTCTATGTGTGCCATAATATAAAAAAAAATGGACGTAGTGGCATAGAATTCCTAAGCAGAGAGAGACGGAATAGTGCACAGATAAATAGATCAGCATAAATGGGAAAAGGGCCGACCCATCCTTTGTGACAAGCAGGAAGAAGGTAATGAAAGTTACAGAATACAGGCCAGATCATACATTTGTGATAGAAAGACAAGGCAGTTGAGGATATTGGCAAGAGAATGGTTGAATTTATGGGCAATGGAATTGAAGTTAGGTAGGGAAAACGTAAGACAGAGATAAAATTAAGGGTATCAAAGACCTGGCAGTCACCATCATGTCATAGAACAGGTGTATGTGGCGTTACTTATGTGGAAAATCTGGAAGAATATGATGTAGACTAGACGGTGGAATGTAGTTATCTCATATTCAGTGGATTTATACCTTGGTCACAAGAGGCTTTGTCATCATTAAAACAGAGGTGATGGGAAGTGAACAGGAAAATAACAATCTTGGGGCCCTCGGGGTTCTGAGCTGCAGAACCGTTTGCTTTCCTCCTAGCTATTAGAGTAGGAATTTGAGGATCTTACAGGAGCTGGAGCAGCTCTATTCACATTGTCAGAATCTGGTTTAGTTCACAAGTGTCAGGAGTAAAGTCTAAATTTAGTCACAGGTAAGGTCCGCTATAGTTTTCAGACTTTTATCAGAGTGCAACACTTCCTGAAGATCTTCCAAAAAAGCAGGCTTCCCAAAGGATGTGAATTCTCTGGCACGTTCTGCAGACACTCCAAATGAGCATAGTTTTATGTAAATAAAGTTTCAAGACAATTACCCCCAGCTCTTCCGTGGCAAATACTTTGCCATTCCTAGGTCTTCTTCACAGAGAAATCTTGCATCAGCCACTGTGTGAATTTCTTCTAGAGAGGATTTAAGGAGACTTTGGAAATCCTGGAATCCTAAAATGTTGCTGAACTTAGGCTCGAACATATTCTTCTGGGGCGTATTTTGTGCTTGGTTTCCTTTTTTCAGCAGAAGAGATAAAGAGAAGCATCAATAAAATTATGGAGCTCGTGTGTCAGTATTAATATGAACCTAAGAAAAAATTGATTACTATCTCTGAGATCACAAATCATGTACAGTTATAAGAAAGCACCTAGCACAGCGTCCAGGACTTAGTTTTCATACAGTAAATGTTGAGTTCTTTTTTATTTTTCTTGAAGTACTGGAAAGGAATGAAAAAAAAAAAATGAGAGAGAGAGAGAAAGAGAAGTAAGTGTACAAGTGGTATAGCCTAGAACCACTTCTGGTGAACTCCTGAAAATACTTTGTCCAGCTTCCTAATTAAAATTTAAAACAAGAAAGTTTGTTTTTAAGGACAATGTAGGGCTTCTAATGATGAAATATTCCAGTTCTAATCAATGCTGTTTTGTGGATTATATTATTTCTTTGTTCTGTCCTTAATCTCAGCTCTGTCTGCAGTATTCTGAGTGTTGTGTTCAAACAAGAATCTGTCTGCTTTGTTGTAACTATGCAAAGAGTCAACTCTGAGTCAAAGGTTAAAGAAGGAAAATTTTTTCCACATCTAGGCGACTCTTGTAGAGAATCATTTCACTACTACAAATATCTGAAGAAAGACTTTCTGAATAGCCATCCCCTGCTTTTCTTTCTTGTTTGTCAGTTTCATTTTCAGGCAGAAGCAGGGAGGGGAAAAACCCTCTGCAGGAGGTGACCCTGGCTACAGTGCTGCTTGTGCTGTCAATCAACCGGAGAACCATCTGTCCCACTTTAGATTTCAGGAGCCATCTTGCACATCTGCTGTGCCTTTTCTAATGTCACTTATAGAACCCACTAAGAGCTGCTAGATGAATTAGGGGAACCAGAGTGCAGCTGCATGTAGCTGATTTTGAATTTCTGCAGCTGGGTCCTACACATCAATCTCAGTTTTGAAATTTATTTTTTTTTATGAACCACAAAGTGGTTTAGAACCACAAAGTGAATAATTCATTTTATGTAACTTCTACGAGAGTGAGTCTTAAATTTTTATTCTCTGAAAGTTTAAGATACGTACTTTTTTTACAACTCCCATCAAATGTTTAAAAGTCAAGCCAACTGTAAATATTTAAATAGTTATTCATGAGTTCCTCTTAAGAAAAAATATCACAAGAAAAAAATGTTTTCAAAATTTTGACACAGGAGCCAAATACTTTCTGATATGGAAGCGAGTTTGATGTTCATTATAGAGATCCTAGAATTTTGCAGGCTAGAAATCTAAAATATTAACAGTTTGTCTATATCAGTATCAAATGCACCAAAAGACAAATATACTATTTACTTGTCTTTGAGGGAAATGAGGATTTTCACATTCTTACGATGTTATATCATAGGATTTAAAGAGCTTATTCACCTAGAATATCAAACCATAGGAAATTAATACTGGCTACATGCTTAAATGCTCTGAAAATTCTGTTTTTCTCAGCATTAGTTTCTGCAGCATTTTCACATGCCTTTATAACAGTTATCACAAGACAATTATTTACAGACCTGTTTTGCCCACGGTACCAATTCCTAGGAGTAAAGGGATTCCCCCTCCCCATGTTTATATCAACAGTATCATGCACACCAGCCTCTTCTTTAAATGTTTAGTTAAATGAAAAAGCATAGTATGTAATAGAAAAACTGTTGTGATCTTTCTTGAAAGGGCCTTTAACAGGTGCAATCAGAAGCCACGGGCTCTTATCAGAACATCTACCTGCTTACCTGCGTCTGTGCTTCTACAGCGTCTTTTCCTCCTGTTACTGTGGCTCTCCTGCCTGTGCTCCTAGCCCAGACCAGCCCTGAGTTTGTGACACACATCCCACCCTCTCTCACCTGCTCAAGGACATCCTTCCCACTCTGTAGCAGTTCTACTCACTCTGTCTCCCATCCTTGGTTTCTCCTGACTGGTAGAAAATGCCCATGAGCTTACCAATGAGCTATCATTCTCACACCTCTAACAACAAAAACAAAAAACCCCAAACTTCTCTTGACCCTACCTCCTCATTTATTTGCTCTTTTATGGCAAAATTCCTTGGAAGAATTATCTATATTTCCTGTGTCCCATTCCTCCTCTCCCAGCCTCTCTTGGGCCCACTCCAAGCACACTTTGACTCTCACTCTTCCACAGCAAAAGTCTCCATGACCTCTGTGTTGCTAAATCAATCTTTCAGTTCTCAGTCTTTCTGTTATTTGACCTATTCAAAAGCATCAGGCACAGTCGATCACTCCTTTAAACATTTTCTTCACTTGGTTCCAAAATATCCTACTTTTCCTCTGTTTTTCTCTTTCTATCTCACTGATCACTCTTTGACAGCCTCCTTTGCTGGTTCTTCCTTGTCTCTGATTTCTAACTTTGGGGTACCCTTTGCCTCAGACCTTGGACATCTCTGTATTCAGTATCTCACAAGAGGGGAGTAATTAAACAAATCGTGACTCATTCATACAACAAAGGTTATTAAAAATCATGTTTTAAGTGAATATGTAATAACATAGTAAAATCGTCACTATCTTATGGCAAATGAAAAAAGTGGGACCCAAGTGGCACAGTGTGACACTAGTACTGCAAACAGAATGACAGAGTGCTTAACAGTAGGGACTTGGGCCTCCTAACTTGATCACATAACTTACAAGACCTTCAGCAAGTCAATCCCTCTGAACTGATTTTTTTCTTCTGTGAAAGGTAGAAGATATTAATAGTACCTACCTCACAAGGTTGTTTTGAATAATAAATTGAATAATTCATGTAAAGCACCTGGCACGTAGCAAACAGTTCATGAAGGTTACACATCTGCATTAAAAAAATATTTTTAAAATACGCCAAAATTTTAACAGTTATTTTTTTTAGGGGGTGAAGTTACTGATACATTTTACTTCCTTGTTTAGACTTTCTATATTTTTAAAACTATAATCAGAAAAAAATGAAATTAGTATGTCTGGTTTCCTATAAAATACAATAATGATGGCAGAAATTATCGGCAATAATATTCAGTATCTCTGAGAGATTTAGCACAATTTCCCATTTATTTAGATGTATAACCACAGATAAGAATGCATGGGAAAGGGGAAATCCAGGCAAAGTTCTCAGTCAAAAGGGAACATTTGAAGGAAGTGATATTAATAATAATATCTTATATTTGAATAGCACATTTTACTTTACAAATACCATTGATTCGTCAGAAAAACTCATATAGATATTGTTATTTCCATTTTACAAACAAAAGCTGATGTTCAAAGAGATTAAATGACAAAAATCACAGAATTTGCAAATAACCAAGCTGGGACAGGAATACAAGTCTTCTAGGTTTAGAAAAAAAGATGAAAAAAGAACATAGCATTGGTGCTGTTTCAGAGAATCTGGAGAACCTTTTCCTAGAAGTTGCCTATGATAATAATATTAGATATTTTTTCCTGTGACTCATTCTGAAAAATCTTTTCACTCCTTAGGGAAATTCCACAATATTATTTTTACCCTTTAAGAGTATTTTGTTTTTGATGCTGTCTAGTTTTTAATTAGACAAAAATTTATGATGTACATGATTTCTCGTGTAGTTCTTCAAAAATAATCAAATTCCAGGAGACATTTGAATAAGGCAAATAGCTCCGGCGATTTTTACCGTGTATGTATTTGTGTTGGGCGAAGAATTGGGGCGGGGGGGCGGCGGCTAAAGGTAAAATGAGGAACTCTTATTGACCAAAACTGAATAAAATGTTTATAATCTAAACATTAATGAACATAAAGAAGTCAAGAAGTTGAAAGATAATCAGCCTGCAGAGAGAGGGAAATGACACGTGGGTTTGTAAAAATGGGCAGGAGCCTTAAATAAATCTGGGCAGGAATAGCGTGTTTGTCCTAAAGGCAGAGCAAGAAGTCCGCCTCGCGCACAAAGACCAGCAGAGGCCATTAAAGGCAATGTTAGGAAGGGAGAGACATTGTCAGAATGGCAACAGAGGAAGTTGATTTTGGCAGCAGCTTTGGGAAAGGACTTGAGGAGGAAAAAAAATCTAGAAAGGAGGCTTTTCTCCAGGGGAGTAATGACTATACAATATCCACAGGTGGAATTGTCAAAATGGCAAAGATTGAGTCTACCAGTGTCATCTATTTTAAACTTTTGTGGAATCTCTCTAGTTCACGTCCTTCTAATCAAATCTTATTTTTCATCTACCTCTCCACTATACTTTGAACTTAGCTTTCATTGAGACTCATTCAAAATCAATTTAACAACAGTATGTTTTAAAATTGACTGTCTGCTTTGACCACCTGCATTAACCGTATGTTGCGTCCCAACAAGACTCAGGCATGTTTAATCCGTTTGTGGGTGCGACCATCTGGGCATTCCAAACATTAATAAGCATTACCACCTTGGTCTTGAAATGTTAAAATAGAACACCCATTGTTTCAAACGTCATTCTGTGTCATGAATTTATGTTAAGAGCGTTGGGGTGGGATAAAAGGCTGTTATACTCGGGCTCTTTTAATAGCTTTTAGCTTGTTGGGACATGAGTTTTAATTCTTTGAACTATAGTCCTCCTACTGTTTATCCAGCACAGTTCATTGTTGGATAAACACTTAGCAGCCTGTAAGTTTTCTCTCGTTTTTGTTTCGTTTTGTTTTTCAAAACTGTTGCTAATTTCATTTGCACTAAGCTGCTTTGTATTTTTAAACGATATCCAGATTAATGGTGAATGTAATATGTGTTTGATAGTAATGCTGGGAATTAAGATTGCAACTGCCAGAAAGAAAATAGCATGCTACAAACAGTTATTATTTTCATACATGCTATCTTTTATTGTGGAATTTAAGGAGTTTAACAACATCGATTACGAGACTTTTTTTCTTAGCGACTTGATTTAGGTCCTTAGGAACAGAGCCAGTACATCACATCAGTTTTCACTGGTGTAATCTAGGAAAGGCCAAAGCCACCTCGAGCCATCGGTTGATGTGCGTGGGAGTGAACAGCAAATGCCTTTGGACACTGAAGGAAGGAATTTTCCAAAGGAATGTGTTCTTGATGGCTAAATGGAATTATCTGTAGAAAGGCTCAGAAAGATTTAAAAAAGGCCGTGAGAACTCCGTTGGCCTTGATCAAATCAGTCCTCTCCCTACTGTCCTACCACCTTCAGCAGGAGGGACAGGAAGGTCACAGCTGGCAAGGCTGCCACTTGCCAATGAGCACGGTGCTGCCTGACTCTCTTTTGCTAAGTGCTATGAAATCAGACACAAAACAGAGACTGTAAAGGTTGATACCCACCTTCCCTTAAGTGGCCACCAGGATTAATCCCATTATGCCAAAGGCCTTATATGCTTCAGGGCACACAAAAGTCCGGGCCCTCTGGGTCATTCATTATCATTCATATAGTTCAGTATGTCCGTGGATCTGCCTCAATTTCCCCGTCCTCCACGACCAAACAAATCTTTCCACCGTGCGCTTTGGAATTCCCGGTTCCTCTCTCTTTAACTGAAGCTTGGCTAGCCTTTGAAGACACTGCATTCTCCTCAGCTCTCTCCAGCGGTGGCTTTTGTTTTCTTCTACACCACTTACACAGGACCCCGAGGAGATGTCCTTGTTTCTACATCTAGAGATGATGTCCTTGTTTCTCGTTGCTGCTTTTAGATATTTTTATTGTTCTTCCTTCCTAAAAACAAAATAAAGCAAATAAACAAACAAAACCCCTCAGCTTCCTTGAAGCACACGTCATCAGACCGCCACCCTTTTTTCTTGGGTTATCTACCAGCCTCTTGCTAACTCTTCCTTATGCAACAAAGATTTTAGCATCTAGTCTTCTTTTTGTATGGCTGTGTTTGGTGACTTTAGCGTCCACAAAAATTATCCTTATAAACACCCTAACCTATCAGTTCCTTAATCTTCTCACTTCCAATATTCTTTTCTGCCACTCCATCTCAGCAAACCACCACCATGGTCATGTATCTTGATATATGAGAACTTATTAATAGCACATAACTATATCACCTTCAAAAATCTTGATTTCTAGAATTCTATCCTCTTAGGACCAATCGTCTCTTTCTAGTTCTACCCTCATCAGCACCCTCAACCAATCCCTTTGGAGCGATCCAACCCAGTGACCTACCACGTCTTCACTGTCCATCTTTCCACTTCCATTACTGTCCTTTCTCCTTACAGACACTCTCAGTGACAGTTCCTCTCACACCCCACCTTATTAGAGAAACCCAACCCTGTCTTAATATAATTCTCTATCCACTTTACGTCAGCACTGAGCAGTTGAACATTGCTGGAGAAAGATATGCAACTACGTTGACTAGTCTTACTTCAAAAATGTTTTAACTATGCATTTCAAATCAGTTCTCACCCTGTTTAACAATCTTGCTACACTTCCCTGGTCTTTCCCACTTTCCTAGATAATTATTTCACACCTTCTCTTCTTTCTTCAAACCTCAAACATCCCTACCCCATTTCTTACTTCTAGATAATGACCACCCTTTAGATTTGAGAAAATAGAAGCAATTGGAAGAAACCACCTCATTTTTTCTTCATTAAATCTATCAGCCTGCCAGCACCTGTACTAGGCCTTGGCCTTCCCTCTGCTACCTTGCAAAAACCATCAGTGCTCCCATCTGCAGCCAACATCTCCACATGTGCGTTAGATCTTGTCTTTTCAGATCAACTATTTCAATCCAGCGATATCGCCTGCGTCCACAATTTTTTTTCTCTTCTTGATCATTCCCATCAGCACACAGCAGGATATAAATTCTCTCTAGTGTCCTCATCTCCCTTCCACTAATGCCACATTTTCCTACTTCCTTTCGTTGAAAGAGTCCATTAAAAAATGTCTATTTTTACTGTCTTCACTTTGTCACCTCACATTTTCAACTTGACTCACTCCATTTTCAGCAACCCAGCATTTTAACTCACTCCACTCCAACATTACGCCAACTGGAATGCTGGACTGGTTGGGAGCTATTCTGTCTCTTCGTGGTGACTTTGGACTTCTCTCTGATTCATTATGTGATGGCTTTAGGATGAACTCCAAGATGACTTTCAGACATCTCTCATTTCCAAATTCCTTAAGGACACTTTAGTCCCTGGATATTGGCGTCAGTTTATTCCCACTCTCAGCCTGTCCATTCATGGATATTGAATAAGCTGAGAGGACTCTGTTACCTGTCTTAGTCTCACCCTCCTCAGAATATCTGTCAGTTTCTTAGGGCCATTCATAGGGGCGGCAGCCAGACTGCCCTGTCTCCCCGGCTGCTCTCAATGCACCGCAGTAAAATATTACTCTCTTGCTCTCTGCAATTCTGTTAACCTTCTTGGACACCACTCTTCTGAGACCTTTCTCTACGATGTGGGCAAGGGCAGTGAAGGAATCTGGGAATACAGTATAGTCAATTTGGTTAAAATATCAGAGTGGGAGACGGCGCTAGAAAAATAGGTTGGGGTCTGCAATGTCATTGCCATTAAAAAAATAAATAACCACAACTACCTCCCAGGTTCTCTGACGTTGGTGGGAACTTCATGTCAGGAGAGAGAGATGAACTTGAAGCCCGGATACTTTCTCTCTCACAGTCACTCAGTAGCGACTTCCGCCTCCACTGCGCTTGTCACGGAGAGTCACTGCTCTCCCACCAGCTCTGCCACTTACGTGCTAGTGCCACCATTTTTACCAATTGTTTGGCAGTTTTGCAGTCACAAGTTCTCCAGCATGAAGGACACTTTTGATGTCAGTACCATTTTGGAGGCTAGAACAAATTGTTTTCCTACTTGCATGAAAATTACCAGGCTGACATCGTACAAGCTAAAAATGTTCACATAGCAGAACTTCTATAAATAGATCCAAAATACTAAATTGTGTTGAGTGGGATTTCACAACAGCCATCAGATATCTACATATGGTTTGTAAAACTTGTCTGTGGAAAATGTGGCCTGCTAAAGGATTGGAGCATGCAAAAGCTGAGGATTTTCCTGAGAGAAAAAAAAACCTCGCAGATAAAGATTTACATTGCTTCACTGATTAAGTAAAAGAGCATAATTCTCTAAAGGCAAGGTGTCTCTTTGAAGGATAAGTTAGAATATTATTCAGTTATTGTGGATCTTTTTTTCTATCTTAAAGGGATAGTTTACTAGAAGAGGATTTTATATTTTAAGTTGGTTTGTAAAAATATTTACTATGTTGATACTTTATTATTTGTAGCAGACAAACAATTTCTGGTATGGCAAACATCTGGAAAAAAATGACAAGTCAATTGTATGTTGTTTTACTACTTGAACTTGAGCCTCTGCTTCTCTATTATCATATTACCAGTGTGGCTACTATATTACTAATATGCTTATTATTTACATAATTCATATATCAGTATTATATATATGTGTTATCCCAATGTTAGTTATCAATACACTAAAATTCAGGCCAGATTTACACTTGCAGAAAGGTAGTAAAACATTAAGGCTTGCATTTAGATCATTCAAACGAACAACAGCAACAACAAAAAAAACCAAGCACTATCCTACAGATGAATCTATTACAAATAATTTTGAGATAATCATGGCAAAGCTGTTTTAAGAGTATTTGAATGACTGACCAAATTCTCTTTTTCACTTTACTATCAATGACCTCATGGAAATATTTGTTGTATATTATTATGCTAATTGGCTGGCAAGATTACTCTCTCTGTGTACTTTCATGTGGCTTTTGCAGTATGTAGGAGCTACCTGGAAAACGTCTGGCCAGTAAAGCTAAATTTAGAAGATAAATCTTGTAAAAGATAATGACCTATGTTCTGAGCCAAGGTTCTCGTCCCCAAAAGCCCAGCTTTTTCATATCTTCATGCTTCCTCTTCCCTCCTCACTCTTATCCAAGGATTTTACCTGAGAGTACCTTTTATTCATTTTTTTCTAAAAAGATCAAGTAATGCTTTCAGCTATAATGAATTATACCATGTTTACCAAAACTGTCTTTCTTTACCTTGAAAAATGTAATCACCTTTAATTTTGAATTAGATTTAAAAGCAGAAAGACAGACACAGGCTTGTCTGGAATCTACAATGGAATCTCAAATGCTTCCCATTAGAGTTTTTCCTGAACTTTTAATGTATTTATTCACAGGGCAGAACAGCAATTGAACTTTCCCCAAGAGAATGATGGCATAACTAGTAAAAGTCGGCCGCACTGGATGCAACTGACAGAGATATCCTTTTTCCTGCATGCCCCCCAAAACAATACCATTGCAACAATTTAATAAGAAAAATTATTGTTTTAACTGCTGGCATCAGAATTCTTATTAGGGAGAATTTCAAACTGTTTTTGTTTGGAAGAAGGCCTCAATAAGTGATTGAGAGCCTGAGGTCCTGGATATCAGCTGATTGACAAAACTTGAGAGAGGAAGTCAAAAGTGCTTAGTTTGGGAATCTGCTCTCTAGGAGGAGAGAAATTCTTGGTTACTGAGGGAATATAGAGAAGATGACAGATGAAGGAAAAGGGTGTGTCAACAGAGTGAGCATGACCCAGGGGTCATGGCAGAGGGCCTTGGTGATAGGTGGCTGCAAGATCTCCAAAAAAAGAAAGTACATAAAAAAATCCTACTGTAAGTTGTTTGCAAGGCTGTGCCTAATGGAACAGCTCCTTTCAATGCCTTGGCCTCCCGTGTAATCTCCCACACTCACAGTGTTTCTGTACCTTGATTGGTTGGTTTTCTTCATAATGGAAGAGTCTTGGAGTGAGCCCCAAGGGAGAGAGAACAAGCCTGGAGGCAAAGGTGCAAACAGAATCCCTCGTCCCACATTCCTGCCCTGGTAATTCACAAAAATCCTCCGGAGGGCTTTTAGACTTGTATAAGGTACGTATTCAGGCTGATTTTCTAAATCTCAAGGGGCCAGGTGTCTCCAGCTGGCATCTAGGATTTGTGGGAAGGAATGTGTTTGTTTCCTTAGCATTGTCCGATAAAATACAGGGCACCCAGTTAAATTTGAATTTTAGATAAACAGATGGCACTGTTTAAAGGTCAGTATGTCCCCAATGTTGCATTGGGTATATATATTTTTTTCAAATGAAAAGTGTAGTTTATTATATCTCAAACAAGAAGCAGTACAAGTAGTCAAAGTATGTGCCTAAACTGTTGACACAGTTTTTTTTTTCAGCTTATTATGGGGGTACAAATGTTTAGGTTACGTATATTGCCCTTGCCCCCGCCCCCCGCCCCTAGTCAGAGCTTCAAGCCTGTCATTGGGTATATTTTTGCAACAATGACTACAGATGGTCTCCAACTTACCATGATTAGACTCACGATTTTTTGACTTTACGATGATGTGAAAGAGCTATGCATTCAGTATCTTCAGAGTACCGATACAACCATTCTGTTCTTCTCTTTCAGTAAAGTATTCAATAAATTACATGAGATATTCAACACTTTATTATAAGGTAGGTTTTGCTTTAGATGATTTTGCCCGACTGTAGGCTGTTAGTGTTCTGAGCATGTTTAAGGTAGGCTAAGCTGAGCTATGATGTTTGGTAGGTGAGGTGTATTAAATGCATTTTTTTTTTTTTTTTTGAGACAGAGTCTCACTCTGTTGCCCAGGCTAGAGTGAGTGCCGTGGCGTCAGTCTAGCTCACAGCAACCTCAAACTCCTGGGCTTAAGCGATCCTACTGCCTCAGCCTCCCGAGTAGCTGGGACTACAGGCATGCGCCACCATGCCCGGCTAATTTTTTGTATATATATATTTTAGCTGTCCATATAATTTTTTTCTATTTTTAGTAGAGACGGGGTCTCACTCTTGCTCAGGCTGGTCTCGAACTCCTGATCTCGAGCGATCCACCCGCCTCGGCCTCCCAGAGTGCTAGGATTACAGGCGTGAGCCACCGCGCCCGGCCTTAAATGCATTTTTGACATAAGATATTCTCACACTTACGGTGGGTTTATCAGTTCATTTCTTTCTGCCCTCCTTCTAGCACACTCTTATCCTTCTCCTGCAATTACTTCCTGTGATTCTGCAAAGTAGAGGCAACCAGGGCTGTCCTGAGGGAAAACATGGAGAGGCAGACTGTAGTTAAGTGTCCTCTGCAAAGGGGTGGGCAGCAGTGCCTACCTACGGGCTTGTGGACGTGCTATGAGTTGGTACGTGTAAAGCATTAAGAACGGTACCTGGCACAGGTAAAATAGGAGCATTTAGCTCTAGAGCCTAGAGTCTAGCAGGGGTGGGGAACCTGCAGCCTTGGGGTCGCATGTGACCTTCTGGATCCTTGAGTGTGGCCTTTTGACTGAATCCAAATTTTACAGAACAAATCCTTTTAATAAAGGATTAATAAAGGGGCTGCACTTGGGGATCTGGAGGGTCACATGTGGCCGTGAGGGTCTAGAGTCTAAAGGCCTTTGACTATTGCAGTCACTACTCTGGCCCCTCACTAATCCATTCTCCATACTGTAGCTAGTGATCTTTTAAAACTGCAGATCTGACCATGTCACAGCCTTGATTTAAAGCCTTCGATGGCATTCTCCTGCGGTGAATAAAGACCTGTCCGGTGCTGCATGCTTTTGCTTTTACCTATTCTCCAGCTTCACTGCTTGCTTGCCTCTCTCGCCTTCGCTTTGCATGTTCCAGGTACAGAAGCCTGTTTTGGTGCCATGATGGTGCTGCACATGCTATTCCTCATGCCTGACATGTTCTCCTCCTTCCCATCCCCTGAGTCACCGTGTCAACTAATAGTCATTTTTCAGTTCTTCATGGGGAAACCTGTCCTGACCACCTGGTCTAGATTAGAATTCATAGTGTAGACACCCTGTACTTTTCCTTCATAGCCACTTATTATCGTTTCTAATTAGATATTTGTGTGATTATTTTACCATAAGTTCCACGAGAACAGGGACCATGTCAATCTTGTTAGCCATCATAGTCCCAGGCCTAGCATAGTGCCAGACACATACTAGGTGCTCAACTAAAACAATTGCTGTTTTCTAATGAATTAGATCTCTGTTAGATCAGAGGGCAGCACACTATGGCTCACGGGCCAAATTGAGCCCACCATCTGTTTTTGGTTTTTTTTGTTGTTGTTCTTGTTTTATGGATGGCAAACTAAGAATGGTTTTTACATTTTTTTCATGTTTGAAAAAACATTAAAAGAATAACAATATTTCCTGACATGTGAAAATGAAATGAAATTCAATTTCAATGTCCATAAATAAAGTTTTATTGGAACATAAACCCCTACCTATTCGTTTATATTTTGTCTTTGGCCATTTTTGGGCTGTAGCAGCAGAGTTGAGTAGTAGCAACAGAGACCATATGGCCTGCAAAGCCAAAAATATTTACTATCTGGCCCTTTACAGAGAAATTTGCTGACCCCTGCCTTAGACAATAGGATTTTGGAGCTCTGGGGCAGCTTGTGTTCAAAAACATCTGCAGGTGGCTTTTCTCAATTGTCAACAGTTTGCTTCTGTTGCTGAAACAAGTGATCTATTTATTTTGCCTAGTTGGTAGGATTAATTAAAGAGAGTTTCCTTTGTCCTTTGTTTTTTTGCTTCTCTATCGACAGACAGAAGCCCCCCAAAGGAGAGCAGTCATGTGGTCTACTCCTTTGCCAGTGGTATGATCATGTAACTGATTTCGCACCAATTAGGAGATTTCCCATTTCTTTGGATAATTCATGAATTCCTATCCAAAATGAGATAGCGAATTAATAGGTGGTGGCCATAAATTTAAGTAGAGCGTCTGCATTTTTCCACTGACTTTCCTTTAACTCATAAAGCGGAAACAGATTTAAAACTGCTTTCTGCTTTCTTTTAAAGGGATCATATCTCTTTCCAGTTACAAATTCATACTTACTAGACCAACACTTTACACGTTAAAACCTAACAAGATTTTTAAGACAGTTTCAAAGCGATTTCACTATAGTGTTAGTTCATTCCTTTAAATAGTTTAATTAAATAATTTAACTTAAAGATCTAATCTGATCCCTGGTCAGGAAACCAAAAAAAATCTAATCTGAAATGTAAACACTGGATATGCTCTTGGATGCTGAATTCAAAGTTATTTTTAGTTACAGGTAGACAAAGGGGGTTAAACTGAATATAGGTGCCTTTTATTATACTTCTGAAAAGCTATTGGTGACTAGAAATATCTAAGTTGAATAATATTCTAAAAATTCCCTAAGGGCAGTTCACTTATAAAATCTGTATTCAACCCTTGCTTTATTTCTTCTTTAAATTCACACTTTCACACAAAGGATCAATTTGGAATGGAGGTCTCCTTATAATAATAAAGGGAAAAACAAATTGCAGAATACTAACATACCAGAAGTAAAATAATTTGGATAAAGTTAAGATCTTAACAAAGTAATAGTATCAAAATATATAGTTCCTAAATGATCTAAAATAGGTATAGAAATTGAAGTAAGACAAAATAAATGTAATTAATGGAAGATAATCTCATGTACATTAATCATGTACCCATGCAGTAAGAAATCAACCATTTGATCCAGTTTAGAAGTTGGTATTTCTAGAACTTAACCATGGCGTCAGAAGATTTCTTCTATAAGATGTTCAGCCATTATGAACTATCCCATCATAAAGAATTTATATCTGATTGGTGTGTACTATGTGTTACAAAAGCATTTTGCCTTTATATAACACAAACATTCCTCCGTGTGCTTAATATGGCCCATAGCATTATCATTCTATGGTATAGGATAGACACAAGATATTTCTAGTTAGATATCAGGCACTTCACCTAAATTATTAGAAACTCAGCAAATATACATGCCATATGGCTAAAAATATTTTAAAAAGAAAATTTAGGCCGGGCGCGGTGGCTCACGCCTGTAATCCTAGCACTCTGGGAGGCCGAGGTGGGCGGATCGTTTGAGCTCAGGAGTTCGAGACCAGCCTGAGCAAGAGCGAGACCCCATCTCTACTAAAAATAGAAAGAAATTATATGGACAGCTAAAAATATATATAGAAAAAATTAGCCGGGCATGGTGGTGCATGCCTGTAGTCCCAGCTACTCGGGAGGCTGAGACAGGAGGATCGCTTGAGCCCAGGAGTTTGAGGTTGCTGTGAGCTAGGCTGACGCCACGGCACTCACTCTAGCCTGGGCAACAGAGTGAGACTCTGTCTCAAAAAAAAAAAAAAAAAAAAAAAGAAAATTTAAATTTTTATTATTTGCATCATTGACAAACAATAGGGGAACTTCCTAAGGACTAAACAATGGTTTTTAAAGAACAGTAAGCTTCCTAAAAAGAAATGAGGAAATAAAGCATGGTAGATGTAAAAATGAATTCAAGAAGCATTTTGCAAGGGCCTACAGAAGCAATATGAATTTCTTTCTCTATTCATATTCTGGTAGGAAGTTAGCAAGATAATTAAAGATGACCATCTAATGTTTGCTCATGGGTAGAGTGAGAATTAACAAAAGTCAAGCAGTTTTTTTCTTCCCATGGACATTATGGGAGAAGAAACCTTAGGAATATTCTAATTTCTAAACCATCATTTAAAATAGATGACAAGAAGCATCAGGTCAAGTACTGTAATATAAAGTGCAAAGAGTATTCTAGACACAGTTGGAGGTTTGTGTGAGTTTTTTATAATGTTAAGTTTATTCAATCAAAGAACTTTCATTCTGATGTTATATCCTTCCCAGTTTTGGGTTTTAAAATATTCTTATTTTTATGAAATAATGAGGAGAATAAACAGAAGACTTATCTATTTTTATACCTTTACTTTGAAATATAAATAGTTGATAAGCCTATGTCAGTTCCAAAAAATTCCTTAGAAATTTTGCCAGTTCATGAAATAAAAAACTTTGGGAAATAGTGATCTTGACTAATTGACAAGATAGGGTTACAATAAAACATTAAGTAATTAGAATGCTCCTAGAATGGTATTGTGGTTAATTAGATTTTCACATTGTAGGTTAACTTTTTTGTTTCAGCCTTGCTCATTCAGCCTAATTTGATGTGCATTTATTGAAAGCCTTCAGTTCTGCCAGTTATCATCCTAAGTGATGCCAATGCAAAGATACATCGGCAAGGCCTTTGCTCTTTGAGAACAAACCGGACTAGTGCAAAAGAAACATTTAAGTTCTGTATTCAATGTAATATAATACCTGTAAAGAGAATAATAGTATATGTGGTAGAGAAGTAGCATAGAGAATAATTAAGTCAAGGAAGAGGCTGCAATCAGAAAAGACCTCAAAAAGAAGGCAACAGTTCTATTGGTTGATTTGCTGGATGGATAGGCGAGTTCTTTAGGTGAGCAAAGAGGGGAAGGCTATTCTACACAAAGGGAACCCCGTATCCAAAGGCATTGAGGCTTGAAAGAACATGATGGTTGATATTGATAGACATTTCAAACGTCAAATGAGAGAAAGTGGTCAGAGAAGAAATTGAGAAGTAGCCTGGAGTCAGATTATAAGGAGACTTGTATGTTTTGTTGAAATGTTTGGACTAAATTCAGTATGTGCCTAGAAAAGCCTCTAAAGGATTTAAAAAGGAAAGAATTGGAAATCTTTCTAAAAATGTATTAATATCCACTTTCCACTCAGTAAATGGAATATACTGAACAAAATTGAATTTTTAACTGATTGAAGACTTTTCAGTGATGTACTCAATGAATATCAGTTCTCATGTTACAAAGGAAAGCGTTTAAGTACAGAAGGTAGCAGACCTGGGCCTCTTTTAGAAGACCCAGAAAATATTTCCTGAAGTTTCTTCTTTAAATCGAACTACTACATCCTTATTTTCTCTTATTTTGACTCGACTTATTCTTATTAATATTAATAAGGGAGGGGGGAAGAATCTTAAGAATGACCTACATATTGTAAGCTTCAGGTTTGCAGATTTTCTAAATTCTTCCTTGCTGTGAAATATCAGTAGGAATATTAGTACCAGGAAGCTGCATGTGTGGGCTAAAAAGTGATAAATGATCCTATTGTGGGCAAGTGTGAAAGAAATATTTAGAGAAAAAAATAATATAAATTATATGTAGTTGGTTCAACATAAGGAAGAGAATCTAGAGGTTACTGTAGACTGCCTCCCCTAGTTATAAGCCCAGTCTGCTAGTGTAACAAAACAGGGCAATAGCCAGCTGGAGATTATAAAGCAGGTATTTTAGAAAGAATCTGAAAACATCACCTGGACTTTGAAAAAGCTGGTGTGTACCTGCCTGAGCTACTGTATGAATTTATCTCCACTAGGTCATACTGGATATTAGAATATAGAATATTCTTATTATATTCTAATGTAGAATATTAAAACCCAGAAGCGATCTTAGAATTTGAGATCAGTAAATAAAGAGAAAACCAGAAGTAACAGCTTAGCTTGGCTGAAGTTTTAAATATACAATATGTACTTTATTTAAAACCAGAATGGGCTAAAAATAGGGGTTTAGTTACAGGCACTGAATAGGAGATGTATATGTATCTGTAAAGGCCATATAAATGCAACCCAGCTAGAGGGCAATTCATTGTCTCTCACCCCCACTAGAGAGACCTAAACCACCTACAACGCTCCCTTTCCTCTCCCACTTTTTGATGTTTATGGGTATCTTCCCGAAATTTTTCCCCTTCGACTCTCGACTACTGATGTTTATGTCCCCTTCTCAGGCACTAAGCCCCCTTCTGGGGTACTGCTGAGCACTGCCACTTCCTTGGCACCACTGGGTGGGGGATCACTGCACATGTGCTAAAGCCCCCGAGGTTCAACGTCTCTCCAAGCTCATTGACAACGAGGGAGAGAACACCTGTTCCCCCGAGCAGTCACTGTACTCAATTTGGAAACAAAACTTTCGGTTCTTACAGCTCCGGTGGGAAACTGGGGGAAATCCTAGTGCAGACCCCGCTCGGCTGCCGCATAATTAATTTCTCCTCTTTTCAACGCGTGAGACTCTGCTCCGGGGTGGAGCTTCTGCAGCCAGACACCCTCTTCCCCGCAGGGAGACGCGTTTTCTCCTGGGAGGCGCCTCGGTCCTTCAAGGAACAGCGCTGCGGAGCCCGCTTGGGTTCAGCCTGGGCGTCCTTCCCACAGCTCCTGCAAGGGGGACGGACGTCCTGCACTTTGAGGCTGGCAGGAAGGGGACCATCTATTTAATTTCTTCAAAAAAGTAACTCAGCTCTCGTGCAAACGCCGGAACGACACAGAGGACACGACTTACACAGAACTTCTACGGGACAGGTTTCAGTGATTTTCTAAATGAACGATGGCGAGCCAAACGAGGAAACCTGCAGGTGTGCAGACACCTTGATTAAATAAAGCTCTTCCGGGTGGCGACATGCCAGTGGAATCAACGGCATGAGCAGAGTGGACGGTGCATGAAAACTTGTTGAGTAAATCTCAGGCGGAATCAGCACTAGAATTTCAGGTATTTTTAACCCGATCCACCACCCCATCCACCAGACCACAGGACGAGGCTGCGCGCGATCTCAGCGCCAGCTCTGGATACATTTAGGACTCATTTGGAGAAGATTTTGAGTTTTTCTCTTCTCCCTTTCCTACTTTCCTCAAATCAGGCTGTGAGTTTGTCCTCGACCCCTGCCAACGTTTAAAGGGACAAGCGCTGACGGGGCGGCAGAGCGGGGAGGACTTTGCGGCCGTGTTTCCCAAACCCGTCAGGGGAGAGCACTAATGGTGAGGGGCGTGCAGACCAGCTCCTTCCTCGCCCAATGAGGTGTACAGGAAGATGTTCTTTGACCAATAAAAATAAAGTTCGCTTTCCAGAGGCGGGAGGGCGAGCTGTGACTGCCAGTTCTCCAAAGCGACGTTCGAGGAGCGGACAGAGAGTGACTAGAGGGAGGACCAACCCGGGAAAGGGGGCGGGGTGGGGCGGGGCCATCCTGAGCGGCGGCCGGGCCGGCCAGTGGGGGGCGAGGCCCGCGGTTCCTGTTGTAGCGTTTCTCGCCAATCAGGAGGGCGAGGGGGTGGGCGGGGCAGGGAAGGGGCGGGAAGAGCTCGCTGCACCGCCGGGCGCCCGTCGGGCTCGGGGGAGAGGGAGAGAGAGAGAGAAATCCGGTTAAAATCAGAATCGGAGGGAGGTTTAACTACAGATCGGTTCCGATCGGATTATTCCTTAAAGGGGGCGCGCCATTGTCAAGAGCACGGAGCCCAGGGCCCGAGGGCGGGGACCGACGGCGCCGGGGAGCGAGGCAGCTGCACTTGGACTGGGCACCGGTAGGTGTTGCCGGGGAAGGCGCCGCATTTCACTTTCTCTTCCAGCCCGGGGCCGGCGCCGGGATGCCCGCGACGGGCGGCTACATTCCGGGCGGGAGACGAGATCGCCGGCCCTCGCGCGGCTGCCCTGCCCGGTGGGAGCCGCAGGGGCGGCGGGCGGGGATGGCTGACAATCGCGCCGCGGGGCCGACACTCCTAACGGACACGGAACCGCGGCGCAGCCCTCGCCCCAACGGAAAACCCGCGGAGCCCCGGCGGATCCTCGGGGAGCGCCGCGCGCCCGGCTGCCCCGCGCGCCCCCTATCCCTCCCGTGCCCGGCTCCCCTCCCGCGCGCCGCCGTCTCCTCGCGCGCCCACCCCGCGCCCCGAGCGCGCCCCGCGCCTCGATCGTGCCCGGCTGCCCCTCGCGCGCCGCCTTCCTGCGCGCCCCACTCGGCTCGCGCGCCCGCCTGTCCACGGACTCGCGGGAGCCGCCCCGCGGGAAGGAAGGCGGCTGCAGAGGGGAGGGAGATCGGCGGCCAAGGCCTCGCCGCCCGGGCTGCGGCGCAGACTTAGCGCGGCGCCTGGCAGTCCCAGGCGGGAAGGGTGGCGGGGACCTGCGGAGCGCGCCAGCCGGGCCCGGCATTGTCCGCCTCTTCCTTTGCTCGCGTCTCTCCGCCCACCGCTCGCGGCCGCGGGGAGGAGGGCAGGCGCCGTGCCCGCGCCGCCTCCAGCCGGCCGCGCACCCCCGGACCCGGAGCCTTGCGGAGCTGGGGTCAGCCCCACGGACGCGCAGGCTCCGCGGCCTGCAGAGTGTCTCTGCTGCCCTGTCTGGGCACCGGCGCAGGCTGCCCGGGCGCTGACTTCTTCCTTGCAACTTTTCTTGGCCGTTTGGTGGAAGTTGTTGCTTCCGGGCGGCAGGTTCTTTGAGCATAGCCTCGTTTCCTGCCTTCTGGAGAGGCTGATGTCTAGGGCGAGGTGGTTCTTGATTGTTGTCGGTCTTTCCTACCATCTCGGTTTCGTTCTTTGCCACCTAAAATCGCATTCTTGGGGATTTGCAATTATATGGGAACAGACACCTCTCCCAGGTCAAGATCTGAAAAGAAAAAAAAAGGGATTGGGGCGTGTGCTGGTGAGGGGCAAGAGTTCTAGGTAGAGTTGAATTTGCCTTAACCTTTGAACTGTGTAGAATATTACCTCGACTCATTGGCTGAGGCTCTTTTGGAAAGGTAGGGGAAAACCCCCACAAGAAAACAGGTTGCCAAGGTCTACAGGATTAGCAAAAACAAAACAAAACTTGATGGAAATAAATTTGGTTTCATAAAATGCTATTCTGCCTAGCAGATATTTTCTATAAAGTTGATTTCTACTACTGAGTTTATAGACATTATAATTAGCAACAGCAACTTTTACTATTGATAAAACAAGTATAAGAGATCTTTTTATCTTGAGCATTATCACTATGCTATACCTGTCAATACTTGCTAAAGGAATCACAATTAGGAACAGCACAACCCTTGTTAGAGGCCTTACTGAGAGAAGAATGTTTTCATAAGCATTCATTTTTGACAGTTTCTCCTTGTGCAATACTTTGTAACTTGCATGTGCAAGTTACAACCATATAAACAAAGTTGCAGTGGGTGTGTTAGTCTGTGGTCTCTTTTTGCTACTTGTTAACAAAAATAGCATACCATCCTGTCTTCTTGCACTCTTCATTTTGTAAAGTTACTTCTCTAAAGGAATGAACGCTCGGCCTAGTGTTTTTATCCCCCCCTTTTTCTTTTCTTTTCTTTTCTTTTCCTTTCTTTCTTTCTTTCTTTTTTTTTTTTTAGCAATACTAACAACTTTTTAAAGTGTTTGCTGATTAGCTCACTGTGCAGTAACTTCTGAGTGGTGTGAAACATTGTAAGTTCCTGAACTCAGCAGTTAACAGAGAAACTTTTTGGGAAACTGAAAGCCAAGTTCAGATAATAATGTTTGAAAGAAAATTCTATTTGTATAGATTTTAGGAAATGAAGACACACAGAAACATCTTTTGAAGTAATCTTGATGGTATCAGGCATTGTTACACCTAATATTCCTCCTTTTCTTTTTTCTCTTTCTCTTTTCTTTTGATCCTTCTGCGATAGGGATCAAAACGCAAACTTCTAGGCATAATCTTCCTTTCCATCTCATAATAGAAAATAGACTGTTAAAACAAGTTTCCAAATTTCTATCTTTGTTTAACTTACCAGCTTATAGAGAGAATTTCTGAACTTTGAAAGAAACACGCATAAAGAAAACATTCAGAAATAATTATCTTTGAAACATCTAGGCTTTATTTCCTAGAAAACACATTTTTTTCCCCTGTATGTTTTCCACATAGTTTTAAACACATTATTTTGTATGTACACATTTCTTGAGTTGTGAACTGTCCTTTGACATCCTTGGGAGCTAGGATTGTCCTCCATTTCTGTACAGACTGTGTCACCTAGTACCTTTCCAGTGCCCAATAAATGTCTTATGTTAGGTCTTTGTGAGAGAAAAAGATAATGTTCTGTAAAGGCTGCTCAAGTTACTTTTTTTTTTTTTTTTTTGAGACAGGGTCTTTCTCTGTTGCTGCAGTGCAGTGGCATCATCGTGGCTCATTATAACCTCCAACTCCTGGGCTCAGGCGATCCTCCTGCCTCAGCCTTCTGTGTAGCTGGGACTAAAGGCTCCACCACGCCCAGCTAATTGTTTTATTTTTTGTAGAGACAGTGTCTTGCTGTGTTGCTCAGGCTGGTCTTAAACTCCTGGCCTCAAGTGATCCTCCTGCCTAGGCCTCCCAAAAGGCTGGGATTCCAGCTGTGAGCCACCAAACTGCTTCAGTTACTTAAAAAAAAACACCTTTCTGAACAAGTTACACCAAAGAACAGCAGTTGGCTCCTTGTTGGGGGAAGATATATTAATCCAGACGCCCTTTGTTCTGTGTGTAAAATTGTGATTTAATTGTTTATAATATCAGTTCCACAGACATCTTTTGTGATGGTGACCACTTATTGTCACAATCATTAGAACTAGGTTTAATCTGTCAACAACATCTGTTGAGTACACATTTATTTAAGAAGTATTAAGGAGATAAAGTAGAAACTGGTAACAGTATTTATGGGAGATAATGTAGAAATAGATGACAGTCTTGCCTTTAATGTACACAGTTTATTGGAAGATGCATAATTACCATTCTTAGGAAAAAGACTGGTTATCTCAGTGCAGTAACAAGTGCAAAAACAGTGACACAGGATTTATATCAAAATGGTAAAGGAACATTGGAGTGATAGAAGAAACCCAAGTGATGTGGGAAAGTTTTTATGGCTTCAGCAGATTTTATGATTTTTTTTTTTTTGAATTTTTTTAATAAAGTAGTTTTGAGGGTAGACTGGGTGTATGGTCTCTACTTGAACTATTTTTATCTATAAAATATTTTGGAGGGACAGAGTATGTGTTTTGAATTTCAACTATTGTCACCTAGTCCAGCTCAGATGTCACCTTGCCTGCAAGCTCTTTCTCTGTTCTCCTGATTAGGAGTGATTGTTCTTTCCTTTTGCTCCTGGTAAATCCTCTTAGTACAAGCCATGGTCCGACTTGCAGATTTCCTTATTTATAGATTGTGGAGTTTGGTAAAAACCGTTAACAGAAGTTGGAGCCATTTCATTTTTATTGTTGCCTAAAGTACTTGAGTAGTTTTATTAGTCCACCAGTATTATATAAAACCATGAACCATAAAGAAGTTCAACTTTATGTTTTTATTTGGGGAAAGTGTCTATGTGTGCTTAAAGGAAAAAAACATTTTTTCCTTATCACCAAAGTTTCACATGCTCATTGTAAAATATTGATATAAAAGAAATGTATGATTTAGAAATAAAAGTGTCTTAACACTGCACCTATCACATTGTATCTATTATTAATGGTTTGTGGGTTTATTCTTCCAGTTTTTTCCCCTTCTTTTACCTTTAGATAGGTCCATCTTAAACTATCTTACCTGAAAATTTAACTTCATTTAAATTTCATAAAGTTGTGTTTATTGGGAGTGGGGAAAAGTAATCATTATTTGTATGCTTTTTACAATTAATTTCTCCATACTCAGTAATTCTATTTTTTGTCACTTTTTCTTAGGATACAAGACTGCCAACAGGATGTTTGTGTTCAAAATGCAGACTTCATAATCTTTACAAAAATTGATTAAAACCTGTGTGCCTGAGCAGTTTACCTGCCTGTAACCCAAAACATTTGTGGAGTACACACTTTAAGTATACTTTCTTCTCGTTTCTTGATTGTTCTCTGAAAAGAGAATTAAAAATTGCTTTGAGACTGCCAACAGGCACTCTTCTCAGTAGCCCAGGGAGAAATGCAGATTTGTTCCTGACTGAATCGCTGAAGGAGATTTTACACTAACTTTAGGTTGCTCATTAAAAGGGAGCTACAATGTAGGCTGGTGAAGTAGGAGAGAAGAGTCTCTTGTTTTAGGTGTTTCTTTAGGCTAGCCCAGAGGGGAAAAAGGTTTTCCAAAGATTCCTAAATAGAAAGCCCAGCTGCAAGCAGCCAGGTGGCCTAATCAGCTGAAAAATCTCCATTCATTCAGCAAATTTTTGAGAACTGCACCTTACAATGCTAGGCATTG
This sequence comes from Eulemur rufifrons, assembly GCF_041146395.1. Classification (NCBI taxonomy): domain Eukaryota; kingdom Metazoa; phylum Chordata; class Mammalia; order Primates; family Lemuridae; genus Eulemur; species Eulemur rufifrons. Next base: position 33,485,095 of record NC_091006.1, read on the forward strand.
AGGATAAGATTAAGTCTGTCTCTGTCACAAGTTATGTGCTCCTCTGAGCAGGAACCTTAAATAGACATGTGCAGAGTGGAACGTACGGATTAAAGGTAGCTTAAATGAAGTGCACTCCTAGGTGAACGTATTATTCACTCATTTGTTTATTGTTCTGCCTAGCCTTTTCCAAAGTATCCTAGCAAAACAAACCTGGTCTTCTACAGGAGATGGGTTAAGGTCCATAGAGCCTGTTGAATTAAACCTCTGAGCCCTAGAGTTGTTTTTGGGATTGCAAACACTGCTCTTCCTGTGGGGCAGGATATTTCTGAAATTTCTGCAAACACAAATATATCCTTTCTTATACTTTATGGGAATCATCCCTTTCAAAGAACACCGTTATAAAACTACATCTGTATCCTAGCAAATAATTCATATTTTGCTGATGCAGTAGTGGTAGTAACACATTCTTTTAAGCTCAAAATGTTATAATAAATAGATGCCTTTACCAGGATTTGTGTTTTGTTTTGTTTTGTTTTGTTTTTGGTTATGAAAATAATTATTTTGAAAAATCACTTGTATTAAAATTCAGTGTGAAGTATTTTTAACTTTTACAAAATGAACTCTTGTAATACCCGCTCCCCCCACTGGATCTTTGTGGGGAAAGAATTGGATTGTTAAGAAGGAGGCTATGAGGGCTGGTTGTAGTGGCTCAGCACCTGTAATCCTAGCACTTTGGGAGGCCGAGGCAGAAGGATAGCTTGAGCCAAGGAGTTTGAGACCAGCCTGAGCAACATAGCAAGACCTCGAGACCTCATCTCTAAAAAAAAAAAAAAATTAGGTGCACATCTGTAGTCCATTTACTTAGGAGGCAGGAAGATCTCTGGAGCCCAGGAGTTTGAGCTTACCGTGAGCTATGACTGTGCCACTGTACTCTAGCCTGGGCAATAGAGCAAGATCCTGTCTCCAAAGAAACACACAACAAAACAAAACAAACAAAAAAACAAACAAAACACATGCAAGGGACCATGGGACCATGTAGGACTGTCTGTCAGTGATGGGGTCAACCAGGCCAGGAAAAATATCTGACAGAGGGTAGGTCCTATGGAATTTGGCTGTAATGCAGCAATTTTGCTTTGTCGAGTTTTGTGAAGAGCTGAATTTTTTAAATAACAGCTTTATTGAAATACAATTTACATACCATACAATCTCTCTATTTAAAATGTACAATTCAGTGGTTTTCAGTATATTCCATTACCACAATCAATTTCAGGGCTTCTTCCTCACCCCGTCCCCACCCCATCCCCAGCTCCAGGCAATCACTGATCTACATTCTGTCTTTGTACGTTTACCTAGTCTGGACCTTTCATGTAAGTGGAAAATAGCATTTTAATAAATGTGCATTCCTGCGTAGCTTGGTCTCTCTCCATGTGTATAAATCCTGTGAGTAGATCCAAGCAGGTCCTTTCGTGATGTGTGTAGCTCCACATTTAGAAAGATTTTTTTTTTAGAGGAAATTTATCTAAATCCATATTCTACCTAAACCTGGAGAACAATGGGCAAAGAGATTTTTTTTTCCCCATATGAAAATCATTAGGCCCATTTTGGTAACACTTTTTTATATTCATTTAATCATTTGGTGACGCTTAAAGTAAATAATTTATGTTTCTAGTTCTGTAGACTGGACTTAAAGGGAGCAGTACTTTAAAAGAAATAGTTAGTAAGTTTTAATCATTGCTGAATGCAGTGTGATGTTTGCCCATTATTAGTTCAAAATGTTATATTTATTTGATCAAAAATCGTGCTTCATTGGTTGATTGTGATGAACTTGTATGGCTAATGCACATTGCTAGTGACCTGGTAGGCCCTTAATAAGTGCTTATTGATCACCTGACTACTATGAGCATAGATATTTTTATCAGCTCTACTAGTCCTTATTTTCCACCTTACAATACTAATAGCTAAATGTATTGACTGCTTACTAAGTAATCTGATGAGTAATTTATATGTATTGTTTTTTAAGGTAGAAAGATGCAGTTTATATTTTGAGCATTTTCTCTGTTCGTCTCCACTGGTTGTAGTTTTACAGGCTTGTGATTATTTATTTGTCTTTTTAAGATTATTTGGAATGACCATTAAAAACAGATTTTTTTTTTTTTTTTTTGAGAACTTTTTTCTTCAGAGACAAGGTCTCACTTATGTTGCCCAGGCTGGCCTCCAATGATCTGGGCTCAAGCCATCCTCTGCCTCAGCCTCTTGTGTAGCTGGGACTATCAATGTGCATCACAACCTGACTGGAATGACCACCTTTGGTCACATCTAAGACACTTTGACACTGTTGCTTTCTTGATCTCTCCAGGAGGTGTCAACAGAAGGGTTTCACCGACTATATCTTGCTGTTTGATGGCAGCAACTTCAAGACACTTCTCTATTTCAGAGCATCCATACTTCGGAGAGGTTATAGTGGTTTCTTTTGTTTGTTTTTGTTTTTATGGGCATCTGAAAGTTGATGAGAAAGGAACATTAGTTTGCTCACTTACCACAACGCAGCCTCATTTCTTAGGTCATAAAATATTCACATGTTCTTTGTTGCCTGAATGGATTTCAACATAATATTTCAACGTCTTAGGATTCCTTGTTTTGTTTTGTGGTTTGCTTCTTTATTTCATAGTAATCTTCAGATGTGATTTAATTTAATTCAATACTAAAGAATGCTGGAAAGAGAATCTAAGTACAATTTGTAGTTTTGTTTCTCCATTTTAAAACTTAAGACGGATTACGCTGTCTAATGTTGGTAAAAAAATGTTAGTTTGGTGGTTCCATTTATGCATCTGGGTTGTCAATGAACTCACAATAATTTGTTTGCAAAAGAAACTTGAACTATTAGTGTCCTCAGCCAGCAATGTACAGACCAACATATTTTGTTTGTTGGTAAAACCATTCCTTTCTAAGTCATGTCTGATTGGTTATTGCTTTACTGTTAGCTGTTATCTCTTTGTTTGCTCTCATTACACCTGCCTTGTAGTAGTCTCCTTCTCTTTATAATTTGATGTTTTCAGTGTGCCGTGAGAACAGAACACATAACTATACTTGCTGAATGGTGGCGGATAAGAATGACAGAACATTCTGGGTGAGGAACCAAAGGACTTCCCGTGCATGGAGCTTTAGCGCTAGGACCTTGTTATATTGGTTTTTACTGCCTAGAGGACTCTTGCTCGTTCCTGTTTTGACTCTGTTTCAGACAGGTGATGCTTCTGGATAGCAGAGGTTGGTTTAACAGGGTGGTATAAACTACCTGTGGATGTTTAACTTTCTCTCAATAATGAACCTCTAAAAAGTCTGTCTTATTAAGTATAACTCAAGTGGGTGGAGAGTAACAGTTCTTCCTTTTGGAATGATTTGATATTCTAATTCTTGCAAGAACCATCACAAACCCTAAGCATGTACACCAGGGTACTTGTATGTACTGGCGTATTGTTTGTTATAATACAGAACCTAATATAATTCAAAGAGCAGAAATTAAAGGCCCTAAAGAACTATGAGATTGCATGTAAAATAGCTACATGTGCCTGTTATCTAAATATTTTTATTTAAACTGGATCTGATGGCAATCTGTTTTCTTTGAGATAAAATTACGTTTGTAGATGCCTTTTTCTATGTTTGTGTTGTTAGAAGTTAGACCATGTCTTGTATTTAATACTCCTGATAATGCTGAATCCTTAGTATACTTTCAATAAATATTGGTTAGAGTTTTAGTTATAAATTTTTATTGTTTCACTTTTTCCTGTCATAGAATTCATGGAGTCAATGTTTTTAGAGCTAGAATGTCCTTAGGAATGACATAGTTCAACTCCTACATTTTATAATGAGAATGAGATTGTGACTTGTTTAGAATTGTTCTTTTGATTTTCAGTCTAGTATTTTTCCTGTTCTAACATATATTGCTTCCCCAAGTAAAATGGGATGGATAGTATGTCTTGGAATTTTGTTGCCTGTATAACAGAGGTCTGTAAAAATTTTATCTCACATCCCAGCAGTGTAAAAAATTGAGTCTTCATCCCTAAAATGTATATGTGTATTTATTGTAGACTATATACTATGGATTGTATACATAAGACATTAACAAAAAAAGAGTGTGATAAATATGGAAAATATTTTAGAACAATTTAAAATGTATGATTTGCATGTTTTTGACCTACTTAAAATATTAGTAATTTGTAAAATAAGGGAAATGTAATTGAAATAATTATAGACTCACTGGAAGTTGCTAGAATATATGGGGAGTCCGGTGTCACCTTCATTCAGCTTCCTCTAGTTGTAACATCTTATATAATGTAATATATTAATAAGATTAAACCAGGAAATGAACATTGGTACAATATTGTTAATTGGCTGTATTCAGATTTCATAGTGTTTAATGTGCTCAGTTATTTGTAGGTGTGTGTACAGCTCTGTGCAGTTTGATAAAATTTCATGTGTAGATTTGTGTAACCACCACCACTACAATCAAGATACGGAACGGTTCCACCACTGCTAAGAAACTCCCTCATGCAAGTCAAGCTTCACTCTTCTCCCCGCCCTTCTTCATTCCTATTTGCTTGCAGCCACTAATTTGTTCTCCATGTTTTTACTCTGTCATTTTGAGAATGCTACATAAATGCAATCCTACTGTGTGTAACCTTTTGAGATTGACTTTTTTCACTCAGTGTAGTGCCCTAGGGAACCATCCAAGTTGTCAGATGCATCAGTAGTTCATTTCTTTTTATTGCTGAATAGCATTCATTGTATGGATGTAGCAAAGTACACAGTTTTAACTATTCACCTGTTGAAGAACTAACGTGTTTCCAGTTTTTGGCTGCTACCTATAAAGCTGCTGTGAACATTTATGTAAAGTTTTTGTGTGAACGTAAGTTTTCATTTCTCTGGGATAAATGAGCAAGCATGTAATTTCTAGGTAACATTGTAAGTGTATGTTTAGTTTTATAAGAAACTGTCAGGTTATTTTCCACAGTGGCTGTATACTTTCAACTGCAGTGTATGAAGGTTCCATTTCATCCATATGAAAGTTTCTCCACATCCTTCCTCTTCAACATTTTCTATTATCATTACTTTATATTTTCACTGTTCAGATAGTTGTGCAGTAATATCTAATGGTGGTTTTATTTTTATTTATTTATTTATTTATTTTTGAGACAGAGTCTTGCTCTGTTGCCAGGGCTAGAGTGAGTGCTGTGGCGTCAGCCTAGCTCACAGCAACCTCAAACTCCTGGGCTCAAGCGATCCTCCTGCCTCGGCCTCCCGAGTAGCTGGGACTACAGACGTGCACCACCACACCCAGCTAAGTTTTTCTATTTTTAGTAGAGACCAGGTCTTGCTCCTGCTCAGGCTGGTCTCAGACTCCGTCCTTAAGAGATCCTCCCAGAGTGCTAGGATTACAAGCTTCAGCTGCTGTATCGGCCTAACCACCCCGCAACAATTAAAAAGGTACCTTTCAAATTGCCCACGAATACCTTTAGTTTGTGATATCTAATTAATATGCAGTTCCCAAGCTGCAAGAAGTCTTGGAAATGTAGTTTTAGATTTCCAATCTCACGGAATGGAGGTTGAGTAAGGCAGTCTGTGGTACCCAGCGTATGTCACATAAATGCCACCAGACATCACTGGCATCAGCAGCCTGATGCTAGGACCGATGTGTCAGTCTCACATATCAAATATCGATAACATGGAAATTTTATTTTACTTTTTCCTGCTTTGTTGAATTGACTGACAAAAATTGTGTCTTTAAGGTGTACAACATGATGATTTGATGTATGTACACATCGTGAAATGATCACCACAAACTAATTAACACATCCATCATTTCCCATACTTTTTTTTTTTTTTTTGCTGTGGTGAGAATACAGTAGTTCCAGCTGAGGGATGGTTTTTGCTCTCTGTGGTTTCAGTTTACCCGCAATCAACCTCCGTCTCAAAATATTAAATGGAAAATTCCAGAAATAAACATTCATATAACTTACTGTTATGTATATTATAATTGTTCTATTTTATTCTTAGTTGTTATTGTTAATCTCTTACTGTGCCTGATTTATAAATTAAACTTTATTGTAGGTATGTGTGTACAGGAAAAAACACAGCATAGTATCACAGCATATATGGGGTTTGATGCTGTCTACAGTTTCAGGCACCCGGTGGGGGTCTTGGAATATATCCCGTGAGGATGAGGGGGCACTACTGTAATTGAGATCTATTCTCTTAGAAAATGTCAAGTATACAATACGTTTTTATTAACTATGGTCTCCATGCTGTATATTGGTTTTCCAGAACATACTCATAATTGAAAGTTTGTATTCTTTCACCTTTATTTCCCCTTTTCTCCCACCTCCCAACCCTTGGCAACCCCAGTTCTACTGTCTGTTACTATGAGTTCTGGCTGTGCCGTATCTGTCTTTCTATGTCTGGTGTATTTCACTTAGCATAACGTCCTCCAGGTTCATTGACATTGTTGCAAATGGCAGGATGTCCTTCTTTTTTAAGGCTGAATAATATTCTTGTGTGTGTGTGTATGTGTGTGTGTGTGTGCACCATGATTTCTTTATCCATTCATCTGTTTTTTATATCAAAATAAATAATTTTAATGTATTGAGAAACATTAAATCTATGGAAATCCATGAGTCTACAGAAAAAGAAAATGCTCATTTGACATCATTTAAGGTAGATCTTAAATCTACTCCTTACTTTGAAAACTGGTATTTAAAGGTAAAGAATTAAGCCTTTGTCCTGTCTTCTCAGCACTGATGATTTTGAGGAATTTTAAATTTCATTGCATGTGATTTTAGCTAAGTAGGGTAAATCTTGGTTTTGAGAGCCTGTGAGGCCTGGTTTCCTGCCCTCCCGCTTAGGGCTCCCGTGGCTGGTGAACTAGGGCTCCCTGCCTTGCTGCAGCGGAGGGAGCAAAGCTGGCTGGAAGTGAGTGAGGCTAGGAAGGCGAGGGCCGCATGGCTCTCTGGCATCACGTCCCTGCACAAGGCCCTCTGAGCAGGTGTCAGGCTGACCCATTCCTCCTATTAAAGTACACGACCATGTCCTCAGATGTCACTGGTTCCTGGAACCTAGAGGTTAAGGACACAGCTATCATCATCTGACCCCTTTTATTCCTGTCTTGGGGAAAGGTAAAAGTAAAGACAGGTCATTTTAGACTGGAGCAATCTGAAGGCTTTGTAAAAGATATCTGAGCTAGGAATGTGCTCGTAAAGAAGGTAGAGGACTGATTTTAATAAAATAAACTATATTCTTAGAAACTCAAAAGTTTACCAGTTATGTTGTATTTTTGGAAATAAATGGGGGAAAGTATTTTTTCCTATTGAACTTTTTATGGTTGAAAAAAGACTTGTAGAATTAACAAAAATTATGAATTTAGATTGCAGCAAATTGACACAGTTGTCTTGATAATCTCAAGTAGGATGCATGATACCTTAATTCTCTGTCAGTGAGTGAGTGGTGAGTGAATGTGAAGGCCTGTCCACTTTTCTAGGAAACGCAGCACAGAGGTTCGTACGCCAGCATCACCACAAGCACGTGAGTAATGCATTGTACTGTGATGATACATATTGTTTTTTTATTGTGTTACATTTTAATGTTGGTATAAAAATCTCCAAATATGTTTTGAAACCCGGTGTGATTTAATCTATGGTCATTATGTATTATGTGCTAAAAACATTGACTGTGATTACATTTTTAAAGGGAAGTATTACATGGGCTCAGTAAAGACAATTACATTAGACTAATCTTACTTCTTTTTAGAGAGGATTATTAGACTGTGGGTCAGGAAAATGTAGAAGATACAGTATAACTAGATTTCAGCCAGAGGTTTTACATTGTTTCTCTCTGTTGACAAGGGGGATAATGTTAGCTGGATGATGTTGGCTGGATGATCACACAGTTAGGTGGGAATGTGATTGGTTGACTAATACCTCTACAAGTTAATGAATTGGTGACAACTAGAAAGAAATTTCTAGTGGCATGCTGAAATTCACTATCCATTTTTTGTAATGTCAATGAAAATATTGAGGCCATGTTTAGCAATTTTTGATATTTTGATGAAATGGATTTTGGGGGGTTAATATTGAAAATAACTGAAATGGTAGATCAAGGCTAATGTGATAATTGATACAAAGTTCCATACATGGGTTCCAAAACCAGCTGCACAATTATGGGGTGAGGGAGAGGTTGAATACAAACAATTTTGGTATTTTAATTACTGTAATAAACTCAATATAAAATGTCATGTGACTACTAAAAGCCTTCATAGAATCATAGTCTGGACTAATAGGAGAAGAAGATTCAGAAAAGAGGGGATGTTAGTCTTAACATTATTTTGTACCGTACACAATACTACACCTGGAGTCTTGTGTCGAGTTCTGATTGTAACATTTGAACGTGAGTCAGAAAACAAAAAATAGCAAGTGTCAGTGAGGAGAAATTGGAACCCTTTACATTGCTTGTGGGTATGGAGAATGGTATGTCTGCTGTGAAAAAGTTTGATGGTTCCTCAAACAGTTAAACGTGGAATGATTATATGACATAGATAGTCCACTTGTAGGTATATACCTTGAGAATTGAACACAGGTACTCAAACAAATACTTGTTACCTGAATGTTTATAGCAGCATTATTTACATTAGCCAAAATGTAGAAACAACCCAAATGTCCATTTGATGAATGGATAACCAAACAAAGTATATCCATACTATGGAATATTATTCAGCCATAAAAATGAAGTACTGACATATGCTATTAATATAAAGTCCATGAACCTTTCAAAAAATCTTTTTTATTTCTTCCAGACAGGGCCTTACCCTGTGACCCAGGGCTGGAGTACAGTAGTGTCATCATAGCTCACTGTAACCACAAGCTCCTGGGCTCAAGTGGTCCCCTTGTCTTAGCCTCCCAGGTAGCTGGCACTACGGGCATGCCACCACATCTGGCTAATTTTTTTTAATTTTTAAATTTTTTTGTAGAGATGGGGTCTCACCCACTGTGTTGGTCAGGCTGGTCTTGAACTCCTGGCCTCAAGCAATCCTCCCGCCTCAGCCTCCCAGAGTGCTAGGGTTATAGGCGTGAGCTACTGTGCTTAGCCAAAAATCACATATTGTATGATTCCATTGATATAAAATATCCAGAACAGCTTAATTCACAAATTAAATTAGGGGTTGCCCGAAACATGGGGAACGATGACTGTTTAATCTAGATACAGAGTTTCCTTTTGGGGTGATGAAAATATTTCGGAACTACATAGAGGTGTTGGTTGCAAAACGTAGTGCGCATACCAAATGCCACTGAATCGCACAGCGTAAAATGGTTAATTTTGTTATGTAGATTTTACCTTAATTAAAAAAAAGTATATATAGATCAATTAAATATTATTAAAAGTCTAGAAATAAATCCTTACATTTATGGTCTCTTGATTCAACCCCCCCGCCACACGGGTTTGCCTAACAAGACAATTCCATGGAGGAAAGAACAGTGTTTCAACAAATGGTGCGGAGACAACTGGATTGCCACATGCAAAAGAATGCATTTCAATTGCTTCCTCACTCCGTACACAACAAGTAACTAGAAATGGATTGTAGACCTAAATGTAAAAGCTACGGTTATAAGATTCTTAAAAGAAAATGAGTAAATCTTAGTGACCTTAGGTTAGTCGAAGCTTTCTTAAACAAGACACGAAAAGCCAAATCAGTGCACAATTATATATATAAATTGGATTTCATCAAAATTAAGAGCTTTAGTGCTTTCAAGGACACTACCAAGAAAGTGAAAAAGCCTACCAATGGGAGAAAATATTTGCAAGTCATATCTAATAAGGGACTTGTATCTAGACTATACAGAGAACTCTTACAACTCAATAATAAAAAGATAAATAACCTGATTAAAGTGAAGAATAAATTGTGAATCTTATGGTATGTGAATTATATCTCAATAAAAGTTGTTAAAAATGAATCAAATGGGCTGGCTGAGTGTGGTTGTTCATTCATGCCTGTAGTCCTAGCACCCTGGGAGGCCAAGGCATGAGGCTGGAGGATCGCTTGAGATTAGGAGTTTGAGACCAGCCTAAGCAAGAGAGACCCATCTCTACGAAAATTAGAAAACTTAGCCGGGGATGGTGCACACCTGTAGTCCCAGCTACTCGGGAGGCTGAGGGAGGAGGATCGCTTGAGCCCAGGAGTTTGAGGTTGCTGTGAGCTATGATGACGCCACTGCACTCTAGCCCGGGCAACAGAGTGAGACTCTGTCTCAAAAAAAAAAAAAAAAAGTCAAATGGAATATGTTCAGAGGAGATTTCTAGTCTTACGTTGGGCTTTGAAATTGAAATCCTTTTCTCTTGCTGCCCCCAGCCTGTCAGCTTGTTCAGTATATTGTTAATACTGTAAACATTCATTCTGTAATTTTAATGAAGTCTTTGGTGCCTTGTTTTTATGTTGATCTTCATGCACATATTCACTGCAGAGCTGAGTGGTGACTTGGTTACACTTCCTTCTCTATTTGTCCAGTGTGATGACCCCATGCCAATAGGAGGCAGATGTCCCCAGTGTCAAACCCCATGCATTCTCTTTCCCTGCAATCCATCAGTTGTTCAAAATCATGTCATGTATATATTTTTACACTTGAACCTTGACTTCCTTGAATAGTTTTTTTGACCCCCGGTGTGTCAGTTTGGTTGTTTTTGGCCGCATTTACCAGAATATCCAACTACAGGTGACATCTGATTTCCCTGACCTCTCTCTTATTGCCAGTGGCTGCTGTAGCGCCAAGTACGTTTTTCTCACTTATGTGCAAAGGTAGGAAGAAGGGGAGAAGATCTTCTGGATCTTCCGTTTGTAAACGTATTTTTGAAAAACTTTAAAACTCACAAAAAAGTTGAGAGAATAGTAATGTGAATGCTTGTCTAGCTTTTATCTGTTTCTGTCAGTTATAAACATTTTGGCACATTTGCTTTTTCCTTTTTTGTTTTTTAACATATAGGTCTGTAGATATAGATCTAGGTTGTTAATATATAGGTTTTTAGATGTAGATCTAGAGTTGTTTTAATTTTGGTGAATGTTTTGAAAGTTGCAGATAATATGACTCTTTACCCTTAAATACTTCACCACATTATCCCTGAAGAAAAGGACTTCCTCAGTGTGATCATGAAACAGCGATTGAGTTCGGGACATTGAACACTGTTAATTTGCTGAAGGCTGCATTCCCCTGGGAAGCAGACGCCCAGACGGAATTAGGATCGCACAGAAGCCAAAGGAGGGAGCAGGACTGGACAGGCGCAGCTGTCGGATCCTGATGACACGCGGTCTGCCAGCGCCGGGGGCAGATCTGGAGTCACGCTGGTTCCGTTAGAGGAGCTCCATGTGGGGTGGAAATTGGCCTTTCTCAGTCACGAGATGGGGGCTGTCCAGAGCCACTCTTCCTTGAAAACCTAAGCCAACTGTGAGCCAACAGCTCGAGGCTCAGTTCCCCTCGCTCCTCACATCTGGTAGTGAGTCTTGGATGTGCTCGGTGCGTCTCCAAGTCCACTGCAGCAGAATACTGTAATCCAATGTACAGTCCATATTCACATGTCCCGATTGCCCAATAATGTCCTTTGTAGCAAATCCCTACCCCGCCTCTCATCAGATCTCTCTTTTTATCACCGAGGAAAATCTTTCAAGAAGCTCCCCAGATGGCATTTCTGTCTGTCTCATTGGTCTGAACCAATCCCTGGCAAAGGAGCCTGGGATTTGCGGGGTCACTTCAGTCCTGCAGTGATTCATCCCATGGGTCTGGGGGAAGGGCCGCCTTTCCTAATCATGTGCTTCTCACCTGATACCGAAGAAGAAAAAAAAAATTCTTTGGAGTTCTTTTAGCAAGGAATAATGGAAAAAGGCTGTGGATAGACAACCAGCAGGCAATATTCTGCTGGAATTTTCTATTGCATATCTTTTTGTTTTAGTTTTCATTTGTTATTTATTTTATTTTCCATTGATTGCTTGTTTGCTTGATTGATTGAAGTGGGCTATTTCTGTGTTGCCCAGGCTGGTCTCCAACTCTTGGGCTCAAGCCGTCCTTCCACCTTAGCGTCCCAAGTAGCTGGGCTCTTTTTTTTAAAAAAAAAAAAATCAAGAAAAGAAACATATGCATTCTTGTCATTAGGCCAGCTTCTTAATTATTCTTTTGTCTTTTGAACAGAATCCATTCCATTCTTCCTTTCATGGAGTTCAGTAATTTTCCGTTTTAATAGGATGAATTATTGTCTATTCCTGCTTCACAGCTGCCATCCTGGGGCTTCTTTTTCATTTTACTTTTGGATCATTTCCACTGTTTCTTGTGTGTCTCATGTGAAACTTTATTTTTGACACCCTTGTTTTGCTAAAAGACACTCTCAATAATGTCCTTCTGTATCTGGAAACGTCTTTGTTCAGCCTTCTCACCTAATGAGTTATTTGGATATAAAAGTCTAGGTCAAAGTCATGTCACTTTGGAAATTTGGGACACTTCTCTGTCTTCTATAATTGAGAGTTTCTGATTTCAGATTTTTGTTTTTTTTCCCTCTCAGACCATTCAGAATCTTCTCTTGGGGGTTGTGAAAGCTCATAGAATTTGTCTTGATAGCTTGTCTTCATAGGACCGAGGGTTGGTCATTTCCTTTCATTCATTCCTTATCTGACTTCCTGTCTTTTTGTACCTTTTTGTACCCCACTTTATTACTGATCCTTTATTCTGCATGATTTTAACGTCTCTGTGGATTGTCCGTCTGGTGCCCTGGGTCTCTGGGACAGGTGCTGCACCTGGTAGTCGTTCCTTTTTCCTCACTAATAAAGCTCAATCTTGTTGAGGTATTTAGTGCTTATGTGCTTCACAGACTCCTCCTCCACCCAAAGGGGCAGTTGTGGATGTTGCTCAGCCTAAATTAGTCGGTCCTGTGAGCTCCGTTCCCCTCGCCAATGATTGGTTTAGGCACGGAGGAGCATAAAGGAAGTGTGCTGGGAGTCTGGTGTGCTTGAATTTATTAAGGTACCCTCCTGGATGTGGTCACGTCAGCTCTTGATACTTGGAGCTGCTGCAGCCCTCTTGGGTCAGAGAGGAAAAAGTGAAATGATGAATGACCTTCAACTCAACATGGTCAAAACGTGAACTTCTGATCTCCAGCTTCCCCTCCCCACGATTTTCCACGTCATCCTTTTAGTTGCTTGGGCCAAAAATCTTTCAGTTATCCCTAAATTTTCTTTCTCTCACATTCCACATTCTGTTTGTTAGAAGAGCCTGTAGGCTCCTCTTTTAAATTATATTTACAGTCTTACTACTTTTTACTATTTCCACTGCTGCCATCCTGGTCCGAGCCACTCCCACCATTGCTTGCCTGGGTTGCCGCAATAGAGCAGTGCCTACCCAGGGAGTTTTCTTAGGGCTTAACTAGACAGACTCACGGATTGCCATAAGCCACGTTTGATGTCAGATGCATTTGGAGGGGGTATGGGACAGCAAACAGCTTACCAGCAGAGAAGCTCCAGGTGTTCTCTTTAGAGCAGGTGCTTGTAGCAGTCCAGGTGTTCTCTATGTCTCTCCCCGTGTGCAGGTGAAGTTCAGGTGTGAGTCATGAGGCTCACGTGGGTGGGTATATAGCCAAGGTGGCTTAGCAGCCCCGTGTTCCACGCGCCTTCATCTTGTGTGGCAACCCGTGAGCAAGGCTTCCCGGCTCCCTACGAGGTACCTGCCCAGCTACAGGAGTCATGACACTAACAGCAGCCTAAGGATCTGGCCACTCACCAGGTATCTGTACTTCCTCCCGCCCTTTGCAGTTTACCAGCGGGTCATTTTTACCATAAGCAGCGTTGCCTGGTAACACAGCTGACATTCTGCCTGTGTGGTTTCCTGGGGAACAGAGCTAAGTTAACTGAATCCAAGAGCCATTTCTCAGGCTGAAAGACAAGAGTTTTACTAACACTTCCGTGACAAATAGCCTCCTACCTAGAGGTCTCCCTGCTTCTGTGCTTCTCTGGCCTTTTTCCCTACCATTTCCTCGCTCAGCTGTTCTAATGCGCCAGCTGTGTTTTCACCTCGGGCCTCTGTTGGCTCTTCCCCATGGCTGGAACATTCTTAGCTTCAGGTGGGTATCTACCTGGCTGACTGTCTTTCTTCCAATCTTTGCTCAAACGTCACCTTTTCAAGGCAATGTATTCTGACAGTTTAAAAATTGCAACCCCTGGCACTTATCACTTTATGATTCTTTTCTACTTTTAAATTTAAAGTTTTTTCATTTTTAAAATTAAAAAAAAGTTAGTATTTCTCAGAGATGGGGTCTTGCCCTATTGCCCAGGCTGGACTCGAACTCCTGGGCTCAAGTGATTCTCTCACCTCAGCCTCCGGAGTAGGTGCGGCTGCAGGCACGCAGCACCACACCTGGCTCAACTTTCAACTTTTGATAGCTTCTCTCACCTTCTTGTACTCTACAGTCTACTTATTATGATGTCTTGTTTATTGTCTCCCACCATTAGCATGTAAGCTGCGTGGGGGCAGAATTCTTCATCTGTTTGTTCATTGCTATTATCTCACCTGCCCAGGGCAGTGCCTGACACATAATTGATGCTTAGTATTTTTTATGTATGTAATGAGTCTTGAACAAGACGCGCATCTCCGTCCCAGCTGTAGCAGGGTGGAGGTGAGCAGGCCAGGACTGGAGGGATGATTGATGCAGTCGACAGGTGTCTTCCGTGTCTTGGCAGTTCTCGCGTTCAGCCAGGAGGAAGGAGGAAAGAGATCCTGGCCAGGAGGGCACACATGCTCTCCTTCCTGCCTGGCAAACCTCACTTGTCACGTTCCCTTGGCCGGAACTTTGTTATATCGCCACAACCAATTGCAAGGAGAGCTGGGAAATAGAATTTTTAGGCAGGCAGCCATGTCTATGGCCGAAGCTTGGGAGTGCTAGTAAAGGAGGGGGAATGGGTATCAGCACAACTTGATGCTTAATATTTTTAATTAAATGAGCACCCCCCTTACAGAGGGCTTACTGTGTGCTGAGCATTTTAAAATATATTCATTTAATCTTTATGAATCCCTTTTGAAATAGGGATTTCATTGTCGTCATCCCCCTTTTTATAAACATGGGATTTATAAGTAAATTTTAATGGGAAGACTGGTTTAAATTGGGACTGGCATTGTCTTTGATATAGCAATACATGTTATTTTTTATTTCTGAACAATGTTCCCCTTTTGTTTTAATGGCAACTAAAGCTGAAAACAGGACTTGTAAAAATATGTGGAAACAATTGGAATTAGAGCCAGATGAGGCAGGGGTTTTTTTTTTTTTTTTTTTTGGTCAAAAACCCATCAGAATTCTTCAAGACTTTTATGAATTGAATTCATCATGTTTCTTCATCGTTTTCTTTTTCAAGTTAGTGAGATGATCTTTGGTAAAGTCCACATTGCCAAGCCTCAAGAAAATGATTATGAATCCATATATTGTTCTTATTTCATTTATTTTTTTATCCCCATTTCTCAGCACGCACATGCATTGTTTTTAATCTGAACAAAACATTAATAAACTTGAATAAAATAAGTTTTAATGTAACATTCTATCATGTCCACCTTCCTTACATCTGGCATCTTGTTTACAGCAGTACAAATTTTGCTTTCTGTGAGAAAAATATTTTAAGAGTGAGGGTCGTCTGGAAGTTTTTTTTCCATTTCCTGGGAAATAGTGTTTGAGAAATGAGGTTTTTTGTTCTTTTTTTTTTTTTTTTTTCATCAGCCACTTTAAAATGACCTCCAACAATTACTGCCTTGTGAGGTTTTAGTTAGTTTTTAAGTCCTACGCAGAAGACTTACAAATGTAAGAACGTTGTTACCTCTCGCCTAGAATTATTTTTTGGGGGGGAGGAAAATCGGCTTCCCCTCCTGTCTCCCTCTGTCGTGGACCCGTCTCCTCTCCCTAGTCCCCTACCCCTTTGCAGGAGCAGGGAAGGACTTTTTTCTTTTTCCAATAGTTGGCGTGTCCTTGGTGGCAGTATTGCTGTGTGAAAAACCACCCGAAAACAATGGTTTTCAACAAAAACAACCATTTATTTTGCTTGTAAATATGGGAGTTGCCTGGGCTTAGCCAGGCTTTCCTCATGTGTGTTCTCTCTGGAAGTAGCAGTCTGCCAGTGGCTTGAGCTGGGGTCTTAACTCACGGCCTGGCAGCTGGCCTGAGAAGAGCCAAACAGCCGGGGCTACTCTCCCTAAGTGTCCCCTTCGTGCGTTCTCTCCACGTGGTGGCCTCGGCGTAGCTGGACTCCTGGCAGCTGCATGTCTGCACACAGCCCTCGCTGTGTGGCCTTTGCGGTTGGCATCGCGTCCGCTGGGCTCTGTCTGCGGAGACAGTCACACGGACTGCCCAGGTTAGGGGCTGGACTACATCCAGCTTGTGGCAGGAAGAGTTTCAGAGGGTTTGCAGGCTGCGTGGCTCTTCCCTGTTACCTGTCAAAGTCAGAGCGGTTGGTGGGGAGAGCGCCTGGTCATTGTCAGAGAAGAGGGCTGTGCCAGCTCCTAACCACAGTGACCCGTCATGGAAACACAAATGTCCGTGCCTTTGCTCTTCACATCCTGGCACACTTGACCGATTTGGAGCATTCCTCAACAATTTTTAATGAACATAAATCTTATCAATAGTTCCAGATTTTCTTTCTGATACTGTACTTAGTTCAAGACTCGCAGAAATCCTTGAGTCATCTCTCTCTTTAACCACCATTATTTTTCTATCTGCTCCAAGATAGTGAGTGCCTGCCCTGCACCAGACGTCTTTTAGTCATCATCCAGGTGTCTCTTAATCTGTTTTCCTTCCTTTCTAGTTTTATAGTCACTGTCTGAGGACAGGCTTTTATAATTTCTCACCTAGATTACCGCTTCCTCTAGCTTCTGCCACCTCAGTACATCTTCCTAAAGCTCAATTCGATGATCTTGCTTCCCTCGTTAAAAGCCCTCTTGGACTATCTGTCTAAACTCCCTGAAATGTGTATTCTCATTTCATTTGTGATTTGGTTCTAGTCTCGCTTTCTGACCTTATTTCTTGCCACTCCCCGCAAACGCACATTTTGTTCCAGCTACACTGCGTTTCCCACCGTACTTAAAATTGACTGTGCCTTCTGCTACTCCTTGCCTTTCTCTATGTATACAGAAGCCCTATTTGTAAAGTATTCTTTGTTAAAAAAAAAAAAAAATCTTTCACATTGAATGCATTTCATGTCATACTATATCATGGGTGGGAGATACTGAGGATTTCACAATAAATTTATTTTAATCTTTTGCAAGTAGTGCAAATGTGGTAAATACAATGGAAACCTTCTGCTGTTTGAAGTGAGCCCTGTGATTAGACCAAGTGTAGGAGAGAAAGATTTTCAAAACAGTTATCCTAAGTGAAAGATTTCAGTCCTCCAGTTTTGGTTTCACGTGTTACTGTTGAGTGAGACATTTCCCTTAATGCAGTTTATTGATCTCTCAGATGTCAAAGCTTTTATTTAGCTGCTGCTTTTGATTGTTTTTTTAAAAAAAAAAATCAAGCCTATGCAGCTAATTTGTTGGCTTTCTCTGCTATTCCATTCTCTAAGATTGTTTGAGGTTCCCTGTGTAAGTCAGTGACTTTGAACAAATGAATGTTAATTAACTTACGAAGTTGTTGACATTGTCCCCTGTCATTTATGATACTTCTTAGTTTCATAGGCTGGCTTGCTTTCTCTCCTCCCTCCTTCCCTTCCTTCCTGAGATATAATTCACATACCATAAACTTCACTCTTTTAAAGTGTACAATCCAGTGGATTTTAGTATATTTGCAGAGTTATGTAACTATCACCACTGTCTAATTTTAGAACCCCAAAAAGAAGTTTGGTACCCGTTGGCAGTCACTCCCCTCCCACTAATTTATAATATTCTATTGCTATAGATGTGTTTACTTTCTTAAACATTCTTTTTTTGTTGTTGTTTTTGAGATGGGGTCTTGCTGTGTTGCTCAGGCTGGATAGGAACTCCTGGGCTCAAATGATCCTTCTTAGCCTCCTGAGTAGCTGGGCCTACAGACACACACCGCTGTGCCTAGCTGTAGCTTTCTTAAAATTCTCAGTAAATACGGTTATTGACTTTTTAACTGCAGAAATTCTTCTAGATCCTCACCTAGGTTATATTAGGGTTCTCCAGGTAAACTGAACCAACAGAATGTGTGTATGTGTGTGTATATGGTGGTGAGGAGGAGGAGAGAGAGGGTTACTCTAAAGAATTGGCTCACTTGATTGGGAGGCTTGGCAAGTCCAAAATCTGCGGGGTGGAGACCCAGGGAAGAGTTGCAATTAAGTCTGCTGGCAGAATTGCCCCTTCTTCTGGAAAGGTCAGGCTTTTGCTGTCCAGGCCTTCAACTCAATGGATGAAGCTCACCCACATCTGGGAGGGTAATCTGCTTTCTTCACAGTCTGCTGATTTACATGTTAATCTCATGTAAAAATATATCTTCACAAAAACATATGGAGTAATGTTGGATCAAATATCTGGGTGCCATGGCCTGGCCAAGTGGACCCGTAAAATGAACCACCATACAGGTATTTACTGAGATGTTTAAAGGGAGAAAAGTGGGAAGAACATTTAACTGGAGAACAGGAGAATCCCTTTCTAGTCTTGGCATTGCCAGTGAGAAGCTTCACCCGTGGGCCAGTCTCTAAACCTCTCTGGGCCGTAGGTTTCCCCATCTGTTAAGTGAGAAGGTTGGACGTGAGCAGCTTCTCCTTCCTTCCCTTTCTTGAAATGAGTTCTTATGTGGAAGCTTAATATTTGAAAGGAAAAAATTTGAGGGGGGGAAAAAAAAGCTAAGTCATCTCTAAGGCCTTTTTGAGCTCTAACGCCTGTAATTGTTACAGTTCTGATTTTGGATTTGTTATTTTTTCGGTATGAACAGGCTTTTTTTTTAGGAAAATAAGACCTGGATTAAAAATTCAGTAAAAGGCTTATACACGTTATT
The DNA here is from genome assembly GCF_041146395.1 of Eulemur rufifrons. Classification (NCBI taxonomy): domain Eukaryota; kingdom Metazoa; phylum Chordata; class Mammalia; order Primates; family Lemuridae; genus Eulemur; species Eulemur rufifrons. The sequence goes on from NC_091006.1 coordinate 33,504,079, forward strand.
CAGGTGTGACAAGTAAAATCATTCTTGGTAAATTGAAATTTCGGTACAAATCGGCATGGTCTGTAGTTTTAACGATTGCACTTTCTGGAGACTAAGAGCATCTACGGGTGGAGAGGCTGGACAAAGGGCTTAGTCACCTCCCAGGCAGGTGGGGACGGAACGGGATGATGCGAGATTTCATCGCGCTGCTCAGAATGGCACACAATTGAAAACTTATTAATTGCTTATTTCTGGAATTTTCCATTTAGTATCTTCGGACAGCAGTACCAAACTGTGGAAAGCGAAACCCTGGATAAAGGGGGATATGGCCGTACAGGTTATGCGGTGTTGGTGAACGGCACAGGCTGCGTCACCCTGCCTGGCGTGAGATTGTGTTCTCTCTCTCCTCCCAAAGGCGAGGCGGAGTCTGTGGGAGATTGCCCTGGGTGTTCAGCTCGGGGAATTGGATGGGGGAGGGACTGAGCGAGGACCATTTTCTCGTGGGCCTCCCCTTGGTGGGGTGGGCTGTCGGGCTGTCGGGGCACAGCAGAGCACGGCCGACGCAGGGCAGGCTGCTTCTCCTTTCCCCTTATTCCTACCTTAAAATATCTCTGTGGAAACTCAAAATTTCAGGTGAGGGATGATATCCCTCTCTAATTTCTAACGATGCTTGAATTTTTTTCTTCTATTTTGATGAAGTGGTCTTGGGGGATATTGGAACCGGGAGCTAAGTCAGATATGCGTTGTTAGGTTTTTCATCTGAACGTTGCATCTCCTTTTATTTGCGTAAAAGCTGATTTGGGTATTCAACAGAAAGGAAGGAAATGGTTTAAAACCTATTATTTTCTGGAGACACTGTTACATCTCACCGTGGATGTAAGATAAGGTTTGCAAATACATTGGGTTTATGTGTTGAAGGCAACACAGAAAGTTCCCCTTCCTTTGTCATTCTGCCCTGCTCTAAGCTCCTCTAAAGACAGTAAGACGGAAGTTTGTGGAGTTGTTAATATTCATTTTATTGAATAAAATGTTCGAAAGTCTGTATTTTCTTTATGCTTATCATTAATTATCAAGGGCACCATTCGTTTAATCAACGAATGTTTGTTGAGTGCCCGTGAGCCAGGAGATAAATGTCAACAAGGCAGTCTCTGCCCTCCTGGAGCTTGCTTTTTGGTCGGGTAGACAAACATAAAACAAATATTGGATGATAAACTCTATGATGAAAAATTTGGTTTGGCTGGAGAGTGACGGGTGTTGGTTATTTTAAGTAGGGCGTGGGCGGGAGGGCCTCTCCGGTTGCATTTGTAGTGATCTGAATGGAGGGAGGGAGAAAACCACGGTGAGGGGAGCCTCCCAGGCAGAGGGATTAGCACGTGCACAGGTCCTGAGGTGGAAACAAGCTTCTTGCGTTTGAGGAATAGCAGGAAAACTGGCCTGGCTAGAGTAGGGGAAGGGAACGGTCGGAGTTCATGGACCTGCATTTGATGTGAAACTAGTGGAGGATGTTGAGCATGGCTGGAGTGAATACGTGTATGTTTTTAGAAGATCACTGTGGTGACCACGTGGAGAGCTGGGGAATGAGTAGCTGCAGGGATACCTGTGAAGAGTCTCCCTCCGTGTTTGGGCCGGAGGTCATGGCGGCTCAGCCTAGCGGGGCAGCAGCGGATCCAGGGGGGAAGGGGTCAGATGAGGACAGACAGTGTTTGGAAAACAGGGTTGACAGGGCTTGTTGATGGATTAGATGTGGGGGTGTGAGGGAAGGAAAGGAAACAAATGCGATGGCCAGGTGTTTGGCCTCAGCCACTACAAGAATGATGGTGTTATTTGCCGAGATGCAGCGCTGGAGATGGGTGTACAGAGTCGGTGTGCAGAGTTGAGTTTGAGGCCCTTCACGCATCCATGTGGTGCGTTGAATTTGCTGACGGCATGACCCTGTAGGAAGGGAGGAAAAAAGATGTGAGATTTTTGTCGCCTTGCAACTGCTATTCTCACTTTTCAAAAGTAGTTTGGAGGCGGTTGGTGTCGAGTTGGAAGTTTCCTGTACTCCACCCTCTTCAGGGACGCCTTGCAATTGTCTTTTATTTTTCTCCTTTTGGCTTGCTCAGTCTTGTTGTGTATCATGGTAGATTTTTATCTTTCACATTTCTGGTAAATGGTGATTATTAGGAAGTCGAGCCAACTGTGTATAAAAAAAAATGTAAAAGACATTCGACAGGGAATGTGTTTTCCAAGGCCCATTGTTCACCACGAAAAGGAAACCACTGACTTCTTGTTACATCAGTGTAGATAAAATTATTTGGTGAGCACAGTACTCCTTTGTGACTAACACTTTTCATAGTGTCACCAAAAGAAATTATTTTATGCAAACAATAAGTTAATGGGGAAATGTAGGCTGTTGTTACAAGTGGGGATTTATTCAGTGAAAGCCCTTTAAAAAAACCCGATTTCTCTTCATAACATTTTAAATTCGTCCAATCGTAGAGGTAGTTGCTATAATTTAAATTATGAAAAAATTTAGCTTGAGAAAGTAGTATGTATGTATTTAGTTGTTAATTTCTTGAAATGTAATTGAAAATTTTACTTTTAAGGGAGAAAATTTAGCAATACAGTATGGTGGGAATATTTACTTTTAATCTGAAGCAGAAGAAGGAAATCCATATTTCTGTAGATATGATTAATATTACAGTGAGAATTTACTTAAGGTATAAGTAGACTATATTATCACAATCTAGTATATCCCTTCCCTTTGTAAATTTATGCTTAATAGAAAAGTCTCAGGTACTACACTTGATCTTAACCAAAAGGCAGAGAAGCGATTTGTCAGGTACAGTGTGATTAAAAACAACAGAAATTCATAGTGGAGGAGGATGTGATGGTAGGTTTGGGCTCCCTGGAGACCAGCCTTCTCGAACCATTGGAACTTTATCCTCTGCCCCTGTGTTCCACTGTCCCTGAGTCCTGAGTCCAAAAAACAAAACATAAAAAACATCAAAGATACATCTTTGGCAGTAACAAAGCCTCCCAATTTCTGAGCATCTATGAAACATACATCTGGGGACAAGAGTCTCAGAACAGCTAGGGGTTATAAACTGTTCAGGGTTTAAGCTTTGTGTATCATAGACACAGTTGTTGTATAAACGTGACTCTTCCAGTGTGTAGTGATGGCCACTTTAAAAAAAAAAAAAAATCTGTGTAACTTGCACATGTGACACATTCACCTATAACGTGACATGTTTTGTGCTTCCCTGTGCCTGCCCCTCTGTGCTCTACCTCTCAGACTCTGGGCTGGTTAGAGGATACAGTGGCCGTAGGTGCTTACGGTCTAGTTAGGGAGAATTAAGTAAGTCAATAAAAAAAAAAAGCATATGTTAGATAGTGATAAGGTCTATGATGAAAACTAGGTGGAAATAGGCTAGTGACTTGGGATGCCCACTCGATACGAAGCGGTCTTCTGAGCCTCTCTTTTCTCGTTTATCAGTTGGGAATGAGGATAACCTACCTCCTTAGAGTCTGGACTTAGTTGAGTTGCGTGCGAAATGCACGTAGCAGAATACCTGGCATCACACCTCCGTGTTATTCTCCTTTTCCCTTTCCTTCTGTGATTTGAGTCATCCAAATCTGTGATGTGGTGTCACATAACACACCTCAGCTAGACTATGTCCGAACCATGTCCCTGTGTGGTTCTGAAGTTCTCACTGAAAAATAACAACATAGGTGAACCTCGAGGGCATCATGCTTAGTGAAATAAGCCACAAAAGAGCAAACACTGTATGATTCCCCTTACATAAGGTGTCTCGAGCAGCCAGGCTTGTAGAGACAGGGGTGGCAAGGTGGTTGGGAGGCTGGGACAGTGACCATGATGGTTGCAGGGATTCAGTGTTGCAAGATAAAGAGACGTGGAGATGGGGGTGCTGGTGGCCGCTAACAGTGTGAGTGTCCTTAAAAATGGTTACGATGGTAGATTACATGCTACAATTATAGTGTTTTACTATAATTAAAAAAAAAAAAGGTAAATGATAAAACTATTTTGGTGAGTTTCCGCCATTTTGGTAGATGTTAGTGGATCAAGTTGTTCTTGACTAAATCATGAAATAGTGGGTGGTGGTTCTTACATCATGAATCTCTGAAGTTGTTCTTGTATTTTATGGGAATTTATGTGCGATGCCCATTAAATGAAAACTCTGTTGGAAATTTTTATCATCTTAACTTCCAAAGATGTCAAACCTTAAACTGTCGATTATAGAGCAAAGAGCACAGTGTGGCTGGAAAAGACACTTTCTATTGTTTTGTCAACTTAGAAATTGTTTATTGGGTGTTCATTGTGTTGTGTGAACAAGGGAAACAGCGTTTGTTGCGTGATACCTGCCCGCTGTTCTTCTAATTTAACACTTAACAATACTTAGGATACTAACAATACTTTATAATCTTTACAAAACAGCCTTGAAAGTATTGTTCTCACTTTACAGTTAAGAAACCTGAGGCTGTGAGTGGATAAGTGATTTTCTCCTTTAAAAATGATTTTAGAGGAATATCAATACATAGAAAGGAAGGGAAGGCATTCCGGATGGAAGAAAGTGTGCGTTAGATCCGAGTGTAGGAAAGAATGGGATGTATTTGCACAGAGCAGAGAGTTCAGCCTGATTGAAGTCTGGGTAACATGAGGGAGATGGGCTAGCAGTTTAGTTTCTTCCTTCAAAATCTTGACTCTAAGGGTAATGAATTCTTGGACTGTATTCTGTAGGCATTGGGGGCACCATTGAATTACCAAGCCAGGGGCTTTTGTGATGAGAGTTGTATGTTACGAAGCAACATCTGAGATGCATGGAGGGGAGGGGAGGGGAGGTCAGAGGCCAGTTAGAATGACCACTTAGAATCTCTTGCAGTCATCAGGAAGTGGTTGGGGTCAGGGTGCAAATGACTGGCAGTTGAAGAGTAAGTTGAGAGTAAAAAAAAAAAAAAAAAAAGAAAATCGAGTAAGTTTTTTTTGGGGATGTGGAGCTTATTGGTCACCTGAATATATAGGTCAGATGTAGGTTTGGCTTTGAAAAGGGAGGATTCTTAGAGGTGTGTGAAAAAGGCCTTCACACATAGGCCTAAGAGCAGAGGAAGGGCTTAGTCTTGAACTGAATTTGAAGGGTTGACATTCGGCACCCTTTTTCCGTTGAAGGGATGAGGGTGTCCATGGAGAGTGTGGGACTGTAGTGGGCCTGGGAGTTTGAAGAGTAGACAAGTTTCAGCCTCTGTGAGAGGGAACTCGGCAGGGTCTGTAGTGTGACAGAGAATACTAGTAATGTACTTATGTTAGTGTTTTATACAAATAACTTATGTAGAGCAGAAGCTCTCTTATGCAACATTGGCTGCATAGTATAGCAGCAGTTGGGTTTGTTAAGTAGAAAATTTGTTTAAAATGAGGAGGAAAGATATATACTAATATTCTATGATTGATAAGTGTGTAAATGCTTATAGTAAGTACATCGGTGTTTTGATGTACAGCCAAAGTGTTTTCGTTAGAATGTTTTTAAAATGACTTGTCTTTATTAAATTGTATAATTTAATGTTTAGAGATAAAGCATTTTATTTTTGTAGTGTGTGTATATATATATACATGTATATATATATATTTTTTTGAGACGGAGTTTTGCTCTGTCGCCCTGGCTAGAGTGTAGTGGCATCATCATAGCTCACAGCAACCTCCAACTCGTGGGCTCAAGAGATCCTCCTGCCTCAGCCTTCCAAGTAGCTTGGACTACAGGCATGCGCCACCATGCCCAGCTAATTTTTTTGTAGAGACAGAGTCTCACTATTGCTCAGGTTGGTGGAGAACTCCTGGCCTCAAGCAATCCTCCCACCTTGGCCCCCCAGAATGCTAGGATTATAGGCGTGAGCCACCGCACCCGGCTGCAGTTATATTTTTGATGTAATATTTAACTAAACTACATAATTACAGTATTATAAATACAACTGACATAAACAAATTTTTGGAACAAACGCAAATTACTCCTGATAGGCATGCAGCTCTACTGTCGATAGGAAGGTGAGGTAGCCTAGCAGAAAGGACTCCTTCCCCCTGAGGAATCGGAACTCAGAAGTTGTAGCTTGTTCATGGTTTTAGGATTGGCAAGAATCTGGTTTTACCTTTGAATCCAAGGGTTTTCCCAGTATGTGGAATTGTAAGGTGACAGGGAATAATACATCAAACATTGGTGAGTGGGGAGGAAGTTACAGACTGTAGATTTTTTTTTTTAAAGTATCACCTTTATCGAGATACAATTCACATACCATGCAAATCAATGGCAAATGTACAGTTTGACGTTTTTATATATTCACAGAATTGGGCAACCATCCCCACAACCAATCTGTAGAACATTCGCATCACCTTCGAGACGAAACCCTGCACCCGTGAGCAGTCCCTGCCTATCTTTTCTCTTCTGGCCTTAGGCGACCAATCATCTGTTTTCTCTTTGTATGGGTTTGTCTATTCTGAACATGTCATGTGATTGGAATCGCATCGTGCGTGGCCTTTTTTGAATGGCATCTTTCACTTGGCTTAATATTTTTATGATTCATCCATGCCGTGGCGAGCGTTAGTGCTCTATTCCTCTTTACAGCAGGATGATACTCCGTGGGATGGATCTGTCATGTTTTGTTTGTCCACTCATCCACTGATAACGTTTGGGTTGTTTCCTCCATTTGGCTGTTACAAATAATGCTACTGGGAACGTTTGTGTACCTATTTTTGTGTGATGTATGTTTTCATTTCTCTTGGGTGTCTACCTGGGAGTAGAATTGCCGGGTCGTATTTAACCTTTCCGGAACTGCCAGACCTTTCCTTAGGGGTATATTATACGGAAGCTGCTCAAATGTTACCAACTTTTATTTTAAACATGGCTCTTACTTAATAACCAACCCTATTTCCTTATTTTGTATCTTCCAGCCTGTCACATTCCACATTCTGCTTCACACCAGTGACTCACCACTGCTCTGCGCCCGGCTGCCCACTCGAGTGCCTGCAAAGTACAGGCTCCAGGTTGAAAAAGCTTCTAGATGGATCCTTTCCAAATTTGGTGTCTTTTCTACAAACTCTGTGCCTCAACAACCATTTCTAAGTGGTAAGGGTATGTACATTTTTTAAAAAAAAGAATAATAGAATCATAGAGATTTGTAAAGCAGTTGTTATTTGGATGGCCTTTCTCTTTTTGTATATGAGTTAGTCTTGCCCCCCCCCCCTTTTTTTTTGCTCATTTTTTTCTAAATTACATGTAAAAGTAGTAGTAAAATCAGGCTTTTGGAGACTTCAATACATTCTTTATTTAAAAAAAACATTCTTTATATATTTCATTCTGGGTGCATCAGAACATGCAATACTTATAAAGAATAAATATAAAAATATCTGAACAATTTGATGTGTGTGCACTTTATGTGTTTAAGTACTCTGTAATCCCTTATTGTAAGGCTGGGGTAGTTTATTCTGTTACTTACTGTCTTTCCCTATTTTTAGGGAGTTTGAGCCCATTAAATCAAGGACATCCTCTTCCTGGCAATTGCAAATTATGTGTATATATATATGTGTGTGTGTGTGTGTGTGTGTGTGTGTATATATATATATTTTTTTTTTTTTTTTGGAGAGACAGGGTCTTGCTCTGTTTTCCAGGCTGCGTGCAATGGCACAATCATAGCTCACTGCAGCCTCACTCCTGGGCTCAAGTGATCTTCCCATTTCAGCCTCCCGAGTAGCTGGGACTACAGGTGCATGTCACCACACCCAGCTAATTTTTTAAATTTTGTGTAGACACACGGGCCTGTTATGTTGTCTAGACTAGTCTTGAATTCCTGGGCTCAAGCAGTCCTCCTGCCTCAGCCTCCCAAAGTGCTGGGATTATAGATGTGAGCCTGGCTCAACGTATGTATAGCCTTATGGCAATGATGAGAGAGGTGTGCGATGTTAGCTCTTTTTATAGCTTGGTACTGTGTGTGCCTTTTCATATCCTAACATTTTTTTGGAAGCACAGATGCCAGTAAGCCAACAAGTTTTCTGGACATCTCTGAGATTTACTCAGAGCACATTTTGGTGGGAGGTAGAGGAGTAATATTGAGCAGAACAAGCTGTTGAAATGAGAGACCTTTATGATTGAAGTAGGCTCATTTTGAGCCAGTCAACAAATATTTACCAAATGCCTACTATTTTATGAATTAAAACATAGAATGACATTTGAATGACATATGAATTAAAACATAGAATTAAAACATAGAATGACAATGTAATAAAGAAGTAAGTCACCAAATGGAAAACCATGGTGTGAGATGAAGGTGAAAGGCAGGGAGGTAAAGTGAAAAACAGGGTACATTTTAGCTCTAGTTCTAATTGCATAGTATTTTTGATTGCCATTTAATTAGCCTTAATAGACCTCGGTTTTGTCACCTAGGAAATGAGTGAATCAGACTAAATGGTTTGTAAGCTTGTTTTGGTGCTTTCATACACCTAACATGTTATGACTGTAATGAACAAGTTGTGTTGTGTTGTTCTGTTTTTTGTTTTTTTTTGAATATGTTTTCTTTCCTAACCTGACTGGTAGAGACACTTTTGGTCTATTTTTGTTGAATGGTGGGGCATGAATAATTTCTTCACTGTCAGAACATTTTTAAGTTAATCCTTCTGTTTTGAAGTTGATGTCTTTTATGCCTTTTTTTTTTCCACATTCTTTTCTTCCTCTCCTCCAGGACCTTCCTTCATTTGACTCAGATGTTCTTTTTCTGTCCACTTCTGTCTCATGTTAAGGGCTTTCAGTATGTTTCCTCGACCTGTCTAGCATCCGTTATTTTCACCTTGGTAATTTCTCAAAGTCACTACCACTTAGACCAGTGGTTCTGATTCTGGACCCTTTATAAAAAGGCAGATACTTCTGAAACACGTTTGGGAGATGGGTGTGATTCTTTGGCGGGTAGCTGAAACCGGTTAATAAACCAGCATTAGTTCACCAGGAAGTCTGCAATGTAAATAAATAAAGGGAAAGCAGCCATAGACAAACATAAATGAATGGGCATGGCTGTGTTTCAGAAAAACTTTGTTTGTATATACAGGTGGTGGACCCCCTGCTGTGGGTCATTAGAAGTTGCAAAGTAGTGATATTTTAATACTGTGATTTCTTTTTATTAGCTGGCCATTCGATAAAGAGAAACTGGGCATGTATTTGTTGCCTAGTAGAACAGCTTCTTTGATAACTGCTTGGTTATCTGGTATGAGGAGGAGTTCCGGGCACACTGGACATTTCCTCCCTGCACCTGGGATCAGCAGTTTCTCCAAGGAGACTAGATTCCTTTTTTGGGGAATGGAATGTCAAGACTACAGTCTGGACTCCAAGGGTTCGTGTTGCTAATGGATCTATCATTGTTTCTAGGTCTTTTTAGTAGTCAGCCCTAGAAAAAAATTTTTGTTGAAAGATAGAGTACCTCATGAGTTCATACTGATACTTACAATTCAGTTTCAGCACTACAAGACTTTTACTTAATCTTTTTTGACACCCATATGTTTCTCAGTTAAGAATCCTGGTTCTTAATGACACCGGGAATAATATAATTAGAACATTAAATAAGTTTTTGTTTATAATATCCCCATCATACACATGACAATATCGGAACAGCAATACCACCAACAAAAGTTTTGTCTCTGGCTTTTTTTTTTTTTTTTTTTTGCTTAATATTATGTCTGTGAGCTTCACCCATGTTATATGAAACAGTTTTTTTTTTTTTTCATTGTTGTGTAGTGTTCCCGTGTGTGAAATACCACCATGTATTTATCCATTCTCTGGTTGATGAATATTGGAGTTGCTTCCAGTTTGGGGGCTACTGTGGACTCTTTCTTAGGTGTCTTTTGGTAGATACATGCACTTTTTTTCTGTTGGACATACACTCACGAATAGAATTTGCTATTCTTTTTTGGATTTAGTGCATTTTCCCTAACAATGTTTCCTCGAAGTACTGTGTGTATTAGTTATCTATGGCTTAACACAGTGAACATTATGATCTCACAGTTGCTGTGGGTCAGTTTCTTTGGGATGCAGCTTAGCTGGGTGCCCCTAGCCAAGGGGAGGTGATTATATAAGGGTGTGAATACCAGGAGGGTGGGGATCATTGGGTCCCCTTGCAGACATACAACATGATTTAAGTCATTCTTAACAGTTATTCTCTGTTTAGTTATGCTGCCAGTTGGTTATACATTTAAGTTCATTTATTTTATTTTTGATATTTTAATGACTGTTCTAAAATGTGATTTTGTTTTATAGTCACGTATAACAGTTTCATGGTTCCAAAGTCAAATCCACAAAACAAGATATGTTCGTAGGATTCTAGCTTCTATCTCTGTTTTCTCCCTCCCCTTATAAATAATCATACTCTAAAAAAACTTCAGTTTTTCTGTTTTTTCTTTTTTAAATATAAGCAGGCTATCTATTCATGTCCCCCCTTTCTTATATAAATGATGAATACTATGTGCCTTGCCTTTTTCACTCGATATATTCTGGTGATCCCTCCTTAGCGGTGTATTACGAATTCCTTTTTATAGGTATAGATCCCATTGCGTGAATGTGCCATAGTTTCTTTGCCCAGTTTCCAATTGATGGGGACTTGGATTGCTTCTCATCTTTTGTTGATATAAAAAGTACTGCAATGAATAACCGTGTGGATACGTACATCTTTTCATATTTTGTCATTGCATATTTGGGACAGGTTCCTAGAAGTGGAATTGCAGGGTCAAAGGGTAAAAGAGTATGCAAGTTTACTAGGTATTTCCAGATTTGTCCTCATAAGAATTGTACTTCTCTGTGTTCCCATCAGTAATGTAGGAGTGTCTGTTTGTCCATACATAACATTATCAACAGAATATTTTGTCAAACTTTTGGGCATTTTTGCTAAACAGAATCTCATTGTAGTGTTAATTTTCACCTCTTATTCTGAGTGACATTGAGTATCTTTTGTAATAATATGGTAAAAAGGCATTTGCATTTATTTTTCTGTTAACTGCCCACTTCCTTAGCCCCCTTTTCTCTAAGTTTATTGGTGTTAAATTTTATAAACTCTTTGTACATTAGAAGTATCAATCTTTTTTTGTTTGTTTTCTTCTTCCTGACAGTTAAATAGAGGTATTCTGTAATCTGCTTTCAACCTGGTTCATTTTCTTCCCATCCTTTTCCATTAATGTTACATTTATTCTTCTGTCTAAGTGATCATTGAATATTTGATTCCACTTACACTTCTCAGACCTATTCCACTGTTCCTTCAAATTAAACATGCTTCAGATAGAATTTAACTTTATTCACAAACCCGATGTTCTTGTTTTCCCTTTATCATGTAATAATGGCATTGCCATTTCCCCAGTTGAGAAAACGAAGTGACCTTTTGTGGCTTTTTTTATTTTTAATTCAGCAAGTATTTGTTGAGCATCTACCAGGTTTCCAGTACTGGGCTGGCGCTAGGTAACAAATGGTCATAAGCCCATAATGGGGGAGTGGATATTAAACACACACACACACACACACACACACACACAGACACACACACGTCTAAACGTGTGGTTAAGTATTCCAAGAGAGAATTTAAGGATTGGGACATGTTATTAGATTGGAGAGGTTATGAGTTGCCTCTCTGAGAAAATGGCACTTAAACCAAGATCTGAAGGATGGTTAGGATTAGCCTGGTGAAAACAATCAGGGTGCCAGTTTCCAGACCCAGAAAACAGTATGTGGAAGGATCCTGAGGCAGGAAAGCAGTTGAACTTCTAGGAACTGAAAAGAGCAGTTTGGCATTGGCCGGCGGCTGGTTAGCAGACTGTCGCGGTGATTCTGGAAGGTGATGGAGCCTATTGTTCAGTTGCAGATACTCTCGGTTCTACTTCAAAGCTTTGTTCGTTTGCTCCATATTTTTATAGCCACTGCCCTACTTCAGAAAGATCTCTCTTGACTGCTGGCATCGGTTTTTAAAAATTGGTCCCGCCCTATTTTAGTTCTCGTTCCCCATCCATTCTGCTTCGGAAGATAACTTTGGGAAATCGACAGTTTGTTCATATCGCCTCCTTCCTCAGAAGCTCACGGGGGCTCCCTCATTGCGGAAGAATGAGATCCCACCTGGAACTGAAGTCTCTGTTGTTATTTTCTTTAGGCTTAAAGATCTACTCTCCCGAGACTCCTTTCTTTTAGGCAGCCAAGGCCGATACTTTCCTTCCTCTTTTCTTACCTCGTCTTCCATCATGACGTCTCCGCCTCCCTTCCCTGCACCCTGCAACTGTTCTGCTGGTCTGTAGAGCCCCTCGGTCAGATGGATGTGGTTTTTTTTTTTTTTTTTTTTAACTTACATACTCTATTTTCCTTTGCTGTTATGTCAGTTCTAGGATTTATCATAGTCTGTGTCATACTAGAAATATTCATGTGTTTGGAGTGCAAAAAATCGTGTATTTTTTCATTTTCATAGCTGATAGGACTCGATAGATATTTGTTGAATCATACAGGTTAGGGAGCCTTCCATGTGGTGGACCACTCATTGAAACCTCTTATAAAAGAAGCAAGTCTCATGTACAGCTTTACAAAAATTTTGTATGAAAACTTCAAGGAGTGACCTCATTTAGAGATAGAAAAATCTTACTTGCCTTTTGAAGCAGTCTTTACAGTTCAATGCACATCCAATAATACTTATACTCTGTATACTTGTTTGACAAAAAATATGTTTATATGGCTATTTCAGAGTTCTTATGACTTAGCAGGGGTACTGGCATATGAATATTTGATTACCATGGTGGTTGAGAAAGGCCAATAAAATCATGACTATGTAGCGTATTTAAATGCATCTCTGCTTTTACCTGAAATATCTTGTGGACTAATTGTCCACTTGGCTAACTTCTTAGCATGTAGGTTAAATATAATAGTCTTCATATTGACAATGATTAGTATACGTGATTCTCATACTTGATTTTGTTAGTATATTAGGGCCAGCAAGTGTGCTGCTTTTGTGAAGAGAAGGATACTATCATTTACTGCCTACAACTTGCAAAATGATGTTATGTACTGTCTTTTTCTCATCCTTATAGGTTTCCCTCTTTTTTCTTTCTTTCATCCCTCCTTCCCTCTCTCCTTTCTTCTCTCCATTTCTTTCTATGAATGAGTTTCAGTCACTTTGTCTAAGTTACCGTAGTTTAGTATTGCGTGACTCTATTACATACTGTGTGCTGCCTTCTCACGAGGTCATTTCTCTGAAATTATAACAAAGATGAGGTCTTTATAGATGTGTTTGACATGTGACTTTTCAGATATTAATCAAACTTTTAGTCTGTTTGGATCACCTTGAATTAAATGACTGTTTTTGTCTCCTAATACATATTTTTGTTTTTGAGACACAGTCTTGCTCTATTGCCCCAGCTACAGTGCAGGGGCATCATCATAGCTCACAGCAACCTCAAACTCATGAGCTCAGGTGATTCTCCTGCCTCAGCCTCCTGAGTAGCTGGGACTACAGGTAGGTGCCACCACACCCGGCTAGTTTTTCTATTTTTTGTAGAGACGGGGTCTTGCTGTAGCTCGGGCTAGTCTCGAACTCCTGACCACAAGCAATCCTCTTGCCTCGGCCTCCCAGAGTGTTAGGAATACAGACGTGAGCCACCGTGCCCAAAATGAAAGGGTTGGGTGACTATAATAATTTTGGTTCCATGCTGAATGGAACTTATTTTTGTCATCTGAAATGTGGTAGAGACTAAACCTTTTTTTAAGCCTATTTCAAAAGTAAATTTCCTAAAGTATGTTGCATATTTTTGGTGTTTCAACAATATTAACTAATGAAAAGTATTTTGGTTGTATTATTTTAAGGTAAAAATGTCTTACTGGCAATTCTAAATGAGTTTGCTTAAGATTAAATTAGGACATTGAGTCTTAGTTTCTGGAATGTGATTTTAAGGTTAAAAAAATTACTGTGAAACATTCACTAAGGCAGGTGCTTATAGTAGGAATCACATAAGTTATCTTGGTCTGGTGATCTTCGATCAGAATGTATTTAGTTTGGAGTAATGAAAGTTTTTATTTTGAAAACAGAGTCTATAAAAGCCATGTAGCTCTCGGTTTGACAGGTTTATGAAAGGCTTCACAGACAGAATTGTCGTAAGTGAGATATTGCGTTTCACATAGGATTTGTGTAACTAGTAATGATGGTGAGAAACTGATGAGGCAGGAGGCAGGACTCGGTTTCTCACTTTGCCCTCTCCACATCTCCTTTTGTCTCTCCTTTTAAGTCCTGCATCAGTATTACAGCTTCAAATATAATCATGGCATTATTTCAGAAGCCTGATATATTAAAAGATAATCTCTCTCTCTTTCTTTCTTTTCTTTTTTTATAACTGCATTGGTACCATGTTGGAACTTTATGCACCCTCTCCTAGGACGGTGTAGGCGGGATGGTCCCGTAGCTGAATGAGTGGCAACATGTTACGAATTCTTCTGGTCGCAGACGGCATGTATTTGTCATTTGTGTCCCTCCCTGCCTGGTGCAGTGCACGATACATAGCTGGCTGGGCTCCGTTCATTAATCATACTGTACCTGGTGTTAGGTTTGTAGGAAAAAAAAAAAATTTTTTTTTTTTTTTTTTTTTTTTTTTTTTTTTTTTGCGTTTTGTTTTACTCTAATAAATCTTCCAGTTAAGGTTTACATCTAGCCTTAATGATTTAAATGTATACTAAAAATTCTTAACAAGAAGAGTGGCGTGGCCTAGATTGGGAAGTGCATCCAGAGACAACATTGAAAAGATACTGTTCAGATAAACTTTAACTTCACTAAACTGAGCCAGGGGCCAAATCTTCTCTCAGAATAGAGCAGGAAAAAGAAAAGAGGCATGTGAGGACCCAGGAGAAAAAGGATGATTTAAGTGGAGTGGAGGGAATTTTCCTTTGAAACCACAGATAGGACAATCGATCCCTTGTGTGCTTTGTCAGGTTTTCCCTGTAATGTAGCAATTGGTGACCCAGAATTCTGTAGCTGATTGAATTATCACTGTGTTTAAACTGTTAGCATCTGTCTTTGGGAAGCATATATTTTAGGTTAAAGATTATTTTAAGAGTCTTGGCCAAAATAGGAGACTGTCACTTTCCTTTCTGAAGTTGTTCATTGGACTTTCATTTAACGGCAAGAAATTAACAAAAGAGGATTGAATTTAGTCTTCAAATAAGCATCTCTGATTTGTTAGTCATACTATGATTTCTCAAAAACTAGTTTTGTCGTTTTCCATATTTGTGAAGTTGAACAGTTCTAGCTAGCAATTATGGGTGTGTTTGGGTTAAAATGAAATGATGTGTTTAGCCAGTCACACATAGTAGGCCCTCAGTACTTAGTGGTGGTTATTGTTGTTATTGGGTATTTAATTAATTTGGATTTCTAGGGCAGCATTTCTTAGGGTGCAGTGAACCAATTCCGAATGCTACCCTCCTATATTTGTTATCTGTTTAGACTGACTTCATCATGGTGAAGAATAAAGGCTGTTTGTGGGGTGGTGTGGGGGTGGGGCTCATTGACTTTTGTATGCAAGGTTTTTCGGAGTTACTGGGTATGCACTGGAACGTGAGGGATTAGGCTTTGTGGCATGTTCTATATGGTCATCCATAGTGACCAAACTGATCTGGAATGTTGTTTTGTTACTAACTTTGGAATGTGTTATTTTCTATACAGAGGATGTTGATCTGAGTAAATTGCTTATTATCCTTCATACATTTCCAGAGAGGGGATGTCAATCAACATGAATCTCATCCAACACAGTATTTTCTTTCATAAACATGGGGGAGGAGAGGCAACACCGAGATAGCACCCTTTGGGACAGGGCCAGGAGCGCTTGCATAGCTCAAAGCGTATCCGACAGCACCCAGCTTTGGAAGTTACAGCGTGGGGGCTGACGGCCCAATTGTCTTGTTTATTAAGCCTGATTATGCTACTTACATGGCTTTTAAAAAATACCAGCCAGCCAGCTCCTCAGAGAGAGGCAGGAAGCCGTTTGTGCAGTTGCAGACTGTCGTTCCAGTCAGTATGTGGGATCGGAGGCTGTCACCTCTTCCTGAGCCCTCTGCCACTCACGTTGACGAGTGTCTCCTTTGTACCTAACTGCAGCTTGGACACACTCGGGGAACTTCTCTCAGAGCACCTGAAACGCATTGTCACACATCTCTCCTCCAGCTTGTCTGTAAACCCCCTGATGGTGGTGGTGGTGGTTGTGTCCGTGTGCAATGCTGCTTGGTGGCGGTGCTGGCAGCTCAGACTGACCTCAGCGAATGTTAAACGCAGGGCTCCCTGGGTCTTGTGGCAACTCCTCAACAGCAACTGGCTCGACGATGTCTTTCAACTTTATTTCTAACAATTCCTTCATGAAAAGTCTCTGGAGACTCTATTTCCATTCTGTGCCATCCTCACCATTCCCATTCTTATTTCTTCTCCACCAATGCACATTCTCTCTTTCATTTATTTCTGTATGTCACCCATGAAGCTTTAAAAAGCATGCTTCATTTTAGTTAGTATGCAATTAACATTTAGAAATCCAAGGAAAGGTGAGAAATGTAAATGAGAGCTGGAAATTTAAAATTGGCGCCTGTTAAAATACATTATAGTATTTTATTTATTTTTTTTTTTTGTAGAGATGGGGGGGTCTTGCTATGTTGCGCAGGCTGGCCTTGAACTCTTGGTGTCTCAAGTGATCCTCCTGCCTCGGCCTCCCAAAGCACTGGGATTACAGGCATGAGCCACCGTGCCTGGCCTGTTTTGTGTGTTTTGTGACGCGCATTACACCCCACACAAATATATATACATATATATAATACGGTGCATATGTTTTAACATTTTAACACTTATGAATTTTCAAATACCATACAATAGCATTGATTTTTACGTTTAATAGTGTGTGGAAAACTCACATTTAAATGACTGAGACCTTGACATTTATGCTTAGTTTGCGCATTATCGGTGGAATTTAATACATCTTGACTTAGTGCTTTACTATTTATATGAAAGCCACTTTGCTGGTCTCTGTGGGAGATGGAATAATGTGTACACCCTTTAGGGGATTACAACCTGACAGCAACCATTAGAACCACAGAATTTTAGGAATTCTTTCAGGAAGAAACTTTGGAGATTACCTTCTTTTAGGGCTGTGTTTGAGCAGCAGTCCCTAATTCTTACCCATTTTGTTGTCCCCTTTGCTCAGTAAGCAGGGGAGATGCAGCCCAGTTTTTTTAGTCTAGGGATTTACAAACTGTGAAGTCAAGAAGTATTTTGGTGGGAAATGACTAGAGTATAACACCCTTTCCTCCCTAAATAGTTTAGAGACTATCAAAGTATGCTGCAGATTGCTTAAAATATCATATATCAGGTATATGTATACTGGGTAGTTATTTAAAGTGTACTATGAATATTTTTTTTAATGCAGTTTTTTATTGTGGCGGAAAGAGTTTGGAAGACCTATCTCTAATCTGTCCACTCCCCCCTTGCTTTAAACCCGGGGAGCAGCCTTTGATCCCTCCGTCCCCAGATATGCTACTTGGCCTTTTTGCTGTGTACCCTTGAGATCATGACCTGACTCCAAGGTAATGTGTTTTCTACACAGAAATCGGGTGATATTTTCCCACAATACGTCTTAATAAAAGATGTGCGGTGAGGTAGTTTTTTCATTATGCTGGCTTTGCTTGATGCCTCTGGGTACAAACAGAACAGGTTGGTGGCTCTAACTGTTAATCTGTAAGTATTGCTTATGATGTGCCTAACTTGGTACCAAGATGTGATTTAGACGCCAAGAGAATTTGGATTATTTAATACTAGTACATAATAAAACTACTTATCAAATATTGATGTGGGCACACACAGAGGCATAATTGTGTCCTTGTAATGCACAATATAAATACTAATATTGTTTTGGAGAATCAGCATGGTATGCTGAAGTCATGGTTTGGAAAAATGCATTGTAGTATGCTTTCATCTGTGGGAATTACTGGCAAGTATAATTGAGAGAGGCTAAACACTGTAGTTGTTTACTTCACTTCTGAATTTGGCTTAAATATTTTTGATGTCGTTATTTTTCTTATCACTAAATTTTTCTAATCGCTCAATTATTGTCCTCTAAGATCTATGGTAGGAGCTAAATCATAACTGTTTGATGCTATTTTAATAATTATATTTTCTTGTAAAGATACATTTTAAAGATAATTTCCTCCCACCAAAATCGTTTAAAAAATATTTAAACAGGGAGCACACTAGAAAAAATGCTCACGTGCCTGTTCCTCAGCTTCAGCATTTATCAAGCCGTTGTCACCTCTGTACCCACTCCCCTTCTGCAGGTCCCAATTATTTTGATGCATTTCCTGTGTCACAACATTTCATCTGTAAATATTTCAGTACGTATTTCTAAAAGTCAAGGACTTCCATTTTTAGACAGGTAAAATAGAATCTTAACCTTTTTGAAGAATGTACTGAATTATGGACACTAAAATTGTGTATGGGATGTTAGAGTGATATAAAGGAAAAGCAGGATCCTTTAAATGAAATAAATGGAAAAAAAAAATACCTGGCAAGCAGTTGTACCAAAAAGCAGAAAAATGAAAAGGCCAATTAACAGCTTTTAAAGAACCTATGGAGAAAAGGGGGAGATTGGCATTTTTGAACAGCCAGTGTGTGTCTATGTTTTATACAGGTCAGTAGGAGAGTAAAGCCAAGTGTATTTCATACCATTTGAGAAAGCAATTCTGTTTCAAGATTCTTTCTTAAGAGAAAAGTCAGAATTGTGTACAAAGACACCAATCAAGATAGTCACTGCAGTGTTATTTTATTTACGGCAGTGAAAAATTGAACCTAATGGTTAACATTAGTGGAATGATTAAATGAAGATACCATATTTATGAAATAATATTTCATAACCACTAAATATTATGTAATATGACTCTAGTTGTATAAAATGTTTAATGTGTATTAAAAGACTTGAAAGAAATTAACCTTGATATTAATTTCTAAACTTGATAATAATCACTATTAATCATGACTAATAGTGGCTATCTGTAGGTGTTAGGATTATGAGTAATTTTTATTTCTTCATTAATTTTTAGAGAAATTGTTGCAAATTTTGTTGACTGTCAGCATGTGATATAAGTTAATAAATAATAAGTACTCAGTGTTATTATGTGTCAAGCAGTATCTTTTTATCTTTTACACTTAATTCTCAAAATAGCCCTAAAAGATTTTATTTTCCTCATTGTATAGATGAGGAAACAGAGGCATAGAGAGATCGAATACTTTGACAATTCAAATGTGGCCTTTGAGGTTTATTCTTTGCTTTTAAATGTAATTTTATCTCGATAGTTGGGAAAATACTATAAATATTGTTTTGTTTTTCCACTTCTTAGAATTTTATGATGAATATTATGGCATAATGGTCAATATCTCGTTTTAAAATTGGTAACATTTCATCTTATGAATTTACCATGATTTTTTTCAATTGTTCCTTGTCTTTGCTCCTATTGTAATATTCTGCTCATAGGAATACTAGTACAGTGAACATCTTTGCAAATAAATCTGTATGTGCATTTCTGATTATTTTTGTAGAATAAGCCCTTTGAAGTGGAGTTACTGGGTCAAAGATCATAAACATTTCAAAGGCTTTCGATACAAGTTGTGAGATTGCAGGGGACAAATGATCTTCCTTAAATTTAGAAAAGTTTTTTGGGGCTAAAAATTTGGGAGAAATAGGTCATCTAAACTGTCTGTGGGAATTTGTGCTTTCATAGTTTCTCTTACAGAAGTCGGGCCTCTCTAAGCTTGCTGGAGGCCGTCAACACGGGAAAAAGAGAAAGACAAACTCTGGAGATTAAATTGTGGTCATTTACTTGCTTTGTGATCTTGGGCAGCTGCTCATTTTTCTCTCTAACTTAAACTTTGGATTAGCTTGGAAACTCTTTTATTGCAAATTGTTTTATAAAAATGTATGAAATATACCTATCAAATTTATGCGAATTTTCTGTTTGATTTTATAGGCTCTTAGGATTGTAATTAGATAGAACAATTCCCATTGTATAACTTCTAAAACTATACATTTAAAAGGCATAACACATAAGAGACTGCAATAACCCTAAAAAGTGTTTTAGATGTTGCATGTTTAAATAAAAAGACAATTAAAATTTAAAAAAAAATTTAATTATTACTGATACATAATAGTGTAAAAAGACAGTTTTTTCTAAGGGGTGACATATTCCCTTTGTATGACAAGAAAGAAAATTTTGGCTAATTAATGGACAATTTCTGTTAAACGGTTAAGGTTTTATTATGTGTTTCTCTTGAATATATCTTCCTCTAGAGACTCTGTAGGAGACTTTTGCAAAGACTTTACCTGCAGGTTTGAGCAGAGGGAAGGACATTTTAACTTAAGGGCATCCAGAGAATAATTAATCAAATCAGAAAGAGAAAGTCTTCATATGAAGCTTGAAGAGATTAGGATCAGTTATTCTGGAAAGACCAAGATTGATAAAGGTAATCTGACAGTCTAGAAATTCATGAACAGTACAAGTGGAATAAATAGAAAACGTTCTATTGAAATTTGAAGTATGGTAAGTACTTTAATGGAAAAAAAGAAGTACTACTACTTTTTACTATGAGTAGTAAAATTGTGAAACTATCTACTGTAAACGGTAGATATAGAAAAATAAGTATGAGGAAGATTTTTATCAGTGGCTTTTATTCCGTAATCAGTGGTTGGATCAGGAAGGCTCGCAACTCTGCAAAATTAGGTAAATGTTTGCATTTTGGAAGAAGTATCTACTTCCTTGCAAACTTTTTCAGGTTTGCAAAGGAATGACTCCAAAAAGCTTAAGTACCCGCTAGAATGTCAGCCCCAAGAGGCAAGGGACTTTTGTGTTATTGACTCTGTTGTCCCCGGTTCTTGGCAGATAGTTCTGCTTCATAAAGACTTGTTGAATGTATGATTTCTGTAAATTTGTGTGTGATGTAGTTATAGTAATGGATTCTATAAATGAATTTTTTTCTCTGAGTTCATGTCACATGGATGATGTGCCTACACTGTAACCAGGTTGGAGGGAGGCACATCTCACATGTGAGCGTGAAAACACAGTCGTCACACCTGTCCGCTGCAAAAGGACCTAGTAGCGGGTCTTGGAGGTTGGAGGTGAAAGTGCATTCCAGATTATGGGCTGGAGAGAAGCACCTGCCGGATTATCGTATCACTGGACTACTTCTACATTGGCCCCAAATTTTTCTGTTGTGTTGAAGTATGGATGAGTAGGTAGAATGGAAGGTCTCTGTGTGATAGATTTGTGGTTGACTATCATTTTCCTCTGCCAACACGAAAATATAATAGGAAAAGTATTCTAAAAATACATACTTATCCTCCAGTATATAAGAAAATATTGTACTACTGTGATGCTGTTTTCATTTGGTTCAGTGAATGAAAACTTTATAGAAAACTTCCCTTTAAAAGTGTGAATGGAAAATTTGCTGATTTTTTTTCATTAGATCAAGTAGTATGACAATAATGGCTGTTCTGGCTGAAAATGTAAAATCAACAAAATGTTGGAAAAGTTTACCTGCAGAGAACATTGCTGTATCCACAAGAGATTTAGATTTTTGCAGTGAAGCCCAAATATTCTAGCTCTGTATCATTACACAGCATTTTTAGCATGCCGTATAATGTGATCTGCAATTACATTAGTCAGCGTAATATGTTTTTGTGCTCTTCAAAATTGAAATTTGGGAAAAGGTTAAAAAATGAGAGAAGGTTAAAATGCAAGTCCATTTTAAAAAACTGTAAAAATTATAGTATTTCTAAAATAAGAGAAAAAAACAAATTATTTAAAAATTGAAATGGAATAGAACCACTGTTAATTGTATGAATCGTGAATTTTCTTTGGTAATTAAAGGAATGACCATAAATTCTTTATGCGTTTTACCAGACATAAGAGATATTTGAATAATTGTTTGCTGTCTGCATTTGATTATTTGAGTGTAGACTTTTCATGTTTTATGCAATCTTTAGCAGATTAAAAAATCTTACTGCATTTTTATGTTTTCTGTGTCTACATTGTGAAATCTGTGGCATCAGGGAGCTGGGAGCTGTAATCATTTTAAGTTTATTTGAAAACTCTTGCATCCTCACTCAACAAGGCTATCAGACATTCATATCATTTGGGGTTTGCATTATTTTAAGAGGCCTGTAAGATTCCCAGAATAATTTCAATAGAAGGGCAGGAGTTGGTCCTCATAGATCTCACATCTTGCAGTACAGTTTCTTTCTTTAGTTGAAATGTGAATTCTAGGTCACCACCCTCTAGTGTTCAAGTATAATATAAAATACATTTTGAAGTCAAATGTAGAGGTTTGAGTTGGGATCTTTGAAGTAATTTACCCTAATCTTTTTACCTGGTGGGATAACCCTTTCTATAACACTCCATAGAAATGTTAGCATTCCTAGCAACCTTTGCCTAAAAACTCAAGGAGCAGGGACTTCAATCCTTTATGAGGCCGATTTTTTATTACTTAATAATAATTAAGTTGTTCTTCATGTTGAGCTCAAATTTACTTTGTGCCAGGCACCGTAACTTCATTGTTCTCCTCTTCAAATTATTAAATATTCAAAGCATACAGACAAGGATCGAATCCTGTAATAAACGTCACTGAGATTCATTTACTGTTAATTTTTGCTTTATTTGCTTGAGGTTATTATTTCCTATATTAATGTCTATCAGAGATACGCACATCACATGTGTTCCTGAAAGTAAGGTAATTAAATTTATGGCATTTCTGTTACTAATTCTAGAAGTTTTACTCAAAAAGGAAATGAGGTGAATGTGTTATCTAAATACCCATTCAGCTTTCTCTTTTACTTTCTGAACTGCAGTGAAGCAAGACTCTCCCTGGAAGACCTCATTTGCCCTCAGGTCCGTCCGAACATCGGAGCTGGGCCACTGTTCACTTTATTTATTACACAAGGAAGCTTCTAGATTATTCCTGCTGTGGGTGAAAAGTCTTGCCCTTCAAAGCTTGTGCTATTTGGCTGTTTACAGTTTTCAAGTGTTGTCAAATACCAACTGATGTCCTTGTTTATTTGACCATCTTCTTCTGAAATAAGAAAAAACCCAGCAATGATCGTGTGTGTGGCATGACCATGTGCAGTTAACTAACCTCTGTAACCTTTACTGTTTCGAAAGTAGTATCATAGAAGTAATAGGAAAAATTATTTTTTAACAGATAAAATGTTCTGCAAAATCCCTCAGATGAAATGAAAATAAAAATAAATCCCATGTGAAGTTGTATGTATGGAGACAAGATGAAAAAGTGGTTGGCATGTAAGAAAACAGATAACACCCCCCCCCCCCAAAAAGCCCTCTCAGCCCTAGCAAAAGAATTATAACCTATAAAGAAAGCCAGAGACGTATAAACCCACTGTTTTCCAGGGTAACCAAAAGACGTGTTTATTTTATCAAAAGTGAAAAGTTGAAAACAGGAAAGTTCTGTGTCTACTGAAGAGGCATTAAAAAATTTTGAACAAATATTGGGAAGTCTTAACATGTCATAAATCAGTGACAGTGTGCTTACAAGAAGAGTAAGCACATAAAAAGCATGGCATTAGCACTTGCTATGTCTGAACAGAAGATTATTCAAAAGCAAAGCAAAACGAAATACCCGGACGTGGGTGGTACAAATTAATCCTGGATGAGATTATTGCAGTATCCCTAAAACTGCTTCGTGCTCCAGCGGTGATTGGTTTTGTGATTCTTCCCGGAAGTGAAAGTGAAAAATAGTTTAAATCTCATTAAATACTGTCCAGTACATTACTGTACCCGTAAGACATGATATACTGTTTGTCACATAAGTTTGCTTTGAGGGAGAGATGATTCTATGAGCCTAAGATAAGTTAAGGTATCAAGAAATTATGGCAGAATTGCAGATACCACATTGTTAATAGATTTAGAAATATTTGATTGGACAGTCAAAAATTGCAATGAGTCTGAATTATACTGATTATGAACTAGTGTAAACAACTTAGTGTTTTATTCATATTTACTATATTTTTTACTTTGAATATTTGGCTTTAGTCATGATTTAGTTGATTATGCCTGTGAGTAAATGGAATATTATATTTTTCTCTCTTGGCTAAAGGAATTTCAAATTAACAGTTTTAAGTACAAAATCAATATTTTAGGAAGTTAGCCTTTTCGTTGGGTTGGGGATTAAAGTCATTAAACAGAAAAAAATAATAAGAAACTGGTTATGATTATAAAATAAGGTTAATTTGAGTTTCAATGCTAGATTGAAAATTTGGCTTATTCAACTATTGAAAAATGCCAAGACCTTTAATGGTAATACAGCATGGAATGTGCATATTACATGTGAGTCCTTATACATGGTAAAAAGACAACTCCCCGTGGTCATTGGTTTTATTCCTAGGACTCATCAAAGTATCACGGATATGGTACCATAATTCATGGTCCACGAACCCCTCAGAGTTATTATAATTAGACTTTGAAAACTATGCATACCAAACATTATATATAGATGGGATAAATATTAGGCCTAGTAGACATAGAAACTATTTTGTAAATCTAAATTTATTTTAGTAAATAAAATAATGTATTATTAAATGTATTGAATAATTAAGGTGTTGGCGTATTTAATTATTGGCTAGTAAAAGCAGTATCTGTCACTACGTAGAGAAGAAAGGGAGGAGGAAAACTATAGATTAAAAGAGATTTAAGAGACACAGACACAATTGCCTGTATGGATTTTGTTTAGACTTGGATTAAGGCAAGCTCTTAAAAAGAGACTCATGAGACAGTTGGGAAAATTTTAGAACTGATTGCTTGTTGATATTATAAAGAAATTATTAATGTATTAATGGAATCATAAGGGTATTGGCTTATGTTTAACAAGTAAATCTTTGTCTCAGAGAATACGTACTGATTTATCTACAGATGAAATGATATGATGTCTGGAATTTGCTTCAGAATAATCCAAAGTGGTGGGATAGAGGTTGAGGAGTGGATGAAGATATAAATGAAACATGATTTGCCATGAGTTACTTGTTGAAGCTGGGGATAATGAGGGGCTCAAAATTATTCTCAATAATTTTGTATTAGTTTGAAATTCAAGGCTGGATATGAAGAACACACAAATGTACTTAGTATAAACATACCTCATGTGTAAATGTTGTATTTTGTTTTTTTCCAGAGCTGAAGCCATTTATTGGAATTGTGGATGATTAACAGCTAAATGCTTAATTCTCAAAACTACTCAAAAGCCACAAAGTCAGCATTAGATGAGCCAAGTTACCACCAAGAAATTACTGTCTCGAGTGATACGGTAAGATTATAGTTAATTTTCTAAAGGCTAAATAGTGACTGAGGTCTAAAAAGATTGTTAAATGCTGTATTTTAGCTACTAGATTCTGTCATAATTTCTTGATCCCGTAACTATTAGGAGTTCAAAGTTGTGATAATCAACTAAAGTGCTTAGAAATATCAACATAAACAAGGCTTTATGGCATTTCCTCTTTGTAGATTCCGCTAGTAATGGATACAGTTTTGTCACTGGAATGCCATGCTTTCCCCTTTGTTATATGTCTCAGGGTGGGTCCTTTGGAAGCTGATGCTTCCACGATGTTTATTAGGGATGAACACCTATGTAGAGAGGAGGTAGGAGGCAGATTGGGCAGAGGAAATTGCTGTGCAGGCTCAAAAAAAGTTGTAGTCAACCCTACAGAGAGTGTTGTGATTGTGAGAGTTTATTTTCCTTCTTAAACAGTAAGCCTCTTGGGGAGAGAGACGTATCTTCGATGCCTTTGTATCTTGCAAAGTACATTGGAGAAGCCGCTCAGCAAATACTCGTTGAATGAAGGAAATCAGAGAAACATCTTACTGTCTATTCTACAACATCTATCTAATCCTTCACCCTTTACCTTAACCCCTTCCTTTCTGCAGCTGAAAGTGCAGTGTAGAATGGTGATGTTAATAGTGACAGGGATGGCTATCTTGTGTGTCATGAACAAGCATGAAGGTAGCTTCCTCTCTACGATTAGCATGTGTTTGTTTCTGGGCTTCATAGATAAGGAAGACCTGCAGAGGGACCTGAGGAAAACCACAGACACAAGAGGTAAAGAACATGAAATCATATCGAGAGAGAGAGAGAGAGAGAGAGAGAGAGAAAGGAAACACCTTAGAAAGCATAGTGATAACTTTTAGGCATAATAAGGCATATGGTATATGATTCTAATCAGTTGTTCTTTCTGTTTGTGGTTAATAGGCTGATTGGATATTAATTTTGATCCTTTTATGCTCAAGAATTAAGAGAGAGAATCTACTACTTAGAAACATTTTTTAAAAGCCATTTCTTTTCCCTATTAGATACAGTCTTGCTTTAGGGCAAGAAATTTAAGTCTTTTACTTGACTCCATTGTGTTTTTCCTTTTTACTACAGGAGTCCCAGAGACAGGACTTGTATTAATAAATTCTTAAATTTTCTCTGAGTCTTAATACTATATTAATGCTTTACATGTAAAGGACCTTCAATTAATCTTTTAAATGAATGAAATAAAGAGTAGTTGACTTCTTAAGTAATGTGGTAGAAGAATAAGGATTAAAAACTAAGTAATTCAAAGCAACACATGTACTCACCATGAAATTGGTATTAACTGATCGACACTTAAGTGCACATATAGTAGTGACATTCATGGGTGTCGAGCAGATGGGAGGGGGAGGAGGGAATGGGTATATTCACACCTAATGGGTGTGGTGCGCACCGTCTGGGGGATGGACATGCTTGAAGCTCTGACTCAGTTGGGGCAAAGGCAATATATGTAACCTAAACATTTGTACCCCCGTAATATGCTGAAATAAAAAAACAAAAAAAAGAATTTCGAGCCATAAATGTACTTGTTTTTCTTTTACAACCATTTTTTTCCTTCTGTCTATATAGTTCATTTTTGTTCATCTTTTGAAATACTATGTAAATCATTTTCTTCATGTTGAGTATTGGAAGAATGAGATTGTGGTTATGTTTCGCTAAGTGAATCAGATTTTTAAAATGGTTGTATATCATTCAAAGTTGTAAATATGATTACTTAGGGGGCTTACTCTATTTGTTTCCTTGGTTTTTTCATTTCCTTCTTACTCACTTGGCACCCCCACCAGAGGGCAGGCAAAGGAAGAGAGAGAAGGTATTAATTTCAGCTTTCTACGTCTTTTGTAGACATCCTTTCATTGGACTGTTTTGTCATACCTCTGGATTACATTAGGGCGGTAGGATCAGCTACTTTGCTATTTTAAAATATTTAATAGAATGCTCAATTATTTTTAAAACAAATTATATAATTTTGTATTAATTGAATTTAAATATTTTAAATTCTCCAATTTTTTTGAGATCTATATATTTTAAATTAGCAATTATTTTTTAAATAATTCATGCCAAGGTGTTTACCACTACCATTGATAAGTATGATCGATTGTAATAAGGAGGTTTTTTTTTTGTTTACAAGTACATTGGAATATTCATAATACAGTATAAAGTTTTGAATGATTCCTTTTCATGTTTTATAAAAGTTGATGTTCCTGAGGTCTATTAGTGAATTTTCAAAATAAGAATTGTCTTTTGGATGCAAGTTACTGTTTCACACTTCAGCTGTAAGTTTATTTAAAAGGAAGACGTACCTGAGACCAAAGTAAATTCGTGTTTACATTATCACAGTGCAGGTTTTCAAAGTGTAAATGTTAAACCAGATGGATGTTGAACATTTTATGGTCTTGATATTGCTGTTAACACCCATTGTCCATGCACACGTGTGTATTTATGTATACATGAAGTGCAGTTTCATGGTCTATGGCTGTTTGGTTTGTTATCAGTATGAACAGTGAATGTCCTTAAAAATCAGCTTCAGAACAGCTGGCAGATGACCTACCGGGGTTTAGCACCGCCTAAATTCACATGACGTTTCTTTGCTCTTTGACACAAATAGTGTGCCTTCACTTCTCATCAAGGAAGTTGGTACGGGCACCTTTCTGTGTGCTTGTGGGCATAGTAGAAGAACCTTAAAATGGATTTTTTAAAGAGAGTTGTTCCTCCTATTTTTTCGGGAGATGTGGTTTTGGATGCTAATATTCAGGAAAGTTCCCCAACGTTACTTAAGATGAGACGTCTTAGTTCGCTTTCTTCAGAGAAGATGGTAGGTGGGCAAGGTGGAACCAACTGCAATCAAAGTTATTGTGACAAATGCCAACGTCGACGACTAGGTAAAGTGAAAACGTATTTCTTTCAATCCTTTAAAAAAAAGTGTTTTAGGAAAGTAAAATTTATTTTTACAAGTATAAATTCTAGCAAGCATGAATCTTTATTTTGGAAAGTTTAGATATTAAAAATGTTTAATAAGTTAACTATAATAGTTGGCCTAAATTCTTCTAATAATGAAATTTTTGCTTTGAGTTTAGATGGAGAAATATTTATGCCATAAATCAAGATAAAACCATTAAAAATTTAACAGTTTTAGTGATCTTTGGAAAATGTTTTAATGAGGTGTTATTGAAAAGATGTTATTGTTACCACGCATAGGATATGTAAACAAAATAACATGCAGCATTTGATCTATTGCTGTAGAAACCACTTAAATTTTGTTTAAAAATATGTTCCATTGTTTTGTTTTAAAGATAGTGAATATTTGGGGTGAAGATTATTTTGTAGCAAAGTACTTTTGTTGTATGTAATCCTGCAAAGTTGAAAATAATGCTCTTTAAAGTTCGAGGGGATGATATTCAATATGTTTTAGGATAAGATTTAGTTTGCATATAGTAACTAGCAAATATTAGAGGAAAGGAAAATGCTTTAGGAAAAAGATAGAAAAATTCTTCAAGTTTTAAAGTTTCTGATTAAAATATGTTCTATGTGAATTTTTAAATTTAGGGAGTAAATAGCTGCTGATATAAATTAATGTACTATTTAGCAGGAGAGAGTTTCAGTCAACCTTTTGCAAGTTTGATGTATATTATAGCTGTTTTCTATGCATATTTTAATATACACAGATATTTTAAATGTGCACATATACATTTTCATTAGTAGAATTAAAAAAAATGAGATTTATTGTCCAAATAGTTCTGTTACTTGTGTTTTCATTTAATACATCATAGACATTTTTCTATCTCATGTAAAATGTACTTCCTTGTGTGGATATAACAATTTATTCAATTAATCTCTTATTGAGGAAGATTTAGAATGACTTTAATTTTTTGTTATTAAAAATTATGTATTTATATATCACTTTATACCTTTGGGTGATTGCCTCTTAGTATATATTTCTATATGCATTTAAAATTTTTAAAAAATTACTATTTTTAATTGGCAAATAGTAATTGTACATATTGATGAGGTACATGGTAATGTTTTGATACATATCATCTGTAGTGATCAGATCAGGACAATTAGCATATCCATCATCTTATCATTATCAAATGATACTTATCATTTCTTTGTGTTGGGAGCATTCAACATCCTCCTTCTAGCTATTTGAAACTAACATATAGTCATCCTATAGTAGAATAGAACACGTAAACTTATTCCTCTTATCTAAAAATCAAACAATTTTTTGTTTTAACAAATTTCTCCATAAGACTCCTTCTCCCTACCCTTCCTAGCCTCTCATATCCTCTGTCCTACTGCAGTTTAAATTTTGATAGACGATGCCAAGTTACCTTTAAAACCTTTCTCAGTTTAAGCTCCCCAGGGCAAGATATGAAATTTCCCATTACCTTGTATTTTCCCTAACACTGTTTCGTGCCAGTTTAAAAAATAGTGTCATATTCATAAGAAACCATATTTTCTGTTTTAAAAATATCAACTATGTAAAAGAATGAAGGAGATTTTAAATTTTAACAAGAAATAGATATTGATATCTTCAGTATACTGGAATTAAAAGTCATCAGTTTTTTATATTCTTCATTCATTTGGGCGGGTGAAATGGAGATGAGGCCACTGATGGATTGGTGCTTCTTAATTTCAGTTAATATCTATAAATCTGTCAGCACGTAGTTTTGGGTTCAACAGCATGTATGCTTAAGTGAAAATACGAATTTGTGCAGTTACTTAAGATATTAAAAATTTCCTTTTCTTTTCACTTTCATTCTGGAATCATTTCACTTTCTTCACTGTGTCACAACCTATATGGTTGGTCTTGGTGTTTAAATATTTGCAAATAAGCAATCAATTTAATGATTAAGAATGTTCCATAGTATATATCTGTTTTTACTAATCAAGGTCAGAACAAAGCAAAATCATGGAGTACTGAAGAACCTGATGTCTGTCGAAACGTCTGAGGCTGTAGGTTCTTTGTGGGGTAACTCTTGACCAGTTTTTCTCTTCAAAAATACAATTCAGGGCTGGGGGTGGGGGAGAGAAAACAAAGTAAATGAAACTCGACTTTAGGAAATGACTATTAAAGTTAATTTAAAGAAGTTCTTTGGTTATTTATGTAGAGAGATTTCATTTTAAAGTCTGGTTTTTAAATTTCAATGTACTGATCAAAGTCCTTGTTTTGAATCTCAAGATTTGACACTAGATTTGTATCGTCAATAGGAATAGAGCCCATGGTTCACACCAACCTATACATAGGTTAGTTCCAATTCAACATAAGTGAATCTCACTTCCTGTTTACTGGCAGTTCTAGGATAGAGATAATGCAGTGGTTTAGCCAGACGTCATAAAAATATGAACTAGTACAGTTCACTTAAGGTGTGTTACAGTTTTGTTCATTTAACAAAAGGAGAAATTGAGGGTGTGGAGAGATTTCATACAAATAATGCAAAGAAGGAGCTATTAGAGAAAAACCAGTATGTATCTCATAGCTTTGTACTTAAATTGGTTGTTTCCAACTTCTTTAATTATTAATTTGATACTTAAAAAGTGACTTCTAAGACATGTTAGATAAGATTGTAGTATGGACTGACAGTTGTGCTTTTGTGGGCGGATCAATTGAGAATAAATCCAGCTATGAATATATAGAAATCTACCTGCTACTTTTAATTATAGAATTCTTTAAAGAAGCTTGTGATTTCTTTAGTGAAAATATGTGCAGAATTGAGACATTTGCAGAAGGTTGATAGTTTAAGAGCATTTTTCTTTTTGATAATTTTTTTTAACCGTTAAGTAACCTAATATTTAGAAATTTTTCTATAAGTTTCCAAACCCACTGGATTTACCAATATCCTCTATTCCTCTGTGAAATATATTTTAAAATGCCTATAGTGCACTACACACTGTTGACGTTCCCTGCCAACATTTCTGCTCCCAACAGGCTAAGTTGTGAACTTAGTAAGAATTGGTATTTTTAAACAAAACTGCTTATGCCAGTTATACTTGTTATTGTGATTATGTAATTTAATTAGATATTACATAATCCAGTAAAGTATGAGATTGAAAAGAAGGACTTCTTTCAGTGTAAACAAAATTGAGTGGTTTGGTTAGACTCCATAAAGACAAATTCTTAAAAAAATTTTACATTTGAATTACACATAGGCCAGAGAAGTATACAAAATTGGAAGGATTTTGCCCTTGGGTACCTTCAACTTCCCTTGCCACTTTGAAGAAATTGAACTGGAAATCATAGCTAATGTATATGGGTTTGGTTTTAGGCAAGAAAGATAATGGTGTAATTAGCAAATGCACCTTACAAGATAAGGTCTTGGCACTACAAAAGGCTGGAGAATAAACATAGATTTTATATTTCAAGTTAAAAATAAAACCTTTATTGGACTTCTTGATTTTTTTTTTTTCTGATTCCTACTTTAATGGATTTTTTATTACATGATTAGCCAACAGTTATATTTACAATAAAGGAACTCTTTATAATACATAGGTATATAATGTTGCAATTTTATTAAAGAAGTAAATCATTTATTTGCTATCCCTACTTCCTTAATAAAAAAGGAGTCAAAATGATCACATGTTATGTAATCCTATCTTATTCATGAGATTATAAATATCCTTATACTGTTTTGTGTAGAGTCCTAATCATGTCATCAAAGACTGATTTCTCCGATATTATATGTTCCAATTCTAATATTTATCTTCAGGCATAAAAGTTGGTGGGAAGAAAATTCTCTTTCCTAATTCAGAATGTACTATAATGTTTTCTGACTATAGAAGAACAATGGATAATAGATATAGTCATGAGTCAGATCCTCAAAGTTGGGTAATGTGTGTGTTTCCATAAACTTCTGTTGTGACAGTTACAAAGTCTTTATATCTCCAGGATTGGATTATGTTTATTCCAATAGAATCAACCTTAATTTTGGTTTTGTTGTGCATTATGTTTGGAGTTAAGAATAAGTGTTAATGTGACAAAAAATATAACATTGATTTTTATAATTAACGAAGAACAGAAACGATGTATTGAACAGAAGAAGGTATATATGAACATTAAATATGAAAGAAACATACGAGCACCTTCTAGATTCTGGGCACTATTACCTTGTTTTATTTTACCAGTAACTGAAATGATCTCGTTTGTTTTACCTATTTAGTACATATTCCATCCCCCAGCCCCGCCACCAAGAATAGAATATAAACTAAGCATGAACTTTGCTTTGTTTGATGTGTTCCAGGGCTTGGAACATAATAGTTGCTGAATAAATACTGAATGCGTGAACGTTATCTAAGTCCTCTTGACAGCTCTGTGAAATAGGTTGTTATCAAAATTTTGAAGGTTCATGGAGCAAATTATTTGGCCCCTAAGTGGTATAGCCATGCCATTGTTTTAAAGTTAGGCATTTGCTTCTTCTACTGTATCTCATTGCAGTGTTGTTTGATGCTTTTGAATCTTTATGTATAAAATACATTTTTCTAAGGCTGTTGTATCTTCTGGGTGCATTGGTGCGTACCTGTTGTGGTCCCAGCTACTCTGGAGACTGAGGCTGGAGGATTGCTTTGAGCCCAGGAGGTTGAGGCTGCAGTGCTCAATGATGACACCTGTGAAATAGCCACTGTGCTCCAGCCTGGACAACATAGCAAGATCCTGCCTCTTAAAAAAAAAAGACTAGTATATTTATCCAGTTTAATTGTTCTATTAAAGAACATATTCTTTTTGGGATGGTTTCATTTTAGTTGAGATATGTTTCAATAGGAAAAACTTTAATTCCACTATATATATGGCATTACTCTTTGAGACCCCTTCACTGTAATAAACAGTTCATAATTATTTTTTATAACACTCTGGTAATATAAACTAATTAATAGCTGTTTCACATGACTTTTACAAAACAATTTAGAGGCACACTATTGAGGTATAGTTTCCGTTTCATTAGAAAGTGTCAGTGACTCCATGGGATATAAATGTTTAAATAGCATACTGTTATATTTCTTCCGAGGTATTCAATGCAAGTCACTAGCAGCGAGAAAACAAAATGTAGCACTTCTTATAAACTTCCAAGTGCCCTTTCCTTGAGTTTTAAAAGCTCCTATCTGTATGTATTTCACTAGGAAAGAAAGGGGCTTGCTGTTACTTACTGGATTTCCTTTATAAGTGATCTTTTCAGTTTTGTTTTTGCAGAACCATTGTTCTCAGTGGTTAAATTGTCTATCCAGAAGAGCAAGTTTTTTTTTTTGTTTTTTGTTTGAGTAGCAAAGTTCTATTGTAAAACAAGAACCTGATTAAAAATGGGATATAAAAAGGGAAGAGAAGGGGTGAGGGTGAAAAATGCAGGTGTGCCTTGCAGAGTGTAGAAGAAATTGACCCTGAGCATTTGGGGGAAGAAGTAAAACGGGTCTTGGTGGATCTGGGTTCTACACAAGAGATGGCATCCTCCCGGGTGTGGGATGGGGCGAGACTTCCTTTTCGGTGCCAGGGTTCACCCAGAGGTGGGACAGCATAGGGCTGAGTTAAAGTCTCAGCGGAGACTTGGAAACTCCCAACCCACCCACTGATAGGGACAGGGAACAAGCGCCAGGAGGGGGCCAAGTTCCAGACTCCATGTAATAAAAGGTGGTTTTGAGATCAGACACAAATTATTTCGTGAACCCTCACAACAGACTCGGAGGTAGGTGCACTTGTCCTCAAAGATGTGGCCACTGAGGCCGGGGGACATTAAACGACTGGAAATGGCTGCCTGGTTAGTACACTGGAGAACTGGGCTTCCAACCCAGGGTGCAGCTGATCATAAAATCTAACCCTTACATGGAAGAACGTTTTCTTACCTCTCTCAAACGTTCCTCACAGTGAAAACCTTAAAAGCAAAGCTAGTGTGTCCTGGTTCCCACCACTCCGCCCCCAAAATACCGGTGCTGGCCTGCTGCTTCAGCAGAGCCCGGCCAAGGCTAACGGAAGAATTCCTGGGTGTTTCTGAGGACACGGATAGCAAAAGCCTGGGTTTCAAACACCTGAGTCCCGAAATGGCAGGGAAGGTGGGGTACAGGTTAGGGGGCTGTCAACGGGGGACAAGAAGCAGAGGGCGTCAATCCGAGTCGGGCCCCTCTCTCTTGAACGTTAGTTTTTTTTATGGCAGGAGGTAGATTGTCCCTTCCTGGACTTCAGGTGGCTGGAGCGAAGCCTGCTGTCCCCGGCCCCTTCCCAGGCTGGGCATCCTTGGCTTCCAAGGCCTCATTCAGAACATCCCAGAACGTTCCCGCCCGCAGATCTGAAGGGTGGAACAGTCTCCGTCCAGTGCTTGCTGCTGCGGCTGGGAGAGGAGCCGGCGCAGGTGGGCAGCGCTCGCTCAGTGCCCCAGGGGGCAGTTGGGGGCAGGGCTCGCCCAGGACAGGCACAAACACACACCGCAAAGCTGCCCGGTCCCGGCCGGTTACCCCCCGGGCGGTCCAGCCGGATGACGGTGCTGATGGGCCGCGGGTTCACGCCGCCCCTGCAGGGACTGTTACTCGTGTCGTCGTCGTCGTGGGTGGTGGCACAGTCAGAGCCGGCCTCGGGCGGAAAGCGTTTCTGTCACCCAGATACTCCACGTGCAAACTTCCTTCCACCCGGACGAGATGCTGCGGAGGGGCCGGACTGTCGCTGTCTGAGCAGTGCTCGTTGGGGGGGTGGGGAGCGCCCCACGACTCTGTCCCGTGCTGTGACCGCTCGTAGGGGGCCCTGGCGGGGGTGTGGAGTCCCCCCACAGCTGCCCAGGGCGGGTCTGTGCCAGCTCGCAGAACGTCTTGTTGAGGGCAAGGGGGTACGTGCAGGTGGCAGACTTGGCCGTCCCAGAATGCAGGAAGCCCGGACGGAAACGTAGCTGGCACGGCAGGTCTGCTGGGAAGGGACAGAGGGTGACAGGGGCCAGGCTGGTGCGGGGGCCGCTGACATAGTGAGAGCGTTTCATCTGGACCTTCATTCAACCAGCCTGCAATGTCTTCTGGGGACAGCATCAGATCGTCCACCGGTGGGGACAGCGAGGAGGACAGGACCCTGTTTTCAGGAAGTGGTTTCCATAAGTCTGAAAGCGTCTGCTGGCTCGGGGAGGGCTCGGTGCTGAGACCTGACCACGACAGGGACCGGGAAGGCAGCCTGGCTGCCCGTGCACAGCTGCATTTCTCGGGTCCCCTTCGTCGCAGAGCTGCTTGAAGAACCAGCCTCCCCGCCACCTGCCTGTTCTTGGGAGCTCCTCTCCCCTGGCACGTTTGTGTTTGACACTCCTGGTGTTGGGTGGAGTAGCAGCATGGCAGGCCACTTTCTTTTTTAGAAGGGGACAAGAGGAGTAAAGAGTGATTTAAGTCTTTGCTGAAGACCAGACCATTCCTAGGGAGTTTAAAGAAGGTCCTGGGAGAAAATTGAGGTGAGATTTCCTTGTGATACTCCAACCGCTTGTGGTGCTGAGAAGCCGAAGGAGACAGAGAATCGTTTGGAATTCTGATGTGAGCAAAAGGCTGCCGTGCAGGGCCATGTCCTGGAAGAACCTGAGTTCCAGATAATAATCAGTCTGCTCCGGAGCTTCCAGCCTGGCCTGGATGTTACCCTGTACTCGCCGTGTAAGCGTGTGGAGGAGTGCAGGGTTCGGAAGCCCTGGGCTTTCACAGCGTCCTGATGCAAAGTGGGTTCCCTTAGTAAGGGGCTTTGGAGCACTTTTCAGGCTGTCGTCATTGGAGGATGTAGGAGAAGCCTTATTGGAGTGTTGTGTTCGTGCCATCTCTGGATCTTGTGAGAATTCTTGCCATAAAGGAGGGATATTGGGAAGACCTTATAGGCATGATGGGAGCCAGACAGGCAGTGAAATATTGAGGAGTGCGTGGACCTTCGATCCAAATTAAGCTGAGCTCCATCAGGGACTGGATTTGTGTCCTTGAACAGGCTACTTAATCCCTCTAGGCCAGTTCACCTCCCCAGTCAATTTGAATCATATGTTCTTTCTAGCATTGTTTTCAGGATTACAAAAAGTTGTCAATAAAATTGATGTATCATTCAATAAATGGTGGCTGTTGTCACAAAAACTTCTGGATTTTTTGATTTGGAGGTAGATGAATCAATTTAATTCAGAATTTAACCTCAGAGCATTCCATCCTAGAAAATATTCTAGGAATTGGAATCTACGTCTTTCATTGTGCATAATTCCTAAAAATTTTAGTACTTGGCTTACAGCTACAGGACAGCCCCTGGGAACTTGAGTTGCAGCGCCTACCCGTGTGCTTCCTTTTTTGTCCACGGTGTGTGCTTTTCTACTGCCCAATGATTGTGTGATGCACACACAAAGGTATTTTGGAAGTTAGTATAACAGGATTACTTTAAGTAATTTCTCTTGGCTATTTTTACAGTTAGCCTAATCATTTCTTAAGAAAGATCTTCTTAGATTGTCTCCTCAAGTTACATGGATGTATATTTATTAAAAATTGGGGCAGTTAAATGTAGATAGGATTAGCGTCTTTATTTACTTGGCTTTTAGAACTTGCAAGAAACTTAATTGAACTAAAGGTGCACCTGTCTCCCTTTCTAAGGGGCCTGGAATAGCTTCCTCTCTATCAGACTTACTCTGTTGTTTCCCACTCGGGGCTGTTTGTGCAGTGTGTACTGGTAGGATGATATTGGTTGTTAAATTCTTACAGTTCCTCATATCAGTTGATATCTAGCCACTGCCGCAAACCTGCTCCCCCAGTTGCTCCTGATGCTGCAGTCCCCCCGCCCCACCCTAAGTTCCCTCAGCTAAAGGGTGAGTCTCGGGCACACCAGGGCCACCCCGAGGTGGCACCCGCACTAGTTGTTCACTTGCAACACCTTCCTGCTAGATGACTATTTCGATGATCACCCCTGCTTGTTTCTCATTTAAGATGCAAGAGTAAAGAGGTATTGACTCTAAGATAAAGCAATTACAGCAAAAGGAGCTAGGAAAAATACGTAACTGAATAAATATCAGGTAACACACTGAAATATCAAAGGTGCAAAAAGATAAGACGATGAAAATGTCTGTCAGAAGATACTAAGGAAAATACTAAAGATGTGGTTAAAAAGAATGGTAAAATAGGTTAAGATGAATAGAGCTAAGTTTAAAATGTAACTAAAGGCATGTACGAGGAAGGTTAAACAAAAACAAGGTGCCATAAAGGGAGTTCAGGAAGCAATATACGGTCCAACGGTTGACTCCACCCGGGTACAGATAATGGCCTGTGGGTTGAGGGGCTATAACTACACACAGTTACAGCTTCCAATTCTGGTGACTTCCTGAAACTGGAATTCTGCAAGGGGAGTAGAGGGCTTTTATGTGGCTATCCTTGGGGTTAATAGTTTCCTCGCCCCCTTAACCTCAGGTAATTTTTCTTTGTCCTCAGTTAGAACTCTGACTCATTGTGCACTAGCTTCTATTAGTCCATGAAATATGAAAGTATTGTTTCTTTTACCAGACTGTAGGTTTCTTTGAGGACTAAGTCGGTTTGCTTTTTGTGTAGCTAGCCCCAGAGCTGAGACCACCGGCAAGCACTTATTAAGCAGTTAGTAAATGTTTGTTGAACAAATGTTAGAGTCCTCTGTCCTTCGGTTCTCGTCCTTTAAGGGCCAAAGCAAGTTTTTCCTTGTTAACAAGGGCTGCTGTCAATTGCCACAGTTAGCCAGCCCACTGACTTTTCCCGCAAACCATCTAGCACATACATTGCTGGATGTGGTTCCCAAGGCGAAACCAGCCTTAGTTTGAAAGTGGAAAACCAAACCCCAAACCCGGCCTCAAATTGAGCAAACAATGACCCAGGTAGAACAAGGGGCAATACACCTTTTCTGTAAAGGGCCATTGAGTAAATATTTGAGGCTGTGCAGGCCGCAGGTCTTTGTCACAGGTGCTCAGATCTGGCTCTGCAGAGCGAAAGCAGCTATAAGTGATGCAGAACGAACGTGTGCGGCTGTTTTCCAGTCCACCTTCGTTTATGCACATTGACAATGGGCCAGTTTTCCAACCCTTAAGCTCGAGTACAGAAAAGAATATTGCTAACGTCAGAGAGCTGCATACAGGCAACTTACCTGGGAAACAGAGAATGGAAACTTTGAATAAGGAGTCCAATATTATACTAAGTTGTATGTATTTACTATTAACCCTTGGAATAGTGTTTTACCTGTCGTGGGTGCTCCATAAATATTTATTTGATTTGAGATCCAACTATATCACTTATCCTCTCTGGGCATGGAGTGTCTCATAAAATTAAAGAGATTATGGTGAGTGAGTGTTAAAGTTTCTCCAGTTTAAAAAAAATGTATGACTCTGTGACTGTTTTTGGAAGTGTAGATGACAACTGTCGGCTTGCCACATTTCCCGTGTGCTCCCAATGTCCCGATGGGGAGTTCCAAAGTGGCTGCATTTATCCGTCATTTTTTTCCATGGGCCTTTCTACATGGAGCTCATTGTCCACTAGGCTGTGTCCATTACTTTCACCCCTCTCTCCCACCCCAGCCTGCCACGTATGTGGATAGAATACACACTTTGCCTGATTTTAATCATAAAATTTATTAAGCCTAGTCATTTTTCCGTTTTAAAAAAATTAGCTATAAAGCTTACCTAGGAAAGCATGGGTGATTCTTTGTAGCAATGTGGCGATCAGGATGAGGATCGGTCTGTCTGTTGAATTATATTTTTCTAAATTCTGTATCTAGCAAAGCAAACATTCCATTGTTGATTTACTTAAACTGTCAAGCAGTAATCCAAAATAATTTTAAATATTACAGATGTAAATTATAGTAACCTTACCTGAATTCTTTTGTTCTTTTACTTAGACTTTTGATGTGTTTTTCTATTTCTAAAGTGATTCAAGCTTGGGTAGGGCGTCTGATGATTTCTTACGCTGTTCTCAAGAGGAAATAACCTAATATATATTTCTAGTCTACTTGATGAAGGAACTTATTAATAAAAAAAACTCTGAGAAGTTCTTTGTAAGGAATACAGAAAATTTCTCTATTATTTCTTAGGCATCTGAATTTTCCCACTCTCTGTCTTTAAGTAAGTATAGATGTGTGCTAAAAATGACATAAGCAAGATAATGAAGTTTTAATATTAGTATATTTTAAGGTAGCTCTTCTTAAACTTTAATGTGCTTAAGAATCATCTAGAGGATCTTACGAAAAAGGGATTCTGATTTTCTAGATTTAGAATGGGGCTTTAAAGACTAATAAGATTATAAAGTTAGGTTCTTCCGAATTACTTTTAATACAGCGCATTATGATTAAGGTTAACCATGCATAAACAGCTTCCTGTGTCCTGTGCTTGCCTATTTAATTGTACAGCAGTCTTTTCATCTTTTGTTCTTAACCCTACTGGTCCTCTACTTCCTACTTGTAATTTTTGTCCTTACATTTGGTTACCTCTGCAGTTTATTGGCTTTTCTTTTCCTGGTTTAGATGGTTCCTCCTTTACTTTATTAAAGCCTGGCTGACTCACCCCTCTGTTTGAAAACTAGAATGATACCAAAGGTGGCTTTCATTGATTGAAAATTGAGGGGCAATTATAGGGCACATACAGAAAGGTGAGTGTTGGCAGTGAATGGCGAGCCTTTGCTTTGTGATCAGTGCTTTGTGGCCACGGTGCCCACAGGAAGTTTCTGCACACCCTGGGTAGTTGTTCACATCTCTGTTCTGGCATTGTTAATAACTGCGCCTGTTTCATGCTCAAACAGTCCTGCTTTGGGCAATAAATTCTATAGCATGTTCCCCCTACCATGGTTCATAGAATTTTACTTGTTCTGCACCAGTAGGACTGACCCATTGTGAGGGCGGATACCCTTTTCCTTTGCCAAACATCGGTGTCACATGTAGTGACAGTGAAAGTGTGTTAGTAATAATCATTGTAGTTTCCTTTAAGGTGATAAATATGCATTGTGTATGTTATGAAAACACAAATGCAGTAAACCTAGGGGCTCTTGAATAGAAATTTTAAAATCTGGATTTTTATTAACAATATCTTCAAAAATTGTTTCAGGCACTTAAAAATATCTGTCTAGAGTTCTTAGGATGTCATGAATGGATTTTAAATATATTCAGAAAAAGCAGATTTTTTTTGTTCAAGATATAATAATATCTTAGCACTGTGCCAAATGGTAGCAAATTGGTACGGTTTGTGAGGGCAAAGAAGAAAGTATGATTACAGGGTCTGGACTGTTCCGTTCTAAGCTGAGGAAGCAATTTTTTTTTAATGTGTGAAATATATAAAAAGAACTAAAACCAAAGGCTAGGACTAAATTGGGCTATTAATAAACACCTGTGTCAGAAATGTAGCAGTAATTGTACCTTACGGCACACACAAGTGATATAATTGCTGCATAGGTAACCACTTCCAAAATTATAGAGCTGAGTTAAAATGCTTATTGACTGGTTTTATGTTGCTAACGTGTGAGTACATTGATACATTGGTCCAACCTGTGACATTTGTATAAAACTTACCTTTATTAGAAACCCACTTATAGGTATGAGCAGAAACTTGATTTATGCTCCTAATATAAGCAGTTAATTTGGACATGACCCGAAACCTTTCTGTTCAGAATTCTGGCCCAACTGTTACAGAAGAGATTCTCTTTGTGACTCAGTCG
Organism: Eulemur rufifrons; assembly: GCF_041146395.1. NCBI lineage: Eukaryota > Metazoa > Chordata > Mammalia > Primates > Lemuridae > Eulemur > Eulemur rufifrons. The sequence continues at coordinate 33,545,062 of NC_091006.1, forward strand.
TTTATTTTGTTTGCCTTTCATAGTGGTCTATTTGAATTATTGCCTCCTTTTTTGTGTTTTTATTTTTCTTCAGTTCAGCTGAATCCATTAATCTGTGGCTATTGTTGGCTAGGAAGTACCTGAATACAATTAATTCACTTTCCCCGCCTCATATGTGGAGAATGACGCCTGGAGAATTCTGTGGGATTGGTCGTCTGCCGGCTTCTCTTCTGTCTCCATGTCCAGCACTGGCATCCCTTTCTGCTTTGGATTTATGTTGTCAAAGTCGTCTTGATGTGACCTCTGCCTGGCTGCTCTGCATTCAGCATCACCCTCTACCCAGCCCCCTCACCACGGGGGTCACTTTTGGATATTTCAGCTTTACTTATTTTTTTCTATCCTGTTAGTCACCAAATAGGTCGGGAAACATCTAGCAGGAAAAATTGGAATCTGTTTCCTTATTCCCATCCTAATTGCCTTTGTCCTAATTATTACCCTTTGTCATTGTTCCTCACCCGAGCAATTTAAATAGCCCATTGACTTCCACCGCGCTCTCCTGAGGTCTGTTCTCCACCTAAGCCATCGGGTTGTGCCTGTCTGACCTTGTTCCTGCTCAGAACCCGTCTCCGCCATCTGTTTATCTGCTTCCTCGTCTCTTGGAGCCTGTGGGTATTTCAGAGGTTCTCTGAGAATCTCCTTAAGCAGGTGGAGGAGCCAGGTGGGGAAGACCCTGGTGCTCTGATCCCGGTCAGCCAGCATTCCTCTGCCTTTGCCTTTTCTTCTTGTGGGGATCAAACCTAAAGGTTCATTCTTCAGAAGATGCACCTGCTGAACAGATTTCAGACTCAGTCTGGTTCGCCCAGACGGGCCTTCCCTGACCATCCTGCCTGACCAAGGCCACCTCCGGTGTTCTCTGTCAGTCCGCCCCCTTTGCTGCCTCCACAGCACTTACTCACAGTTTCTAACTTTGTATGTGCGTGTTTGTGTATGGGAACACACTCATACACACACACACTTTTTATCTCCACCATTGGAGTCTAACCTTTTGAAGGGCACAAGGATATGTTTTATTCACTAAATTATCCTTTGCAGTGTTTAGATCATTTATATTTAAGGTAATTATCGACATGGTTGGATTTCAGTCTGTCATGCTGTTTGTTTCTTATTCGTCCCATCTGTTGTGTGTTCTTTCCCCTCCTCTTTCCTTGCCTTCTTCTGGATTAATTGGATATTTTTTAGTGTTCTAAGTTATTCTACTATTGGTTTATTATCTCTCTCTCTTTAAAGAGTAGTGTGGCTTTGGGGTTTATAAAATGAGCTTCAAATGATCACACCTACTTTCAAATAATAGGATAACATTTTTACATATAATGTAAAATGTAAGAACCTGAAACCTTATACTTCTGTTTCTCCCCTCTATTCTTTGTACTGTTGTAGTCAAATGTTTTATTTCTACATATATTATAATCTCGACAGTATATTGTTAATCACTTTTGCCTTAAGCAGTCAATTAACTTTTAAAGGACATTTAAAATGATAAATAAAAGATCTTCTCTTTACCCACATATTCACCATTTCTAGCACTTTCCACTCAGTTATATGGATTCAGGTTTTCTCATCTTGCAGAATTATTCTTAACACCTGAAGAACTTTCTTTAATTTTTTTATAGTGCAGGTCTGTTGGTGGGAAAATTTTTTTAGCTTTTGTCTGTCTTGGAAAAGTTTTTATTTTGATTTTATTTTTGAAAGATATTTTCATTGGGTATAGAATTCTAGGTTAGTAGTTTAATGATTTAAGCTTTTCATTGATGTCTTTCCAACTTGTGCATTGTATATTTCAGATGAGATGTCTTTGTTCATTTTTATTTTTGTTCCTCTATGTAATTTATCATTCTCTTTGACTGCTTTTAAGATTATCACTAGTTTTCAGCAATTTGATTATGGTGTGCCTGGGCATGTTTTCTTTTTTTTTTTTTTTCCTGTGTGTGTGCGCACATGTGTTTTTTTTTTTTTTTTGATATATTTGGATCTATGGGTTTATAGTCAATTTCAGAGAAATTTTGACCATTATTTCTTCAAATATTTTTTGTTCATTCTTTTGGAAATTCCAATTCCACATATATTAGACCATTTGAGATTGTTCCACAGGTCACCAAGGCTAGGTTCATTTGTGGGTTTCATTATGGTTTTTTGATGATTTTTTTTGGTCCATGATTCACTCTGGAGAGTTTCTATATCCATGTCCCTGAGTTTACTGATCTTTTCTTCTGTGGTGTCTAATCTTCTTTTGGTCCCATCCAGTGACTTTATTGTTTTAGATATTGTATTTTTCTCCCTCAAAATTCTATTTGAGTCTTTTTTATATCTTTTATTTTTGTGTTCATTGTATTTATTTTTCCTTTAAATCCTTGGACTTATTTATAATGGCCTTTTAAAGAATCTGTCTGCTGATTCTATCATCTCTGTCATTTATAGGTCTCCTCTGTTGGTTTCTAGGGGTCACATTTTCCTACTAAGTCTTGACACATCTAATAATTTTTAATTGGATGCTGGACATTGTGAATGTGGCATTGTGGAATGCTAGATTTGGTTACATTCTTTTAAAGAGTGTGGTTTTTTTATCTGGAAGGCAGTTACTAGCAGATCAGCTTAATTCTTTGAAGATTGTTTTTGAGCCTTTAAAGCTACTTTAAGGAGGGTTTGAAGTAGTCTTTAGTCCCATTATAAGGCATGAGCTTTCTGGACTATCTACAGGATGCCTTGGTTATTCAGTGGGGACTTCTGCTCTGATTTGCCCCCGACTTCATGAAATCCGCTTTCTGCAGTGTGGTCTTGAATATGCCTCAAGGCAGAAAGCTGGGGAGATTGTAGTGCTTTTCTTGTTTGTTTCCCATCTCCCAGGGGTTAAGGTCCTTCTCTGCCATCCAATGTCTGGAAAACCTTGATCATATATTTTGAACAGTGTTGTAGATTTTTTTAGTTTTTAATCTTTTGTCCTTTTTCTGTTCCAAGATCTAATCTAAGATACTAGTTTACATTTAGTTCCGTGTGTCCTTGGACTCCTCTAGACTGTAACAGTTTCTTTGATTTTCCTTGTTTTTTTAATGATCCTGATAGTGTTGAGCAGTGTTGGTTGGGTATTTTGTAGACTATTCTTCAACTTGGATTTGTCTGATTTTTCTTTTCCCCCCTGGTCAGACTGGGCTTCCTGGTTTTTGTGAGGGAAGAATACAGGTAAGTGCCCTTCTCATCAAGAGTGCGTAGTATCAACTGGGCTTATCACTGATGGTATTACCTTTGTTCTTCTGGCTGAGGGTACTTTGTCAGATTTCTCCCTAATAAAATTACCCTCTTCTCCCGTGCTTTTTATTTCCCCAGCAGCATGCTGTGATACCACAAGTGAAATGTTGCCAACCCGGGAAGCTCATCAGAGACTCGGTACCTAGAGTTTTCACTGGGGCAGATTATGTAGGCACCTCCTACTTGGCATTTAGCCAAACTTCAGACGCCTAGAAGGAAAGCAGGTGTTATTTGTACAGACAGGTTAGGCATAGTGAGCCACTCTTATCAGTTCTGGGAGTGGTGGGACCCTCCTAAACTCTCAGTTCTCAGACGTCAGCCCAGTGCCAACTTTGAAAGGAGGCCTTCGAAGGGTGGTAGTAGTCAGGCCGGTTAGGTTAACTCTTTTCTGTATCATGTAAGATTTATCTCTACTCCCCTGTTTATTCAGTTATGTATCGATACCAGCATGGACTGATGGATATTTATTTTATACTTTGGATTATATTCTAAAATTACATTGTTTGTTGCTCAAATTGTTACAGCTTTGGCCCTTGAGAGCTCTTTTCGCTTGGCCCCTGTATCCCTTTGACATACCACATTGTTTTAGTTTTTGAGCCCTTCCATACTTTCTGACGCTCCAAGATGCTCCAGGCTTATCTTGTGTATTTCCTGCCCCAGCCTTAGAATCAGCCATTTCTCCAAGGAGCCCTGCTGCTTTTGTAATGAAGTCTTAGAATGTTTAAAACATTCATTGCAGAAAACTTGGAAAATATAGAAGGAAGGAATGAAGGAAGTAGAAGTAAGTACATCAAGAAGTAAATGTTAGCTAGTGACATAGTTACTGTTAATACTTTGTTGCATTATTTAATGAAGTTTCAGATCAAAATATGAAGTGATTTTTACAACTTTTTAAAAAAATTTGTATTTCATGTGTTGTGGTAATCATGTAATAGACCCGAGAGCATCTTTCTTTGCTACCTGAAACCTTCTGATCTTTTTTCTAAACTCCAGAAAAGATGAGGGCTTTTTGAGGAGACTGAGATCTATGGGGGCTGTAGAAGGCTCTAGGAGTGATAGGGTATTTGACATTTGGTGTAGAAAAACTTGCCAAATTTCTGTCTTTTTCCATATATAGTAGCTTGGGATACCAGTTTAATCATTTTTGAGATATTTGAAAAGCTGTTAATATGAGCCATAATCTATATGTTTGCATTCTTTTCCTAAGAATGAGTTAGTTATTGAAGAATTTTATTTCCTTTTAGGTAGCCAGAGCATTAAATTCCAATGAATTGTATGATATTTCCAGTTAAACACAAACTTCATTTTATATTGAGAAACATTTTGTTCAGATCCCATATTTAAATAGCACTATTTTGTAAGATTTACTGAGAATTTTTTCCGGTACAGATTGTTTTGGTGCATTGGAATATACCTCTCTCTAGCCTCTGCTTAAAAATGTAAAGCAAGTAGCTAATTCCCTGAATCCTTAAAATGCCAGTTAAAAGGGCATAGAATGAAATGGAAGTTGATTAAAAGAAAGAGGGAAACTAACTCCTTGAGGGCGAGAGAACTGCCATTTTTTTGTGTCCAGTCTTTAGTATCCGGCCCATTCCAGGAGGACCTTGTTCAATAAAGGCTTGGAACTTCTTAAAAATCTACTGAAACTTATCATTTTAAAGGCATTCTTTGATATTTTGTAATCTAAAAGGGGGGGATGAGTATAAAAAAAATTGAAGAAAATTTTCAAAATTAGATTTTTATGCTTTGCCAAGGATATGCCATGAAGAAATAATTTCTGTGGCCATCTTTTTATGGTGATGAGACCAAAAAATATGTATGTATGATATAACTTGAAGGCTTCTGAATTTATAGAAAGAAAATGGAAAACTGGTATCTCTGGTCTTTTGACCATCTTGGGGCTATGACTTGGTTTCTGGGGTTAATTGGCAGGTTAAGGATAGAGGACTCATTTGTAGAATGATCACAGTATCATTATTTGTATAGTTTAAAAACAGGATTAGTAATTGAGTGATTGAGAAAGTAATCAAAATATAACGGGATTCTTCCATAGTCTTCTAAAGAAATGGTGGGATGCATATGTATTAATAGTTTTCCTAGTTAATACGTTAGTGATTTTTTTTTTTTTTTTTTTTTTTGAGACAGAGTCTTACTCTGTTACCTGGGCTAGAGTGCTGTGGTGTCAGCCTACCTAACAGCAACCTCAAACTCCTGGGCTCAAGCAATCCTCCCGCCTCAGCTTCCCGAGTAGCTGGGACTACAGGCATGCGCCACCATGTCCGGCTAATTTTTTCTATATATTTTTAGTTGTCCAGATCATTTCTTTCTATTTTTATTAGAGATGGGTGTCTCGCTCTTGCTCAGGCTGGTCTCGAATTCCTGAGCTCAAGCAATCCTCCCGACTCGGCCTCCCAGAATGCTAGGATTACAGGTGTGACATCCCGTGCCCAGCCCTACTTTAGTGATTTGGATGACAAAACGTTTATGAAGGGTTAGAAAGAAAATACTTATTCCACTAATCTTTACTGTGATGTTTGTGATTAATAGTTGAAATAGTAACACTATTTTATTTACATTTCAGAATAAAATTCAGAGAGAACCAGGCTCTGCCCACATGGGCCTATTGAATTAGTTTACGTGTAAATGAGAAGGGCCATGTTCATCTACTTTCTTGTCTACAGTGAAGTCTGATGTAAAACGAAACTTCCAAAATAAGCTCTGAAGTTAATTTTATATACTTGTGTCCCAAAGAAACTGTTAATTTGCTTTGCGTGTACACACACATATGCACAGAGTAATAGACTGATTAAATAGAATAGAAACTTTAGATTCTGATTTATTCTTATAGGTCCATCTAGGCAAAACTTAAGCAGAAAAAAAATCCATGTTTAAAAAAGTTGTGAGAACCTATTATTTAACCCCTTCCCCCTCCAAAAAAAAAAAAAAAACAAAAACAAAAAAAACAAAAACCCATAATCATACTCTAACGTTCTGTATGACAAATAGTTTTGCTTATTATAGTTTATAAGGGTTTATTAGGAATGAACTTTGGTTACTTATTTAATGGGACATTATAGCCAAATAGTATGAAGTGGCTTTTGAGATTTTTGTGAGACTAAAAGGCTTAGCTCCATAGGGGTAGAGAGAATATCTGGGTCTGTGCCTGCTGACCTGTCCACTTGCTGACATGGTTCATTTCTGAGCCTTGGCATTTAACAGTGTAATTTGTCTGGGTCTAGATCAGCTTATTCCCTGAATCTGTTAACAACTGTTTGATGAAAAGAGGATTGTGTTATCAAATCACTTTGGGGAATACTTTCATTGGAAAGAAAAATTAAACTGGTTTCTGTAAAACTTGGAGTCATTTGCATGTTGACATACAATTTTAATGTACGAGAATGGGATGTCCCATAGTAGGTGGAGTTTTTGGACTGTGGAATGCCCTTGATTCATTCAATATCTGAAGGCATTTTTCCTATTATACCAGGAGAAATCCTGATCTAAACTGATCCTGAGTTGTCTCTGATCAAGATGTACCCAAACAACAGTGTTGTGCTATTGGGGACCTGTGTTGGTTAGTCTTTGTGTCCCTGGTTTGAAATGACTTTAGGGTCTTTTCATAAGTAGAAATGGCTGGATTTCTTGGACTGATCTGAAAATATACAGCTGTAAATGACCTCCTTCTTCCAAACAAAATTATCATTACCACTAAATATGTCTCAATGAATTTCCCTTAGTGTATGATAGTTCTGCAGGCAAGGATGTTATTTTAGCATCTAATACAGTGCCTACTCATTTGGCTGTGAATAAATTTATTCAGTGATGACTTTGATCACTGCATTTACTTACTCTTTGTGGTACGGGATACAATAGTATAAATGGACCAGTACAAATGTATTTTCACATATGAAAAAAAAAAACAGCTCTAAATACATTCCCCCACTGACCTTTCAAAGTTACGGTAAACTAATATGAGGTCAAAACATTTTTCTTCTGATATTGACATAGAATATTCTTTGTTCATTTTGGTGAATTTTTTCCTACTGTTTTGATGAGCCGTCAAAACAGGCTTTTAACAGTGTCTGTTTTCAGTTTAAAATAAAGTTTCAGTTCAGAATAAAGTTTTACAAATGTGTAGTTCTTTATTTGACCAGAAGACTTCTTGCTATCCATTGACATTTTGACTGCAAGATTTTTAGGGGGAATTATGTGCTATATTAAGAACAGAAGACCCCGTGCTTTAAGATAATCCCATGATTATGATAGAGTCATCTCTTTTGAATAAGTTGCATGCAGCAGAGGAAACTTTGTCCTGAGCTGAGCAGTTTTAGAGGCCAGTGGAGGCTCAGTTGCTGTGTCCATTACATCATCTTTTCATTCCGTTAGCCAGTGTGCTGTCCGGTGGGCAGGTGAGGTGTGGACTCTGCATCACACAGGCAGGCTGAGAAAAATCACTGCTTCACTGCCTGGGTGTGCAGAGGCGTGGAGAGGATTTACTACGAAAATCACCTAGAGGAAGCTGATATTGGAGGGGGTTAAATACCACTGATTTTTTTTTTTAATTTGTTCAGCTATTAAAAGAAGAGGTTTAAAGATCTTATGTTAGGCTAGATTTATTTATTTTAAAAAATTTCTAAGGCCCTAACTAGAGAGAAAAGTTGGTATCCAAGGGCAGAGCTTCTGCCCGTGTCTGTTTGTGAGCAGCAGTGACTATACTGACAGCAGCTGGAGACGCTGCTCCTCACAAGCGGTAACGGGAGCATCACCAGAGAGGGTAATTTTGGCCATGTGCACGTCTGCATAAAGAAAGGTGAAGGTGTCCTTCTGGGCACTCGTAATAAACTCGTAAGCTTTTATTCAACTGGCTAGTTCATCTGCATTCAGCAGCGTCTCCACTATAGTTGTGCGTCACCGCGAGCCTGCATGGTAATGAAGCCAGGCGCTCTGGGCCAAAACTCTGCTGCCTGTGAGAAGAGAAGGGACAGTGGCTTGGAGAGGCAGATCAACAAAACCGTTCCCGCCGCTGCTGTTGCTGCTGCTGCTGCTGCTGCTGCTACTGTTGCAGCCGGTTGAGACACTATGTTGAGTCTACAGGATTCTGTGTTTTTTGAAATTAGCATAAAGTCCTTGTTAAAGTCCTGGAGCAGCAGCTGTAAGTATATATTCCTGAACGAAAGAGATGCCGAAGGGATTATTATCACTGCCATTCCTTGCATGCTAATTCTTCAGACCAATCCAAATGGAATAAAAGGCTGTAGAAAATAGCAGGAAGAATATTTTCCTGAATGGTAATCAGTGAGATGCACAGAAAATCTAGATGTGCACGGCATCGGGCAGTTGTAACATTGGTAGTTAAATTTTCTTTGACTAAAATTCACCGGCCTTGGTTTTCTTGTTAATCTGTGTTATTCTGGCAAAGTTTCTGATAACTGGTCATAAATGGAGGAAAGAGAAGATGACAGACAGGCTCTGATGTCTGCAGGGTTATCAGATACCAGTACTATTCCACAGTTGTGTTAGCACAAAATGTTGGTTTGAAGCAACATCAGCTATCTTAAGGCATCCGGCAATTTAATATAATGATAACTTTCCCCCATACTTGAAGTTATAATGAGCAATTTTCATATATAGTAAATGTTCTGATAAAGAACATTCAGGATGATAGACTTAATTTCAAAGTTCAGTGAAGTCAATAAAACTGATGCCATTGAGCTATCATTCTGCCCACAACCCCCTTCCTAATATATGGATTTGCCAATAAAATTGATTTTGTTCATTATTTCAGTGATACTTTTTCTCTCAAGATCTTAAAATACTTACCATAGTCTATTTACTTTTTTTTTTTTGCCAAAATTATCATCCTAATATGGTATTAAGCTAATGAATGAAGTAAACACAGGCTCTGTTATTATGTTTGTTTTGCCCAGAGAAAATTGAAGTATAGAAAAATTGTGACTTTCCAAGGTCATATGGTGGCGAAGAGCTGGAAGTAGAACCCAGTTGTTCCTGCTCCCAACTGTGCTGCTTGTGCCTGAGCAAACTCATGAATAAAATATGAGAGATTAAATTTAAATCTTTTCCAGTTTAACTCTTTACCAACATATTTATTTGGTTTTGTTTTCCGAGCAAATAATATAAAAGAGAAAATATTGACATGAGGAAGAACCCTCTTACGATGAAGCCTCATTGCATGTAGCTTGAGGAGATTTGTATATGCCAAAAATACTGCCTTTATAATCTCTGTGTTTCTTTTTATTTTTGATCTGTAAGTAATTCTTCCATATGGAGTACTGTTGTGCCAGATGGCAGAAAATTATCTTAGTTCTAGGAAAGTTTCTAAGTGAATATACGTAGTTAAAATATTGGGAGAATTATAATTACCGACTAATTTAAAGTTAAATACTTTTACTATTTAAAAGGGAGACAGTCATAGAGAATACATTTTTGCTAAAATACAGTTTCTAATCTTTTTCTCCCCCTTCTCCCTCTCTCTCCTTTCCCCATCCTCACCATGCACTTTTTAAAAAATAGAAGACAGTTTTATTGTGAGAATACAGCTATAATGAACAGATTCTTAGAGGAGAACAGTATATTACATCACAGCAGCTTGTCTTATAAGAACTTAGTTTGTTTGGGTGAATCTATGGAACTACGTGGTTATCTTGTTTTGTGACTATTTAAATATTTCTACATGTCGATGCCTGAACCCTTTAACCAGCCACAGCCAAATCTCATTGAATCATGTTCCCTGAACCCAAACCAAATGTTTGTACAGCCTTTGTTTTTAGCAGTATAATGTTTTTCGTGGTATAATGATTCAGTGTGTGAGTATCCTGTTGCCCCTGGGCCTTCATAGTATATACATCTCTTGAAGGTGTTTTTACGGTTCTAAAGCAGTAGGTTAATACTGAAAAGAAATTGCCAGTCTCAGTGTTCAATAAGCTGCTAACCATGTCTGCCATGGCCCTGGAAAGTGGGAGAAATTTTTATTTTGCCAGCATCTGTGGATATCTTTTTAATCTTCAGTTATCTCTATTGTATTAGAGCGGGCAGGGGGCGTTAAAAATATTAAGACCCCAGGGAAAGGACAGTAGTTAGAAACCATCTCTAGAAAGAGACAGCTAACGCCAACACTTTTGAGTCAACCAGTGTTTATTGAGCACATGCTGTGCTGTGGCAGGTGGGAAAAAAGTATGGGATGTGATCTTTGCTCCCAAGGAGCTCGTAGAGAGAAGGCATTCACGCAAAGTTACAGCAAGGAAGGTAAATGAGAGATGGTGTCACGCATCATGACTTTCCAAATGACTGTTCCACACGCAGAGAACTGGGAGTTACTGAGACGGAAAGAATCACATTGAACCTCAGGGGCCAGCGGAGACATGGAGGGAAAGAGATTTTTGGTCTTTTTTTAGTTTGATTTTGAACGAGAGGATGCTCTCCACGGTGGTGGACAGTCCTGCTGTCCAGTGTCCCCGAGCCAGAAACCAGGAGTCGGTCAGCCCTCCTTCCTCGCTCTCCAGCCCCTTTGGGTCATGGATGAGGGACCTGCCGTCCTACCTTGGGAATGTGCCTTCTCTGCTGTAGTGACTGCTGGTGCCACAGCCACCGGCTGAGCCCAGGGCTTCGCCGTGGCCTGGGTCGTTGCCATGGCTCCCTTGGTCCTCCCGTTTGCATCTTCCACGTTGCTGCTGAGGGCTCCTCGTGAGCGCCCTGCGTTCCTCATTTCGCAGCCTTTCTGTCCCGGTGGGAGGAAGCCTGTCACCACCACCGTGGCCGGCTGGCCCCTCGCTGGCCGCGCGCGCCCAGCCGTCGGGGTCACGGTTGCTGCTGCTCCTGCCGAGAACGCGCCCCATCGCCCCGTCTGCCTCCCGGGGGATGCTCGCTCCTCTTTCCAGACCCCTCCTTCCTGAGTCAGCCAGATAGCCAACACTTCATTTGTTCCTCACTTCAAATGTCACTGCATACTTAGTTACACGCCTCCTTCTGTCTTTCTCTGCTGCTTGAGTATTAGCTCCCGAAGGGTATAGATCAATTGTCTTTTTGTTCTTCTTTGCATATTTAATTGCTTACTTAAGCTCTGATAAAGTGCAGGTGACTAAGATACCCCGTTAGGGATGCAGTTGTTGGAATGAATTCGTAACAGGAAAGAAAGTAGGAGCGTAAATAGATGTCCCCTCTTATCATTTGATTATTAATATTATACTAGTGATGTCGCTCAGGAAAACAATTCCTGAAGTGGGAATGCATAAAATGATTCCATAGTGATTTTTTTTTTTAAATAACATTTCCTTAAATTCCATTTTAATAAATTTCTTGGGAAGAAAAGAGAAAAACCTAATTTATTAATACCCTTTATAAAAAAAAGAAAATAATTTTTCTATTAAATAAGTTATGTGTATCATAGCTGACTTTACTCTCCCAAAGGAAAGTAAAATCTATGGGTTTTGTCATTGAACATGACTTAGGAGCAGTGTGTATTATAGTTCTTTATCATTAATTATAACAATGTGTTTTAGTTATAGGACGCATTGGCATGATTTGTATTGCTGTTAAATGCTACTTGTTATATTAATCGCTAGAGGCCCTCTGGTGTCGGGGCTGCTTAGCTGGCAGAATGCTGGTGCAGCGTTGCTGAAGTTTGATTACAGTCGAGCTTACTTCTTTCAGTGACAACAATGAAGTGACACTCATACGGCCTAAATTCGGGATTTTGTCTCTGTGCCAACACTTTCAGGCATTACTTCTTTTAAAAACTGAATCAGGAACATTCTGTCCAACCAGCTGTGTAGTGAGGATGTTATCATTTGAAAGATTGGGTTAGTTCCCTAAAATTGATAAGTCAGGAAGCGAGGTTCGGTACAGAGATCTATTCAGTTATGTGTCTGTAACGTTAAGGTCACAGATGCGGAGGCGTTTACTATTCATGTAATGCCTCTTGTAAACATATTGATTTATAGAATTTATTTTGCATATGTAATTTTATGACAGCTAATGTTTCAGTGAATTCAGTTTTTATCACAGATATAAAATAGATAATTTCACCTGTTTTAACCACAAGTGTATAAATTAAAATGTGAATAAGATATGACATATTAAGAAAATAAATTTGCATAGATTTGTTACACAGTCGGAAGTTCATCAGTAGTTTTTCTACTCAGAGATGTTTTTCCTGGATTGCAAAAATAATTAAAAGCCAACCCCCTGCAAAAGCACATTATGCATTTGTTTAAATTTCAGTTAAGGCCTGTGTGATATTTGATTGAAATGATATTTACTATTTATTGAAGCACTTAAGGCTCTGGCGTTGTTGTAAGTACTTACTGCGTGTGTGCATGCGTGTATCTGTGTGTACAGCCACATCATGCACTTACATTCAGTACATCTCATATAATCGTGAAAATTTGGTGAGGAAAATTATTGCTGTTTTCTAAAGTGACTTTATTGTGATATTCACTTACTACAGAGTGTTCGGTTTGGTAGTTTTTGGTGTATTTCAGAGTTGTACAGCTATCACCATTATCTAATTACAGAACATTTTCATCGCCCCAAAGAGAAACCTCATACTCATTAATCTACTTTCTATCACTGTGGATTTATCTATTCTGGATGTTTCAGATAAACACAGTCATATAATAGGTGTTTTCTTGTGATTGGGTTCTTATACTTACTATATTTCCAGGTTTCATCCAATGCATTTATAGCATGTATTGGTACTTCATTACTTTTTCTGTGGCTGAATGATGTTCCATTATATGGATATATTACATTTTGTTTATCCATTCATCAGTTGATAAATTGCTGTTTTTTTAGAGGGGTAAATTAGGGCTCCGATGAGCTAAAGAACACTGTGGACAACCCCCGACCCTGCACAACTCACACCCGAGCTCTTTGTTTAGCTAACTTTCTTGAATCCTTCATATTTTTAATTAAAGGCATCCCATATCAAGTGATACTTTAGCAAAATCTAAAGGAAGCAATAGTTTCAAGTTTGGGACAAGGGTGGAGGGTGGGCAGAGGGACCATCAAGTGCTAGAGGCTGCAGGGAATGGCCAGTCTGGCTGGGGCAGAGCCCTGTGGAGAGAGCAAAGGGCATGAGGCTGGAAGGGTAGGCAGGGAGGGGCTCAGCCGCGCACGGTCTTGAGAACCTTGTTATGGATTTTGGTCCTTATTCTAAAATAAATGGGGAGCCATCAATGGACTTTGTGACAATGGTTGGGGTGATTTCGTCAAATCTCTGTCTTTCATGGAATGGGGGCAGGAGGTGAGTTAGGATGCTATTGCAGTGGAGCAGATGTGAAATGAAGGTCAAACAAATGAAGAAATGTTATTTATTAATAGCAAGTGAGTGTATAATACCGACTACGTGGGTAGGTACTCTCTGAAGTGCTTTACAAAATATTAGCTCATTTAATCATGGGTATGGGAAATATTTAAGATTTGGATTAGCTATAGGAGTTAATGCAGATTTTTAACTAGGTTTTTGTAAAAATGAATTTTGTGGGGTTATTCACATTCTCTTCATTGACATCAGTTTCAGAGATGTATCTGTTGACGGTTAATGTTGATCATGGTGGAAAAGAGTCACTTACTGCTTATTGCCAAAATACTCTCTCATCCCTGAGAGAAATCTGTCTGCTTGGGAAATGGATCCTAGACCAGTAAGCCAGCCCCGTGCTGTTAAGTGAACTCTTTGTGATGGTCCCTGACGTTGGAGTCCCAGCTCTCGATGTTGTTGAATTTAAGAGTCATGGGCCTGCTTTATCCCCCCTTTTTTTAAGTTCCAAATTCTTGAGCTAGGTTTACAAAGGAGGCATTTCATCTTCAGGACTAAGCATTCTGTGTTGTGAGTTCAGCTGATTATCTAACTCATTAAGTATTTGGTGTCATGATTTGCCTTAAAACTTTTCGTTGATAAATATTAGAATAAAGATACGTAGTTTGATCATGAGATTCAAAATCAGAAAAATCTAACACGGGTAGTCACAATATTTGCAGGTGAGTAAGAGCATGCAAATAGGCCAGTGGAACGTCTGTGTTGAGTTTCAAACCTCTGTTTCATTAACCTCAATGTCATGACCTTTGTCTGTTTGTACCTGCTATTGTAGCAGTGTGCAGACTCTTGTATCAGGTCCTGTGCTATGCTAAGATGGGGTTCAGGAGAGCCCTAGTTCACTCATCCAGGTGATTTGGCACCTGCCCAACCTCACTACAAATTTTGGTCTTTGTTCTTCTATACCCATCCTCTGTCTCTAATATTGGTATTTCTTCCCTCCTGAGCCTTGCCTTGTCAAACTCTTTGATATTCTGTTTCCTCCAAATATGAGACCCTACTTTTTAAGAAAATGATGTTCTTTTCAGAAAAACATAAAAATACCTTGAAGAGAATGAGGTTTTGCTGACATACCTTTTTATGGATTAAACCCACCTTCCTAGCTGCATGTCCACGTTTTCCTGTTCTTAGACTTTGCATCAAACACCTGTTCGCCAGGATAAGATCTGTCGGTCTTTGCTGGACCTCCCTGGTGCTTTTTACCTGTTACCATATTCTCTAGATACCATATTCTGCCTCTGTTACTAGATTTCTTATGACCTCCAGCAGTGTCGATATTCAGCCGTTAAGCACCTTCCTGTCTGTGCTCGTATTTACACCCGCCAGCTCTGCTGACCCCCTCTCTGTACTGACTGCTTAATATTTTAAATATGACCCCTGATAGGTATCCTGCCTGTTTTAGACATTGACTGTGTCTAGGTCCCAAATCATGGGGTTCTGGCCTGTTCCACTACAGGCCCAAACGCTTAGGCCTCTTTTCTGGAAGAGACTATTAATATGTTTGCAGTCTCCTTACTGCGTTGATAAGAGTTTCGGCACCAGTTTGCTGGCCTTCTGCAGGGCGCGGAGGGCCACGCCCTCTTGGTGATTCTTCCTCCCTGTCCGTTGCGTGCGATGCCACAGGACAGCGCCTGTCTGGTGGAATTTCTGAGTTTTATTTTAGATCTAGTAGTTGGTTTTCATTAAGCATGCTATTTCCCAATTTTTAAAATTTTGCTAAAATGAGTAAAGTTTTAAGGTGCTTTTTTTTTTCCCCAAAAAGAGAATTAAAGAGAAATCCATTTGAATGGCGAAGCATGTAAAAGTCCAATTCTAATTGTTAGACTTGTTCCTCCCAGAAGGCAATGAATTGGAAATGTGATCATAATTCATAGTAGAAATCATATGAATTGTTTTACAGGCTGTACTTTCAGTTCTGTTATTGACACATGATACAGAAAGTAGTTAAGGCATTCATAAAAAATGAAGAATGAACTAATATCCATTAGCATGTAGTATAGTAACAATGTAACATAATAAACAGACTTATATGAGGTACATTAAGTGGAAACTTTTTTGTTTAAAATAATCTTCACGTAGTATTTTGGAACAATGTATAGATGAGTCATTGTTTTTTTCTTGCCTCTGGTGTATCTTGGAATGGGATAAATGAGTCATTTTTATTATAGGGATGCTATGGAAGAAAAGAAAAAGTTGATTCTAATAAAATGGCCTTGGCAATATTATTGAAGATAAGGTTGGTGGTGTGTTTTTGTGCAGAGTGCAAAGGCATTGTATTGCCACGGTTGAATGCATAGGGCCTGCTGTGCTTGGAATAGAGAGTAGTCCCTTTGGCTGCTGTCAGAGTTCGTCAGTGTTGCTATGAAGGAGTACCTGAGGCTGGGTAATTTAAAACAAAAAGAGGTTTATCTGGCTCACAGTTCTGTAGGCTGTATGAGAAGCGTGGTGCCAATATCTGCTTTTGACGAGGGCCTCAGGAAGCTTCCAGTCTTGGTGGAAGGTGAAGGGGAGCCTTTGTGTGCAGACCAGGTAGAGAGAGAGGGACGAGTCAGGTTCTTTTTAACAACCAGCTCTCAGTGGGAGCTAATGGAGCAAGAACTCATTCAACAGCCAGGACAGCCCCAAGCCATTCATGGGGGACCCACCCCCATGACCCAAACACCTCCCATTAGGCCCCACCTCCCACACTGGGGTCAAATTTCCATATGAGGTTTAGAGGGTCAAATACCGAAATCAGAGCAGATGCCATGTGAAGTTATTTCCTCTGCTAAAAGCGAGGGAGAAGTGTGAAGGACGATTTTTCAGGAGTCTACATAGAACATTATTTGGTTCTGAACTTAAAATTTAACCAGGCGGAAAAAAGAAGGCTTAAAGTTGTGATGGGATTTGATGACTAGACTAGATAGAGGCTGTAAAGTGCAGGGAGGAACTAATAATGGTTCTAAAGCTTAATCATTGAGATCTCACCCTTTGAAATCACAGATAATGAAAAAGCAGAGAATTGATATGGCACCAAGGTGATATGGTCTGAGGCATGGACAGCGTGTGAAGTAACTGAAACCCTGAGAGATGAAACAATTTGTGGGGATCTCTAATATGAACTGGGAGAATCACATTTGGATTCTTAAAATTAGATTTTTGAACTGTTTCATCGATTCTTCACTTTGCTCGCGCCCTAACATGCATTTATTTAAATTTCTCCGAACTGCTTGATGGATATTATTTGTTGTATTCTAGAAAGGTTTCCTTATTTATGGTGCTTTTGAAAATTTTTAATGATCAAAGTTAATTTTAAATGACATTAAATAACATTGTGTAGGGCCAGGTGCCCACTTTAGAAGAACGGTGAAGTTCACAACCCTGGCTGCACATTAGAATCTCCTTGGGGAGCTTTCAGAAACATACAGCTGCCTGGGCCCTACTCCAGCGATTTTGATTCTGATTCAAGGTATTGCCAGGGATGGCCAGCAAAATTCAGGATCCAGTCAGACCGCTTGGCTGTGTCAGAGTGCTGAGAGTGGATATGAACTCTTTTTCAGGGGGTGAAATCATAATAAACAGTATGACGGTCAAGTTTTGATAAATTTGCCAATTTACTAATCTACAGTGAGAAATTTGCCAAGTGGATGTTAATGCTAGAGCTGGCAGACCATCCTTTGCTCTCTCTGTGGGATAGGCTTGTACGGAAGTAATTTATAATCAGAAGGTTGCACAGAGAGGCCGAAGATGAAAGAAATTTATGCCTTGCTCCAGGGGCCAGAATCCTTACCCTTTTGTTCAGAACACCTTCTCCACTGGGCTGTACTTAGGTGGGCATTACGTTGCTATGAGCAATGTGTACAGCGTTCCCTTTTCCTGTACCTTGCCTGCAGTAGACACAAGTGTTCTTTTTAATATTTGCCAGTCTGATGTATATACATAAAATGAAAGCTCGTTGCTAATTTAACTTGTATTTTGTGGGTACTACTAAGTGGGAACATTTTTTTCGTATGTTTGTTGGCTTTTTAGATTTGTTCTTATATGCATTGCCTATTTGTATCTTTTGCCAAGTTTTTTGTATTGTGTTGTCTTTTGCTTGTTACTTTGCAAGAGCTCTTTGAATGCTTTATATTTTCTGTCGTCTACATTAGAATAATATTTTTCCAACTTTGCCCTTTCCTGTTTATGGTATCATTCACCCTAAATATTTTATACTTTGATTTGGTTAAATGCATTCATCTTCCTCCTCCTCCTCCTCCTCCTCCTCCTCCTCCTCCTCCTCCTCCTCCTCCTCTTCTTCTTCTTCTTCTTCTTCTTTTTTTAATAATTTTGGGTTTTCTATCTTGCTTCCAGGTCTCTTCTCCCCTGGATTATATACATAAAGACTCCTAATTTCTTCTAAGATTTTGAAAAATGAATTTTTAACTTCACATCCTTTAGATCTTTGGTTTTTGAATATAGCATATTTATTTTTCTCCAGATGAA
The DNA here is from genome assembly GCF_041146395.1 of Eulemur rufifrons. Classification (NCBI taxonomy): domain Eukaryota; kingdom Metazoa; phylum Chordata; class Mammalia; order Primates; family Lemuridae; genus Eulemur; species Eulemur rufifrons. Next base: position 33,563,135 of record NC_091006.1, read on the forward strand.
TAACCAGATGTTTCAATGTTATTACTAAATAGATCATCCTTTCACTTCTAATTTTGCTCATGTTGAATTCTTTTTTTTTTTTTTTTTTTCTTAAAGGCATCAAAAGAGAAAGGCAGAATTCTTATTTTGAGATGAGGAGTTTCTTTTTTCTTTTACATTAATCTGATTTATCTATATTTATGTCTAGTGAGTTGATTATTGTTATGTTCTGATAGTAATTTAATATTGTATTTTGATATTATGTTTTGATTATGGTTATATTGTCATCTGATTTAGAAAATATTCTTTGTAGTTTTTAAAAATATTTTGTTTGGCTTTTCTTGAGTGTTCATTCTTCCATGTATATTCCAATATGGTTTTATCCAGTACAACCTAGACAAAAGATGGCATTGGAATTTTAATTGGAGTTATGCTAATTAATATAGTAATTTTATGAGAATTGACACTTATGATAATAAATCCTCCCATCTATGAATATGTCTTTTCCTGTGTTCAGATCTTCTTTTATGTCCTTTAAGAAGTTCTTGTAGTTTCTTCCGTAAGTCCTATGCTTTTCTTATTAAATTTATCCTCCCCTTTTTTATATTTGTGAATGTAAGATTTTTTATTCATTTTCATTTCCAGGTGATTACTGCTACTTAATGTAGACGTTTCATGTCTTCTTTTAAAATATTTATAACAGCGATTTGATTTTCTTACATTATGCATTTACTTATATTTTCCCATGACCTCCAGGATGGTGTTGAATAACAATGCAAGAATCGGCGTCTTTGTTTAGTTTCTGTTTTTAATTGAAACAGGTTTGGTGTTTTAACATCTATAGTATTTGCTCCTAGTGTTTGTTAAATATTTGCTTTCTTCATCCCTGGATGCTGGATACCATTAGGAGTGCAGTTATGTTTCTTTGTCTGCTAATTGAGTGTGGGGCAGACTGCTGCAGTATTTTAAGGAGTAACCCCAAGAGCAATGGGAGGGAAAACAGCGTCTGCCTCTTTGAGCCTCACTTTAGCATCCTGTTAAGATAGTAGGAGGAAGCCCCTCTGCTCCTTGTGTTCGCCCATCCTCTCAGCCTCAGAGGTGCAGAGGACCCAGCCCACTGTGTAGTTTGTGTTCGGTGTCTTAGGAGTCAGAGAAAGTGGCTACACATCTAGATACGCAGGTGTCAGCCTCTCCTGGGGTCCAGTTATGTTTGCTGGACGAGGTCCTGCAGGATCCTGGTGTCCAGATTCTCACTTGAAGGTCACCCTCTGCCGATCCGCAGGCCCATATCCAGCTGGAGAAGCAAAGTCTGCCACAATAGCCTTTTCACTGGCAGTGAATATTTTTATGGGGGGAGGAGTGGAGAACAAAAATGAAAACAATGTTCTTGTTGCTTCTGATACATACTCATGGTTGAGATACAATTCAACTTGTTCATTTGCTACAAGAGAAGCAAAAGATGTTAAATAATTTGACCAAGATTATAATGATAATAAGTAGCCAAGTCAAGTCTAGGGCCCTTGTTTTCTGACTGCCTGGTCCGTGCACATTTTAAAAAATACCACTTTATCTCTAGGCTTTTACAATAGTTTCTTAACTGAGCTTCTGAAGGTTACCAAAAGAGTACAAGAAAATAACCCCAGGAAACTCTAGCTGAGTGAATAATGGAATATTTAGATGATAGGTCATTTTTTCCTGCGCTTTATAATAAGTGATATTTGTGTAGTAGACTTCAAGTAAAAACCACTGGATGTGTGCCAAAGATGTCATAGGACTTCTATGTTTAGAAACTGTTTTCAATGGGAAAGTTTAGTTTAGGATAAATAAACATTTGAGGAACAGCTGTCTAAAGAACAAGCGAAAGTCTTAATTTTTCTGTCCATTGAAATTGAACAAGAAGCAAAAACGTTGGACTGAATAGTGAGGAAAAATGATTTCATTCCCACAAAATAGAAAGCAAGTATTTAAGAATAGAATAAATGAGAATAGATAGATCTCCTGCGAAGGAAAGATGCATGTTTCTGTGTATGCAAAAGAAGATGAGTTAGTGGAGGGTATGTCAGGTACTAGACAAGGAGTCTTTTTTTTTTTTTTTCTTTTTTCTTTTTTCTCTCTCTCGCCCTGGGTAGAGTGCAGTGGCGTCATTATAGTTCACTGCAACCTCAAACTCCTGGGCTCAAGCAATCCTTGATTCCTGCCTCAGCAATTCCTGCCTTAGCTTCCCAAGTAGCTGGGGCTACAGGCACGTGCCATATTGCCTGGCTCATTTTTTTTTTTTATTTTTAGTAGAGATGGGGTCTTGCTCTTGCTCAGGCTGGTCTCAAACTCCTGAGCTCAAGCTATCCTCCCGCCTCGGCCTCCCCGAGGTCTAGGATTACAGAGGTGAGCCGCCACGCCCCACCTTAGACAAGGAGTCTTAAAGATGTCATATTTTCTCAAATAAATCTGTGAAGGCATGCATAAACTTGGAAGTATAGTAAGTAACAATAGCTTGAAGATTGTATATGAACAGGAATATTTGCATCAACAAGTGATAAAACCTATTGTAAAGGTATAATAATAGTATGGTACTGACACAAAAATAGATTGTTAATTAGCAAAATAGAAAGCTAGAGAGCATGTTTGAATATGGATTTAGTTTATGGTAGTGAATAAAATCAGTGACAGAATTTCAGTAAATGAACCCAGGAGAATTGATTAAATATTAGGGAAAAAAATAAAACAAGATCTTTACTTGGTATCAGTAGCCCAAATAAATTCCAGTTGGATGACAGAATTAAATGGGAAAATAAAACTAACTTAAAAAAGTTAAAAGAAAATACAGTAAGTGTCTAATCAAAGTGGGGGAGCCTTTTTTTTTTTTTTTTTTTTGCCTCTTTTATACAAATGAATTAGAAGATGCAACTGGGCCAGGCGGTGGTTCACACCTGTAATCCCAGCACTCTGGGAGGCTGAGGTGGGAGGATTGCTTGAGGTCAGCAGTTCGAGACCAGCCTGAGCAACAGTGAGACCCTGTCTCTACTAAAAATAGAAAATATTGGCTGGGCATGGTGGCATGAACCTGTAGTCCCAGCTATTCGGGAGGCTGAGGCAAGAGGATCACTTGAGCCCTGGAGTTTGAGGTTGCTGTGAGCTAGGCTGACGCCACGGCACTCTAGCCCAGGTGACAGAGCAAGACTCTATCTCAGGGAAAAAAAAAAAAAAAAAAAAAAGTAGATGCTACCAATATACTTGATTTAGGAAATGGTTATTCTAAGCAAATAGCATGTTAAGAATCTAGACCTTTAAAGGGAAATAGGTATATCAGAAGTTGGTAATTCTGGAAGAAATCAGAAATAGTCACTACTGTGGAAGTTGTTGGAAACCAGGACCCAAGTTCACTCTCCAGCACTACCATGCCCATGTGACAAGTGATTGTAATTTGGAGTCAATTTCTTCGTCATAACTAGGAGTGATATTTTGTATCTAATTCCTACCAGCCGATTGTTAAACCATTGGTGGCTTAAAATCAGCCATAGTACCAGGGATATTGGCAGATGCCACAAATTGGGACTTTTTTTTTTTTTTTTTTTTTTGAGAGCCGTTTACCAGCATATCGGTTGAAATAAGAACAGGTTTGTTAGAATAAAAAGAGATAATACTTTATTAAGGTATTTTGTATATTAAATAGTGTTTCATTTCCATCAGAAATAAACAGTATTTTGGTACATTTTTCACTAACGGGAAAGAATTTTGACGTATACCTTGCCTTACGACCCATTCTCTGCTCTTGATAAACTGCATTTGTACACTGCAGTCATCAGTGGTGCTTTCAGATTATGCCTCTCAACACGCAGAATGCATACATTACATTTACTTATATTTTCTTTTTTCATCTTCACACATAGTTGCTTTCAAATGTATAGTTTTCCCCTGGATAAGGTTAGTTGAAAGGCATTACCAATTCAGCTGGCCCCACCAGAAGTTAAAGTTTGCTGTTATTCCTTTGTACCCATTTTACTTTCTTTATTTCTACTTTTAATGTGCCTACCATATAAGCTGATGTGTGTTTTTGACATTTTTAATTACCTTATAAACTGTTTCCTGTCTTTGAGCTTGATCCAAGGACATTATTGTTTTAACCTTTAGCTTGAGCTGTTGTTTATTTTGACTCTTCCCAGGCACTTTTGGTTCTGGCCAACAGGGATAGGATAAGCTTGTTATTCTTTTCTTTCCTTTTTAAATTGATAGACTTTATTTTTTAGAGTAATTTCAGGTAAATTGAGTAGAAAGTACAGAGCGTTGCTTTATTCCCCGTCCCCATTTCCCTTATTATTAGTATGTTTGTTACCATTGATGAAATCACACTGCTACATTGTTATTAACTAAATTCCATAGTTTACATTAGGGTTCACTGTTTCTGCTGCACATTCTGTAGGTTTTGACAGTTGTATAATGACATGTATCCATCTTGTAGTACCATACAGAGGAGCTTCATTGCCCTAAACATCCTCTGTGTTCCTCCTGTCCATCCCTTCCTTCCCCAAAGCCCTGGCAACCACTGATCTTTCTATTGTCTCTATAGTTTTGTCTTTTCTAGAATGTCATTTAATTGGAATCACACAGTGTGCAGCCTTTTCAAATTGGCTTCTATCTCTTAGTAATATGCATTTAGATTTCCTTCATGACTTTTCAGAGCTTAATAGCTCATTTCTTTTTAGCACTGAATAATACTCCATTGTCTGGATATATCACAGTTTATTTATCCATTCACCCATGGAATGACATTTTTGTTGCTTCTAGTTTTACCAATTATGAATAAAGCTTCCATAAACATCCATGTGTGTGCGGGTTTTTGTGTGGACATAAGTTTTCAGCACCCTTGGGTAAATAGCAAGGCACATGCTTGCTGGATCGCATGGTAAGAGTATGTTTAGTTTTGCAAAAAGCCACCAAACTGTTTTTTAAAGTGGCTGTTCCTTTTTGCATTCCCGTCAGCAATGAATGAGAGTTCCTGTTGCTCCATATCCTCACTGACATTTGGTATTGTCAGTGTTTTCGGCATTAGCCATTCTAATAGCTATATAATAGTATGTCAATGTTGTTTTAATTTGCAATTCCCTGGAGACATGAGGTTGAGCATGTTTTCGTATACTTATTTGCTATGTCTTCTTTGGTGAGGTGTCTGTTCGTATCTGGTGCTCATGTTTAAAATGTGTTGTTTTTTTTCCTTATTGTTGAATTTAAGTGTTCTTTATGTATTTTGGATACCAGTCCTTTATCAACTATATATTTCCAAAGATTTTTCTCCCAGTCTGTGGCTTATCTTTTCATTCTCATAATAGTGTCTTTTGGAGAGTGGAAGGTTTTATTTTAATAAAGTCCAACTTATAAATTTTTTCTTTCATGGATCTTGATGATGACTTTTTATCCAAAATCACCACCAAACCCAAGATCATCTAGATTTTCTCCTATCTTCTAGGAGTTTTATAGTTTTGCATTTTACATTTTGATCTCTGATCCATTTTCAGTAAATTTGTGTGAAAGGAGTAAGTTCTATGTCTAGGTTTCTTTTTTTAACATAAGGATATCTAGTTGTTCTAACACCATTTGTTGAAAAATCTTCTTTTTTTCCTTGAATTTACTTTACTCTCTTGTTGAAGATCAGTTGAGTATATTTGTGTGGGTCTATTTCTGGTCTCATTATTCTTTTCTACTGATTTATTTGTCCTTTCACCAATACCATACTGTCTTGATGGGTGTCTTGAAATCAGGTAGTGTCAGTCCTCTGACCTTGATCTTCTCCTTCAGTATTGTGTTGGCTATTCTGAGTCATTTGCCTTTCCATATAAGCTTTACAGTCAGTTTGTTGATATCCACAAAATAACTTGCTGGGGATAGGCTTGCCTTTTAAACTAAAAATTTTGCATTTGCTTTTTAAAGTCAATGATATTTTTGACTTTTGTTCTTGTTTCAAAGCTATTTACCTTATACCTTTTCTTTCATAGGTGGTCATCAAAATTTTTATTGTTAGTCAATACAGTGTATAAGTAATTATTATAATTAATAAGCAATTCTATAGTATGTACCAATTTATGTGTCATATATATAAATCTGTACACAAATATATACATGATATGCATGTAGATGTATAAAATTGTGACTATAAAGTAGCAATTTTTATCCTTAAAGACCTCTTTTTAGAGGTGAGTGAGCTAGAGTCAGCTTTCACAGACTTCATCAAGGTCATTTTATGTTTTAATTTTAATTTGTATTTATTTTATTTTTTTGAGACAGAGTCTCGCTCTGTTGCCCGGGCTAGAGTGAGTGCCGTGGCGTCAGCCTAGCTCACAGCAACCTCAAACTCCTGGGCTCAAGAGATCCTCCTGCCTCAGCCTCCTAAGTAGCTGGGACTACAGGCATGCGCCACCATGCCCGGCTAATTTTTTCTATATATTTTTAGTTGGCCAGATAATTTCTTTCTATTTTTAGTAGAGACGGGGTCTCACTCTTGCTCAGGCTGGTCTCGAACTCCTGACCTCAAGAAATCGACCCGCCTCGGCCTCCCAGAGTGTTAGGATTACAGGCATGAGCCACCGTGCCTGGCCAATTTTTATTTTTAATTTAATTTAATTTTTAGAGACAGAGTCTTACTCTGTTGCGCAGGCTGGAGTGCAGTGGAGTGATCACAGCTCACCACAACCTTCAACTCCTGAGTTCTAGCAATTCTCCCACCTCAGCCTCCCAAGTAGCTGGGACTACAGGTGCCACCATGCCCAACTAATTTTTTTTTAAGAGATGGGGTCTTGCTATATTGCCCAGGATGGTCTGAAACTCTCGGTCTCCCACCTCGTCCTCCTAAAGTACTGGAATTGTAGGCGTGAGCCACCATACCCAGCCTCAGGGTCATTTTAGACTACATATATCTACCTGTAGGGATTCCAAAATACCTCAACTGTTGAGAACCACTGTTATTTTGAGGGATGGTACTATTTGGAATGTTGTGCATAGGAGCATAGTGGAGGCAGAAAAAACTGACAACTACTGCTATAAAGTAATGAACCCAAACACATATCACTTTAAGGGTTATACGGTATGTCTCTTCCCACTTGTCTCTTCTTTTTGACTGAATTTAAATTTATTTTATAAGAATATAGGAGTCTTATTAGCATGAAGAAAATGATAATTGTTTTATTAAATATACTAAGTACAGTGCTATAGAGAGAATAAGCCATCTGAAAGTACTGATATTTATTTTTTATTTGCACTTTAAGAGAAGGAATAGGCATGCCAGCTTTTAGATTCCCAAATTTTAATTATTTAGGTTTGGCTTTATTCTTCTCACTATCTTAGAGTTTAGTAGATTTATATTCCATGAATGTTTAATATCACATTGGATTTTTCCCATTTCTAATTCAAGCCTGAATTGTGTTCTTAGGAATTACACTCTAACAGTATGTGTTTATTCTCTCATAAGCTTATGTAAATTTTTCAAAATTTTGTAATAGCATATAGAGAAATATTACTACTTGGCAATATAAAATATTTAATTCTAGTAACATGAAGTGAATCTAGTAATGTGGAAACTAGCCTTCTTTTTCCCCTACTTGGAGTGATCATCCTTGTCTCTCTCCTATTAGCAGAAATGAGAAAAATTCATACATCTTTTACCCAGGCTAAACATTGTGATGAAATACAGAGTTGGCGGGAACAACTTTGATAAATGAAAAATGTTATCTAATTTTTGTTTTTGGAATATTATTGAGGTTAAATATTATTTTCATGTTTATTGGCCTCTTCTATTTTATCTTTTGTAATTTGTTCATGTCCTTTGTCCTGTTTTCAATTTGAGATCATGGGTCTTTATCTAATCAATTTCATTAGAGCTTTGTGCATGGAAATAACAGTGATTAACTCTGTATTTATTATACACCATACATAATTTTTCCTGCCTTCTATTTCAGTTATATGTGTGTATATATATATATATATAATCTTATGATTCTTCTTGCATTTAACACTATATTTTGAACATTTTCCCTTGCCATTTGGTATTTCTTGATAATGTCATTTCAAATGTCTGTGTAGCATTCTGCTTATTAGATTATAAAAATAATTTACTTTGCTAATCCCATATTATGGAGATGAGGTTTCAGTTTTCAAACTTAAAATGTTACTACCTTGGATGATAACTTGAAGGCTTTCCTAAAAATTTGGCTTTATTGGCAAATTTTTAAACATACGTAATTATGATACCTTAGAATATTTGATTATGCTTAATTTTTAAGGGAGTAGAAGACTTAAAAGTAAAGGCAAGTTATTTGAGAGGTCATTTTAACTAAAATTTTTTCTTTTTAAAAAGAATGTTTAAAGGTTAAGATATCATTTAAGAAGTTTTTACCTCATCAAAATTTAGAATTTAAGTACCTAGGTCTGTTTTAAGGGTTCTTGTTTAGTGACATGTAGTGTGAAGTTAAAGCCAGGGGAACTTTCTGTTATAATCTTGCGAATTTAAATCAAAGGAAAAGATATAGTTTGTATCCACTACCTTAAGGTAAATTTTAGTCCTTAATGATCCAAAATAATTTTTAAGAAAAATTTTAGATCTCCTCCTTTTTCCACAGTGACATTTGTTGGCAGATTTCCTCCTTTAATAACACACAATGTTGGGTCAGGAAACAGTAAACAAACAGGTCATTGTGTAAGATAATGTGCCCTGTGTCCAAAGGACTGTGAATTTTTGTTTTGAATTGTTTTTAGTATACAATTTTAGTCCTAGAATAGAATACATAATGTATTTTAACTTGGTATGACACAAAGATATTTTAGATATAATATTACCAGTTTGTAGTATTCTTTAGCTTATCTTTCAAATTTATGTGTCTTGACCTACTGTTTGGTAGGGTAGTTTTTTTGTTTTTTTTTTTAATTTGACAGAACAAGTCCTTAAAATAAGTTTTGAATTTATATATTTAGAACAAACTTATTGTCCTGTAATTATGGACACAGAAATTTAGTGTTTGAATACTTGGGTTCTGCTTCCTCTTTCAAGGAAGGGGTTACGTACAGGGCAGCAGGTGGAAGGGGTGATGTCTGGAGATCAGTCAGGGTGAGGTGCAAACTGCAGAGTCTCCGTGGATATTCTGGGCCACAGGCGGTGACATAAGCTGAGGTCCTAAAAGGTCTTCTGCGATTTGCTCCTTGACTAATGACCCTGACCTCATCTCACGTGGCCCTTCACCCCTGCTTCCTCCCTTGAGCTCCAGCCACACTGGGCTTTTTGTTTCTCAAACATGCACGTTCAGTCTTGTGCTTTCTGTTCCTGGTGCTTTGCCTTGCTGCCCCTTTTCCATCATTTAGGCCCAAGTTCAAGTGCAGTTTCTTCCAGCGAGGCCATTCCCCGAGCATGTTTTCCAAAGTGGTATTGCCTTTCAGTCCTCTAATCCCATTCCTGTTTCCTTTATTCACATCTGTCTTATTTCTTTCATTGCATTTGACTGTCTGATTAAGGTCTGTTCATTCAATAAATATTTATTGTGCACCTAGTACATGCAAAGAAGACAAAAGAGAGTCCCAGTTCTTATGGAATTCGCATTAGTAGGATGGAGAGAGAAACAGGACATAATAACCATAATGTATAACTGAATTGTAGATGTGTTAGGCAGTGTGTTAGGAGGTGGCGAGTGAAATAGGCAGAAATGGAGATTGGGAGGTCTGGATGGGGTTAGGGACAGACAGGATGCATGCCAGTGAAGGTGGTTTTGGGAGGCCTCTTTGAGTTGATTGCTAAAGTAGGGTTCTTTTGTTTCTTTTAGCTTCAGCACCAGTCAGCAAAGTGAATAAGTATTGTGCTTCTTCCAACTTTCATTCCACTTGGGGAAAGAAGAATACCATCATGTCCAACATTACGATTGACCCAGATGTCAAGCCTGGTGAATATGTCATCAAGAGCCTCTTTGCAGAATTTGCTATTCAAGCTGAAAAGAAAATTGAAGTTGTAATGGCTGAACCCTTGGTGAGTAGAGCTGACTTATAAATCTGAAATGTTTCCTTGACTTGTGTATATTAATCGTTACAGTACAGATTTTCCAAAGGAAATACTACACTTGGAAAAAAAATATTAAGGGAGAGTGGTGATGTAGAAAGCTGCAGTGACTTTAGAATCCACTTTGATAAGTTACTGCAGGCACAAATGAACAAAAATGGGTTTCACCAGTGGCATTTGTGGAGACAGATAAAACATAACGGAAAATAAAGGAAATTTTAGAAGATACCATGAGTTAACGCTAAGGCCATAACCATACTTACAATAAACAAGTGAACGTATTTTCACACTTGGGTTTCGTGAGGCACACTTGCAGAATGTGCGGAGCTCTATGCGAGTAGAGCCGATGGCAGGGAGGAGGAAGGAGAGAAACCGAAAACAAATGTTTTTGGCTCAGTTTCTGAAGAGCTGTAAATGCTGTTAAGGTAGATAATACAGTGGTTGAACAATAAGAGGGAGAAGAGATTGAAGATAGACTTTTTAGCTATTGTATGTAGTTGGAAAACCTTTCCTTCATCCAAAACACAAATATTATCACCTTTCTGCTTTAAAAAATCTTGCTTGCTTTTCATTGCTATGGAATAAATCCAAGCTGTTGACAGTTCATTCCAGGCTCCTCATTGCCTTGTTAGTTTGTATAGTATCTTCTTATTCTCCTATCTTGACGTATGTTATGATGCTTGACATATCCTCTATATGTTTTTCTGACCTGCTGTGGGTGATCTTATTTTTCTCTCAATCTAAAATGCTTTTAACTCCTGTTTTTTAAAACTCTACTGATCCTTCCAGACTTCCCATATGTTCCCTCTAACATAGCGATCCTCCCCCAAGCTCGGTGACTCTTTGTTCTACCATAAAAATAGGTATATACTCTAAGATTATGATTATGTCGTATTATAGTTAATGGCTTACATGTTTATCTCCTCTGATGTGAGTTACTGGATAGCAGAAACCAGGTTTCTCTCATCTCTGTGTCTGTGGTGGTGGTGTGTACTCAGTAGAGAAGGTGCTTGGTAAAGGTTTGTGTTGTACATTGAATTTAGCCTTAAGAAACATAGTTGTGTCGTGTGTCTTTTGTTCTTCTAATAAAACATGATGTCATTACTGTAGCCAGAGCTTCTAATAGTTCTTTTAAAATAGTCTGATGCTGACTGTATTTTATTCATTCATTCAACAGATAATTTCAGAGGCATCTGCAATGTAATCTAAAATAAGGTTATAAAAATACTGTTAATAGTGGTGAGGATTCCATCAGAACATAGATGTTGCCACTCCGTCATCACAAATAAGAGAAGTCATCCCTGCTTACTCCTCCTGATACATCGGGAAAACCCCCCAATCCCCATCGCATTTTACCGATTTTACCCCTTACACTTCTATATATAACAACGTAATTTCTTCTTATCTAGGTCACAGCTCTGCCTGCTTTGTTTTCATTTATGTCCAGGTCTGGGTAGATCGGAAATCCATAGCCTCAAGATTAGGTGATGAAAACGCATTTAACCTAATATTGTCACAATGTTTACATTATAGCTTCAAATGCTTTTATTGTGATTTAATTTATTTGGAAATATATTCTGTACCCTTTTAGGTAAATAACAACCATCCAAGATGACCGAGTTCTGTAAGGAAAGTCTTACAGAGTTACTTAGATGCAGGGCTTGTCAGATACAAGGGGGCCGGCGCATGGCTCATGGTCAGTCGGGACAGGAGGTTACAAAAAACCTTAGAAGCACAAATGCGAATGGCTTTTGCTGGAAGAGTGTCTGGTTCTTATAAATCTGGGGATGAAATATAAATATCACACACACTAAAAGTGGAGCAAGAAAAAAATGGAAAAGAAAATCACATTTTTTGTGTGCGTTGAAGCACACAATCTATAATACAGTATAACTATCTTAGGCTTTATCTCACGATAATATTTTATTATATGCTAAGCAGTTATCCTTTTCCCCTTACATTTTAGGTTGTGAACTTTTAAAAAAAAATTTGAACTAACATGGAGTTAAAAGCTTTTTGTTGTTGTGTAATATTATGAGATTGTTGTACATACCAGTGATATAATTCTAAACATATAAGATGAATATTATTGGAAATGAACATACATTAACAAAAATAGTAATAGGCAACTTAACAAGTTTCATTTAGTCTTTGGCAGATCAATTAGAAAATCACCAAATTAGAAAACAATCATCCACTGAATTTATTAATAAGAAAGCTAAAGTTAGAATCAATAAAAATAAAAGCATCATTTTTATGACATCAAAAATAATATTGGCAAATACATTGAAGATAAGCTCTTTGTAAAATCAAAATGACAGTTAAATCACATACATATTATCAAATTAGGAATGATAAAGAATTCAGAAAGGTGTGCAATGAAACTTTGTATGAGAGACTGCATTGTACAAATGAACTCATGGACTGTGCCGGCATAGCTTCCATATTCTGAGTGTCACTTTCTAGCCATATGACTACTGACAAGTATCTTTGTGTCTCAGGTTTCTCAGTTTCTAAATTAAGTACAATAGTACCTATTTCGTAAGATTGTTATAAGGATTAAATACTGTCTGTAACATGCTTAGTATAGGACATGGGCACATAGTTCAGTCAGTTGTGCTATGATGTCACATTTGTGCTCCTAAAAAGTCACTATGCAATGCAAAACACCACAATAAAAATCACAGGGCTCAGTCACACGCAAAAAAGATAGGAACCTCACAAAAATGGTCGTACGGTTTTGTGTATGTGAAATGTTTAAGAACTACATAAATGCTGAGATAAGTATGAAACTTCACCTTGAAAAAGACCTGAGATCTTCTTGTGAAAGTGGCCTTCTGAAGGGTTTCAGCTTGTGAAGTTACCGTCAAGGGGTGGGAAGAGGCTTATCTGAAATCTGGTGGGCAGCTGTGGCACCAGGCACGGGTGGGCGTAACTCGCAAGACATGTGTTAAACCGAAGCTCCCGGTGGGCACTCAAGGGTGTGTGTGTGTGCATTCCATGTGTTCCCGCAGAGCTCAGCTGAGCTGGGTGCAGCTTTCTACGTTCACCCTAATATTTTCTCATGGGTGAATTTGTGCATACGTCCACATGGACGTCATGAAATTTGTGTTATCCTCGAATTGTTCTCTAATGTCGAAATAAATTCCCATTTTCATAGTGGGCACAAAACTGACTATAAAAAGCATGTATAGGGCATAGAGTAGGTACTTGGTATGTGGTGTGCTGAATAGTTGGTTTACTTTCAGACTTAAAAAAAAGTGTAAGGAGACAAGAGTTAATGTATAAAATGCTGAGATGGTGCCCTGCCCGTAGCACTATCAATCGTCATTCAACTCTAGGAAATTATCAAATTATTAATAGAAGAATTGACTTGGCGATGGGTATACTTCTAAATAATAAGGGGAAATTTGGGGGAAACTGCTTTTCCTAAGCAATGGTTCCAGGCAGTATACACCAGCTTGTTTTTAATAGTTTCTAGGACGAGAAAATTCCGTACTTCTTTGAACTATCATAGTGTACAGAGAAAAATGGAAAGCTTCTCGTGTTTCCTTAAACTAGCGTATTACTGATACCAGTATTTGACAGTTCACCCTGTTTTTTCAGATGAGAAACCTGAAGCACAGAGAGGGTAAGTCACCAGCCTAAGGTCATTCACCTACAGTGTCAGGCCAGCTGTGAGACCAAGGCCATCTGGCCACATGGGACATGCTCGCCATCACTGCACCACTGGGCTGCTTTTCAGTAAACGCTTGAGGGAATTAGTGAGCGAATGAAGCAGTCGATCAACAAAACAAATAACGAATGAATACCACACGCTGTTGACTGTTGAACTTGAATCTAAATAAGTCCCGTGTTGAGTTTTAAGCTTGTAATCTAAGAACTGTTGAACCGAATTTGTCACAGACGGAGACCACATGACACCACCACTCTCTTTGGTGTGGAGAGGATCTGGCTGAGAGCTCGGACTCTAGAGCCACTCTTGGGGATGAGGACATCGAATCCTAGTTGTGTGACCTGGGGCCAAGGAGAGGTTCTCCTTTCTTCCAAACAACCTAATTACAAATGAAAAAAAAAAAAAAAAGCAAAACTGACTCACAATTTTAACCTGTTTATCATATAGGAGATTTCTAATAGTTTGTATTTATACTTTATTTTTGATATTTTTATTGTAGGAGAAGCTATTGTCCAGATCTCTTCAGAGGGGTGAAGATCTTCAGTTTGACCAGGTATGTCGATTTTGGGGGAGTGTTTTTTCCTGGAAAGAAAATGTTCTTCATAATAGTTGGTCCAAATATATCCAGTCTGAAGAAATTCCCCTATTTTTTTCGTGATCCTCTGTATCCTCATATACTAAATTCATTCTGGAATTGGCAGGTTTTTTGTTTGTTTGTTTGTTTGTTTTTTTAACAAGTAATAGAAGGAGCTGTGAACTTCACTGATTTCAGTTCATTTAGCATTTGAAAACTTTTTACGTTTCTTTGTTTTTCTTTAATGTGCACCCTTTTAAAATTTTTCTTAGAAAGTTTTCAGTTACATTCTTTTGTGTGCCAACTGCTACAATTTTTATGTAATAATATTTTACCTTTTAATATTTTTTTTCTGTTGGGGCTCTCAGAGCCTGTATGTATTCAAATAGAATACCTACATCTAAAACCTTGTGGGATATTTTTCTAACGGTAAATCTTCCTCTTGCTGAGATTAAATGAGAAAAAGTGTTATTGTATCATAATTATTTTATTATTATTTGTTGATTATTTGAAAAAAGCAATGACTCTTATTAGCTTTTTGTTGCCATCTAGTAGTATTCCTGCCCCACTTTACTCAAAATTATGTATCTAAGAAATAGAAGTTAATGTTCATATTAGGCTGATTGATTTCATAAAGAAGACTGGTTAAAATTACCTGGTAGAGACTTCCCAAAATACTGTGTTCCTGGATCCCACTCCAGTTCTGCTGAATCAGAATCACCAAGGGCAGTGTTCCGGCACCTGTGTTTACAACATGGGTCAGTAAATAGCCACTGATCTAAAAAGAAGCCATAAATAGGAAGGTACGTCCTCTGTTACAATGGTACTGTGATAAGATCGCCTTATACAATACTTTCCAAATCCTGTGCCATTACAAAAGTTATTTAGATTATTCACATCATGAATCTGCTTTACTAATCAATGTCTAATCAGGATTGAAACGTGATTAAACATTGTAAGGAAAATTTCCATTTGTGAAGTAACAAATGGAAATCTTAAGTAAATGATTAATAAAAATTATAAATGATTGTGCCTCATAGCTGCTGCTCCCCCCCCCCCCCCCCCCCGCATATTATAAAGCTACGTGTGGTGTAAACTGTTTTGGTATTAAATTGACAGTAGCAGATGGTGTTTTATTTTTCCTTCTTTAGGTATTAAAAAGGGATTTCCTTTGAGTGATACTGTACATTGTAATATGAATTTTTAAAAAATGGTTAAATAAAATCAGAATATCATTTTTACTTAATTTTCCATATTAGAGACTATTTACCTGTCAAATTATGGCACTTTACAATAAAAGGATGATTAAAGAAGTCTCTAGAAGTACTGAAAAAGAGAACAGCCTACAGAGTCAATAAACTGTCTCATTCTTTTCTATTAACAATTTCCTGAATGAAGTACATTTTGAAGTTGCTTGCAGAAAAGGAAATAAGAGGAAAATTAAATGCTTGATTTCCAGAGATACCAGCTTATCTTCATTAACTGACTCTTCCTGTAGTCATGGAACTGAAAGAGACCTTGAATATTCCTGTAACCCGTAGTTCTTCAAATAAGTCAACAGAGTGAAGCATGTTTGATTACATGCTGACGTTGAAATATTACTTTTATGACCAATGGGTCAAATCAGATACAGAAATTCTTGTGAAGAGAGAAAGTTTTTCTTGGGATCCTCAAGATGTTAAGAGTAACCGTAGGGACTGCTGATTGAAATTGGGTTCATTCACAAAATGAATCCGTGCTGTTCTCCTAGAATTCAGGTAGTTTCAAAATTTAGTAACAGTCGTTCATCGCACTACGTGTATCTTTATGTTGCCCGTTTATATACTCTCAGCCTTAAGTGTTGAGTAATTGTAACTCTCCCTTAGCTGCCATAGCTTAGTGAATTGGAGCTTTCCCCACAGTTCTCACTTAATGTAGCCGCCATTGTTTCTACATCTCTTCATCTATATGTAGTGGTGACGATTGAGAATCGTTGGTTCCCATAAGCCCACAGGAGTTGCCGGGGCGGGGAGTCAGTATGGTTTTCTGATGTTATTGGTAGCGGCGCTCCCAGAGGTGTCCATGTATGTCATCACGGGTGATACTGACGGGCATGTTTTTACACACGTGCGTGGCACACGGAGGCAGGAGGAAGACTGAAAGCCACTGAGTCTAGACATAAAGGTCAACAGTGGGTGAAACTTAGCCAACCTGACTTTATTACTTGGCCAAACTCCTGACCCTTATTTTAATTTTAAAACATATTTGTTGTGAAAAGCCCTAGGGGGTTTTGGTCTAGGTTTGGTTGCTCGTTGCACATAGATCCAGTGATTGAGACAACAGGATTGTCTCATTGTTGAAAGCCTCCTTTCAGGGAAGAAAGGAATCTTTAACACTGTAGATGTCTTACCTTGTCAGGAGAAGCTGCCTCAAGTCCGGCTGCACTAAGGGAGATCGTGGGCTTTTAAAGGAGAGGTTGGTGCCTTGGAGCAGGTCACGGTGTGACTAACTAGGGCAGCTCGTGGGGGATGGTGAGTCTGGTGTCAGAAGTCAGCCCAGGGTCTTTCAGAACCTCAGCTCCTCTGTCTTGCGGAGAATCCACCATTTCTGTGAAATGACTCGAAGGGTCTAGTAGTTAGTTAAGGGAGAGGATTACACAGGGGTCATTAAAATGTGTTCAAAGGGGGGCCTGTTTCCCATTTATTGCATCTGCGTCACTGTGTCTGTTCATTTCTGAATGATTGCTAACAGAGTTTGGAGTATGGCTCTTTGGATCTGATACTTTACCTTCTGGCGGTCTCTTGCATTGCAGTTGATAAGCTCTATGAGCTCGGTAGCAGAGCACTGTCTCCCTTCCTTGCTTCGCACGCTGTTTGACTGGTACCGGCGCCAGAACGGAGCTGAGGATGAGTCTTACGAGTACAGGCCTCGATCCAGCACAAAGTCTAAGGGGTGAGTGGTTTGTGTTCCATTGTTTTTCCTGGAATTGAAAGGCTTCCGGTGAGGTGGTGATAATGTTATCCACTGAAGATTGTTATTGTTGGGTCCCGAAGCAGTAACCATTGGTTGTTTTTGTTGTGAGGTGATAGTAAGGGGGCCAGCGTCGATCGTACTCAAACTGCAAAACAAGAAAGTACCAGTTAGAACCAAGGTGCAGCCCTGCAGTACCTGTCACTGGGTAGTGTACAAAAGTGAGTTGCAGGAGTGTCATTTCAGCAGTTCAGTGGGGACCTTTAGTAGTCACAGAAGAAGTTAAGACAATATTCAAAGAAGGTTCTATTTATATGGTTTATTAAGGGAAGCGATTGTTGTGATACAGGAAGATTGCCAAAACCCCCTATTATTATTTTTTTTGATTCATAAAAATTTTATATTTCTTACTGATACATAATAAATGTACATCGTTTCAGGGAAATCCCTGTATCATCCTAGTACGGTGATGCTCTATTTGCTGCTCAAATCCTAGAATTTGTCTTCTCCTCCTCCAAATTTCCCAGAGACATCCTGGCATGACATATAACATCTACTTGTGGTCAGGTGATTGCCCGTGGCTTAATATTGGACTTTAGTAAGTGCCACTTGTGATTTTTCAGTGTAGATTTGTGAAAAAGTTAACCTTGTACTATATTTTCATCTATAAAATTTATTACTTTTGTTTCAGTTCTTAAATTACTGATTATAAAAATTAGTAATCAAATATGGAGCAATGCTAGGTTTTCTCAATGAAACTTAAAATACTTTTCTTTCTCTCACTAATTCTTTTAGATTCAGTTTAATTGCTTACAGATATAATAGTGAAGTGTGAGTTTAAACGCCCAATGTATGAAAAGAGAAAGAACATGAGAACATGTAATATATACATTGAATTTTTTTGCTTGTTTTGTTTTTTTGAGACAGAGTCTCGCTCTGTTGCCTGGGCTAGAGTGCCGTGGCATCAGCCTAGCTCACAGCAACCTCAAACTCCTGGGCTTAAGCAATCTTTCTGCCTCAGCCTCCCGAGTAGCTGGGACTACAGGCATGCACCACCGTGCCCGGCTAATTTTTTTTTTCTATATATATTTTTAGCTGTCCAGATAATTTCTTTCTATTTTTAGTAGAGCCGGGTTGGGGGGGGGGAAATCTCACTCTTGCTCAGGCTGGTCTCGAACTCCTGACCTAGAGCGATCCTCCTTGCCTCGGCCTCCCAGAATGCTAGGATTACAGGCATGAGCCACCGCTCCCAGCCTACATTGGATTATTTAAAAACCTCATACTGACGATTGCGATAGCAATACCATATATGTAGGAATATAGTAAGCAACATGAACTACTAACCAATAGCTATTTTAAAACTTATAATGCAATGCTAATTTTGGGTTCTCATTTCAGGGATGAACAGCAACGTGAAAGAGATTACCTTCTTGAAAGGAGAGACTTAGCAGTAGATTTCATTTTTTGTTTAGTTTTAGTTGAAGTTCTAAAGCAGGTAAGCTGTTTTATTTCCGCAAAGTCTGTGTTTCTTTGCCTTACTATGCCTTCATGTTTTAGTTATTTTTTTAGGATATTAGGTCTATAATTTTGGCCCCCATGGACTGGATCCCTGTAATTTAATTATGCTTCTTTCAGTTGCCTGGGGCTTGCCTGTCCCGTGCCTGTCTGTCACTCCCTGTTCTTTTCACCTTCCTGTGCCATCCAAGAGATACGAAATCTTGTTAGCAAAATGGAGCTGAATGGAAATTGTGTTGAATATGGGCTTTTAGCTGTAAATATAGGCTGCCTGTCATTCAGCTAGCTTTAATCCCTTTTTACTTCCACTGAATTTCTCTTCCTAAAGCCTCAAGCCTGCATTCCAACATGTAATAATTGTGCAGTTATGGTTGAGGAATGGGGGTGATTTGATGAGGGTAACATTGATTGTCAAGTGCAAATGGTTTTCTGACAAGTGAGAATTCCTCAGATCATCAATTATGTACATTTATTCATTCAATGACTATTAGAATGCGTACTGTGCGCTGGCATGACTTTAGGTGCTGCACTCATGAGCTCATTGCTGAGTGGGATAAATAGCAAAGATATGGTTACATAGTATAATGTCAGGTATTGCCTTGTGTGTTTACTACTCACAGTCAGTACAAGAATACATACAAAACCTGTACTGATTTTGAAAGTTTGTTGTTTTAAAGTTCATAGTCTTTAAGATATCTTTCAAGGATGAGCATATATTTCCAGCCATGAACATTACATCATTTTGAAAAAGCTAGATAACCTAAAAAGAAAAAAAAAAAAAATCATATTTTGCATATGACATGCTCAGACAGGAAGTTTTGTTTTTGTTATAGAAAGTGGAATAAATATGATAATACACAGCAAATATAAGATATAAAAGTTAATTGATAGTCTATTTTTCCCCATGGTCAATATAAAGATCGAATTAATGTAATCATTTATATTTTGCTTTTGTTTTGACGATGAACATGAAAAGGCAGTTATTTGATACTCTGAAATCTGCAAATAAAAATTTTAAATATGTAAAATAGATGAGTTAATCAAAGGTAACTTCACTTTGATTTATACCTTGCATAAAGACTTTTTTTTAGTAGATGTAGGAAAGAAATCTCCTCCGGGAGTCGTACTAGCAAGCCATATTTGATTTCTGTGATCTCTCAGTTTAGCTGGGATGCTGAGACCTCATGGTTAGGGCAGGAGGAGCTGAGGACCAGAAATGGCCATAGGTCCACTGTGGGGGCACTTACAGTCTTGGGAGGTAGAGGCAGCATGATCACTTGAGCCCAGGACTTTGATGCTAGCCTGGGCAACATAGTGAGACCCCTTCTTTTAAAAAAAAATTAAATAAATGAATAAAAAGAAATGGCCATAAACTATCACTGGACTTTGACTTATTGCTCATTGTAGTTGATCCCTGGCATCTACCGTTCACTAAATGTAGGTTATTTGAGTGGATTGGTAACCAGCATTTGCACCTCTTTGCTTAGTTAAATAGGGCACCTTTGCTGCTTCTGGCTGGAGAAATTGCAAACTCCCTACACTGACAGTCAGGGCCCTCTGTTATCCGCCTGCATTGTTGCCTTTTCTGCTTTGTGTCCCATGACGTCCTTCTCCAGTCACACGTGTCTCTTCTTATCTGAAAGGTGCCCCGAATAGCACTGGCTTCAGAGCTTCAACTCACAGACAACCCTGTGGGTTTTCTTCCTTCTCTTCTCTCTTATCCTTGCTGTCTCCTCCCCCTTCCCCACAATCTTCATAGTCCCATTCTCCCTCCTCTTCTTCGTTTGAAAAAAATCTGGATAGGTTTTCTGGTAGGAAAAAAACCGTCAGGCTGTATAAACTTAAAAGCATGTTTTGCAGCGGGCTCATTTTTCCTTTTCTTTTGTTTTTAGCATGAAACAAGGTTTATTGAGGAAAGATAGGATTACAGAGCAAGAGCGAGATACATTCGCCAGGGAACGGCGAATGGGCTTCTTGTAACAAAAATGGCAGGGCTCGTTTTCCAAGTTCTCTGCACAAAACCATTTCTGACCACGGCTCACATGGGCTTAAAGTGCGAGAAAGAGAAATACAGTGGCTCTGAGAGCTAGTCTTTGTCTCTGGTTCTGTCACCGTATCATACCTACGGTGCCCTTTCCACTTGCCCTTCCTCCTCTTTTATTATTGTCCTCATGCCGTGATTCACGTGTACCCATCAAAGAAAAAACACATCACCAAGAACATAGATATACTTTATTTACCTAAAATCCTATATAGGGATTTTTTTCCCCCCAGTAAAAGGCAAGTCTTTTTAGCTTCTCTAAAACTAATAAAACTACTGAAAATGAAATAAAAATCAATAGAGCTTTCTGAAATATCATGACAAACCAACCCAGTTTTCTTCTGTCAGAATGGCATGGGGTTTAATAGCTCCAGAAGTAATCAATGTAATATATCTTGAATTTAATAGGACTTTTACTTTTGCTCCACATAAACTACCTATATTAAAATGTGATTCTGTTTTATCTTGATGAGATGGACAGTCCCAGAGTATTGAAGTATTGATACATGATTGTTTCAGTCTTGAGGAGGAGTAAATATCCCTTGTAGGTTAGTCCTTGACTTCATATATTATAAATTATCTGTTCCTTGAATAATTCGTTATATCTTTAATAATAATCACACATGTTTAGAACTCTTCACAGTGTATGATGGACTCTATGTCTTTTCTGCTGACTGATCATTGTAATAAACCCTGGGAGACAGTCATGGCGAGTGTCATTAATATCCCAGCCGTCTTGCTTGCTGTGTAACTTTGGGCAAGTTATTACTAACTCTTCCTCTGTAAAAAAGGATGATAATAGTGTCATTTTTGTAGAATCATGAGAATTAGATAAAATAGTGCCTGGTGCATGGAAAAGTCCCCAATAAGTATTATCTGTTATTTCCATTTTACAGATGAAGAAATGTTCTTAGTTGTAGTGACTTGCTGAAGATTATAAAGCTAGTTCATTTTTTTTTACGCCAGGTTTTCTCCCTTTCATGATGAAAATAAATTCTCACTGGCAAAATCAGCGATAAGAAATCAGGTGAAATGGCCTTATAAAATGGAATGAAAGTTTTTTATCATAACGAGTTAGAGAATTTAGTTAATATAAATACAACGAAATTAAATAGTGTGATTCTTCATGGGAAGAAAATTAATTCACTATGATAGAGGACTAGTTTTATTTTGTCCAAGAAAGTGAGATGAATAATTTTGGGATAGTGGCTGACTAAAAATTTTAGTGTATTAGAACCAAAGGCTTTAGATCTGTGCTAAAAGTGTGTTTAAAAAGCAATATAGTATTCAGAAAGTTTGAAGCAATAGTCTCTTTATATTGAGTTTTAGTCATATATTTATTCTTAGAAACAAACAAGAAGGTTGAGAAACCTACTTTGTAAACCATTTCAAACTCTTGGTTCGGTTTCTCAGTGCCATCATGAAGTATGTCTGTGGGGTGGATCCTTAGCATCTTCAGATTTAACGTTAGCGTTTTAGATGGCGATGAGCAGCCCGGAAGGTCCGTGACACGGGGTGATTTGTCATTCTGCCGTGGCATGAATTTATTTACTCTCCTTTGTGTTGAGAGTTAGTCATTCAGCTAATCAAGGAGCCACTCTTACTTCCCAGTTTCCCTGTCTTAAGCTGGTTTTGTTGTTCTTTATTTTTATAATGTGATAAAAATGAAAGTGTTGAATTTGGGGTCTTGGTTTTGGGAATTGCCTTGGAGTATACCTTGGGTATTCTTTTCTTCTTCTTCTTCTTCTTCTTCTTTTTTTTTTTTTAGACAGAGTCTTGCTCTGTTGCCCAGGTTAGAAGAGTGCCGTGGCATCAACCTAGCTCACAGCAACTTCAAACTCCTGGGCTCAAGCAATCCTACTGCCTCAGCCTCCCGTGTAGCTGGGACTACAGGCGTGTGCCACCATACCCAGCTAATTTTTTCTATATATTTTTAGTTGTCCAGCTAATTTCTATTTTTATTAGAGACAGGGTCTCACTCTTGCTCAGGCTGGTCTCTCAAACTCCTGACTTCAAGCAATCTTCCTGCCTTGGCCTCCCAGAGTGCTAGGATTACAGGTGTGAGCCACCACGCCTGGCTTCTTCTTTTTTTTTTTTTTTTTTTAAGTGACAGAGTCTCACACTGTTGCCCATGCTGGAACTCCTGGGCTCAGGTGATCCTCCTGCCTCAGGCTCCCAAATAGCTAGGACTACAGGTGCACAGCCAACCAATTTTTAAAATTTTTTTCTAGAGACAAAGTCTTGCTGTGTTGCCCAGGCTGGTCTCAAACTCCTGGCCTCAAGCAATCCTCCCACCTCGATCTCCCAGAGTGCTAGGATTACAGGCATGAGCTACCACGCTCAGCCAATGACTCTAAACTAAATAATGGAAGAATGATGGGCCAAGAAGAGCCAAGCCAGGTGATTTCTCCTTCACTATTCTCCAAGAATAGCCAAGCTATCTCTGAGGAAGAGTAAAGAGAGGACTTGCAGCTACCAGATATCTGAACTTATTATTAAGCTCTGAAAATTAAGATGGCATACATAGTTTTGGTATAGACATATTCAAATTGATTGATAAAATAAAGTAGCTCAAAAATCGACTCTCACATATATAGTTATGCCTCTGTATCTATGGGTTCTATATCCACAGATACAAGTGACCTTGGATTGAAAATATCAAAATAAAAAATAACAATACAACAATGAAAACAAATCAATAAAAAATACAGTAGAACAACTATTTACATTGTATAGGTACTATAAGTAATCTAGAGATGATTTAAAGTATACAGGAAGATGTGTGTAGATTATATGCAAATATTGTACCATTTTATATGCGGGACTTGGGCATCTGCAGATTTGGGTATTCACGGTGGGTCTTGGAACCAGTCCCCCACATATACCAAGGGACGACTGTGTGGAACTAGAACATACATCAGCAGTGACTTTTGCATACTCTTTGGCCCAGCAGTTCCTCCTGTTGGACTCTTTCCCATGGAACTAACTATTGACGTATATATAACGTTAAAGGTACAAGGTGTTTATTGTAGTACCTATTTGAATATTGAAAATCTGGAATGAAATGTTCACTGATAAGGGGCTCATTAAATAAATTGGGATAAATATTAATACATACTGAGTATTATGTGTCTGCTAAAAAGTATAAGGAGGAGCTCTAAAAAAGCTGACACAGGAAGCTACGTCATTCTGTTAAGTAAAATAAGGCGTGGATACGTGCGCGTGTGTGGGCTTGCGTAGGGAAAAGTCTGGCTGTACACGAAGCTGTTAATAGTGATTGTGTGTGGTAGAGCAGCGGGGATTTTATTTACTGGTTTAAATATTTTGGTTTCTTTTATGTAATAGGAACTAGCATGCACTTTTAAAAAGAATTAAAGATGGGGATATTTAAATGACAGATTTCCAATAAATCTGTAAGTAGTTTAAAGTTGTTGGAAAAGATTGCATCCCTTCTGGCCACTGTTCCTGGTAGAAAATCAGACTTTGTGGAATGTGGGGCTGGCTCGTTACAAAGGTGACTTTTCTCTAGCTGTTGCACAGACGTAGATATCAGCGTCTTTTCAGCTTTGTGACAGTAACAATTACACTAACAACAGCAGGAACAGCTATTGCTTTTTCACCTACATAGTCCGTAGTTTAGTGACTTGTGATTATGAAGCTAATATTCTTAAATTTAGAATATGAAATCTGATGAGTAACCAAATTCTTAAAGAAAATGAGATTCTCAGACAAAAGGAAGATCAACAGATTAGTAATAGATTACACCATGAAAATTAAAATTGGTTATTTAATTAGTTGAAATGATGAGGCTACTCATAAAAAACTAATAACTTATTTACCTCTTACTTGATAATTCTTTTTGATTCTAGATTCCTGTTCATCCTGTACCCGATCCCTTAGTTCATGAAGTTCTAAACTTAGCTTTTAAGCACTTTAAACATAAGGAAGGGTAAGTAAAAATACTAATTGGGGATTGTTAATGTTTTCTACAATCCAGGTTTAGACCATTTAAATATAATTTGAATCCTTATTGATCATTTGTTTTTAGAGTTGAAAGCAATTCTCTTCCCGTTTCTTTTGAATCCATGCAAAAGGCTTAGGGGAAAGATTTTGTAAAAATAATTCTTAACACCATAGATTGGATTTATCGGAACCAGGAGGTTAAGCTTTATGGTAAATTAAAATCTAGAGGTGGAATGAAATTCATGTGGTTATGCAGTACTCTGATAAGAAATTTTCAAATTTATTAAGACAGAGTTTGTAGAAAAATTAAATGAAAATTTATGTTAATCCTTTGTTTTATTTTTTTTAGTTATTCAGGAACCAACACTGGGAATGTGCATATTATCGCAGATTTGTATGCAGAGGTCATAGGGGTTCTTGCCCAATCAAAGTAAGTTTTATAAAACATTTATTTTGATTTGTGTTTTAGAATGCTTCCTTACTGATTAATATAATAGACATGGATAGTTTTAGAGCCACCATTTTTGTCACAGAGTTATCATTAAGTCTCCTGCACCTTGTATTACTTACTGCTCAGTTCCTTAGAGTCTCTTTAAGTAACGCTCAGACCTCAATTTCAGAACTTCTTTTAATTTACTTGGGGTTTCCCATAAATGTCTGAATCAAGCAAGTCAGAAATTGTGCAGCATAGTCAGGACATTAACTTAGTCCCTAGTTTTAACAATTCTGTGGGAAGTGTTTTTTAACATCTCTCTGAGAACTCTTTACAGAGCTAATAATTACTTTTATTGCTTTCCAGATGAGTACTTTCATTTCTGAGATAGCAAAGCAGTATCTTCTAATCATCTTATTTATTTTAATACTAAGCAGAATTTTGAATAGGTAGAAGAGATACCAAAAAGGAAAGATAAAAGGTACTAGGTTAGTTCATTAAAAGTGTTATTCATTAGGAGTCACTCGTTGAGTTGTATAGGCGTCTTTTTAGCTTTCTGACAGTAACAATTACACTAACAACAATAGGAACAAAACTACTGCTTTTTCCTCCACATAGTCCATGGTTTAGTGACTTGTGATTATGACCCATCATTCTAGTAAATGGTAAAATTTATTTGTCTTTAGCTTCTTGTGGTTGCTGTAAAAACTATGGAAGAGTAAGGAAAAAAGTATCAAGTCATATTTTCTTGGTTGCTTTTTAAAGAATTTTTGGCCCTGAAATCATCACTTAACAACCTTTCTAAGTTCTAAAAAGGCAAGCACAATTGTTAATGTTTAGGAGTTAGCATTTTAATATTCAGTAATATATTTTATTTAGTGTAGTTTTTATCCTTTGCAGTACACTAGGGACCCTTGTAATAACTAATGCTATAGAACTTAAGACATAGTTTGAGTATTATATTCTTTTTTATTTTTTGAGACAGGGTCTTGTTTTGTTGCCCAGACTAGAGTACAGTGGTGTCATCATAGCTCACTGCAACCTCAAACTCCTGGGCTCGAGCAATCCTCCTGCCTCAGCCTCCTTAGTAGCTGGGACTACAGGCATGTGCCAACACGCCCAGCTAATTTTTCTGGTTTTTGTAGAGATGAAGTCTCACTGTCTTACTCAGGCTGGTCTTGAACTCCTGGCCTCAAGTGATGATCCTCCCACCTCGGCCTCCCAGTGTGCTAGGATTACAGGCATGAGCTACTGTGCCCGGCCAGTTTGAATATTTTAAATGATTTAGACATAGACAATAATATCTTAATATCTCACTTATATTTAATCAATAATGAATCTTTAATTCAGGATATAGACACAAAAACAGATACGAGCAATGATATATTTCTCTTTATGGCATAGTAGTTCATGATATTTTTAACGTTATCAAAAATGAGTTTCTGTATCAGGAATATAGAACAGAGTTTCCAAATACGGCAGCAAGTGGCATCCAGGAGAACACTACCTCGTGGCTAAGTTAACTCTAGAGTGGTAAGGGTAATAAGTCCAAATGGCCAGTAGAGCTATGAAATGCTGCTCAGCTCACTAGTTTGGTTGTAAAAGAAATGCCACTGTTGAGCCATTTTGAGGGGTGATCCCCTCGTGCATGTGATGAGCACAGGGGACAGTGTGGACAGGTCCAGTGTGGGTTGGGCCTACAGCCCCCAAGGAGGCAAGCGGTGGGGGGAGGGGAATGGCAGTGGGAGAGGGACAGATGGAGGAAGGCTGGAGTGTATTTCAGTCTTGTCTGTGTGTTTTCTTGGATTGTAGTGACTAGTTTTTGTGAGAAATTTAATTAAAAACCCTTCGATTCTAATTTTCAGTGGAAAGATTTTTATCTACTTTATAAAAATTTTCTTATTGACATGCTAAGGAATACTTTCATGCAAAATGGCATCATATTCTCTGAAGTTCAAATGGAAATGGATGTTACACTTCCTATCATGTATCCGTATTTTGTTAATATTTACTTTCTTTTTTTCCCCTCACTGTAGCCAGTGACCCTTGGAAAGCACGCTCCATTTGAGGTTATTTTAACTTTCAGGAACTGTTTCCCCAAGTAACATGAACAGTAAAATCTTTAGTTATTTGATAATACATAATTAAAATTAGTTTATTGTTAATAAACTATTAACTGTCTTTTTCAAATGTAAGCAATGAAAAACTTACTAGCCTTAACAATTGTGGTTGAATATTTCCCATATTATTTCATATCATTGTACAAGAAATAATGTATACATTATGAGGACATACTGTATCTAACAAGATATACTGTTAGACTCTTTGATTCTGTAAAATTAAATTGTTATTAATGATAAAAAAACAAAAAAAACAAAAAAAACAAACAAAAAAAACACCTGACTGGCATTTAAAACCATGTCTTCTAAGCATGATTTTTTACCTCATAAAAACTCCAGTTTGTGGCAAAAAAAAAAAATTGTGGTGATTGGAATCCAGGATAGTGCTCAGATCTCAAAAGTCTTTTGATTCTGTGGCTTATTCACATTGGGAAACCAGTTCCTGCCTCTCTCTTCTTCCGCTTTTCTACAGTATAATGAGATACTGATTTTAAGTGATAATTAGTACTCTACAATAGGTTGGTTTATCTCTTTGAACACATTTGTATTCTCCAATCTTCTGTCCATGTGACACTAATCACAGACTTTATTAAAAAGAGCCTTGAAAGTCGGAGATACTCTGAGTTATATGGAGGTGTTTTATGGGTAGGTTATATGATATTTTACCGTGATTATTAACTACACGGTAATGGTGCTATATTGATGATGATATATGAATAAAGAAATCCTATTATTTCTCCTTCAGGAACTCCTAATTTTAGAATAAATGAACAGCCCATTTAGAATAACAATTTTATTTTCCTCTGTGCTTTCTGGTAATTTTGATGAGGGTGGAGAACGATGAGATTTAGGGAACACGTTTTTTGATTTCACCCTTAATGTCATGTGGGAAATTAGTGTTTTTAATTCCAATCAAATTATGTCTCCATGTATGTTAAAGGTTTCAGGCTGTAAGGAAGAAGTTTGTGACAGAATTAAAAGAACTGCGACAAAAGGAACAAAGCCCACATGTGGTACAGAGCGTCATCAGCTTAATAATGGGAATGAAATTTTTTCGAGTAAAAATGTATCCTGTAGAAGATTTTGAAGCATCATTCCAGTTTATGCAGGTGCTATAACTTCTCAATGACAGTAAATAGAATTAGCCTGTCAGTTCTTGCCCTTTATGACTTTTTAAAAGAAACAAAATACACATAAATCAATGGCATCATCATTAATTTCTTATTCCAAATGTTAAATTGTCGCAAGTGTGGATTAATTTTAACTTTTTTTTTTTTAATTTGAAGATGCGTTGACCTTAGTTTTTTGATAAAAGGGCAGAGTGTTCACAAAATTATTGTGATATTACAAATTCTTTAACCTTTCCTTTTTTGCTAACCAAAGTGTACCTTTTTCCTTTCAAGGAATGTGCTCAGTATTTCTTAGAAGTAAAAGATAAAGATATAAAACATGCACTTGCTGGCTTATTTGTGGAGATTCTTATCCCTGTAGCTGCTGTAAGTATATTTTATTTTAATACAATTTGTGTGCTGTATAAGAACCTTACAACCTTATACTTCCACTTCTTCCCTGAAAACTCTCTCATGGCAGTCACCTGGGGCCACGGCAGGGCTCATCTCATTTGTTTCCCATTCCTCGGGGGTTATTTTCTTTTGTTGACTGATGTACAGTGTTTTGCGGGTCATTTTCTATATTTTGTTGGTTGGTTCAGATCGTAGGGTACATCCAACCCCCTGTACTCCATCTTGGCTAGAAATGGAAGTTCGTTACATCTTTTTATTGAGGTTTTATTCTATTTAAAATTTCATAAAATGAAGGTATTTATTACATGTTAAGAGGTTGAATGGTTTATTTCATGTTTAAACATTGAATGCACTGGCTTATGACCTGCATGTTTGTATGAATTGGTTTGCAGTGTTCGGGTCCTACCTTCAGAGCATGTTTAGAAAAGAGGAACAGAAAATTGTAAGAAAAGTTAAGCATTTAAAATGTTGAGAGTGATTTAACGTGTGTTTTGTTTTACCTGTCTTGCATATTTACTTATAGTTAAAAATTTGAAAAATTCATTTCTGGTGGGGACAAACAAAAGTCATGAATTAAAGGTTTGCAAGTGGTTTGAGTCAGAGAGCTCCTCACCCCAGTTTTTAGCCATGTGAATTGGGCTCGTTTTATCAAAAAGAAAACAGGCTGCTGTTTATAAAACCATGTCAGTTCTAGTCTATTATTATTAGTACATGTACTTCGGTTTCTTTTTCTAGAAGTGGTTTGAATTACTGCTCACCTATCCCAAATTGTCATTTGCACTTCCTCCCCTTGTCTGATAATCTGCTTTTGGATAGAAGTCTAACTGGGATTAGGTTTTAGTTTTTAAGGAAATTCATCAAAAGGAGTAGGTTTTAGGAACAGAGACTCTTGACAGTGGTCCATTATCACTGTGTAGCCAAATTCTTCTTTTATACCGCGTTTGCTTTTGTGTCCAGGTTCAGTAGTCTGCCGGGGCTGCTGTAGTAAAGCACCCCAAGTTTGTGGCTTAACAGCAGGAATTTATTGTCCCGTAGTTACGGAGGCCACAAGTCTGAGATCAAAGTGTCGGCAGGTTGGTTCCTCCTAAGGGCTGTGAGAAAGAACCTGTTCCTTGCTCCTTACCAGGCTTCTGTGGTTTACTGGAAACCTTTGATGTTTCTTGGCAGGTAGAACCATCCACCCGACCCCTGCTTTCATTTTCTCATGGTGTTCTCCTTGTATGTCTGTGCCCAAATTTCCCCTCCTTTTAAGGACACCAGTCCTCTTGGATTAGGGTCCCCCCCTAATCCCAACTTAACTAATGAGATCTGCAATGACCTTTTCCCAAAGAAAGACACTTTGTGAGGCATTTGGGGTTAGGACATGAACATGTGAATCAACCCGTGATACCTGGCTGCTGCCCGTGTACCTCCTCCTGCCTGGAACATTCTTGTCTCTCTAGTAACCTCCCTCCCCCCTTTCCCCGGCCGGCCTCTCTTTATTTATTAACACTTGCTGTATGTATTGAGCACTTGCTGTGTGTAAGGACTTCGTCTCCACACAGGGAGCACAGCAATGGATACGACAGGGAGGACTCCCAGCTACCGTGGAGCTGAGTTCCATTGTGGAAAACGGGAAATACACTAGTGTATAAAACATGTGGTGTGTCAGATGGTGGAAAGTAGCATGAAGAAACACAAACGGGGGGTGGGGGGGGTAAGGATTGCCAAAGGGGCAGGGGAGTTGAAGTTGTAAATCGAGTGTGGTTGGGAAAGACCACTGCCTTGGCAGAGCTGGTGACGACTGAGGGAATCTAAGGGAACAGGAGTGACACTTGCTGTGTCTGGAGGAGTTGCTCCTCGGACAGGCCAAGGGCAGGCACCTTGAGGCCAGGGCGTGCTTTGATCCCAGGAACAGCAAGGAAGCTGCTGTGGCCGGGGCCCCGTGCACGGGGCAGAGCAGTGGGAGATCAGGCCAGAAAGGTTGGATGGCAGGCTTTTGCAGTATTTTAGGTAAGAGATACTGGATCCAGCTTACATTTTACTTCCTCGTTGAGTTTTCACATAGGGACCCTTTCTGTGTGCTCCCAGGGCACGGAGAATTTTGCTCTCACAGCGGCTATTGCAGACTGTGCGGTCATTGCTTGTTTACTTGCCTGTATTCTGCCCTTGTCCGCTCAGCACAGGCACCGGGTTTATCTTACGTACTTAACGTTTAGTATTCGGCACGTTCTAATACTTCAGTGAGAATCCCGGTGAATCATTAACTAATTTCAAACCGTACAGAAAGTTCCTGTCACCCTTGTATAGCTCGTCGTTTGTACCCGTTTTCATTGTTTGCATTATCTTCTTACCTAGGCTGTCAAAAATGAAGTGAATGTTCCCTGTTTGAAAAACTTCGTGGAGATGCTTTATCAGACCACTTTTGAACTGAGCTCCAGAAAGAAGCATTCATTGGTATTAAGAAACCTTTCAAACCTTTACTTATTTGAGAGTTTTAGTAACTGATACACGAATCCAGTGGAGATTTAAGAGAATTGTAAAATCTGAAATCGTAAAATCCCTGAAGTGCCATACAAGGGCAAATTTTACATACGGATTTTTCTCTCCTGCTTTACTTTAAACTTTCTAAATTTTACCAGCTCTGCATTTGATGAATTCTTCTAGACCTCCCTCCTAGGTAGTCACGGGTCGCTTAATGACGGGGATGTGTTCTGGGAAATGCGTTGTCAGGCGATTTCATCAATGTGTGAATGTCACGGGGTGTACTTAGGCAAACCTAGATGGTACAGCCTACTACACACACCTAGGCTATATGGTATAGTCTATTGCGCCTAGGCTACAAACCCCTGCAGCGTGTTGCTGTGCTGAATACTGCGGGCAACTGTAACACAGTGGTATGTGTGTATCTAAACATAGAAAAAGTACAATAAAAATAAAATTTTAGGGGACCACCATCGTATATGTGGTCCATTGTTGACCGAAATGTCATCATGTGGCACATGGCTGTATTTACCTGTCTTGACAAGTGCTTTAAATTATGTGTTATGATATGGGAGAGATTTAATGTAGACTTATATTAAAGCATAAATTGCTTTCCATCATAATAGGTTGTATTCTAAAATATCATATTTTTAGCAACCATTTTCTGGCTAATCACATCTTTTCTGTTTAGAGATTAAATGCAATTTTTGTCCACTTAACCATCCACTTCACATAATTTGTATAGTTTGGAGAACTGGGCAAATGTTTGACCATCTAAACTAGAGATATGGTCACAATAAACACTGATTGAGCCAGGCATTGGACTAAGTACTTTGCATTCTTTGTCTTACTCTAAGCCTCACAACCCTATAGGATGTTATGATTATTGTCCTCCACTTTGCGTGTCTGGAAAGGCAGGCTTAGCGCACTAAATGCAGCCTCCCTGAAGTCACACACTTGGGAAACAGGAGGCCAGTCTGCCCTCTGATCCCAGAGCCTATGTTGATAACCGCGCTACTGGATGAGGGACTAATGGAACCCGCGTGGAATAATAGCATGTTCTAACTCAGGGAGGTATGAGAGTTCAAGGAATTGTTCTTACAGAAAATTTACCCTTTGTAATTCTTTGTTAGATCGGTCTATGAAGTCATATTTCTTATTGCAAATGGGAAAACTGTGCAAAATATTTTTTTTTGTTTCTGTGTT
Source organism: Eulemur rufifrons (assembly GCF_041146395.1). Lineage (NCBI taxonomy): Eukaryota > Metazoa > Chordata > Mammalia > Primates > Lemuridae > Eulemur > Eulemur rufifrons. Next base: position 33,595,601 of record NC_091006.1, read on the forward strand.
TGTTTTGCAAATCCAGTGCTTTTTCCTGAAAAATTTTAATGCTCTCTTTTCCCTGTCTCCTGTAGGCTTTATATCCACTAATCACCTGCCTTTTATGTGTCAGTCAGAAACAATTTTTTTTAAATAACTGGCATATTTTCCTACAGAACTGTTTGTCACATTTAAAGGTAAGACAGAATCACATTTCTGACCTGTAAATACTGACCATGATATATTATACATATAAATTGAACAGTGTAAAGTAAAATTTTCATTACTATTGATACACTTGACTACGTTTTTCTTCTAATATATACTTTATTTCTTCTCTAGGGAATCATGTATAAATATGAATAAACTTTTGTTTGAAAATTTAATTTGTCCTAATGAATGCAAAATTATACATTTTTAATGGATCTTATTTATATGATAGATTTAAGAATATTTGTTTAATAAATACTTTTAGAATTGCAGAGTATATTACTTAATCTCACACAACCTTCCAGATACTTGTTGTGTTTCGTTTTGAGAAAATTCAGTAATGTTGACTCAAGTCAGAGCAATATGAAAAAAGCTCTGATAATAAAATATCACTGAAATCACATTTTATGTAAGTTTGCCCAGCCAACATTCAGAGTTTGGTACTGGATCCACACAGATGTAAACACTCCCGAAATGATTCTGACTTGAATGAAGGGATACGTATTACTAACATTATTTGGCACATCCATGTTCGGTCTTTCTTAGCACTGAAAATAAAACTGTGAGAGATAGAAGGATCATTTTCTTCCCAGTCTGCTCTGCCAGCAGGATGCTCTTCTCTTGTTTGGGTAGGAACACAGTTCTAACACCGAACGTGGGAATATCCCTCATCTGCATGTCATGTGGAAGCTTGATTGGAATGTTCTTTTTTTTTTAATCTTTTTTTTATATATATTTTTTAAAGGTTGGTCAAGTGGAGCAGTGGGAGTGGAGAAGAAACAAAGGAATCCGTAACTGGTTGTGATCAATTAGTTGTAAACACCACTGCACTTGGACCAACCTCAATATTCTTTTGATACATTGTTAGATGAGTCTATTTGAATATTTGTTGATGAGTTATAGAAACATTGCAGACATGACATTTCATTTCCTGGTATTCCTCTAAGCTAGATTTGAGCCGGAAAACCTTATACTCTGAAGATGCTGCAGTTGAGGCCCAGATAAATGAAATGGCTTCTCTCTGGCCATGCCGCTTGTGGTATTGGGAGAAATAGGATTGGCTCTTTTTTGTCTTTGAAAAACATTTTTGTTTATTTTCTCCCTAGATAAATATTGGTATTATTCATACTTGGATGAGAATCGATATACCTTCTTTGCTTTAGTTATGAAAATTCCTAGGGGCAAATCAAGCTGATTAAACTCTTTATGTCGTACAACCAAGGGAATCCATTTTGTTTAATTAATTACATTATACTTGTTTCTGTCCTTATTTTGATAATTCTTACAGATATAGGTACTACAGGAAAATCGATCATTTTCTGGATAGTATTTTTTTTTATACTTTCAATAAAATATTTTTAAGACATGCATTTAAGTGTTTCTGGAAGATAGCTTTGTTTCATAACAGTTCATACTTTTCTGTTGCTTGTTGGAATTTTTTTTATATATATATACACGTTTTCACCTAACATATTTGCAATACTTTCGCAGTACCTTAACTTTTTTTTTTTTTTTTTGTCTTAAGGCTTTCATTTTAAATGCTCTGTTTTCTTTGAACCCTTACCTCCTGTTAAATATTTCTGGCATATTGTTCATTTTCATTAATGGCTGTGTTAATCTGCCAGGCTGAAGGAGATAAGAGCCACTTAGCATGAGTATTTGGAATATACTTGTCTTGGCCATTAACCCTTAACTTACATTGAGGCTCTATTCAGCAGAAATTTTATGAATTGGCTTCTGTTTATCAAGTCTTAGATACTGGGGCTGCTCTGCATAGCTGAGGTAAGGAGTTGAGCATTCAAGGAAAAGCTATGCTAGTTAACTGTTGTAAGAATTGTTTGATATGCAGGAAAAATTGGTCCAGGATAAAGGACTTACCTAATTTATTTTGAGATTCAAGTAATTTCTTGATATCAAAAAAAAAAATCTAAAATAATTTTCCATTTATTAGATCCACTACTTCTTATGACTGATTTTTGTTAATGTTTACTGGATGCTAGATTCTCTAATACAGTGTTCCATTTGATCACCACTGTACCTGAGGCCGAAAGAAAATAAGCATCCCATGTTTAGGGATCCAGTAAATGACACCGGTACATCTGTGTCCAGATTGATGCAGTTTTATAACTCCGGTTCTTCTGGCCTGCTGTCTTACCTTTGAATGTGCTATCAGGACCGTTTCTGTACTGGATTTTTTTTTTTCTTCTTCTTCTTCTTCTTTTAAGAGATGAGTTCTCTCTGTTTCCAGGTTGGAGAGCAGTGGTGTGATCAAAGCACACTGCAGCCTCAGTCTCCTGGGCTTAAGTGATCTTCCTGCCTCAGTCTCTCAAGTGGCTGGGATTACAGGCATGTGCCACCATGACTAGTTAATTTTTCTTCTTCTTATTTTTTTTTTAATGTTTTATTTTTTTTTAGAGACAAGGTCTTACTATGTTGCCCAGGCCAGTCTCGAACTCCTGGCCTCAAGTGATCCTCCTGCCTCAGCCTTCTGAGTTGCTGGATCGCAGCCATGAGCCCAGATTGCTGAATATTTCAAGAATATTTTTAAGAAAATATTTTGGCTATAATTCTGGGATATTAAAGAGTCATTATTTTCCAGAGCCATAAGAATAAGTGTGAATTTCAGCGTGCTTCAAGATATTGCACATATGAAATTACCATGCCAATTTTTAAAATTGGTGACTGAGAAATGTGCTTTATGCCTGTCTGCCCATAAATAGTATGTAAGAGAGTGTCACTTTATTTTTTCACTGAAAAGTTAAATCTTTTATTTTTGTCCCAGACAGGATTTGGTAGTTTCCCATTCCCATATCTTTATGTCAACTTAGGTGCTTATGTGAAAAGTGATTTTAAAATTTGTGAAGAATTATTAGAGAGAGGTGAATGATAAGAGTAAATATTATGCAAAAAATAATTTGGAGATTCCACCCCCCCCCCACAATCTATGCTTATTTTCTTTTAAAAATTTAAAGCACTTTAAAATTAGATAGTCAAAATTTTAACTGTTTTCTCTTAGTTTGAGGTGTATCCTGTGATGCCCAAATCATGGGATTTTTTTTTTTTCTTAGTATTTCTGGCCACTGTCTTTGACATTTCAAATTTCTTCTAAATAGAGACCTTGGTGAAGAGCTGTCTTGTTTTGTGCTTATTTTCATCTAACATGCATGTGCCGCATCTCATGTTTATGTTTGCTGTCTTACATTGCTTTATTTAGATGCCATCTAACAACAGTATCAGAAAACAAATAGAAACACTCCAGGTGAGTTGTGTTGACGTTACAAAGTAAAATATTGCTTTATTTCTGTTAAGCGTGGCATTTGTTTTTTCCTTTCCCATTGCTGCATTGCATGTCTAATGTATTTATTTGAACTTGCTTATAGTATTGTAAATGAAGAGTAACACACAGCAGGGACAGTCTTCGGAAGGTTTAAACTTAACGTGCCCCAAAAAAGATGAATTTTAAGAGGTAGAAGTGATACCAAATGCTGATTCTTCACCAAAATTCACAATTTTAAAATATTCTGTTTAGGCTGGGTGTGGTGTTGGATGCCTGTAGTCCCAGCTACCCAGGGGGCTCAGGCAGGAGAATCACTTGAGCCCAGGAATTTGAGTTTACAGTGAGCTATGATTGGGCCACTGCACTCCAGTCTGGGTGACAGAGCGAGACCCTGTCTCTAAAAAAATTAGTTTAAATTAGTTTTTAAATTAAATTAAATTAAATATTCTGTTTAATTTATGTCATCTAGCTGTTATAAATGAAAATGTTGAAAACAAGTTTCCAATGAAATTAAGAGATAGTAGCCTAGATTTTTAATACAATTTTGGGAATGAATTTTTAAAACTTTTATCCTATTGGTTTGGGTTTTAAGCATCACTTTTTTGGTATATGGTAGAAAAAAGGGAAGAAACATTAAAATGATTGTTGCCAAAGATCATGGTTGACTGACATATCAAAACTTTGTTGTATATTAATGCCATTAGATTTTTATTTATGTAATAATCTGATTATTCAAATTAGACCAAGATTGTAACTAGGGAATTATATATCTTTGTTTAAGGCTCATATCAATTTAGGATAGTTTTATTATTCAGACATATATAGCTACATTGTAGTGACCAAAAACATAATTAATAATTGATTTTCATCACATGTCATCTTGCTTTTTTGGCATTGTGCCAACACCAGTTTTGTAAAATAGCAATCCATCTTGGAACATTGAAAAATCAAGTTTTTTCATGCCAGATACCTCATCACTTAAGATAATTCAAATACTTTTATATTTAATCACTTATGAGAACAGTTTTTATGTGGAAGAGAACTTAAATATTTTCAATGTATAATTTTTATTACTATTTGAAAAATATAATTTATTACTGTGCAAGTATTATCTGATGTGTACATAAAAACCTAATGATGTGTACATAAAAACCTAATGGAACTTTTTTTTTTTTTTAAAGACTTTATTATTTTAAGAGCAGTTTTAGGTTCCCAGCAAAACTGAGAGGAGAGCACAGAGATTTCCCATAGAGACCCCCCACCCTACCTCATGCCTGGCCTCCCCCATTATCAGCATCCTCCACCAGAGTCAGACGTTTGTTATACTTGATGAGCCGATATTGACACATCCTGATCACCCAGAGCCCACAGTTTGCATTGAGGTTCACTCTAGGTGTTGGAGGTTCTGTGGGTTTGGACAAACGTATGATGACATGCATCTACATTACAGGATCGCACGGAGTGTTTTCACGGCTCTAAAACCTCTCTGTGCTCTGCCTGTTCATCCCTCCGTACCTTCCCGACCCCTGGCTGAACTCACATTTTGTTATCTGGTCTCTTGGATTGGAATGATAGAAAGGAAAGTTATGTTTTCTTAAAGGCATTACTACCAAAAGCTTGATTGTTACATTATTATACGTTACATGTTACTTTAGTTACATTAGTAACAAACACAATAGAAAATTACTTTGGGGGAGCATGTTTGAAATTTAGGATCATTGTGGATCTGGCAGTGGAGAGAGAGATCAAGGCTAAGACTCTGACCAGCAGAGTGATGGATCTTTCCAATCTTAATCATATCAACTCTTCATCTAGATAGATGTGTAAAAATTATATTTTTTACTGGGTAAGTCTTTTTACAGAACATAGTTATCTCTTTGCATTGCTTTGAACCATATGCAGTAGATGTCCATTATTCTTTTTCTTAAGAAAACATAAAATAGAATGGCTAAATTACTTAATGTTTACAAAACCCCTTTTGTCAGTTGCTATTTATAAAATAATTATTTAAGGATAAGAAATCCCCCAAGCCAAATTTTTTTAAATGTAAATTTATAGCAATCAATGCATCCTACAACCGGTCAACAGATGTATGTAAAAAGAGTTTCTCCTGGTGAAGGAGATTATTGGCTACATTTTCACAATTCACAGTTACATCTCATTACTTAACTATGGTCATTTGAGAACTTTATTTTTTATAACAGCTAGAATGAAAAAAAAGTTTGCTGATCAAATTGTGATTGAAATGGAATAACTTTCTGATTCTAAATAATAATTTAAATAATGTTCTAGTTCTAAGTAAAAAATTAAAGGTATAGCCCTTACCACTCAGTGAACATTTAACACATGCCAGCACTCTTCCAAGGACCTTACAGATACTAACTTTCTTAATCTGTGAGGTGGGTGCCATATGGTCTCCATTTTGGAGATGAGAAAAATTGTAGCTTGGCGTGATGTAATAATGTCCAAGGATGGGGCTTGGATTTAATCCCAGTTCATGACATCAGAGTTCATGATCTCAACCCCACTTTGCCATATTCTCTCCTGTAAGGATAGATGCTCAATATTTTGTATTATTTTATAAATGCAAATAATAATATTTAGTGTTCTAAATTTTAACTGTGTTATGTATGGGCTATAAATGAATTACTCCAAAAATTAGTAATTTTTTTCAGTCCTTTCAATATTATAGTGTGGACTATGTATTATCAAGTAAGTTGGTGTGTTTTATAATTTTAGAGGCCTTAGAAATATTAATATAATTCTTTTGTTTTAGTATTTTTTTGTGGGGTTGTATAAGGAAGGGCTCAGAATTTCCATATTAATGGTTACTTTTCAGCCCATCTATACGTACCATATACTAAATACCAGTTTTACATTGAATACAAAAAAGGGGGTTGGGGGCTTTTAGTTGTTAACAGGCAAAGTATTTGATCTTAAATGATTGCAAGTATTTTAATAAGTCTATTTTTATTGTTTTGTTTTTAAACAGAATAAAGATCCTAAAATGTCTCGAGTTGCACTGGAATCTTTGTATAGATTGTTGTGGGTTTATGTAATTAGAATAAAATGTGAAAGCAACACTGTAACTCAAAGGTGAGTGCCTTTATTTTAAGTGCCTTTAAAATTAAAATGTTTTAAAAAAAATCACACTAATGGAATTTTAGTAAACATCATAAATACTTGGGAAGGAATATGATTTCTCTTGATATATTATGAAGAATAGGAAGAATTTTTTTTTTACTAACATGCTGCTAGTGTCATAGCCTCATTATGACTAAATCTTTTTTCCTGTAGTCGTCTCATGAGCATAGTGTCAGCACTTTTTCCAAAAGGCTCGCGAAGTGTGGTTCCTCGTGACACACCTCTCAATATATTTGTGAAGATTATTCAGTTCATTGCTCAGGTAAGTGCTTCGCCTCATAACACATGTATGTGTGTATAACTGTAAGAGTAATCTGTTGTAATAAGTTGGAGCTTTAAAATTTTTTATACATCTAAAAACATAAAACATTTATTAATATTTAAGTAGTGAAAAACAAAAGTATTCTTTAAAAGTAACAAAGGATGCTAATGATTTTGTGACAAAGTAAGTTTAAATGATTAATCTACACGTTTGGAGAAAGAAAGGAGACCCATAGATGGAAGCACTTTTTTTTTTTTTTTTTTTTTTTTTTGAGACAGGGTCTCACTGTGTTGCCCAGGCTGGAGTGCAGGGGCGTTGTCATACCTCACAGCATCCTCAGACTCCAAGGCTCAAGCGAGCCTCCTGCCTCATCCTCTTGAGAGGCTGGGACTACAGTTGCCCACCATCACACTCAGCTAATTTTTCTGTTTTTTTTTTTTTTGTAGAGACAGAGTCTATCTCTTGCTTAGGCTGGTCTTAAACTCCTGGCCTCAGGCAATCCTCCCACCTCATTCTCCCAGAGTGTTAGGATTACAGGTGTGAGCCAGAAGCACTTTTAATTGAGGGGAGGGGTCAAGAAAGTGTCTCATAATCCTAAAGTTAGTTTATTTACTGACTACGTCGTGAGTATCTCAAAAGATGTCTTAGAAAATTGTATTCATAATTGTGTTAATCTAGGTTCTTAGGTACAGATAATCCACTGTAGCTGGTTGAACCCAAAGGGATCTTTTAAGGACTATAGATAGCTCACAAAATTGCTAGTGGGGCTGAAGAAACAAATTGTAGTCTGAATGACTAAGAGCAGACTCTGGAGTTGGGCTATCAAGGAAGCTGTTGCCTCTGCCAAAATCAAAAAGCTACCAGCAAAGGAAGTCATGGCACATGGGTGGGCTTCGGAATCATACTGCATCCGCCATGGTCCCCACCAGTAAAACAGATTCCTTACTCCCTCTCTTCCTCCTCCTTACGTACCCCAATTCCCAAAGACCCACATGAGTATACCACCTGGCAGGGTTTAAATCACATCCCGAAACCTATTGTTATAAGGAATCTTGGAAAATACCATCTTGGCTTTCTAGCCTCTGCAGTAAAGGAAGGTTTATCAGAAGGGGATTAAATGGGTGTTGCATGAGCCAGTCCAAGGTTTTGGTCACGTTCCCTTGTGGGACATCATCCCTGGAGAAGCATAGGTAGGGTTACCTTCTCAACTTCGGAAAATGCTATGATTCCAGAATATTTATTGTGTTCTGTTTGAAACTGTGACACTTTAGATGATCCATAATGCAGTTATTGTTGACAGTGAAGAAATAAGGAATATTTAAATAAAATGAGTGTACTTGTATTTACAGAGACACCAAAGTAATGATAATAAGTAGAAGTGTGTCAGTAACAATAATAAAAGCAAATTGTCTCTAGTGTTCAGAAAACTCATAACCATTTTGTTGCATCTCTTCCCTTTTCTGTTTTTCTAGAATCGTACTTACTCCCTTGGATTAATCACCTCATTCTAAGACTCCACCACAACTTATCAAACTCGTTTCAAACATCAGTTAATCCTATTAATTAACTCCCCCCCCCACCCCCCACTTGGAGATTTCTCTCCTGGAGTCCTATTCTTCCTAACCCAGTATGAACTCACTCCTCTCTAAGTCTGCTGTGTGGCTGTTGTCTTGGGACTTCCTTTAGTTATCATTCTGGGATTAATTTCACTTAGATTTTGAATATGATTTTGGTGAATGAATGTTTAAAATTTTTATCCTATCGGTTTGGGTATTAAACATATCATTTGATGATTAAATAATATAATTCATAATCATGTTTAAACCTTCATTCATATGTATTTTTCTTCTGTTCAGCTAGATTTATGAACTCTTTATAGGCACAAACCTGTGTTATTGCCATTATATTTATAATTCTTAGCATGATGCCTAACACGTAGTAGCAAGTTACAAGGATTTATTAATTTTTTTTTTTCTAGGAACGTTTGGATTTTGCAATGAAAGAAATCATATTTGATCTTCTCAGTGTTGGAAAATCTGCTAAAACTTTCACCATTAATCCAGAGGTAAAGAAAAGAATTATGAAGTAGTAATATACTATCCTATGCTTATTTATGTCATTTTACTTTTTTTAGAACATGGTTTCTGGAATCAGAACTCTTAGGGTCAAATCCCAGCTCTACTTCTTACTACAGATGTGATCTGGGAAAAGTTATTGCACCTTTGTGATGGCTGGCTGAATAGTTCAAGAGTAGTGTTTGTGCATGTTTAAGCATTCCAGTGAACTGTCTTGCACACTCACTAGGACACACGGACCCTGCTTGAGAGGCCACTCTGGTGTGGGTCAGAGAGAGGGGGGATTTTCGAAGTTAGCCAGCTCAGCCGGCTCATGTGAGTTGTAACACAAGCCCAGGTTTCTTTTACTTCAAATGATTTATATTTAAGGTATTCTTTAATAAATATCATTCATTCAACATTTATTGAGCACCTAATATGTGCCAGGCATTATTCATTCTAGGTGTTGGAGGAAAAACAGACAAAAATCCTTTTCCCCAGATGAAGCTTACAATAAAAAAATAATAAAAAATTAAAATAAATGTTATGTCCTACTTCTGTGGCCCCATTATTCACTGATAAACTAATGTACTCTTTAGACATTAAGTTTTTGGGTTGTTTCAAAATATTTTACAAACTAATTGCTTATGTAAAAAGGCAAAATAGGTATTTTCTTATTTGGTTTAAATTACTGTGCTGGTCCTTCACATAATCAAATCCTAAGATACATGTTTATGTGGCTAACAAATGAGTTAGAAAGGCATTAAAGCTTTCCATTTTTAAGATCTTAAAGATAGGTTGATAATTATTTCCAGATTTTAAAGTGGGCAAACATGAGTGTGTTTATAGATGACGTATTTAACACGGTTTCCAGCAACAAAAATCATAAAACAAAAGACATTTTCTTGAACCTCCATTTTCAAAAATATTCTCTTCATTGAATAAGTTTATTTCTGAAAGTAAGTATTTTCCCTCTCCGGGGTTCTCATGGTAGCAGGAGGAAAAAAAAATATCAGGTCTACTAGGTTTTTTGGGTGGTGATTGTTATTCATTAGGCTTGCTTTATTAAGGTTATCTTGACTCTGTATTTTATTTGCAAGAATCTGTTTAAAAGCTTGTGAGAACTAATGTAGTTAAACCCAGACAAGATTCTCCATTATCGCATTTAATCAAATGCATGCAAATTGCAGCACACTGAAAGGTTGTGGAAGTGAGGCCACCTCTGCCAACCCCAGTACGCCGTGGGGCTTTTCCACGTCCTTCAAGGTGTGTCCCATGACCATGTGACATGTGTGCACCTGATACTTAGACTAAGGGAAGGCACCACTACTGTGCCATATAAAGACGAGTAAGGCTTAAAGTTTAATCTTATTTAGATTTTAAGTAAATAAAGGTTTTATTTTCGTACAGCACTACAGTGAACTCTCTTGCACACCCACTGGGATACACGTATCCGGCTGGAGAGACCGCTAGCGTAGGTCAGAGATAACGACAGCTTGGGCGGAGATAGTGGTGGTGCAGATAAGAGACCATTCACTGAGAAAAGGAACACTGAGAAGGACTCAAGTTTGGGGAAAAGGTCACGCATTTGTTTTAACATGTCTAACCTGAGGCTGAGGGTCTAAGTTCCGAGGAGAGGCCAGGCTTAACATTTGTGGGTGCTTTGGCACGAGCGGTTGAAGCCATGGAAGTAGATGAAATTGCTTTGAAAGTGAACACGTCATGAAAGTAAACGGCAGCTTCGGAGACCTGGTTTTGCAGCAGTCTAACGTGTAACACCCAGGTAAAGGAGGCTGAACCTGAAATGCGGGTAGAGATGACACACCCGAGTGGCACAGGAGAGAAGGAATGCTCGACAGTGTCCCTGCTGCAGAAAAGTCACACAGGTTGCGGCAAAAGGCCCCCTGTTCTCAGTAACGTGGTCACTGATGAGTGGGAGTTGCTTCGGGGAAATATTGTGGGGAAGGTTTGTTCCGTTAAGATAGTGCGTATAGTTAAGAGAAATGGGATATATTCAGTTATAAGGGGAATGTGAAGATGCAAGAAAGAGAAGGGATAATTGGTGGTGTAATGTTCCCCCAAAATGCAAGAACGGATGGGATTCCAGCAGCTAGGAAGACCGCCAGCCCCTGGCCGTGACAAGGGCAAGAGAGGGAGCAGAGGTGCACGTGGAAATAGGTGCGTGTGATTTCTAATGAGAGACTGAGGAAAGGTGATGGTTTTTTTTCTCTCTGAGAAGTAGGAGACAAGTCATCTGCTTAGAGAGCTAGAGAAAGGAGGGGACCGAAGGAGGGAGGACAAGAGAGTTGAAGAAGGATGGAAGAGGGTTGAATAAGCCTTAGAACAAGAGAGAGCCAGCTGCCCTCGGAAGTGAGAGAGTGGCATTTGGGAATTTGGTATTAACGCAAACTCTAACGGACTAGTTAAAAATGCTGGATGGAAAGGTTACTTTTCCTTCTGTCTCCTTCCTCCCATCCCCCAAGTGTTATTTGATGAGACATTTCTAACGTGAACAAAAGATAATTTGTGACGCTCTGGTTTCTTCCTTCTGAAACCTTTTTTCTGTGAAGAGAATGAACATCGGCCTCAGAGTCTTCCTCGTCATAGCAGACAGTTTGCAGCAGAAAGACGGCGAACCGCCCATGCCGACAACAGGAGTTATTCTGCCCTCAGGAAATACTCTCCGTGTAAAGAAAATCTTTCTCAATAAAACCTTGACGGATGAAGAGGCAAAAGTCATAGGTTAGTGTTGACTGAAATAAATAAGTTGCTTTGGAATACAGTTTAATATTCTTTTGTGAAACTCCATGATCAAATCTGAAATGCATAAATTTGCCTAATGTGGTCATTCCAGTACCTACAACTGCAGTAATACATTTTTGGTAATAGTTACAAATCTTGACATTAAGAGTCTTCTGGTTAAAGGATACTGTTCACTGCATTTTATCCTTTCCTCCAATCAATTTTAGTTTCCTGCGTAATTTTCACAAGAATTCTCCAGTTCGTACAATATGCTATAGCCGATGATCAGGAAGAATGAATCACAGTTGAAACTCCTTCTTTTGTGACAACAATAAGCTAATATTATTTAGAGACTGATAGGCTTTTATTACAGAGAGCAACTGTAAGTGTTCTTTCTCTAATTTCTGATATTTTGTAACTGTGAGGTTTTTTCATCCTAGGAATGTCAGTGTACTATCCTCAAGTGAGGAAAGCACTAGATAGCATTCTCAGACACTTGGACAAAGAAGTCGGGAGACCGATGTGCATGACTAGTGTGCAGATGTCTAATAAGGAGCCTGAAGACATGCTTACGTACGTAGTGAGTTGTTTACCTTCATTGCTATTTCACTTTTCGTAAGAGAGCACAGGTGGTTGATGCCTGCTTACCTGTTGCCTTACCTTCTCTTCTAGAGTTCTCCCATATTGCCATCTGCTGCAGTTTTCAATACGGTGCTTCCTTCCAGGTGCTCAGCTTTATTCTTTAAAGTGCTGTCACCCTAGCAAAGACGGCAAAAGTCACTCTGGATCGCAGTCTACTTTGTGGTCCGTGACAAGGCCTTACGCCCACCCCATAAGTGATACATAAATCCTAGGTATCGCAGATGTGTGTGGGCACGATTGGTCCATTAAATCAAACTAATGCTCTTATTTCCGGAGAGGCCTGATTTAAAAAAAAAAAAAAAATCCTGAAAATGTGAACTCTGATATTTTTGTCTCCTGGGAGCCAGGCTACGGAGGAGAATAGTGTATGAGTTTCTGCAGAAACAGCATCTCATCCCACCACCCCACCCCAACCTTGTCATTATTTATCATCCCAGCATCTTTTTTCCTTAGTGTTAGGGACTTCCTCCTCAGGAAGATGTATTTTATGGTAATAACTTCTTTTGTTTGCTAGAAAGTATCTACATATTCTCTATAAGGGAGGTGGGGGTTTTTTGTGGATGTTTTTGGACTTTTATCGTAGGTCTTAGAATATACCAAATTGGATATTTGATCTCAATTTATTTAATATACAATGATTCTATACTACCATATTCTAATATCTCTGAGAGTTTCTTTAATATGAAGTTTTCTGCCTGTGTTATTTCCTGTGGGAAATCTTCCCTTTTTTCACCACAACTACTTCCCTCATTTATGTCAATAGTTCACTTGCGCTCAGCGGCTCTGACCGCCTGTGTAGCCTCGGAAGACGGCAGTGTCAACATTCCCCCGTCAGATATTTCTTCTATGCCTCCGTTAACATTGGATTTGCACTTCCAGTGTGTTTAATTTACGATATTGAAGATGGAGAGGACCATTTCAATGATTGGGAGAGGCACAAGATGGCAATAAGGATTTTATTACTTGCAGGTCCTGGGGGGGTCGCTGCACACTCAGAGGTCACATTCGCAGAGGTCAGGGAGTGTGTGGAGAGAGAGAAAGGGCTCTGTGGACCGATGCCTTTTTTGAGTCCACGGTATCATCCAAACAGTGTAGTTTTAACTGATGATTTTAAAGCACGCAGGTGTGGCCGGGCGCGATGGCTCACACTTGTAATCCTTGCACTCTGGGAGGCTGAGGCAGGAGGACCCTCTTTTGATTATCCAGTTTTGTAAAATGTCACGTGGGTTTGTCACCAGGAGAGGAGGAGGCAACACCACTGCACACGTTGCTGTCTGTGCGTGAACTGAACGACAGATGTGCAGTGACCCATCGGTGACGGCCTTAAAAAAAATGATTAGTCACTGATCATGGTGTGCACCTGTTAGTTTGCATAGTGCTTTGTGAACTAGAGAGCCAACAGCGAAGTTTGTTGATGCCTTTATTTATAGTTATTATAATATATGGTACCTTAAATTTGAACTGTGTTGCTGGGGACTGATGTTTGTTTAGCTAAATTGTGGTAACTGAAATTCATGCATTTTTAGAACCGTGCAAAGAGAGGACTATGTGAGGTCTCTAGAAGGAGGTAGTGAGTCCATTGCCACTCTAATGAATACTGGCCCAAAACGCTTAGAACATCCAAATTCGTTTCTACATAAGGATTATTTGATTAGGCCAACTGGGCAACAGTTTGGATAAAGCAAGTTTAAAAGGCCTCACCTTGAAATAGAGACCAAAATAAAAACCAGTATAAGAGGTTAAACATTTAAAACAAATAAATAAATAAAATCATTGAATAAGTAGAAAAAAAATAGTAAAATTAAACTGTATAATAAGTCTCTGGAGGAACCAGGATTTTCAACAATTAGCTCATTTTATTACATAAAAGTTTTAAATATGTATATTTATGTACATGTATCACACACAAAATAACATGGATTGTTTATATATTGACTGATATGAGATGTCTGTTTCTAAGATCCTTATTGGTATAGGATATTAAATGAAAAAAATTTTGGTTAATTTTATAGGCCCCAAATAATAACTAATATTTAGTTATTTAATAACATTTACAGAAGGCTAAATATTAAATAATTTTATTAATATTTGAAATGATTATTTAAATAATGTTATTTAATAATTGCAATGCTTGTTTTCTAATTACTTTTTGTTTGCTAGCTGTTTTTTTTTTTCCTGAATTCTGTATTGTTTTGTCCATTTATAGACTGATGATTATCTCCTAAATTTGTATGCACTCTTTAAATACATTACACTTGGAGGGAGCGCCTACTTTCTGTAATTATTTTTCTCAGTTTGATTTTATTATCTAGTATATGTAACATGCTGCTTCTTTAAACCCTGTTGTGATGTATTTTTCAGGGGGGAAAGAAAGCCCAAAATTGATTTGTTTAGAACTTGTATTGCTGCTATTCCGAGGTTGATTCCTGATGGTATGAGCAGAACTGACCTCATTGAATTGTTAGCAAGGTAAACGAAAATTACTCTTTGCTGTGTTAATTTTTATTCTTTCTGTCCCTTTACATTTCTAATGCACCTGTTACTACTATCACTAAAAAGGCAGTAATGAAAATATTTTTAATCCTTTATTTGATTACATTCTAAACTCCCATTTTGTCTTTTATTTTTTTGATAAACACATTCTCCCCACTCATTTTTAACTTCTCACATTCTTCTGGTTCCCCCCACAAATCTTATATTTCAAGTTCCTATTTTTCCACCTAGTAATATTTCCTGGGATTTATGTAACACGTTACCCCTTAACATATGGCATTATCAGTGCGTAATAATGCCCAGTTAGACAATCAATGATTGTGTTCATTCCTATGATCATTTCTGTATATCTAGGGTGGTAACTAGGTTTCATCTGCACTTTTTTCCCCTATGGCAGAGCCTACGGCATGCACGTTTTTCTCTTTCTGTCTTCTACTGACCATGCCAGCGCTCTATAAAAGGAGTAAATAGCATGATAACCAAACTTAAACGGTAGCTCCTGGTGTTAAGCTGAGGTGACGGCCTGTTGCCTTGTTTTGTTGATACAGTCAGGAATTCCCTCGACAAGAGGTCAGCAAATTTCTTTTTGCGAAGGATCAGATGTTAAACTTTTTTAGGGTTTGCAGGTCATACAGTCTTTGTCACAACAAATACTCATCTCTGAGGTTTATTAACGAGTACAGATACCCAGTTTGATAGAAGAAATAAGGCCCGGTGTTCGATAGATCAGTAAGGTGACTGTAGTTTAACAGTAATCTGTTGTACCTTTCAAAATAGCTGGAAGAGAATAATTTCATATGTTTCTAGCATAAAGAAAAGGCAGATATTTAAGGTGATGGATGTCCTAACTACACTGATTTGATCTTTACCAATTATGTGAACGTATTAAATTATCATATATGCTCCCAAAATATGTACATCCATATGTTATCGATGAAACAGACAGATGTTCATCTCCGCCGTTGTGCCACGAAAGCAGCCAGAGACATCAGGTGACGTGTGTGCATGACTGCACTCCGGTAGGCATCTGGCCGGGTGAGCCACAGCTGGCTGGCCCTGGTCCTAGATGGAAAACCAAGTGCAACAACTATAATAGAGCAGCGATACTTGACTGCATTGAAAGATACTGTTGCTGAGTATTTATCACTAAGGCGTAAGTTAAATTCACAGTGAATAAACAGTCAATAGACCGGCCCAGCAACCGTTTCTGCCCACTTCTAGAAAACACCTCGCCGTCCCCACACCAGGCACCGCCTGACCCTCAGCTGCCTCGGGCTGCCGTCAGAGATAGAGTGGTATTTGTCTCCTGCCAGGATTATGAGAAAAAGGGGTTACTTGGCACCATAAGATACATTCATTCCCTTCCCACCCTGTCTCTTCATTTCTGCTGTGGATTAGATGACAAAGTTGCAAAGTTCATGTCAGCATGAGACATTAGAAACCGTAAGGATTGATCACAGTATCTGGGAGAGCAGTAAACAGTTGCTGTTCGATTCTGCCCTGACACCTCCCACCTCCGCCTGACTCACAGACGTGCATCTTTGTGGACGGTGAGCCACCGAGAGATCACCCACGTTCCCCTCCAAGATGAAATGGCACCTCCGAGGGGCAGGAGTCGGGGGGCCTAGTAAAGGGGCAAACGTGTGGACAGTGAGAGCCAGTTTGATTGCTGTTCACTTGGCTGCTTCCCCTGCAATACTCATTCATTAATTCATTCCCTTCAGTGGGAAGACAGATCCCAGGCTCTGTTCTATTTTGTCCTCCACGTCTATCAGTTGGAGTTGTGCTGTCTAAATCTTATTTACTTTAAAATCAAGCAGCAAATAAAACAAAGATGCATTGTGAATTTGTAGACCCATATGCTGTCCCCAAGGAAAGTTAATTAATTCCACTGCCTTTAGTTAGCCAGGCTGCTTTGTTGTTCTCCCCTATACAGTGAGAAGTTAGCTCATGCATTTTCATATATATATATATATATATACACACACCTAGAATCACACAGATAGGTATAAGATAGATATTTACATATTTGTAGACTTAAGGGATGTTGAAATAACCTTTAAGTCAGCAGTGTGGAGGGCTGTCACTCTCCTCTTCCACAGTGTCTCCCTTGGTGCCACTATCAGGGGCAGAATACTGGGCTGGAGTTGCTTAATCTGGCCCTGCGTAATTCTGATGTGCGGAAATAGCTGCTGCGGTGGCTTCGTTACTTGCTCCTAAATCCGCCTGCCTGTCATACAACTTCTCTTTAGTCTCACTGTCGGTTGAAAGCTGCCTTAGTGACGACCAGAAGGGAATTCAGCAGGGTGGAGACTGACAGCTTCTTTCTCCTAACCATACAGCTTTCCTCCTTTTGTCGTTGTGGATAACTCCTCCTTTCCAGCTTCTCAAGCATGTAATTGTGGTGTATTTTTAATATTACCTACTTATTTTATTCATTCAGACTATTTCTAACTCTGATGTGTTTGTCTTTAGAGGCAATTATTAAAGTAATCCTCTTCAGCCGCAAATCATAAACACTTACTCATATGGCATTATTATACACACACACACACACACACACACACACATATATAGGTGGCTTTAGTACAGCCATTTTTTATCTTGTTTATCATGGTTTTTCTTGGTTATCATTCTCTTTTTTTTGTTTTGGTAAAATTCTATAATTATGTTGAGAGCCCCATATTGGTTTGATGTCTTTGAAAGGTTAACTTTATATAGCCTCTTTCCTAATTTATTTAGACTTAAATTCTCTTTAGGGCCTTATGTGTTGAGTCAACACATTGTCTTTTTCATTTTTTTCCTAGGCATACACTATTTATGGTGTTACACTTTTAAATTTACTCTCATTCTCACCTTCAAGAATTATTTCTGTTAACTTGATCCCATCTTAATTTGTTGCATTTCCTTCTTCACAATCAGCCGTCTCATATTTAACTGTAATCTCAGCAGTAAATAAGGAATGGCTGAAATAAATCATGTCCTTTGAGCGATAGTAAAGGACTGAATAAACACGAGATAGTGCTAAGCTATTACATGATTAGACATAATTTTGGATTGACTATAGGATAACGTATTTTAAGGATTAAAGAACTTTTAAATGGAATTCTGATGTGGCATCTGTATTTTCTAAAGTACAGCATTTGAATTAAGATCAAACTTATTCTGAATTATAGTAAAAGTATCAACTCATATTTAGAGATTTATATGTGAATTTAAACAAGTATAGACCAGCGTAAAGTTGAATATAGCACCAAAAAGTGAACATTGGTTCCTATCTTTGTGCTTCTTACAAAACAGTTAAGAGGGTATAGTTTTTAAGTTCCTGGTTTTAAGGTTTAGATGATCAAAAACTCTTTGAAAGGTTCTGAAGTTTGCTGATGGCGTTTTGCTCTTGGTAGGCTCACGATTCACATGGATGAAGAACTGCGCGCTCTGGCCTTCAATACCTTGCAGACACTGATGCTGGATTTTCCAGACTGGCGGGAGGATGTTCTTTCAGGATTTGTTTATTTCATTGTTCGTGAAGTGACTGATGTCCATCCCACGCTTCTTGATAATGCCGTAAAGATGTTGGTACAATTAATAAATCAGTGGAAACAAGCAGCCCAAATGCATAACAAAAACCAGGACTCACAGGTACCAAATTCTTTTATATTGTCCCTTTCTATATGGTCAGTGGTAAATGAACAATAATGTTGTTGATCTAGATCTGTTTTCTCAGACACTAGAAGTTTTCTTCTGTTCACTTTCGGTAGGTTCATAATCCCTTAAACTGAACTTTTCTATAGTTCGTATATTAAATTCATAGTGTTTGTGTGCCTAACCTTTCTAACCTTCTTCCCTTGGTAACAATTAGTTTTTAATGAGCATAGAAAGCAGAGCCAAGTCTAGCTCACATGCAGGTTGTTTCCAATATATTTAAAACTGATACAATAATAAAAAATTCTGGTAGTCTTCCATTTGGGTGACTTGATTATTTCTCCATGGCACCAGGCCCTGTTTCACATACACAGCATTTGTGCTCCTTAACCATAAAAGGTGCTCACGTTGTTGATTTATGAGAATGTGTAAGTCATAGAACCTTGGAATTTTAGAGCTGGACCATCTCAGCCAACCCAGCTTCTCAGTCTTTAAAGAGCCTGGAAATCAACAGGACCCAGCGGAAGAGTTTCTAACACGCTCCCAGGCCGTGGCAGGCTGCCGGTCCCCACTTTGGGTGTGAAAGATACAATCCAATCCCCTTATTTCCTGCAGAGAAATATCAGACACACAGTGAGTGTCATCAGTTCCAAGGTTATAAAGTAGTCAGAGAATGATAGAAGTTAGATACAGGATGCATTTTTAGACTGCCAGTGAAATGCTTTTTTCACCGTGCACACTGTTATATTTTTATAAACAGTATTTAAGTTGCTTGAGCTGAGGCAGACCTGTAGCCATGATTTCTGTGATTTGCTTTACTCTTTCTTAATTGTTTTTCTGGAATATCTACACATAATGTAATTTTTATTTTATTTTTAACTTTTATTTATTTTTCAAGCATGGCGTAGCTAACGGAGCTTCTCATCCCCCTCTGGAGAGGAGCCTCTACTCCAGCGTGTTCCATGTGGTCGAAGGCTTTGCCCTCGTCATTCTCTGTAGCAGTCGACCTGCCACCAGGAGATTAGCCGTCAGTGTCCTTAGAGAAATACGGGCTTTATTTGCACTTTTGGAAATACCTAAGGTAAGGTTTAGGTATTTCTTTACGTTATCTAAAGAAAGTACTTAAACACTATCCCTTTGTCCATCTTTATGCTATTTCTGTACCTACCATGTATAAGTTACTTTATAACTAAGCTACCCACCGTCCCAATTCCATTTGTAACAAATAGTGCTAAAGTGCATTTTCAGTGTTTTCCTAGGTTTGGCTACTTTCCTTAAACATTGCTAATGTTTTTAGACATACGGTGTCTTTTTCATAGGGTGACGATGAATTAGCCATAGACGTGATGGACAGGCTGAGCCCATCTATCCTTGAGAGCTTCATCCACCTCACTGGGGCTGACCAGGTAACAGTGGGGATTTCACGCGGCTCAGTCTTGCTTTGGGAATTAAGGCAGACGCATATACATACATATACACACACATGCACAAATGAACTAACTTCCTTAACTAATGTAATGTTAGTATTTTTAAAAACTATAAAGTGCTTTCAGAGTAAAAAATATTTAAGAAGTGGCACTTATTTATGCTGTAATTAGTACTCTTCCCCATAGAAATAAAAATAATTTTATCTTTACAGAATTCTAATCTTTCCAATTTAAGAAGTTTTCTTTTAATGCTAATTTGGACTACTATTTTACTATTTATTATGGCATATGATATTCTTGTCATAGAGATACTGGTTAAAATGCTATGAAAAAAATTGTTGAAATTCAAAGCATGAACTTATGTTCTGCTTCTTCAGTGAGTGGTTTTTGTTTGAATCAGGAATCACATGAGTTTAAATGCGGTGGATTAAGTGTATAGTATTCTATGCCAAAGTTATATGTAATTGACTCATTAATATGGAGAGAAACGCTTCGTCAACAAACACATTACTAAGAAAGCTTATGTAAATTTTCTTATTTGGGTTTGGATTAAAGAAAGGTCATGTATCAAGATTCCAGTGTTGATGTAAGACTACCTGACAAACATTACTACTAAAAATTTTTTTCCTCCTATTTTGGAATACATGGACAAGAGGTTTTTATGTGCTTTCTGCATAAAACCTGACTCTTATAACCCATAAGTTATATACAACCAAAGGAGATGATAAAATTTTATAAGCCTAAAAGATTATTAAAAATCTGTACAATCCTCCCCCTATGGTACCAAACTTTTTTTAATTTAATTTTTTAATTATTTCTTTTTTAATGAACATATTGTAATTGTACATATTTATCGGGTATAATTTAATGTTTCCCTACATATCTATGTTGTGTAATGATTTAATCAGGGTAGTTAGTGTATCTGTCACCTCATGCATTTATAATTTCTTTGTAGTAAGAACTTTTAAAAGCCTCTCTTCTAGAAATTTAATTTAAAAAATCTACAGTTTAAAGAATTTTGTTTTAGATGATTAACCATGAGTTATGCCAAGAAAGAGAGTAATGGATAACTGACTTCTAGTGCCTAAAGCAGTGCTTAGGGAACATAATCTGCTCTGTAGGTAAATCTTTGTCTCTCCAGTATAAGAGCTCGAATACTGTTGAACAAATATTTAAGAATATCCTCTGGAGAGGATGCCCCTTTCCAGTCTGTTCCATCCATGCACAGATAGGGCAGGTCGGCATGGAAGTTAGTGGTTCACTTTTAGTTCTCCAGCAGCTTCCGTGTACCATGAAAGTTGAATATTCATATAAGAATTACTTATAATTATTTTGCTTTTACTATTTTTACTTTTTTGGTTTGTAGATCCTTTTGAGAATAATGAAAGCTATGGCATCCTTCTCTAGCAAAATACCTGTACACACATGCACAGCAGTTTCATGTGATGTCAGGAGTTCACTGCTCCCTCAAACCTACCTTGAACCTCATATTATCCTGTTCTAGAAACTACCAATAGACCACTTTCAGCTTAAAGCAATTTATGTGGCAAAATGTTGAAAGTTACTGAAATGTGCAATAACCAGTTTTATTTTTCCCTCCACATAGACTACTTTGCTCTACTGCCCTAGCTCCATAGATTTACAGACATTAGCAGAATGGAACTCTTCTCCCATTAGCCACCAGTTTGATGTGATTAGTCCGTCACACATATGGATATTTGCACATGTGACCCAAGGCCAAGACCCGTGGATTATAAGTCTCTCCAGTTTTTTGAAGCAAGAAAACCTTCCTAAACACTGCTCTACAGCTGTGAGCTACGCTTGGATGTTTGCATACACAAGACTTCAGTTGCTGTCTCCACAGGTTGATATAAAGTGAGTTATTTGAAATTAAATAGTGTAAATTTTAAAATGTATAGACTGTCAGCTTTCAATAATACATGGATTTGAGAAATAGAAAAGTGCTACAAATTGGAACTTCCATAAATAACATGCCATACTGTGTTAATGTCTTAGGGAGGGACAAGAAGTTATTAAGGATATAGTCTCATAACCTCTTTGTCCTCTCATACATCAGTTTCACCAAATTTTAATTGTTAGTTTGCTCAGTAACACCGTGCTTGGAACATAGTGTGTGTCCAATGAATCTGTATGAAATGAAAGAATTAGGAAAGGATCTGAAGATGAGTGTGGATGTAGATGCAGTTAAGCTTGTAGACAAAAGGTAGAAGTAGAGAGAAACTAAGTTCAGTGGTCTCCCTTTTCCTGATGGCATTCTAAGGAAGACACCTAAGGGTGGGAGTGATTGACAGTGAGATGGAGAGTTAACGAAGGTCATCATGAATTTCAGTTAATTTCTTTTTGCCCTTAATTACAGAAGAGCATTTTCAAACCTGAGTTTGGGTTCCTGATTTCCCCTTATCTAGTATGCCTTTGATCACGTTGAATGGAATGAGTCCCCTCGTCATATCACTTGCCCATGTAAGCCCAGCACCTGGACCAACCTCACACCTTAGGCTCACATTAAAGGCTCTTTAAACCTGACTCTACTCTATACTTTTTTCCAAACTTTCTATCAATAACATTGATGTTAGAACCAAACGAACCTCTCAAAGTTCACCATATGTGGTCTACAGTTTCCATTCTATGAGCTTTTGTTCACTGCAGCCTAGAATGCCTTTTGTTTTTCTCTATCCCTACATGTCTACATCCAATATAGCTCAAATTCTACCTTATTTTTAAAACTTTCTCTTATTCCTCCTATCCAGAGTAATCATTCTTTCTTTTGGATTTGAATATATATATTTTTGCTGTTTCTCTATGTACATGCTAATTATATATGTGTATAGATTCTCAGGTATTGTGTATTGGATAATATTTTTTAATAAAGATTGACACTAGCCACCTTACGTAATATTAATGACCTTATCTTAAATTGTCTTCCCTAATTACAGTATTTTAAATTATAACTCCGTCTTCTACCAGCATTCTCTATCTCCGCTTTTTGCTCTTATTTTTCTTCATCAAACTTAGCACCATATGATATTGTTTTATTTATTTCTTTGTTGGACGTCTCCCCGGCCCACATGAGGGCAATGATTTTTGTCCCATGACGCTGTTCTAAGACACCGTTGCTGAATTAATGAAGTGGTGTGTATCCATTATTTATCTTAACATATTACAGAACCCGTTGAAGGCAAGGATTGTGTGTTAGTATATTGGTGTGCTCTTTCAAGACAGAAATTTGGCAGAAGCCTTGAAAATGTGGATATTCTTTCAACTCTGAGATTTCATTTTCAAGAATTACCTAAGAAAATAATTAAACATATGTTATAATTAAGCATATATTCAAATGTATAGTATTGTGCATAATAGGGAAAAATTGCTACTAGCTACAATGTCAAACAATGAAAGTTTGGCATGCAGTTGTCAAAATAATGTCATGGCAATATGTTAATTTCCATGGAGAGCTGTTGAAAATACATGGTAAGTCTAAAACAAAATATTCAATTTTTATAAATTAAAAGAGTTGTATTCATTTATAGTACATGTGTATAAATTGAAGATGTGTAGAATATACAGTGCTCATTTTGGTGTGAAATTAAGGTGATGTTCATTTTCTTTTCATTTATTTTCCTTCTACATGGAGCCTATATACTAAGTACTAAAATGTGGCCCAATAACTTTTGTCACAGAAATAATAGAGTATGTTAAAATGATCCTGTAATGTTTTAATTTTCGGTGTAATACTTTGTTCATCTATAGCATTCCACAAATATTTATACTACTAATAAAGCCTTTATGTCAATCATCTCCCCTAAATTGATAAATTGATTAAAATTTAGCAGTAGTTACCAAAAAAAAAAAAAAAACTTTTAAAAACATGTGTTATTTATATCTACCTACTTTTCTGCTCCTTTTTTCCTCAGTAGCCCCATCAATGCTAAGAAGGTCAACACCACCACAAGCAGCGACTCGTACGTCGGCCTGTGGAGAAACTACCTGATTCTCTGCTGCAGTGCGGCCACGTCCTCGCCCTCTTCCGCTTCTGCGGGTTCTGTGAGGTGTTCTCCTCCCGAGACGCTGGCGTCCACCCCCGACAGTGGCTACAGCATTGATTCTAAAGTGAGTTTTGCAGCCCTGCCATTGAATTGAATGGCCCCATGCAAGCAATATTTCAAAATTTATTTTCCTGGACAAAAAAGTAGCTTGGCTGAAAATTGTATCACTTACGCTAAAATTGAAAAGACTTCAAGAAAATCCAGCACTATTTTGATGGATTCCCAGTTGGAATCCATAATACGTATATGGTTTTTCATTGAAAATAAAGGTTCATTCAGTTCATCCTAATGAATATTTTTAAAGAAATTGTCAAACCTGTTTTCCCTTCTTCTGGTTCCTGTACTTCTCACACTTCTCAAAACCCAAAAGGAATCGTTTAAATAATTAAACGCCTCTCTAGAATTTTCCTAAGTCATATAGTGACACAAAGGCTACTTGATGAGAACAGTTGTGTAGTTTTTATGAGATGACGCAAAATATCATACAGCGGTTCAAGGAAACTTAGAAAACTCAAGACCAGTGTCTGACTTCAACACTGATGACGATTTTAGAAGTAATTTTGTTTTACTCATGTTCATGGATCAAAAGATATAGAATATGTGAGGGGGGAAGTCAGCCTGTTATATGATGGTATTTGTAAGACATTGAAAGACCCAAGTTCTGTTAATGAACCTGCATTAAGCCATTAGACAAATCATTTCCTTTTGAGGTTGTGTACACCGTCGGTGAATTTTGAAGCTCCATTCACAAAGGTTTCATCTGTCCCGTTTAGCACTGACCAAAGACTGTTGAAATCTGAAATTGTCTAATTGGACGTAGTATCATTAGTGGCTGCTATAAATGTAATATTTTCTTCCCAGATTATTGGAATCCCATCCCCTTCATCCTTGTTTAAGCACATAGTTCCAATGATGCGCTCTGAGAGCATGGAAATCACGGAATCCCTTGTTCTAGGTCTTGGCAGGACCAACCCAGGAGCTTTTAGGTAATTATCTTCCCATCTTTTCTCTCTGCGCCAACGTAACGAGTGTGCTGCTTAGAAAGAAGATGTGGGAGGGCCCAGCAGAGTACTTACTAGGATGGTTGCAGACCAGTCCTGACTTTTACCAGTTAACTAGTCGTGTGACAGTTAAGTCATTTGATTTATTTGAGCCTTTATTTCCTCATTTTGATTAAGTTAAGATATACTCTCTTGTTTTCACAGCATTACTATGAAAAATCAAATATATACATAAATATGTTGTAAAAATGATAAAATGCCATATAAATCTGTAATATTTTCCTACTCAATTTACACAGTGATTCTGGTAATGTGTAATCTTGGTCTTGTGGTTAAAGCTCCACTTTCCCCCCCTTCTTATGCAAGGGAATCAGAGTGTGTTTCAAAGAAATGTTTATGTACATGTTTTAGATCATGTTTTGATATTTGATGTTTTTGATATTAATGAAGCAAATTCTTAATTTTCACCTGAGGTTGTGCTTTGTTGCCTGCTGGGCCCTGAATTATCTCTTTTGAGACTTTCTCAATTGATATGAGGTGATATTTGATATTTTGTCTCCAAGACAATGTGTACAAGAGAATAGGTTAATAAATTGTATCTATAGGTGTGGTTAGTTATCATAAATAAAGTTTTAGAAGACTATTTTGTGACATAAATATACTATTATGGTTATTGAAAAATTGGGATATAAAAGTGATCTCAACTTGAAAATCATTGAGGCAAATACTTGAAATGTCAGCACTTTTCTATAAATGACAAAATTGTGGATGGATTTTATTCTCTTCTTAACGCTTTTAAAAATTTCCCAATCTCATAATGAGTACATTTATAATTTAAAATCAAAATACACACAAAGAAAAATTTATCATTTTCATAAATTCTTTTACCCTTTGACCCATGAATCTGTAAAATTAATCCTAAAGAGTTAATCAGAAATGAGGACAGTGATAAATGTACCAAGTTGTTCACTGAGGCAGTATTTATAGTAACAGAAGTTAGATAAAATGTAACAATTCAGTAATCAATGGTTAGGAAAATTATGGCATGCTACCCTGTGATAGACCATTATGAATTAACAGCACATAAAAGTAACTGTGCTAGGATATTATTAAGACAAAAGGATACTATTTTATATATAATAGGGTTTCAACTACGTAAAATGTGGGTTGCAAAACTGATTAAATAAAAATATTGATAGTATTTATCTCTGCAAATTAAAATAGGTGGCATATACCATTTTTTCTAGTGTCCAAATGTCCTATTATATGTTATTTTATGGTCAAAAAAATAAAAATTATGTTTAAAAGAGTAGGATTAGGGTTAATACTTGTCGGTTTATACAGTATGTTAATATTTACATACTTGCATTTGTCAGATTATATCTGTTTATTAATAGAATATGTTTATCATTTTTCTTCTAGGGAACTAATAGAGGAATTACATCCCATAATTAAAGAAGCACTTGAAAGAAGGCCAGAGGTAAGCTGTGTTTGTAGTTTTGTGTTGTTTAACTTTGTTTTGTTTTTTTTTTTTGGAGATAGAGTCTCACTCTGTTGCCCAGGCCAGATAGAGTATAGCGGCATGATCATAGCTCACAACATCCTCAGACTCCTGGGCTCAAGCGATCCTCCTGCCACAGCTTCTCAAGCAGCTGGGACTACAGGCATGCGCCACCATGCCCAGCTAATTTTTCTACTTTTAAGTAGAGATGGGGTCTCGCTCTTGTTCAGGCTGGTCTCAAACTCCTGGCCTCAAGCATCCTTCCTCCTCAGTCTCCTAGAGTGTCAGGATTACAGGCGAGAGCCACTGCACCTAGCCTATTAAACATTTATTTTTCTGCTGTATTCTGCATATAATAACAAAAGTTAGAAATTAAGTGAGAGATCGGCTAGTGTATTTTTCAACTTTTTTTTTTTTTAAAGGTACAGACTTTCCTTCCCACCCAGGAGATCTCACACAGAAGCCCATTACGTAAAACAGATGAAAAATTGCCGTAGCTTAAGTGAGAGCAGGAAATAGTTGAGGGCTAGTTTGGAGTTGGCAGGCTTTTTCTGTAAATGGTCAGATAGTGAATATTTTCAGCTTTGCAGACCATACTGTCTCTGCTGCGGCTACTCACCTCTGCCTTTTTAGCATGAAAGCGTTCATAGACCACATAAACAATTGAGTGTGGCTGTTTTTCAGTAAAACCTTATAGCAGTAGGCAGGCACACATCACCAAGGCCAGATAATTTTTTTATGGTTTGTAGAGACGAGGTCTGCTATGCTGCCCAGGCTGGTCTTGAACTCCTGGCCTCCAGCAATCCTTCCGCCTCAGCCTCTCACATTGCTAGGATTACAGGCATGAGCCACCACGCCTGGCCGACACACACACCTTTGATGAAGTAGCTGGCAGAGTGCTCACAGTCCACACTGCACAAGCAAGATAATTTTGATGAGCTGAAAAACTCTCTCTGAGATATTCACATTATTCTTTCCAAATTATACCAGCAAGTTTTCTATCAACTTCCTTGAAGGCATTTAAATAATGTCTTTTTATCTTTGAAATAGAATATGAAACGGCGCAGGCGTCGAGACATTTTACGAGTCCAACTGGTACGAATATTTGAACTGCTGGCAGATGCTGGTGTCATTAGTCACAGGTCAGTATTAGTTCAGGTTTTTGAAACTCTGGAATGATTAAGGAACATAATCTCTTTCTCTCGTGAAATATATAAAAAAGTGTTGAAAAGCACCTTTGCAACGAAAAACTTGTCTGCATCATGGTAAAAATTGTTTACCAACCAAAGACGCATCCAGTGCATTAACCAGTAGCTGAGAATGTAATGAAAAATCTACCACCAGAACCAGATTGCTTCAGGCAAAAGTTGGTTTAATGTTCCTATGATTTTCATATTTGTTGGGACCTAGTTATCTAGGCAAGTGGACCTACAGTAGCCTTTTCTTGACAGAATTACCTCTTACCTCATTTTAAAATAGATCTATTTCTTCCAGGCTTGAAAAAATAATATGTTTGAAGGTCAAACATTGTCAAGTTTGCAGGTTTATTCCAGTGAACTGTTGTCTGTCTTGCTGGGAAAAAATGATGAGGCTCATAGACATAATTCATAGCTGTGGTTTCCACCACTCACAAAACCATAAAACCTGGGGTCCTTCCTAGAGTAGTAAAGGCATCTTGACACTGAAACCAGCTCCTTGAGGAAAATTCCATCAGCTGTGTGTTGAGAAATAACTATTTCCTTAAGAGGATAGTGGTGTTCCCTGACCACTGAAGGAGAAAAATAGTAGATTTGACCATATGCAAAAAAGATCTCTGAAAAGAGATCTTAAGGAAGAAAAGCATTAGTAATCAAAGAAGTCCAGTAACTGTGCACACTGCATGGCATTGGTACTTTAGCTTTTGTCCTGAGTATTTCTTGGTGTACCTAACACCTTTCATGTTTAATGTTGAATGCTTTTGACAGGTGCCTTCAGAATAGTGCTTTAATCAAAGAGAATTTAAACCATTGATTTTTCTTTCCTAGTAAGTGAAAAGCAAATGAAAAAGAAAAAAGAAACGTCATTCTCTTCTCTGTCCTCCACAAAAATAAAACATTAGAAGTTAAGAAAAGTAAAATTGACACTTAGGGGCTTGATGCAAAAAATTAACAACCTAACACACATGTGAATCGTTTCTTTTTTTGTTTGCTTGTAATGTCGTGTTAGTGAGTGAAGAATCTTTGGTACAATTTTGGGGAATGCAAAATGTCTGTATGTTTAAAATTAACTATAAAATCTGTACTCACTATTGAGTAGTCATGATTTTTAACATACTTGTATATTTTTTTTTAGGGTATTTTTCTTTAAAGAGAAACTAACGGAAGGTTATCACTAATATGGATATTTTTCCTTCCTTGGTTAAGGAAAAAGTGAGTGCTGAAGCCAAAGGCAAGGGTCTTTGTGTTGTTCACCCAGTGGATCCTTGTGCCTGACGCACAGTAGATACTCAGTGAGCACTTGTTAAAAGAAGGAATGTTTTGTCCTGGTGCAGGCTGCAGTCCGCTAAATCGGTTTCCCATCCACCGATAGGTCATGACCCAGAATTTAAGAAAACACTCATTTAAGGAATAAAGGAAAAACTTTGGCCATAAATTTATTCATTCAACACATGTCTTCTGTTGTGGACTGATATTTTTAATATACTGTAGTGCCATTGTAACTTCTTACTCTTGTTTCCACAGGTTTAGAATATTTATTAAAAAGCTACTCACAACTAGTAGAAAAAAATTCTTACTTTTGAAATCATATATATTAGAAGTACTTTTCGACTATAACAAGGAAAAGCTGACCTAAATAAATGTAACTGTATAATAATAGCTAGTCATTTATGTAGCACTTACTGTTTACTAAGCCTCTTCATCTACAGTAACTTGTCTGTATTCTTACTAAAACATTCATAGTAGGTACTGGCTACTTGCTTATTGACCGATGAAATGAGACAGGAATCCAAGACTCTGACAAACCAAATGTCCCTGTCAGTCAGTGGTTTTCCAGCAGAGATCGTTTGCTTCAAAGAGAGTCTCACGATGTAGACTCCTAAGGCAACTCTGTTGGTCTAGAAAGATTTGAAACCCAGCCCTCTGCCTCATTCTCACTGGAATTCTCTTAAATTTTTGTATCCCTGATAATACCAAGAGAATCTTTCTGGGAACAAGTACCTCACAGATATTTGGTTATGCTGAAGGCACAGTAAGAATAGGTCTGGCTACGATGAGAATGAATAGAACTGATCTGTCCTCTGCCCTTTTAAACTGATCCTCCTCCTCCTCCTCCCAAATGCATCCTTACTAAACATCTGTATATTCTGACAGAGAGGGAATAACATTTAGCACTCAGAATAGTTGATTAAAGTTAGATATGGAATTGAATAATATACATTGCATTAACAGTTCCTTGATTAAGAAGCACCATCTACTTTTATATTTAAGTCAGTCCAAATCACATTCATTTAATTCTGGTCTAGTAAGTTGCAGACTCCCATGACCATGCAAAGCTTTATATATGTGTTATTCTGATTTTGATTAGTAGGAATTTGTTTTGATTTAAATTATAATTTAAAGTCACATATTTTTCATCATTTATTTTCCTCAATATTTGCAGTGCAAGTGGTGGCCTTGATAATGAAACACATTTCCTCAACAACACGTTACTGGAGTATGTTGATTTAACTAGACAACTCCTGGAGGCAGAAAATGAAAAAGACTCTGACACACTGAAGGATATACGATGCCATTTTAGTGCCTTAGTGGCGAATATCATTCAGAATGTTCCAGGTATTATTTTCCATTTCTTAAAGCATTATGGAGTATTTAAAGGACCATCATATTTTTTCTTCCCATGAGTTTTTGTAACCTAAGTTTACAAAGCAATCTGTGAACATACTGGAAAATTACATCAGCATAACATGGATGGCTGGAGTTTGTTTTCCCTTTGAATTAGTGTGGATGAATAGAAATTAAAAAGCAAGCCAGCACAGGTTTTCAGCAATAATCAAGCCACTGACACAAAAGTCTGAAGGAATCAATAGAATAAGCTCTTTGGATAAAATGCAGTGAACTAGAAGTATAATGCCCCAATTGATAATGGAGAATAAAATTAACAAGATACTTTTGAGTAATGGGAGAAGAGGGTAGGCCATAGATATATAATGTAATAAGGATACGGTGTTATTAATTGATTCATTTAACAGATGTGTGCCTATTATTGAGCAGGTACTATTAATATACTGACAGGTACTAGTTTAGGCACCAGGAAGATTAGTATACACAATTGCATTTTTAAAAGTCATAAATGCTTTACAAGTATAAGACAAAAATGTGACGGTAGCCTTTGGAATACAATGTAAATGCAAATGTTTCTTTTTCTCTCTGCAAGAAAAATTAAAGTTATTTTGTTACTTTAATAGTATTTGCAAACAGTTGATGTTTAAAGAGCATGAGTTGTGTTTTATAACAGGGTCACTTAAGCACTTAATGAGGTATGTTAGTTACTAGCATGAGAGCCGTGTTTTGATCTTTGGAAGGAAAATGATATTTAAAGGAAAAGAGTTTTTTTCCCCCCTAAATTTACTGATTAGAAGCTCACTAATTTGGAGATGTGATTTGGTCTTTTACTAAACACTTTTCTACAGCTTCCACATTGGTTTATTGTGATACAGTTGAGTTTCTTCAACAAGGAACGATGCCAACAAATTGTACAGTAGAATTTCAAAATAGCAAAAAATCCTTGGAGATCACCGAAACCAGTGGTTTTCAAATTCTGCCGTTTCTCAGAGCCCTGAGGTGCCCAGGTGCCATCGGCAGGAGGCAGTAGGGTGGGCTTGGACGTCAGCTCTCACGTCTCACTTCAACTATATGAGCTCCCCTCTGACCTGTTTTGTGTATCAAGATTCCACGTAAAGTTCCTTTTAGAAAGGCACCTTTCCTGGTGAAAAAATGCAAAGTTTAAAAACACTCATCTAGTCCAAAGCCCTCCCTTTCCAGTGAACCAGGATCCAGGGGTATGTCTGTGTTGGAGTCTTGGCCAAGTCACCTCACAGCCAGGCGTCCCTCCCAAGCCCCACCTGTGCGCCAGGCTCCGAGCGCCAGCCCGCCTGCTGGTGGAGCTGCTCTGTCTGCAGGGCGACTTTCTCCCTACGACCTGTGTATGTATGTGGGTGGTATCTGTTACTGCAGAGGCTTGTAGTAGTTTAAAAAGAAAACTTTTGCTTTCTTTTTTACAGCATTATGTATTCAATAGCAAATAAGTTGGCATACACGTTAAAGTAAAAAGAAATGGAAATAAATTTTTCCCATCTATTTTTGGTTTTGTTTTGTTTTGCTTACAGTGCACCAGAGAAGAAGTATTTTCCCTCAACAGAGCCTTCGTCACAGTCTGTTTATGCTGTTCAGTCACTGGGCAGGTCCTTTCAGCATCATGTTTACACCCTTGGACAGATACAGTGATAGAAATATGCAAATTAATAGACATCAATACTGTGCATTAAAGGTATTTACTTAGCTGATTTCTTTTTTTTTTTTTTTTTTAGAGCAGAGTTAAATATTTTTATGTCTTTCAGTAACTGGTATTATAACGAGGATAAGAATTTCTTTAGAGTACCTGAGAGTATTAAAATATGTATTTGTCTGCCGTATTCAAACACTTACATCATAAGTTTATTTAAAATTACAGAATCTACCAAAATTTGATCACCTTTTTCTTAAAGAACTGAGGATTGCCTCAAAGAGATACCTACTTTTATTCCTACTTAAGTACTTTTCTTGGTCTTTTTATCTTTTCTTCCAGTACTGTTCGAGCTTCATGTCTCATTTACTTACTCATAATAAATTTCTTAGTTTTTAACAATGATTATTATACTTTGCTTTGCAATAAGAAACATAAATGTACTGTGGCTAGATAAGCATGAGTGAAAATAAATTGCCTCTTCTCATTAAGCAACCAACATTGTAACCTCTTAAATGTTTTAAATGTAATTCTAATATTGTTGTTTGAAGGCTATGTCTGCTGTACTGTGTTGTGGCCCTGTTGCAGATAATGTGGGACTGTCATCAGACGGCTATTTGTACAAATGGCTGGATAACATTTTGGACTCTCTGGACAAAAAGGTAATTACGACAATTTCCTTAAAAGTTCGTAATAAATTGTCATTGCATTATTTGGATTTAATATGTGGCATACTGAAAACAAGTCTTTTTTTTTTTTTTTTTTTAAATAACATAGGTTGGAATTACATGCAAAAAGCTTGTTACGTAAAATTCAATAGGATACCATAATGTAAGAAAGTTCTAATTCTTGCTCATTTGAATAATTTTAATTTCACTTTTATATTATAGGATTAATACAGTGGTATGTATGTATATATGTCTCAATAGGGTTCTAAGTCAATAGATAAAATATTAATGTAGAATATATTGAGCTCTGTGGAAGAAATGTTATTTGCTATGTTTAATTTCTTTTTTTTTTTTTTTTTTTGACCCCTTCCAATGAATCGTTCTCTCTTGCCCTCTTTACTCTCATACTGGATACATACAGACTTCACAATTTAAAATAAAACTTACATTTTTCCCCCTCAGAATAATTTTTCTGTTGGGTTATCAAAAACAAGAATAAAGCTTGACAAAAAATAATTAGAGAGGTTAATAACTCATTTTTCTGAAAGCTCTGAATCACTATTCATAGGCATTAGCCGCTTTCGGGGCTCTGTAGGAAGAGAGAATCGTACTAAAGAGTCTTGTGTAAAAAAACAAGAGGCCAAGGATAATTCATCCGTGTTATCTTTTTCTGCTGGCTGAACGAACTGAGAAGGAGATGAACAAAAGGAGACTGAATTTTTCGATTAAATACGTGTGCTATATGACTTTAGTGAAAAAACGCAGGGAAATAGACGGCTGATATGTAACTTTGTCTCTCCTGGGCGGTTTTGCACCCTTCGCTCAGGTGCATCAGCTGGGCTGTGAGGCAGTCACGTTGCTGCTGGAGCTGAACCCCGACCAGAGCAACCTGATGTACTGGGCCGTGGATCGCTGCTACACGGGCTCCAAGAGGGTGGCCGCCGGCTGCTTTAAAGCCATAGCTAATGTGTTCCAGAACAGGTACTCTGGATGCTGTCTTTTACATTTCAGTTAGGTGTTTTCTTTTTTTTTTGATTTTTTTTTTTTTTTTTTTTTTTTTTTAAGAAAGGTTTTCCTGTTGAATTCAGAAATACTAAGAAACTCGTATAGTTAGCCCTGCGTATCCTGGGGAGATGGGTTCGAGGAAGCCCTCAGACACCAAAATCTACGGATGCTCCAGCCCCTTATATAAAATGGCCCAGCATTTGCATCTCACCTGTGCACATCCTCCCGTGTACTTTAAATACCTCCAGATTACTTTTAATACCTGATACAATGCCAATGTTCTGTAAATAGTTGCTATACTGCATTTAGGGAGTAATGACAAGGAAAAAATAGTCTGTACATGTTCAGTACAGATGCAGGTTGTTTTTGTTTTGTGTTTTTAGAGACAGAGTCTCTTTCGGTTGCCTAGGCTATAGGGCAGTGGTGTCATGATAGCTCACTGCAACCTCAAACTCCTGGGTTCAAGCAGTCATCCTGCCTCTCGGCCTCCTGAGTAGCTGGGACTATAGGCGCGTGCTACCACGCCTGGCTAATTTTTCTATTTTTTTGTAGAGATGCGTTCTCGCTATGTTGCTCAGGCTGGTCTCGAACTCCTGGCCTCAAATCATCCTCCAGCCTCGGCCTCCCAATATGCTAGGATTACAGGCATGAGCACCTGGCCCACATGCAGTTTTTTTTTCCAAATACTTTCTATCTGTGATTGATTGGATCTATGGATGTAGAACCCATAGATTCAGAAGATCGGCTGTAGTTACTTTCCTTAAGCTCTAATGCAGTTTAACCAAAATAAGGATAATGCTGTACCTATTGCCTTAAATAAAAAGTCACCTCATAGGCTTAGAAGATACTTAATACATGCCCTTTGCCTATCATGTTTATTAATTGGTGTAAAAGCCTCTAAACATTTTAATTTACCCAACATGTAAAATTTATTCCTAGGGATTATCAGTGTGACACAGTGATGCTCCTAAATCTGATACTGTTTAAAGCAGCTGATTCATCTAGAAGTATCTATGAAGTTGCCATGCAACTTTTACAGGTTTGTAAACAGATGTGAATTAAAATATTTTTTACTCAGGATTTAATGAAACCCAATAATTCATTCTTGCCATTAAAGCATACTAGTATTAATATTTAGCTTTATTTTTAATAGTGAAGTTATGATATCAAGTCTTGGTTATTATTAGAAATAAAAGGCAAAAATAATACAGATATTTAAATCTATGAATAATATAAACTGTATGGAAGGATTATATATATTAATGTGTGTGTGGATATGAGGGTACTTATAAATATTAAATGGTTAGTGCCTGTGTGTGCATGTATTTCTATTTAGCAGAGGAGAATAATGCTAGTCAAAAAATTTTTGAGAGCTATTTAATATGTGAAAGTAATGAGCTCTTTTATGATATCCTCATATAACTTTTCTTTATTAGATCTAGGAGAAATAGCTTAGAAAGTTAATTTACCAAGCATGGATATATTTTCAAATAATTGTGTATTAAGTTGCTGAAGTTATTTTCAGGCTATGTTACTAACCTGATCGTTGCTGTTAAACACAAGGAATATAAATCCTTTTAAACAGTTACGGAGTCTTTTGCAAACATTTCCCGGCATTAGTAATTAACATGTGAAATACTTTGTAATATGTATACATAACAATATAATTTTTAAACTTGGACCATTTTGGGGGAGAAGTTGTTTTGTCTTTATAGCTAAACTTTATAGGACCCGTAAAACCTTAACTAAGTCGATGGAATTACGTTCCTGTAGATTCTGGAACCGAAGATGTTCCGCTATGCTCACAAGTTGGAGGTTCAGAGAACAGACGGGGTACTCAGCCAGCTGTCTCCCCTGCCGCATCTGTATTCCGTTTCCTATTACCAGCTGTCCGAGGAACTGGCGCGGGCGTATCCTGAGCTAACTCTCGCCATATTCTCAGGTATGGTCCACGAACTGGTTAGTAGTTCCTCTGTAGCAATCATTTCTAAAAAAAAAACTATCTTTAGAAAACTTTTAATATATTAAATTTGAGGTTAAATCAAAACAAAATGTCTTTACATAGGAGAATTTTTCTCTTAAGAGCTCTTAGTACTGATCTATCACGATAATTAGGTTTCCTGTCAGTGGGCTTTATACACCTGGCCCTTCCTGCTCACCCCACTCCAGCTAAAAAAAAGAAGAGGGGCGGTTGCACGTGCAATTTTAAAATATTTCTTTAGTAGACATGAAACTTCCTAAATGCATTTTATTCTGTGTCCTGGCCTGTCTTTATTTTATTTATTTATTTTTTTTTTTTGAGACAGAGTCTCGCTGTGTTCCCTGGGCTAGAGTGCCGTGGCGTCAGCCTAGCTCACAGCAACCTCAAACTCCCGGGCTCAAGCGATCCTTCTGCCTCAGCCTCCCGAGTAGCTGGGACTACAGGCATGCGCCACCATGCCTGGCTAATTTTTTTCTATATATATAATTTTAGCTGTCCAGATCATTTCTTTCTATTTTTTGTAGAGATGGGGTCTCGCTCTTGCTCAGGCTGATCTCGAACTCCTGAGCTCAAACGATCCGCCCACCTCGGCCTCCCAGAGTGCTAGGATTACAGGCGTGAGCCACCACGCCCGGCCTCTGGCCTGTCTTTAATAATAAAAATGGGCAGGGATAAAGATACAAGTATCTTTCTGTAAGCGCAACCTCTAATAATAGTGGCAGGCCACACGGTGCCTCGAGCAAAACTCTTGCTAGGATCCGACATTGTTTCTGGTCCAGCTTCCTCTCCTTGGAGCTGAGAAATATTCCTGCCTGGGGTTTCTAAAACACTGGGACTGAGTGTCAGGTAAGAAGTCATAGCTATCTTCATCCTCCGGGACTCTGATTTAGGAGAATTTCTAGGGTCCATCTAGTTCAACCCTCTGTCCGATGAAAGTACTATTGTCCTCATTGTGCCTTATCCTTTAGCTGAAAGGTTTAATTACAGCACAAAGGACACTCAGCCAGTTTCTCTGCACGTCACCTGCAGCAAGATCTCGTTCTAATCTGAGGACTGGACGTGCCCCAAAACTGGCATCCAGGGGACTTACAGAGCTCTGCTGTGGGTCCTTTCTTTCATTTGGGCTCAAGACACAGTGGCCTCAGCCTGCTCGAGATCTTTCCACAGCACCTATTTCAGCAGTAGAGATAGTTTGTTTCACATCCACTAATTGAACTGAGTGGGGGGTAAAGAAAACAACTTAAATTCAGTTAAAAGCAGTTGACCTGTTTGTTCTTCACTGGTAGGTGGCAGCAACTGTGCCCCTTCCTCTTTCCCGTCCCCCACATCCCTGACAGCCTCTCCAAGGCGGACACAGATGCGCATCGACAGGGGATAGTGGTGCCACGAACACTGGCTTTAGGCTGCTGAGCTTCTGTTGGAGGCTCTTGTGCAGAAAGCAGAGCTGTCCAGCTGGGTGTCAGAGAGCATGTAGTTGTAGGGTATCACGTAACTGGTTAGGGCGTCTGCTGGTGGAGGTCTAGACCACGTCCACAGCTTGATCTCCTTGTCATTTTTCCTTCAGTCCTGTCTGCAGACATTCCTGCCCTTACCATCCGCTAGTTTTACCTCCTTTGCTTAAGATAGTTCATTTTAAAGCAAAACATAACCTCTGTACCTGAACAAATTCCACATGTAACCTAAATGTTCACTTTCACTGTTCCCAAGGCAAGACGGGTGCGATATTCATCAGGGATTTCACTGCACAGACGCAGGTGCCCACGTAAAGTCTGCTCACGTTCAAGTTCGAGGGCGTTGCTCCTTCCTTCCTCCAGGCCCAGTGGGCAGCTCTGCACGTCCTCTCCTCCTGCAGCCCACTCCCCGCCTCCCCCTCCCGTGGCCTTGAGTATGTGCATTCGCTGTTCCCGCACTCTGAGCCTTTGATCTCCATGCGTGGTCTTCACACCCCACTGGTGTCACTTTGCTTTCTGTAGACCCACCAGACAGCTTCCACTGCTAACTCTGGTCACCGACATCTAGCCTTCAGTGTCTTTGCTACTTTCCGCAGCGATTGGTGTTAGCTGTCTTATCCTTCTTTACACTCTGACCTCGCTTGATTTCCAGACATTTAGTATTTCCTGTTTTTTCTTCTACCACGGACTGTTTCTTTTCCGTCACTCTGGACTCTTTCCTTCTGTCCATGTCTTAAGTATTAGTCCCAGGGCTTCATCCTGGGCCGCCGCAGACAGTCCCCTGTCTTTGGGGAGGTTAAGCCACCGCTGTGGCCTCAGCTCCCCACACACGGACTCTTCCTTCCAGGTCAGGATCTCTTCATTCAGTTGCTTTCCAAGCTCTAGGTCTTATATTTCACACCAGAGGGAATAAAATTGATGTATTTTCGTGGGTGTATTTGTATTTTGCAAAGAAGGCATCTTTGTCAAAGGTTAGAGTTGAGCGTAACAGTGTGCCAGGCCTGAGCACTTCGTTGGCGTTTTGTTGGATTTGCACGATAACTTCATGAGGCAACGAGTTTTGTTACCATCTCTTTATGGAGTAAAAAATGGAGGATGGGAGGTTGACAGGTTGACCCTAGGTCAGGCAGTCTGTGTGTGGCAGAGCTGGGGGATTCGAACTCAGAGCCGTGTGATGCCAGAGCCGAGTTCTAAGTCGCTCCTTCTAATGAGTGAATAAGTACCAGGCCTAGTGGGGAAAGGAGGGCAGAGGAGAAGGAAGATTTTTATTTGCAGTGATACGTGGAAATCAAACAGCGTATAAAGGCTCGTGGGCTTTGGAGTCAACCTTGTGTTTGAATCCTCTGCCACGTGCTACTCGTCTGACCCCTGGCAAATCACTGTGACTCTGCCATGTCCCGGGTTTGTCGTGAGCGTTAGAGGAGATGCGTGCAAAAGTAACAGGCAGGTCGCAGACGTCTCGCCTGCCTAGAACCAAGATACGTGAGGTTCTCAATGAGTCTCTTTGATCCGTGTGTAAAGATTGTCTTTTACCTTTCAATTATATTTATTTTTTTTACTGTGACTAAAAACATACAAAATTTGCCATCTTAATTATTTTTAAGTGCTGAGTATATTCACGCTGTCGTGAAACAGATCTCTGGAACTTTCTCAACTTGCAGAACTGAGACAATCTGTACCCACTGACAACAATCCCGCTTCCCCCTCTCCCCGCCACCCTTGGTAATCAGCAGGCTACTTTCTATTTCTGTGCATTTGGCTACTTTGGATACTCCACATAAGTGAAATCATACAGCACTTTGGTTTGTGATTGGCTCATTTCATTTAGCTTAATGCCTTCAAGGTTCATCCACGTTGTAGCATGTGACGGGATTTCCTTCCCTTTTTGCCCCCTTCCTTTTCAAGGCTGCATAGTATTCCACCGTGTGCACATGCCACGTTTTGTTTATTAATTTATCTGCCCGTGGGCATTTGGGTTGCTTCCACCTACCTCTTGGCTGTTGCGAATAGTGCTGTTGTGAACAAGGGTGTACAAATACCTGTTTGAGTCTCTGTTTTCAATTCTTTTGGCTGTATACCCAGAAGTAGGATTACCGGGATCATATGGTAGCTGTTAATTTTCTTGATGATGTCATTGAGATGAAATTTATTATTGATAAAAAGAAAGAAAGTACTCATAATTGTTAAGTATATAAATAAAATCTGACTCCCTATTCTTTAAGAAGAAGATGTTGAAATTGATTACAGATGAAAGGAACCCGGAATTACATCCGCGCTCTCACTGGGCTTGTCTGTGATTGTAGAGATCAGCCAGAGAATTCAGACGGCTCACCCGGCCGGGCGGCAGGTGATGCTGCACTACCTGCTTCCGTGGATGAACAACATCGAGCTGGTGGATCTGAAACCTCTGCCCACTTCAAGGCGACACGACGAAGATGAAGACGATTCATTAAAAGACCGAGAACTGATGGTGACTAGCAGGCGCTGGCTACGGGGAGAAGGCTGGGGGTCCCCCCAAGCCACGGCAATGGTTTTGAACAATCTGATGTACATGACAGCAAAGGTAATTGGGTTTTGTGTTTGCTGTTGCTGCCCAGAATTATCGAGTTAGGAGGAGTAAACATGGTTAGAAACCGATG
This sequence comes from Eulemur rufifrons, assembly GCF_041146395.1. Taxonomy (NCBI): domain Eukaryota; kingdom Metazoa; phylum Chordata; class Mammalia; order Primates; family Lemuridae; genus Eulemur; species Eulemur rufifrons. The sequence continues at coordinate 33,635,252 of NC_091006.1, forward strand.
AAGAGATTAGATAGTCCTGCGATAACTAAACAAAAATGCATTGTAAATTCCCTACTTTAAAATAACTTCTCATTAGATATAAAATTTCTTTTTTCTTTTCTTTTTTTTTTACTTCATACATGATTAATGATATTTATCCTTTAGATATGTTGAAAGAAATTACTGTCCTTCTAAAGTGTGGAAGAAGTTAAAGCTATCTGTAAAAACGTTCTTTTCTAATATCCCATGGTATGACGAGTTTGGTTTTTAATGGATGGTTGTTACTGAAGTACCTCTTGTGTGTGCTGCATCCAGTACGGGGACGAACTGGCCTGGTCCGAGGTGGAGAACGTGTGGACCACGCTTGCGGATGGCTGGCCCAAAAACCTGAAGATCATTTTGCACTTTTTGATCAGCATTTGTGGGGTGAATAGTGAACCAAGCCTCTTGCCTTACGTACGTATTGTGAAGTTCATTTAGCTTTTTCACAAAAACATATATTTACCAAATGTTGTATCAGTGTATGGGCAGCAGTCGCCCGGCAGGGCAAGACAAAGGCCCGGATGGGGACGGGCAGGAGGTAGCACGTGGAGTTAGTCGTTGATTCATTCAACAGATGTTATCCAGCCTTATTATAGAGCAGGTGCTCTTCGAGGTGCTGGGAATTACAATCTGATGAGATTCTTTGAACCTACGCCTAATTTATTTAATGAATGGATCAGTAAGTTCCTAACAGACAGTTGTGATAAGGAAAACCGTGGAGTGCTGAGCGTGAGTAACGTAGGAACCACAGCTGTCTGGGAGGATTAGAGAGGACGCTCTACAGAGAGTGATATTTAAGCCCAGACCACGAAATTGGGGATGTTTCTATTATAGTTTCTGCCAGGCAGGAGCTGGCATTTGGATGTTAGAGCAAGACTGAGTGGGAGCTCAGTGCCTGCAGGATGGAGCCTCGGGCTGCCGGAAGCAGGAAAAACCTGGGAAGACTCATAAAAGGAAGAAGGTAACAGCTTTGCCTTCTAGGGAAGACAGCAACACTTCAGTCTGTCCAGGTTAAAAGGATACTTTGAAACTGTCAAACGTGAGGATTAAATTGAATACATGCACATGTATGCGCGTCTGTGACTGTGTGTATAGATACGGATATCAGTCACGTGGTAGCATCCCCCAAAAGTATGTTCCACAGAAGACTAGTGCTACAGAATGTGGCCTTAAAATTTCTTACAGGTCCTACTTTAAACAAACCCCTTAATCACTTTGCTTTATCCAGCATTTCTGCAAGTTCACTTAGTCACTGAAAGTGTCGTTTGCAAGGTGTGTCACGGGGTTAGTGTCTTTGAGCAGCACTTAGAGAATGGCAGGTGCTTGGAACAAGACAACGTGCGCCCATGTTACCTCTCTGACCAGGGCTCCTCATGCTCTCCTGGTGCCCCCACCCTCCAGCCACGCTGGCTCCCTGAGGTTCTCCCCACCTCCAACCCTCGCACTCGCTTTCCTTCCCTCTCCCCAGGTAGAACACAGCTCCCTCCCTTGCCGCTGCCAGATCCTTCCCCAGGTGTCGGTTCTGCCTGAGACCTCGCTGCCCCCACCACACCCCACACACACACACTCGCTCCTTTCTCCTTCCCCTGCTTTGTTGACCTTTCTGGGCATATGTTCTATTGAAATCATGTTTTTCCACTTAATTCATACAGCGTACTAGCCATTTAAAAAGCGCATTACAGATCTTAACTCATGTAATCCTAACGGCTCTATGAAGTGGGTGCTCGTACAGTCCCCATCTTAAAAATGAGAAAACTGAGAGTAACTTTCCAGATGACATTAGCTAGTTAGTGCTAGATCCACGTGGCGAGCTGGGCAGTGTGGTTCAAGTTCTAGTTCCTTGTTCTTAACGACCACTTGTTGAATATAGGGAATGGGGAAGGCAGAATACAAGATAAATCCTGGGCTTGAAGGCTGGCTGACTAAAAATCAGGGGAAAATCCAAGAATGATATTAATGAAAAGCTTTTCCATTAAAAAAGAAATTTTTATAGAAAAGCAATTTTATTGATATATTTTTTTGCTTTTTTTTTTTTAAAAGAAGGCACAAAAGTAAAGGAAGTGCGTATAAAGTTGTGGGAACCATTAAACATTCCGCTCATCCTAATCGGATCTGATGTTGAGGGTTGGAGGGGGGAGACGGTGTTGATGAAGCTGATTGACGTCTCGTTGCCGATTAGCGCAGACGCAGATTAGATTGTGCTTATTCATGTCCCACTTAACCTTGAACTTTAATGAAATTTGCCTCCAGACAAATTAACGAGGTAAAATTTCTGCCTCCTCTTTTCTGACTGATTTCTCTTGCGGCAGGTGAAGAAAGTTATTGTGTACTTAGGCAGAGACAAAACAATGCAGCTGCTAGAGGAGCTGGTGAGCGAGCTCCAGTTGACCGATCCCGTGGGCTCCGCGGTCACCCACATGGACAACCCCCCGTATTACCGCATCACCTCCAGCTGCAAGATCCCCTCTGTCACCTCAGGTAGGAAGTCGTTTTAGGCTGGTAACTTGGTGACAATGTGAGACGCCAGCTGCGTGAATCTCTTTTGCTGTAGTAACCACTATCTGTAGTATGTATCCTATAACATCATGTTGTAAACCTCACATATACACAATGACTTTTATTTTTTTTTTAAAACCTTACGATGTGTCCAGAGAGAAGCTTTATGACATTGTTCATTTAAGCAGGCCTTTGTTGTGTCTTTAAGTATCATTATTGGAAAAAACAAAAACAAATGTGAGTTATTTGTTGTGGTTTGAAGAGACTTTGTAAATCCCGCTATGAGTACAGAAATTGGACAATGTAAAGATTCCCAATATTATAGAGGGAAACAATGTTTGCGTACTTATTCAGAGCTGGAATATAAATTCATATATCCCTCTACAACAAATGCAATTTTAAGTGAATATAATCAGCATGTTGATTTCAACAAGTAAGCATTTTCTTAATTTATTTACATAATTTCACATTATAATTATTTGGACATATCTTATACATCATATAAAATCAAATGAGTATTTATTCTTATATGTATACACATATATTATAGTTATAATTATTGTAATATTTTTTGTTGAAGAAACTATGTCCCTAACAGAATAACTTCCAATGAAATTGAGTACACTATCTAGGCTATTGTAGATGAATTTTCTGTGAAACTGTATGTCACTCGATTTATAGTAAATGTTTTTAGCATGTTAATAACAATGTTATCTGTATAATTAGAAATATTTTAAATTATATATTTATAATTTTATCTATTTTCATCTCTTAGCCTTTTCTGTTTTCTAGGGGATTTCTAATAATGCGTCTATAGAATTTTTTCATATCTGCCAGAATGTTTTTAATTCCAAGGAGTTTTTTTTTATTATAATTTTTTCGTAGCACCCTATTCATGTTTCATGGTTGGACTATCTTTTTGTGTTTCTGATAAAGTTATAAAGTTTGCTTCACACAGCAGAAGTCCCCATTTTCTCTATTCTGCTGATTTTTCTTTTATTCCTTTTTTTTTTTTCCCCCCCAAGAGACTATGTCTCACTATGTCACCCAGGCCAGAGTGCAGTGGCACAATCATAGCTCACTGCAGCCTCGAACTCCTGGGCTCACGTGATCCTCCTGCATAGTTGGGACTACAGGTGTGCACCGCTACACACGGCTAATTTTTTTTAATTTTTTTAAATTTTTTGTAGAGATGGGGTCTTGCTGTGTTACCCTGGCTGGTCTCAAACTTCTGGGCCCAAGCAGTCCTCCCACCTCAGCCTCCCAAAGTGCTGGGATTACAGGCATGAGCTACCATGCCTGGCTTCGTTTTGGTTTTTTGTTTTTTTTCCCAGTCAACACAGGCTTTTTCTATTTCTCTCATTGGCTTCCCTGAGGGTCTCGGCAGAGTCCTCCTGGGCGTTCAGCCACTCCTGAGCCCTACTCAGAGCAGGACAAGGAGCAACAGCCTCCTTTTCAAAAATCGCTTTGCTCTCATTTTAGTGGCGTTTGGGCATCTATCGTTTGAAATCTGTTGTTCATATAGTTATCGCATGTTTTTACAATGACAAGTACTGCTCTGTGTTGGATTCCAGGAACTACTTCCAGTAGCAATACCATGGTCGCTCCCACAGATGGCAATCCTGACAATAAGCCCGTCAAAGAGAACATTGAAGAGAGGTGAGTGCTCCTTTGTCCTTCATTAGCCTTTCCGTTTGACAGGTGCCAATTGCCGTCAGAATAAATGATAATTTCTGCATTGGAATGTGTATTTGGTTGTGTTGAAATCCTGGTAAGGAAACATGTTTCCATATTGGAAGTTTTCCACGTTGATGGTTTCAGCATTGGAGTTGCTGGTGTGCTGGAGTTTCTACATGCTCTAGTGGATGAACCGGTGGAATATCATCGGCCACTTTTTGTGTTGCTTACACTTTTAGACATTTCTAAACAGGTATTCCGCCTGTTTTATACACCAGAACATTCCTACCATACCTATTTAAGGGGAATCTTGAAGTAGAAATAATTGACTTGAAATCATAAGGTGGAAATGAATACATTATCATAGTAAACTTTTGTTAATATTTTGTGCACTGTTCTTTTTGAAACATCAAGTACAAATGCCATTTACCTGTGACCTGTGACTAACGTCAGTGGTCATTCCCACAGCTATGTGCACCTGGACATCTACAGTGGACTCAACAGTCACTTGAATCGTCAGCATCACAGGCTGGAATCTCGATACAGCAGCAGCTCTGGAGGATCTTACGAAGAAGAAAAAAGTAATAAATTCCGAATGTTCTTTATGTAACTAACTTATAACGGTGAGGTGTATTATCAGTTGTGTTAATGTTAGTAAATTTTTCCAGTAAATTGTTTTTAAAAAGAGTATTTAACTGCCACTCATGGTGTTCCAACGTAATCTGAAATGTCTCAATTTTAAGAAGCAATAGTTTTAAGAAGCAATAGTTTTAAGAAGCAACGTAAGTGGGGGAATTTTTTTTTTTAAAGAACTATCTAGGTTCCCTCTAGATAAATCACAAAGAACATAAAAATTGGTTCTCAGGCAGCATCATAGAACAAACATGGGAAACAGGCTGGTTTTGTGAACAGATTTGCTCTTTCTGGGTGGATTCACGTTTTGCTAAAAAGGTTTTCCCACGCAATGGCACAGTGAATAACCTACCCGAGTCTCGCTATGACGTTAAGGTAGGGAGCAACAAAAGCACAAGCTTTCAGACTGGGAAAGGAATCTCAGGATGATCTGGTCCAATCTCCTCATTTTGTACATGATGGAACTGAGGTCCAGAGAGGTTAAGTGACTTACCCACGTCACACAGAATTCATATTTCCCGGCGTCATTTTTAACTGCACCCTGCAGCCCCGCCGTGGTAGGGCAGAATTCTTTTCAAGATGGATTGTGTTGGCCCTATCGCAGGAAATTTAGAACCGAATGACTTACCAGAGGGCCTTTTGTTACAAGGCAACTTCACTTACAATGTGGTCTCCTGGCTTGGACATCAATTGTGGAATCACAATGACGTGCTAATGTAGTTTTGCTTCGATACAAAGGATGGAACCTAAATTTCTCTCTTTTTCTCTTCTCTCTCTCTCTCTCAGATTTGCTTAAGTTGATACTATTTATACCCAGGTCTTCCTAGCAAACATATGTCAAAATAGTGGGAAATTATTTTTTTTTATCCAATGCTATAAAATAGTCGGTGTCTTACTAGAGCTTGCTTATATTGGCAGAAATTAGATGGTGTAGAAAATGAGATCATTTTATCTTGATAGGTGACTCAATGCCACTTTATTCTAATTGGCGACTGAAAGTGATGGAGCATAACCAAGGAGAGCCACTGCCCTTCCCACCAGCTGGAGGCTGCTGGTCACCACTGGTGGATTACGTGCCTGAAACGTCATCACCTGGATTACCTCTTCACAGGTGGACTACAGTGTCATTCCTACTTGTATGAGTCGAGTTGCTGCCGAACACTCAGCTTTCTTCATGCTGTCTGACAACACAGGACAAAAGCAATCTTCTTTACTGAGATACTGCAACAAATGAGATTCATGCGTTTAGATGTGAAGAAATTCTAAAAAGCTCAGAATTCTAACTGTATAAAATTAATATTATTAAATCTAATTCTGCTGCTGCTTTTCTGGGTGTCTGGCATAGTTACTTGACCTTTCTGGGACCCAGTTACTACATCTGAAAAACATGGCTTTCCTGTAATAGGCACCATTATTCTGAATTGTGTTAAACTGGATTCTACTTAGCAAAATCGCAATAGAACAATTACTGCATTCTTTTAAAATTTATTAATGCACTGAACGTATATCGAACACCTATGTGGCAAGCAGTCTGCTAGGTCTCCAGGTTGAAAGATGAAAAATATGTGGCTCTTGATTTCGAGGAGCCCGTAGCCCTCATGTTTATTCTATCACTTAATGGTTGATGGGTTCTTCAGCTATATTCGTCTTTCCTCTTTTTTCCTTGATATGTTGTATTTTTCTGTGAAATACAATATTACAGTCCTCAAGGAATTTTGTGTAAAATTTTCTCTAGGTTTACTCAGATCTGGTAAGGCATTTACGGTACTGTCATCTGTCCTAGGTGTAACATAGCGGTGATCCTTTTGACTGACCTGATCATTGATCATAGTGTGAAGGTGGAATGGGGAAGCTACCTCCATCTTCTTCTTCATGCAATTTTTATAGGTAATAAATGTTTGGTTTTAATTCCTTCATTTTATATTTTTATGATCATTTAAAGGCAGTATGGTTTTAAGAATGTTTTTACACGTTTTTCTGTTTCCTGTTATTTGTGTATTATTTCCATGACACTTTTTGCTATGATTCCGCGGGTCTAGTGGGGAGTTATTCCTGGCCTGTCTCCTACCCACGAACATGTGTTACCCTCATGCCTGTTCCTGTCCTGTGACCCCTCCCACTCCACACACATACACATGTACGCTGTAATGCTGTATCGCTAGCAAGAGTAAAACTAATGTACCTCTGGGATTGGAAACTTTCACGGAGAATGGGAAATGGAAATAAGTTCTAAATGTTTTCCAGAAGAATTAGATTGTTGGACAGCAATTATTACACCTGAAACTCCATTGTGTCATCTGTAACAAACACGTTGGATCTAGCACATCTGGGATACCTCTGATGCTTATGGGATTAACTTCCTGAAGCAAGTCAAAGCAGCCATCTCCTTATAAGTTTCCCTGATATGCACACTCATTTATACATGTATTACTTTGTTCCTTCAGTTAAGCAAACATTTGCTGACTTTCTATTATGTGCTAAGCACAAAAAATGCCTGCCTTTTAAAAAAAATTCATTTCCATCTGGTGTTATGTATTTGTAAGAGATCACTAAATTTTAGGCACGAAACATTGAAAGCTTATCTTGATTCTCCCTAGTACTGTAGAACAATAGGCTGCTTTAAAAGCGTATAAGAACTCTAGGCCAATAAAAAACTTTATGATACATCATCTTCCATGAAATCTTTTATCAATATATAATTTCTGCTTTTCTTTAAAATATGAGTTTGGTAGGAAGAATACTCATTAGTTCTCTTTATTAATCATGTTTTCTACTGTCCGTTTTAGGGTTTGACCACTGCCACCCTGAGGTGTATGAACATTGCAAACGCCTGCTTCTGCACTTACTCATAGTGATGGGACCCAACAGTAACATCCGAACTGTTGCTTCTGTCCTTCTCAGGAACAAGGAGTTTAATGAGCCCAGGGTGCTGACTGTCAAGCAGATGGCACACTTAGATTATACCTTCACAGGTATTTGCTTTCAAAGTACAGTTTGAAAGAAGGGTTATACTTCATTAACTGGGAATCCCGCACGAGAGAAAGTCACCTAAATAAAAGTCGAAATGCTGGAAGACATTATTTTAAATGCAGTTGTATTATTTTAAGTACCATTTACATTATTTGTTAAACAGCAAAAGAAGAAATTAACCTTAGAGTATCTGAGCCTATATTGCCTTTAAGGATCTTTTTCACACAAGTTTTAAGTTCTGGATATGTAAGTTGAGGATATAGTGAAAGAGTGCTTAATTTATTGAGCACTAATTATGAAAATGATGTTGAACTTGTATTAGATTCCACCTCCTTGCAAGATCTGAAAACTGGCAAAGATATTTTAAATTTTTCTATTCACATGGTTATATTTACTGCATTAAAAAGTTATACATTTTGAAGTAGTGAGATGCCAATTAATGAGACTTTCATATAAAATTTATTTCACTGTCAATTTTTTTTAAACTATGTAAGTTGTATTTTCTTCTTTCCTACCTTAACTATTCTATTCATCAGTATCATCAGGCTAATAACAGATGATCTGGAAAATACTAATGTTTAGAAATTAAAATAACCTTTTTTTCTAATCATACAGTGTCAGATACAGGGTTGATAAATTTTAAAGTTACTTAGTTAAAACCCCGTTGTTTACTTAAAACCCTATAGTTAGAAAACAATTATTAAAAAACTTACTGGCTTTTAAAACTATGATTAAAAGAAAAATGAAATAAAGGCTACTGCCTTTTTTATGTTAAAGCACCTTTACTCAAAATTCTGTAGCTTCTTGTTTGTTTTTAAGGTTTTCTTTGTCATTATGTAAACATGGGCATTAGTAGTAACCTTTAACAGGGTTTGTTTAATAATTGACGTAAATACCACAAATAGTTTTTAAAATAGTCTTTCTGTAAGTAACATGCAGCAAAAATTATAGAATATTTTCCATAAAAAATTAGTTTCCACAGTACAAACGTGCCTGACTGAAATGTTGACACAATACTAGGAAGCTGCCACCTCCAACTTTGTTCAGCAGATGGCAGCAGAGAGCTGCGCAGTAAATCCACATCGCTGAGTTTTCATAATAAGCTGTGAACATGTTTGCCCAAAACTTGCTGGCTGTAATTTGGTGTTTATGGGGGGTAGGCAGAGGCTCTGAGTCACATCGGCTAGCACGACACAGCTCCTCGTGTGTCCCATAGAGTCTATAAGGGACAGTAGTTTAATTCTTTAAGTGCTTGGTGAGGTTCCTTCATGTTTAGATATTCACGGCGACCTTCCTCTCCCAGCAGGCATTAACGATTTTATACCTGATTACCAGCCCTCCCCTATGACCGACTCAGGGCTTAGCTCAAGTTCTACCTCTTCTAGTATCAGCTTAGGAAATAACAGCGCCGCCATTTCCCACCTGCACACCACGATCCTCAATGAGGTCGACATCTCAGTGGAGCAGGACGGAAAAGTCAAAACCCTCATGGAATTCATTACCTCCAGGTAACACCTGCAGCCGCTGCCGTCCGGGCGCTGTGTGCGCGCTAAGTCACCCTTTCATTCCTCAGCTGTCGTAAGCCATGCTTTTGTTTTCCCAAATGCCATTCATTCGAAATAGGCAGGTTTGTATTGTGGACTATTTTGAAAACTAGGATGTCGCCAAAGACCTTCTTCTTTTGCACCCAGGCAGTTATACCTGAGAAGGGCTTCAATCACGTCTGGTTACTAAATGCCCAGAGAGTGGACAGTATTATCTGGATATCTATTCTGCTTTCATTAGCTATGTTATTAATCACTCATCAAATATTTATTTATGAGCCACTCTTTGCCAAGGCACAATACATGGAAAAGGAAAATCAATGGGGAGAAAGGGCATGGTTTCCACAGTGACAGCAAAGTCTCAGGGGCACGTTAGAAAGCAAAGTGGGTTTGGAAATGGTGAGTAATCTCTCTTACTGTAATACAGAGAAAAGAGAGTTGTTCTATCTAGACCATTCTAGAAAGCTTGGGAGAGTTAAAACTGGAAGGCCTTGGAGCCCCGGCCATAAGGTGATAGATGACATTGAAAATCGTTGAGCTTCGGTGGGGAGGGCGGGAGGCGTAATTCATCAATACGTGGAGAGAATCAGCCCGACAGCAGCGCACAGGACAAATGAGCTGGGAAAGACTGACAGCCGCGTGGGCGTGGGGCAGGTTTCCGGGCGCTGTGGGCCGTGGTAACGAGGAGCTTGACCAAGGTGGTGGCCTGAGAATGCAAAGACATTTTAAGGAAAGAATCAAGGGTACATTTTTCTGTCCTATGCTTTCCCTATAGTTTTAGCCAGTGAATTGTTTTCACTGCATTTAACCGGCAAATTATTTCCTTTGCATTACAATCTAAATACAGTCTAGCTTCCACAAATCACGGTTTGACTTACAACACAAAAGCAGTAACCAATACTCTTCTCGCTTGGCAAAATTTGTCATCTCTTCCTACTACCTCTGAGAGAGTTTGGTAGATGTTGAAGCTAGCTCTTTCCCTGCTTGCTGTAGATCATTACATATTCCTGTATCTGAGTAATAGTAGCAGACTGTGACCTGGCATTTGATTTATTCAACTTCTGTCCTCTCTGATTGTAAAAGTACACGTTAGGCAAGTATGAGTACAACTGTTTTTTGTTTTGTTTTTGTTTTTTAGCCATTTTAAATCCTGCCATCAACTGTTACAATGATAAGTTAAAAACTAGGGGAGTTACTTCTGTTCTCTGTTTTCAGAAAAAGAGGACCCCTTTGGAACCATGAGGACGTGTCCCCTAAGAATCCTAGCATAAAGAGTGCTGAACAGTTAACTACGTTTTTGAAACATGTGGTGTCTGTTTTTAAGCAGTCAAGTTCAGGTATCTTTTAATAAATATTTTGAACAATATTAAATTTTATTGAGATATTTTAATGTGATGTCAATTTCTGATAATACTTAGCAAAAAGTTGATAGTTGATATGTCTAAATTAAAGTTTTAGGCAGTTTTTCTTAACTTAATGATAACAGATAAGTTTTGGCTGAAGAAAAATTAAGTTACTACTTAAAAACAAGCATCCTATCTATGAAATTCTGGGCTTCTAAGTTTTGTGTATGACACCATCGTAAAATTACAATACAATTGTATATTATGAAAAGGTAACAGAGGTGGCAAACTTAAAAAAATTCTCTTTTATACTGTTACAGGCTTCTGTGATCTAAAATTTATTTATTTTTATTTAATTTTTTTGACTGGGGTCTTCTGGTGAGGACTGGAAAACCTGCTAGACAAATTCTACAAGAGCTGTAACGCTTGTGATCTAAAATTTAACACATTCTGAAAACCATAATGAAAAGTTGTGTGTCTAGAGCAGTGGTTCTCAATGAGGGGTGATTTTGCCCCCTAAGGGACACTCGGCAATGTCTGGAGAGATTTATGTCCCAACTGCAGGGTCGGGGCAAGGAGTTGCTACTGACATCTAGTGGGTAGAGGCCAGGGACAGCACTAAATGTCTGCACTGCCCAGGACGGCCCTTTCAAGAAAGAATTATCTGGCCCAAAATGTCTGTAATGCCGAGTATGAGAAACCCTGCCTGGTCTCAAGGATCGTTTCCCTAGAGATGAGAAAAAAGAGTCATCTAAAATGCAAATGGAGTTTAATCAAAGAAAAAGCATTGACTTATAAAATTTGAGTGTCTGTCTAGTTTGCCAGGTAGTGTGGTAGCTGTTGGTTTTCAGATGATTAGCTTCTGATTCTAACCTCTGTACGGTATTCTGAAAAACAAGAGGCACCCGCTTGCTTTTGCAGAAGGAGTTCATTTGGAACATCATCTTAGCGAAGTTGCCCTGCAAACAGCGCTCTCCTGTTCTTCTCGACACTACGCTGGGAGATCCTTTCAGATTTTCAGGGCCCTCAAGCAGCCTCTGTCTGCGGCGACACTTTCTGATGTTCTCTCCAGGCTTGTGGAAACTGTCGGGGATCCAGGAGAAGACGCACAGGTATTGCCTTGCATTCTCTCAGCACTTTCTGAGCCATCCTGGTTGTCAAGGGTTTACTGCTATGCTAGAGCAAGGTCATGGTCATATGCAATTGTTAATGTCAGGTGTTCACAAGCAGGCAAGGAATGAAGAGGCAAAGTTAAATTTTATAATCAATACTTAATAACCCACTAATTAAATCAAATAATCTAGTGCCTGTCAGAGAAAGCTTTCTACACACACATCCCTGGATGTTGTCCTGGGATGACCACAAAGTAAAAGAGATGAGAAGTGAAATTTCATTGTAAAATGGAATGTTGAATGTCAGTTTTTTAAGAGAAATTAAGTGAAATACTAAACTAGAGAGCTTAGGTTTGTACAGACTAATGATTTTATTAGCATTCTTCTAGACACTGGGGAGATCGTAGTGAGCAAGGCAAGGTTCCTGGCATTTTGGAGCTCGTCTTCTGTTGTGGGAAACAAACCTGTAGTCTACTAATTATATGTGACCTAATTTATCTCCATGATAAATGCTGTGAAAATAATAAGTTAGTAAAGAATTAAAGAGTGATGGGGGAGAGGGAATAATTTTATAGGTGATAATCTGAGAAGGTGATGTTTGAACAGATACTGTAGTGAAGCGGGTCCTGTTACGATCTCGGGAAGAACATTTCAGGCGGAGGGAAATAAGACTAACAGGTGCAAAGGCCCTGAGGCAGAAGCAATAGGCTTTTTTGAGGAACACCAAGAAAACCAGTGTGGCTGGAATATCCTGAGGGGATCGCAGGAGGTTGATTAGGTAGGCAGGTCCAGATCACATGAGGCCTGGTAGGCCCTGGTGAGAGGTGGGACTTGACTCTGAATTAACGGGAAACCGCTCGAAGGTTTTTTAGAGAAGGAGGGTGATGGATGTGATTTGTTTTCTTAACTCAGTCTGGGTGGAGTCCGTAGGGAGAGTGAGCGTGGCAGCAAGAGAGATCAGTAGTTAGGAGGAGATTGTCAGAGTCCAGGCCGCAATGGTGGTAGATTGAAGGAAGCCATGGAGATAGAGAAAAATGGTCAGATGTAGGCTATATTAGGTCATGAAGTATGAAATGTCCGATTTCCTTAAGTGCTAAGTTTGACAGTTGAGATCTCTGACATTTCGCTTTAAAACTTCTTGGTTTTTTGAGGGTGTTTTGTTTTGTTTTTTATTGTGAAGGTACATCCTCATTCTTTCAAATGCACATTTTGGCTTATAATTGTCTTTCAAATTTTTTTCCGAGCGATTTTTGTGAAACCATGGATAAGTCAAAAGTTCATGTCATTTTTGAATATGAATTTCATCATGGAACCAGTGCAGCACAGACAGCTAGAACTATCAATGAAGTGTTTGGGACGTACGTGGCCAATGAACACACAGTCCACCGATGGTTTGAGAAGTTCGGTTCTGGTGAGTTTAACCTTGAAAATGAGCCACGTGGGCGACCTGAGACCAAGGTGGATAATGATGAGCTGAAAGCTGTCGTGGAAGTGAGTCCATCTGAGCCTACGTGTGAATTAGCAGCAAGGTTTGATGTCACTGCTCCAACTATACTGGACCATTTGAAACAAATTGACAAGGTAAAGAAGCTGGATAGATGGGTTCCGCATGAATGAAATGAGCATCAGAAGAGAAATCATCTCAAAGTTTGCCTTTCTTTGGTGTCACAACATCAAGGCAAATAATTTCTACACCATATTGTTATGTGTGATGAAAAATGGATTCTTTTTGACAATCGCAAGCATTTGGCACAATGGTTGGATAACCATGAAGCGCCAAAACACAGTCCAAAACCGAATATTGATCAGCAAAAGCTAATGGTGTCTGTCTGGTGGTCCAGCGCTGGTATTATCCACTACAACTTCATCAAACCTGCTCAATCGATTACAGCTGATGTCAACTGCAACCATTTGGATGAAATGACGAGGATGCTTGTGATTAAGGAGCTGAGACTGGTGAATAGAGACAGGCCGATCTTCTTGCAAGACAACGCTCAACCACATGTCGCACAAACAACGCTGTTCAGACTACAGCGGCTGGACTCAGAAACTCTCTGTCATCCACCGTGTTCACCAGACCTTGCACCAACTGACTCCCACTTCTCCCAGGCTTTGGACCACTTATTGCAAGGAAAAATATTCCATTCTCAACAAGCTGTGGAAAACACCTTTAGTGATTTCATCGCCACTCGCTCCCCAGGCTTCTTCACTGTTGGCATAAACGAGCTACTGTTAAGATGGCAAAACCATGTCTATAGTTTAGGCACATACTTTGGTTAATTGTACTGCTTCTTATTTGGGATAAAATAAAGTAAATTTTTGATTTGCAATCAGACTTTTCATATTTAATGACCTAATATTTTAAAAGTAATATTTTCACAACTTATCGTTGAATTTAGTTTAAACCTGAAAGAAAGAAACAAGGATGGCTCCTAGATTTCTGACCTGGCAATTCTGAGTAAACTGGGCGCCATTATAATCAATTTACACCATTACTTTGATGAGTTTTCATCAGTCAACAAGATCATGTTGCTCAAGAGTTTAATCATTTTGTAATATTAATGTGGAGTTTGTTCTATTTTTAACTCTCATCAGGAAGTCCATCGTAATTTTTTTCCGGAGCATGGGTAATTAAAATCTGCCCTTTTTCTCTCCAGGGATTTGTGATTGAGCTTCTTCTCACATTGGAATCTGCAATTGATACTTTGGCTGAAACCATGAAGCATTATGATCTCCTTTCTGCCTTTTCTCAGTAAGAATTTAAACTAGGCAATCTAATGTACACAGAACTCCGGTAGCTAAAGATGTATAACTATAACAATATATTATTCTAATATTGGTTGTGAGAATAATACCCCCCAAATCAGATGGGTGGTGAGGAAATGCGCCTCAGACCCTGAGGACTTGTGAAAAATCCTAGAGCTAACCTTGGCAATGCTGTTCCTCTAACGTCCAGGTCAGAGATCTTTCTGCCACTCGGGCTTCATTCCTCCCACACTCACACTGGACATCCTGTTGCTCCCTCAACAGGACGAAATGATGAGGATGCTTGTGATTAAGCAGCTGAGATTGGTCAATAGAGACAGGCTGATCCTCTTGCAAGACAACGCTCGACCACATGTCACACAAACAACACTGCTCAAACTACACGGGCTGTACTTGGAAACTCTCTGTCATCCACCGTATTCACCAGACCTGGCACTAACTGACCTCCCACCCTTCACACGTGGTCCCTTCTCCCTGATGCAGCCTCTCCTCCCACTCTCTCTGCCCTGCAAACCCTGAATTCACTAATCCTTCAAGTCCCATCCCAAATGTCACTTCCTAGCTGAGCATTTCTAACTCTTCCACGGTAGTGCTAATTATCCCATCTTTTGGGTTCTCACAGTGTTCTCTTCATATTTTAATAATAGCAATTGACAAGCTATAAATGTATCCATTTACGTATCTATCTCCTCCCACAATGGACTTTAAAATTTCTAGCCTTTTGCATACTGCTAGCACATCTAGAAAACATTCAGTCAATATCTTCCTAGTCAATGATAATTAGATTTGCAGGAGAAGGAAAAACAAGAAATAAATTTTTGAGCTTTGTTCTCTTGAAAAGAATGTGCCATTGAGAGAAGTAGGGACATCGGGACCATCAAGTCTGAGGACAAGACAAATGGGGTCTGCTCTGGACGTAACATACGCCTAGATCCCAAAGCTGAAAGTTGCTATTGATTACTATAGCAAAATTTTCTTAGCAAGTCAAACCTCATCCCAGTTAAAAGGAAACAGCCACAGTACAAAAGGTACTATTGTTTTAATTTGGAGGAAAAACTGAAATTTGATTCAATAAAATCAGATATACTGAAAAATTATTCCTCCGGTAATAGTTACCGTTTTTCACTGTTTTCGAAAGTAACAGTAATGTAGCAAAAGCGGCAACTGTGCATGCATTCGTCTTTTCTGTCTTTTTCTCTTTAAAGAACCTCATACCACGATCCTGTAATGGGAAACAAGTATGCAGCTAACAGGAAAAGCACTGGACAACTGAATCTAAGCACAAGTCCCATCAATGGTAGCAGTTATCTGGGATATAACAGTAATGCAAGAAGTAACTCTTTGAGATTAAGTTTAATTGGTGACCGAAGAGGTGACCGGCGGCGGAGCAACACACTGGATATCATGGACGGGCGGATAAACCATAGCAGCAGCCTGGCGAGGACTAGAAGCCTTTCCTCTCTGAGGGAGAAAGGCGTGTATGATGTGCAGTCCACTACTGAGCCGGCCAACTTGATGGCCACCATTTTTTGGATAGCGGCGTCTTTATTAGAATCGGATTATGAATATGAATACCTCCTGGCTCTCAGGCTTCTCAACAAACTGCTCATCCACTTGCCTTTGGATAAATCGGAGAGTCGAGAGAAGATTGAGAGTGTACAAAGCAAATTGAAATGGAACAATTTTCCAGGCCTTCAGCAGCTCTTCCTCAAGGGTTTTACCTCAGTATCTACGCAAGAAATGACCGTGCACCTCCTCAGCAAACTCATTTCTGTCTCCAAGCACACCTTGGTGGACCCCTCCCAGCTGTCAGGTGACGTTAATACAATTACCCCCACATTTTGCATTTTAAGTAGTGAAGTGTAAACTAACCATTTGGTTTGAGATCTACTAATTTCTGCTTTTCTGCGAATAGTTATCGTTTTTATGTGTCAGGTAGCTTAAATTATTTGGTAAAAGCAAAAAAAAAAAAAAAAAGGAATTTAGAAGTTCGAGTATCCCGGGAAATGAAAAGAAAATGGTTTCTGTGAACCATCTAAAAAATACCTTTAACTTTTAAAATCATGTGCAATAAAATTGGTTATTGTTTGCTTCTTTTGTTTTGATAGGCTTTCCTCTTAACATCCTTTGCTTATTGCCTCACTTAATCCAGCATTTTGACAGCCCAACTCAGTTTTGCAAAGAAACAGCTAGTCGCATAGCAAAGGTAAGCAAATGTTACGGTGAAAGGTAACATAACAGCAGAGAAATTACTCTGTAGTTTATTAACGGGGGGGAAAAATCTTTTTACTGTCACTTCCTGTGTGAATTTTGCATCTAGATTTTTATGCACATAAAGGAGTCATGCAGTAATGATGTGAGTTACTGCTCAAATGACAGTGAATAAAGTTATTTCATTAGAGTGACACTCCTCTGAGTCTGCTTCTTTTTCTGCTCCTTTTCCCAACTTTATCCTCTTCCTCTCTGTCAGTGTCTCATTCATTCATTTATTCGCTACCAAGTGTTTACCGAGCCCTGGGTCAGGTGCTGCAAATGCAGTGATACGCAAAGTAGGCAGAACACTTACCCTTGTGGACACGATCGTGGGGATGCAGTCGAGTGACCAGACAGTCCCCAGAGTCTGGTAAGTATTTTGGCAGCAAGAGGGCAAAATACTATAGGAGCACATGCAGCAAAGGTCCTTCTGGAGGAAGTGATGTCTGAGCCGACATCGAAGGCGGAACAGGAATAACCAAAGAAGGATCCCCGGATGAGAGGCAAAGAGCGGGGTTAGGGGGCTGAAGTTTTCCAGGCAGAAGAAATGACATGTGCAAAGGCCCCGAGGAAGACGAGGGCGTAATGATGCGTGTTGGAATTCTGAAAGTTCTCTCTCCCTTTATGTTTGCCTTTTGCCCTTTTAACACTCTTTCTCGTCATCTTCTCTCTGCTCCCTTCACTCTTTTTTTCTTCCTTAGCGTTTCCACTCTCATTGTAGAGATTATTTAAATCATCTGATAACATCTGTTTAAAAATATTATAATTCTTGATTTTAAAAAATGTTTTACATTTTGTTTTTAATAATTTCTTCTCTTAAGAACAATAAGGAACTGTCAAACAGCTTGCCTTCTACCTAAATATAAGTCTTAATTTTGGGGGAAGGCTTTTCAGACTAAAGATATAAACAGTTACAAAAAGGAGTTATATAAATGTACAAGTAATACATATATAACAGGGAATTTGGTGAACTGGGGAAGGTGAGTGAATAGCAACGGAAGAAAGAGAACCTAGGTAAAGCACTGGGAGGAAAAAAAACACGTTTCAACAGAAGGGAACAAGCAAATAAAATCCTCAGGAAGAGCTTTTTAGATAAGCAAGTTTTTAAAAAAAAAAAAAGCTGAGATTCCATTGGCAAGTAGAATAGCAAACGCAAAGAGCAAGCATGCAGAAAGCCAAATAAACCCCCCAGATTCCAACACTGGCAAGTGCAAACTTACCTCTGCGTGCCAGCATAGTAAGCAAAACAAAACAAGAAAAAACTACCAACCCAACTAATCCCATTCACAGTAACAAGAGTAAGAACCTTTTCACTATCTTGATAGATAATATTTAATAAATGGCAAGCAAATACTTAATAAAATATGCTATTGACTTCATCCCCATTAAATTTCTAAATAAATGAGATATGGTGAGATTCTTACCATAATCATTTTAAAAGCATGTATTTGAAAAGAAGAGCCATTATTATAGCTAATGGAAACATCTTAGTTTTTAAGAAAAATGGTGATAAATCAAAAGTTTTCTTTCATTCTTGGTTTTATTTCATAAACTAATCCAACAGAACATTAAATATCAAGACAGGATGAAAAATTATGATTATTGGAAATAAAATATTCTTTTGAAAATAATTATTTGCCCCAAAGAGACCAACATATATTTGTTATGAGTAAGGTATTAAAATGATATAAAATGTAAAATCTATTAAAATAACTTGCATTTTCATATTCTATTGACACATCATTAGAAAAATTTTGTAAACAAGGATTTTTTTTTTTTTCCTCCTCATGAGGGGTTAGAAAGAAAAGGGGAAAACTATATATTGGTTTAATTTGGGATTTCAAGAACATAGAAAGTATAAATACCCTGAAAAGGGAAGTAGAAGCATTTAAGAGTGGCAGCTGAAATGTTTTGAATAACTAACGGCTGACGGAGAGCCCTGGCCTCCTGGCCTGAAGGATGTCACAGCCACTGAGCATCAAGCTGCTGATGTCATGGCCACAGAAGGGCACCGGAAATGCACAAATATCTTTTTTGTGTTTAAGAAATCAAATGCGGCCTTCTGTGATTCATCAGTTGTTTTTAAGTCTATTTTCCTCCTGTTGGGCAGTGCACAAAGGTTCCCTCTCTGGATGCTTTTAGCAGCCTGCAGGATGCGAATTAAATTGATTCCTTAATTATTCTCTCACTCATAACTGTGGAGAGTAATTTTCTGCCATTATGTGCTTCCTCATTATGCAAATCTCCCCAGTTCTACTGTTTGTGCCTTTGGAGAGCATAGAATGATGTCAAAAGGAGGCAACACTTAGGACAAATAATTGTTCTCTTTAGCGACTTCATCATGGCAAAAATAAATAGTTAGGCTAAAACGTTTGTTATAAAACATACTCTTTTTGAATCGTATTTTTAACCTGATGTTTTAAAAATGCCAAAATTAAATCTAAGTCATTGGCTTTCTATAAGATTTCACAGCATATATTCCAAGGAATCTTCTCCCTTTTCAAAATTAGGTGTTTAAAAATCATTCTTTAGAAAAAAATAGAAGAATGTTTTATTCTTCAGGAAAGCTTTTTATATTTTAAAGAATTTAAACAAATTGTTGTTTTATTCTTCAGGAAAGTTTTTTATATTTTAAAGAATTTAAACAAATTATTGTGAAATTATGAAATTATGTGCTTTTTATAAATATGGTAAATTATTAACATTCTGGAATACAAATAACCAGGCAAATATCAACAAAATTTTTCTTTCTTCTTTCTGGTGTCTGTTTTATGGGTAAAGGGCTGATGCATGAAATCAGCTGCTTTTAATGGTTTTATAAAATAGCTTCCAAGGTACTATGTGAATAGTCTCTGCATGGTCTTGCATGGCTTTGTGTCTCGGGCCCATCCAGTGATAATGCCTGAATGACGAACGTAGCCTATTAAATGTTTTCTGAATTGTCAAAGTGAAAGCCAGTGGTAGTCATTTGAAAGTTGAAAATATATATATTTTAAAAGGTAATACTCTAATTTCTTTAGAAAATGTTCTAGGCAGTTGTGAAAATACATGTGAAACATCAATAAGGTGGAATAAGTAAAGACACTGAAAAAAGGAAAACTAAAAGCAGAAATTGCAATGTGGCTGGCCTTTTATGATAGATATGGAAGATGAGTGTGACCCTTTTCCAGTTCTGCATTGCTCAGGTGTCCCCTGGAAGAGGCCAATGAACATCCTCACCAATGACCCAGGGAACAGACAGACTAAGAAGGTGCATTTGGTCAATAAGATCCCCCGAGCATTTGTTGATTCAGATTCTATAGACCTGTATCAAACAAACTCTGAGAAGTCAGTGTATTTTGGAGTGGCCTCTAAAAGACTGGCCAAGGATCTTGGAGCTTTAGGAGATTTCCTGAAGAGCAAGTAGAGTGGGGTCTACTCTGTAGACTGTCATCCATCAGAGATGCAAGACTCAGAGTTTCATCAGAGCCCCCAGTGGCGTCCTTTGACTATCACACACGTTGAGGCTCTTGGGAGTTGACCGGAATTGACTGCTCTACTGAGCTATCTCGGCCACAGCTGGCGTCTGAAGCACGTCCTCCCCGTCCTCCCCGGCACAGCAGCTCCGAGCCTCCCTGGGAATTGCCAGGTTGAGGCTGCCCGTGTAGACACTTGTGCACTGAACCACGTATGGGTTTGATAAAAACAGTTCCAAGATGATGTCCAGGGTTTACAAAACCATACGTGGGTTTTTACCAAAGACGCTTTTACAGATCTTTAGACTGAAGAAAGCCGCACTATTTGGTATCCACAGAAGCGTCTGACATATTAATCCTCTTTCCGTACTATCTATCGTTGTTCTCAAGAACGCCTTGTGCTTTTTTCTCTTCTATTTAACTTTCCTACTGTATGGAAATACAATGTATTAAACCTTTAAAATGTACATCTGAATTGTTTCATTAAATAAATACATCTAGTATAAATCAAGTTTAAACTTGTGTCTTTTGGGTGAAGGAAATAATTTTGTCTGTCTCCCAGGTTTGCGCAGAAGAGAAGTGCCCCAGGCTTGTGAATCTGGCGCACATGATGAGTCTGTACAGCACGCACACGTACTCCAGGGACTGCTCGAACTGGATCAACGTGGTGTGCAGATACCTGCATGACTCCTTCTCAGACACTACTTTTAACCTGGTCATTTATCTCGCAGAGGTAAATTTTCCAAGTGTGTGTGTGTGTGTGTGTGTGTGTATTCTTTTTAGCTGTTCTGGGGCAGAATTTTCAAGTGAAATTTCAGAATTTCTGGAAGCAGCACTGGTACTGATATTCAAATTGTCTTTAAGTGTGAATATAGATAATATTTCTTTTTAAAGAAAAATACAAGGCCGGGCGCGGTGGCTCACGCCTCTGGGAGGCGGATCCTAGCACTCTGGGAGGCCGAGGTGGGCGGATCGTTTGAGCTCAGGAGTTCGAGACCAGCCTGAGCAAGAGCGAGACCCCACCTCTACTAAAAATAGAAAGAAATTATATGGACAGCTAAAAATATATATGGAAAAAAATTAGCCGGGCATGGTGGCGCATGCCTGTAGTCCCAGCTACTCGGGAGGCTGAGACAGGAGGATTGCTTGAGCTCAGGAGTTTGAGGTTGCTGTGAGCTAGGCTGACGCCACGGCACTCACTCTAGCCTGGGCAACAGAGTGAGACTCTGTCTCAAAAAAAAAAAAAAGAAAAATACAGATGATTCCTTTCCAAGTACAAAGGAAGTTCTTATTTATAAAGGTGGGTGTTTGTTTTTCCAAGTGTTTATTTCCTTATTCTCACTGTCCTTCCTTAAGTGACATAAAACTAAATAATGTAAACCTCACCTTTATTTAAAATGGAAAACAGATTTTCAGTGCTCTTAATCCTACAGAATGGTTATAATTTTTATTTCTACAAACATAGTTGTTGGCTTTGAAATCCTTTTTAGAATGATAGCACAGCATGCGAAAGCATACCTGGCTAGGTAAGTTTTTATTTTGATGATGTATTAGGTCCTATCTAACCTATGATTTCGAGGGGGCAAAAAAATGAATGACAAAAAAAGTACCTGTAGAACGGCATAAAAAGTTAAAAGTTAATATTTATCTGATGCACGAGAAATAACTTCACACCCAGAAAAGTAAATTACTGAGTAGATAGCCACAAAGAGAACCTCAAAAGGAAGAAATTCCTCATCACGAAAAATATCTGTCCACTTGTAATATTTAAGTGCCATAGACCAGCTTCACATCTGTGCCACCATGAAACTCACCATCAGACTCGAGCTCTCGGAAGATCTGATCGGGGTTCCGAGGTCTAGAACTGGCATAATACAGCCTGTTGTGTGCCACACGTGGCCAATATTTTTCCACTCTGTAAAGAGAATGCTTTTTGATCCTTGTGTTGTTATTCACAAATCTCAAATTATTACTAACAATTGTATGAAAACCAATTAGATGTTTTTAAAACTATGTATCTTCTTTAATCACATACCTACAAGGTATGTGATACTGCTATTTTACACTTAAAAAAATCAAAGCCCAGAGAGGTCAGTAACCTTGTACAAGATCATATAGCTAATAACATGACTGGTATGATGGCTTTGCAAATAGTTATTCTTTGGTGATGGCAGTTTTCCTTTTAACTCAAAATAAGTGGTTTTTTAACTAAATTAGTTAAGGAAATAAAACACCACAATTTAGATGAAAAATGATTATCTAATTCTCCTCTCTGAGCCAGGGAAAAATAGCACTAATAAATGTAACCTTTAACTTTATTAGTCTCTAGATGTCTAATAATCTATGAACTCATAGGTTAAATCTATTATGCTTTTCAACATCATAAATGTAAATACTGAGTTTTTCTTCAACCTCATCAAAGTATCCTTTTTAACATTACTTTTAGCTGTTGGAGAAAGGGTTGTCCAGTATGCAGCAGTCATTGCTACAGATTATCTACAGCCTGTTGAGTCACATTGACCTGTCCGCAGCCCCCGTCAAGCAGTTTAATCTGGAGATCATAAAGATTATTGGCAAATACGTGCAGGTGAGTGACCACAACGCTTACATATACTTCTCTCCAAAGAACATTTCTCTTTTCTTCTTAAAACTTAATGAAGTTAACTTATCAAATATTTGCTGGGTCTCCCACAGAAACACGTACCACACTGAATTACTGATTCTCGAACCACGGATACATTTCTTTTGCTCAGGACCACAAGCTCCTGGGCCCACCGCACAAGGAAGTGACCAGAGTGGGCACAGGCCTGTGGCTCAGGGAAGCGCACATCTCCCACCTAAAAGGAGCATCACAGCTTCGCTTCCCTGATGGTTGTCATGTTGGAACACAGGCCCAGTGTGCCCAGAACTTCTCATTTTTAGAGTAGCTTAAAATCTAGATTTCTTTCTAAAATCTCCTAATTTTAAAATGTCGACTCAAATTTCTTTTTCAATCTTGTGCGAACCAAGATCATAATTTAGCTGATGGCTCTTCACAGGAACTCGTGCCATATTTAAACACTAAACATTTTATGGAATTGAACTCCTGACATTCTCCTAGATCTAGAACACACCTGCCACTATGATTTATGGAAACGTCCCTGAAGAAGTTTAGCATTTCATCATGCCCAGAGCTTCTAATTATTTCTGTCAAAAAAAAATGATAATTTCTACTTTGTTATGGCTTTGTTAGATATAAACTTTTTTTTAAACAATGATCTTAAAATGTCACGATATAATGTGGACCTTTTTGTTATTATTAAATACTTTGTGTTTTTAGGTATCTTCATATCAAGAGGTTATTATCGTAACTAAATTAGATAACTCAGTTCTGCCAAAAATTTGTCACTTCCTTTTTGCTATTGTTATTTTAATGGTGTTTTTCTTTCTTTAGATGTCAACTGTGAAAGAATATGTATAATACAAGGTTGAGATATGATTTTAGTACCATAAATAAGAAAAAAACTTTTTTCTATGTATTCTCTTAAGTAGATGGTAAAAGAAAGATACTGTAAATTTTTTAGCAAACATTGATTCTTCTCCGCATATACATCTAACATATAAATCACCCCTAAATTATGCTGGTAGGAAAAAACAGAAAAGTAACTTAAAATACATAGCCACAAATATGTAGGGGAAAAAACTCACCCTGTACAATTCAGAAATCCCTGAGAACATCACTTTAGCATAGTATATGCAGTCATTATTTGAAGCGTGGGTTGTCAAGAAAAAATGTCCAAAATATGTCCTAGTATCTTAATATCTTTATGTCTGAGAAAGAAAGTATACAATAAAAAAAGTATCTGCAAGACTTAAAATATTTACATTTTAAAATCTTAAAGCCATAAACTTCATTCACCTAGAAAATTCAAGTATCTACAACCTCTTTGTTTATTGCAAGATTATTATATTAGACTTTCCGAATTAATGGTAATTAAAAAGGACTTATTGGGAGAAAAGTCAGATAGTCTGATCTGGTAGCATTATGATGTATGTAAATAATAATTTCATAGTCTACAGTGTACCCTAAATTATTCTTACGTAAATATGTATTTGTAACTTTTATGTGTTAATTCTCTTTTAAACCAGAGTCCTTACTGGAAGGAAGCCCTTAACATATTAAAACTGGTGGTGTCACGCTCTGCAAGTCTTGTTGTGCCCAACGACATCCCCAAAACCTATGGAGGGGATATCGGTTCTCCTGAAATATCCTTCACTAAAATTTTTAACAACGTTTCTAAGGAGTTGCCTGGGAAGACTTTAGATTTTCATTTTGATATATCCGAGGTAAGATGCTCAGGAATTGATAAAGATGCTCCTTTGGGAATGTTCATTCATTCATTCATTCCTTCTCTCATCCCACAAGCGCTGCTGAGCTCATACTCAGTGGCAGACCCCTGTGACAGCTGTCATGAAAAGCGGGGTGGAGGGCGGGGAGAAACCTACTCTCAGGAAGTTCACGGCCTCTTGGGGTGAAAGGCAAATAAACATGCTGATCAGTGCTGGACTGGAAGTAAATTAAAAGTGCTATGGGAATATATAGCAGCTCCCTAAAGGCATGGTTGCAGCAAGCAAGTAACATCTGAGCTGAGTGGTGAAAGACAAAGGAACCTAGATAGGGAATCTGGGGAGGAGAGGTTAAATCCAGGGAAATGGGGTGGTGTGAATGAAGGCTTGTGCCTGTGGGAAAGCATGGTGTTCTGGATGCTTCCGAAAGTACAGCACACCTTGAGCGCCGAGTTCAGAGAATGCAGGTGGAGTGTGTTGAGAGATGAGGCTGGAGGCTCAGGAAGGGCAAGATCAGAGAGATCTTACACTCCATAGTAACGAGCTGGTTTTCTCTTAACACAGTAGGAGCTCTTAGTGGATTTTTACCTGGAATAGCAAATATCAATATTTACATTTTAAGAAGATCACTCTCGTAACAGGATGGAAAGTAGCCCAGGGAGGAGAGAGGAAAATTAGTAAAGAATCTGTTAGAATAATCTGGGCAAAAGATAATGTGGGACTGTGCCAAAACAATTGCAGAGGAAAGGAAGGAGGGAAAGGATAGTTTACAAAAAGACCAAGGAAGTGACTGATGGGATTTGATGGGAAGGGAGGAAGGGGCATCAAGGATTTGAGGAGTGGCCTTGACGGAGGATTAACAGGAAGGAGAAAGTGATGAGTTTGGGTCTTGGACACGTTGACTCTGAAGTGACAAAAACATACTAATGGAAATGCCTCGTGGGCAATTAGATTTCAGGATCTGGATTTTTAGAGGAAAGCTTGGGTGGAAGTAACACTTTAAGGGTTTTCGGTGTTGTGTAAGTGGATAGCTAACACCATGGAAGGAAAACTAAAAAGAAAACAAGGCTAAAATAAAATGAAACCTAAGAAGCCAAATATTTTGGGGCCAGACAAAGGCACGGCCCACCGGTCCAGAAAGAAATATGAAGCCTGACTTTGTTACATATTAATACAAATCTCATGTCAAGATTTTTGACCCTTACTGGGAATCCTGATTTTTTTCCTCTGGCACCTGAGCCCACTCTTGGTGGCTGTGATGCCATTGAAACGGTCTTTTGGAAGCCATGGGAACGATGTTTTAAGAAAGAAGTTATCGATCAAGTATTGTAGGGAGCTTGAGAAAGAAAAAAAAATTGAAGATCTAATTATGTTTTTATTGATTAGGATATTTATTTATAAAAAATATTTTTTATTGCAGTTTTAGTCTTGGTAATAGAATTTGTCCAAAAATTTGGGGGGGGGGGGGGCTTTTGTGTTTTTTTTTTTTTCCAGATAGAAAGTGTGTTTATTGCTAACTTTGAAGTTAATTAACATCTGAGAATTTCTAATATGAAGTATGTAGCATGAGAACACGATAGAGAAACTTAGTTTTCCTGTTTCTTCTGAGTTACAAATTGATCACATAACTTAATTCTTTTATTTGAAGCAGTAATGCAAATTCTTAAAACATTTTATGTGCTTAGTTTCCATTTGTTTCACCAAAAATTCTTTAGTACTTGCCATGCACAGACACTGGAGATGTACTGGAAGGACAGAGGTGATCACACATGGTCCAGGGGACACGCGTGTAGTAGAAGAGACAGGCACACAAAGAATTGGCAGTATGGTAAATGTCCACGGATGATTACACAGAGGTGGTGGTGTAAGAGAAGGCGTCCTTAGAAGTCCGGAGTCAACATGAAAAGATGGTTAGGGGTTTACTTACCGGACATTCCATGCAAACGAGCCAACAGGTGCCAAACATAGGTCCGTAAAAGATGATAGTATGTTTGGGAAACAATAGCAAGCTCAGTTTTGCTGGAGTGTGAAGTTCTAGAGGGAGCGGTAGTATTGCAGGCTCAGGAAATAAGAAGGAAACAGATCGTAAAGGGACTTGTGTGGCATGCACATGACCTTGAATTTTCTTCTTCAAATGCAAATTCAAAATACCGTGCACAGCAAAATAAATACAAAGGAGTTTTGCATTATCATAGAATTTTTACTGAAATAAATGTTGGGAATATGACACATCAGATTTGTATTAAGAAGCTACACAGAAATTTTCCTCTTTGAAGTTGTTACTTATCGTCAATATTAGCTAAACCACATTACTGAAGCGTACTTAACTGTATTCATTGGAAAATCACCAAAATTTAACAGCTGTTAAATCTGGTGAGAATACAGGTGATTTTTTTAAAATCTTTTTGGTATTTTCTGAGCTTTCCACAGGAAAGATCTATTTTACAATCATGGCAAGGGGAAGGTGGAGGTGGTGGTTTTTAAAGAAAGCAGATTGCATTTAAAATAGGAATAGGCTTTCTGATAATCCCAGATATAAAGTTATTTCCAATAAAGTCAAGTCTCTTGATTAAAAAAAAAAGATATCATTACCTTTGGCTTTTATAACATCTGCTTCATGTTAAGTAATTTCCCTCCTTATGTTGTTTTTTGGCTGTTTGTAAAAAACAATGTCAGTAGAGGTACACTGTTAAGTCTTTTAAGTTTCTTTTGCACAGACATATTTGAGTCAAACGCTGGCATTTTGTTTCTGTGTAGACACCGATTATTGGAAATAAATATGGTGATCAGCACAGTGCAGCTGGAAGAAACGGGAAACCAAAAGTCATTGCCGTCACTAGGAGCACTTCCTCAACGTCCTCTGGTTCTAATTCTAACGCCCTGGTTCCTGTTAGCTGGAAAAGGCCACAGTTATCACAGGTACATAAGTAATAGCCAGTTGACATTCACAGAACAGAAGAATCGGTTTTGTCATATGTGTGAAAACTTGAGACTGTGTCTTACTTCATCAGTGACCCTACCATTTGAATTTTTTTTATTTCTTTAGCGAAGAACGAGAGAAAAGCTAATGAATGTGCTTTCCCTGTGTGGTCCGGAATCCGGCCTCCCGAAGAACCCGTCGGTGAGTACCGCGAGGGCCTGTGTAAAGGTTTAAAGATCATGTCATTCCGTGAAGAAATGATTCTGTCTCCTTCCCTGCCTTTTCTAATTCACCTAACTTAGGGTATTAACCAAGAGTGAAAACACCTGTCTGTTGGGGCACCTGGCAGCAAGGCTAATGAGGGACTCGACTCGTTGGGCACGGAGACCAAATTTAAGCTCCGAGTTTATTGAAAGATGAGACCCGCAGTGGCCTTGGGACGCTGATATCTCGTGCGCAGAGTGACAAATCTGACAGATGGACTTTTTTTCTTTTTCTCTTCTCTTTTTTTCTGTGTGGGGTGTCAGGTTGTATTTTCTTCTAACGAGGATTTGGAGGTCGGTGACCAGCAGACCAGCCTGATCTCTGCAACGGAGGACATAATTCAGGAGGAGGAAGCCGCCGTGGAGGATAACAGCAGCGAACAACAGTTTGGTGTTTTTAAGGATTTTGACTTTTTAGATGTGGAATTGGAGGATGCAGAGGTAAGGCTGTGGCCTTTCTGTGTTCGTGTTTGTAGAATAGTTAACGGTTGTGTGAGAACTAAGGGTTTGACGATAGGGTCAGTGCCCACGGAGGTCAGCGTAAGGTCCCAAAGGTAAAAATCTAAATTAGCAACTAAATGTGATTACCATAATTAATTGATAGCAGAATAAGTAGGAAATAAAAGAACTTTCAGCTTTTCATCTTCATCTTTGGAAACATAAAAAATGTCTTCAAAATTATTTTTGGGGTGTGCGTAGGTCAGATGTTTTGCAGAAGGTATACAAATTAATGTGCAATGAAATAATAAAAAATTATGTCCAAATTGATCAACTTTAAAGAGGGTGGCACTGACCGCCATATTGACTGTCGGGAAGGCTTTGTCTTTCTAGAACTCTTCCCTTTGGCAAATGACTGAGGTTCTTCCTATGACGTTCTGACCACTTTGTTCTTCGTGATGTAGCT
The DNA here is from genome assembly GCF_041146395.1 of Eulemur rufifrons. Lineage (NCBI taxonomy): Eukaryota > Metazoa > Chordata > Mammalia > Primates > Lemuridae > Eulemur > Eulemur rufifrons. The sequence continues at coordinate 33,663,935 of NC_091006.1, forward strand.
AACTTTCTCAAATGCCTCGTTTCATTGAATGCCCAAAGGACTTTCTCCTCTAAGTTGATTCAGCCTCGATTATATTGACAGAAGCTTTCTTGTATCAATGTAAATGGAAATTTAAATTCAAAAAGTAGCTTTCTTGGCTCACCAAACCGAGCCAGTCCAGAGTGAGAGCTTATACTCAGCTGTGGTTCAGTGAAGTCTCTGGCTGTTTCTCTGCAGTCCTCTGGGCTCCGCCCTTCTCTGCAAGTCAGCTTGACCTCATGCTGCGGCAAGGTGGCTGTCACTGCTGTGTGCGAATGTAAGATCACACACAGCAGCTTCCAGAAATGCTCCCAGAAAAGCGAAGAAGTTGCTTTCCTAAACTTAGCTCTTAGCAAACTTCCCGTCTCAGCTCATCGGCCCAAGTTGGGACACACGCCAACTTCTGACACCGTCACTGTTGCAAATAGGATAATATTGCCCTGGTTACCTTAGGCCAGTAGGGATCCATTCCTGAACCCGAGATCAGTTCCCTAAACCAGAGTCTCTTAACCCTGAAAAGTCTATGTCAGGGTTAAAAATAGGTTAAAAAAAAAGTATACATTCTTAAATTGTTATAAATATCTGTATGCAAGAAGACCTAAATGCCTTAATATCAAGTATCTATACATCAAATCTTGATGTAACTTTTTCTAAAGAACCAAAACTCACATAGCTCATATGCATTCGTCAACTGTCTCAAAGGGACGTTTCCTTTGGCCATAAGGCGTGGCGACGAGTGAGGTGTGACGGCCTGTCCCGTATGGCACTGTTAGCTGTTGATAGGAGACCAGTTGAGGGAGGTGGGATTCCCCTCCTCAGTTTGCCTCTGCGCCCCTGCAGATGTGAGGATGCGACCGCGGTGCCTGAGAATCACACAAACACCTTTGTGCCAGCTCAGGAGCTGGGCAGGCTCCCGGTTAATACTTGACCATTTGCATGTCCCCAAAGACACGATTGTACGGGTTCATGGGAACCCGAGAGCAAGTACTGCTCAGCACCTTGGAGGGTAGTAGCTTTTGAACTTTTTTTTGACACTGTTCCACAGTTAATATATTTTATATAACCTCCAGGTAAATACATAGACACACCTTTAAAGGTTTTAAGAATGTGCATCCTTACTCTGTGCTATGCATGTTGATACTTTCTATTCTTTCATTTCATTTCATTTTTTTTTTCCCCCAAAAAGGGCAGGTCACCACCCCCTAAGACTGATTTCCCACTCATCATTTGAAAATCGTGTTGTAGGAAATAGGACAGACCTGCCCAATCAGGCAACAAAGTGGGATGAGTCAAAGAAACCTTTTGTTCTACCTTAAGGCCATGAGCAGCTTCTAAACTCTTCTGTAGTTATTTGTTTTGTTTTCTTTTTCTCAGTTCAGATTTTAAATTTCTAAAGGCAGGCTCTTGACATTTTTGTAATGGTAGGGTTATTTTTGTTTGTTTGCCTTTTTTTGTTTAAGGAGCCCTGTAAATGCTTTCAAGTTCATCCAATACTCTAAAATGTCAGCAGTAATAAACATGGCTTTTAACAGAACCTTAGTCAGAATGGATTAAAGATGTTTATTGTAGCTCTGTCTTTCATGCAAGTCACAGTAATCTGAGGATGCTAATTTGTACCTCACATTTAGTCCAAATCAAATGATACAGACTTTCCAGAACCTGGATCTAATCTTATTTAAAACATGGTAACAGAAAATATTTTGATTGCTATAAAACAAACTTAATTACTAATGAAACTTCTAAAATGTCCCCCCACTTTAAAAGCTCACAGTGTCTATTCACTCGCCAAATATATATTAAGGGCTGCTGCCATGATTCTGTGTTATGCTGCATAATAATATTTAAAGTATCCTTAGGAACATGGTTTTCAAACTTGGACCTGCAGAGCCCTGGGCTCCTAGGATACCTTGAGAAACGGCAGGGACAGATCCAAAGGCCAAATGAGCAGAACTCCTGGGTATCATCTTCAACTAGAGCAGCTCTGGTGTTAGTAGTTTTGCACAATTGACTTCCATCTAAAATTTCATTTGAGATAAATACTCTTCTGCTTTATTTTATAAAAATGAAAAGAAAAATTTGAAAACCTCTAATCTGGACAATGCCTTCCTAAGTAAAGTGATACAAATAACTCATATTTTCCTAGCCAACTCAGTGTAATTTGTCATATCCAGGCCTAAGAAAGATTGTAAGAATTATATTTATATCCTTATAAAAGCAGGATCAGCTTATAATAACAGAAACATAACTTATATAAATCCTTAAGTGGGATGAAATTGAAATTTGTCGTATTTCCTTTGAAATTGGCAACAGTTATATTTTGATAGCTGTGATCTTGATTTTAAATTATTTTGTAGTAAAAAATGACCATTGAATTTAGCCAGGGCCGTCCTACAGACTAAACTAATTGTGACTTTGTATGTTGTCAGTTAAATGTGGGTATTTTAAGTCAGTTTTTGCATTGTACCAAGCATTAAATCTATGTAAATTTTGAAGATTTTCTTACAGTTTGTGTTGCCAAAGTGTATCATAGAAATGTTGTTTTAAGTGTCTGTCTCTGACTTTTTCACGATATATTATGCGTAGAAAAGTAGTGTGGATCACATGTTGGCTTCCCGCACTAAGCTTAATCCAGAGCTTGAATCAGTCTTTGAGTTAGAGAAATCACAGAGTTTTCCCCCAAAAGTGTAGTATATATTTAAATGTTTGTCTTCGTTCTTTCTAATTCTGTGTGTTTTCCTTTTTGCTAACCAGGAGCTGCAGGTAAGTTGTCACTCGGTGTTGTGGATTGTTTCCTTGTCGTCATCTGCGATGTATTTGTCGTCTTTGTAGTCTCACTCGTGGTTGTGTATTAGTAATAGAAGTGGCCTAGATACTAGAATTGGCTGGTCCCCAGTAATACAAGATAGAAAGTCAAGAAAATTTAGTTAAAACAGATTGTCAACCAAATAATTTTGGTCCCTTTAAACATAAATCCTTAATGGTGAGTTAAAAGTTTAAAGAAATTGAAGGGCTGATTGAAACTCTGCTTTTGATGATGCATTGAGTATTTTTCGTCTTGGTGTATGTTTTCCTGGTATATTCCATTTCCTACATTTACACGTTATGTTGGAGGTCTTAGAAATCACGTCTTGCTTTTCCAGGGTGAAAGCATGGACAATTTCAACTGGGGAGTCCGCAGGCGCTCGCTGGACAGTATCGACAAAGGGGACACGCCCTCCCTCCAGGAATACCACTGTTCCAGCAGCACCCCCAGCCTGAACCTGACGAACCAGGAGGACACGGACGAGTCCTCGGAAGAAGAAGCGGCGCTCACGGCAAGCCAGATACTCTCGCGCACGCAGATGGTACACAGTTCCCTTTGCACGTAGAGACAGCCGCTCTCATTTTCCTCTTAACTTCCAACTCAGTAATTATTGTTTCTCGATTTCCCAGTTTTTATTTCAATATGGGCAAAATGCACACACTGAAATGAAAATCCGAAGTCGCAGTGGCAGTGGCGTGCTGTTCCGTTGTTCATGAGGGAACCAAGCCTGTAGAGTTGAAGCTGCACACCCGTTAGCCGTAGGACGTGCTTGACCTTGCTTCTCTCCTAGTCGTGGGGAGTTCCTCGGGGCACTTTGGAGGCCCTCGTCTTGGTCAGTACCTATGTTTTGTATCCGTGTGTGCAGCAACACGGCTTCATTCGCCACCCACTTTTCTCTCCCAGTTAGCCTGGAAGGACGGAGCACGACCGTGGTCCCTAAAGATCAAGTCAGTAGTGTGGGAGCTGTGACTCCTGTCCCGCAGACTAGACGCCAGAGGCTGAAAGCACGAGTGGGAAATGGGGAAATGGAGGCCACAGCAGTCTGCTGTTTCCGAACCGTGGGCGAGCGAGCGGGGAAGGCCACAGCAGTGCGGTGGTCGGGTGCGGCTTGGGAAGGGCCGTGCGAGGAGAGAGGGGGCAGGTGGCATAGCCACCCTGGCGCAGGTGCTGCAGAAGCAACCAGGAGACCAGCCGCCAGCTGCGGTTACACAGCGCTTACAGGAATGCCCTTTTCATGCTAAACTAAACTATCCCCCCTTTAATTTAGACGCGTCTGTTCCACACTCCGCTGGCAGAGCGGGCAGCCATGTTCAGTGGTGGGGCTGAGACAGCTCTAGACAACACGCAAAGCTGTCGGTTGGTGGTGGGCTTCCTCTCGGCCCTCCTGCTTTGACATCTCACTGTTGCCACCCCCCATCTAAGTGTTAAATGATAAACTGCTACTGACAGCAACAGCCAGTTGTCACTCACTGAGCAGGCACAGCGCGCCAGGCTCCACTGGAGGTATTTTACACACCTCTCACCCCAGCCACACAAGGCAGGACTGGCTGTTGCAGTTCTGCAGATTAAATGACTTGTCCCAGGACACAGGACCAGTATGTGGATTTGAGCTTCTAGTGCCCATGCACTTAACCATGACACCGAGGGCCTGTCGTCCTCTGTGGGGCTATTGTCGTTTGAAGCAGTGGTCAAGTTCCCGGCAACAGTGACTGACCGAGGTACAGTCGGTGGTGGTGGAGCCAGACTGTAGGCTCAGAATCTGGCTTTGCCTCGGTGAATTGTGGCTTAGGTTACACAAACTGGTAAACACACTGTCGCCTTGCCTCTGTGCAACTGTAGGCTCAGGGGCTGGCTTCACGCGCTCTGTGATTGTGGTCAAGTTACCCAACCTCTCCTTTAAAACAGGACTCCTGATAGCATCTGCTTCATGGGAGTTTGAGGAGGAGGAAAGCCACCTCGCACATAGTAAGTGCTTAATAAAGGTTAGCTCTCATGAGAGCCACGGGCAGGACTGACTGCCTCCTTCCAAGGCCAACCCTAGGCATGGTGGTATTGAGGGCAAAAAGGAAAAAAATTGTTTTGGAAGTTGCTTCCTCTTCATAGGAAAAATAAAATTAAGTTTAGCCTTAACATACTCGAAATCATGAACTTAATGTTGCTTATTTTAAATATTGATTCTGAAAAAATTATAACCCTGCTTAAAAGGAAGGAGTGTAATATTTTCTTTTTTCCAATTAATAGCTACTACTTTTCAAAGAAAATAAAGCCCACCAGTAATGGATTGCCATTCTAACAACCTTGCATTATTTCCCTAATTCTTTTTGTCTTATCGCAATTGTGTGGAATTGATTCTTGTTTAAATGAGGGAACTGCCAGTTCAGACTGCTTCCTGCCACCACCCGGGGGTCAGAGAGCTCCTGCCTCTAAAATCCTCAGACCAACTGAAAGACAGAACATCACCATAAAAAATACAAGCTTTAGCTCAAGGTTTACATAGTTACATAGAGCTCTTCCACTTTGATAGTTTTTGTTTGGCGGAATTTAACCTGTTTATGCAGAGTTAGTTCTGCCGAGGGGTCGGCTGCTTACATTGACAGACACCCGTGCTGGTTTAGGCTGGGCGGAAAGAAAGGTAATTTTAGGAAATCGCGGAAGCTCTTTATAACGAAGCCCCTAAAATATTTCATGGTATAGACTGTTTCTTGTGGCTTTTGTGACCACCGCTGACTCGTAAATGAATCCCTCGTTCTCCGGTTTCTCCCTTCAGTTGAACAGCGATCCTGCTGCAGATGAAACGCTGCTGGACCCCCCTGACTTACTGCTCCAGTCTCAGGACTCCACGGGCAGCGTCACCGCGGAGGACGTGCTTCAGATCAGAGATGAGACCCCCAGTCTGGAGGCTTCTCTAGATAGTGCTAACAGCCAGCTGCCTGAGGTGGGGAGAAATGGGGGCTGGTGCATGGCCGATCTGGGCTCTTTTTAGCAGCTCTTCCACAGCCCCTTGCTTTCCTTTCAAAAGAGTCTTGAAATCCTTTGATTTGTTTCCGGTATTTCTAACCTGGTAGGTTGTTTTAAATGAGATACAGTCAAATCTGATTTTGTTTTAAAGTCGATAGGTGAAAAGAAATGACCTGCAGGTTAAAAATCACCTGGTTTTTAATGAGCGCTGCGCATTGCAGGGCGTGATCAGGTTAATGTTACAGGCGCTTCTGGGGTGGCGGCGTCACCTGCGGGCTGCGTCCTCCTCGAGGGCCGCTTCGGCTTCTTCTCTTGCTCTGTCCTGGGTTTATGTGATTGGTGCTGTGATTGGGATGAAAACCTCAGGCCAGCTGTGTTAGCAGTTGTTAAATGAAACCTTTTAAAAAGACGTTGGAACCCCTAGTATTGTGTTTTTTGGAAAGGCCTGTGAGAAGTAAGCCAGATTTCAAGCTAATGACCAAAAATAAGTAAGTATTAGTCTTCTTAGTGTTTTTTTTTTTTTAAGATTATTATGGATACTCTTTTTATATGTAATTGCTGTAGCTCTGTCGTATATGCTTTTATACCTCGGTAAATATTAGGGAAATACTATATTTTTGTCAGTGTTAACAAAATTAATGTCGTTATTAGATCTAGACTAATCTATCAGATCTTATTTTAGGAGGGTGAATTCTCATGTTCTCAGTAGGCTGATTATTTCACACAGGTGAATCCTCTTTAGGAGTAAGCAGACCTATTCTGAAATGAAGGCGTTTTGGCTTCCTTGTTAGCAGTCCTTAAAATGCTTGTCCTAGTAGGGCTAAAGTTTAGGTGATTCAATTCAACAAGTATTTGCTGTGATTTCAGCGGACACCCGGCTGTCGGCTGCATGCTAGAAAGACGAATAGGGCATGACCCTGTTCTCGGGGAGTTCGCTGTATATTAAGGGAGACAAAGAAGGCTTTTTTTAAAAAAAAATTACATTTCATTATGGGGAACTCAGTAATAGATATGTTCAAGGCTTTGTGAAAACTCAGAGTAATCAGCTGTGCATTGGGGGTGACGGCGGCAAAGGACAAGCTTTGTGGCGATTGGGGCATCCCAGGCAAAGGGGCGCCATGTGGAAAGGCGTGTGAAAGAGCGTGGCGTGCTCAGGTTACAGCAGGAAATGCAGTATTTATAGAGAGTAGAATGGGGAGAGGAACAGCAGTAGGAGAGGTGAACAGGGTGTGAGGCAGGAGAGGTCCTACGTCCCATCGTAAAGGCTTAGACTTCGTCTTGAGATGCTAGGAAGGCATTTGGATTTTCAGTCTTTCGAGAGGTGGCTATTGTGTGATAAGCCCTGTGCCGGACACCGAGGTGGCAATACGTGGCCCGTGGGCGGGCATTCGTCCTTTACCCAGGATCTGTTGGGCCCCTGCCACTCACAAGGTGCTGTCCCTAGGTCCTGGGTGAAACACACAAAGGCTCTTGGTTTTGTGGAGCTTCATTCTAGTAGGAGAGACAGATAATAGGCAGGTCAAACAAATAAAATATAAATAATAGAAAATGCTCATTTTATTGATTGTGTTAAGGAACTCTAACAGTAATGTGGGCTTAGCTGAGGGAGAAAGTTAGGGTAGCATTGGAGGTGAAACCTAAGTGACAGAAGGAGCCAGCCCTTGAAGATTTGGAGGAAGAACATTCCAGGCAGAGGAAGCAGCAGTGAAAAAGACCCTGGTGTATCTGAAGTATAAAAAGCTGGCCGGCAGGGCCTGTGCGCGGCGAACGAGGAGTCGGGGTGGGCCAAGGCGCTCTCATCGTGCATCCTCCGGGCCTCGCAGCATGGAGCCGTTAAAGCCAGGATTTTAAGCAGAAGAAGGACAAGATCTGATGGTGCTTACCCTGCACTCACCATCCCCTAGTATATATTTTTGTCCTTTGCATATTAGCCTAACACTGTTAGTAGATTATAAACTAACTGTCGTTAGGAATTAATATATACTGGGGCACCCAGGCTAGACTAAGGTCAGGGCTTCTGACTTTCACTTACTTTTCATAGTTTGGAAGGAAAATTCTATTTTTATCCATGAAAATGAGACAAGAAACTTGTACAGCTAAGAAGTAAGTTAAGTCTAAATACTGAAAGAGGCTGATCTTTATTCCTGAAACTGTGAGAGCATCTGTATTTATTTTCAAACTGATTAAATTAATATTCTTGCAGATTAAGGGCTGGTGTTGATTCCGTCATGCTATATACTTTGAAAGTATTTTTCATTTTCAATGGTGGTAACTCACTCATTCAGCCGGTATCTATTTAGCTTCTACTAATACTACAGGCCAGTCATGTGGCAACATTGTTTCAGTAATGTTGCAATGGATGGGAAGAGGAAAACCACTAGGATACTTTATAACTTAGGTTTTCATTATTATTTACTTAGGTTTAAGAGAATGTTGTCATTGTTTTTGATAAATGAGCTTGTGATTCATTTAATTTTCAAAAATGCCCTAATGTCCTCTGAACTCTAGCTCAGTGGTGAAGCTTTACTGATAGTCAAAGCCAAAATGAGTTTATTATAGTCTTATTCCCTGAAAACAACCTTTACATTGCGAGTATTCAGCTCGATTACGCCCCAGTGAGGCTGCCCTGGGTGTTGCGGGTCGGCGTCCCTGTGATTGGGCTGAGCCTCTTCCCGCTTTGAGGGCAGCTCCCGGGCCCCCGGGCAGCTATTGGGATCATCTCTCCTGCCTATGTTCAGAGCTCACTGTGCTGTGGTATAATGAAAGAAATGACATTTCAAAGAGAGAATTTATAGTAGTAATAATATAAAGTTTTACTTGTATAGAATTAGAATATGTATGAGAGAAGATATTTTACCAAAAGATATATTTCTAAGTAAACACCTAGATCCTGTCACTTAAGAGAAGGGGAAAAAAAAAAAAAAAAAAAAACCTCCTTGCTGTTTCTATATGACAATAGGTGATATATTTCAAAAAAATCGTAAACCTGGGACCATTAAAAAAAAACAATTTTAGGCCGGGCGCGGTGGCTCACGCCTGTAATCCTAGCACTCTGGGAGGCCGAGGTGGGCGGATCGTTTGAGCTCAGGAGTTCGAGACCAGCCTGAGCAAGAGCGAGACCCCATCTCTACTAAAAATAGAAAGAAATTATATGGACAGCTAAAAATATATATAGAAAAAATTAGCCGGGCATGGTGGTGCATGCCTGTAGTCCCAGCTACTCGGGAGGCTGAGACAGGAGGATCACTTGAGCCCAGGAGTTTGAGGTTGCTGTGAGCTAGGCTGACGCCACGGCACTCACTCTAGCCGGGGCAACAGAGTGAGACTCTGTCTCAAAAAAAAAAAAAAAAAAACAATTTTATAATATCATTACAGAAACTTTAAAAATTAGACTGTGTAAAGGAAGACTACTTAATAAAACAGACAGATGGCAATAACTATTATGTTATTATTATGTTATAAAATTCTTCTTTTTTTTAATGTTTTTGAAGTCCACTAAAAATATGATTGTTTTGCAGGATTCAGGTTCAGTATTAAAGGAGGAACATGTTACAACCTTTGAAGATGAAGGGTCCTATATAATTCAAGAACAGCAGGATTCTCTTGTGTGTCAAGGAATTCTTGATTTAGAAGAAACTGAAATGCCAGAGCCTCTGGCTCCTGAAAGCTACCCCGAGTCCATCTGTGAAGAGGATGTCACCTTAGCTTTGAAAGAACTCGATGAAAGATGTGAAGAGGAAGAAGCGGATTTCTCTGGACTGTCCAGGTGAGAATACGGTATCAGGCACACGGTAATGCGGCGAGATTTTCTCCCCAGTCGCTTCCCCAAGTGCCCCTCTATTCCACTTTACTTACTTTCATTTTTGTGCATTTCAGTCTATAATCTTCCTTTTTAAAGATAAAATGACTTACTACGATGGGGTTTTTTTTTTTTCTGTTATTGACATTCAATGAAAGAAAAACAATTAGGCCATTCTCAAAGCATTATAAGTGGCATTTCACATTTAGAAGCACATCAGATACCTATTTTGGCAAATGTCAAATAGCCAAGTATCTGTGATAACCAAAATAAATCTGAAATAGACCCAGAAATTATTATATGGTTTCATTATCAATTGTCAGATTTTTAAAGTTTGATTTCTGTGAAAGACAGAATTGTTTATTTCTTTGTACTGTCAGATGCTAGATTTTCCTTTTAAATGTTAATGCTCCATACATTCAAAATTTGTTAGAAAGTATAAAGAACTCTCAAATGGGACTTTTTCTTCACTCATGGGCTAATTTGAATAATCAATTATTATATATGGTTCTTATAGGAAACTTTGGTGGCTGTTATAAAACTCGCATACCAAACAATTCTACAATTAGCAGAATTATGATGCAATCAAATATCTACTACTTAAATTTTATAAGTATTTGTGGCTTAAAATAATGTATCTAACTTCATGTGCTATATCAATGTATTTAATTCCCCATTCAACAATTTGGAGCACTTTGATAATTTTTATATAAAATTAATATTTAATAATCCAGTATTTCAGAGTCATACAATAAAAATCATACCTGTATACTTCCTGTGATAATAGAATTTTAATATGTACAACACATGGGAGATTTTTTTATTCTCAGTATATCTAGAATACTTAACCTATATTTGAAAATGTATATTCAGATGTTAATAATAAATCTTAGAGAAATGCTTTTTCCATATTACTGATGTGAATATGGCCATAGCCCACACACTCACTCGGTCATTGATCACGCCCAAGTTCAGGGGTGCCAGAAATGATGAGGGTAGAAGTTCAGCCACTTGGCTTTCCAAAAGGCCAAAGCCAAATAATTTACTTTGGCCAAGTCCTTCAGCTGAAGCAAAGTGTTGCCTCCCTACTAAATGGAGAGGTTATCTACTCCAGCTTACAGTACACGTTGTGTTAAAATCAGTCACCACAGTGACATTCTAAAAATTAATCTTTTTGGGGTATAATTGAAGTTTTTACTTCTGATGTCTGCTTTGATTGTTTTCTCCAGTCTTTACTCAGGTTGCTCCCTTCCATATGAATTGCTCCAAAATTTCTGTAAAGCCTTACAGAACTATCTCATAATCTGAAACATGCCATTTTAAGACCTGGAATAACACTTTTCTATGTGGAATGTCAGACTCATATACTTCTTCAACTTTGCAACCTGGAGTTGTAAAACCTCCAGCCCAAATACATCTTCATCTTTTTCATTGTTGTATTTTTGTACGTATTATCTGACCGTTGGGATTATAAATTTCTCAAAGGAAATAGCCAGGTCTTTTGCTTCTTTGGAGTCAAATCTCTTATCTGCCGTATTGCTAGGTACATAGTATGTGCTCATGAAATAGCTGAGCAGGCTGTATGTGCCCTGGCTGATAGCACTGGCTTTGGACTCGTAGTCCTGGGTTCAAATTCAGGCTCTGTCATTTCTTACCCAGTAACCTATGTATATTATTTAACCTCACTGAACTTTTTGTTTCCCCATCTGTAAAATTGATGTAATAAAATCTAACCCTCATAGAGTTGTAAAGACTGAATGAAATTATCCGTATAAAGCACCTAACAGAGCCCTTGACGTGAAAGAACGTGATCAAACTTTATTATTTTTTTTAGAGACAGGGTCTTGCCCTGTCACCCAGGCTTGGAGTGCAGTGTTGCAGTCATAGCTCATTGTAGCCTCAAAATCCTGGGTTCAAACTATCCCTCCGCCTCAGCCTCCTGAGTAGCTGGGATTATAGGCATTTGCAACTACACCTGACTAATTTTTTTTTTTTTTTAATCTGTGTTGCTCAGGCTGATCTCAAACTCTTGGCCTAAAGTGCTCCTCCCCCCTCAGCATCTCAAAGCACTGGGGTTTCAGGCATGAGCCACTGCACCCAGCCTGACCATTTAAAATGAAAGCATTCTAATCTGTTGTCATTCATAGAAGTTACTGAAATCAATCCACAGCAGTGGCATATTATATAGCACTTGGGTCATTTTAAGGTAGTCACTTGAAATTGGAGTCCCGGTTCTAAAAGTGTTAAGTAGAGAACATGAATTTGCTTATTTGCGCTTTCTTACACAGTTGAGGTGGTTGTGCATTTTCTAAGTCAGTGTGTAGACACGAATAAAAATAACCCGTGCTGAGTGACTTAAACCGTCTCCCGTGATTGCGGCTGTTCTTTCAAGGTAGCATTCCGTGACTGTGCTGTTTGTGTTGACAGTCAAGATGAAGAAGAGCAGGACGGTTTTCCAGAAGTGCAGACGTCGCCTCTGCCGTCACCGTTTCTTTCTGCCATCATCGCTGCCTTTCAGCCCGTGGCGTGCGACGACGAAGAGGATGCCTGGCGCTGCCACGTCAACCAGATGCTGTCGGACACGGACGGGTCCTGCGCGGTGTTCACCTTCCACGTGTTCTCCAGGCTCTTTCAGGTCAGGACGGCGTTCGGTTTCCGATTTCCTGTTATGCTTAACCTAATCAAGTTCTGGTTGTTCTTCTAAAGTCAGTATTCCGAGTTTTAATATTCCTACCGATTTTTTCTAAGCTGGTGGTATTACCTAAATTTACATTGTGACATTATGATGCTGCTGGTACTTGATGTAACGCAAGGCCCGATACAGCTATCTCCCCTACGACAATTAAAATAAAACTTGAAGATCTGATAAATTTCACAGATCAGCTCATAATCAAGGGTTAAATTAATTGGCACTTGTATTACACTGTGGGGGCCTTAAAAATTTTAGCTGTTAAGGTTGCTGCTTCCAACTCTGACACCGATAATAATAACACCACCACCACGATGATGATGATGATGATGATGACGTGAGCTAACATGTGTTGAGTACTGACTACACGCCAGGCATTAAGTATTCTGACACCACCACTGTGGAATGTAGATGTTATTTTTTAGCTTTCTGTGGAGAGGGAAACCAAGGCACAGAGAAATGCCACCATTTAAGTCATTATCTCCTGAGCTGTCTACCACATTCCGCGCCCCCCACCCACCTAAGCAAATGTTGCCCACCTTGGAAGAACCAGCCAAGTACAGCTTCTCACTGAAGCTTTCCCAACTGCTCCAACCCCCACTCGCTCCCTCCTGGAAGTTCTTTCATGCTCATTAACTGGAGCTTCTGTTTATTTAATTCTCTACAAATTGCATTACTGCTTGGTTTTCTATTTGTATTCTTTTCTTTCCAGTGATAAGTTTCTTGATGGCTGAGACTGTGGATTATGCTTTTTTTTTTTAAATCAATCATAATGCCACCTAACAATGCCGCACATATATAAGTAGGTACACATTAACTATTTGTATAATAAGTATGCTGCTGATAACGTAGTTTAACTGAATGCTTGCAATGGGTCAGGCACTGATTGTTTCATGGCAATGGATATTCTTGGATCCTGAGAAGATCCTACCCTTAATGTACCTTTATAACTTTAATTAAAGTTAAGTCAGATGGCAGCCCATCACCACATTCACTGGAAGTTTCTTTCAGATAATGACTTTGTCTTTAGAAGCACTAATTCCTTCTGACATGTGAGCACCTTTATTTACAAGGATGTACAGCATATATTCCCTCTGTCCTAATGAAAAAATATCTCAGGAATGGGAAAACAAATGGCGTATATCGTTGATTTTTTTTCAGCAATACTAGTTTGTAAATCTTTGATTATTTTTAGAAATTAACATGTTTCCTAAAGGAATACCTTATTTTAGCATTCTATCTATCACTACAATAATTTTAAAGCAAAAGTTTGCCCTATTATGCCTGTTTACTTAAAGGTGATAAAAGGCCTTCTTATGAAATCAGTACTGAACTTTTTCATATGCTATTCCTCACAGACGATTCAAAGGAAGTTTGCAGAAATAACCAATGAGGCAGTTAACTTTCTCGGTGAGAGTCTGCAACGCATTGGTACCAAATTTAAGAGTTCATTGGAAGTGATGATGATGTGTTCAGAATGCCCAACGGTCTTCGTGGATGCTGAAACAGTAAGTTTTTGTTTTTGTTTTTCAGTTTTCAATAGATTTAGGGGTACAAGGGGTTTTTGGTTACATCGGTGAATTGTATACTGGGGATGTCTGGGTTTTTAGTGTACCCTTAACCCAAATAATGTACATCACACCCAACAGGTGGTTTTTCTTCCCTTCCCCTCCTCCCCCCGTCCCCCCCCCCCAGTCTCCAGTGTCCATTGTCCCACCCCGGGTGCCCCTGTGTACCCAGAGCAGAGCTCCCACTGAAAGTGAGAGCGTGCAGTATTTGTGAAATAGTTTCTACATGCAAGTTTATTATAAGGGCTATATTTGAATGGCATCTTTCAGTAAATGGTCTCTTTCAAAAGTAATTCAGAATTTTTAAGGGTAAAGGTTTATATTGTCAACTTGATTATAAATATTTGGCAAAATATACAGTTCCAGCACCTTAGATGCAGTGGCTTCTGACCCCCCTTGTCCTCCCCCTCCACAGAGTCCTAGGTGGGGATGCTGGAGAGCCATGCTCTAGAGATGGGCGCTTTCCCCTGATTCTTGAATTAAAGTGGGTAGGACACGGCTAGACCTCTGCCCATGAGTACCCAGAGCCTGGTGGTCTTCCCCTGACTTACTTCTGGGCATACTTCTAAATCATATTGCAAGATATTTAAAGAACTATGGTTTTACAAACTTTAAGGGTGATACCTTTGAGATATCTAGTGGTCTGGCGTGCCCTTGCTTGCCTTGGCCACTTTTTTGAAAGCATTTAAAGGCGTGCTTGTCCTTCCTGACACCCCTCAAATCCTACTGCACTTCTGTCCTGTTTCCGTGAAAGGTCAGCCCTTAGCGTGGGACAGAGTGTGGTAAGGGAAACTGAAAACCAGATATTCCGTGGCCCGAAAGTTGTCGGTCTCATGATTGTGATCAGAAGTGGTAACCCGGGTCGATGTGTGTTTCTGATTCGACAGCTGATGTCTTGTGGTCTGCTGGAGACGCTCAAGTTCAGTGTTCTGGAATTGCAAGAACACCTGGATACATACAACGCCAAAAGGGAGGCGGCTGAGCAGGTCAGTCCCTTTTTACCGCGAGAGAAAAGTAGTTTGCTCCTGCGTTAACCTGGCAGCAGAGTAGCCCAGACAGAAAGACCACTTAGCACTTGCCTCAGGGTTTTTCTGAGAACCGTGCGTCCTTTGAGCTCTCTGTCCAGTGAATTCCTATCTTTGGCTTTTAGAAATCTGCCCTCTAAAGCACAATGGAAAACCATGGCTTTGTTAAAAGTGTCTCTGTGGGGACCATACAGCTGCTGTCAACACTGCAGGTGGGGAAACAGAGGCAGTTTTTATCTGAGAATGCGTTGCAGAATTGTGGTCTTGAAAACGTGCAACGTCTGACAATGCCGTGGTCTTTTTCTTGTGATGTGTTTATGTATCGGGGCCATCAAAGGGAGAAACGCGCGTGTGGTAAATTGCAGATGCTACCTGCTAAGAAACATCCTGCAATTCCAGTCTGGCATCGACAGAGCAGCTCGGCTCCCCGAGAGTAAGCCCAGCAGGCGCTCAGTCAGCAGGCGCAGGAAAACAAAACGCTTCTCCCTCTCACACACGCTGCAGACAATAGACGCCTTTCTTTCTAGGAGATGGATCTTTCATGAATAACTATTAAATATCCAGCACAGGTAAAGGCCTATGAAAAATGAAGTATAAAACTGGGTTCTTGAACTCTAAATATTCTAGATAAGATTATAAAGCACAGATACTACATATGAATAATTAGTAACAAAAATAAAGTATCTGTCACTTAAGTTACAGCCACAAATAAAAAAGTCCTGGCAACAAAAGAGACACCCCAAGATCACACAGGTCTAACAGAGAACTAATGCAGACCAATATTGTGATATCCAGAGAGAGGTCACTTTGAGCTAACAAGAAAGCCTCATGGAATGGTGATATGATCTGGGGCTGTGACAGGTGGTTAATTCTGGATTGGGGTATTACTTCAGGGAGGGCATGTGATATGGGGAAATACTTATAGCAAAGCTTTCTCCCCTTATAAGGGGAGCATGCTCTTATATTTGTACTGAAACAACAGTGGCAGATTGGAGAAGAGGAAAGAGTTTTCAACATGAGGAAATTATCAGGCAAGATGTGGTCATCTTAGAAATAATATTGCTGCGTATGGTTTTATGCATATGTTTGCCTGTGTCTGTTCATATATCTGCTGAGTGTCTACCTAGGAGTGGCATTGCTGTGTCACGGGATATGCTTATGTCCATCTTTAGCAGATTCTGCCAAGCAATTTTCCAAAAACGATTGTATCAATGTAGGACCCCATCAGAAGTGCACACAAGAGTTACTGTTGCTTCGTATCTTTGCCACCACTTGGTAGTGCCAGTTTTTAGAATTTTAGTCATTCTCGTAGTTGCGTGGTAGTATCTCATGATGTTATTTTGCATTTCCCTGGTGACTAATGTCAAGCACCTTTTCATATAGATATTTTGTGAATATTGTGCCAAGTACCTTGCCCATTTTTGTAAATGGACTGTGCTTTTCTCACTGATTTGTAGGGGCTGCTTATTCTAAATATAAGCCTTTTATTGAATATATGTATTGCAAATATTTTTCCCTCTCTGTGGCTAACATTTTCACTATCTTAATAGCATCCTTTGATGAACAGAAATTTTTAATTTTATCAAGTCCAAGTTGCCGGTCTTTTCCATTGCGGTTATGCTTTTCATGTCTTTAGGAATCACTGCCTGCCCTACAGGTTGTGGCAGACTCTTAGAATAACGGCCCCAGTGAATCATGCCTCTGTGTCCACACCTCTGTGCAACATGGCGTCGTCATTCTTCCCACGGGGAGGTGGGGTCCGTTTCCCCACCTCTTGAATCTGGAATGGCCTTGTGACTTGTCCTACCCAATCGAATCCAGAAGCGATGCTGTGCAACTGCTGAGACCAGCCCAGAAGAGACCTTTTGCGGCTCCTGCCTTTGCCATCATGCTGGTCAGAGTGTAAACTGGAATGAACTCTGGGAAACTATCAGAGCTTTAGCCCGCTGGAGGATGCGAGGTTATGTGAAGGAGAACAGGCACTCCAGCTGACAGCCAGCGTGCCAGGCCTGCGAATGAGGACAGAGTGGACTTCCAGCCCCCAGTCAAGCCATCAGATGATTGTAGACTCATGGGTGGCTCTGGGCAAGACCAGAAGAAACTCCTAGAAAACCCATGGCTTGCTCTTGGTTGTCTTAAGCCACTAAGTTTTAGGGTGGTTGGTTTTACAGTAATAGATATCATTTATAATAGGAAAACATCAAACACACCTACAAATAGATCTAACTAAAGACATACTGGAACCTCCTTGCAGAAAACCCCAACTACTTCAGAGAAAAATTAATGACCACCTAAACAAATGGAGGACTGTATACCATGTGTGAATCACAAGACTCAATATTGTAAAGATGTCATTTTCCCCCTAAAATGGTCTATACACTTAATGCAATCTCGTTCAAAAATCTCAGATGATATATTAATGGAAATTGACAGGCTGATTCTAAAATTTATATGGATACAAACAACTAATAATAGTATAAACGGTCTTCCTGAACATAGATCAGCAAACTACACACCTCAGGTTACATCTGGCCTACTGCCTATTTTTGTAAATGAAGTTTTTTTTGGAACACAGCTCTCCCATTTGTTTAAATATTTTCTATGGCTATTTTTGCACTGCAATACAAAGTAGTTGCAACAGAGATGGTATGTTTTGCAAAGCCTAAAATATTTACCATCTGCCCTTTTTATTATTTGAGACAGAGTCTCACTCTCTTGCCCGGGCTAGAGTGCCGTGGCATCAGCCTAGCTCACAGCAACCTCAAACTCCTGGGCTCAAGAGATCCTCCTGCCTCAGCCTCCCAGGTAGCTGGGACTACAGGCATGTGCCACCATGCCCTGGTATTTTTTTCTATTTTTAGTTGTTTTGGCTAATTTCTATTTTTAGTAGAGATGGGGTCTCACTGTTGCTCAGGCTGGTCTCGAACTCTTGAGCTCAAGCAATCCTCCTGTCTCAGCCTCCCAGAGTGCTAGGATTACAGGCGTGAGCCACCGCGTCCAGCCTGCCCTTTTTATTATTAATATTCCGTTTTTCCCCTCTGTTATAATAGTATTTTAGTTATACATTCCTGTTTATTCTTCAAGATTTCCAAGGATCATTAAGTGAAAGGCTGAGGTATGTACCAGGACCCCACCATCTTGGCAGGAATTGATTCATTTTCAGTTCTCTGGCTCCATGAGATGAGCAATCTGTCTACCTTCTTATTCTCCCAGATGCTGCTGTGAGGTTTCTCAGGGTCCCCTCCCGCACGTGACCAACACAGGAGCAGCAAGTGCCCCAAGGGGCAGCTGCACACAAACTACTGGGCTCAGTTCTCTGTCGTCCCCTTCCGTCCAGGATCGTGGCCCTCAGCGTCTCACTGCCTTTGCTAACCCCGGTTGCCTAGCCCAGGGACGCTGGAGGGCACGAACTCTAGGCTCCTGCTTCCTGTTCAGCCTTGATGTCCAGGGCCATGAAAGAGCATGTTTGCCCCTGGGGTGAGGGTAGGGCTCACCTCGGCGCTTTTCTCTAACTCCCTGAGTGCTGGCTCATGGTACTCTGCTTCTGTAGCTGTCCTTGGAGGGTTGGTCTTACACAAGCCGCTCCATCACGCTCCGAAGCAGAACCTCACCCGTTAAATTTTAACCTTCATTTGAGGCTTGAGTAAAGAAAACATCACGACAAGAGACCGGTTAGGTATGAACTGGAGGGTGTTCCCTATACAGACCATGCATGTCCCGTGTCTGGTACGCGCTGGCCGGGACCGTGCAGACGGCACTTCCCAAGCCAGTGTGGGCCACGGGACGCTATGGCTGGGGCTTGTCTTTCATTTAACAGAATAAAAATCAGCAATAATTATGTTGAATAGTGCCTCCCCCCCAAAAAAATGGCTGTATCACTAAGTATACAGTATAAAAAATATTTAGTAAGACTAAGCCATTAAATAATCAACTGAAATTATTTTCAAATTTATTAGTATACTTGGATAAACTGGACCAGATTAGTGATGATGATTAAGTGTACAGACATTTTAACATTTTGTAGGAATAAAGATTAACGTACAAAGTCCATGGTAGATGTCAACTGACTTCTGCTGATACACGGAAATCTGCTGATAGCTTTTGACAGTGGCCGGCATCGGTCGCATCTCACCAGAAAAGCTGAATATGTTTTTCCTCAGAGACGCGGTCAGGCACGTAGCCCAAGGGCCAGTGAAACCTGAAGGGCTGGACTAAAAGGAACAAAGGTCAAAGAGATTGTTTTTGAAATAACTGAGGTGTCTTAATTTTAATTCTTTGCATGTAGAACATAAGTGCAATGGAGAATTTTAAATGTCAAATACTAAAATATTTTTCAGAGTAGCTACTTAATGTAGCTAGTAGTTTTTCCTCAAGGTCCTAATAATTTATATATTAGTTTGATTATGTTTAATAATATCACCATAGAAAAGAACTAGGAAGTCAAAACAACTGATAATATCAAACTGTCAAAACCCAGGCGCTTAACCTGAAGGCTCCTAAGGCTTTTTACTTCAGCTTGGAAACTGTGACTCTGGTATTCTTTTCCACTATACCACAATGCTATTATTTTATTTTTATTTGACTGGAAAAAATGTACTTTAAATTAACATCAACTTTAGGAATAGCCCCTGGATAAAGAAAAACCACATTCAGCTTCTACCTCCGATATTCTCTGGTGATAACATTTCTCATTCATTACTGTCCAAAAAGAAAGAAAAAACAAGGTTTAAAATGGATCCTGATTTGTTTCACTAATTAAAACTGACACCAGTCTTCTGAGAATTACACTTGTGATAAGCAGACAGACCTGGCTCATTCTAAGTTGCCTTTATTAAATTGACCAGAGGAGAAGCACAGCTTTCATTTCCCCAGCTTACATTACATAAAGGTCAGGTGTAGACTACGAAGATTTCCTCAAAATCCGCAAAATGAAGAAGATTCTTTACTGAAATGGAGCACACCACAGTTTCCTATAACAGAAGACCATTTATTGTGCTTTTGTTAAATTGTCACAAGTCTGTGCATTCTGTTGTTTTACTGACAGTACCCGGCTTTTGTTTGTTCCCTATAAATGATTAGGCTTAAATGGAGAGGAAAATCTATGCCTCAAACCAATCCTAGAACTTCAAGTCCACTTGGTTGTTTTGTATGGACAGGCTGTTTGTTACATTATGAATTTCATTGTGCGTTATACACTTACTGTGTTAAAATTTACTGTTGCTTATTTTTTAGTGGCTAGACAATTGTAAGACGACATTCGGTGCCAAAGACGACATGTACAGGATAAACACAGATGCACAAGTAAGTTCCTAATTCTTGCTTTTGCTATATTTCTATATTAGGCAAAACAATGTATATGGCTCATGCTCAAATGCCTTTATTTGCTCTTTCTAAAAATAAAAAAGACGTGTAAAACTTTTCATTTTGGTTATCAGAACAATCTTTGTAAAAGTTAGGTTCTAGGAAATATTGGCTTAGTAATGAAAAAATCACTTTAATAAAAATGAACGACCAGCCTGTGACTGAAGCTTAATAACATTCACTAGATAAGTCTGATGCTATCTGGACAGCATTGGCATTCTGCAGATGGGTGGTCTGGTCAGGAAAGCAAACCTAAGAGTCACGTGATAGACATCCATCTTAGCCTTTCTAAAGGTGAAATTCTGATTGGATAAATAATGTTTTTCTCTATTATAAAGTTTGGTGAAAATTATAGCCATATATTTTCTCAGAAAAAGGTGCACATGTGTAATACATAGATTGTAGTGAGGATCAATTAGGACCTGCAGATTATTCTAAACAGGAGTACAACTTCCTATGGGGAAAAAATGTATTCATCAACTAAAATTCATCTCCGTTTAAGAATTCCAGTCTTTTTCAACTTCAGTTACATTACAGATTTCTAGTCTCTGTAAAAGTTATAGTAAAGATCTAAAGTTTTGGAGAAAACTACAATGTTGAGAAAATAATAGTATGCTCAATAAATGCTATTTACCAGGCACTGCGCTAATAAGCATTTCACATTCATTATCTCTATCCTCACAACTCAGTCAATTAGATACTCTAATTGTCGGCATTTTGAAGATGAGGAAACTGAGGCTCAGAGAAGCTAAGTTATCTAAAATCAGTAAGTAAATAATAGAACCAAGATACAAATGTAGGCAGGCTGACTCCAAATCCTGTACCATGTTAGCAACTGTGAGATCATCCATGTAAGAAATGAAGCAAGATAAGGAATTAACCGAAGACCAGAATAGGATTCCTTTGGGTTCTGTCTTTGCCACTGTTTAACTGTATCGATCAAGTAAGTAATGTAACCTTTTTTCCTATATAAACTAGGTGGTTATACTAAGTGATATTTTATATCCCTTCTACCTTGAAGAAATGAGATCCAGCTCCAAGACTCTAAGTCAGTTAACATAGCTTGAGGTTTTCTACTAAGTGAAAACTGTAAGGACTTTCATTTATATCTTAGCTCCCCTTTCATATTGAGCTTTTTGAGGGTGGGGGGACCCTTTTTACATAACTTTACTCTCTGTCCTTGTGTACTAGTATAGACTTTTGCATAATAGAAAAATCAACAAGTATTTAGTGGATGAATAAAAGAGAATGTGTGTGCACATTTTAATATACGTAAAAAGCAACAATTTAAAATGTGCATATGCATGGTCATCCCCGAAAACTACAGGTAGCCTGCTTGGAGCAACTTCTGGTAATTTAGAGCTATGGAATTAATTATATTTGTGTTATTTCCTACAATTATGATCCTAAACTTTATCAGTGACTTATTTCCTATTACATCCCAAAGTAGAGGCTATGTATATATGCATGTCAGTTCTCATTTATGAAACTCAAATCATTAATTTTCCTATGAAATCAACTGTATAAAATAAAACCTCAGAAGTTTAGAAATGCTAATATGCTTGACACTGGGCTGTACTCAACCAGTGTTTACGGAATGACTAGCCACGTAATTTATGGTAAGTAGTATGGAGCTAAAGTTCACCTTTGCTTATTTAGCAAATCCCTTCTAAATTGATAGGAATAAATGTTATATAAATAGCCCCTCAGAGGAAAATATTTAGAAAAGCAGGCTTTTAAGAATGACTTTTAGAAGCTGCATTTACATTATACCAATTGCTGCTTTAATTAGAAGTCATTCTTCTGTTAATGAGACGAGGGTCCAAGTGGCTGTAGATATTTTAGAATTTTTAAGGCAGTCCTTAAGGTAGACTTTGCACTATATGTTTTATGTACAGCATCTCCTTTGATTCAAACCTTAGGTGGGTTACGTTTCTGAAACTTTACTGAATTGCATTTGGAATGAAGTTGAGAACACACATCTGCTTCCGACGTTCTGCCCTGTGGCTCAGCATCGGTTATGACAACCTAGGACCTAATTAGACAGTGAAGGGTAGGAAGCTTAGAACAAGCCACACGGAAAATAATCCTTGGAAGGGTATTTATTGTGTAAATTATATAAGCCAGTTTTTTCTGAGAATGGTAATTTTTCTAATCGCAAGTTTTCCACTTTACTAATAGAAATTCTATTACATTTGGGTTTGGTTGTTTTTTTTTTTCCAAAACCTAAATAGAACACATAATAGCCCTGTTTCCCAAAATCACATTAGTTCAATTTTATTCTCTGTAGCTTTTATACAGAAATAAACCATAGCCTAAATGTAATTTACTCATTCCTTGGCAAAGAGTTGAAAACACCCTGAATTGTTGCAGTAAATGTCTGGTAATAACATAAAATTTTCTTTGGGGTATAAATATGTTCTTCAGTTTGCCTGAGACGTCTGTGGCCCTAGGTAAAATGATTTCTTACACTAATTCTTGGTCTTTTTTTCTTCCTTTGTATTTTTTGTGACCTGATCACCTTCTTGCTTAGCAAATGGAAATTCTAGCAGTAAGTGACCTGTCTTGATTTACAGACTACTTACCCTTGCCAGACACACTGGTTTTCATCTGCCATTTGTCCATTTCTGACCGCGCAGTGTTCTGTCATGGACTACTTTAAAAGTAGTGTGTGCTTCAGTTTTGTGTAGCCCTAATCCATGAAATGTTGGTTCTATAAAAATGAGATTTTATAATACGTACACCTAGCAGTCACCTTTTTCTACATCTATAACTAACATATCTCCTTTTAAATTTCTTAATTTTAAAAAAATCAAAGTGCACATGTTAATTTCATAGTCTCATTTCAATGCGATTACCAAGTGGTTTTCTTGAGAAAAATGACTTCATTTTGAAGACAAACTCTTCTTACTTCTTAGGTAAGAGGTTACCCAGTTTCCACTTTGCTTTATCAAGCATTTGTTGATAAATTGCAATGAGATCTACATCTCACTGAGGGCAAAAGTCTATGCACTTGTAAATTCTTTTCATTATGAATTTAAAGTTTTAAATTATAGCGAATCCTTTTTAAAGCACCCTATTTATTGCCTACTGAAACATTCTATTTGTTGAATGTGGAAATGTGCTTAACCCTAAAAAGTATGTAACCAACAATGATCTTTGTTTTTATTTTAATCTCAGTCTTCAAAACATCTTTCATCTACCTTTCATCAGCTTCACACCATATTAACTTGCTTACTTCAGAAACAAATGCCAAGACAATTTTAACATTATGAAGTTTTGTAAATATGCTGTCTAGTCAAATAGCATAGAAAACACCACCTAAATTTAATGTTATTTATTTCTAGGAACTGGAGCTCTGCCGAAGGTTATACAAATTACATTTTCAATTGCTGCTTTTGTTCCAGGCCTACTGTAAACTTATCAACCAAGTAAATACAATAAAAAATGAACCAGAGGTAAATATTCATTTGTACTAGGCATCGGTAACTGATTCTAGAAAATTTTAGAATGTACATACATATGTTCCTTGTTAGAATAGCTTAAGTCAACTCACTTACACTGAATCTTTTTTTTAGTTGAGGGATTATTTTTGAAATGATATGCTCTGTTAGGACCTATTAGTAAGAGCAAATATCCAGCAGTCCTAAAAGGTTCAAGACCTTAATTTTTTAAAATGGTTAAATCTGTAAAAAGAAAGATTTTTAATGTAAAAATCCAAAAAAGGTTTTCATGATCCCTCCATGACATTAAGTGTATTTTACTACCCAAAATGTAATAATGCTAAAACCAATATACACATTTATTTCAACTTATTGCTTTATCAAGAATATTTAGGCCGGGCGCGGTGGCTCACGCCTGTAATCTTAGCACTCTGGGAGGCCAAGGCGGGTGGATTGCTCGAGGTCAGGAGTTTGAGACCAGCCTGAGCAAGAGTGAGACCCCGTCTCTACTAAAAATAGACAGAAATTATCTGGCCAACTAAAATATATATAGAAAAAAAAAAATTTAGCTGGGCATGGTGGCACATGCCTGTACTCCCAGCTACTCGGGAGGCTGAGACAGGAGGATCGCTTGAGCCCAGGAGTTTGAGGTTGCTGTGAGCTAGGCTGACGCCACGGCACTCACTCTAGCCTGGGCAACAGAGCGAGACTCTGTCTCAACAGGAAAAAAAAAAAAGAATATTTAAAGACTACTATTGGGTAGAATTTATTTACTGCTGCAGAATGAAGAACTTGAAATATTAACTGCCCTTCTACATTTAACACTTTCAAATAACCTTTAAGAGACAAAATGTTAACTATCAGGTATCTCCTCAAAGCCAATTAAATTTTTTTTAACCAAATGTGAACAGATCCTTAAAGGTGTATTTGTTTTAGGTCATCAACATGTCAGAGGAACTTGCCCAGTTGGAAAGTATCCTCAAAGAAGCTGAGTCTGCATCAGAAAATGAAGAAATTGACATTTCCAAAGCTGCGCAAACTACCATAGAAACTGCCATTCATTCTTTAATTGAAACTTTGAAAAATAAGGAATTTATAGCAGCCGTAGCACAAGTCAAAGCTTTCAGGTAAAATGTGAAAGGATTTAAAGATAATGCCTTTAAACTAGACTAGAAGTTTAGTATTAGGTTTTGGTTTTCAATTTGATGTTTCAATATCATGTTTTTGTGAAAAGAAAACATTTTTGACACAGTTACCACTGAAATGATACCAATTTTAGATTATTTTTCATATTCAGGTGCTACTTTGATAACGTATTTGCTCATATATTTATATTAAAACATCAGCTATTCACAAGGAAATTGTTTTTGTTATGCATGCCAACTTAAAATTGAGCTAACCTTGACGAATAATTGATTGTTTAAGTCTTGGAGCTTAAAAAACGCTGTGTATTTTCAGAGCTCTCTGGCCCAGTGACATCTTTGGCAGTTACGAAGACGACCCTGTGCAGACACTGCTACACATCTACTTCCACCACCAGACGCTGGGCCAGACAGGAAGCTTCGCAGTCGTCGGCTCTAACCTGGACATGTCAGAAGCAAACTACAAACTGATGGAACTTAATCTAGAAATAAGAGAGTCTCTACGCTTGGTGCAGTCATACCAGCTTCTAGCACAGGCCAAACCGATTGGAAACATGGTGAGCACTGGATTCTGAGAGACTTCAGGCATTTAGGAAAGAAACAAAACCGAAGATAATTACACATCTTAACCAAGCACCTTTTACGAACCCTTGCGATTCACTGATAACTTTCTGGCAGCATCTACAATGAAAGCATAACTAATGCGAAACTGTAACAAAACAAAGATCTGAAGAAAAACAATCTGATTGTTTAACAGCTGCCAATACCTCCCCCACAGTAACTGTATGAAGATGGGATTTTTAAATTACTTAACCTCTGTGAAGAGAAAAGGGCTAAAAGTGATGCATACAAATCCATTACTTTCTGGAGAAAGAAAAGAGTCCAAGGATGTTTGCAATAAGGCCCCGAGTACCGGGACATCCGAGAGCAGGTGAAATGAGGCTGAAATCAAGGCTGGTTCATTTTAGCCGAAGACCTGCAAAAGCTGCTTGGATTTCCAGCAGTCATAACATAGTCTACAACTGATGCTTAGTCATCTACATGAACATCCAGTCAGATGTACACATGCAAACTGATTTTACACTCTGTGGGATAAGGGTCTGGGGTGTTTTTGTTTTGTCTGTTGGTCTGTATAAGGAATTGTGTGTGTGTGCGTTGGGATGTATGGATATGTGATTGATAGTCATATTTTCAAGGTATGGATGTTTGGTGATAACGTCTCAGAGCATGCCTAAAAGAGCACTGCAAGATTATTTTTGAAGAAATTTTATTTTATTAGATCTAACTCTTCATATAGTGTTGTAAATGTTAGGACATTTTAATAATATTTTAAAAAGCTGGGCTTTCCCAGTATTTGGAAAAGAAATAATATATCTGTTTAACGTTATTGGAATGCTGCTCAGTTCTCTGACCAGTGCTTATGTTACCACTGTTGATAACTAACCAAAGTAGATGCCTGCAGAGACTTTAAAAATGTAAAATAAAGACGTGTGCTGCCCGTCAGCTATTCTCATTAGAAGAGTTAACTTATTTTACTCCATAATTATTCTAGGAACTGTATAGACTAAAACTAGTATTTTCTTGTACATTTGTGCCATGCACTGTTATACAAGAATAGGTGTACAAAGCTAAAGAAAAAAAATGTGGTCGTTGATGGTCGCATACATGACTTGCAGGCTTTGAAGTCTGCAGAAAAGAGATGCATTCTTATATGTTTATTCAGGGCTCACATGTTTCACGCTAAAGGAACCTGGGGCTGTGGGGGGAAACGACAGGAAGCCTGAAGACTGACTACCCAAACATGCAATATACTATTCACTGTCTAGGTCTGTAGCATACCATGAACTGGAGCCTGTCCTTTTTTAAATAGCATTTTGTAAAAAAAAGAAAAAGGAAAAAAAAGAACTTAGTCCCACAAACTCCTCTGATTTGAAAGGAACACCTTGTACTGTTTATATGCATCTCTTATCCACTGTGACTTTTCTTTTAAACTGGGCTCTGTGATTCCAGAGTTTAGAATGTAGAAATGAAATGCTTAGCTTTGCCTCTTCTTGGGGGTGTGGACCCTGCCAGAAATGTAATTATGTATGCCCAAGTGCATTAATTAATTGAAGGCAACTGTGCACGCCCCTGAACTGCTGACCATAGTTATGTTTCCTGTAAAATTCCCTAACTGGTCACGGCTCATTCATAATCACTGTATTTTTTGACCCTGATAAAACCAATTATTTTGATGGTGTTCTGGTACTGTAAATGGTGTCCTTTAAATTATTTAATAACTTTTGGGTGTGGGGCAGGCAGAGAGGGTTGGTGTCCAGAGACACACCGCACTCCTACATCCTTTCTTTCTCTCCCTCCTTACATTTTTTTGTTAAAAATAAAAAGCATTGTAGCTGGTGGTTTGTGTTGTATTTTAAAAAAAAGAATGGTTATAGTGTGCATTTAGAAACTGTCAAATGTTACCTTCATTCTTAAATATAATTTGCCTTAAAAAGGAAACAAAATAGTTGACTACCCAAAAACCATACCTTTTGAACAGTTGAAATTTGATTTTTGTGTTTATATGTAACTAAGTCTATTAAATTATGTAATAAAACCAGATACACCTATAGAAAGCAAGATGCAAACACAAACTCATTAGGATTGTCACTTTGCAACTGGGTTTTCCTCAAACCTATGCTGCTTTATTATCTGAATGCAAAGTTTACATTTACTAACAGAACACATCAAATGCTTAGCTTACTACCTTTAGTTCCACTTAGAGCCCAGTTTCTGCTACATATATCCGTGTTTCTTTTTTCACCCACTAAATTTATCACATACTAAATAGTAAGTTTGTAAAAATAACAGCAGAAGAGGAGATAGGGCATTTTCTTCCTGCCGATTCTAAGATGGAAAACCAGAGGATTTTTGCACAACTTAAAAAATATTTTCTACTTTTAGTGATGTAAAATTGGGTGTGTGCTATAACCCACAACCTACCTTAAACTTAGGAAATCATTACACGTTGTCTTGGAAAAGACCAAAGCCAGAAACTAAGGTTCCCTCATTTAGGTCTATGAATGAGGACTGCTCCTATGACACCAGCATGAACTAAATGAGAGGAAATGAAATATTAGAATCAATACAGTTGTTTTATAGCATTCCTTTTTTCTAGTTTTTCCAAAGTAATCCATGGTCACTTTAGGAAATGTAGGAAATATGGAGAAAACTACAACCAACATCTGACACCCAGAGATAACATCACAAAGTATTTCCTTCTAGCTTCTCCCAATCTGTCTTAATATCTACACACACAAGTTTTGGATTGCACGCACAGGGGTTTAGCAGTGCCTTCTCATGGCTAGAATGTTATCTCCATAACTCTTACGACAGCAAGATGTTCTTCTGCCACTTTGTTCAATACCTGAATGTGCACTAACCTTAAGTAAAACGCAGTTTGATCCTTGCTTTCCTCAACTATAAAAGGGTTAGCTGCTATGTTAGGAAAATTAACAGCACATATTAAAGAATGACTTAACCATATTAATAGCCAGTGAATCTGTCTTAGGACTCATTACAGATACATTTCTATAGTTCGTTTACCAAGCAAATGCTGTTGAGCACATGTTGAGTACCACATGCATGCCACAAGAGTCAAATGAGCTTCCTAGTCCTGTACCTACCCCCCAACCAAGTCAATATGTTAGAACAAGCAAAAACGCATTGCCTTTACAAGCACGTAGAGAGCTCTTATTTCTCCTTGGCCCCACCACCACTTTATCTGGTCCCTACAAGTCTCCTTGTCTATAGCTACGCATTTTATAGCCAGAGTGAGTAATATTTTTAAAGGTGATTCTGTTTGTCACCATGCCCCAACTGTCCCCACCACACCTTTAAAACCCTTTAGCATGGCCGCCTACAGTACCTGCTGAAGGCTGAGGCTGTACTGCACTGTCATCGGTGAATATGCCATGTGACTAGCCACTGTCCTCCAGCCTGGCCCACATAGCAAGACCCTGTCTCTAACATAAAAAGAATAAAACCTTATAGCAGAGTCTTACAGACGACTGGAGACCAAACCTAACCAAAGCTTAGAAAGTCCTCCCACTCTGGCCCTGCTGGTTTCACCTGGCATCATGTCTCCGGAGTATTCTACCACAGTCGTCTCCTGTCTTTTTCTACTACAGGGCCTCTGCACATGGTGTGGTCTTATTCGGGAAAATTTCTGCTTCCCTTTTTTTTGCTTAACACATTGACTGCCACACTAGAAAAAGAAATTTTTTTTTGCCTAGGGCCACAGTGTTTTAATTAAAACATGATCGTTTCCAATTTGTTATTGTTTTCTGTTCGTGAGTTATATGCAACACAATCCACATTTTTAGAATTGTCCACATTAATTGTAAGAATAAGAACATCGGCAAGAAAGATTTTCACAAGCCAACCGCAGGGTTTTGCTTCACGTGGCCCCGGGCACAAAACTAGCCTGAGTTAAATACAACTCACCTGGCAGTCAATGTGTTAATTCAACTCCTCCAAACTTGAGCTCAGCTGAAGTGTCATTCCTTTCAGGTCGGCCTTTGCCTGATCGCCCTTAGCCAAACCCCCCGTTTACTACACTTAAGTAGCTCTTCCATCTCACATGCCAGAACTTCCATCTTACGTTTCTTTAGGGAAAGATTCATGGCCACCTACCCACTAGACTGAACCTCCCCTCCCTCCATAAGGGCAGAGACCAATCCACGTTTATTTTAACAAGGCTGCCTGAAGCGGTGGTCCTCGTGCTTCAATTCCATATGCAACACCTGAAGTGTCTGCAGTGTCACTCGATAATGATTCAGTTGGGAGGGGGCCTAGGAACCTTTTTACAAGCACCTTCTAGGTCCACGTGGATGCACGAGGGCCTTGCCCTTGCGCTAGGGGTCTATGCAGGCCCCAAACACGCTTTTGGCCCTCTGAACCTCTATTTGACTACACCTGAGGGTCCAAGCTGTTAAGAGACTTCTACGGCCCCTCTAAGCTAGTAAGGGTTAACTTAAATGCGATGTTAGAAAAATTGGGGGCAGAATTAGCACCCGCTTCTAATCTTGGTTTCTGCAGTCATGAAACCAATAGCCAAGCAACTGCAATTTCATTAGAAGCACCCTGAGGCTCAACTCGGTGCCATCCTCAACCAGGAGTCTGGCCAGGGGACCTCAGTGTCCTAGCAGACGCAGTTAGCGTGAGAATCAAAACAAGCCAGACTAGATCATCGATAAGAGTCAAGACAAAAGCTAAAGCCTGTGTCTAACTTGAAGTCTTTAAATATAGAGGCCTACTTGTTAAAGCTTTGTTTCTGAACGTGTTACCACCTGAATGTTATTTAGCATCTTCAGCTGCCCCTCTAAGCTACCCTACCCTGTTCTCCAAGCCTCACTTGCAGCACATTTGTGAGGTTGTGATTAACAAAGTCAGGCGAGTTCTCCCAGCCTCCCTCCACCCAGTTTGTAGCTTCCTAAACTAAGGTCACCTGTACCCTGAAGCACCCACCTACCCTCATCAGCCACACCAGGGTTCTTGCCCAAATGGTCTCGTCCCATACAACCAAGGACGGGCTCTGCCTCCACTTCCCTCCAGAGGGATGCTTGCTTTTGCTCACTTAGCTACCTACCCAAGTAGTAAA
This sequence comes from Eulemur rufifrons, assembly GCF_041146395.1. Lineage (NCBI taxonomy): Eukaryota > Metazoa > Chordata > Mammalia > Primates > Lemuridae > Eulemur > Eulemur rufifrons. The sequence continues at coordinate 33,694,382 of NC_091006.1, forward strand.
CTTTGTCGTGGCTGTGAGACCCTCTGAGTCGTTTCAAGTGGCTACAACCTAGCGCAGAGCCTGGGCCACGATACGCCATCAACTAGCATATTTAAAGGTAAAGCGACAGGCCCAGGCTGTCAGAACAAGAAAAGCTTCAATACTTTTTTTCAAAGATTTTGGGAAATTTATAAGTGTTTTGCAATACCTTTATTTGAAGGCTTTGTCACAATACACTGCCTTTTCACGGAGTATTTTGAGAAGGGAGAGGTGGAAGGGAGGGTGGAAGAAAGCTCACTTGGCTGTTCCATGAGCACACACTCAGTGGGACCTTTGTACATTCCTTTATTTAAATGATATATTTGAAGCTGAAAGTGCTGTCACACGATAGGCGTTTGCCTTTGCATCTCCCACACAAATCTTGACGATGGGGCCGTTTGGGGTCCACATGTCGAAGTTTTACTGGGCAGGAACATCTAGTTTGTTTACAACTCTAAAAAAATTAAAGTGAGAAGTACATGCAGAAGATGAGCACTTGATTTCCTGGGAGTTAGTTATTTCTCTAGTCCATTCAGATACTAAGCAGACTAAGCAAGGGCCTGTAACACTACTGTCTCCATCTCTACCCAACAATGACAGTTAGGGATAGCAGGTGTTTAACCAGACTGCAGTGGTGCCGCATTACATTGGGTTCAATTCTAAGTCGTGAAGTTTCTTTGGAAACTTCCTCTAAGAGGAAGGGCAGGGAAGGGTGGAGAACAAGTGAAGGGTGAATTTAACAATGAAAGCAAGAGCAGAGTGGTTAACGCACCCTACACCTTAGAAACATGTTCTGCCCCAAGTGATTCCAAATGGCTTTGCATAGTTTCTCTCCACCACCACAGGGCGTTAATGCTGCCAATATCTAGTTTGAGTCAAGTACACTGACTAGGCCGTCTCAACTGGCAGTTCAGGCTCATTAGCTGTGTGATACCAGGTGAAGTTAGCTCCTTCCTCTTAAACATTATCTAAGCCCCTTAGAGCCCAGTGCTAAATACCAAGCAAGCAGCATGTTACAAGTTAACCCCCCATAAAAGCCAGGAAACCTAGATTTATTTTAAAGCATCCCTTCCTGAGCTCTCTCGGGAAAGACAACTTTAGACCCCTATGGGCTCATGCTACATATTCCAAGTATACACTTCATAAAAAGCATTTGGGTAAAATAGTCAACCTCTACCTCATCAATAGAAAAGTACTTTTCAGTTCGCTTCCTCTTAAGAGTCTAGGTAGCAGGTAAAGCAAGCACTCTTCCATATTGCAAGTAAGGTAACAGTTTCAAAAGAGGTTGCGTGACCAAGATTTGCAAGGGCAGAAAGAAGCTGACACAGAGGCCCCGTTTTCTAGTTGAGTATCATTCCTACAACTCCTAGCAAAAAAACAATCAAAACCTAAGGTCTGGGAACCTAACCTCTTTTTGGAGATACATTCAAGAAACTGTACCAGAAGCCTGCTACCACAACCCAATTCAGACACAATGAAAAACATTTGGCTTACTTGACAGGTGATATCCTCCACTCGGTAAGGGTTGTAAGACTTCGGACAAGTTCTGCAGAACTGTTTGAAGTAAACCTGTGACGAGAGACAGGATAAACTTAAAGCAAAGGCCCTTGACGCTTTTGGCAACAAGATGCCCATTACGTGGCGTTTCTTACCTTGTTAGTGCCCTGTACACACCACACATAAGCGCTCTCCCATCGGATGTTGCAGTCCTTGCAGTGGTAATAGCCGTATTTCTGTTCTAAGAACTGAACAACAGGACATCAGAGTTTAACCGACACGACCCCTGAATCACCTTCTATTTCAGAAGCTGGGAAGGATCTACTTCACTGACAATTGGCAACTTCATTCCACCTCACGGAAGAAAGCAGTGTCAGGTTTGGGTAAACCTCTGTAACCTAGTGATTGCGCTAACGGCATACTCGAGCAAATGAGCACAGGCCCAGAAACATTTGTACCAGATTAATTTAGCTCATAAGGCTGGTATGAAGATGAGTAAGTAGGCGTTTCCCCCTCAGATAGGCAAAGGAAAAAGCCAACCATCCAGGGCTCTCTGAAGTTTGGAATTCTTTAGGTGGAGGGGGAGATTTTCTGATAAATTCTGACCTTGGAATATACACATGTGAAGGTTATTAAGCTACAGGAAAGGAATAAAGACCCTGCATCTAAGACACTTCAAGACATTCACCCAAGATCAAGTTCTCTACACTGCTGCTTAATGACCACCCAGCAGCAGTGCTAGGAAGCTAGGTTGTGGATAAGCCGTGATTTATACGTAACAGGAACTAGAGTAATGTCACCTTGTTTTTAAGTTTTTCCTTCCCTCCCAGTGAAGGACAGGTTAGAAACAAGTTTTGAATGCAGGCCTTTAGGATTAAGGGGAACTCTGGGGAGCACCTAGCGCGATTTCACAGGTGAGCAAACTGAATGGGATCTAGGAAGACTGAGACTTGCCCAAGGTCACCCGCAGCCCAGGCGTGGCCGCGCTGGAAGTCCTGGCCTTTTGATTCACTTTTTTGATTCACTTTAGTGACCCCCCCCACGCCCCTCCCCCCTAAAAAAAAGCCACTAGCAGCCGGTGATGACTGTGGAAGAGACCACAAAGGACTGCCGGGGCCTGCTCTGCGTGTGCCCTGACCCTGTGGGAGTCAGCCTGCTGCTCTCACGGGCGCAACACGAACAGCACAAACGCGTTCGCAGCGTCGGATTTCGGAGTGGGGACGCTTTAAGAAGCCAGGCAAATGCCCAAGGGAGGCCTCCAGGAGCTCCACCGTTCCAACGGACTGTCAGCTTGCAAAACGGAGGCAAAGAAAAAAAGTCATCGTAGAGATGATCAGATCCCAACAGTCGGGCCGATAAGGGCTTTGCGACACTTAGTGGGGAAATGGGACCGGGGTCTCTGGGAGTCGCCTGTCCAAGTTCGCCTCCTGGCGTTCTGCCGGGCGCCCGCCCAGCTCAGGTCATCCAAATGCGTGGTCAGGACTGGACCAGGCGCCCAGCGCCAGGGTTTTGTAGGGCAACTGTGTTTGAATGCGACACGTGTAAGGGCGACCCTGGCCAACCTGTGGAGCAATCGCCGCAAGTTAGGCTACCCGCAATGTGATCGTGGTACTGGGGAAAGACGACACCTGTCGTTGTCAGCGGCTGCGGAAACGCACACACGTGAGGCCCGCGCTTAATGCGCGTCCCAAACAACCCGGGGCGAGTGCGAGGAGGAAGACCCACACCCCCCGGGGCGCCCCGGCCAGGCCTCACCTGGAATCGCAAGCGCTCCTTGCCCTGCTCGGGGCTCTTCAGCGACCTCTCTCCGGCGGCGACCGTCTCCCCTCCGTCCCCGCCGTCGCCGCCGTCCTGGGCCCTCCCCGCCGGCGGAGGCTGTGCGGGGCTCCTCGGCGCAGGCAGCGGAGCCGCCTCGCCGCCCTCGGCCTCCCGCACCGCCGCCCGGGTCCCGTCCTCCTCCTCGGACCGCGGCCGCTGGGGCGCCTTCCTCGCCGACGCCTGTCCCTCCACGGGGCCTTGCGGCCTCGCAGGTGGCGGCCCTCGCTCTGTCGCCGTCGCTCCAGGCCTCTGCTCGCCCGCCGCGGCCTCGGCGTCCTCCGGGACGGCAGTGAGACGGCGGGAGGCCGCGGGCGAGTACACGGCGACGGTGCGCTGGAAGCGCACGGGCTGTGGGGCGCCGCCCGGGGGGCTGCCCTGCTCCCGGCCCCGACACGCCGGCTGCTGGGACGCCGAGCCGCCGCCTGTCGCGCCCTCGGCGGGGCCGGGGCCGGGGCCGGTCGGGGCACCGGGGTCGCCCACCCTGCGCAGCGTGCGCCGCCCCAGCGAGCACTGCACCGAGGCGTCGCTGCGCGGGTTCACCTGCACCGCCACGTCGCAGCTGCTGGCCCTGCGGGGGCGCGAGCCTAGGCTCGGGCTCATCTGCGACAGGAGGGCCATGAGCTGCGCTCGCTGGTAGCTGTCGAAGAACTTGGCGGCCGTCTGCTGCCCAAAGCCCGGGAAGGACGCCGCCGCCGCCCCCGCGGCAGAGGAGGACGACGAGGCGGGAGGGTAGCCCCGGTCCGCTGCGCCCTTGCCCTTGGCGGCCGACGGGTAGGGGTAGGGGTACGGGTACGAGAAGGGGGAGCACGCCGGGTACACGTAACTGTCCAGCACCTCGTCCCCCAGGGCAGCCATGTGCGCAGCTCCCGCCGCTCCGGCCCGCAGCCCGCTAAATAGGCGACGCGCACGGGCGGAGGCGTGACCGGCCCTCGCGGGGCGCCCGCCCCGCCGCCGCCCTCCGCGCCCTCCCAGCAGCCGCCTGGTGTCCCCGCGTCCCCGCCGAGGGGCCCTTCCCTGGCCTGCGCAGTACGGAAATCCTCCACGCCCCGAGGTCGGCACAAACACCCTTAGATGATCTGAAAAGAGGGCTTTTTTTTTTTTTAGATAAAAGTGCTGATTTGAAGTGAACCAAGGTGCCCGAGCTGAGGAGGGTTTCAACGAGAGAGAATTGTCTGGATTAGCTGAGCCAGGTGATCTCCATACCCTGATTGTTCCAGGTGTCTGGAAGGCGAAGCGGGGTGTCTCTGGCTAGTTGAGCGAAAATGCCAAGGCTTGGGAACTGCTTGGGGTCTATGGCCTGTTCTCTCAGACTGGGAACTGCTTGGGGTCTATGGCCTGTTCTCTCAGACTGGGAACTGCTTGGGGTCTATGGCCTGTTCTCTCAGACCACAGTTTATCTGAGAGCTGCTGAGACCTCTACCCACCGAGCTCGCGCAGTGCGTGCGTGGGGAAGCGCCCAGGGCGCCCGTGTCTAGGCTAATTGTTCTCCCCCCTGGACTATGTCCCTCCCACCCGTGACCGCGTACCGTTTAGCTCTATTCCTGGGTGGCTAGTGGTTGTACAAAATTTCCTCACCAAACCATCTCTCCAAAAGATAAATTGATTTGAGATGAGTTTACATAAATGCAGAAGACCAATTGAAAAGAAAATGCCTTGTCCACTAGAAAAATGTTGGTTGTTCATTACCAATAAGTAGATATCAGATCAAGTAATCAAAGACATTAATGTAATTTATCTGTGGTTTGATAGTGGTTTGACAACAAAATACTGTATTTCATTGTTTAATTGACCTGTTTTGGAATTTTTCTGAATACAGGTCAAAATTCAACATTATCAGGTATTTATCAGTTGAACAAGCATATTTTTTTTCAACAATTACATGAAACTCAATTATGCCTTACAAAGATAGTTTGTTTTTACTCGTAAGATAGTGCACCAAAATTCTACATTTCCAAGGCCCTGTTTTCTAATAGTTTCTATATTTAAAGCAGTCATAGAAATTGGTAATGGTAAAAATCAAAAAGCACTTTTAACGAGTTCAGGCAACACTTGAGCCATCCCAGGTGCAAATCATATTACAACATTGATCTGTAATTTGTGAAAATGCTTGGTTAATACACCAATGAACCTTAAAATGAGAAGGGCATAATTGTTACACGTATGATAATGTGAACCAGTTGTTACCCTTTATGTTGTAAACCATATGTACTACCACAGGCCATAAATATGAAGTAATAGCTCAGCAAGTTAGAAGCTCCCGTGTGTCTCCGTGTTCAGAGAGAGGTCTGCGCGGTTTCCATCATTATTAAATTATCTGCTTTCACTGTGCCATAGGAAGTGTCTGCCATTTCCTCTTCTTTTAGTTTCTTATAAGAAATGTCTGTATCTTCATCTTCATCTAGAGGATCTTGCTTGTGCAACATTTCATTTCCATACATTTTGTATATTAAAACAAAAATCCCTGCTTCTGCAGACTGGAAAAGGGCGTAGAGCAAGGGAAACATGTACATGCTTCCTATGAGTTGTGGCGGAAAGGCCAGTTTTAGAATGGCCGTGCAGAGCTGCACATTCTGACTCCCTGTTTCCAGACAGACGGTCCTCTTGCAGTTGGGTGGAAGATGGAAGAGAGTAGCGAGGCCGTAGCCTGAAGCGTAGCCTGCCAAAGGCATAAAAATTGCTACCACGTAGACAGCTGCAGGGATACTTGCCAGCAGTTCAGGTCCTAACATTGTGCCGGTCATTATGAAAAGGACCACCAGGGTCACTAGCAGAGACCACAGGGAAATCTAGTGATAGAAAAGGGATAGACAAGCCATCAGCAATGAGACAGCGAAGAGGAATTCAGCCAAGAGAATCCTAAGCTCTTGGAAGAAGATGCCCGTCTAGTCTGACACCCAGCACAAGATGGAGATCTTTGGCAGAGCATTTCTGAAGATGGGCAGGTCACTTCTTCAGGAGGCATGCAGATCTGTGGCTCTAATTGTGTGGAGGCCTGCCCTGATGTCGTGGCAATTTGCCTTCCACAATCTCTAGCCGTTGACCTGGTATAGACCCTCCGCACAACACAGACCAGCTGAAAAACAGCTCTTCGGAAGTTTAAAAACCAGTTATCAGGGGAAGGCTACTCTTCTCCAGGCAGATTACCCCCAGACTTTCAGCCTCCTCCACAGAACTTTGTTTTGGTGTTCTGACTGTTCTGAGCATGCGTTTAATTTGTGACTGTGCCCCTTATAAATGGGACAGTTAGAATTGGGCCGAATACCCCAGGACTGATCTGATGAATAGAGTGGACAAGTGGATGTTTACTTTCCCTGAACAAGCCCCCATGTTTTCCATAAGAAATTAGTTCTTGTTTTACACCTGAAATAAAAGGCTATTAAAAGTTATGAAACTTATTGTGTGATATTTTTAACCTTCAACATATTTTATATTGCAGAGGGTTGTTAGCAATATTGAAACAATTGCCTACTCTTAGATGATGTAAGAGAAAAAAATGTAAATATAAGATGTGAAGAGGGCCGGGCGCGGTGGCTCACGCCTGTAATCCTAGCACTCTGGGAGGCCGAGGTGGGCGGATCGTTTGAGCTCAGGAGTTCGAGACCAGCCTGAGCAAGAGCGAGACCCCACCTCTACTAAAAATAGAAAGAAATTATATGGACAGCTAAAAATATATATAGAAAAAATTAGCCGGGCATGGTGGCGCATGCCTGTAGTCCCAGCTACTCGGGAGGCTGAGACAGGAGGATCGCTTGAGCTCAGGAGTTTGAGGTTGCTGTGAGCTAGGCTGACGCCACGGCACTCACTCTAGCCTGGGCAACAGAGTGAGACTCTGTCTCAAAAAAAAAAAAAAAAAAAAAAAATAAGATGTGAAGAATTCTTTGCAATTTTGAAACTCCACTCTTTTTCCTGTGTTCGTGAGAAACCTCCCATCCATAAGTTTCTAATGATGCTTAGGAATTATAATAAATGGATTGTAGATATAGTACAACTGGCTTCTGTGTAAAACGTGTCATCTTGATGTTCTGACTGGAACATTTCACTCATGCAAGTAAAACAGGCTGTGTCAACAATAAGATGGAAACCTGAAAATTCCTCTCCTCTTTCTCCTTCATATTGGTAGTTAACTCATTTTTTTAAATGGGGAGAGAGAAGGGAAGGAGGTTAAAGATTCAGAGAGAACAGCTTAAATATTGCTTCTGGTTCCCTGGATGTCTGGGAGGAAACCCTTTTGCTGCCTGTGGGACTGGCATATACTTTATACTCTTAAAAATTATTTAAAGTTTATTTGGGCTGGCCAAAAATTCCACCCTAGAGAATGCTGAAATAATTATTATATAAGGTACACATACTACAAACGTACAATTGGCGGAAACCAACCATTACAAATCAAAATGTTTATTACATTAAATTTCCAAGTGTGTCGCATTAAAAGTGTTGATAAGAAATCTGATTCTTCATTTTGAAAATATTGGCTTCAAAGTCCCTTTGAACTATTTTAAGTCATTTGTTCAGCACTGATAGTGAATGATTGAAAGCTCATTTTAAAGTGTTTGCAAAAGTATAACAACTATATGAACTATATCTTAATAGTGTTCTCATTAAAGAATAGGGGTAGGTTCACCTTAAATTCAAAGGTAGCCAATCTAATTGACTTGCCTATTAAATATATTTCTTCTATTTTCAGTATATAAACAGCTCATTTGATTGATTTTCTTGTAGATTTCCTAAGGTTTTATAGTAAGTGCCATCGCATTAATAATATTAGTTTAAAGAATATGCTTAAATAATTCTTAATACATCTTATCTATGGGTATATCATATATATTCACATATAGATGTTTATTATGGGGCAGGATAAAAGTCTTTTACTCAGGGCTGGATATATGTGTATCAAAAAGAACCCTCTACACTTCATATTAATAAAAGTTGACTTCTCTGTGTAATCAGATTACTTTAGAAAATAAATTAATATAAGTAAAACACAAGAGATTATGCCTTCTTAAATCTACATAATTGAAACATTGGAGCAGCACTTTTTCTCTTCATTTGTCTAAATGAATTTGCCTGTGCATTTAGAGTAATAGTTATGTATTGGGTTAACTTCTTAAAATGAACATCCTGATGATTGTATATGCATTTTCACGACTGTTCTGGAGTTTTCAAAAAAAGCTTAATTTACAAAGATTAAAGCAATATTGGAAATATTGTGTGAATAATAGAAATCCCACATCTTTTCACTAGCTTTACAAACCATATAAAATATTGCAATGGTGAAGGAAAAAGAAACACACAAATTTAGTAAGGGCAATAAAATCTACATTATTTATCCAGGACCCAATTTTATTTTGTGCTTTAAAGCCAATATTTTGTGTATTCTATTATATTGCTACAATATAACTTTTCAATTACTTTTAGTCTTATTAGTGTCAGCTTATTTTTTAAAAATTAATTAAGGAACCTACTACAGGATTTCTCATAATTAGAGTTCCACTTTTGACACTATAGTAATGCATTTCTAAAATACTGCCCAAATTCTATTAAAATAATTGCATTGAATTTGCTCTGATTTTTTACTAATATACAGTTAGTGGAAAATATGTTGCTATTTAATTGCACTGTCGTCTTCCCCCTGCCCCCATAACCTGTTTATTCCCAATGAGTACTGATACTTAACACTGGTTTTCAGTAAGCTATGTTTTAATTAGAGCTATCATTCTAGGAATCAAAACAGGTGGAAAAGATCTTTGTTGCATAAACTTTTTTTTTTTAAGTTTATCCATGCAAATACTGCCAAGTCCTTTTCTTGCTTTCCTGTCTTCCCCAAACTTCCTAGCATTTCAGCTGTGGGTCAGAGTCCAGGGACCTTCTAAGCTCGTATGTAAAGGGAAGAAGACCTTACCTTCACAATGTAGTCAGCCACTCGGTTGTATTTGTAGCGAATAAAAACGCCCAGCCCAATAGGGATGAGAGTGCTGCAGAGAGTCAGGGTCACAGCCCCTAGCGGTAGCAGCTGCACGAGGGGGGTGTTGATCCAAGCCCGGCTGTAGATCCACAGGCAAAGGGGCATCAAGACCAGGGCCAGAAGCGTGGAGGAGATGGTCATGATGATGCTGCAGAAAGGGAATGAGAAGTCAGAATGGGCTTTGAGCCCGAGGAGCCAGCCAACCTTTTCCCTGCCTGTTGGGTAGAGGGGAACGGGGGAGACTGAACTTGCTTCATCCTGGGGAGTGCCAAGAGAGCAACACATCTAAGCCCAGTGGAACCATGAACCCGAGGCAGGAAAAAAAATCAGTATCTCAGGACTGCTGCCCTAGGCTTTATAAAGCCTATTGAGTCTGGTGGATTCTGAGGGCGAGGAGCGTTTTTTCTTAGGCTTTTAATCCTCCCAAGCCCCGGGCAATGTTAGACACGGCAAGGCTGCTGAATGCTACTTGTTGGATTGAACTCAATCACACCGCACTCCGTATGAGATGACTTTCTCTCTAGGGCCAGTAGCCCTACTTTGCCTTTATGTTTCCTGCGAGTCCTACGTCAGCCTTCCCCCTTCTCTTTGTCTCCCACTGCCTGGAGACCTGTGCGGGTCGCCCGACCCTGGGGCGGGGGGGATGCTGAGAGCACTCGGGGCCCCGCGGTGGGTGAGACGCCAGATCTCGCAGCAGCTCGGTCGCTGTCTAGATGGCAGATCGGTCCCCTTGCGGGGCAACCTCTCCGGGTCTGCCTTGCCTTCTAAACCCGGCGTCAACACCCTCCGCTCTCCTGCTGCCTCCTCCACGCCTTATGCCAACCACCTGTCCTTCCTCTCGAACCCATGGTGTGAACGCGGGTGGTCGGGATGAGAGAGCTGCCAAAGGGACAGGCACATCCATACCTGAGGTTCATGTCGCCGTCAACCAGCAGGGACATGAGATTGGAGAGATTGCCGCCGGGACAGCAGCCACACAGCAGCACGGCCACGGCGGCCACCTCGTCCAGCTTGCAGGCGAGCGCCAGCAGGAAGGCCAGCAGCGGCAGGAGGCCGAACTGGCAGAGCGCGGCCAGCAGCGCGCCCACGGGCCGGCGGACGTGCGCCCCGAAGCGGTTCACGTCCACGGTGCAGCCCAGGCCCAGCATGGTGATGCACAGGGCGGCGCCCACGAACACGTTCAGCCCGTGGTTCAGCGGCGTGTCCCAGAACACGGGCCCGGGGTGGGCCCAGGGCCGCGGGAACACGGAGGGGCCCTGGCTCGCCGCGCCGCCCGCGAGGCCGCCGGTCGTCTGCGGCTGCGGGGCCGGGGTCGGGCCGCGGCTGAAGCTGATGCTCGGACCCGGCCCGAGACCGAGCCCGGGGCCGGGGCTGGCGCTGGCGGCGGGAGCGAGGGGCAGGTCGGGGCCGGGGGTCGGGCTGCTGGCGTTGGGCGACAGGCTGTAGTTGTCGGGCAGCAGCGGGGCGAAGAGCAGGGTCGCGTTGTCCGTGCCGTCCATGGCGCTGTCAGCGGGCGGCCTCGGTCTGGCCCCGGCCTGCGCTTCGGCTGTGCGTCCCCTCCGGCCGCACGCGACTGCCCTCGTCCTGCGGTCGCCGCCGCGGTCCGTCGGTCTGTCCGTCGGTCGGCAGCCGCCTGTAGCCTCGGCCGCGCGCCGCTGACGTCCGCGGCGACCCGGCCCCCGCTCCCGCGTCTGCGGCCGCGGGGCTGGCACTTTGCAAAGCGCAGCCGGGGCCGAGCCCTGTCGCCGCGCCCCGCAGGCCCCGCCCCCGCCGCCCGGTCCCCTCCTTTGAATCACCAGTAAGTGGTTCTGTGAGTGTAGCCAGGGGCGGAACAAAGACCTGACAAAGGACAAGAAGAGGAAAAACCGTGCCTGGCTGCGGACCAAGTTCTCTGATGGGCTCTGCCTCTTTGATAATGAAATCTGGAGACCCAGACACGTAAAGTAGGGAAAAAAAAAAAAAAAAAGGGGCTTATCTGTGCACGCACATAGCCATGCAAACGGTTCCAATAGTCTGCAACGCTGAGCATCAAGAAGGAGGCTTGGCGACTTATGAGCGATTCCCTGGTAGCACGACACAATATCTGGCTGGAATTTGCAAAGAATTGTTTATGATTTTTATGTTGTCTTAAAGTAGAAAGTGATATTAAAGAGGTCAGCGAAGAGCTCGGCTGAGAAAAGTCTCCATGAAAAAAATGTGTGTTTAGGAAGTTGTTGGCAGGTGGGGAGAGGTTATTTCAGCGGCCACAGATTTATGAAGCGTTATGACTTAAGTCCTGGCATTGGGATTAAAGGACTGAAGAGAAATAAAGTGCTGAGAGTCCCTGCTTCAGGCATGTTTATCCCCAAACAAATCAAAGTCAGGGTTCTTAGGAATGGAGTCTCAACAACTTTAAGTCAGTCACTGGAACGTCGTAGGGAAAAGAACTTCTCTCTCTGCAGTGGCCATAAAGTGAGTTGAGTTGGGAAGTGAAGCCTGAAATCAAGGCTCAGTCTTAGCCTAGGGTTACTCTCATGTGGTGCCAAGACAGAGTGGACTCTTCCTGGGAACTTGTCCCTGCCCCCTTTCCTGGCACAGAGTGACTTCCATTGCCCAAGGGTGGCCTGAGCCCAGGCATTTGTCTTTTCTCCTCCCCAAATCTCATGAAAATGACAGAGAATACGAAAAATCAGCCTGAGTGCACAGCATATTACACTCTTCATCACAAACAGCTTATATCTTCTCCACTGGGCCATGAATCCCATGAGGGCAGGGCTTCGACCACCATTTAGGAAAATAAGGTCCCCTTATACTTTTCCAAAACACTAGACCCCCACAACAATGAAGTGACATTTATAGAGCTTCGAGGGAAGTGGGTTGTGGCCAAAAATATTTTTCAAGTTTTCATGTTGGCTTATGTAGGTAAAAGGAAGATATTCAGTTATACAGTGAACCAGGCCACCCACATGTCACGTGAGTCTATCCAGGGAGTCCTGGAGAAACAGACAAGATAAGGAGCCGGCACCGCTGAGCCTTCACCGTCCTGAAACCACACGATAAGAGGAGCCAAGAACACAAATGGCAGAGCATCCAGCTGAGGCCCAACCGCGCAGGCACCTCCCCTACGCGCCTCAGAACTCCTCCTTGTGCTAATGATATTAAAATCCACAATCACATTAAATAAGCAGTCATTAGAGGCAGACCAAGTCATGCAACTAGCTCCTGTCAGGGTTTGGGAAGAGACTCGGGAGGCAATTTGTGCAATGGGCAAAGACTGAAAACAGAAAGGCCTGGGCTGGGATCATAAATCATTGGGATCACACTAAACCTGCAGACGTGAGGGCTCCTGGGGACCTGCAGACCCGTCGTCGGTCCTGCTGGTGGGTTATTGCCAATGTAAAGAAAGCAGGTGTTCTCGCCTCGTCTCTTCTTTCTGGGAAAACCCCAGGGTTAGGATTGGGTTTGTTTCTCTAGGTGTGATGACATTGGCGAAGTGGCTTCGGTCATTTCGATTCCCCCATTGCCTCCTGTTTACTCTTGCTGCCACCAAGGAGGGGCCTGGTTCACCCAGGGGGAGAGAATACACTGAAGGGAGAGATAACACGGTACTTGGAAAATATGCTAGCTATTTGGGGGAAAATAAATTTAGAGCCGTGGGGCAGAGCAATATATCATAACTAGTTCCAGGTGAATTAAAGGATAAACCATAATAACGCAACAAAATACTACAGAAAAATATTGGCAAGTATTTATCTCATTTTTGGATGGGGAAAATATTTCTAAGCCAAAATGTGACAGAAGAAATCATGATGAAAGCTCAGCAGATAAGGATACATAAAAATTTTAGACTTTGGTATAGCGACAGAACACCATTTAAAAAATTAAAAGCAGATTACAAAATGAGAAAAAATATTTGCAGCACATGTAAAGCCAAGAGATTAATTTATAAAAACAGTTTTATTGTGTTGTTTTATAGGGAAAAAAGGCAAATGAAATGAAGAGACACAAGATCACAAAAAGAAATGCAAATAGACAATATACTTATAAAAATAGTCTCATTCGCTAGTTACTAAAGAAATTCAATTGAAACAATTAGATACCATTTTTCCAGCCCTGGAAAAGATTCAAATGGTGGCAAAGATATAATCAACTTGGCATTCTCTCATCCTGCCAGTGAGATGCTCTTTCTGGAATAAAACTTACTCGATGACAAAAGCCCTAAGAATGGGCATCGCCTTTGACCCAGGAATGCTGTTTCCAGGTGTTTATCCTAAGGAAACAATGAAGGAATTACAAAGCAATGAGAGCTACATTGAGCACTTACTATGTACTAGATACTCTTCCAAGCTTTTACATGGATCATCTCATTTAATCCTTACAACAGTAAGGATGGCGTTCAAAAAGATTGGGCCAATATCTATCAAAATATATTGGCTGATGGAGGACTTCTGCACTCTTATATTCTCTTCATCTCCCTGCATACCACCACCCCCCTTATAGAAACAAGTATATTGAGTATATACTGACTACAGTATATACTATATTGACAACAAATAGTCAAACAAGTATATTGAGTTATATACTGGAGTATTTGGGGTTTTATTGGGGGGGGGGGCTGTTCATTTATTTATTTATTGTTTCCAGAGACAGTCTCTAACTCTGTCACCCAGGCTAGAGTGTAGTGGCATTATTATAGCTCACTGCAGCCTTGAACTCCTGAGCTCCAGCGATTCTCCTGCTTCAGGCACCCAAATAGCAGGGACGATAGGCGCGCACCACCACGCCTGGCCTTTATACTGGGTTTTAAGTAGTAAAACAGGTAAGTTTTCTAAGTTCATCAAAGCAGCTTGAATTACAGTAGTCCCCACTTACCCGCAGTCTTACTTTCTGAGGTTTCAGTTATCACAGTCTAAAAGTATTAAGTGGAAAATTCCAGAAATAAACGATTCATAAGTTTTAAATTGCCCTCATGCTGAGCAGCGTGATGAAATCTCATACCATCCCGCCTGCCCAGGACGTAATCATCCCTTTGTCCAGTGTATCCGCACTGTCTACACTGGCTGCCCATTAGCCACTTAGTTGCCAGGCTTGGTTATCAGATGGATTGCTGAGGTGTCACAGGGCTTGTGTTCAAGGAACCCATATTTTATTTCATAATGGTCCCAACGTGCAAGGGTAGCGATGGTGGCATATTGTTATAATTGCTCTATTTTATTATTAGTTATTGCTATTAATTTCTTACTGTGTCTAATTTTTAAATTAAACTTAATCAGAAGTCTGTATGTGTAGGAAAAACATAGTCTATATAGGGTTAGTACTATCTGCTGCTTCAGACATTACTGGGGGGCCTGGAATGTATCCAAGAATGGGGGGGGGATTACCGCAGAGTAATTTTGGGGGCCACTTTTGTTGAGAGGAAGCTAGAAGGGTTTCTTTGAATAGAGATCTGCCAAACAGGAGAGTTGGCTGCAATATTGCTCTTTGCTGGTTTGTATCTAAAAGCAACATGGCCTGGTAATACACTTGCTTTATAGAATTAAGTCTAGGTTACAGAATAAATGCCCATTTCTAACAACATTAATTACTCTTCAATAATTCGGTAGTGAGAGCTATAACCAAAGATTATTTTCTGCATCCAAAAAGTATAGCATTCTTAAAACACTAATCCACAATATTCCATTTATACAATTGGCACGGAAGTCTGAATGCTTTGTCAGCGAGGGCCTGGTTGTCTGCTCCTGATGAATTCAAGCCTGTTAAAACCCGCTCAGGAGTGTCTGGGCGGCCTGGTGGCTGAGCCAGGCAGAGGTCATATTTGTGGACGCCTCACTGACAGAATTGTCAGATGAAGCAAATCAAAATGCAAGATGCCCCAGTTACATCTGAATTTCAGATAAACAACAAATATGTTTTTTAGTATAAAGATGTCTCAAATATTTCATCTGGAAATCTTACCTAGAGACAGATGATCTTGAGAAAATTGGAATGGTCAGTAGCAGATGCTGGTGAGGATATGGAGAAGGGGGAAACTGGTACACCATTGGTGGCAATGTAAATCAGTACAGCCACTGTGGAGAACAGTATGGAGGTTCTTCAGAAAACCAAAATAGAACTACCATATGATCCAGCATTCGACTACTGGGTACGTATCCAAGAGAAAGGAAATCAATATATCAAAGAGATATCTGTACTCACCTGTTTATTGCAGCACTAGTCACAATGGCCAAAATATGGAATCAATCTAAGTGCCCATCAATGATGAATGGATAAAGACAATGTGGTATAAATACACAATGGAATATTATTCAGCCATAAAAAAGAACAAAAGCCTATCATCTGCAGCAACAGGGACGGAACTGGAGGGCCTCGTGTTGAGTGAAAGACAGATATTGCATGTTCTCACTACGCGGGCGCTAAAAGCCTGGGTCTCGTGCAGGGAGAGAGTAGACTGGTGATTACCAGAGGCCATGAAGGGGGCATAAAGAACCTAAATATATTTATTACCACTGACCTGTACACTTAAAAATGATAAAGATGGTAAGTTATATGTGTGTATTTTACCTAAATAAAATAAATACATTTTTTTAAAAAGAAAAAGCAAATTGGAGTGGAGTGGTGGCCTCCAGGGGTAAGGTCTCCATACAGGTTTAGGAAATGAACCTAAATGGCAGGAAGCATGGTAGATGGGCAAAGAGGGGTGCACAAGCCCGGGGTAGGGAATGCGGCCAGGACTGGGGAGGAGGAGGCGGGGTGGGTGAGGGAGGCCCTCCCTGTCCCTCGAGGAACCTTGGCCTGGTTCCGTGCGGACAGGAGAGCTGCCGGATCAGAGCTGATGTGTTCTGTCGCTGAGTAAGTTTAGTGCAAGCGGGAGGAAGACGTTGAAACAGGCAGTAGTTTGGGAACGATGCGAATGTGAGTTGGACGATAACGACAGTGGCCATGGCTCTAACGGGGGCCGGGAAGCCATGAAATGAGCCCCAGGGAGGAACAGAACATGAGCCCCCAAAAATGTCAAAATGGAGGAGGACGTGTATACACACGCACACCTTTCACAGACATCTCAGGTCCCCGTAGTCAGCTCACGGTAATGGATCTCAATGGTTTTGCTCCCAGCCCTCCTCCCCTGTTCTCTTGGGAGACGACCCTCCATGTGGGGGGAATCACACCTGACAGCTCTTACCATAAAGTCTAAATGGAAGCCGCTCCCTTCCTAAAGGACCCCACTTCTCAGTCGTCAGTGATTGGTTGAGGGATGAGACCCCAGACCCACTCTGGGCCCATCTTACTAGAGGCCACGGTAATCCTAAGCAGGGTTTAGATTTTAATGTCAGCTTGTGGGGGAGAAATTCACTTATAAGTAAAATTGCCCTTGAAAATCCTTTAACTACTCATAACAACATAATCATCTTTTTTCATGAAGGCCACAATGACATGCTTCCCCCAATATGGGAATAGCTGAATACCAGGTAACGTGGCCGGGTTACATTTTGGGGCCGTGTCAGATGAAATGACTCTCTGGATCTTCCTTCCAGATGTTCAGGCCATGACAAGCACCGGGTGCTGAGGCTGACGCTGGGGATAGCAGATTCGTATGTGCGGCTCAGCCTTCCTGTGCTCGATGGCCAGCGGCCACCATGCAGGTCAATGTCTCTCTCTCGTTTCCCCCTACTTAACCCTCACGGTTGAATTTGTGCAAATTGTTCATACAATGTGACTCCAGAAACCAATGCCCTAGCCCCAGTGGCTCATCCAGAGGGTGGGACATAATCCAACCCAGGCCAGTTGGAATCTTTCCCAGTGATTTGATTTTATTCTTTTAAAATGAGAGCCTTAGGTAGGGTCCTTTCCTCTCTAATTAAGAGGGTGGGAAGTTATGAGCTCAGAAACTGCCACTAACGATGGTTCTATTTTATGAAATCACCCAGACTGGGAGAATAAAGCCAAAAATAAAAGCCAAAATAAAGCAAGTGAGAGAGGAAGAGAGAAAGTGCCGGCAACACCTAGACCCTGTTCTGGTCCTTTCTAACAACACTCCTCACCTGCCCGGTTACAAGAGCTATTAAACTTCTTCTTTTAGCCAAGCTTGTTGCAACCAAGAAGTCCCTAAATAATAAGACCATTTTCACTAAGTGGTAAAAAAATTGAGAATTAGATATCCAATAAATTTACCAGTGGCATTTGGGAGTCAAAGACTATTACTTTGTTGGTTTCAGGGTAACCCGTATTCTTGGATCACAGCCCCAAACTCACGTGGCCAGGAGAAGTATGGGCTGCAATAAGTTGTTCCACAAAATGAGCAATTGCTAACAGTATAATCTGTCATCAGGAATAATGAGCTTTCCATACCTGGAGACAATCTTACCGTTACTGAACACAGAGCTAACAGGTAGCTGTGTGTAACTCTGTGTGCCTTGTAACTAACCTAGCTTCTCTGTTGAGGTTATCTCGGGATCTCAAAGTGGGTTTGCGGATGGCTGTTGCTTCCAAACCTCCTGCTGCATTTTCTGTGGCTGTGATTCCTTGTGTCCTCACATGACTTTCCCCAGCCTATCTTGCTTGCTCTGACAACAGGTCAGATCTCATACTGCAGTCAGCTTTGTAAAAACACCATCCCATCAGCTCTTGAATCATGTGATTCAGTTGTGCACTTCCTAGTCTTTACCAAAAAGGCATCACCTGAGATTTGATTTAATGTAGGTCTTCCTTTTGTATTGTCTCCAAGTCTGTAGCAGAGAGGATCTCAGCTTTCTCCAGACCTGTTAAATGATTAACATGGGTTTGTTTTACATAGGAAGATTGTTTTCACTCTCTTCTCTACTAATCTTCTATTTTTTAATCAGTCTCATCCTTGTTTTCACCTATTCTTTAACGTAACATTTCCACTTATTTTTGATGCACGTTTTTGAAGATTTTCCCAGGGATTTCACGTTACTACCTTTGCATGATAGAAAGACTTAGGAGGCATTTGTCATCTGATAAACTGAAAAGGAAGAAACAATATCTACAAAGCTCTAGCAGGATATTAAACTGAGAATTTATTTGATCTAAATGTAAAAAAAAAAAATCTCCAAGGATATTTTTCAAGGTTCACTACTGAAAAATTACCTTTTGTTGAGTAACCAGACAACACAATAAGAAGCAAAAATGAGATAAAAGCAAAAGAAGTTTTATTAAAACTGGACTCCACTAATTGGTCTGGATTTGGATCGTTTTATTTTCTGTCACTCCATACAAAGTAGAAAAAGCATTAACACTTTTGAATTTAGGAGGCGTCACTTTGAAACATCCTTTAAAGGTAGGTTTCTCTTGCAATAATTTCAAACTTGTCCATTGTACAGGAAGCGAATGATAGAAACAACCTCTTGCTCACTCATTGGTGTTAATAAAATTGTAAAGAAGGTTGGTTTCATCTGATCCTAAGGAAAGGCTGTGGTCTGTTGATAATTGTATATTTCATACATCTTTTCCTACTCCCAGTATTCACCTGGTCTTGCCGTTCAGTAGATCTGAGAGTTCTTACCTATGGCTGCTGCTTCCCAGCACCTGTCATTGCTGTCGTTGCCCTGCTTTGTCTAGAATATTGACTGGAGGAGAGTAGGATCACTGTTTTCCATCCCCACTTCTGCAAAATCTTGCTTCATGATTTAAACAGAGGACTTAATGGGGGCTGGATAGAGGGGGATTAAAAATTGGTCCTTGCATTGTTATCGTACATCCTCGGGCTCTCTCCTAGCAGCTGCCCAGATATAAGTGACTTTTCTAAAATACCTGATATGTTGGAATATTTTGGAATTATATATATGTCTATGCATAATATCTGCATATGTATTTTTTCTTCTATTGCTCCAGAGTTGTCTATAATTAGTAGACATGGACTCCTAAAATTTCAGAGTTCTTTTTGAAATACTGCATTGTAACAACTCAGTTTAACAACTGTATATTAATCTCCCCAAATTCTGCTAGACAGTGAAATGACAGGAAACATCAACCATACGTAAGGAGCGTTTCATGCTCTCAAGGACCTTGCTGCTAACTGCAGTGCTAGGTGCACTGAGACGAACTGTCTACATTTAGGTCCAAACAGGCGGGAGCAGGGAATCCTGGCTGGGGAATGGGCGTCATTTACCAGTGAGTACTAGATTTCCACGTGTAAAGAAAGGCAGGCAAAGGACATTCCAGGGAAGGAGAGCAGCTTCAGCAAAGCCACGGAAGAACATTACTTCCATGTGGGGGCAGAGAATGGCAACCAAGCGGCAAGGACAGGAAACAGCTGTGGAAGGTGGGCAGCGGGGCAAGTTACTTAGGGTCTCTACTGCCACGTAAAGAGCTCGGACTCTAGTTTTGCTGAGGGCAGAAAGGTTGCTAAGTTTTCTATGCAGAGAAGTGGCATCTCCAGATTGAAGACGCAGAGAGGCAGGTCCAGAACCCTCGGTAAATGGGTGGGGACAGCAATAAAGAACAAGCGGGAGTCAGGCTAGGAGACCATTATGATAACATCAGTGGGAGATAATGGCAGCTTAATTTGTTATGAAGGAGAGAGATGCTCAGAGCAAAATCAGGCTCTAATTGGGACGACTGGGTGAATGGTTATGACGTTACCTGCGATAGAGAACGTAGGCAAAGTGACAAGTGTGACACTTGGGTTTTCGGTGTGTTGAGCGTAGGGTGTTTGGAATGCCCTCTTGGAGTCTAACGTGCACATGAACTGCAGCTCTGAAGCTCAGAGGAAAGAACTGGGAACAGGCATAAGTTAGCAGTCAAGATGACGGCAGTTCTTGCACTTCCACTTTCTGGCAATATGGCTAAGTAACATGAAAACCCTTCTTGGCTGGGCATGGTGGCTCACGCCTGTAATCCTAGCACTCTGGGAGACTGAGGCAGGAGGATTGCTTGAGGTCAGGAGTTCAAGATCAGCTAGAGCAAGAACAAGACCCCCATCTCTACTAAAAGCAGAAAAAATTATCCAGGCGTGGTGTGCACACCTGTAGTCCCAGCTACTCGGGAGGCTGAGGCAGGAGGATCACTTGAGCCCAGGAGTTTGAGGTTGCTGTGTGCTAGGCTGACGCCACTGCTCTGTCTCAAAAAAAAAAATAAATAAATAAAAACAAACAAACAAGAAAAACAACACCACCTTTCTTTAAAAAAACCAGATATGTTGCATAAAACGCAGTAAATATCCTTTAAAAAGACACAGATAAATTCACAACAGAGTAATGAAAATCCCAGGAACCCAAACCAGAGGAAACGAACTGCTAAAAGGGTAAGCAGGTGGTCTTCTGGGCTCTGTTTCCAAGGGGCTTACCCTTGAATGGCTTGTGGGGACAGGAGACGGAGCCCTGGGCTTATGTCACGTGGAGAGTTGAGACTGATCCATGTATATCTGCGACTCTGAAAAAATTACACCCTTAGAAAGTTTGAGCTAGAAAAAAAACCCTGCCCATTAGCGAAGAGAGATGACAGTTTTGTTTTGTTTTACATTTCTGTTTTGGCCCAGGTTTCTGAGTCAGGGGAAAAAATGCTTTCCCTGAGAATTTTTCATTATGAGCCCAGCGTAGCTGGGGCTGGTCGCTAGTAGTCTGCAGGAGCTGAAAGTGTGCATTTCTCCCCAACTCTTCTCCAGGTGACTTTATGTTGGCCGCTTGAAAACAGCAATTATGTAAATATTAATATTTATCCCACGATAATTGACAAATGCTACAAATCAGAGTTTTTTTCTCTAGAGAGCTGGTGGTTAAACATTTCCCAGCCCACCGCTGTACAGACCTGTCTTCACATGGGTTTGAAGTTGGAATCTGTAATCCTAGCGTGGCCTAGGAGTGTCCAGACGGAGGGTTAACACAACGTGTGATCTCAGGATGCTAAAACTGCAGGAGACCAGGCAGAAATAGAGCAGAGCCTCTCCGGAGGGACATCCCCCAACCCAGGCCTCACGGTTCCCATAAACGATTACAGACATGAGAAGATAAAGTTATCATGAGCAAATGGCAGCTGACATGCAAACAGCTGGCTTAGATTCCCAGGAGCCTCATTAAATAAATGTTTTGGCTACAGACCAAAATGAAGAAAATAAATCCATAATTAAAGACATAAGGGATGAAATAAAACACAAAGTAAAAAGAATGTAACTCCCAGAAAACTGGGCTGATTTCTAAAACAATTATTTTTAAAAAGAGATAATACTTCTAGAAATGAAAAATATTTTTCAGAAATAATTTTCAGAAGAAAAATAAATTACGAGACATGGAGGAAAGAATGAAAAACCTCCACAGACGTCTCATAGGCATTCCAGGATGAAAGGATGTGCAAAATGTAAGATTTTAAAGTGTAACAGTTAAGAATTTTCTGGACTCAAAGAAAGACATGAATCCAGATTCAGAAAGCATAATGAGTCCTAAGAAGGGTAAATGGAAATATCCATCCCTAGACACATCATAGTGAAAGTAAAAAAAAAAAAAAAAAAAGATAAAATATCTTAATTATACAAATTACACACTTTTGGGCTTTACTTTTCTCATTCCTGAGACAAAATTAAACTGTACAATATTAATGTCTAAAGTCATTTAACAGATATCTGAATTTCACAAAGGATGCAAAAATGAGGTAGACAGTTTCTGTAAAAACTGGGACCTTCTATCTACCACAGGCTTCTCTTTTTGTGCTCCTTCTACACTGGTTTTCAGACTCCCATGTGTGGCCCTTTCCTTCAGTCAGATCCTCCCAAATCCTCCCTCGGCCTCCCGAAGTGCTGGGATTACAGGCGTGAGCCACGGCGCCCGGCCCAGTCAGATCCTTAAATGTTGTTCCAGGATTCAGTCATGGGCTCTTTTATCTTCTCTCATCTCTCTGTACTGCCTTCTGGATAATTCCTCAAATCCATTTTTCAGTTCACAAATTCTCTCCTTAGCCATGTTTAACCTGGAACTGGGATTTTAGTTCTAATAATGATATTTTTCATTTCTGAAAGCGTTGTATCTTTTAAAAAATAATTGTTTTTCAAATCAGCCCAATCTTCCAGGAGTGATAGTCTTTTGTTTTTTTCTTTTATGTCTTTAATTATGTATTTATTTTCTTCATTTTAGCCTCTAGCCAAAACATCTATTTACTGAGGCTCTTGGACTCTAATCCAGCTGTTTATACGTCAGCTGTCATTCTTAGGTGATTTCATTAACTCACGGGGCTTTAGTATGAACTATAGCCATCGACTCCCAAATCTCTATTTCTAGTCCCAAATCTCTAAATCCACCACCACAGGTACTGCACACAGGACATGAAGTGGAATTCACGATCTCAATCCCAACCCTGTGTCTCTTCTCTACCTGAGTGGGCATTGTCCTTGTCACTCTCCTATCTTTGCATATGTATTTCCTAGGTGGGGGGTATAGCCTCTCCTTTTTTTCATCTAGAAATATCCAGATCATCCCTTAAAATTTGCGACTCTCATTTCCTCTGCGAGCCTCTTTAACTCCTCTTTGGTTTCCCTGTTAGCGTTAGGTGTTCTCTCTGGTTTTCCGGACTACCTGTAGATATTTTTGAAGTCTACCTTTTCCAACAGGTGCGTGAGTAGCAGGAGCTGTGCTCACGTAGCTTTGTGTCCTAAGCGTTGCCTCTGCATGTGACGATCCAGACATAGGCCCGCTTTGGATAGAGTTGACTGAGTGGATGGATTAACGAATGGTTGAATCTTATCCAGCCAACCCAGAGGGAATCAAGAGCGTGGCTTTAGTGGTACGTCGGATGACCATGTTCAGTTCTGTTAAATTGGCTCTGATCTGTGCTCTGGTGTTGCAAGCAGAGCTGTTGCTCAGGGCGCACTGGCTGTTCTCCTGCAGTCTGGTTCCAACAACAGGGTGCTGCCAATCACTGTCGTGTGAAGCAGTCTCAGCAGCTCAGCTCCAAATGACCCGATGCGAAACTGTCTGGGCTGTGGGTCGGAATATTAAATGACATTGTGTTTCTGCCGCTAGCTGAGCTGCTTGAGTCACAGCTGCAGTAAAAACGTTTTAACAAAATTAAAATCTCAGTGGGGGAGGGGAGAGCAGAGAATAAAGAATGTTGAACGAGGCTGAGAGCAGCGGCAAGACAGGAGACGTCGGCACTGCCCGATCTCTATATTTAATTATCAGCGGGAAGTAGAGATTTAGACTGAGAGGTCTGCATTTGTGATTTAAAATAGTCTACATAGTCTAAAATTTGCTCCCCACTGCATTGAGAAAAGAGATAAGGATTTTCTGAAAAATATATACAGTAAATAGAACGGGGCCAGAGGGCAAAGAAATAAAAGCCGTCTCATCAGAGAGCAAACTGAAATAGATCAGTTACTTCTTGTCGCTTCCTATGCCCAAGCTAATGAATTACTTCTTAAAGGCCTGGCTCTGTGCACCGCGGGGCTGGGCCCGGAGAAGGCCGTTCCGATGGGTGTCTCCCGCATGGCCAGTGATTGCCATGATAAAGCACCGCTGCTTCTTGAGGGAATCAACATGAATAATTCTTGTTGCCATAGAACAGTTAGAACTTGAAAAATCCCTGTGATCAGTTAGAGCTCGGATGAACACGCTGTATTTTATTTTTACTCAAAGGAGTATTTTCAAGTGTCTCCTTGAGCAAAGGAAAGAAAGAAGTAACTAAAAACCCTACAACATAATGTAGCTTTCTTTGGTTTGCTTCCAGAAAGGAAGAAATATTAATAACTTGGCCCACTGCGTTCCAGGCCCTGGGGACACAAAGATTAGTGAGCGACTCACAAATGTACAAGGACGCGCTGGAACCTAGCACGAGGGTATCAAAGAGTGTCAAAGGGCCCACAGGCAAGGACAGCCTGGCCCCAGGAGGCATTAGGGCCACGTACAGAAGGTCACGATTCCATGTGTCTCTCTGCTTCCCTCTTTCCACTTTTTTTGCATACCATGTGTCTCTCGGTCTCTTTGCCCATCTCCTTTTCTCTCTCCTCTGCTCCATTCATTTATCCATCCATTCACCTAACCCTGTTCAAAGTGCGCCTACCTTGAGACCGGCTCCATGCAAAGCCAAGGGCAGGGGAAGGAAAGTCAAGAGACGTTACGTTCTCACAGGCAGAGGAGCCGTACCTGGGAGGACACGACTCACCGCAGGTGGGCTCTGCTCAGGCGTGAGGGGACTGGAGTCCTGGAGTCCTGGAGGGTTTGGGGGAGGAGTGACAGGAGGTGGGAGAGAGCAGCCGGGGGAAGCAGATTGGTCCTAGCTCTGTGGGCAGTGGAGGGCTGAGTTTCAGGCAGACAGAGGGACAGCTTTAAGGAAGGTCTCCCTGGCAGCAACCCGCAAGCCTGCCTAGACCCATGACCCTCGACCTTTTCCCAGCATACTACCCATGTTGACATTTCCCGCACTTTTCTGTATGTAACAAATATCGGGACTTTCATCCTCAAGAAAGCGTATTGACGTGAAACGTGGGAGCATGACTTGAACCCCGCGCAAGTTATTTCACACTACATTGATCACAAACTTCGGTGTTCGGTTATGACTGACTGGTCTGCTATGCGCCACGTAACTGATCATGAAAGAGTCACCATGCCGCGTTTGAGCACTGGTAGAGCGAGACGGTTCCCTGTGCTCCACAGACACCTGCGGGGTCCAAGGCAGTGTCTGGGGGGGGCTAAGAACACAGAGCTCTGACACCCCCCGGGTCCCACTCACTCCAGCCGGAGAGCTGCGCTTTTGTTATCGTAGAGCTTCCACCAAAATTTCATTTCTATCATGTGTTACGTTGCTTTCAAACCAAAGAGCTTGCCATGGGTTAAAAGACAGGGGAGATTGGAGGCAGATACACCAAATAGGAGATAATTGTAGTAGTCTGGGAGAGAAATAATAAAATTAGTTCCACTAAATCTAGTTGAATGGATGAGTTAAAGCTCACAGAGCAATGTGGATCACATTCAAGATACAGCATGAGGTATTTCCATCGTCTATGTCATAGGAAACCACACCACTAATTTGTCTGGAATGAGACGCAATACAGATGAATGAATAAAATAGATGAGAGCAGTGACTCTCAGACTTTAATGTGTGGAGACACCGCCTGGGTGTCTTGTTAGAATGTAGATTCTGATCCACAGGCTCAAGGCAGGGCGGCCTGAGAGTCTACATTTCTGACAAGTTCCCCGAAGATGTTGAGGCTGCAGGTCCGTGGTCCACACTGAGGAGCAAGGGACTAGAGCAGGGGTCCCCAACCTTTTTGGCACCGGGAACCATTTACATAGAAGACAATTTTTCCACGGATAGGGGTGGGGTTGGGGGTGGGGATGGTTTTGGGATGATTCAAATGCATTATACTTATTGTGCACTTTATTTCAATTATTATGACATTGTAACATATAATGAAATAATTACATAACTCACCACTGGTTGGGGACTCTTGTTAGAGAATCAGAGAATCCTACAAACAATTTAAAGACTTAAAAAATATCCATAGCCTGGTGCACTTTGATATTAAAGACCTTTGGTTTTTTGGTGTTTTTTTATTTTTTTATTTTTTTGAGACAGAGTCTCGCTCTGTTGCCCAGGCTAGAGTGAGTGCCGTGGCGTCAGCCTAGCTCACAACAACCCCAAACTCCTGGGCTTTAAGCGATCCTCCTGCCTCAGCTTCCCGAGTAGCTGGGACTACAGGCATGCGCCACCATGCCCGGCTAATTTTTTTCTATATCTATTTTTAGTTGGCCAGATAATTTCTTTCTATTTTTAGTAGAGACGGGGTCTCGCTCTTGCTCAGGCTGGTCTCGAACTCCTGAGCTCCAGCGATCCACCCGCCTCGGCCTCCCAGAGTGCTAGGATTCCAGGCGTGAGCCACCGCGCCCGGCCCCTAAGACCTTTGTTTTTAAGTTTAGGATTCCCCACGGACAAGTTCTAGCTGGGCTCTCAGCTGTAATGGGACAGTGCACCTAAAGGAATTAGCACTCTGCCTGGCTCTTAGAAATATGTAGTAAATGTTAACTATTATTATTTTTTTTTCTAAAAGACAATTTTATGAAAGAGGGATCCACAAACCCCTGTGGTGTTAGTTTAAAATGCAGACGTCTGGACCCGGCATCAGATCTACTGGAGCAGAAGCTCTGCGGAAAGACAGGCAATTTTAACACGCCCTTTGCACACAAGAGCTGCGGGAACCTGCAGGAAGCCCTGTGAGTGCGTGGCTGGACGTGGTCAGAACTTCCACAGGGCACACACGTGGCACGCAGAGACAGACCCTGCAGCCCAGGCGTCCTGGAGCAGGTGAAAGGTGAAAGGTGAAAGACAGGGTGGCGGGGGAGGTTGGGGTGGAGACGGGAAGGGGACACGTTTTCACTGGGTTGCAGAGATCTAGAATGATGGCACTGTTAGAATTGAACGAGGAATCTATGCCCTGCTCCACCATACTCCTTGTCAGGTAAGAAGCGCATGTCCCAGCATGCAAAAATATCATCTCGAGCCTTCTCTTCTCTACTTGCACATAAGTTTTCTGGCCAAGATAAGTTAAGGGAACTGCATCTTTCCAGGCCAATTGTAGGCAAAGCTGACCCTGGGTTCTACATCACAGTAGGTCCAAGTCGTTTCTGAGGCCTTTCAACTTTGCTTCACCCCCCCTTGTATCCCACTTTTTAGGCCCACCCCCTCTTCTAACCTTCTGGTGCCTTGTGTCACCTCGTTTTCCTAAACCCCCACTGCAGTGTGTTCTCCCTGACGGACCATCTCTTGCCTCCCTCCTCGCGAGCACACGAACTTCTTCCACAGAGATGTAGCAGGAGCAGGTGGGGAGGGGGACATCCTTTAGGGAAAACTGATGGGCTGACCCACGGTCCTACCTGGAAGGAATCAGCCCAACTCTACGACAAGGGGGACTAAAGCTGGCTCTACCTATCGAAAAAGCCAGCGCTTTACCTAGGAAACGGGCTGAACCCACTCTGACTCATGATTAAATGATACGTGAGGTTGCCAGAATGCCAAGGGACGGCTAAGATAACTTTGGCCCAGAAAAAGGCCGATGATACTAGTTGTCTATCACAGCCATAGAAAAATCTCCAGAATGGTCTGAAAGAATATCTGTTTTTGCCAGTTAAACCTGTGCGAGAATCTGCCAGGGCCCAGTATTCAATCTTTAAAATCCCTTGCACCTACACGTATAAGGCAGTCAGCAAATTATTGACTGAATATTTATCATGTGGCATGATTCTAGGTTCTGGGAATGCTACTATTAACGCATAAATTGCATTACGTATGTTTTTGGAAACCGCATAAATAAATAAGTTAGTTTAGGTGATTATACAATCATATGCTGCGAAGAAGAGAATATTTGGATAAATGACGGGGCATGGAGTGGGGGTGGTTAGGAGAGCATTTGAGCTGAGACCTACGGAAGGGGAAGGTGACAGCCGCGTGACCATCCAAGGGAAGCGTGTTCCAAGCAGAAAGACAGTAAGTGCACAGACCTTGAGATGGGACCCAGCTTGGTATGTTTCAGGGACAGAACGAAGGCAGCCAATACATGTGTGTATTGACCGTGTATATATTGAATATCTCTAAACCGACGAGACTGGGAGCGACCCTCAGCAGAATGTGGACTACGGCATTTAGTGCATCATCAATTACTTTTCCTTTAATTCAGTGAGTATCCAGCGCCCACCCGGGCTGGCGTCAGACTGGAAGCAGAGGACGCTACCGCAAGCTTCCAAGTGAGTTCTGGCACTGCAGCGGGAGTGTCACCGGGGCTGCGGAAACCTCTTTCATTACAGAAACAAAGTCTAACTCCTCCACGGGGGTAAGTGTTTACATAAGAGGTGACCTTTGAATCGAGCTTTTAAAGATGAACAGGATTTAGCAAGATTAATGGTTCCTGGCAATACCCCGGACTAGATATTCTGAACAAGCTTCCAGCTACGAAATACCAAAACTCTTGAATTAAATACAATAAATATCCTTTGAAAACCAGGCCCGCAGAATGGTGTCTGTCAATATCGGGAACCCAGAGCCCTGGGGTGAGGCTGGGGGGGGAGGGGGGGTGCGGAGGACAAGGCACAGGAGACAGAGCCTCTGGCGTGCACAGGAGGAAGTGACACCTGCCACAGAAAGCCAGAATCTCCTCAAAAAGGTCGCAGAGAGATCTTCTGTGTCCTCAGCAAAGGCAGAGCACCTAGAGATGTAAGTTGTTCATCTCAGCCCAGGTGCTGGGGAAGAAAAAGAGGAAGGAACTAGTACCTAGAGCGAGCTCATCTCTCACTAGACTGGGGTCTGACGACACAGCGACTCGGCTTCCACACGGAGTCCCCGGGCGCGGGAACGGCAGCCCCACACGCTTCAGGAAGGCGAGGCAGAGTGTGGGCTGGAATCAGGCTTGTTTCAGATGCCGTTGGTTAGCTCCACCCTTGAGGTTTGTGCATTTCTCAGTGTGTAAATGACATCTGAATAAAATGTTTTCCAAAGAAGGAAAGAAGAAGCAGAAGGAAGAGGAGGAGGAGGGGGAGAAAGAGAAGGAAAAGAAATAGTGGTTAAATGTCCAGATCTCCTCCCCAGCTTGTGAATCTGGACAAGCTCCCTGTTGTGGACTGAACGTGTCCCCCAGATTCATATGCTGAAATGCTACCCCCGCAATGTGATATCACAAGGTGGGGCTCTGGGCAGGTGAGGAGGCCATGAGGGTGGAGCTCTCATGGATGGGATTCGTGCCCTGCTAACAGGGACCCCAGAGAGCTCCCTCACCCTCTTCTCACCCTGTGAGGACACAATGAAATGACAGCATCCTGCAACCCGGAAGAGAACCTTCCCCAGAACCGGACCTTGCTGGCATCCTGATCTCAGCCTTCCAACCTCCGGAACTGCGAGCAATACATTTCTGTTTATAAGCCAGTCTGTGGTGCTTTGCTGTAGCAGCTAGAATGGACTGAGACACCCCCCTAGAGTGGGGGTTTCCTCTCTGTGGAAGGGAAGAGACTCTCTGTGCTGGGGCCGCAGGCATGGCTGAGGGTGCAAGCACAGTGAGCAGGAAGAAAAGGGGAGTGTGTGAAGCAGGGTACCATGAATCCCACAGCTTTTCCCTCCCCCTTGATTCCTAGAACTTGGCAGCTGGGGGCGAAAGATAACGACACCGAAGACTCAATAAAGTGGCCTTTCCACATAAAGGGAAGATAAATCCTGCCCATGTGCTCGGAGCTTCCAGTCAGCTTTGTAGTCTCCCTCTCTTAAGTCTGAGCAGACAACCTAAGATCACTAGACACCTAAGGAAAACCCCCAATGTAGAATAGAGAGACCCCCCACATACAATAAAAAATGAAAAAGCAATAGATAACAATAGAGAGACTAAACAGGGAGAATAAAACTTTTTTTCTTTCTTTTTTTTTTTTTTTGGAGACAAGGTCTTACCTTGTCACATGGGCCAGAGTACAGTGGTGTCATCAAAGCTCACTGAAACCTCAAACTCCTGGGTGCAAGCGTTTCTCCTGCCTCAGCCTTCCAAGTAGCTGAAACTACAGGTGAGCACCACGCCCAGCTAATTTTTCTATTTTCAGTAGAGACGGGGTCTCACTCTTGCTCAGGCTGGTCTTGAACTCCTGGCCTCAAGTGATCCTCCTGTCTCAGCCTCCCAAAGTGCTAGGATTACAAGTGTGAGCCTCTCTGTGGTTCAAAACTTTTTAAAGTTAAAAAAAAAAAAAGAAAACTTTAGACATGAGATATCGATTGCAACCATGAAATAAGAACAGGATGTTATAAAAAGAAACACTTAGAGAACAACAAAAAGAAGAGGTCTTAAAATTAAAAATGTGAAAACAGAAATGAAACTCTCAATGGGAGAATTGAACATAAAGTTAAATTTTTCCATACAGCAAAGCAAAAATGACAGAGGTAGAACATAAGAGGGAAAGATTACAAAATTAGAGAGCCAGACCATGAGGTACAACATTTAATAGTCATTCCTGGAAGGGAAAACAGAGAACGCTGAGTAAACGCTTGAGGAAACAAGGAGTTGTGAAAATGACAGTTGTTTTAGGGGAAAAAAAAAGCCACAGAGAATTTCCAAAAATGAAAAATACATAAAATTAAAATTTTAAAAAAGTCAGTAGAGCAATGTCTTTACAATTCTGAAGGAAAATTCTATACCCAGCTAAACTGTTAAGCCACTATCAGACTAGGATAAAGAGATTTTCGACAGTCAAGGTTTCAAAAAGTTTTCCCCACACACACCCTTTCTGATGAAGCTACTGTAGGATGTGGTCCATCAAAATCAAACAGTAAACCAAGGAGATATGGGAAACGGATAACAGGAGGCTCAAAATAGGAGGCAGGCAAGGGAAGCCTCAGGAGGATGCTGAAAGAGGGTACCAGGATGACAGCTTTGTACCAGATGCAGAGGAAACCTGTCTATATCAAAGCAGTGTGGCTCAAGGGATGCCACACTCATAGCTGTCATCCCAAATCCCTGACATCATTCTACTCTCTTTTTTTCAGCATCATCTCACCATATTCTTATATATACTTGACTTTTCCTGACCATTGCTATATGAATTCCTGTTTTCCCCTCTATGTCCTGTTGCTTGGATGGACTAAAAAACTCATTCATTCCAAGATATTTTGACCTACTTCTGAGAGGTGGAGGTAGGTCATGTGATCTTAGAAGCAGCAAATACAGGGCATCCCATTCCCTTTGATCTTATTTTTTATGACAATCTGTAAATTCCACCCGGCAGCCCTGCCGGATGTCCTAACTGTGGTGAGCCATGTGTTTCTCAGAACTCAATCACTTTCCTAGAATCAGACTTAGTAAAACATCTACACATCTACGTGTAAATTACAAGTTCCCGTATTAGGATGTATAATGATTAAAACACCACCTGTTGGGGACCTTATACCAAATAAGGTTGGTAAACACAGTTGTTTTCTGTGCAGTGACATGGACCCACAACATACAGTGACATCCAGGGCTGCACACGTGATGTCCTTTCAAACCGTCCTCATTCCGTTCTGATGTCCCCCAGTTGTTTTTGGAAGTATTTTGAGACATCACCTCTATACCATTTTGTTAAAAAATATTCGATTTGGGGACATAAGTAAAAATGTCTTCTCTACAAACTTCAGCTGTAAAATGTATTGGGAGGCTGAGCTCATTGAAGTTGGGGACATTAAGAGTCCAGCTATCTCCTAACAGGAAGACGTACGTCACCAAGCAAGTACCCTGCCAGTCCCCTGATGCCCTGGAAATCCTTTGAATTTTATCGTCCCAGAGCTGAATCCAAGCCAGCCTCAGCGAGGGAGGCTGCTTACAGTCAAGTTTGTTCCTGGGGATTTAGTGCACGAAATAAAGGCTACCTCCGTGAAGGAGAGGGGAGGCATAGTGAGGAATCTATCAGTTGCTAATAACAGACGCTGAAGGGATGTTTTTTCCCCTCTTATCTGATTGGTCAGTTTGAATTTGATGATTCAAGTGGTTCCAGGAAATCAGATTCCTGGCTTCAATCTGCGTCATCCTTTGTCCCAGCCACGGGATTCTGTCCGTGTGCCTGCACTTAGCAGTGGTACAAAGTCACTCGAGGGCAATTACAGCATAAATTTCACTAGGTGCGTCCTATTTTAGAGCCTGCAGCATTAGGAGAAATTCTGCCAAGAAAATCTACTGCAGTGTTAAATGAATTAATATAACCCCATCCCATGCAATTTATTAGCCACTGTTATGTTTCAGGTTGGAAGTTTGCCAAGAAAATCAAGTCCTAGGTGCCTCTCTTTATAGCTATACTTTCTTTTTTTTTTTTTTTTTTTTTTTTTTTTTGAGACAGAGTCTTGCTTTGTTGCCCGGGCTAGAGTGAGTGCCGTGGCGTCAGCCTAGCTCACAGCAACCTCAAACTCCTGAGCTCAAGCGATCCTCCTGTCTCAGCCTCCCGAGTAGCTGGGACTACAGGCATGCACCACCATGCCCGGCTAATTTTTTCTATATATATTTTTAGCTGTCCATATAATTTCTTTCTATTTTTAGTAGAGATGGGGTCTCGCTCTTGCTCAGGCTGGTCTTGAACTCCTGAGCTCAAACGATCCGCCCACCTCGGCCTCCCAGAGTGCTAGGATTACAGGCGTGAGCCACCGCGCCCGGCCAGCTATACTTTCAAGAGTTGAAGGGATTATATAACTGAATTGAATCACGATTTGCTCATTGATATCAAGATATTTCAAAGGGCTTAAATAACTGAGTTATTTTTCAAATTTGAGACTAAGTAAAATCATTAAAATTATGAAACATTCACTTTGTAATTTAATAAAGGCCTGATGATGATAATGGCTTATTTTCAAATGAAGCCTGCTTTTTGTGTGTGTGTGTGTGTGTGTGTGTGTGTGTTTTTTAAAGCAGGATCTGAAATCATTAGGTATATAACCTAAATGATTATACGCTTGGTCAGAGTTTCAGCCAAAGGAAGACTTATACGATTGATAAAAATCAGACATTTCAGAGTGTAGTTGCAGCTTCTCCCAGGGGTGGGGAACCTGCAGCCTTTTGGTTTCAAGATTATTCTTTTTTAAGCACCAAAGTATCTGTTCTTTTTAAAGAAGGGTGTTTTTTGTTTTTGTTTTTTTGAGACAGAGTCTCACTCTGTTGCCCGGGCTAGAGTGCTGTGGTGTCAGCCTCGCTCACAGCAACCTCAAACTCCTGGGCTCAAGTGATGCTCCTGCCTCAGCCTCCCGAGTAGCTGGGACTGCAGGTATACACCACCACACCCAGCTAATTTTTTCTACTTTTAGTAGAGATGGGGTCTCGCTCTTCCTCAGGCTGGTCTCAAACTCCTGACCTCGAGCCATCCTCCCGCCTCGGCCTCCCAGAGCGCTAGGATTACAGGCGTGAGCCACCGCGCCCGGCCCCACTTTCTTTCCTTATCTCTCCATACACCTTTCCAGGGAGATCATATTATGACCAAGGCTTCAGGTGCTAAATATATGCAGTTAACTCCCTGGTCTAGGATTACAGCCCTGATACCTTTTTTGGGCCCAGGCTCTTATGCACAGTTTACACCTTAAGCTCGACATGGCTAAACCTCAGTTCAGTATCTTCTTCCCCGAGCATTCATGTTCTCCTGCACACATTCATCCACTCATGCAAATAGTTCTTGGGCTCCAGATACCTCACTAGGCACCACAAAAGAATCATGAGCAAGATATATATGGTCCCTGCCTTCACCAAGCTTACAATCTAGTGAAGTATAACTCTCAAATAAAGCAGAAAATTTCCAGAGGCCCAGGACAACAATTTTTTTTTTTAAAAAGACCCTAACAAATATATATATGTATATATAAAAAATGCGATATCAAAACATTGGGGCAAAGCATATATTGGGGTTTTTTGGGGGGGCGGAAGGCCACATTCAGAGCAACAGTAATAGAATGACAATAAGACTTTCAGTACCAGCCTCAAATACATGAAGACCATGGATGAGGCCAACCTACTTTTCTCAAAGTCCACCTACGTGAATGTGAGTCTCATTCAAAATCACCCTCACAGAGATATCCAGAATAATGTTTGACACGTATCTGGCCCAGCCAGGCCAGCCTCCCAAGCAGCTGAAACTGCAGACACACACCGGCCGCCCTACCTGGCTTGATTTCCTGAGTTTTTATCTATTGTTCTTTTTCTGTTCCGGGATCTGCCCACGTTACCACGTTACATTTAGTCGTCGTGTATCCTCATTTTATTTTGATAACTATGCAAATCTCACACGGATTCACTTGTGCTGAGAATACAACAAATTGAATTCAGAGCAAGCCGAGGGAGCTGGGGTTTGAAACAGCCCAAGAGCTCCCCCTCGTGTTTAGAGGAGGTAATAGCACCTTGACTTTCCAAAGAAGTTATTTTGGAAATAATACTAAACATCACTGTTTTGCTGTCACCAATAGTAACCACAGTCAATTACTAACAGAAATGGCAAACAACCTCAACAACCAAGTGCCCCTGAAGAGAGAGACAGAGCCTCGGACCGGAGGGATGTTCATGTAAAACACCTGCAGAGTTGGTTTTTTGCATTCATCAGGATTAAGGAGCCTAAAAGGCGAGCCATTCGATCGCCATACGTATTATTATTCTGAATGGCTGTCTGTCTACCAGTTTTGATGAGAGCGTAGTTAGCTCACTTCTCTCACTCCCCACTCCCGAATTAACTGGGCATCAGATTTCTGGCTATTCAAACAGTTGAACATAGTGAAACATCAGGAAGAAGCCTGTGGAATAACCACCACGCAGACAGACAGAAACGAGGCCTCCGAGTAGAAAGGGACACGGTAAGAGTTTACGGGCTATGCAGGTGGGCGTAGCGGAGACGGGGAGGGCCTTGCAACTTGACGGAGTCAGATCCTGAGTCTGCTACTTGCCAGCTGTGTGCCACTGGGACAAGTTGCTTACCCTGGGTAAGCCAAAACGGCTTTGTATGAAAAGTGAGAAAAAATATGGTATCTACCTCACAGGGCTTTGAGATCACCTGAGATGATGCAGGTACATGCCCAGCGCTTCACAAATGGTTGCTATTGTTAGTTAGCATTATCACCCCAGCTAACCACATTCCTCACCCTTTTAAGGGCTTTGCTCTGCTCTCTTTTGGACGACGAAACCTAAATAGCTGAATTCTGCAAGAGTAAAATGTTTCAATAAATGAAAATAACTATTAAAACCAGCCATTCTCTCTACCCCTACTAATCCTGACGTCTTGTCTGCTCTTTTATCAGCGGGGGTTCATCAGTCCTGTAATATTAATTAATATAAGGGGAGTGATTGCTCCTTTATAAGGAATTAAAAAATCTGTGTGTACAACTTATACTGAGTCCACTTGCAATGCTCTAAACATTTACAATTAATTTTTAACAATGCTATGTTACATTTATTTAGATTTTCTGCTCATTTCTTATTTGATTATTTAGTTAGGAATTTGCTTAATTGGGAATTAATTAATTAGGAAGTCTATAAAATCGACAACAGGAGAAATTTGTCAAAGGATATTGTTACTTCACATTTCTATGAAAAAGGATGTCATCTTAGTCAATTTTCAGAGAAGCTCTATCTTCAAGGCATAAGAATATGAACGCTGGTTCTAAAAATTTCTAAAAGGGTAGAAAAAGAAGGATGTCTACCACTGAAGCTTGAATTTTCTCCCATCCAAGTACTAACCAGGCCTGACCCTGCTTAGCTTCACGAGATCAGACGAGATTGGGTGCGTTCAGGGTGGTATGGCTGTAGATGAGTTTTCTAATGAAAACCAGTTTTCATGTTATTTTAAAGTAATGAGGATAAAGAAGCTTGTATAAAAACTTTTTGTAAAAGGCTTTCACAGATTTTGCTCACACTTATTTAGTAGCCATAATCTCCTTTATTGCCTACAAAACCCATATGTTTAACTTAATTGCAAAATTATATAAATTATGTTATGAGGAGTGGTTTTGTTCTCAGTCCACAGCTTAGGGCTGTGCAAAATAAGTTAAACCTACAGAAGCCTCGCTAGCTTGCTGTAGAATGAAAATAGGTAGAAAGATCTGATATTTAGATTAAAAATGTAAAGAAGAATTCCTTACTTCTGTTTACCTTATTTCTTTCTAAGAGAATACTCATAGAATAAAATAAAAACATGCTCAGGGCTCTGAAAAGGAAAGAGAAGCAAACCTGCATGAGGTCTCTCCTACCCTCTCCACTTCACCATTTTCCTAGCAAATTAAACACATCATCTTGTATTTATGTGAACCACCTGAAACCCTTTTTGAAACAAAGCAGGCTGTAAGAATATAGATTCAGTTGGTGCAATTGAGCATCATATATAGATGTAAACTTTCCGGCAACAGGGACAAAAATACAAACACGGTAAAGCACTTAGGTCTTGTATCCACGAGGGGGCGCCCTCAGTTCCTCAAGAGAGATGTCAACAGAAAAGAACCCAAATTCTGTAAAATAATTAAAAGAGTTTTATTCTGAGCCCCCTAAGTGTGACCATGGCCTGGAGAGCCATGCCCAGGAAGCCTTGAGCAAGTGGTCTCACGGTGGTTGGGTTACAGTTTGGTTTTGTACATTTCAGGGAGACAGGAATTACACGTGAAGTCTTAAATCAATACACGGACTGTGTATGTACCTCGGTTTGGCCTGAAAAGGCAGGACATCTCAAAGCAGGGGATTAATAGGTTATAGATGGGTTTAAAGATTCTTTGATGTGTAATTGGTTAAAGAAATGAAGCTTTGTCTAAAGGCTTAGAATGTTTTAAATTAAGATAAGGACTTCTGTTAATCAGAGACAAGCCACAGAACACTTCCCGAGACTCAAGCAATCTGTTAAGTAAACTGATGACCTACAGGTGTGGTTTAACCTTGTCTCGCCTGGCGTTAGGCCTGTTGATGACTTGGTATCTAATTGTTACAAAGAATAACTGCAACAGGGATGGGGCCTATCCAGGCGTGTCTGACCTCCCTTCTCCTCATGGTCTGCAACTCAGCTGTAAGGTTTTTTTATTTTGGGGTGGGTCCCCTTGGCCAAGAGGGGGGTCCATTGAATTGGCTGGTGGTGGGGGGGCTTAAGCTTCTGTTTTAGTTCACAGTGAGGACAATTTCCAATACTGCATTCTGGACAACAGTTCTCACCCGGGCCTTTGTATGCGGCTGCTGAGGCACGTAACGAACAATGCTCTTGATAACTTTACACCAGACGCAGAAGCAGCTTTTTTTTCTTTAGAAAACCCTTGATAAAGTCAAAAAACATTAAAGTAAAATCCATAAACATGCTTCCTGTGACGCACATATCTAAACTTACGACGACATGACTGAGAAGGCCAAATGAAGAGTGTCCCACAGGCCAGACTCTACTCATTCCAGTAAGTCAAATAGGTGTTTTGAGGGGGCCAGGAAGTTAGGGGTGATAGTTCTCCTGTACTTTTTGAAAAAGGAGTGGGTGTACATAAGAACATGGTAAAGAATTCAGACAGCATGGAAGACAATTCAGGTAAAAGGCAGACTCCTTACCTCCTTCCCTTGGGCAACCTCGGTCCCCACTTCCCTGTCCACAGGTAGCCAGTTCCCAGGGTCTGCCGTGTTCCTCCAGCCGCAGTCGCTGCTAATTAAGCAACGGTGACTCACAGCCCTTCTTATCCCACAAACGGCTGCAGGCAGCTTGTTTCTACGTTCAACAATGCATCTCGGGGGTTATTCCACAGTGTTACCTACAGAGCTACTGTATCTTGATCTTCCTAACAGCTGCATAATATTTCAGTGAATAACATATCAGAAATTAACCAGTTTCCTACCGAGGGACATTTAAGTCCAGCCTTGGCCACAAATAACACTGTAATGTATATTCTTGTATTCTTACCTACACAATCACGTGTGCAGGCCTATCTGTCAGATAAATTCGTAGAAGTGGAATCACTGGATCCAAGGGTGCATTTTAAATTTTAAGTGTTACAAATTGCTCTCTAAAAGACTCCCACCAGCAGTACTTTCATTCAACAAATATTTGAAATATCGGAGTGCCCACCCTGTGCCAGGCACGGTGCTGGGTATTTGTGATACATTGATAAGCAAATTAATGATCTCTGCTCCCATGAAGCTTATATTGTATTCGTAAAATAAGTTAATTACATGGGATGCTGGGAGGTGGTGAGTGCTACGGAAGAGGAGGAGCTTGGGGAAAAAGATTAGGAGCCGGGGGAGAGGCTGAGTTGCAACTTTTACTGAGAAGGTGACACAGGAGCAAAGACTTGGAGCAGGTTGGGGGTTCCCCACATTGCTATCGGGCCACTCGAGTGGGCGTGTGCCTGAGGCTGGGCTTGGGGGCCGGGGTTGGGGGGGGAGCTGACTGGAGTGGAGGGAGGAGGAGACGATGCCGGAGAAATGGAGGTGGGGGCAGCAGACACTTTGGCTTCTATGCTGAGTGAACGGTTACCCCTGGAGGACTTGAGGTGAGGATTGATAGGACTGAATTAGGTTTTTAAAGGACGCCTGTGGCTGTGTGGGAGTGAGGGCTGAAGCAGGGAAGAGGTCAGATTCTGGACATACTTTGAAGGTAGAATCAACAAGATTTATCAACAGATTGCTAGTGAGGTGTATGTGTGGGGCCAGAGATGGAGACAGACAGACAGAGAGAGACACACACACACCTGTACAGGGCACCAGCATGAATGGGGCTTGCAGGACTGGAGGTTGCTCTGGGCAGAGTCATTGAGTGAGTGGTGGGTGAATGTGAAGGCCCAGGACATTACCCTACCGTAGACT
This sequence comes from Eulemur rufifrons, assembly GCF_041146395.1. NCBI lineage: Eukaryota > Metazoa > Chordata > Mammalia > Primates > Lemuridae > Eulemur > Eulemur rufifrons. Next base: position 33,732,862 of record NC_091006.1, read on the forward strand.
TCATAAACACTGGACACTCAGGCTGCACTAAATTTATAACACAAATTTTCTTTCTTCACTAATAAATTAACTTTAGCTTACTGTAACTTTTTTGCTTGACACGTTTTTAATTTTTAAAACTTTGACTTTTTTGTAGTAACACTCAGCTTAAAATACATGTGTTATACAGCTGTACAAAAATATTTTTTTCTTTGTATCTTATCCTTAAAAGCTTTTTTCTATTTTTAAATTTTTAAAAACTTTTAAAACTTTGTTAAAAACTAAGACACAAACACACACATTAGCCCAGGCCTACCCAGGGTCAGGATCATCAGTATCACTGTCTTCCACCTCCACATCTTGTCCCGCTGGACGGTCTCGGGGACAGTGACGTGCATGGAGCTGCCATCTCCTATGGTAACAGTGACTTCTGGACACCTCCTGGAGGACCTGCCTGAGCCTGTTTTACAGTTAACATTTTTTTTAATAAGTAGGAGTACGCTCTAAAGTGAGGCTAAAAAGTAAACATATAAGCGTGATTGTTTATCAAGTGTTATGTGCCATACTTTTATATGACTGGAGGCACAGGTCTGCTGACACCAGCATCACCACAAACACGTGAGTGACATGTTGGCCATGACGTCACTAGGTGCATCGCTGTATGATGTTAGAAGTCAGGACAGCTGTTATCTTTGAAGAGGAAGGAGGTAATAATTGGCAAGCGGCGTTAGGAGTTTTTGGGGTGCTGCGAAGATTCTATTTCTTGTCTACATAGTGGTTTTTGTGTACTTTTTTGGACAGATGTATGAATTTTAAAAACATTTGAAAATTTTAACTCTTCATTCTGATCGCAAATGACAGAACCGTGGCTTAAACTGGCCTGTGTACTAAGAGGAATTTATAATAAGGATACCTAGGTGCCTAGTGGAATTCAAGAACGGGAATAATACAGGACCTCATGAATAATTGAGCCAAGAGCTCAAATACTTTAAGAACTTTCTCTCTCACTACAAATGGTTCCTCCAGGAAAATGTGATTACTGACACGAAACAATCATTTTATATGACATGCACTGAGACATGTGTGATGTGCACTGTTGTTTTATTTGCCCAGGACTTGGCCCACTTACTGGGAACAGCATCCCCTGTGGAAAATGGTCTCCCCCATTCCATCCATACGGTTTCCATGGGAGCTAGGCTGTTCCAACTTAACCCCAACCCTCTGGCCACAGCCAGTTAGTCAGGTAATGGGCGCCTGACCTATGCTGGGGAACCCTATCCCTACAATTTTTGGACTTGGGACAAGAGTTGTATTTTTGAATAGGCACTCCTGGGGGTCGGATGCAGTAAACTGTTTTAACAGCCCTTTAGGTGACTCTAAAGGTTAAGAACTTTTTTTTTTTTTTTGAGACAGAGTCTTGCTCTGTTGCCTGGGCTAGAGTGCCGTGGTGTCAGCCTAGCTCACAGCAACCTCAAACTCCTGGGCTCAAGTGATCCTCCTGCCTCACTCTCCCAAGTAGCTGGGACTACAGGTGCGTGCCAAATCACCATGCCTGGCTGATTTTTTTTATCATTAGTCGCCCAGCTAATTTTTTCTATTTTTAGTAGAGATGGGGTTTCACTCTTGCTCAGGCTGGTCTTGAACTCCTGACCTCAAGCGATTCCTCCTGCCTCAGCCTCCCAGAGTGTTAGGATTACAGGCGTGAGCCACCATGCCTGGCCAAGTTTAAGAACTCTAATGTAGACTATCTCAATTCTTTATTTGGTTGTGCCTGTTCTTTATTTAAAGGTATCTTGTTTAAAAACTGGCATTGTATTCAATCAAAATTGTCAATTTATGGCTTGGTAGACTGTGGGGGGGGGCAGTTCAAGCATCAATAAAGGATACTATATGAAGGATTATGATAATATTGGTTTCTTAAAGTTTTAGCATTAATATTTATATTCTTTCTGGGATACAATTTTTTTTGGCAGCAGCATTCACCTAAATCATGGCAGTCATAAGTGACTTCAGACTTAAGAAAAAGTTACTGTGAAGCATGACTGTGATTCCAATTTCATAAGAAAAAAAAGAAAACAGAATATCTTCAAATATAATTGGTTGATTACGTATGGAATTAAGTGCTTTTACTTCTTTATAATTTACTATATTTCTCTAACTTCTATAATAAACATGTATAACTTTTTATAAAAGCCAATTAGTGTTATAACAATACAAATAATATGATTTTATCAAGCAATGTCTGCAATCAGGAATTAAGATACGTGCCAAGCTTTCAATAGCAGTTAATGTATACCTCTGTGCAAAAGCAAACTCATGTCAGCATTTTAAGTGAAAAACATTTTTACATTTGAAAAAGATGACTTTCTACTCTTCCACTTAATATTTTATAACCATGTTAGGTCAATACTTCACTATTTATTTCTGGACGATAGGACTGCAGGCAACTATCAGTTTTCACTTTTATACTTCTAAATATTTTTAGTTTATTTTTTACAGAAATGTCTTGTACTTGCAAAATCAGATTTTTCTTATTTTTAAAATGAAAATGCTAAGATGACCCAATGTAGATAAGAATTTGTTTTAAACTGTCACGCAGTTAACATAGTTTTAATCGAGTTGTAGTAAATAAAGTCCATGAGTAAAATCTGTTCCATTTGCAGACTGGTAACCAGGGGGCCATTTAGCCCAGACTTAGGTTCAGTCAAAATACCTTGGTGGTTGCTGATTTTGACTTTACACTTACGTGAGCATCCTGTTCACTCCCTCCAAGTTAGTTTCTCTAACATTTATTCTGCTTTTGTAACTCAAAGCTAAACTTTGATATAGCAAATATTTCCTATTGCACTATGTATATAACAAGTTTAGGCAACCTCCCATTCAGTGATTTACAAGTATAGTGACATAGTGACGTTTAATTTTAAACGGTTCTCAAAGTTTTAGGCTGGCTTGGGAGAAAATTCAAACATGAGGGTGTCATTTTTCTCTTACCAGTGAGATTAATTCTAACATGGGGCACAGCAAACATCTCCTAAAGGATTTTAGGGAAATCAGTGTACAATTAAACAGTGTACAATTCTTGATTTCTCCATCCATAAAAAAAAATGCAGATAATCACCTTGTCTTTGGTTTGAAAATGCATTACTTTTCCCTCTTGGAAACTCACATAATGGCTTTTTGCTTGTTTTATCTATGCTAGCTTTTTCTAACTAGATATCGATTCACAGCAGGTGAAAAAGTTCCAAGAACAAACCAATTTAGAGTAAACTATAAATTTACTCCCAATAGTCCACATATGAAATAATTAGGGTAGAGAAAATATGATATAATTCAACCCCATGAAGTCTAAATCTGAAAGGGCAATATGATTTGGGTTTATGTTGAAAAAACCAACTGAATAATTTAGTAAAACCAATTGTAGGCAACTGGGGGAAAAAAAGGTATTTTACCATATCCAGAAATTAAACACTTGAAAAAACGAATATAAATTTAATAGTAAACATTATGGTCAGGCTGTTTATTAAGGAGGCAACCACATATACAAGTTCGGCTATAGAAATGTTTGCAAATCAAACTTCATGTGATCTAAAAGGACCATGCGTAATGTCAAAAATGGACACCTGTACATTCAATAAAAAGTTAATTTAAACATACATATCTAGATCATTCTAGAGTCATACAAACATCTGGGGCCACATATGTATCTAATTTTCTTTCAAAAAAACTGCTTCTATAAAAGTGATGTATTGAGATAATTTTAAAAAGTATCTGACAATTATGAATGGTCCCCAGTTTTACAAAATGTGATTTCCAGGATATGAAAACTGAAAAAAGTCAACTCTTCAGAAAGTGTTTTATATTATACAAACAAGTTCTGTAGAAAAATGATCCAGCAAATGCTTGAGTTAAGAATATTTATATTTTTTTTCCAATTCTTTACACTTTTATTAACACACTTACAAAAAATAACATTCAAACACTGAGAAAATTAAATAACTTTGGAAGCAGAGTTCATAGTTTTCTGCTTACATATAAGTGACAATTCTGGGCTGTTGGCACAAAATAATCAACATTCGTAAAACCCTTACTACTATATATCAAACATAAGTTAAAATCATAGGCACTAGTTTATCAAATCCACATTTCTCCTGTAAGACTGACCACAGTAAATCCTTAGACTTTCCCAAACAGAAAAATTGGCAATACACAAAGGCTTTCTAGTAAAAAGGCAATTTTTCTCTTTAGGAAACTAAAAGCCAATAGTCTGTGGTAGTACAACAGCATGTAAAATAATACTTTACCAAACTCAGATCGAAAATAAATGTTTTAACAAGTGATGAAATATTTTAATTAAAAAAAAAATAGAAGTTTTTTTCTGATGCAGCCATTTAAAAACAAAGTTAAATAACCTGAATACTTTTTGAAACTGATTACCTAACTTAAAAAATGTAATGAGTGTTTCATAATATTAAAATTCCTTTTAATTCTTAGATTGCAGCATATATATTTTTAAAACGTTGCACTGAAAACTGAGACCTGTTTTGTGTATATGTGGTTTTTAAAAGAGACAGTGGCTGGTTCTTTCTTTTACTTACTTAGATTTACATGAGATGCCCCCCTCCCAAGAGCTGATGCTTTCTTTATCTTCCTCTGAAAAGCAACATTTTTTAGTTCATCATCACACAGAATTCTGGCACCATCCTTTCCTGACCTGCCCCATCACCCTCAAATTCAAGGATACCATTTCGTCCTTGCAGTATACACCAAATGCATAGTACCGGCAGTTTAAACCTCCAGCTGCCTGTGCTAACTGAAAGCCTCCACGCTGGTCAAGCTAATGCACAGACTACCATGGTGTCAGTCACGGCAGAATGAAAGTCTTGGTTAAAGTTTCTAACATTCTCTCAACCTAGCGATCTGAATGCTGTCCTGAATATCAAACCTTCCATTTCTCTCTCTCAATTTCTTTTGCCAACTTATGGAATGTCTTTAATTAACAGGAAATGAACTTATGTTCAAATCTCTAAAATCTTTTAGGTGACCCAACTGCCAATATTTTAGAACTGTTCAAATTAAGTATTTAAAAACAGACCTCACTATCAAAAATGAGAAGCCTGTTACAGAAGGAAGTTTTAATCTGGTAATAGTCTTGATAAAACTGAAATAGGTGATTTTAAGGAGATATATAAGAGCTATTACAGAGCAAGTATTTAACAGGCTAGAATTATATGTTGGCTTGTTACCAAAAATGCAAAATTGATGTAAGGCAGAATCTAAGTCAAAAGGGACAGTATTTTCAAAAGATGTTTTATGCAGTTATTCAGTTTAAAATAGATCAACTTAAGTAGGATTTAGCAGGCTATATTTTCCTACCACATAATAGACCGTTATGCCATTTAATAACAACAATACAACTGTCATCACTAGAGATGTGTAGGTTAAGTGCATAGATTTTTATCCCCCCTCTCTCTTACTGTATGGTTTTGTTCCAGGTTGTAAGCACTGAGGTGTTGTTGTATCAAGAATAAAGATACACAGTACTTGCTCTTTCCTATCATGAAAACCTGCTGATAGAAACAAGATCTCTTAGTTCTTTAACAGATAACAGCATGTGAAGAAGTTGGCTTCAATAGCAAAGGCCATCTTTCCTGAGCCAGGAACTATAAAGTTTAGAAAGATTGTACAACTGATATTAAGCCCTTTTGGCAATCAAAACAAACACGCAGAAGTCTGATGTGTCGATGCGATGTGACGGATGTGTGCTGTAGCACTACCTGGGCGTGGTGACATGGGAGCTACAGCCAAAACTTAGGATTAAATAAAACGGTAACTTTTCTAATGAATCTGCAAAAATAACTTATGGAATTCTAAATTTCGGGATCATGTTTTAAATCTCTAGTCCAGGTTTCTTCCTCCCTCTTTCCCCCCAGTCTCAATCTATAGCTTCCTGGAGTACTAGCGAAACACTAGTGAAATAGTTTAGATAATTAGTCAGAATATTAGTTCTCTTTAACACAAATATTTATTGATACTATTTATACAGTAAATTAGGTTGAATGTGAAGTTTTGGATAGCTTGAGTTCACCATTTTCTTGTGTACAAAGGTATTCTCTCATTTATAAATGGGCATTTCTCTTTGGCATCCATTAGGTATATGCCCAGATATTGGCCTCTGTCAAATATTTAAAAATCAACTTAGTTTCTATTAAACAAAACTAAAAGTGATTCCATGGAGAGTGATTGTATGATTACCAAACACATCTGATGTTAAATGTCATTAAAGTGCTGTTTGATGATCTCTGCCGGTTTGTGCTAATTAAGACAGAGAGGGCTGGGATTTTATAAATCCCGAGAGTCTTATCTGAACAGTCTGCATATAAAAGTTGTTTTGTAGCCTGGTGAAGGGGTATCCATGAAACCGTGGACCTCTGCGTTCTTGTCTCTGCTGGTCAGTAACAGCCATCTTTCCAACTGTCATCTTTCATGCTCCCGTAGGTTTTAGGAGCTGGCAAGGATCTGAAATAAAGCAATTTTACATGATTTGCATGTCTTTATGAAATATTATCACACTATCTCCTACATATATTAATAACTTTTCAGGTGGCATCAGGATCCTATGAAGGCTGTTCGAGGGAACTACTAATCCGAAGCTCACACAGCTATCAGCACCAACCTCCCCACACTCGGCATTCTCACAATTTTCAAGTTTTACTGGGCACCACCAGATGACTTCCTTTTATGTTAACACAGCCACTAGATTACAAGAAGGGAAGAGATTGTCTCACCTTGTCCAACCACACGGATAACCAATCTTACTATATTTTTCTGAGAGGCAGAATGATGACTGTGATATTAGAGGTTTGGTGTCACCCTCACTACAGAGCCAGTATGGGACAGTGGTTAAAAGGACTGTCAAGTCAGCCATACTTGGACCTGAAGGTCTCATTAGTTGTGTGGCTTTAGGCAAATCACTTAATTTCATTAAGTTTCAATATCCTCCTCTGAAAAATAGTAAGAACACCTACTTATTTAACGTTATTGTGAAGATTAAACAAGGTAAGTTATTCATCACAGTGCAGAGCAAAAAGCTGTTGGACTCTACTGTTGAATTTGGAGATATAAAATGTTTATCTTAGAATTAAGGAAGTATGGGCAATTCAGTTTAAATGCTTACAAGAGGAAAGCATTTTTTCATGCAAATAAATATTTCCAGCTTAATTATAGTTGACACCCTGGTGTACTGATGGTCATAGTCCCATTTCTGAAAGGTAGATCAAGTCTACAGATGCATGGTTCCCAGCCTGTGTGGGTTCACAGTCACTTGAAGATTAAACAAGCAAACAAAAACAACAGCACACCCACATTCTGGGCCTCATACCTGACCTGCTGAGACAGACTCTCTGGGGGGTAAAATTTAAGCCTCTACATTTATATAAATTCCATAGATAATTCTGAATTTTAACAGGGTGTGAAAACCATGCTTACATATTAGACTTAGTGGCTAAAAGTTGTATCTTAACTATCACTCTAGATTCTAACTTGCCTTTATCATCTTTATTGAATTTTTTTTTTTTTTTTAAAGAGACATGGTCTCACTATGTCACCCAGACTGGTCTCAAACTCCTGGCCTCAAGTGATCTTCCTGATTACTGGGACCATATGCTGAATACCATTATATTTAAAATGAACAAATATCACAACCAAATTGAGTGGTTCCAACAGTTTTTTCTAGGAGTCCTCTGAGATATTTAATCATGTTAAGGTATCTGGACAAACTTAATCTGAACCAAACTGGTATAATGTCCCAAACAAGGATTTCTTTAAAACAATAAATGAATGCTTTATTCAAATTGTACTAAAAACTCTACTGGGAACCCACCATGACTCTCTATGTTTACTATCCAATGTACAGATCAGGCTAATTCCAGTTTGCCAACTTTCATATACTCAAAAATGCCGAAATAGAACATTTGCCACTTACCTGCGAACAGGCTGTGCAAGTTTGCTGCGAGGCACTGGTATGCCCCCAGCAGAAGGGGCACTGGGTCTGGGCAAGCCACTTCTCATGGGGGTTGTCCCTGCAGGTCTTGTTAGAGTAGTGCTGTTGATATTGCTGGGAGGATTTGCTGAGACTGTGTTCTGAACCATGGGAGGCCCAGGTGAGGAGGTGGTTTGTGTGAGCTGTGTTGTTTCTTGGCTACCAGGAGAACCAGAGCCATGGTTACTAAACGCTTTCATTGGTTGCCGGAGCGCCAAAGGAGATGGTGCTGCAGGGGAGCGGAATTTGCCAGGAGAAGGTACTGGAATGGCAAAGAAAAACCAGTGTTTTCAGTGGAAATCAAGTATAAGTGAGACCACTGCTTTATATTACATCTGATGATTACACCCTAGTGCATCTATATTCATGAAATTGCACACTATAGCAATGCAAGGAATAAAGGCTATTTCTGGGCTAATAAAAGACAATAATCAAGTCCTTACTCAGAGGATTACACTGTCCTTGACCACAGTGTTCTAATCAGGTCAGCTAGGAACCCACAACAGAGAAAGAAGAAAAGGCACTGCGGGATTCTGTCTCACTGTAGCAATGAACTTGGGCTGCATGTGAACATTCTAGGGGTGAAAAAATGGTTGAGTACCAAATTGTTGCCTACAATACGAAAACACTCCTCCCACTCCCCCAAAGACACACTGACCAATCATCAAAGTCCTGACTTTCCACTAGGCCTCCGCTGACACCAACCCAAGGGGAGGGGGAAGAGCACTTTCTTGTTGTTGGGGGGCGGGGGGCCGGTGCGGGGGGACAGGGTTGGTGGTGGCAGTTCAGAAGTCCAGGCTCTCTGCAAGGTCTCCACTGACACCATGGGGTCATGGTTCATTGCCAGCCAGCAGGTATGAAAGTCCCAGCTCCTCATGTGGCCTTCTTTGATACCTCCCTGGCAGGAGTGTTGGGGGTGCCTTGTTATAGCCTCACAAAGTCTAGGTCCCTGCCGGACCTTTGTTGGTGTGGGTGGAGCCACGTATTTTTCTGCAGTATTTGGCTGGAATAGAACAGTTACTTTCTAATTTTTTTTTTTTTTTTTTTTTTTTTTTGTTGAGACAGAGTCTCACCACTTTGTTGCCCAGGCTAGAGTGAGTGCCGTGGCATCAGCTTAGCTCACAGCAACTTCAAACTCCTGGGCTCAAGCGATCCTACTGCCTCAGCCTCCCGAGTAGCTGGGACTACAGGCATGCGCCACTATGCCCGGCTAATTTTTTCTATATAGATTTTTAGGTGTCCATATAATGTCTTTCTATTTTTAGTAGAGACGGGGTCTCGCTCAGGCTGGTCTCGAACTCCTGACCTTGAGCAATCCACCTGCCTCGGCCTCCCAGAGTGCTAGGATTACAGGCGTGAGCCACCGCGCCCGGCCGGAACAGTTACTTTCTAAAACAGTGATTCTCGGTCTGTCAGGAACTGGGCCGCACATCACCACCTGAGCTTTGCCCCACTCTGGTGGAAAAACTGTCTTCCATAAAACCCGTCCCTGGTGCCAAAAAAGGTTGGGGATCGCTGGTCTAAAAATTCTCTTTCCTAGTCCTTTGGCCAGAGAGAGTAGCCACCCCCACCACAGTGTCGGTGGAGATCACGTGGGGAGTCGGAACCCTACCTGCACCTGCCAGACCCCTCCCCCTTCGGTGTAAACAGAGACCAAGCAGAGAACCTGGGCTCCTACTAACAAAATGCTTCCCCTCCTCCCTGCTGTGCTGATACTCCTCCCACAAATGCCCGAGTGGTTCCAGAGAAAGACATCTAAAAGAAAATTTAAATAAGATCCAGAATCTCACAATCTAAAAATGGCCAGACTTTAATACAAAATAACTCATCATACCAAGAACCAAGAAGAACTTAAAGTGAATAAAATAAGATAATCAAACACGTCAACACCAAGATGATAGGGTGATAGAGATGTTAAAATTATTTGACAAAGATTTTAAAGCAGTCATCATAAAACTGGCTCAATGAGCAATTTCAAACACACTTGAAATATCCAAAGATATAAAATTTTAGCAATAGAAAATACAAAGAAGAATCAAATGGAAATTTTAGAACTAAAGAAATATAATGACCAGAATAAAAAACTCATTAGATGGGCTCAACAACAGAATGGAGAAAACAGAGGAAAGAATAAGTGAACTAGAATAGAGACCCAAAGAAATCACCCAATCTGAACAACACAGAGAAACAGACTGAAAACAGAGCTTCAGGGACCCATGGGGCATTAACAAAAAGATCTTAACATCTGCATGTCATCACAGTCCTGAAGGAAAGGACAAAGAGAGAAAGAAGCCAAAAAAGTACCCTGAGAAATAATGGCTGAAAACGTTCCAAATCTGCAAAGGACATAAACCTATGGGCTCTAGAAGCTGAGCACACACCAAACAAGATAAATCCAAAGAAATCCACGCCAACACACATCAAACTTCTGAAAACTAAAACAAGGAAAAATCTTAAAATCAGGGAAAGAAACAATTTACCCACTGAAGAAAATCAATTCAAATGACAATGGATTTCTCATAATAAACCAGCACAATATTTTTCAAAGAGCTGAAAAAAAAGAATTGGCAATCCTATACCCTGAGAAAATATCCTTCAAGAATTAAGGGAAAATCAAGACATTCTCATACAAAAGAAAACCAAGAGAACTTGTAGCCAACAAACCTACCCCAAATAGATGGTTAAAGTTCTCTAAACACAAAGGAGGTGATAAAAAGGAGGAACCTTAGAATACCAGAAAGGAAAAACAGGGTAAGCAAACACATAGGCAAATAGAGAGGCTTTCCTTTCGAGTATTCAAAATGATATGTGAGGGTTGAAGTAAAAATTAAAACACTGGTGTGATCTGAAATGTATGTAGTTAAGATAATTATATAAATGGGGCAGGGTAAAGGGACGTAAAGGGACATAAAGGAAGGTAACGTTTATGTACTGTACTCAAATTTGTAAAATGACAATACCAATAGACTGTTATAAGTTATTTGTATATATAATGTAATACCTAAAGCAACCACTACAATAATTATGCAAATATATACCCTCAAATACACTACAGATAAATCAAAATGGAATTCTAAAGAATGTCTGAGTAACATCGGGAAGGCAAGAAAAAGAAAACAGAACAAACAGAAAACGACAAATAAAATGGCAGATGTCAACCCTAACGTATCAATAATTACACAAAATGTAAATAGCCTACATACACCAATTAAAAGACAGAGATTTGGCAGACTGAATGAAAAACAAAAACATGACCTAACTTTACATTGTCTTTACACTAACTTTACACTATAACAATATAAGGTCAAAACATGACCATATATTGTTATATTTCAAGAAACTCACTTCAAATATAACAATATAAGGAGGTTGAAAGTAAAAGGATGGAAATCATTCTATCATGCAAACAATAAAGGAAAACAAGAGCGGCTATGTTAATGCCAGATAAGAAGAAAGAAAATTACCAGAGACAAAGAGGGATAACACACAATGGGTCAAGCTACTAAGACATACAATCCTAAATGCATATGTAGTAAACAACAGAGCTGTAAATATGCAAAGGAAAAACTGATAGAACTTAAAGGAACAACAGGCAAATCCATAATCAGAGCTTAATATCACCCTCTCAATAACTGATAGAGCTAGATAGAAAATCAGCAAGGATATAGAACTCAGCACTACCATTAACCACAGGACCTGATCGACATTTTGACACAGGATCTGAGCTACACTCCATTCAACAGACCACATACGCACTCTTTTTTTTTTTTTTTGGGAGATAGAGTCTCGCTCTGTCACCCGGGCTAGAGTGCCATGGTATCAGCTTAGCTCACAGCAACCTCAAACTCTTGGGCTTAAGCGATCCTCCTGCCTCAGCCTCCCAAGTAGCTGGGATTACAGGCATGCGCCACCATGCCCAGCTAATTTTTTCTATATATTTTTAGTTGTCCAGATAATTTCTTTCTGTTTTTAGTAGAGACGGGGGTCTCGCTCTTGCTCAGGCTGGTCTCAAACTCCTTACCTTGAGCGATCCTCCCACCTCGGCCTCCCAGAGTGCTAGGATTACCAGCGTGAGCCACCAAACCTGGCCCACACATGCACTCTTTTCAAGTGCCCACAGAACCTATATCAATCTAGACAATATTCTGGGCCTTAAAGCAAATCTCAACAATGTTAAAAGAATTAAAATTACAAAGAGTACTTCTCTGATTATAATAAAAGGAAATTATTAATAGAAAGTAGTAACAAATGGATAACAGAAAAATCTTTAAAACAAAACAAAACTTGAAAACAAAACAATACACTTTTCGACAAAAGTTTAAAAACTACATGGAATTGGGCCGGGCGCGGTGGCTCACGCCTGTAATCCTAGCACTCTGGGAGGCCGAGGTGGGCGGATCGTTTGAGCTCAGGAGTTCGAGACCAGCCTGAGCAAGAGCGAGACCCCATCTCTACTAAAAATAGAAAGAAATTATATGGACAGCTAAAAATATATATAAAAAAAAATTAGCTGGGCATGGTGGTGCATGCCTGTAGTCCCAGCTACTCGGGAGGCTGAGACAGGAGGATCGCTTGAGCTCAGGAGTTTGAGGTTGCTGTGAGCTAGGCTGACGCCACGGCACTCACTCTAGCCTGGGCAACAGAGTGAGACTCTGTCTCAAAAAAAAAAAAAAAAAAAAAGTTTAAAAACTACATGGAATTGAACATATATAAATTTGTGGGGCATAATTAGGAGGAGGAAAAGTTTTAAGTTAATAATCTATTACTTTAAGAACGTAGAAAGAGTAAATTAAAGTAAGCAGAAGGAAATAATAAAGAGCAGAAATCAATGAAATTGAAAACAGAAAAATAGAGAAAACAAATCAATGAAACAAAGAGTTGGTTATTTAAAAAGGTCAACAAAATTGCCAAGCCTAACAAACAAAAAACAAGAAAACACAAATTACCAATATCAGGAATGAAACAAGCCATTACTGCAACCCTGCAGATATCAAAAGGATCATAAGGAAATACCATGAACAATTCTGCACACATTAATTTGACCACTTGAAAGAAAAGGACCAATTCTTCAAAAAGCATAAACTATCACAACTCATCTGTTATAAAATATTACATGTAAGTTGAATACAGGTCTACTTCTGAGATATCACAAGTTTGGTTCCAGACAACCACAATAAAGCAAATATCTCAATAAAGCCAGTCACACACATTTTTTGGTTTCCCAGTGCATACAAAACTTATGCTCATACTATCCTATAGTGTATTTGAAGTGTACAATGGCATTATATCTAAAAAACAATGTACAACATACCTTAATTTAAAAATACTTTGTTGTTAAAAAATGCTAATGATCATCTGAGGCTTCAGTGAATCATAATCTTTGCTGGTGAAGAATCTTGCCTCAATATTGACGGCTGAATTGGTGGTTGCTGAAGGCTGAGATGGTTGTGAAGATTTCTTAAAATAAGACGAAGTTTGCTTTATTAATTGACTCTTCCTTTTACAAAAGGTTTCTCTGTAGCATGCCATGCTGCTTGACAGACATCAAAAGGATCCCAAGGTAGAACTTTCAAATCGGATCAACCCTCTCAAACCCTACCGCTGCTTTATGTGCTGCTGCACTAAGTTTTTGTGATATTCTAAACCCTTTGCTGTCAGTTCAACAATGTTCATAGCATCTTCACCTGGAGTAGATTCCATCTCAAGAAACCACTTTCTTTGCTCACTCACAAGAAGAACTCCTCATCAAGTTTTATCACAAGATTGTAGCAATTCAATCACATCTTCAGGCTCTTCTAACTCTAGTTCTCTTGCTATTTCCACCGCATCTGCAGTTACCTCCTCTACTGAAGTCTTGATCTCCTCAAAGTCATCCATGAGCAGTGGAATCAACTTCTTCCAAACTCCTGTTAATGTTCATATTTTGACCTCCTCCCATGAATGGCAAATGTTCCTTAAACATTTTTTTGACTGATACATAATATTTGTACATATTTATGGGGTACATATATTTTGATACATGCGATACAGCGTGTAAGAATCAAAATCAGGGTATTTAGGATACACTTCATCTCAGACATTTATCATTTCTTTTTGTTGAGAACATTTCAAATCTCTTCTAGCTATTTTGAAATATACAATATATTGTTGTTAACTATGGTTACCCTACTGTGAAACTGAACACTAGAACCCATTCCTTCGGTCTAACTGTATGTTTGTACCCATCAACCAACCTCTCTTCACACTCCCACCCCCACCACCCCTCCCAACCTCTGGTACTATCATTCTACTCACTACCTCCATGAGATCAACATTTTTAGCTCCCACATGTGAAAACCACAAATTTCCTTAATGGCATCTAGAATGTTAAATCCCTCCCAGAAAGTTTTCAATTTACTTTGCCCAGATCCATCAGAGGAATGGCAGCTATAGCCTTATGAAATGTAGTTCTTAAATAACAAGATTTGAAAGTTGAAATTACTCCCTGGTCTGTAGGCTGCAGAATGGATGTGTTAGCAGGCATGAAAACAACATTCATCCTCTTGTACATCTCTATCAGAGCTCTTGGGTGACCAGGTACATTGTCAATGAGCAGTGATGTTTTGAAAGGACTCCTTTTTTTCTGAGCAGTAGGTCCCAGCAGTGGGCTTAAAATATTCAATTAACCATGCTGTAAACAGATGTATGGTCATCCAGGCTTTGTTGTTCTATTTACTGAGCACAAGCAGAGAAAATTTAGCACAATTCTTAAGAGTCCTAAATTTTCAGAATTGTAAATGAGCACTGGCTATAACTTAACAGCTGCACTAGCCTCTAACAAGAGAGTCTGCCTGTTCTTTGAAGCCAGGCATTGACTTCTCTCTTGCTGTGAAAGTCTTATATGGCACCTTCTTCCAACATAAGGCTGTTTCATCTACATTGAAAATGTGTTGTTTAGTGTAGACACCTTTATCAAGTATCTTAGCTAGATCTTCTGGATAACTTGCTGCAGCTTCTATATCAACACCTGCCACTTCACTTTGCACTTTCGTGTTACGGAGATGGCTTTTTTCCTTAAACTTTATGCTACAACCTCTGCTAGCTTCCAGCTTTTCTTCTATAGCTTCCTCACCTCTTTCAGCCTTCACAGAATTGAAGACAGTTAGAGACTTGCTCTGGATTAGGCTTTGATTTAAAGAATATTGTGGCTGGTTTGATCTTCCACCTAGACCACTAAAAGTTTCTCCGTATCAGCAAGAAGGCTATTTTGCGTTCTCATCATTCATGAGTTCACTGGCGTTGCACTTTCACTTGCCTTCAAGAACTTTTACTGTGCATTCACTCCTTGGCTGTTTGGCCTAAGAACCCTAGCTTTCAGACTACCTCAGCTTTCGACACGGCTTCCTCGCTAAGCCTAATCATTTCTAGCTTTTGCTTTAAAGTGAGAGACGTGCAACTCTTTCTTTCATTTGAACACTTAAAAGACCATTGTAGGATTTTTAATTGGCCCAATTTCAATATTGTTGTTGAAAGGGAGGCCGGGGCAGGGGGAGGGAAGGGCTGTTGGTTGAACAGTCAGAACACACACAAGTTCGTCGATTAAGTTTGCCATCTTAGATGGGTGTGGTTTGTGGCGCCCCAAAACAACCGCAATGGTAACATCAAAGATCACTGATCAACATAACAGATATAATATTAATAATTAAAAGGTCTGAGATATTGTGAGAATTACCAAAACGTGACACAGAGACACAAAGTGAGCACGTGCTGTTGGAAAAATGGCACCAACAGACTTGCTTGACACAGGGTTGCCACAAACCTTCAATTTATAAAAAAATGTGGTATGTGCAAAACAAAGCGCAATAAACAACGTATACCTGTAGCCATACAACTATTAAGGAAATTGATATTTTAATTTAAAAACTCCTCAAAAAAGAAATCTCCAGGCCCAGATGGTTTCACTGGGAAATTCTTCCAAATGTTTAAGTAAGAATTAACACAAATTCAACATAATCTCTACCACAAAATAGAAGAGAACATGTCCCAATTCATTTTATGCAGCTAGTATTACCTTGATACCAAAACTAGAAAAAGACAGTATCAAAAAAGAAAATTACAGACTATATTCATGAACATAGATGCAAAAATCCTTAGTAAAACATTAGCAAATAGAATTCAGAAATATATAAAAAGATTTATATGCCATGACCAAGTAGGGTTTTAGGGTTTATTATGGGATGCAAGGTTGGCTTAATATTTGAAAATCAATCAATGCAATCAACCACAGTAACAGGATAAAGAAAAATCACATGATCATTTCAGTTGATGCAAAAAAAAAAATCTGACAAAATTCAACACACAGTCATGATAAAAATTCTCAGGAAAGCAGGAATAGGGGAAACTTTCTCAACCTGATAAACAGCCATCTACAAAAAAACCTACAGCTAATATTATACGTAATGATGAAAGACAGAATGCTTTCCCCACAAGATCAGAAACAAGGTAAGGACATACGCTCTAACTACCCTTATTTAACAGAGTGCTGGAAATTCTAGCCAGTGCAATAAACAAGAAAAGGAAATTAAAGGCATAGATTAGAAAGAAAGAAACTGTATCCATGATTGTCTACAAAGAAAAATCCTAAGAAATCTAAAAAAAAAAAAAAAAAAAACCAAAAACCAAAAAAACACCAAAATCCACATAACAAAAAAACCCCCCAAAACTTCTAGAAATAAGTGAGCTTAATAAGGTCACAGGACTGGACAAAAATCAACTATGTTTCCATAAACTGGCGATGAACACATAGAAATCAAAATTAAAAACAGAATACCAATAGCATTGCTCAAAAAAACACAGGTATAAACCCAATAAAACAAATCTCAGCAAATATAGGTTAGCTGTTAAGAACAAATGAGTAACGTGTGTGAACTAATGGTAAAACGTAAAATATTAAACAAATTGTCATATCGTATCTGTGCCTTCCTTATCTAAGGAACAGGACTCCTTTCAGCCTCCTCCAGCTGACTATTCTGGAAAGATATGCAACAATGCCACCCAGGACAGTCTCCTAAGGTGTCCTTATAAATTAACTTAAGTATTAAGTTAGGCTGTATTGCCTAAATTAATTATGACAAGATATAATTTCTTTTTACTCTTTTTGGACACCAAGAATTACACTAGATTCAGGCATAAAATGAAGGAGTGTTATTTTCTCTGAGTAAGAATTAGAACTCTATTTATAAAACTGACATATGACTAAGAATGCTAACCTTGGTGTGTAAGTTCAGTCATCTCTAAAATGGAATGGTGGGTAATATGAGGATTCATATTTTTAAAATATTTATTTTTGTCTTTTAATAAGCACTTAATAACATCAAGTTTGTTTTCAAATTAAGATTTATATAATTCAGGCAGTACTTAACCCTAAAATGGAAAAATTGAGTAAATTATATATGTTTTTAGCTTGATAAATACACCCTGAATATAATGTAAGAACCGGTTTCCCTCAGTCCCAGGAACAGATAGGCAGAGTCACCAAGGCTGCAACAGACAAAGGAGTTTATTTTCTAGCCCAGGCTAGGGTCCAAGGCTCAGAGCACCAGCGCAGTGGTCTCTCCACGAGCCCGGACCCCGCCCTGGGGTGGAAACAAAGCTTTTATACTTACCGATAGGTTACATGTATCGGGCACACCCCCCCACCCCCCTTTTAGTTCATTTGTTCCCTCAAAAGTGGCCGATAGCTTTGGCTCCTGATTGGCCAGTTTCCAAGCCGGGGCTTTGGCTCCTAATTGGCCAGTTTTCAAGCCAGGGCCCTCAGTTGTTACCAGCGGCATTCCGGGGAGGGGGAGGGCCTGCGTTGGGGAAACCAAAACTTAGGCCTTTCCTAAGAGGTCCAGTCTGTCATGGAGTTACTCCTGTTTTCCTTCCTGCTCTACATTAAAATGTTTTATAAGTAATACATGTATCTAATACATGTACCTAGCAACATAAAAATTAGATATTCCAAGTGGTTGTACTCACAGTGCAGTGTCCTCCAAACTACAACTTTCATTAAGGGCCTAATTTGTCCACTAAATATATAGTATAGCAATAAAAAATACACATATTGCCAAATACTGGCCATGATGACCAATGGGGGGAAGTCATTTGTTAAAATACATTTGCATTCCATTATGAACAAATAAAGAAAAGGACGAAAATATTTCCTGGTCAACTATCCCTTACTACAGTAAGTTACATCATTCCAGTTATTCAATGGTCTATGTACCATTAATGATGATAGTAAGTTACTGACATAAAAAGGGCTTAAAAATAAGTTGATTGCTAAGGACCACAGAGATGAATTAAATATGATTTTCTCACTACAGAGTAAGAGAATGCTTGTTAAGAGTCACTAGTGATTATTCCGACTCCCACTGTAGGGAGAAGGAAAAGTGCCACAACCACAGAGGTCAACTGAGCAAATAAGCAGGAAGGTCAGAACTTGAAACCGGGTCTCCTGATTCCCAGGTTGGTAATACTGAAAACCAAAAGAGAAACATCTCTGGCGGCAGAAATTAACATGTTATTTTCAACATTTTAATTTTCAACTAGACTCAGAAAGTTTATTGGTATGGCTACCATCCTAGGCAGGTTTTATAAGGTATGATTCCAAAGCACATTAAATTTGTCACTGCTGACAAATAATCATAGAAAAAAAATAACATGGCACAGAAACCTTTGGTTTCTTCTTCTATTAGTGTACATGACTCACCATTTTTTCTGTAAGCATACAAACATTTTGTAAGTTATCAGAAAAGGTTAAACATAAAAGGCAGAAAAAGCCCTGGGCATCGGACTTCGCTAGCTTTTCTTCCATATATACAAAAAGACTGATGTACGTGAATAAATAACCTACCAGCAAACATTCACAGTTTAATCTTCTAGTTTATTCTAAAAATAGAAAACAACTTTGGAACCAACCCTCTTCAAGATAATTATCCCAACAGCAATAAAGACTTTTAAAAGGTAAATTTTTTGAAAACATGTATTTTTTTCAACTGAAAATCTTAACCACCCTTGGCATGCCAAAGCTAAATGTATACATACACAAAGATAAAACTCAGGAACTATGAAGATCCATTAGGTACGTCTCCCCTCGGTAGCAGTTTTTAACTATATAGCCACATTTTCAAAAACCAAAGAATTAACTAGGTATCAAGACACCAGATATCAAGACTTAAGAGACACATTAGCATTAATACATAGAATATATGTAAATAGCTGCAAACCTAGACCTATATCATATAGGTCATTACATTTTAGTTGAATAAATTATCTAACTTATATAACTACCCTTCTAGTACCTACTGAGGAAGGGGGGGAAAACGTCAAAATTAAGAAACAGATTTATGAAGATTCTTACAGGATGGTAATGGCATAGTTTATGAATTTCCCCAAATCCCACCTTAAATACACAGAGCAACTAGGAAAGTCAAACCAAAACCCGGTTACAACAGCTACAATAAAACCAGGTGACAGAGGAACTCTGTGAACCCCAAAATATGACTGGGTAGGGAGAAGCCACTGACAACTAGAAGACCACATATCAGCATCAGGGCAGAAGGAAAGCAAAGGAGCATCTCAACATCCTGAGCATTCCAAAATAACCAGTAAGTACTCACACAAAAAGCAACGCTCAACAGCAGCTGAAACTGGGAGGAGTTTGCACACTCCAACAGTGGGTGAGTACGAGACATCTACTGTAAAGTCTGGGAGGAGCATGAACAACCATGAACGCCTAAAATTAACAAGCCAAACCTCTCTTCCAGGTAACTTCACGCTAAGAAAAACTGTGAGGAAGATCCAAAGTGCACACACCAGAGACATTAGAGTTAAAGAAAATGAAGTCCAGATAAGAGTGGGGGAGGGTTCAACAAATGTTGCTAGGACAATTGGATATCCACATACTAAAGAATAAAGCTGGACCCCTACACTTCACACCATAAACAAATGAACTAACAATGGATCACAGACCTAAATGTAAGAGCTAAAACCATAAAGCTCTTAGAAGAAAACACAGGAGGCCAGGTGCACTGGTTCACACATGTAATCCCAGTGCTCTGAGAGGCTGAGGCAGCAGGACAGCTTGAGGCCAGTGGTTCAAGACCAGCCTGGGTAACAGCCTGAGCTTGTTGCTGCAAAAAAGTAAATAAACTAGCTGGGAGTGCTGGCATGCGCTTCCTGCAGTCTTAGCTACTCAGGAGGCTGAGGTGGAAGGATCACTTGAGCTCCGAGTTCAAGGTTCCAGACTGGGTGACAGAGCAAGATCCTGTCTTTAAAAAAAAGAATTTTTTAAAAAAGAAGAAAACACAGGAGTAAATCTTTATGACCTTGGGTTAGGTACTGGTTTCTAACACCAAAAGCGTGATCCATAAAATGAAAAACTGATAAATTACACTTCATCAAAGTAAAAAACTTTCGTGCTTCAAAGGGCACCGTGAAGAAAGTGAAAGGACAACCCACCGAATGGCAGAAACTATTTGCCAATCATGGATCTGGGATGGGACTCGTATCCAGAATATATAAAGAAACGTCATAACTCAGTAAGAAATACTTTAACAAGGTATGGAGAGAAATATTTTAACAAGGTTAATGTATAAGTTGAGGGAATGAGAGGATTTGAAGAGCCACACTAAGTTGTAGTTTTACTTTTGTAAAAGAATGTTTCCTCTAGTGGTAGCAGCATTTTGACCTATCTATAAACTTGGGGGCCAGGGGAAAATGAAAATACAAGGTTGATCGGACTTAGGTTATCTTTAAAGGTCTTACAGCTGTAATTTTAACATTCTAAAAGTATGTTCCTATTTTAATTTGTCCTGATCTCTGCATTCACTTTGTCTAACTATTCTTCATTTTCTTCCCTTGACTTGGTGAGGTCTCTACCCTATTTACTTCTACTTCACTGAGTTCCTAACAATTGGTAATGAATAAAATGTCCTTTCTCAAAGCAGTTTAATCAGTCACTTCTATGAAGTCTTAAAAACATACAATGAATTCTTTTCCTTAGAGAGGGATGGGCTGAAAAAACACAAAAAATTTACAAGAAGAAAATGCAAAAAGGAATGTGTCCAGCCTTTCTTGACCTTAGTGGCATGACTGTAGTCTTTCCACAAGTAATTATGGAGTGGCTGGTTGTGCCAGGCAACAGTTTTTATTTAATACTTTCCTTACCATCTTCAAACACCTGCTCCTACAAAATGCAATTAAAATCAATGTGACTATATTTCCATTTGTTACAGAAACTATATACCTTTTTCCTCTACCCATGATCCTGCCAGCCCTCCTTATGATAGGCACATTAACTTTACAGGAAATCGTATATGCTCCTCCCCAGGATGAAAGAATTGGCTTGTGTGACAATTTACCATCCATTGATCCATGTTTCTTTACTGGACAGGTTAAATGTGCCTACGGTGCCTGTGAACATGTGGCCTCTGTCTCCTGTTTGCCTCACATCCCTACAGGAGAAAAGACTCCCACAGTCAGTGTAGACCCTTCTTTCCCAAAGTCTAGATATGATGGTGAAATTAGAAAATCCATTTTGGCCTTTGATCCAGGAGGTGTTCTCCAATTCAGCTTGACCAGTAACGATGCTACTATTTTAAATCTTACCTTATACCTGTGTCCATTTCTCAATTGGTTTAGAATTTACAGTAACGATTATCCCCAAGCCACAATACCCAGAAAATACGACAGACTAGATTGAGTTGAATAAGACATAAAACAAAACAGAACAACAACTGCCCCCCCTCCCCCACACACCCTTTACTAAGTCAACAACATGGCAGCCAGAGATGCCAGGAATTCCAGTTCTTTAACAGTTCTGAGATTGGGTTTTCCCATCATCTTTCATGGAGGGTATGCAGTGGCTCAGAGTCAGAAATAATGTAATTCCTATAGGCAAATTTTTAAAAATTATGGCTAGAAATTATGGTCTTCTTAACCTTATGAGTGTAATATAAAATCTTTAAGAAAAATTTTAAATTATATAAACCATTCACACATCCTACTTTTCTATTTGACTTTGTTTCAGATTCTATTATCTAAAATTATTTCCTTAAATTATACTCGGTCCACGAAATCATTGCTAAAACATTTACAGCAATGAATTTGCCAAAGTATCTATTCTATTGATAGTACCTTTGTAACCATATTAACCAAATCTTTTTTTCAACAAATCAGATCTTGAACTTCCTCTTTCCCCATAATTTTCTTTAGTGCTTTATCTCTTTTACGTATCTTTATTATTTGCTGAGTTCTGAAGCTATCAGGGAACCTACATGTTCTGGATAAGAGAAATATTTTTCCTCGTTGTCTATGTCTGTTCCGTCCCATTTCCTCTGAGGACTCTATTCTTATTACTGCCGGTCTATCTGATTCCCCAGTTTTCTCTCAATTCTACTTCATTCTAGCTGCCCATACATCCAATGTCTTGGAACCAATATTGGACAGCTTTGGTGTCCAACCTTCATATATTTCTTCAACACTCAGTTCTTACAAAGCTACTACTCCATAAACATTCCAACATATCAGTTAACCACAAATTGTGATTTAACTTCAATCACCTTTTAATGTGAAAAGTGTTCCCATTTTATCCTATAGATAAGGAAAACCAGAAATCGAAGTCCAAGGAAAAACATTAGCATACAGAATGTTGGACATCTGGTTCATTCTGAAGCATTTATTAGTTCAGTTGGCATTAAGTTAAAACAATGACCTTTTCTTTTAATTGGTAAGAAAAACGATAAATTCTCTAAATATCATTTACTCCTTTCAGAATAGCAACCCAATACATACCTCTGTAGAAAATATGTTTCTTCTGGATTTATCCAAATAACAGAGAATAAATCCACATTATTTCATCATTTAAAAGAAAAACTAAAACCTGCCTTATAGACATTGCTGATTCAGTATGCCAAAAGGCACAAGATTTAACTAGACCATTTGCTGAAATTTTAAACTTAGTAAGAGGCTGTAGTTACCTCTTTTTGTAGATGAAGTTTGAAGCAACTGTTTGGCTTTGAGGGAAGTACGAGGCAAATTTTTCAGCCTTTGCGAAGCTGTTGAAAAATAAGGAACTGTAACATTTGCCTGAAAGTATAAGATAAAGGCTATAGCTTCTGTAAACTTGAATATTTTAATACAAACTTAAAAGTTATCAAGGAACAGAAACCATAAGGTACAAATATGTTAGAATCCTAGAAGCAAAGGAATTTTAAAGTGATGCTTAGTGCATTAAGTTGGAAAGAAAAAGGGATGGAACAAACTTTTAAAAATAGCTTCTTATAGATGAGTAAATCCCCAGTATGTCAATGGGTCAAATATCAGAGAAAACAAACCACCAGCAAACATGCTACAGGATGCAAAGAATACAAAGATAAAAGTGATGAACACAAGCACACAGTATAGAATAAAATAAATGCAGCACTTGTTCAATGCGAAAAAGCAGATTTTGGCAAAGCAGTTATTGTTAGATGAATTGCCCTGACATGAAACAGTAATCCCCATACTCAAAAAGGAGAAGAAAACTCAGAACCAGGCAGGTCCTCAGGAAGTCACAAACTAGTGGTTTTGATATGCTCAACATCATCTGTCTGTAGAACACAATTAATTTTTACCTCAGACTTTGGGTAGCAGCCTATCTGTGCTGTGCACGTATGCGTAGACGTAGGAGTGTGTGTATGTTGGTGTAGGTTGAGGGGTTCGGAGGAGTCAGAGCATCTGCCTTTTAAAGTGCTCAGTGAGGAATGCTAAGCTTCCTCCCAAACTCCTAACCCATTAACTGCACTGAAACTCTCAACGTGGGCATGTAAGAAGCAGTCCCCGGCTGCCCAGAGTCAAAGTGGTTCCAATTACGCCAATGCACAGTTACTACGGCACCAAGGGACTGATGAGTCCCACACCTACCAGTACACTCACCTATTTAAGTGGCTCTAAAATGTCAAACTTCATGTACCTCTAGGATTTATGTGCACACACGCACAAAAAGAGATCCCACCCCTATATATTTAGCCAGAGCATAAAAATCACTGGGGTCGTGACAAAGGGACACTTGATATATCATCGAGAGCGTTAAGAATTTCTCTCCCCTCTACTGCTTAACTCTATCAAATCTGGAAAACAACTGCTACCTCATAGATAATAAACTTTAAAAAAAGTAACCAATGTATTTGATTTCAAATTTCATAGCACTCCGAACATTACTGTAACTACATAACATCTGATGCCAACTGAACTCAAACACTGCCAGGCAAACTAGCAAAAAAATTACCCATACCTAAAAAAATCAATTTTATAATGGGTCACCTTATTTCTATCCCACAAAAATTAAAGCTACTATCATCATTAATATTCTTCATCTACAGATTTATTCATACATATTTTCAACCATTTACATTTTTATTCATTCATTCATTCCTGTTTCCTTTCATTCATTGAAATAGTTTAGTATCTGCTTTATTCCAGGTACTGTTTTAGGCACAATGACTTCAGCAGCCAACTAGACGGTTATAGTTCCTGCTCTCATGGAACTAATATTCTAGGAAAGGAGAGACAGACAAACAAAGCAGTAAAACATATGGCCTGCCAGATAGTGACAGCTGCTAAGGAGAAAAGTAAGAAAGAGGGACAGGAAGGAGATTTAAGTTGCATGTATAAATAAAGTGATCAGGAAAGACTTCCCTAAGATGACATTTGCATAAAGATCTGAAGGAAGAGAGTGAGTGAGCCATGTAGATATCTGGAGAAAGCATTCCAGGTAGAGGGAAAAGCAACTGTAAAGGATACCGGGATAAGAGAGCATGCCTGGTATGTCTGAAGAACAACTGTTGGAGTGGAGCACATGAGGGCAAAAGGTAACCAACCGAACATCCACTGGCAATCCACAATATCTACTAACCACTAAAAAAATTTTAATGAGGGCTCAATATCAAATACCATCTATAATGAACTCTTTAGAAAGCTCCCAGTTGAATTAATAACCAGGGTGACTCCAAAGGACTCTATGAATCTCTCAAGTTTCACGGGTGATGTAAAATTAATGGCATCTATAGACAAATGAAAAGTGTCCACTGGGAACTGGAAGAATCAGATTACATGTAGGATCAGGCAGTAAACTCTAAATTTGCCTGATACAGAAAAAAAAATGAATGATTTTCATAAAATACCACACAGTCATATAATGTTACTGGCAGAACAAAAACTAAATTTTTATCTGAATTATCAATCTTAATTTGATCATTTTTCCCAAGACAAAATCATTTTTTAGAAGACAAAATATAGTAGTTTAAGTGAAACTTTCCAAATCTTTCTAAAATAATAGAATTCAACGTGTTCACTGTTTGAAGATATTAACCTTTTTTTTTTTTTTTTTTTTTGAGACAGAGTCTCACTCTGTTGCCCAGGCTAGAGTGAGTGCCGTGGCGTCAGCCTAGCTCACAGCAACCTCAAACTCCTGGGCTCAAGCGATCCTCCTGTCTCAGCCTCCCGAGTAGCTGGGACTACAGGCATGCACCACCATGCCCGGCTAATTTTTTCTATATATATTTTTAGCTGTCCATATAATTTCTTTCTATTTTTAGTAGAGATGGGGTCTCGCTCTTGCTCAGGCTGGTCTCGAACTCCTGAGCTCAAACGATCCGCCCACCTCGGCCTCCCAGAGAGCTAGGATTACAGGCGTGAGCCACCGCGCCCGGCCTGAAGATATTTATGGTTTAAAACTTTCCTTGGTTTCTCTTTTAATATTTATAGAATTCCAATTTACCAAGACCCCACTGTGAGAAGCAAAGACGCTACAACAATTATTCTTTCACGCCACCATTATTTAGGTTAAGGTCTTCCTCCACAAACCAGCTCCTCTAAAAACCTCTGTATTTCTGTTAAACATATAGCACCCTTGTCCCACGCGCTCATGACATTTTGCTTAAACCTTTTGCTGCTTACGAGTTTTCATTCAGTGTCATCTTTCGATGCTCTCTCGCACTCCACTTCTAACCTCCTCGGTGCTACCAAGTCATGTATTTTCTATTTATCTTTCAAAGATTGCATCCAGACTTTATCACCTCCCTTACCACTATAATTTTGTTCCGATCTTCATTTCTTGCCTGGATTATGCAATAATTGCCTTCTAAGTGGTTTCCAGTCTCTCCTCACTTAATCCATTCTCCACATTGATATCAGAGTGAACTTTCTAAGAAGCAACCTTGATTAAAAGTCTACCATGGCTACTCCCACTTACAGGATGAAATCAAAACTCCTGACTATGATATTTTAAAACTCTTATAGCCTGTCCCCTATCTACAGCTCTTTTCTCATCACTACACCCACTCCTTCACTCATCATGTACCCAAACTTTAGTTATATAAAACCACCATAATCAGACTGCCATTCTCAAGACTTTTCATTACTAATCCCACTGTTAGGAAAACCCATACCTCCTTTCTTCATTTGGCAACTCATAAGCTCCTCCTGAGCTGGCTGAGATATCTTTCAATATCGTTTCTGAAACCCCTTCACACTGCTGAGTTTAATGCCTCTCTCCTCTGTTCCCACAGAAGTTCCTGCCCATCATTCCCCGCTATTGGAAGGTACGGGCTATCCTATTCACATTTCTATTCCTAGTGCTTGTAACATAACATAGCGAATAGTTAAGGAACACATGAGTGACTGACTAGTGGGCAAAATCTGAACTCTAACCTAAACATTCAAGGTCCTCCAGTCAGGGTCTAACCCAGAGGTTCTCAAACCTGAGTATGCCCCAGAATCAGCTGAAACACACCTGCAAAAAACAGACAGGCTGGGTTCCCACCACAGGTGTATTCAATCAAAATTTCCAGGGGAAAGGCCAGAAAAACCGTATTTATAAAATCTCCTCAATGATTAGATAATTGACCGAACATCACTGCACTACTTATCCTTAACTAGATGTCCTACAAACACTTTATGTATTCTTAAGATTTATTTATCATGACTTATTTATTTCATGTTTCAAAATTACTAGTATGTAAAACATTCAAGTGTAATCTTTTAGTGTTTCGGCAGGAAGTGAAATCTGGATGGGAATGCCTTCCTCATGGGCCTTAGAGCAGTCTGGCTACACGGCGGCTGACAACTTCCCCGCATGCTCGCCCTCTTCAGTGACAGGTCCAAAGTAGAATGTCGATCCTATATGCCTTCTGTCTGGCATATACTCTTGTGGTGATTCACAAAATCCCTACGGTTCAATCTCAAATC
Organism: Eulemur rufifrons; assembly: GCF_041146395.1. Taxonomy (NCBI): domain Eukaryota; kingdom Metazoa; phylum Chordata; class Mammalia; order Primates; family Lemuridae; genus Eulemur; species Eulemur rufifrons. Next base: position 33,760,130 of record NC_091006.1, read on the forward strand.
ATGGTCCAATCGAGTCATCCAAGAATATTTTCCAAGATGCCTATTCATCTGCAATTAGGTCAGCATGATGTAATCCAAACAACAATGGGTAGGAAATCAGAAGGCTCAAGGAGTTGGGAGGACGGAGTAATCTGGCTGTGCTTTTACTGTTTTTTCTAGTTACATGACCTTGTACAATTCATATAATTTATATGGATTTCTGCTCCCTTTACATAAACATAACTGAATATCTGTGAGTTTCAAATGACATAATACATGTGCAAGTACTTTAAACATTTAAGAATAACCAAATTTGGGTTTTCTTAAAAAAATCAGATTACCTTGGCTTTTTCTCCCTTCCTTTTCCTTATTTCTGAACCAATAATTCTTATATTTCTCTGAAAACTAAACTTTCTGCTAAACCTGTGCTCTACTAGTCTTAGAAAGCAAGGCATTAGCCTTTTAAAAAACACTGCCCCTGACAAGCACTCCTTCCTTTAAATGAAGAAACTGAAAAAATTACATGTATCCATGACCTCTGCAATGCTCTGGTTTTCTTAAACTTTTTAAGTTACATTTTCCAAATATAAAAGTCAAAAATTGGTAACAGCTATTATATAAAAATGAAAATACATTATAACTCTAATACTCATTTGAATGTCAGCATCCACAATAATGCAGCCACAGCAAATAAGCATATAAAAATAGTGATAGGCATAGTAACAAGGCAAAAGAAGTAATCCCTTAGGTGGAAGTAACAGCAACCTTGCAGAGTTAGGTTCATGCAGACCAGCAAGTAAGAACCAAAGCTTTACCAATTAAGAGCTGGAAAAATACTTAAAAGAAAACAAACTATAACATCTATTACACTAACAACTCAAGTTTACACAAAAAATACAAAATACCAATTCATGTATAAAATGTATAAAACTTGCCATTATAGTATTTGTACACAATTACATATCAAAATAAAAGGCTATTACGAAAACTATATTAAAAGAATACAACATATATTTATATATCAAAGACACAAAGTTTCGAGAAAAACATAACATTTTTTTTATTTTCGTAAACTTTATTATGTTTTAAACTTGCTAATACCAGAATTTACTACTTTCCAAATACATTTTTGAGCCTAGTGTAATTCTACACTATAATAGTGTTTATGACATTTTAATTAAAAGCAAGCTTTAATAGAGCTAGAAATATAAAAACAAACAAGTATATATAATTGAAAAGAAGGATGGTATCTTACTTTTCTTCTGCCTGTACATTATTCAAATACTGAAATACACCATTACGAAACTGCATACATATTTTCTACTTAAAAGTAAACTAGTGACTAGAATTCTATTATATTTTCCCTATATATTTTCCTTAATTACCAACTGGGGAAAAAGGAAAAATAATGCACCTACAGAAAAAAAAAAAATTCTAGGCCGGGCGCGGTGGCTCACGCCTGTAATCCTAGCACTCTGGGAGGCCGAGGTGGGCGGATCGTTTGAGCTCAGGAGTTCGAGACCAGCCTGAGCAAGAGCGAGACCCCATCTCTACTAAAAATAGAAAGAAATTATATGGACAGCTAAAAATATATATAGAAAAAATTAGCCGGGCATGGTGGTGCATGCCTGTAGTCCCAACTACTCGGGAGGCTGAGACAGGAGGATCGCTTGAGCTCAGGAGTTTGAGGTTGCTGTGAGCTAGGCTGACGCCACGGCACTCACTCTAGCCTGGGCAACAGAGCCAGACTCTGTCTCAAAAAAAAAAAAAAAAAATTCTAGGGAATCAGCAGGTGATTATAATCATACAATGCTAATTTTACCACTAGAGAAGGCAAGTAATTATCATAAAGTTTTAGATACAATCAATATATTTTTCTATTAACATTTTTATACTAGGTTCCCCAATCTTTTCTTTTTTCTTCTATTTTTGTGAAGAATTATTTTTCATTCCCATAAAGCTTTGACATGCTAGAATAGTTCAAATGAATAACATTTCTGAGAGGATGAGGTAAAGAGGATATAGATATAGCTGGTTTTATCAAATAGTTGGGATGCTGTTTGGAGATTTATCATGTAAAGTTTTGAGAAATGTAGAAATTACCAATTCAAACTAAATATAAAAGCATCTTTGAAAGCCAAACACAAATGTTGTTTTGGATCATCTGTGTATACGCTGTAAAATCATGGCTCATAACATATGTGAGTCTTATTACTTAATCTTCTTAATGATTTAAAATTTTTCTTTCTTGGCCGGGTGTGGTGGCTCACGCCTGTAATCCCAGCACTCTGGGAGGCTGAGGCGGGTGGATCGCTCGAGGTCAGGAGTTCAAGACCAGCCTGAGCAAGAGTGAGACCCCGTCTCTACTAAAAAAAATAGAAAGAAATTATATGGACAACTAAAATATATATATACAAAAAATTAGCCGGGCATGGTGGTGCATGCCTGTATTCCCAGCTACTCGGGAGGCTGAGGCAGTAGGATCGCTTAAGCCCAGGAGTTTGAGGTTGCTGTGAGCTAGGCTGACGCCACGGCACTCACTCTAGCCCGGGCAACAGAGTGAGACTCTGTCTCAAAAAAAAAAAAAAAAAAAAAAAAAAAAAAAAAAATTTTTTCTTTCTTGTTGCATTAACATTGTGGGTGTTTTTTGTATCAGCCAGGTATATCAGGGAAAAAAAAAACCCAGAAAGACGGTATTCTCAAGTGTCTAATTAATTTGCAGGTTTTAAAGGCACAAAACCTACCACTCAGTGTTTCAGGTATAATGAAGTTCAAATTCTATTCTTACTTTCATTTTAAAAGTTTTGTGAATTCCTATTTTCTATACCATTTATGAGTATCATAATTAGTATTATAAGGCACTCTTAATTACAGAGTTCACAATATCAATCACATAAGACCTGGAATACTAAGTTTGAAATTTAATGTGACACATCTCTCTAAGTGAACTTGGGCTCTAGAGCTGGATCAACATGGGTTTTAATTCTAACTTGCCACTGAAATGCTTTATGATCACACATAAGCTATTTAACTATTTAAAGCTTTAATTTCTAATCTGTAAATGTGTTAATAATTGTACCTCCTTTCATAGAAGTGTTCTGAGGATTAAATAGGATTATGCATGTAAATACATAATGTGAATTTCTATATCATCATTATAACTGGCAAATAAGGAAAATTTGTCATATATCACAGAAGTCATTTTGATTCAAATGTGTTTTTTCCTAGCCTGCTGATTTTTGAGCCACCAGTAACACCATCTTAACATGAACTACATGAAGTTGGCTAAACACAATAGAGCCAAGGAAGAATGTAAAATAATTAGAGAATTGAATACTTTCAAAATTTGAATTACTCAGTAAATAAGTTATAAATGAACAGTCAATAACCTCATGCTTGTATCACTTCTTTCTCATAGTCTTGAGAAAATGAAGGAAAACATCATGGCTACCATCACTTCAACCTCACTGATGGTAGCATACTACAAAGACCTGAGTGAATAAGCATCCCTTGTGTTCCCACAAGGATCCGAGTGGATATGCATCCCTTGGGTCTCACAGCTCACGTACAGGACTTACATGAGCTGTGGGATACAAGTGATACGTATTGAACATTTATAAGATCACAGTAATAATTCACTTAAAATTGTTTTAACTATGCTCATATTTATCCTAGTTAATAACCAACAATTTTTGGAAAGCGTTCAATTCTTTTTTAATAATCTTGTACATTCATGTATACAATGCCCATTTACTTCCTTTATCACTTCTTCTTGGCTTAGTTTGGCCAGTTTGCCTCAGAAGTTCTTACTGCATGATTCTCTCTAATCTTTATGTTGCATGTCTCCTCAATTCAACAGTCTCAACCCTTCCTTTTTATCACATTACCTTCAACTCTTTTCTGTAAAAAAAAACAAAACATGAAGTCCTATATCTGCTGGAGTATCTATTTTATTTATTAAGGATTTAACATGCCTATTAACACTGGTAGTATTTTTTTTTTTTTTTTGAGACAGAGTCTCGTTCTGTCACCCAGGCTACAGTGCCATGGCATCAGCCTAGCTCACAGCAACCTCAAATTCCGGGGGCTCAAGCGATCCTCCTGCCTCAGCCTCCCGAGTAGCTGGGACTACAGACAGGCATGCACCACCACGCTGAGCTAATGTTTTCTATTTTTAGTAGAGATGGCTTTTTGCTCTTGCTCAGACTACTCTCAAACTCTTGACCTCAAGCAATCCTCCTGCCTCAGCCTCCCAGAGTCCTAAGATTATAAGCGTGAGCCACTGTGCCTTGGCCAGTGCAAGTTATTTTTAAAAGATCATTATTGCTTTTACTAATGCTCTAGTAAGAAAGCCACTTGGGTTTTTAGTGGTCTATTCCGGTACTAGTCTCTTGACCCCTACTATTCTTGACATTTTTAATGTGTAATACTGCAGAATATGAGGTTTATAGGGAATGTATGTTTTGTGCCATAGCAGAAATGACTATATTTATTTAGCATACTACTTGTCACAAAATAAAAACTCAAATATTACAAATTGAAAAAATTTCCTCCATTTAGAAAGATCTGTCACATTCATGGGTTACTATCCATTCAATCACCAATCTTATCAAAAATTATAATCTACAATAATGTGTTTTTTCTTTGATATTTCCAAAATTCATCTTCTCTGCTTAAGAGTTTAGTTTTTAACTCTAGCATTTTCCAAAAGACAATTTAAATACAGAAATCCTGATCAATTATTTAAAAAGTGACGGTTTCCAGCAATTTATTATCTCAAATTTTATTTTATCTTATAAGTAGGATTAAGATAATGGATTAATCTGGCATCCATACTGATTCAATATTATATTTTTTCATAAAAATATCCTTAGCAGACACACAAAATCCATCAAACCCAAGTCAAAAATTTCATATCAACAAATGTGGAAATAAAGTGAGATTATTTAAGAGTTCTCATGGTATATTTTTGTTTTGGAAAGAAAAGAGCTACAAAAATCCAACTTTGATAATAGATTTAATACACTACAAATCTGAACAATGACTTCTTTATTTGGAGTATGATGTACTCTAAAAAATACATAATAAAATAAATTTAGATATTCTAAAAGGGAAGGTTTTTAAAGAAAATTTAAGCACTTGCTAAGGGATATATATTTTGGAAATTATATAATACTACTATTTCTACTTCTAATTTCTATAAGCAAAAGTTAAACTTACTTTTTATTTTTTAAATAGGTAGAGTTTGCTTATTTTAAACTTCTGGGGAGATAAGAGTTTCATACAAATAAAAGTACCAATAGAATTGGGTGTCTATAAGAGATAAATTTTAAATTTTAATATAACTATGATTATCTTATAGCAACTAATAAACACTAAGTTTTACTATAGCTATAGCTTAATACAGCTATTCAAAACAAATTAATTATCTGTAATTTTCATGTTCCTTTAAATAACGGACACATGAAAACCTAAGAAAGATACTCACTGGCTGAAGCCTGAGGTTGCATGCGAGGTATTCCTCCATTTGGCACTTGAAAGTTTGAGTCACTTCTGCTGCTTTTCACTGAGTCAACTTGTGTGCTGGATGTTCGGGACAGGTTTGGAAGACTGCGTCTTAGTTTTTCTACAACAATAAAATTTTAATTTAAAAAATTCGTTCAGATGGAGAAATTTAAAATATTCATTAGCATTCAAAAACTGAATTTTTATTTAAACATTCTATATATTTTAGGAGCGAAAACAGGCAGTATTTGTCGTATTTCAAAAAAAAAAAAAAACAAACAAAAAAACCCCAACCCAAGATCCATAAATGGGTAGAATAAGAGAATTCTTAAAGAGAACCACAAATTGCATATTTAAATAAAAATCTAAATATGGGTAACTTCATGAGTAAAATAAAGCAAAAGTAACATAACCAAGTAAAATTAAATTCACTTTCTTCTCTACTTTTATATTGATTCACTATTAATAAAATGGTAAACGTGACTAAACTCTTGATTTACTTAACTGAAATACAAAACCTTGGTAGAAATTGTGTCACTTTCGTACTGAAATATGAAGGATGATTTTTTTCCAGAAACATTCTAATTATTAGTAAAATCTGCTATGTTTTACCTTCATTTTTTTTTTATTTCAGCATATCATGGGGGTACAAAAGTTTAGGTTACATATATTGTCCTTGTTCCCCCTTCCCCCCCCCGCCCCCCAAATCCGAGGTTCAAGCGTGTCCACCCCCTAGATGGTGTGCATGGCACTCATTATGTACGTATACACCCACCCCCTCCCCCCCACACATCTGCCTGACCCCCAATTAATGTTATTCCTAAATGTGCTCTTAGGTGATGATCAGTGAAACCAATCTGATGGTGAGGACATGTGGTGCTTTTTTACCTTCATTTTTAACATTGCTTGTCTGTAAATCCGTGGGATGGCCTTGAAGTGAAAGGCGCGGCTGCTGTAAGCGGCTAATCATGGGCTGGGGGGACACTCTACTATATTCTATTCCCCGAGCAGGAGACCGTGAACGAGGTGAATTTCTGGGTGACTGCTTAGGTGATGGTCGAGGTGAATTGCGTGGTGATGGTGAAAACCTGTTAACAGCAGGGTATACTGCATGATGCATATTGTCATCTTCATCATCTAAACTTTGTGCATCAAGTTCCTGATCACTAAAAGTACCCCGTCTTGTAGAATTGCAAGATGAACCAGAGCTGCGCCGAGACGTGGTGGCTGCATATTCTTGCCGGAGACCTGGTAACGATGAATGTTATTTTATTTCTCTAATTATATTTTTAAACATTAAAATATTTTTAAAATTTAAAAGTAAAAGATTATCATTGAGAAATTGAAATAAGGTGTAAAGTATAAAGGAAAACCTCCTTTCTACTTTTAGACATCTTCCCACATAAGAATGCATAAACTATATCTGAAGGTTATTTTTATTTTGGGGGACAAGTTCTTGCTCTGTTGCCCGAGGTAGAGTGCAGTGGAGTCATCATACTTCACTGCAACCTCAAACTCCTGGGCTCAAGCAATCTTCCTTTCTCAGCCTCCCAGGTAGCTGGGACTACAGGCATGTACCACCACACCCAGCTAATTTTTTAATATTTTGTAGAGACAGGGTCTCGCTATGTTGCTCAGGCTGGTCTTGAACTTCTGGCCTCAAATGATCTTTCTGTCTCTGCCTCCCAAAGTGCCAAGATCACAGGCATGAGCCACCATGGCTATCCCTGAAGTTTATTTTTAAATGGAATGAAATTCTATCAACTTTTGCCCAATTTCAAGATTTATCCTTGAATGAGAAATATAAATTACCTGATACAATCATAAACTTAAAAATATTTCTACCCCTAAAGACAGTAATCTAAATTTGAGGCTAATATTAAAAGACTATTGAGGGAAAACAATATCGAACAAGTGAAAAGAATAGATCAGTGAGCGAGTAAATAAAATTCCTTGTATATTTAATCCTTGGGGTAATCTCATTCATGAAGATGATGCAGTACCAAAGAAACTTCTATCCCACTCTTAGGAATTCAGTACTTAAGCATAAATGAAATTCCAGTTGCTTCATTACCCAAGAAACTTCGATAAAACAAGCTTAAATTCCAAGTCTTTAGGTAAGAATTTTCAAAGCAGTCTCCTACGTAGCTTGATACCTTCAAAAACACTCAAGCAACCTTAGGAGCCCTTAAAATATTATAGATGCTTCTAGAACAAAAATAAATGTTTATACATAATATATTCAAGGAGGGAACAAATTATGATGCAATAGAATATAATTGGAATTTTGAGCAATTCCTCCTAACTACTGGCAGTCTAGTCAAAAAGATCTGTTACAGAATAGTAATGAAAGCTTTAAGTCGTGGATTCATACACAGAAAATGCTATCATCATGGTTCATCACCCTAGCTATCTTTAAGAATTCCTGGAGTCCACTTGGCCTTTCAGTCTGTTTGGAAACCACAGTAGTAACTGACAAGTTACTTAGTGTCTAGTTATAGCAAACATGCACTAATAGATATCTAACAAAAGACAGACTAGTGAAAAAAACACTGTTTTAGAAAAAGAAAAATCCAGTTCCCAGTGCAGCCCTTCCACTAACAAAGTGATCCTAAAGAAGTCACAATCACTATACGATTTTGCATTTCTCATCTTAAAAACGAGAGAGAGGCCGGGCGCGGTGGCTCACGCCTGTAATCCTAGCACTCTGGGAGGCCAAGGTGGGCGGATCGTTTGAGCTCAGGAGTTCGAGACCAGCCTGAGCAAGAGCGAGACCCCATCTCTACTAAAAATAGAAAGAAATTATATGGACAGCTAAAAATATATGTAGAAAAAATTAGCCGGGCATGGTGGCACATGCCTGCAGTCCCAACTACTCGGGAAGCTGAGACAGCAGGATCCCTTGAGCTCAGGAGTTTGAGGTTGCTGTGAGCTAGGCTGACGCCACGGCACTCACTCTAGCCTGGGCAACAAAGTGAGACTCTGTCTCAAAAAATAAATTAAAAAAAAAAAAAACAAAACGAGAGAGAGAGGAGACACTTGAACAGGAAACCTGTTACAAAAACCTGGAGAAACAATGTTGTAAAAAGGAAAATCATCTCTCTCAAATAAAAAAGCTGTCATTTTCCAGGAAGTATCATGTATATTTTTAGTATCTTTACTTTTTTATTCACTAGAAAAATATTCATGCATATGAATGGCTTAGAAAAGATTATTAAAGTAAGGCTAAAATTTCTATTATCTGTTATGAAAACACAATACCAAACCTAGAGCAAAAAGCTACTTGAGCTTCTACCAAAATACTCGGATTTCAAAAGTCAGGGTTCAAAAAAGAAATGAGTGAGTTTATTCTAAGATAATAGAGTTAGGCAGTATTCTTTTTTCTCCTTCTATATCCATGACAATAACCAGGTCCTCACTAGCTGACAAAACCAGTCTTGGTGAGGAGTTAAATAAAATTACAGAAAAAAGGGGTACCATGTTATTAGTTTTTAGGGCTAAAGATAAATAATGCAAGCACTAGGGCCTGCTATCTTTCCAGGGGAAGCTGTACAGAAATGGGAAATGAATCAGCAGAGTAAAAAACATTCTGCAGTTTCTTAATAAATGTTACAGCTTGATAAAACTTACTACATATTTAAAGAAAGGACCTATTTTATACATAGACAACAGAAAGTTTTTGAACTAAATTACAGCAATGCTCCATTACCCTCAGCCAATTGTCAAAATTCTGAAATGTATATTTCAAGGATCTTTCCACTGTACAGGTTAAAGGGATCACTTTAGAGAGATTTCTTACTTCTTACCGTTAAGCACACGGTATCTTCTAACAAAATGCACAGGCAAGAATACCACTACCTTCAGATAAGAGCCAGGGTGGGCATCCATAAACCCTCGAAAAGGTATGAAAAATTATATATATATATGAATATTTTGGTGATGGCAGAGATCATAATTTTTATTGGATTCTCAAAGGTGTCTGTGTCCTAAAAAGTTTCAAGGATTATTCTGCAAAGCACCACCGCATGTTTCATTTAATTTCATGTCACAATTCGAACATTCTCATAAAGGTCTTTTTTATAGTTTACAGCATGCATTCTCAAGTGAGGTGATATTCATCCCCATGAGGGCAAAAATTGGTTCTTGAGGTGTGAAGAAAATCTTAGATATCATAATAGTTTTGGTCCCTTAGAGTACTTGTACCTTCCAGTATCGAGTATATCGGTGATAGTAAAAGTTCATGTGAGGGGAGCGAAAAAGAAAAAATATTTCTAAAGAGGCTTCTTAGAACTAAAAAAAAAAAAAGGTTGAGAAACACTGGTTTACACTAAAAAAAAAAAAAAACAGAGGAATAATTACATGAGTGAGTACCAGTGTAGGGTACATTCAAGACAGAAGCAGAGCATGACATGCCTTTCTTTGCCCTTCACACAGCAAAAATGCTCTATGTAAAATGGACTCTGAAAACAAGTTAATGAACAAACAAGTGCATATGCCTGTGATACGTCCATTGCGATATTTCCACTTTACCTAAATTACTATTCCCACAGCACTTATAAAACATATTTAATACCCACAGCAAAATTATGCAATGGTTGAAAACCTCAACTTTTAACAATTAAAATACTTACTTTCTTCCTGCATCCGGGCTAGAATCTGCACATCGGTTACATCATTTAGCTTATAATTGGATCCAATTGAATCTTCATCTAATTCTGAAGCACTTAACTCACTATCTATAGATGACTGAGGACTAAGCGGAGGATTTCTGTCTGATGAGCTTTTCAAGTTACCTTAAAAAAAAAAAAAAAAAAAAAAGAAATTTTTTGGTGAGACAAATATTGAATAAATGCCTGTTGCAAATTAACCTCATATTATTAATATATCCTCTGATTCAATTCATTATGATTCTGCCTCTTCTGTTTACAAAATTCTCTGAAATTAAGAAAAATGAGAACTATAGAGACTCCTTTATATACTACGGCAGTAATACAAAACATATTTTCTTTCAAGTATAACTTCTCTATTCTCTTATGGAACAATTAAGTTTTCAACATAGTTCCTGCCAAGTAGTCAGTGTTCAATAACTATATGTTAGAGAGAATTTCAACTTGTACAAGATAGCTAATTAAACTGCTCTATGAATAGATGAATTTATGAAGTAGTGTTTTCTTCTCCCAAATTCATAGTCATTAACACACACCATCATCTTTTCCCTGAATAAAAACAAGAAAACTACAATTTGAAGAAAATTAGATTCCTTAGAGATTTAGGAACAAACCAAAAAAAGAACACTAGGCTCATTTCTTCTACATTATGCCATGTTTACAAAATTCCTTTGCCAAATCAGCAATGGGGATCCAAGGAGTTCTCTGAAGTTTAGTGGCGAAGCACAAGAAATGGGATGAAAAAAATTACTAGATTTTTAAAAGTACTTTATCATTCTAAACCAAAAGGAGGGCAGAAAACAGGCCAGAGGAATAAATATACACATCCAAGAGTCTAACTTGTTTCTAAGGAAATACTTTCGTCAGATCATCTATTTGTGCTGAAGAATAAAATCCCAACGCTGTCACTAATATTTCTAAAACGAATTTCTTTGAAACACTTGTTTTCCAGAATTCTTCACCGTAATAGTCAGCTTCAACATGAAAGGCATGTAAGGAGAGCAAGAAGAATACAAAATAATTAATCTTTATATTATTACTAAAAGAAGAGAATAGTGTACATAATAGGAAAAGTACTACAAGATCAGGCTTAAATAATGCCTGAATCAAATTCTTTAAACAAATATTACAGATTTAACTTTTTAATGTGATATTGTTGTAGATGAAATAAGTAGCAAATAACAACCTATATACAAGCAAAGAGCAGAGTCAATAAACTGCCTCTTGAGAGCTACACCAATGAGAAGGGGAAAATGAAACTTAGTAACTGAGAAAAAGTTAACATTTCAAAAGTCTTCCTATTAGAAAATTTAATTCAATTTAAATCTCAATTTAAATTAAAAAAAAATTCTTACAGTGGAGAAAAACATATTAATAACGCAAAAAAGGTTTTCATTATTTCAAATTGTGTATGCAAAATTTGAGGTGGTTAACAATATCTTAATATTTTTTTTTGAAACAGGATTCGGAAAGTAACAATACCTTAAGTTTTAAAGGAATTATAATAATTAGTCATAACCATAGCAGCAGTAAGTGAATAGGTGAATTCCTAAGAAGGGTAAGCTACACAGTAACAGTCTCAGTCACAGAACCAGAGAATATATTTTCCCTGGTTCATAGCAATCTTTCCCTCCCACATCGCTTACAGCCCCTTTCACTCTCTTGGCACATTCACATATAACCTTACACTGTTATTTAACTGCATATCAAAGCTTACTAAAATTCCTATAAAGAACTTTTAACTCTGTAGCTTTGGCAACCCCAGCAAGCTGTTCAATTAGGATCTATTGATTAAAAGAATCAAGGTTGTGACTCCATTTAAGCCAGATTAAAAAAAACTTTTAAGTAACATGCTAAAGAAAATTTTATAAATGCAACAACTGGCTTATCTTTGTACCCCTGGTGTTTGGTATAGCACTTAGTGCAAAGTAGCTCTTCAATACTTTCTCTAACCAGTTAAAAGTTTCATAAATTAAATGAACTTGAACAGCTGATGAATAAGTTATCTTTCAAGGTAGTACAGCTTAAAAATCATTCCTTAATAACTCCATTTTGTTTTCTCCTTACCTGAATTTCCAGGAAGTATAAGCTGTTTGACTATAGGAGGCCGTACTGGGGTTGAGGATGGAGAATTGAAGCCACTGCTGTATGGACTACTGGCATTTGGACTGTAAGGACTTGTGTAACTCATAGAGTTGAAAGGATTATTATATAAAGTCTGCCTCTTGAGAGCTGCATTAATGAGAAGGGGGAAATCAAACTTAATAACTGAGAAAAAATTAACATTTCAAAAGTCTTCCTATTAGAAAATTCAATGTAGTTATCTCAATTTAAAGTATATTCTTTAATAACTGCTGTATTAATCCTGAGTGATCTTTAAAATAAATCAAATATAAAAGCATATTTGTTTTCTCATTTTCTATAACAAACATATTACTTTTTGAAAAACCTGTGAAATAAGTTGTTTTTGTTTTTTTAAAGGCAAAGGGAATGGGTCTCACCCTATCATGAAGGCTGATCTTGAACACCTGGCCTCCAGTGATCCTCCCACCTCAGCCTCTTGAGTAGCTGGGACTACAGGCACCAGCCACTACACCTGGCTAATTTTTTTTTTTAATTTTTAGAAACAAGGGCTTGCTATGTTTCCCAGGTGAAATAAGTTTTAAAAATAGCCTTTTCAAAGTTTGGGTTTTTGAAAAAAATTAAGCAATAGTGACTGTTTTAAGATAGGTTAAGGTCAAGACATGAGAAATTCCTTTTAAAAAATAATAAAAAAGGCCTTTATCCCCAGAATACTTCTGTCAAAGAAAAAATTAGGCTATGCATATAAATTGACATAAACAGTACAACAGTAGGACTAAGATCTCAAGTACAATTATATACAAGACTAACTAACACAGTATTTCTCCCTTCCTTCTTATCTTAATAATGTCCACAGCTTATTCAATGTTTCTGAGCATGGGCAAAAGCACTGTATAGAATATATAGAATATGACATGGCGCTTTCTCTCAAGAGGATTGCAGCAAAGTAGCTGGGCAGAAACAACAAAGATTGCAAAGCAAATGAAATGAGTACTATCATAAAGGTGCAAAGGGCAACGGAAAGGAGGAGTTAGGAGTAATTCATCACAGCTGAGAAAAACTGGTTAGGCTTTTTGAAGGAGAAGCACTAGAGCTTTCTTGAGAGGACGAGTAATAATTCGACAGGACACCGAAAGTAGGGAAAGTATGTACTTTCATCTGTGCTTGTAAGACGAACAAAAGCAACTTCTTGAAAATACAGAGCATTCTCCGGGAGTAAGAATACTCCGGTATGGCAAAGCACAGGGGAGGGACAAAACAGGAAGAACCAGCTGGGGCCAGCTCATAGAAGGCCTGGAACACTAGAACACTACGCTCAGGAGTCTGAAATCTATTCAATAGTAATGGTAAAGTAATTAGTGACTTTGTGCAAGACTGAAATGATCCAATCGATTTAGGAAAAAAATGATGGAAATTTTGATGTTGAATAGACTACAGTGAACTAAGCAGTATATGGTAACTAGAAAAAACGGGGGAAAGCAATAAATGTTAAAAACCACAAAAGATTACTAAAGACAAAAAATCAGATGACTGAATTTTCTGGTTTGCCTACTGGCAGAGTAGTGGTTTTGGGAGAAGGAACATAACCTTTTCTGTTTAGTTTTTCTGTTCAGTTAGCGCAGTAGTTTAGACTGTGTAGTTTTATACATTTTCACCATGAGACAAGACAGCAGACAATACTTTACACATATTTTGTATGCAGTATGTAGCATGATCTTGGAAATATCAACTTGAGCAGAAATATAGCTGGTAATTTCTTCCTATCTTTTTACTCCTTTTCCATCTCCTCTGAAGCTTATTCTCTTTTACTTGGTTATTAACCACTAGCATTTCAAGCTCTCATCCCTTTTATTTTCTCACTCTATGCCATATTCTTTCTCCTGAGAGATCACAATCATATTCACAACATCAATTACTATCCATGTGCCAAAGACTCCCCATTATTTATATACATTTCCAGTCTTAAGTTTTCCTCTGAGCTTCAGACCCATATGATAATACACTGCTCATTTATTGTCTCCTCTTGCATATGGCAAATGTACCTGAGTCCACATAGCAAATCCAACTCATGCTCTTCCCAGTAAATTCTAATTCTCTTCTACGGGTCCCTGTTTCAGAATGTAACATTCATCCTGTCACACAAGCTGGAATCCTAGAAATCACTGTTGATATTTTCTTCTCCTTCATTTCTCTCATATTTAGTTTATTCCTTTTTACTACCGTATCTTCTCATCTCTACTACCACCCTTTCCCCTCAACACACACAGCCCAGCTATCATCATCGACCCTCCTCAAAAGCATCCTGTTAATGCAGTCACTCTTGGCCCTCTCCAACCTACTGTCCATACTACTGCTAGAATGTCCTTTCCAAAATATAAATCCAATCATGTCTTCCCACCTACACACACCACACCCTAGTACAAAACCCTACAATATTTTCCCAATGCTCTTAGAATAAAGTCCAAAATCTTTAACATGGCCTATAAGGCCTTGCAGAGTCTGGCTCCCATCTATCTTTCTGGCCTTTTCTCACTTCTCTCCCTTCCTTACTCTTCTCCAGCCAACCCTGCTTGTTCAGTTCCTCACACGGGCCATAATCCCACACGTGAAGCCTTCGCAAATGCCGTTCTCTCTACTTGGAATGCCCTACCCCCTCTTTTTCCATCCTTTTTAGTGCGCTTAAATTTTTCTCAGTCTTTAGGACACAGGTAAAAAATCACTTTCTGAGGGAAAACTGCTATTTCTCAGAGCACTATATATCATTCCTTTATTACATATGAGCAGTATAAAGATTATGTGTATTAAGTTTCCCCTCCTAGATGATAAACTCCATGAGTGTAGGTATAGTGTTCACTTCTCATTACCATGTATCCCCTCCCTTTTCCTAAAGGCTGATACATAACAGGCTCTGTTAATAAAAATTAACTGAATACACACATGAGTGAATGCAATTAATCTGAATAGAGGTTGATACTGGATGCTATATGAATAGATGAACAACCAAAACAAAGAGACATGGGGCAAAAGAGAGACCTGGGGCAACCTAAATTTAAAAGACAGGCAGAGAGGGGCCAAAGGGATGCGAAGTTATTGTTTAACATAGGTACAGAATTTCAGTATGGGATGATGAAAAGTTCTGACCATCTGGAGATGGTGACAGTTGCACAGCAATGCGAATATACTTTATGCCACCGAAATGTACATTTAAAAATGGTGAAAATGGGAAATTTTATGTTATTTAAATTTTACCAAATGCACAAAAAGGATGGATAGAGAAAGAATAACCTTCAAAGAAGACTAAAAAGAAAATAGCAGGGAGAGTAAGAGAGGGTAAAAAAGATAATGCACTATTATAAATAAAAAAAAACGAGAAGAAAATTTTAGGAACAAGTGGTAGTGCACTGCAGAGAAGCTAAGTATGATAGAATGGAAACTGCTCTGCTGGAATACACTAAGTTTCTAGGAAGCACTGCCTTATCAAAAAATACATTAAAAAAAATCTCCTTGGAAAAAGGGGGGTTTATTACTACAAAGTTCAAACTTGCAATAGCCAAGTTATTTTTTCCCTTAAAATTTTTAATGTATATATTGTAAATATACAGTATAGCTGTAGCTACTGTTCTGTACATACAGCTATAAAATTTAAACACTGTTAAACACAGATACAGTATGTGATTACACCAAGTTTTGGCTGAAGAATAACTGCCTCTCTTACATATCCCCACGATCTTTAAAACCCTCATTATAACAAAGTCAAAAAGCCACTCACTCAAAATTGATATTTTTGAGGTACAACAGCTTTGCTTTTCTCCCTCAAATCCAAGTTACTAGTTACCCATTGCCAATAATACCTATTCCTTAGGATGTTTTAAATCAGGCGTTGGCAAAATACAGCCTTTAGGCCAAATCCAACCCGTTTTTGTAAGTAAACTTTTACTGGAACACAGCCATGTCCATTCATTTTATGCATTGTCTATGGCTGCCTGTATGCTGTAAGGGCAAAGCTGAGCAATAGTAACAGAGACCTGAGAGCTCACAAACACTCAATTGTTTACTATTTGACTCTTTACAAAAAAAGTCTGCCAAGCCCTGTTTTATTTGTTTAGTGTCTGATACCTTCTACAAGAATATAAGCTCCAGGAAGGAAGGGATTTTTTGGTCCATTACATTCATTGCTATATCCTCAGAGTTGAGAACAATGCCTAGCATAGTGGATTCTCAATACATACTGTTGAATGAATGATGAAAATTCCTAATTAAATTATAAACTATGTTATTTCTAAGATTAGACAGTACTGGAAAATGGTTCCTAGGAATATTCCCTTTTTTTTTGAGACAGAGTGTTGCTCTGTGTCCAGACTATAGTACAATGGCATCATCATAGCTCACCACAGCCTCCTGGGCTCAAGCGATCCTCCTGCCTCAGTCCCAGCAGCTGGGACTACAGGCACACACTACCAGACTTGGTCCCTAGGAATATTCTTAACAAATGTCTAAATAATATCATCTACCTGAAATTGGTTAGAAAATTTTCAGTTATTTCAAATTGTCTACTGGCTTGACTATTTCTAATAATCTCTTATGACTATTACTTACATCAAGCTCCAGGGTATACGTCTAAAAACAAGTTGCTATTCAGACTAAATATTTTTAAAATATTTTACATAAAGGCTATTGCTTTTTCAAAAGGGCTTCTTTACATAGAGGAAAAAATAAGACTTTAGTATCAAAACAGGCTCAGATTCAGAAGCTCTGTAATCTCACCCTGTAAGTTATTTGCATATAATAACCACCGCTCCTTATAGCCAAAGGAACTTGGCTTTACTGTATGCCAGTTTAACTATTTAGCTGGTCTCCCCTCTGCTTCCCGACCATTTTCAGCTTAAACTCTAACCATAAAGCACATATTGTTTTCTATAATAAAGTCAAAATAAGCAATTTTAAGTACATGGCTTACAAAGTAAATGCAAAGCAAAAACAAAAACCAAAAACCTAATTATACATCAATTCTTTACTATCTGAATAGTTCATAAAAGTCTTAAAAAGAGAATGAGAGAAATACCAAGAAAATAAACCAGTATTTTCCCTACATTTCTACAATGCCTGCACTAGCATGCTACATTAAATGCCATAAATAGCCACAGATACATTTTGTCAGCTTTGTTAATGCTATTAAATAAAAGAGCATAAAAGCAATTTAAATCTAAAATGCCAAGTAACGAAAATCAAGAAAAACACAAGAAAATGAATACATTTACCAAGCACCTACTGTGAGCCAGGAAACATGCTAGTATCTTTTGTATCGTTATCATTTAATCTTTAAAATAAACTTTCAAGATTCATCATTCTTATAAATAAAGAAAACTGAGCTCACAGAAATTAAATAATGCGAACAGTGACACAGCAATGTTGTGCCAGAGTGAGAAGGAGGTCTCTTTGGTTCCCCACCTGTATCTTGTGTCACATCAGTTTCCCCCAAGTGTGGTATGGGAGATGATTTTAGATAATATCAGACATTTTTATTTTAATAGTTGTTTTAATTTGTATTAGAAAAAAACTTATCACATAAAATTTATTATTTTCTGTATATTATTCTTTAGGATGAGGCCAAAAGAAGACGATATTTTCAAAAAAGGTATTAAGTAAATGATAGAACAGGGTTATGTGCACATGGCAAGAACTCTTACGATAGTGTGCACAATGAGACTTGAAAAATGCTACCAAACAAGGAATTGCCTTCCTAAAACCACACTGCTTGACGTTTACGTTTTTTAATTTTAGACAAATTTACAAGTAAAATTATAGACATACCTGACATAGTTTGATCAAGTTTGTGGATAAGAGACTTTTTAGCACATTCAACATCAGGACTTGGGTAATCCAAAACTTGCCTGCACCAAACTAATGGACTAACAGATTTCTGCATTGGTGTAAGTTTTTTCTTTGGTGATGAATACAGCCTAGAAGAAAACAAAAACAAAAACATTCATTACTAAGCACAAGTTATAAAATAGACATCATTCTGGATAGATTTAAATTGGGGGGAAGAGAGTAAAAGAAATGGAGTATGTTTAAAATCACCCACTTTACTTATTGCACAGGAAGAAAATGATACTATAACAACACAAAACTCAAATTTCAAGTACTAAATGAACCCAAATGAAGCATTCCTAAAATGTGTCTTATTTTTCTTTTATTATGATTACTAAAACCATGACGAAACATCTACCTTTACAATAGTTTATTCCAGTTCAATAGTACTTGACTAACTCTCTAATATAGTCATATCATTAGATCTAGTACAGAAAGCAAGAGGAGCTAAATTCCTTGCTCTCCACCTCTGATTTCCCTTCCCACCATACATGCACACAGAAGTCCACCATCAGTGATTCATTCCTTTTAGTTAAGCAGTAGCCACTCTGTAGTCCTCTTTTCTTTCTTTTCCTGGTTTTTTTTTTTTTTTTGAGACAGAGTCTCCCTCTGTCACCTAGGCTGGAGTGCAGTGGCGTCATCACAGCTCACTGAAAACCCAACCCCTGGGTTCAAATGATCCTCCTGCCTCAGCCTCCCGAGTGAGTAGCTGGGACTACAGGCGTAGGCCACCAATCACACCTGGCTAATTTTTTCTATTTTTCATAGAGACTCTTGCTCAGACTGGTCTCGAACTCCTGAGCTCAAGCAGTCCTCCCGCCTCGGCCTCCCAGAGTGCTGGGATTACAGGCGTGAGCCACCGCATCTGGCCTATAGTCCTCTTTTCAAACCATGATATGTCTGAGAAAAGCAATACTTTAAACTCTTAATAACTTAATGTGAATCAATTATGAAATTGCTTCAGTTTCAAAAAAGAAGAAAGGGACAGTATTTTATAAGCTAATGGGGAAGGCACACATAAGGGAAAAGGTGAGTAGAAGACGGGAGAGGGGTGTACTTAAATTTCTTCACAGTTTTTCCTCAGATTAGTCTAGATTATGTCAGTTGTTACTAATTTATTTCAAGCATATGAAAAATGTGAATAGTTACTTGATTTCTGACTAGAGTGATTTTCAGATTAAGACATTTTAAGTACAATTTATAAGGCAAACAAAATTGTGCTTTGATACCATATATCTACATAGTTAAATGTCTCGATAAGGCAAGGAGCTAATAATTTCACACTTTATACTAATCAACTGAGCACAATAATATGAAGTGTTGTTCAGTGCAAATATTTAAATAAATATATCTCTGTAGTACTAGAACAGACTACTTCCAGTGGCAATATGCACCTTTCTCACTCCTTCTCTGTTCTCCTCTATCGATAACCTAAATCTGTCACTCACATACATTATTTACCTTTGATCAAGATAATCAAGACTAATGGGATAAATGATCATCTCTTCAGTCCACAATCCATATTCATTTGAACAATAATATTGAAATAGAATCTCATTTATGAAAAAACAATTCAAAATGAAATCAATGGGGTTCATTTTCTTTCCTGCTTAAATACTGCAAATGTTCCATGACAAATCTCTACCTCAGCATCTTCACTTTAAAAATTGTGATATTATATATTGATAGTCTATGTTAATAAATGTTAAGCAAACTAAACCTCTATAGATGAATAATAAACATTAATAAAACCACTTTGTGATATTACCACTTTTTCAATATATAACTTTTCCCTACATTAACTGGTTTTATACAATTTACCCACATGATTCATGTGTATTAAGTACACAATTACTCTGCTGTTGGCTATAAAACTCATTTTGAAAAGCTCAAGGAGGCCAGCCGCACTTGCTCACACCTGTAATCCTAGCACTCTGGGAGGCCGAGACGGGAGGATCATTTGAGGTCAGGAGTTCAAAACCAACTTGAGCAAAACCCCATCTCTACTAAAAATTGAAAAAAATTAGCAGAGCAACTAAAAGTAGAAACAAAAAAATTAGCCGGGTTTGGTGGCGAGCGCCTGTAGTCCCAGCTACTTGGGAGGCTGAGGCAGGAGGACTGCTTGAGCCCAGGAGTTTGAGGTTGCTGTGAGCTAGGCTAACACCATGGCACTTTAGCCCAGGCAACAGAACAAGACTCTACTCTGTCTCAAAAAAAAAAAAAAAAAATCTCAAGGAGTATGGGTAAGTCTCAAAAACATTATGCTCAGTGAAAAAAGCCAGATACAAAAGAACACATACTGACATGTTGTAAGATACCATTTATATGAAACGTCCAGAAAAGCAGAAAGTAGATTAGTGGTTGCCTAGGGCTGGAGGAAGGAATGGGGATGAGGTTTCTTTTTTGGGCAATATACATATTCTAAAATTAGATGGTAGTGATGATTATGGTAATGGTTTGATGGCTGTAAATATACTAAATTCATTGAATTATATAAATGAATTTTATGGTATGTAAATTACATTTTAGTAAAGCTGTTCTCAAAAAGTTGCAAGGTGTCTTTACCATCTTTAAAAGTAAAGGAACTACTATAAACTAAATAAAAATAAATAATTCAAAATCAATTAAAATAAAACATCATCATCCTCCTCTACTCACAATTAATCCCCCATGGTATCTTTCCTGTTTTTGTCAATGGCACCGTAATTCATTCAGTTAGAAAGGCTGAAAACTTATGAGTAATTTTGGATTCCTCCATCTTTTAAATTTCCCACCCTCATCAATAATCTGTCTCTAAGTCTTGTTGATCCTACCTTTATAAACCTTTCCCCCCATTCCTGTACTTACTGCCCACTAATTGGGAATAGGGAATACTCCTTTCTGCTCCCATTAGCAGTCAAGAGTTAAGAGAGCAACGTATCCACAGTGATGAAAAGGGAGAGAATGACTGAATAATCCCTGGGTATCAATTCAACAAGCTGTGAAGAGAAAATTACAAATAAAAAACAAAGAGAAAGAAGAATCCCTGGGTACTTTCATCTATCAACTTTCCTATCACTGTATCCTCTTATTTCAATGTCTTTATCACTACTCCAAGTCTAGAAACAAAGGGCTTTCACCCATATGACATTGGCACAAAATTAATTCTTTGGTCAGGGAACTTCTGGTTAAGGTTTCAAAGTACATTCTTCTAAACCTGCCAGAGGACACATGAGCTGGGCTGTATCACATAACTGGATCTACCTGTAGCAGAACCAAGTTGTCTAAGCCCCTGAATTTTAAAGAAAATCCCAAATACAAATATTTGTAGTAACTATACATTATATCTCTCTTGCTCATTTCTTACAAACACATGGAATTCTTCAAAATAGTCTGCCTACTAAAAACATTTTTTCACTGACACTTTAGAATTTCTTATATCACAGTACACGGTTTAATCGAGAGAGACATATTTTCTGATAAACACAGCCAGTTTATTGATGGCTAATGCAACCTAAGACAGGTTGAGATTCAAGTTTTTACTTGCCTAAAAATCTTGAACGTTACTTAATTGTCCTATTACTACTAAAATTAAGTCATAGAGGCCCAGTGGAGGGCTGAGCCTCCACCCCTACAAAAGAAGGCATCGGGGATTAGGACACATCATCTCCCCTTCCCCACCTCCCATGTGTCACAGTGGGTCCCAGTAGGGAGCTGATCTGAGCACCCCATCCATAGGAAAGAAGGTGGTGGAAGCCAGCACTTCGCTTGCCGAGGTGGTATCAACAGGACCCGGCAGAAAGCTGAACATCCACTCAATCCAGACCCACAAAATCTGCCTAAACAGGGTGACTGACTGAAAAAGAGT
This sequence comes from Eulemur rufifrons, assembly GCF_041146395.1. Lineage (NCBI taxonomy): Eukaryota > Metazoa > Chordata > Mammalia > Primates > Lemuridae > Eulemur > Eulemur rufifrons. The sequence continues at coordinate 33,782,081 of NC_091006.1, forward strand.
AAGTATGATTCTAAGTCTCACAACATAACACCAAAAAGGTCCAGGATATGACAGGAAAATCATACCTGAGTAGAGTTAAAAGGAGGAACAACAAACAGGAACAACTGTGTCAAACTGAAAACAAATAGCAAAATGGCAGCCATAAATCCAACCACACCAATAATTACATTAAATGTGAATGGACTGAATGCCCTATTAAAAATGCAGGAACAGTCAGATGCTTTCACTTAGCAATTCTATCAAATAGTAAAGAAAAAATAATGCCAATTCTACACAAACTGTTCCAAAAACAATAGACCTAATGGCAAAAAAAGCGAATACTTTCTCCTAAGACTGGGAACAAAGGATGTATACTCTCATCATTTCTATTAAATGCTGTATATAGCTAATATAATAATGCAAGAAAAAGAAATTAAAGGCATCCAGATTGGAAAGAAGTAAAACTGTCTTTAGTCACAGACAAAATGATCCTGTATACTGAAAATCTTTTGTACAAAAAAGAAAAAAAAAACAAAACGATAACAAATGTGTTTAGAAAGGTCACAGGATACAAGATCAATAAGAAAAAAATCCACTGTATTTCTATATACTATCAATGAACAACCTGAATATGAAGTAAATATAATAATTTCATTCACAATAGCGTCTAAAATAAAACGCCTGGGAATAAACTTAAATGAAATGTAAAACTTGTATACGGCAAATTACAAAATATTGCTGAGGGAAATTAAAAATGTCTTAAGTAAATGGAAAGATACATCATGTTTATAGATCTGAACATTCTATACTGCTGTCATCTCCAAGTTGACCTCTAGAATCAATACATCCCTAGAACACTTTTAAAAGAAAGGCATTTTAAAAGAAATTGACAAGCTTGTAGCCATGTAAGTACTTGGAAAATAAATAAAATTGAAAAGCTGACCCTAAAATTCATATGAAAATGGAAAGGGCTAACAATGGCCAAAACAACTTTAAAATGAAAATCTCTCTTTAAATTTGAAAATCTCTGGTCTTGACCTCTTCCAATCCATTCTATACACTGCAGCAGAAGTATTTTCTAAAACACAAATCTGACTTTGTTAATAGTCCTCTGCTAAAAATTCTGTGCCAATTTCCCTTGCCCTTAGGATAGAATTTTTTCCAAAAATGGTCCCTACAGCCCTTGAGACCTGACCGATGATCTAACTGCTGCAGTATTTCTTTAGCTTCATTTCTCACCTTCCTCCATCACACAAATCTAAATAAAAGCCATATGGACTAATTTCTATTCCTGGAAAGCCCAACACTTTTGCTTCTAGGTCATTTGTGCATGTTGTTCCCCTTGCCTAGAGTAAGTTCAATTTCACTCCTTGCTTATCTCACCCTCCCCTGCTCACTTCACCCAGCTCATTTCTGCTTTCTACTGGGTCTCAGCTTAAATGTCAATTCTTCAGGAAAATCTCCCTTGAACATCTCTGGTAAGACTATATATTAGGTGGCCCTACTATGTATAACACAGGGAAGCAAGATGTTTTAACAAAGTATCTTTGTAGCCATTTAGATCTGCCCCACCAAAAAGGAAATTTTTTAATCCTCATTCTAATTATGACAGACTTACTTTATATTATACTTTATTCATTTTTGTCCTGTTTGAATTTTTTGACTTGGTATTTATAATTTTGAAAGAGACATTTAAAAAAATGTGTTGGAGGCAGTAAGAACACTACAACATGGATGAATCTCAAACATTATGCTAAGTAAAAGATGTCAGTCACAAAATACCACATATTGTATGACACCATGTATATGGAATGTCTAGAATAGGCAAATCTGTGAGACAACGTTGATCAGTGGTTGCCTAGGGATGGGAGAGGGGGTGGAGAGAAGAGTAAGGGAAAAGGACTACTAATGAGCACAAGGTTTCTTTTGGGTATGTTGAAAATATTCTAAAACTAAATCATGGTGACGGTTGTACCATTCTGTAAATATATTAAAAATCAGTGAACACTGAAAACCCCAGTACACTTTAAACAGGTGAATTTCATGGTATGTAAATTATTTTTTACACAGTCTGACTCTGTCGCCCGGGCTAGAGTGCAGTGGTGTCATTACAGCTCACTGAAACCTCACACTCCTGGCTTCAAGTGATCCTTCTTCCTCAGCCTCCCGAGTTGCGAGCACCACCATGCCCGGCTAATTTTTTCTGAGACGAGATCTTGCTTTGTTGCTCAGGCTGGTCTCAAACTGCTGGCCTCAAGTGATCCTCCCACCTAGGCCTCCCAAAGCGCTGGGGTTACCAGTTTGAGCCACTGCACCACAGCCTTGGTATATAAATTATATCTCAATACAGCTGTTGAAATCTGTTAGAAATAAATTGGTTTTTCAAGATACCACTTTTTCCCTTACAACAATCGTTAGAAAGAAACTAAATAATCATCAAACATAATTTATGTATATTGTTAAATATATTACATAAATTTATGTAAATTATTTATAAATTTATGTATATTGTTAAATATATACATCAATCATGAGAGAACTGATAGGATTTGGATATTTGTCCCTTCCAAATCTCACGTTGAAATTTGATCCCCAATGTTGGAGGTGGGACGTGATGGGAGGTGTTTGGTCATAGGGGTGGGTCCCTCATGAATGGTTTGGTGCCGTCCTCGTCCTTGTGGTAGTGAGTTCTCACTATAATACAGCGTGTCCCAAAAGTCTCCATACAAAGGAAAAATTCTGTAATGCATATTTTGTAAATAAAGGTACATTTAGCTACAATTTCCCATTTTCCCTATGTATGGCGACTTTTGGGACATCTTGTAGTTCCTGCAAGATCTGATTGTTAAGAACCTGGCACCTCCTCCCCCAGCTCACTTGCTCCCTCTTTCGCCAGGTGACATGCCTGCTCCCGCTTCACCTTCCGTCATGACTAGAAGCTCCCTGAGGCCCTCACCAGAAGATATTCTGGCACCACGTTTCTTTACAGCCTGCATAAGCATGAGCCAAATAAACCTCTTGTCTTTATAAGTTACTCAGCCTCAGGTATTCTTTTATACCAACACCAGATGGACTAAGACAAGAACTATTAGAAATGTAATTAAGAATATAAAAGAAAGGCTGGTCAATGGGTACAAACATACAATTAGATAGAAGATATAAGTTCTAATGTGTGATACCAGAGTAGGGTGACTATAGTTGGCAAAAACATGTATTTCAAAGTAGCTAGAAGAAAGAGAACTTGAAATGTTCCCTAAACACAGAAACGACAAATGCTCAAGGTAATGGATGCCCCAAGTACCCTAACCTGATCATTACACATTCTATGCATGCAACAAAAGATCACATGTACCCAATAAATATGCAAAATAATATGTATCAATAAAAAACGTAAACCTAAAATATTAATAAAAAATGTAGACACACACACACAAAAACCCAAAACAACCTTAACAGCCACGCATGATTGGGTACCTTCTTGCTCTCTCACAGAGAGATGAGCAGCAGCTCTTGAATGGAGCAGTTTCTGCCTAGTAAACTGTAGAAGTGGGAGAAGGTTTGATTCATCCTGATGAATTCTAAACCTCTAATTTACTACCTCTTTCGTATCTTCCCAAATAGTTTCAAAAATTTTATATCAGACACAGTGGTACTGCGTTATCTTGCTTCTATTAACCCTCACATTTCAAGGAGATGTAATTTTTCTTTTTCTCTATAGTGCTTAAGAAAATTTCGACTTCATTACAGAATTTGAGACTTTTCCCAGATCAAAATAAACTTCCGCATTTTCGGAGCCACTCCTAGTTTAAAGATCTCATTTAAAGCCTTTCTCTTAAATAAGCTAGTTTGTTCCTAAAGGTGTTCATTTCCTCCATAATTTAGATCCCCAAGGACATGATGTTGAGTAAAAGGAACAGGCAAAACAAGAACTTATATTACTGAAAGCCTTCAATCCTACATTCTTTTACAAATTCATTTTTCTACTAAAAACTAACACAACAGGAGTCACATCCAGCATGCTTAGGCTTGTACAAGGTCAATAGTATATGGAATAGTATTACTATATTACCATAACTCAACCCATTTACATGAAGACACTACTTTAATTCTGCTACTTACTGACCAAATTGTCTCTTTTTAAAAAATCATGTCAAAATTACACTAGGTTTTTTTTTAGTTTTTTTTCTTTTTTGAGACATGGTCTCACTCTGTTGCCTGGGCTAGACTGCAGGGGCATGATCATAGCTCACTGCAACCTCAAACTAATGGGTTCAAAAGATTCTCCTGCTTCAGCCTCCCAAGTAGCTGGGACTACAGGCATGCACCACCACACCTGGCTAAATTTTCTATTTTTTGTAGAGACAGGGTCTTGCTCTTGCTCTTGCTCAGGCTGGTCTTGAACTCCTGGCCTCAAGTGATCCTCCACTTGGCCTCCAAAAGTGTTAGGATTACAGGCGTGAACCACCATGCCTGGCCAAAATTATACTAGTTGTAAGGTTAACTTGTAAATATATTCCTCTGTATGTTCCTAGCAGAAGGGCAAGGAGGCAGGGGTCTTTGTAAGTGGAGAGAGAAGGTAAGTAGCCCCTTTGGGCCACCAAAGCATCAGCTCCAGGCTCCCTGGGGAGTTGGGCATAGGGACTCACATGCACAGTGGTCCCAAAGATGGGACTGAGGAGCAGAAGCAACTTCCAGAAGGCTCAGAGGATGTGAGCTACACAGCTCTGGGGTTCCTTTTCTGGGTATTTCTGGAAAATAAAGTTGTAGGTTTGTGTGTGTGTGTGTGTGTGTGTGTGAGAGAGAGAGAAAGAGAAAACAGACTACATAGTTTATTTAGGTAAATCCAATAAATGTTTTAATAATTACACTTGTGGAATTTCATTTTTAAAATGCAAGTTAAAAACAAGAACAGGGATAATTCTGAACCACTTTTGGTCCTCAGTGCTGTTCAGTTCGTGAATCTTTTTATCCAGTTCATGAATCTTTTTCTGTCCAATTAAACTGTTAAATTTAAACCAAACAAGAAGAGATCATAAGATCAATATACATCAGCTGACCTCGGTTCCAATTGTATCAAAAATGCATGTCTAGACTGGGCGCGGTGGCTCACGCCTGTAATCCTAGCACTCTGGGAGGCCGAGGCGGGTGGATCGCTCGAGGTCAGGAGTTCAAGACCAGCCTGAGCAAGAGTGAGACCCCGTCTCTACTAAAAATAGAAAGAAATTATATGGACAACTAAAATATATATATACAAAAAAAAAAATTAGCCGGGCATGGTGGCGCATGCCTGTAGTCCCAGCCACTCGGGAGGCTGAGGCAGGAGGATCGCTTAAGCCCAGGAGTTTGAGGTTGCTATGAGCTAGGCTGACGCCACGGCACTCACTCTAGCCCGGGCAACAGAGTGAGACTCTGTCTCAAAAAAAAAAAAAAAAAAAAAAAAGCACGTCTAAACTTATTGGAACCAAAATGTCTTCATCTATGATACATAATCTTACTACCACTAAGTAACAAGGAAAACACCAATGGCTTTTATTATATCATGTTACATTATGATTCCTACATGACCACAGGGTAAGGAAGCTGACTTAAATTTTATCAATAGGATTTTTTAAATTATAAAAGCAACTTATATTCATATCAGAAAATTTGGAAATCACAAAAGTACAAAGTTTAAAACAAAATGCATTTTTAATCTCACCAAAGATAACCACATCACTGTTTTGGTTCATTTTCAAACTGATTTTTTAACGTCAGTCACTGTATCTAGACAGTACTACTTTAATTCATCATGGGAGAGTACGGACTCAATCCTGCCATTATTCAGAACATGTGTGAAATCCCTCATTTGTGACTGGCATAAGGGTCAAGCAAGAAATTTGGTCTCATTATTTTAAAGCCTCACCTCATTTTAACCAAACATCACTGATAATCAAATTAATTCAATTTAATTCAATGTAACTAAACCATTGCTACACACAAAATATTGTGGTCCTGTTCAGAAACATAAAGATGAGTAAGATACTCTCCCTCTGCTTATATTGCTCATAATCTAGAAGAGACAGACCAAAGTACAAGGTTGTTAAATATGCTCTAAAAAAAGGATATATAAACAGTGATAGGTTAACACTGAAGAAGTAAACCAAGCTGAAAAGTTAGAATTTCACAAAGGAGAAAAAAATCTGAGTTGCACTTTAAAGAACAAGTAAGATTTTGGTAAGAGGAGAATAAAAGATAACTATTAATATATGCAGAATGAAGATCAAAAGCCAAAAGGCATGAATGTTCATGAAGTGTTCCGGCAAAAGCAAGTAGATCTAGGGAAAAGGTGAATTAGCGCTGGACTGCTGAGGACTTTTAAGTATCCTGCTAACCCATTTTTTTTTATTCACTTGGCATGATAATGACTTCTAATAGCTTTCAAAACTCAAACATACCCTCAAGAGGAAGAGAACCAATCACTACTGAGGATATTCAGAGAAATATGCCATAGACTTGGAAGAAAAACATCCATGATGCTTCCATTGCTAAAGTTCTCTCCCACACTTTCGCTTAGCACTTTGTCTTGAAAGTATCTTACTTTCCCAACTAGACTGCAATATTTTAATCACAGAAACATGGAATTAAAAAAAAAAAAACCACTTAGAATTCACCTAATTCAACTATTAAACTTCTTTTTAACATCCCTTGCCACAGGAATATTCAGTAGTCTTTTGAAGGCTACTTCCAACAATTTAAGGTGGTCTATACATCCAAGAATAGCTCTACTAGAAAATTCTACCTGATGTTAAATCAAAATTTGTCTACCTCTAAATTATACCTATTGTTATAGTGATGACCTCCAAAGTTATATAAGTCTAATAATCCTTATTACACTCCTTCAAATATTTAAAAAGTATTCTCTTCCCCAAGCTAAATATCTATAGGCTCAATAAATCAAGATCAAATGCTCTTCTTTAGATATGACTTTGAGGCTTGGTGTGAATCTCAATTTCACTTTATTAAGCTATGTGACTTTGGGTTTAGCTTCCTTTACTGTAAAATGCTGATAACATTACACATTCTACAACATGGATGAACTCTGAAGAAATAATGCTAAATGAAATAAGCCTGACACAAAAAGGCAAATATTGTATGACTCCACTTATGTGAGGTACCTGGAGTAGTCAAATTCATAGAGACAGAAAGTAGACTGGTGGTTGCCCCGGCTGGGTACCATGGGAACAGGGGGTTGTTTAACGGATACAGAGTTTCAACTGCGGAAGATGAAAAAGTTTTAGAGATGAATGGTGGTGACAACAGCACAACGTGAATGTACTTAATGCCACTGAATATCTTACCACAATAAAAAGAGGAGGATAACACAACGTAAAACATTAAATTATTCAACAGATATAAAATGCCTTACACAAAACTTGGTACATGCAACATGCTAAAACAATAGTGATTGTAACATATTTTACCAGCCATGGGGCCCTTCTCGGCCAAATTCCATTTTTTAAGAAAGCAAGAACTTGCATTATCATGCGCTCCATGTTCAAACATTGTGCTGCATGCAGGGGTTCTAAGAATTTGTTTCATTAATGAAAAAAGTTTAAAGCCAGATTAGAATCACTGGAAAACCACTGCTAAGATGGGAGTAGAACATTCATCTAGATGTATAACTTCTGATTCATCTAAAACACATGTACACAACATACATCAACCACATTGCTTTAAAATAACATCTTCTTGGTACATAAGAGTCTAGAAAACAAAACTTCCCGAGATGTTAATCAGTGAAAGAATGCCAAACTATTCAGATATGCAAATTAAACTGCTTTATTAACCTAGGCTCATCAAATTAAATCACAGTAATATTTTACTAACCACCCTCTACAAAAAGCATACATAAAGAGCTCATGTAATAAATTAACGCTCAGAAGTGAAGAGCCATGAGTAAAAAAACACAGTAAAAACAACATACCTACCTATCTCTGAATTGGGAAAATTTATCAACAAAATTATTGATGAGAAATTAGTCTAAGTTTAAAATCTCCTCATAAATGTAAGAGAAAATTGATCTAGTAAGCCAGAATATACCTTGACGTGGGTTTAAGCTCACCCCTCCGAATGATGGAAAAGAATAGAAATTTTATCACTGAATCACTGTCGGTCTGAAATACCATGGCAAACAAGGGCAGGATCAAAAGCCTGGGTAATAAATTCCAGAACAAACTGATTCCTTGCAAAATTCAAAACTGGATTAAACAGAATGTTGTGAAGTTAGGAAAGGAAAAAGTGATTACACGAAAGGCAGAAGACTCACCATGAACAAGTCAAACCAAATTAACTGCAATTTCTATTTTAACAGGTTTACTTCGTTGCAGGTTAGAGTCCTATAGGAACAGTAAAGCTTAATTACAGCAAGGCATTTGGCAAGATTTTCATAATATCCAGACAAAATGTCATATAGGCCTGACGATAATAGGTGGAACTAGTAGTTATTGAACTGCCATAACGTGTTTGTTAACGGATTGATGTTAATCTACAGGCAGCCTAGTTGAGTTGTATACTTCAGAGTAATTTATTCTGTCAATTTAATTATTTTTATCAATAATTTGAATGAAGACCTAGTATGTATGCCTACCAAATATAAAGATGACCAAAAAAATCGGAAAGAATAGATAACATTAAATGCCTAAATCAAGACTAACAAAATCAAATTTAAAAGCCTTACAATTAAGCTAAAAATATTCATTACACAAAAAACAAGGTTAGGGAGACTCATACAATATCTTATGTATTAAACATCTTATGTATTAAAAAATTTGGAGAAGTCAATATTCCTGGCTCACATTAAGCACAAGTAACAGAAGTTGAAATTGTTAACAAAGTATTTGATTAAAAAAATAATAGAATTTAGCTCAAGCAAGACATACCCACCATACTCTGGTCATGTATCGTCTAAAATGCTGAGTACAGTTCTGGGTACCTGTGTAAGGACCATGAGCAATTGGAGTTAAGAAAAAAAACAACCATGGTTGAAGGACCAGAGAATGACATTATTTATGAAATTATTAAATAAACTGGGATTATTTACTCTGGAAAAGAGAAGAGAATGCTCAGAGTATGTGGTGGGGAGAAGAGGTCGGCAGAGACATGACGGTAGTCTTCAAATACATGATGGGGCCATTCATGTGAGAAAGGGATTACACTAGGAAAAAAGCAAAATATATAGGGAACAGCATAGGCTTTGATGTATAAAGACCTGGATTCAAATCCTGATGCCATCATTTACTGTATGTTATTTGATGCTTACAGAGAGATTAAGTTTCCTTACCTAGAAAATGATATCTAACTCATAAATGCATAGAAATTAAATGCAAAAATATTTATAAGCTGCCTGGGACAGCCGGACACACCGTGATGCACAATAATGTTAGTTCCTGTCCGTCGACTTTTCTGAGTTATTCTAGAACAGTGTTTTTCAAACAGAGTTACAAACCATTAACGGGTCACAAAATCAGCTTAGTAGGTGGTAACCAGCATTTTTTTTCTAACGAAATAGAACAGAATAGAAAATATTAGAGCATTAGAGTTTTACTTGTAGTAAAAGTAACCACAGGTTTACAAAACTTTTGTTTCAGTTATTCATATGCGTGTGTGTACTAGGTCATGAGATGTAAGATGTATTTCTTATCATGAAGCTGGGGCCAAAAAAAAAAAGTGTGTGTTCTATAAGATACTAGTTCTTTGGGAGCTCAAATCTAAGAAACAAACCATACCACTTAGAGATTTACTATGTTCAGTTCACATGAGCGTCTCAAAGAAGTCAGCATTAAAGAAACCTGTTTATTTTTGTTGAACCCAGTTTTTCCCACATTTATTTGACCCCAGAACTCACTATTATTCTTCCACCTTTTGACATCTTTAGGACTAGCAGTTTGTGATATGCACACTTGGGGGAAAACATTCCTCCAGATGAAAATGAAAATACAACAGGTAGAAGTTACAGGAGGTAGATTTTTAGCTTGCTAAGAAATAACTCTTGATATGAATCTTCCTGCCACTGACATCCACCCCTTCAACTTATATCCAAAAGCATTTTAAATATGATTTATCCAACTTTCGGTTCACACAAATCTTTTCAGAAAAAGTGTAGGGTATCTATAATATCAGTATATGAAGCCAGGATCAAAGCAGTAAGCAGGACTCATCTGGTCAAAACAAACTCCTGGCATAGTATCTAAGACTTGCTTTACCTTAACAAAGCCTATGCTCAGAAACCAAAGCAGCCAAAGACTTCATCAGCTTCTCCAAGTGGAGTCAATGTGTTCTAATAATACATAATCTAAAATGGGCTTATGAGCGCAGCTAATCCTCATTATTACCAGCATCATTATCATTATTTGGAAGAGGCATGTGACAATATTTAGATGATTCTGGGTTCTTTTAAAGTGCACACATACCGAGGATTCCTTTGGGAGGACGTGATTTCACACTTACATGAAAAGCTGTCACTACCGCAGTCAGTTCTAATAATGTTTGGTATCACTCGGCAATAAAATAAAGACTTGACATCATACATTCAAGAGTACTTCTGCCATTCAAATATTCCTAATTGGTTATTACAAATACCTCTGACTTTGCTCTTGTAGTTGTCAGAGCATAAAATGTCCTTCCCACTCTTTCCCTAGCCCGGGCCTCCAAAACCACCTCCTCGTCAAAGTTTGTCCCAACTACTCTGGGCTATTATTTTCTTCTCAGTTTTCGACCACTGTCAGTACTTTTTGTTCTATCACTCTTTTGGCAATTCACTGTATACATCCTAGTTTATTTAACTGCATAAAAGTTAGCTCTCAACAAGACTGTAACTGCCTTATGAACACGGATCAACACTTAGGAATCTTTAGAATCTCCCACCCATCATGTAAGAACTCTCTAAATGTTTCTTGATTTAAATAACCAGGCTTAAGAGTAATAGCAGCTAGTTTTAGAGAGTTTACTGTACGTCAGACCCAGTGCTAACTAAGTGCCCACATGGATCATCTCAATCTGCACAACTCTATAAAGGTACGAACTATTATTTTCTCCATCAAATAGAGGAAGAAAGTTTAGGTCAGGGTAACTTGCCCAAGGTCATATAGCTTGCAAGTGGCAAAGCCAGGGCCTGAATCCAGGCAAAGCACTTCGGAACACTGCAAAGTTCCAGCCTTCCAATACCACAGTCTATGAAGGATTTCGATTTCACCACATTAGAAGATTCAATTTCAACAAAGTAGGGACATATTAACTAAAAGTTAAAACTTCAGAAAGGATGAATTAAGAGACTTTCCCTGGGACATCTTCATCAGGTAGCAATAAAATGAAAAGCCTCCCGTGTCCTTCCTATTCATGAAAGTGTTATTAAGGTGTGGGTCACAATTTCGTCAAGAAGTGGCTTATCACAACACAGTTTTGGTTTAGATTTTTACATAAGGCTCTTTTTCTCTGCCCCTAGGAGGACGCGGACACGAAAGATGGGAGTGATAACTGTCACTTCACAGCTCCGAAGAATGCCAGACCCAATTCCTGTTTAAAAAATAAGAACCAGGGCTCTCGTACCACCCCGGACTCTTCACACAAAGCAGCACCAGCCTCTGCCCTCTTCACACAAAGCAAGCTGTACCCCACTGCCCAAAGGGGAGTGCTGATTCACACGGTCTCCCCATCCCCGCCGGAAATACACCCGTCTCACACTGGTCCGAAACACTGACCGCCGCGTAGACGCAGACGACTTTGGGCTGCCCCCGGCACCCGGGGATTCTCACCAAGCAGACCCCTCCCGACATCCAAAATGCCCAGGCCACCATCCGAAAGCCGGTATTTCACACAAAGCCGGATCCCTTCCTACAAGGCAGTTTCCCACCTCCGACTCCCCCCACGGCGAGCAGCCCTTCTCAGGCTGTGCCAACCCACGGACCCCCAAAGGGTCCAGCACCCAGAGGAGAACGCGCTGCGTGCCCTTTTCCTTGCGCACGCCGCGAGTCCCCAACTCCAGCTGACCTTCCCACAGCCCAAGCAAGAAACCCCGAGTTTCCGCCAGAGAGCGGACCTGGCTACACAAAGCGAGGCGTCCTAGCACGGGGACCCTCCAAAGACGCTCTCCGCCCCCAGGCCCGTCGCCGCCCAGCCCCGGCCCGGCACCCCGCGCTCACCAGCTCTCCTCCTCCTCCTCCCAGCCTGACAGGCGCTCCAGCTCGTCGGGCCGCAGCGGCTCCACCTCGTCCAGCAAGCTGCCCTCGCCCGCCGCCAGCAGGGAGGTGGCGTCCCGCAGCTCCTCGCTACTCGTCCGCCTCGGGCCCGCCCCGGCCCCGCAGCCCGACTTGGCGCCGAGGCCCAAGGGGAAGCCCCGCGGGGACGCCGCGCCGGAGGAGGGAGTGGACGCGCCGGCCCGAACCGGGCTGCCGGGCCCGAGGGAGCCTGCGCCCTGCACGGCCCCCGAGCGGCTCCTCAGCTGTTCGTTCTGCTTCTCCAGCTTCTTCACCAGCTCCTGCAGCTTCCGCACCTCCTGGTCCGCGTTCACGTTGGAGTTAACGTCCTCCATCCCGGCCTCCCGCTCGCACTCACGGCTACAGGGAAAGAGCCCGAGGAAAGAGGCGTCACCGCCGCTGCCGCTCACTCTAGCCGAGGCGCCGGCATCCAGCAGGGCCAGGCCCCACCGCCAGGGTCCCCCCAGCTCGGCTTCCAAAGCGCCGCTGGCCCCAGCCGAGCCGCCTCATCTGCGCCGGCTCCGGGATTGGGGGAGGCGGCGCCAATATCCGGCCCCTGCCGCCATCTTCCCTCCGTCCCTCCGCCCCCCGCAGGCCGGCCCCGTCGGTGACCTCAGAGCGTCGGGGGTGGACGCGGCCGGCGGCGAGCGCTGAGAAGACCGGACGCCGAGCTCGTGGCGGGGCGGGACCGAGTGCGGGGCCGCGCCGTGTGCGCGGGGGGTGGGGCCTCGGCCGGAAGGGGCGTGTCCTAGCGGCAGCGGAGGCGGGACTCGACCTGGGCGGCTCGGGCGGCTCGGGCGGCTCGGGCGCGCGCCTGTGGCCGTCCGCGGGCCGGCAGCCGGGAAGGAGGCTTCCTGCGGTGGGGTGGGACGGCGGCCCCGCCGATCGGTCTTGGGTGAAGGGCGTGTGGTGTGTTCTCCACCGCCAAACACCGCGCCCGGGACCCGCGGGCCGCTCCTTCCCCAACTCCGGCCGTTCTCGGGCGAGCGCTGAGCCGGGCCCGCGGAGACACGGTTTACCCGGTTCAGCAAATATTGAATCGATGCCCGAGATCGTCGGCGCTGGCGGGAGCCTCGGAGACCATCTGTGGCCTGTTTATTCCTCTGAAATTGAGAAACCCGAATTTCAGACAGTTATGAGAGATCTACGGTCAAAATAATAATCATAATGTGTTGAGTGCTTAGTGTGGGGCCAGACGCTTGCTGAGCACTTAAAAATAGAAAAATTAGCCGGGCGCTGTGGCGCGCGCCTGGGTTCCCGGCTGCTCCGGGGGCTGCGGCGGGAGGATCGCTCGAGCCCTGGCGTGTGAGGTTGCGGTGAGCTAGGCTGGCGCCACGGCACTGTGGCCGGGGCAACGGAGCCAGACCCTGCCTCAAAAACAAAAACAAAAACAAAAATAAAATAAAAACAAAACCTGGTATAAAACCTAGCGTTCCTGACAATGTTTACAGCACACTGGCACAGAAGCGGAGGGTAGAAAACCGCCCCTCTCCTGCCTTTCTCCGTCATTGCAGACTCTGCTCTTCGGGTCATTTACTTCAGAAAGACTTTCTCAGAGTGTCTTGACTTTTTAAGAACTTGTGCATTAAGCGTACTTAAACACTTTGACAGAGACTGAAGAATGCTGAAAGATGTAGGAATGTAAAAATCTGCCCTTATGATGTGTACTGGTGGCAGCGAAACCAAACGAAACTTAAATGCTTTGTTTTTATCACATTCCCTCCCTGCTCTTCAGATGTCGGCTGTGAACCACTTGGCTTGGCTGCAGCTTTCCTTCCTTAAACTGCCTCGCCCACCCTTAGCTAACACCGAGCCAGTCCTGCCACACCTGGGTGTGGACGCAAGTGGCAGCATTTACTCGCTTCTACCCTTTAACTTTTCAGTTCTGTGTCTTCCTTGCCTGTAATGTCCTACCTGCCAAATCCGATTCCTTTTCTTAAAACTCCTACACAGCCATCCAGGAGAAACCTCTTCCTGACAATTCCACGAAGATCTAGTTATTCTGCTTCCTGTAGCATTACCTGCTCAAATTTTAAGTTTTTTTTTTTTTTAATTGCATTTTTGTTCTGAGAATTCTTTTTTGTTTGTTTTTGTCTGTTTACCTGATTAAAAAGAAGCATTCATTTTTGCTTACCATGTCTAGTATGGTGTTTGATACAGTGGACATTTAATGCTGGGTTTGTTGAAAGTTAATTAGTGACAGAATCTAAGTTCTGACAGGCTAAGGCCAAAGTAGAGTTTTAGTCATAGCAAAAAAAACACACTGAGTATGTTCAAAGTTAGCCGGCTAACTGTATTTTCCTAGCTATGCAGACCTAGTTAAAAGACGTCTTTGTTTGCTAACATACAATAGTGGTCTAGTAATATATGTATTATTTATATAATGCACTTCTAAATATCATTGCTGTTTCTGACATGACTGGACTTGACATGAGAGGGTTAAACTCATGACTGCTTCACATATAGCCGTTTTCACCTGCATTTACTGGTTTGTGAAATAGATTCCATCTGGCCAGTTTCTGTAAGGAGATCCCGTCAAATATATTCGCTTGAAAAGAATAATTCACTCGATGCTATGAAGTTAACAGTAATGTTCCGCGGGGCCAAGGAGAGCTTGGTGTAACGTGGGGGCAATGAACTGAGAATCAGAAGGCTTGATGGCAGGTTCTGGCTGTGCCGTGAATGGGGGGCTTGACCTTAATCTCTGGTCCTTAACTTTCTTCAGAATGTCTGAATTGAATGATCTCCCATATCTCATCCAGCACCAAAAAGCAAAACATAAATGTAAATATACTTTAAGTTCATAGTAGATATACTTGTATTTTTGTTACCCAATTGCTTTACTTTGTATCTTACTATTTTTCACTCAATAAATATCGAGTGTCTACTATGTGGCAGGTACTGTCAGGCACTTGGAAATTTAGCAGGTTTCTTGTCCAAAACAACTTTTGATTCATACAAACACATACACACCACACACACATACACACACCCTTAAATATGCTTGTTTTGTAGTCTTCACCATTTCAATAAATGGTAGCTTTTTTATTCCAGATGCTCAGGCCAAAAAATTTTAGGATAATCATCACTTCCTTTTGCCCAAAAAACTCAATCTTTGAGCAGGATATCCTGGCTCTGCATTCAAAATCTGTCTGATCACGTCCCAGCGCCTCCACTGCTACAACTCCAGTTCAAGTTGCCGTCTTCTCTTATCTAGGTTACTGTGGTGCTCTCTTAATGAGCGATTCCACTTTATTGGTTAAAGTCTGTGGTGTACACAGCGACCAGATCATCCTTGGTGTGAGTCACATCAGGTTACTCCCCTGCTTGGAATCCAACATACTTCAGAGTTTTTTCCTTGGCCTATAGGGCTCTAGATACTTGGCAACTTCTGCAAGTATCTCATTAACTACCACTCTTCCCCTCTCTCACTCTGTGCCGGCCACACGGGCCTTTCTGATGTGCTTGAAACCAGCCAAGCATGTTTCTACTTTAGGAACTTCGCATTGCTGTTCCCTTCTACCCAGGATCTATTCTTCCTCCATGTTGCCACATGACGGAGTTCCTCACTTCGTTCAGGGTTTTGCTCAAATATTGGCTAAGTTCACTGTCCTCATTATGACTGTCCTCTGTAAAATAGCGTCCCTGTCATTCCGCATCCTCTTACCTGTTTCATTCTTCAGACACATCTTCCTTCCTTCTTTCCTTCCTTCCTTCTTTCTTTTCTTTCTTTCTTATCTCTCCCTAGTAGGATGTCAACTGCCTGAGAACAATTATATGCCTGGTGCCTAGTGCATGGTAGGTGCTCAATAAATGTTTGTTGAGTGAATGAATAATGCATTTAGGTCAAGTGAAGCCTCTTAAAAGAGAATTTCAGATAAATATGTTATGTCCCAAATCATTAGAGGGGAAATTCCTAATTATTTTGAATGGTTGATTTTTTTTAAATTATATTTTCCTCTTCTGTAATAGCAACATGTCATACTATATATGTCAGTCTCAAAACTAGGTCATTCTCCACCTCCTGACTGCCAGCAGCTCTTAAGAGTTGCTGAGGATAGAGTCTTAGGTTCTCACTGAGAATTATGAGGACAAGAATATTTCCTTTGTATCCTAAACGTTGCCAGGATCTTCCTCTTTCAGGTTAACTACAATATCCTGTCTTCTCTGGTGACTCAGAAATGTTAGAGCATGTTTTTTAAAAAGTCGCTCTAAAAGTGACTCCCTTGTGTAGATACAAGGAGGAGAGCTAGTAGGTGTCTGAAGTATGCGTCACAATTATCCCAACTACTTTTCCAGGCATTGTCTTTTATGATAAGCTTGCTTTGCTGCGGGATGAAGGAGTTGCTTCTTTTCTAAGCAGGTGTGGCCCTTTTTATAACTTGCTCCTACTTGCATGTTAGCTCTTAGTGAAACTCCTGACAAAGTGGAAAATATTACAAACCACTAAAAGTATTTAGAGTGAAAAACTCTTACTCAATGGCTTAAAGGTATTTGGCAGTCCTAAAATCCTAAATCAAGGAGGGGGTGTGTGAATGAGCACATGCCCAAAAGTAGTTTAGAAATTGCTAGGCACTTAACGAGAAATTTGCATTTGCTTAAAAAAATGCTCAAATTCTTTGACAAAACATTTACTATCCAATATATCCATTTTATGTTCATGGGTACACACTTAGCCAGTCATTTCCTACTTGTCGTCTCTCATCTATTCCTCACCGGCATCCTTCCTCCAGGAGTACATCCCTCTGGTCTATCAAGGGGCCTCGTCTTCACTGTCTTGGCACAATGCAATTTTTGGAAGGAATCCAAGGGACCTTAAAGGTTAGGCATATAAGACATTCTGAATTGAAATTGTGGGGACAGAAAGAAAGGGGCCCGAGGATTTGATACCTCAGTCAGCTATCACCTGGGATGAGGATTGGGGGACAATGTTGAGAACTTGAGTCATTGCCTTTGTGATACTCAACAACTCAATCCTCTTGCTCTAAGAGCAAGTGTGCCAGTTTGGATGTCTCTGCGCCTCTAGAACCTAACACATTGAAACAATCATTTCCTCAGAGAGGGAGGCAATTCCTTTATCTCTTGCTCAAAAGACTTCCTAGTGCGCCATTTACCTGGGCAGGACTCCAGGTACTTGAGAAGTGGGTCGAAGGCCTACCAGTCAGCAGTTTGCTAAAATGAAGCTTCGGCATCTGAGCTTCTCATTGGAAAGGCAGGTGAGCTAGCCCAGTTTGTAGGGGTTTTATTGCAGCGGTCCCCAACCTTTTTGGCACCAGAGACCAGTTTCATGGAAGAGAATTTTTCCACCGACTTGGGGGTGGGGGTGGGAGGTGGGGAGGCAGAGCTTGCTCAATGATGTGAGCCACATGGAGCAGCGGCTATAAATACAGATGAAGCGCTCACCCACCACTCACCTCCTCATGCGTGGCCAGGTTCCTACGTTCCTGAAAGGCAAATTTTCCACAGATGGGGTTGGGGGTGATGCATGGCCTGGTTCCTAACAGGCCACAGACCAGTACCAGGCCACAGCCCGAAAATTGGGGACTGCAGTTTTATGGGACAGAAGTTAGGGAAGCAGTCTCTTACTCAGGGCAGTAATACCACAAACAATCAAGAAAGCAAGAAGATTTAAGATTCAGAATTTAGTGGCAAGAGTCCTAGGCCTAGATACCAGAGAAGAAAAATGTGAATGGATCCTCACATAAGGAAGAATAGAAGCAGACATCAAAAGCCAAAGTATAGAGCTAGGGAAACCGATGAGAGCAAGAAGCACTGGGTTCAACACTAGAGGGAGAGGGTGATTCTTGATGAATACCAAAACTAAGTGGTTGCAGGCAGTTGCAACCCTTGTTTCCATGCCCTTTCTAGCAGGGTGGGTGGGAAGGAGAGTTGCATTTAAAGGGTCAGGGATTCTGTTGCCTGGCAGGGTTGTGGGTTTCAAGCATTGAGACAAATTGGTAACCAGATCTGCTGGACTAGGGCCCAACCTGCAAAGCTCCCTAATGCAGAAGGGTCCACCGTTGTGTAAACAGATTCTATCTCCCCACAGTTCCTGGAAACCAGATAGCCTTCATCTTACACCTGCACTCTGCTCTGGAGAAATGAGGGTAAGGTGTTGGGCAGGGTGGGAAGAGATGAGTAGTAGGGTATGACACAGGTGGTTCCCTGTTGTCAGTGGGTAGGGTTTATCTCAGATGGGGAACCTACACATGAAGTGGTAGGTGGTCTCACAATTCCAACAGAGCTGCTGTGTTCGCATGGATGTCTACCAACATCATCGGAGGACTCATTTCCTCTTTCCTGCCACCATGATCCTCAAATATTGAGCTTTTTCTACTGCCTGTGTTTGCAGCCCAGGTCAGTTGATCAGGAAGTCCTGAAGACCTACCAGTCAGCAGTAGTTAGTATTTAGTCAACCTTGAGTCATATGCATCAGTTAGCAGTTCTGTTTAAGCAACCTCTGAGTCCTTGAATATTGGACCCAAATCATGATGTAGTATCATTTGTAGACAGCTCATGAGCAAACCACCAAAATTTTGCTGTGCAGGGAGAAGGTATGTGCATACTCCAGGAGAGCTGGAAAGTGTGTATTGCTTTCAACGATGGGATTGCAGGCTACATGGGAGGCAATGAATTTCCCCAACCCCTCCAACAGGCAAGATAAAAGAGACGTCTTTCTATTTCTCCACCTCTGCTGCATTCAGAGCTACCTCATAATGTTGCACAAGGTGCCCTCCAAGAGTGGGTGTAGCATGCTGAGTCCAGGCAGGACATATGAACACAGAACAAACAACTCCTCCTACACTCAGGCAAAAGGCCACCACCTCCATATGGAAGCTGATGTTCTTCCTGAGCACAGTGATATAGTTGCCAGATCTTTCACTGGACTGTAGCAATGGGCTTGACGCTGGAGCCTTACAGTTGGGCAAGAACATTTAATCACACCCTCAAAGGCCACCAGCCAGGATTGGTACCATGCGAGAATATAGGCAGGACCCATTTGAGAGGTCCAAAATGGTGTGCTGGAGGGCGCCAGGCTCACTTTTATTGGGTCAGTCTAAAGTCACAAGGTTCAGACAAGTCCTTCCACTGATCTCCAAACACATAATAAATATCGCTTCTTATTTTCTTTTTTTTCTTTTATTTATTTATTTATTTTTTTTGAGACAGAGTCTCACTCTGTTGCTCAGGCTAGAGTGAGTGCCGTGGCGTCAGCCTAGCTCACAGCAACCTCAAACTCCTGAGCTCAAGCGATCCTCCTGTCTCAGCCTCCCGAGTAGCTGGTACTACAGGCATGCACCACCATGCCCGGCTAATTTTTTTCTATATATATTTTTAGCTGTCCATATAATTTCTTTCTATTTTTAGTAGAGATGGGGTCTCGCTCTTGCTCAGGCTGGTCTCGAACTCCTGAGCTCAAATGATCCGCCCACCTCGGCCTCCCAGAGTGCTAGGATTACAGGCGTGAGCCACCGCGCCCGGCCCGCTTCTTATTTTCTTAGAATTTTTTACCTTTTTTATATTTAACTCTTTTGTCCACCTAGGATTTGTTGTGGTGTGCTACGTGAGACATAAATCTAAACAGACACTTTTATACGGGGCACTGTCACGTGCTAGATTAACCTGTTGTATTTATTCATTCAGGCATTCATTCCTAGTTCAAGGTACACCAGTGAGGACCAGAGATGAGAAAGATCACAAGGAATGTGTTCCTCAATCTGCAGCAGTTTATCGTCCATTTAGGGAGATGAGATGTACACAGATTATGTACAAAGCAGTATGTGAGAAGTGCCACGTGAGTGATAGGAACAAGAAAGAATGCAATCTCTGTATAGCTCCAGGGTGACTGGTTCAGAATGGTGCTTATAATAGGCTGCCTTTAGTGTAAGGAGCAGGAAGGGATATAAAAATATGTACATGTATGCTTATATTAATATTTATAAAAAGAAACTATGGAAAGATAAACCCAAAATCAATAAAATTGGTAACCAAATGGGGAAAGAGGGAACAGAGGGAAGGACAGAGAAACAGTGCTATGGAGAAAAAGAAATCAGGGAAGGGGACGGGGAGTGTGGGTGGGGGCAGGATTCCAGTTAAACGGGGTGCTTGGGGAGTGCCTTGCCGAGAAGACAACTTTGAGCAAAGCTCTGGAGGCGTGGGAGCCACCCTGCGTACCATGCAGAATAGCAAGTGCAAAGGCCCTGAGGCAGTAATATAGCTGGCTTCAAGGAAGAACAAGGGATGACTAGGCTGGAATGAATGTCAGGAAGAGTTGTGGGAGATGAAGTCAGAGAGCTGGAGAGAAGATTCTATAGGACCTGTAGGCAGCTGCAAAGACTGGCTTTACTCTGAGTGAGAAAAGAAGACAGGGCAGGATTCTCAGCCTGTGAGTGACAGGACCTCATTTACATTTTGACAGGATCTGGCTCTCTGCTTCTGGCCTGTTTGCCATTTGTTTCACCTCCCCTCATTCTCTGCTTACTCATGACTTCTGTGTCCTTCCTAACATCAGCTTACGTGTGGCTTTTGGTTGGTGTTGTAACAACTGTTGACATTTCAGTTCGTGTGCCTACTGTGACCTAATCACTCAGTCTCTCATGTCCCAATTCCAGATCCTTGGGTGACATAATATCAGACTCACATATTCTTAGACTAACTAATATTAGCCCACCGTGGTGCAACAAGCTGAGGCCAGGGTCAGAAGTGAGCGGAATTCTATAATATTTCCAAAAGGGATATGGGCAGAGCAGCACATCAACTTCATAAGGTACCTCAAATATTTTGAGTTCTCAATAAATACATAACAGTCAATGAATCTAGCATATTTAGTAAGTAACCTATAATCCTACCCTACTGTGTATCGCTAAGTAACCACTCAAGAGTAATAGTAAAATAATAGATGACTTCATGCTAAGTGATAGCTTTATACTAAAACAGGACTTCTAAAACTCTCTGTGGTAAGGACTACTTTTCATATTTTTATTTCCAATTTATAGGAGAATGATTATTTTTGTAAAATATGCTAAAAATGAATTCCAAGAAAAATTAAATTTAAAAAGATATACAAAGTTGAAAAAATAAAATTTTTATTATTAGATTCAACAGACAGAAAATTGCTGTAAGTCGCTAAATGCTTAGTCTCAATTTCTGTACTTAACTCCTCATGCACCAGCAACAAGCAGTTCCACACTTTAAACAGCACTGTACTAAAACCTACATATCTAAATAGTAGCCAAATTTTAAAATAATGATGATTGATTAATAGTATTTCTCTTTTTTTTTTTTTTTTTCTTTTTCCTTTTAAGAGACAGGGTCTTCCTCTGTCTGCCCAGGCTGAAGTGCAGTGACGCAATCATAGCTCACTACATACTTGCTCTTTTGGGCTGAAATGATCCTCCTGCCTCAGCCTCTTAAGTAGCTGGGATTATAGGCATGTGCCAGCTAATTTTTTATTTTATTTATTTTTTGTAGAGATAGGGTCTTGCTATGTTGCCCAGGCCAGTCTCGAACTCCTGGCTTCAAGGGATCTTCCAGCCTTGATCTCCCAGAGCACTGAGATCTTAGGCATGAGCCACTGAGCCTGGCCCCATTTCATATTCTGAGTGAGTATATTAAAGAATATGAAACTGTATAGTTGTTTTATTTTTCTGGCTTTTCTCATTAAATAAGTTAGTGTCTTGCATGTAGTTCCTAATGAATATTTGTCAATTGAAAATATTTGTCTAGTTTAAGAATGTATTTTCTCACATGAGAAACAGTGTGTAATTTGTTCTAATTAGCTTTGCTAGTAGATTAGCTCTACTGCTACGTATGGCTGAAACAGTTTCAATTTTCTCTTGGGTTAGAAATGGGAGAAACAAGGGAAAAACAGGAATTATCTTTCTTAAATTTCAGAGACAGAAAGACAAAAAAAGTATTAACACTGATTTAGAGAGAAGGAGACTTCTAACTACTCATCCTTCATTGAGATCTAAAATCCTGGTTTTGTAATTAATTTGAGGACGATTTTCTTAATTTAGCAAGTACTTAAGTGCTTCATTGCTACGCTAAGTTTTCTATAGAGTGAATTAAACTGATTCAAACCCACTATTTTATGACTTCACCATCTAAGACAAACAACATATCAACAAGCATAACTGCAGAAACAATAAACAAACAAATGATTGATTTATTTATAAACTATCATCCTACAGTAATCAGTCGGAGAGAAATCATAGGGTAAGCTTACTCTGGTGACAGAAAGCTTTGACCACTGATTTATCTCCTGCGAGATAAGTGTATATGACTTCATCAACCACAGAAGTCTGGCTAACCAGAATTTCAAATTCATGTACAAATACAATAAAAAATATCTGAAATGGTTATGGGGGAGTTATCAGTGCATCTAATCCTTGATCTTTTAATCAGTGCATTTTACTGCCTTGGAATTTTTTTTAAAGTAGCTAGAAGTGTTTCAAGTTTTGTTTTTTCATTCATACAGAATCAAAATACTTCAGATTCCCTCCGGCAGGAAAAACGTCAACAATACCCCACTTGCCCATTTGCCATAATATGCTCTTTAAAAATCAGAAAATGAAAAATGAAAAGCCATTTTTAAAAAATTATTTCAAATTCATCACTGCCAGGAATTTAAACTGTTCACCTCGATACTGATTGTTGTGAACACATAAATACTGTTTTCAAAATTGGCTTTTAGAAAGAGATATCAATATTTTTCTCAAGAAAAACAGTCTAAACATTACCATTGGACTGTTTTTATTACCATTATATACATATTTATTAAATTGTATACTTAATAAATACATAGTAAATGTGTTTTGGGGGCAGAATCTCGTTCTGTCGCTCTGGGTAGGGCCCCAATGTTGCCAGATCCTCTTACTGGTAAGGTTGATTTACCAGTAATGGGACAAATCAACACTGTGTGCTGAGAACACAGCATCACTCCTGTGATACTCCTGTCCCCACAAATCATAAACTCAATCATGAGGAAATACAGGACAAAATCAAATTAAGGGTCATTTAAAGTATCTGCCCTTCAAAAAAGTCAAAAGACAAGGAAAGCCCGAGGAATTGTCCAGATTGAAGAAGATACAGACATGACAATTAAATCCTGAATGGCTCCTGGAACAGAAAGGAAAAAGGGAAAGGGGGAGAGCGTTTTTAAAATTGTGTGTTTTGTTTTTTTGTTTCTTGTTTTGTTTTGTTGTATGTTTGTTATGGGTATATTATTTGGATAATTGGTGAAATTTTAATGGGGATTAGATAGGACGGTATCAAGGTTAATTTTCTGATTTTGACAGGTGTGCTGTAGTTTTGTAGAATAGTGCCCCTGTTTATAAGGCCAACGGGGCGTCATGTCTATAACTCACTCTTAAATGGTTTAGAAAATTAAATATATACAAGTATTTATATATACATGTAGATATAGATATAGATATGGAGGTAGAGCTAATGAGAAGAGAGAGAATAGTAAATTGTTAATAAGTGGTAACCTGTGTCCTGGGTAAAGGGTATATAGGATTTCTTTGTACCATGTTTTATAATTTTGAAATTGTCTCAAAAAATTTAAAAGAGAGAGCACAGATATTATGTTAAATAATTAGAAATAATAAGACTGCACTGAAAAATA
This sequence comes from Eulemur rufifrons, assembly GCF_041146395.1. Classification (NCBI taxonomy): domain Eukaryota; kingdom Metazoa; phylum Chordata; class Mammalia; order Primates; family Lemuridae; genus Eulemur; species Eulemur rufifrons. Next base: position 33,805,919 of record NC_091006.1, read on the forward strand.
TAGCATCAGAAAAATACTCTTGACACAGTACTGGAGATAGATATTGCTAAGGAAGTGGCTGGGGAGACCGCCAGCCTCAGAGACATGTCCTTAGGGGCAATGCAGGGCACCAGCCAGGGAGCAAAGGTGGCTGCCTGGATCCAGACTACAACTTCTTGGTGAGGCTCTAGTGACTAGCCCCTTCCTCCAGGGATCCATCAAAAGTAAAAAGGGAAATAAAGCAATGTAGTAGAAGACAACTCAATAACGGACTCAAAAGCCAGTAAGCACCATCTAGTGGCAAGAAGGTGATTTTTCCCATGGTGTAAATATTGTCAAATACAAACTACTTGGGCCAATTTCCACTCCTACCAGCAGAGTGAGAGAGTTTCCAATGTTCCACATTTTTGCCAAGCTTGCTAAGGTCAGACTTAACCAATTTTATCATTCTGATGAGTATGTAATGAGTATTTCCTATGAACCGACAGATTTAGAGGCTTGTTTTAGATTTAGTTATATTTGTTGATTTATTTAGACAAGAACACTTCATACGTGATGCTGTCTATACTTCTACTGTGTCACATCAAGAGGCTCATAATGTATGGTCGTCAATCAGTTGATTCAAATGTAGTTGACCTTATTCATCAACAGGTAAAGTAATAAGGTTCCGTATCAACCTCCATGGAAAGTAGTATGGACATACTTCAAAGAACTAAAAGTAGAACTACAATTTGATCCAGCAATCCCACACTGGGTACCTACCCAAAGGAAAAAAAGACCTTCTATAAAAAAAGACATCTGTAGTTGAAGGTTTATAGCAGCACAATTCACAATTGCAAAGATGTGGAAACAACCCAAGTGCCCATCAATACATGTGTGGATTAATAAAACGTGATATATGGATACCATGGAGCACTACTTAGCCATAACAAAAAATGGTGAACTACCTATTGTATTGTCCTGGATGGAGCTGGATCCCATTCTTCTAAGTGAAGTATCACAAGAATGGAAAAACCAACACCATGTGTACTCGCCATTAAATTGGTACTAATTGATCAACACTAATGTGCACATATGGGAAGTACCAATTATAGGGTGTCAGGCAGGTGGGAGGGAGAAAGAGCAGATGGGTAAATTCACACCTAACAGATGTGGGGTGCGCTGTTGGGGGGACGGACATGCTTATAGCTCTGGCAGTGCAAAGGTAATTTACGTAACCAAAGCATTTGTATCCCCATAATACTCTGAAATAAAAAAAATAAATACAAATGTATGCACATTTGTTTAAAAGAAATAAAGATGCATTATTAAAAAAATAATAATTAGGGGTACATGACATTATGGATACACCCAAAGATCAAACTTCTATCTCTTTCCCTCCCCAATGTTACCCATTTCCTGTCAATAATGTGTTATTGCCATTCATGAGTTTATGTTTTGATTATATATATACACACCCACACTGCATACATATATACTCTCTCTATACTATATATACACATATATGCTCTCTATATATTGTATATAAATTTTACTTTCACAAAAATAAATCACAATAGAATACATTCACTATGATACAATTTGTGTATAATTTTATATGCACAAAATGTTTATGAGTATTGTATCATATTGATTGTAGCCTGTTGTGATTTACTTTCATTTTTACTTAATATAATATTTTTGAAATTGATCTATCTGGATACACGTACATATGATTTAGTTATTTTAACTACTATATGGTAATCCACTGTATGAATAATCACATATTGTTTATTTCCCAATTGATGGTGAATTAGACTGATTTTATTTTATTTTATTTATTTATTACCTCACTGCCCCAAAGAGTGAGGTAATAAACATTCTTGTACATTCTTCCTTGTACATATGTAGGCAAGTTTCTCTGGACTAAAAATATTGTGTCATGGTATAAGGACATCTTCAGCTTTACTAGGTCACGTCCAGTTGTTTTCCAATGGTTGTACCTATTTACACTCCCATCAGCAACTCGCATCTTCTCTACATTCCTGTTATCAGACTTTCTACTTTGTTTGCAACTACAAGAATAGGAACTTTTTCCTTCTTTTTCTTATTGCTTAAACTTATATTTCTTAATTTGTAGTGGACAGAGTTCTTTTGAAATGTTTTTGCTGCTGGGTTTTCTTTCTCTCTAATATACCTTTTATACCCTCTGCCCATTTTTATTGGGTTGCTTGTCATATTCTTATTCATCTGTAAGCATTATTTATTATGGATTTTAATCCTTGCTCTATGCCTTGCAAACACTTTCTCTCACCTGTAATTCGATGACTTTGTTTACAATGCCTTTGATAAATAGAAGTTTTAAATTTAATGTAGCTAAAATAATTAACCATATAATTTAATTTGTTTTGTATCTTGAAGACAAGACAAGCAGCATTTCTTAGAGAACATACCTGGATGAGATCTATTTGGATATGCTACACATTCCCTGGTCCTATATCCCTACCAATGCCTACAGGAGCAGAAGAAATTGAGAAAAATTCTAAGAATTTAAACACAGATGGAAATCTTAAGACTCACTACAAGAAGCTGCAGTTTAGGCAAATGTTTTCCCTGAGCTAAATGGGGCAAGTTCACACTGATTCACAGTTTTAGCATCTGTTTTTGTTTTGTTTTATTTGGGGAGGGTGGAGGTTAACCTAGCTAACTTTTTGTTGCTTAACAATTGTCATCATTCACATTATTCCTAAAAGACATATGTGTTTGATGGGAAAGGGGAGTATTGATAATCTGAAATATGCTACTCTTTAATAATAAGAAAAAATTATTAAAAATAATACTATATTCTGAGTCACATTATTGAGTAGGAATAGCCAGGGTATTTCTCATAACAGCCTGCTGCCTGTGCAGATGACAGCTGCAATTTTGTAACACCTGATGCCTCACACTCTACCGTCTGTTTAAAAATTTCTTTCTTGGAAGGATTAGATGGGTGGCTACTTTTGTTATCCAATATGAAATATGAAATAGCTCGCACCCAACCCCACCTCACTAAACGCTTGGATAGTAGGATGTATACAAAGCTGATATGGTACCTACCTGGCTCCTACCAGGAAGAAAAACGTAGCACAGCTTCCTTTCTAATAACTGTAAGAACTAGAAACGTTGCTTTCTCCATAAGACTGCCTAGCTGGATCAACCCAAGCTTTAAAATCCTTCATGAATTTCACATCATCCACATTATGCAAACTATTTTAAAGCCAAATTAATGAACAACTTATTAATCATTACTCACACTAAAAATTATACCCTTGCTTCACTGATATTCCGTAGATAAAGGGCTTAACTTCCAGAAAAGTGAGGCAAAGAGAAACTTGTCTCAAGTTTCCTTTAATGCTTCCTTTCAAGTTTATATGTCAGGTTTTCTGTATTTTACACCATAAGCCCTTGAACATGTATTAAGCACTGTTTTTATTCTGAAGCTACTGAATTTTATTTCTTATATAAAATCATGACTTTAAATTCAGTAAAACTATTAAGAAGGAGAGTTTTTTTAAAAAAAAACATGAAAACCCAATCCTAGAAAAAATACATACTAATTATAGAAAATGTAAATAAATCAATAAAAATCTATAAGCATACCACCCAGAAATAACAACTATTAATATTTTAGAACATAATTTCAATCTTTTTAATGCATGTACCTATTATTTTAACCAAAGATAAGATTATAAAGTCCATCTGTTTTATATATTTTTTGCTACATCATTTTTGCTCTAACCTTTTACTATATCACTAAATATTATTCTAAAGCATTATTACATTTATATGCATGTAAAACATACATAATATTCTCACAGAATTGAGTCATAATGTGTTTAAATATTCCCAATCATTTCTAATTTTTCTGTTAAAAATTTTAACAACAATAAAAATTTTAACATTGATGTAAATCATTCTTATAACTTTTTATACATGTCCATGAATATTTTCTCATTATATAATCCCAGAAATGGAATTGCTTGATCAAATGTTGCACAAATGTTTAGGGCTTTTGATATTTACTACAAAATTTCCCTTGATAAAAGCTTATATAATGTATACAATTAAAAGCATTTTAACTGTTATTTTTACTGTTACAGATAAGATTTTAGATTTAGTGGCATTACTTCATAGATAATGTATGTCAAGCTTCCTAATGTTTTCCAGTATCCAGTGGAATTCTGATCTATTAGCATCCACTTACTAGAGTGCAATTTAGCAGAAATCTTCACAATATACTAGGTAACCATTAATTTCACAGTCATTTCTAGCATTACAGGAAGATGAAAAGTAAATTTAAAAATGTATCCATGAATTATTCAAAACACACTCAAGAAAATACTTTTTTTTTTTTTTTTTTACAAATTTTCGTATCATTGGAGGAATGAGTAAAAGATACTTAAAAAGGCAGTTTTTGAACAGAAGCATATATTTACATCATAATATAAACACTTGGAAATTGTTACCCTTAAAATTTGTATAATCTGAAACTATAATATAAATTAGAAAGTACATAAATTTTGGGATAATTGAATAGTGATGGGCCCAAAATTGAAGTTAAGTAGATATAATTATTTCATAGAATGAAACTTTTATACAACCTGGATTCATTATAAATGTTAGATAGCCTACTAGTCTGACCTAAATGGAATTTATTATATTCTGTTGTCCTTACATTCACTCATTCAACAAATATTTGGGTGCCTATCTGCGGCAGAAATGTAAAGATGTTTAGTCTTTTTTCTGTAAACAATCTTCCACTAGCAAGTTCATATTCTACATAGCAAGAGTGTAGAATTTTACAATACCTAAATTACAAAAGAACAGAGAGAGTATTGAGCCTTTGATATTTCTGGAGAAAAATGTGATTGATGAATGACATTGGAGGCCGAGACATGAGAATGGCCGGACTAGGGATTCCCTTTCTCTGCAGCAGGAGGCACTGCACCCAAACTCATCTTCCCACAAGTCTCCAGATGTGGGGCGGTTTTGATGAAACAGCTGGCAGTTAAGCTCAGACTGCCCAAGTGGTCCATTTGTGCCCACACCACTATCACATTCACCTTGCTTAAAGAGAGAGAGAGAGTGATAGAGGGGATGGGGTCCCTCTATTAGCAATGGCCACACAGTGCAGCCATCTGTTTCCTGGCTAAGCATGTGTAGAGAATGAGGAACCATCCACCTGCTGACGTGTCTACCTGGAATTCCAACGTGCTACAAGCAATCCCGCTGATGTTCACTGGAGTTCTTCTTGTGGCGATATTCAAGTAAACATTGTTCTCGAGGCCCGTGGGAATCTTGGATCTGGCAGGGTCCCACCACTGCCTTCTAGTCCAGAATTTGCACCATGATTAAAGCTATATAAAATGAACATCGCTATACAGAAAATAAGACAGGAACGAGGAATACTAAATTGCTCATCTTGGTTATGTTTAGAGTGGTAAGGTTACGGGTGAGATTTCATCTCTGTGTTTTCCAAAATACTTCTGGTTACTTTCATAAATAGGAAAAAATGAATTTACCAAAACAAATAGGGAAAATGTCTCTCATTGCTTGCAGGTGCATATCCTTGACCAGACCTTGAATAATGAAGAAATAACCTATATTGATAGAGAAAGATCCCATTCACCTGTGGTTAACCATTCTAATGTTTTAATAACCTTACTAGGAAGTCTTCCTTCTGTCTGTCATTAAATCTCTTCTGCTAAATTTAATGCTTCTTTTATCTCTGGGTGAACCTTGGTTTGGTATTTAATCAATGTCATCATTGTGGTTAACCATAAAAGTATCTTTATGTATTGCAAATAACAATAATATGTTGGCTAAATTGTAAGGTGTTTATAGAAATATTACAAATTATGTAAACTTCCATCATAATGTATTGGAATAAATACAAACAGGGATCAAGTCATTTGTTTTTATGGTTTCAGTGTCTATCAGACTTCTCAGCACACAGGAGACTCCCAATAAAGGATCGTTACACAAATACATTGAATTTTAAGATTTTAAAATTATTTTATTTCTTAAGAAAATAAATGATTTAAAATATCTTGATTTTTGAAAAACATTTGGATTAAAATCCAGATCCAGACTTGTAGATATTTTTAAAGAAAACTGTCCTCTTCTACAATTTGAGAGATTTTTCCTGGAAGGCCTCTATCCCTTTCACCATCTATAAAAGTATGTAATTTTTTTTTTTTTTTTTTTGAGACAGAGTCTCACTCTGTTGCCCAGGCTAGAGTGCCGTGGCGTCAGCCTAGCTCACAGCAACCTCAAACTCCTGGGCTCAAGCAATCCTCCTGCCTCAGCCTCCCGAGTAGCTGGGACTATAGGCATGTGCCACCATGCCCGGCTAATTTTTTCTATATATTTTTAGTTGCCCAGATAATTTCTTTCTATTTTTAGTAGAGATGGGGTCTCACTCTTGTTCGGGCTGGTTTCAAACTCCTGATCTTGAGCAATCCTCCCGCCTCAGCCTCCCAGAGTGCTAGGATTACAGGCGTGAGCCACCGCACCTGGCCAAGAACTAGTTATTTTTCATAGCGTTTATTTCCAGAAAAACTTAAAGAAACAAACACAACATAGAACTGGCATAATTAGACCAGACCTATATTGTCAATGGCAAACAGAGTTGAGCAGTTATGTGGTCTAGTGCAGTGGTCCCCAACATTTTTGGCACCGGGGACCGGTTTCATGCAAGACAGTTTTTCCATAGACTGGGGGAAGGGATGATTCAAGTGCATTACTCTTACTGCGCAGTTTAACCTCTCTGCTAATGATAATCTGTATCTGCAGCTGCTCCCCAGCACCAGCATCACCACCTCAGATCCACGTCAGATCATCAGACATTAGATTCTCATAGGGAGCGTGCAACCTACATCCCTCGCATGCGCAGTTTACAGTAGGGTTTGTGCTCCTGTGAGAATCTAATGCTGCCGCTCATCTGACAGGAGGCGGAGCTCAGGTGGTGATGCAAGTGATGGGGAGCGGCTGTAAGTACAGATGAAGCTTTGCTTGCTCGCTGTCTGCTCACCTCCAGCTGTGCAACCTGGTTCCTAACAGGCCACAGACTGGTTCCCGTCCACAGCCTGGGGGTTGGAGACTGCAGGTCTAGCGGATTCAGATAGCAGAACTGTGCGACTACTCTAAACAATTCTAACTCAGAATGACAGAGTGTATGCTATTTTTACACGTAGTGAGAATAATTTTTAAAACATGGCTATGTGCTTTAAATAGTCTTTTTCACACTCCATGTTGCCTATGCACATGGTCTGAAATAAAATAGAATTAGAGTATAGTTTCTATACTGTACAACTAGGGGCAGCTAGTTGACAATTAGCTTTGAAAGTTTGGATTGTAAAATTGCAGAACTTGCCAGGAGAAAGAGGGGAAGATGGAATGGAGTATCTAACAAAGCCGTCTTCAGCTTCCAGTCCAGAGTTCTGTCTGGTTTCAGCAGTTCCGACCATGGTGAACCTGGGTGCATCTGTTCAAGTTGCAGGCTCTGCTCTAAGACAGGGTAATCAACCCCTAGTCTGGAGGTTACTGTAATATCTCGAGGAGGTTGTGGGCCATTTTAAGGTCAACTCGGGAATCTCATTCAGTATAAGATGACTTAGGGATCTCTTCACACCATGAACTCAGGCTGTGGGAACTCTGATGGCAGCGTTTCCCAGAGTGTGATGCCCGGGGGTGTTTAAGGCGATGTCATCTTCCCTGCCCACCCTTCTGTGAATGTACCACCATGATGAGCTCTAGCCACACTTCATTAGGGGGCCGCTGGCCACATTCGGCTATTGAGTACTTGGAAGTGGCTAATCCAAATTGAGATATGCTGCAGGTGTAAAAAAATACACCAAAATGGGAAAGCTTAGTAAAAAAAAAAAAAAAAGTAAAATGTCTCATTAATAATTTTTTTGTATCAATCACATGCTGAAAAGGTAATATTTTGGATACATTGTGTTAAATAAGATACCTTATTAACATTAATTTTGCTTGCTTCTTTTCACTTTTTTCAAGGTGGCTATTAGAATATTTTCGATGACACATACAGCCTGCATTTGCAGCTTATCTTATGTTTCTGCCGGACAGCTGCTGCTCTGGATGGACATGGCTTGAAGAGCTCCTGTCCACCCAACCTTCCACTCCCACGGCACGCCGGGGGTTACACCTGGGACTGGAAGGGGCTCTAGCCCAGGTGGAATGAGGAAGATTTACTGGGCGGCCAATAGCAGGGGCTATGTGTAGGTGCTGGGTGCTGGGGCTGAGTCTCAGGCTGAAAGCGGAGGCGGTAGGAGGAGGAAGTAACAGATCTTTGTACTGATGGTTTCCTGAAAGTTCCTTATTAAGTAGATTTATGTAGTGAAAAAAATAAATTTAAAAATATACGCTAGTACAGACAGGTCTGTGGATATGTAAATACAACAATTGAAGTTTGTGCTATATATCCATGTGACCGCTTACTTAAGATCCTTTGAATAAAACCATTGACATAAATATCTGTTTCATAATATTTCTTGCCGGTTTTTATTATGAATCCCTAACTTTTGTATTTTGTTCTAAATACAGCACAGGGTTTATTTGTTCTGTCACATCAGGAGATGGCTGAGGGTCATTCAAAGAAGGCGGGCAGCTAACTCCTCTGTTCCACGTTGCTCCTTCTCTAACTTTCCCTGTATCTGAAGCAGTCACGCTCTCAGGCGCTTTGCTAGTGACAATCAAGGGGCCTGAACTACGGATCCGTGAGAGGAGTTGGGAATGTATTGAGCTGTCCTTGCTGTCCTTTTGAATGTTTTCATCAGCCCCAGAGGACTTCAGTTGCATTATTATGGAAGGATGTTCAAGAACTTTCTGCTTAGATAGGGTACAGGTCCTAAGACTTTTTTTCTGGATAAAAGGCCATTCTGAAAGTAGAACTGAAGTTCACTTACACATATTCTTCCACAAAGACAAATTTATTCATTTATTCACTCGCTTGACAATTGGATGAGAGTCTCCCAGCTAGGTGCAAGAAGAAGGTATACGGTAGGTGCTAATTTCATGAAACCTTGCAGGCAATTAAGAAGAAACCTCACAGAAGACAATTTATAGTAGCTATCTGAAAACTTCAAAATGGGGAAACTCTAAATTGGAAAATGGGAAGAAATTCCTTTAAAAGGAAAAGGATGTTAATTTTTACCTCTTAAAAAAGATTCAGAGGGCTGCCATCAGTTCTAACACATTTCCTAATAATCACAACAATGTGTCTGGCAGGCCAAGTTTTCCTATGGGCTTTGTTCCCACTGTTGTTCAGAGGACAAGACATAAGTTGAACTAGAGAAACCTAGCTTGTTTTGCTCTCATATTGCGTTAGGAATGAGATGAAATAACACGCAATATGAGAAAAACAGGAACAGCAAAAGAGAGCTCTTCATAACTTCTTTAAACTGTATTTAAGTGAGTCCTAGGGGAAAAGGGAACAGAAGAGGCAAAAGTATTTTCCATTTCATAAATACATGTAATACAAAAATCTCCTTAGTTTGGATTAATTCAGCTCAGCACCTCTGCGTAGAGACCTCTGGAAGATGGCATGCAACATGCCTTGGTTTCAGTTTCTTCATACCAATTATAGGTAGTAATGAGTTCAAAACACCAGGGTGTAAGATATGTCACATTCCTTATTTTTCTAAACCAAACGTCATCAGCTTTGAGCCCTCATTTGCTTACCTGGCAGGAAATATTAGTTATTATTTAAGCCCTTTTACTCCCCTTCTTGGACCTACAAGAGTCATAAGCTTACATAGTCCCAGGAACTCTGGGTTCCATACTTAGTCTTTGGATAGATGTTGACTCAATTCCCGTTGATTCTTTCCCCTGATGTGGCTGCAGATCTCTAGTACTCTGGTGGGCAAGAGTAGACCTTCGCTTGGTGCACCTCTGAGTTCATTAGGAGGAGCTCTGGACACACACTTTGGGTGCTGCATATGAGTGGGACCCTAAGAAATGCCATTCCTAGAAATCCTTCCAAACTCCAGACCGCACTTTCAGTCTAGGAGCAAGCTCTGCCTTAGGCTGGGTTCCCCCAAAAGCAGAGCTTGAGATAAGGGCTTACATGCAGGCAGCATATTTAGGGTGATCCTAGGAAACAGGAGTGAGATAGTGGGGAGAATAAGATAGAGAAGGAGGAAAAGCAATAAAGGGTGTGTTGTGGGTTATGGAGGGCGATGCATTGGGCAACAGGGCCCTGATCCTGCTCAACTTCCTGAGCAGCATACTAAGTGTCTTCCAGAATTGTCTGTTCAAAGGACTGGAGGTGGAAACTTTATGTATACATCCGGTTGTCCCCCATTTGTTGAGGGTTGTCATATTAGTTTGAAAGGGCTGTCGTAACAAAACACCACAGACTGGGTGGCTTTCACAACAGAAATGAATTTTCTCACAATTCTGGAGCTTAGAAGTCCAAGATCAAGCTGTTTGGTTTCCCCTGAGGCCTCTCTCCTTGGCTTGCAGACGGCCGCCTCCTTGCTGTGTCGCCTGGCCTTTTCTCCGTGTGTACACACACCAGGTGTTTCTTCCTCTTCTTGTAAGGGCACCCACCAATCCTACTGGTTAGGACCCCACCCTTATGACCTCATTTAACCTTTATTACCTCCTGAAAGTCCCTATCTCCAAATACAGTCACACTGAGGGTTAGGGCTTTAACCTATGAATTTTGCAGGGGGGGACATAATTCAGTCCATCACAGTTTCCCTTGGAGGAGTTAACTGGAGCCCCTGGGTGGAGAGCAAACTCACCAGTGTAAAGTGAGTTGAAATCCAGACTTGGATGAATTCAGAGACAGGAAGAAAGGACGTGAGTTGGGGCTTCATATTCTTCTGCTTTCGACTTTCCCCTCCTCACTTCAACACTGGGTTATGTTATTTCTCCATCTAAAACCACCCAGCACAGTCCTTCTCAGTGCATTAGAAACACAGCAAATCTTTACTTTCCTCCTGGGTGAAAGTAAGGCTTTTAAAAGGGTTTTAAAAGACACTGTGCTAGTTTTTCCTTCTGCGGATGAGAATCTTAGACTAGGGTGAGTGTTCATCAGACCCATTTAGTGCAAATGGTTTATTTGGGAGGGGATTCCAGGACATACTTGTAAGAAAACGAGATGTTGAGACAAGGAAGGGAACGAAGTGAATAGAGAGTGTGTTGGTGAGCAGGTTATCACTGAGGGCAACTGGCCCCCGGTCCTGCTGGGGAACCACTGGGAACATGCCTCAGAGTTGTCCCACCCAAGGGGCAGGGAAACTAAGGTATTCACCCTCCAGTTCTCATCCATCTGGCCTGGTGGCCGCTCCCTGGGGATAAGTCTCCTGCTCCCTATAGGGAAACCCAGAGAAGGCTCTCAGGCAGAAGTTGCCCGAGGATGACCCTGTGCATCTGAGAGAAAGACGGATGCTAAAGGGACACGTGAGGGACACTGACAGCTACTACACTGGGAGTGAGGGAGGAAAAGGAGAGTTAACAACAGCTAGTTTGGGAAAAAGATGAACTAAACAATACATAGTATGAACGGATCCCTAGGAAGATTTATTTTATTTGAAAAATTATGCTGCAACACTAGCAGTATTTATTTGCATTTGCTTTAGTATAGTTACCTTAAAAATATTCTACAATTCAGAGTTAATGTCAATTCCAATGGTTCTTCTACTTTGCTAGGTTTAAATCGATATAATTTTAATCTTTTTATTTTAAATATTTAAAATATTGAATTTAATATTCTCTTTCTCTCCATGGCTTTTTCATTTAGCAAACTCAAGGTAATGTTGTATGTCAGGGTCCAAAAATTTAAATGTCTACCGGATCTGACAGGTCATATCAAAGAATGAAGTGAACTGGGGTTAATGAATAGACTCTATAAAATACCAATGGGCATTGCGACAAATGTAGTACAATGCTCTGCCTGAAGGGGGCAGCAGCTATTGATGCTCAGCCAAGAGTTGCCAGGTAGGAATGTTAATGTGAATTTCAAGGAAAGCTGAAAAGCCTGAGTACGTGATTATTAGCATTGTGGTGAAGATTACAGACTCTGGAGCCAGACAGCCTGAATTTGAATCATAGCCCTACCAATTATTAACTATGTAATCTTAAGCAAGTTACGTGACTATTCTGACTCTCAGTTTTCTCACCTGTATAATGGAACTAGTGATTATACCTATCTCAGGTGTCCCTATCTCATAGGGTTGCTGTGAGGATTAAATGGATCAAGTGCTTAGGATCATACTTGACACTAAGCACTCAATAAAGGTTTGCTATTGTCTTTAGTAGCTATTATTTTTTTTAAAATCTAATTAAACTTTTAATTTTGAGATAATTATAGATTCACATACAGTTATAAGAAATAATACAGAGAAAGTTTGTGTTGCCCACTTTCCCCCAATGGGAACTTGCAAAACTACAGTACAGTGTCACAGCCAGGATATTGACATTGAGACTGTCAAAACACAGGACATTTCTACCTCAGTAAAGATCACCCTTGTTGGCTGGGAGCAGTGGCTCACGCCTGTAATCCCAGCACTCTGGGAGGCTGAGGAGGGAGGATCGCTTGAGGTCAGGGGTTCTAGACCAACCTCAGCAAGAGCAAGACCCTGTCTCTACTAAAAATAAAAAACATTAGCTGGGCAACTAAAAACAGAAAAAGTTAGCTGGGTGTGGTTGTGTGCATCTGTAGTCCCAGCTACTTGGGAGGCAGGAGGATTGCTTGGGTCCAGGAGTTTGAGGTTGCTCCTGAGCCCTCAACCTGTGAAATCTGATCCTATTTCCAGGTGATAGTGTCAGAATTGAATTGGAGGACACCCAGCTGGTGTCCACTGAGGTTGCTGTGAGCTAGGCTGATGCCACGGCACTCTAGCCCAGGCAACAGAGCAAGACTCTGTCTCAAAAAAAAAAAAAAAAAGATCATCCATGTCGCCCCTTTCCTGTCCCACCTCCTCATTGAAACTTAGCAACCACTAATCTGTTCTCCATTTCTATAATTTTGTCAGTTCAAGAATGTTATATAAGTGGAATTATTATGTATTCAATTCCTTAATAATTCAGTGGAAAAAACTCAAAATTGTTTTTCCTCTGCTCTCACACCACACAGCAACCAAGATAGAAGACTTCCGTGACCAGATGTGTGGGGATTTCTCCCCACCGGCAAGCAAGCAAGCATTTCTGCAGTGGACACCAGCTGGTGTCCTCCAATCCAATTCTGACACTATCGCCTGGAAATAGTATCAGATTTCACAGGTTGAGGGCTCAGTCCCATAAGACTTCTGATGGCAGTTGCAAGTCCAAGGTTGTTTTTATCTGAGCTTCTGACCAACTGCCTATAAATTGGGGTTTCACGCCCCCCTCCTTGGGTTTGATTAATTTGCTAGAGTGGCTCACACAACTCAGAGAAACATGTTTACTGGTTTATTATGAAGGATATTACAAACGATATAGATAAAGAGATGCATAGGCATATGGAAAGGTGTGTGGAGCTTCCATGCCTTCTCCAGGTGTGCCACCCTCTGGGACCCTCCATGTGTTCAGTTGTAGAGAAGCTCTGCTGTCCCCTGTCCCCTGTCCCCTTGGGCATTTTATAGAGACTTCACTGGGATAGCCATGGAGCATGGACAACCATGTAGAAATGTGATTGGTCAAAAAGGGTCTGAACTAATACTGATAGGCTGGGGAACCCAGTAAAGCCTGTCTGTTCAGGTTATTCTTGGCCTCTCTCTGCAGCATTCCTTCCTCCTGGGTATGGGGCAGGACCCCTCCTGAAATGGGGGTCTTAGAACCTACAGTCTGATAATGCTGGTTAAAGAATTTGTTTATGATCAGCTCCAAGACAGAAAGGTGAGGGAAGATTCCTGCCTTGGGGAGAAAGAGGAGCAGTTGAAAGAAGGGCAGGGGAAGGTGTGTGAGAGAGAGGGATAGAGAGAGAGATTGATTCTGTTTTCTGAGCCCTGCTTCTGAGGCCTAAAGATGCCCCAACATTATAACAAAAGATTGTATGTAACAAGGGCTTGGGAGTCAGGGACTGTGGATGAAATCTATCTATCTATCAATCATCTATCTATCTAGCTATCTCATAATATCATAATAATTACAGGGCTTTTTAACTTACTTCATATTGGTTAAGTTATGGTAATTTGTGCTTTTTAAAGAATTGGTTGATTTTATCTAAATTGTCAAATTTACGGCGTACAGTTGTTTGTAGCTTTCCCTTATTATCCTTTTGATTTCTGGAGTCTCTGGTGACAGCTTCTGTGTCATTCCTGATAGTGGTACGCTGGGTCTTCTCTCTTTTTATTTTTGACAGTCTTGCTAGATGTTTGTCAATTTTATTAATCTTTTAAAAGAACCAGCTCTTTCACTGATTTTTTTCTATTGTTTTTCTGTTTTTAATTGCATTGATTTCTTCTTTTATCTTTATTATTTCCTTCTTTCTGTTTGCTTTGGATTTATATTGCTCTTTTTCTCAGTTCTTATAATGGAAGCTTAGATTATTGATTTGAGATTTTTCTTCTTTTTAATGCATTAACTGTTATAAATTTTTCTCTCAGCACTGTTTAGCTAGTGTCTCACAAATTTTAATGTATTGTATTTTTATTTTTACTCAATTCAAATTTTTTTTGTTTTCTCTTAAGATTCCCTCTTTGACCCATGGATTATTTACCAGTGCATTCTTTAGTTTCCAAGTATTTGTTTGGAGATATTCCTGTTAGCCTTCTGTTTCTGATTTCTGTTTTGATTTCATTGTGTTCAGAGAACACACTGATTTCAATTATTTACATTTACATATTTTGCATGATTTCAATTATTTTACATTTGTTGGGGTTTGTGACCCAGGATATGTTCTATCTTGGTATATGTTCCACGGATGCCTGGAAAATATGTGTATTCTGCTGTTGGGTAGTTCTTCTCTAAGGGTCAGTTAGACCCTGCTGGTCAATGGTGTTGTTGAGTTCTATATCCTTGCTAGTTTTCTGTCTACTTGTTCTATCAATGGTTGAAATAGACATGTTTTTAGAATCCCATTTTATCTATAGTGTTTTTGAGTATATTTCTCTGTGTAGTTTTTTTAGTGGTGACTTTAGGTTTTACTACATATATCTCTATATACATATGTATGTATGTATAACTTCTATGGTGTTATCAGTTTTCCATTTGCAGGAAGAGTGGAAATGTTAGCTCCCTTTATGTCCTTTACCCTCCTCAATTTATAATTGTTCTAGATATTTCCTTTGCATACTTTTAGAACCACTCAGTGGCAAAGTTTTTGCTTCAACCATCCATTATAATTTAGAAAGAGCAAAAGGAAAAGGAACATTTACTGTATTTACCTGGATTTTTGCTTACTGTGTTCTTTCTTTTTTCCTGATATTCCAAGATTCCTTCTTTTATCAATTCCTTTCTGTTTTGAAAACTTACTTTCACCATTCTTTTAGGGTAGGTCAGCTGATGATAAGTTCGCCTAATTTTCTTTTATCTGAGAATGTCTTGAGTTGCTGTTCATTGTTGAAGAACATTTTGGCTAGATATAGGATTCTGGGCTGGCTGACAGTTATTTTATTTCAGCACTCAAAAATTGCCATGTCACTTCCTTCTCCACGGTTTCTGATGAGAAATCTGCTGTCATTTGAATTGTTTTCTTTCCTATAGGTGAAGTGTTATGTCTCTCCTACTGTTTTCAAGATTTTTTCTGTCTTTACTGTTAAGAAAGATTGACTACGATGTGTCTTAGTGTGGACTTTTTTGTGTTGTTCCTGTATGAGGTTTACTCACCTTCCTGATCTTTAGGTTTATGTCTTTAGCCAAATAGGGAAACTTTTCAGCCATTATTTTTCTGAGAACTTTTTCAGACTTGCCCTCTTTCTCTTCTTCTGAGACTCTGATGAGACCAATGATAAATCTGTTGTTGTAGTCCCACAGGACTGTTCATGGTGGTTGTTGTTTTAATATCTGTATTGTTCAGACTGGATAACTTCTATTGCTCTAACTCTTCCAGTTCACTGGTTCTTTCCTCTGTCCCATACATTCTGCTGAAACCCATTCATGAAGTTTTTAATTTTGGTTATCATATTTTCAGTTCTAAAATTTCCATTTGGTTTCTTTTTATGTCTTCTATTTCTTTACTGAGACTTTCTATTTTCTTCATTTGTTTCAAGTGTGTTTGTAAGTGCTCACTGAAGCAATTTTATGATGCTGATTTAAAGTATTCATCAGATAATTCTAACATCCCTGTCATCTTGGTGTTGGCATCTATTGGCTGTCTTTTTCATTTAGTTTGAGATCTTCCTGTTTCTTAGTATAGTGAGTTATTTTCAATTAAAACCAGCACCTTTGGGGTATTGTATTATTAGATTCTGGATTGTAATTAAGACTTTTGTTTTAGCTGGCTTCCTCTGACCCTGCCTTGGCAGGGGAATGGGGGTATGCAGATCACATCCACCATCTGCCGCCAGGTAGGAGTAGAAGTCCGGGTTTCCCACTCTCTCTCCATTGATGCTTTGGGGGTGGGGTGCTCGTCATTACTGCTGGGCAGAGTTGGGGGTTCCATGTCCCTACTGGGCCTTCACTGATACCTCTCTGGCTGGGAGGAATAGGAGTATCTTGTTGCTATTCTCCATGTGGCCTTCAGTGACAACATGGGGACAGGAGTGTTTGTGGCCTCAATAATTGGAATAATTGGTTTTATAATCTTATTTGAATTTATTTCAAAAATTTATTTTGGCTTTTTTTTTTTTTTTTTTTTGAGACAGAGTCTCACTCTGTTGCCTGGGCTAGAGTGCTGTGGTGTCGACGTAGCTCACAGCAACCTCAAACTCCTGGGCTTAAGCGATCCTCCTGCCTTAGCCTACCGAGTAGCTGGGACTACAGACATGTGCCATCACACCTGGGTAATTTTTTCTATTTTTAGTAGAGACTGGGGTTTTGCTCTTGCTGAGGCTGGTCTTGAACTCCCAACTTGAAGTGATCCTCCTGCCTCAGCCTCCCAGAATGCTAGGATTTACAGGCGTGAGCCACTGCACCTGGGCTACTTCTATGCCTTCTTTTCTTGGCTCTATAATTTAAAAAGTTTTCACTTACTGTTAAGTCAACATAAAAACATTATACAGGAAATATTTAAAAAAATACATTTGCTAGAGGCTGAAGTCCAGCACCAAACCCTAACCCCTGCTTGTGAGTCAGACCCAGACATCCAAACTAAAAGGAAGTCATGTAGTCTATTAATAGAAGTGTTAACTTTCCTAACAGAAAGCATGTATTTTGATTGTTTACTGACTTTTTATAAGTATATATGTAAATAACTCTATATAATCATTTCCATTAAATGAGCAAATTTTTGTAATTAAAAAAAATGACCCACTTCTGCATGGTTAAGAGTGCAAACTCCGAAGTCATAGTGCTTTATATTCACATCTGGGCTTTGTGTGACTTTGGGTAAATTACTTAGACCTTCTTTTAGTTTCTTCATCTGTAAAATGAAGATAACAACGGTCTGCCTCACACAGTCATTGTGAGTATTAGATGAATTAATCTAATGCGCTTAGAAAAGAGCCTGGCACGCAGGAATCCCCTCAATAACTGCTAACCATAATTCCTATTTTCAACCCTACAATTTTTTCCCACATAATTTTTATTTAGTTTTAATCATAGGGTATACAAAGCATTGTATTCTACTTTTTAAAATATAATCTTGTTCATGAGTTTTCTTTCACCATTCTATTTTAATATAGATAACTTTTAATGGCAGCCTGGCATTCCATACTATTGATATATTTTACTTAAACATTTCCCCATTAGTGGACATTTATTTCATTACTATAAATAATTGTCAGGTTTTAGTCTGAAAATGTCAGTTGGCGCCCATGACTGAAGAATGACCAGATGCACCAAAGTAAGGTGAGCATGTGGTGAAATTTATTGAGGGGGAGCAAGATAGGATTACAATAGGATTACAGGGCAAGAGCAAGATATAGGTTTACAGAGCATGATTACATACGCCATAGATGATGATAGGACCCCTTACTGTAGCAGGAAAAAGAGAGTTTGGTTATAGTCTGCAACTTGTTTTATATAGTGCTAAATTGGAACTTCCCTAGTGGCTCAGAGGTCACCATGGAATCAATTTGATTGGACAGTTGGGAGTCATATGACCTGAGTCTTAACTATGCATGGAGGTTGTTGCTCTAGGTCAATTTCTAGACTTTATGGTACCTATGTGGCTTGGCCCATGGGCTAGACAGCCCTCTGCATTCTGGCACGCCAAGTTCTGATTGGCAGATTCATAGGGCCTTCCCTCTTCACCCCAGGTCTGGCGGTTTCTCGAGACAGTATTAGGGTGGGGCAGGACCAAGATGGGGACAACAGCACCCACTTTTGTTCCTAGGAGACCCGGAATCCCTCACTATTGACCTAACATGATGATCTTATAAACATACTTAACATACTTTGTACATGATGCTTTTTTTTTTCTTTTTAATTATTTGTTTAGCATCTTTCCTGGGAGTATGATTATTGATTTTGTATCCAGCATTTAAAACTCTTTCCTGGCTGGGCACAGTGGCTCACGCCTGTAATCCTAGCACTCTGGGAGGCCGAAGCGGGTGGATCATTTGAGCTCAGGAGTTCGAGACCAGCCTGAGCAAGAGCGAGACCCCGTCTCTACTAAAAAAATAGAAAGAAATTATATGGACATCTAAAAATATATATAGAAAAAATTAGCTGGGCATGTGGCACATGCCTGTAGTCCCGGCTACTCGGAAGGTTGAGGCAGGAGGATTGTTTGAGCCCAGGGGTTTGAGGTTGCTGTGAGCTAGGCTGACGCCACGGCACTCTAGCCCAGGCAACAAAGTGAGACTCTGTCTCAAACAAACAAACAAACAAACAAAACCTCTTTCCTTCTTTCCATGTAGTAGTTCTTAAGAAGCAACTATTTTCTGCACATGATGGAAAGAGAAGCATATATAACACACCACGACAATGAAGTCATCTTCATGTAGGAACAGACTCCCATATAAGACTGATAAGGCCTGCATTATCATCATCATTGTCATCATTCATTCGCCAACAAACATGTATTAATTACCTATGATGGGCCAGGTCCCTTTTGGGTAGAAAAGTGGTTATAAAAGGAAGCCAGAGACCTACAGAAAAGAGTGCAAGGGGCTCCAAATATTAATATAAACACTACTTTATTCATAAACCTTCCAGGTTGATTCTGTATGTCTTCTTATGCACCATGTGGAATCTATATGCAAATTAAAAAACGACATTTTCTTTCTCTGAAGGAACTGAAATTATGTTAGCCTGATATTGATTACCCATCTAAACTTACAAATTTTATGGAAGCCATGGAGATATCTTGTAAGAAAGGAGATTCCTGTCTCCAAGAAGTTTACGTAAATGTTCTTTTTCCTGTATCTCAATTTTATTAAAATAAAGAAAGTGATACTTACATTGTTTGAGTCTACATGGAGGCAGGGGGAGAAATCTTTTTAAGTTCACCACCAGATTCCTGCTTTTGGCTAGGGACCAATGTTAAGTTTTGTAGGCCCAAACTTTGCATTCTGCTTTCACCTAAAAAATAAGAAGAAGAAAAAATAAAGACCAAACTTTTTATGTTTCGCCAACCACATTCTGAGTTCACTTTATATATCTTTTCCTTGACATAGTTGAAGTTCTCTAATGGTCCCTTTTTCTGTCTCTGGTTGTCTCTTTTTATCCACACCCCACTGAAAACAATTGCCAATGTTCTATATTACATGATCTGTGGATGGTATAACTATGGCAACCACCTACTTAAACTGTTTGATAGTGTAATGAATGCCTTCTTTCAGAAACGCTATACCATTTTGAAAATTACCAATTATTACTAAGAATTATGTTGATTTAAAGGTTTTGTTTACAGATCTGTCCTCTCTGGTTTTTCTGAGAGTCAGGAGGCACTATATAGACATTTTTCTCTTTTTTAATTTTAAATTTTATGAAGGAGTTATGTGAGGTCTGGGTTTCTGTCTTTTTGAACTTCATAAATATTGAGAGTCTTATTTCCATTAAGTCAGGAATATGAGCTGCCAGAGTTACTCAGCCAGAACAGGCAAAATGAATTGGAAATTGGTTCTTCTAATCTCCACAATATTATCAGTTAATCCCTTAAGGCTGTGGCTCTTACCATTTTGGAATCAGGCAATATGATAAAAGTTTTAAGTCCTCTTGCTTAAAAATATATGTATATGAACATTTTTCTTCGGAGCAAATTAACTTTATTACTATAATTATATAACTCTCTCTCTCCCACCCCTACACACAATTTCTTTGCTTTCAGTTTCAGATGGTTCATGATTCCACCCCCTCAAAGACCATCTGCACCGGGGGAAATTATGTTAAACGGTCAAACAAATATCTGAATGGACAACAGGCAGGAGACACTGGGGTAGGGAGGAAACAGCAGATAACAAAAGAGAAATTTTACTAGATTCATTCCGAATACAGGTCATTATACTCGAGGTCCTCACTGGAGCAAAAGAGGATTTGGAATCAGAAGGTCTTGGTCCATATCTGTGCTCTCTTTCCATTCCTCCTTTTTTCCCTAACTAATTGTCTGACTTTAGGAAAATCATTAAAATCTCTCTGACCCTTATTTTTTTCCCCCTGTCAAATGGAGTCTTGTCAAATGTCTACTCAGGGCTACTACAGTGATCACAGGAGAAATAATATGGGAAGGTACTACTTCTAAAGCCCAAACCGGCATGAGGTGTGATGACTGCCAATTCCCTCAGCTTCATCTTCAAGTTGGTTGCCTGTGTTTATCATTCAGGTCTCAGCTCCAACTGTCACCGCAGGGAAGCCTCCAGGACCACCATCTCTAAAGTGGGCTTTCTCTCCCCTTCACTCTCAATTCCATAGCCCTGCTGTATTTTAATCAAGACACTTTTCAGCAGTGAAATGATTTCATTTTTCACTTGTTCGTGGATGATGTGAAACAAAGTAACAAACGTAAGAAGCCACGTTTGCTCATTTCTGCTTGCCTGCATGATTTTACAAAGCCCTGGACAACCTGCAGCTCTCTGGAAAGATGCTTTGAAGACAAAACAGGAGCGAGCACACAGACTCCCACGTCTCCTGCCTGAGTCACTACATTCCTCACCAGGTAAATGGCCCTAGTCCTTCCGTTTTCCTGCACGTAAGATAACATCTGATGAGGTTAGTGATTAGGCTTCTGTAATCTCTAACTAGATGTGCTCTCACACCCCGAGTTTGACGCGATTTTGCACGTACTGAATCTTCACTCCTTGCAGATAAACTGTGAACTGAATTATTTTACTACTTCCCTGGAGGAGTCTGATACAGAACCTCTCTAAAATACTCCCCATGGGCTGTAGGCCTCGGTCTATAGTCCTCAGTAAGACGTCTGAATAAGACTAACTTTAATTCTTTAAAAGCTTAATTTTTTTTCCCCTTTAGTCGACCATCACTCATTGTCTTTCTCCCCATACTACAATAAAAGCTCTTTGAGGGCAGATCCCTTGTCTTGTGTTCCCCAGGCCCGTAGCAGTTCATGGGATAAGAAGGACACGTTTTGGAGAGTCAGGACAGCAGTGGTTAAGGAGTTAACACTCCAGAGCACCACTGGATTTGAAGCCCAGCGTCTCAATTTACTAGTTGGGTGATATTAGACAAGTTACTTCACTTCCTTATGCCTCACTTTGGCCATATGTAAAAACAGGGGATTCTGATTATATATACTTCACATTATTTTTAATACATGTAAAGTTCCTAGAACAATGCCTGCCACACAGCGAGTCTCATACAAATGTTTTCTGCTATTCGACGAACGAATGAAGTGTCACACGTTACTAGCGCCAATGACTCTCTCCGTGCTGCCCCAGGTTGGGCAATAAAACGACTTATTCTTTCGGTAAAACTCGCCGCTGGGCTCCACGCACAGCGCCACCCACCTGGCCCGCGGCGGCTTAGCGGAAGGGGCGGCGCGGTTCCCGATGCCGACCGCGCTCCTCGTCACCCGCAGGTGGCACTGCTCGGGGCGCCCCGGGCCGGAGGTACGCGGCCTCGCGGGGCGGTTCTCCCGGCATGAGGAGGCTTCACGGGGCCGCGTCCGGGAACAGAAGGGACGCGCCCTGACACTCCGGCTGCGGGACTTGCTCTTGGCCACCGCCGCCCGTGGCCTTGGCACCGCCGCAGGGCTGTGGGAACCCGCCGCGGTGCGCTCCGGGATCCGGGGCCGGGAGGTTGCGGAGCGACGGGGACGGGGCGGGGCGGTCAGCGGCGGGGCGGGGCGAGGCCACCGGGGGGCGGGGACGAGGGCGCCAGGCTCCGGCTCCGTGTCGCCGGCTGTCCCTCTCACTCTGCCGCTCCGCGCAGCAGGCGCGCTCCAGCCAGGTAAGCGCGCCGCGGGCCTGCAGGGGCCGCCCCGGGACTGCGGGACCCCGGGCGGGGAGGGCTCGGGACGGGGCTGAGCGCAGCGGGAGGGGGCTGCCACGTGTCCGGAGAGCGACCCTCGGGGACTGGGGAAGGATCTCTCCCCTCCGCGCTGCGGGGCGCGGGCACGCCGCGTCAGGTGAGGGACCGGCCCCTTCGGCCCGGGAAGGAGGGACAGGTGCGCGCCCGGCGTGGCCGCGCCTTCCGGCCGGCCGCCGCCTCTCCGCCTCCCGGGCGCGGGCGCTGATCTCCCGTACGGAGCACCCACCCCTTCCCCCGGGGTTCCAGGGCCGAGCACCCACCCCTTTCCCCGGGGTTCCAGGGCCGAGCACCCACCACTTCCCCCGGGGTTCCAGGGCCGAGCACCCCCCCTTCCCCCGGGGTTCCAGGGCCGAGCACCCCCCCTTCCCCCGGGGTTCCAGGGCCGAGCACCCCCCCTTCCCCCGGGGTTCCAGGGCCGAGCACCCCCCCTTCCCCCGGGGTTCCAGGGCCGAGCACCCCCCCTTCCCCCGGGGTTCCAGGGCCGAGCACCCCCCCTTCCCCCGGGTTCCAGGGCCGAGCACCCCCCCTTCCCCCGGGGTTCCAGGGCCGAGCACCCCCCCTTCCCCCGGGTTCCAGGGCCGAGCACCCCCCCTTCCCCCGGGGTTCCAGGGCCGAGCACCCCCCCTTCCCCCGGGTTCCAGGGCCGAGCACCCCCCCTTTCCCCGGGATTCCAGGGCCGAGGCCGCCCGGCGGCGAGTTCAGCGTTGGGTGCACGTCCCAAATGCGCGGCGCGGTTGACTCCTCTGGGGTTGGGTGGCAGCGCAGTCTTGATTGAAAGTCGGCGGTGTAGACGAAGATGTTCCACAGGTGCACGTGTCCGAGTGCCTCACCTCATCAATTTCATATATATTTTTTCTTTTCCCCCTGGGAAATTGTGTTTGGATCTTGCAAACAGGGGCTCGGCGAATAGATGTACTTATTGGGAAAACTCGGACCTTGACCCGGGAATGCGCACTTTCCCTCGGATCCAAAAATTTCCTTTTGATTTTTTTTTTTTCTTTTGTGGACAAATAACGTGTTTGCTGTGTACCAGGTTGGGAAGTAATCTCATCCATTGCCATTCTTTGGAAACTGGAATATTTGATTAGAAGGGTTGATCTCAAATGTTAACTTGGAATAGCAGGGTGGCTGGTGGCTGGTGGCTAAGTGGGTTTGAAGCTTATCCAAAATAGTTACAAGTTTTGCACTTAAGCCCTGTATTTTTCCATTGAGTGCTCATTTTCCTCCTAGGAAATTCTGAGAATGCATTTACTTCTAGATTATTCTCTACTAAAGAGCTGAGTCAGGGGAACCCTCATCAAACCAGCAGACCTCCCAAATAAATTTTGGGATTTAACAAATTAGATTAGTTTGTGACACTGGCAGCTCCTTAGTCCTCAAGAAGCACAGGTTAGTGTGGACTACCATGATTTATATGTACACGAGGAAAAGAAAAGTGTGGTAATTTTTGCATTCTGTATTTGAAAGTATTTTTTAATTTAGTTACATTTTCAGTGTTTATGAAAGACTTTCCCCATCCTTCCCTATTCTCCAATTAATCGGATCAATATGTCACTACTCTTGCCAACTCAGGACGCTTACTGTAGTGTGTTTATGTTAATGATCTTGATTCTTCCCACAAAGATGTGTGCATTCTGGTCTGTGGACCTGTATAGAGCAAGTGTAAACACGTGCGAATCAGTGCTGTACTCCAGTTGGCAATACCTTTGCCCCACATAGGACCTTGAACTAGAACTTTCATGTCTTCCAGAGAGGAAACAATATGGAATATTGATGTATGCTCTAGCAGCTTCAACCCACTTTATTCTGTATCAGGATAGTCATGTTTTCTCAGTAGCTAGTTACTCAAGGGCAGGGACTGTGTTTTACCAAACCATGGTAAAGCTCAGATAATGGCAACCTTTACTTCCCAAAGTTGACCCTTGACAGGGGTTGTGGGCAGCGTCTGGCCTACTTTTATGCTTGGGGAAGAATTACTGGCCTGGCTGCCTTCCTCTGGGCATCCAGAGTGCTGGGAACCTGGCCCCTGGGCCTCCAACCACACCTCTGCCTACAGGTTCCTCCAGGTTGACCACATTGGTGCCTGTCCTCCCTGGCCCAGCTCTACCAGCTGCGTGGCTTCCACCTCACCACTTCCCAGAGTCCCACCCCTAGGGAGAATCATCTTTCTGTTCAGGGTAGGGAGATGTGGTCCACAGAGTCAGCGGGGGTACTGGTCTGCAGCCTGGTGCTGGGTCCCCTGTGGATGCTCAGTAAGTGTCTGTTGACTACAGTGTCACTTGTTTCAGAGCTTTTACTGTGCTCTCTTGTTGTCCAATGTGCAACAGGCCCGTGGAGTAACTGAAGCTGAACCCAGATCACCAGCTTTGGAGGCCAGCTACTTTGGTTGGATTAGGGTCATGAACTGGGCATTCGGTTATGTCAGAAAGGAGTAAAATTGGCTCATGGTCACTGGCAATTGTAAGATTATCCCATACCATGTGATTATGCCATTAAATAGCTTTGTTGAAAAGTAAAAAACAACCCAGAGGAGAGGGGCTTAGTAGTTGCTTCCACTTCTAAACATGCCTACACCTAGGCTTGCCTTTTTATCTCTGTCCTGGCTCAAGGATTAGATTATAACTGTTCCTTTGTTGGATTGGATGATGATTATTAATTTCTCCACCATATTGAACTGCTCAGAGCTCAAATGACTATTGTGGTCTGGATGTACAAAATTACATTTTCTTTTGTTTGGAGGAAACGAGGATGGAATTTTTCAGAGCAGATTGTTTTTAGGAAAACAGAGAAAAAGCAAACAAATGTAAAAATATGTGGGCATGGAAGCCAGTGTGTTTTGTTTTGTTTCATTTTTTAGCTTAAACTTTTATTCAAGTTACATTTATTTTTTTCCAGAAACCACCGCTTGTAATTCTTTGTCATTTATTACTTGTAGTTCATGTTTCTTGAATTTTCCATTTTCAGCGTTATCTGTTGAGTTCCCCCTGCGAAAGATGATGAGTTGGCTCTCTTTTTCCTTCCAACCTCCAACATAAGTATAGCTTCCCTATTTTCCCATCATTCCAATAGTTAAAACAGAATATTGTTTAATGGTTAGGGCAAAATGCATAGCTAAGCCAAGCACAACTTTTTGTTTTCCTTGGAGTCAGTAACTGATTTGTTTGTGAATTTTGTACTCATCATTAATTCAACCCACAACTCTTGGCTAGTTTTCTAAATCCTCCCTCAAATGCACCAAGTGTTCTGTCAATTTCATTTTCCCCAAGAGGCTGTTCCTGAGCCTCTTGGCTTGCTGTAATCCGGACTGGTTTGCCTTCTACACATGGGGCACAGCTGCCAACCTGAGGGCCTCGCTTCATCATCGTCCTGGGGATGGCTGTCATCTGCCTCCTGTGTCAGATCTCCTGGTACCTGGAGCGCTTGCCTTCTCAATTTTGGTGGACTCCCTTGTTTCAGTAGATCACATCCTCAAGGAGCTTCCTGGAAAAGGGTGCATAGGATGTCTATTTTTCTGAGACTATGAATGCCTGAAAATATCTGTTTTCCACTCACAATTGATAGTTTTGTCAAATGTAGAATTCTAGGATGGCAATATTGAAGGTATTGTTCCATTGCCTTCTAGCTTTGTGCTGTTGCTGTTAAGAAATTCAGAACTGTTCTGATTCCTCAATTTTTGTCTATAATCTATGTATGGGTTACCAACCTGCGGTGTCCTCTCTGGAAGTTTATATTAATAAGATTTTCTCTTGGCCTCCACAATCCTGAAATTTCATGGTGTGACACATTTCACCCATTTTGCTGTTTTCATCCGTTGTGCTGGGCTCTTTTGAATCTGGAGACGTATTCATTCTTCAGTTTGGGAAATTTGCTTAAATTATCTCATTAGTAATTTCTTCCCCTTATTTTCTGTGATGTGTTCTTGAGAAACACATCTTGTTCAGATAGTGGATATTTTGGACTGGGCCTCTCATTTTCTTAACTTTTCTTCCCTAATTTCTACCTCTTTATTTCTTGGTTCTATCTTTGGGGAGATTTTCTTAGTTTTATCATCTATGACTTCCATTGAGTTTTTTATGACTATAATCATATTTTTTAATATTTCAAATTAAAAACTCTTTTTTGGTTCTCCTAATATATATACATATTTATTTGTACATATAGTTTGTGTATCTTTGTTTTTCTTTTGTAGTTTTAGTGCTTTCTCTTATTTCCGTGAGAAGTGTAATGCTTATGGGGAGGAAGTTTTTTCCTTCCTGCACAGACTCAGTTTCCCTTTGCTTTTGTCTTTTCATTTGTTTAGGTTTCTGTCTTTCATGTTAGAGGCTTTCCTCGAGTTTCTAACGCCCTTGGTTGTCTGCTCACATTTGAGTGGGGGGTTAAAAAGCTGAGGCTAAGGATGGTTGTCAAGTGGGAACTTCACTGTGGGGTGATCTGGCTGGGCCTTTTATTGGGGAACCTCTGATGTCTTTGCCTCTTGGCCTGGTGAGAGGCCTCCAAGAAGACTCTTCCAGTCTTTTTCTGGAAGGTTGAAGGAGAACCTGGCTGCCAGTGACCTCCTAAGTGGAGAAGAAGGCTGGAGGTCTCAGCATCCAGTGTGCAGATGTTCACATGACCCTCCATGCTGGTTGTACAGACATCCTGGGGGGCGAAGGAGTGGGAAGGAAGCCCCAGGATTTTTGCTGGGATAGAGAAGGGGCAGTCAGCTGACTGCTCAGAGTAGCTGAAGGGACTTTTAAAAGACTTTTTAGTTTTAGCTCATCCCTCTCCCCACAGGGAGAGGGTCCAATTGCCTTTAATTATGATTATTTAGCCTTTTGGAGATTCCATGGTATAAATCAGATTGTTTCTTGACTTCTCATCATCCCACCAAAGTGTTTTTGCTGTTGTCTCTTCTCTCATTCTTTCCATCCTTGCTGATTTATACATTAAAGGAAAAAAATTCCTTACTGTCCCTGTATTGCACTTTCAGCAGGGAGAGGAGGTGGAGGTTTTTGTTCAAACTACCATTAGTGCCTGGAATATAGATTTCTCTACCCACCTCTACCTAGAGACTGGGTTCAGTCGTGGCAGTGTTTGCTGCCATTTTCCCTTCCTTTGCCCACAGGTAACATTTTCTCATCAGCCTGGGTATGTTCTCTCACTGAGCCCAGTTTGGATCTCAGATTCCTTCTTATCTCACTCTAATTGTCCACTATCAATTGATCACAGTGGTCATAGGAGGCAAAACCTATCTCTAGCCAGGCGTCAAGGCTCATGCCTGTAATCCCAGCACTTTGGGAGACCAAAGTGGGAGGATTGCTTGAGGCTGGGAGTTCAATACCAGCCTGGGCGACATAGTGAAACCCTGTCTCTACAAAAAAAAAAAAAAAATTTAGCTGGATGTGGTGGCGTGCATCTGTAGTCCTAGCTATGTGGGAGGCTCAGGCAGGAGGATTGCCCGAGCCCAGGAGTTTGAGACTGCAGTGAGCTATGATCGCACCACTGCACTCCAGACTGGGCAGCAGAACAAGAGCCTTTCTCAAGAAAAAAAAAAAAGAAAAGAAAAGAAAAAAAAGTAAAAGAAGAATTAAAAAAACAAACAAACCAAAAACCTATCTCTAATCCTAGCTTGGGTGGTATGTAGCTCACTGGTCATACAGCTCTTGTTCTTATTTCTCAAATTCACTTTGTTTAGGAAGACTCATTCTTGCACCTGGGCCTCTGAATGTCTTACTTTTCGGTGAAACTCAGCTTCTGTTAAGTCTGATATTATTTTAATCTGAAAGATGGGCCTAGTGTCTTCGGTGGCCATGTGGGCTCAATGAAAGTTATCATTATTTCCTGCTGGGGGCCAGTTTATCACGCAGTTCCCCTGCCACCAGCAGAATCCTGGCTTCCCGTTTCCACGCTGTGCCTGTCTTGGAATGCGCACCCAGTTCCTGTTTCTGGCTGGGCGGAGCAGAGACTACCGACCTACTTTGCTCCTGTGGATGATCGCAACTTTCCCAGCCTCATTGTATCAGTTGAGTCATTCCTCAGGCTCCCCTCATGCACTGTGACCTGCAGCATTCTCTCCCAGTCACTTTACATGAACAGTTTTTATGATTGCACACAGAGGAATGATGACAAGAGTTACCTTCCACTGAAGCATTGTTTCCAAACCATCTTACCTGTGCAGAAAAACAACACCCTGTACTCCCACCATGGTGGCTGTGCACTGGGAATACAGGAAACATGAGCGCTGGCGGTAGCCCTGATGGAGCAGGTGCAGAAGTGACTTTATCTCTGCAGGATGACAGCGAGGGGTAGCGGGGTTAGAAAAGCCTTATTCAGCCTGTACCAGTGGGCGCCATTTTGAACAAAAGCTTGGCCAGTGGGGACACCGCGGAGTTCAGTCCTCCCACGGTGCTTCCACAGGCATCCTTCCCTTTTCTAAATAAAAGCTTTGAAATCATTACAACCTCTCTTTCCATGCAGTATAGTTTTTCTTTAATGTGCTAAGTGCTTCTCCTAAGTTGTTTTTGTCTTCCCAGCTGGATTGGGAACTCCCCCGGGGAAAGCACAGTACCCGGTAAATACTTCATCAGTGTATTGAATGAATTTTCCAGATAATTTTGGACACTTTGCACTTAAGAAAAAAAGATATTTGGTCATAATTATCCAATTTGTATCCAACAATCTAAATTCACTAAATTCCTTATTATACTTTCACTTCACTTTGGCCATACAGACTGAAGCACAGAGCATTCAATTTGTTTCTCATACGATTTAGAAATATTCCTCACTAAAACATTCTTGAAAGGACAGCATATTATTATTATTATTTTCCATCCATAGATTTCTTCTTAGCATAGTGTTGTGATTGTCTTTGGTTGTTATGGCTAAGAAGAATGGCTTTTGGAGGAGGGAGGGATGTGCTGGGTAGGCTGTCTAATCGGTGAGTTTTACATCTCTCAAGAAAGAGGACTTTGTTTGGATTTCAGCCATATATATTTTTTCGTTTTGTAACTATGTTCTTTATTTTTCAAGGTTAAAAGCTTTTGAAATGCTTACTACAAGGTATCAAAATGACAGACTTTAAATTATCGTATTCTATATGAGATACTTATAATGCAAAGCTCCCTCCCAAATATCCTACTCCCTTTATTTTTAATTTTGGTGAAATTCTAACCCGATTTAATAGGAAAAAAAAATCTTCAATTTTTTCTTTTGTTCTATATGGAGTTCCAACAGTGTCTTTTATGTTACTGTTTGTTTGGAAACTCTCATGTCCTCATATACTCTCCAATATTATGTTTCAGTCATGACTTCTGGGATCTCCACATGACTTCCCCAAAAATGAAATTGTGGCTTTCTTTTTCCTATAAAGGAGTGATTTGAAGTTTCATTTTTCTCCCAATATGATTTAAGCATGCAGTAAAGTTAGTTTTTGCTGTTAGGGTTATTTTTGTTTTGTAGAAGACAGTTGGTTACTTTATTTTTCTGCTTTGGATGATAAAAATGCTTGATCTTTTAACCATGCAGAAAAACAGAAATACAATTTAACTGGATTATGGATTCTGTCAGATATTTAAATTTAGGTATGTGTACTTTTTAATTTTTTTAAGGATTGTCAATTTCTTTGTCACATGTTTAAACCAGCTATAGAAATGTTGCATTAAAGAATTCTTGTTCATAAGTTTTGGAGTCCTAGTTGGAAGATGTTTTCCAGACTAAGAGCTATTGACACATCCTCCTGACTCCCCCACACCGAGGATAGATCTTTGGATACTACCAAAGTTCTCTGACTCTCATTGTTCTCCCTGGATTCTCCCTGCCATTGTTAAAAAAAAAAGTTGTTATTTTGTAAGGTTTTATATATTCATTGTTAAAAGATATAAACAACACTGAAGCTTATGAAGAAGAAATTAAAAATAACCCCAAAACCATTCCATAGAAACTAGAGAATCTTTGTGAACCCCCTCAGTCACTTCTATCAGCATTTGACTTTTAAAAAAATCTTTAGCAACTTTCTAGAAAATAATTAAGGAGCATTACGTACAACTGTTTATGTAACTCTAAATTCTATAGTCTTTCTTTATGTACATGCAGTTACTTTATAAGGTTATAATTAGTTCATGCATAATTTTCTTAGGGTAACATTGTTACACATAGGCATTTTCTTATAGGAATGATTATCATTTTTAATAGCTAGCTGATATTTTATCAAGTTAATATACAATGGTATTTTGGACCACTCCCCCAATTGTTGGATATTTAAATTGTTTTCCTTTTTTATTTTTTAAAAAATACATAGTGTCGCTATACTTTTTTTCCCTTTTGAGAATTATTTACCTGAGGAATATTTCTCGAAATACCACTCTGGGATTAAGGATTTCTAGCTTCTATTAATCATCTTAAGTAGGTCATTAGATAACTCATTAGCTATATGAAGTTTCTATTGTCCTCTTTTCTGTCTTTTTAGATCGGCAACGTCTCTGTTGTGTCAGTGAGGACAGGATTAGCTAGAACCCTTGAAGCCATGTTATGTACCCAGTTACAGGTCAGATGATAAAGCCGGGAGAATCTGACAGGTCTGTCTTCAGAGGCTGTGTTCTTTTTGGTAATATCTGGAGCCTCATTTCATTTTATTGGATGTCTGGTGAGAAGAGTTTCCAACGATCAGTAACAAAAGTGGTGAGGTTGCTATGGGAACTGTGCAACTACATTTGACCTCGGTACCTGGTCTAGAGTTTATGAACCTTCCTGTGAGCAGGGAAGGCATCATAGGTCCTTTAGAAATTCCAGCTCTCCCACCCTTCACTGCTTGAGTAATCAGGGCTCAGTTAGGCGTGCAAGGCAACCAGCAGCATTCGAGAATTTTGCATTAATGTAACTTTCTTGATAAGACCTAGAGCAGAATCAATTCCTATTCAGATGTTTCCTTTGCCATCTTGCTGGGTATCCTGTTCTAACCTTTAAAGCCTCAGCTGGATTTCTTAGTCAACTATTATCTGGAATTATGTTCTTGTGCTTCAGGCTTTCCATCTATTAAACAAAGCACAGTGACATATAATTAACAGTCCACTTCAGAAGGATTCGTGGCCTAATGCTTGTAAAGGACTTTGAGCTTTTCTGAGAGTGTTTTATACACATTTATGAATAATGAGATGGCTTGCTTCGTTTGGCAAAAAGCATCCATATTATGCCCATTTTACAGATGTGAAAAGAGAGCCTCATAGAGGACAATGGCTTGCTGAGAATCAGAGGGTAAATTTAATATAGTGTCTGTGGAATTTTTCTTGGACTATGTGGAAAAAGTAGAATCTAAAATAAATTCTGCATGAGTGTATGTGTAGGGAAAGTAGACTTATACTGTTTTAAGCAAATACAACATTTTTGGGAGGTAGACTACTCCTTTGTAAGGGGGAATCATGTTTGACAAATTCACTAGTGTTCTTAAAGAGCATTAAATAAATAGGGAAGCTGGGGATAAACTGTGATTTTCAAATTGATTTTGAAAAGACACCACACAAAATCTGTTAAATTCATTGAGTCAGCAGGAGGTTGGGAGAAATATTTTTAAAAATCAGGACTCAGGAGAGAACTGAAAGAACAAAGGTGTGGCACAGATGGACATTTCTCAGATGTGATTGAATTAATGTATTATTTTAAAAAAATAAATGCATAGAAGAGGGAGTAACTCCATTTATAGTCAACACAAACCTCTTGGGTCAATAAACAGCCAAACTGCTGATCCTAATTTAGGATGTATATGCAAAATGACAGAGAAGTGGTAAAGAATGCATTAGGTAAAATAAATCCTTCTGTATATGTAGATTTACATTCCAATTTTTGACTCCAGAAAGACATTGAGATATTATAAACTCTTACCTGGAGACATTCACTAAATGTATGACTTGGAACAAAAATTGCTAATTAAATCTTAGCTGTTGTCACAGATAATTCAGAAATGCCAGTTTACCCATTTTCATGATGCTTCAGCATCTAAGATAATTTCTGCGGTTTTCATCAATGTGCCTTCGAGGCATAACGGACTTAGGAAAGCAAATACATTTTTATCAATGGCATAGAAGATCGAGGAAAACACTCCAACTCTTCAGTCTAGGAAGATAAATGAGGAGACGTGTGGACAGAGTGCTCACTCTTGTACCGTGGCAAGCTGAGCTAAATGATACAAATGAAAGCATTCATTTGTACCTTCTTAATTCCCAAATAACAAACAATTTAAACTGTTTATGGGACACTGAGATGCGCCAGGTTCCGTGCTAAGCTCTTTACCTGGATTATCATGTTTGATCCTCCAGGCACCCCTGTGAGGTGGATAAGATTATTTTCAGCACTTTACAGACGAAGAGACCGAAGTTCAGGGAGGTTCTATAACACTTGGTAGGTGGTCAGCGGTGGCGCTGGCGTTCAGAACAATGTTGTCGGAGTCCAGAGCTCTCTTATGAGCTTTACATCCTGAGCTATGCTCCTCTTCTCTGCTTGTCTTATTTTTCTCTCCTGGTAAACAGAGTTGGACAACCTAGGAGTAAATATTGAGGTCTGCCTCAAACAAAACCAAAGTAATCAGTTTCTCTGGGTTTTGCCCCAAGCCCCTTAACTCTATAGATCCTAAGATGTTTTCATAGCAGCCGTGTCGAATGGAAATATTCTGTGAGCCACGTGTGTGATGTAAAGTTTTCTAGTCGCCACTTTAAAAAAGGAAAAAGCAACAGGTGAAATTCATTTTGATAATATTTTAGGTAACCAGTATATAACACTGTTATAATTTCACCATGAAATCATAGAAAAATTATTCAGAAGATCCTAGAAACAGCTGGAGAGAAACACAGTGCCATACGTCGTGTGTAAGGCAGTGGATACAGTGAAATGTAGTTCTACCAAACAATACAGTTGCGATTAATGGAAACATGTTTTATCCTGCTTCAGTTTTAAATTTTAAATTCATGTTTATTAAAAGTAAATAAAGGAAAAAATTGAGTTCCTCAGTTGCACTAGCTACATTTCAAGTGCCCATTAGCTATCGGTGGCAAGCGGCTGTCATATTGTACGTGCAGCTTTGTAGCAAGTGGTACTGTCTGTGTCCCTGCTTGTGACTGAAAGTGGAAGCAGCCTCGGTCAACCTCTTCCCCAAGAAATGACATCCCAGAGCCATGGTCACTGTCCATGGTGTTCACCTTGGAGCCTTATGTGTCTTATTCATAATTGTATTCCCGGTGCTTGGTGCACAATAGGTACTCAACACATTTATTAATTTGAACATTATCATAGTTTTGACTCTGTATTTGGGCCTCTGTATTGTGTCCTGAGTTGCCCTTAGTGATACCTGACCCAGGGCCGGTTTATCCAGACGCTGCCATGGCTCTCTCTTCTGCCGAATCACAGCTCACCCTCCCTGGGGTCCCCTGGTTCTAATAATACTAATTGTCAGCATTGCTATTGTTACTAATAATAGCTATCATTTATTGATTCGCTTTGTATCAGGCATTGTACGTAGCAATTTATGTGCATTATTTCATTTAATCCTCACGAACATCTCCAGGAGGTACCATTTTACAATGAGAAAACCGAGGCACTGAGAAATTAAGTAATTTACCTGAGGTCACGCAGCTAGTACGTGTCAAAGCTGACCTTTAAAACCAGTTCTGTCTGACTTCAAAGCTCTCTTCTGTGTTTTCAGTGCCAGGACTGGGCTTCCCTTTTTGGTATCTGGGGCCTTACCGACAAGTGACCACGCTATAGTGGACTTATTATCTGTCTTTTCAGATCTTCTTCCTTTGAGGAACTACCCTGTCCCCAAATCATGTGGTTTGTGTGGGGTTGACAGTAACCTGGGGGTGGTCACGTGTCCCTGCTGTGGCCAGTCCCTGCACCCAGCCAAGAGATTGGTTCAGGCATTAGCACATGACTCAGGCTGACTCAACCCTGCTCCTTTTCTGCTTGCATTTAAGAAAGGAGGTGCTCTTTTTCTCTGGGTTTGGGGTTTTTTTTTGCTGCTAGAGTGATATAACTTGGAGATCTGTGTGGCCATCTTTGCCTGCTCCATGGAGGAAGCTGTTTGCAGTAGGAGAGAAAGACGCCACGCGCAGTAAGAAGTAGCATTGAGTGGTGTTGAGCACCCACAGCATCATCTAGAGCTTCATCCTAGGGTTTCTCGGTTGTGTGAGCCAGTAGCTTCCTTTTGTTGTTGTTTGCTTAGATCTAGGGATTTGCATATGAAAGAACCTTGCCTAATGATATGGAGTCTTTTCAGAAGAGCAGTATTTTTGTCTTGGATTCCTCATGGCCATTCTCTGTCTACCCTTTGGCTGAGCCCACTACTTCTTGGGCCTTCGTGCTTACTTGGTGCCTGAACTATGCCTGGAGGCCTTTGATCCCTGTAGACTCTGCAGCATGTTCAGCTTGCCCTGCCCTAGTGAAAGGAGGTACCACACCCAAGCCCTCCTCGACCCCCTTCCCTCGTGGCGTAGCCCACACATGTGGATCTGGGTGGGAGAAGGATTGTGCTAGAGCAGAACATTAGAGCAATCTATTCTTCACAGACAACAGAAAAATTACTCACCAACCTCTCTTTGACTGCTGATCAAAGACTATTGAGTGCTGAACTCATCTGACCTCTGACACGGTCTGGGACCTCAGCCAGTTTAGGCCAAGGCTTTGCTTCTTATCCCGTTTCCTTGGCTACCAGCCTTTCTGATCAGCTGTCTTCCTAAGTGCTCTCAGCCCCCCTGTGATTCTGAACTTCCATCCTTCTATTGGTTTCCTTCCCACGTCTTTCCGGTGGCCCTCTGAGAGCATTGTTCCATTGTGAATCAGCTTTCCCACACCCGGCCTACCCTCCTGGCAGAATGAAAGCGTTCCCTGCCCTGCAGCTCTCTCTCCCGGTTTCCCTCGCTGCTGCCCTGTCCGGACTTTTCTGCCCTCCTGCAAAAACCCTGTCTCCTTTAGGGTTCCAGCCGTTCATGCAAACACCCTTCAGCTCTTTCCTTTTGCCACCAAACTCTTGCTTATTCTCCCTGATTGACTCACCCGGTTCATACCCTTTTCTCCCAACTCTCCTGTCTCTGTGTTCATGGACACAACTCACTTGGTATGTTTGCAGTGGTTATGCAGCTGCCCTGGGGATAGTTAATGGGAGTAGTTAATTGTGGCGGGAAGTGGGAAGTAAGGGGGGACTTAACAAAAGAGATTACCTGTGATCAGGACCTTGAAAGATGTGTAGGATTTCAACAGGTGGATAAAAAGGGAAGAGCCTTCCATGCAGAGAGAACAACTCAAGCAAAGGCCTGGAGATATGAAAAGGCCCAGTCTTGAGTCCGGAGAAACAAGTGGTAGGAAAGGAAGAGGGAACCCAGATTGGACTGGACATGATTATATTTACTTCAGTTAAGGAATGACCCTAAGGAGGGTCCGAGTGGAAGAAGGCGAGGGAAAGAACGGCCTTTAGTATAAAAGGGTGAGGGGTAAATGACAAGACTAAAACTTTGTTGGAGTGGTTGTAAAAAAGGGGGAGTAGTAAAGTGGATCAAGAACATTCATAATAAGACTGGGGATTGTAGAGAGAAGAGAGTGGAAGAAGAGGTGGAAGGATTTGCAGGACAGACGGTTAAGAGAGAGCAGGGAGGAGGGCAGAGAAATGAGACAGGGTTCCTGCTGCTTAGGGGCTAGGAGAGGGGAGGCCCTGCCTGGGGGTGGGGTAGGATTCTGGGAGACAACAGCTACATACCAGATAGGAATCAAATTACTTGGCCTTTTAATCACCGTATGAATAAAGAGTAAGATAACTATGCACTTCATGATGGTAAAAATGACTTACATGTTATATAAGCTTCAGTTGTTGCCCAAAATCTTTTTTATAGACTACTACAACTCTGGGAGATGTTAAGGAGGTTCAAGGGAAACAGAATGAGTTCCAAGATCAAGTAAGGTTGGGAAACACTGCATTCTATATGATTCACAGAGTCTATTCACATATTAAAGGCTCTGAGAAATGCAAACAAGAAACCAGTTTGACGTGGTTTAACCCAGCTTTCCCCAGCTGTATCTGTCCCTTCATTCATTTCATTCATTCATTCAACAAGGTTGCGGTAATGCATGCTGTGATAGTGTGTTTGGGGCCCTTTGCCGGGCGCTGGTCCTACAGTATAGAATACAGTCAGCCTACGTTCCTGTGCTTATGAGAGTAAGGTCTGGTATGAGCACGTGTTGCCATCTCACAGGTCCTAGTATTCTGAGCAACATGGCTTGGGAAGCCTTGGATTAAACTGTTTAGATATTGCTTTTTTGTGTGCAGGAATGGAACGGTGTGGAGTGATTGCCTGCCTGTCTCTCTGCCTTCGTGTCTCTGTTTTATATCAATACATCCACCTTGTCACGAAATATCTCCTGCACCTCCTGCTTGGGCATGGACTGAGGTGATGATGACAAGGTACCTTTCAGGCCTGGGACGCTGGTGACTCACCCAAAGTCACCCAGCTAGTAAGTTGCAGAACTAGAGCCAGAACCCAGCTCTTCTGTCTCTAGGTTGTGTGCTCATTCCATTCTTGGTGAGAAGGGACAATTTCAAACGCCCGAAAGAAAATTAAGTAGACTCAACAGGTTGCGTGGGATATGGTGGACTGTGCCAGTTTAATCAATAATAGCAGGGCTGATTGAAGTATGGTCACCACCACCCCCCTACCCCATCACTGTCGTCGCTCATGTTGAGTAATTACAATGATCCATGTGCCATGATAAGTACTTTATATATACTTCCCTATTTAATTTTTACGACAACTCTGTGAAGTAGGAATTATTACCCGGTTTTATAAAGGAGGAAGCAAGCGCAGAGGGGTGAGTAATGTGTCCGTGTTTACACAGCTAGTAAGGAGCGGAGCCCGGCTTCTATTCTGTTTTGAGAGTCCAGGCTCTTAACTGTGTTCTGCATCAGGTGAAATGTTTTTCCTGCTCCACAACTTCCCTCTCAGAACCAGTTTGTCTTTCTTCCCTGCCATTTCAGCTTACCTAGATCCTTCCAGTTTGTAAAAGCCTGACCTCGGAAAGGATCTGATTCAGTCATTTATTCCATAAGTCAGGTGACATTCATCAAATATTTAATGAGGACCTACTGTGTGAAGCAACTGCTTTAGGAGCTGAGGATCCAGCGGGGAATACACATACTATGTTCCTCTTGTGCAACTGAGAAGTTCAACAAGAAGTGGGGAGAGCAGACAAGAAATCAAGAAAAAAGCCAAATAATGATAAGTACCATGCAAAGAATTAAAGTAGGATAACAGAGTGAGATTAACTGGCTGCCTACTTTAGAATGGGTAGTTAAGGGAAGGTCTTTTTGTGAAAGTGAAATCTAAGCTGAAATTTGAGTTACAAGAAAGAGCTGGTGAGAGAGAGGGAATGGGTGGGGACGGGGGACAGAGAGAGAGACAGAAGGAGGGAATGAGGGAAGGAGACAGAAAGAGAGAAAGTAGAACACTCTCCCAGGTAGATGGATCATCATATGCAAAGACCCCAGCCGTGAGTTTGCTGTGTTTGAAGACTAGGAAGAAGACGGTTGTGGTTGAATCACAGTGCGCCAGGGGCAGAATGGTACTAGATGTGGTTGGAAAAGTAGGTTGTATGCTAGATTAAGGAGTGTGGGTTGTAGTCTAAGTGCCCTGGGTAGTCTTTGGAGGATTTAAGCAGGGCTGACATGTGGACTGACTTACGATTTTAAAAGATTGTGTTTACAGGCCGGGCGCGGTGGCTCATGCCTGTAATCCTAGCACTCTGGGAGGCCCAAGGGGGAAGATCGCTTCAGCTGAGCGGTTCGAGACCAGCCTGAGCAAGAGCGAGACCCCATCTCTGCTAAAAATAGAAAAATTAGCCAGGCGTCATTGCATGTGCCTGTAGTCCCAGCTACTCAGGAGGCTGAGGCAGGAGAATCGCTTGAGCTCAGAAGCTTGAGGTTGCAGTGAGCTACAATGTTGCCACTGCACCCTTTTGGGGGCAGGGGAAGTGGACAGAGAAAGACTCTGTCAAAAAAAAAAAGATAAAAAAAAAGATTGTGTTTACTGATGAATGGAGAAATGATTATAAAGAGATAAGAAAGGAAGTAGCGAGGCCCGTTAATATTGCAGTAGTCCCAACAAGGGGGTAATGGTGGCTGTATCAGTTATTGCTACAGTAATGTTGTGTAACAAACATCCCCATAAACTCAGCAGCATACGACAACGAGGATTTATTTTTGCTCCAGAGTGGATGGGATGGCTGGATAGTTCTGATCTGGACCAGGCTCGGTGGATGGTGACTGGGCTCGCCCGTGTGACTGTGATCAGCTGTGGGTCCGGTGGGCAGCTCTGCCTTACTGCCTGGGTTCTCTCATGTGTTTGGGGGGCCAGCTGGCTGTCAACTGGTCTAGGACGGCCTCAGCTGAGATGGCTGGAGCGACTCTGCTCTCCTCCGTGTGTATGTGACACCCCTCTCGTAGGCTAGGCTGGGCTCATTCTTAACAGGCGGTTCAGGTCGGATTCTCACGGTGATCACAAAGAAGCAAGGGAGGAGGCAGAATCAGGCAAACATGTTCCCAAGTCTTAGCTTGCGTCAAGTGTGTTACTGCCCCGTTGGTGAAAGCAGGTTGGGTTACGTGGGTGTACCCACCGTCAGTGTGGGAGGGCACTGCCAAGGGCAGGGATTCAAGGAGGTGTGAGAAGATAGAGGAAGGTGTGACTAATCGGGGCCATCAGTGCAATCAATCTATTCACGAATGGAAGAGGAGTGAAGAAGGAGAGACTGGAATAGGTTCAGAAACATCGTTTGGAGGTACCGTCCAAAGGACATGCTAATGAATTAGATCTGGGGTATGCGAATGAATCAAAGATAACTTTTAGATTTTTGGCTGAGCAGCTGGGGAGATGGTGAGTACGTTGACTCAGATGACAAAGACTGGGTATAAAGAGCAAGTGTTTTGTTGTTTATTTGTTTTTCTTTCTTTCTTTTTTTTTTTTTAGAGGTAGGGTCTTGCTGTGTTGTCCAGGCTGGACTTGAACTCCTGGGCTCAGGCGATCCTCCCACCTCAGCCTCCTGAGTAGCTGGGACTACAGGCACGCCCAGCCTAGAGCAAGTTTTAAGGGAATATCTAGAGTTCTGTTTAGCAATGTTATGTTTGATATACCTGATAGATGCTTGAATAAAGATGTCAGGTTTGCAGTTGGACAGAAATCTGAAGTGCTGGAGGACTTCAGAGCTAAGATGTAGATTTCAGAGTTATCCACATATGGATGGAGTTTCAAGCCATGGAACTAGCGGATGCCACCTCTGAAGACAATGACAGATGAAGCAGCAGAGCAAGCCCAGGACAGAGCACTGGCACACACCCGCGCTTTCGCCACGTGCTTGCCGATGTGAGACCCACCCCCACCTAAACTTGGATTCCACTCTTGGATTCCACTCTGTTTTCTTCCTGCCTTTTGATTTCTGACTTCTCCTTTCGCTTTTAATTCTCGT
Organism: Eulemur rufifrons; assembly: GCF_041146395.1. Taxonomy (NCBI): domain Eukaryota; kingdom Metazoa; phylum Chordata; class Mammalia; order Primates; family Lemuridae; genus Eulemur; species Eulemur rufifrons. The sequence continues at coordinate 33,845,864 of NC_091006.1, forward strand.
ATGTATATTGTTTATATGTTGTAAATATATTTTTTCTTAAATTTCTTTTACTGAGAATAAATTCAATTAACATAACATTTGCCATTTAAATTATTTTAAAGAGTACAAACCCGTGGTTTTTAGTATATTTACAATGTTGTGCAGCCATCACCGCTATCTAAATCCAGAAGACGTCCGTCCACTGCCTCAAAAAGAAACCTCCCCTCCCCAATTCTCCCTTCTTCCCATCCAGCCAGTGATCTACTTTCTGCCTGTATGGATTTGCCTGTTTTAGACATGTGATATAAATGGAATCAATACAACTTTTGGCCTTTTATGTCTGGCTTCTTTTATTTAACATGTTTTCAAGGTGCAGCCCTGTTATACTATGTGTTAGTATTTCGTTTATTTTTATGGTGGAATAATATTCCTTTGTTTGGACGTGCCACATTTTGTTTATCCATCGGTTGATAGACTTCTGGGTTGTTTCCACTTTCTGGCTGTTATGAGTAGTACTGTTATGAGCATTCATGTACAAGTTTTTGTATGAATATGTTTTCAGTTTTCTGGGCTACGGACCTAGAAGTAGAAATGCTGGGTCATATAAAAACTCTATATTTAACTTTTGAGGAACTGCCTAACTGTCTTTCACAGAGGCTGGACCATAGTATGTTTCTGCCGGCAGTGTATGAGGGTTCTGATTTCTCCACGTTCTTGCTGAGACTAGTTCTGTTTCTGTCTTTTTGATTATATTCATCCTACTGTGTGTGAAGTGGTCTCTTGTGGTTTCAGCTTGCGTTTCCCTAATGACTAATGATGTTGAACATCTTTTCATGTGTTTATTGGCCATTTGTATACGTTCTTTGGAGAATTGTGTATTCATTTCTCTGTGTCATGGCCTTTGCCCGTTTAAAAATTGGGTTGTCTTTTTATTGTTTAGTTGTAAGTTTTCTTTGTATATTCTGAATACTACACCCAGGAACAGAATGGAGATTTCTGCATGTGTATAACATGTACACACATGTTAACTAATTTATTCCGTTGTGGCTGTCTAAATATCAGTATTGCTTATTTAAGCAAATTTGATTTTTAGAGTTTCACACAGCCCCTGGAAAAAATTAGACATTGATTTATCTTATCAACGTAGAAAGATACTGCGCTTACTACTTTTATAGTCCTTAACAGGTTGTAATCTCACTATTTGTTTTTTATTTTTATTTTTTTATTTTTATTTATTATTTTTTTATTATTTTATATCATCTTATTGTTATGGGGGATACAGAATTGCAGGTTACATACGTTGCCCATGTACCGCCTTTCCCCCCAAGTCAGAGCTCCAGGCGTGTCTGTTCCCCAGGTCGTGCGCGTTGCACCCATCATGTAGGTATATATCCCTCCCTTCCCCACCCCACTATTTGTTTTTAAGTTGTGCTTTTCCCATGCCTCTCTAGAGCAAAGATCCTGCCTTATTCTTCTTTGTAACCCTCTCAGCGCCTCATGCACAATTCCTAATAAGTCATGGCTGGGCAGTAAATATCAGAATGAATGATTACATGAATGTCTGAAACTATTTCTGTGGACAAATTAGTTCACGAACTGCAAATGGTGCAGTTTGTGGAAGCAGGAAGCAGGAAGCAGGAAGAGGAAGCATTTAAGGGAAGGAGGAAAGTTGACGGGGATTAGAGAGGAGCGGAATGAGAAGGGAGTGGTCAAGAACACTATGGTGTTTTATGTCTTAGTAACTATCGTGTAGGAAACCATCCCAAACTTAAAGGTACACAGCAACAACCGTTTTATCACACTCACGGCTTCTGAAGGTGAAGAGTTGGACAGCACACGGTGGGTATGTCTTGTCTCTGCTCCGCAAAGTCTAGTCTCTTATCTTGGAAAACTTGAATGGCTGGAGACGACTGCAACAACTGGGGCTGACGTCATCTCAAGTCTCACTCCTGTATCTGGCTCCCGGGCTGGGGTGATTCGAAGGCTGGGCTCAGCGGGAATTCTGTAATAGAACTACTGTATGTGGTTTCGCTACTTGGTGTGGGCTTCTCTAACTATGGTGGCTGGGTTCCAAGAGGGAGTATCCCGGGAGTGAGAGGTCCAAAGAACCCAAGCAGGAGCTACTTGGCCTGTAATGACGTAGCCTCAGCAGTCACTTCTGCTGTACTGTGTTAGTCTACGGCGTCACCCGCCAGTCAAATTCAAGGGGAGGAGACATAGACCCTGACTCTCAATGGGAAGAGTGTAAAAGAATTTTAAAAAACTATGGCAGGCCGGGCGCTGTGGCTCACGCCTGTAATCCTAGCACTCTGGGAGGCTGAGGTGGGCGGATCGTTTGAGCTCAGGAGTTCGAGACCAGCCTGAGCAAGAGCGAGACCCCACCTCTACTAAAAATAGAAAGAAATTATATGGACAGCTAAAAATCTATATAGAAAAAATTAGCCGGGCATGGTGGCGCATGCCTGTAGTCCCAGCTACTCGGGAGGCTGAGACAGGAGGATCACTTAAGCCCAGGAGTCTGAGGTTGCTGTGAGCTAGGCTGATGCCACGGCACTCACTCTAGCCCGGGCACCAAAGCGAGACTTTGTCTAAAAAAAAAAATAAAAAAATAAAAAAAAACAAACTGTGGCACTACATATGATAAGTGGGCCAGATAATGACAATGATGGGTAGAGCAGAGAACAGGAGGGTACATTATCAATTTACTTCATCAGAGATAGGACATATGACAGTGTCACTGGACATTTTCAAACAGTAGTCAGATTATGACTTATGTCCATATTTTTTTTTCATTTTTTATTTAAGTGGATTTAGGGGGTACAAGCGTTTTTTTTGTTACGTGGGTGAATTACATAGTGGAAATATCTAGGCTTTTAATTCACGCATCACCTGAATAGTGTCCATGGTACCTAATAGGTAATTTTTCATCTAGCACCCCCTCCCAACCTCCCCCTTCTGAGTCTCCAGTGTCCATTAAGTCACCCTCTGTGACCACGTGTACCCATTCCTTAGCTCCCACTTATATCTCCCGTTCTGTAGGTTGTCTGTTTACTCTGTTGAGTATTTCCTTTGTGCAGAAACTTTTTAGTTTAATTAAGTCCTATTTATTTATTTTCGTTTTTATTGTATTTGCTTTTGGGGCTTTAGTCATAAATTCTTTGCCCAGGCCAATGTCTAGAGGAGTTATTCCTAGGTTTTCTGCTAAAATTTTTATGTTGTCAGGTCTTCCATTTAAGTCTTTAACCCATCTTGAGTTAATTTGTGTGTATGATGAGAGAGAGGGATCCAGTTTCATTTTTCTGCATGTGGCTATGCAATTTTCCCAGCACCATTTATTGAATAGGAGGTCATGATACTTTCCGAATGTAGTTTATAATTTTTGTTTGTTACAAATGAGGTATGAGAATATTTTCTATGGAATTAGTATTTTTATCAGTTTATTTTCTTTTCCTCTTAGGATCAGGTATGTAACAGCTGGCATTTTAGTTCTGGAAATTCTTTTTTCACTGAGCCCCACAAGCCTTGGAAATAAGGAGAAATATTTATCTGGTCAAATTTGCCTTTGTGATCTAGCACGCCCTGTAGTTTCAGTTTGATGCTGATCTTTGGTAATCTTTGTAATGATCCTTTTATAAAAAGGCTGCAACTTGGATGTACACATTTTGCCTGGCTGCCCGCTGTGCTTTGGCACTTTGTTAGTCTGTACAGAATTTTCTTTTTATCATGTGGTGTGTGCACTTGAAAAGGCAACTTTGGCTTCCATGAAATTTGAACAGAGGAAAAGAAAGGAAACAGAGGGAAGAGAGGAGTTACAACAAGGCCAAATGTTGCATTAGACTGTGGTTTTGTTTTTGGCACTAGAAACCACATATTCCTGTTTGTCAGAGAAGAGGTAGTGTCATATGTTATCACGAGGCTTGGCTGGTTTGCAGGAATCACTGGAACCATCAGAAGGCATTCGTGATGAGGTTGTAGTGTGGTAATAACGATGCTTGAAGGAGAGCCTGCCCACCTTTTTCTTGTTTTATTTATTTGCCTTGGTTCTTTTTTCTTTCCTTCCCTTCTCTTCCTTCTTTCCACCTTTTTCTATTCTTTCTTACCAGTTCCACAGTGTTAGATGACTGGCACATGGAAAACTATGTTTTTCCCTTAAACATGTTTTAAAAACTTTTTATTATGAAAAATGTCAAACATAAATAAAAATAGGATGGTACAAGGAAGCCCTAGTATCCATCACTGAGCTTCAACAATTCTCAATTTATTTTGTCTGTACTCCCCCATACCTATCCTTCACCAAATTATGAAGCGAATCACAGATACTATTTTATCTGTAAACTTTTTGGTATATATCTCTAAAAGATAAGAACTCTTAAAAATACAATCACAATAACATTATCACACACATACAGAGACACACACACAAAACAAACGAACCCCAAACAACCTAACACTGTCTTAATATCATTAGATCTTATTATAATTAAACAAATCTTATCAACACACCTTAATATCATCACAGCTTAATATTATATTGAGTTGGTATTTAAGTTACCATAGTTGTCTAATACATTTCAACTGGTTGAGATGTCTCTTAAGGCTTTAAATATCTATTAAATCCTCCTCAATCTCTATCTTTCTTTGTTTTTGTTCTTGAAATTTTTTGTGAAAGAAACTTTCTCATTTGTGAAAAAAATTGGATGCAAAAGTCACTCGAATTCTTTATTCCTATTTTAAAAACAATAAGAAAAGTATATATAGACATAGATGAATGTTTCTTATTAAAAACAATTTAGAAAACTCTAGCCAAGGAACAAACATTGATATTTGATTATTTTATGTATAATTTTTAAATTTTCTTTACTTTCATGCTTTCTTCTACTAAAAGGTGCTGAAAGTCACTTTACCCACTGAGAAACTTGTTATTCATGTCTTATTTTCACTTGTTATTATTTCCCTCTGAAGTAGCAAAAAACAGAAAGAGAAATGTTTGTTTTATACCAGAAATTCCCTCATCAGAGGAGAACTGGTGTCAGAATTTGCCACTTAAAGTGAATCCACTTAAATTTCACAGTAAATAGTAGAAGAAAAACCTGGTATGTTCAGATTTTATCCTGAAAAATACAGTGAAAATATATTTATTTTATATCATATTTAGAACTAGTTATATGGTAATATCTAATGCTTACAACAAAGAGTGAATCAAGTATTTTCTTAACATCATTTTTCTGACAAGAATGGATGACAAAAAATTTGACTTCCTTTACATTTGAATTTGTCAGCACAGTTCTAAAGAGGGCCATATTTTTGCAAAAGCATTATCAGCTTTGTCAGTTTTTGCAAGGGTTTTCCTATTAGGCAGAATAAAGATTAAGCCACTATAACAAAGAAACCATGATACGTAATTTCTAAAATAAGATAGAAGTGTATTTCTCTCTCACAGCTAGGTTAGTTGGTCTGGGCTCTGCTCCATGAAGTCATTCAAGGATTGAGTGTTACATCTTACGAAATGGCGGGATATAGCTGAGCAGGATGGAGACAAGGGAAGGAGAGGAGGTTGAGAGGCGTTAGTTATTACCACATAACTAGTTCTGCTCCCTGGGCATTCTCAGACCAGGCACAGAGAGTAACATTCATCCGCTCCAGCTGGGGTGAGGGTAAACCCTATTTTGGTCATTTGAAATGGCAACATCCTTGGAAAATTGTCACATTTGAACTGTTTATTTTCTCGCTTTAGAATTCTAGGATCTTCAATGGCAGGAGAAGGAGTACTTAGAAGACCGCGATGAATTTTAACACTATTTTAGAAGAGATTCTCATTAAAAGATCACAGCAGAAAAAGAAGACATCACCCTTAAACTACAAAGAGAGACTTTTTGTACTTACGAAGTCCGTGTTAACCTACTATGAGGGTCGAGCAGAGGTAGGAGACGAACACAGTTTGCTTTGCTGCTTTCTGTGTTGATACTATTTTATAATACGGCCCCCGCCCCAGTCTTAAGGAATAAGCCTTGGGTCACTAAAGTTAAGGCAATGATTTCTTATCGTTTGGACTTGACAGATGAAGTTGAGGGTATGGGTAGAAATAGGTTTATCATAATTCACCTACTGCATTAATCTCTTAGAGAAAATAAATTCCTACATCAATTTTAGTTTTTTTTATCCCTAATTCCCCAATTTTAGGTTCTTATGGAATTCCTTAGGTATATTATGTACATGTCTCTTTTCCATAAACCACTGTATTTTGTATTCGTCTTCCTTACACATAGAAACTGTGTCTTTGTCTATCACGTTATATGAATGTTTCTTCATGATTAAGTGGAAGTTGCTTAAAACTGGTTAGTGATTTGGTGGACCCAACACATTATTGAAGTTGACCTAAAGCAGAACGTTTTAACGTTTTTTTTTGTGATAAGCAGCTACGGCAAAGTTCCTTTGATGGGAGCAGGGAAAACGGCCCACTGAACCCCTGGCCAGGGAGCGTGTGGCGCAGGGAGGGTGTGTGTGGTTGGCCAGCTCCTGGCTTTTCGGTGGCTTTAGCTTCTACCGCTAGATGAGGCCCCTGAATGCGCAGTCACCTCTGTCTCACTGTTTCGCTCTTGACATCTTGGGTATGGCATGTTCTAGAATGGCCATGGTCCTCTCTGCTAGAAATCTTCTTGGCTTCCAGGGGACTGTGTTGCCCGTGGTTGACCACGTGCTGCTGAACACCTGGGAACAGTGGACCGTTGGTGATCCTGATGTTTGGTTTTAAAATTGCTTAATTTTGTGGAGTGCCTTCCTCAGAAGGTGATTTACTTGTTTTTGTTCTTATTCCTAGTGATTTCTCTGTGGTTTGGTTCTCCCCATTCAGACACCGTGGCATTGTTTCTCACGGTGGTCCTCAACTCTGTTAATTTTTACTGTGGCTTGTCATTGTGACCTGTGGATTTCTTCAGGTTCATGTCACTTAGGACCAGAGTCCTTTATCCCTAAATCCCCAAAAGGCTGAAAACCAAAACTTTAAAAATTCTTTTAATTCTAAAACCTGATCTGAGATGAGGCCATTTTTAGTCTTCATCCTAGTCAGTGCAAATATTTGTGTGTGTGAAGAAATATTCATGTGTTTAATTATGTGGGGCTGCCCCAGTTCCCGCTGGGAGTGTTTTGTGATAGATGATCTATGTACTATATTTCATTTGTTAAATCCAAAAAATTCAGAAAGCCAAAAGGGTTTCAGATAAGGATTGTTATCAGAAATATGAATTATTTTAAAATATAAAACATATTTTAGGGGAAACAGTAATACATTTTTGCTATATGGTAATGACTTGTTATAATTTGAATTTAATATAGTAAGTCGAAGAAAAGAGGGATAGCAGTGAAAATGGTAAAATGTGATAATTTTACTAACGAAAAAGCTGCGCAGACCTGTATTATCTGCTTAGAAATATGAACTGATACTATTGAAATACATTGCAATTGTTAACTTACTTCACAGATGATAAATAGACAAAGTTATAAGTACCCTGATTGCTTTAGCTTAAGCAGAATAAAGAGCACAGTGGAATCCATCTTCCTTCAGAACCTGACTGTCTTGCCTCAGAGCAGCCTTGACCACCCTGAGAACCAGAGGACAGAATGAGGAGGTTGTCAAAACACACAAAAGCCCAGCCTCCAGCACTTCCCGTCAGAATTCATCTCCTTTCTGGCTGCTGCTGGCCCGGGGAACCCAGTCCTGTTCGCTTGACTCCTGCCTTCACTGCTGGTTTCTTCTCTCCTGGACTGACACTCACTGGCCTCTTTGTCACCTACAGCTTGAAATGTCACAGTTTTTTTTTTTTTTTTTTTTTTGCCACTCACAGTTTAAAAATAGTTGCCAATATTAAAAAAAATTAAGAATTTTGTGATGAGCATCAGGTTTCTCAAAATAACAAGAGTGCTGGCAACACTGGGCTGGACTCTCCAACAGCCCCGTGTGGCTTCTGGGAAACCCAAGGACACCTCGCGGCCGTGTTTCTTCCCCGTTGGGGCTAATGTGCTCAGTTCCCTCTTGCCAGGGGTGAATCTTCTGGTTTCTGTCTCCCCAGCCTTAGAAGCTGTTATTCAAAAAGGGCTGTGACATGAGGAATCCATGAGAATCAACAGGTATTTTAAAAATAATATTTTGTTAAAAATCTGAAACTAGGAGTGGGTTAGAAAAAAAACATGGAGGCCATTTGAGATTAAAATAAATAGCCCTAGAGGTATTTATTTTAATTGTTCATAGTTCTCTTGTTTTCAAGAGAAAAACAGAGGAGGCTATTGCTTGATCTAGTAGCTATAATTCCTGGTTTCTTCATGGCAAGCAAGTGCCACTACAACTGCATTAAAACTCTCGGTTAATGACGTCAGGCAGACACCCATCCTCTTCTTATTCTCTGAACCCCAGCTCCTTCAACGTGGTAGCAACAAGCTTTTGCTGAAATTCTTCTTATTAAGTAAAACTTACTGTGCTTTTGGAAGTATGCTGAGAAACCCTGTTGTAGATGATGAAAAATTCAGTCAAGCCATTTCCTCAAAGTCCGATATTGCAAAACTTGCATTTCACTTTCCGCTTTCGGCCGTTCTTCAGTTTGTCCTTCTTTCTCTTATGGTTGTTAATTCGTTCGTGTTTCTGCATATTCTAAGGAACTGAGAAAAGATCTTCCTGACGGTTTATATTGTTGGATCTTACTCAGAATAACACAGAGCAGAGGACACTGGAGGTTTCATAAGGGATGTTGTTCTCCATTCAGAGAACTAAGTGACACAGGGGACAGCCCACCTGGCCTTCCAGTGGAGGCTCCTTGTGACATTGAGATGGGATCTAGGGAAGAGCAGGGCTGGCGTTTAAGCAGGAAAAAGACATATTAGACAATGGTGAGAAAATGAGGACTAGTGAGATTTCTATTATGTTGATATATTGAATAAAAAAGTGAGGTATAGCACTCTGGGAGGCCGAGGCAGGTGGATCGCTCGAGGTCAGGAGTTCGAGACCAGCCCGAGCAAGAGCGAGACCCCGTCTCTACTAAAAAATAGAAAGAAATTAGCCAGACAACTAAAAATATATAGAAAAAATTAGCCAGGCATGGTGGCGCATGCCTGTAGTCCCAGCTACTCGAGAGGCTGAGGCAGGAGGATCGCTTGAGCCCAGGAGTTTGAGGTTGCTGTGAGCGAGGCTGACGCCACGGCACTCTAGCCTGGGCAACAGAGTGAGACTCTGTCTCAAAAAAAAAAAAAAAAAAAAAAATTGAAGTAATATGTAAATTTACAACCATTGTTAGCTAAGAAATTAGGAATTTTTGTAATTGGGCTTTGATACTGTTAATTCGGTTGGTTTGCTGTCTCTAAGTTGCCCCAGTGTGGAAATGGGCAATAGTTTATAAAGTCAAAGGAGCAGGGAGACTACTTGTGTCAGGGGTCCCCCAGGCCACCTCCGTGTTCGGTGATTCACCGGGAGGGCTCACAGGACTCAGCATTTAGTCATCCTCACAGCCATGATTTGTTATAGTGAGAGGAACATCAACAAAGGGAAAGGGCACGTGGGGCCAGGAACAAGCTTTCGAGAGTCTCATCCCAGTGGAATCTCAAAGGATGTGCATAATTCCTCCAGCGTCGAATTGTGACAATTATGAAATGTTGTCTACCTGGGAAACATTAGAGACTCAGTGCCCAAGGTGTTTGTTGGGGGTTGGTCCCATAGGCACCCTCTGCCTAGCACGCCCAAATTCCAGACGCCAGCAGGAAAGCAGTGTTCAGCATAAACTATGTTGTTGGCACAGTGTAGGCACAGTGAGCCGCCTTCTCAGTGTTGGGAATGGTGGGGCTCTCCCAGAGTCCAGGGTCCCAGATGCCAGGCATCTGCAGCAAGGCCTTGTGAACAGGCCTCTCTCAGGGTGGCAGTCTCACGCCTGCTCTGTTAACTCTTTTGTGCACGATAGTGTCAAAATGATAACAACTTATTAAGAACTAACTACATGCCAGCCACTGTGCTAAGGACTTCCAATGCGTTGTTTCTTTCATTTCTTGAAACAATTCTGTATTAAGTCTTACTAGACTTAATGTCAAAATGAAGACCTGAGGCTTAGAAAGGTTAACACTTATACACAGAGACCATACAAGAAATTGCATGCATGTGCAAGAAATTGCAGGGGTATTTCTTCAGAGCGTATCTTTGATACAACCTTGATATTCCAGGGACAATTAGAAAAAAAATTGATTAAAGATCTCCATAATACAGATAAAGTTTTGTTTAAAAAAATTTGAAGATGTTTTTATGTATTACTTTCAGTTATGACTTTTAAAAAAATTTTCTTTGTGGTAGAAGAAAATTAATACTAGACAGGGCTTTTGTCCTGGATTTACCACTATCCAATCGGACTTTAAAAATAACATTTTCAGTCTGTATATATAGTTTAAAAATTATTCATATCTTTGTGCTTTTTTAAAATTAATTTTTAAATTTATAATTGACACGTAGTATCTTTTTAGTTTTTTCTGTTTGTTTGTTTGTTTTTTGTTTTTTGTTTTTTTAGAGATAGGGTCTCCCTATGTGGCCCAGCCTGGTCTTGAACTCCTAGACTCAGGCGATCCTCCTGCCTCAGCCTCCAGAGTAGCTGGGATTACAGGTCTGCACAAGTTGTTTTACACTCTTAACTCCTCCTTTTTCATTAGCCCCTTTTACAGTATACAATAGGTCATTGTATATTGTCTAGGAACAAGGACATTATCTTTTATAACCACAGTATGATGATCAAAATCAAGACATTTAACACTGATATAATACTATTTTCTAATTCAGAGTCTATAGTCACACTTCATTCATCATTCCACCGATATCTTTATTTCTCAACCTTTTTCTTCCTCCAACCCCAAGTCCAGTATCTAATCCATAATCACACATTACATTTAGTTGGTCAAGACATAAAGTTTTAAAAATGTCTGTGATGAGAATAAGAGAAATATATGGAAGAAATTCTGTCCTTTGTTATATATTATAAAAAGCTGACTATATCATGAATACTCAATAATTGTATGTGAAGGTCCACAAACATGAAATCACATTTAAAAATCATTGCAGTCTATTCTCCTACTCTCATTCTCATGGTCATCTTTAGGAGCTGAAGATTTCACCTCCCTGCTAAAGAAATTATTTTAGCATGGTTCACTAGGAAGAGTAAAAATCACCTATTACTATTTTTTTTTATATTTCTCCCTTCCTCCTTTTCTAGTTTTAACTTGTTATTCTCCTGTGCTAAAGCATGTGTTAGGCATGTAGAGCTTTTATGGAGAGCAGCAAATCTCAGTAACTACCAGTAAACGAAGACGGGAGTTCAATCAAAGGTTTGGTCCTCAGGCAACTTAAAAGTAGAAACAAACATATCCCGGATCTTGAAAAACACGCTTGGATCTGGCTGTGATAGTTGTGTTTTATTCACTGATTATTTGTATTTTGATGGGAGAGACAAAGGCTATGAGAAAAGGCAGCATTTTTGTTCAGAAATGATACTGCCTAGTTTATTTTATTTATAAGATGTGGCTCTCAGAAATTTTTAGTGAAATCAAAAAGTCAAGTTTCCAGAAAAGTTTTATTTAGCTATTTTTCCACTGAATGTATTCAAAAGACTATGCTGTAGGCACTGAAGGCAATTGTAAAAAGAACAATTCCCAGAATGTTTGGGAAATGGCATAATAGTTGAAATAAACACAGTGTTTCTACCCACCCCTCTTTTCCCACCTGCCTATCTTGAACGAAACTTGTCTTAATCAACTTCTTGACACTTGTCGTAATCAACTTAATGTAACTTCTTGCATTTTTTTCAAGAACTAAAATTAACATCATCATTTATGTAACCTGAGTTTTATGTCTCTCTTTTATATCATGAACTGCTGGGCTGAGGAATTCTTAGAAATCTTTGAGGCTACTTTCTGTAATTAGTAGTTTCTAGTAAGTGTTTTGATGAGATTCGATATGATAGCAATTCCCCTAGGAGACAGTTTAAAAAGAAATCAAATTGCACAAGTGGAGGAAAGTTTGGTGGCAAAAGTATAGACCTGTGTATAGTTTTCTTCGACAGTGGGGGGGGGTGTAGTGGGGGGGGTGGAGGTTGGGCAAGGGTTGGGGAGGACTTTCATTTGGCCAAGAGTGGGCGTGAGAACAATGATGGGCAGAGAGCGCCCACTCAATACAGAGGGAACAGCATGTGCGAAGGCCCTGGGGTGAAAGGGGGCTTAATGTCTTTGTGGAACTGTTCTGTTCCTAGACCTGTATTGACTTATATAGCTGATAATTACGCATACAAGAGGATAATCAATTTGTTAGTGATAAAAAAGAATCACGCAATTTTAGAGCTTGAAGAGACTTGAAAGAATGACCTTCGGATTTTTCGCTTGTGGAAAATGAAGATAAGGAGATGATTTGCTTCAAGTCACCTGGTAAGCTGGTTGTTAAGCCTGGACCGAAACTCAGATCAAAGTGTTTCTGGATCATCCTCTCTGATTACACTGCGTTAGTTCCAGGAAGGATGAGTCAGGGTTGCCCAGGAAGACAAGGTCACTATATACATTCAATAATATGGTTGCCGTTATAATGGATAACACAGATGCTCCCCGACATATGATGGGGTTACATCCTGGTAAACCCATTGTGAGTTGGAAACGCATTTAATATACCTAAGCTACCAAACATTATAGCTTAGTCTAGCCTACCTTAAACATGCTCGGAACACTTAACGTTAGCCTACAGTTGGGCAAAATCATCTAACATAAAGCTCATTTTAATAATAAATAAAGTGTTGAGTATCTCCTGTAATTTGCTGACTACTGTACTCAAAGTGAAAAACAGAATGGTGGTATGGGTACCCGAAGTATGGTTTCTACTGAATGCATATTGCATGTGCACTGTCAGAAAGTCAAAAAATCTAGTTGAACCGTCTGTACTTGTCATTTTCCTACCTTTGAAGCTTTACTCCTAGGCCTAACAGTTCTCCTTTTCTTGTCTATTTATCCAGGTCCCACCTCAAGTCTGCTTAAGTGGGAGGCCTTGTACACCCCCTTGCTCGTAAATGCCTCGCCTTTCCCAAATTTCCTGTTTGAATTTAATTTCCTGTGAAATTTATGTGTTTTATTGCCTTTTTTCTCACCAACGACATAATAATCTCCTTGAAGGCAGAAGTTGTTATTTCATAATTTAAATAAAGCACACAATGCTTTGCATGTATTAGACTCTCAAAAAAGTTTTTGTTAGTAGTAATTACAATGGTGACGGTCAGTAAGTATTTAAGGTAAGCAAAAAGAGCTTTAGAGAGATATTGTGAGAGTTAGTTCCCACATAATTTTGTTCCATTTTATTTTTTGAGGAGAGGCACTGTTTAAATTTAGAAATAGCCAAGTGCAGTGGCTCACGCCTGTAATCCCAGCTAGGCAGGAGGCTGAGGCAGGAGGATCACATGAGGTCTGGAGTTTGAGTCCAGCCTGGGCAGCACAGTGAGACCTCCATCTGACAGAGAGAGAGAGAGGGAGAGGGAGAGAGGGGAAGAGGAAGGAAGAGGGAGAGAGAGTGTGCATGAGTGAAAAGAATTTTTATTTAGTATTAGTAGAATTTACCTCTCCTCCAAACTAAATGTGGATGTTGTTATAAACAATCAGAGTATAAACTGTCAAAAGAAATCACATTGCAATTTGAGAAAGTGCAACCACATTTTGAGTTTTTTTTTTTTATCTTCCCTCCAATCTTAGTTCAAAGTGTGAGTTGTTTCTAAAACTATTTTAGACACGCTAACTCTTAGCCACAGGTTGATGCTTGTCAAATACATGTAGAATATTATACACAGAAGGGAGTTTAGAAACACCTGTGTTACTCAGCAATTAATTCTATTACTCTTTTAGGAGAACGCCTAACGTTATTAACTTTCGGTTTTGTGAATATGCTGTATTTCTGAGATAAATATCAAAGTTTGGTGATTACTACATCAGATAAAAACATTTTTATAGTCTTCTTACCAAAGTTATTCCTTTACTTTTTTTATTTTTAATTTTTATTTATGTTTGTTTTTTATTTTTGAGACAGAGTCTTGCCCTGTCACCCCTGGTAGAGTACAGTGGCATCATCATAGCTCACTGCAACCTCAAACTCCTGGGCTCAAGTGATCCTCCTGCTTCAGCCTCCCGAGTAGCTGGGACTACAGGTGTGCACCACCACACCTGGCTAATTTTTCTATTTTTAGTAGAGATGGGATCTTGCTCTTGCTCAGGCTGGTCTTGAACTCCTGAGCTCAAGCGATCCTCCCACCTTGGCCTCCCAGAGTGCTAAGATTACAAGTGAGAGCCACCATGCCTGGCCACCTTTTTTATTTTTAATCTTGGAAAACTTTTTCTAAGATTTGGATGATTTCACATTGATAAACACCTTAAAGAGAAAATATTACAAAATATGTACAATATAGTTTATTAGATAAAATTAAATGAGTAAGCAACAGAATTAAATGAAATTACTAATGATTTTTAATAGGTTGTAGGAAAGGAATTTTCCCCCATTATCCAGTTACATGAAAAAACTTTTCCCATTCTGTCTTTATTTCAAGTAATCACAGAGGTATAGCTGTTAATTTTATTTGCAACTACAAAAATAACATGGATAGGTGTAATTCCTTGCACATGAGATTACAACATGTAAATTTTGCTCTTTTGAGAGGAATATGTATAACATTTCTTGGTAGAAGAGAGCCCATATGTTTTTATTTGTAATGTGGGACTCAGCTTATCTGTTTTAGTTTATTCATCATTTGTACAACAAAGATTTAGTGAGTATGTACTGTATGCTAGGGATGCAGTAATTAAAAGACGAATGATTCTGGCTTCATTAAACTTACAGTCTGATTAAGCTGCAGTTTTACCTTTATGGGTTCATAATGACATACTTTCTTTTTTTTTTTTTTTTTTTTTGAGACAGAGTCTCACTCTGTTGCCTAGGCTAGAGTGAGTGCCGTGGCGTCAGCCTAGCTCACAGCAACCTCAAACTCCTGGGCTCAAGCGATCCTCCTGTCTCAGCCTCCCGAGTAGCTGGGACTACAGGCATGCGCCACCATGCCCGGCTAATTTTTTCTATATATATTTTTAGCTGTCCATATAATTTCTTTCTATTTTTAGTAGAGGTGGGGTCTCGCTCTTGCTCAGGCTGGTCTCGAACTCCTGAGCTCAAACAATCCGCCCACCTCGGCCTCCCAGAGTGCTAGGATTACAGGCGTGAGCCACCGCGCCCGGCCATGACATACTTTCTTATGCTGCCTCCACTCTGTTGTGAAGGGAGTCTCTTGCGACCTGGAGTTCTCATCCTGTGTGCCACCTTTGTTTGCCCTTGCCCACGCATTTCTGGGTTACCTGGGACTCTTCACTGGCCCTCGGGTTTGCAGGTGTAATATGTGGCGTTTGCACCTAGAGGATTTTAAAATTTCCTCCTGTTCTTAAATTCTACATAGTGTAGAGTCCATAGAAGTATAAGGGTTTGTGTACGTGCCTGCATTGCTCTGTTCTCTTCTGCATCCCCATAAAGTGTAACTAAATACCCCACAAATTTGTCTACCATTTATTTTACAAGTAAAGAAACGGGGGGACAGCCAAGTCAGATGCCTTCTCTGCAGTGACGCCCCGTTTGAGGAGGTGAACCAAGATGTGTTATCTTTCTGGCTAGTGTGCTGTTAAACCGCAGTGTGCTACTTCCTACACTCGGGGACTTCCTTACACAGTAACTTCACTGACCAGCCCTGTACGTGTTTTCTTCCTCCTCCCCTTCTTTGGCTTTGCATTTCAGACCTTGAAACGGGTGTTCTTTTACCATTTGTTGGTTTGTGTTTGTTTTTTCCTCATTGTACCCCTGTGAGGTGGTGGGAACCCCATGCATTTAAGTAAGGTAGAGTTGTACAGAAAAGAGAGCCCAACAGGAAGAAAATATTTCTGTGAATACTTACATAAAAGAAACTGAAAAGGGTCATGCTTTAGGTGCTAACTCTCAAGAGCTTTAAAGTGGGTTTGGTTACATGGTACATTTTAAGTGATTCTTCACAGAAAAACTCACAAGAAACTTAACTAAAGATGAATTTATTCACATAAATTTTCTAATCCAACAGTAGAGAACAATGTCACTGTTGGAAAAGACCCCTGGAAATCTACAGCAATGTATTAATAAGCTAGTGTACCGCTTAAAAAAATAGTAAAGTAAGCTTATTTTTAGGTTCACTCAGTCCTGACTAGGATCGACTGTAGTAAAATATAAAAATAAATGGTAGAGCTGTGAATTTTCTTGGAAAAAGATGAGTAGTTTGATGCAAATGGCCAGATATGCAATTCAGAATTGTTTAAACAACAAAAACTAGCGTCATTCCTTTATTTTTGCACGTCACCGTTAGTCACTTTCTAAGAATAGGTATCATTACTAAAATATCTGCAGGAAACAGAGCCAGAACACACTGGATGAGAGAGTGTGGTTTCTGAAGTTCTAGAATCAGTTTATCTGCAGTTTTCTGTTCCTTTTCATTGTAGGGAACTTTAGCTGTGGTCTAGGTCCACCTCTGAGTTAACAGAATTTCTGTGCGTTAGAGAGTGAGAGATGTTACCTGGGTTCAAATCCTAAATGAGTTACTTGTTAGCTGTGTGACCTTGAACAAATGACTTAATCTCTGTGCCTCGTTTTCCTCATCTTTAAACTGGGGAGAGTACTAGTACATCCCTCATAGGAGTTTGTGAAAAGTAATTGGGTCAATATAGGTAAAGTGATTAGGGCAGTTCCTGGCAGGTAAGGCCATGCAAGCAGCTGTTGTTTTTATCCATATATGAGGTAGTTGCATTGTCACCCACTTTTGTCTTTTTCATACAACATGTTTCAAAGTTTCTGTTCTTGCATCTGGCTTTTTCCCAGATAGAGACATTTTTGCAGTGACCGTAACTGTTTTATTCTGTTGGTAAGTCACTAATCACAGGTGAGTCATTCACTCTTTCAGTTGATCTGTGGTGCTCCTAGTGGGGTTATGTCGGGGAGCTCTGGTAAGTGGTGGCAGGGTGTGCCGCGCAGGGCAGGGTCACATCTGCAGCATCTGTGCACCGTGTTGGTGGAACTCTGTTGCGGGCCGTCTGCCGTGCATGTTTTTCTCTGGATGTTTGCCAGCGTTGAACATGATAGGGTGCTGATTGTCGTAACCGTGGTGTTACTTCTGTTTTATATTTTTGTAACACCAGACGTGGGTCCACGGTGAAGTTACAGAAAAGCAAGCTTTAGGGCCCTTCGATCCCATGGCCCTTTCTAAGGCCCCTGGAAAGGCCCTAGTGATTTTGTATTCATGATTTTGCTTGCTTGCTTCCTTCTTTCTTTCTTTCTTTCTTTCTTTCTTTCTTTCTTTCCCTCTCTCTCTTTCTTTCTTTCTTTTTCTTTTCTTTCTTTCTTTTTAATTGACAAAGCCTTCTCCCCAGCGTGTTTAAGCTTTAGGCTCCTCTCAAAACCTGGATCCCCTTCTGCAGAGCACATAAAATTTTATTTGTTCTAATATCTGAGAATATCTAAAAATTCTCCCCAGGAAATACTCACAAATATCTCCACCGTAAGACAGTGGAAATGAGACCCTGTGGTTACCAGAATCCCTTTCACGGCCAAATGTTATGTTTCTCAGGGGTTAAAATATTTAGGAAGCGTTCGCGTGTGCCAGCGGTGGCTGTTGGCTGAGTGAGACAGAGGTGACCCGCCGCTGCCCACTCTCTGTTCAGACGTGGGGTGTTCTCTGACCCCGCCCTGAGCCTGCCCGGACCGCAGTGGGGGCCGATGGCTCTGTTCCTATCGGTGTCCTCGTTGGTAGGTGTGGGCGCGGGACTAACTGTGCCTGCCTTGGCCTTCACCACACCTCTGCAAGCTTTCTGTCTTCCAGACTTTGTTGACGTCTCTCATGCACTTTCCTCTTCTATTTGGGGATTTATACCTTTTTTAAAAAATTCTTTTACTATCATTTTAGTGGAGTGTAATAAAGGAAAAGAGATAACAGCCTATAATCAATCCATTATGCTTAGTCTAATGCCTGGAAATTCTTCTTGTGTTTATCTTATGATGGTTGAAACTATTTTCCTTCAATAAAAAAATAAATTTAAAAAATATATAAATTTTTTTCCTTTAGGATGTGTTTAAGAATGCATCCTACCTTTCAGAAAGAGGAGTACCAGAAACCTAAAAGGGCATTTGGGAATGAGACGCCCTGGAGTTATAGTTACAGACCTGAAGGGTTCAAGCACCTGCTGCCTGTGGAATAAATCCCAGCACCCCTAGTCTGGCATGCCAGGCTCTCTTCTGGGCCTCAGTCTACCTTTTCAGCCTCATCCCATGTTTTTCCCCATAGGTCTCTGTTGCTTCAGTCAAAGTGTCTGATTGCTGTTGAACTCTTATTTTCATGTTTCTACCACCAGTCCGTTCTGCTTACCTGGAATGCCCAGCCCTTTTTACCCACCTAAATCCTACACGTTCTTGAAGACCTCGTTCCAATTTCGCCTTTCCTGGGTTCCTGCCTCTCCAGCAGTGTGGAGGGTCCTTGTCCACTTCCTCTGAGCTCTCGCTTCCTATGGCCATTTGCCTTTCTTTCCTCTTTGTTTTTAAAATTTATGCTACTCAGTTGCTTTTTTTTTTAAATAGCTTTATTAAGGTATAATTTACATCCCATGTAATTTACCCAGTTAAAGTTTCAGTGGTTTTTAGTATATTCAGAATTGTGGGCCGGGCGCGGTGGCTCACACCTGTAATCCTAGCACTCTGGGAGGCCAAGGCGGGTGGATCTCTCAAGGTCAGGAGTTCGAGACCAGCCTGAGCAAGAGCGAGACCCCGTCTCTACTAAAAATAGAAAGAAATTATCTGGCCAACTAAAATATATATAGAAAAAATTAGCCGGGCATGGTGGCGCATGCCTGTAGTCCCAGCTACTCGGGAGGCTGAGGCAGTAGGATCGCTTAAGCCCAGGAGTTTGAGGTTGCTGTGAGCTAGGCTGACGCCACAGCACTCACTCTAGCCAGGGCAACAAAGCGACACTCTGTCTCCAAAAAAAAAAAAAAAAACAAAATAAAACAGAATTGTGCAATCATCACCACAATTAGTTTGAGAACATTTTCATGGCCCCATATCCATGATCAGTCACTCTCCATTGCCCCCTCCCCCCCCAACCCTGGGAACCCCCTAATCTACCTGCTGTCTCCATGGATTTGCCTATTCTAGGACATTTCATGGACATGGAGTCATAGAATATGTGGTCTTGTGTGTCTGGCTTTTTTTACTTAGCACAACCTGGTCAAGGTTCAGCCATGTTGTATATATGTTAATACATCACCCGTTTCCCTTCTGTTGACAAATCATATTCTCTTATATGGATATGCAACATTTCGTTTATCTCTTCATCACTTGACGGATATTTGGTTTGTTCCCACTTTGTTGCTCTTGTGAATAATGCTGCCAAGAACATTTGTATATAATTTTTTTTTTTACTCTCCCTGGGATAAGCAGTATTATCCCCTTTTCTTTCACATTTGTTATTGTGAAATATACACACAGATATTATATAAAACACATGTAAAGATTAATAAAAGTTATAAAGAAATACCCATGTAACTGCTAACCAGGTTAAAAATACAACTGAATGTTACCAGCACCCTAAAAGACACCCATATGAGTCTTCCCAATCAAATACCACTTCTATTCCCCAGAGGTATGACTTTTGTAATCCTAACTGTATTGCTTTTGTTATAGTTAAACATGTGAATGTATGTGAATATATAGTTTAATGTGTGTATAACGTAGATTAGTATTTCCCTCTTTAAACAGAAATGAATTTCATCTTGCTTCTTTTGTTCAATGCTGTGTTTGGGAGGATCTGCCATAGATGGTTCATGTCATGGTAGTCCATCAGTTTTCATTGTTGTATAGTATTCCTGCTTATGAAAGTATAACAACATACCTACTCACTCTAACGTGGTTGGACACTTGGGTTTACATTTTTTGTGCATATCCTGGAGTAGATGAGCCTGTATTTCTTTAGACTAGAGTATATACTAAGATTGGAATTGGTGGGTCAAGGGTATATATTTCTTCAACTTTATAAGAGAATGTCCAAGGGTTTTCCTAATTGATTGTCTCTGTATTTTCACAAGTGGTTTATAAGAGAATTGAATTCTTGACAACTTTTAATATTTTAAACTTTTTAGTATTGCTCTTTCTGGAATATCACTGGCATTTCACTGTATTTTTAACTTGTTTCTTCTATTACTAATGAGGATGAGCAAGTTTGCATGTGTTCACTGTCCATTGGCATTTACTCTTTGTTAAAGTGCCTTTTAACACATTTTTCTTGTTAGATTTTCTGTCCTTTTCTTGTTTATTTTTAAAAGATATATATATTCTGAATCAAACTCATTGTATATGCTTTAAAAACGGCTTGTCTAACTCTCATAATATCTTTTTTCTTATTTTGTAGTAAAATACAGATAAAACTTACCATTATAACCATTTTAAAGTGTAAAATTCACTGGCATTAAGTATATTCACAATGTTGTGCAAAAATCGCCGCCATCTAGTTCCAGAACCCAAACAGAAACTTTCCCCATCAGGCAGTCAATCCCCATTCCCTGTCCCTTCCAGCCCTCGCGACCACTAATGTGCTTCCTGTCTCTATGGATTTGACTATTTGAATATTTCATGTCAATTGTATAATATATTAGCATTTGTGCCCGACTTCTTTCACAAAGCGTAATGTTTTCAAGGTTCATTCATGTTGTCACATGTTTCAGGACTTCATTCCTTTTTATAGTTAAATAATACTCCATTGTAGGGACATACCACATTTTGTCTATTCATTCATCTGTTGATAGGTATTTGGCTACTATAAATAGGACTGATATGAATATTCATATACAAGTTTTTGTGTAGACATGTTTTCATTTCTCTTGGGCATAGGAGTTGAATTGGTATGTCTTTGGGTAAGCATGTTTAACCTTTTGAGGAACTGCTAGACTGTTTTCCAAAGTGGCTTTGACATTTTCCATTCCTATTAGTAGTGTATGAAGGTTCCAGTTTCTCCAAATCCTCCTTAACACTTGTTATTATTTCTCTTACTGATTATAGCTATCCTAGTGGGTGTGAAGTGGTGTCTTATTCTGGTTTTGGTTTGCATTTCCCTACGGCTAATACTGCTAAGCATCTTTTCATGTAGCTTACTTTATAAAAATGTACATATATGCTATAAAATCCCTTGTCTGGAACGAACTTCATCTTTATTTGATTTCTGTAAATGAAAGGAACAATAGTGTGCTAGTAAATGTTTAGTAACTGGGAGCGGGGGGGAGAAGCCCTGATTTTTAGCATTTGCCAATTTCCGTGGTGTAAGCACTCCCACTATGGCAGATTTCCAGCCTCCAACATGACATCACTGAGCACAGAGCTGGGAAATGGTGTGCATAGTAGGCCCGCAGGAGCTGGCATGGGTGGACTCCAACACACCGGTGGAAGGGAGGAGTGCGTGAAGTGAGCCTCATTGGGGCTGCCTGTTGTTGCGCAGGCTGGGCACTGAACAACCGTAGGCGGGGACATTCACACATTAGTCTAAAGAGAAAAGGATATGATATTCATTCAGTGTCTACCGTTTATTTAATCTTCACCACAAGCTTCTGAGGCAGGTTGTACTGTCTTATTTTCAGAGAAATTCAAGGCTTAGGGAACTCAATTAACTAACTCAATGCTTCACAGCTAAGTGTCAAAGTTGGGATTTAAACCAGATCTTTCTTATAGAAGAGCTCATTCCAGTTCACCACTGTGTTAGGGTGAACTACCCCGGGCCCGTTGATTTACTAGGAGGACTCACTGGACTTAGCAGATAGTTGTACTCATGATCGCCGTTTATTACAATGAATAGATACAAAGCAAAATCAGCAAAGGGAAGGGGACGTGGGGTGAATGCTGGAGGCAACTAGGTGCAAGCTGCCAAGACTCCTCTCCCCCTGGAGTCACACAGGATGTGCTTAAAACCTCCAGCAATGAGCTGTGACAACGCATGTGAAATATTGCCTACCAGAAAACTCATTAGAGACTCAGTGTCCAAGGTTTTTTATGGGGGGCTGGTTACATAGACACCTCCTGCCTAGCGTACCAAAATTCCAGACTCTTAGGAAGGTGAATAGGCCTTTCTAATAATAGCAATCTCAGGCTTGCTGTGTTAACTGTTTTCTGCACACCGACCAAATGCAAATACAGGGAAGCAAACTGAGAGAGAATGGAGACCACGTCTGCTTATCACTGTACCCTCCTTTCCGGCGGCGCCTGCACAGAACTGATACGTGGTGGGTTTCTAATAACGGCTGCCTGAGCCGTGTGGATCTTCCCTGGTGCCCAGCTCCTCTGTGTGTTTGTGCCTCTGTGCCGGAAAGTTTCTCTGCGTTCACCCAGAACTGCTGGCCCTCCAAACTGTGATGAATTATAACTGCTTATCACAGATGTCTCGGTGTTGCTTCAGAGCCCGACTGAATTCTCTGCAACTTTTCTCTTTTGAAAGGCCTTCATTTGAAATTCTGCTATTTGTGTCTCCAGTGGAAATATTGGTTCTTTTGTTCCAGAGCCCCAGACACCCTGTCTCAGACTCACTCACACATCTGTGAACTTTGACTAAAAGTGGAACAGTTTCCTCCACCTGACTTTCTTGGTGTTTGGGTCACATGGGAACCGTGTTGAGGTTACACTTTCCTTTGTTCTCAGGGGCAGAGGCTGACTGAGGTGTCTGTGCAGTATCCACTTGTCACAAGACCATTCCAGGGATTGGAGTGGGGGATGGCGGGGAGACCATTCCAGGGGAGCAGTTCTGGGAAGAGGAACCGTTCTGGGAGGGAGCAGGCCAGTGCTACCATGAGCTTTCTAAGACCTGAGTGCTTTTTCTTCTCCGTCGCCATGACAGGCTGAGTTAAAGAAAGCAGAAACAGCTCACCTTCCTTTTGGCTGGCTGGTTCCTTCAGTTCCCAAGTGAAGCAAAGATTGTTTTCCTGCCTGTGTCTTTGCATAATTATTTTTCTGTTACCTACTTTAATGCAATGGCCAGCAATATTCTTTTTAGAGTGAAAACAAGCAGATTTTCTGGCACATCTCAGACGCTGTCACTCGCTAGCTGGGCGTGTAAACATGACCGCTTTGGTCCTCAGTTCCCTCATCTGTAAAACCGAGGCAATAAATAGCTCCACTTCTCAGGGTTGTTGTGCGGGTCGACTCAAATGATGTGTCTGTAATCTGCTCTAAGCAAATTTAAAGCAAAATCTGGCATCGAGTGAGCCTTGAAGAAAAGCTCATAATATTGCTGTTGTTAATTTTCAGGATATGAAAATCCATTCTTTCTTTTGGACTGCTCACACTGATTTGAGTAAATAAAATTCCTTCCCCCCCTCTCTACTCCACACTCCCTTACACGTTGATTTAATTAACAACAAGACATTTAGGTGGGGCGTGGTGGCTCACGCCTGTAATCCTAGCACTCTGGGAGGCCGAGGCGGGCGGATTGTTTGAGCTCAGGAGTTCGAGACCAGCCTGAGCAAGAGCGAGACCCCGTCTCTACTAAAAATAGAAAGAAATTATATGGACAGCTAAAATATATACAGAAAAATTAGCCGGGCATGGTGGCGCATGCCTGTTGTCCCAGCTACTCGGGAGGCTGAGGCAGGAGGATTGCTGGAGCCCAGGAGTTTGAGGTTGCTGTGAGCTAGGCTGACGCCACGGCACTCACTCTAGCCTGGGCAACAGTCTGTCTCAAAAAAAAAAAACCAAAACAATAGGAAATTTAACATAATGTTTGAAAGACTTTCCAGTGTGGTGGATGGAGGCCTGTCTACCTTTGGAATCAGGCAGCCTGGGGCTCCCCATGATTTTCCCTGACTCTGTGAGCTGAGGAACGACCGACCCACCTGGGCACTCGGTTCTCGGGGGGGAGAGGGAGTGATGTCCCTCCCCCTCCGCTGGCATGGAGGTTGCGCCTCAGTCTCTCCCGGTGGGGTGGGAGCACACCTGCGACCTCTCCAGACCCACAGCCTTCTGCTTCCCTCCTTCCTTGGCCTCCTCCTACCTGTCTGTGAGGTGCATCTTACAACTCCCGCTAGGAGTGACCCCCTGCTGATTTGATGGCCCGAAGCCCCTGTTGTTTGAGCGATAAATAATTAGCACGTATCTGCTCATGGGAACTCCATGGTTTTCTGGACAATTCTTCAAGGGCTGTCCTCTCTCTGCCCACCTGTCAAATGTGGATGTTCCTCGAGGTTCTGTTCTAGAGCCTCTTTTCTTACCTGCCCTCGCCTCAGCCACCTATTCCAGTGGCTTCCGTTAGCCTCTTTATGCTGAGGACGTCCCCAGTCTCAGTAGCTTCCCAGCCTGGTTACTACTCTGAGGTCTGTGAGTTCTCACAGGCACCTCAAATTCAAACTCAAATGTCTGAACAGTCTCGAGATGCTCCCACCCCCGCTGTCTCAGTGACTGGTACCACTGTCTACCAGCTGCTTGTGCCAGAAACCTGAGCGTCTGTCTAAACTTACCTCTCTCCTCACTCCCTCATGTCTGCACTCTCAACAGGTCCATTGATTCTAAATATATCCCAGTCCTGCCATTTCTGCTCCATCGCTAAGACCACCATGATCCAAGCTACTACTGTCTCTTCTTGAGCGAATACAGTAGCCTCTGTATCAATTGGGATTGAGTTAGGCTATGTATTACACAGAATCCCTAAATCATGGTAGTTTAACCAAGATAGAGTTTTTTTTTTTCCTTTTCAATGTGGAAAAAACACAGACAAAAATCTGGAGGCAGGCTGTCCACCACTGGTATGGTGGATCCAAACTGGGGATCCTGGATCCTGTCTCTCCCTTCCACCATCCTAGCTGGTATCTTATTTTGGCCCAGCATGGCTGCTGGAGCCCCAGCCATCTTGGCGGAATTGCAAGCTGGAAGAAAGGCAGAAAAGCAAGAAGAGACTTCTCCCACCTGAGGCTACTCCCTTTAACAGCCTTCTCTTATGTTCCAAACAAGACTTCCGCCTGTATCTCATTGATCAGAACTTAGCCACATGGTCATACTTAGCTGCAAAGGAGGCTGAGAAGTACAGTCTTTTAATCTGGGTACCAGTGTACTCACCTAAAAGTCAGGGTCCCATTGTTAGTGGGAAATGGTTGTTGTGAGCAGACAATCAGCAATCTCTGCCACATCCTAATGGGTTCCTCTTTCTACTCTTGCCCCTCTCTGGTCTGTGGTACCCAATGGCCCAGTGACCTTTTAAAACCACAAATATAATCGTGTCCTTCTCCTGCCTAAAACACTTCAGGAACTTCTCATTATTCCCAATTTAAATCTCAAAAGTCCTCAACGTGGCCTACGGGACACTATGTGGTCTAGCAGCCTGACCACCTGTCCACAGTGATCTGCAATTCCATTTCTGCCTCTCTCCCCACCCTCCAGCTCCCCAATCTTTCTGTTCCTTGAAGGCACCAGTTACTTCCCACCTGAGAGCAAGTACATTACCTGCATCCTCTGACTGGAGTCCCTATCTCCCTCCCCTGGCTGACTAACTTCTCCCGTGCTTTCAGGTTTCAGCTTAAATATTACCTCCTTGATTCACCTGCTCTGATCTTCCAGATTAAATTAGATTTCCCTGTATAATATTATTTTGCACTTTTACTTTGTACCTCTTATTTCTATTTTAATACTTTATTAGTACAATATTTTTCAGTCCTTCTCCTCTCTCTCTCCCTCTCTGATTTATAAATTTTACAAAGCAGTTGAAGGCCTCACTTAGCCCAGTACTCGGCCTATGATAAATATTTAATAAATGGTTGTTGAATGATTGAATGGAATCCAGGTTCAGGGGGAATATGATAGATTTGTTTCGTGTCTTGTTAAAAAGATGTACATGAAAGAGGTAAGGAGAGATATCTTGCAAGGTAGGCAGAGATACAGAATCAGGACACAGGGAGAAGTTGTAGAGAAGTATGTTTGGAATCATCAGATCTAGTTCATTTAATGCTACTTGTCCTAAAAGGAGGCAGCTTCCCGAGGGGACATGCAAGTGGTCTTTGAAGCCAAACAGGTCTGCTCTGAATCCTGGGTCTGTCACTTACCAGCTGTGACATTGGGCAGTTGATTAAACTCTCTGAATCTCAGTTTCATCATCTGTAAGTGGAGAAAATACCTATCCTACATAGACCCTTTTTATATGTAAGCATCCAACAGACTATTGCAAACTGTCAGTCTGGCTTACGAGACACTTTAAGAATGAAAATATTTCTACCTTAAAAACAGAGACAATAGAAAACAGTATTCTCTTTATCATTTCCTTGTTACCCATGAATGTACATTTTGCACAATGAAAATCAAGTTTGGCTTCTGAGCTGAGGAACAGAAGGGTTTTGGGCTCTTTTTAGTTTAGTTCTGCATTTGTTTGTTTTTTTAATTTATAAAATACTTCTATTATGCACAGAGGAAAAATATCTTTATTTTCCTGCCTATCTTAGCAGCTGCGGCCTTGTAAATTAGACTGCCCAAAGGCAGATGAACAGGAATAAAGCGTAAGAGTTTTTATTTAGTAATTTTTACATGTGCATGAGATTCTTCACCAGGAAAACCAAGGCCCAGAGAAGCAGTACGGGTCCAAAGCTTATATACTAGGTTGGACGAAGTAGTAAATTGTTAAATTGTAAAAATATGACAAGGAAAAGGGGCTGGGGTTGCTTTGAGAGCCCCCAGCTAAATTGGGGTTCCAGCACCAGGTTGGCTAGCAGCCCTGCTCTAAGGGAGGAGGAAGGGGAGCTGGATGTGGGTGTGTACAGCGTGCCTCTCATGGGACACTTCTTCTCCTGGTGGGTGGCCCAATGCCTAGTTGTCTGACCCGCCACCGGGGGGGGTCCCTCACACAGGGAACTCGTGTGTTCTGGCGGATGCCCGCATGGCTCTTGTCTGACCCTGTCCAGTTTGTGTCTACCTGACCATGGCCCCAGCAGTGGGAGCTTGACCTTGAGTTCCCTGCAGTGTCCCTGGAAAACCCTGCCTGGGACAGACCCTGGTTCTCCAGATGGAAGGCACAACTTCAGCACACCACCACGATAGGAAGCAAGTTTAACAATTTTTACTTACAGATCCCGAGCAGGGAGGGCAGTCCTCCTGCGCGGGTCACCCAGGGCAGGCACGGAGAGTGAGGCAGAGAGAGCATGCACGTGGGGACTAGCAGTGTCTATAAGGGACTGGGTGTGGGTCACTCTGAGTTCGAGGGAAAATGCCTGAGTGGTCTGTTTAAAGGAAGCCGCGGGAACACAGTCTGTTCGGGGAAAGGAATGCCCGAAGGCCAAGTTCTCATCTCTGGCCACCGGCTTGAGCCGTTTGGGTGTGGTTAGAACTGGAAACGGTGTGGGAGTGACTGAGCCCTGCCACTAGCGAGAGAAAGTTAAATCTGTATTCAGAGTGGACGCAGAGGCATCGTGAAAGGACCGGGGCAGTTAATCGGTGGAAAAGTAGCTAGGAAGATAAGGATTAGTTTAACGAGATTTGTTTGTGTAGATTTCTCTCAGCCTCGCCTCCCCGTCTCTGCTGGTAAGAGTGTCTTTCCTCCTCCAGGTACAGGGAAGGCACCTTTCACCTGGGAGCTTGATCGCATGCTTTCAGGAAGGACGTGGAGGGACACAGTGCCCTTCTTGCATGTGCTGTTGTTTAAGTGCCTTTAACTCAGAGCAATCCGTGTGCCGAAGTGGTATATTTTGGGGCAGCGTATTCTGTTACCCTACCAGTGCTTTGCGTCATGACCACGTGCCGAGCGTCATCTTATGTGCTTTGTAAGTATTAATTTTAATCCTCTTAACTCTATGAGGTGCATAGTTATTATTCCCATTTTACAGTTGAGGAAACTGAGGATCAGAGGAGCTGAGTACCTTGCCCAAGGTCGCAGAGCCGGTTTGTGGGGGCGGAGCTGGGAAGTCTGATTTTAGAGCTCTGAACCTTTGCACTGTGCTGTCTCTGGATAATTTTGTGATACTTTTTGGCTGGCCAAATTGCATATTTACATAAGGATCACACGTATATTAACCTTTATATTTGCTAGAAAATGAAATAGCCATCAAGAAAGCCTAACAAACTGGTAGAAACGTACCTTTATACTATTACTGTTATACTTTGAAGGAAGAGTTTGGACTAAAGGTGCTCCCAGAGATCAACTGTTCCTAACCTAAAAAGGAAGTGGTCATGTAGGTGCTTGCTGGTTCAGTATTGGTTTCATACTGTAAGATAGAACTAAAATAACAGCCTCAAAGTGTAAAAATAGTACAGTCACATGAAGCATCAACCGTCCTTTTTAAAAACAGAATTGTAAAACTCACGGAGTAAAGGTTAGTTTCTTTTTCTGGCTGAAAAGAGTGGATATTGGTAGACACTGGTGATTTCTATTACATCCTCCTATCATTTTAGGGAACGATGTTAATATCTGTCACGGCCCGAGGAAGAATCTCATTCATGCCATTTTGTTTTATAAAACACAGTTAAATTCAACATCAATTCTCAGAAGGTCTTTCTTGGAGTCTGGAAGGTAGGGTGAAGATCTTTCAATGGCTTTTGCTTTTATTTTCCCTAAGGGCTCTACTAGAATGGTTTTGAGAAATAATATTGGTAGCTAAATTTATCAAGCACTTACCATTTGTCAGCTTTGTTTCAAAAGCTTTACATGAATTGACGCTTAATTCTTACTACACACTTATGGGGTGCGGGGAGTTAGCTACGCTCCCCGCAAAGAGGTCCTTTTCTCTTTGTTCTGATCAGATCTCTAAGTTGACTACGCCAGTTTGCAGGGAGTTAGCTACGCTCCCTGCAAAGAGGTTTTTCTTCCGATCTGGTCTCTCAGGCAGGGGTCATCGCAAAGGATGAAAAATATAGTAGGAAACAGAAATAAAAGTATAAGTAATGGCAATAATAATACACAGAGCCAAAGATATAGTTTATAAAGTGAAAGTTTATGAAAATAGATAAAGGAGGGTATCCGGATGGAAATATTTTACCCGCATCAAATATTTCCCCGACTGAAACTCCACACAGGTATTATATAGGGTACATACAGGCTCCGGTTGCCAAGGGCAACGGGATTTTGATACTAACAGGCAGTTTGCTTTAGGGTCAAAGTCTCCTAAAAGTCTACTACAGATCCTTTAACTAACTCTAACTAGGGGAACAATGGGTTATAAAATCGTCTTGGGGCAAACTTCTAAGTTTTATGATAAGGCTATTACTTTAGCAACAAACAGAGACATCTTGGCTCTGGTGATTGTGTTCTTGGAGACAGAGATGATCCCAGAAGTCAACATGGGCTGTGCTTTGTGTTAATTACTTGAACCGCATGGTTCCATCTGGGCCCGGCTTGGGCAATAGCATATCTATCTGATTAGCTCTCATCTCCGGGGGTCCACCTGTCAGCAGCACCAGCAACCTTTGGTCCTAAGGAAGGCCTGCCTTGTCTTTCAAAACAGGTGAGAACCAAAGGCCCAGTTTACAGCTGTCTCCTTGAGATGCAGCTTCTACTGACCAGCAAGACGCCCTCCTGAGACGAGGCAGCTTTTGAACTAACACATTTATCTTTTCCTTAAGGCAAAGCCTTATTTGACTTCTGAAATCAAATCTTGTCTCCAGAAATACAGGGGGCATTTCTATAATTCAGTATTCTTAGGCTCAACAATGGGGCAATTTCTTTAACTATAAAACGAGATGGCTTGCAGACAGGCCACCTGCAGGCTGGAGCCCCTGGGATGCGGCAGCATGGCTCAGTCCAAGTCCAAAAGCCTCAGAACCAGGGGAGCTGATGGCGTAACTCTTAGTCCAGGGCCGAAGTCCTGAGAACGGGGGCCGCAGGTGTGAGTCCCAGAATCCCAAGGCTGGAGGAGTGGAGGAGAGCCTGGGATCCTGATGTCCAGGGCAGGAAGAGAGTGTGTCCCACCTCCAGGACAGACAGAAGGAGGCCAAGTTCTCTTCTCTCCGTTTTGGTTCAATTTAGAGCCCCAGCTGGTTGGACGGTGCCGCCCACACTGAGTGTGGGTCTTCCCCGCTGAGTCCACCGACCCACGTGCTGATCCCTGGAAACGCCCTCACAGACACACCGGAAGGAACATTTCGCCGGCTCTCTAGGCTTTCCTTCATCCACTCGAGACCTAAAATGAACCATCAGACTTTCCGAGACTGGCTGCCGTGTGGGTGCTGTCATGTGGTATCGCTAGACCACCGCAAGGGAGGCGAGGGGTAAGGAGGGGAAAGCCAGAGAGATGAAGCTCTCACTGCAAGTGCTGGTGGGCACGCGGGGAGTGGCATGGCTCTGCGGCGGTGGGGATCCTGTACTTGGCAGCGGGGGGCATCTCTTGGAAGGGCTAGAGATATTCTGCAACATGGATTG
Source organism: Eulemur rufifrons (assembly GCF_041146395.1). NCBI lineage: Eukaryota > Metazoa > Chordata > Mammalia > Primates > Lemuridae > Eulemur > Eulemur rufifrons. The sequence goes on from NC_091006.1 coordinate 33,876,277, forward strand.
ATTTCTTACTAGAGCAATTATCAAGAGGGGACATGTACAGGGGACTGTGGCCCCAAGCTGTGACAGCCAGAGAGAGTCCAGCAGTGCGGCCTTGAGTTCTGTGTCTTCTTCCTTCGCTCTTGGTCACTTTGTCCCACCTCCGTGCCCCATTTACTGAACTGTAAAATGAAGACGCTGAGTAACTCATTTCTTTGTCAGGGTCCGTGGTTCTGCAGTTCATCACGGAGCACTGTGAGACTGATGGATGCAAGGAGCTGGGCAAACGTGATCTCTAAGGGCCGTTGTGCAAACAGCTGCCGTTTCTAAGGCTCGCTTCCTGTTCCGAGTCCACTGTGCACGTTACCGCAAAGGGCAGCTAAAGCTTTATTAGTAGCAATTAAGAAATGTGCCTGGCTCTGCTTTCTTACCAGTTTATGACGGGCCTTTTCTGTATCCTCACAAAAAATTTTTGCATGTGGATCCAACTACAACTTTGATTAGGCTTTCAAAAATTTGATAACGTATTTTTAACCTTTTAGTGGAGCATTTAAAAGTTACTCAGGAGTAAACAGAATAGTACAGTGAACCTCATCTACCCATGGCCCGTCAAATATAGCTAGTCACACTCCCACCACCTCTATTATCTGTAGCAAATCCTTCCCACGCCCATTGTCTTGTAGAAACCACATAATTTCTTCTACCGATGCTTTCGTACGTGACTCTAAAAGTCAAAGTGTCCCCACTTTGAGCAGAACCTTAGTGCCATCACTTCTAAACTTATCAACAGAATTTCCTTGGTATCATCAAGCACCCAGTCAGTGGCAGAAATCGTTTTAAAAATAATTTTACCTATAGAATGTTCCCCAATTTATAGGTTGTGTTACAGAAGTTTGCTGCAAATGGGTTGTTTGCAATGTCAATGGAATAAATATTCCTGTAGAAACCACAGTAGAAGCAGCAGTTGGCACCATTAGGCCCACAGGCACCCATGGAATTTGCAATGAGAAAATTCTGTGTATTTCTCTTTGAATGTCTTACCGAGGGAGGAGTTGATGGGCAACGTTTCCTCTTTTCTGCAGGTGCTATTATGGTGATTCCTTTCCCCCCATGCCTACTTCTTCACTCCCCCTCTCAGCCCTTCCCCCAGACCCCACCGGTAGAAGCAAAAGGAAGAAACTTTTCCCAGCGTGGCTGATTATATTCATTGAAAAAAAAAATGCAGGGATGTTTGTTGCTCTTTTAGGAGGAAGCAAACAGTATTGGGAAGTGGCTGTTACATGCAGCTTAATATTTTAAAGGCAGTTAGAAAACAAACTGCAGTGTGATCTCTTTAACACGGGAGAGAACTGGGGAAGCATATAGCATCCAGTCCCACTTTTGTGAAGACCAGGTTAATGCTCTGCTTTTGCAGAAGCCTAGCAAAGCTCAGTTCAATTTTAATAATTTATATTTCCAGTTCATATCTGTATGCGTGCCTGCGTGCCCTCCACTGATCCCAAATAAGCAGAGAGACAGGTTTTTCTTAGTGAAGGAGTTGGCTGGGATGGGCAGTGGGGAGGCGAAGTTCCCTAGAGGCCAGGAGCCTCCCAGCTTTGTGCCTTTCCAGAAACCCAGCCCTGGGGTGAGGCTGTGGGGGAGTTGCCACGGGGGTTTCCCACTACTGGCTTCTTAATGTAAAAGCTTTTTTTTTTTTAGCATGAAAGCACTTTATAAAATGTAAATCACTCACGCAAATTACTATTAGGAGCTGGTTAAAAGAGAGGAAAAATTAATGGGATGCTAAGTTTTTATTTTTGCTTTTGTTTTTTATTAGAATATTTTCCTTGGTAAAGAAGAAGCAATTTATCACATAATCACCAAGCTGGAAGTGCCTTTATTTTTAAAATATTTTTAAAATTTTTATTTCAAAATAGTAAGGTGGTACAAGTGTTTTTGTTACATGGATACCTTGTATGGTGCTTAAGTCAGGGCTTTTAGTGTGTTGGTCACCAGAATAGTGTTCATTGTACCCCACAGGTAAGTTTTTACTCTTCCCCCACTCCCACCCTCCCTCATTTTGGTCTCCTAAGTCCTTTACATCTCTTTGTGTCCACTGTTTAGCTCCCAATTATTAGAGAGTATACGTGGTGTTTGTTTTTCCATTCTTGAGATAATCCTTTACTTAGGATAATGGTTTCTAGTTCCTTCTAAGTTGTTGCAAAAGACATTATTTCATTCCTTTTTATGGCTGTGTAGTACTTTATGGTGTGTATAAACCGCATTTTCTTTTTCCACTCATGAATTGATAAGCACTTAGGGTGACTTCACATCTTGCCATTATGAATTATGCTGCAATAAACGTTAGAGTGCAGATGTCTTTTGATAAAATGACTTATTTTCCTTTGTGTAGATACTCAGTAGTGGGCTTGCTGGATTGAGTGATAAATCTACAGTTATTTCTTTGAGGAATCTCCATATTGTTTTCCATAGAGGTCATACTAATTTGCGGTCTCACCAATAGTGTATAAGCATTCCTTTCTCTCTGCATCCACTCCAGCATCTATTGTTTTTTGTCTTTTTAATAATGGCCATTCGGTGGCATCTCATTGTGGCTTTAATTTACATTTCCCTGATGATTAGTGATGTCAAACGTTTTTCATATGTTTGTTGGCCATTTGTCTATATCTTCGTTTGAAAAACTTCTGTTCATGTCTTTTACCCACTTTTTAATGGAGTTGTTTGTTTCTTGCTGATTTGAGTTCTTTGTAGATTCTGGATATTAGCCCTTTGTCAGACGTATAGTTTGCGAATATTTTCTCCCATTCTGTAGGTTGTCTATTTACTCTGCTGATTATTTCTTTCAGTTTGCAGAAGCTTTCTAATTTAATTAAGTCCCATTTATTTATTTTTGTTATTGCTGTATTTGCCATATTTGCCTTTGGGGTCTTAGTCACAAATTCTTTGCCTAGGCCAATGTCTAGAGAAATTTTTACTTTGTTTTCTTCTGGAATTTTTATGGCTTCCTGCCTTACATTTAAATGTTTTATCCATCTTGAATTAATTTTTGTATATGGTGAGAGACAGGGGTCCTGCTTCATTCTTCTGCATGTGGATGTCCAGTTTTCCTAGCACCATTTATTGAACAGGACTTCCTTTCCCCAGTGTATGTTGTTGTCTGCTTTGTTGAAGATCAGTGGCTGTCGGTAGATGGTTTTATTTCTGGGTTCTCTCTTCTGTTCCATTGGTCTGTGTCGCTACTTTTATACCAGTACCATGCTGTTTTGGTTACTATAGCCTTGTAGTATAATTTGAAGTCTGGTAATGTAATGCCTCCAAATTTATTCTTTTTGCTTGAGATTGCTTTGGCTATTCAGGCTCTTTTTTGGTTCCAAATAAAGCATAGAATAATTTTTTCTAGATCTGTGAACTATATCGTTAGTATTTGGATGGGGACTGCGTTGAATATGTAAATCACTTTGGACAGTGTGGACATTTTAACAAAGTTGTTTCTTCCAATCGATGAATATGGGATGTTTTTGTGTTTATGTCATCTATTATTTCTTTTGTCAGTGTTTTGTAGTTCTCCTTGCAGAGATCTTTCATCTCCTTGGTTAAGTATATTCCTAGGTATTTTATTTTCTTTGTAGCTATTGTAAATGATGTTGAGTCATTGATTTGACTCTCAGCTTGACTGTTATTAGTATATAGAATTGCTACTGATTTGTGTACATTGATTTTGTGATCTGAGACTTTGCTGAACTTATCAATTCTAGGAGTCTTTTGGTGGAGTCTTAAGGGTTTTCTAGATACAAGATCATGTCATCAGCGAACGGGGATCGTTTGACCTCCTCTTGATTTGGATACCCTTTATTTCTTTCTCTTGGCTGATTGCTCTGGCTAGGACTTCCAGTACTACATTGACTAGAAGTGGTGACAGTGGGCATCCTTCTCTTGTTCCCATTCTTAGAGGGAATGCTTTCAGCTTAAGAAGGCTAAAAATGGGACCTGTTCTCTCCTGTTTTTTTTTTTTTTTTTTTTTGAGACAGAGTCTCGCTCAGCTGCCTGGGCTAGAGTGCCGTGGTGTCAGCCTAGCTCACAGCAACCTCAGACTCCTGGGCTTAAGCCATCCTCCTGCCTCAGCCTCCCGAGTAGCTGGGACTACAGGCATGTGCCATCATGCCTGGCTAATTTTTCTATATATATTTTTAGTTGTCCATATAATTTCTTTCTGTTTTTAGTAGAGACAGGGTCTCACTCTTGCTCAGGCTGGTCTCGAACTCCTGAGCTCAAACAATCCGCCAGCTTCGGCCTCCCAGAGTGCTAGGATTACAGTCATGAGCCGCCACGCCCAGCCAGGGCGGGGTGTCTTGCTATGTATGCCATTTGTTAATTGCTGCAGGCAGATCTGCAGGGAGCAGGGAGGGCAGGCAATGGGGAAGAAAAGCAGAGCATTGAATAACAGAGTCCAGATGGAAGCTTTATGTGGATACCTAAGTCCACCTTGCAGAACCCTTGAGTTCTGTGTGCTGCCTTTGCTGCAAGACACCTTCACATTGAGGGAGAAAATGTAGCTGGCTGGAGTTTGCATCTGTGATTGAGTAAATGGAGTTTTGCTTGGTTTGGTGTTTGATGCTTTCTTTTGGGGGCTATCATCAAGAAATTGAAGAAGTTGAACAAAGTGCGTGTCTGAGAGGGGAAGGCAGCAATGAAAGGGAGTTCATTTGTCTATTGTAGAGTTTTTGGGGGGCAAGGACAGGACAATTTCATCTTGAGAAATTAAAGGATTTTTCTGTGAAATGTAAATATAGCTAAAAAAGACGTTAAAGGATTTAATCATTTTGATAATGATCATCATAGTGTTTGTGTTTTCAATAATTTAAAAAGTTATTGTAAGACAGGATTTAGATCATTAGTAAGGAAATTGTAATATTTTGAATCAATAATTTCATTAATAAATATTACTATTAATAACATTTTTTTCTTACGTCCTAGGATTGTTTGTAATGCTTCTCCTTTTTTTCTGTCCACAGAAAAAATACAGAAAGGGGTTTATTGATATTGCGAAAATCAAGTGTGTGGAGATAGTGAAGAACGATGATGGTGTCATTCCCTGTCAAAATAAATACCCATTTCAGGTGAGCTGCCGTATTTTTGCAATAATGCAATGCTGGGCTTTTAGTCCTGTTGCTATTTGACATTAGTCAGTGCTTTGGTGGCTGACTTTTAGGTTCATCTGCCACTTTAATAGTTAACTGTTTTTCTTCATTTAATGGCCTAAGTCTTTGTTGAAACTTCTTATTCTTGTGTGAGGCTGTCAGATTCTACCGATGGTGCGGAGTTTCTAAACCCCAGATCTCAGTTACTTACTCAGGTTTATCACAGAGCAGTTAGAAGAAGGAGTGAGAGCTGAGGCTGCAAAAAGTGGGGTGCAGTTTTCCTCGTGAATCTGAAAAGCTGAGACGTGGCAGGTGTAAGTTACTTTCAAACAGAAATGAGATGAAAAGGCGGCCTGGGATAAAAAATATAGTATTAGCGTTATGCATTGATTAAACTGTGCTTTTTAAAGGGTGATCATGTTATTTATTTATTTTTTTTCTGACAATGATCCTATTGCATAAGGGCGGTAAATACCATACTATTCTCATTTATGACTAAGGAAATTGAGGCTCACAGACGCTGAGTGGTCTAGCCCAGGTCACTTTTTGAGTTAAAAGCCTGTTGAGCACCACACTCACACCTCCTCACTCCCAAGGAGGAGGCGGATGGCGCTGAGCCACTCTGCGACCATGCCAGGATCTTGGGGCACGCATGCCTTGAGAACTCAGGAGAGTGGAGTTGGACCCTGATACTCTAGAGCTTGCAGCAGGCGGCACAGGGCCCATCTCCAGCACCTGACCACTCCCTTTGCTTTTCCAGGATGTTTTTCTGCTTTCCTTTGAGTGGTGAACATCCCAAAGGAAAGTCGCCTTTTACCCAAGGTCGTGGTCTCATTGTGTTCTGAGGGGAAGGTTGCAAAAGTCTTTTTCGACATAGTATCACAGTGAAGTTTTGCTTGTTTCTTTTTTCTTTTTTTTGAGACAGAGTCTCGCTCTGTTGCCCAGGCTAGAGTGAGTGCCGTGGCGTCAGCCTAGCTCACAGCAACCTCAAACTCCTGGGCTTAAGCGATCCTCCTGCCTCAGCCTCCCGGGTAGCTGGGACTACAGGCATGCACCACCATGCCCGGCTAATTTTTTCTATATATATTTTAGTTAGCCAGATAATTTCTTTCTATTTTTAGTAGAGACGGGGTCTCGCTCTTGCTCAGGCTGGTCTCGAACTCCTGACCTTGAGCGATCCACCCGCCTCAGCCTCCCAGAGTGCTAGGATTACAGGCGTGAGCCACCGCCCCCGGCCTTGCTTGTTTCTAATCGCTGCTGTGAAATGATCAATTCCATTTGAAATAAGCATTCACCAGTTTGGGGCATTAAGATGTTTGGGATACAGTGAGCTAAATTATGTAAGCTTCTGGATTATTCTTCACGATGGTGGCAACCACATGAAAGAAGGAGGAGTATATTCATTTTTCTCTTCCCGTTCCTCATTTTATATCTGTCGTTTCTCTGCGTGAAGAGCAAAGAGAATAAAGTGTTTAAAGAGGCGACTTTGAGGCCAAATCGCCACTTTCTGGCTCTGTGAGCTTGTGTAAGTCGTTTACCCTCTCTGTTTCCTCTCGTGAAAATGGGAATAATAGCTGTAACAGCATTCCACGAACCGTAGGCGTAGAGTTGTGTGGATTAAGCGAGGTGATACGTAAAGAGCTTAGATGTATAGTAAGAGCAAGATAAGTGTTAGTTGCTTCGTTACTATTATTACTTCTCTTACTGCTGCTGCTGCTATGAATACTACACCTGCCACCAAGATCTAGAAATAAGCCAAATTTAAATTTTCTTCTTAATTATGTATGTTTAATGCATATATAACGGGGGGTGTTCGTGTATGATTTCTTTTGAGGGTTAGCAGAGCATCACTGGTATCCACTTCTGATGGCTGTTAGACGTTTTGAGGGGTGGCAGGCAGGTGTGGGGAGCTATGGCTCTCACGATTCTGAACCCAGAATTAAGAGTTTTGCTGTGCAAGAGACAGAGATTCGCTCTGCAAGCCTTGGGTTGGTTTTAAGAATGATGATAAAAGTAGAAGAGAAAGCATTCCATCCTTGAACCATTTACAGTTGTTGAGATGAATAAATACAAGAAAAGTTCAAAATCAACCTTAGAAATTAATCAAGAAGGGCTAAACTTGAGCTCTAACTATGTCATTGAAACCAGCAGGATTTGGAAGGTAAAAAATACCCTCTCTTATGATAACTTAAGTATCCCTATGAAAGTATGTAGATCCTAGTTGCACATCTTTACCGTGACTTTTTGCATCAGGTTCAGATGCAAGGTGGCAAAAACAATAAAGTAGAAGTAAATATTTTCAAAAGACACGGAGAGAGGAGAGGAGGCTGCTTTCTGTCTCAGCGTGTTCCAGCCCTAGCGAGGGGTGGAGACCACAGGGAGGAGGCGGCACCAGCTGCCTGGCCGGGTGCTTGCTTCCCGCTTCCTTAGCTGAGTCATTTCTGACGGCAGCTGGGGTTCCCTCGGCGGCGGTGGCGTGTCTTTCCCGGGCTGCAACCCCAGATCTGTCCGTCTAACCTCTGTGCCATTTCTCCTGCCCCACACTGTCCTTGCAAGTCTGCTGAATAAACGCATGAGCCAACGAAGGCAGAAAGAGGAGGGAGGGTCACTCCTGAGTTGGTGGTGTCACTAAGGGAGAGTATTTCATCCTTGTTGAAGTGGCTTCAAAGTTGGCAGAGCTCTGCCCTCCCCAGCAGCCTCTGCCGTGGTAGGAGGACCCACCGGAAGACCAAGGCACGGGAGAAACGTGGCCCCCAAGGTCCACCCTGCCACGGCCAGCTGTCCACACGGGCGATATAGGAGGAGGACGACATGGTGTGATCTGAGGTTTGCCGAGGGAAGGATACTGGCCCCAGATATCTCTTCGGCCTTCCACGCTACCCGAGATGCCAAAATTGGATGCTTATTCCTTGGGTTTAGGGTGGTATTTCTAGAAATTTTTGGTAGACATACAAATGCCGCAAGTTAATTAGGTAGTCTATGAAGCTAGTTTTAGTTATCAAAATGCTGAATTTGGATTAGATTTTTTTTTTTTTTTTTTTGATTAGCTAGTCTTTGACAAACTTTAACAAAGTTACAAGTTCAGGGCACTGACATGAGATGAGTTTTGATGGCGCAGTTTAGGCTGCTCAGAACCTGGCAGGGCAGGTTCCAGGAGGGAAACAGTCAGGGGGTGTTTGGGAGAAAACATGTGAGTAAGAAAAGCCTTTGGGGTCAGACAGATCCTACTCACATGACTTAAGCTCACCCACTTTGGTTTTCTCATCTGAAAAATGAGGATTCCAGCACTAATAAAGACCTGGGCTACGATACCAATGAAATGAGGCAGCGTATGTGAAGTGCTTAGAGCAATGTAAGGACTCAGTAAAGTAGATTTTATTATAATAAACTAAATTATTCTTGTAATCAACCACAGGTTTCTAGAAAGTCCAAAGCCCTCGCAGTCTTTCCAGACATCTCAGTGTCAATTCAGAATGACCGTGTCCTGGTGCATCCCAACCTAATTCTTCGGTGCAGAGTTGGTTGTGTGGACAAACCCACATGAGGCGTGAAAATCGTGGAGCGAATGAGGAAGCGTTTCTGCCCCCGTCTCCTGTGGCACTTTTTCTTTCTCTCTCTGTTGACACGTCTCATGTTCTGTCTTGTAATAAGGTATCTCTGTAAATGGCTCGGAAATAGGCTTTATGTTTGATTCAGTTTTGTGTTTTACGTGGGCCCGGCAAAGTGCAGAACGGTGTATAGCATCATTTGTTGTCTGGTGTTCACGTTGCTGTTAGAGTGTGTTTATTTGATTAAAAGAAATAGGAAGGAATTATCTATTGAATGTGGTTAGGAACAGCCACTTATCTGTGAAAGAGCTATTTGTGTTTCAGTTCGGTGGTGTTGACGTGGTAAAGAGAGGTTTGTAGCCATGTGTCACTTTTTAGCCAGCCCATGTGTTTCTGCCTGGAGATTAAGGAATGGTAAAGTGACAGGTCAGTGACAAAATTCCTGGGTTTGTTTCCCAGGATTATTTTATTACTAATATTAAAAATAAGTCTATTTATTTGTCCACGAGGGGCTACCGCTAACTGTGGTTAAAAGCCTGGAGTCAGAACCCTGGCGTTCTGGGTTACCAGCTGGATGATACAGGCAGGGTAGGTGACACAAATTATGGGACACCATTCGAAGTGGGTGCCACGAGAATGGTGCCTCTTGAATTTACACAGGAGTGGAGGGTCTGGGCTGGGCCTCAGTTTCCTCATCTATAAAATAGAAAAACTAATACCTTGATGGTAGGGTTAATTGAGTTAATGTCTATAAAGCACGGAGTATAGAGCTGGGATAGGCAGTGCTTAATGACGTTAGCGACCGCAGTGATTGATGGTGGCAAAAGGAAGCTGTCCGAGTGATACTGAAAGAGTAGTCCCTTCATCTGAAATATTGTGTAGAAAAATACTGGATTAGGATAATTCCCTGTTACACCAAGTTCATCTAAGGAACTTTAGTTAATTGGCTTCAAAGAAATACCAAGATTAATCAAGCGTCGTGGCCTCTGTATATTTTTTCTTCTATAAAAGCACAGTCCTTTGCAAAATAGGTATCCCACTCAATGCAGAAATGAAGAAATGGATGTGCTTTTTTAGGAAAGGAGTATGGTTTCTTTGGATCTGAAGTAATTGACTTCTGTTTAGTCATTTGAGAATCATTTATCGGTGCCTGTGGTACCAAGGGCCTGTGTGAGACAGAAATGCTGTGTCTACGTATTTCTCAGTGATTCCGTCTTTTGTTTTATTTTAGGTTGTTCATGATGCTAATACACTTTACATTTTCGCACCTAGTGCCCAAAGCAGAGACCGGTGGGTGAAGAAGTTAAAAGAAGGTAAAACTTACGTGATGACATATTAATCTGTACATGATTTTAGGGGATATGACATTGTTATCACTAAGACAGAAATACAGCTAATGCATCTATTGCATTTATAATCTCTTCATCTACAGTAACTGTTTCTCCAGTTCTGTTACTGTGACTGTAAGTGATGCTAGCATATTGAAGAAAACTGTCCCTCTTAAAATCTGATTCTTTCTAGTGGGATGTAAATACTAACAGTTCCTGAGAAAAGCGTGCTGTATATGTGTGATATATTTGAAGGTGATAACAGCATGGGCTTTTATGATAACAGGATTTGGCATATTTCTAAGAAATTGCCTATATAGTCAATGTTTGGTGTGGATGGACTGACACATTCATGACATGTTTAAATGGGTGATTTGTCCTGCACAATCCTCATCATTTCTCCTGCAGAACAAAATGGTGGTGGGCTGACTTTTGCATTTATCCATCGTGGTATAGCAGCAGTCATTTCTGCCAACAAGGGTGTTTCATCCCCCCCACCCCCACCCCAAATAAAGAGAGAGATGAAAGAGAGCCATATGGCTTTTTTGAATGCAGAGCCGTATGATGTTATGATGCTGTTCTCGTAACAAGCGTGGTATCTGAGGAATAAGTAATGATTGACAGTGTTATTTAGGAAACATTCTGTAGTCTCTGTTTTCTTTCACTAATTATTAATTGTCTGTGCATTGCAGAAATCAAGAACAACAATAACATTATGATTAAATATCATCCTAAATTCTGGACAGATGGAAGTTATCAGTGTTGCAGACAAACTGAAAAATTAGCACCTGGATGTGAAAAATATAATCTTTTTGAGAGTAGTAAGTGTTCGTTTTATTCTATCTTTATATTGTGCTCAGAATGCACACGTCATTGGTATGGCAAGAAAGTGACATGATTTTGATTAAGTACAGCATGCTTTCTAGTTCAGTGTAAATGCAGGGTAGGTGTGATTTGTAAGAAAAATTATATAGTTAGCGGGAGCGTCTCATGGAATCAAAGAGTGTCTATTTTAGGGAGCTTTTATCACAACATCGAAACCTGTTACAAGTGAATCTGTTGCAAGTGTGAGCCTAACGTGGAACCGTCAGCCTCCTCATTGTTCTCCAGCTCTCCTCCCAGGAGGCAGCCACCGTTTTCTACTTCAGGTGTCTTTTCAGGGATATTCTATACATATACATTAGATCCCACAAGTTGAAGGCTCAGCCCTGCAAGACTGAACACCCCACCCCACCACCGGTCCCAGGTCTGATCCTCCAGAACTTCTGACAACTGGCTTCAAGTTGGGGTTCCCACCACCCCTCTTTGTGTTCAACTATGAAGCTTTGCTTCCCATTAATGTTTATGGATTCGACAAATAAACTCTCCGCAGCCGTGGAGCTGGAAACCTCGTAGAGCGGTGCAGTCGCAGTCTGAGTAGGACTCTTCTCATTTTGATGGGGCGTAGTGGTATGGATTTTAGTAGTGGCGTCACAGTCTTTCTGAGCAGTAAGATATCATAATGATACTCAAATGTAAATGTTCAGATGAATAAAAATGTCTAGGGTTTATTTTGACACCTAAGGCCCTTCTAAATCCTGGAAATGAAAGGCTCTTAGTCATAAGCTAAAAATACACAGAGATTCAAAGTTGCCGGTGCTGTAGGACAGCCAGAGTAATAGTGGGGTGTCCTGTGCTTCTCTCATCCGGCTGGCACTATGCAGGATGGTCACCGGGTCAGAACTGATAGAGCTTCTGAATACAAGTAGGGTGACCATTTGGCAGGGATGCTGCTTCTGCAGGAGGCCAGACCAGGTGACCTCCTCGGTCCAACCAGGCTTCAATTCTATGAGTCCTGCAGCCTGGTTCTCCTGGGATGTCCTGACGTTAATTTAGCACAGTAAAGAGTAAGGCCTGAGTTTCCATAGCTGTTATTGTTTCCTGTGTTTTCAGGTTCTTAAGGTTTGATATTAGTTAATGCATGGTCTAACCTGCTATAAAAAGAGACCCCCAAATTATAGTGACTTAAACTAGAGAGAAATTTGTTTCAGTCTCATGTAGTAATCCACAGGTGGTAGGTGGGTGGTCCAGGGGTGGTAGGGTGGTTCTGCATTGGTTCCTGGGTTTGTTCCAGTTCTAGTAGACTCTTCCTGGCAGCAGAATGGGGGAAAGGGATCAAAGATGCCCATGGGAAGTCCTTTTAAGGGTGAGATCTAAAAATGGCACACTCATTTCTACAGAGCCCTTTGATTAGAATCTGGCCCCATGGCCATGCCTAGCTGGGAAATACAGTTTTTAGCTTGGGTAGCCATGTGCCAGCCAAAACTCTAGGACTGTACACTGGAAAGGAAGGGACAGACTGCCAAAGTGTATACATTTCTCAGTGTGGTCTTGACTTCACTTTGTTTGATTCAACAAGCATTGTTGAGTGCCCAGTCTACACAGCAGGAGGATACAAAAATAAGGTGTGGCCCCAATCCCTATGGCATGGTCTGTTCAGGAAGGCAGAGCTATACACCAGCTAGAGCAGCAGCTTTTACATCTGGAACAAAGATATAAGCAACGTGCACCAGAGTGGGCCAGAGTGGGCTTCTTATCTGTGTGTTGATTCTCAATTTTCCTTAAAACTACCTATATCTTATCTTGATTAATCATTAGTAGATGATTAGCGTTTTGACCTGTTTTTGTTGGTGGTGTTTTTAGGTATTAGAAAAGCACTACCTCCAGCACCAGAAATAAAGAAGGTAGGTGGTCTTTAACTTTTGGTGGTTAAATCTTTGAGGTTTAGGCATTTAGGTCTCAAGTTTGGCAGTGTTTGGGGTTTAATAAGTGTGTTTTTATTTAGTCATGTGGTGTGGCTGACTTTGGGTGGGTTACTTAAGCCATCGTGACCTCAGTTATGAAATGGGAATTCTAAAGCTCTGCTTCATGGGGGTAGAATTAGGAACAAGTGAGGAAAAGTGTGTGAGGTCCCACGAGTGTGCCTTGCACATCAAAGGCATCCGATGTGAGAATTCTGTCGAGTGGGAGGAGACCTGGGCAAAGACTCCGTGGGGTGCTCTTCTCCCATTCGGGCTATTTAGATAGGGGGGTCGCCCTCCAGCCCTGGTTTCTACTCACATATCGCCCTTGCCTCTCCTTGGAAAACTATCCCCGGCACTGCGCAAAAGCCTTTTAATGTGTAAAGACAGTTTTTGCTAATCTCCTCCATTCTGAAACCCCTGAGAGGAGCCAGTGACATCCACATTATCAAACTCGTGGGAGGATTCAGCGGATTCTATTCGGTGGACTTGAGGTTTCTTCTTTTATTCTGTGGTGACATGTGACTCATTTAGTGTTTTGCTTCATGACCAGTTTCGAATAGAAGGTTAAACTTTCAAATGTTATCTTCTTCACTTAGCGAAGACCTCCCCCACCAATTCCACCCGAAGAAGAAGATAATAGCGAAGAAATAGTTGTGGCGATGTATGATTTCCAGGCGACAGAAGCACATGATCTCAGATTAGAGAGAGGCCAAGAGTATATCATATTAGAAAAGAATGACGTTCACTGGTGGAAAGCAAGAGACAAATATGGGTAAGTGTCCCTCTGTGTGTGACGGGTGGGTGGGAGGCAAGTGTTGAGTGAGAGGAAGACAAGCTGTTAATATTCTGCCATGAGACTAGTTCCACCGGCCGTAAATGGAAGCACAGTTATGACTTTGTAGTAACATTGTGTATTCTTAGTGGTCACTAATAAATGCAAGTTGACCAATCACTTCTTTCTAAGAGTTGGAATACATTACACTCGTCTCCTTCTCATCCATTGCATGTTTGATTTGATTATTTTGGCCTTGGGGGAAATTACATTTTATGTTTTGTCCTGACCCCCACGGTAAGTAAGTAATCTTAGATTTTTCAAAGAAATAATCTATCATAATTTTCTTCTTAGAATCTCTCTTTCTATATATGTACATACATATATAAAAAAAGAGTATATATGTATACGTACACACACGCATACACACAGTGTAATGAAGTCTTCTTACTTGAATTCTGTCTTTTCTTCCTCCCTCTCTCCATGTATCTATGTGGAGGAGAGAGTATATATTAATATATGTGTGTGTGAATGTACAGAATATATACATATGTACATGCAGGATATTAAACAGCAAGCATTATTTGCACAGATAATTTAGGATTTGAAGGAAACAGTCCTTTCAACCCTATTATCAGCAAATGTGTGGGTAGATATGGATAAACACAGGGGATGTGTATCTTGAGTTTCATTAAGAAAACTCGATACCCTGTGCTTACCTCTAAAATGCAATCCCGTTTGTACTCTGAGTTCCAGTGGATAAGAAGAGGAGGACTTTTTGTCTTGCCAAAGCACACTCTCCTTCCGCTTGCTCTCTCACCTCCCAGCTCCATTCCCAATTCCAATTAAATTCTGGTTTAGGCAGCGTCCTTCTTTTCTGCTCAATTCTCAGCAGTGGTACATGTCTGAGTGCTGGTTTGCTGTGCGTTATTACCGTCTTTGCAACTCTCATTCTATGTTTACAGGAAGGTCGTCACTGTTTCTCATTGCCAGACACTGTTTAAGACTGAGTTTCATTTTTAATTTTTTATTGTAGAAATTTTCAAATATCCGAAAAGTACATAATAGTGTAACGGAACCTCTTGTCATTTGACTTTGAAAATCACCAACATTTTTGCCAGTCTTGATTTACCAATCCTCCAATTGTTTTTTTCTAGGAGTGAAGGATATATCCCGAGTAACTACGTAACAGGAAAGAAATCAAACAACTTAGATCAATATGAGTAAGTCAATATTTATTTTGTGAATGTGGAAAATCAGAAAATATTTTTATTTTCCTGATTATGGAAGGCATTTTGAAGATTAATGGATATATTTCATGATCTTTAGAAAGTGAAACAACATTGTCTAGTGTGGTAAAACACTATGAGAATTAGTCTCTGTAATATGTTTTTCCTGAAGGTACTGTGTGTGAATGGAGTTACGTAAACTTACATAATTGAATTGATTTAAGCAAATCACAGCTTAGCTGACTTTGAAATACAGATTGTTGCCCATTCATAGATAGAGCAGTAATATTTCCCAGAACAACCTTTAAAGAAACATGTTTTATTGTTTCTTTTTTCTAACTAAAATAACAATATGTGATTATTGCTTTAAAATCTTTAAAAATATGAAAAAATCTTAATAAGAAAAAATGACTCCTATATCAGAGTTGACCTGTATCAACATTAGTATATTTCCTTGCAATCTTTTTACTGTTTTTAAAAAGATAGAATCATGCTGTATATACTGTTTTACATCCTGTTTTTTTCACCTACTAGTATATTATGAGTTTTGAATATTTCTTCATGCTATTTAATAGTCTTTGAAAACATTTTCATAGCTGTATTATATTTCATTCAGTCATAAATTCATCAAATATTTACTGAGATCTTACAACATATCAGGCACTATGCTAGGGCACAGGGGTACAACCAGGCATATAGCACATGGATATACAATAATTTATATAATCATTTCCTTATTTGTGTGGCATTAGATTGTTTTAGGTATCTTTGCTATATAAACATAAGTGGGATAACCTTTTGCTTCTTATCTTAAACTAGATCCCTAAAAATCTACATAGTAGGCTGAAGTATATATGAACATTGTTAAGAGTCTTGATGCATGCTGTCTAATTCCTTTCTGGAGAAGTACTATTTATACATCCACCAGCAGTGCATAGCCAAGTTTTAGTGCAAGGCTGATCTATTTCAAACGTTCTTTTGTACTCATTCCGAGGTGGTGTATTGATGCTTCATTCATTTCCTTAAAAACCACAAAAACAGCAACAACAAGCTGTTTCCTCTCTTCATGTCACTTACTATAACGTGAGTGCACCTTAAAATCCAGAAAAGAGTTAATAGGTTCAAAAGGTCACAGCACTCAGTGGTGTGACCCCTCAAAGTGACTTTAGAAGTGGATGAGAATATAAACAATATATAAATAGAGTAGCACTTACGCTCTTAAATAGGTTTTAGGAAAATATGGCAAAATTGTTAGTGTTAGGGAAGGTGCTAAAAAGTGAAAGCTTGGATCTGGTTTTGAAGTCATTGGACTGAGAAAGAGCTGATAATTTGGGGAGGAGAGTGCTTAGAAACCAGCGCATCCTTCTCTGAATATGAGAACTCCTCTTAGGACTCAAGGGATTTCAAATAGGGATTTTAGATACTGAAGGTTATGGTTCGTGGCCATAAGTTTTTTAGATATATCATACTTTGGGAAGTTTCTGTCTTCTGAGGGATTTTTCTCCTCTTCATGACTCTGGACTTCCGTGCGTGGAGTCCGGCGTGGGAGCCCCGGCGTGTTCTGTGCAGAGGCCGGGATTGCACCTGGTGTTGTGCCGGCCCAGTAGGTGACCGGGGAAACCTGCTCTCTCGCGGGCAGGCAGAGAACCTATTCTGCTATCTTCCTACTCCATGTTCTGTTCTGTTTTGTTTTTGCCACAGCCCCTCCTGGAACACATCTTAAATGTTCCCAGAATTAAAAAAAAAAAAAAAAAAAAAGCCTTCTGCCAACTGTGAATGAATAGTTCCTCTGCTGTTTGCTTGAGCCTGGGAAGAATCCCAGGCAGCAGACGGTCCCTGGCTGGCCTCAGGGTGGCCGGGCCCGCAGCTTGCAGGGCTGTCAGCGACGTATTACTAGTTCTGACCTCCACGCGCAGAGAGGATCAGAGAAACTGAGGCTGGAGAAGAAAGTGGGTTCGTTGTGATGGTCAGTGAGAGGGTGTTCTTCGTGGAAACATGTTCAAGGACGAAGGTGACAGAAATGAAAGGACTCGTGGAACAGGAAAAAGTCTAGGATAAAGGCTGTCAGTGGGTGGCGTGGGAGGTGGGGACAAAAATAGAAGACTAGCTAAGATTTGTATAGGGTTGGTTGGTTGTTTATCTCTTTCCTCCATTTCTACCTGTTGTCTTCTTCTCATGACACACCCTCACTCAGACTCCCCAAGCAGCTTGGCCAAGATCTGACCATCCCAGAAAGGACTAAGTGGCCCCCAACCCTCTTCTTTTCCTGTATTCGGATACCGCTATGAAGTCTTACTCCTCTGGAATGTTCTGAGGCGACTCGCCAATCTGAAAAACTGAGCACGATTGATATCTAAGAACAATTTAACAAGTTACCTATCACTCCTGGGCGTTATTTCTAGACGTGAAGTTCTTTCATCAGAGGTGTTAACCGCTCTCAAAGCACGTCTGTGGTGGCTGTTGAGAGGCACGTGGCATGTCTGTGTCGGCGGCTGTCTGCCCGTGTCACGCAGGCCCTGCACGTCTTACCTGTGTCTGGCTCTCCCTGGTGAGTTCAGGGGAGCCGCCGTTGTCTCTTCCTTCCTGCCTGGGGGTAGATAATCCCAGGAGAGGAGAGAGAGGCCTCGAAGAATCGAATCGTTAGGAAATACCCACTGCTAGTATAGTTAATTCATTTATTTATTTGTTCCTCCCTCCTTTCCTTCCTACATCATACCCTTAAAAGTCTGAATTTATATCCCAAGGAAGGGAACATCCTTTCTGGGGGATCTGCCAATGCCGTGAAAACGACCTCTTAGAACAGGATTCCCAAGAGCCCGCCCTTTGTGCAGCGGGCTCCTTCTCTGTCCGCTGTTCTGTCCCAGGAGAAGGAAGACGGCGGGGAAGAAGGGTCCTTCTTTCTCGGAGCATCTGCGTCTGATTCCCCCCTGAGAGACACAAGTTAGCTTCACTGATTTCTTCCATCTGAACCCGAGACTAAACCTCCGTTGCTTATGCTCAGTCTGAAGATGTGGGACCGGGTCTTCTGATATTCGTAGAATTTTTCTCAATCTCCCAAATCCTGTTAGCTTAGGATACATAATGGGAGCCCCAGGGATCTTTCCTTAGTTCGTTTTTATGACTGTTTTGGGCATTTGACAAATGTTTCTCGTATCACTGGAAAAGCTTTAGGAACGGAATTCATTCTGTTCTCCTAACTGATTATATTTCTCAGTTGCATTCAGAACTGGGATTGACCCCAACTGCAATTCTGTTGAACTTGGTCTCATTTCATAAAGTGGGGTCCGTGGTAAGGAGACGTTGACAAGTCTGAGGCCTGGTTGGTTCATCACCTTGGATTCCAGATAAAACATCCTCCAGTCATTAGCTTGTACTGAGGTTGTAACTGACATCTGGCGACAACATAAGAGAATCCAGACAGAGAAAGATCTTGTCTTTTGTTCTTTGTATTTTTCTCTTCCTCTGTCAGGGAAGTCTCTTGTGTTTACTTGTCTCCTGGCGGTTGCTGGGCCAAAAGCGGGAGCTGGTTCTTATACGAAAGGCAGAGCCAGTGGTGGAAAATTCAAATGCCCAGAGGAACAAAACTGATTCTGTAATATTCAAAGTCTCAGGTTTTATTCCTGTAGGGGAGGGTTCCTTGCTGAGGAGGAGGTAGGAGATGACAGTACCAAAAAAAAAAAAAAAAACCAAAAAAACAAAAATAGGTTTCCAAAGGTTAAGAAGCGGCACAGATCGGCAGGGCCTTGGCGTGTGGCGCAGGATGGTAGGAAGACGTGGTGGGAAGGGACATGCAGCTGCCTGGCCGTGGAAGACGTCCCCACGGTGCAGCCTCCAACAACCGGGGCTTGGGGTGTGCCGACCCCACAAGTCTGGAAGACCCAGGAGGACTGCGCCTATGTTGGTCTGTTTCTTTTGACGTGTGACACTTTTGAGAAGTCCAGTGCAGGAGCCTCCATAATGACCTGAGATAAAATCTACCGCCATATCGATGGGGTAAGGGCGTGGGATAAATAATTTATATTAAAGACCGTCATGTAAAGTGACATTTCCTGCATGTTTGAGTCAGTGGAGTAAAATTCATTCTTGCTGTGATCATAGTAGTAAAAAATCGAAAATGATTTCTGTGTTGCACGATGAAGAATAGCTTAAATAAATCATGACATGCATATCGTGGTATGTGTACCATGATACATAGAGCTGTATCGATTTGCAAATATATCATGTGGTTATAGGAAAAATTCAGGTTATGATATAACAAGTGCAGTTTGATCCTACTTTAATAAAACACTAGGAATACGGGTGTGTGTATATATATATATATATATATATATGTTTTCATATAAATATGGGTAGACAAAGTCTGGAAGTATATACATCAAAATGTTATTAGTTGTCTATTATTGAGATTAAGAATGATGCCTTATTCTTATTTATTATATGTATTATTGATTGATGTGCAGTAACATCTTATTAATCCTAAAAAGAATAAAAATTGTTAAAAACCCTAAGGCCTTAAGTGTGTTTTTTCTGTTCAGGTGGTATTGCAGAAATATGAACAGAAGCAAGGCAGAGCAACTCCTCAGAAGCGAAGTAAGTGTTTGTGCTTGTTTTGTGGATTTGGTTTCAGCACAAATTGATTTGAATGAATCCCTAATAAATAGTTTCTAAATCTGTCCCACAGTGAGCAGATACGTGCAAACCTACCCCCAAAGGCTGAGGGAGCTGAGAAGCCAAAGAACGAGGCTGAAAAATCCAGTTTCTCGGAAAGAAACATTTAATAGGGACGTAACTAACAGAAGCAGTGTCTCCAGTAGCTGGGAGAGCATAGTTCTCTGCACCCACTTTCCAGAAAATATTCCTCATATAGCAAGCTTTTAGGGTAAACTGTACAGCTGGTCATGTCTTCAGACTTTCTTGCCAAGACTTATGACCACTGGGGAGGTTAGACTGGCATGTTTATGAGGGGTTTTAGAAACTTAGCTTTCTTTACCAAAGATTATCTTAGATCACATAGAAATGTCATACATGTAACGCATATAGACATATACACATACAGACATAGAAGCAGATTTTAGGGCTCTCATAAAGAACTTTCATTTGCCAACTTTCAAATAGTTATTTTCCCCTTTGTGAGCCGTTGTTGGATCACCAAACATACCCTGTAGCAATTGATTTTTCAGCCTGGCAGTTCACACTGCTTTATCATGTCCGTAGAACACCGAGCATGGGAGGCTTGCCTCACTCCTAATTTTCAGAGAAGCCCCTGGGCCTCTTCAATCGACTGAGAGGACGTGGACCCTCCTAGTAAATCTTCATTAGACTGAGCCTCTCTCACAGCTAGAATGATTCAATGCATAGGCTGTGATCCCCCTATGTTTGCCTTGTGTTATTATGAAGGCAGTGCCCGGAGCTGGGTGGGTGGTGATGTTACTCATTTTTTCTGCTTCATTCCCACTTAAGAAAATATTGTTCTTATCAGATGTATCTGTGGGGCCTTATTTAAGTCCATTATTTTTCCTATAAAAAAGAATAGAATGTATTTTATTTTTCAACTATCAAACACACTTTTCATCCTAAAGCAATTTAAACACTAGAGATTGATGTTGGTGTGGTCGGGTAGAGGGGTGTCTGAGCATCTATTTCTTGCTCTTCAGCTTAGAACCTGTCAAGGATTTGACCTTGAGTCTCTTGGCATTGTTTCCAATTTTTTATTTTCTCTGCTTACGTTACTTGTGTCACCATCTCTCCCTTTGTAAAGAGAGATATTTAATACTGGCATCCAGGGGAATTAAGAATTTTTAAATTCATTCTTATGAAGAGCACTGAGATGTTTACAGGAAAAATGCTATGTGCATTGAAAATGATATTGAGTCAGGAATCAAAGCTTATAGCAAATATGAAAAATGTATGAATTGAAACCCAATCATTAAGAAATATATTCTCGAGGCCGGGCGTGGTGGCTCACGCCTGTAATCCTAGCACTCTGGGAGGCCGAGGCGGGTGGATTGTTTGAGCTCAGGAGTTCGAGATCAGCCTGAGCAAGAGCGAGACCCTGTCTCTACTAAAAATAGAAAGAAATTATCTGGCCAACTAAAATATATATATAGAAAAAAATTAGCCGGGCATGGTGGCGCATGCTTGTAGTCCCAGCTACTCGGGAGGCTGAGGCAGGAGGATCGCTTGAGCCCAGGAGTTCGAGGTTGCTGTGACTAGGCTGACGCCACGGCACTCACTCTAGCCCGGGCAACAGAGTGAGACTCTGTCTCAAAAAAAAAAAAAAAAAGAAATATATTCTTTAGTAACTGTTTTCCTACATGTCCAGGACTTAAAGGAATTGTAAAATCTTGTGTATTCCTTCCGAGAGGACCGTGAGATTTTTCGGGTTGAAATGTCTCGTGTCAGTGTGTGAGGATTTGTGATTGTGGGGAGTTGAGTGTGTTTTCTCTAACTAGTCTCATGGCCCAGTAATTTGAAGTAGAAAGTCGTGGATGGGAGAAACCAGGGAGCCCTATTGGTAAGTTGCTCTTCTCCGAAGCAGATTTTCTGGGAAAGGATAATACATTGTAAGACTGGGTTCTTGAATCTTCTCTATGGCATTGCTTTAGTAATTGGAGTGAAATAAATTTTCTTAACTTGGATTTTAGGATAAAGAAGGTGGTTTTATGGTAAGGGACTCCAGCCAGCCAGGCTTGTACACAGTCTCCCTTTACACAAAGTTTGGAGGGTGAGTAATCCTGCTCTGTTGCTTTTTTAAAAAAAAAATTAAGAGTTTTTTTTATGAACTTTCTGTATGTTTGTATGGATTCCTAATTTTCAAAAATATATGCTGCATTTCAGCATCAAGAAAGAACACCTGAACTTGATTTCTAAAGTCTATACTATTTTTTGTATTTATATTTTCAGTAATTTTCCCTGTAGTTTTCCATATATATATATATATATATATATATATATATATGTTGAGAATGGCTATGGTAACTTTAGTAATGTTCCACAAATACTTACTGTGCACTGTGCTAATCACCAAGCATGCCACTGTGAACAAAGTAGGCACAGATTCCGCCCTCCGATAGCTTGGTGGGGGCTACAGACAAGCAACCAGGCAGTGAGGGGAGTGTATGAGGGGAGTGTGCGTGTGTGTGTGTGTGTGTGTGTGTGTGCGTGCGCGTATGTGTGGGGGGGAGGGGCTTTGGGGACAGTACTGGAGGGTGGCCCACAGCCCAGACTGATCTTGAGTTAGTCTTGAGTGTCCCAAGTGACATCCAAGCTGAGATCTGACAGGTGAGAGAAAAAAGTTGGAGGGAGGGGAAAGAGTGTATCTGACCCAGGAAACTGCCCAGATCCAGAGGTGAGAGAGGATATGGTGAGTTCAAGGCACTGAAAGTGTGTCGTAGCTGGATTGTAGAATAGGAGGGGCGTAGTGAAGGGAGGAGATGGAAACCTGAGAGGTAAAAGCAGAGGCAAGGTCGTGTCAAGGTCAAGGAGTCTAGCTTTATCCTAAGAGCAACAGGAGTCATCTTGAAAGTACTTTTAGCAGGAGATGACTAGAGAAGATCTGTGTTCTAGATATCTAAAGTTCAATGTGTACATTTATACGTCGAATTTATTCACTTCTAGAGATGTAAGTGCTCTAGACGTTTGCAGGTTTATGCCAACAGCTGGGACAAAAAGCCGTAGCTGCTAGTAGCTATTTTAAGACTTTTAACTATTGTTAAATGAAGTTAATAAATGTTCTTTTTCAAATTTTCAAGTATGTTATCAGTGACCACTTTAAAAACTCCCACCTGTTCCTGTGAAAGGTGAAGCTAAGGAGGACGTGGGGGAAATGACATTTGTGCAGGGAGTAGAAGGAGCCACATGGAGGGACCCTGTTCACCCTAGAGAAAGTACCTTAAGAGCGAAGTTACATTGTTTCAACTCGGTTCTAACACATTTTGATTTTTGTTTTAGAGAAGGTTCATCAGGTTTCAGGCATTATCATATAAAAGAAACGACGACATCTCCGAAGAAGTACTACCTAGCAGAAAAACACGCTTTTGGCTCCATTCCTGAGCTCATTGAGTATCATAAGCACAATGCGGCGGGTAAGTGAGCTGCTAAAACGCATTTCAGATGTAGGGCAGTAATGAACACAATGGGTCATTGTGATGAATTCCTCCTTGAGCAGCTTTATTTTATAGTTAATTATAGAATGTGATTGATTTAAAACGATTGCATGTTAAGGATATGATACTATACTAAGAAAAATCAAATAACAGCAAGTTCTAGAAAAAGCTGTGTCTTGACCTTAGGACATGAATTATTCTAGTGGTATATGGTGGATGTTCACATTTCTGTGGTTTATATCCTTGGCAGGAGGATACTAAACTAAAATCCGAGGTATGTCTATTTCAGAGTAGTCACAGAAGCTGCCAGATGAGCCAGGGTTGGTGCTGAGCTGTAGCTTCCAAAGACTGACTAATCATGGCCCGCAGTTTACCGTCTTCTTGCGTCTCTGGTGGACTCACCGCAGAGCGGGAACAAACCAAACACCAAAAAATAAAAACAGAAACCACATTCACGCCAATTAAAGTTCCACAGGATAATATAGAGAGATTTCTGTCCTCCAACTTTAAAGATATAACTGGGCAGGGGATGGCTAAATGCCTGACCCAATTTAAGGAAAATTAACTTTGGAAATTTTATCAAAGGAACCCTTTGCAAAGCCTGTTATTTTGTGACTGATTTTTTTTCAGATAATGTTAAGAGCAGTTACCGAGATATAATTTACATACCACACAAAGTTTATCCGTTTTAAGTATACTATTCAGTGGTTTTTAGTGTATTTACAGAATTGTGCAATTGTCACCATAATCTAATTGTAAGATCATTGTCTTCATTCCAGGAAGGAATCTTGTACCCAGTGGCTGTCACCCCCTGTCCCTCCTTCCCCACCCAGCCCCAGGCAGCCATTAACCTACTTTCTGTCTCTATAGATTTGCCTGTTCTGGACATTTCACGTAAATGGAATCATAGAATATGTGGTCTGTTGTGACTAGCTTCTTTGACTTAGTGTTTTTGTTTTTGACTTTCTTCCATGTTGTAGCACGTATAAGTATTCCATTTCCCTTTTATTTTAACCTACATCTCAGGTTTATTGAAATAATCAGATAATATAAACAAAATGCACAAGGCTTGGCACAGTAATTACACAGTAGCTTCTAGAGCCTAGCACAGTATTTGTGGAATGGTTAGGTTTTCAGGCCAGCATATGAGTCTGTATTTACTCTTAAGTAAAATAACAGTTCCAACTTCAGTATAATTATGCTAAATGGTGAGACAGGAGATCAATCCCTCTATTCCAAATCTAGGGAGTTATCTTAACATCTACGTATCGTGTTAGAAAGTTGTGCTTCATCTACTTAGGGAAACCAAGGCACAGCCTGGGTATGTACAAACTATAGACATAATGATGTTAAGGAAAATAATTGCTGAATTTATCACTATTCTAGGCAGTGTATATCCCCAGTAATAGTTTTTGCTGATGGACTTCCTGAACACATTAGTCATTGGTTTGTGTACTCTGCTTAAATCTAATATGTCCCAGGAAAGAAGTCTTGGGAAGATGGAATTTCTAAGTTCAAGAAGTTTTCTGGATAAGATATTCATTCGTTTTTATTGATGAATAATAATCCATTGTATAGATTTTGTTTATCCATTTTGTTTATTGTTCATCAGTTGATGGGCATTTGGGTTGTTTCCACATTTGGGCACTTATGAATAATGAGGCCTTGAACAGTTGTGTACAAAGTTTTGTGTGGAAATGTGTTTTCATTTCTCTTGGGTATTTACTTAGTTGTGGATATGCCAGGTCATGGTGACTCTGTGTTTCGCCTTCGAGGAACTGATTTCACATCAGTTTATTCCCAAAGAACTTTTTCACATCTGCTATTTTGTTGTTTTCTTTTTTAGTGTTTACATTAATGTATTTTTTTCTTTTGTGTTCTTGTATAAGTTTTATTCTTCACCACTATCTCAATTCATTGAACAAACATGATTTTAGTGCCTGCTGCATGCTAGGAACTGCGCCAGGTTTGGGGGAGATTGCAGTGGACTAGGATAGTCATTGATCCTGAGTCTCCCAGATCTTACTACTTGGAGGGAGACAGAGAAGTACATAACAATTTTAAATTATTATGAGATATGCTGTCATAGAGGAAATATAGAGTGCTCTGGGTGTTTATAGAAGAGGCACCTCCTGTTACTTATTTAGTGCTGTAAACAGATTAGGTTTAAGGATTTAACTTACCTCACTGATTTCCAGTAGTTGATATTCCCAGTTGTTGGTATCTTAGAGATTGAGAGGAAAGAGAAAGCTAGCATGTACCTGATAAACACTGTAGTATTTAAAAGAAAGTGCTGAGGACGTTGGTACTTTGAGGTGGGGGTCTGCCAATCTCCTCATTTGCCAGCAAATTAATAAACTTCTCTTTCTCTCTCCTCAAACCACTTGTCCTCATTCTTCTGATGTGGCCTCGGGGACAAGTGCCAAACTTTGGGTAACAATTTGGCGTCCCTGGGTGGGCCCATTGGTGCCCTGGTGGAATGGTACCCTACAACTGCTAGAAGAGTCAGGGAGCAGCCCCAGGTCAAAGCCATGGGTCTTCACAGGCAGGAGCAACTTCTTTTTGAAGTGAGAGAGCAAGGGATGGTCCCAGCAGCTGCTGGAGCCTGTTTTAGCTCCGGGGAGGTCCTGTCTTTGTCTCCCTGAAGTAGATCCAGCTCCCTACAACCTGAACTGAGTTGAGGAGTAGGAAATGGATCTAGAAATATCCTGAAAGCCTTGGCCATTTGTTTGGTAAGTTCCCTGGCATGCATGCTAAGACCCTGATCCCACCCATTTGGGGAGGGTTTTGAACCCTCTGGCCGGAGGGAGGGCATTTGTTTAGAGCCCTATATGGCATTTGTTTTGAGGCATCTTTTGGGGTTGGAAGTCACGAGGTTGAGGGGAACTAGCGAACCTGGTTTGAATTTGGACCTCATTTGTGGTTCCCAGGGAATGGGGGGCTAGGCCACCATTTGGGGAGGGTTTCCCAGGGAACGGGGAGAGGGATTAGGCCACCATTTGGGGAGCGTTTTGAATCTTTCAGCCCTGTGACAGGCATTTGTTGGAGACCCAGGGAACAGGGGGATTAAGCCACCCATTGGCTTAATCTTCCAGCCACTTGGGGTGGCATTTATCCCCTTTGGATTCCCATTTGTGAACCTTCCAGCCCTGTGGTAGGGCATCTGGGGCACTGCTGAGGTGCCATTTGGGGTGGCATTTTTCCTCTTTGGATTCCTATTTGTTTGATAGGCCCTAGCATTTTTGTATCCCCTGTATTGTCTGTTTGTTATTTGTGAGTTTTGTTGCAACATAAGAAAGCGCCATCTTAAAGTCCCTTGGGAAAAACTTTGGCTGAATGGTTACGAACCCATGTGTAAAGAGAATGGTGTTATTGTAATCCACTGTGCCGGAGTGTGAGGGGAAGTGGCTGTTAAATGAAAATTCCCATTTGATTGATAGGCCGTGGCATTTTAGGTTCTTTGTGCTGGGAATTCCCTATATTGTTTGTGTTTGATTGTTTGTGAGTTTTTGTACCTATGTCTAAAGATTATTGTGATACCACTTGTATGCAGTGTGAGGACAAGTGGTGGTTGATGATCTGTGGTTTATTCTGAGCTGTTGGTTCTTTTAAAATTCGGAGTTCAAATGGCCAACCTTCCATGATAGAGTTAAAATACTGAGACTCAAGCTCTCTGCTTGAGATAAACGCATTGTTTATGGTGTACAAGATGATCTGTGTTTGTGTGATTTTTGATAAATGAGGTTCTTCCACCCCGGCTGGAGCCCTGCAGTCGGCCGGGGGGAGGGGCAGACCTGGTGGGAGAGAGGACCGGTGCACGCGGCCCACCCGCACGTGGCGTGCTGCAAGGGGGAAGGGACGCCTGCCTCGCTGCCCTCTTGGCACCATGGGAGGGGCTGGGGAGGGTGCCGCCTGAACCAGTTCCTCAATCCCCTGTCATTAGGTTATGACTCGGGGTGGAGAATGGTCTCTCCTTACCCAGCAGGAAGCTGAATTTGGCCAGAGGGTGCCCGTAGCCGGAGCAGGGCGGTTTCCACTGGGGCAGTACCCCACAGGGGGCTCGAATGCTTAAGGACAGCCGACAGGGTATTATTCTTAGACTCACCCCCCATTTTCTACCTCGGATTTACTGAATTGGAAAAACTCAGACCCAACCTATAGAAAGGACCCTCAGAGAATGACAGAGTTGTTTACAACCATCTTCGCGACGCACCGTCCCACTAGGGTGGATGTAGTATTACTTACGACAAATGAGCGTAGGCTAGTGAGGGACAAGGCCAAGGAGGAGGTGCAGCGTCTCCATGGCAAGCATCCTGATCAGACCGCAGACCCCAATGCTGCCGTTCAATGGCAGAACCAAATTAGGATCCTAATACCGACACCGACAGCGTGAGAATAAGTCATTACTGAAAGTGTGTTTTGGAGTTTAAACAGGGTCCAAGAACGCCCTCTGAATTTTTAGAACACATCTATCAGGGATGTTGGAAATACACAGGTGTGGATCCAGAATCCCCTAAACACGTGCGCATGGTTGATACGACTTTTATAGGGCAGAGAGCCCCAGGTATAAAGAAACAGCTGCAGCGTGTGGAGGGAGCAGTTGGCGTGAATCCCTCACAACTGGCTGATGCCACCTTGAAAGTAGCTAACGCAAGGGAAGAACAGAAACCCACGTGTGGTCTGTAAGCTGCGCCAACCGAGGGTCCTTTGAGACAGTCAACAAAGAGGGCAGGAAGAGCCTCCTGAGGGAGGGGTACAATCAGTGTGCTTTCTGCAGAGAGGAGGGACTTTGGAAAGAGCACTGCCCAAAGCTATAAAGGGCTCCAGGTAGAAACAATGATTACAATAATACTAGTAATAATATTCCAGGGGAGCAAATGGTCTTTCGATCCCGGGTCTCAGGTGACGAATAAAGGGACCTGGGGCTCCACGCCTCGCTAAGGGCCCCAATTCAAATGTCCCCACAGGAGTTCTGGGTAAGATTGACAGTGGGGACTCCATTAGTGGATTTTTTATATTGACACTATATGAGGGGCTACCTTTTCTGTCCTATACTCTAAACCAGCTTCCCTTAGCGAAGACATGGTGGCAGTGGTTGGGGTTACTGGTCAGACCCAGCAACGACCCATTCTCCTACCTCTTGAGTGCCAACTGGGAGAACACAATCTGAGACACATGTTCTCGTACATGTCGGACTGTCCAATCCCTCTTCAGGGACTTGTTTTGCAAGTTAAATGCGCAAATGACCTTTTCTCCAGAGAGGCAACAGCGCCATCTACAGGTCCCGCCTGAGAATGCGCTCTGAATGCATCGTCTGCTTATGGAAAAAGCAGCAGCAGCAGCAGCAAACACTGTTCCCCCGAGGTCTACCAAAATATGAGTGACAGTTCCTGCACGTGCATAGGAACAGGCCTCAGAGGACGACGGGATGACGGACGTCAACAGTCCAGGGAAAGGGGCCAAGCAAATGAAAAGTAACAGCTGGTGATGGAGGCCGTGGACAGACAACTACAGAGACCGCTCAGCAGCTCCTCCTGCAGCCAGGACATCAACAGGACCCAGGAGCACACTGCATGGAGTGAGCCCTGCGCATTTTGCAAGAATGATAATGGATCTTCCTTTGTGGCAGAGGACGGACAGACAACTCCATAGTGGGTTTCTCCGGGCTGTCACCTCTTGTGTTTTTTTTTTTTTTTTTTTTTTGAGACAGAGTCTCACTCTGTTGCCCAGGCTAGAGTGAGTGCCGTGGCGTCAGCCTAGCTCACAGCAACCTCAAACTCCTGAGCTCAAGCGATCCTCCTGTCTCAGCCTCCCGAGTAGCTGGGACTACAGGCATGCACCACCATGCCCGGCTAATTTTTTTTTATATATATTTTTAGCTGTCCATATCATTTCTTTCTATTTTTAGTAGAGATGGGGTCTCGCTCTTGCTCAGGCTGGTCTCGAACTCCTGAGCTCAAACGATCCGCCCACCTCGGCCTCCCAGAGTGCTAGGATTACAGGCGTGAGCCACCACGCCCGGCCACCTCTTGTGTTAATCTGTCTTGCTGCTGGGTTCGTCATCCTAAACCTTGTTCAGGGCTGTATATGACTTCTGAGCAGAAGCCGGTCTCTTGGATCACCCACAGGGCGCAACTAATAACTCTACACTCAGGGGTCCCACGTTTCTTTTCTAACCTAGCCCTGTATCGGATATTGTGTGCAAAGTGACAGTCTATTTTTGCCTTGTCAGTCCTCACTGTTATAATTATTGCTTATGACATTTTTTTCTGCCTGGTAATCTGTTATTGCAAATATACTGCCAAAGTTTTGCAATGGCATACACGCGTATAAACCTTCCATCTAAAACATCGCCCCAATTCAGCAGAAAGTAGCTTGATGACTGCGTTGCCCCTCCTCCCATAGGTACAGAAGAGTACTATTGACAGAGAGGAATATGTAACAGAAAAAATGGCAAAAATATTTTATGTCTCTCTAAAACATTTTCCACTACTAGGACCTGCATCCCTGCCTCAGGCCAGCCGTCAGGATGGAGTCGGGAGTGTCCTTTGTTCTTTGTGCTGCAGAAGATGGGATTAATCCAGGGGGGAGGTCATGGGATTATTTTAGCCAGAGATGGGATTGATCAGAACCTTTAAAAACTGAAGTTCTGCTCAGAAGCAGGATGTTGGTACTTTGAGACGGGAGTCTGCCAACCTCCTCGTTTGCCTGCAAATTAATAAACTTCTCTTTCCTTCTCTCAAAAAAAAAAAAAAAAGAGAGAGAAAAGAAAAGAAAATCTTGAATGGATAAAAGCATACAGCACAGTGCTGTACGTACACACAGAGGATGAGTAGTAAATGAATAAGTGAATGAGTCTTACAAGCGAGTTTCTAGTTTAGCATTTGACCATAGCATGATTACGAATGAATTTGACTGCGGTGCTTTCTTTGATCACTAGGACTTGTCACAAGGCTGCGGTACCCAGTGAGTGCGAAGGGGAAGAATGCGCCGACCACTGCAGGATTCAGCTACGGTAACTCTCGTTTTGCAGTTGCTTTAGCTCATTTTCCTTGAAAAGCATCCACTGTCACAAGACACATTTGGGTGTGTAGAATTCCACATAGCAGAGCCGTTTCTGTGAAGTTCATCGTGTGGGTTTTTAGATGATAATATTTATAGCTCTAGTAATCCTAGGTTTTCTCTTTTCATCGTTATTCATAATTCAGTAGACAACTTTCTGTCAATGAAAAATCAGCATTATTGAGTTACATCTAACATCAGTCAGAGCCCTTCCTGGTCCTCACCAGCTGTGCTGGTTACTCCGGGAGTGTGTTACGGTGGAGGTAACGGAAGACCTCCAACTTGATTGTCTCTGTTGCTTCCGGAAGAAGCTCTTAAAACAGCAGGTTAAATTCTTTCCACTTGATGGAGTCGGGGGGAAGAAACACCCAAGGGGGACGAGAGGTAAAGGAAGAAGCATTTGTTTTCAGAAAGTACATTTAGCTTTCAGGCTTTATTATTCTTAGCCTGTCTTGCAGCGTCTCCTTGTTGTCTTCAGTTCACTTTGCTTAGAAGAGGTACATCCTTCCCAGAGGGTGGTTGCCAGTCTGTTCTGTATTTTACCGGTAACTGTGACAGTATTATCCTGGAACTGTGAGGTTGACCTGGTTCAAGTTTCCTTTTCCCCCCCCTGATGCATGCTGTGCTCTAGATTACGCGGTAACACTTCCCCTTTCGGTCTCGCAGAGAAATGGGAGATTAACCCTTCGGAGCTGACCTTTATGAGGGAGCTGGGGAGTGGACTGTTCGGGGTGGTGAGGCTCGGCAAGTGGCGGGCCCAGTACAAAGTCGCCATCAAAGCCATCCGGGAAGGCGCGATGTGCGAGGAGGACTTTATAGAAGAAGCGAAGGTGATGATGTGAGTTGCTGTCTTCTCTCCGGCTCACCTGTTTGTATTATAAAAGTGGTCCCTCACCGAACGCCTGGTAGAGTCTCTTCCTGTAGCAACCGTAAGTATGTGTGTCTCCCGTCCCAGGAAACTGACGCACCCGAAGCTGGTGCAGCTTTACGGCGTGTGCACCCAGCAGAAGCCGATCTACATCGTGACCGAGTTTATGGAAAGGGGCTGCCTCCTGAACTTCCTGCGACAGCGACAGGGTCATTTCAGCAGGGACGTGCTGCTGAGCATGTGTCAGGACGTGTGCGAAGGGATGGAGTACCTGGAGAGGAACAGCTTCATCCACAGGGACCTGGTAACTGCAACTCACCCGTCTTCCCCTGCATTGGCCGAATTCCTTTGTAACGCCGGGTCAGCAGATGAGCAGTGATGTATTAATACCCAGTTTTAGTTCTTAGCAATGTTTCACCATTACTGTTAAACTTGGTGAATTTAACTTGCCCCATAACTTTGAAGGAAAGATCTTTATTTAATCTAATAATTTACCCAGTTAATATCTCCAAGCACGCTTCCATGCATTCATTATTTGATCTCCATAAGAATCCCACAAGCTAGCTCCTCATAATAGATTTTATTACGGTCGCTGGTTCGTAGGTAAGAAAATGAGCTTCAGGGAAGTGAAACTGCTTATCTACTATGATAATTAGGGAAGTTAGGGTTGGCCTTGAGATTACTAAATCCCAAGCTGGTTTCCAACTCACACATCATAAACAGAAACTGTTAAGAGAAATCCTTTGGTTCATTTTCTTTATCTCCAAATCACTGGGGAAAACATAGAAGCTCATGTTAACTTTTTTTTTTTTTTTGAGACAGAGTTTTGCTCTGTCGCCTGGGCTAGAGTGCAATGGCATCATCATAGCTCACTGCAACCTCAAATTCCTGAGATCAAGCGATCCTCCTGCCTCAGCCTCCCAAGTAGCTGGGACTACAGGCATGTGCCACCATGCCTGGCTGATTTTTCTACTTTTCGTAGAGATGGGGGTTGGCGAAGGGATCTTGCTTTTGCTCAGGCTGGTCTCAAACTCCTGACCTCAAGTGATCTTCCCCTGTAATCCCAAAGTGCTAGAATTACAGGCGTGAGCCACCGTGCCCAGCCATGTTAACTTCTGAAAATATGAGAAAAAGAAATCTGTTACTGGTTCTAAATGATTGTGATGAAGACACTTCTTCATTTTTCTTCTCTTACTCTTTCTCCCTCTCTCCTCCATTCTTCTTTTCCTTCTGTTTTTCTTCTCCACCTCTTCTTTACAAATGTGTTTATTGTCAGCATATCAGTAGCAGCACTCTTACTTCCTGTAAGCCCTGAAGATGATTCTTTCACCAAGAAGAATGTAATTCTCGTTTGGGACTTTGCTCTGTATTTTAGAGTTAGCTTTCTTGTGATACAGTGTGGACACATCTCTTCCAGAGTAGCAGCAAAGCATTTTTTAAAGTGAACCATTACCTTAAACAGGCCTTGTTCTAGTATTTTAAAAATATAAACTTATTTTATAATCATAACAATTCTAGGAAGTAGGTACTATTATTATTCCCTTTTTTACAGATGAGGAAACTGAGGCAAAAATAGGCTAAAATAACTTACTAATGGTCAAGTGTATTGTAGAGTTAGGATTTGAACTCCAGGAGTTTGGCTCTAGAGTCCAAACTTCACTACTGTGCTATGCTGTCTTCAGATTTAATGCATGATAGAGAGTCGAAGATTTAGAGATGGAAGACTTGATTTCCTAGCTGTGTTTTGGGCTAGTTACCTAATCTCTCTTAGACTCTGTTTCCACATCTGTAAATTGTTGGCTATAATGCTGTTTTGCTCACAAGACTGTTTTAAAGATCACATTATGTGATTGGGGCAAAGGGCCTTATAAAATAGATGTACTATATATAACATTAGTTATTGTTACCCTTATGTTAGTGATGACAAAGAACATCTGTCATACTGAAACTCGTGAATTAAGCACCTTCCTCTTTTTTGTACTTACAAAACTAATAAAAATTGAACGTGTACATGAGTGTGGCAGACTGTACCTACACACACAGATGATGTCTTAGTGAAAGCCAGGCTTTATACTTCTGTCCTGTGATACTGATATTACTATGGTAGGTTTGGGTCTTGCCTTAAGGGAAGGTTCTAATGCTTCTGTCTCCTGGGCAAAGAATCCTTTTTACTGTGAGGTTCGGGCATTGTGGGGTGTCTTCATGGGAAGATGGAGGCAGTTTAGGGAACAGGCGTTAGCTCTCATTTTAGAAGAGACTCTTAAAATGTATTCAACAGGAAAGAACCTTGTATAAGTGGAATTGCAACATAGATAAAATAAAATTCTAAATAGGAACAAAAACACACTTGGCCCATGGGTTATGGTATTAAAAATATCATGCCTTCCCTCTAAGAAATACCATGCCTCCCTACCAAACTATTTTCTGGAATCTTATAATCTTGAAGAATGGGCAAGAAACTAGAAATCAAATAATCCACAATTGCATCTGACCAATTTAGTATATCATGTTATGAGGTACTATTAATACAAATAGCTGTTCTTTGTTTCGGATGGAGATGGCCAGTCACTGAGCAGGGCCATTGGGTGAGAGTTTGGTCACCCGTCACTCTGAGTGTTGTGTGTTGTTATGCTCGCCCAGTGAGAACCTGGGTTAAGGACTTCAAGAGATGTTGTCACTATCAATAAGAAAATCAGATAGTTTAATAAGAACAGGCTTGGGAGGGAGAAAAATAGGTTGACCCTTATATTTTTATTTAGGTCTGACAATTGGTAGAGATTATGTATTAATGCTTTATTGCAAAAATGACTTTCTGACCCGTCTTTCTGTCCATTCTTTCAAATATACGACGGAGACACTTCCTTAGGGGTAAAAACAACTTAAAAGGAGACATTTCTACCCCCTGCAAATGTTGACTGGGTTATACTAAATTTAATATAAACAACTTATATTTTTCTACTTATATTGTGGAACTTTTAAACTAATATACCATCATAATGTTTTCCAGGCTGCCAGAAATTGTCTAGTAAATGAGGCAGGAGTTGTGAAAGTATCTGATTTTGGAATGGCCAGGTATGTCTGAGTGTATGTGGTTGTAGGTGGTATTCGCGTTATTGTGTAGCATTAATAACTGTGGGAATAATCTGCACTGATGAAGCAGATAGGAAATCCTGTTAACTGTTCTGAGATAAATGTATTACTAATAAAATAATCAAGTATAGATTGCGATGTTAATAATTCTCTCCACTAGGTGGTAGTATAGCTTGTGAAATACGCTATTTTTCTGTTTTCCCCCTGGTGTGGATTAAATTTCTAGAATCTTTTGTTTTCACAGAAATGTATTTGGTAATAAGGTTATTGGCATATTCACATCTGCGGTGTTTTGATTCCCTTAATTTTTGTAATTTTAGTAGAGTGTTAGAAAATACCTTTAAAAAACATTTAGTTTGCCCCTCTTTCTCTCCTCTCCCTCCCTCTGTCCATTCATTCATCCATCCATAAAAAATTAGGTGCCTGCCATGTGCCAAGCAGGACGTTAGGCAGAACCATAGCAGAGAATGAGACCTATGAGTCTTCATATATGCAGCTTATAGTCAGGAGGAGTGAGAAGCGTTAACACCTGAGAATAAAGTCTGCTAGAGTAAGGGTCAGTAAACTGTGGTCTGTGAGCCAACAATGGGTTTTGCATTTTTAAATGGTCGAAAAAAATGAAAAGAACATTATGATACGTGAAAATTATGTGAAATGCAATTGTCGACGTCCATTAAAATAGTGTCATTGAGAAGCAGCCTCACTCATTGATTTTTGTGTTGTCCGTGGCTGCTTTCATGCTACAAGGCAGAGTTGATTAGTTGTCACAGGGACGGTACAGCCTGTGAAATCCACAATGTGAGTTACCTGGCCCTTTGTAGAAAAGGTTTGCCAACCCCTGTGATAGAGATGGCTTGGGGCGAGCAGGGTGACGGCAGCCACTGTAGATCCCCTCTTCGAGATGGGGATATTTGCATGGAGACCAAAGGCAGGGAGTGTAGCCAGTTAAGTGAAAATCTGGGGATAAGATGTTCCAGGTGGAAGAAACCACAAGTGCCAAAGCTTGAAGTCTGGGACAAGTTCGGCCTGCTCAAGGAATCAAAAGAGGGCCGGGGTAGCTGTCTGGGAGGCAGGACTAGGGGCCCCTATAGAGGCAGCCAGGGACCAGGCTATAGGGGCCAAGTTTAGCTCCTAAGGAAACCCACGCCCCCAGAGAGGTTGGCAAGCTGTTGCTGTCAGAAATGGGACCAGAACTTCTGACTCTCAGGGCATTAATTACCCTGTGTTCTTTATTTGCTTTATATAAAGACATTCTATATCTGACCAGGCAGTCCTCTACTTGCATTTGTTCAAACTTCGTATGTTTGGCTTTCGGAAAATCTGTGCTTTTGTATCAATCCCTCTCAAGCACTCTTTATATACTAAATGCAGACTCCCCTGGCTAACAACAATTGGATTCAGCCCATGGTGGCATTGTGTACCAGCCAGCAGCTGGCATTCATGCTGTGTCACATCTTTGTCTATACAGCAAAGGAAGTTGGCACAATTATTTGGATATTTTCTCAGGGCAGCTTTTAGAAATTAACTTTATATGTCCATATAATACATAAATACATTCCTCTTGTCAATACGTCCTGAGCACATTACAGAAAGTGCTGAAGTCCCTATATCCACTAGCCCTAGTCCAGGGTTCTCCCACAAAGGGAGCCACTGTTACCAGTTTCTGCGTGTCCTTCCGGAAGGACATAAGCACGTCCACATAGAAAAGTTGCATGGTGTTGTTTTGAGCGTGCAGATATGGGGTGTTGTAGTATAGAAATATATACTCTATCACGGACCTGTGTCACTTTGCTTTTCTTTTTGCATTTGCTTTTTTCATATGCTGTAGTTTTAAATTGTGCTCTGTGGAATCGTGGGGGCTCAAAGCACATGTGTCTCTAGATACTTTATACCACTTCCTTTAGAGCAGTTCTGCTTTAGATTTTTTACATACGGTGGTTTGGGGTAAAATTTTAAGAGCAAAATTGCTTACAAAAAAGTTTACGAACCGGTTTATTATATTCTGCCTCTATTGTCTTACAAAAAAGAAAGAGGAACAGAAAAACGAAAGTGCAGATACTAATGTGACGATGCCTTCATCTCATGCACTTAAATTAAGCTGAGAAGAAGTTGGAAACCACCAGGTGTGGCCACTGAGGTGAACGTTTAGCTTCACCCAGATGCGGGTTCGGTCAGCCGCGTTTCTGATTGTGAGGGGAGGAGATGGAAGAACATGCACAAAATGCAGATGGTACTTCAGAGGTGTAAACACACGGCGTCTCACTCTAGGTACGTCCTGGACGATCAGTACACAAGTTCTTCCGGTGCTAAATTTCCTGTGAAGTGGTGTCCACCCGAGGTGTTTAACTACAGCCGCTTCAGCAGCAAATCAGACGTCTGGTCGTTTGGTAAGACCCGTGGTCCACGTTTCCTCGAGTCTGCCCCGAGGAGGAAGTGGATGCAGCCATCTGATAATCCTGATCCTTTTCCAGGTGTTTTAATGTGGGAAGTATTTACCGAAGGCCGAATGCCCTTTGAAAAGTACACCAATTATGAAGTGGTAACCATGGTTACTCGAGGCCACCGGCTCTACCAGCCGAAGCTGGCGTCGACGTATGTGTACGAGGTGATGCTGCGATGTTGGCAGGAGGTATGGATATCTTTTTGTGCTTTATTTCTGACTCTCTAAAGCATTTAGGGATTGGGCGTGGTAGAGGGATCATGTGCAGCGTTTATAACCTCTTGAGCTGGTGCCCATTTTGTGTGACTTCAAGCTCTCAGCTCGGTTCTGAATCACGGGAAGAAGCATGGGAAGAAGTGGGAAATGCTAATATTGATTTAAATAATTCAGGCCGCTGCCTCGTTCCCAGGCGGGCGTCCTTCCACGGTTGCCTGAGCGAGGGTCTCACGGAATAAACCAGGAGAAGAGGCTCTTCTGCTTGCAGGGGATCGCTTGCGGGGTTCAAGTACTTACTCCTCTTTTACCAGACGGCGTTTCTCCCCCTAAACCTCAACTTCTCAAGGTCCTTTTACTCGTAGTCTTTGGAAGTATTGAAGTGGCACCTCCTAGAAGAGATTGACACCAACATGACTTTTGAGAGGCGATAACATTAGCTCACATGTGTTGGGTACTAGGCATAGTGCTTTGAGAGCTTTGGATTTAGTTGTTAAAATAACCCTTTGAGGTGCAGATACTTTTACTACGGCTTCTCCTTAGATGAGAAGATAAAGGCTCATGCAGCTGATGGTCACCCACGGCCAGTTAGCTACAGAGCAGCGCAGCCCGTCTGGCTCCAAAGCCTGGGCTCTCGGTCGCTGGGCTGTGACACCTCCCCAGCGCCCTGCATGGGGTGGGCAGACGTCTTCTGGGCAGGAAGTGGTGCCGGGGGAGAGAGAACAGCCTGAGCCAAGGCAGGGAGGTGGTTATAAACATGCACACGAGGGTGGAGGTTGGTCTGACTTAACAGAGAGCCCCTGTGAGGGTTTTGTGGGAAATGAAATTGGGTAACGGGGGTGGGGGAGGGGCGGGTCACAGAGGGCCCTGCAGATTCTCAGGACTCGGTTTCCCGGGCAGCGAGGAGCTCCGCGAGGTGCTTGGACGGGGCCATGAAAGCAGCGTCTTGGAAAGGTCAGCCTAGCCTCAGTACCTGCAGGGTAGACTAGGGCAGAGATAGACCCCCTAAGCGATGCCCGTGTATTCCAGCCCCAAGCAACGAAGCCCCTGTGTAGTGTGCAGCGTTATGTGAATCTGAGCAGTGAGAACTTTGGCTTCTGGAACTCACAGCTTCTCTTTGACTTTCGACTGTAGAAACCGGAGGGAAGGCCTTCCTTTGGAGACTTGCTGCGCACGATAGATGAACTAGTTGAATGTGAAGAAACCTTTGGAAGATAAGGTGGTGTTGTGAGCAGTGGCTCCCGGATTCCAAAGCACGAGGAAGGAGTGGCACTCAGTGGCCAACTGTGAATTTATTTAGCACCTGGATGTGTCGATTGTTTTACTTACAAAGTGGAAACACCTAAAGGATTTGCTTCCAGACCGACCTTCCCTCTGTGACTGAATCTTCCAGGTTGTGGAAATGCTGCCTCGGAGAGGGTGATCACAAGCACTCACTCCCATTCGGTCCTCAGGCACTTGAGTGCCCACTGTGTGCCGGGCCCTGTGCCAGGCCCCCGGCCGTGGCCACTGTAGGGCTCTCGCTGGACCATGTTCGCTGGCGCCAGCAGAAGGCCACGGTGCTGGGGAAAGGGAGGGGATCAGAGCTGTGTTCCAGCAACCCGCCCTTTCCCTTTGACATCCGCAGAAATCCAGGCCTGGGGAACTGTCCAGAACTGGGTTCTAGATGAATCCGGAACCCACCTTGGATAAGCACCCATCTTTTGTTTTGAAAACACCTCTATTGTCAAGACTGCACATAGTGTTACATTTAAAAATATTTGTATGCTGTATATATTGTAAATATATATAATATATAAACCTATATTTATAAGAATCATGAATTGTCTTTTAATTGAAATGTTTCATCCTGTAGTATATGCGCTCACCTCCTTGGGACCAGAGACTGCACCTCACAGCTGTCAGTTCCTTTCTCCCTGGGGCTCGAGTCTGCCTTGCTGGACAGCAGAACCCTGGGCCCCCTGTCGCTAATGCCCCTTCTCGCTCGGCAGACGTGTCTGGGGGTGTCTGTCCAGCCCCAGCGGGGCCTGTGCTTGGGCCGTGCGATGCTGCCTGCCGTTCCACAGCTGGTCGCAATTGGGTGGAAAGTTGACCCGGAGAATCAGCGTCCAAGTCTTAAGAATCTGCCCAGGACACAGATACCTCGACTGGAGGTGCCGGCTCCCGCAGACGCATCAGGTGATGTCCCCACAAAGTCTGCCTGACCTCAGACAGGACGCAGGGCGGCTCAGGCTGTGGCAGAGGGTCCGGGAGCTGCCGAGAGCAGCGGAGAGCGTGCCTCCCAGCTGCCTCCAGACGTTTTCCAGGAGGCCTGGTCGGATTTGGGTGCCTGGATCAGTGAGACTGTCCTGGCGCCTCACGACAGACCCTGCTGTCACGGCTGAGTGGACTTCTCGCCTTTGTAAGCTCTAAGACGTCACCTGAGTCAGAGCCTTCCCTTTTCCTCATGAGCCCCAGGGAAAAGAAACAGTCCCAGTCACCAACAGCAGAGACTGTCTAGTGCCCAACACATGATTCTGGTATTTGTGGGGGTAGAACGCCGGGACGATGTGGGGCCTTTGGGAGTTCCGCCCCCGGGGCTGCTGTGGTCCCTCCCGCACCGTGGAGCGGGGGGTGAACACACAGGCCGGCTGGCCGCTCTGAGCAGCGCAGTCTTTCGCTGCCACCCCGGAGAACCATCTCTGTCCACCCTGGCAGTCCACGCACGGACGGCTGTGTTTATTCCTCTCTGGTGCCCCTTATGATGGAAAAAAAAGTAAAATATTTACCCTAAGTCTTTTTGTTTTTTAGATTATGGAATATATTCTTTTTTTTTTAATTTCAGGATATTATGGAGGTACAAACATTTTGATTACATGTTATGACTTTGCCTCACCCAAGCCAGGATTGGAGGCGTGCCCTTCCCCCACACAACGCTCACCGTGTCCATTGGGTGTGAGTCTACCCCCCCATCCCCCCACCCCCACCCAGTGAGGATTACCACCGCGTGAGCACCTCGGTGTTGATCAGTCAGTGCCGATTTGATGGCGAGTACACGTGGTGCCTATTCTTCCATTCTTGCGATGCCTCACTTCCAAGGATGGGCTCAAGCTCGATCCGAGATGATATAAGAGGTGCTAGATCACCTATGCTAAGTCTTATCACAGTCTATCAAATTCCTTCTCATCTTCTCTTTTAACTCTGCTCCCTGCACAGAAACATACATGGGTGGTCAAGGTGTGGTCACACTCACGCTGCCCCTCCCTGTCACGGTCACACTTTCTCCTCCCTCCAGCCCCCCTCCCCTCCCATCCTGCTCTTCCCTGTCGCCTTGAGGAGCCGTGGGAAGTGCTGGGTGTGTTGAAGAGAACAACGAGAGTGTAGAGACCCTGCCCGGACAATCGCATAGACTTTCGATGGGAAAACAAGGCAGGTAATACCTGGCAGCATTTGGGAACGTTTTCTTCGACAATCTTCAAATAATTTGCACGCAAAGTTAAAGAGAAGTTTGTATAAGAAAGCCTAGCTGAGGCCAAAGGTGCAGTAAAAATAGGCGTATTCACCCAGAATGCTAAAGAGATCTTCATCTAGCCAGGAAATGGGAAGGGCAACGTGAATATGCTGCATCTTCGTTAAAGTTGTTCCTTTGATAGTTACTCTTTGGTGATGTTTTCCTTACGGGATGAAGTGAAACGCCCAAGTGTGTTTCGTATTGCTGATGTTGTTTTTGTATTTCTTGGCCATGCTCCAATCACTTTTTAGCTGTATTCTTAGATGGCCCTTCCCTAAATAAGGTCCCTGAAGTGTCACTGCTGAGTGGGAGGATGGAACATTCTAGACTTGATATTCCAAAGCCTAGAATCTAGTTCTGTTGCTGCCACTCGCTGGGTGGCCTCGGGCAAGTCCCTTATTCTCTCTGTGCCTTCATTTCCTTTCCTGTCCAGAGAGGGCAGTTCGACTTGATGGGTTTTAAGGTGCCTTTTACCAAAATGTTGTGATTTCTTGAAAATGTTGTTTGCAAGTCGCCCACGCGTTTGGGAACGAGGAACTCATAGCACACCCCCTCAGAGATTTGGATGCAGATTATCGCGATTTCTTATATGGGCTACTGGTTGTCATTTACACACTCCTCTGAGGTTTTTAGAACAGGAAAATAGGTGGGGTTAACTTTGCCTGTGATGAGAAACATCTTGGGCAAACTACGATTGCAGTTGAAAGATGTGTTTTTGCGAGCGGAGCACCGCGGAAGAACAAGGCTGCCGTGCGCTCCCTGCAGCAGTGTGGCCATGATTCTTTCCTCCTGTAAGTAAGACGGGCTTTGTCGTTTATTTCCAGGGCTCGTTCTGGGCGTGCTACTTATCCTTGAGCACCAGAGGAAGTTTTTTCCTAAGGCATAGAGCTTGCGAAAATTTGAAGATAGTTTCCCCAGCTGTTGTGACAGGGGTTTGCTTCTTATTTAAATAACCACTGTGGTGATGTAATTCTAGTAAACGTTCAGCATTGAGGACACAAATGAAAGCAAAACAAAAATAGTGTCTTTAAATCTATGTGTGTGTGTGTGTGTGTGTGTGTGTGTGTGTAGAAGTGGAATCAGTGTGAAGGGTTTGTTTTTAAAATGATATTTCATATAAAGAACTCCGGGCTGAAGGCCAGGAGCCCAAGTTCAAGTTTTGGATTTGCTACAGCCTTGGTGGATCTTGATCAGCAACTTCTTCAGGTTGGGTCCCTGTCTGTAAAATGGGGAGTCCCTTTTTGCCCACCTTTCAACAAAATGTCATAAAGAAACAGGAGATAGAAGTGAAAGGCGCTTCGTGGACTTCATTTTGGAGTTGCTTTGGAAGTCTGTGCAGTCCCACGCGTAGTTTTGGGAGAGTTTATGATTAGCTCTAAGACCCAGAGGGCCTTATTGTGCAGACAGTTAAAAAATGAGGAAGAAAAATACTGTTTTTCATTTTAATTCTGGGTGACTGTGGAACCAGACTTCAAAGCACAGTCAGATCAGATTAAAGCCATCAAAGGCCAGCTAACAAAGTCAAACTTTTGCATTTCTGATTTTTAGGTGGTGTTAGGAAAAATTGATTGTCATTTTTAAATGTCAACTGTTTAAGCCAAATCATTTCACGGCAACACTTGCTGCTAGAATTTGTAAAAAATAAACGAGGCTCTTCCAGTTCTGCTGACCTGAATATAACTTACGGTCTTAATCCACTCAGATAAAAGCAAGCCTGCCTGTTAGCTGCAATATAGGCCAAGCAGAGCGAGCAGAAAAAGCTAAAAAGCAGCAACTTGTGTCCCTGCCTGCCCCAATGGCGGGACCAAGCTGAGCCTCTATTAAATAGAATAAAACTATTTAAATATTAAAAGGTGTGTGAGCATCTGTTCCTCATTTCCCCTGAGGTTGGAACTGGAGAAAAGGCTGTAAGTTATAACAGCAAGGATTTGGTTACATATGAAATAAATAATCGTGAGGGTTGAGACAAGGATTAGATCGCCCGAGGAATCAGATGAGAGACCACCGTTCAGCGGGGTATTGTAAGGATCATTCTCTCTGGCATGGATTTGATGAAATCTCACTGTCCCTTCCAGCTCCTATTAATTTGATTCGACAGTCAGAATCATCTGTTCTCTTCGGCCATAAACTATGGCTAGATGTGGCTCCATTTTCTTCTGGATAAAATAATGAGTAGTTACTGTTGACAAGGAGAGAGCTAAGCAACGCCTCAAGGTGTATTGTTGTCAATAAAGAAAAAAAACTTTAAATGTGTTTGCCAGAGTAATTTGCCAAACACATTTGTTGTTTTAAGGGCCGTCCTGGAAGTCTGTCTTCAAAGGCTGCTGTAGGGAAGGAGGAGATAATTCTGGAAGGTGGGATACTGACCACACT
Organism: Eulemur rufifrons; assembly: GCF_041146395.1. Classification (NCBI taxonomy): domain Eukaryota; kingdom Metazoa; phylum Chordata; class Mammalia; order Primates; family Lemuridae; genus Eulemur; species Eulemur rufifrons. The sequence goes on from NC_091006.1 coordinate 33,918,692, forward strand.
GAGTAAGGGGAGACTCTGAGTTCAGTTTGTGAAGTTTAGTTGGCGTTTCTACCAACTCACGGTGGCCCCGAACACCCAGCCAGCCCAGCAGAGTTATTTCAAAGATGTGGCCTAGGGAGAGCCACTGAGAATTTAAAAAGTTCACCTCTGATTTCTCTTGCACCCCATTTTTGCCTAATTTCTCTGCCTTTCTTTTCTTCCCAACTCATAAAGTAGAAAGAAAAGTATTGAGGCTCGGGGTGGTTCTTGAGTCTGAGTGTGCGTGAGGTGTGGCGGGGAAGCTCCTTAAGGCAGGTTTCTGGGCTCAGCTTGCAACTCGACCTTAGGGTAAGAGAGGGACCCTTTGACCACACTGCCTTTCTTGGGCCTCTCTTTTCAAGGGATGTTGTACCCCTTTTTGTATCTGATTCTCACACTAGCTCTGTTAGGTTGCTACCTTCTATTATCGCAGCTACTCTACTCTGCTGTGTGAAGCTAAAGAGGGTGGTTGTGGTAGGCGGCTTCCAAGACGGTCCTGATGGTGTCCACCTCCATTCATGCTCTTGTGCAGCCCTTCCTCTAGAGCATGAATCCGACCTAGTACCTCGCTTCTCGCGAACAGAATATGATAAAAACGATGACCGCCGCCTCTGAGGCTAGCTTGCGGACAGGCTGTGGCTCCCGTCTTGGCGCTGTCTGGCTTTCTGTCTCCTGCCTCTCCAGCTGCTGGGTCGGGGGCACTCTCAGCAGCCCAAGGAGAGTCCCCGTCACAAGGAACAGGGCCCCAAGGCCCCCCGGCAGCTCCGAGAGTGAGCTCCGAAGCGGATCCTCCGCTCCACTCAAGCCCAGTTTGGCTGCAACTTCATGAGCGACCCGGGGCCAGAGGCACCCAGCTAGGGTGTTCCTGAAACCCTGGCCCACAGAAATTGTGAGATAATAAATGTTTTCAGTCACTAGGTTTGGGAATAGTTTGTTTCCAACAATAGATAACTCACTCGGTGGCAAAAGCAGGGAGAGCCACAGATCGAAAAACAGACTTGGCCACTTTCACCACTGTCTTGCCTGTGGCTGGAGGCGATGTCCTTTCTCAGAAAGAGACTTCCTGTTAAAACGGACACCAGTGTATGTATCTTCTTCTGTCTTTAAACCATTTCACCTTTCCCCTCCTGTAACTGTCATACCAACTGCTGCCACCTTTTGCGACCCCCTCTGGGGGCCTCCCTGCCCTCCCGCGTGCCGACCTGCCGGGTCTCCCGCTCCTGGAGCCCCGCCGGCCGGCGTCTCTGCCCTCCTGCCCGCAGAGGGGCGGTGAGCGCCGCTTCCGCCCGGCGCCACGAGCTGGCCAGATGTCTCGGGTGTGATATCTGTGAGCCTGTTAGGAATTTTGCACTCACAGAACACGGGGTTCTAGGAAACACTGTTCTTTTTTTTTTTTTTTTTTTTGAGACAGAGTCTCACTCTGTTGCCCAGGCTAGAGTGAGTGCCGTGGCGTCAGCCTAGCTCACAGCAACCTCAAACTCCTGGGCTCAAGCAATCCTCCTGTCTCAGCCTCCCGAGTAGCTGGGACTACAGGCATGCGCCACCATGCCCGGCTAATTTTTTCTATATATATTTTTAGCTGTCCATATAATTTCTTTCTATTTTTAGTAGAGGTGGGGTCTCGCTCTTGCCCAGGCTGGTCTCGAACTCCTGAGCTCAAACGATCCGCCCACCTCGGCCTCCCAGAGTGCTAGGATTACAGGCGTGAGCCACCGCGCCCGGCCGGAAACACTGTTCTGAGATGTCGGGGAGGGCAGAGGTTGTGTGCAAGGTGCCTGCAGCGTCCAACTCACATCAGCCCGTTACAGGCAGAAATCAAAATTCCCACCTAGAGCAAATGGGGGCTTCCGGGTGTTGGCAACCTGGGGCCTGGGGGTTGCCCCGGCAGAAGCTGGGAAACAGACAAGCCGTCTTCAGGGAGACGTTGCCTTTCCTTGCAGCAGGATCTCTGTCATGTCCCCATCCAGCTGCTCCATCCGGATTCCCAGGCTTCTAGAACCTCCTCGGCCCTTTCCCTGCCGCAGTGCCTCTTCAGGCCCCAGACAGGCCAAGCACCATTGTTATCTTCCAATGGAATGTATCTGTTTACTGCGCATTCGCTAGGTGTCTGCTTTCTTTAGTCAACAACGAATCCCCGAATGTGGTTGTTCTCCCTACTGGAAGGTTTCACAGGCAGTATAGCGTCCAAGACCAAAACAGAAGGAAACCAAACCGAAAAAACAAGACAGTTTGGGTTCTAACACAGGGCTGCTTGCTTATTTTACCAACACTACCGATTTTAGAAAAACTAACATCTCTGGTGACCATCACTTCTTAGAAGAATGGACAGTTTAGTATCAAAAGGAGAGAGGTGTGTACGGGATAATTTAACACCCCAAATGTATAAATGGCATAAACTCAAAGGATAACTTTCTAAATTGAATGAACATTTCTATGAAAAACTCAATGTACCAGCTTTGCTTTCTCTCTCTTTTCCCCTGTCATTGGTGTGGTTCTTGGTTTGGTGTCTGGGAAGCCTTTTCAAACTCCTGCTCTTTTTTCTTTTTTTTTTCTTTTCTTTTCTTTATTTTTAAAAACCATGTCAAAGAAAGCTGTCTCTAACTCCTGATCAGAGGTGGAAATCCATGCTATAGGAGAGCCAGCTCTGTGCCAAACCTCTCAGATAATACGGGTTAATTCAATTAAAATGTGTCTGTCTTCAAAAGGCCCTTGGGAAATGGATATGGTGGTGGACCTCTATGGCAGGGTAATGACTTTCTGTAAATTTCTGGGAAAAAGCAAGGCATATCTCGCAGTGCACTACAGAATCAGCTCTGATCACACAGAGCTTGTCTTAAACCCACAGCCTGGAGCATCTGGCTGGCTTGGGCGACAAGCCCGGTCTTTGGCTCAAGGCGACTCTTGAAAGGGAGCCAGTTTCAAGCCATGTTCTTACCTAGGGAATGCCAGCCATCTGTCGGTTATGACGACCGAATTCAGCAGGACTGGATTTCACTTGAGGCACTGATTCAGAATGAAACTCTGACATCGGAAATGCTGGGGATGAACCGAGGTGACGATGTAAACTTCAAAACATTAGACAGGAGGGGACGGCGGAGGCTTTGCTTCCCAGACAGCTGTGGCCTGACAGCTTTTCATGCCGGTTTCCTCGCTGTGCTGAGAGGTGACTTCAGGGGCTGTTCTGAGAAGCGGTGTTTCTTCCAGGGCCCCTTGTGGAAACCTGTTCCCAGTCCGAGCCCAGCTGTTGCCACCCACACACCTCTGGGGGTGGAAGGGTCACCAACAGGAGGCCTGCTCCCAAGATGGAAGGCAGGGGTGGGGGGCAAAGCCTCCCCAGGAAAGAAGGCAAATGCCAAGTCAGACGAGAGGTTCACCCACCTCACCCATGGGCGCTGTGCCAGTTCCCAAAGGTCCCAGAGGTTACATCTGGATGCGATGCCCTTTTCCTGATTTGCTGGCACGGGGAGTATCATTAGAGATGTTTGCTGAAGAATAAGAACTAGAGGTAAGCCTGGGAGAGGAAGCCAGAGGATTATCCTTCAGAGATAATCCTCAACTCTGAATACATCCTTCCTGCGTATCCTTCCAGCTGGCAAATAGGCATTGCCCATCTCTAGGGCATTTTCGTCTCTCTGGCAAAGGCCCTCGATGTGCAGCGGTTCCTGCCTAAATCGGGAATTTTCTAAAAGCACAAGAGCTTTCTCTCTGCAGGTTAATTGGCAGAGCAGTTCAAAGAATGGCTTCTGTGATCACAGAATGCACGTGCAAGCAAGCTCTCCAGCTACTCACCTGGGAGACCTATGATGCCGTAAATTGGAAATGACCACAAATCAAATAATCATTGGTGTCTTGGAATGAATTTTGCTCCAGTACTTTAATCTATAAGTAAAGATGCCTAGTGTCTTGGGAAGTCATGCCAAGCAAGGGAACACCAGGGAGCTGTTTGGCTTTCATAGTGTTTTTCATTCACATAATAAGTATTAATTGGGAAACAACTGTTTGTTAGCAACTGTGCTGGGCAGAAGGATGGAACCACAAACAAGACAGAGGTTGGCCTCTCTGCTCACACTGCTCTTGGTTTTTGGGGGAAGTAGAACAAAATTGTATCATAATTAAAGCAGTGACAGGATACATCTGTACCTTTATTCAAAGACAATCATCTTTGCTATTAAATTAGGAAAAAATAAGTATTTTTGGAGAGGTTTTCTCCTAAATTCCAGGCTATAGAAGAGAGCCAAGATGACCAAGGGGAATGTCATTGGGTCTATACCCACTGTGCTGGTGTGTGGCCATGTGTTGTGAGTCCAGTGAGCTAGGGGAGGTCTTTCCCTAGTCCCAGACAGTCCTGCCTGCCGGCTGACACCAGCAATTTCTCTTTTGACATTCTGTGTACAGTTGACCCTTGAACAATGCAGGGGTTAGGGGCTCTGACCACCCACCCCGCCACAGTCAAAAATCCGTGTGTAACTTTTGACTCCTCCAAAACTTAACCGCTAATAGCCTACTGTTGATGGGAATTCTTACTGATAACATAAACAGTGGATTCACACATATTTTGTATGTTATGTTACACTGTGTTCATACAATACAGTAGGCTAGAGAAAAGAATGTTACTACAAAAATCATAAAAAAGAGAAAAATATATTTACTCTTCATCACGTGGAAGTAGATCATCATAAAGGTCTTCATCCTCATCGTCTTCACATTGAGTAGGCGGAGGAAGAGGAGAGGTTGGTCTGTCTTGGGGATGACAGAGGTGGAAGAAAAGCCACGTGTATGTGAACCTGTGATGCTCAAACCCGTGTTATTCAAGGCTCAAAATATTTGAATCTAAAGTGTTGTGATGGTTAATTTTATGGGTCAACATAGTTGGGCCATGGTGCCCAGATATTTGATCAAACATTATTTTGATGCTAACATTTCAATCGGTAGACTTTGAGTCAAGCAGGTCAACTTCCATAATGCGGGTGGGACTCATTCACAGTTGAAGATCTTAATAGATGAAAGTCCGACCCGCCCTGCGCTAGAAGGAGTTGTGCCGGCAGACCGCCTTTGGGTTCAAACTGTAACTCCTCCCTGACCCTCCAGCCTGCTGGCCAACTCGATCAGATTTCAGTCTTGCTAACTTCCATGGATTATGTGAGACAATTTCTTAAACCTCTCTCTTTGTTCACCCTGATTAATACAGGTGTTGTGCTTACAAATATGTAAATGCCTCTAAAAGCAGCACTGCCGTATGGCATGCTTACTACTGCAATAGTCATTTGTACCTTACTGAGAATCACTGAGAAAGGCTCTCCTGAGAGCTGTGTTGACAGTGAGGAGAGACAGCCCACTGGGGTCCCGAGTGGAGGGGACATCTGCCTTTGAGTCAGGGGTAGAGACGGCTCAGAAGAGGGGTCGGGGCGCTGAGGATTAGCTTTGGATTACTCAGCCTTCTTTCTCCATTTTATCTTCAGAGGGAATATACATCTGCTTTTACATGAAGGAACTTCAAAAGTTGTTGGAAGAATTGAATTAGAAGGTAAAAACAAAAAATGCAAACTTCATTTCTCAATAAAGGTCCATCAAGTTCAGGACACTTTTGTAGGCAATAATGCCAGCCCTTTAGTCCATCCCTAAAGAACTGAAGGTCCTGGGAATTTAACCATGTCAATGCAGTCTTTTTTACATTATTAACTGAAGAAAAATGGGTGCCCTTTACAAACTTCTTAAGACTAGGAAACAAAAAAGTCAGAGGAGCCAAATCAGGAATGTGAGGTGGAAGCCTAATGATTTCCCATCAAAACTTTTGCAAAATTGCCCTTATCTGATGAGAGGAATGAGCAGGATGTTGTCGTGGTGGAGGAGGACTCTCTGGTCAAGCTTTTTTGGCTAACTTTCTCAAAACACTCTCATAATAAGCAGACGTTCTTGTTCTTTGGCTCTCTAGAAAGCCAAACAGCAAAATGCCTTGAGCACCCAAAAAACTGTTGCCATAACCTCATGACCTTTGCTCTTGACTGGACAACTTCCACCTCTTGGTAGCCATTGCTTTGATGGTGCTTTGTCTTCAGGATTGTACTGGTAAAGCCATGTTCCATCTCCTGTTACAATTCTTCGAAGAAATACTTTAGGCTCTTGATGCCACTTGTATCAAATTTTCATTGAAAGCTCTGTTCTTGTCTGCAGTTGATCTGGGTGCAATGGTTTTGGCACTCATCCAGTGGAAAGTTGGCTCAACTGTAATTTTTCAGTCAGAATTGTGTAAGCTGAACAAGCTGAGATGTCTGTGGTGTTGGCTATTGTTTCTGCTATTGATCGTTGGTCCTCCTCTTCAATTAGGGCCCAAAAAAGATTAATTTTTTTTTTTTTTTTTTTTTTTTTTGCAAATTGATGTGGAGAGTCTGCTGCTGAAGGCTTCATATGCAACATCATCTTATCATTTGTAAACTGCTGATTTCTTTGGGGTATTTTCCCCATAAACTTTTTGTAAAGCATCAATGATGTACCATTCTTTCATCCAAGCTTCGTCATAAATTTGATGTTTGTTCTTTCTTCAATTTTAGCAGAATTCATGTTGCTCTGATAGTGGCTCTTTTCAAACTTATGTTTATCCTTATTAGTCCCTTAAACTAGATCTTGTTCAGACATGTTATAACAAAAAAATCCACGCAACATTTTTCCATAATATGCATTTTCCATGAAATTTTTGAAGACCCTATTTATGATTACCTGAAATGTATTCTGTGGGTACCCAACAAATACTTGCTGAATGAGGTATAAGGACCTGGGTGAGTGAAAGGTGGGAAAGTAACTGAGTAGCTGCTGTGTTCTTGTTGCTTAGCCTCTGCTATCTTATTTGATCTCATCCACAAGGGCAGCCTCTTTGTTAGACTTACGGACTCTGAGCCAAACTCTCCTCTTGACTTCTGTGAGTGGACAAATGGCTGAACCTCTCAGTTTCTTTATCAGTAAGATGTGGATAATAATAGGACGTATCTCAGTGTTGGTGTAGTGAGTGAGTAAGTTAGTAGTGTAGTATAGTAAGATCTCAGTGTCTACAGGGCCTGGCATATGGTAAGGGCCATGTTGGTAGAAGTGGGGCACAGCCTTTCCTAGACGATAGGTTTTATTACCTACATTTTCCAGATGAGGCCCCAGAGTAGTCACCCAGAATCACATTGTTGCTACAAGAAAACGAAGCAGTGATTCGACTCCAGGTCTGCCCGACACGAACGCCTGCTCTACCCACGTGCTATCCTGATACAGACAAAAACATTGGAACTCCAAAGAGTTTTTAATAATTTCACTTACCATCTCATGGTTTGCTTCTAGATAAGCTTTTTTTCTGGAGTAAAAGGTTAGACTTCTGACCTACCACAAGTACTAGCTAAAGCTCCAGAAGCTCAGTTTTCTTTAGTTTTGCTGTTCTGCCCAGTCAAAAGGTCATGGTCAACCTAGCTTTCTCGGTGGCCAGCATGGAGCTGTAAAATACTAGGTAATAGAATGAGTTACTGAGAAAAAGAGCCAACACACAATGTGATGGTGTAGATATTGGTGAGGTCTCATTTAACAGCTGTTTATTGAATTCTTGCTATGTGCCAGGCCCTGGTGCTGGATACTATGGAAAAAGTATAAGACTCAGTCCCTGAAATTGAAGAATTTATAATCTAGCGGTGGTTCTCAACTGGGGGTGATTTTGCTCCAGGGGACATTTGGCAATGCCTGGAAACGTTTTGGTTTTCACAGCTGGAGGGTGGTGGTGGTGTTGGTGTTAGAGGGGACAGGGTCTGTGTTGCTACTGTCATCTAGTCCACAGAGGCCAGGGATGCTGCCTAGCATTCGGTGGTATGACAAGACAGCCTGCACCATGAAGAATGATCCAGTCTAAACTGTCAACAGTGGTGACATGGACAAAGCCTGAGAGAGACAAAGCCAATAACAAAGAAGCCTAAATGACCACTTTAGGTAAAACCTCACTGAGAGCCATAGAGCAGGGCAGATCATATGAGCGTTGGGAACCCAAGGAAAGGGTAGATGAGAGTGGATTGCCGTGGGAGTCACCTTTTCAGGCTGGAGGCAGAAATATGCCAGTTGTCTGTGAGAATAGAGCGAGTGGAAGAAGCTGGTGCAGTAGAAATTGGTGAATATTGAAGAGTCAGAGTGGGGACAGATTATGGAAGACCTTGAAAATAAGGACAGATACTCTGAAGATGAAGAGCAGGAGGGCGGAGGCAGACTTTAGGGAAATGAGCATATAGAGTGAATTGAAGGAGACAACTTGGAGCGAAGGCTCTGGAGTCAGACTGCCTGGGTTCAAATCCTGGCTCTCCACTAGCACTCTGACTGTCGGGAAGGAGCAACCCCTCTGTGGTCCAGGTTCCTATCTGTAAAGTGGCACCTACTTCATAGGGTCATTGTGACGATTAAGTGAATTAATGTAGAAACACGGGTGTGAGTTGATGAGGGCTTAGACTCGATTGTTGGCAACATGGTTAGAAGGAAAAAGCCAAACAATTTGAACAAATTGATGGCAGATTGGCTATAACCGATGGGGCTCAAGAAGAATTCAAGTTTTCTATGTTGGACTCACATACAGACGTGGGAAGATTGGAAAGGGGAACCAATAGGATGGATCTCTTATTGGGGAGAGTGAAGACGATGGGAATCCTAATTCTTGAAAAGGTAGGACAGTGACGAAAATAGGCAAATAAAAATCCTTTTGCATCTATCACTAAAAATCATGTACATATCAAAAGTTATCAGTCATAGAATGGGGCTATCTAATCACAGTCCTACTTGATTTTCTTGGTTTTCCTTTTTTTTTAATCTACAAATTTTAGTTTTAAAATATTTCAAGTGTATGGAAAAATACAGAGAATAATATAACATGCAAGTGATTGATTATAAAGTGGCTATTACATAACTTCTTGGCTTTGATGATCTTAAATGGTTTTAGTTTACATTAAAACATGAGGCTATGTTAAAACATGGTCACAGCTCACCTTGCCGGACCATCTTCTAACGGTTTCTAGGCCAAATACACTTTGCTCTGTACTTGGCCTGTGGCTGAGTCATTCTCGATCTTCAGCATCTATTAAGACTCCCTAACATGCAGGCACTCAAGCTCTTATCTTCCCTTATTTTAAGGACTTTCATAATCTTTTTTTTTTTTTTTTTTTTTTTTTGAGACAGAGTCTCACTCTGTTGCCCAGGCTAGAGTGAGTGCCATGGCGTCAGCCTAGCTCACAGCAACCTCAAACTCCTGAGCTCAAGGGATCCTCCTGTCTCAGCCTCCCGAGTAGCTGGGACTACAGGCATGCACCACCATGCCCGGCTAATTTTTTCTATATATATTTTTAGCTGTCCATATAATTTCTTTCTATTTTTTTAGTAGAGATGGGGTCTCGCTCTTGCTCAGGCTGGTCTCGAACTCCTGAGCTCAAACGATCCGTCCACCTCGGCCTCCCAGAGTGCTAGGATTACAGGCGTGAGCCACGGCGCCCGGCCAGGACTTTCATAATCTAATCCTACCTTTTGGCCCTTACTGTTCACTGCTTTCTGTTGTACCTGCTTGTTCTGTTCTCAGATATGGTTTGCATATTCCCATTAGGATTGAATCAAAACAGGGGGGTGCCCAGAGAAAGCTTGTAATTTGGTGCTCTTTCAAACCTATTCATTCCTTCACTTATCCATTCCCTCAGCAAATATTTACTGAGTATGTACGGTATCACAAACTCTTCTTGCCTCTAGGGATATAATAGTTGTGAACAAAATAGACAAAGATCCCTGTTTACATTCTAGTGGGGGAGACAGAGAGTAAAAAAGCCATGATAAATAAGTTGCATTGCATGTTACAAGGTGAGAAATGTCTCGGGAAAAAGAAGGAAAAAGTAGAGCAAGAGAATCTCAAAGTTAGGAAGTGCAGGTGGCAATAATAACGGATCAGGGTGTTCTTTGTTGAAGGTGAGATTCCAGCAAAGACCTGGAGGGACTGGAGGAAGTTGAGAATGCAGGTCCTGGGGGACTCTGCTCCAGGCCAAACAAAAGCGAAGAGTCTGGAAGCACCGCCGAGGGTGTGGCCTGAGCGAAGTGAGCAAGAGTTTATCGCAGAGAAGACAAGAGGCAACGGGAGGCCAGATCATGGAAGGTTTCCTAGGCTTTTGTGAGAAATCTGGCTTTAACCCTGAGTGAAATGGAGACCACTGTGGGGGTTCCAGACAAGGAGTCACATGATCCGGCTTAGGTTTTAAATTGGCTGCCCTGGTTGCTGTGCTGAGGATAAACTATGAGGGGGAGGACAGACGCAGGAATGTTAGGAGGCCATCGGTGTAAACCAGATGACACAACAGTGGCTTAACCACGGTAGTGACCGATGGGGTGGGGGAAAGCTGTAAGATTCTGTGCGTGTGCACACGTGTGTGTGTGTGTGTGTGTGTGTGTATTTTAAATCGTGGTGAAACATGCACAATATAAAATTTACCATTTCAATAATATTTGAATGTGCAGGGCTGTGGCGTTAAGTACATTCACATTGTTGTACAACCATCGTCGTTATCTATCTCCAAAACTTTTTCATCATCCCAAACTGAAACTCGTGGATATGTGGATATGTAGTCGTCCCTCTGTATCCATGGATACAACCAACTGTGGATCAAAAATATTTGGGGAAAAAAAGGATGTTTGTGTCTGTACTGAACACATACAGACTTTTTTTCTTGCCATGACTTCCTAAACAATACAGTCTAACGACTATGTACATAGTGTTTACATCGTGGCAGGTATTGCACATAATCTAGAGATGAATTAAAGCACACAGGAGGATGTGCGTCGGTTATATGCAAACATTGTGCCATTTTATATAAGGGACTTGAGCATCCATGGATTTTGGTGTCCGAGGGGACGTCCTGGAGCCAGTCCCCCATGGATACTGGGGGATGACTGTATCTTTAAAAGGCACAGTCAGCATGATTTCTTGACAGATTGGCCTGGGGTGAAAGAAAGAGAAAGGGAGTCAGGGATGAGCGTAAGATCATTGGCATGAGCAACTGGAAAGGTGGAATTGCTTTTGACCATATGGGGAAGGGTGAGTAGAGCCAGTTTGGGAAAGGGGGAAGACAAGGAGTTCAGATACCATCTCCTGTTAACTTGAGGTGTCCACTAGACGTCCAGTGGAGAACTCAAGAATGCATTTGGGAGGGTGAGTCTGGAGCTAATTAGAACTGGGCTAGATGTGTACATTCGGGTGTCATTAGCTGATAGATGGTTTTGAAGCCATACGAGGGAATGAGATAATCAAAGGAGTGAATGAGACAGAGAAAAGAAGACCTCCAAAGCTTCGGGTACATTCTGGCACTAAAAGGTTGAGGTGAGGGTAGAGAAGGAAGCAGCAGAAGAGACTGAGAAGTGGCAAAACCAAGCGGATATAGCACCAAATGCCGCTGAGAGGTCGAGCACGATGAGGACTTAGAATTGGCCATTGGATTTAGCAACGGTGACCTTAACAAGAGCAGTTTTTCTAGAAGTGATAGGGACAACAGCCCAACTGTAATCCATTTAGAAAAAGTAGAAAGGAAGCAATTGGAGGCAGCAAGTAAAAACGTCTCATTTCTAGATTTTGCAGTAAACAGGGAGCAACGTTGATGGAAGAAATAAGGTCATGAGAAGTTTATTTTGTTTGTAATAGCGGAAGTAACAGGATATTTGTATGCGGATGGGAATGATCCAGTAAAGAGGGGAAAACAGCACTATAGGAGAAGGAGGGAGTATTTTTGAAATTTTGAAGTTGAGTACCTCCAAGTGAGCTTGGGCACAGCATTTTGCCACAATCTCCATTCTATACTGACACACTTCTCTCATTTGTGTAACCTACATTTCATTTTGCAGCCCCTGGCCTGGATAGATACAGATCTGTACGGGGCTCTAAAACATTGCAATAAATCGGTAAGAATGTAAATTAGACCCACTCCTGCCAAAGCAGACAGAGCCCTCACGTGCTAATGTGCCCTCTCTCTGAGGAGTGGTTTTGTTGTTGGTGGTGGTGGTTTTTTCTTTTTTGCTGTTCGCCCGTGCAGACACCACCAGAGACACCAGATGAAAATGGACAAAAGCTGAGTAACATTATGTAGAGCAGATTGTTGGGAATCAGTAATTTATTTTATTTTTGCCTTTAGACGGACCTTAGGAAATGAGTGGTTTCTGGGCGCAGGCAAAGGAAGAGAGAAAATTATGAAATTGGGAGTGAGGGTTAAACAGCAGCGGGAGCAAAAGGGAGTCCTTGCCTGGGCTCAGACGTGCGCAGTGTGGCCAGGGCAGAGAGGAGAAGTTTCTCGCTGGACCACCGACGTGGCCGTGGCTCAAGACTGAGCAATGCTGGTGTTCAAACCAGAGAAAGGCAAGTGACTGACTCACGATCGTAGGTTTGGGAGATCAATTTCTTTGGAAGGAAAGGAACTGACACGTATTGATTATTGTGCTGGGGAGCTTCACTCTGCTCCACCCTGTCCTGCCCTGGAAGGATGGCCTGTAGGGTTAAGCTTGGTAGTCAGCCTCCAACATAGCTCAGTGTCCTCACCTCCTGGTGTTCCTTCTTCTCCATCGTATGCTCTATCCTGGCTGTAGGGTTAGTTCAACATGCTCATAAGCCCTCTTGGGTCTGGTTAGCTGGGACCCGGGGGGAACCCAGGAAGGAAGCCGTAGTGAGGTGGCCTTGAGCTGGCTGTGTCCTCGGTGGCAGATCGTCACCCTCTTGAAGTGATCCCTGCTCTACTTGACTCTGTCCCCCTCCTGGTCCTTCGGCTCCCAGGGATGGTTACCGTTCCTCCACTGTGGGACCTGGGCTCCTCCACATCCTTTGGGGTTCCCTTACCCCCATTCTCATCTCTGTAATTAGTCCCTTTATAAATAGCCCTTTAAAAAATTGTCCTAAGTATGTTATGGTTTCTATTGGCACCCTGGCAGAGACAGTGATTGGTTTCAGAAGTGGCTCCAGGAAACAGATTCGAAGTTGGATCTGGGATTTATTTAGTCATATATTTAGAGGTCCAGGGATAGCCTCTTTGCTGGGAGATTTATAGCTCAACTATCAGTTACTTAAATTATCACTGGTGGTGGCCTGGGATACAAGACAAAGAGAGGACACGATGCTGGATGCATGGAGCTTCTGGAAAGTCTCAGTATGAGAATCATAGCGCAAACCCCCAGGAATTTGGAGTATTGCGTTGACCCTGTGCCGATAACTATTTTTCACTTGAGAAGTAGCTCCTGGCTGGCTGCTGGCGAAGACTGAATGCTTGGTCACGGAGCATCAGATACTTACGTGGTCCCAACTGCCTAGCATGAGCTGAGTGTTATCTGATTCCACGACCTATGAAGTTAGACTATCATCTAACAGTCTCCTGATAGATGATAACTGTTCCTTCCAAGGTGGCCCGGGCCGCTGACCCCCTCTCCTTCTAGGTTCCAGGTTCCCTCATCACGGCTTGACTGTGGGTGGCGACGGCTTTGCTCTGGGTTCCCGCACTCTCCTTGTGGCTTTGCTACCGTCTGCTCACACTTCTATAATTGCTGCCTCTTACAAATAAACCCTTCTCCCCTTATCCCAGTGTCAGTGTGCTTTCTGATTCTTGTTGGGATCCTGACTGACAATATTTCCTTCTGTGTTGCAGGGACTTTAAAGATGGTATCTGAGGCCGGGCGCGGTGGCTCACGCCTGTAATCCTAGCACTCTGGGAGGCCGAGGTGGGCGGATCGTTTGAGCTCAGGAGTTCGAGACCAGCCTGAGCAAGAGCGAGACCCCATCTCTACTAAAAATAGAAAGAAATTATATAGACAGCTAAATATATATATAGAAAAAATTAGCCGGGCATGGTGGCACATGCCTGTAGTCCCAGCTACTCGGGAGGCTGAGACAGGAGGATTGCTTGAGCCCAGGAGTTTGAGGTTGCTGTGAGCTAGGCTGACGCCACGGCACTCACTCTAGCCCGGGCAACAGAGCGAGACTCTGTCTCAAAAAAAAAAAAAAAAAAAAAAAAAAAAAGATGGTATCTGATTTACTTTTCTCCACAATCCTATCATAATAGGTCTTCTTGATCACCCTCTTACTGTATACCCGGCATTGTTCTAGGGGTTTTACGTGAATCGATCCACTTAGTCCTCATAATTCCCTTACATGTGGGTGTCCTGTTATTCCCATTTTACAGATAAGGAAACTGAGGCACAGAACACTGAAGTCATTTACTCAGTCACAGAGTTAGAGATTAATCTCTGCCTTAGAAGGCTTATCCAACAGAGTAGATATTATTACCTCATCTTTACATACAGAAAAACGAAGACTTAGACAAGTAAAGGGACTTACCTGACATGTAGTCAGGCATGTGGCTAAAATTAAAACCCAGGTCTGTCTCCCTGCAGAGCTGATGCTCATCTCTAATCACCTGTGCTGCAGAGTCCATAATACTTTATTTTTAGGTGTCAACATGAGTGGGAGCTGACTGAGGAATGCAGGTTCTACGAAAATAAGCATTCTTTTCAAACTCAACATTTATTTGTGGTCTTTAAAAAGGGAAATCATCTAACTTAAGTCAAATAAAGATTAAGTTTGACAATGCAAGTGTAAGCGTGGCCCAGATTTGCTAGACAGTTCTGTCTTTAAACGTTCAGTTCATATTTGTACTCAATCCACAGAAAAGTTGAGAGCCTATTTTTTTTATGTTTAAATCTTTTGATGGACCTAATTCAAAATCCTTGCTAACAGATTTCCTAGGAGAACGTTGTTTTTTGGAATTCTAGTCTTTTGCACATCTGTTAGCTAACATTAGCCCCAACGAAGGTGGAGTGGAATATACCGGTCATTTATCATTTGCAGACTGAGGAAATGCATAAACCAGACCAGGGCAGAAGAGCCTGAGAAGGGAAACCACACTGGCCAGGGTGCCAGTAACTTACTTTTTGCCTTAGTGACAGTTTTTCGACTTCCACTAGTGAAGGAGGGGCAGGGTCAAGACTTTCCTGTCCTTTGTAGTAATTCCTATCTGCCCTGCCCTTGGGGACTTCCTCCTTTGGAACCAGCCTCACCTAGCCAGCGTCCCGGACTCACGGCTTTCTAACAGTTGAGAATGATCTGCTTTTCAGATAACACCATCCAGTCGATTTTCTGCTGCTGCTGTTGCTGTTCAGTGCAGAAGCGGTAAGTCTATTTCCGAGGGCAACTTCTTGGAAATCAACCAATGCACAGTTTCTTTATTATCTCTTGGTCTCCATGTCTTTGTATCTGCCGTTCTCTCTGCCTGGGAGCCCTTCTCCCACGTCCTCCCTGTTGAATGACCCTTCATTTAAAGGTGTAGGTTAAATATCACATCATCCTTTCTTGATCCTTTTAAATTAATTCAGTGGCTCCTTCCATTGTGTTCCCACACTGTGCAACTTGGTTCTCTACGTAATATTCATGTCGTGTTTGCTGTTTATATGTCTGTGTTCCACTCTGTATTTTTTGCCTTTTCAGGACAAGAATCCTGTCTTAGTTGTCTGAGTATCTCCCCAAAACTATCAGTGTATCTTACACTTCGGTGCTCAGCAAATGACGGTGTAAGAATTAAACCCAAAGCACCACGTTAATAGTAACAGCTAGTATTTAATAGGAGTGTCCTAAATATCAGACACTATACATTTATTAGCTCACATAACTCCAAAATCACCTATGGGTTTTTTTTTTGTTGTTTTTCTGGGTTTTTTTTTTTCCCTACAATCCCCATTTTCCAGATGAGGAAGGTGAAGTTTAGAGAGTTTGGTCACTTTGCCCACCCAAGGCCACACTATGACATGGTGGAGCTGGGATTCAAACTCGTGTCCTCATCACTATGCCATGTCTATTTGTAACAACAGATACTATTCGATGAGCATATAAAATGGCAAGGGCTGTGCCAGACACAGAGTAAGTTTTCGATTATAATTTTATGTCTCTAACATGTACCAGACTCTGTACTGGGTATGTGACATGTTTTCTCATTTTATTTGATAACGACTCTATATGCTGTGAGCATCTCTAGTTCCTGGAAAAGAAAACTTAAGTTCTGAGAGCTAGTAATTTGCCCAAGGAGACGGGGTTAGGAAGCCTTCTACATAAAAAGCAGTTGGGAAAGTACCCAGATTTTTCTATAGGATCTGAGAATCCTAGTGGGTCTATACCTGTAGCACAAATGCTCATTGTAACATGATTGCTTTTCAATGCAAGGCAAGTGAGAACACAGATAAGCCTGGGCCAAGATGGAGGACTTTCAGAAAAACACACTCAGCGTCACAGGCCACGGGGCAGCGAATTGTCAAGTAGGAAGCAAGTGAGTATCATGTCCACAGGGGAGAAGGGACAGGGGGAGGTTGTCTTTTTAGGGTCTATACTCCATGACATACTGTTTGTTGTCATGCCGTGAACCTAGTGTCATGCTTGGCACAAAATAAGTGTTCAATAAACAGTGAATGAATGTTCTAGAAAGAAGTAAAAGAAAAAAAGGACCAATTAAAATAGCCTCTGCTCCACTTAAGGAGGAACTTGAAAATAAACAATGAATGGGAAAAAAATGTATTCAGGCTGCCGCCATTTTGAAGTCTGGATTAATTTTCAGTTCAGTGTTGGGAGAAACAGTGTTCTTGGGAAGTGTGGCAAACCCAAACACATGCTTATAGCACATGAACGGAAAGGCCACTTTTCCTCTTCTAAGAGAGAAAAATCTTTAAAACTATTGAAGAGTAAATCATCTTTTAAAAATTGTGACATGAATAAATCCAGGCTGGGCACAGTGGCTCACACCTGTAATCACAGGGAGGTGATTTGGGAGCCCGAGCGGGGAGGATTGTTTGAGGCCAGGAGTTCGAGACCAGCGTGGGCAACATAGTGAGACTCCCCATCTCTGGGAAAAAAAACCAAAAAATTAGCTGGGCGAGGTGGCACATGCATGTAGTCCCAGCCACTTGAGAGGCTCAGGTGGGAGGATTCCTTGAACCCAGGAGTTTGAGGTTGCAATGAGCTATGATTGCGCCACTGCCCTCCAGCCTGGTGACCGAGTGAGACCCTGTCTCAAAAAAAAAAAAAAAAAAAAAAAAAACAATAAAAAAAGAAAAAAATCTAATGCAATGCTGACAAGAGAGAGAGCTTGTGATCTCAGAAATTTACAAAATGATGAGCGTGTGTTGCTGGATCCGAAGGCTGAGCCAGTCATTTCCTGCGTTGGTCCCACCTGGCTTCTGCCTTGGTGTAGTTGGAGAGAGCAGTGAGGCAGCGGGTGCCTATGCTTTATCCCTGTTCTTCTTAAATGCAAAGTACTAAAACGATAGTAAAACAACTTATTTGTTGGTTTTTACAGTCCAACAGGGGCTGTGCGCAACCATCAAAACGCAAGCCCCTGCCTCCCCTCCCGCCCTCCGAGGTTGCTGAAGAGAAGATCCAGGTCAAGGCACTGTATGATTTTCTGCCCAAAGAACCCTGTAATTTAGAGTTAAAGAGATCAGAAGAATACTTGATATTGGAAAAGTACAATCCTCACTGGTGGAAAGCAAGAGACCGTATGGGGTAAGACACGCGGGCTACTCCGTATCAAACTCTTCCTCTCCTAGCTTCTAGAGACTTCAAAGCATAAAGAAGATTCTGTTTAGTGGCTCATTTTCTCCAGGTTTGTAACTCTGCCCTCTGCATGAAACCGAGCCTGTCACGCACGCCCGAGTGGATTTGAGAGACGCCAGAGCGCAGCAGTTCCAGGCAGGCTCAGAACCAGACACACCTGGCTTCGCCTCTGCTGCTGCTGCTGCTGCTGCTACTGTTGCCTAGTCGAGTCACCCTCTGAGTTTTCATTTCCTTATTTGTAAAATAGGACTAATAATTCCTACAGTATAGGTTCTTATTCTGAGTTGTACTTTATTTGGGAATTTGTGGTATTTTTTTTTTTCCTGGGAAGCTCTAAGGTAAGAACAGAAATAGTATCTTATTTACTTTTGTATGTCTGCAAATGACTGGGGTTAGAAGCAAACTTTTGCAGTAGTTGCTGAATTAAATTGGAAAGAAAAAAGACCCTGGGATGCAACCGGGTTTTATTGTGTCGTTTGCAATAGATGATTCATGTTTGACTGGAGTCCTGAATTGGGAAGAATTCTGAGGAATATCTGGGCTCCCTGGGAGAGAATGCTGGCATTGATTTCTGATAATTGCCGAGGTTTGGACGGTATAAGTATCTAAGGATTATAAGCATCTAAATTCCGTACCTCTTTCCTTAATTATATTGTCCTGTTGATTTGGCTCACTTAACAAATCTCAGTTTAGGCTCAACACATGGTGGAGACTTTTCAGTAGAAAAAGAGGCATCAGTAAGTTCGGGTCTGTAATTAGCCACACCTGCAGATGGACTAGTGGCGTGTCTCAGACTTAAAAAACATTGTTAACTTTTTGATTTCACAGTTAATCAGTGAAAAGAGTTTTTAAAAATAATACGCCAACACTATAAATTATGTCAAAATTTGGCTTTGCCACCACCTCCAAACTCAGTCTCTTTCCCAGAAGTTAACACCATTATCTGTTTAGTGAGTACCTTTTCAGATCATTTTTAATGCACTTATATGCACATATAGAACTATACCATATTGTTTGTAGATTTCATTTACCTAAGTCTTAGACTTTATGCATTGTTTTGCAACTTGCTCTTATTTTTCAATAATATGTCTAACGTGTCTTGGAGGTCTTTCTGTCATTTCAAATGTTGGTGAAAGTATAGGAAGAGGAAAACCCCTACCCTGCTGATAGATGTTTAAATTGGTAAATGCCTCTTTGAGGGCAATTTGCTGTGTCTCCTGAGAGATGCTTATCTTCGGTAACTTAGCAATTCCCTGCTTGGTCTCTATCTTACAGAAATACTCTTAGTTGTGCACATGAAGGCATGTTCAAGGATTTCTTTACAGCACTGCTCACAATAGGGGAGTGGCTAAACTAGAACATCTATGCTATGGAATACTCTGCAGCAATTGAAAAAAATGAAACCCTCGTATCTTGGTAATGCTGTTTTTAATCTAGTCACTATGGCATCAAATGATCATTTAAGTGCTCCTTTTCCTCTCTGAAAAGATTTTGGGGTCATAAAACCTCTTAAACTACTCACATTAAAAGTCAGGACCTTAATATAGTATTTCTTGTACAGAGATTTTTGTTGAGTTGGAAATGAAAAAAAAAAAAAAAAAACTTTTTTCTTCTTTCAACAATTTAATCAGTAAAATGAATTTGATTTTCCCCTCGAAGGAAACATCCTTGAGGTTTTAAAAGGATTGTTGCCACGAGAATGCCAAAACATGCCAAGCATTTTGATTTTTGCTTTTTCTTTTGTTGTAGGAATGAAGGCTTAATCCCAAGCAACTACGTGACTGAAAACAAAATCACCAATTTAGAAATATATGAGTAAGTCTCCTCCAAAGTATGGCCTGTAGTCAACCTATGATAATCAGGGACATTTTGGCAGCTTATAGGTGTAGATACTGTTTTTGGTCTGTGAAAGGAAAAGAAAGTAACACATTTGACATCTTTAGCAATAAAGAGGCCTTTGTTCCTTATCATGGTTGACTCAGAAACTTCTTTTTCTTAAACATATGTTTGTTTTGTTTTATATGGCCACTTTTTTTCTTTTCACGGCTACAGAGCGAAACCAAACACTCATCCCGGGCTTGTTTTACTTTATATGCTAGCTAGAAAATTTAGTTTTAAAAATGACATTAAATTTTCAATGAGTGGTCAATTGGACTTACCCTATAGACAAATTATTACATTTTGGCTCATGATTTCAAATAGTTTATAAATAGCTGAAGATAAGAACTAGATAAAAGCTAGGCTAACACTATCGTTTGGAGGAGACTTTGGTACGCCCACTAGAGTGCTGCTTGAAATTTATTTTTGTTATGATTACAGATTTTGAAGAATGGCGGAGACCTTAGCAATCACTTTTTAAGCCTCTCATTCTTCAGATGAGAAACTGAAGTTGATAGATTCCTGGTAGAGAGTGGCAGAGCTGGAACTAGTCCTGTGCTTTTTATAAATTTAGGTTTTCAGTTTGAGCATGTCCCCCCAGCCCCACCCCTACCCGACCCCATGGCACTTATTTTGCAATTAGCATATGCTTCCAGCAGGGGGCAGTAGGTGATATGAGTTGAGGCATTAAGACAAGTACTTTTCTGAGAACCAGGCAGCACATATAACGGAACAAAAGAACTTCCTTGGTTGGTTAAATTAGCCCACCTGGAGGCCTCACTCAGTACATCCCTCCCTAAAACAAATCCAATTCCAAAAGCTCTGATGCATAATGCAGGCTTTGTTGGAGGGGAGAAGGAGATGACCTCAGGACACAGGACACATCTACGTCACTTTATTAGATTCTGCATTAGCTGTTTCTGTTCTCACTCTCGTCTCTCTCCTCAGCTCCGTCACAGGTCTTTTCCCTGTCCCCACCTGCACTCAGCCTGCACTGTCCTCTCTACTGGATTCCAGCCTCCAGTAAAACAAAGCCCTCAGCGGGCTGAACCCACCTTCCTTAAAAAACAGTTCCTCCTCCATCTGCTGTTACTCGAGAGCAACGCCACCCCCAGCCGAAGTGACCAAAAAAAAAGGTCTCTTGCAAGGCCAGATCAGAGCAGATTTTGTATGAAAATCTCCTGCTAAGAAAAATAAGACTATTTTAAATATCATTACTCCAGTCTGGATTTTCCAAGAGTTCAAAGGAGACTTGTGTGAAGATGCCTAACACAGTGCTTGGTGGTCAGTGAGGGGACACTCCCTGCCCAGCAGTGCTGTTTTCCTCCCTTTCGTCACTAATTCACTTGCTCGTGGCTTCCCGTGTTTAGACGGGGCGTAGGCGCTGGCGGTAACAGCCTGTTCATGCTGTAGACGTTGGTCATTGAGG
This sequence comes from Eulemur rufifrons, assembly GCF_041146395.1. Taxonomy (NCBI): domain Eukaryota; kingdom Metazoa; phylum Chordata; class Mammalia; order Primates; family Lemuridae; genus Eulemur; species Eulemur rufifrons. The sequence goes on from NC_091006.1 coordinate 33,939,613, forward strand.
TTGAACTACTCTGGCGTTACGACTGCACTTCATTTCCTTGGGCTTTGATGTATGTGTCTTTTAGAAAAATCATTCTTTTTTAATGACTCCAATTATGGGAAGATTGGTTTTTAATTTTATTGATTTTTTTTTTAAAAGAACAGGTTCTTAAAATATAAAATAATTATCATTATTGATCACTAAAATTTATTGATCATTTACTGTGTGCCAAGCCCTGTCCTGATGACTGTACAAAAGTACCAAAGCGTGGGCTGAGAAGTGGAGGTGACCTGGGCCCAATCTGCCGTCACCGCTGACTGGTGCCTCGGCTCTGGGCAAAGTTCCCTCCTGTCTCTAAACCTCTGGATGGTCCTATCTTATATGGTACATGGTAAATACGTTCAGTGTCCATTCTAGTGATTATTATTCTTTCCATGAACTGTGAAACAAACAGGAAAGACATTTACAGTCTGGTCCACCTTGCCTAGTATTACAGGTGTGCAATAGGCCTTCGTTACTTCGGCCCTCCGAATCGCCGTATTTGTTCAATCTATGTTTATCATGCACTTATGATGTTCCAGAGGTTAGTTGTTCTGGGCACTGGAGATGCAACGTGAAATACACAGAAACAGTCCCTGCCTTTAGGGGACTTACAGTTTCTTGGGGAAACAGATATTAAACAACCCTAAATGCACTAATAAATATATAATTATAAATTACAGTGTTATAAAGGAATAATATAGGACACTGTGGGAGAAAACAACGGGGAAGGAGACACAATTTAGGTGGGGGATGTTGGGTTGGGGAAGACCTTTTTGAGGAAGGGACTTGAGGTCTGAAGATGTCAGGAGGTGATGGAGGGGGAGGATGGGGAGGAATGCTGTGCTATTGTGGGCTTCGGATGTCTCAGGGGAACCTTTCTAGATAGAGGGATTTGTGGCTACTTTGGCTTTAAATGAATATCCAAATTCTCAACATTGCCATGTAAAAACCTAGTTTTCAGTAAGCCCTCAAATTCAACTTGTAAATCTTGATATACTATTTATAAATCTATATAAGTAAGAACAATCACCTTAATTCAAACTCAGCATACTAAATGTCCTTAAACAATCAGTCCTATTTATAAGCTCAGTTAATTAAATTTCCTCAGACATTTAATTTCCATTAATAAACCAAATAAGTTCAATTTTCTTTTAAAATATTTCACATGCCTGACAGGGCAAATTTACAATTGTAATAAGCCCTACGTAAGCCTTTAAATGATCCTGAAAACTGAATAAATTAAACTTATAAGTGTGAGAAATCAAAGTCTCTTAACTGTACAGATATCATTTTAAAAATTAGTCAAATACTCTCCAACTTCAAAAAACCAGTTTAAAATTAATTGTGCATTTTAAATCAGAGGCAAAAATCTAAAATGCCAGATTCTCTTAAAATTATAGCTATTTTAAATACCCAACATATTGATTATCCTGAATGTTACAGAAGTATGAGTTTATCTCATTATCTCTACACTGAATCTTTAATTCTCTTTGGGCCTAGAAAGTCACTTACTAAGGGAAATGGATTTACCTTCTCAGATCCAAAGGGGTTTCTAGATCAAAAATTCAAGACCACAGTAATGTTAGCTATTGATCAGAAATCTAAGATTGGGACATTAGACTGGAGGTTGACTTACATAGAGGCTGTGTCTACTCAACCATAGCTGGACATGCTGGATTAAAAATAAATGTCAATAGGAGCCCTGTCCCCAACTTCTATGTCCCCATCATTTGGTATTAGGTATAATCAGAATTGTCTAGGTATAAGAGTTGAAGCGTTGCTTATATTTTTAAAAACTCTTTTAACTTTTATCATTTGATTTAAATCGATGAAATTTTGAAATACTGTGCTCCCGACCTCCCGAAAGTTGCATTCATTCAATTATCTTTCCTGCCTGAGAGAATTCTGCATTATTTTAAAAGACCCTGACTTTGTCACATAATTCTCTCTGGCTCTTTGGTTACTACTTTGAAGTCATTCTAATGACATCCACATGTGGATGGATTTTTTAAAATATATTTTGTATATTTATAATTTGTTTTAATTCAGGTTTATATTGAAACAAAATTAACATATTTACCTATTTTATTTGTCACTATAATAAGTAAATACAATGCAACAAAATTCACACCAACTGGATAGCAGGTGAAGAACACTATTTAAAAAAAATACAATTTATGTTAACGTTTCCCTTTTTGAGTATCATTATGCAGTCTCAGCTTTTCACAGATTCAATTTATTTTAGTGACCTACAATCATTATTCAACTTTTAACATCCAAATTTCACAGCTGAGCCAGTGGAGGCCCCTTTAAGCTAGTTCCCCACGTCTAACACTGCCTCGTTTACTTTGAAAGAATTTCCTCTTTCTACAACAAAAGGTCTTAGACTCACCTTGAAATTATTTCCTCCAATATTAATATTTATTAAAAAGTCCTGAATGATGTTCACAGTTTAACATCATAGTTACTCTTGTTCCCACTGGTGATAGTCAAATTCCTCTGTCTAGAATCACCTGGAATCATCTTGTATTCTCTGTGGTTCATCTTTTTAAAAGTTTACTTTTAGGCCAGGCACGGTGGCTCACGCCTGTAATCCCAGCACTGTGGGAGGCCGAGGCGGGAGGATCGCTTGAGCTCAGGATTTCAAGACCAGCCTGAACAAGAGCGAGACCCCCGTCTCTACTAAAAATAGAAAAATTTAGCCAGTCCTGGTGGTGCGCACCTATAGTCCTAGCTGTTGGGGAGGCTGAGGCAGGAGACTTGCTTGAGCCCAGGAGTTCGAGGTTGCTGTGAGCTATGATGATGCCACGGCACCCTACCGGGCAAGAGAGTCTCAGGCTCAAAAAAAAAAACAAAAAAAGTTTACTTTCAATTTGATGCCATTGGTATTTTAAATACCTGACCCTTCTAACTCAGTGGCAGCTTTCCACTCCTGGATGTTAGGGGAAGTCCACGTGATGAGATGAATGCTATGCTCAAAGTCAGGTACGGGATTTTCGGTTAGCCGCCATCTGGCCCACCTACGGTGACTCAGTGCATGAGTAGATACGCATTCTTCCTTCCCCTGTCTACCAAAACAGTATTTCTGGTAATAGTAGATTTAATTTAAAATCTTTTTAAAGATCTTGTTTTGAAATGAAAACTTTTCGATTTTCCCTTCTCTCTCTTTTGTTCTACCATTTTCCTCTGTCTTTGCTGTACGTTTGCCTACGTACTAGGTATTATCATATCACACTGCATATTTAACTGACGATATTGTCTAATTGTCTTTATTGTGTGTAGTTCTGATATTCTAAAGTCGTTTAAAGACAGGTTTCATGCAGAGGAAACAGCAGGAAAGGGCCTGGTGAATCTGAGGACGGAGAGTGTCTCAGTGTGGACGAAGCTTAGTGAGTGAGGGGCCGGTGAGGAGGCAGACGGGGCAGGAGAGGGTGTTTGGGGGCAGAATCTGTACTGGTTGTTCCACGTACTCTACAACGAGGTGATGCTAACTCTGCTACAAGGTCATGTACTTAGGAGAGTCAGATAAGTTCAAATGAGCTTATTCTAACTTTTGGAAAGGGTAACATAGCACACAGAAAAACACGCCAGTTGGAAGTTCCTGAGAGGAACTTTTCACTTTGTCTGCCAAAGTTCATACACTATTTGTTGAAGATGACGTCTTAACCACGTACCTTTCATAGAAATTTATAAGTTAAATCATTCAAAATTATATACTGAGTGTGTGTTAGAAAGGTGAATTGAGATATGACAGAATAAACTAGAAATTGACTTGAAATTAATAAAATTATATTCAACTTAACTAATTGACTCATAAATAGTATATCATTGTTTATCTGAATTTAAAAAAATGTTAGCTATCTAAAATCAGTTCTGAAGCAAGTTCTTAAAAATGAAGGAAATGAAGCAGGTTTGTTTTTTTTTTTCTGAAAAAAATTGAGTATAAATTGATTATAAATTATTTTTATTGCTTTTACAGGTGGTACCATAGAAATATTACCAGAAATCAGGCAGAACGTCTATTGAGACAAGAGGTAATTCAGTGTATTTATAAACAAATCTGTGAATATATTAAAAATTTCTCTGAGAGATAATTTATAAAGACACCAACCAGCTAAAAAGATGTATTCTTGTTCTTTCTAGTTCTAAAATATTATTACAACTTCATTCCCACTACACATTTTCTGATAAGTTGTAAAGCAGATGTATTTGTATCAGATCATGTTTTCCATGGACTTTCACCATACTTTCAGAAATACGTTTCTCCTGAAATGATTTTAACTCCAACATACTCCTGCGTTCTTTCCAAAGTGCCTTCTGCCAGTAGAGTCTGTATTTGAATTGCCCATATAACCTTTGCACCAAAGGCAGTCAGATACACACTGGATCCTCATGAACTTAGATTAGACTTATTAAAAACGCGAATATAGAAAACTACATGGTGCTGCAGTTGTTTCTTTGTTCTTTGGAAACAAAGGGAAGCGTAGGGTAGCTGAAATATCAAACTCAGATCAAAACTGCTCATTTAGGTCAAACCAAAAGAAAACTGCATAGAGTTTAAATTTCCAACTGTCAGTAAATATTGACGGCGGGCAAACGTAGAATCAAAAGCAGAAACCGGGTAAGAGGTGTGCGTGTCATTATGCACTGCTGTTGGATGTTGAGGAAATCTAGACATGTGAATGAGAAAGTTCTGTAACTAAAAAGCCCTCGATGCCAGTAATGGCTCAGGACACAGGGGAGACCCGCTTACTGGATGGGGATAGGCGGAGGATGAGGGACACAGACCCAGCCGCAGGTGACAGAGAGGACGGAGGTTGGACAGGCTTGGCTTCACCTGCTGGAAGGAAAGTAAGTGTGGGAGCACATATGCCATCTGCCTGGCACGGTCACAGCGGGTGGCCCTTTGTGAGGTCTTTATTAGTGGGTCCAACATGGAGAAATAAGATGTTATGACAGGTGGGCAGAACCAGAGAAGGAAAGTTCAGGAGAAGGTCCGTGGTAAGCAAGTTGGTCACAGGTAATATGGCCCAAATCACGAGGGTGTGCAGATTCAGAGTAAGAGGATCTGCATCTGAAAGGAAGTCAGGCAAGACAAGGGTCCCTCTCCCTACAGAGACTATAACAGAGAATTATGCTCACGTGCCCACAACCCAGATATAACAAATATTAAAATTTGGCCGTTAGATTTTTTAAAGAAATAAAACATTACGGCTACATTTGAAGCCCACCACCTCATCTTTTTTACCTTCCCCCACTCCCCAGAGAAAATCACAGTAGAAGGATGTGTTCCCATTTTGTCCACGCCTTTATATTTATATTTGTATCATATATGTATGTGCATAAACAACCTATAGTGTTTTTGTTTTGTTTTGTTTTTTTGAGACAGAGTCTCACTTTGTTGCCCGGGCTAGAGTGCCATGGTGTCAGCCTAGCTCACAGCAACCCCAAACTCCTGGGCTTAAGCAATCCTCCTGCCTCAGCCTCCCTAGTACCTGGGACTACAGGCATGTGCCACCATGCCCGGCTAATTTTTTCTATATATTTTTAGTTGTCCGATTAATTTCTTTCTATTTTTTAGTAGAGACGGGGTCTCACTCTTGCTCAGGCTGGTCTCGAACTCTTGACCTCGAGCGATCTTCCCGCCTCAGCCTCCCAGAGTGCTAGAATTACAGGCGTGAGCCACCGTGCCCGGCCACAATTTGACTTTTTACATCTTTGTCTTTTATATCTTATATCCTCTATGTACATAATGCAACCTTGGCACACTGTAGGAATTCAATAAAAGCTAAATTTTATCATTTCAATGTAAAAACTGTAAGAGTTAAAAAAAAATTTGACGAGGGAATAAGGCTTATATCTTGGTGACTACCTGGAAGGAGAAAGAGAAGACTCTGCTTAATGTATTATGTTTACCTTGAGGGTCAGACTATGCTGTTTGGGTTGTGCAGTTTTCAAGCACAGTGTAAATATTGTCAGCACTTCATAAGTGTAAATTTTCATGAATTTGACAAGATTCTGAGATTTTTTCCCCTCTTTATAAGCATAAGCGTACTTGGTAAAGCTGCGATTTTTTTACAATGTCAAACAAATCTGAAGAGTCCAACATTCAAGGTTATTTGAAAGCAATTCACAGTTTTATTGGAATCTCCCAAAGAATGTCAACGGGGATCCAATTCATAACCTCACTTCAAGCTTATCATCTTCTTCCTTTGCCATTTCTCTTTTTATTTCTCCCGTACCCTTCTAGCAACTCACATGGCTCCCCTTGCTCTTCCCTTCAGACTCCCCCAAATGTATCCTTGCTCCATCCTTATCATGAACTCTGATCTCTTTTCCCTGTCCCTTCATTTCCGGATGTGTTTCTCCCCGCCACGTTGTTGCTCTTCCTTCAGAGTCCAATCTTGTCAGTCTCAGTTCTTCCTGTTCATCAGCTATTTTTATCTATTGTCTTGATCCATACAACAAAAATAACTAAGTGGTAAGGTACAAGGTTAGCAAAGCCAGAATTTTTCTTAGAAAAATCAGGAACAATATTTTTAAATACTCATACGTTATAAATTCATGTTCAAATTACATTTTATTTTGTAGGTATGACTTTCAAATCTGTAAGGGAGATAAGATTGTGTGTACTTGAAAAAACAATCTCATTCTTTATTGTAAGAATATAGTAAGTCACTGACTTATAAGAAGTCAGTAGACCTTTGGTTTCCATTACTGAGATGTAGGTTTGTCTTTCTTTTCAAGAAGGAATAAACTTGTACGATAAATGAATTGTTTTGCAGTCTAAAGAAGGTGCCTTTATTGTCAGAGATTCAAGGCATTTGGGATCCTACACGATTTCTGTGTTTATAAGAGCTAGAAGGTAAGCAATTGTGGTTTTGGTTACTTTAGAAATAAGTCCTGGGACCGTGTTTTATATGGAGATATCATCACACGGAAAATATAAGTGAGAGGCTAGTGTAGAAAGAAGATTGCTCGCCTGGAAGTCAGAAAAACTAGCCAGTCCATGCTGTGTCCCTAACATGCTCTGTGTGACATTGGATACGATACTTTAAACTTTGTCTTTCTCTCCTCAAGCATCAAGCAAGGGGGTAGATTAGTTGTAGTAGACACTCTTAGGGTTTTCCTCATTTCCCTTGGTTTTTTTGGAGTTGACTGCAGAGAATTCTCCTGCACTCTGAAAACTTCCTGTGTTTTTCTAGCTGAAAATGTTCTCTGGCTGTGGGAACTGTGGGCGCCATGTCTAGGCTGGAAGCACCTGAGAAGTAACACCCCAGGAGCAATCCTACATCAGTGAGAATGGGAGCTGGTGGAGAGACACCTCAGCTTCTTTGCACTTTAGTGGGACAATCGTAAGGAGTGTTCGCCAGTCTCTCCCAGGTTCCTAGAGGGACTGAGCGGCAGTTGCCCACAGCAGTGACCTGCTCAGGAATGCACCCTGTCTTGTTTTCGTCCCTCCCTGGTCTCGCATCTCCTCACAGTGCATTTGTTCATTCGTGTAACCAATACTTGAGAGTCGATATATGGTTACAAGTGTCCATTGTGAGCTCGACTTTTCTGGACACTGGCCTTGTCACTCAGACAACTTTGGCTAAAGTTGTGTTTGATTCTGTGGCCTCAGTAATTTAGTTGAGGATTTTTCCTGGGACGATGAGGCACCTAATGACTTTGGGCAATCTGTCCTTCAGTGCAGCCTTGCTAGGATGAGAGCTGTAGAATTGGAGTCCTGTTGCCTAAGGAGTTGGCTCAGCTCCAAAGTGATCTTTCACTTGTCTACTAATTCACATTTTATTGATTGTAGAAGCACGGAGGCTACCATAAAACATTACCAGATAAAAAGGAATGACTCAGGACAGTGGTATGTGGCTGAAAGACACCTCTTTCAATCCGTCCCCGAGCTGATCTGGTATCACCAGCACAACGCGGCAGGTAAGTGGGGAACGGCAAGCTGGGAGGGTCAGGGAGCCACGCCCTTGACAGCCAACACACCTTTGGTATCATACGGCCACAGGAGCAAATCTCTCTGCAGAAAATGGCTTAGGAGCTTGAAATACAACCCGTCATGAACGATTCTCCTCCTCATCTATGCTGGGGAATCTACCCAGAAGAGTGTCTTTCACTCAATATATACTTTTTTCTATTCTCATACTGGCCAAGCTTGTTTCTGAAAGCCTTTGCACATGCTGTTCCATCTGCCTGGAAGGCTCTTCCTCCTGGTCTTTGTGAGACGGCCCCTTGTCAGTCAACACCAGCATAGCTGTCATCTTGTCTGAAAGGGCTTCCCTGGGCACCTACTCTAAAGTGACGGTAGGTTGTCTGCTCTGTCTCGCACTCACCATCATCTCCTTCCTCTTGTGTGTGCACGCACTTGTTTGTGTCTCTTCCCTGCACTGGAATGCAAGCACCATGAGACGTCTTATTCACTACTGTCTCCCAACATCTAGATAGTGCCTGGGACATTCCAGGCTCTCAATAAATATTAGTTGAAGAAATAAATAATAAATACTGAACTCAATTGAAATTGAATGTATAGGGTTATCAAATGAAGTCTCCTTTACTCTACCATGCTGTCTTAGTCCATTTTCTGTTGCTTATAAGAAAATACCTGAAACTGGGTAATCTATAAAGAAAATAAATTTATTTCTCATAGTTATGGAGGCCGAGAAGTCCGAGATGAGGGTCTGCATCCTGTGAAGGCCTTCCCGTTGGCAGGGACTCTCTGCAGAGTGCTGAGGTGGTGCAGGGCATCACAGGGCGAGCGGGCTGAGTGTGCTAGCTCAGGTCTCTCTCCCTCTTCTTATGAAGCCACCAGTCCTTCTCCCATGATAACCCATTAATCTATTAATCCATGAATAGATTAATCCATTCATGAGGGCAGAGCCCTCTTGAACCAATCACCTCCTAAAGACCCCACCTGTCAATACTGCCCCATGGGGGATTAGTTTCAACAGGAGTCTTGGAGGAAACATTCACACAATAGCACATGCTTTTCATTTTTTCTTTTAAATTATTCTGAAAGGGTGGGGATGGGAAAATGGGTACACTTAAACACGGTTGGTGGTTGAATGAATTAGTACTGCCTTTCTGGACACCCTTGGACCTGGAAATCACGTTCTATAAGGTGATAATTTGAGAGGTACATACACTAGGGAAATCTTGGAAATAACTTTAAGGTCTGTTTATAGTCATTGACATGTATCAATTACATGCTTGGTGCATAAAGCTTATAACAAAACATTTACATTTCTGTAAACCATATTGGATGTGTGTATGTTTTCAATTATGGATATAGAGATTTTTGCAAAGATGTTCAGCAAAATGCTAACTGTGTATTTCTGCATACTAAGTTTTTTTTTTTGGTCATCTTTATGGTTTTTTAGCTTCTTTAAATTGTGTACAAGGAGCATATATTATTTTATGAAAAATATTTTTCAAATGGGAAAAATAAACAGACTAACCTGTAGAACAAATTTTCTTTCCTAAATATTTAAAGAATGATATTATCTTCTAGTCTATTTAGTATTTTCTTCTATATTAGCAACTAGGCTTGAAATGCTGGTTTCTCTTTCTCCTTAGGTCTCCTGACCCGTCTCCGATATCCAGTTGGGCTGATGGGCAGCTGTTTACCTGCCACGGCTGGTTTTAGCTATGGTAAAGTATGCACACATGCTGACGTACAGTATCAAACCCAGTAGAGAATTTATTCCAAGTTCCCTATAAGTTTTTTAAATTCTCAGCTCTTCTGAGGTGTGTATCTAGAAACATGTCTCCCCCAAGTTTAAATCCCCCTCCTGAGATGTTTAAATATACGCATCTCATAAGGGCGATTTAAACTTTGGGGAGAAATGTTTCAGTTTTATTTCCGATTTCATTGCACATTATCAGAAGCCTTAATTTTCACCTTTTTTTTTTTTATATAAGTTACAGTTCTTTTTATTTGAATGTTTTGGCTCTTGCTCTCTGGTGACAAGAGTGGCTACCCCTCAAGAGAACCTACTGAAAAGAGCTGCTAATAGTGTTTTCTTCACTTTTTTTTCCAAATAGAACTTGCACAAAGTTTGATTTGAACAAGTTTCTAGCAAATATGGTATTTGTAAATCTGTGAGAATAAATATGTACCAGGGAATCCTGTTGTCTAATTTGGTGACATTTTATTCCTTAAATATCTCTCATTAGTGGGGCTCAGAATATACTGAAGATAAAAATACCCGATAATACAATTATATTGTTTAACAAGTAACTGGGATTCAGGGTCTCATTAGATTCATTGGGATGGAAGGATGATTTCAGGCTGTTATTGGTCCCTGGATCATTCCTGTGCCCCATAGACACTATATATAATAAAAAGTTCCAACCATTAGCAATTTATTTAAGTTAAACTTGGTCATTTTTAATTTCTTAAAAATAAACTTTTCAAATTTTTAAACGTATAGAACAGTGCACAATTCATAAGTGTATAGCTTGATTTGTTCTGCCCAATTTTAACTACTTTACATAAATGGAATCAGACACAGGTCACTCTTTTGCATCGAGCTTCTTCCTCTCATTACATCTGTGAATTTCACCCATGGTGTTGGGTACGGCGGGTGTATCTCGTTGTGCTGCTGCGTTGCATGACTATACCACAGTTGACTTACCCATGCTTCTGTAGATGGCCATTTGGGATGTTACTCATTTTTTGCTCTTACAAATCATATTGTTATGAACATTCCTGTGTGTCTTTTGATGACGTTGAGTGGGCATTTATGCTCCAACATATGTTGGATATATGCTTAAGTGAAGACCTGCTGGGCCATAGGGTATGCACATACTCACATTTAGTAGATTCAGTTGATTTTCCGAAGAGCTTATGCTAAATTACACTCCTATCAACAAAGTATAAGAGTTCCAGTTGCTCCATACCTTTGCCCTTGCCGATGTTTAGTATTCTAGTTCTTGTTGGGTTTTTTTTGTTGTTGTTGTTGTTTTTTATTTTATTTTATTTTACTTTTTTACATTTTAGCCAGTCTGGAGAGTGTGTAGTAGTATCTCATTATGGTCTAAATTTGCATTTCTCTGATAACTAACTTCTATTTTAATTCACTTGGTTTAGTGGCCATTTGAATATTCTCTTTATGAGAGAATACTCCATTCAAACTTTTTACCCTTAAAAAGTTGGGTTATATGCTTTTCTAATTTATTTATTTATATTCAGAATAGGAATTTTTGTTGGTTATGTTTTAGAAATACCTTCTCCCAGTCTATGCCTTAACTGTTTACTGTCTCAATGGGGTATTTTTGGCGAACAGTTTTATGAAGTGTAACTTATCAATATTTTCCTTTATGGTTATATTCTGTTGAATAAATCTATACCAGTTCCAAGGCCATGAATGTATCCTCTCATGTTACCTTTCAAACACACCTGCTACAGGGAGGGGGAATGCTTTGCACAGTTGGTACAAGGGGCTAGCAGCCTTCACAATTCTTTTAGATGCATGATTCTAAAGGTCCAGCAGATGGTGGTGTTGCTATATAAAAAGTAGGTGCTAAAAAGAAGCTTTGATACTTTTCAAAGAGGGCTATTTTAAAAAGTTATTTTTTTTTCTTGAGTAGTATGAGAAATGTAGAGTAAAAAATTTAGCTTCAGATATACTCTTAGATGTATGTGGGTTAGAACTCTAACATTGAACATGTTTGTTAGACAAATTGATCAGACTTTTCCCTAAGGAGAGGAGGCATCAAGGAAGAAAAGCCCTTTTGGGGTGGACTGAGAACAGTAAAAGGAACTGAGATGGGGGAAAAAGGGTATCACACGTGTTATTTGCTTTACAAATTTACTCACCAGGACAGAAACAGACTGGAGACATAAACATTTTAGGTCCCAAGTCTAGTTTTGGTAGGTTTAGTTTTAAAAAGTGCAGAAATGTGTTTCATCCTGGCTGTCTTTGGGAAGAAACAGTGTGTATTGATATTCACAATTTGTTGTATTTTCATTCCTCTCCAAGTAAGTCAAGTTTGTATTTTAAAACCTGAATTCTTGAATTTCATGTTTAAGCCACAATCTGAATATTAAAAATGGTTCCAGATCCTCTCTGCTCATTGATTAAATTTTTTAACCTCTCTGTGAAATAGGATCTAGATAATTTCTTAATTTTTGTAGCTCTAAAATTTTAACATTATTTTCCCTCCTTGTAACATGGATATTTTACTTTTCCAGAAAAGTGGGAGATAGATCCGTCTGAGTTGGCCTTTATAAAGGAGATTGGAAGTGGTCAGTTTGGGGTGGTCCACTTGGGTGAATGGCGAGCGCATGTCCAAGTAGCTATCAAGGCCATCAACGAAGGCTCCATGTCTGAAGAGGACTTCATTGAAGAAGCTAAAGTGATGATGTAAGTATAAACAACAGCCAGATAAGTATCACACGATGTGCTGGTGTCAGAAGGAACATGGGCTTTGGAGTCAGACGTAACCTGAATTTGGGCCCCAACTCTGCCCAAGCTAGTTGTATAACCTGGGCACACATTATCTGACCTTTGTGTGACCTGGGTGAGTTCTCTCACATTTCCAAGCCTTGATTTCCACATCTGTAAAATGGGGTAACAGTATCTACCTCATTGGATCAATGAGTGAATTAAATGAGATAATCTATGAAAGTGACAAGCAAGTGTGTCCTTTTCAGCTCAATAATAGATGCTTCATAAGTGCTCTTTTTTTTTTTTTTTTCATTTTTCCAGAAACAAAAATGTTGATTTTGTGTTGGCACTGTTATACCACTCATCTTTTGAAAGGGCATCTCCCAGTGGCCAAAAATATTTAATGTTTTTGTAGGGCTAAAGTATTCATTTTCAGAGAATTTAAGAATGCTGAGCTTTAAAAGAAGTGGCTCTTTGTAGACCACTGGACACTGTTCTTAACGTCCGTGATTTCCTGGAACAACATTTTGACACCGTCCAAATGAACATGTGGAAGACGATGGTGAGAGAGGAGGAGATGGAAAGAAGAGGGTGTTGCAGGATAGACTTTTGAGATAAAGTTATCAAGACTTGATGATAAATTGGGGCAGGTAGTGGAAGGACACTGGAGGAACCAAGGTGACGCCAAGGTTTTGTGTGCACTATTAGGCAGAGGGGGCACCATTTTCTCAGCTGGGAGAAGACTAAATAGGTTTGGGGGGAAAAGAATCAAGAATTCTGCTTTGAACATGTTGGATTTGAGAGGCCTGTTATTAGATAGCCAGGTGTGACCACGTGGTCAGGTAAATGTATGAGTCTGGTGTTCAGGAGAAAGGTCAGTGTGGAGGGTGTTAATTTGAGAGTGATCATCAGAGATGACATTTAAAACCCTGAAACTTGATGCAATCCCTTAGGAAAGAGAATAATTAGGAAAGGAGAATTGGAGAAGCCTGCAAAGGGGTCTGAGAATTCATTTAAAAATTCATATTTAAAATTCATTTAAATAACAAATGTAAATGAATACAACATATTTGCCCTATAATGCATCCTATATACTTCTCTAAGCTGAGAAATAATATGTATGAAGAGACACTAAAGTTACAGCAAACAAAAATGTAGTTTTTATGTTTGCATCTTTCCATGCCTGTGAGAGATGTTTGTCTTGTTTGTGAGACTGAACCACACACGAGGGTTTGTTTGTTTTTGCCTTATTTCTGATAAGGGTTTGCCTTATTTCTGATAGTTTTTTTTCTAATGATCTTGCTAAGCAAATGCAGTAATGTTTCAGTTCTCAAATGCTCTATGTGGGTTTCAACTAGGTGGATTTCTCATGGCAAATTAATATTCCATTGCAAGACTTGCTTTCCTGCCACAACTCTGCACGCTTGGATAGTACATCCCTTAGCTAAAAGTACACTTTGTGAATTTGAAACGTAAATCAGACAAAATACATATAAATATATATGTATCTTCAAATTAAAATCATGTTTAAGTTTTTGAATGTCTCTCTTCTCCCATGAACTGGAGTGTTTTCAAAAACCAGTTTTATGGGAATGTGTCAATAATCACTCATATACATTAAGGTATTATAAACAATCTTCCTGAGTCTCTCATTTTATTTTACCTTTAAGAATGAAAAGAAGACGAGGTAACTTTTCAAGATACTTTGAAAAGTTTGACTAACAGAGAATCGGCCTATTATACATCTTCTAAAATTACAACCCTTAATTTGAATATTATTTTTCATGATGACTAGTTGGCATAAAAGGCCTTTAGAGATTGAATATTACATTCCTCAGAGGAAATAATAAGCTTTTGAAGTCTCGATGACTGCAAAGTTCCAGGTATGTTTTAGTAGGCATCAGTCAGGACTTTGTGTGTGCGCAGGTGTGCATGATTACTAAATACAAAGCCAGGTTTCACGTTAGTAAGTGTTTTTTAGTCTCCAACTTAATGTAAAAGTTTCTTTTTAAATGGCTTCATTCTTTAGAATTTAATTTTCCTTTTTTTATATGCATCAATCACTCTTTTCTCCTCCTGTCTGTCCGGAAGTTTTCATCTGCACAGCTGCAGTCAGGAAAGTTGGGATTCAAGGAACATGAAGGAACTGTGAGACCCGGGCAGGGAGAAACAGTAATGAGCAAGCCAAAGGCTTGCAAAGTGAAGAGGAGAAAAATAGAATTCTGACAAGTAGAATACGGGACGCATAATGTTCTATACCCACCTTGACTTTGGAAGTACTGCTTAAATTCTTTTTTATAAATTTCATAGTATTACGGGAGTACAAATGTTTTGGTTACGTGAATTGCCTCTGTGCCATTTGAGTCAAAGTTATAAGTGTGCCCATCACCAAGATAGCGTGCCCTGTATCCGTCAGGTGTGAATTTACCCACCCCCTCCTCTCCCCTCCCCGCAGCTTGGATTCCTCTCAGTTTTACTATCGTGTGTGCTCATGAGTGTTGATTGATTAGTTCCAGTTTAATAATGAGTACATGTGGTGTTTGTTTTTCCATCCTTGTGATACTTCACTTAGTAGAATGGTCTCTAGCTCCATCCAGGATACTATAAGAGGTGCTAGGTCACCATTTTTTATGGCTCAGTAGTACTCCATCGTATACATATACCACAATTTATTAATCCACTCATATATTGATGGGCACTTGGGTTGTTTCCACACCTTTGCAGTTGTGAATTGTGCTGCTATAAACATTTGAGTGCAAGTGTCTTTTTTTATAAATTCTTAACCCCACTTCTCAGTGTATAAAGCGGCAAGGAAATTGCTCTACTTTCTCTGTGGTTGGGTTGATTTTTATCTTAATCTGATAATGAAAATGGTATATAGATGGTAAATAGGACCGGTCGTGTTCAAATGTTAATAGTAAGATGCAAAAACGATGCTGATCACTGGTATGTGTTTTTCTTCAACAGGAAATTATCTCATTCGAAGCTGGTGCAGCTTTACGGGGTGTGCACACAGCGGAAGCCCCTTTACATCGTGACGGAGTTTATGGAAAACGGCTGCCTGCTTCACTATCTCAGGGAGAGAAAAGGGAAGCTTAGGAAGGAGATGCTACTGAGTGTGTGTCAGGATATATGTGAAGGAATGGAATTTCTGGAGAGAAACTGCTATATTCATAGGGATTTAGTAAGTATGGTCTAAAAATTCACTTATTATTTTGTGTGTTATACCTCTATCCAGAAGGTATATGATGATTGCTTTCAATATTTTCCATAGCATATCCTTTGGCTTAATTTTTAAACATGTTCCTGTTCATGCAATTTGTTGTGGAATGTAACTTTTATTTTTAATGGCCCACGGATGCTGTAGCCAAGTAAGATTTTACTCAAAAATGCCTTGAGCTAATTAACCAGCTAACTGATCAACTAACTGAAACTGATTTACTTTCTTTTCCCCTCTCCCTCCCTTCTTCCTTCTCTTCCTTCTTCCTTCTTTCTTCTTTCCTTCTTCCTTGCATGTCCTGAGGGCTTGGTATATGCCGAGCTCTCTGCTAGGCCCTGGGATTGACAGTGAAGACCAAGTCCCAGCGGTTGTCACTCAGGGGGGAAACCGACCCCGGGGGAGGTGGTTTGGTCTCAACAGTATTGCCAGAGCATTGCTGGCATCATTGAGGAGACTACAGATGCTAAATTATTCTTCTCTGTAATGCTCCGAACATTCCTATTTAAGATCATGATTTTCTTGCCCCAAACCAAGTGCTAATCGCGCTTCCTCCCTGTGCTGCTACCTGAGGTAATGCTTTCTGCCTGTTCCGCATTTATTCACGGTCTTCCTACTATTCCTTTCATGTCCTTCCGTGTCTCATTTCTAAATCTAAAAACTAACTCAAATGACAATTTGAGAATTCTATGAGAAATCCCTGATACTGTCACCTAGAAGTAACCCTGGGCTTCCAGCACACGTGACCAAAGTCATCAGATTATTAATCATTCAAGCTAGAATATTTTGGGGAGAGAAAGGAGGCGTGGTTACATTGGCCTGACACTCGTGGCGTTTATTATTTACTGTTTCATGTGATGTTTAATAGTTAATTGTTAAACTGTTTACACAGATACTGGAGTCCAAACTCTTCGGGATCAAGGCCTAGACTTCTGAGATGCAGCCCAGTGACGAGAACACAGGCTGCAGAGCAGTGGTTCTCAAACTTCACACTTTGGTGTGTGTTAGAATTACCTGGGAGCTTTCAGAAAACTCACGATACTGGGACCGTACCCCAGACCAATTAAGTCAGAATCTCTGGGGGTGGAATCCAGGCATCAATATTTTAAAAAATTCCCCCAGTGAGTCCCAGAGGTAGTGAAGGTTGAGAACCACTGCTCTAGCACCGGACTACCTGGGTTGAAATCTTACCTGGGTTTCTCACTAGCTGGGTGACCTTGGGCAAGCTAGTTAACCAGTAAAGTGGTATTAATTATAGCACTTCCCCATATGGGTTTGTTGGAGGATCGCATGAATTAGTAAACAGTGCCTGGCACAGAGCTCAGCAATGCTAACCATCTATTGCCAGTACAGAGCTAGGTCGTTGTTTTTCTCCCCTCCTGGTGCATCCCCGGAACCTAGCACCTCAGAGCTGTGAGCACGTCTTTGAATGGGTGCACATGGTGTCAGTTGCACCCAGCTCACTCTCCTCATCCCTGCAGGTTTGTCTTTCCTGATAAGGATCGGGTGACAGGCCTGGCCATTCTGTTTGCTCAAGGTGGCTTTTCACACGTCCCCCTATCCTTGGTTTCTCCTTTGATCACTCATTTTCTTCTGTGTTCTACATGCCACTTAAAATATATTAGCTAACAATGGGTCTTTTTCCTGCCAAGGACTTTTCTTGTAATTTGGCTTTGAGATCATTGCTGGTACTTGCTGGCGTCTTCCAGACTGGCTCCTTCTGGCTTACCATTGCTAGTTCCTGGCTCTTGTTACTAGACTAATTGAACAACAAATTAGCTGAAAAGACAAAAGTTCTATTAAATAGTTTGCCTACATGAAGCTAAATAACCAAATCAATGATTTTCTTGACTAAGTTGCTGAAAATGGATTATTTTGGCATCAGATATATTGTTTCTGCATTAGGTAGTACCATATTTAGTTCACTGAGGTATTTTTAAGAAATATGAAATTATCACTGTGACTAGCTATATTCAATGAAATGTAAGTTTTAAAATATAATGTGTCAACTTTATTACTATTAGAGATCTCAAAGATAAATGATTATGCCTTATCTCTCATGTATTTTGGGCTTTCCTCTTTTTTTATTGAGATAAGTAAAAAATATGCACTAATTTTGTGTGCCAAGAGTCATAGTTTATCATCTCTTAGCTTGAATTAATCTTCATATTTATCAAGGATAGTTCTTGAGAAAGATTAAACATCTTAAAAAGTAAAAGTATTAACATTTCTTTTTAAATTTTTTTTTTTTTTTTTTTTTTTACTTTGAAGAACCATTAGAATGTGTAATGTGAGGGCAGACTACTGAGTCATATATGCCATTGACAGATACATCACCATAAAAACAACCTGCCTGCCCACAAAAAGAGAGAGTGTGGGGCCCAAATAAACCAGGGAAAAGGAGAGTAGAAACTCTTGAAAGAAAAACTTGGATTCCAACTTGGATTCTTTTCTTCTTTCTATAGGCGGCAAGGAACTGTTTGGTCAGTTCTACATGCATAGTAAAAATCTCGGACTTTGGAATGACGAGGTACACGATATGTGTGTATATATATGTATTTTGTTTGCTCCTAAAGGGAACCTTACCTTTGTCTACCGACAAACTGAAGATGCTGCTGGCTTTGCTCTTTCCCCCTGAGGGAAGTGCTGGTGTGGTCGGATGACCTGCTGACCCACTTTGAATTTTAAGACATGTACCAATTTTAGCTGCGAGTAAAATGTACTGTGGGCCACGCTCATCTTCCTTCAGGTCACTGTTACCTAAGGTCCCATTTGCCTGGGCACATCACAGCCACTTGTTCTCCGGAATCTTTCTGCCCTTCCTGGAACTCTACCTGGCAAAGAGGGCACAGGTTCTGTTTTGCTTTTGGATCCCTCCCACCTAACGTGGGAGTCGGAGCTTCTTTCCCTGCTCTGTGAACCGGCAGCCCTTATGGGGGACGAGGTACAGGACCCCAACTCAGCGACTCACTGATGCCTGACACTTTTTCCCTTTCCTTCTACTTCTCCCCTCCGCCTAGCTCAAGGGATCTTTTTCTAGATGGATGGATGGATGGTGGTGATGATCCATGATCCATTTTCCCAGATATTTTGTTAATAACTCAGTCCTTCTCTGAAGAACCTAGACTTTAGAAACTCAAAACCTATAGAAAATGGCTTTTCCCCTTGTGTTTTCCATTATTCATTCTTTACCTAAGTAGAATGACCTCTGACTCAATAAAAGACTTAAAGGTGGAGTGAGATGTAGTTTGTGAAAAAATAAAGTGGGAGTGTGGGGGCTGTGTTAATAAATAACTCAAAAATATTGTATTGTGGACTTAAGGGGCAATAAGCACAGTTAGTTGTGGCCTCTTCTTTCCAGATTCCCACATTTGGACATTCTTGCATACAATTGAAAAAGGAGAGGGGGTTCAATCTTTTTTGTCTTGGTTTTTTTTTTAAAAAAGGAAATTATAGTTATTCCTGATTTCTTTCCATATAGGGCCATTCTAATGCATTACAAAATTTTCACATCAAAAGTATTATGTTCTGGCTGAGTGCGGTGGCTCACACCTGTAATCCCAGCACTTTGGGAGGCCAAGGTGGGAGGATCGCTTGATCTCAGGAGTTCAAGGCTGCAGTGAGCTGTGATCGTGCCACTGCATTCCAGTCTGGGCAACAGAGTGAGACCCCATCTCTTAAAAAGAAAAGTATTATGTTTATATACTTTTATTTTCCACCCTTCTCTATGCCCCACCAAAAAATATGTCCATGGAAGAAAATATGGCATCCAACTTTGAATTCATTTTTTTCACTTATAAGAAAGTGGTCATTTGTTTGTCTTTTATTTTCTTTTTATACGCTTGGTTGTTAGAGCATTCAGCATGCTTCTTTAATAGAGTTAAGAGTTTATCATACCCAATATAAATAGTGAGCCATGTTTGGGACTGAAAAATTGTTATGAGTTTTGCAGACCCAAATAAAATAAACAGAACTAAGACTTGGTTTGGGGAGGAAACACTATAATTTCACACTATGCTGACAAGAAGAAAAGGGGTACAGAACATTTCTGGGGTAAAATATTTTGTCTTGTAGCAACTCAGAATTAACTAGAGGGCTGCGAAGTAAATAGAAATGGGAGGTAATTAACACAATGTGCTTTGAATGTAATGACTCAGGTACGTTCTGGATGATGAGTATATCAGTTCTTCTGGAGCCAAGTTCCCAATCAAGTGGTCCCCTCCCGAGGTTTTTCATTTCAACAAGTACAGCAGTAAATCTGACGTCTGGTCATTTGGTGAGTGCATTTGCTGCTCATTTGGTGGAGCTTGATTTCATAAAATGGGCAGTATTTTAAACTTTGATTTCCTAATATGATGGAGCATTTTTAAAAAAGTCTTTTTGTAACTGTGCTTCTTTCTTATGTGTTCTAACCACATCCAGACTGTCCTTGGCAACTGGGGTCTGTCGTCTTCTTACATAAGTCTCCCTTTTGGATCTTTTCCTTCCCCAATGAGCACTCGCTGTAAATCCATAACAAAGAGTCTACTGATCTGGAAAACAAACTTAGCCAACTTTTCCATGTCATAGAGGCTTGAAGGATAAATGATCTTACAGTGTCATTGACTTTAGGGTGTAATTAATAAACTTCATTGTCTAACTACTAAGCAGCTTGACCATTTTACAGTTGTTTAGTTGATAACTTAAAACCTGGGTTAAAAATGGTACCACCTCATTTACTTCGTTACCTTCCAATTTTGTGGAATTTAGACATAAGCTTCCTTGGGATATGTCAATTGATATTTCTATAGGATAATGTTCTTTATTGAGAAAGAGCCACTGTAGACCCATGTCCAATGGAGTTTGCTTTTCAAAAAAATGGCAATAAATGTGCAAATTGTATTGTCTATAATAAGGTTAAGCTTGTATCATTGGTCTCATTAGCTCTCTCTGGACCTGTGATAATTTCAGTAGTTCACATTTGAAGCTCTGCTGGAGAGCAGTTAAGTTGTAAGACTACTTCTTAGAGATCATTGGATAGAAATACAAGGACCTCTAATCCTAGCACTCTGGGAAGCCAAGGCTGAATGATCGCTTGAGCTCAGGAGTTCGAGACCAGCCTGAGCAAGAGCAAGACCCCATCTCTACTAAAAATAGAAAAAATTAGTGGAGCGTGGTGGTGCGTGCCTGTAGTCCCAGCTACTCAGGAGGCTGAGGCAGGAAGATTGCTTTTGAGCCCAGGAGTTTGAGGTTGCTGTGAGCTATGATGATGCCACTGCACTCTACCCGGGGTGACAGAGACTCTGTCTATAAACAAACAAACAAACAAACAAGGACCTCATCCAGTGGTTGCGGAACAATTAGAACTCCCTGAGTGTTACCCAATTACTTGTCTCTCTTTGTTACTGGACAGTGAGCTCACTGGGCATATGGATGGTCTTGTTATTATATACAGAATCCTCTGGCCTTAGCATAGGCCTACTGCCTCTAATTAATACTTAATAAGTATTTGTAGAACAAGTGAATAATTAAATAAATGTAATTTGGAAGTTCCTGAAGGAGTTTCACTAGTCAATCAATCAATCAGTGATTATTGAACACCTACTTAATATATAGGACCTACTAGATACTCTGGGGCTCTACCCAGCAGTTTAGTCTTCTAGTGGCATGAGGGGGACATATGCCACCTACTGGCTGGAAAACTCTTAGCCATAGCAGGCCCCAGGGACTCACACAATTCTGCCATTTTCTGTGGAATGGCAGAAAGGTTCATTGATTTCAGGGTGTGGGGACATGAGCCGTACTTAGAAATGAAAATGTTACCAGCATTTTATTTTAATAAGGAGGCAATCAAGACTAATGGAAAAAGAAAGACATTGTTTTCACTTGGATTATTTGCAAGTTACAGACCTCTTCAAAAATTAAGGTGCATAAGACCAAACTGGCCATTAAAAAATAAATAAATAAATAAATAAAACCCCCAAGGTGCACATGGTCTGCTTCCTAGAGAGAACTGCTCCCATTCTGGGTGTTTCTGACTCAAAGGCTGCAGCAGGAAAATAATGTGGTTTGAAACAGTTGTTGCAATTCCAAGTCACTATTTCTCTCTAATCCCTTGTTTTATGCACTTTACTTTCAGGAGTTTTAATGTGGGAGGTTTTTACAGAAGGAAAAATGCCTTTTGAAAATAAGTCAAATTTGGAAGTCGTGGAAGCCATTTCTAAAGGCTTCAGGCTGTATCGCCCTCACCTGGCACCGATGTGCATCTACGAAGTCATGTACAGCTGCTGGCACGAGGTAGGTGCCCTATTTGCCTGCGAAGGCTGGCAGTCCCGGCATCTGAGAGCAGACCTGATTATCACAGACGTCACCCCAGGACTCCACCATGGCACAGAAAGGTGGCTGCGTCTTGGTAATGATCCTGAGAGCCAGAAGTACTATTCTATCTAAAACTCAGACTACAAAGCCATTAATCCATTTTGTTTTGAACAATGGCCTTTTATCTGAGGAATTCAGTGCCTTTCCCAGTTCTTCTCTGTCTTAGATTGGTTCTTGAAGAAACTCTTGATGTTACTAAAACTTCAGCGATTAGATGTTTTCTTACCTTTAAGAACCAGTGAGTGGAAACCAAGGGTAGAGTCAGGTTTGTTAAACTTCCATGGTGAAAAAGAAGGATGGGGTTTCTATTTAGTTCACTCTACTTTCATTTGCCTTGTTTTTTGAAGGCTAAAAGTATGGGTTTCAGCTCTCTGGTGGCACTCAAGACGTCTGCCAGAGAGATCAGACCAGAGTAGGCATGAAGGTGGAAAGTGTGCCAGGAACTTCCACTCAGGAAATGATCTCTGGGTAGCCCAGTTCTTGTTGAAATGCCAAGCTTAAAAATAACCCCAGAGGGGTTTCTGTTCCCACCTCTGCCTTTTCTGGGCTCTGACTCAACACAGCCCTGCCCTTCTTATCACACTCCCCTGTGACTTTTGAGAGTTTTGCTCTCTTTCCAGCTGACAGTTTCATCCCAGAAAAATTGAAGCTTGGTGAGGATTTCCTCCTGGCTGAAAAAAGAAATCGCTTGATTTCCAATCCACAAACACTGGAAAATCCAATATTTCGAGAGCAATGTGTTTGTTCAGATTCCAGAGAAGCATTACATTTATAAAGATCCCCAATGCATGAAAAATAATTTACATATGATTAACTGCTCCACAAGGAATCTTGAAAGACACAACAAAATGTTAAGTAAGCTGTTAGCAGCAAACAGGCTGTCTTAGGAGCATCTTTGCAATAACAATGTAGATAGCTCAGAAGCAGACATTGCGTATGAAACAATGTACATGTACATGTGTATAAATACTTGTTGAGATTTTATATATCTGTGGAGATGGGACAGGGAAGAGGAGTGGTATATAGGATGCTGCCAGAAGGACCAAGACGTTAGTCTCAAACTACAGTTGAAACATTGATTAATGTTTTGGTTATGTTGATTTGTTTGCAAAAGCTGGTTTTGCCATGGCTTTGCCCACGTGCTTAGGTGCCTGTAGATTCGAACCTGCTTATATTACCGTGGATAAACACATTTCCTGGGCTCTACTCGCACAACCTCAGCCCCCTGAGAAAGCTCCGCCATTTATTCCTGGAGTCTCAATGAGGACTCTTGCGTGTTCTTGCGTTGTCTTCTGCTCTGTCCTTTTCATTGACGTCCTCTCTTTATAAGTCACCAAGGGGGACTAACCCTGCTGTCAGCGAGCCCTGTGAGAATGTGGCAACTGTGAGTAGTTTTATCTCCCATGGATTTCAAAGACGCCAACAGTGCCATCTCTTCAGCCTCGTGGAGCCAGAGGCAAACCATGTCCCTTGGTGAAATAGGAAGAATGCTCCAATCCTTGGCTCGATTGCCAGGGACTCTGTTGACTGAGCCTTAAGACAGCACAGCCTGTGCCCAGGATCTGCAAAGTCCTTCAGGAAAACGTGCTTTCTGCTTTCTGGCTGAAATTCTTCTTTCTATAGAGAGGCAGGTGTAGTAAACACCTGGGGCTGAGCTCGGGAGCCCAGCACTCTAGATCCCCTTCTCTCCCAGCTCCTCCTCTGCCTCACACATGACAAGCCATCCAAATAGATGTCTAGGGAGGTCGGTCCTAGGGGACCTTCTGCTATGATGGAAATATTCTATACCTGCCCTGTCCAACATGGCAGCCACCTCTGGCTATTGAGGACTTGCAAAGTGGCTAGCATGATGGAAGAACTGAATTTAAACATTTATTTAATTTTAATTAAGTTAAATAGCCATCTGTGGCTAGGGTCTGCAGCTCTAGCCATTTTAATTTTGCAGTGCTCTCGACATTTCACATTCACGCCTTGCTCAACTGCCAATCATGCCGCGGTATGTCAACCAAGATATCTTTCTCTTCTTTTTTTGGAGAACCAGCCTGGATCCAGGTCCCTGCCAGCAGGTTCCGGAGCTGGCATCTGGCGGAGCCTTAAGCCAAGCTGACCACCTCCATTTCCCTTTTCCAGAAACCCAAAGGCCGCCCTCCGTTTGCTGAGCTGCTGCGGACTCTCACCGAGATCGCAGAAACCTGGTGACCTGGAATGGAAGGCCAACCCAGAGGGTCATCTCGCAAAACTGTCACACAAGGAAATCCTGTGTGGGGTCAGCGATGGGGAGTATCTTCCTTTAGAGTTGCTGACTCTTGAAAACAGTGCAAAGATCACAGGCTTTTGAAACTTTTAGAATTTAAGAATATTCTGACAATGGTTTTTCTACATGTGTGAGAGGGACTTCCAAACTCTTATTTTTCTGTAATATATTTCACATCCCATATGCGAAGAAGAGAAAAGGATCCACGGTAGCTTTCACAGTGGCTGCTCTTTATGAGAGTAGTCCCGAAAACATGAAAGCCTGGTCCTTCACGAGGCTGAGGAAGTTTCTTTGTTGAATATGAGTGACATTCATCACTTCAGTGGTCCATGCATAGAAGATGAAAATAAATTCTGCCAACTCATGGAATAAAGAAGCCCCCTCTGAAGAATTTCATGCTTTTGAGCTGTATAGACCTTTATGGAAAATGAAGCTTTGTAAATTCACATGTCATGAATGTGAGCATTCTGGAAATGCCTTTTGTAGTCTTCCTATATGTTATTTAACAAATTGTTTTTGTACGTAGTTGATTATTTTGGAAATGGTTTCTTGCATTCCAGTTTTAAACACTTATAGGAGAGAACCAGAAGTTTCTCTTTGAACAGACCTTGGTGACATTTCTATTTCCAGTGATACCCACTATCAGGAAAATTCAGAAACTGATTTCAGTTCTGAGATTTTATAATTCACACATATGAGATAGGATAATTTAAGAGTCCTTATTTTGTCACAGTAGGTGCCTCCTGTACTTGTCAGGAAGATGACTTGTTCTTTCTGAAAGAGGAGGCAAAACCGAGGTATCTAAATGCAACATCAAGCTCTGTTATTTCTGAAATCCGAGATTTTGAATTCAAGGTGAAACAACCAGCAATCATAGTTAAATCTTAACTTTGCACACACTGTCTGTAGGGATGATTGGAAACTGATCTTTAACGTTCTGAGTGCTTCAGAAATACCGCAGGAAGAAAGGAATTGCAGAAAGCACGAGTGTCACTTCCATAAGGGTGAACAACAGGAGCCTGTTATGTGTGTACTGTCCCAGCTGCGTCACAGCTCTGGGGGAACATGCATTATTATCCTCATTAGAGTCTAAGTTGCTGGTTGTCAGTAATTGTGACTTTCAAATCATATTTTTCCCACCCCAAGAATGAAATCTTTCAATATCAATGATAATAAATGTTCAGTATTTCTAATGAGCCCTGGTCCTCTACTTCTGTCGGAAGCAGAGATCCCCCTCACGGGAGTCCTCCCTGCTGGTAGGGGTGGCCTCGCTACACGGCCATTTCCCTTAGCACTCAGCCTTGTTAGGGACCAAAGCTGCAGGTGGCAGATACAGGCCAGGAGGGTGGTTCCTAGGGGTGGGGAAGCCGGGGACCGGTTAGGGGAAAGGACTGCAGGAAAATGCAGAGCACCCGATGTATGTCAATCACCTGGTAACATCCCTCGCCCTGGACCAGGCCAATAAAAGGAAACCACCTGGGAGTCCTTAATGTCTGTCTCCACTCGCAGAGACTGACCCGTTCCTCTCTTTGGAACATGCTCTCGCTTTGTAGAGCCCCCTTCTTTTCTGCAATGAGAGCTGTTTGTGTGGAATTGCTTCCTGTCTGCGATCACTCCCTCCCACCAGTGTGCGTGTGATTCTTCCAAGCAAGGAGCCAAAGAGGCAGAACAACAGTCTGCCAAGGGGCCGACCTGACAGCCTCCCAATTAGCCTGGGGTCACGGCCCCATCCTCAGTGCTGCAGAGCGTGGGCCTTGACTGCTAAAAAAATGATTTTGACACTTGTTAAGACGGTAAGGAAGATTTTCTTCAAGACTATTGCAATAGGTGTCGAGACGGCTGCATCTGTGTGGATTTACAGTCAGGGTGAGGGGCCAGGAGATGTGGAGTTAGTAAGAGGAGATAGCAAGGGCAGGGGGACTCTCGTTTAACTGGCTTCACGGCACTCTAACTAAAGGCGGGCCAAGGACTTGGATATTAAGGGTGGAGGATGAGGAATTTGATTGGATAGCAAGGGTGCGGGAATTCTCACTAAACTGACTTAGCAGGATTCTTGCTAAATCGAGGCCAAAGATGGGTCTGAGATGAGATCTGGTCACAAAGAAGCTCAGAGGCGGCTAACTGAAATTTGGTCAAGGAGGGAGTCTCTGTCACCACCCATCACGTTAGCTGCCAGTCTCAGGGAAGCCAGCCTCTGCCCCCAGATCAGGTAGTTCCTGTATTTCATCTTGAAGCACCAACTGCCACCCACACCCCAGGTTAATTGTCCTCATTGGATCTAAATCTCACACACTATTTATTTCCGTCCTGGGAAGTTTGCGTGCTGTAAGGAGCACAGACCTTGAGAATCACAATCCTGCTTCTTTCTCCTGGGATGAGAGTGGAGAAGGAGACACTCTATTATTTTCTGATGAAGTTCCAAACTTCCAAAAACCAAAACAAAATGCCTTTTACCAGTTAGTTGCTTTTCCTTTAGTAACTCAGCCAGTTCCTTTGCTCTTATTGTACTTGTGCTCTTTTCCTCGTGTCTGTCTTGAACTGTGTTACCATGAAAACACCTTCTAGAGTATCTAGACACTAGCAACCCTTAGGGTCAAGGTAGGGGTGAAATGCTTTCCAGGCTTCCTAAGAAGGGGTCTGCGGTTTGGGCGAGAGACAGGTTTCCCAGCTCCCTTTGGAGAATCTTCATCCTGACTCTAGTTTCCCCAGACCCAAGGGTTCTTCCTCTAGCTCGAGATCTGTCAGTCTCGGCAGTGTTCACATTTGGGACGAGCTCTTTGCTGTGGGAGGATGTGCTGTGCGTTGTAGGATATTTAGCAGCATCTGTGGCCTTTACGTGCTAGATTCCGACACCTCTCCCCCAGCACTGCCAACCAAAAATGTCTCTAGAATATTGCCAAATGTCTCTCCTGGGTGTCACAATAAAATCACCCCTGGTTGAGAACTACTGATTTATTAAGAGTCACAAAAGGTTTTTGACCTGGGTTTAAGGAGGTTGATGAACTTAGATGGGGAAAAAAATATACACATCTTTATTTTTACTAACCTCTAAATAAACATTAGCATTTCCTATAACTCTAATGTAGGGGAAAAACAAACCAAAACAAACAAACAAACAAAAAACCCTAGTATTTTATATAAGCAGTTTCTGCAACTGTATCAAAATGTGAAAAACTATTTTTCATATCGTGGGAGTTTCAGCTTTCTCAAAATTGAATTCATCACTATTTCAAAGTCACAGTAGTTTTTATTCATAGAAATGCTACTTGATGGTATCATTTAACACAATGAAAAAGACATACCACAAAAGCACACATTTGTTTTTAAATATTTTGGTAACTTTGTTTCCCTATAATTGGTATCCTTTTTAGTTCTATGTATTTCTGTTTTCTGCATTGAAAAACATTCTTCCGAGGAGTATAAGGTCTTCACCAGTCTTCCAAAGGGCTCTGCAGCACAGAAAAGACTACGAACCCCTGTATCGAATGGGATTTCTGAATCCGGAGGGGTGTCTGCTGGGCCACACACCACCCATCAGCTACTTATCATTGGCTTAAAAGCAGCCGTAAGGATTTAATTTAGCCATTCCTGCAGGCTGATGTCCCAAAGTGCATGTCCAGCGGAGCCCTCTTCACCGTCAGAGCCATCCGTTTCCCCCTCCCTGGGCAGCGTGGGGACTGGTCCTTGGTTCTGGTCTGTGCATCTTTTTCCACCTGCCCTCTACGGTGGGATCCAAGATGTGAGTGAAGACCCTCCGCTGGCAGCAGAGAGAGAGGCTGGATACCAACTGCCAGCCGGCCTGGGGCCCATCTCATCGGGCATTTCAGCCTCTCTTCTCCGGAGCCCCCAACCAGGCCAGTTGGAGAGAGAGAGAAAGTGGGTGAATCATCTCTCTCTGGAGGCGATAATGGCTCCGTGCCACTTTCAAAACAAGAAGCGAAACAAAACAAGACAAAACAAAAACCCAGCTGGGGACTGGCAATTTTGGTTGTCATCACCAGGAAGGGGCTGCCACAGGCATCTGGTGGGTGAAAGCAGTGATGCTGCTAAACATTCTGTGACACACAGTGCGTCACCTGCACCAACGAAGAATTATCCAGCTCACAGTGTCAATGGTGCTGAAGCTGACAAGGGTCTCACTAGACCCTGTCACCCTGAAGTCCCGGGGTGCAGACATCCGTCCTGTTACCGCAGTTCCAGCTGCATTTCTCAGTTCTCAGGCTGCCTCCGCTTCAGCCCTCCCACGTGAAAAGTGGATGTTGTGGTCACGAACCTTGCCTTGACTGACTCCGCCATCGGAGGGAGAGGACATCTCTGTCCCAGTTTCCCGCCAGAGTCCTAGGCTCCTCTCAGAGTCTGGGAGATCCACTCGCTCTCCTGGAACGAGTCTCCGTAGCCAGGGCACGGAATGCTCTGATTGGCTTATTCTTAGTCTCGTGTTCCCCCAGGAGCCAGGATGGAGTCCAATCTAGAAATCCATTTAATAGAAACTGAGAGCTGTCAGGAGGGCCGAGGAGAGGGAGGGATGGACATTGGGATGATAATCAACAAATATCCCGCTCTTCCCTCCCCAATTACTCTCTCGTTTTCTGGCCATTTCACGTGTGGTCCACCATTTTCTCCAGCAATAAGCTGGAGCTGTTCAGCTGTGACCTGCTTCCCTAACGCACATTAGCGCAAACGTGATGGGTGAGTTGGGCTTGTCCTGTCGATATTAAATGCCACTCAGCCAGGTTCAGTTTTCTCCAGCGCTGTTATGTTTTGAAGTGATCTGGGGTAAACTTTCTCATAATTGGAGAGCCTTCACAAAATATGTGACGATCTTAAGAGAAAGCTGAACATCCTATGCAGGTGTCTTCCTTGAGTGCAAGCAATGGTGGCTTTGGTGGCTTCCGCCACATTAAACTGTCTGGGGAAGCTGAAAGTGCAGTTGAAGAATCTGCTTGGATCAGAGCAGTGTGCTCTCTGTTTCTTTCCTGCACCTGGACCTCTAACCTCACTGACTGCATCTCCTGATACTCCCCCATCCCCTGGTGCTGCCCCGGCCTCCTTGCTAACCCCTGCACATCCCTGGCCCTTCTCACCCCAGGGCCTTTGCACGTGCTGTTTCCTTTGCTGGCAGTGCTTCTCTGGGCTATCTGCATGGCTTGCTTCCTCATCTCCTCCAGGTTGGTGCTCAAATGTCACCCTCTCCTTGAGACTTTCCCCACTGTGGACATTCCCTGTCTCCTTTTTCTGTATAATTTGTCTCTATAGCTCTTAACACTGTGTAACAAAGCATGTGTTTTCACCTATTTGTGTGGCCTACTGTCTGTCACCCCCCGTAGCTGTAACATTTGGGAAGGCAGGTGTTTTTGTCTGTTTTGTTCACGGCTGTTTCCCTGGGTCCTACAACAGGACCTGGCATAGAGATGAGTTAAATAGATATTCACGGAATGACCTGATGAAATCAAAGTAGTGGGATTATCCAGAAGCTTCACCTCCCAGAGATGGGGGTCCAGTCTGGTAAGCAGCGTCCCTCCTGGTGTTCTGGGCTATTCTTCACAGCAGTGGCTGTTTTTCCATCTGGTTTCCCTGATGACCTCAGGCGGTCACTAGTCCTTCTTTTTGGTATAGATCTTACTTTTTCCAGAACAACTGGGCTTATACACAATTTTCTCTCTCCCTTTCCCTGTTTAAATAAAGAAAAATGCATTATGTTAGGGACTGACATCAGATTAATAGAAACAAGACACCTGAATACATCTATGGAGAACATGAATCCATATTTTGTAGACAGATAAATACTTAACAGGGGAATCAAATTATCCTTATGTCTACAGCAGGGATGGAAATTTCATCAAATTATTTTTTCTTAGATGTGCAGACAACTTGTAGTTCCTTTCTTTTTTTGAAACAGGGTCTCACTCTGTCGCCCGGGCTAGAGTGCCGTGGCGTCAGCCTAGTCACAGCAACCTCGAACTCCTGGGCTCAAGCGATCCTCCTGCCTCAGCCTCCCCAGTAGCTGGGACTACAGGCAGGCACCACCACACCTAGCTATTTTTTCTATTTTCAGTAGAGACGGGGTCTGGCTTTTGCTCAGGCTGGTCTCAGACTCCTGAGCTCAAGCCATCCTCCCTCCTCGGCCTCCCAGACTTAGACTTGGATTTCCTTTATTTTGCCTATAACTACTCTGATTCCTCATGCTCCCCTCCTGGCTGGGAAGGGTGGCGGAAACTTTAGTGTAACCCTGTGACTTTAGTCCAGTGCGATATTGAAAATAGTGTTGTTAGGTGGTGGTGGGGGGGCGTGTCTCAGATGTTGCCTCCCCCTCCCTCTGGTTCTGCCCAACAGAGCGTCTTAGTGTAGAAGGGAGGGCGGTGGCCTTATCCAGGGCTGACATTGAAAATATTTAACAGCTGATTGGGCACAGGCCAGACCAAGCGGAGTGGCTGCTGACCGCCAACGCTGGCGCAGCCCCTCTGATACAGACTGTGACTGCCAGCGCGGCAAGGTGACCTGGCGGTGGCGGAGTGAAGGGGAAAGGCCGTTTGTACTGGAGCAGCGGCCCCTGGCACCTCTGGGCTCCGCAGCATTCCTTATCAGGGCTGCTGCCGGCCCTGCTGGCATTTGCGGGTGGAGCTGGCGACTGCTGCGGGCTGGTCTCTGACTTGGCCGGGCACAGACGCTCTCCCTGGCGCTGTGGCCCATCTCAGGCTCTGCCACGCTCGTGCAGGGCCCCCAGCCTCGCTGTCTGGGGGCTGCAGGTCGCCTGCCCTTGCGTGGTAGGCGCCGTGACAGTGCGTGTGACGCTCGACTCAGCTGCTGCCTCCGTCCTTCTGGAGCGCATACGGGGACTGAGAATGGCCCAGAAAGCCAAACCTCTGCCCCCGCACACTCCTACCCCTATGCTCACCCCCTGCTAATTCGTGCTGTGCTGCAGAATTCATCTCACCTGGCTGCTGTCCGCACCCGGCAATGACTGTGTGTCAGGTAATTCCCTCCAGGAATCCAAATGCGAGTCAGAGCAAAACCTCCCTGCCCTGGCCTGCACCCTTACCCGGCCCTGCTGTCTCCACAGAACCTCCCAACCAGCTGACACCACTCTCCCTCTCCTGACCACAAACCACCCGGCTGCAGGATGTGAGCGTTTCACTTCCTCTCCCTGGCGTGGTTTTCTTTGCACACATTGCGATGATCCGAGAGCTTTTCAAAAATACTGTTGCCCGTGTCCCGCCTTCTCATGCCCCCTCCCCAGTCTGATTTAACTGCTCTGAGGGGGACCCAGGTGTTGGTGGTTTTCCAACCAAGCACCCTAAGTGTCTGCCCTGGGCAGCCGGGGTTGAGAGCCACTGTTCTAGGCCAGCTGCTTATTAGAATCAAACTTCACTGCTTATTAGAATCATCTGGAGCTTTAACACTCCAGATGCCCAGGCTGCACCCCAGCCAATGAAGTCAAAATCTCCAGGGCGGGCATTGGTATTTTTTAAGGCTCCCCGGGTTATTCCAACGGCAGCCACGTGTGAGAACCAGGGTTCTTCTAGGCTAGCTCTTCTCAAACTGTAATGTCCACACAGCCAGCTGGGGACCTTGTTAAGCTGCGGATTCTGATTCCGAAGGTTTGGGGTGGGGCCTCAGAGTCTGCATTTCTCTAACAAGCTCCCAGGCAATGACAGAGGTGCTGGTGTTCAGACCACATCATTCTTCCCAGGGCTGCATTTGCCCCCTCACCCCTTGAACTGCCGGGATTCAAGGAGAGAGAAACTAGCGCATGGCTAAGTGGAAGCATTGCAAAAATACTGTAGCTACTGCCCATGGCAACAGACAGCGTCCTGGGAGACGCTAGGTTTACGTTCCCAAAGTCAGCTACAGCCCTTCATTCTTCCTGTTAGGGAAGGCTGAACCACGCGATGTTCCAAGCTCCCTTGCAGCAGGGACGCCCATGGGAGACGTTTCCGCAGAACGGGATCATAGCCAGCAGTCCCTGCCGAAGCCTTTGCTCCTCTACTGAAAAGCCCAAGTGTCAGCAGAAGGAAAATTGTTTGCCTCCTCCTGCTGAGACCTGGAAGTGACAGCACCTGTCCGTGACTCTGAGGACACAGGCGTGAGGATGAAGGCCCAAAGAGCCAGGATTGCCAGATAAAACATGAGAATTTCACATCAACGACTAATAGTGTTTTAGTGTAAGTGTTGTGGTCGCCCTCCATGTTATGGTCACTCCCAGAAATGGATAACCCCACCCCAAACTCGGTTCAGATGTTGAGACTGTTGATGCCACATGCAACCAGAGGCTGCGACTCAAATCATGAGGCTCTCCGGGGAGCGCAGGGCAGGCTCCCACGCAAGTCTAAAACTCACCAGAGAGGGCAGGGCGGGCAGACTGCTTGGGGCGGTTCGAAGAGGCTTGCATGCTTTGAACTTCCAGCTGGCACTGGAGGAGGGAGCGCCCCAGCTTTCTTGGTGTCTTGCCCAGGTGTGGGACAAAAGGGAGAGAGGAGTGTTGAGCTTGAAAGCTCCCGGCACGTCAGAGATGGAGTCAGACTCCATTACCGCAGCTATGTTACAGAGACGGCACGGGACATGCTTACACTAAAATCGATTCGTTGTTTATCTGAAAGTCAAATTTAACTGGGCGTCCTATGTTTTTATTTGCTAAATCTGGCAACCCTATCCACAAGGGATTATATAGAAAGATAGAAAGAGCCTGGGCCCTCCTAGCGTTGTTGAGCCACTGCACGGGTTCTGAACTGCCCACTTCCAGACTTGTTATACGGGATCCATAAATTCCTGTTTCTTTAAGCCATCATCAGTCAGATGTTCAATTACTTAGAGCCAAGTCCATCCCTAAATGACATAGCTCTGCTGACTCCTATGGTGGCAGCTATTGTTCACTATACCCCTACTTAAAAATCTTACCAAATGCTTAATTAATGGTGCTAGTCTCGATGGCTATTGCCAATGCCAACGACAGCAGCATCCAAATCCGGCTTTGCTGCTTCCTAAGTTCTTCAGCAACTCATGCCTCCTCTTCTATAAAATGGGGATGATAACCCCTGTCTCACAGAGGTGTTAGAATTTAATAAGATTGCCTATATGAAATATATACAGTGTCATAGTACTCAATAAGTCGTAGCTAATATTTACTTATTTATTCAAATTAGTCAAATTGCTCGTAGTAAAATTGTATGGACTGAATATTTGTGTCCTCTTCCTACCAAATTGATATGTTGAAGCCCTAACACTCAATGTGATGATATTTGAGATGGGGCCTTTGGGAGGTGATTAGGGTTATATAAGGTCCTGAGGGTGGAGTCCTCATGACGGGATTAGTGTCCTCTAAGAAAAGATACCAGAAAGCGTGCTACTCCCTGTCTCGCTCTCTCTCCCCCATGTGAGAGCAAGGAGGTGGCCATCTGCAAGCCAGGAAGGGAGCCCTCACCAGAACCTGATCTTGCCGACACCCCGATGTTGCACTTCCAGCCTCCAGTACTGTGAGAAATAAATTTCTATTGTTTAAGCCACCCAGCCTATGGCACTGTGTTATGGCAGCTCATGCTAATATAAAAATATCCTATTTCAATTGTCATGCAAACATTGCAGGTGTATTAACAATGACATTGTAAAATTACCTACGGTTTTCAAGAAAGTGTAGCGATGATGGTTGTTGGGGGAAAGAGGGAGTAGATTATATACCTTATTTCAGAGATCGTTGAACTCTAAGAAATTGAGAACAACCACAACCACAGAATGTCTATACTATAGTTCAGCACTTTTTTTTTTTTAACAGCTCTGAAATTGGGATGTGACCTATCATAGGTGATTTCTTAGATTAGATCTGTGGTTTTCAACCCTAGCTGCGTATTCAAATCATCTGGGGAGATCTTAACAAATATTGCTGCCCTGACCCCACCTCAGGTGTTCTAGTTAATCGGTCTGGGTGAATTACGAGGCGTGGTAGTTTTTTAAAACCCTCTGCAGGTGAAGGGAACGTGCGGCCAGAGCCAGAAATCATTGCACTAGAAAGATACTTTACGGACGTATAGATACGTTTATTCTGGGTGGAGGCTTCTTGTGAGGTTTATTAGAAAGTGGAACACAGGGAGACAGATACTCCATCAATGCTTGATGACAAAGAGCGTTTCAACAGGCCATCCCTAGTTAACTTGTCACGTGCACTAGCTAGGCTCCCTGCTAGTTTGCTGACACACAGGGTTAAAAGCGGTTGTGTCAGCCACCCGGGTAACTATGGAGTCCAGGCTAAGGAGAGCAGAGGGAATACAGTGCTGTGGTACACAGGGCCAGGGGCCCAGCGGGGAGCTTGCAACTTCTCCTCACTTGAATTCAGCAATACCGGGTCTCTGGAGCAAAATATTGAAGGTGCTGACAAACCGGTAGAATCCCACATTGTATATCTCTCCAGGGGGCCACGCTGCACGCAGCATTCCATGCAACCTCAGGAAAGAGCCAGAGCTTCAAATATTTTACAAGGGGATTTGTTATCGTGTGGAGTCCGCTGGTTGAGGACAGAAACGAAAGTCAGGTGAGTTTAATTCTGCCTGAAATCAGCCTTATTTTCTTATCTGGTAACAAAATTGAATACGTTTCTGTTTAGCTACATATTTTGCATCCCACCCTTTATGTTCTCATTCATGATTATGAAGTTGTCACCTTTCGAGGCACTAGACACGCAGACGTGTTCGATGGAAGTGGTTACCCTTCACTCTGTTGGACTGTGAGTTGTTCAGACACTGTGAGAGTAGATTGTGTGTTCACACTGTGGGTACCTGCTTCCCCCAGCCCCCGCCACTCCACACTGCACAGCAAAACAAATATTAATAGTATAGCACTTGATCTCGTTTGACCAGTTCCTCTGCACTTTTTATTTTTCCTTTTAGCTGCAGGCTAATCTTCAATCAGCAGGTGCCTCTCCGTAAGAAGTGGGCAGGCCTGTTGTG
The DNA here is from genome assembly GCF_041146395.1 of Eulemur rufifrons. Classification (NCBI taxonomy): domain Eukaryota; kingdom Metazoa; phylum Chordata; class Mammalia; order Primates; family Lemuridae; genus Eulemur; species Eulemur rufifrons. The sequence continues at coordinate 33,974,791 of NC_091006.1, forward strand.
TGTAGCCTGAATTGCATTGAGTTCCTTAAGTCTGTCTGGTTCCAAACCAGTTTGGTTCCCACAGTGAGGCGTCATTATCAATCCAGCAGCCTCTCTCTGCTGAGTGTCTGCTTCAGTATTTGCTGAAAAGACCAAATCGCTGTGTTACCTAAATTTATATCCTGTGATCCTAAAAGCACATTCTCAAAACCGGCAGAATGCCTTGCCTTTTCCTGTGCATGCAAGACTACTCAGAAGGAATTAGGTTGAAGTAAGGTACCAACAGTAAATAAAGCCACATTGCATTCTACCCACAGGAATTTATTTTCTGTGTCTTCCCAGCCTTGCCCATTCTAACCCAGCTTTATAGTTCCATGGGTTAAGGAGAAGGGAGGCCTCTTTTACTGAAGTACAATTTTATTTAAAACTCTTTTGGTGATACGATGCAATCAATATTAGTAGTGACAAAAAAGGCAAACACTAACAGTGACAGAGAGGCCTTCTGAGTGGGAGAGGCTGTTTTGCGCATTCCTGGTCTACCAAACAATCTGTTTTGTTGGGTTGAAGCTATGGGACGTCCTTGAATTTATTTTCTGGGTGTTTAACTCAGGGAATAGCCACATATCATTACCCAGGATCCATTCTAGGGGTGATCTAGAGGCTTTCTCCATAGAGACCAAGGAGTGTCAGCTGAATTAGCATCACTGCTTGGACCCTGTACCTGGTTTCTGTGGTGGGTGGGCACTATAGGAGGCATTCGCAAAGCAGTCCACAAGCTCTGCAGCCGGGATGGGTTCCCTGGTGTTTACCAACAGTCGGGAGTTACCGCCTGGATCCCAGAAGCCAGAACGTGCCAGGGAATTCTGGGAAGAAGGTGATCAGAGTACACGTCCCTTGTCTCCAAAACCAACCTTGCCTAAGTGCTTCCCCCCAGATGGCCGAGGAGCTGCTGGGCCTCCACGTGGCTGGGTGTGAAGGAGACCTCACTGTGCTCTATCTAGCGTCCCCGGGGAGAACACTGGTGTGAGACCCGTCTCCTGAAGGCTGACCAAGACCCTGTGGCTGGGGGGAATGTTCTGGAGCAGACGATAACGCGGCAGCTCCTGGGAAGAGCTTGGCCTGCAGAGATTTGGGGACACGCCCTTCCCGCCCCCGCCACGCCCACAGCAGTTCTCCATATAAAAACTAAACTGCCTTCTAAGTCAGAGTTTCCTCCCATCCTCCTAAACTAATGGCATTTATAGAGGTTCAGTTTTCCTTAAGAAAAAAGGTTTTTCATGATTCGTAACTAAAGGGAGAAAAAAAGAGTGGTTCAGGTAGCCTGTGCTCTCAAAATTTTTGTGTTTTTGCAACCAATCAAAGCTTCTAATGGGAAAATGTTGCTCATTTGTTCAGGTAAAATTTTAAGAATCTTTGTAACCTAAGCTTACCTCTTAGAGGTTTCTTTTAAGCCACAGCAGTGTGCGGAAATGTTAGGTACACACATGCACGGCTTGCTGAGGAAAACTGTAGTTTGTCCTAAGTCAGCTGTGGGTGTGTTGTTCTGCACAGCAAACTCCACCAAGCCCCCCGAAATATGTCTACATTCCATGCATTGAGCAGTCTGGGGTGTTGGGAGGCTTGGAGGTTGGGCCTCATTCTGGCCCTAACTGTCTGATAAGGAATAGCATGTTTCTTCATTTATAAAATGGTGGGACTCGGGCACAGGTAAGGGAGAGATCCCTTGCATTTCTATGAACTGGAAACAACTGAGGGAGTTGTTCTCAAACACACGTCCAAATCAAAACAGGGAAAGCTGTGGTTCCACGGGGCTAGAAGGAAATTCACTGAGGGCTTGTAAAGCATGGTACCAAATATTTTTATAATACTTTTTAAAATGACTGAACTAAAGGGAGATATTATTATACTGACTGCTTTGAGTTCCTATCTTGTTGAATAAAATTACTAAAGGATGAGACAGTTTCTTTTGTTCTGGTGCCAAATCAGTTACATGGGAGACGGTTTTGTGGAGAGCTGCCTTCTAAAGACAAATTTCAATTTCAGGGGAAATGAGACAGCAAAATTAATGTCAGATTTTGTAGATTTTTTCAGACTTTGAAACTTGTAAATCTCAAAACAAAATGGGAATATTTTTGCGAGTGCACATGCTTAACTTCTATAAACTAAAAATTGAACTCAAAAGCATATTAAACCGTTTTATTGCAAATGAAAAATATACAGAAACATTAAAATTTGTCAGCTTTCTAAAATGAACAGTATTTGTAAACATTTGAAAAATATAAAATTTTGTGAACAGTTATCCAAAAGTATTTGAAAACATTTCACATACATTCATAAATTATCTTTCCACCAAGTTTTGTTGGAAGGTGAAAATTAGCATTTAGTTTTTTCTGGTTTTATTAAGAAAAATATTTTTGTTGGAATAATTTTGTATTGGTGTTGAGACAATATAATGATGGAACTCACTTTCACCTGGATTACTGAAAAGGAGCTAATATGACAGAAATTGAGAAAAGGTAAAGAATGTATGCAAACTGGCACCCAATGATCCTTATTTGTCTAGTAATAAGATTGTAAGAATTAAAATGTTGATTCAAAGAGACCTACATTTTATTAAGTGCCTATTACATATCAGACATGATACAAGGTGCTTTCCATGTATTTAATGCAATACTTTTAAAAACAGGTGTTTATTTCATGCTGCTAAATATAAACAGTTTTATAAACATTCTCCAGTCTGAACAATAACATCATTCACCATTGACCTAAGAATAAAATTGTAAGTCAAGAAATCAAACGAAATTGTTATCTTTACAGAAGAAAAGCTTTCCATTTGTCCTGTGTAAGCACAACTTTGTAATCCTTAAAGATGTGTGCAGATATTCACATAATAAATCTTAAGATATCTATGTGATAACAAAGTACCTAAAAAAATACATACATATACACACACACACACATAAACGACTGCTTAAGACTAACATAGCTAGTCTGAATATAAGGATCCAGCATTTTATTCTTCCTTAGACAATACCTTCCTGTTTGGGAAATAATTTTTAGTGTTAGATTTGCAATGGCAATTTGTTTTTTTAATGCATGTGCCCACCAGTAATTTTTATATATAGAATTTTTCAAATATTGTTTATCAACATACTTCAGCTCGTTAAATCTTTCTCAGTCTTCCTCCTGGGCATATATGTCAACACTAGTTCATTTTCCAATCCAGGGTACACATTGATCCTTGTGTTCCAGGACCCTCCCTCCTGGGCACAATATACCAAGGCCAAAGCTTTGTAACAGGTGACACTTCAGAAATGTCTGAACCTTAAATTCGTTAGAGCAGGAAACCACCACAGTCTTAGGTTGGATGTCAAGAAAAATGCCTTTAATTCCACACCAGGAAGGTGTTCTAGAGAAATTGATAAGAGTTCTCAATACTAAAAAGAAAAACATTAAAAGAATATCTACAATTTTCAAACGTTACCTTTTCAGAAGATACTTTTCCTATAAACTTGTGTTCATAGCTTATATATCTGATATATAAGTAAAGTGAAACAGCAATCAACGAAGTAAACATGTATTAGACCTGAGGTATAAACCCACGGATCTCCCATGCATTATTAATTTTCAAAAATTTACAATGCACTGAATTGCACTCAACACTAAACTATGCTAGGCTGTGCACAGAAGCTCATGCCCGTAATCCCAGCACTTTGAGAGGCTGACGCAGGAGAATTGCTTGAGGCCAAGAGCTTGAGACGAGCCTGGGCAATATAGCAAGACCCCATCTCTACAAAAAAATTTTAAACAATTAGCTGGGCATGGTGATGTGTGCCTATAGTCCTAGTTACTTGGGAGGCTGAGGCAGTAGGATTGTTCGAGCCCACAAGCTTGGGCTGTAGTGACCAGTAATCACGCTGCCCAGCGTGGGTGACAGAGTGAAACCCTGTACTAAAAAACAAAACCAACCCAGTAAAATATTCTGAAAGAGACTACAAAGGCACTGTAGGGCTTTGCAGCCATCTCAGATTGTCACTGTGAACATCAGTTATAGTTCAGTAGAACTGGGGAAATGCTGATGTCAGTTTAATAGAATTCTGAATAATAGAATTTACTGTTATTACCCTGGGTAGTCCTGAGCTAGCTTAGAAACTAAAAACTAAAAACATTTGATGTCACAGCAGAAAAAAATCTAGTCAACCTGAAACTTTTGTGTTTTGTTTTTTTAAATGACAACTTTTTGGTTAGGATTTTTGGTTTTTGGGAATATAAATTTAATTTAGAAATAAGATAGCCAATTTATTTTCTATAAAATCAATAAGTGATAGGGAATCTGTCCATAAACATTAAAGACCACCAAAAATGTTATTCCTGCTATGCATTTGAAATGAGATTGGAAAATTTTATGAAAGTTTTAATGTGCCAAAGGTATTTTCCTATTGTAGCCCCTGGTCCTAATATTTTGTTTTACAGGAAGTTAACTTTCTATTTTCCTAAAAACGCTTATCAATAAAGCTGTATGAAAAACAGGATGAAATTTAACAGAAAAAGACAATCTACCACTGTGGTAGGATATACCTATTTTTAAAGGTAACTAAAGGTTAATAAGTAATTTTCTTAATAAGGGTGAAAATACCAAATTTTTAGAGAACTATAATGATTTGATTCAGATTTTTCACAAAGATTTTTCTCATTTCCAGTCTGTAGAAAACCTATGCTTTAGTGGGTTTAAAAACTCCCTTTAAAACACTTGAGAAAAATTAAACTAAAATAACCCTGAAATAACATAGCAATTATTTTATAAAAATCTCTACATCGACAAGAAAAATAACCTTTAGGATAACAGTAAAAGAAAGGAACAATATGAATATAAGTACCTCCAAAGCTGAATTCATTTGGACTTCTCCAGAAACTCCATTTTGTCTTATGTCATCCAGGTCTGAGTTAAAGGAACCTGAGAACACAATCCCTTGTGTGTTTGTGAAACGGGGAAAAAAAAAATGTTTCCTTTACCTGAGGTCCAAAGCGTTTTTCTCCTTCCTCCATTCTCCCTTCTGTAATTGGTAATAAACTCCTATGGTATGTCAATAAATTGCAATCCGTAAGCGCTTCACGGGTAGGTGCGTCTTGTGTATTCTGGCCCACTAAGGAATAGATTTCCAAAGCAGGCCTGTTTTTTTTCTTCAACACTTTACCCCTTAGCTATCTAGTTTTAAAAGAAGGAAGCTACAGAAGGGAGGACAAAGCACCAGTGATCTCACTTCTCAGTTCTAATAATTTGAAATTATGACTCAGAGAATGGTGACCGATAGTCTGCTTATCAGAACGCTGTTGACCTTATCTATGTCTATGAATTACCATGAGTCTAAAACAGCCACCAAAGAAATGAAGAGCCACATGGCAGAGTCACATATATTGTGGCCAGAAGAAAGATTATTCTGAGACACGCATAACTCTTTGACTTTTGGTGGGGTTAGGGAATATTTCAAAGTTTGCAGAAATGACAAGAAGCAGATGTCTTCTAGAGGACAATCAAAACTCGATTTTCAAATTTGATGGCCACAATGAAGGCATTTTTACTTGGTCTCACATCTAAATTATTAGCCAGAACTTTAAAAATGCTAACTTCCCTAGCAGTTCTTCCATAAAGCAAGCATTCCTTCTCCTCTCCCAGTGTCTCGTATTGGTTAAAGTTCAGGGTTTCTAGAGACTTTGATCATCAGTTCTGCTAAACAAGGTAACATCATCATTGTTTCCGGGGGTTGAACACTCCATGTTCTCTAGTAACACATAATTGTTCTCATTGCCATTCAGAGAGAGGACTTCTTTCTTAGCCGTGGATGTCAGCTCGCTCCAGGTAATGTCAGTATTTTTGAAAGCATGTAGAAGGAAGATGCCGTTGATAATAGTGAAGAACCCACTCAGGGTTCCAATGATGTCTCCAGCGTCCATACTGTACCACTCTTGGAACAAGATGGCAGAGCAGGTCACAACCATGGATGTGAAGAACACGTAGTAGATGGGGGTCACGAGAGACGTATTGAAGGTGTCCAGTGCCTTGTTGAGATAGTTAATCTGCGTAGTCACTGAAAGCACAAGCACAGCCAGCAAAACAAAGACCAGGGGATGCTTGTAAACCGGCTTCCATTCCAATAGTTCCTTAATGGCAATCCCCAGGCCTTTGACAGAAGAAACTGAAAATGCTCCAATCAAAGAACAGATCGAAATGTAGACCAATATATTGGTCTCTCCTTTCTTGGGAGCCACAATCAAAATCAGCACCAAGGAGATCACAATTACGATCACAGCAAAGGAAATAAATCCTGTTACGAAGAGAAAAGAATCAGACTTCAGAAAATGCTAACAGGATCATGCCTTTCTGCAATCTTGTTAGTCATGAGTTTAAGAGCAGAGGTGTTTTAGAAATAGAAGTGAGATTAAATTAAAAGCAACAACATTCTATTGTATAGTTCTCAATATTTTACTTTCACAATCATTTGAATCTCACCAAGAATACTCCGAGGCAGGGCAAGTGTTTTTGGATTAACTTTTTATTTTCAGAGGGAGAGAGTAGCAAAGACTTGGGTTTGAATATAAGTCCTTTCCCTCTACAATCCCCATCTTTCCCTTTCATTATGTAGAGGGGAAGCATGAACATAAAAATAAGCTCTGTCATCTTTTTAGGAGACCTGTAATACTCCATCAAAACTTACTGTGTCTCACAACCCACAGCTAGGCTTGTAGGAAGCCTATTATCACAAATATCATTTGATGAGGAGAGAAAGTAGAACAGAATTTGAGTGTTTCTTTAAGTTCAATCACAGACCTGGGTCTCTCAATTTCATTTCCATTTCATGCAAAGACGTGACTTCCTCTTCCTGTGGGGCATGGATGACCATCACAGTTGACCCCAATATACTTAATATGCAGCCAATTTTCCCATGAATGTTCAAGTGCTCATTTAAAAAATAAGAAGACAGTATTGCACTGTTGGGAGAGAAAAAAAATAAAATCACTATGGTTCAATTACCTTTTGACCCCGTGGCAGCTCAGAAGTCCCACTGTGGCATGTGACACCTTGTATACCAATGAGCGGACTAGAATATGCTGTGTGACACCGAAACACCGGGATTAGTCTGAAACTCAGAACTGACTGTCACTCAAATCTGCTTCATCGCTTTTATGTCTGAAGAGCTCTGCTAGACATTCCATGTCCCTGTAATCTTCCCACGACCTTCCAAGAGGTCTCTCTCAATTCATTTTCAATTCCCCCACCTTCTCCTGTAAAGCTAAGCAAAATGGAAGATCTTTTACATCTTACAGGCATGATACGTTTAGAGTATGTGTGCCCACGGAAGTTTCAAAGAAAGATATCTTCCTAAAAAGGAATTTCTCTGCTAAGGGCTGATATTCAGCTAGTTCACACCACTACAACCATACAGATGGTCAAACTATTGAAATAATTCCTTGGTACCTGCTACTGGCCTGATATTTCCACCTATCGTATGTTCCTAATGCTTCTACTGCCGTGGTCTCAGGAAGCTACAGGTTGGCACTGCCATGGACGCCAGAGCATACCATCCTGCTGCTCCACCAGTAGGCCGGCTCTAGCTCCCGCACACCAGCCTCCTTCCTCTAATGCCCCGGTGTTCCCAGGAGCACAGTATCAGTGCCCATCTGCTCCCAAGACTATGATCGATTACCAGGTGCTTTCCTAGAGTTGCCCTCATGTGGCCGCTTTTAGCACTGCAGCCTCGGTGAAAATACTCCTACTGCTCATTGCGTAGACGAGTGTTTAAGTGCTTAATGTGTATTACTCATTTAGTTCTCACAACAATCCTACCAAGAAAATAAAGAGAAATAGGTAGGCCCAATCATAAGCTTTCTACTAGAGGTTGATAATGAATGGACAAGAAAAAGACAGAAAAAAAAAAAAAAACCCAAAATGGCAGCTTAGCATAAAAGAGTTCATGGGCTCATTGAACACATTTGTTTGGGATCATAATAAAGACCGACTCAGAAAAAAATCCATATTAAATGAAATAGGAAAATTATTCCTGTGTCCAGAACCAAAAGAAGCTACTGGGTCTCCAAACAGAAGTATCCAGCAGACAATGCAGGAATTTTAGTGAGACTTGAAATTTAACCTAAGCACTATGCTTTTTAAAGTCCTCTGATAACTATGGTCATTAAACACCGTGACAATAGACAGAATTAAAAGGACTTTGGCAATTTGTTCAGGTGAGAGATAAAAATCTGCTAGGTGTCATTGAATCGTCCCAAATACAACACACAATTACCTTATGTTACCAGGAAACCAAGCTCACTTTGTCATAGGTTTTCTAAATAATAATACTATGACAATCTATTTCCCATTTCTACTGCTATCGATTTTGCAGTCTTCTCAAGTTAGTTTTGTGATTTGCTTTTTAGACAAGAAAAAAATATTGTTCCCATTTTACAAATGAGGAAACTGAGGTTAAGTGACTTGTCCAAAGCTTCTCAGGAGTCTCAGAAATGATTTGGGGTCTTCTCAGAGCCCAGGCTGATCTAGATATTTGTTGCTGTTTTGAGGTATACTTAGCAGTATGTTTCTTATGGTTTAAGTTGACTTTGGTACTAAAATACCTACGGAATCCACGCATGTCATCTAACACGTACCTTATGAGAACACTCAGCGCACCCAGCGGGGTGACCAAGGTGGCAGGTGCAAAAGCATACGCAGCGAAATTCACAGCCTCTCCTGCCCCCACTAGAAAGCAAGCAGAAGTATTGACATAACAGTTAGACTTATCTGGAAGAAGAGAAAAACAAATGACTCTTGCAAAGCAGTGGACTTTTATCCAAAAGACACTGAAATATCTAGCTAAAAGGAATGCTGTAATTTGGGATGAAGATAAACTGTAACTCCTGGTGAGACAAACTCAACTAATACGGGCAGTGGTGACAGATGAATATACATTTTCAATGACTTTCAATAGAGATTTTTAGTTATTTCAGTACTGAAAACATATTTGGTCACACGGATGAAATCTAGTAGAGGTAGCTTTGTAGTAAGCAGAGAATTATTCCATTTGCTCAAGAATACCTACTGTTTTGCAAATTACCATCAACAACCAAAACCAACTTGTAAAATTAGAATACTTCGTAGAGATCTGGTGTCTAGGTAGGGGACAGCCAGAAATGCCTACTACAGGCCCACGAAGTCAGGCATCTCTGAATTGCAGGTGATCTACAGGCGAGGAACAGTCTTTCAGTAGCTTAAGGAGATCCAAGCAGCTGTTTTAAAGTCATAATGATGCGCTGCTCCTGCATGTAGTCTTTTTCTTATCTGAGAAACTCTAGCCTTCCATGAGAGAGAGTGGAAGCAGATAACTTCCAGAGTGAGGGAAATCCTTCCGAGAGCTGTGCTCTTGTACTGGGGCCAAATTATTCTCACAGATCACAACTGGACACTTAGCCACAGAATGTAGTATTTTCATACTGGCAAACTACACCGAGCAAATGCTTATTGTAGGGAGATAAGGAACCCCAGTATACTTTCTCCTTTTCTCTGGCTGCTACGCTACATCCCCCCAGATCTGCAGGAGTCACCGGCATTATGAAAACATCATAAAACAAATCTAAACTTACAGAACAATTTGGAAACTGCTGTCATAAAAAGAGCCAGGGTGGTTTTCTTAGAATATTATGCTTTCCTTGAATACTTTATATTATTTATATTTTTATCTTCATAGATGTCTTTCCAGGGAAACACTGACTTCGTGATTAAAGTACTATTTGATTGTCACTTACCTAATCTCTAATGTATGCTTGAAAAATTCCCCATAATCTATTTTTCATTTTCCAAGCAAACTCTACTGTCAGTATTAGGAACTTACTTGACAGTAATCCTGCCCACCAGAGCCATTCCTTCAGATAAGAATGTCCACCGTGTCCTAGGAAAATATCAAAAATAAAAATTAAGTTCTAAACTGGAGGAAGCATGTTTGCAGAATTGACTTCGAGGAAAGGTACTGGATTACAGTTGGAAAAATCAAGTCAGTACATCTAAAGTCTTTTAGCTTATTTACTTGGCCATTTCCAAAATCTTCTAAAGCTTTTTATTATGTCACCAGGCCCACCTTTGATTTCTATAGAAAGTTTTTTTTTAATTTGTAGGAAATTTAATCATCAGCGTCACTGTGCTTATGTCAGTCAGAGGTATGGAAATAGACTATTATAAACTCTAGATACATTTGTTCAGCCATGCTTAAAATTAAAGACAGAAAATCATAAATTACATTGGTACCTAATGAGGATCATAAAGGGAAGAAGATGGTTGACATAAGAGATTTTGAGATTTTTGGATTTGTCAGTCAGAGAATAAGGAGCATCCGGCAGATGGACTCTACCTCTACCTGGCATGATGAAACTGAGTTTCTGTCTAGTCTACTGAAAAGGACAAAAAGCTCTCCTAAGGTATTCAAGGAGTTATATTCCCACTACTGTAATCTGTGACCTTAAGTCATTGCTATATGTTTGCTATAGAAAATCAAATTTTCTCATCAATTTTAATATACTTAATCCCCTGAATTTCACCCAGATGATTTTGCTATAATTAAACTAGACAGGATATATAAGCTGTGAAGATTATTTTGCAAAGTAGTTAACTATGTTTATTTAGAATTTTTTCCTTACAAAATTTGCAAATAACTAAATTAGAATCATACTACAATACTTGACTTTATTACTGTATAGTGGGTATCTCTTTGGGTACTAGCAAAACAATATTTACCTACATATGTTATTGGCTATTTGCATCTTTTATTTTGTGAGTTTCTTGTTTCCATGCTTTGTCTATTTTCTGTTGGAGTACTAATCTTTTTCTTATTGACTGCAGTCACTCTTTACATATTATGGAACTTAACTGCCCTTTATCATATATTTCATCATTTTACCCCAATGTATCATTTATTTTTTAGTTTCAGCTGTTTCCTTTTTTTTTTTTTTTGAGACAGAGTCTCACTTTGTTGCCCGGGCTAGAGTGAGTGCCGTGGCATCAGCCTAGCTCACAGCAACCTCAAACTCCTGGGCTTACACGATTCTACTGCCTCAGCCTCCCGAGTAGCTGGGACTACAGGCATGCGCCACCATGCCCAGCTAATTTTTTCTATATATATTTTAGTTGGCCAGATAATTTCTTTCTATTTTTAGTAGAGACGGGGTCTTGCTTTTGCTCAGGCTGGTCTTGAACTCCTGACCTTGAGCAATCCACCCGCCTCGGCCTCCCAGAGTGCTAGGATTACAGGCGTGAGCCACTGCGCCCGGCCTCAGCTGTTTCCATACAGGATTTTTTTTTTGGTCAATCCAATCTCTTCCTTTATATAAAATAGATTCCTCCTTTACCTTTATGCTTAGAAAAGTCTTCTTTTAGGTTTTTATAAAAATTATTTTATTTTAAATTTAACTCTAAACTATCTGGAATTTATTTTGCTGAACGTTATTAAGTAGAACTTTCACATTTTTCTTCTCCAATTTTTTTCCAATTGTGTCAATACTTTCAATCAAATAACTCGTCCTCTCTCCACTGGTTTGAAATGTCACTTTTAAAAATCATATATTAAATTGTTATATGTACCTGGGTCCACTTAATATAAGTTTTAAATTATCTTTTGTCTGCTTTAATGCCAGTATCAAATTGTCTTAATTAATATAGCAATATAGTATGTTTTATTGTATGATAGTGCAAATCATCCCTCAATAGCACTCTTTTATAAAATTGTTTGCATAATTTATAGTCACTTATTTTTCCATATGGACCTTAGAAAAATATTTAGGTCTTATGATATTATACTTGATAAAAATAGAAAATTCATGGTTCGTGAAGGATAGTCAAAGAGAGCTACTCAGCATCTGAAATGTCACTATAAATGGTAGCCTAATTCTATTGGTTTCCATTTATTGATTTCACACACATTTATTGGGTGTCAAACACTGTGCCAGGGAAGGTTCCTGTTCTTGTGAAGCTACTATCAATAAACAAGTAAACCTGTTGGCAACAAGTAAATATAATAAATGTACAAATGCAAATTATTCTAGATTCAGTGAAGAAAACTGTGAGTGCAATGGTAGGAAATGACAGGGGGTGGGTCAGGAGATCTGCCCAGAGAGGACGGGCCTTTCTGGGACCATGATATTCAAACCGAAGTCAGGATGAGTCGGCCCAACGAAGGGCAGGGAGAAGAGAGTTCCAGGCAAAGGGAAAAGACGTTGGGGTAGGAAAGAACTAGGCCTGTTCCAGGAATGAGAGAAAAGTAGGTGAATGGAGGAAAGTACAGGAGGAAGCTGGAGAGGTAGCAGGGGACAGTCTATGCAGGAGGTCTGAGGCCGTGGGAGGTGCAGCTGGCTCCGTCAAGGAGACTGAGGCTAAGATAGAGACAGTAAATTAGTATTAGTGTAGCATCATGGACTTTCATTAGCATTACTTCTGCAGTTAGAAACCTGAATTCACTAGTTGCATGTGTTACTCACCAGCTCTGGTAAAGCCCTTTTCGGCCAGTTGCAAGAGGCCCTTCTTCTTCAGTATGAAGCTGGAGCCAATAAAAATACTGGAACTTACTGCCAGTACTAAGCCCACATAAAGACTGTATTTGTTTTCTACATTAGTTGAAACGCTCAAGTTGGTTGTGCTGGAACCCAGGCCAGTGTAGAGGACAGGGGAAGCCAGCAGCTGTGACACATTTGTGATCTCACACCATGCCCGGGAGGAGTTCGGACAGACCAGAGACAGCACGTAGCCTGGAAAAAAGGAAAGAGGGAAATGTTAAGAATGAACGGGAGAGGTGTTCGTGCTTACACACTTTCTGCTGGAAACAGAGCCTTGAGTGGACGGTACTGAAACACCGTATTATTGTACGCAGAGAAGTGCCTAACAGGTGGGCCACAGGCCTGTAAGACATTTTCAGCTTGGCTTGCACAGGTTCCTGAAAATGATTTTAAATCGTTTAGTTGTCATCATTTAAAAATGAGAGATTTCACATGAAGGCTTGGATTCCTCTTCTGAGTTGGAAGATCTAGCAATACTTGGGTCTTTGTTCCAGCAAAACAGCAACCTGCTAGAGGAGCAAGGAACCCTTTAGACCTGGCTTGTGCTCAGCAATTCATCACAGCCGCACACGACCACTTCACTCCTTCGCATTATCAGCCTGTCTCCTGGAAAGCAGGGATCAGGAGGCCTGAGTGTAGGAAGAGGGCACGGCAACCTCGTAGCTCTAGAAATCACCAGAGTACGGGAAACCTAGCCAACCTACTGGTGGGGTATGAATTGTGCATTTCAGAAAATATCTTTTAAAGTGAGTTTAGTTTTCTGTATCACTTTCCCTGAAGAAAATTATTTTTCAGGTCTATTAATTTACCTTCTCCTAAATAAAACAGAAACTACAGAAAAATGAATTAAATATCCATAGGCTTCAAAGAATAAGATTCAAATATAAGCATGTAAACCACTGAACCAGGCCCGTTATTATAAGTGCTTTGGAATTTTGAGGCTAAACACAAAATAGTATCATTTTATGCTACATAAGAAATTTTTATAATTTGTTCTCCACTTGAAAAGCTACCAACAAGGTGACATTATGACAAGATGTTCTGTCTTCTCATCTTTTCCATTTTAAAAAGGCAAATACGAATTACCCTAAACAAAAAATGTAAAGGAAAGTTAATCAGATACAATTTGAGAATTCAATTGAAAAACTGGTTTTACATTTTAAAAATCTTAAGGCATATGAACAAAGAGCAGTTTGACTAAATGATGTCTTAGCAACAAAACTTCCATAAGTGGATCTATATATATCTGACAAAGCATTATGAAGCCATCTGAATTTTACCACAGAGTTAAGAAACAACCACAAAGTTCATATCTGGAAAATAATAAAATAACTGAATTCAAGGTTTTCATGACTATTTCATTTATCTCTGTAATTTGAAAATGAACCAACTTTGTTTCAGAGATATAGAATAAATTTTGAGTCAAACTTCTAAATATTCCAAGGAGAATTCTATTATTTCAGGGATTTCCTATCATACAGGGGAATTTTCAGGCAGGCTGTTTTAATAAGAACTACTCCAACTTTTCAAGCAAGCCAGTCCTTAGTAATCTTGTTCCAAACATTGTTCATCTCATCTAGGCCCCAAGAATGGAAAGTGATTGCATATGTTTCTGTTAGTAAGAATTCTGATTACATTCACTCCCGAGAAAACATCTGACCTGACTTTCCAGTGAATTCCATGGCTGCATTCATGTCATTTACTACGTAGTTAACATAACCATTCCAAAACTTCATCTCTGCAATCAGCGTGGGTGGCTCTCATTCCAGTGAAACAATATTCCTTCTAAGCTGTTGACATAGCAAAATGCTTCCGACGTTTTAGGGGGGGTGGGGGCAGAGGGTGAAAAGGGAGTGCAAATAATCTCTGTTGCATTTGGCAGGTTCTCGTTGTAGGTGGGGGGCATGAATGCTGCAAGTTTTATGGCAGGAAAATAATAAAAGTCTTATATGGCTATTGACCTTAGAACTTAAATTGTTTTATGTTTTGGGAACCTGTTTGGCAGAGGCAGGGAGGGCAGGAATGGTGGCTTGGTGGGTAAGGAGTGGCCTAGAGAAGGCCAGACATGGTGCAGGAGATGGGTGTGTGCCAGGGACTTGGATGTGTGTTAGAAGACTCAAAGATATCTCAAATCAGACTTGGCTTCTCAAGAGCCAGGTAAGCAGAATAATTACCCAGGGAGTGTAATCCAGGCTTTATTCAACATAGAAAAAAATGTATTATATTCATCATTTTTCATTTCAACAGTACCAATTTATACTCCTGCCAGCAGGGAACATTTATTACTTCTTTGATGTTGTTATTAATTGTTCTAAATATTGAGTAATGAATATTTAGGAAATACATGTCAGTCATAAAGAAAAATAATTGCATATACACCAAGGTCTCAACCACCTAAATGAAGAAATAAAATATCACCCTTCAGGGGTAACAACTATCCTGATTTTCTTTTTATCATTCCTTTGATTTAAAAACATGATTTTCTCTACGTGATTATATCTTTACATAATAGTTCAGCTTTGTGGGGTTTTTAAATGCTTTAAATAATTTGTCTACTACTATTTGCCTATAGAGAATAATAATTCAAATTGTGCAGTTTATTACATGGAATAGAATATCTGGTTTCTAGAAGTCAGTGATTGCAAAGGTTCTTCCCCTGACGTCGGGCTGGAAGTGACTTGGTGGCCAATGGAACATCAGCAAAGGTGACATAAGGATAGACTTCAAATACGCGTATGTGGTTGGGTTTATACTCTTGCGATTCTCTGCAATTTCCCGAGGAGCTGCTGCCCCTTCAGTCTGAGCCCTAGGATGAAAATACATGGAGCAGTTCTGAGCTCATCTCACATGAAGGAGCCAAGACCAGCTGGACAAGTAGTCTGAAGCAGAAGATACCCAGCTGAACCTTGTCCAAATCAGTCGATCCTCAGCTGTCTATAGATACCTAAGCAATGTATAATACACCTGCCTATTCGTATTAGCATAGGAACTGAATGAGATCTCTTTATGTCCACTACAGTTTATTCTCCAAACACCAGCCAGTGTGAATCAGATTATATCACTCCTCTTTCATCTCAATGATAACAAAACCTCAACTTCTAACTAACCCTGAACTTTAAAGCTATACATGCTCTGAAACTGGCTCATCTCTGATGTCGCATTGCATCATGCACCTCTAAAACAACACTAGTTGTCCTTTCATTCATTCATTCAACAAATATTTCAGTGTCTGCTGTCGGGCATTTTCTAGAAGCTAGGGATACACACAATGCTACAAAATTCCTGCTCTCTTATATTCTAGTGGGAGGAAGGAAAATAAACAAATGTACAAATAACAATATAATAACAATACAGTGCCATGGCAAGCAGCAAAAACAGCATCAAGGAATATTTTTAAACAGGATTAAACGGAAAAGCCTTTCCAGTAGCCATAAAAGCAGAAACCCTGCGGAGGGAATGTGTTGAGGGGTGCAAGGAACTGTGACGGCTGTGGTGACAGAGGGGAGATGGTATGAGATGTGGTTAAAGAGTAGCTCGGGCAAGATCAGCTAAAATGAGCCTTTGGAAAAGTAGATCTGATTTTATCATTCCTCCTTCCAAAATTCTACAAGGGCTTCCCTTTGCATTCAGGAAAAATCCAAAATCCCCACCAAGGTATACAAGGCCCTGTGGAATCTTGCCTCTAGCTATCTGTTTAATCTCATTCCTTACTATTGCTATTTCTTCTGTTCCTTTGATAGACTATGTTCCTTCTCACTTAAAGCTTTTTTTAAAAAGTAGCTGTGGCCGGGCGCGGTGGCTCACGCCTGTAATCCTAGCACTCTGGGAGGCCGAGGTGGGCGGATCGTTTGAGCTCAGGAGTTCAAGACCAGCCTGAGCAAGAGCGAGACCCCATCTCTACTAAAAATAGAAAGAAATTATATGGACAGCTAAAAATATATACAGAAAAAATTAGCCGGGCATGGTGGCACATGCCTGTAGTCCCAGCTACTCGGGAGGCTGAGACAGGAGGATCCCTTGAGCTCAGGAGTTTGAGGTTGCTGTGAGCTAGGCTGATGCCACGGCACTCACTCTAGCCTGGGCAACAGAGTGAGACTCTGTCTCAAAAAAAAAAAAAAAAAAACCAAAAAAACCCAAAAAAGTAGCTGTTACTTAGCCTGTTACAGAGTGCTGGCTGGCCTAGCTAGCTCCTTCTCATTCAAATGTCCCCTTCTTTGAGAGGCCTTCGCTACCTTCCCAATTGAAAGGGGCATTTCTGTCATATCCCCCACTTAATACTCTCAATCAAATAAACATCCTTGTACAGCTTACTTAATGATTTTATAACAAACTTCATATGTGTTTAAAAATTTTTTTTAGATAATCTTGGCTTAGAAGGTCTTTTGAAGCATCCATGGTTTTCAAAGTCAAAACCAAGTATGGAATTCATTTGGACTTCATGGAAGTTCAGTTGGAATGTTCTATCCTCAGACCTCATGACGGACTCCTGGTCATTTGAGTCTCAGCTAGAACATCGGTTTCTCTAAGGGACCTTTTCTTTGAGTACCCAATCTAGCTTCCCCATCACCCTCAATACATTACCCATGACACTTGCCACTACTGTAATGACCTTTTAAATTTGTTCCTTGCATATTATTTGCCATCCAGACAGTAAACACGAGACCGGGGACCTAGTCCTAGAGTCTAGGACCAGACTGTCTTGCAAATACCTCTATCCTAGCACTTAGGCGAGTGGTTGGCACCTGGGACTCTTGTTACTTGAATGAATAAATGAAAAATTGAGTTTTTGTTTACTCCATGTCAGACTCTGAACTGTGTGCCTCCAATGTCATCCCACCTGCACCTCACACACGACTGTAAACTGTAGGAATTATTCGGGCTGAAGGAGGCTAAGTTGCAACTGAGAAGACTGTCTGATGCCAAAGTCCGATCTCTTTCCACTACTGATAATATGCATTCTGATTTCTAAGTCTTTCTCACCAGCTTTCCACACAATTTCTACCTGATCACAGGTATTGAGCCTTGAGCTTGAATATGTCTTGTTGGAACTAAATGCATGAGCAAAGCAGGAAAAATATCCAGAAGTTCAAACAAGTGGGTGTGATTCACACACCCTCCTTCCTTATAGATCCTTGGGTAAACAAGGGTGAGTGTGTTAGTAACAGTGTGACTTAGTGGTTTAGAAATTATTTAGAAAAAAGGGCACATAACCTATCACAGGATATAATTCCTAGATACAGCTGCCTTAAAAAAATCTGTATTTGAATAGTTTTTGAATTGTTCAGGCATTTCCTCTTTTTTGTGTCCCTTCTCTCCCTTGCTGGCATAGTTTTGACAAGTTCACTGACTTTTTTACTCTCTCCATCAGGGAATAAACTGGAGGAGCCAAGAGGAGAGAGAACCACAGAAGTTGCCAGCAACTTTGTAAAGATCAGATAGTTCTTGCCATGCCGCTCATTGCCCGCCTCTTTACATTATCAGGTAAATTAAAAATCTGCTTTCCTCGTCATCATTTCCCCACATCATTTCCATTGATACAGCCCCTTTCCCCACCTTGTCCCGCTCACACGCGCCTTCTGATTGACTGCAGGGACCCTCGGCATCGCGCACGCCCGGCCACAGGCGAGGGGCGGCGCCGAAATCCCAGCCTGGGCGCAGCGACAGCCCCGTCCCCCATTTCCTCTCCCCAACGGCGCCGCCGTGAGCAGCCAAGAAGCGACTGCGCCGCGGGTCAGACGGGCCGGTGGCTGGAGACGTTCCCGCCTCCGAGGACGGAGAGAGACGCGGGCGGCCCGGACGTGTCGCCCCCACCGTCGCGGAGCCCACCGGGTGACGTCGGCGGCGCGCTCCGGGGTGAGACTGAGTCACAGGAAACGTGTCCCGTCTCACGGGCCTGGGAGTCGAGTCATCCCGCGGCATCCGGAACGTCCCGGTCCGCAATCGCGCGGAGCTTGCACTCGGCCGCCCGGACCCAGCGGCGGTCACGGCTGCCTCGTGGGACTCGGAATTCCCGGAGTCCGGAACGGCCCAGGCACCCGTAAGTACCCGGTGACAGACAGACCGACCGGCTGGAGGAGTCATCGCAAGCACGAGGCGCTGAGAGTGGGTTTTATCTGTGCCGAGTCCCCACGAGTACCCGGCACCGCCCTCCCCAGTCCCTGCGCCTCCCAGTCGCCAGGTCCCTCGGCTCGGGCAGACACTCACCTTCCCGACAGGGCTCTCCGGGCGGCAGCCTCACCTGTGCCCCCATGGCCCCCGACGGGGCTTCCCGGGCTCACCCGGCGGGGCAGCGCCTCCCCAGGCACCTGCGCTCGGGCGGCGCCGCGGGGTCCCGGAGTGGAGCGCCCTGGCTCCGCCCCCGGGGCGGCCTCAGCCAATGGGGACGGCCGGGCGTGGTCTCCGCGCGAGCCACGCCCCCGCCGCCCCGGGGCTTGGGCGCGACTGGGGGCGCTGCGGGGCTTTGGCGCCGAGCGTGGCTCCGTGACTGCGGGGGAGCGGCTGCCCCTGCGGAAATGCAGACGCGTCTCGCAGGGCGGCGGCGTCGCTCGGAGCGCGGGGGAATCCACGCGACGCCGGGGATGCGGCGGGGCAGGGGCTGTGCCGAGAGTCGCCCTGGCTCTTGCGGGTCGGAAGGTCCCGTGCTGGACTCGGGCTCCGCTGGTGTGTGCGGAAGCGCTGACCACTGACGGGTTCTGCGCTTAATATCACGGGAAAGTTTATGCTGGGGGCTGAGAGCAGACTTTGCCCTCTGTCTGTCATCAGCTTCTGCTGTCCCTCCACGCCCCCTACATCCGCCCCCCATCCCGCAGCCAACCAGCAAGCAATTCTCCCCACCCCGCCCCGTTTTCTGGGTCGTACGGTTATTTAAAATACACTCTTAAGGGAAAAGCAATGCCCAGACCGAAAGGACCTAATCCCACAAAATAACAATAGCTAGCAGGTACTTTATGTTGTGTTTTGTTTTTTGAGACAGAGTCTTGCTCTGTCAGCCCGGCCAGAGTGCTGTGGCGTCAGCCTAGTTCACAGCAGCCTCAAACTCCTGGACTCCAGCGATCCTCCTGCCTCAGCCTCCCGAGTAGCTGGGACTACAGCCATGCGCCACCATGCCCGGCTAATTTTTCTTTTCTTTCTTTCTTTTTCTCTTTCTATTTTTAGTAGAGACGGGTCTTGCTCTTGCTCAGGCTGGTCTCGAACTCCTGACCTCCAGCGATCCTCCCGTCTGGGCCTCCCAGAGTGCTAGGATTACAGGCGTGAGCCACCGCGCCCGGCCTACTTTATGTATTAATTCATTCAAACAGCGTAGTGTATTAACTCCCAGTTTACAGAGGAGGGAATAGAGGCAGGGAGTGAGGCTAAGTGAGCTAACCAAGGTTGGGAAGCTTGATAGCAGGCATTTATGCCACAAGAAGTGGGCACAATTCCTGCTCAAACCCTCACTGGGGAGAATGGGGGTGCCTTTGTGCTCTGGCACTGAAGCACTGAAGGAAAATTCTCTCCTCTGTTCACCTAGCCTTTGCTCTAGGTAGTCATGAACAGTGCTATTAATTTTATTACCTAAGAATTTCATGGCAGAGGCCTCAATCTTGCTTTTCTTGTTCTTGGGCTGATGAAAGAAGAGTTAAGAACGGATTAGTCAACATAGCAATCTAAGGCACACACTTTTACATGTGGATGGCTTTGCTGAGAAGGAATGGCATGGGCAGGGAAATAGGTTAAAGTTGAAAGGCAGGGAAATTTATGCCACATTTGGATTAACGATCCTTAAAACTTGGATTTCTTTTTAAACGTTTTCCTTGGACACTAAATTTGAAATTTTGCCTTCATCATACATAGATTGTTGATGATAGTAAATGTGATCTAAGGTATTTATTACTTATTTATTTAACAGACACATACAGCATTTACTATGTGGCAAGAACTATTATAAACACTTTATATATATATACATATATATTTGCTTTTTAAATCTTCATGAAAATTCTGTGAGGTAGATACTATTATCCTCACTTTACACCTGGGAAAGGAAGGCATACAGAAATTAATTAACTTGCCTATGGACACAAAGCTAGTAAGTGGAGAACTGAGATGCTAACCAAAAAAGTCTGGCTTCAGTGTTTGTTCTTAAGCTATTTGGTAACTTGATATTAAAAAGAAAAACTATAAAAATGTCACTTTGAGGTTAATTTTTTTGAAAAACTGAATTTTGAGAGATCAAAATTCCATTTGTTTTCAAGGTCAGTCAAATTCAGACATAATATTAAGGAATTTATTTATTTTATAATGCAAAATAATTTGAGGGGTCTTGTAATTTCAGTTACCATAGAATGATGGTACCCTGGTAAGTACACAACTCCCAGGGGTAGAATTGTGACTCTGTAGGATCCAAATTTCATTTTATTTACCCATTCCATGGATTCTGGAGACTGATTTCATACAAGCTTAACTTGCAAGGCTTTGATTTTACAGATTGGATGCTCATGTTCCACAATTAACCGAGTTTCCCTGTAAACAAATCTGCCTGAGAAGCTAAATTATAATCAAAATTAGTTTTCTCATTAGCAAAAATCTCGCCATATATGGAGCACCTCACTTTTGGTAGATACTCTACATATTAGGTAGATCATTTAATTAAGAAATAGAAAGGTTACATAACTTGCCCTAGGTGACACAGCTAGCAGGCGGAGGAACTGGGATTTGAACCAAAGTCTGTCTAATGTCCAAAGCTGATACTCTTGACTATTAAGCAAAATGCCTTTCATAATAGGAGATCTAACGCACACTTCCTAGCCTGGTGCCTAGCATGTGATACTTATTATCCAATTTTTTTTTTTCTTTCAGAGATAGGAGCTCACTCTGTCAACCAGACTAGAGTGCAGTGGTGTGATAATAGCTCATTGTAACCTTGAACTCCTGGACTCAGGTGATCCTACTGCCTCAGACTCCTGAGTAGCTAGGACTACCGGGGCAAGCCATGTCTGGTTAATTTTTTTTTTTTTTTTTTTTTTTTTAGAGGCTGGGTCTTGCTATGTTGCCCAGCCTAGTCTTAAACTTCTGGCCTCAAGTGATCCTCCCATTTTGGCCTCCCAAAATGCTGGGATTACAGACGTGAGCCAATGCGCCTGGTCCCAATTTTTAAAAAACTGAATAAGAACAATAGAATATCCATAATCTTATATGTTTTACTTACAGTTGACCCTTGAACAACATGGCTTAAACTGAGCTGGTCCAATTATATGAGGATTTTTCCCAACCAAACATATATTCCTGGGATGTGAAACCCACGTATAGGGAAGGCTGACTTTTCCTATAAACAGGTTCAGCAGTGCCTGCTGCTGTACTTCAACATGTGTGGATTTTGGTATACGCAGAGATCCTAGAACCAATCCCCTGTATAGACCGAGGAGACATCTCTATTTTAGACTCAAATTGATGTCTCTACGTGAAGAACAGTTAATAGGTACTAAGTGAATGTATATTGAATGAAAGAATATATTTATTTGCACAAACTATTTTGGGGAGTTAATTTGATAGAAATCATGGATTATCTCAGAAAACACATTTTTATATATATACGAAATTATGCTATAATATCATTGAGGCCTAGACCCCCAAACTCTGCCAGTGAAATCTGTATGAGAACTTTTGTGCTCAAATGGCTGTGGAAGGCAGTTCTGTTTGTCTCTTTAGTAATGTGGCTATTCACAGAGCTGTACAGCCTTACTCTTTCACTCATACTCCACGGCCAATCGTTAGCAACTCTTGTTGCTTCTGTCTTAAAAATATACCAGCATCTGACCCATTCTCACCAACTCTGTTTCTACCATCCTGGTCCGGACCACGGTTACCTTTGAATTACTGTAATAGCCTCCTAACAGTTCTCTATCGGATCTGTCTTCTATGACCTTAACTCCTTAATTCCCTCTTCCTCTTGTGTCCTCTAACTTAGCCAAACTGTTTTCCCTGCTTTTCTTTAAACATAGTCTTGTCTTTGCACATGCTGTTTTCTTGGTGGGCAGGCTCTTCCCCTAGAAGTGGGCATGGCCAGCTCTGCCACTGTATTCGGAGCTCTGCTAAATGAGGTCTTCCCTGAATGCCCCACTTAAAATAGTCCTGCCCCACTCCATATAATTTTCTATGTTTTTACCTTGCTTTTTTCTTTGTTATATCAGCATTTGCCACCTGACTTCTTATATGTTTATTACTTTATTTATTGTCTTTCCCACTCCAGTAGAATGTATGCCCTACAAGGGCAGAAACTTAGTTTAACTATTGACTCCCCAGTGCTTAGAAGAGAGCCTGTCACTTAATAAATATTTGTTGCATGAATGACTATGCATGGCATCGAGCAGTGCACTAGAGATACAGTAATGGACAGGTAATGGACAACATAGACGCAGTCCCTGACCTCATGAAGTGTATAGGTCCTACAGGGCAGATAGACATTAAACAATTAATTATGTAACATTTAATTATTATGGTTATAAACACGGAGGGGACATCATTGACTGCTCTGGCTGAAGGTCTTGGTATGTTGGAAGACAGACTATCAAATATTTAAGAACTTAGGGCCAAGAGCCAGAATTCTTCAAATCATATAGTTTTTGAAATAAAAATACAAAGAATCAATGTCATGTAAATGAGCATCTATAGTTAGAGGAAGTTTAAATAGGATTATAAAGATTTAGAGGGAGCTGACAAAGCAAGACAGGGAACCAGATTAAAAGTAGCCTACTAAATAGATAATCCAACGTGGCTATGTTCTTTCCATCAGTCAAGGTTACTGCAGGTACCAGGGAAAGAAATGCAGTGATAGGTAGACTGGGTAAAGCTAATCACACTTTGGAGCAGAAAACACAGCCCTCTTATTCTTTTAAACTTGCATAAATCAGAAACATATCCTAGTATATATGTTTTATATATGCAGACAAAATTCCTACTTAATTCCAGCAAAAAGATAATTTTCCTCTCAGAGTCTTCCAGTGCAGTTCCTTTCCTCCCAAAATCTCAGGGCTCCTTCTGTGTGCTTTCCCAGCTGTTTATCACACTGCATTGTGATCATCTCCTCTTGCGTATCTCCTGCCTCTGTATGATCTCTGAGGAAAGGACTTTTTGAGTCCCTTAGAAGAGTGCCCAGCACACTGTGGGTGCTCAGGAATTGTGTGGAATAAATGCACAAACACTTAAATGCATTTCATGCCTCTACAAAGGATTACTATTTTGGATTGTTTAGTACTCTACGTATATAAAACAGATTTTCATTTAAAAAGTTGAAGTGAATCATTTCACTTGATCACATTTTGCTAGAATTATATAACAAATTAGAAACAAGGTATAAATAATGGCTCTGTGTCTTTACACAAGTTAGTTACTTAATAGACCCATGTACTGGTTATCAAAAGTGCCATTGAGGCAGCAAAGCTCCAGTTTAGGTGCAGTCCCAAAGCTTAGAGGGAAGAAAAGGGAGACACGGCTCATTTATTAAGTGTCTTCTTTATAAACTAACAGTATGTGATATGCTAAATCCATTTATCCTCATAAAAATCTAATGAGGTAGGTGTTATATTTCCATTTTACGGATGAGAAAATTGAGGCTCAGAAAGATTAATTTTCTCAAGACCACACAACTAATACACATGATCCCAAGAATCAATAGTATTCAGTTCATCCTTAATTATAGTTTTGGAGGGGTGGGAAGGTACATGAAGGAAGTGTAAGAACTAGTTAAGGAATGAGCATTTGAGATAAAGCAAATGAGTCATTTCCGATATGTAAACAATTGTGTGATTGCGTGTGCCCGGTTCATCGTGGAAGAGCTGTTTCGTAATGACAAGTTCTATGAAGTTTCATGATGTCAAACCAGGAGTTAAGTTGACTGGAGGAAGAGGGTTTACTAGAATCATTACTCCGACTTTAATATACTAAAATCATTTAGGGAAGTTTCAAATAACAAGCAAACCATGAAAAATGAACATTCTATGGCTGCAAGTAGGAGCAAATTTCCACTCTTGTCATATTGTTTTATTTTTAGGTATATTTATTTTAGTTACACTGTCTGTGTATAAAAAAGATTGCTCTGGCCGGGCGCGGTGGCTCACGCCTGTAATCCTAGCACTCTGGGAGGCCGAGGCGGGTGGATCGCTCAAGGTCAGGAGTTCGAGACCAGCCTGAGCAAGAGCGAGACCCCGTCTCTACTAAAAATAGAAAAAAATTATGGACAACTAAAAATATATATATATAGAAAAATTAGCCGGGCATAGTGGCGCATGCCTGTAGTCCCAGCTGCTCAGGAGGCTGAGGCAGGAGGATCACTTGAGCCCAGGAGTCTGAGGTTGCTGTGAGCTAGGCTGACGCCACGGCACTCACTCTAGCCTGGGCAACAAAGTGAGACTCTGTCTCAAAAAAAAAAAAAAAAAAAAAAGATTGCTCTAACTAACCCTAGTACATTTCCTAACCAGAAAATATATTTTCAAGTTTGAAAAAGAAGCCAGGCAAATTTATGATAATGCAATTAATTATTAGAAAACGAAATTTGATACTTGTGTTTTAAAAATTGTAATAGCCACTTATCAAGTATTTATAATGCATTAGGAACAGCAATAAATTCTTCATATTACTATCTCATTTTAATTCTCACAGCAAACCTGCAGCTATTATTATGCCCATTCTATGGAAAATGATACTGGGGCCCAGAAAACTCATTATTGTGCTCCAAATCCCAGAGCGAGTGAACAGTGAAGCTGAGATTCAAACTCAAGCCTGTGACTCCAAAACCTGTGCATTTAAACCCAGCTCAGTGTCACAGAAAACTGCCCCAAATGGGTAGCAACATTTAACATAAGAGAAGCTGAGGTCAAGTGAACACTGGGTCTAAGAACAAAAGAGTCTTCCACATTTGAGAGCAGGTAATCATTTTCTGAAAACTCTAACTCAACCCAAGAAGCAGCATCGAGTTGAAAATATTAAGGCGGTCCACAGAGGTCTGAGTATTTTTCCTGAACAATAGATCCAAATTGGGTGATTAAGACACATTAAAACTATTTCAAGGAGGAAATTTCTTAGACATGAGGGACAATAATATTTTAAAAAGTAATAATGGCCACTATCATTTTTTGCATTTATGTGCAGATAATGTGCTAAGGTGTTTCCAGGCACATCCAACTTAAGGATGAGGAAACTAAATCACAGTTGGTGAAAAACAACAGTGTTTTCCCAGGTAAGTATTCTTTGTGCTGAAATAGGTGACTTGACCTATTTTTCATGTTTTTACCTCCCAGGTGATAAAAGCAGTGTGGTGCTCTGGAATCAGATAGGCCTATGTGTAGGGGAGTCAGATGAAAAACAGAACACCCGGTTAAATTTGAATTTCACATAAAAAGCAATTTTTAGTATAAGTTCATCTCATGCAATATTTGAGACGTACTCATACTCTCTTTTCATTTGCCAAACCAGCCATCCCAGTCTGGGCGTGAATCCCGGCTAACTCTGACACAACCGTAGCCATTGTGACCCCAGGGAAAATTACTTAATCTCCCAGCCTTCATTTCCTCCTCCTTAAAATGAGGTAGATACTATATCTACTTCACAGGATTGTTTTAGGATTTGAGAAAAGTGAGGTTCCTTCCCCTCTTAAGAATTTCTTTGTGTGTCTATTGATTACTTATTTTTACTTTATACCTGTGATTTTAACATTTATTACCATTTCATGCTTTCCAAAATGTTTACAATTAATTTCATACTGATAGGTTGAAGACACTGCCTTGGTATTCAAGGCAAAGGGCTTATTTTCCTAAGCAGATTACGTAGCTTTTCTTAGAGAAGAGCATCATATAAAGAACCGACACAGTAACATTTTGGCAGAAAGCTCCATTGTGACACAAGTGGCCACTTCGGTTAATTTGTGAAAGTTTATAATAGAAATGGATTTATCAAAAACATGCATACTGGCTGCTTAGAGGGCATGTGTGTAGTGCAAGACTGCAAAAACTAAAATGGTATATTTGGTAAAATGTGGATTGATCTGTGAGTTGAAAGAAGACAATGAAACACAAATGATAGTGAGTTATTTAACTTTACAAAGTTAAACAGAGGTGAAAACAGATTTTCTGGAAGTTATGTTAACGATATGAATTTAGAGTCTTAAAAATGTTAATACACTGTAATTTAGTAATCTAATTTCTAAGTAAACGCAAAATAATGACAGAAATATATAATTTAAGAATAAGAACATTCATTTTGAAATTCTTTAGACCAGAAGAAAATATGTCCGATGATAGGAAAATCAATAAATAAATTATGGTATAATGGAATATGATAAAGTGTTATGTAATCTAAAAAAGGATGCTTTAGATATTTAGTAATATAGAAATTATCACAGTATAATTTTAAAATAAAAATCAGAATGATTGTATTTAAAAAATATATAATGGTGGATATAACCAAAATATGAATATTGGTTATTCCAAAATGATAACAATATATTTCAGTTTTGTTTTCTTTTTTCCTGTGATATCAAAATTTTTTGAAGCATTTCTTATTTTATGATTAGAAATAGAAACTTATTTTTAAAATTCTGGAACCCCAAAGCTAATTTTCCTAAGGTACTCAGTACTCCCCTAATTTTCCTTGCCCAGACATCTTGGGGTATCTCCTCTTTTGATAGCCACCTAACCCCACTGGGAGCCGAAGCTATTTAACTGAGGCAATATATGTTACTGAATTGTTTAATGGCTTAATTATTCATCAGAAAAAATACTTCAAGTACTGGAGACAGAATAATGTATTTATGGAACTGATAGATTGAAATAAAGGCAGCTTTGCTAAATGGAGACAGTATTTATCTCATGCCTTTCTGATTTTCAGCCATAAGCAAAAGTTTTGTGAGTATGTAGACTGGCAAATGTTGCATAAGAAATTTCTTAGGGAAATTTACTTTTAGGTGGTTAGAGTAACATTTAGACACAAACTGGCATTTTGTGATGATTTTTGCACATCTAAAGTATGAATTATTCTTTCAGGCAAGCTCAGCTTCATCTTATTTTATTTCTTGAACAGATATGTTTCAAATATGCAATTCTTCCACAAAATGCCCAATTAAAATATCAATGAATAGGTGCACCCTAATTATATTTTAGTAATGTTTAATGTGATGGCACTACATGTGAAAATTTAATCATACTTTGTGAAAGCCTAGACAAGTTTTTCAAGATTGTAACCCTGAGTAAAATTGGCAGTATAATTTCAATACAATTCATCAGTCAATATTACCTTTGGTTTGCTTTCAAATTGTTAAGAGGCGTTGCTTTGATAAACCTCCTTATATTCCTCACTCTCATACATATTAATAAGCTCAGGGTCAGGGAAGGATGATGGTGATTTGGTTGTTGTTATTTTCATCCGTATATAAATCCGCAAATCCAATGCTGAGTCATGGAAATCCTCCTTTGTCAATGCCACGGAACTGTTTCTTTCCCTGGGAATGATCGAGAAAACGAGCCATTTGTGCTTGTTTAAGGAAAGGAAAAAATCAGCACACTCGTTATTTTAAAAAAATTAGAGCCTGGATTTTGACAATGTCAAGATTTACAGTATACCCCTGTTTGTTTTGGATACTCCACTGACTTTCACTTCTAGAAGACAGAGAGATATTACTTAAGCAACCAAAGGTAAGAACCAGTGGTAATTACAGTTATGTTTTTCACATACGCTTACACGTCTGTTTTGATTCATTGAAGTACCAGCTTTTGCTTTGTTTTTCACGTTCCATGCCTTCTAGATACAGCAGATGATTTTATTTTTATTGACTTCTCTGTATTTTTGACAGATAAGTGAATATTCTACGAAAATAGAATTTTAGTTGAAAATAACAATACATAAAGGCCTGGCAATATGATTCTGCTAATCTGAATATTACAACATAGCAAATGCGGGTATGCTTTTTGCAAATTTTAATTTCATTTTTAGAAGTCAAAAAGCTTGGCAGATGTGTTTTTCCCCAAAGGAAGTATCATACACTGATTTTATTTCTCTCTAAAATATTTGGAGATAAACATTGTTGAATTCATATAAATCTTAAAGAATTAACTCTTAAAAATATGAGCTCCAACTTATTGAGGCCTTCCTAAGTCTTAGGTACTTTATGAACATTGTAACAACCTGCACGCCCCTTTCAGAGATGAGTGAGTGGTCTGAAGAGAGTAAGTGCTCACCCAAGCTAACACGTTACTATTATATAAAGGAGCTGGGATTTAAGTCACCTTGTCTTCTTTTAACTCTCTGTGATAAACATGTATATTTCAGTTAGAAAAACAGTTATCAATCACTATCATGTTTTATTTTTATAAATTTAAAAACTAGTACTGCATCTATCATTTTTATTGTACCAAGATCATATATTTTTAAATATTAGTGATTGTATTCTATATTAGCAAGTTAGATATACCCTATTAAACAAAGCTTTTAAAATGTTCCTATCGATAAAGGTATATCTTATAATTGGCGTTTTACATTTTGATCTTTTTGTTTATATATCCTTCAGTCAATTTGTTGTATTACATTGATTCTTTCACTCAGCTAACATATATCAACACGGATCACTCATGTCATTTTTAGATCAAGCCAGCAAATAAAAGAGGGTGGGGAGTGAAGCATCAGGGTGTAAATGTAATTAAAAGGTCTAATATTTAACTATTATACTTTATGTCCCATACTGAATACACCCTCTTTTTTCCACTCTGGGAACATTTATAAATATTGCTCACAAAAATAATTTCAGTAAAGCCAAAAAGTAAAGAGGCCACATTCTTTGTCCACAAATACAGTTAAAAATTAATAAGAAAAGTGTAAAATAAGAACCCTATTCCTTAGAAATGAAAGACGAAAAGGAAAAGAAAAGAAACCTACTTAACTGAAGGTAACAGCAAAATGGCTACTGCAGATCGTTCTCTTTTTCATGGAGGTAATTTTCAAAGTTGTGAAGTTGAAATGTACTAAATACTAAAGAGTCTGGGCAAAATAAACTGTTTTCTGGAAAAACAAATGTCTACATTTAAATTAAGAATCAAAAATTAAATTGACTAAAAATTATGGACAAAATTGAGAAAAGTGTCCAAGAACTACCTCCCAAAATAGCCACCATACCCTGAATAGTTTTTACTTATTAATTTGTTCAACAAATATTTATTTAGTATTCACTGTAATGCCAGGCATTGTCCTAGGCAGACACTTTCGTTTGTTCCCTACTGTATACCCATCAATAGGTCAAAGGAGAAATCCACATAATGCTACAGCCATTTATTTTGGTTCATAATATGTGACAATTGGGCAGCCATATTTTTTTTGTTTGCTTGAGACAGAATCTCACTCTGTCCTGGGAACTAGAGTGGGCACCAGCACACTTGCCTAATTTTTTTCTATTTTTAGTAGAAACAGGATCTCACTCTTGCTCAGGCTGGTCTTGAACTCCTGACCTCAAGGGATCCTCCCACCCCAGCCTCTCAGAGTACTAGGATTACAGGTGTGAGCCATCGCGCCTGGTCTGGGCAGCCATATTTTAAGTTTTGGCTATGGCATTAACTGAACTTCCCACAGCTGGTCCTTTCCTACATCTCCTCGTACCTTCCCATCAGCAGGCAACCATTGTGCCAAGATTTTGAACTATGCTAATATAGGTAGTCGATAGTTTGGGACAAGTATGTATAATTATACCTAATGGTTCTCAAATGTTACCATTCTAAAGTACAAATCAACTTGAGCTTTCACAATTTTTATAGCATTAGCTGATGAAAAGGTGATTAATTAAATCCAACAATATATTCTTGATAAAATAGAAAATTAATTATAAAAGGAAACTTCCTTAACATGATAAAGGAAAATTTATCTGAAATCAATGGGCAAAAATAGGGGAAATTCTAGAGGCTGAAACAAGACAAGGAGTAGTGGATATAATATTTATTAACATTGTTCTATAACTTCTACCCAACACAATAAAACAAGAAAAAGAAATAAGATATATTTGGAGAGATAAAATTATCATTACCTGTGGATAATGATTGTCTACCCAGGAAACCTAAATGCATCAATTTAAAGACTATTAAAACAAAGACATTCAGTAAGATGATAGGCTAAAAAATAAAAATGTAAATTAATAGCTTTCCTCTAGACCAGTAATAACTAGTTAGACAATACAATAAAAACCAGATCTTGTTTGTAAATGAAAAATTTAAATACACAGAGTACATTAAGAAATGTACATAACTTATTTAATGAAAATTACAAAGACTTACAAAGTAAATTTTTAAAAACCATTAGGAAATGCGGAGACATCCCTTGTCATGTGATAAAAAAATATTTGCTATGTGAACATGTTGATTCTCTCAGAATTAATCCATAAATTGAATGAAGTCTCTTTTTAAAGTACCTTGTGAGTTTTCTTAGGAACTCGATGAAATTATTCTAAAGGCAGCTGGTGATAATAAATGCACACATTGTACCATCATAGGGGTAAATAGTCATTACATAGAAATAAAAAGTCATTTAAATGCAGTCACGAAAATGATCAGTGTGCATATTTTTTGGTTGGATGCACATATAATGTTTGTGCAATGAAATAAATAACGAAAGTAAAGTCTTTTTTGTTGCTTTTTATGAGTCAGGCACCATAGAAGTTGCTGGAGATATAAAAATTAGAGCTCATTGGTACCTGCTCTGAAGTCTGGTGCATCATAATAAATGGATCATAATAAAATAATGGCTCAGTGCAGTGCTGATAAGCTCTCCATGTTATGTGAGTACTGACTGAGAAGGAGCCGCAAACACCCAGGCATCCTGATTGCAGCTGTGTTAGTCTGTGAGAGCTGCCGTAACAAAACAGCAGAGGCTGGGTGGTTTAAACAGCAGACGTTTATTTCTCACAGTTCTGGATGCTGGAAGTCCAAGATGAAAATGTCAGCAGGTTTGGTTTCTTGTGAGGCCTCTCTCCTCGGCTGGCAGACGGTTATATATGTAAATACATAAAAATAGTCTTCCCACTACTAAGACTTCTTTCTCCTCAGATATGAAACTAATCATGAAGAAAAATATTATCAATACACAGCGCTCCTTTGTAAACAGGCCCAATGTGATTGTTCCAGATATTGAAAAAGAAATAAGAAGGATGGAAAATGGGGCGTGCAGGTAAACACATACATTCCCCCAGGCATTTTAAATTCCAGCCACAATTCTTTAATTTAACTAGATTTAATATCAGTTTAACTTCATAACTTGTAACCTTGAACTTTGTAATGTATTTAACTCAGTAAATTCATTTATACTTTGGAGTACCATACTTGTCTAACAAATGAACGTAGATACTATTGTGCTCAGTTGTTTGGAAGCACTTATTAAGCACCCATGCCAAATATTTCTTTAGTCCCTGGCAGGGCCTTTCCTCGTGAGACAGTTCAAATCTAAAGGGACGGCATCGCCATAGATAAGTATGGAAAAGCACATAGAGTGCGATATGCTAACAACATGATGTATTATAAAAGTATAATTTAAAGTGGTTACCTTATAAGTGAATATAACGTGTGTAAGTGTGCTTAAAGTTATTTTTATTGGGAGGAAACATTAGTTAGAAAAAAACTTAGTTCTATAAAATGATATAACATAATCTAAGTCCCAGTTATCATACTTTCTATTTGATAAATATTAACATCAACCGATGCATCGAACAACAGGAATGTGGAAAGCCTAGAAAGTAGTTTCTTAATTAAATGCATTTTACTGAATTGTGCATACATTCCGTAAAATTCTATGTCTTCTGTGGAGTTCTCACTTCACTCTAATTAAAAACCGTTGTGTGCGTTAATGTGAGAAGGAAGGAAAAGATAAGAGGCGATGGTCCCCCAGTGAGAAATGCTCCTCCTCCATAGTGGCTGAACCCGTTACTCTAACTCATGTCCCCCCCCTGTCGCACTGTAGCTCCTTTTCCGACGATGGTGACAGTGCCTCTGTATCCGAAGACTCAGAGGACGAAACCCCCCACGCAAGGGGCTCCTTTCGAAATAACTCACACAGAAGCGGGGAACCAGCACAGAGGTGAGCTGCATGATCCGTCCCTCGGCATCTGTCTTTAAACTGTTACTTAGATGAAAGTTCTTCTCTTCCTTCCACAGAGTGGGCTTGGCTAATGCTCCTGCTGTCCAGACACTGTGCAGTATCTTGGGAGTAACGACCTCTGACTTCTGTTCCTCGCCCTTACCCTCTCCTGGGAAACCGCCGCACTTATTCGTGGCCACGGAGTTCCAAGTTCCAAGTCAGAAACGCTCTTGCTTCATTTTCCCTGAGACCCGAGTCTGTGCCTTAAGAAACCTCATGCAGGCCGGGCGCGGTGGCTCACGCCTGTAATCCCAGCACTCTGGGAGGCCGAGGTGGGCGGATCGTTTGAGCTCAGGAGTTCGAGACCAGCCTGAGCAAGAGCGAGACCCCACCTCTACTAAAAAAAATAGAAAGAAATTATATGGACAGCTAAAAATATATATAGAAAAAATTAGCCGGGCATGGTGGTGCATGCCTGTAGTCCCAGCTACTCGGGAGGCTGAGACAGGAGGATCGCTTGAGCTCAGGAGTTTGAGGTTGCTGTGAGCTAGGCTGACGCCACGGCACTCACTCTAGCCTGGGCAACAGAGTGAGACCCTGTCTCAAAAAAAAAAAAAAAAAGAAACCTCATGCCCCAGTCCGCTCTGATTTCCTGCTTCTCGCTGATTCCTTCTTTCAGGGTCCTGAAGCAATTATATGTGAGAGGGTCGGCTGTCCTTCTCTAAGATGCGCTGTCCCGTTTGATCCTACTTGCAGGAAATAGAGCAGGAGTGAGTAGCTACAAGAGTAAAGCTAAAAATCCTCAGTAGGAAATGAAGTGGTTGTGAAAACTTGAAACACAGGACTCCGAGGGTGTGGAAAGGGTGTGGATCAGGAGTTCCCATCCTGTGGGACATAATTACTTTTTTTTTTGTTTGTTTTTGCTTTCTTTCCCCTCCTTTTTTTCTCTTTCTTATTTTTCCTTCCACTATCTCCAACTTTCCCACTATTTTTATTTATCTTTTCTCCTCTTTCTATCTTCCCTGACAGTGTTAGGTCTCCTGTTGGGAATTACTGGTATCCAAGTTAGTTGACTCAAGGTAATTCTTGATATGAAATTGACCAGTAGGCATTTACTAACCACTTTGGTTCAAGGCACTGGTATTCGGCCAGTCATGCTTCATGGAGACTCTACATTTTAAAAACAATTGTCTAGGCAATCTTTAGTAATGAGTTGAAACTGAGAAGAATTTGTTCTTTAAGACTTGTTGCTTACCATGGACATGATACAGATGGTGACAATAATGATTTCACTGTACGTTTTTCATTCCCCAGGGAGCAGTACCTGCCTGGTACCATTGCACTTTTCAACGTTAACAACAGCAGCAATAAGGACCAGTAAGTACATTTACGATAGAAAACCAAAGCTTTGTTTGTAAAGAAAACCAGTGAAAAGGTAGGGATATATCTCAATCTGTTATAAAGCAAATATTTATTAGGCAAACTATTTAATACAATGGTGATGATATTCTACTATTTTGTTTTTTGGTTATTTATGTCTGAAAATGCAGCTACCCATATTAAAATTACTATTTATTTATATATTCATTTATTTGAATACATGTTAAAAAAACCATGTCTGTGATGTACATGCAATTGCCTTTCCTTGTTGATAGAGTGGCTGACAAAAATAAATGAAACATTATTAATTGTTTCCAGTCTAAGCCAATGTGTCCTAGGTTAAGTTCCCCAGGAGACCATCTCTGAGATGAAGGTTTGTGTGCAGAGGTTTTATTGGGGGTGCTCTCGGGGACAATATCTGGGAGGGAGCTGGGGGGCAGGTATGGGCAGAGGAGAAGTTGAACCTCAGAGAATAGAGCTGATATGTAATGTGATTCCGTGGGGAGCTCCGGAGCAGGGATGCCCTTCAGAGTTGTTGCATATTTAGGTGATAGGCCTGGGCCCTCAGACCCATGCACAGCCATTGGATAAGAGATGGCCCTAGGAAGAGGAGGCATAACCTTGAACATGGTGGTTTCCTGCAGCCAAGGTCAGCCCAAGTGAAAAGGAAAATTGTGAGATGTCAGCAACCACCACTCTTGGCAGGTGGGGAATGAGTGACTTGGTGTTGCTGACAGAATCCTTCATTATGGGTAGTCATTTTATGTGCTATGGTTAGATAACCCTATTTCAGGGTCTGATTAGCAGAATATCATTGATATAGATACATATAGAGTGGACTATATAGACTATATAGATATAGATATAGTGGACTAATATCATGTTCTGAGAAATGGCCAGATGGTCCGGGTCCCTCCAGACTCTGCCATGAGAGTAGGAAGGAGGGTTAACGTAGCCCTGGAAAAGGCTGTAGGGGTGTCCTGTTCCCCAGCCCATGTGAATAGAAGCTGTTTCTGATCCTGTTTCCTGATAGTGATGAAAAATAACATTCACGTGACTGACCCAGAGCCTTAGGTATATGGTGTCTAGATCGGGTGAATGCACTGTTTTCCACACATGGCAGAGCAGCTGCAGTTGGGGTTATTACTCGGTTGATTTTTCATTAGTCTACTGCCATCCCAGGATCCATTTGGCTTTTGTGGGGGCCAAATGGTGAGTTGAATGGGGATATCAAGAGGGACCTCCACTCCTGTGTGCATTAGGTCTTTAAGAATTGCATGTACTTTCCTCCCTGGGATGCAATATTACTTTTGGCTAAAGGATGGGAGGCAGCTTGAAGGCTTCTACTTGGTCTTAACCATTGTGATAGCTCTTACCCCATGAGCCAAGAAACTAGTGGGTGTAGGGGTGGGAGATCTGCCCATGACCAATTGTATACATTCCATTTTTACATTCAAGAACTTATATACATTCTACTTTTGCATGCACGAATTATGTGCATTTCACTTTTACATTCAGGAACTGGAGAAATGACCACATGGTAGGTCTATGGCCCTTTAAGTCACATCTTATCCAATATTCTGTTATTACTGGGCCATCAAATGCCCCTTCACTTTAAGAGGGGGCTTCAATCCTGGGGTCTCATCATCAACTTAGGTCCTGTGCCCAACAGTCTTCAGTGTATCTAGGTATTCTTCCCCCACCCTGGGACAGTCATCTAAGTGTATGGACAAAGGTTCTTTGGGAGAAAGACTGGGGAATTGTCACCGAATATACTTACAGTGTTGCAGAGTCCTTCTGCAGGGGTGTTGGCTTCTCCTCTAGGCGATGGTTTTAGGTCTAAGAATTTGTTCAGGTCCAGGAACTTCAAGGGGCTGTGACTTTTTGTTGGAGTAAGTTGCCCTCAACCTCTGATCATCCATTCCTGATTTGTTTTGGTTGTTTGTATACCTTAAACAATCCCCTAACTAGCCAACAGACTGCCCGTCTATTCCGTTAACCTCCTCCATAGCTGCCTGTGGGTTAAGCCCCCTGGCTACGATGTGCATTTTAATGCTTATTCCTGTTATTGGACCCAGCTCACTTCTGATGGGTCAACTCTGCCATTGGTCTTTGCTATTTGCAGATCCTACTATTCCTATTGCTCTCAGGGACCCCAGTCCTGTCACAGCATCTCCCACCATCGGCCCTGGCCTGCAGAGGACAGCACCACTGAGCCTCTCAAGATGCCGGTGCCCCTCTCGCCAGCACATGCTGCATCACTTTGGCATCCTCTGAGCCCTCTTAGGGAACACATTCAGCGGATGGCCATCTTCTTAGCACAGTATATCCACTTCAGCAGGCCACTTCTCCCAATCTTTTGATACCTTCCCGCACTTTCTGCCATTTTGCAATTTCTATTTCACTTAGTGTGGGCCATCACCTTTTCTCAGCTTCTGAGAGCCATCTGAGTAGTGTGTCAACATCATCTCCCAGGATCCATGTTAGGCTGTTAAATCCTGAATCACAGAATGTGCTCCCATAGCAGTAAATTCCCCCCATCCAACTTTATGTTCTGTCCTCGTTTGTACGACCACCTTAGATACTAAGCCCCACCGCAGTTGTGAGTGAGTCTTATCTCCCACTTTTCCTCCACAACAGCTTTCCACTTCTTCTGGGTCATTCTTACCCTGATTAATTCCATTTGCACTTAGAAATTTCCCCACTTTAAATCCTCCCTCTTCTTCCCAACTTCTCCAACTCTTACCTGTACTTCCAGGTCTAGGTTGAGACCTACCTCCCTTCAACAGCCTTCCCTGACTATCTTAGTGGGGGTGAGATCCCCGTTCATTCCTACATGAATAGTACATTTTCATAGACATCTGAGCTGACAGTGGCAGCCTGCTGTGACCCCAGCTCTGTCTGACTCCAGAATCCATTCTTTTGCTGATAGAGAAAGCTAATTGTAGAAAGAGACCTCTGGTCACATAGTCTCCACTCACGAAGAAATTGTATATAGAAAAAGGTAGTCTCAAATCCAGCGAATGATTTTAATAACTGGGACGCCACTGTATTAACACAGAGCTTTTTTGACTACTTGTGAAAAATTGTTTCAGTCAGGATTATTCCTTCTAAAGAAAATTGATGATATTTTCTTTAAACTCTCAATGCTTTTATTTAAGGATAAACATAAATGACATCAAGAAGCTTAAATTTTAAATAACTTTTTTTAAATATATCAAGCCTTTGTACTCTTTTGGGGGCTGTTGATTCTTGAATTTCTCTTTTCTGGTTTATGCCTTTATTCATCTCCATGTTCTTCAATTTTCTACATCCATTAACCCAGAAATTTTTATTTGCTTTATTATGTAGGTAACTGCCCTTTTTTTGTAGAAATTTCCATTAGGAGACCAGATTTCTAGTTTCTGAGCACTGGGTCAGGTCTTTGAATGCAAGGCTGAGAATTCTTGCTCAGTGAAGAAGAAGTAAATAAGAATGGAAGTCAGAGTGTAATGTGATTATGTGACAGAGATATTGTTTCTTCTTTAGAGAACCGAAAGAAAAAAAGAAAAAGAAAAAAGAAAAGAAGAGGTAAGTTAGACTTTGGCTGAATGACCCCACTTCTTTCTGCCCAGAACGTTTTTGTATTTTAATACTACATATTCAACTTTTTTAGCAAGTCAGATGATGAAAATAAAAAGGACCCAGAGAAGAAAAAGAAGAAGGAAAAGAAAAAAGAGAAGGAAAAAAAAGAAGAGAAAAAGAAAGAAGAGAAAAGCAAAGACAAGAAAGAAGAGTAAGTATTTTTTATTGGCATTGAAATTAGAAATGAATTTGTGTTGGGATTTAGACATGGGGTAATTTTCTATGATATAAAATAGGAGAAGAAACTTTACGGTAAAGAGGCTTTATGTAAAGACTGTCTTTAAATATTTACAAATAAACATTTAACATAAATTATCAAATGTAAATAAGAACTTTTTCTAATTTCCCTAAAATTAGCATTATTCCTTAATTTTCTCATCAAAGATTTTCTCTGCTGTGGTTAATTCTCTTCCTCAAGCTTTGGTTAAGATAAATTTATCATTGGGAAATATTTAGGTTCCAAGGAGTATTGGGTTCCTAGGATCTTACCATTAATTTTTAAAAACTGAAATAAAAATTTAATAATTTCATTAACATATTTGAATTATAAATATTATATGGCAAATACTACAAAGTAAAGAAGTGTCATTGCAAAAGCCATGCCTAAGTCTTAGTTAGAGCAGTACAAATACTATCAAAACACTAGCTTCTTGAAGTATTCTTTTTAAAATAAACATGAGAGCTAGAATTTCACAAGCATTAGGCCAAGTGATATTTGCAAAGCTCTTTTTACTTTTTATTAAAGGGCAATTGTTTTCTTAACTTACTTAAAGAAAACTGTTTACCAGACAATGGTTCAATTATTTGTGCCTCTTTAGAAAGTTGTTGCATTTGTATAAGGAGAAAACTCCTTATAAATATAGTCTTAATCACTAGAACATAAAAAAAAAAAAAACACTTCCGTTTGACCATGTATTTTCTTCCTCCATTCTCTTGCCCTCTATTGCTTCTCTTAAAGAAGGCTTCCTACTTGTTTATGAACTAGTGCTTTGTATTAGACTGCATTACATTCTTCTTCTCTCCCCACAGATGACAGCAAAGCCCTGAGTTCCTCTCACAGTGTAGTTGCTAGTTACTTTGTTACCTGATTGGGGGGCGGGCGTGGGGAGGTAGCAAAGTCACCATTTTCCTACCGCCCATGAACTACCAAAGAGCCTGTGGAATATCCATTGATTTCTGTGCTCTACGCCACTATTCCCTCCCAACGGCTGCGGCACAGAACTGACTGCAGTATCGCAGTAAAACCGTGGCTTTAATAAAAGCCTAATATGTGGTTTAATGTAAGACTACTGATTTTGCTACCTATCCATCCCTCACTAACCAGTTTCTTATGGCTAATGCACTTACGCTAATCTTTCCAGTGCGGAGCGAGCTTCTCTAGCTTGCTTCTATTTCACTAATTGTGGATGATGGGCATAATATCTGATATGGTAAATAAAAATGTTCTTGTATCTTGGTAACCTCCCCTTTTATTTCTAATTGCTGCTAGGGAGAAGAAAGAAGTCATGGTCATCGATCCCTCGGGAAACACGTATTACAACTGGCTGTTTTGCATCACCTTACCTGTTATGTACAACTGGACTATGGTTATTGCAAGGTGTCTGTCTATTTTTTGTGATTCTCAGCCCACTTCTAGCTTCCAAGCTAAGTGACCAAACAATTTGACCCAGAGCTCTTTAGGACACACTTCCTTTCTCTACTACAGGCTGTAAAGAGAGGTTAAATTATTCTCAACATGTTTTCCTGAGATCAGGAAGAGATGCTTTGGTTCTCAGTATACTTGGATCTCCAGTATTGGGATGACAGGGTGGGAAGAGGGTTACTTTAAACCTCTTGGTTGCTCAATCATTTAATTGGAACATTGGGAAAAACTATATTTTCTTTGGCCCACAAGAAAAAATGTTGCCATTAGTGGAAAAAGATCAAGGATCCAGTGTCTTTTAGATGGTAGACATCTCA
This sequence comes from Eulemur rufifrons, assembly GCF_041146395.1. NCBI lineage: Eukaryota > Metazoa > Chordata > Mammalia > Primates > Lemuridae > Eulemur > Eulemur rufifrons. The sequence continues at coordinate 34,014,394 of NC_091006.1, forward strand.
GCCATCTAAGACCAAGCACGATTTTCTGAAGCATTTTGGGGATAGTCAATATGGACCTGGTGATCAATGTGTTTCACTCAACAAATTTTGACTTTAGCTTGAGCCCATTAATTCTTTTTAGTATTTATTAAAAATTTTTTTTATTTGTAAAAATGTACGGGGTACATGTGAAATTTTTTTACATGTATATAAGACATACTGATCAAGTCAGGATATTTAGGGTGTCCATCATCTGAGTAAAATACAATACATTTTTGTTAAATGTAGTAACCCTACTCTGTTACCAAACATCGAATGTATTCTTTTTTATCTTACTGTATGTTTGTACCCTTTAACTCGCTTTTTCTTACTTGACGCTTTTACAAAGCTGACTAGCACAACAAAAAGAAGTTGGCATTCAGAAGTGTGAGGAACAAAATCCAACCACCCAGGGACAGTTGATTAGATGGACTCTAAGGACACCTCCTAGCCTTGGCATATTGCACTTCTCATCATGATAAAAAAATTATACATTTGTTGTTTGGGGTATTCTGAAATTTTAAAAAAGAAAATAAATTTTAAAAATTATACAAAGAAGATTTTTATTTCAATTGTCCCCCAATTCATTTTATTTATACAAGTTTTTCTTTTACAGAGCATGTTTTGATGAACTTCAATCTGATTACCTAGAATATTGGCTTGCTTTTGATTACTTATCAGACGTAGTCTATCTTCTTGATATGTTTGTACGAACAAGGACAGGTAACTATGTCCAGTTTGAGATATCTTAAAATGTCACGCTTGTATCTGTATCCTATAACTTGAAATTTCCTAATTCAAGTGTTCTTCAAAGTAAACTCACAAAGATCTGTTTTAGAGAAAAAGGCACAGATGAAAGTAGGGGTAACATGTACCACTCACAGGCTTAGGCCACTTCCGCTGATTCAAAGGATGTTACCAGGCAACCTTCTGAATGTGGATTGGTGGCTTTCCTTCATTATCCCGTTCATTGGTTTTATGCCAGGCCAGAGGAAAAGAGAGAGCAGAAATATTCTGCCAGCACTGTGGGGGAAGGGTAATTGCTGCCTAACAGGGAGATAACTTAAAGAGGCCTGGGGGAAATGTCATTGTACTCAGCAGAGCTATACTAGAAATTTTATAAGAATCGCGAAAAACACAACTCAACTTAGCGGTTCATGGTGGGACTTTGTTGACCGGGGTGCAGTGTTTGAAAGCTTCCTACCTGAAGTATTCTTGTTAAGTAGGTAGAAGCTCATTGTTTCTACACTGCTCTCCACGTGCAAGTGTAACCAGTGTACACAGAGCTTTTTAAGAATCATTATGTAAAATTGGAACATTCTGTAAATATCAGTGCCCTGGAGCGATGCTCCAGTTGCTCTGTCGTCTCTGCAACCCTGGCATCCAGTATAGGAGAAGCAGCAAATTCTTTCCCTAATGGGTTTAACAGCACAAGGCCCATGGTAACAGCAAAGAAGGGAAGGAAGATCCCAGGTACCTAAGGAAGCCTGCGGAAGGCCAGAATGAGAGATGACAATATAGCCTCAAAGGGCACTTATGCTTCACACAGAATGGGCGAGGCAAGAATATGCAAAATAGTCAGAGAGCAGGGCAGGTACCTAAGCTTTGAAGGTGGGGCTGAGATTCTGTCAAGACAGTGGCACGATGCTAAGGTGGTTAGGAAACTTTCCAAGAACTGTGTACGGTAGAAAAGCAAATATTTTCTGTTACCATATTTTCAACATAACACGTCACTGGTCACCAAAATGCATGTGGGGTTTCCCCTGGTTACCAAGCTATTCTGCAACCCCTGCTGGGTTACAGTTTAGCTGAATTCTGACACTAACGGGAACTAGGAGAGGTCCCACAGGTTAAGAGCCCAGTCTCCCAAGACAATCCCCCACTACAGATGCCAATCATAAGCCCCAGGTTGAGACTCCGGCTATAAATTGGGGTTCTCCCAACCCCCTTCTCAGCTTCAATAATTTGCTAGCATGGCTCACAGAACTCAGGGAAACACTCATGTTCACTGGCTTATTATATTAATAAAGGGTGTGATAACGGATACAGATGAATGAGCCAGCTCAGGAGATACATAGGATGAAGTCTGGATGGGTCATGAGAGCAGGAACTTCTGTCCCCATGGCATTGGGGTGTGACACTCTCCTGGCATGTGGGTGGATTTGCCAACCTGGAAGCACGTTGAACCCCATAGTTCATGGATTTTTATGTAGCCTTCCCCGTGTAGACATGATCAGTGATGAACTCAATATTCAGCCCCTCTTCTCTTCCTGGATGATGGCGGGTAGGGCTGAAAGTTCCAAGCTTTTAAAGATGGCTCAGTCTTTCTGGTGACCGGCCCCAATCCTGGAGCTCCCCAAGAGTTGCCTCATTAGAACAAAAGACACTCTTATCACCCAGGAAATCATAAGGGATTAGGAACTCTGTGTCAGGAATCAGGGTCAAAGACCAAATATCAAACAAAAGATGCACCTACAACCCCTATTGTTCAGGAAATTCCAAGGGTTTTAGGAGATCTGTGCCAGAAAATAGGCACAGAGACCATATATCATAATATCACAAGACCACCATTTCACAAAAGAAATGGCTTTACTTAGATGGGGATGCATATCTCGAGAGATTTGTATACCATACATGTACAAATCTATACAAATCTCTCACTTTTGCATTTAGTTTTACTTTTTATTTCTGCAACAGAATATATTCCACAGCTATATGTTGATTGGTATTCATATCTTATTACATCATTAATGGCATATTTATTGAAAATGAATTCTTGTTTTGAACACAACAAAGTTGAGAGTTATTTCACAATGGCCTAAAAATAAATATTAACTTGATTTTTTTTTTTTTTCTATTTTAGGTTACCTAGAACAAGGACTGTTGGTGAAGGAAGAACTTAAGCTCATACAGAAATATAGATCAACCTTGCAATTTAAACTTGATGTTCTATCAGTGGTACCAACTGATTTGCTATATTTTAAGATGGGGTGGAACTATCCAGAAATTAGATTAAACAGGCTGTTAAGGATCTCTCGTATGTTTGAGTTCTTCCAGAGAACAGAGACAAGGACAAACTACCCAAACATCTTCAGGATTTCTAACCTTGTTATGTATATCGTCATCATTATCCACTGGAATGCATGTGTGTATTACTCTATTTCGAAAGCTATTGGATTTGGAAATGATACATGGGTCTACCCTGATGTTAATGATCCCGAATTTGGCCGTTTGGCTAGAAAATACGTATACAGCCTTTACTGGTCTACACTGACCTTGACTACCATCGGTGAAACACCACCTCCTGTAAGGGACTCGGAATATGTCTTTGTGGTGGTTGATTTCTTAATCGGAGTGTTGATTTTTGCTACCATCGTTGGTAACATAGGTTCTATGATTTCCAACATGAATGCAGCCAGAGCAGAATTTCAAGCAAGAATTGATGCTATCAAACAATATATGCATTTTCGAAATGTAAGCAAAGATATGGAAAAGAGGGTTATTAAATGGTTTGACTACCTGTGGACCAACAAAAAGACAGTTGATGAGAGAGAAGTCTTGAAGTATCTGCCCGATAAACTGAGAGCGGAAATTGCCATCAACGTTCACTTAGACACGTTAAAAAAGGTGCGCATTTTTGCCGATTGTGAAGCTGGCCTGTTGGTGGAGTTAGTCTTGAAATTGCAGCCCCAGGTCTACAGTCCTGGAGATTACATTTGCAAGAAAGGGGACATTGGACGAGAGATGTACATCATCAAGGAGGGCAAACTCGCTGTGGTGGCAGACGACGGAATCACGCAGTTCGTGGTGTTGAGTGACGGCAGCTACTTCGGCGAGATCAGCATTCTGAACATTAAAGGCAGCAAAGCTGGCAATCGAAGAACGGCCAACATTAAAAGTATCGGCTACTCAGACCTGTTCTGTCTCTCTAAAGATGACCTCATGGAAGCTCTCACCGAGTACCCCGATGCCAAAGCTATGCTGGAAGAGAAAGGGAAGCAAATCTTAATGAAAGACGGTCTGCTGGATATAAGCATCGCGAATGCTGGTAGTGACCCCAAAGATCTCGAAGAGAAGGTCACCCGCATGGAGGGGTCAGTAGACCTCCTGCAAACCAGGTTTGCCCGGATCCTGGCTGGGTATGAGTCAATGCAGCAGAAGCTGAAACAAAGATTAACCAAGGTTGAGACATTTCTGAAACCGCTGATCGACACAGAATTTTCAGCTATTGAAGGGCTTGAAGAAGAAAGTGGCCCCATAGACTCTACTACACAGGACTGAAAAGCTGGTCGTTAACAAGGACATGCCTCATGATCCTTTCGATTACGTGACTAAACTGTAATTTGGGAAGAAGAGGAAGACTCAGCTGGAAAATTTTTCCGTAAGGAAAACGTGCTTTGGCGCAGGGCACAAGGCCCACGCGCTCTTTGCGAGGTACTGTGATTAAAGAATCATTGTATCTTGGGATTTTTCACAATGGATAACATGCAAAGATATAAACTGATTAACTTGTCTGTATCTGTATCTTCTGAATTTTTCACATATGCTCCTTTTGTGTAATAATCTTTATAAAAGTGAACAAGTAGCCTCACTTTCAGGATTCTTGCATTGCTGAGGAGTGAAATGTGTTCAGAGTAACTGAGGATCACCATGGACCTCATGCTGGGCATACCATTTGAAAAAGTTAGCATGCAATAAAGTAAAATTAATGATGAAACTACAGGAAATATGATTTATTTGATAATTTAGGGAGTTTAGCATCTTGTGGAGATTCAGGGCCATTTTAAGCACATTAATCATTTTTGTAGTCTAGGACTCAGGAAGGGGGGTTGAGAGGAACACCTTATTAATAAAAGCATGATAAATCAAACTTGATGAATATATACATATACATAAATATTAAAATACATAGTATTAAAATTATAAAATGTTATAGAAATCTTATATACTAAATTTAAAAAATTCTCTGATTACTAAGGCCTGACAGTAGTGGTTACTATCTTACCCTTCTGTCTGGCTGGCAGTAAGAAAAACAAAAGTAATAATATAGCTGGGTGTTTAACAAGAGAAATTGTCATGTTAGAAAAGGAGACTCGAAAGTTCTGTGGACCAGCACGGACATCACTTGGGAGCGTCTCAGAAATGCAGAATCCCAGGTTCTCCCCCAGACCCTGCATCAGAATCTGTATTTTAACAAGACCCCTAAATGCTTGAGATCCACATCGAAGCTTGAGAAGCTTATATCTAGAGAACCAGAAAGGAGTTAGCGGGAAGATGGTTCCAGAAAAGAAAAGGGAGCTACCTGACAAAGCGTGTGGCTGTGGAAAACCCTGCTAATCAGTCACACAACATTCTGCTGTATCCAGACGTGGCTCAAAAAATCCTTCTTAGCACAGATCACTAGAATCGATAGAAGATTTCTGTACCTGCCTGCGATGACATGGCTGAATATGGCTTCTTGTTAATGTGACATTTCAGATCTTTACATGAACCTTGATCAGTGTATGCCAATGGTATAGTTTATTCTACTCTACCAATAGAATATCCATTGAACTACATATTGTGTCTTTGCAATCCTATGTTTCCCTTCTTTATTTTGCCTGTCCCTTCAATATCAGCCGACAAGTATTTCTTCTCTATAGAAACGTCTAGCTTCTGAGTGGGTGAGTAGTTGTATGTAATGTGTAACACAGTTTCTGCCTGAGACAAGTCCTCCTTTTACTTTTTAGTCGTCTTTTTTTATTTTTTTTGTGACTGAATCTTGCTCTGTCATCCAGGCTGGAGTGCAGTGGCATGATCATAGCTCACTACAGCCTTGGCCTTCTGGGCTCAAGTGATCCTCCTGCCTCAGCCTCCCAAGGGGCTGGGATTACAGGCACATGCCACTACATCCAGCTAATTGTTGTATTTTTTGTAGAGATGGGGTCTCACTATGTTGCCCAGGCTGGTCTCCAACTCCTGGCCTCAAGCAATCCTCCTGCCTCAGCCTCCCAAAGTGCTGGGATTACAGGTGTGAGCCACCATACCAGACCTTTTTCTTCTTAGTGTTATTATTCCTTCTCTTTCACCTGCATTTTGTTCTTTTTCTTTGTGCTCTTTCTTGCCTGTTATCAAAACCTCTAAGACACTGTGAAGAGGCTTGTTGGCTACTCATATCAGGCAGATATGGTAAGATAAGAACAAGTGAGGGTTACACGCTGGGCTCAGAGCTGGCTCCCAAGCGCCATAAATTGCAGCAGCCGGATTGGGGTGAGTAACTTTGAGTCTTATCTGTGTTTCTGAACCTACAAGAGGGTTCTGGCCTAGGTCCGATCACTTGCCGCACAGAAAACCAATTACCGAGGCAATGAGGTTTGCCAAGGAAGAAAGGTAATTTGAGATGGGGGAACTGCTTCAAATCTGTCTCCCTGACCAACGGACGGTAGAGGTCTTTATAAGGGGTTCGGGGAGGTGGCTGTGTGTATTGGGGCAGGTTGTGTTGAAAGCAATGTGTGCAGGAGGCCTAATCCAGACGTCACAGGTCAGTGATGGATGGTGGGTCTTGGCGTTGTTATCCTGCAGAGAGTCTGCCGTTTCTGGGAGACAACTCAAAAGGTAAAAGGGTTAATTAAACAGAATGATTATAATGCTCTGGTCATTGAGCCCTGCTGGCCCGGGAATCCAAAGCATAAGAAAGTTACAGGGAAAGTGTGTGTGTGTGTGTGTGTGAGATTTTGTGTTTGTTCATGGAGTCAATTACATCCGGGCTAGAGACATAGCCAAGGGTTCTGGTTCTGATATGGTGACCTGTGACCCAGAGTGTTATGCGTCTTGCCGATGCTAGTGTTGAACAAATGGCAGATTCTTGGTCGATAAGGCTTGGAGTAAGGAGGGTTTAGCCTCTAGGTAGAGGGCTCTGAGAGGCTAAGCTGGTGGTAAGGGTTCTCATTTGGACACCTGGGAATTGTTTTTAGAAAGATAGGAAACATGTGGCTTTGGGGAAACTCGTGACTTGGGTACATGCGGATGCCAAAGCGGGAGCTCACCTTTTAACAATCCAGAGACAGCCATATTCCGAGCTGACTCTAGACTCCAAACGTATTAGAACCAGAACAGGCTTTGCGGGGTGAGGAGGGGAGGGGAGGGGAGGGGAGGGGAGGAGCTAAGGCTGAAGTTGAAGATCCTCAATACCTGCAGCTGAGAGGAGATGAGGGAGAGAATTCGGGGACTCTGGGATGGCAGTTCAGTGAGGGAATATACACTAAATCTTCTAGTCTTGCCAATATGTCCGATAAGTGTTTACTCTCCCCTTCCCCAACTCTGTTATAATGTAGTGTTCTCATAGGAAGATATTGCTTCAACATTTTGCATACGTTTTAAAAATACCAACTGTTCCAACTTAAAATATGATGTGATTAATCTTCTTACCATGAGGTGGCAATGTTGGCCTATGATTATACCCTTCGAAGCCAAACACTATTTTTCTTTATAGAAATTACAAGCAGTAAAATCAGTGCATTTTGGGAATAAAAAACAATTTTTTCTGACGTGGATATTTCCAGAAGGCTTTAGTATAGCAAAATAGATACCAGTGTGAAAAAAAATCTGATGAAATAAAATTTGAAAAGTAAATTTAGTGGATAAAGCAACAAGATAAATTGAAGCATTTAAATATTTCTTAATTTCAGAAAATTCGCCAAGGGAATCATGATAATTACATTAAGAAAAGCTTTTTACCAGTGTGTAAGACATGTATTATAGATAAGCAAAAGCAAGGAAATGAAGCAAACAGCATTTATATTAAAATTCAGTTTGCATTTTTACTTAAAAAAAAGTCCATTGCTTTGAAAAGTTTGAAAACTATTGATTTGTTCTAACAGTGTTGGAAGTAAGACTGTCTAGGACGCTGTCAATTTAGGTGATATTCTTCCTTATGATTACCGAAATTGTATTAATGGGTTTCCAAGTTTATAGACTGCTCAATATAAAATACCAAACAACAGGTGTATAGATTAAGAAGAAATAGTTTGATATTCCATGCACTAGTTTATCTCTAGGTAAAGAAGGAAGAAAACGGAAATTCAAGGCGAGGGAATGGAGAATGCAAAAAATGCAGAAAGACCCCAAAGATCATCTATTCCACCCCGCCTCATTTTACAAACATAGAAACGAGGGTGGTGGTGCAATCATAGCTCATTGCAACCTCTAACTCCTAGGCTCAAGCAATCCTCCTAGCCTCAAGTGATCCTCCTGCCTTAGCCTCCCAAAGCACTGGGATTACAGGCCTGAGCCACTGTGCCCCCAGCAAAGCCTGAACTTTTGATCCTTTGTTCAGTGTTTACTTCACTATGACGTTGTACTTGATTGCTTTCTACAAAGACCAAGGCGAGTGCTTTATGAGGTTCTGCTCGGTGATAAGATTCCTGCTATCTGTGGTCAGAATGCATATTGAGTAAATTCGAGACAATACTTTCTAGAATTGCATTTCACGTCTGGCTCTTGATTTCCTGACTAGTTAGAGGTGAAAGAATGCATTTTTCATCAGTGCATCCCTTTGGGATTCTGAAAATAGCGATTTACCACAAAATTACTCATCAGTCTGACAATGCTGGCCCTTAAAAAAAGTTGCTATTGGATTTCTTGTCAGATTGCCAATTCCTCCTCTTTCCAATTAGGTTCATCATTTTTTATCTAGGCCACGCTTCAGCCAGCTGGACTTGGTCCAAGGAGCTACTTGGGTTAGTTCTTCAGAGAGCAGGGAGTGTGTTTCCTGGGTTTGTCACAAAGATTCACGATGTGGAGGAACACAGGGACCCTGGTGGCACCACCGTCCATGGAGTTCCGTGGTCTCCTGAACCAGCCTCATTGCTTAGTCCCCCCTGAAAGAATGACAGACGAGCCACCCAGTGGCACTCAGCGGTGAATATTTGCCTACCATTATCGGGGCATCGCTAAGATAAGAATATAATTATTTCCACTCATTTTCAAATTTAGTAAGTCACTTCCAGCTCCTCAGTTTGCAAAAAAAATACTGATAATTAATAGATCTACATTGCAGATATTTAATATTTCCATTGTTCCATTCACATGTAATTTTGCAATGCCTAAAGAGCACAAAATATATAAAATTACCAAAGAATCATATGCCAATAATATGAAATTTGCTATGATTATATTCCTTTTATTTTTATATCTAAAATAATTGGGAAATTGAAATTCATTGATTAAAGAGAAACAAGACTCTTTGGTGACGGAAAAAAATTAGTCATTTTTTTTTTCCTGAACTGAAATAATAGACATTTCTTCCCTCTTTTAGAAGTTCCTTATCTATACCTTGATATTAAACCCCTTAATATAGACTTGTTGATTTAACACCACTGACCTAGTCACGTTTCTATCTTTTACCTCAAGAGAGGGCCTGTTCCCCAGGCTTCCATGCCAAACCAGAAAGCCATGTGCTTCCTCGCAGCTCAGAGAGCGGTCAAAAATAATCACAAAGAGTGGAACTGGAATGTTCCTAACACAAAGAAGTGATAAATGCTTGAGGTGATGGACACCCCAATTACCCTGATTTGATTCATACACATTGTATGTACATATCAAAATATCATATGTACTCTATAAATATATACAGATATTAAAAAATCACAAAAATATGAAAATATATAGATTAACCATATTTCAAACACGTATTTGCGATCAAACATACTGTCCCATGGATCTTGGCAATGTGGACTGAGCATTTGCTCTCTAAGCCCAGTTACGCTTGCTCTCCTCAAGTCGTATGATCCTCTCAAACATACTTAAATAGTCTATCTGAGTTGCAAATAGCTTGTGGACGAAAGGATATCACTAGGTATCATTTATTTAAACTTGCAAAAAGTTATCACAACGATGATGTTGATTATTTTTTAAACTGTATAAGAGATTGGGAACAAATACCATAAAATAAATGGTAAGGATAAATAGATTCTCTAGGTATTTACCCTGGTGACAATGGTCATACTTAACATCTTTAAACATGATCTTAAAACCGGTGGATGAGCTTTAGAATGGATAAACTCCACTGGATAAATTCAGTATGGCTAAGTTCCACTGGAGTACACTTGGGGTGAGAGAATTCAAATTATACTTTTCAAATGACTGGCTGTAAGCAATCAAGTACAGTTGAGGCTTGGATAAGGAGTTTTGTAACGTGTAACGTTCCCAGTGAGGAATTACAAAAACATCACAAAAAGGATTGGTTTCACTAGGAAAAACTTCTAAGAAGAAACATTTTCTTGCATTAGTAGAAAATCACTGCATATCTGAACTTAGATAATTGTATGTATGCACTGCTGTTACATGAACCCTGAATATATCTTATCGGAGGGTCTAGAGAATGACTAAAAGGCTGATAGAGTTGCTACATGTGAATAAATGGTGACGGGGGAGGGGACGTGGAACTCCAGTCCAGAAAAACAAACGCTAAAAGAAATATGCTTAAAAAAACAAACACCACCAAGAGAAACAATAAAGAAACCCAGATGATTATTAAGAGAATGGAAAGACAACATTCACCAATTCACCACATCCTCTGACATTCCGTGTATGAAGTTTCCTTGAAAGCTGAAAAATTCCGGACCTATCTTTGATAATTAAGACACAAGGAACACCGTATCTCACAGTACAAAGAGACCTTAATGCTCACCTAGTCCTAAAGCCAAGAGTGGGACAAACAGAGTGATCCAGTTGCCCCTGAGTTTGCTTTACTGCTTGGACTTACCCTAGTGTTTGCTGCAGTTCTAAAACAGCACAGTAGATAAATAGCAGAAACTCCAGGAAGGCTGTTCTTACTGGGGACCAAATGATTCTGAGGACTGAGGACAGGTGCAATAACAAGGGCAACTCTTTCTAAGGCAGTCTCATTCAAACTTCCTTGATTACCACCCACAGTAAAAAACGCATTTTGTATTGTGGCCCAGAAAACACAGCTGTAACAAACCTTTCAGAGAAGAACACTTCCCTTCATAACATACAATGCACTAGGGAACTTTCTATTTTTTCTGTTCCATTTTAGTTCTTTTAAAAAATGCTTGTTGCCACTACTAAATTGATTTTATGATTAATTAATGGGGCACTACCAGCAATTCAACAGCAACACCACCATTCTTCCAAAGAATGGTAGGTAGAATTGCCTAGAAGAGAAACAAATTCACTTTAGCTTAGGCAGATGTGGAAAATCAGGTAATAGCGGAGGGATGGAAAATACAAAATAGTAAATATTCTGGAAGTTTCTTCATACAAAACATCAAAACAGTTTCTCACATTGCTATCCCCAGGAATGAAACATACCTTATTTAGAGTTGTTTCCTGTTATTTCTTGAGGCCATACCCTACTAATGAATTATCCTGCTCCCAGCTGGTTCTATATTTTTTAAGGTGATATCTTAGTGTCAAACTCACTCGAAGAGGTTTCTCTTCTGGTTCTTTTCTAGGATTTTTCTTTGAACACAGTCAGAGAAATAGTCTTTTATTAGATCACAGATGAATGGCAAGCGCGTTTTGAAAGGTGCATTGAGTTTACCCAGAACTAGGATTTCTCAGATTTTTTCTCTTCAAGAGAACACAGTAATTGCAGAAGTAAACACACCTAATAACTTTAGAAGTATTAGATGCCAGTCCACGTTAAGAAGTATCATGTTTCTAGCATCATAGTTTTGAGGCAAACCCCCAAAGTAAACTCAACAGAGTAATCCACTAGCAAGCCTGGAAAGGAATCTTCAATGTCAGGTTAACTAGTACTGCGCTTACCTGAGTAATACCTGATGAAATGATATCTAACCTGTTTTAAAACCCTCAAGGAATCAAAAATGTATCACTTCTTTTAGCTGTCTAAAATATTACTCATCCAGATCTTTGGCATATGACATAATTCTAAGAAGGATCTCCCTCTTTAGCCACTCAATATTTCTTGGTCATTACTCAGTGACCATCACTGTGTTCTCTCTGACCATAAGTGCTCATTTCCTGCATCAGAAAACTCCACAGTAGAAAAGTCTAACTTTAGACTTTTAAAACTTTTAAAGCTGATTGCAGCTTTAAACTAATAGTCCTTATACAAATGCAGTGTTGAGAAAGTCAATGCGTGCCTCTTAGTTTCTAGCCAAAATGAAGTTATCATATTCTCAGGGATATTAATTTTGAGTTTGAATAATGTATGGGCAATATATATAGTAAGAGGTTAAAAACATGGTTTCTAATGTCAGAGTACTTGGTTTATATCCTGCCTTTACCACTTCTTTGCTGTTTGATCAAGGGCAAATTACTTAACCTCTCTGTGCCTCAGTATCCTCAGCTGTAAAATGGGATAACAAATAGGGTTATTGCAAGTACCAAATTAATTAATACATATATGTAAAACACTTTGAACAGTGCCTGGCACTTAACAAACACTATCTAAATATTAGATATTTATGATTAATGTAGGGGAATTAATTAAATTGAAGGATTACATAAGGATTATATAATCCCAAACAGCAATCAATATATTTCTGAATCCTAGACAGACCCCAAAATGAATTTTTGGAATCTATCAGTATATATATCTTACTGGAAAACTCAGCAAACTCAAAAAGATTTAGGTCCTCATTCTCAGCTATTTTCCTTGATAAAATCTACTTTAGGGAGCTGTTGTGAAGGTAAAAATCAGCATAGTGCAGGGAAAGCTCATTGTAAACTATAAAAGACTATGATAATAACAGGCTTCAGATTTGTTTTCTACATTGCTCTAGCAATTTAGAAGGGCACTTTCCCCAGTTGAGCCACTTTCCTACAACTCTCCCCCAGTTATCCCTCCTTCACAGGGGCCAACCTTGAAGTCTTTTCACTGTACGTGCTTTTCCTGCTAGTGAGAATTCTCTGTGAACATACATAAAACTTAAAAGCTGTTGGAACTGCCCAAACACTCGAATCCTTCAGAGAGATGTAACTGTGATCTGAGTCACATACGGTTACAACTTCTGCTTCTCAGATTATGCACTCACTTCCTTATTTATTACGTATTGTTCAGCACAATTACTAGAGAGAACTAGAGATGTCAGGGACAAAACCTCCTGCCTTCTTAATTAATGATCCTTGTTATAGATTTACTTCCCCTTTGCTGTCCTGCTTTGCCTTAGACCAGATGACAGAAAACCCACTATTACACCTTCTGTAAAACATGTTCAAGGTACCCTTCTCAAAAAACAAACACTACCTATAACCAAATTGTTCTAACTATGCACCAACCTTCTATGAAAATTGCAGTAATCCTGCTAAAAAACCCCTCTGCCTCTGACTATAAAAATGAAACCTTAACTTTACTTCAGAAGGCGGACTCCATTCCTTGGAGTTGGGATTTCCGGGTGGGCTATCCTCAAACTTTGCGTTTGAATAAACTCTCCTTAAATTAGATTCTGACGCTTTTGATTATTTCAGGTTGACACCTTCCGCCACTAGCAAGCCCTGGAGCAAGGTCAAAGATGACCGAGAGCAAATGAAGGACACACCCCGATACCCTGCTGGGTTTGGGGCAGCCGCAAATTGTGAGGTCTGCAGCACCTCCCCACCGCGCGCTCCTCGGGCCGTCGGTCCCTCCCGAACCCCAGAGCACGCCGGGAGCTGTAGTTCCGAAGGGCCTGTCTAGGTGTGCGCACGCGCCCGGCGTCCCCGCCCACTCTCCCGGATAAGGAAGTGGTCAGTGCTGCCACGCGTTCTGCGGCCGGCGGGCGGGGGCTTCTGGGAGTTGTAGTCGCTGGGGGCGGGCACCGTCGGTAAGGAGACGTAGCTTTCCGTGGGGTCCGCAGCTGCAGTCGGTTCCCGGCGGGAGCTGCAGGGTCAGTTTGCCGCTCTCCCGCCACCACGCTGCCCTAGAAGCTGAGGAGGCGCTTTCCTTCTCCCCGGCTTTCTCTCCTCAGCGCTGAGTGCTCCTCGCTCCGCGGTTCATCTCTTTACCTAGTCCTCTCCCTCTTCCGTCCATCTCCGGAGCCAGGGCTTAGCGGGGACTCGCCCTCCGGGAGAGACAGGGCCGCGACCTACAGTGACCCTGCTCGCTCGGCCCCTCACACTGCTTTTCCCCACTAACCCTTTCTTCCGCCTTGGTACCCGCCGCGCTCACGCTCCTTCCACTGTTTTTTTTTTCCTCTGCAGGGATGGAAGCTTCCTGGCGCCAGGTGGCCGGCGGCCGAGGCCGAGCCCGAGGACGGGCCACTGCAGCCCCCTCCCCGGGAAATGGAGTCCATCTCCGCGGCGCCGGGGGAGGGCGAGAAAAGGGGTCGGTGGGCGCCGTTCCTTCCGGCCCCAGCCCCGGAGGAGCCGCGACCACGGCGGCCGCAGGCAGCAGGCGCGGCCCCGCGGGACCCGGAGCGCTGCAGACGTCCGTAGCCAGTGGTGAGAATGGCTCCCGTCCTCGGTCTCACCTGGATGCCTTCTAAGGCAGTTTGCCCTCGCCCTCCCTCATTCACTTCTTTTACCCTCCTTCGGGAGTTTCTTGTCCGGCCCACTTCTCAGACATTTCAGGTAGCTGCTCTTTTCGTCCTTCTAGGCAGATTGCCATCGCGCCTCTTTCATCTTAGTTTGAGTTGCTACCACCTTTGTTACTTCTCTGTTCAGTACTTTTCCCTTCAGTGTTTTTTTTTTTTTTTTGCCTACCTGAGTCCTTAGACCATAAGTTGTAAATTGTGGCCCCCGTGGTCTGTAGTGTTGTTTGGTTAACACAGTGTTTTAAATCTGGATGGGTTGTCAGTGTGTGTGTTCATTGTTTTTAAAATCTCATAAAAATCTGGTTAACAGTTTTTATTTTTATTTTTGTAAAATAAGATCTTGTGGCTTTACTGTCTTTGTGCCTGGCAATAGTCGGCTGGACCGAGTAGCAGAAACCCTATTTAGTTTGGGCCTGGGCACTCCATCTCACATTCTCTGTCCTACTTCTGGGGCCAGTTGTCATTTGCCATCTTTACCACATTGCCTTTGTTTATTGACGTTACTTGTCTATTTCTTGTTGGCACTTAAACTTGTAGTAGCTCCCTCCACTGTGATACCTTTGCACAAATTTCATGTCTTTTGGTGGATGTATGTGGTGTTGCCTTGGATATATCGATACCCTTCATTCAAGACCAGGTTTTAGTGGAGCCTGAGAGCACTTACACACAATTGTGCATGGGGCCAAAGGGATATTCCTTGAAATCATCTTATTTTTGTGTTTGGAATGTATTTTTCAGAATATGTTTTTTGGGGGAGGGGAGCAAAATTAAGCTTCTGAGTGGTTTTTCTCCCAGGCTAATTTTAAAGTTAGGTGGTATTCTCTTAGCTTTCAGTTACTGAACTTATGATCGTAGTGGTGGTGAGGCATTTAATTTGGCGATCTGTGAACAGTTTTGATAAACTTTCTTCGATTTTGTGGGTAGAATGAAAACATACCTTCTCTACCTGGATGATTGAGATTTGATTGTAAGAAATAATGTGTGAGAATGTTGCTTTGTCAACTCGTCTTTAACTTTCTTTGAGATGGTGTTAGGTAAAGTAAATACTTTCATCAGGTTATGAATGTTTTCATTATATCTGTCCAGTTCAGCCTTTTTTTCTTATGCATCTTTAATCGCTAATTTCCCATAGATTAATGACATTTATCAATCCTCTTATTGTACAAGTTTTGAATCATACATCTTGTCGCCATTACTTTTTTCCTTAGTACTAGAAGAAGATTTCCTAGGGAAGCACTATATACATTTTCTTGCAATTTTACTTGAACTAATCAGTTTTGGTTGATAATCCCCAACTAAACTGGCTGCAACAGGAAAAGGAAAATGGTTCATGAGGGAAATAAAAGATAAAACATCATCAGGTACAAATACACCACCTAGGAGAGTTTATCTTGGTAGTGGCTTATCAGTTTCAAGTATAAAGTGAATTTTAAGTTAGTAAATTTAAAATCTTTCCCATATGGGCACTAATGAATTCAGATCAATTCAGGTTTATGGCTCTTTTCTTAAACTAGGGTTGCTGCCCATAGAGCTTATTGATACTTAGTGCTTGAAGAAAATTCCTATGATTTCTTGCTCTCAAGAAGTCTGAAGTCTCATTGGGAGTATGTGCAATGAAGTAATCTAATTCTGTTTTGCATGATTATTTAATCAAGTAACAAAAATGAAAAGTACAGACGGTGCTAAAGAAAAAGTAGAAGAACTAATCCAAAACTATTTAACATTCTTTTTGGAATGAAGTTGTAAAGAGGCTCATTTTCCATGTTAACAACATTTTGTGTGGATTAATGTGAAATATATTTTTTTGTTACTACAAAAATGTCAAAAAGCCCACAAATGGCAGAAAGTTCTTGAACTTTCTAAGAAGCAGATATAAATCTATTGGGTAAACAGTGAGTACTGTCTGTGTACTGTTTGGTGGGTTGGGCTGTAGTTCAGAAGAGGGCGGTTTGAAGTACCCACCTTCTCTGATTCTTGTGTGCTCCTAGTGGACTTGTTCCCCCACCTCTTAAAAATCACTGTGTACAATATTATTTTAAAACATCCCATTTAATTTTTGTTAATCTTTATTGTGAGGTTGATCACCAGTTTGTTGATACTTATCATACTTCTGTAATTCTTTTGAGTTATTAATCACTCTGTTTCCATAACAATTTGCTGCGTTTAGCAGGAAACTTCCAAAAGTGGAAGTTTTTGTTGTGGTCTTTATTTTCTTTAGTTGTGTCAAGGAATTTGAAAATACTTTTTCTCATGGATTATAATAAGAATGCTATAAAAGTTACTGTCAAATTTATGCTTAAAAATGATATATTACCACATCATGCCTTGCATTTTGAAAGATTGTTTTGCAGATATAAAACCATTTTTTTTTTCTTTTAAACAGAGCTAACGTCTCAGAGGAAATTTGAGGAAATCAAGAAGGCTAATCAAGCTGCAGCCAAAAAACTTGTGGAAGAACGCTTTAGCTCTTCATCTGAAGATGAAGGAGATGAAGATTTTGAAGGAAAACAGGGAAAAATAGTTGCCAATACATTTATAACATACACAACTCAGACAGGTACTGATCTTTTAAATTTTGACTTTTTTGACATTAATGAAAGGATATTCCTGACACGTTTTGGGTAACACCTTTATTCTGTATGGAATAGTTTTTGGATGTTAAGAATGAGCATTTTGCATTATAGAGTTGAATTTTTGTACATTTTGCTATCTGAGTTATATGTTGTGTAGCACTAATCTTTCCGTAAAGCAAGTATTAATAGAATGGCAGTGGCTCTTTAACAGTCATGGGAGGCATTTCAATAGAATGCTTGGTGGGAGCTGCCAGAGCTCCCTGAGAGGTGAGCCAGGGCAAGTTTTTCCTGGTTGGGATTTGATTGGACTAGAGGACTTTTTTATACCCCCTTCAGTCTATTCTTCATTTTTATCTCTTTCATCATGTTAAATGTATCTTAAAATCTATTTGATTTATTCCCTTATTTTATGTCTTATTCATAACATGGATTTTCATACTTATTTTAAAGCTAAATCTCCTCAGGTTTGACGTGTACATTCACGTTATCTATTGTTTATATCTGGGTTGCTCCTAAAGCCATGTTTGTTTACGTGAGAGAGGGCCAAAGTGATGTTGCTGTGTACCACTTGGCATTAAGTGTAAAAACAGATTATTTAAAATGTTAATACTCCTAAGCTTTCTGCATTTTATACTTTAAAGTCATTATTAGAAACATTCTTGCATGTAATAGCAACATCATCAATATATTTGTAGATATGTTACATTGTTTATATATCTTTATATTAGTAATATGTGTGCATAGCTCCCTTGGTTCTTTTTCTTACTTTAGTATCCTGTTACAACCAGAAGAAACCTTAGAAATTCTCTAGGAAACAGCTCTGCAGAGGAGAAGTGACTTTCCTAGAGCTACATGATCACTAATTGGCAGAGCTGGGTTTAAAACTATTTTATTTAACTTTAGAACCATTACAGGGCTGACTGCATTTTCTGTATAAAAGCAGAAAAATTCTGAGGTAGATTAGACTGCTGCTCTTGTACCTATTTATGGAGAAAAAGCACATGATACAATGGCTAAGAACATTGACTCTTGAGCCAGATTGCCAAGATTTGGATCTTGGCTCTGCTCTTTGGCTGTATCATGTTGGACATATTATTTAGCATCTCAGGGGCTCATTTTCTTCTTAGTTATAAAGATAGTAAATACCCTAGAGTTGTTAGGATGAAATATGTCAACATGTGTAAGTACTATAGTGCTAACAGTAGTACCTGTTGTATAGTATATGCTGTATGTCTGTTTGCTATAATGTTTAATATATTTTTGTGGCTTGATTATTAGAGATTTTCTGCCATAGCTGCTTCACTTCTTCCTTGTCTTTTAAAAAATGCATCTGTGTCTTTTGAAACATATCTTCCCTTGATCATAAGGCCCCACATCAGCTCTCTTCTCCTCCTCCATACTGCTGTGTTCCTTAGTTATTATGTGGTGCTTTCTGGAGGAATGTAAGCCCAGTGATGTCAGGATTCAAGACTGTTAGTACAACAGAATCAGAAAAACAGCAGAGTTTGAGCATGAGTTAGAATAAAGATGCTGCTTAGTTCAAGCCTTTATAGCTGTTTAATATGTGGATTAAATCCACAGATGAGAAAGCTGAGATACCTTAGATAACTTGCTCAAGGTCACTTTTTGCTTTATCTGCTATAACTGACTCCTAACTGGCACTTCCTGCTTCCAGTCTTGGTCTCTGCGTACCATTTTTCTTCAGTTGCCACAGTGATCTTTTTAAAATGTATGGCTGCAAATGCCATGCTATCCACGGTGACATGCTGGGCAGTATACTTTATTGCTGAAGCCAGACCTTAATATAAGTTCTAAAGAAATTTTACATAAATTTTATAAATATAAGGTTAGGTTTTATTTTGTAAAAGCCTATTCTGTCTTGTTCTTAAATCTCATTTTATGTGGTTTTGCTGCTAAATTAGATGAAATTTAAAATGTTATATATTTGTGAAAGCCTGCTGTGTTGAAAAGCAAAATAAGCACACAATGTGATTTACAAATTCTGGTTTTAAGGATATTTTCAAAACTTCAATGTTTATTTGAAATAAAGCAATTGTCTTTAATAGTTTTATCGTTTATCATTTTGAGAGTACTTTCACATGTATTTTGTTTAATATACTATTCATAAATAACATTTATGCTCTGGTTTCTCTTCAAATCGCATAAATAACGTTTATGTCATAGCAGGGCAAGCTTTCATAAGTGCTGTGTCTACTTAGGTGATTTTAGATATTAAAGACTTATCCAAATGTTTTATTTATGTATTCTTTCTTTCTGGCAACTTAAATTTTGATTTCAACCGAGTTGCTGCCATGGTAAGTTCTGTACTTATGGTAGTTTATGCTGTTAGTCTACTTTTCTTGGCAGTTCAGTTAACCTCTGTTGAGTGATCTTTATTGTACTAAAGACATACAGGCTTATTTCTCTTATACTAAAAGTGACTCAGATGACTGCCCTTTTGGTATCATTTGGGCGTTAGGGTACTTGTTCTGTCTTTAATTTTGCTGTCACTTGTTATTTCTTGCCCCTTCTTGCAGTAACTTCTCTCCAAAGCATAGCATGGAGGTTAAGAAGGCTCACTTTGTAGACAAACTGAAGTTACTTAATTGTTTGGTGCCTCAGTTTTCTCATCTGTGAAATGAAGATCATAATTCATTTAATCCTAGTGCAATACTAATAGTCCAGTGTCTAGCAAATAAGTGCTCAATAATTACTTAAAATACTGTCTAGTAATTTTTTTTCTAAAAAGTTTATTCTCCCTTTTTAAGCAGAACATTTTATAATGAAATGTAGTTATCGTGCTGTAATGACCTCAAGGTCTTTTCATTCAACAGGTTTTTATTATGATATGCTACATGCTAAACAGACACACACACACTTGTGCTTATATTTATACCAACTGGCTCTACTCGGTTTTGACTTTTCAATTCCTTTCACACTTAGTTTTTTGGTATGCCTTCCCTTACGACACTCCATCTTGCTGCTCTTGCCTGCGGCTCTGCCCCCACCAAATTTGTTAAGGACTCTAACAGCAAAAAAAGCAAGCGTATGCTGGGAGAGAGCTGAGGTACTGTTTTTGAACCAAGTGCATGAGATTTAATGCATAAACTTTGTGACCTCTTCGTGGCTCATTAGATTTTTCAGCTACAGTTTGGGCAGTTGATATTGCTAGACATATCTCACGTAATGTGCTCTTAGTGAGTTTGTGTCGTTTTCAGATGTTGCTTAACATGAGATTTTCAATTTTTAAATTTTAAGATGGAGATATACGTGAATTAGAGCGAACAAAACAGTATGTAAATGAAGCTTTTCAAGCAGGGGCTATGACGTGCTTAATTTGTATTGCTTCAGTGAAGAGAAACCAAGCAGTAAGTTTTTCTCCTTATCTATTTTAATATATCTCCCCAAAATCTGTTATTTGCATTTATAATTCTTAACCAGTAGTTATTCTTTTGCTTATTTTTGTTTAAAAATGCTTCATTTGAGAATTTTATATATGAATTGATCATTTTATAAATCTATAATTAAAAAAAATTGCCTCTAAACGAGCATTTGATATTTTTAGCACTATTACTATAACTGAAGCAAGTATTTTCAGTTTTAATGCATGTCAATTTGATAAAGCATGTTTAGTATCCATATTTTAGAGATTCCCACAAATATGAAATGTGAAAATGTATTATATATTTCTTTATTTTCTGTGGGTTTATAAAAAGATATGGTCCCTGCCTTCAGGGAAGTGGGACTTGACAGAGACACTTAATGGTTTATTACTCAGTTTCTCCTGTGTCAAAGGCATCATGGGAAGTGGCTAGGGTTGTTGGGGAGAGAGAGATTCAGATGTAACTCATGTCCTTGGAGGAGCTATGACCTATATGTAAATTTAAAAGGGCATTAATGAAGTAATTAAGGAGTAGTGATGACTAAATATGATAGACTCAGCGTTTAGAGCTCAGATTAATCCACTGCTATTTTAGCAGCATTGCCAGAGAAAGAAAATCAAGCCGTATGAAATGGGTTGGTCATGTAGAGTGAATCAGAAATTTAACATGCCCAGTTTGGATAGGAGAGTGTAGCAGATGCAGGTGCCTTTCCCTGGCCGTATCTGGTTGGCCTACTCTGACTTCCACTGCAGTGGAAGAGTAGTCTCTGCACGTGGGTACAATTCCACTTTAAATGTTTGCTGTGTGTGGTTTTTCCCACCTCAAAATTTTCTCCTTGGGAATTGGTTCAGCCAGTACAGAGCACTGGGGAGTTAATGCCCCCTGGGGCAATATTCCACCCCAGGGAAGGGGTAGATGAATGCCTCAGCCTCCTCTCCATTAGGGAGTGGGGCTAAGGTAGTGCAAGGCATGTTTTACATGGCTTTTCAGGGAGTCCCCTGCAGGATTTGGCTTCTGTGCCCCTTAGTGGTAATCACCTGAACAATATACTGTTTGTTGGCATTTCCTCTCCCCCATCTTGTCCCCTCACTCTTGCATCTGAGTTCTTACCTCAGGTATTGCTTTCGGGGTAACCCAGACTAAGAAGCTGGCTTTTGTTAATGCTGTTGCTAGCTTATGCAATAAACTACATGTCTAATCTTATCAAACAGTTGTAAAATGTTGTAAGAAAAGGAAAACTGATTTTTATCAATTATATTAAAGTATTGGCAGGTTTAAAAATTAATTTAGATATTAAAATAATTAAATAAATTAAAAAATTAATTCCTTAGGTTTTTAACACATTGACTGCCAGCCACATTAGAAAAATTTTTTTTTTCCTTGGGGCCATGGTGTTTTATTACGAAAATAGAACAAAAACTTCAAAACAAAACGATCCTTTCTAATTTAATGAAAAATTTGTTTTTTTAATTATTTTCTGTGCATGAGTTATATGAAATTAAATTGTCAGTTTTAATTGTAACAATAAAAACAACAATTAGTAAGATTTTCATGAACCGACTACACAGTTTTGCTCAGGGGGCCACCCATCACATAATATGTATGCTACAGCATGGCAGTGTGAGTTGCCTGCACACCACAAGGCTCCCAAGGTAAAGAGACATGTGAGTTACATATGCTTTATGAAGCCCCGGCTCAAAACTAGCATGAGTTAAATATAACTCACATGGCAGTTAATGTGTTAAATTATATATATTCTCAGTTTTTGCTTACCTAGTTTTTAGAATTTAGCACTAAGTTCTAGATTAATAGGTTTTATATAACAAAAGGGCTATATATACATATTTATGTTTAATGTTTCTTTTGTAGTATTGTTTATAATTGGAAATAACCTAAACATCCAACAAGAAATTTGTTAAATTATAGTACATAAGTCTATATGATGTACTGTATAGCTATAAATAGCATGCTGTATAAACATATTAAATAGGGGAAATGCTTATACTGTGTTTCTAAAAAAGACTATAAAGTTGTATTTCAGTCTGAACAGTATGACCTCATTTTTTAAAAAATATGAAATAGATGTCTAAAAATATTGAAGACCTTACAGAATGTTAGTTGTAGTTATTTTTAGCTGAATGAATCTGGGTGATTGATAATATTTTTCTTTAAAATGTTCTATACTTAAATACATTTTTATAAAGAACATTCCTCCTATTATGAAAGGAAAGATTTTGTTTCTTTAATCCTTAGGTAGCTATTGAAAATAATTTAGTGTGATGCTCATTTTAAAGTATTATGGAATTAAAGAGAAATCATTGCATACATATTAATTTCTGGTACTTTTGTTTTAGGTTTGGAGCTGTTCAGGCTGTTTCTGTATATTTCATATGCCCTGTATCCAGAAGTGGGCTAAAGATAGCCAGTTTCTTATATCTTCTCCTTTGACGGACGATGATTTCGGAAAGAGAGATTATCCCTGGCCTTGGTAACTTTTTCTAGTTAGTTGGATTATTAAATTGTAGAATAAATGAAAATTGTAGATTACAAATTGCTTTCTTGGTTGTTGGGCGTTCAGTTAGTCCTTTGATTTGTGATGATATGGAACCTTGATAATGGCTTTTTTCGCTCCAATTTTTATAACTACTAGTTCCTTTCAGTAACTTATAAATCATTCAGACTTTATTTTTTCCTGTGCAAGAAGACTCCCTAATTATCCTTTTAAAGGACTTTCCTGTAGGACTGAGAATCATTTGTAATTCTAGTATTTCTCACTCAGAATTGCTGTCAGTATACATGAGTATCACACTGTACGAGGCTGTCACCTAACATATATTGATCGTAGGCTTCCTGATTCTTGAAATCTCAAAACTGCAGCAGGTCTATATTATTCAATAGCGTTATTTTTCTACACTTATTTTACTAGTTTTGTTTATTGATGATTATTTGATCTTGAACTTCTGTTATATTTCCAGAAAGAGTTGGGGAGTAGAAATTTTCTCTCTCTGCCAAATAAAGACAGTAAGAAATTTATCCATACTGGCAGCCCAGAAAGGTAGATGTACTGTCAAGGTAACAAAGCATAAGCTTCAGGGTCTCTGTGTGTGCACATTTTATAACTTTTGTAACTAATTTTGTTTGTAATTTTGTGTTCTTTTTCTTAACAGAGGTACCCCAAATTGTATAAAATTCAGGTCTCACAAAATCTAGATCTATGTCAAACCTCCCCTTTTTTAATATAAGTACTGGTACATCTGCAAAATTGTGGTGGTGTAGTTTTAAAAGTATTTTAGACATGCTAGTTACATGGTAAAAATAATCTCAGCAATGTGTGAGAGATTTTATGCCCGTTACCAGTCAGAATATTTGAAGTTAACTGAAAGGAAATGATGTGTTCAGGCTTCTCTCACTCTTAGTTTAGGTGCTGGAGCCAGGATTTGAAACCTAGGATTTCCAGATTCTAAATTCAGTGCTTTTTCTATTCTTCCAACTGAGTTCTTTCTTATGATATTGCTTTTAGAAATGCTATTTGTTTTCTTTTCATTGAATGCACACTTTTTTGAAACAGTTTAAAATTTCCAAGTCTGTATTTGTTTTGCTACTGTATACTATTTGTTTGTGGTAGAGGGATTTTAGTATTTAAAAAGCCCAGAATTAAGCCAGTTATTTTGACTTAGTTAGTTTGAGTTAGTTTTAGAGATTTAAACATCATATGTGCTTTTTCTCACTCTTGTCACTTCTATTTTAAGTAATCATTTGCCATAGGGATGGAAAGTACCAGTTAAAAGAATAATGAACTGTTACTGTTCTCCTAAATCTAAAAGGAACAAAAATTAGCCAACTGTATAGTATCCTTTGCATTCTATATTTCATATTTTTTAAAAATAAAAAACAACTATTTGGGTTGAGAACCCATTTTGTTTCATGCTTATCAGGACGGAGCTAGAACTTGCATTAATGGTTTAAATGAGTTGTTTTATGAAAATAAAAATTTAAAAATACATGTTTCTACTAAAATGTTATGAACAAGATATAGCAAAATTACATTTCATTATTGGTATCCCATTATTTTAAATAAACTCACACATTTGCACATATTTTCTTCACTGGAACAGTTTGGTCTCAGTGCTGGTGGGCAGTGGTAAGGTGTGGTGAGTTGGCTATTAGCCGTCCATATCTAAGCTTATTAAAAAAAAATACATGTCCCCCCCACATTAGCTTAAGAATGGTAGACATTTTTCTTTTAGTAAAGGAGAATTTAACTCTTCCAACAAAATGCCAATTATTTATTCCATATGAGACATGGTATTTTCTTTTTGCTTTTTAATTATAAAAACAAATATCTTTTGGTTATGTAGAATGTTCGTGTGTTATTTATTTGGAAACAGAACATGTTCTCATGACAATGAAAATATATTGTGCATGATACAAAAGAAATTTAAGTGATGACATGAAACTGTTATTCTAGCATAGTAAACTCATTTGTGTAGGAGATAGGGTGAGAGCATCTTTTGAGAATGAAATGATCTATGATGATCTACAAGTGAATTTTTGGTAGAGCTGAGGTTAACACTTCTACCAAAACTTAATCATTTTAATGTTGTAGGTTAAAAATCTTTCTGCTTTAGCAGAGAATATGAAACAGTATTTGAACTTTTCTTTGACTTAGGTACATTTGAATTATATCTATTTTGTATTAGAGGTACTTTCAAGTTTTTCCCCCTTAATTCTAGATTTTACTCATGTTCCTTGTTGTGTACCTGACTTCTCTCTTTTGTTTGCTTTTACTAATATATTTTGTTTATTTGTAAACCATGCAACCAAATTTAAAAAAATTGAACTTTATAAAATTCAGGGTGAATTCCTCAAGAATAAATTTCAGGTAGTTAGTACAGAAAGCTAATGTTGCCTTCTTTTTGTAGCTGTATTCTAGATATGTGCTGCTTAATTCATAGCAACTGGTTACATGTGGCTATTTACGTTTTTAAAAATTATGAAATAAATTTTGTTCCTTTCTCAGTTGTGAGCATCAAGCACATTTCAGGTGTTCACTAGCCTTAGTAGCTAATGGCTACTGTACTGGACAGCACAGGTACAAAACAGTTCCATCATCTCAGTGATTTACATTGTACATATTGTTCTAGTTGGTTGAAATAGATTGTAATAAGATGCAGTAGAGAGTTCCTTAACATAAAACTAACTGAACAGCACATACTGTTACTAAGTATATTTATATTCCTGACTGTCATTTTGCTTTTAAAGGTGAAATTAATAATTTCATTCTTCTTTGTAGTCCAAAATGTAGGTTTGAATACAAACGATCTGAAACACCTAGTAGGTACTATTGCTATTGTGGAAAAGTAGAAGATCCACCTTTAGATCCATGGCTTGTGCCTCATTCATGTGGTCAAGTATGTGAGAGAGAATTTAAACCGCCTTGTGGCCATAAGTGTTTACTCCTCTGTCATCCAGGTGAGTTATGTATTACACTTTTAATTGTTTCTGAGTAGCTGTTTCTTCTTTTGTTGAGGCAAAAAAAATTGTGAAAGTTGAATTCAGAGCTTAAGTTTGCCGTGAGAAAATATTGAAAGGGATTGCCTTTTTTTTAAAGTATCAGTAAAGAAGGCTCTAGAAATTATTGATAGGTATAGAAATTGAAAGTTTCGGTTTTTGACTTCAGATTTTTTTTCCTTTCATTGGATCCTAGGTCCATGCCCTCCCTGTCCAAAGATGGTCACAACTACTTGTTACTGTAAGAAAGCAAAGCCTGTCCCTCGCAGGTGCAGCGCCAAGGAGTGGTCCTGTCAGCTGCCCTGTGGACGGAAGTTGCTTTGTGGACAACATAAATGTGAAAATCCTTGTCATGCAGGTAAAAGGCCACACCTGTTAGGTGTTCGCACTCTTTAAGTCAAAGTCAAAGCAATCTCTATTGCTTTTGTAGTGTTTCTGTGCTAATTTATCATTCTGGTTTTAGGAAGTTGTCCGCCCTGTCCAAGAGTTAGTAGACAAAAATGTGTATGTGGCAAAAAAGTAGCTGAAAGAAGTTGTGCAAGTCCACTGTGGCACTGTGATCAAGTAGGTGGATATGCGTTGTGAGGGATGGGCATAAAAGAACATGTAAAGTATCAACACGTATAAGGCAGAAATCTAACTAATTAGGTTTAGTTAGATAAAAGGTGAGGAAGAATAGCAATTCAGATGAGTCACATCATGTTTCAGGAAATTACTTCTTAATTTAATAACATTTTAATTATTGGAGGAAAATATTTTTCAAAGTAATAGCTATTTGTTGAATTTTGTATTGAGTACATTTGTACGTACTTTCTTGCCAGCACTTTTCCTTTTCCTCTATTTCTCCTCTTCAACAAACACTCCTTCCCCCTTTTTGAGTTAGGCCAATTGAGGAAGTAAGATTGATTTTCATAGGTTGCTTGTCCTAGAATGGGCATGGTTATACTGCTACTTGAAAATCTTTGGCGGATGGCAGTATGAAGCTGTGTGTACTGTTTTCTTGTATTATATTTCTTAAAATATACTCCTTGGTGTGTAGGAATTATATATACACATGCATGTATGTATGTGTATATCTGCATACGTATGTAGATATGACACCTGGGTAAGACACAAAGTATAATAATGTGAGGAACATAAAGAAGTTGTTTATTTGTGATTGAAAAGTGAATATGTCTTGTATAAAGTTTTTTTGTTAATTTTCGAATCCTTCATTAGTGCTTGTTGCATTTATTTTAGGTATGTGGGAAAACACTGCCATGTGGTAATCATACATGTGAGCAAGTTTGCCATGTTGGTGCTTGTGGAGAATGTCCTCGATCTGGGAAAAGGTTCTGTCCATGTCAGAAGTCAAGTAAGACTTTTTTTTTTTTAAAAAAAGAAATGAACTATCAAGCCATGAAAAGACATTCAAAAGGCATCCTCCAGGAAATTTAAATGCATGTTACTAAATGAAAGAAGCCAATCTGAAAAGGCTACATATTATATATAGAACTTCAACTATATGACATTCTGGAAAAGTCAAAACTATGGAGACAGTAAAAAGATCAGTGGTTGCCAGGGGTTGAGGAGAGGGAGCAATGAATAGGCAAAACACAGAAGATTTTTTAGGGCAGTGAAACTCCTTTGCATGATAGTATAATGGTAGGTACATGTCATTAGGCACTTGTCCAAATCCATAAAATGTACAACAGCAAGAGTGTACTCTAATATAAACTGTAATCTTATCAGTGATTATGATATGTCAGTGTAAGTTCATTAGTTGTAACAAATGTACCACTCTGGTGGGGGTTACTGATAATCGGGGAGGCCGTGCTATTGTCACTATTGTGTTACAGGTTATAGGTGGATTTATTTTTGCCTGCTTTTAGATAAAAGCATAGTAGTATTGCCGTTTAAGTTGGCTTCCTTGAGTCTCCACAGATAACTGCATCCTATGTATAAGATTATTTCTAACACTTGTCACAATATGTTTATATATTAAATGTGAGTTTTAAAATATTCTAAACTCTACATCTTTCTTTTTGTACTGTGAGGTTGTTAAGAGCAGATTTTTGAACCAATCTATATATAATAGAAATTCTTCATAGAGGTTTGTGTAGTCTTACTCATTTTTTTAGATGACTATTTCTGAAGTAGATAGCCCATAAAAATGTGTTTCTTGAGGATGGTAACTTGTCATGTCTCAAATTTCTTTTCTTCTTTTTCTTTTTTAAAATTATTTTGAGACAGGGTCTTGCTTTGTTGCCCAGGTTGGAGTGCAGTGGCACGATCATGGCTCACAGCAGCCTTAAACTCCTGGGTTCTAGTGATCCTTTCGCCTCAGCCTCCTGAGTGGCTGGAACTCCAGGCATGTGCCACCACACCTGGCTAATTTTTCTTTTTTTTGTAGAGACGGAGGTCTCACTATGTTGCTCAGGCTGGTCTTGAACTCCTGGCCTCAAACGATCCTCCTGCCTCAGTCTGAGCCCCCAAGCTTTCCTTTTTAAAAAGCATGAACTTAACAAATGTTAGGGGTTATTTTCATTAAAGTTAATTTTTTCAATGATTGTGTACATGTAGAAATTCATTGTCTGAAGGGCTATTGTTCTTCAGGGAGCCTGAAGAATGTGGCACTTTGTTAGTGCTTAATAATGTATCCTGTTGTTAATGGTGACTTTTTATCTGTTTTTAGAGTTTTCTTTGCCTTGTACAGAAGATGTACCAACTTGTGGAGACAGTTGTGACAAAGTACTTGAATGTGGAATCCATAGATGTTCTCAGCGTTGTCACCGAGGTCCTTGTGAAACGTGTAGACAAGTTAGTCATCTTCTGTAGTAATTACTTCTGGGCTACCTATCGTAACATACCAAATGAGATTGTCCTGTGATTATTTTCTATTGCTTACTTTCATACACATCCAGGTTTCTATTTGTATGAGTTTACTGACCTAATATTTATGGTAAGAAACAGTAGAATACAGGCGTACCACGTTTTATTGTGCTTCACAGACATTGTGTTTTTTACCAATTTAAAGTTTGTGGCAACTCTGCATCGAGCAAGTCATTTAGTGCCATTTTTCCAACAGCATGTGCTCCCTTCTTGTCTCTTCGTCACATTTTGTGATAAATCTTGCAATATTTAAAACTTTTTTGGTATTATTATAACTGTTCTGGTATTCTGTGATCAGTAATCTTTGATGTTACCACTGTAATTGTTTTGGGGTGCCGTAAACCAAGCCCATATAAGACAGTGAAATTAATAAATGTTGCATGTGATCTGAGCGCTCCACCAACCGGCCCCCGCCCCTGTCTCTCTCCTTCTCCTTGGGCCTGCCTATTCCTTGAGACACAACAATATTGAAAGTTGGCTAATTAATAACCCTACAGTGGCCTCTAAGTGTTCAGGTGAAAGGGAGAGTCACACATTTCTCACTTTAAATCAAAAGCTAGACATGATTGAGCTTAGTGAGGAAGACGTGTCAAAAGCTGAGATAGGACAAAAGCTAGGCCTCTTGCACCAAACAAGGAAGTTGTAAATGCAAAGGAAAAGTTTTTGAAGGAAATTAAAAATGCTGACACCAGTGAAAGCAAAACAGTTTTATTGCTGATGTGGAGCAAGTTTGAGTGGTCTGGCTAAAACATCAGAGCAGTCTCAACATTCCCTTAAGCCAAAGCCTAATTCAGAGGAAGACCCCAACTCTCTTTAATTCTGTGAAGGCTGAGAGAGAGATGAGGAAGCTGCAGAAGAAAAGTTTGCAGCTGGCAAAGGTTGCTTCGTGAGGTTTAAGGAAAGAAGCTGTCTCTGTAAGGTAACAGTGCAAGGTGAAGCAGCAAGTTATGCAGAGATCTAGCTAAGGTAATGGGGGAAGGCGGCTACATTAAACAACAGGTTTTCAACACAGAAAAAACAGCCTTCTATTGAAAGATGATGCCAATCCAGGACTTTTATAGCTAGAGAGCAGAAGTCAATGCCTGGCTTCAAAGCTTCAAAGGACAGGCTGATTCTCTTCTTAGGGGCCAATGCAGCTGCTGACTTTAAATTGAAGCCAGTGCTTATTTCCCGTTTCAAAAATTCTAGGGCTCTCAAGAAATATGCTAAATCTAGTCTGCCTGTGGTCTACAAATGGAAAAACAAAGCCTGGATGGCAGCAAATCTGTTTATAAGTGTGGTTTACTGGATATTTTAAGCCCACTGTTGAGATCAACAGCTCAGAACAAAGAATTCCTTTCAAAATACGACACTGACAACATACTTAGTCACCCAAGAGCTGTACAAAGAGATTAATGCTGTTTTCATGCCTGCTAACACAACCACATGGATCAAGGAATAACTTCAAATTTTAAGTCTTATTATTTTAAGAAATATATTTTGTAAGGCCATAGCTGCAATAGATAGTGACGGGTTTGGGCAAAGTAAATTGAAAACCTGGAAAGGATTCACCATTCTAGATGCCATTCAGAACATTCTTTATTCATGGGAGTAGATCAAAATATCAGCATCAACAGGAGTTGGGAAGAAGTTGATTCCAAACCTCATGGATGACTTTGAGGGATTCGAGACTTTAGTAGAGGTGCTAATTGTAGATGTGGTAGAAATAGCAAGAGAACAAGAACTAGTAGTGCAGGCTGAGAATGTGACTGAATTTCTACAATCTCATGATAAAGCATGAACGGGGCTGGTGCAGTAGTTCACGCCTGTAATCCTAGCACCCTGGGAGGCTGAGGTGGGAGGATCGCTTGAGCTCAGGAGTTTAAGACCAGCCTGAGCAAGAGCGAGACCCTGACTCCACTAAAAATAGAAAAATTAGCTGGGTGTAATGGAGTGTGCCTGTGGTCCCAGCTTCTTAGGAGGCTGAGGCAAGACTATCACTTGAGCCCAGGAGTTTGAGGTTGCTGTGAGCTATGATGATGCCACTGTATTCTACCCAGGGCGATAGAGTGAGACTGTCTCTGGAAAAAAAAAAAAAAATGAATGGATGAAGAGTTGCCTTTTATGGATGAGCAAAAAAGTGGTTTCTTGAGATGGAATTTATTTCTGCTGAAGACGCTGTGAACATTTTTGAAATGACAACAAAGGATTAGGATTTAGAATGTTACATTTACTTGGTAAAGCAGCAGCAGGGTTTGAGAGTATTGACTCCATTTGGAAACAAGGTCTACTGTGGATAAAATGCTCTCAGACAGTATCCCATGGCACAGAGAAATCTTTCGTGAAAGGAGGAGTCGGTCAATTGATGTGGCAAATGTCATTGTTGTCTTAGTTTTTTTTAAGAAATTGCTATAGCCATCCCGATCTTTAGCAACTGCCAACCGCCCTGATCAGTCAGCAGCTATGAACATGAAGGAAAGACCCTCCGGCAGTAAAAAGGTTATGGCTGGCTGAAGGTTCAGATGATTGTTAGCATTTTTTAGCAATAAAATATTTTTAAATTAAGGTATGTACATTTTTTAAGACATAATGCTACTATACACTTAATAGGCTACAATATAGTGTAAGCATAAATTGTATATGCACTGGGAGCAAATGAAATTGTGTGGCTCACTTTTATTGTGATATTTGCTTTATTCCTGTCGTCTGGAACTGAATCATCAGTATCTCCGTGGTATGCCTGTATGCCAGCAATCAAATCTAAAAATTATCTTTTGGTTGTTTTTGTTTGGTAAAAGTTCAGATGTTCTTATTTTTGTATTAATAGTCTAGTGTAGAACTGTTTGTTCCCAGAAGACATTCAGAGCGGTGATGAATTAGGCCTGGTGACGTTGGGAAAGAAACAAATGCCTAGACTTCCCACTTTAAAGTTGTATATGTCATTCTGGGTTTGACCATAACCAGGTCAACAAGTTAGCTTACTAGATAATCCAGTTTTCTTGCTTCCCTGAGACAGGACGTGCAGATGTTATGGTTGTAACTAGATGTAAATAGTTTTAATATGTGGGTTTTTTTCTATTTGATAACAAATTTCTACTAAATTTAATAACAAATTCACATGAAATCCTTTTTGGAACAAAGTAATATAAAGCAAATATTTGAAGAAATTCAGATTTGTTTTTGGTAAAGTCTTTCATACAAATTTGCTATTAAAATTTTCTTCATGTTTTCATAATAATTACAATGTAGGGAAAAATAATAAGAAAAATCAGTTTTAATAGCATTTCTTTGATTCTTCCAGGAAGTGGAAAAGCAGTGTCGCTGTGGCAAACACACAAAACGAATGCCATGCCATAAGCCTTATCTTTGTGAAACTAAGTGTGTCAAGATGCGTGACTGTCAGAAGCATCAGTGTAGGAGAAAGGTATGTGTAATAGCTTGGGAGACTCTGATTTAAAGACTGTCTTGAAGTTTTCCTTTGTGGGCCCTTAATAAGTGCCATCTTGACTTTTCCTCAAATACTCAGGCCTGTTCTTTGCTTTCCATATAAGATATTAATAAGTATTCTAGATTAACCCTAATCATCTGTATTAGTGGGAAATCACCAATTTTTTAAATGGGAAGAGTTTCTTCTTGTCTTATTCATTGTGCTCTCAGCTTGGTTCTCGGGCCGTTTCTGATCCCTGACTTTAAAACATCATTAGGATTGTTAATTAGAGTAATAATTTAGTGGTAGAGATGGAAATTCTGTTGTTCAGATATTGTTCAAGTTGACACTGGATTAGTATAAAGTTGGCTGGAGTATTGAGTCTTTGGGTTTGTAGTTCTTTTAGGTTCCTTTTATCATTACAAAATATCCCTCTTTGATAGTAAGATTTCCTTGTTTTTAAATCTATTGAAATATAGTAATTTTACTGTTCTCTGGCTTAGTGTTAACATGGTATATCTTTTTTCCCTATCCTTTTAGTTTTAACCTATTCGTATCTTTATATTTAAAGAGCATTTCTTATAGACAGCATTTATATTTTATTTATTTTATCCAAGTTGATGATCTTTGTTGTTTAAGTCAGATATAGACTGTTTACATGTAATGTGATCTTTAATATAAGTAGATTTAAGTCTACCATCTTGGTTTTTATTTTCTATTTGCGCATCTGTTTCTTTTCTCTTTTTTTCTGGTTTTTCTTTGAGTGTTGTTTTTCAATGATTGTGTTTGTTGGCTTATTAGTTGTATCTCCTTTTTCACTTTTTTTGTCGGTAGGAGATTTCTTTAGGCTTTACATTCTTTAAGAACCTTATAACAGTATATTTTATTTCCTATCACCCAAACTAAAATGTATGATGTTCAAACATTTTATATTCATGTATTTTATAAACCCCAAATACATTGTTTTTATATTTGCTTTAAACAGTGATCTTTTTAAGAGTTTGAAAAAAGAAGAAAAAGTAATCTTTGATATTTATTATCATAGTTTAGTGCTTTTCATCCTTTTGGATAGATTCACTTTTCCATCTGGTTTCATTTTCTTTCAATCCTGAAGGATTACCTTTAACATTACTTGTGGTGCTGGTCATGAATTTTTTCAACTTTTTATATCTGAAAATTCTTTGCTTAGCCTTCATTTGTGAACAGTATTTTTACTGTAGAATTTTAGCTTGACAGTTTGTTCCCCCATATTTTAAAGTTGTTGCTCCACTATCTTTTAGCTTGTGTTTTTCCCAACAAGTAGTATACTGTGATTTTTATCTTTGTTCCTTCTTCCTCCATAGTTATTGTATCTCTTTTTTCTGGTTAGTTATTAAGATCTTTCTGTTTATCATCAGTTTTCCACAATTTGTTTCTGGTATTTTTTGGTATAGTGTTTTTCATGTTTCTTAACTTTTTTTTTTTGTTGACCTTCTTGGATCTGTAAGTTTATAGTTTTCTTCATATTTGTGAAATTTTTGCTATTTATTTCTTTAGATTTTTGTTTGTTTGTTTGTTTTCCCCTACCCATCACCTTCTGACACTTTGATGATATGCATGATGCACTGCTGGAAATCCCAAGCTCACTGATGCTCTATTTATTTTTTAGCCTTTTTAGTTTCTCTGTTTTATTTTAGATAGTTTATCTTCAAGTTCACTAATTTTCTTCTGCATTGTTTAATTTGCTTCTTATTCCATCCCGTGTTTTTCATCCTCAGACATTGTATATTTTCATCTTTAAAAGTTGGATTTGGGTCTTTTTTTTAATATCTTTCATGTTTCTCCTTAGCACGCTCATACTTTCCTCTATCTTCTTGAATGTAGAAAGAGGTATATTTATAATGTCTATTTTAACATCCTTGTCTGCTAATTCTGTCATCTCTCATTTCTGGGTCTGTTTCTGCTTATTGATTTTTTGATTCCTTTGGAGTTATATTTTCCTGCATCTTAGCCTGCTGGGTAGTTTTCATTGGCTTCTATACAACTTTTAAGCCTTGTTTTGGGACAAAGTTAAGTGGCTCAAAAACCTTTTGGTCCTTTAGAACTGTCGTCCCCAACCCCCAGGCCATGGACCAGCCTGCAGAGCTCTACCAGCCACCCCGCAACCATTCATGGAAAAATTGTCTTCCACGAAACTTAGGAAACAGGGGTGGCCAGGAGTAGATGGTGGTGGGGGGGTGACTCCACAGCAGGAGGTGAGTGGTGGGTTAGCAGCCAAAGGTCATCTGTATTTACAGCCACTCACCATCACTTGCATCACCAATACCACCCCCCACCCCCCATGCCCCCCATCTGTGGAAAAATTGTCTTCCACGAAACTGGTTCCTGGTGCCAAAAAGGTTGGGGACCGCTGCTTTAGAAGCTTGATTTTGTTAGATGTGACCAGAGAACCCTTTTGTCTAGGGCTAACTTGGTCCCACTACTGAGGCAATAACTCTTTTAAGTACTCTTCTTGTTGCCTGTGTATTAGGACGTCTTTCTACTCTGGCTGTAAGGAACACAAACTATTCCCAGCATTGTATAATCTCTGGAAATTATTCTACCTTCTCCTTCCAGTGGTTCTTTGTCAGATTTTAAGTAGTTTCCTCTCACACATATCCTGACCATTACTTAGCCAAAGACCCAAGGGGTCCATTCTGGACTTTTCCAGAGCTTTCACGGTACTACTGCCTTCTCTCCACAAATTCTAGCCACACTAGCCTCTTTGAACTATGAATTTTGCCTACTCAACTTGGTGAGACTGCCACACTCTGCTTGTGCTATATAGCCTAATGTCTTTACAGGACTCACCTTGTTTGTTTCCTTTCCCTTAGGGATTGCTGTCCCATGCTGCCTAATAATTCTCCAATGTCTGAAAGCTGTAGCTTCATATCTTTTGTCTGCTTTTCTGGTTGTTTGAGACAGGAGGGTAAATCTGGTGGTTGTTACTCCATCACGGTCAGAAGCAGAATGTCCATAGGCTTATTCAGGTCACGGACCACGTAACCTTTTCCCCCACTGACACTGGCAAGGTGGTAGGCACACAGTAGTACTCAGGATATATTTGTCATTGAATGAACTATTTTGTCTTTTAATTGCTTTTCAGTAATGCATATTTTATTTTGAGCTGTTTTTATATTCTGATACTTATTAAGTTACAACCCTAAGTTTCTTTAAGACAATTGACTGTATTTCCTTTCCAAAAGTTAGGGTATTTAAGAAGTCATAGAAGTAGTTAGGATGGCAATGTAGACTTTAAGTAGTTTCCTTGGGTTCATAAATGAAAAATTATGATAGGTCTTAGATAGCTATATTTTTCGCAGACAGATTAGAAATCAGGGAAGTGACAAAATAAAGCAAGCTGGGTGCAAGTAGCCTATCTCTGCTTTTCTTTAGTTAGTCTCTGCTCTTATGGTTTGAAAATAGCTACCAAACTATCTGTACATTGAACCGATTTTATTTTAATTAAATTTAAAAAATAGCCAAACTAGTTGTTTGCCTGAATTGACTATAGCATTTGATTAGATCCATTCCTTTGGTTAATGTTGTCAATTTCTGTATAGATAAGTAAATGAAATTATCTGATGGAAATGTTTTGAGTTGTAGAATAATTAACTGAAGGGCAAGAAAATTTAGCTTGATTTTGTTAAATTAGATCATTCTCTATTTAAATTTGTACGTTCTTAATACAGTGTATCTGATTATCAGAAGAATGTTGATACTCTTGAATACTTTCATTCTTATAGTATCTTTTGCTTTCCATAACTTCTGTAACTAGTAATGACGTTCATATTATTCATGGGTTTTCGAATTACCTGTTCTTTATATATTGCTTTCTCTTCAGTGTTGCCCTGGGAACTGTCCACCTTGTGATCAAAACTGTGGACGGACTTTAGGATGTAGAAACCATAAGTGTCCATCAGTCTGCCACAGAGGTAAACTTTAACAATAGCTGTAATTTTGTGTTTATATTTACATAGTGCTTTATAGTCATAGAGAGCTTTTACCTTCATTATCTTACTTGACTCTCTTAACCTTGAGAAGAAGGTAGGGCAGTTGCCAGTGCCCCTGTGTTATGGGCAAAGAGATTGAAGCTAAAGGGGGTTCAGTGACTTAGGCAAGGAAATGACTAGTACATGTGACCCCAGGATTTTTGAATATAAAGATTTTGTTCTTTCTCTAACACCATGTTATTGTTTCCTCTCTTCCTCCCAATCTTCCCCACACAGTTTTTTAATTAATATGTTCATAGCTTTTTCACTTTTATTCTGAATTTTATACATTTATATAGAATTAAATGTAATAAGGGATTAGATATATCCTAATCAAATTGTTCTCAAACATTTTGGTCTTATGACCCCTTTTAGTCCCTGAAAGTGCTTTTGTTAATGTGAATTTTATCCATTGACATTTATTGTGTTTGAAATTAAAATATATTTTATTAAAAAATAGCAATAATAAGCCCATTACATCTTAATATTATTAATGTATTTTTGTGAAAAATAACTATATTTTCTGAAAAATTGGTGAGAATGACATTGTTTTATATTCTTACAAATGTCTTTAAGACCTAGCTTAATGGAAGACAGCTGGATTCACACATCTGCTGCTGCGTTTGATCTGTTGTGATACCACTTGTCACTAGCTTTTGGGAAAGTCTGCATGTGAGACCTCGCAGACCTCCTGAAAGGGTCTCAGGGATTCCTAGGTTTCCCAGACCACACACTTCGAGAATTGTGTTCTAAGTTACTGCTAGACATTGAGAACTGAGTTAACTTTACCCGTTTGTAGTATGTTGATATGAAATGGAATCTACTGAGACTTGGTAGAGACCATTGGAAAGATCATGGACTTAGAGTAAGAGGTCCTGGGTTTAAGTCTGGACTCTACCACTTAGTAGCTTAATATCTGCTACTTAATATCTTCTAATATCTTAATATCTTAGTATCTTAATATCGGCAAACTACTGAACCGTTTTTGTTGTCTTCCTTTGGGATTGATGGGCGCTAGGTATCTCAGTTAATATCTTAATCTTTTCAGAAATTCTTCAAGGTATTTGGAACTACTGTTATTTTATATGACGAAATAGGCCAAGAGAGTGTCGGCCCAAGGTTATAGAACTAGTTGCAGTGCCAGGATGTGAACCCAAAGTTTATGGTATTTCCATTAGGAAAAGTGTCAGATTCTATTTATGCTGTAGATATTTTCCTGTGGATGTTCTCTAATTTGTCAATGTCTTTAAATTGTGAAATTTAGAACTAGTTTTTCAGGTATGTTCTCACCATCACTAGAAGGATTTTGTTTAATATTTTCTTTTATAGTCACATTACGTGACTGACTCCCATAGAGTTTAAATTTCGTTAAAATTCTAACATCAGTCATTAATTCATCTACAAAATATTTTTAGGTGTCTGTTAAGTACCAGGTACTGGAATTATATGAGCAAACAAAATTGATAAAGTCCCTGCTCTCGGGAAACTTATTTGTTTGGACTCTTCCCAAGTAGAATACAAATAAGTAATTAGAGTAATATAGGATATCAGGTAGTGACAAGAATTACAAGAAAATTAGAATGAAACTAAAATTGTGATGGTGGGATGGCATATACTCTTCTATATACTGTGACCAGGGGAGGACTCTGAAAAGATTACATTTGAGAGGAGGCCCGACAGAAGGAAGGGATCAAGCCATGTAGAAATGGAGGTAGTGTAATTAATGTTTTAGAAAAGAAAACAGTGATTGCAAAGGCCCGAGACAGGAGCATTTGAAGGAACAGCAAGGCCAGTGTGACTGAGGTAGCGTGCTCAGGCGGACAGATGGTAGGATGTGAGGTCAAAGAGATGGTGAGATAAAGGATTCCTGAGAGAGGAGAACACGTGTAGGGCCTTGTAGACCACTGTTAAGACACTGGCCTTTGCATAGGAAACTTGACCAACTGTATGACCATTAAAGAAATTGGATCAGTAGTTTAAAATTTTTTCGCTAGGAAACACCAGACCTAGTTGACTTTTACACTAACAAATAAGCATTTATGGTACATATAAGTTCCATCTTCTGTAAACTATTTGAAAGTACATATAAAGAAAGAACATGCCCAACTCATTGTAACATCTGGCAAGGAAAGTAAGAGAAAATTACAGGCTAGTCTAATAACTCAAGAACTTGTTTGAAATAGTATTAAAGTTTTAGCTACTCAAATCCAGCTATCCAGTACTATAGCATTATGTATTACCTATCCAAATTTTTAATCTATTCTAACCAAGTTGAGTTTATTCCAATAATGTATGGTGGGTTTAATATTAGTTAATCTAATATTAATGTGATCTACCACATTAAGAGATTAAAGGGGAAATGAAATCATATTGGTAAACATCTTAAAAATGATGATAAAATCTAACATCCATATATGATAAAAACTTAACTGTTTTTATCGCTTAACTTTAATGTTTAAATAGAAGGGGAGTATCCTTAACCTGATAAAGAATATCTGCAAAAAGTCTAGAGCAAGCATCATACTTTGCGGAGAATTGTTGAAAGCATCTCCCCCCTGATATTATTTTGAAGCAAGTCCCATCCATATTTTAGTATTTATTTCTAAAAGATGAATTCTTAACCTAACAATAGGTAACATACTTCTTCATATCAGCAAATAATCTGGTGTTCAAATTTCTTGTCTTGTAAGTCACTTCATTTTTTACTTCAGTTTCTTTGGACATGTTGTACTTGGTTATGTCTCTAAACTCT
Organism: Eulemur rufifrons; assembly: GCF_041146395.1. Classification (NCBI taxonomy): domain Eukaryota; kingdom Metazoa; phylum Chordata; class Mammalia; order Primates; family Lemuridae; genus Eulemur; species Eulemur rufifrons. The sequence goes on from NC_091006.1 coordinate 34,053,398, forward strand.
TTTAATTTGTAATTTCTCTCCTCCATCTGCTTTTTATTTTCTCTTATGACTTATTTGTTGAAGAAACTAGGTTGCTTTAGTTTTTCAGAGTCTGAATTTTGCAGAATGCGTCTCTGTTATTATTTAACATGTTCCTTTGTCCTCTGCATTTAATTGGTTCTGGAGGTTTGATTAGATTTGGGTTTGATTTATTTTTTTAAAAAAAGATGCTTATTAGCCTCCCAAAAAGCCCTTAACAAAATTTTCCCTGCTGTAAAGTATGTGGAAGATGTGGTTGTGCAACTCTCACCATTTGTTTAACCTACAGTTATCTACAAATGTGAAATCATTTCAAGCCATTTTCCGTCATTCTAGACTCCTTCATAATAAAAATTATACTTTAATTCATACGGAGAGGATACTAACTGTATGTTTTCATTGTGAATATATGAAAATTGATTTATAGTTTTTTTAAGTTCAAAGTCATTTGTGTTTATGGTTTTGGAATTGCTGAATTCGTGACTATTTTAGCTATTGACCCAGAGGGTCAGTATAGTTACAGTTTGTATGCTGTTTTTTTTTTTTTTTTCATTTTGAAAGTATTACTACTGAAGCTGTTTTAATTAATATCTCTCATGTTGTATAGGTATATATAATAAATTCTGTTGGTCAGTAGGAAGACTATTTAGAGAAATTATCCCTTATCTTAACGTAGCCAAAAAAGGTTATGTTTATGAGTTCCTCTTTGAATTGCTGAAAATGAATAAAAAATTATCATTGTTAAGTATAGAAATTGATATGCTGAATGAAAACAGATTTCAATGTCACTATTAACTTGAGAATGAGAACAGACTTAAATGTCACTATTAACTTGAGAAATGTAACATCTAGTCATTCTTTTGAAAAGATCGAAATAAGACTTGATCATGTGAGTCAGGATAACTGGGCTTGTATTACCATCAAGATAATGCCTCACTGGATTATACTTATCAAAACACTAAAGTATAAATTTGATAATTTTGTTCAATAGATATGTTTTTCCCTGTGATGCTTTTAGTCTCATTTTCTCTTTTTCTATGTTCATTATTTGAATCATAATTCTTAATTTGTATTTGTTTTAAGAAACTATTTTGAACTTCCAGTGGTATTTAAATAAGGCTGTTTTCCATCATTAATCTTTTCTTATCAGGTTTAACTGCTGGGCAGTATTTTGCTTGGTCCTGACACTTAGCCAGCAGTCTTTTTAAACTATCCACTTTGTAGTTGAAAACTCTTATTCCTTCCTCATTATTTTACTTCAAATGGAGTTCCTTACTGGGAGAACTAGAGTGGGAAGAAAGCCCTTACCATGATGACAGTGCCTCTTGGGGAGAACTTACTAGCCTGGAAAAGGTTTCTTTCATTTCGCTTTTGTATATTTCTACCAGTCCGTAAGGAAAGAGGATAAAAAGCTGAAACGCAAATAACTTTTCTTTTTGAATGTTTATAAGAGACATATTTGAAATTATAGCCTAAAATGGAAGTTTAGCATTTAGTCTTTCATAAAGCACAAATAGTGGAAAATTGACTACGCTTGTAAATAACCAACATAAGGTCATGAGAGAGAAGTTACTGGGGAATTTGTCTAAAAATAGTGTGCTTGGACAGAAGGATATATGAAAATAGGCTGAAACAATTATTGTTAGATTTTCCAAAGCCTTAAATACAGTTTTGCTTGTTGTAGTTTTGAATGAGTAATGTGTTAAATTTGTTATTTAGAACAGAAATTTTAGCAAATTTTAAAGAAAGGTCTAAAACTTTATTGAAGTACCAGTATACCTATGTATGTACAAATCATAAGTGTACAGCTTGTTGAATTTTTACAAACTGAACATAGCCATATAAACAGAACTCATATCATTAAACAGAACATTACCAGCATTTCCGAAACCCTCCTTGTATCTTTCATAACCATCGTTCTGATTTCGAATAGTATAGTTTTTCTTGTTTACTTTATGGTAGTGGTATCATGTACTATGTATTCTTTATGTTTCTTCTTCTTTTGCTCAATGTTATATGATAAGATTCATTCATATTATTATAGTTTATTCATTCTTATTGTAAAACTATGCTAAATTTATTGGTTTTACCATTGATGGGCATTTGGGTAATTAAGGAAACTTCTTTTTAAGTATCAATTTTTTTTTTTTTTTCAGGCAGTTGCTATCCCTGCCCAGAAACTGTAGATGTGAAGTGTAATTGTGGTAATACCAAGGTGACAGTACCCTGTGGCCGAGAACGTACCACAAGACCACCCAAGTGCAAAGAGCTTTGCAGGTTAGTATGAAGCTTTGCACAGGCTCACATAAGTGTTTTACAAATATAAATTCATATTGACTTGTAATATTGTTAGTATTTTAGTTTGCTTTGGTGTTTTAAAATATTAATATTCGCAGTATGCTCATTTTATATGGAATCAGGAGATATAGAGAATTATACTTTAGATGTAATTGTACAATAATCAGAATTACTTAAAAAATTGTATGTTACGATTTAGTCGACCATCAACTTGTCATCATTCAAGTCAAGAAAAACATCGCTGTCACTTTGGCTCCTGTCCACCATGTCATCAACCTTGCCAAAAAGTTTTGGAGAAATGTGGTCACTTGTGTCCTGTTCCGTGTCATGATCAAGCATTAATAAAGCAGACTGGCAGGGTAAGGGAACATGTTATTAAAGAAATAGTGCATTGCTGCGGGTCATACTTCTTGATTTTGCTGAGTCATTCAACAGGCAACGATTAAGCACTTATTGGGTATCAAGCATTGTGCGTGGAGCTGGGGAAAAGGTAAATAAGATATGGTCTTTTGGCTTAAACTCACAGTAGAGAAAAGGAGAGAAATCAATAAACAAACGTTTGCAAATACAGTGTGATATAGATGAATTTGGCAGTCCTCCTTCATATATTGTGGTTTAGGGTTACAGATAATCTCCTATAACCCTATCTTAAAGATTTAGTCTGTATTCAGTGAATATTTATTGAACCCTTACCATGTATCAGGGATTCATCTAGGTGCTGGGAAAAAACTGAGCAAAATAATGGAGATTACATTCAACTGATGTTGGATGTTAGTGTTTACAATTATGTTTTTCATTCTCCTTATGAGAAGTGAAGGAGGCTATGCTTCCTTTATTCTGCCATATAAAAACTGGAGTCTGTCTCAATTATCAATATTAAATGTGTGTGGAAAGGAACAATCTGATAGAATACAGATGGAATAAAATATTTCAATAAACACAATTTACTGATTATTTGAAAAATTTCAACCTGCTTGGGCAGGAGATACATAGAACTATTTTCTTAGATTCTTAAAATGGCCATGTGATTATTAAATCTCTGACTTAAAATGCTTGTGTATTTTACTTGCAGCACCAGCCTACAGTCCCTTGGGAGCAGCCTTCTGAGCCAACATTTGTTCAGACTGCATTACCTTGTCCTCCGTGTCTAGTTCCTATTCCTATGTAAGTATCAGAATTTTAACATTTTAAAAAGATATCTTTTAACATAGTTCAAAGTATATCTAAAGTCAACCTCTCCCTTTTTTCTTAATTCATTATTATTTCAGGATTAGCCTATAAATTAATGTCTCTGTTTCATTCTTTTCCAAATATATTTGCCATACTGCTTATAAACCTCCTATAGATAGCTTTTTTTGAGTCTTTTCTCCTAGCTGGAATTTGATATCCTTCTTAGCTTTCTATAGCAGCTTGTGCTTACAGTTATAAAAACACATCCAAGAAATTCATCATTTGTTAGTTTTCTTGATTGTTCCCATGCTAGGGTGTAGGCTCCCTGAGGATGGGAAAGCCAGGCTTTAGATAAAGCAAACTTGAAGGAGAGTGTTTAAGGGAAACATTGGAAATGAAAAGTAGTAGTTTTCTGGATGGGCCAATGAATGATGGAGCTGAGCTGTAAGGAGTCAAAGCCAAGGTAATAGGGAGTCCTGTATGTGTATAAAGACCCTTCTAACTCTAATATCATGACTTTTCAGTGGCATGTATAACAAAATTGTTATTGTAAAGTGTATGTTGAAAAATATTACTTGTTGGCCGGGCGCGGTGGCTCACGCCTGTAATCCTGGCACTCTGGGAGGCCGAGGTGGGCGGATCGTTTGAGCTCAGGAGTTCGAGACCAGCCTGAGCAAGAGCGAGACCCCACCTCTACTAAAAATAGAAAGAAATTATATGGACAGCTAAAAATATATATAGAAAAAAATTAGCCGGGCATGGTGGCGCATGCCTGTAGTCCCAGCTACTCGGGAGGCTGAGACAGGAGGATCGCTTGAGCTCAGGAGTTTGAGGTTGCTGTGAGCTAGGCTGACGCCATGGCACTCACTCTAGCCTGGGCAACAGAGTGAGACTCTGTCTCAAAAAAAAAAAAAAAAAAAAAAAAAAGAAAAATATTACTTGTCATAAGAACTATTCAGGCAATATTATTTCATTTTTAGAGTAAAATGTGTCTGTCTTCCTATCCCTTGCCTTGTTTAAAAAAAAAAATTACTTTTAATGATATTTTGACCCTGTGGTAAGAGAATGCTGAGCTTACAGTATGTGCTATATCATTTGGAGTGCCGTTAGCTTCAAGTAACAACCTAAAGAAAAAGTGGCACAGTGACATTTGTGCCTTGCCCAATTAGACTGGAAGTAGTAGCTTTATGGTTGGTTAATTTGTTTAATTCAGTATACATCATGAAGAGCTCAGACTCTGTCTTTTCATTTTGTTATCCTCAGCTGTCATCTTTGCCCTCAGGCTGTTTGCCTTTCTGATAACTTCCCATCTCCCTGATTTACAGAGGGAGACATGGAAGCTGTCTGTAATGCCTTCTGTAATCATTGTCATCTTTCCTTTATTGTTAAAGGGTGAGGAAACTTCTGGGACGCTCTGTAGCAGAACTTCCTTCACATTTCATTGGCTAGACCATTCCACAGGACTGTTTCTAAACCAGTCCCTGGAAAGAGAAGTGGTGTGTTTAGTTTTTTAAATAAACTTTATTTTTTTAGAAAATTTTTAGGTTTACAGAAAAATTGCACAGAAAGTACAGAGAGTTCCTGTATGTGCTCCCACCACATGCAGTTTTCCCTAATATAATACCATCTTGCGTTAGTGTGGTATGTATTTGACAGTTGAGGAGCAAATGCTGGTGCATTATTAGCTAAAGTCTGTAGATTACATTTGGGTTTACTTTGTGTGTTTTGTGGTTCTATGGGTTCTGACGAGTGTGTAGTAGCATGTGTTCACCATTATAGTTTCATACGGAATAGTTTCACTGTCCTAAAAATATCCTGAGCTGCACCTATACACCCCTCCCCTATGCACCTCACACCCCTAACAACCACTTATCTTTTTATTATCTCTGTAGTTTTACCTTTTCCAGAACATCATATAGTTGGAATTATATAGTGTATAGCATTTTCAAACTGGCTTCTTTCATTTAACAGTGTGCATTTAAAATTCCTCTATGTTTTTTCATGGCTTGATGGCTTATTTCTTTTTATCACTGAATCATTGTGTGGAGGTACCATAGTTCATTCACCTATTGAACGACATTTTGGTTGCTTTCAAGTTTTGGAAGCTGCTATAAAAGAATAAAGCTGCTACAAACATTTGTATGCAGGTTTTTGTATAGACTTCAGTTTTTAACTCATTTGGGTAAATTCTTAGGAGTGCAATTGCTGGATCATATGGTAAGCCTTAGTTTTAGCTTTGTAGGAAGCTGCCAAACTGTCTACCAAAGTGGCTGTATCATTTTGTATTCTCACCAGCAATGAATGAGAGTTCCTGTTGCTCTACAGTCTTACCAACATATGGTATTGTCAGTGTTTTGGATTTTAGCCATTCTAAAAGTGCATAGTGGTATCTTGTTTTTATTTGCAATTTCCTAATGACATAGGAAGTCGAGCATCTTTCGTGTGCTTATTTGCCATCTGTATGTCCATTTGTTCTAGCACCAGCCATTCAGTTGCTTTGCTCTCTTGTCAAAGATCAATTGTGTTTATGTGGGTCTCTTTCTGGGCCTTCCATTCTGTTCCATTGATTTGTCCTTTAATCAATACCATACTTTGTTGATTACTATAGCTTTACAGTAAGTCTTGAATTCAGGTAGTGTCAGTCCTTGGACTTTGTTCTTCTTTAATATTACTTTGGCTGTTCTGGGTCTGTTACTTTCCATATAGATTTTCGAATCAGTTTGTTGATATGTACAAAATAACTTGCTGGGATTTTGATTGGACTTGTGTTGAATCTCGATCAAATTGGGCAGAAGCTACATCTTAACAATTTTGAGCCTTCCTATCCACTAACATATATTTCTCAATTTATTTAAATCTTTGATTTCTTTCATCAGCATTTTGCAGTTTTCTCATATAGATCTTATATATATTTTATTAAATTTATACCTAAGTATTGCACTTTTTGTGCTAATATAAATAATGTTGTGTTTTTAATTTCAAATTCCAATTATTCATTGCTAGTATATAGGAAATCAGTTGGCCTTTGTCTACTAATGTGGTATCCTGTAACCTTACTATAATCATTTGTTTCCATATGTGTTTATTTCTTACTCTTAATTAAACTAGTGGAGTTAGTCTGTTTGCTTTGGATATCTTTTTTGAAGAATTTATAATGATTTCATTTTATTTTATTTTTTCCTTGCAGGGAATGTCTTGGGAAGCATGAGGTGAGTTATAGGCACAATTTTTAAGTAAAGCTTACAATCTATACCTTTTCCATACTAGTTATTAGAAATAATAAAGTCAAAGTATTATTATTTCAGTATTATAAAGAGTGCAAGAGTTTGTCTACTAATTTTAAAAGTGTATGGTGCTTCCACATGTACTCACCATCAAATTGATTTCACTGATCATCACCTAAGAGCACATTTAGGAATAACATTAATGGGGTGTTGGGCAGATGGGGGGGATGGGTGTATACATACATAATGAGTGTGATGCGCACCGTCTAGGGGGTGGACACGCTTGAACCTCTGATTTGGTGGGGAAGGGGGAGCAAGGGCAATATACGTAACCTAAACTTTTGTACCCCCATTATATGCTAAAATAAAATAAATAAATCTATATGTAAGTAAAAAAAAAATATATGGTGCTTTTATTTGAGAATTAACCTGCGTATATGCATTCACTATGGACTCTTACTGAATTTTCCTTTTAGGAAGAGAATGCTTGCTTTTTTGCATTCATTTTTTGGAATATTTTGATACATTACTTTGATTTTAATATTAACTATTACTAATGAAAACTTATTAGACCTTTTTGAAACTTGTTCTCAAATGATAGCAGAGTCATTTTAGAAACATGGGTTCAGAAGGGGTGTGTGTGTGTGTGTGTGTGTGTGTGTGTAGTGCTAATATCCTTTTTTTTTTTTTTTTTTAAGGTGAGTCCACTACCGTGCCATGCTGTAGGACCCTACTCTTGTAAGAGAGTTTGTGGACGAACCTTAGATTGTCAGAATCATACATGTATGAAAGAATGCCACAAAGTAACTGAAGTGGATGGTTGTGCTGGCAAAAACAAGGTAATGTTTTTAGGTCGAATGTATATATGCTCACAGTATGCTTGAAACATTTTTTTCAACCGTTATACTATAAATATTTTTTTCCATTTTGGTTAGCTGCTTTCCTCTTTTTTGCTCTCATTCCTTCTCTCTCCTTGCTTTTCTTGAGACAACTGACTTTACCAGATTGCTGTCTATTGCTCTGTATCTTTGTGCTGGCTCATAATGTGCCTTTTCATGTGCTGTGCCTGGATTAATACCTAGGATATGGTTTTATGATAAAAATATAGAAGTTACGTATCTTCTTAGAAGGTAGGTAGCAATGCCACCTCCACTTCTCTCTGTTCACATTTCTGAGTTTAGAGCATTTGCTCAGTTATTTTTCACATGATAGATGATGTTTATAATTTTAATAAATTCCTAATCTTTTGTTGAAAAGCAAATAACATCACAGATGTGTATGTTTATAATTAACTGTTTTACAAGCATATGAGAAATTGGCTACTCAAAGATCTCTTAAAAATTCCCATTTCACAAGGAAAAACAAATGTTCGAATCAAATTTTAAATAATATTAAGTTTTATTTTTAAAATAATAATTTTCATAGACTTTCATTCTATGGGGAGTCACGGGGAGTCACAACAATATTAGCAAGTATCTTAATGAGAAATAAGCCAGAAATTTTAAGTTTTACTTTATTATTAGGTAACATTAAATTTATAGATATTTATGAATTGTGTTATTGAAAACTTTACTTGCATTACCAGAGGTTTTTTGTTTTGTCTTTCATTTGGTAATAGTAATGTATGACAACATAAATGCCCATAGTATCGTTCTTGTTCATATACAAACATATATGTAAATGTATTGGTTATAATTTCTTCATTGATCCATGCCTTGATTCTCAAAAATGTACTCACGGTAAAATGAAAATGATAGTGGAATTGTAAAATCAAACCAACAAATAATGATTTAAAAATCACTTTAACTAGGTAGGGGGTAGTTGCTTAATGGCTTTCCTCTGCTGGATATCCAGAATATCAAGTGAGTCAGAAAAAAGTTATTTTCAAAGCTGATATGACTATTAGGGATTTATCGTGGATTATTCCAATATTGCTGCCTGGGTTAAAGTTTCTGTTTTTCTTTTTAAATGAGAATGGTATAAAATAATTGACAGACTTGCTGTTTTTCCTAATTAAGATGGTAGAACTTGATGTTGGAAGTGACCCAGGAGGATAGCTTAGTGCAAGTATAGATTCAGTGATTTTTTTTCTTTTTCGTAGCTGGGAGGAACTCATACCATAATGCTTGTTTTGCAGACAGAGAAGCTGAAACTTAATGTTGTCAGGTGACTTATCTGTGATCATACAACAGGAGAGTAGCAAGTCAGAGAGCAGTATCCCTGATCTCTTAACTCCCAGCCCAGTATGTTCTTCTACTCGTGTTATTTAAATAGCTTATTGTACGTATGCCACATGGCCAGGAAGAGCAAAGGAAATATACCCTGTGTTAACTTTGGTTCTGTTTGCATGTTTTGCAGCTCATTGCCTAACCCTCCCTCAGTCTTTCCCATTTCAGAAAGTCATATTAACATTTTTACCCAGTTGTGCAGGTCAAAGACATAGGAATCATGCTTGATTTGTTTCTTGCCTTTGTTGTCTTTGTCCTGCAGCAAATCCTGTTAGATTTATTTTCAAAATAGATCGTGAATCTGACAATTTCTCATAACCTATACCACTAACATCCTCACCTAAGCCAGCATCACCTCTTACCTAGATTTCTGCAATATTTTGCCAACTTACCTTTCTGCTTTCACTTTTGTTTCACTACATCAGCCAGACTCATCTTTTAAAAAATCTAAGTCAGGTATCGCCTCCCTGCTCAACACCCATAGTAGCTTTTAATCACTGTCAGATCACAATCCGGAGGGCTGACAGTGGCCTACAATGCTCTGTAATGATCTGACTCCTAACTACCTTTCCCACCTCTCCTCTGACTACTCATCCCTCTCTTGCTTGTTCACTTCTGCTTCTCTTCTCACTGTTTCATGAACATTCCACATTTGTTCTTCCTCAGAGCCTTTGTACTTATTATTCCTTTTCTCTGGAACTCTCCATTCTGGTGGCTCTCTCCCTCATTTAACTCAGTTTCTGTTCAGATGTGGACTTTATCAGGCAGGCTGCTTCTTGCGCTGCCATCACTCTCTCTTATCCTGCTTTATCTTTCTTCAGAGTACTTATGAAGACCTTATATTATGTTCTTTATCTCGCCACTTAAATGTAAGTTCTAGGGACCTGTCTCATCTATTCCCAGTGGCTGGCACAATGCCTGACACATAAGTGCTGAATGAGTATTTGTGGAATAAACGAATATGCTTTTTAAATTAAAAAAAAATAGAAATTAATAAAAGAATATTTTCATAACTTGAAACATTTCTTTTTAGTCTTAAATGTCAAAAAATAGCTTAGAATTTTATTAACGATAATAACTGTTGTAATCATTGCTATGCTTAGGCATGATAATAAAAATGTTTAACGTTTAAAACTTAGTGTCCATGTCTATAGATCTCTGACTTCTTTTATCTCAAGTATGACATATGAAAACCAAAAATGCCCTCCAATAAAAAATTTTACTTTTTTTAGTAGATTTTGATACTAGTTACATTATTAAATCACAAGAGCAGAGAAAGGTATCTTGTTAAGTTATATTGAGGTACATTTATTTGTAAATATAATCTAACTTTAATTCACTGATGTGCATTAAAAAATAAACTACTGGTCCTTCTCCTTATTTTCACTCTGTATATGTTTCTTATTGGCAAGATAAGATAAATATCTCCAGAACTTTTGAGTGATGTGGAATTTTTATGTGTTAACAGTGTCTTGATCTCTTTAATTCAATGATAATTGTGCTTATTGGATGGAAGTGAATTGAATAAACGTTTCACTCTCTATATTTTTTCAACCCCTGCCTATTCTTTAGGAAGTAATTTACACTTTCAGTGGGGATACCCTTTATATAGTCAAGTTCATGTTAAAGGTGAGGCTGTTTGACTTAGGTTTATAACATAAAAATCTATATGAGAATAATGGTCATATTGACAATCTTGCTATTCTTTTTGAATATTTTTAAGATCAATGAGAGCACATGCCGTTAAGTGTGTATTTTTTTTTCTCCATGTTCCCCCATTCACAGTACAGACCAGGCACAGGGCCCGGGCAGGGGTGTACATGGGGTAGCTTCCCTCTGCCACCCCTTTCTGTGCAGGTAGTGTATGAACACGGCCTACGGCAAGCACTGGGAGGCCCATTAACTGGATTTTTAAGAGCTGCAAAAGTATTTTAATGGAATATATAGATTTTATAACTTTAATATATAGAAATGTTAGACTTCTGTACTTAGGTGATTTATTTCCCTGCTATTTTTCAGGCTGGTCCAGAATGCCTTCATTGTGAAGAAGGGTGCTCTAAGTCACGGCCACTAGGCTGTCCTCATCCTTGTGTTTTGCCGTGTCACCCTGGAGAATGTCCACCCTGTGTTCAAATGCTTAGAATAAAATGTCACTGCAAGATTACAAGCCTATATGTGGAATGTAGGTAAGTGGACTGAAGAAATACTCTTGTCTCACTAATATCTTTTTATAATTCAGAGCCCTTTGTAATATACATTACAGAATATTTTTCAGTTGTGTTGCTTAGACTCTAGAGCCCTAGATTATCTGGTTGACCTGGAAGGAAGAAATGGAGGGTACTCTACCTTCTAGATCCTTAACCCTGATTTCGAGCAGGAAAATTTTGCTTTTTTCCCATTTGTAGAGTCTATATAAGATTTTGTTAGGAAAAGATTGTATTACTTTTTTTTTTAAAGATTAGAGAAATGGCCGGGCGTGGTGGCTCACGCCTGTAATCCTAGCACTCTGAGAGGCCAAGGCAGAAGGATCGCTCGAGGTCAGGGGTTCGAGACCAGCCTGAGCAAGAGCGAGACCCCGTCTCTACTAAAAATAGAAAGAAATGATCTGGACAGCTAAAATTATATATATAGAAAAAAATTAGCCGGGCATGGTGGCGCATGCCTATAGTCCCAGCTACTTGGGAGGCTGAGGCAGGAGGATTGCTTGAGCCCAGGAGTTTGAGGTTGCTGTGAGCTAGGCTGACGCCACGGCACTCTAGTCCAGGCAACAGAGTGAGACTCTGTCTCAAAAAAAAAAAAAAGAAAAAAGTAATTTGGAGATAATTATTACAGATAGAGAAATAATTAAAATATTTCTTGAGAGGAAAAAAGGAAATAAATATAATTTGTGGATATGTTTGAAATTGTGAATTGTTTTTAGGAAAAATATGATAGAAAATGGGCATTGGTTTGAATGTCATCAGAACTTTCTCTCATTTTTAGAAAAATAACCACAGCTGATGTAAATGAAAAGAATCTCCTCAGTTGTTGCAAAAATCAGTGCCCTAAAGAGGTAAGCTTTAACAGAACCTTTCAAATTGTGTTCTTTGGGCATTTTTCTCTTGGATTTTCTTTTTTCTTGCTTGGTTGTCTTATTTCAGATCTTTTCTGGACCCACATTCTAGTGGAATGTGATTCATGTCTATCTAAATGTGACGCATAGGGCTAGAGTAGATGCACTTCATTTTATGAAATATGGGGATGTTAGAACTAGGAATAACCCTTTGAAGATTTTTTTTTTTAAGAAAGTAATTTTAAAGATTGTTTACATACTTTATATAGTAAAATATTGACCTAGTGCTTATCCCCCAAAATGTGATTCAGACTTAAAATATAAATAGATTGAGAACTATGTGGGACATAAGCAGTTAGACAGTGAATCTGTTGGGTTGTTTAAACAATAATGCGCCTGTGCGCGCCTCTGTGGTGGGATGGTGGGAGGGTGGACTGCACATCCACAGCGCTTTGCAGGTGATACCATAGCAGGCACCGCCGGACATTTTCAGTGTCGCTTTTGGTGCTGGTACCATTCAGATTGTTGAATCTTTCACTGCTGTATCAAATTGATGAATACAAAGCATTCATATATAAAGTGTATATATAAAGTGTTTTTAAAGATTCTGATGCTTCAATAAACGTTGTATTCAAACTAAAAGTATCAAAAGTGGTTTGAAAAAATCATGTGGAGTAAAAAGGTAAAAACTCACTGGTGATATATCCTGGCAGTGATTTGAGAAACCAAAGTAGTCCATCTCTATTTGGTCAATCTGAAAGGGAGCATGCTCGTTTTGTTGTTGTTTGGTTGGGACAGTGACAATTATTTGATTTGGGTAGACATTTAAAAAAGAATCCTTTTGACTTACAGATGTACTAAATAGATGTACTAAATTTTCTTTAAATTCTTTATGTACTTATCTGTTTCTCATCCTGTTTGGAGTCAGGAAGGGATGACAATTAAGTCTTAAATATACTAATCAGTCTTTGATTAAATATAAAACAAGAATCAACGCATTATACACCTTTTTGTTAAAAATATTTTTTTTAACTAAAGCTTTGCATCACTTTTTATGGATTTACGTTTAAGAACAGAAATAGTTAGAAATTGAACTTGAAAGTTTTAAAATTTATGTAAGACTATTAAAAAATAGACCATTTGAAGCAACAAATGATTATTTTAATAATCCTGTTGTGAGATGACTGTGCAAACTACCATCTCTCCCTTTCAAGTTTTCAGATTTCTGGGAGAGAACATGTGATTGGCTCACCGGGAGTGCAGGGACTCCTGGGCACAGGCAGCCATAGAGAGGGAACTAGAGCAGGTGGCACAGCCGCGGCTGTGCTGCTGGGGGGGTTGTGGGGAACCAGGCAGCCACCTCAATTTGTCTTCTGCAACTTTCACCAGCGCTGGATGTGGAAAGGCGCGGAGATTCTTGGAGCAGGGGTTAGGTGAGGTGGCAGGGTCAAATGACAGATTTAGAAAAAAGAGACATATATTTTGAAGGCAGAAGACTCAGCCAGAGAAAAGGCTTTCAAGATGTCAGTGACATTGTGAAGAGTGAGCGTGAGGTTTTTTAGGAGGCAGAAAGAAATAACATCAAGACCAGTTATTTCATCAACCCCCAACGCATTGGAGAGATAGAGCGCTGCTCAGTGAAAGGCCACACTACCACAGCCTCGATTCTGTGTATTTTCAAAAAGATCTTTATTCTGATACGCTTCCCTGTTCATTTTCCCCTTTAGAATCATTGATTTCAAGGTGAAGTAGAGTGGTTAGTTACTTTATAGAGAAGATGACTGATGAAATTACCTCAGAGATTAAGGAAAGAACAAGAGGATATAGAGACGGATGAGGGCAAGAGATGGTAGATGGGGAGCTAATGGCTGGCATTTGTTGTCTTTATGAAGTCAGGCCAGAGGCCCTGGCAGGAACTTCACTGAGAGTGAAGTTAAGGAATACAAAGGCTTGAGAAACCACTGTGGGGCAAGTATTTGAGAATGAATAAATATTGAGCCTGGTAAGCAGTGTTCAGGGCCTAGTATTAGCTGTAGGAAGAAACAAAACCGAAGTGCTTCAGGGATGCCTAGTGTGGAAATCATTCCAGCAGTATTCTTCCCTGTGGTAGGATTAGTGGAAATACACAGGGTGAGGGGTCTAAATTTAGTTTTAGTGTGAATGTCTAGCCTAAAAATTAAAGAACAGGAAACCTAGTTGCACACTAGAGAGAGACTAAAGACAATGGAAAAGGATTCTGAATTTCTTAAACTTGGTGGAGTCGGTAATTTGAAAGATCAGTCTGGTGAATCATAGAGATTAGAAATTAGAGAATTTAAATGTTTATTAAGGTGTCCACTATTTGTAAAGTATCTTTGTTAGGGAGTATGAGATGAGAGACACAGAAAAATATAGATGCTTCTCGACTTACGATGGGGTTGCATCCTGATAAACCCCCATCAGAATGTTGAAAATCCTAAGTTGAACCATCATAAATTGGGGATTGTCTGTGTAAGACCATTGCCCTCTACTAACTTATAATGACTTTTATTATAATAGCTGAATACAAGAATACTGAACATACTTAATCCTCACAACAACTTTATAAAGTATTTATAAAATACTGCTTTTCGCAGTTTTACATGTGAAGCACAGAAAAGTGACTTGCCTGAGGTCCCACAGTTAGTAAAGAGGGAATCTAGAATTCAGTTCTAGGTAGTCTGACTTTGGAATTTAATCCCTAACCAATAACGTATTTTATTTACATTCAGAAATACATGAAGTGCCTAAAAAAATTTTTTTTTTGGTAACAGTTGAAGACAATACAAGCAATGTCACAATAGTTTAGAAATAGATTTCTTATATAACTACTATTTATTTAAATGTAGGCAAATTTATATCAGGCTCTTACGGTGATTTAAGCCATGTCTCAAAGTATAGATAAGATTTGAATAGACAGAAGAAACAATGTTTCATCTGAAAGCTTGACTGGGATGGGAAGATAGTAAATAATTAAAGCCAAGGAGTTCACAGACATCATGGCAATTAGTGAGTGGTTTTGGCTACCTAAATAATATGTTTTAATATTAATATATAGTGGCAAGAATAGATGTTTGATAGTAAAAAGCTAAGCAGTTGTGACACAGTCCAGTGTGTCAAGGATGAGGAAGTTTTCTTTCTTTCTCACAACGGAGAAGGTAGCTGTGTCACTAAGCTCCGGGTGTTCATCCATGAGTCCAGGTTTGCTGGCACCTCCGCTCTCTTTAACACGTGTTGGTTTCCATTATTGCTCCAGCTGTCGTCATTTTCTAGCACATGGGGAAGAAGAGAACATGGAAGTGCACTCTTGCAATGATTTAAGGCACAAATCACTTATACTTGCTTACATTCTATTTACCAGAACTTAGTCACAGGGCTACAACTAGTTACAAGGGTGGCTGTCAGATGTGTACTCTTGGAGTAGAGCTGGGGAGAATATTTAAAAATTCTGTATAATTAAAGTAATTTATATCTAAAAGAAAAATAGTTGACAAATTAGCCCATTAGCCAGGATTGAGTGACCCTAGGTGTGGTGGACTCTTTCTTACAATAGTTGTTGGGGTGTGGGGGAGGTAGAGCATGACCAAATTGTAAATATGTAATTGCTTTATGTTCATTTTATTTAAGCTTCCTTGTGGTCATAGATGCAAAGAGATGTGTCATCCTGGTGAATGTCCCTTTAATTGCAACCAGAAGGTAAAACTTAGATGTCCCTGTAAAAGAATTAAAAAGGTAAATATTTTAAGTTATTGAAAATACTTTTCTATGTAAGTTGTTTTTGTTTTGTTCTGTTTGGTATGTATATTCTGATAGTTCTTTAGTTTTATTTTTTGCCCTCTAATTTTAAGGTTTTATTTCATAGACTTTTTTATTATTGGAATAAGCCTACAAATTTCTATAAAGGCTTATTTTAAAAATCAGCTTTGGCTATTTAGTTTTCTGTAACTTAATAGCAGAAGAATGTTTTATGTTGGAACCAAACTCAGTGCCCTTTTTTGGATAAAGTCAATGTGCTCTAGATTTGAGGTCTGAACAAGGAACACGATGTGAGTGATAAAGTGAGTCGCATGGTTTAAGAAATGGTCGGAATTAACCTTTGTTACTCTTATTTATGAAACTTTTTTGCCATCGGTATTGTCCTTTGAAAATTTTGCCTTAAAAAGGCCTTCTATGCACAGCTTTATAGAATAAAAGAACATTAAACTTGTTTTTATTTTTTTTTTATTTTATTATTATTTTATTTTATTTTATTTTATTTTTGAGACAGAGTGTCGCTTTGTTGTCCAGGCTAGAGTGAGTGCCGTGGCGTCAGCCTAGCTCACAGCAACCTCAAACGCCTGGGCTTAAGCAATCCTACTGCCTCAGCCTCCCGAGTAGCTGGGACTACAGCCATGCGCCACCATGCCCGGCTAATTTTTTTTTTTTTTTCTATATATATTTTAGTTGGCCAGATAATTTCTTTCTATTTTTAGTAGAGACGAGGTCTCGCTCATTGCTCAGGCTGGTCTCGAACTCCTGATCTCGAGCGATCCACCCGCCTCGGCCTCCCAGAGTGCTAGGATTACAGGCGTGAGCCACCGCGCCCGGCCGAACATTAAACTTGGAAAGGAATAAATGATTGGAAGGCCCAATGGAAACAAACTATATACCATTAAACAGAACTTCCTTATGAAGGAAAATACAGTGGTCTGAATACCCTTTTTCCATTCTCATTTTCCTTGACCATCCCTGTTGGCAAAGTTGACTCCTTTGAAACTAAGTTTTTTAACCTCTGATTTACTTTATCTTAGTTATAGTTGTAACTCATTTTGTTCTTCATATTCCTATGATTATTCCCTAAAGCTAGTACCTTTTTCTTTTCTTTAAATTTATTCGTTTATTGAGAATCTTTTATAGGTCCTTTGCTTTTCATTTATTTTACAGAGTTTCTGGTGTATTTTCCTGGGTGGCTAACTTCTGAATTTACATTTGTAGGCCTGACTTCTTAGAGACTAGAATCTATACATTTTAGATATTTAAATTGAGACCACCTTTATGTGAAAATCAGTAGTCAAGCCACTTTTAATCTGAGATGCATCTTAAATTTTCTTTGAAATCTCACGTCTTATCCAAGTGCCATTTGGCACCCATTAGTACTTTGGAACAACTCTTTCCTAGGCCTTAGCATAGCTCCGTACTGATTCCTTGCCTCTGGTCATGCTACCTAGCTGGTCTACACTCTTCAGTGACTCTTTATCCTAGGGATAGTGCAGGTGTAGAACACTTCCATTACCCAGAAAGCTCTCTTGGACAGCACTGCTCTAGAACATTGTATTCCTTGCAAGCTTTATAAGAATAACAAGAAACAATAAAGAAAGGTAAAGAATGAAAATAAAATTGGAGGTAAGTCCAATAGTGCCACTTAGTAAATAATGGGTTGTTTTAATTTTATGGAATTCACTTAATAAAGGAGTAAGATATTGAAGTAGATATTTAATGCTTACAACCATATCAGTAAAAATTAATGAATATGACTGTTAAATAATATGACCTTAAATTATTAAATTTTGCCTTTTTATGGTATATAGTTAGGATGTTAAGAGAAAGATCATTTAAAATTTGAAATCTGGGTTATTTGTAGGAATTGCAGTGCAATAAAGTACGTGAAAATCAGGTTTCTATAGAATGTGACACAACATGCAAAGAAATAAAGCGGAAGGCATCTGAGGTAAGGTCTCATTAAATATCATTTTAATGTGCCAATAGCCTTTCCCTACTTATTTATGTGTTTATTAATAACAATTTGAAATATCTTTGCTTTTGCAATAAAAGCCTAGCTTTAGAGGCCGATTTTGAATCCTAGGGTTCGTTTTATTGCCTACCACGTAACTAGGCTTTTTGTCCTCTGGACCAGGTAGTGTATTTGCTCTGGGACGAAGTTGTTTGTTTTACTGTTAGCATAAGCCTCCTGAAAATTAGGTTAAAATACAGAAATAGGATATTGGAATTCTTTGTTGTTTGTGCCACAGAAATTCGTTTAATAAAATGATTTGTTCTGTAAAATCTGGATTCATTCAAGAGGCTGCTTTTAAGGATCCGGTAATAGAAAGCCACGTGTGGCCTTAGGGCTGCAGGTTCCCCACCACGTGTCGTGGTGAAACTTGTCAATATGACATTTACGTTTCTTTAAATCATTTCAGACATAAAGCTCCCTAAAGTTGCTGGGTTAGTGGAGCCTGGATAAGAAAATGTTAAATTCTACATAAGTCTCACGCCTGTAATCCTAGCACTTTGGGAGGCCAAGGCAGGAGGATTGCTTGTGTCCAGGATTTCAAAGTTGCAGTAAACTATGATGATGCCACTGTACTCTAGCCTAAGCAACAGAGCAAGACCCTGTCTCAAAAAACAAAAGAAAAAAGAAAAAAAATTGATGATTAAATTGTTAATTTACTTTTAAATGTATATAAACAGATAAAAGAAGCAGAAGCCAAAGCTGCTCTTGAAGAGGAAAAACGAAGGCAACAGGTAATTAAACAAAATGCCAGATTTATGTCTCTTGGCTTCATTGTTAGTTTTGTACAAACATAAGTATATTCCAATTTCAAGCTAGGGCTAGTCAACTCTGTTCTAAACTGAAAATTATAGTTTCTATAAAACAACAACAAACCATCCACTTACTTCACTCCAAGTATACTGAAATTCTGAGAAGGCGTGAGATCTCATATATTCTCACATATTTTGTATATTCCCAATTTACTTCCTTGCCAATTTCTTCTATTCTCTACCCATAAGAGTTTTAATTCCTCTTTTGGTGGAGGAGTGGGAGGGAGGGTGTTGTCATTGTAAGGCATCTCCGGGAGCCTCTGTCTTTACTCATGTAAAAGTATTTTTCTGTTTTACTGAGTTGCAGATCATCTGTGACAAATAAGTGCTGTTTATTAACCAATGTTTTAATAATACATTCCCCTATTTCCCTATTAGATCCTTAAATGTAGGATTATTATCTATTCTTTGTTATTTTACCTAAGATAACATGTACATTCCTGATACCCTCTGTTTGCTCACGGTATTTACTGTTATAGACAGTATACTTCAAAGAGTGGCTTAACATTGTGATGTGTAATTATTTGTCAGTTTGCATTCTGAGATGCTGTATACTTACCAAGCAGATTGTATTATATGCTAAACTACTGCTGTTATGAATAAGGAAATTAAAACTTGCATGACTTGTGAGAAGATCTAGAAGCAATTCATGTAGCAAATACAGGTTAGCCAAGATGACCTGGCATTTTATGGTTTTATAAACTTGATTTGCCTAATATCCCTAAAGTAAGTTATCCAGCTAATGTAGTAGAACATAGGTTGGCTGGAACCCTGGGAGATTAAATTATTAAGAATAGTTTAGGGGGTTTCCTCCCCACCCCTTCCCCTACCTTTTTATATACCATTATGAATAAAAATCTTAAATATATTCCCTGTTTACTGATTCTTTAACCAAAGTACAGTTGGCCTTCCACATCTGTAGATTCAAAATCTGCCTATTCAACCAAGGATGGAAAATATTTGGGAAAAAATTTTTTTTAAAACAACAATAAAAATAATATAAATAAATATAGTAAAATAACTATTTGCATAGCATTTACATTGTATTAAGTATTATAATAGGTAACATAGAGATGATTTGAAGTATACAGGAGGTTATGTGTAGGTTATATGCAAATGATACATCATTTGTGCAAGGGACTTGAATGTTGTGGATTTTGGTGTCCTGGGGGTGTCCTGGAACCAATCCCAGAGGACACAAGGGATAACTTAGGACATAATGTATACTTACTGACTGTGGCTCATCATGTAAGCATCAGTTATTTGACTATGTCAGTGTCCTCAATTTTGGCTGCTTTTAAGATATTTTGACTTTTTTTGATATTCAACAGCCAACCACTTGGGAGATTCTGACATTTTGGCTCATTGAAGAATGCTACTTTGTACTAAACTAAGGATATCATTTAGTCTTTTTCAAGTGTGGTTTATGGCTATAGGAATAGATGTGTTAAATGAAGTTTACATTTCCTTCCATTAAGTAAACATTTGCAGAGTCTTACATGAATATTATATGTATTTTTCAGTTAATAACTATGCACTACAGTGTATTATATTACATTATCATGTATAAAAGTTTAATAAGTAAGTTCTTAGGAGTAGAATAGAAATCCACATTTGATAATGGATGTAATTCAGTTACCCTTTTTTAGAACCAGTTTCTAATTTTTCTTTTTAAACTAGTCATTTTGATTTAAATAATAAAGCATTTTTTCCCTTAAAGAATTTTTACTATGTGTTTTTAAATGTATTTGATAAAGAGAAGAATCAAGTTCTCTCACTTGAATTTCTTCCTGATAACCTCCTAATGTTTATTACTCCCATTGTAAAAAACTAGAATTATAGGTATCTTTATTCTTACTAGGTCTGTCTTAGCACTTGCTAGAAGCTGTATAGAACCCTGGTTCTATAATGATGGTGTTGAAGGATAATGGTGTTGAAGTATGAAACTGATGTCTATATTTTAGGGCACCCTGATTTAATCAGACATTTAATACTTAGGATTAAAGTCAGGCCTACAGTTTGAAATAATCTCTTTGACTATGCCTCAGTTCCCTTTCTGCTTACCTAAACTCTGAATTTGTTGAATATAATTAGTAGTGGAGAGAAGGTTTTTTAAAAAAATCACATTAATATATTTGTTATATGCCATTACTATTAAAACATTTTCCAAATTGATTTAAAACTTCATTTGAATAAAAATAAATGTATGTATTGAATTTAATAAAAATGATACTGTTTTGATTTAGGCTGAACTGGAGGCTTTTGAAAACAGACTGAAGGGTCGTCGGAAGAAGAACAGGAAAAGAGATGAAGTGGCAGTTGAGCTATCACTATGGCAAAAATATAAATATTACCTCCTTTCAGTGTGTGGAGTTGGGGTTGCAGTGTTTGCATGGTACATCACCTATGATATGGATTAAAAAAGTTTTGATCTTTTAATATACCTCAGATTGGATTTAGTTAAATTGTTAAATTTGGAATATTTAGAAAATGTGTATTGTAGAACATGATATATATTCACACATTCATCTCTGTATTCTCAGTTCCAGCTGTTTGTTGTTAGAAGGATAGAATGCTGAGCTTTATCCTAATTAGTATATTAGAAAGGACAGTGTAACACTGTATCAAGTAAAAGCATGACAGAAATTATAGAATATTTCACAAGGCTTAGCTAAGTAGCAGAGTAACATGTTTGTTGTTCGTTGGGCTTCATTGCATTAACTTAGTTGTTTCATTTAGTATTTCAAACCAGCAATTATTTTTTTTTTGTAAAATTTAGAAGAAACTGAGCCATATGTGTAGTAAGAGGAATATTTCTCAATGATTTGGTTACTTATTAAAGAGTACTTTTCTTGATCATGTAACTTTGTACTTTTTAAAAAAAGCAATTCTCTACAAGACCTCTTAAATTGTAACATGAATCTATATAATTAGATTCCAAAAGTTGGCTTATCAGTGAGGATTTTCATCAGTCACTGAAATAAATTTCATGTGCTATGTTTCCCAAGAATGTTGTTTTCAACAAACGCCAGCTTAGATTCCTAACATGTGGCTGTTTCTTGTGTAAGAAGCTTTTAACTGAAGTTGACATGTTTTGTAAATTTGTGTCTTTCTAAAATAATAATAAAAGGAAAACCAATATTTATCAACAATATGTGCTGAGCATGGGGTTAAGAGCTTTATGTACTTTATCCTCATTTCTCCTTACCACAATCGTAAATAGATTTAAGCTGGAAATAATGAGTTCTTACAAAAACAAACTAATAGAGAAATACTAGTAAGTCAAATCTCTCTGAATTGTAATTCATTTTAAATAGTTTTGCTATTTTTTTGTACGATTAATGTTTCATTAAAAATTTTTCATGCCAAATTTATAATCTAGAATATTTATTAGTATCTAAAATATCTAGGAGCCTATAATTTTAGGTTAGGCATTAGTATCAGTGTACAAAACTCTAATACTTGATGCAGAACACAGTAGCTGATAGATACTAAAATGTGTCTAAAAGTGTGTTTTAAACAGAAGTGGAAAGGATTTAAAAATTTTGCTGGATTTAACTCAAAATTTTTTAGTGTCATAATCTTTAATCAAGTATTAGCTGGTATCCAGAATTAAAGGACAGTCATTCCTTTCTCTATGGCTTTATGTTTGGATTTTAGAGGTTTTTTTTTTTTTTTTTTTTTTTACCTTTCCCAATGGTAGAGTTACAGGGTTGACATTTCTGAAACTCTAAATCAGATCAGCTACACTTAGGTTATTACCTGCTGTAACTAAAGTTGATTCTAAGGAATATAAACAACCAGGTGTCTGTGTGGGAAGTCATTCTCATGTATTTCAGAATCTTAGCCTGTTAAGCAAGCCTGAAGCCTAGTTCACGTCTGTTGTTTGTTGGGCTTCTGTACTTACTAAGGTTTTTCTTTTTCTTTTTTTCCAATTTGTGGGGAAGAATTTAGGAACAAAGAGATTGAATGATTAATAACTTTATCATGAATGATAAATTAATAAATTTTTTTATTTGTTTGGCTAGCTCAGAGCTTAATTAATTTACCCAAAGTCACACAACTATTTCTTCATTTTTTTCAACCAACAGATATTTTCCTATATGACAAGAACTTTCTGGGTAATGGAGAAAATGGTGATCTTTCTTTCCTCTCAGGTTGCAGCTAAGGAGAGGAGAGCAGGCAGGAAAATAGACACACAAAAAATAAACATGATTTTATGTGTGATAAGTGGTGTGAAAAACAGAGAAATGGTATAGAAAGTGGTGGAAGTAGGGGTGAGGGGACGTTGGCTAATTTAGCATGGGAAAGTCCCCAAGTTTGGGAGGCGCTTGGCCCCACTGAGGAGCAGAGAGCCGGGCTGGTGTGGCCAGAGCCCAAGGACATAGCAATGGAAAGGGGCTATGTCTAGGCCGGTTCATACAGTGCTTGATAGACCAGGGTCCGGAATTTGAGTTTAGTTCAGGTTGCAGTGGACCGTACTGGAAGGTTTTAAGCAGGGAAGACTTTTTTTTTTTCTTAAGACCGCTGGCTGCTGTGTGGAGAAAACATACTGAGGGGCCAGGCGGCAGGGGAGGGGGCTGGGTTGGGAGGCAGTCCAGGCTAGAGTGACGAGGGTGCTGTGACTCAAGCATGGTGCCTAGTGCCTGGCTCCAGTTCCCAGGGCTCCCCATGGCCCTGAACAGGGATGAGGACGCTGCAGAAACTGCTGCGTGAACAGCTGAGGTGGCGTGATTGAAACAGAGGAGAGAAATACATTCTTTAAGGTCAAAATGAAGTTAAATTTTGTCTAAATGCTTACACTAATTTGTTCTTAGGGAAATAAAGTAATGCATATTGTCCTTTTTCCTTCAGTCTGAGGCAATTAAAGGAGGAGTGGAAAAAGTTACCAAATAGCTGCTAAAAATGGCAGATAAAATAGATAAAATCGAGAATGTAATGGTCTTATTTTCCTACTTTGTGACATTAACAAAGTTTATTAGCTTACTATTTGAAATTTGTGGAACATTTATTGAAATCTTTTAGATTTTTCAGTTTAAACACTTTTTAGAGATTGACCAACACCTAGTACTTGTATTTCAATTAACTTCACTATTCACATCTAAATTACATTCAAGCAATCTCAAAATAGGCATGATTGTTACTGAAATTGCCAAAGGAACTTTACTGAAGCAAAATGTTGAAAACATTTGGTTTCTGTAAAGAAGTCTATGATGCTTGAACTTCATGGTTATGAATGTTAAAAGTTTTGAGCACAAATAAATCTCCATGGTAGTGTTTAGAGAGAGATTACCTGTCAGAATTTTTCAACTTTCCATGTTATTTCAAAAGCCTCATACCAGAAACAAACTTCATTTGGAAATAGATATAATATTTAAGACAAAATATGGAGAGATTGATTTTAAAGTGTTCCATTTTCCTTCAAGAAATAGTTTTTCTTTGCCTGGATGCCTGGCAGAGTGAGGCATAGAAGACTCTGCCCTCACTCTGCATGTAATCTGTGTTGTGAGTCCCTGCACCCAAACAACCAACTAAGGATCAAGCCAGGCCAGTAGCAGTAGGAAAGGAGGGCCACCCATGGGGGCATCTAGCTCATCGCCAAGGGTGACTTTGAGCTTCAGGTCATGGGGTGCCTCATCCAGCCCTTCATAATCAGGATTATTAAAACAGTGGGAGATACTGTACTCTGACCTCCAGAAGAACAAAGGATTAGTTGGGGGTTGAACCAAGAACGCTAGAGGTGCAGCCGGAGCCAAAATTTCTGTGACCAGGTATAAGGGAGTAAAGGGGGAATTTTAAAGGGGAAAGGTGCAAAAAGAACCTGCGCAGACCCAGGTGATCCCAGCTGCTACGTCTGCCCGTCCTTGGGTATTGGGACGTGAGACAGATGTCTTAGCGCCACAGCTAGAGTTCGAATAAGATAGTTCTGTCTCTTCTCTGGCTGTGGAAGTTCCCGTCTTACTAAGCGGCACTGATTAGACCACCCTAAACCTTGAGTCTTAGGGTCTGCCTGTGAGGTTGGCCAGCTTCACAGAGTGAGGAAGAAGCAGAGTGCGGGCTATGACCTCCTAGGATTTGGGAGTGGTGGGAGGAACGGAGAGACCCATTTCCAACGACTTAAGAGACAAGAGAGACCAGGTTACCCATCTGGGAAGCCATTTTCACGTGTTTAGAATCTTGGTATTTTTTTTTTTTTTTTTGAGACAGAGTCTCACTCTGTTGCCCAGGCTAGAGTGAGTGCCGTGGCGTCAGCCTAGCTCACAGCAACCTCAAACTCCTGAGCTCAAGCAATCCTCCTGTCTCAGCCTCCCGAGTAGCTGGGACTACAGGCATGTGCCACCATGCCCGGCTAATTTTTTCTATATATATTTTTAGCTGTCCATATAATTTCTTTCTATTTTTTAGTAGAGGTGGGGTCTCGCTCTTGCTCAGGCTGGTCTCGAACTCCTGAGCTCAAACGATCCGCCCACCTCGGCCTCCCAGAGTGCTAGGATTACAGGCGTGAGCCCCCGCGCCCGGCCAGAATCTTGGTATTTTGAGCAAGTGCAAATCTGTTGTTTGCTGAGCTTCTGTGCTGCTAAGTTTCCTTTCCAATTAGTGTTGGGCCATGGGTTAATTAAATGGTGCTGTGGAGAATTCTCTTAGAAATGGATTCATCAAAAAACCTGTTGTGAAGTGAAGCACCTCACTTTTTGCACATGGTTCACTTGTCACTGAGGGGACACCACCCCCAGGAGGATGAGGTGGGCCCAAGTGTGCTGGCCCAAGGGAGGGGCATTTCAGCATTACAGCCTGGAATTCCACAGTCCAGATTCATTTGAGTTGAAACACCCTTATATTCCCTAATAGAAATATATATATATATATGTGTGTGTGTGTGTGTGTGTGTGTGTGTGTGTGTGTATATATATGTATTCCCCCAATATATCTCCTAATATGCCCTAACTACCCTCATCACTTTCCTCTGGTCATCTTCTATCTTATATTTTTTTCTTTATAGCACTAAACAGTATCTGTCCTTGTATTATGTATTTGCGTATTTTCTGCCTCCACTGGAATGTAAGCTTCATGAAGGCAAGAGTGCAATTTTATTCACCGCTGTAACCCTAGAATGGGATAACCATGGCTAGCGCCATGGCGATACTGGCATTGGCTTTGTAGGGCTGCCATAGTGAATACCATATGTGGGTGGCTTCAAACAACAGAAATTTATTCTCTCATGGTTCGGGTGCCCAGAAGACCAAAATCAAGGTGTTAGCACAGTTAGTTCCTCCTGGAGGCTCTGAGGGGGAAACTCTCTCATGTGGCTCTCTTGGCTTCTGGTGCTGGGCAGCAATGCTTGAGTTTCTTAGCTTGTAGAGCATCGTTTAATCTGCCTCCATCTTCACGTCACCTTCTGTTTGTCCTTTACTGTCTCCTGTAGGGACAATCTCTGGATTTAGGGTCCACCCTATTCCAGTATGGTTTTTTCTTAACTAATCATATCTGCAAAGACTCCATTGCCAAATAAAGAAGGTCACATGCTGAGGTTCTGGGTGGACATGAATTTGGAGAGGGGACACTAACCCACACCAGTGCTCATAAATACTTATTGGGTGAATGAAAATTCAGAGTAATTCTAGGCTATAAATTCCTTGGACATTTTTTATTATGCTCTTCTCTTAATAATTGTTACAGAAGGCAGGAGTCAGTCTGTGGTCCCAGGTTTCTTGGGCTCCAATTCTGGTTCTACTATAGTACTTTGTGGTTGTGAGATCTTAGGCAAGTTATTTAACTTCTGTAAGTTTCAGGTTCTCTTTCGTAAAGTGGCGGCAGTAAGAACAGTAAGTGCCCTATAAGTTTTAGCTATTATTACGTGTCTGCAACTAGTTTAAAGCACTTTATATGTTTATTTAATCCCCATAATAGCTCTAAAAAGTGGGCCTATTACACTTCTCATTTTATGACAAAGGAAACTAGGTTTGTTTCAAGAATTAAAAACTAAGAAAATACATATGTTGCTTTATGGAGTGCCTGGCACGCAGTACAAGGAAAAGCTTAGCTGTAATATAGATATGTTACTTCGTAACTTTGAGACTTCTCTTACAAATTGATGCATACATCAAAAAGTCTGCTGTGAAGTGAGGCCTTTCACTTCTTACACGTGGTCACTGTCATCGAGGGGACACTACCCCCAGTGGGACGAGGCGGGCCCAAGTACTCTGAGCCGAGGGAGGGGCACTGCAGCAGCCAAATTGCATCTGAGCCCCCCCCCCATAGCACTGGGTGTGAGAAAGTGCTAAAAATAAAAATCCTCTGAAATTTTTTTATGAGGCCAGTTCTCATTACCTTCTTTCCAGTGACTACTGTGTATCAGTGTAGGGGATTGATGTCCCAGAAATGTTGCGTACAACAAACAGAACATCCACATAAGTTCCTTTTATCATACACTGAATGTTTAAGTGGGCTAGAACATATGTGGTACGTATATACCCTACCTAAATAGGGTAGCTAAATAAACTACCTTTTCAGCTAAACAAACACTCTCCTCTCTGTAACAGGTAAATTTCCAGTTTGCCTGTTTCTTGCTATTTGTACAGGCTTTGCATCATGATATCTCAGCTCACACTAGTACATTCTAATTCCTCAAAGCCATTCCCACACTATTTGCAAGTATTTTCCCACAGTTTACATATTTGTGTATCTGTATAATGTATTTATTCCACTACACTAAAAGTTCTGTGAGGGCAGGGACTCCGTTTCATTTGTCTGGCTGCTAGCAAACCCTAAATGAGCGTTAGTTGAATGAATAACCAAACAGATAAGTCATGAGGGAGCATTATCTATTTTAGCCACTGCTTGCCTATTACCATCCTGGGATGCTGCCTGCTTCTCTAAGATCTCGAAATTTCTTGTTCTCCAATTGCGTTCATTTGCAGTACTGAGCACTAGTTTGGTCTGCAATGTGACATGTGACCAAAGTGTGCTTGCCAAAATCACCCTTTCCCAATGCATATTCACTACTTTTAATTTTTCCATAAATCTCTCTAAGGTTTGTGTTTTGTTTTTTTTCTTCTAAATTATCTAACTAGTTGGATGGATGCTTGAAATGCTAGACAATTAAAATTTCAATAGGCTAGAAGTGTTTCTTTTTGTAAAATTAAAGTATTTTAAGAAACTAGATGATCTTTGTCACTTTAAGTTGAAATGCAAATGTAGCTACCTTTTTTAAAAGAATAATTCAAATAAGTCATTGAAGATACTGAGCCCACTGCACATTCAAACTAGTTTGAATATTTTATGGGACTTCTAATAGTTTTATGATTCCTGACATTATAAAAGTCTGTTACAAAGAATACAGATGTTTACCCTCATTTTTTATGTCATTACCCTCATGCAAAGAATGTCTCAAGGATTCACTCTGGTGCTATTGGTAACTAGAACTGGTTGGGTTTTCTTGCTACAAGGAAGTTTAAGGAATGCTTATTTTACACTGTAAGTGCAGTGAGCTTTAGTTCTTAGAGGAACACAGTATGGCAGTGGCAGAGTGAGGGAGACTGATCTAACCTTGGCTATCTCAAATCCGCGGGCTTCGCTACTTTAACTTCATAGTTGCCGTAGCGCCTCCACCAGAGGGCAGAAAGGAGAAGAGAAAGGAGATGAAAGAGAAACTCACACTTGCGGCTTCAGAATGCCTGCAGAAACCCGGGCAATTGAATTCACCTCTCATTTTATGGACTAAGTTAACTGTAGTCCAGAAAGTCTGTGTGATTTGCTCACAGTGGAGCTGGCAGATGACTTTCCCAGGCCCTTGATTTCTAGACTGGTGCTGTGGTGATGGTGTATGACGAGATAGCATCTTAGTATGAACAGTCCTGAAATCACTGCCCTCCCCCCGCCCCCAATCCCAGCCCAGGTGCTCGCTAGCTGCATAACCTTAGGCTAGTTACTTCAACTCCCTAAATCTGCTTTCTTGTCTCTAAAACGGAGATGGTAACAGCACCTGTCTCAAAGTGGTTGGTAGAACTAAAAGAGAGAATGCATGTAAAGTGCTTAGTACAACCTACCACACAGCAAGAGCTTAATTTTTGTGAGGTATGATAAACTGGTCAGCAACAGGATTCTGGGTCTGATGTTAGAATAACATGCAATCAGTGTTTCAACCGTTTTACTCTACAGATGCAACATCATCTACATTCGGATCTCATCTCAGAAACAAAATACTGATTTTTCCCCCCTGGTTTTGCAAATGTGTATCTTTTTCCAGCAACAACATCCAAGAAACAGGTGCCTGACACTATTTTGTTGACTATACGTGTCCTTCTCTAAATAATGGAGATGAATATTTTTTCAGTACTCTCATGAGTAATTTTTGAAATTTCCATTACGACCTTCATTGAAATTAGATGAAAAATCATTTCTAAGAAAAACTCAGTGAAGTCTTTTTAATTCTCTTGAGCTTTGAATGGCAGTGGTGAATACCCCCGTACCCTCCTTCAGGCTGCCCTAGGAAAGGGGCTGCTTGGGAATGACAGAAAGGCCGGGATTTGTTGGCCCCCGGGGGTGGGGGTGGGGGTCAGCCTGTGGATGCTCTTGGCAGGGACCAGGCCGGAGGTTTATGGGATTGGGCTGGGGTTCCTCCGTCCCTGCCGCCGCAGCAGGGACTCGGGCAGCCTTCCAAAGCCAGTTTCTTCACTAAACACGTACCAGAAGGCAAGTTTCCACTTGCCTAATGCAGATAATGCTCACCTTTGACACGTTAACTCTTTTTTGAGATAAACTTGGTCTTTCATTGCCAGTGCCTGCGGTTAATTTTTAGTTTTGATTGGCTACGCTCTGGCTAAAACAAAAGGGTCTGGGATGTGAGATGAAGAAGTGGGAGAGATGAAACTCCTTTGCTCCCAACCGCTCTCTTAACCCAAACTTAGTCGCCCTGTCCTCGCTGCCGCCGTGGCGGAGTGCGAGTCTGCGAGGGAGACCAGCAGACCCTCGGCTCTCCATTTGCCCCTGAAGAATAACTTTTCTGAATGCCAAGAGGTGGGGACACGGAGGATCTGTCATTAAGGGTTATGATGGGTGGGACCCGGAGACGGGCGCGAAGGGAGGGAGTGGTCCGCGGGTGGGCTCTGCAGCGCAGACAAAACATGGGGCCCCTGTCCCTTGGAGTTCAACTTGGCTCTTCCTGAGTGGGGAGAAAGGCTTCCGTAGTGCCTCTCCGGGGGACACGCAGAGGACAGAAAAGCGACCAAGCTAAGAGTGGACGGAGGAAGAGGCGAGACATGCTCTCCGCGGAGCAGTCCCCCGCCCGCAGCCCGGAGGGGCGCTGCCGCCCAGGCGCGGCCCCGAAGCCGGTAAGGTCCACGGCTCGCGCTCCTCCCGCGGACAGGTCGGGTGGCCTCTGAGTCCCGGTGAATTCAGGGTCAGCCCCTCCCGCCGCGTCCCCTCCTCCGCCCGGTGCCACCTCTCTCCCTGGCCGTCGGTGAGCTCCGGCTTTCGCAATCCCGCGCTCAGCGCCCGGCAGCCAGTCCCCAAGGCGCACGGTCCTCTACGCGGGTGGCCCAGCATCCAGAACCCTCCCAGGGTCATGGGCAGGGTTTCCTTCAGCGTTCGAGTGGGCTCGGTCCGGAGACCCCGCTGTCCCTGCCAGGGGCGATGCCACCTCTCCTGCAGAGTCCCGTCTCCGCACGCCGCGCTCCGCACATCCAGCGCGCTCGGCTGCGCGCCGGCGCCGGTGCAGGCTGCAGAGGGGGCGGTCGGAACCAGCCCCTCGGGGATCCGCGGCTTCCTCCCCGCGCCAGCGCCGCCGGCGCCCCGCAGCTGGAAGGACGGCGCGGCCGCCTGGCCTGGCCCAGACGTAAGCCTCCCTCCCCGCCGCGCGCGCCTCGGTCCCGGCCCCTCTCGCAGCCAGGACTCGCGCTCGGTCCCGGCGCCCAGTCGGTGGCTGGGACCATTGGCCCCTCCTGAGTGTTGTCATCCCAGAACCCGCCCTCGTGCAGACTGCTGGAATCTCCTGGGTCCCCTTCGCGCAAACTTGCCGAACGGCGGGCACCTGCCTAGGCACAGAAGCGCCGGCCGCCGAGGGGCGCCGCTTCCGAGCTGCCGGGATTTGGCGGGTTCGGGTCCAGTCCCGGGAAGGAACAGCGTCGCCCCCTCGTTCAGGAGGGGACAGGACGGGAAGGGCACCACATCCAGCCCCCAGTGGCCTGAGTCCCCCGGAACTGGGTCCAATTTGCGGCCGCCCCTCTCCCCCGGTGTCTCAAGGGCCCCGGAATCCTGTCGCCACCGCGAGGGTCCCGGCTGCGCCGTGTCGGGGACCGGTGACCGCTCTGTGCGGGCAGAGAGCGCGGGCTGGGGGGGGGCGGGAGGTCGGTGGTGTGTAGGGGCCTGTTGGGACGCGGTTCACCAGCTCCGGCGCCCGGCGCCCCGCACCTTGTGCCACCCGCTCGGGACCAATGGGTGGCAGCGTGGGCACTTTTTGCAGGGCTTCCCATTCCCGGACGCAGCCCCGGGCGATCCCGGCCACGAACGCAGCAGGGAAGGGCATTCCTGGGGAAGCCGTCCCAGCGATTCATAAAGCAGAGTTTCCTCCCGCGGGAAACTTCCGAGAAGCCCACCGCGGACCCCTCCCTTCCCTCGCCCGTCTCTGCGTCCCGCCCGCCCGTGGTAATCCTTAATGCCAGACCTGCCGTGTCCCCACCGCTTTGCGTTCAAAGGCGCTATTCTGCAGGGGCACGTGGAAACCGAGGGTCTGCAGGCTCCACCGCCCTGCGGGTCCTCCACTGACCTTCATTGCCGGGGGTGGGGTGCGGGGGGGGGGGAGCTGAGGAGCCGGGGGTCTCCGGAGACTTAGTGTAGCCACTCTCTGAAGCCTGTATTTTCGAATCTCCATGCTGCTAATGAGGTACTCTGTTCCTCATGTTTCCTCTTTCTCTTCCTTCCAGCATCCTTCCACACAAAGGCTTGTGGTCTTAGGGTTTCCGAGTGTCCCTACTGCTGGGGGAATGGGCATTTCCTGAGCACCAGCATGGCTGTCACACAGAATTGTTGCTGAATGTGTCCGGGGGGAAAGATTTATTTAACGTACCACTCGACAAGTTATTCAACAGCGATGCATTCATGCAGCCTGTTTGCCCTGTCACATCTTGGCATTCCACTTTGCCAGGGCAAACGGACAATGGGGCTGGCTGGCTAAGGGACGCTGGCCTCCGTAGACTACTAGATCCTCAGGGGGCACTCAAGTGACCCCCAGACCTACCTGTTCCGCAGAATCTACACACAAGCACACGCACACACACTTAGTGTTTCAGGACTGTTCAGAGAGGGTGGACGTGGAAGAAACCTTAAGACTGAAAGGTGTGAAAGATGGTGTGGCTTGGGAGGAAGAGTATGGGCTTTCGCGGCAGACCTCGGCTCTGCCCCTTAAAAACTTCAAGGCTCTGAGCAAGTCAAATAATCTTCTTGCCAATCCTCAGTTTCCCTGATCAGAAAATGGGGATGATACTACTGACTATCTGTAAGGATTAAGGAAATAAATATGTACCAGAAATACTGTATATAATAGTCGTATATTCTAATGAAGCTCCCTAATCTTTTTTTCAAAGAACTACTTTATTGAGATATTGGCCTACAAAAAAACTGTACATATTTAATATACACAAGTTGATGAGTTTGGAGATAAGGTCCATCTGTGAAACCGTCACCACAATCAACGCTGTAAATCCATCCATCACCTGCAAAAGTTTCCTTCTGCCTTCTTTATTATCGTTGTTATTATTTTGTTATAAGGACAGTTAACATAAGATCTATCCTCTTAACAAATTTTTACGTATGCAATATAGTATTGTTAACTGCGTGACTATGCCGAGTAGTAGACTTTTAGGACTTATTCATCTTGCATCACTGAAACTTTATGCCTTTTGTCCAATATCTCCCTATTTTCCCCTCCCCCCGGCAACCACTATTCTGCTCTCTGCTGTGAGTTTGACTATTTTAGATTCTTCATATCAATGGGATCATATAGTGTTTTTCCTTCTGTGTCAGGCTATTGCACTAGGATAATGTCCCCCAGGTTCATCAATGTTGCTGCAAATGGCAGGATTTTCTTCTTTGTTAAGGTTGGGTAATATTCCATTGTGTGTATATACCACATGTTCTTTATCTATTCATCCATCGATAGGAATTTAGGCGGCTACCATGTCTTGGCTATTGTGAATAATGCTCCAATGAACATGGGAATTCAGATATCTTTTCCAGATTTTAATTTCCAAATTATTAGAGAGGACATTATTCCTTTGGTTATATACACAGAAATGGGATTGCTGGATCATATGGTAGTTTTATTTTCAATTTTTTGAAGAATCTTCATACCATTTTCCATAATGGTTACACCAATTTACATTCCCATCAACAGTATACAAGTGTTCCCTTTTCTTCACATCCAATACTTTTATCTCACTGTGGTTTTTATTTGCATTTCCCTGATGATTAGTGATGTTGAGCACCTTTTCAAACACCTACTGGCCACTTGTATGTATTCTTTGGAGAAATGTCTATTTGGGTATTTTGCCCATTTTTGAATCAGGTTATTTGCTTTTTGGCTATTGAATTATAGACATTCCTCATATGTGTTGGATATTAACCACTTATCAGATATACAGTATTTTCTCCCATTCTGTAAACTGCTTTTCATTTTGTTGTTTGTTTCCTTTGCTGTGCAGAAGCTTTTAGTTTAATGTAGTTCCACTTGTTTATTACTGCTTTTGTTGCTTATGCCTTTGGTGTTATAGCCAAGAAATCATTCCCAAGGCCAATGTCAAGATTTTCCTCTTTGTTTTCTTCTATGATTTTTATGGTTTCAGATCTTGTGTTTAAGCCTTAAATCCATTTTGACTTGATTTTTATGTATGGTGTGAGATAAAGGTCAAATTTATTCTTTTGCATGTGGCTGTCAAGTTTTCCCAACATCATTTGTTGAAGAGACTATCTTTTCCCTGTTTTGTATTCTTGGCACCCTTGTCAAAGATCAGACGACCATATATTTCCGGGCTCTCTGTTCTGTTTCATTGGTCCACATGCCTGTTTCCATGCCGTTTTGATTGCTGCAGCTTTGCAAGTCCTGGCTTATGGGGGGCTGGCAAGGAATTTCCTTAGTGAATGATCTGTGGGTCCAGTTCTTCATAGGTACCTGAAGCCCTTACCTGACTTTTGTATAAAGATTTGGGGGGTGAGGCCGGGCGAGGTGGCTCACGCCTGTAATCCTAGCACTCTGGGAGGCCGAGGTGGGCGGATCGTTTGAGCTCAGGAGTTCGAGACCAGCCTGAGCAAGAGCGAGACCCCATCTCTACTAAAAATAGAAAGAAATTATATGGACAGCTAAAAATATATATAGAAAAAATTAGCCGGGCATGGTGGCGCATGCCTGTAGTCCCAGCTACTCGGGAGGCTGAGGCAGTAGGATCGCTTGAGCCCAGGAGTTTGAGGTTGCTGTGAGCTAGGCTGACGCCACGGCACTCACTCTAGCCTGGGCAACAGAGTGAGACTGTTTCAAAAAAAAAAAAAAAAGATTTGGGGGGTGGTCCTGAGATTTTTATTTTCTTTTATAGTGTGTTTTCTTATTGTAAGGACACCAGTCATACTGGATTTAGGCCTCACCCTAACCCGGTATGACCTCATCCTAACCAATGACAAATGCAAAGACCCTGTATCCAAGTGAGGACACGTTTTGAGGTTCCAATGGACATGAATTTTGGGAGACACTGTTCAAGCCGGTACAGATGCATAGATAGGTGGTCCTTTCCCTCTCTGTTCCTCACCCCCAGGAGTATATTCTGTCTCTGGGGCTTTGCTAAATCTGCTTTAGAGCAAGTATAGTCCTTAATGTTTATCATTTTCACAGACAGACAGTCGTTGTACAGGTTGGGGGATTATACTCTGCTAATGAGAGCTTTCTACCTGGGTGTGGAGTCCATGGGCCGACTCACCTTGGAATTGCTGAATCAGCTGCTCTTTCCCAAGCCTGTCGCTGTCCCCAGCCCTGTCTCCAGTCTTCTTCACTCTGAAAGAGCCACTGTCGTCCTGGAGCACTGGCTGGTCTGTCTGCCTCATTCCTGAGCATTCCGAGGCAGCATTTTCTCCTCTCTAAGCTCTGCTGAGGGGTGCCCATGAATTATGTCTTCCTCTCGGCCTGTGACAATTGCCACCATCAGCTCACCTTACAGCAGCTGTTTGAAAATCTCCTGTGGTACATTTCTGCCTGTCTAAACCGTCAGTGCTGGTGGTGACAAATGCAGTGTCAATGTTTGATCAGGCTGTTTGGGGACCCAGGGTGGTCCATGGTCTGTTTTGCCATTCGCTGTCAGTGCTGAAACTCGGTAAGAGGCTCAAGGAGACACCTGTGGAGGAGGGACAGTGAGCCGACAGGCTGGCTCTGGAGTAGAGCAGAAACCATAGGGGTGAGCTGCAAAGACCATTTTGGTGGCACCAGCTTGTGCTTACTTAGCCCCTGACCCCCGGGACCCTTTAGGCTGACAGCACTTGAAGAGCACTGTTTGTTTCTAGCACTGGGGAGTTTTAATGAAAAGTCCTTACGCAGCTATGAAAATAGAAGATGTAAGTTTCTCTGGGGCCACGAAGGTGTCATTCTGCCGAAGTGTCACAGCAGCCTATGAAAGGTTGACAGTACCAGGAAATCTGCATCTGGGGCTCCACGAACCCCATGAATGGTGAAAAATCTCTTTCTGAATAGTTTGATGTGAATTTTTCTGCCTAGGGCGCCGCAACTACCCAAGAAGGGAAAGCCATAGGCTGGACCTAAATCACTTTAACTTATGAAAATGCAACTACACAGCCTGGACAAAAAGAGGAATAGATTCACCCATTTATCAAACATTTATGTGCCAGGCACAGTACTGAGTACTGGAGATACATGAAGAAACAAAGCAAAGATACATACGTGCACTTGCAAAGCTTCATTTCTAACTAAGCAGTAAACCCCAAAGCAGGAGTGCGGGAAGAGAGAGAACTGTTTAATCGGCATTCTACTCAGAGCCCCGGCGTAAAGAGCAAAAGATGAGAGAAAGGAATCTGCCATTAGGTTCCAAGGCTCCGAGCCTTTCGTATGTATCCATCTTGCAGTTCAGCGTGTGATCCTGTGTTTGCAGATCTGTGCCTTTTGTCTTTTAACCTCAAGTTGATTGATTAATCTGGTACTCCACTGACGAGCCTGTTCCAGCCCTGGAAACGCTGCCCATGTGGGATTTATTGACAGAAGTTACGCCGGCCTGCAGTGTGGCACAGTCCTAGGGATTTTCCCGGATTGTTTTGGTGGTACACTGACTTCCATGTGCTTACTTCAGAGCCTTCTCCTGGAAGCAGGATGCCACTGCTCTGTAATGTGGTTTGGAAATCAAAGCTGCATTGCTGTACTTACTATTTCTCTGTGATCCTTTAAAACACAATTTTGTCCAAGTCAAGCAAAATCAGAACTGGGAGTTGAAGACTAAAGTGATACTAAGTTGCTATGAGATTTTACAGAAGTCAGTTAACCTTTTTGATCCTGGTTTCTTATGTGTAAAATGAGGTCGTTGGACTATTCATTCCCCAAGGCCCTTCCCAGATCTGAAAGCTGTCGTTGCACTGGGGCAGCAGAAATGAGCAGGACGTCGCGCCATTTCACTTTATTTTTCCCTCTTCCCTGTCCGACAGTTGAGGGGCTGGCGTGTCTTTTCCCTCCTGGCACCAGACGCATGTCGTCTTTTCCAACACCACTTCTCCAACTCTCCGACACCAGAGTGTTCGACAATTCAGTTCAATTCTGAGACTGTACCTGGAATTAGCGTCCGATCCCATAATTAAAGGGCCCACAAGACTGCCTCCACTTCCGGTGCCAGTGGCGGGTCCTGGGCCACCTGCCCTTCTGACGGGCTGAGATTCAGGGGTCTCCACAACTCCATCCTTAGTTTGATGATTTCCTCTAAAGGTTCACGGAGCTCAGAAAGACACTTCATTTGCATTTACTGGTTTTTGATAAAGGATACAAATGAACAGCCAGAGGATGAGGTCCGGAAGGGCCCTGAGTACAGGAGCTTCTGCCCCATGGAGTTGGGGTGCACCACCCCCCCGCATGTAGATGTGTTCACCAACTCAGAAACTCTCCAGACTCCTCCATTTTTGGGTTTTTATGGCAGTTTCATCACACAGGCATGACTGATTATTGATTCAATTTCCAGTGCCTTCCCCACCCCAAAGGTTGCGGAGTAGGGCTGAAAGTTCTGGACACCTAATCAAGATTTGGTCTTGCTGGTGACCAGCCCTCATCCCGAAGCCACCTAGGGCCACCAAGAATCCAAGAACCATTAAACCCAAAAGGTGAACCTCATTAGAACCAAAGATGCTCTTATCACTCCTATCACTCGGGCAATTCCAAGGGATTTGGGAGCTCTGTGGCAGGCAGGTGGGGGGGAGACCAAATGTACATTTGTTATGCCATGAGAGTGCTGCCCGGGTAGGGGGCACCCATCCTAGTTGACCTTAATGTCTGCTTCCCTCTTAGTGGGCATTTGCTAATTCTTTCTACAGCGACCCCAAAAGAAGACCAATCAGAGGAAAGCTGGGAGGAAGTTCTAACCACCACAGCCCTGGCTTCTCTTTGGTTGTAGGTCAGAACTGAACATTTTGCCTCTCTGTGCAGCTCACGGGTGGAGGAAAGGATGGACAGGGACAGTCATTGGTATTGGGATCTCCCACCAGATGGCCCAGGACCACGCTGGGAGCAGGCTGTGCCTCCGGATGCTGTGGAGGAAGAGTTTGACACAGGAGAAAATCCTGTTCCTTAAATAGCTAGGTAGGATGTAGGCACCTATGCATTCAAAGTTAGGGAATAAAAAAATAACAAAAATGTGCTCAGAGTAGCAAAGGAGCAGAATTTTCATGTAAAGACAGAGAATTCTAGGATCTGTGAAATTTAGGAAGGTTGGAAGTAAAAGCACTCAGGAAGTAGAGCTTGCTCTAATTAAACCGGTTCAAACCCAAGCCAGGAAATTAGTGCAGGCAGCGCCGCACAGACCTGGGCTCAGGTTCTAGCTCATCACTAATTAACTCGCTGTGCCTCTGGCAAGTTCGTTTCCCTTAGGCTCAGGTTCCTGCTCCAGAAAGTGGGAATAACACCTCTCTTACAGGGTTATTTTGAGGACTTATTAAAAATGTATTGTGAAAGTGCTCTATAAGAATCCAAATTGCTAGATAAATTTTTGTTGTTGTTGTTGTTGTTATCTAGCAGAGAATTTAGTTGTTCATGTCTCTAATATAATTTCCTCTTGATTTGAAATCTGAATTCTGGGAAGTTAGTGATTCCCCCTTGAACAAGAAGAAACATTGCTTCCAAATTCCAGGCTCCCTTGTGAGTCTGAGTAAGACGAAAATAAAACAATTGAAAGTCAGTGTCATCCTCATTCCTTTTGTTGATCCAAATAAATGACGGAGGCAGAAATCTCAATCAATAGAGGTTTATGAAGCCAAGATTTTGAGGATGTGCCTGGCAAAAAACGGGAACTGCAGATAAGCTGTGGCTGTTTTTCTGAAGGGGAAGTTGGAACCTTCAGCATTTTAAAGGCAAACAGAGAGAAGGAAAAAGGCAGGGGTGGGGAGGTAGGGGTGTGATGAGGCAGTGGTCACGTTCTTGTGAGGCCCAAGAAAGCTATATTTTACATAAAATGAGAGAGTGAAGGAAGCATCAATTATGTAGATGTCTCTGGGTAGGTGGAAGAATGTCTGAGTCTGTCTGGTCTCCAGGTCTGTTATCTGTAAGATAAACTTGTAATTCACTGTTAGTGTGGAATCAGCTAGGCTTTAGCTCTAGGTGCTAGACAGAGGTCGAATTTGCACGTCCTTGCTTGTGAGAGGTTAGCAAGAAATTTCCTTAATGAATGATCAGTGGGGCCAGCTCTTCCCAGGTGTCTGCGGCTTTTACCTTCTCTTCTGCATAAGGAGTTGGCGGTGGGGTGGCCCTAAGACTTCGATTTTCTTTTTACACTTTGTGGTCTATAGTAGCACCATACAATAGAAATAATAATGTCAGCCACATCTATAATTTAAAATTGCCTGGTAGCTGCATTTCAAAAAGCAAAAACAAACAGATGAATTTTATTTTAGTAATATTTCATTTAACTCAATGCATTCATGATTTTAAAATTTTAAAATGCAATCGATATAAAAATTATTGATGAAATATTTTACCTTTTTTTCATAACAAGTCTTTTAAATTTCAATATTCTTATGGCACGTCTCAATTCAAATGAGCTACATTTCAAGTGCTCAGGGACCACCGTGAGGCTGGTGTCTCCTGCATCAGGGGGCACAGGGCTGTATGGAGTGAGGTGGCCTGAATAATGACCACATAGACATATCCACGTCCTACCTGAATAATGACCACATACATATATCCACATCCTACCTGAATAATGACCACATAGACATATCCACGTCCTACCTGAATAATGACCACATAGATATATGCACGTCCTAACCCCTGGGACCTGTGAACACTAAATGTCAAAAGGGACTTTGCAGATGTCATTAAGGCTTTTGAGATGGGGAGATTACCCTGGATTATCTGGGAGGACCTGATAGGATCACAGTGTCCTTATCGGAGAGAGGCAGGCGATCCGAGTGGCAGGAGATGGTGATATGATGACACATGTAGAGATTGGAGGGACATGCTTTGAAAATGCAGGAAATGGCCACAAGCCAAAGAACACAGGCAGCTGCTGTAAGATGAAAAAGGCTCCCCGGGGCCTTCAGAAGGAAGCATCCCTGATAACGCCTTGACTTTAGCCCAGACTTCTGACCTCCGGAATCATAAGAGAATACATTTGTGTTGTTTTAAGCCACTAAGTTTATGGTAATTTTTTTTCAGCAGCAATAGGAAACTAACACATAACTAATACACTGATATTAACACATTCCCAAGACTGTTTAGGGAAGGGGTTGCCCTGGCTACCTTGTCTCAGACAATTGCAGTTGGCTTCATGTCAGCTTGGGCTAGGTGTCCACTTGTAGTGCTTGCTACAGTCCGTGTGTGGTATTGTCATCTTCCCTTAGCGCTGGCATTTGTTTCTTTCTCCGACTCAGTTGCAGCCTTTGATAGTAAAATCTCAGCTGGTGTCTTATCTCCGCTCTTGAGGATGAACAGAGGAGGAAGGTTTTTCATATTAGGGTACAGTTACAGAGCGGAAAAAGAAATGGTTGCAAAAAAGTTACTGGCTCTCTTTACTATCCAATTTTTTTAATAAATCTAAAAATCTTCTAAAAATAGTCTATTAATAAAAAAGTTTACTGCAGTGTGGTTTGGTAGGGTTAAAGTGTTACTTTATCTGTGTTAGTGAATGTGTGATTAGTCCAGGGATTCTCAAACTTTAGTGTGCATGAGAATTACCTGATCTAACCCAGACTGCTGGGTCTCTGCTGTCAGAGTTTCTAATTTGGTAGGTCTGGGTTGGGGCCCAGGAATAATTCACATTGCTAACAAGCCCCAGGTGATGCTAATCAGCCGCAGGTAGGTGTGGGAGAGCCCCTCAGAATCCCTGGCCTGCAGGAGGGACCCCCAGGCCTTCCCCCTGTGGGGAGGGAGCTGGGCAATTGCTAGCAGAGACTTTCATGGTGGCTTTCTCTCTCTGACCCCGGCAGACACGGGGTCTTCCTCCGACAATAAGCCCGGCAGTTGGTTGCTAGGTAACTTGAGAGTCAGCATTGCTTCTCTGGCTCAGCTCTGTTTTGTGTCTCCTACCCTGAGGTTTAAAGTAGATGACAATTCTGAGCTTCCCAAGTCTTGGCTAAACATATCTCACTTGCCACAGGCCAGCTGAGTTCTCTGATTTCCCAGCTGGAGTGAATCCCTGACCGGGGCTGCCCGGGTGGAAAGTCTGCCGGCAGAAAATACCAGGTTAAAAATAGCCCCGGGGAGGCCCCTCCAAGCTCTCACCCCCAGCTGCCCACTTGGGCAACCGAATCCAGGCGTGGGAGTGGGAGGGTCTTTGAAGCCAGGAATGACTGAGGGATGGCCTGGCCGTGTCCAGTTTCATTCCCTAAGGGGCTTGGGACAAATTTCAGAGACCCATTCCCTCTCTCCCCTTGGCCTTTGTGG
This sequence comes from Eulemur rufifrons, assembly GCF_041146395.1. Lineage (NCBI taxonomy): Eukaryota > Metazoa > Chordata > Mammalia > Primates > Lemuridae > Eulemur > Eulemur rufifrons. Next base: position 34,094,105 of record NC_091006.1, read on the forward strand.
TTCTTTAGTTCACAATCTAGACTTGGTATATAGAGGCCTATTATTCTGCCGCCTCCTGGGTAACAATGGAATTAAGCTTCCCCACCTGTTTGAAATTAACAGATGAGCCCTTCTTAAGGTGTCCTAGAGAGGAAGTTGAGTGGCCCCAAGGAAGGACCTGCAAGACTCGACCTGTGTGCGCCTTGGGCAGTGGCGGGGTAGGGTTGCCCGTGACAACCCCGCTGGCCTGACCGCCCGGTAGCAACAACGCAGTTTTCTGTTGTTTTTTAAACCTAACCTTTATTGGCTCAATGTAAATAAGAGGAAGAAAATGCTCTCTGGATATGAAACGTGCATTCCTAATTAATGTTGTGTCTGAAACCCTCAAAGCAGGCAACTCTCTCCCCTCATCCCTTGAAGAGGGACTTCCCAACAGGTGAGAAATATCTTCTTTCTAGAAACGTTCTTTCTTACTGTAAGGTTTTTTGGATTGGCCGGCGCCAGAGAAAGAAAGGCGAGCAGAGTTGAAAGGGGTAAGCAACGAGGCTTTACTGGGGCGCTCCCGGACGGGGTTCATGGCCCCGAAAGAGAGAGGCCCGGGAAGTCGCATCGCCCAGAAGTTTTGAGTGGGTTTATGTATGTTTTTAGGGCTGGGGGTGGGGGTTTCTTTGGCGGGAAGATTTATGGTGGGGAGAGCAAGGAATTGTCCCTTGCAGTTTTAGGGCGGGTATTGAGAAATAGGAGGGGCCGGTGGTATGTGTGGACTCGAGGAGCTGAGACTCTTATCAGGATAACCATTCAGGTGTGGTGGTCCTTTAACCTAGCTGGCCCTGTAGGCATTGTCCTCGGCAGGTCTCGTGGGCTGCTTTTTCCATTAGGGAGGGGAGGGGTGCCCGCCCCCAGCCTTACACCTACCTCCTAGTGGAAGTAAATGAAACCCATGGGATACCTAAATTTTTTACATTAAATTTAAAATTTTTTAAAATTTATTTTTTAATTTTTAAAAGAGGACTTTCCTTTAAAAAGTTTGTTGTCCCTTCACTCCCATTTCTCCATGGCAAAGGCAAAATATCAAAAAATTACCGAAATTGGCATTTTTTCCCTAAATAGAGTGCCGAGGGCCGTGCAGTGGGGTCTGGGAATGGGCCGCTTCCTCCCCGCGGTTTCCCGAGCCTGTTAACTCCGGTAGGAGGTAGGAGCGGATAAATGACACTCTGTGGCCACTCACACCCCCTGCTAACATAAAAGTAGCTGAGAAAGCCAAAGGACCCAGATCTTGGAGTTTTATTCCTCTTTTATATAGGTTTTAAGAGAGAAAAAAGGACTAGCATTGATTGCTTTTCATAGTTGCAAAACTCTGGGTTTTCCTATTTCTCACCCCTCGGTGAACGACCCGGTCCTGAGTTTGCTCCGCAGACGGAGCAAGGTGCGCTGCGAGCCGCCGGGAGGGACAGCAGGGCGAGGATGGCCGTGCAAGGCCAGCCCACGGCAGGGGCAGAGTCTGGGCAGGATGAGGGAGCGTCCTCGAGTCGGGGCAGGCGGGCGGGACGTTGAAACTAGCCGGGCTGGGGCACGGAGATTAGGTACGGACAGGGGGTCTGCTCGGTTAAACACATTAACCATGAGCCAGGTTCCTCTCTGTTGGAGAAAGGAGTTAAAAATATAGAAAGGCAGAAGACCAGATGTTGAACCCTGGGATACAGGGTTGGAATGGGAGGTATGGTTGTCAACGTGGGGTTTGCAATGTGCAAAGGGGCATACAGAAATAGGTATGGAGGCCAGCGTGTGTGCACACGTGGGGGTGACCCTATATAAACACATTTCCCTCCTGCTCTGTCTGCCCAGAGGAGCTGGGAGCAGCCACGCCCCGAGAGCAATGAGCATCCTATGAGTACCAAGGAGGATCCAGAGCTTGGTTTTTAAATGTCATTTTCTACAAAGACAGGTCAGGCTCCCTGGAGAAGTGGCTGGTTCCACGTGTGAGGCGAGGAAAGTACGAGATGAATCCAAAGCATCTTGCTCCAGAAAGCAAGGCAATGCTGAGAGAATGATGGGGCAGGTCACCTGGACACAGAAGCCGGGACGCTTGGGCTCCTGGTGGCCACGTGGAGGCCAAGTTGGGCATCAGAAGGAATCATGATAGTAACAGGTTATATATAAACCATTGAGTAAAATAGGAAACCGAGAATCCATGCTTCTATAAGTGAAAACAAAAGAAATGGAAAATTTGAAGAGATAGGATATTAACATAGTTTCAAAGTAATCTCCACAACACACATACTCATTTCAGCAGAGGAGAGATCTATGTCACAGCGGGGAGGCTTGGCCTGTGCCGCCTTTATCCTGTGATCGAGATGATTATCATCAATATCAGGGCACATAGATGGGATGCAGCGAGAACAATGTAATATCACTTTTGTGATATTTCTCCCAAAGATGCCTGAATTTAATCCTAAACCACAACTGAAAACATGCTACAAAATAACTGGCCAGTAATTTACAGAAGTGTCAAAGTCCCGGAAGACAAAGGAAGACAAGAGACATGAAAACTCAGTGTAATCGTGATTCTAAAGTAATTCCTTTCGTAGAAGGGGTACTATTGGGACTACTGGAAACAGCTTGAATGGGGTCTGAGAATTAGGTGGCAGCAATGTATTAATGTAATTTCCTAATTTTGATGCCTATATTGTGTTTCTGGAGGAAAATTTCCTTGTTTGTAGGAGATATCCACTAATGTATTCTGGAGTGATGGAGCATCTAGTTAGTAATTTAGTATCAAATGTTTCAGAAAAAAAGTTCTTTGTATTGTACTTTCACGTCTTCCGTAAACGTGTGGGTGTTTTAAACTTTTTAAAAAGGAAAAAAAGTAGATAAACTTAGTTTGATCATTTCAGGAGGTTTTTTTTATTTTTGTATTTTTGTATCTATCCTAAGACAAACTTTATTTGTAGTCATGGAAAAATTTTTTTGAAAGTAGTGAACAATTTAACATACTGTTAATATACTATTTAATCTTATATTTCCAAAAGGAGACTGTTTCTAACTTCTTCTATTGAAAATAGGTTTATTTATAATCACTTAATTCACAGTCATAATTCTTAAATTGTATTTTCTTTGGAAAGGATAAAAAGTAGATACATCAAAGCAAGGCAAGTATTAAACATTTAAAGAAAGGGCTTTTAAATTAGTATCATTTATCTTAATTTGGATCCAGAGGTTTGCCTTTTCATAAACAAATTAGATACATCCACAATATCATACATATTTTAAAGCATTTATCATTTATATGCTTGCTTCTGTCTCTCGTAAAGAACAGATAACTTTAGCGCTGGAAAGAAACTTGAAACAATTGACAGATGTTATTCTTTGAAAAGCTCTGCATTATCATTCTAGAAATGTTTTGTTACTTGGGAATACGAACTGTGGAAAGATGTCAAAACAAAATTAAAAAATGTGATGGGTGGAACAATGGGACCTATATTCTCAAAAGCTTTCTCTTCTTTTCATCACCTCCTACAATTTTAGGAAATGTCATGGAGTTCTTAATACCTTGGACTCGCTAATCATAAATATTAAATGTTCAGTATAGTTTATATTGTAAATAGGCATTAAAATATTAAAAACATTTAAAACCATCAGTGGAAAGAAGTTTGGAAGGTAAATTATTTGATTATGACTGACAGAATAATTTTAATTATTCATCACGTATTAGTGCCTAAAAGTAAATATTAATCACTATTCCTCATCATCGAAGTATTTTCAGTATTAGACTGTCCCCTGGGTGTAGTTAAATTGAACACGTTAAGTTTTTTTTTTTTTTTTTTTTTTTTTTTTTTTGTTGAGACAGAGTCTCACTTTGTTGCCCAGGCTAGAGTGAGTGCCGTGGCGTCAGCTTAGCTCACAGCAACCTCAAACTCCTGGGCTCAAGCGATCCTACTGCCTCAGCCTCCCGAGTAGCTGGGACTACAGGCATGCGCCACTATGCCCGGCTAATTTTTTTCTATATAGATTTTTAGGTGTCCATATAATGTCTTTCTATTTTTAGTAGAGACGGGGTCTCGCTCAGGCTGGTCTCGAACTCCTGACCTTGAGCAATCCACCCGCCTCAGCCTCCCAGAGTGCTAGGATTACAGGCGTGAGCCACCGCGCCCGGCTGAACACGTTAAGTTTTAATAAAAAGGTGGAAGTCAATTTTGTAGGTTCCTTTTTCATATTACCACAAATCATTTGCCCTGTGCTTATTCTTTATAGCGTTTATTCCCATTGTAATTAAATGAGTATTTGTGTAGCTCGTTACCCTATTTCTCCCTGGTAGGTTGTGTATTCCACAAGGCCGGGGCTGTGGGCTGCCCACCCTCTCCATCCCCACTCTTGGCTCAGGTGGGCAGATCACGTCTCGTGTGTTTTGACTCTTTCTGGTGGCGGTTCTGTGGCTGTGCAGAGCGGTTTGGCTTTGCCTCTGCCAGGCACCCTCGAGGAATTACCAGTCTGAGTTCTACTTTCAAATGAATTTCACAGCTTGGGAATTCTTCGTCTTCTGCATAATGTAAATTTAGTACCCAAGACTGCTTATGAGACAGGCTTGGAATTTATCACTTCTCCTAAGAGCTTTTTATTTGTTTATTTTTTTCACTTTTACAGAGATACGTGTTTAGTCTTTTCCTTGGGCTGTTAAGTGGAGCTTGTCTAATCTCCCTTTCGCAGAGAACGTAGCATCCTGTACGTCCTGGCTCTGTGCGAGGCTCTCGGGTCCTTTTCTTGGCATTCAAACCCTGGACCCAAGCAAATTGCTCCTAGTTTGATATCCAATGACCCGTTTCTTCCCTTAACCCTAATCTCCATTTTAGCATCAACTTTTTATACTTTCTTCTCTGGCTTTCAGCTTCCCCTTCTTCTCTTGCTTCTAGGGATTTCTCTGTCTTTCTCCTGAATGTAGCTATGGATTGCACCTGGCCTGAACAGTAGTTGAAGAAACTATGGGTGGTTACGTTGCAAAAGAGAGCACATCGGGAGGGGAGGGGAGTGACACTTTCTAGGACCGGGAACTCTTGGCTGCACATTTATTGTCAGGCATTTCCTAAAGCCCTGGGAGGTGGGGCTGCTTATTTGGCTTCAGAGTTGTGACAGCACTTTCAGCTGGAATCCCCTGGATGCTGGGTTACTGGGAGGTGATCTCTATGTGATAGGCTTCTATGGATTATCAGTTATGTCTAAACCAAAGAAGGGCAGCTGTCATGGGTTTACTTGGTGTCTCCCAGCTCCTAAGGGCAGGAAAGCAGGTGGCTGTCAGGAAGGACTAGAATTTGGGGGTGGAAACCTGGTGGGAACGGATGAAAGAGAACAAGCTCAGCTGTGGCTATCAGAGTGCACAGAGGAGATGCCCTGGGCTTTGATTCTGGGTCAGGATCTTGTGAAACCCTTATCCAGATTAGGCTAATAGGATGTCTCTCCTCTCCTATCACCCTTCCCATTTTTAGCGGAGCCTGCTTCCTCCCACGCCCCTCACTGTTTCTGGCTCCTGCTTTTTTACATAAGAATGGTTGGTCCCTCACATGAGGGTCTTTCTTACTAACTGTAGACAGATTGTCCTTCCCCAGCTACTTTCATCTCTGTTTGTCCCCCCTCCTCTAAGAAGCCCCAGTTGAGTTTGCTAGAGTTCAATTTGCTTCTTAATTTTGGGCCTTTTCCATCTACATTTCACGCAGGTTCTGTACTCTTTGCTGGGTTTGCCTTCAGTTTCCCTTTGCTTTCTGGCCCTCAGTTTTTTCCCCCCAGTTTTCTCTTCTAGACCTTCGTGAAGTCTCCCATAGTGAAAAATACAAAATCGATGGATTCTGGGTCTGCCCAAAGCTCTCATGTTCAAACAAATCTTGTCTACCACGGTCCTCCTGAGTCGGCTAATTCCCGCCCAGGTGTTCTCCTGTCAAACCCACACCTACCTAGGCTTGAACTCAGTTCATTGTGGACTGCCCAGCTCCCTTTGAAGATGTTTCATTTTTGCTATGTCTTTTCTTTGTCTTCATTCCATAAATTCTCTATTATATTAAGGAAGTGGGCACTTATGTGCCCACGTATTATAACTGTACCAGGTTGAAACTTGATGCTCAAGACTTCTTGGAGAGTTTAATGCTGATTTTCCAGGTCTTACCCTGTCCAGTATAAGCAGATTTTCAATATCTGCTTGGCATAGTTGTCCAACCTTTAAGTCATGGTTCCCCAATTGGTCTTGCAATGAACGGTCTATCTGTGGCTTTAAGGGCTGCCTTTTAGTATTCTCACATCCTTGATCCCGTGGGGACAGTTAATTTGTTTTCTGAGATCTTGCCCCTCCTTCTTGGTTTGATTTCTTTGGGTTCCAGCCGTACTTTACTATCTAGGAACCCCCCAAACATTTCCCTGTTTCCCATAGACTCTTCAAGCACATTAGACCTGGGTGCAACTCATTGCTCTTTTATATCCACCTATCTTGACTGTTAGAGTCCTATTTTCTCCTTCCTCTTTGCTCAGCCCTCTGCTCAATGCTCCACCTTTCTCTTAAGGAAACCTGTCTTTTCCTCTAGCTTAGGAACCTGTTTCTGAAAATAAGACTGAAGTATGTTTTTCAAACCATCCCAGATCTCCTTTGACTTCCTGAGATAAACTGATTCTAGAGAGACAGAATGTTCAACGCCTTTGAATTGCCTTTTTAGCTTTTGAACTTGTGAAAGTTTTATTGAGTTATGCTCTTATTTCATCCCAAGAAAATGCAATACACTAGGTTAAAGCCTTCCATTCTTTTTTGTTTTGAAACAAAATCTTCCACCTTTCTACAGCTGAATTCATGAATTAGGTCTGTCAAATCTAAAGCCAGGGTCTGAGAGTATTTGATTAACAAATCCAGAGTGAGGTTAGAACCATGTGCTGGTCCATGGTGAGAACCTGCGAACAAGCTCCAAGCGTCTTAGGAGCTGGGACCACCCCTTGTCAGTTTCTTTCCATGGTCCTGAATGTAATTTAAAACAGCATAATGAGGAGTGGAATTTGGGGCTGCCTTTCTCCATTCCAGTACTTATCTTAAGACTGGCACAAGTCGTCAAAAGTAGAAGCTCACATCTATGCAAGAGCCAAAAGCATCTCAGCTGTTTTGTAGTTTCCAAGTGACACATTTTGTCCTGTTCACCTCTAGGACCTAAAAACATTTGATCCTACTTCAGCCTCAGCTCAAACACTGGGCTTGTTTTATTGGGGAACTGGGAGGGACCGCAGAGATTTTCCAAGTCTAAAATCCTACATGGGCCGTGCTTGGCCATGCTGTAAACTACAGAGTTGAGAGCCTCATGCCCTGCCTGCCCAAGAAATCCTCTCTCCCTGTGTACTGTCCTCTCCCAATACCGCTCCTTACTCTGTCTCAAGATTCCTGGTTCAGTGTAGTGGGTGTTAGATTTTGGGAGGACTTGATAAATTAGACCACTCCATTTTGATTGATGTTTGAGTTATGTTGATATTAAAATGCTGTGTTTTTTATGTGCCAGGTAGGGTCACAATTTAATGGTCACAATTAAAAAACATAATGCTTGCTTTTTTTTTCCTTAAAGTACTATCTCTCTGTGGAAAAAAGGCTTAAGTGCTCAGTGCTTACCTAAAGACCTAATGTTCCTTAATGCCTACAGAAATGGGGGACAGTTTGTCTGCTTAGGACTGTGCCCTGTATCCATAGCGTTGATGTGACCATGCCGTATTGCTGAATAGTTGTTTGCTGAATGGCCCAAGTGGTTCTAAACTAGCGAAGGTAGTATTTGGAAATAATGTAAGAGCTGTGTGTGTATGTGTGTTACTAATGGCATTTATTAGGTGGTGGCCAGGAATGCCAGATGTCCTGACACGTGTCCCATCAGTGAAAAACTGTCCTGTTTAATGTCAATTAGGGGTTGGGTGCTCACATGCATAATCCCAGCACTTTGGGATGCCGAGGCGGAAAGATAGTCTGAGGCCAGGAGTTTGAGACCAGTCTGGGCAGTATAGCAAGACCCCTGTCTCTACAAAAAAGAAAAAAAAATCAATTATATAGCTTTTCCTATTGGCTTCCCTCTTCCTTCCACCAACACACATATGCTTTAAGAGTCCTTGGAATGATGCTCACAAAAATACTGTTGTTTTATCGTGGTGCAAAAGTTCACTCTGCGCTTATGGTTGATTTGTTGTAGTCCTTTCTTATGTGTCTGCATTACTGTCCTTGTCACAGGGTATTGAAGTCGCCCATGAAGTTGTATATCTCCTTGGAGATAGGCTGTGAACTCCCTGAGGACAGGGACCATGTCTTTCTCATCTTTATATCCCTATAGCACATAATAGGTGCTAAATAAGCAGTAGTGAAATAAACCAAGTTAGTGAGATTTCAACATGTAACATACACATGTTTTGTAATGGAAACCTCAACACAGAATTTCTCTGTATTTTCCGACTAGAGTATTCATGAAATATAGCAAAACCTAGGATGAATGTTAAGTTTGGAATTCATCCTTTTGCTGTAGGTATTCAGGAAGAAATAGTTGCTTCATCTAACATAACAACCTTGTACTTTCTCACTGCAGGCTTCCTTTCATCAGGTAGGTTCAGGAGGTTAATTATTTGCAACATCTGTTTATGTTTTACTTTGCATTGACATGCCTGAAATGAATTGTTGTGTAGCATAAAATCCATTCTGTCTTGTATACTTTCCCGGATTATTTTCAGCTGTAGAAAGTCAATATTTGAGTTCTCTACTGCCTTTGCCAATTTGTTTTAACTTCTAAAAGTGACAACATTTCCACTGTTATAGGATCAGTGAGTCAATTAAATGTCTCTGATTTGCACAAATTCAACAGCCTCCTTAGTGCTACGTGAAAAATCGGTTTGGCTTCCTTTCGCAATGGTAAGCTCCTTTAGATTTCGCCATAGCATCCTTAGAAATGTGGTAACCTATAGTCAGGGTGTGCAAGTTAAAACATTTTTATAAGTAAATGTCAAATTTTTAATTTCCTGAGGGATGGATAACCCAACACTTCTTTTTTTTCTTCCTGTAGCCTTCATTGTTTCCAAACAAATACTGAAAAAAAATGACCTTTAAAACTCTCCAATATATGCCGGAAGAGTTCTGATATTGTATCTACCTTAAAAGGAAACTTTTTTATTACTTTAAAGTTCGTGTCTTCCCTAAAGTAATACTATTGACATGTTTGAGATAGGGGGCAAAGTCATCCCCAAAAAGGACACATGGTCTTATTTATCTATGTTGTCTAGATAATGAGGAACATGTTGTTTCTTTCCAACATCATCTTCTGTAACTGTTACAGAAACACAACCCTCACGCATTGCTCTGAAGAAAATGGGATTTACCTAAAAGGCTAAAAGAATCTTGTACTGCCCGTGAAGATTATCTCCTCACTTAAATAAAGATTATAACTTTCCTCCAGGGAACTAAATTGAGCAAACTCTGAGCTATCTGTTAAAAAAAATAAAATTAGGATTCTTGAGCTTTCTGAACTTGAAAGAAACTTTTTTTTTTTACTTTTATTTTACTTTACCAATTTCACTTTATTTTTGGAATATTTGTGGTTGGATAAAGACTTTTAAAAAAAAAATCCTTATTTGCAGATATAGAAATATGGTTAGGATGGGGAAATGACTTTATAAGGCCACCTAGATTTTTAGTGGCAGAGACAGTATCGTACAAGTTGCCTCTGAAACATTCCAATCTTCTCTCTCATATTTCAGACTTTAGCTAAATGATGCTATTCTCAAAACAGAAACACTAATGTGATACACTGCCCGGGTTTTGGATTATTATTATTTAGTCTTCTCGACAGGTTAAACATTTTGTTGGTATTAAGTGTCTATATGGAACACCCTTTCTGGGAATATATGAATATGAAACTTGGGAGAAGACTGTTGTTATTTTGTTAATTTTCAAAGGAAAAAATGTGAGCAGGGTTGGCTTGCAGAACTATGTGTTCTGGTGTAAACCGAGTAACCTCATTTTGAGAGTGCGCATGAGTTATTTGAACTTTGTATGCGTCAATTAAATGCCAGTAAATGGGATGAAAAGACTTACTGAGAACCAGATGCTTGTTCTTTATGCCTCTTGGAATATTAAAAATAAACATCACAAAAAAAGTCATTTGGGTTTGGCATGATTCACTGATGGATGATTTTGGAGGCATTTTGCTTATTGGTAGAGTGGAAGCTATTATGGAGACTTGGCAGATATATTTTTGAGAGGTGTCTACATTATTGATCTCTTATTTAATAAATCTACTTACAATTCGTATAAGGGCCACTTTCATGGCTTACTGAGAATGGAATGGAGAGCATCTCGCACTGGTAATTTTTCATCTTAAATAAGAAGGTAAAAAATGACTTGGTTTTGCTCCATGGACAAAGGGAGAGATGGTTGGAGAAACTCCATCTCTAAGACTGAAAAAAAAATGAATCACAATTTAGAATGATGGTTGTGCAGGACAATGTTTCGAAACAAATATCTAGCAGCAAGTGGGGTCTCAATGTCTGCATTTTTTCAGGTCTTGCGTATATTAATATGTGATGGTGTCATATCCCCACGGAGTTTAGAGGGAGCTTCTGCATCCTGTTCCAGGCACATCTGGCTGTGGTGTGGAGAACAGATAGGGAGTGTGAGGATGAGTGTAGGCAAACCAGACAGAAGGAGGCATTTGCACTATTCCAGGTGAGACACATACGTGTCCTTTTTACTAGAATGCAGGACCTAGCAGGCTGGAGAGTTTTGCTTTGCATGTTGATACGTCCCGAGTGCCCAAACAGTGCCCGACAAGTGACAGTTGCACAGTCACCTTTTTCTGAGGTAGAGACCCTGGAAGAATACCAGATACGGTGATGGAGATTATTGATTGGGTTTCAGACTTGGGTTTGTGGTGCTTTTGCAACGTCCAGTGAGGAGATGCCAAGTGGCTGGTTGCATATAATGGTCTGGAGCTCAGAGGAAAGATCTAGGGTTGCTATTTAAAGACGCAGGTCACCCAGGGAGGGCTGGCAATTGAAGCTGTATGTGTGGGTGACATTGCCTGGGGAGAGGGGATGTGAGAAGTGAGCCCACAGGAAGAGACGGAGTGACCGCAGAGGTAGGAGAAAGAGAAGCCGGAGGAAGAAAGAGCTTCAGGAAGGAGGAACTGTCTGAGAGTTTGACCTCTCACATGATGCCAAGATGTCATTTAAACATGAACGATGAAGACTGAAGATGTCATTTGGGGATAGCAACATGGAAGGTACTGGTGGCCATGGAGAAAGCTCTCTTGGTGCAGTGACAGAAGTAGCATGCAGTGGCCGAGGACATCTGGGCAATAAATGCCAACAATGCTCACGGCATTTCGGATGGGAAGAAGGAGAGAGATGTGGCCGTGGCTGACGTGGGATCTAGGCTTGAGGACAGATTTAAAAAAAAAAAAACAGACATAAGCGTGGCAAAAAGCTGATGGTAGTGATATCAGAGGGAGAGAGAGATTGATTGGATATATAATTAAAAAGAGAATGTGTGTTTTCATAGAAGGGACGGGTAGATGGAATTTATAGCAAAAGTGGAAGGATTAATCTTGACTAGGACGAGGGACAGCTGCTTTGCTGTAGCAGGAGAGAAGGGTGCATACATGAGCAGGTGTGCGGGTTTAGGTTTGGGCAGGTGAGGCGGTCTGCACTGGATGGTTTTTCTTCTCTCTGTAAGGTGGGAAGCAGGGTGGGCTTCTTCTGAGAGCGGAGGCAGCAGTGTGGGGGGAGCAGAGAGATAGTTTTAAATCAGCATCAAGAAGCCCTGTTGGGTGACCTTTTACAACCGCATTCAACTGTCCAGGTGTAGATACTAGGAGAGTAGATTGATCTACTCATCTGGTGTTGGTTTTTACAAGATGGGTGAGAAAACAAATCCAGAGGGGTAAAGAGGTTCAGAGCATTAGTAGGAGTATTATTGAAATAACAGTCCAAAGCCTCTAAAGCAGATATGCAGGGACATTAAAAAAAAGGAGAGAGTTGACAGACTGGGAGAGGAGTAGAAGGATTATTGGAGAGTCAGGGAGTGGCCGTCATGACAGTAGAATCAGCAAGCTGGAGTCAAGCTAATCGAGTTAAGAACACAGAGAGGGATGATAAGAACTCCTGGTGGAAACTGCTGGAGTCAAGCTAATAGAGTTAAGAACACAGAAGAGAGGGATGAGAAGAACTCCTGGTGGAAACTGTCTCAAGACAATATCCTAGTTAGGTAGATTATACCAGTATATGTCGTATATACCAACACGACAGCTTTTAAAATAAACGTAGTTATTAAGATACAAGAAGTGAGTTTCTACCAACAGGATTAGCAGAACATGAGAACCACATGCTTTGCCATACATGTGGGTCCAGCCCGCCGCATCGCGCCTTGCCACGAGCACGGAATGCTGGGTCTGAGCTCAGCTCACAGCTTCCAGGATGAGGACGGTAGATTCTGGAAGAGGGATGGCATCCAGAGAGAAGATTGCTCAGAGTCCACTGAAACAAAGTTTAGGGATAGTCCTAGTGGTTTGTGTCATCTGATGTTATTCATTCAACCGCAAAGTCTGAGAGTTGCATTGTGTTCAGAGGAAGCTCAAAGCTCCTCTGAGTAATGCACGGTTTGCAGCAATAATCCTAAATGGCCATAAGTGCAAGAGGAAAGTCATGTAATTAAGAAGAAAGCACTGAATTATTGAATTTCTTCTATTTCTTCCTCCTCTCCCTTTGAAAAAAGCAATCAATTTCCTTGTTACTGGAGAAAATATTTAGCATAATCATGAATATGGTTCTGGAGGTCAAATACTTACTGATATCTATTTATATGAGATATTAAAATGAGCCTCTAGCACTTTCTCCACTGTTTACTTACGTACACTAAATGGGATGTATTTTGCTATGGGATTCCAGACAGCAACGAGCCATTGTGAATTCGCCACCCGTGAAGATTATCCTCCCTATATTGGTCCTGTGACCACCTTGACAAAGAAACTTCTTTCATTATTGTAGAAGTCAAAGTTCGTAATTCCTTTCCTCTTTGTATTTTACAACTTCTTTTTTTCCCTATAGCAGACCTTTTCAGAGGTTCTTTTCTTAGAATTATGGCTGGTTCAAGTGCTGCTTGCGCCACAACGTCAGACCTGATTTTCCAGCAAGAAATCATATTCCTATCTTTTGACTTCCTATGGAACTTTAGCTATAAATCTCATGACGTTTATCATTGGCTACCTTGAATTATATTTTTCATGTGCATAGCTTGTCTCTCCTATAAGACTGTGAGCTTTTGAGAGACAGTTGGTTTGAAATCATTGTTGTATTCATCACTATGCTGATTACAAATTATTAGGCATTCAATAACTAATTGTTGAGTAAGTGAAATAAGTTGATTCTGCCACTATCTCCGTTGGCCTGCAGTTCCACACTTGTGTTTTTAACAGATAAATGTTATATACAAGCCTAAAAGGGCGCCACCTACACATGCTGGTGTTGTAATCAAGGTGCTATTGCAGATCCCATATTATTATATATTGTGCCAGTGCTGTATGTCTTCCTGAAGACCAATTGTGAATTAACTCTAAATGGTCTCACCTTAGCTGGTAGCTTAAGCCAGGTGGAAAGAGAATGGGTCACTAAAGACATTAATCTAGAAAATTAAGCTTTTCTCAAGCTAACATGCTGTCTTTCAAATAATGTCTCTCGTGGGGAATTCTTAAAATTACAGAAGGTGTCATCACACGATGTAGCGAACACTGTTTGCAATATGTGTTAGGGAACAAGAATTGATTCTGATACAGGAGGAATAAAGCAGAAATGGGGAATCACATATCCCTTGCAATTCAGAAGAACTCTTCGAACTTACCTTTTTATCCATGGGAAATGATCAAGTCCTGGTCAGGAAATCCTAATAATGTTACAGAATCATTCGTTAGAATAGCTTCTATCTCAAAGGTCATTCTTTTTTTTTTTTTTTTTTTTTTTTTTTAAGTTAGATACTCATTACAGACAAAGAACCAACAAAACCTGGTACCATGTGGCATGGGGGATGACGGAGAAGGGAAAAGTCTCTGGGTTATTGGAATAGTGGCATTTCTGTGTACATGTGGAAGTCAGGAGAAGAACTAGTGTGAAGTTAGGAAGAGAGAAGAGGATTAGTTTAGGTTTGGGCTTGTCGCGAAGAGGTGCTACTGACCACCAGCCATTGGAAGTAGCTGGTGTAACTTGAAAGGAAGTTCGGGACACAAGAGAGATTCAGGAGATAGTTACACAGAGTTTATAGTTCAAGTTCTGAAACTGCTGGAGGACAAAATGCAATCAGCTGTCCAGAGAGAACCATGAGAAATGCCTTCGTTAAGGGGTCCGGGAGAATTGCTCGCAGCGCCTCAAAGCACTGTTAATACCATCTCAGAATTCTTTTGAAAAAGGCACTGCCCTAAGCTAGACAGTTGTAATAAATGAATTTCCAGACAACATTTCCTGCAAGGGATTGAACTAAGCAAAATTTGATGCATTTGAAGACAAGAACTTTTTACCAACATTGTTGTTCCTCATCATCTTGGATGATGGGCTCCAGGGCTGGTACGGACAACTGAGGATGTCCTCAAAAGTGTTGGCATTTAATTGGAAACATGGCGGTTTTCTTCTCATTGTTCAATTTGTCACTAAACACATCATCAGTAATGCGGAACCTTGCTGAATTATTAATGGCTGAAAACTTATTTTATCCAGACTCGTGCAGATTTGGGTGAGACTGAGACAAACAAGAATGAATTCTGTATAATGTCCCATCTACACCTACTTACCAATTTTTAAACTGTTTTAGGCAGTCTTTGCTTAGAGCTTTGGGCCAGGGTGATTTCTTGCTATGGTAATCCATAGCCCCTTGGAATAATATCAAATTGGCAAATAGGTTAAAAAAAATCAAGATGGAATATTATTTAAAGTTCATGTTCTTCTGAAAACCTGAAAAATGTTTCAGAAATAGATGTATTTGCTCTTCCCTAATTGTGTAGGTGTGCCGTTATTTGTTCATTTATTAGCGTGATTTGGTGACGAACCTCATTTCATGCCCAAAAGTCCACACAATAAAATCTTTTAGAAACGCTCCTGTTTTAAATAGATAGTTGTAATTTAAAATTTCATGCTATGTATTGAGTTTCTTTCTAATATTAAAGCCATGCTTCATTTTCCTCTTTTAGGTCTTGGGAGCTGATGACAGCGCTATGGCTGATGGCTGCTCTCAGAAGCTGGTGACGGCCAACCTGCTCCGTTTCCTGTTGCTGGTGCTGATTCCGTGCCTCTGTGCTCTCGTCGTCCTCCTGGTGATCCTGCTGTCCTTTGTTGGTGGGTGACGCCATTATTAAAGAAAAGCGAAGTCAAAATGAAAATTATCATGATTTATAAGAACGATTTGTACTTAGTCCTTATTTAACCTAAAGCGTCAAATCAATGCAGATTATCTAGTGACTATCTTATGCAAATCTGCAGTTTCAGCTACTATAATCTGCTGGTTATTTTTATCAATATTAACTAATGGATTAATTAATTTAAAACACTTAAGCAATGATTTCTAGGTTGCAGGCACTTTGAGAGTCCCTGAGAACTCAAAGATGGTAAAATTCGTCCTTTCTTGGGAGCTCACAGTTGAGAAGCAGCAATGATCATCACACAGGGCAACATATGTTTAAGAGAGAGGTATCTTCAGGATCCTATGAGGGCAGTCAAAGAAGGCATCACAGGGGAATTAACATTTTGGAATTAAGTTAATAGAAATTCAGGGTAGAAGGTAGCAGTTTAGGAGTACATGTGGCAGAGAAAATAGCAAGTGCAAAAGTATAATTCCATGAAAGATGAAGATGGACTTAGGAAACTGGGTGAAAATTTGACACTGGCAGGAAATGCAGCTGAACTGATAAAGTGCAAATGACACAGGATCTTGCATTTCGTACTAAAGGGTTTGGACTTTAGCATCTAGATCATTGGTTTGCAAACTCTGTTCCATGAAAACAAGGTTCTGAGGAGGAGACGCAAGGATTGCACGGTTGTTTGCTTTGACTTTCATTTTTAAAAAATAGATCTTAAACACACACTAAACTAGACATTACATACCAATTTTAACCATGTGGAGACCAGAAACCAAGTGATATGTGCTGACAGTTTAACTCATTTGTATTTGTATCTTGCTGTCTTTTTTTTAAATGAACCATGACCTGAGTTTGAGAGGTAAACTGTTGGGAAAAAACAATAAACTCTTACCATCGGTAGCTACTTGCTGACATGAATCAGAATTCTGTGAATGTGTGCAATCAGATAAAATAGAGAAATAAATATCAAGATGATGCTGATCTAATTGCATTACCAATGATTTTGAATTTTTTATGTATTATTCACAGATTAGTTTATAAATGTTTTATATTTAGAGCTTATAAAATAAATTAGTCCTAATAAAATACAACTCATATCTGTTTGTAGATCTTAGGATGTTATAGATATTTATTTGAAAATAGCATTTATCTGCTACAAGTGCTTGAAAACCACCGCTATGGGTGGTGGATTACATTGGAGGATCTTTCCAAGAAAGGAAAAATCTGATTATATTTGCCTTTGCAAAAGACAGTAGAACTGGACACACTTCAGAAGACTGGAGGCAGAAAAATATGAAAGCAGGGAGACCATCTGGGGGCTCTGGCTCTGGTCTAAGTAAAGGTGATGAGGGTTTGGAATGAGGCATTGGGTGATTACAATCAACAGAAATCGAGACTGATTGGATTTTGGTGGGAGGGAGAGATCAAAGCCCAGATTTCTGGCTTGGGTAGCCAGGTTGATTTCTATGCCATCTGTTAAGATAGGAAATAAAGGCGGAGGAGCCCCATGCAGGTAGAGATGAGGGGCAGGCTGGATGTCTGGTTCGTAAGTTAGAGATACTTGCGGGACAACCAAGTAGAGTGGAATCGCAGTTTAAGTGCATTTATCTTGAAGAAACTTGGCAGTGCAGTCTGGGCCAAGAAGTGGAGGAATACAAGAACTCCAACACGTTGCTTTCCTAAGGAAATTTCAAGGGAAATGGTGATTGAACATGATTTCTGCCTTATGTGCTGACTTCGGAATTTAACTCTTGCCCGGCTGCTACGGGTCTGAAGCTGGAGGCTTCTGGAAGGGGAGCAGCGAGGGGCATTCTGGCTATGGTTATGCATGCGGGAGTCTCGGTGATAGCTGAAGCAGTTGACAAATTGCAAAGAGAAAATCTACCGACTGAGCGCTGAGGGCTAAGCTCTGGAGGATGCTAGTGTGTGTGGACAGACAAAGAAAAAGGAGGGAGAATGGGCGGAGAAGAAGGAAAGGGGCCGTGAAGTGCGGGTTTCACAGAAGCCAGAGGTCAGTAAATGGGACAAGTAAGAGGACAGAGAAAGGGCCTCAGCCCGGGAAGACTGCGGGTTTTCTGTCTGTCTTTTAAAGCCCCTTGCTCTGTGGCCTGCTCTCAGGCTGATGGCGGGAAACAGCCCTGAAACTCATCCCGCCTCTCTCTTCTTGCAAGACTCAACTTCCCCATGGACGTGGCCTGCTTTGCTTCCCTCTCCGGTGCCTTGCTTAGTTGTGCTTTTGCATTTAGGATTGTTATCTCTGGGAACCTCTGCCTGGTGGGAGCTTCCTCAGAGATACCATTGTCATTTTTAAAAGTCTGACCATCACGAGGCCGTGCTGAACGGCTCACACGCGTTGAGGAATCTTTCCTTTCACTGGCAGGGTCTGATGCTAACGTACCGGCAAGTACTTCTCAGTACCTCGGTGCTAAGAGGCCTCTGGGCACAGAGGGCAGAGAAGGGATTCTATTAAAATGGCGTTTTAAGTGTTTTTTAAAATTTATTAAGGCTTTTCATTTTTCTACGGCTTTATTGAGATAGAATTCACACAGCACACAATTTAACCGCTTAAAGTGTACGATTCGGTGGTTTTTAGTATATTCACAGATATGTGCATCCATCACTGCAGTTTTAGAACATTTTCATCACCTCGAAAAGAAACCCTGGACCCTTTAGCTCCCCACCCCTTCCCATCTCCTCACCCCACCCGTAAGCAGCCGCTAATTTGTTTTCTGTCTCTACAGATTTCCCTATTCTGAGCATTTCGTATGACCGTATGTGGTATTTCGTGACCGTGGTATTTCAGTATACCTTGCACTTAGCATGATATTTTTAAGGTTCATGCATGTTGTAGTATGTATTAATACTGCATTTCTTTCGACGGCTGAACAATATTCCATTGTATGGATGTACCGTAGTTTATTCATTTGTCAATTGAAAAGCATTTGGGTTATTTCCATCTTTTGGCTATTACGACTAATCCTCCTACTATGAATATTAATGTATGAGTTTTTGTGAGGACGTACATTTTCATTTCTCATGGGTATATGCCAAGAGTAGAATTTTGTATGGGGTTAGGGAGACTGCTAATTTGTAACTATCCTAAGTGCTATTTTGTTTCTGTGTAGCAAACTTTAGAAAGTGGGTGTGTCCCCGCACATCTTCAAAAGCATTCTTTTTATAAATTCTGCACCAGATAATTTGGGATAGCCATATGGAAGTAATATCTGTCCAAACAAATATTCCTTATTTTATAACTGAGATGTTTATTGTTGTAATGAGCAATACCACCATTTTATATCGTCGAAAAACCCTCATTAAATTATGCTTGCTTTTAAAAATGTTCTGTTTGGTTAGAGTTTATAACTCCATGCTCATGCAAAGTTTTGTAATTATTTCTGTGTGCATTAGGGCTCCTACGGGGTCCTGAGATATCAATTGTGAATAAATAACAGGAGCTCCAGCTTCAAAAGGCAGAGAGATAATAATGAGAGGATTATTGATGAGGAAAAGATAATACAAGTTTTATGCTAACAAACACAGATGTGCCATGTCTCTAATTTTGTGTTTTGGCTCCTCTCATGCATAACATCAAGATGCTAAAAAAGATTTCGAAAGATAAGAGAGTTGGACTTTTCAAATAATTGTTTTAGCAGCAGGCTAGAGAAGATAACAGTAGCAAATTGTTTCTCATTGCAAAGCTTTAAACTGAAGCTGGAGCTACAAACTTTTGCTTTAGTTTAGTTTTGTATTTCTAAACATGGCAGATAGTCTGAGACATCCATATGGTTCCAAAGATTTGTACTCTAAAATAAGGATCCAGGTTTTTGAAAGAAGTTGAAAGAGAAGTTGAAAAATAAGCAAGTTACATTCTATGTAGGTTTTTATTTCTGTAGTTAGAGTTTAATGCAGATGGGCCATATGACATAGAAGAAAGAACATATAACTTGGCACTGATCTGGGGTTAGGGTTTTACTCTTCCATGTACTAGGCATGTGAGTTTAGGTAAGATACTTCACTTTCTCCGTGAGATCAAATTCTTTTTCATACCACAGAGTTGTTATGGAAGTCAAATGAAATAATATTTGTGAAAGCATTTTTATAAATGATAAAGTTCATTATGAAAGTAAAGAATTGGTTTTTATTTGCTTATGAATAGTTATCAGATAGTCATTTTAACAAATAGTGTCATTATGGTCAAATAACAATTGACTAAAAATATTTGTCTCATTTTAACTCTAGTCACATGACCCTTTGTCATAGGAACCCCAGAATCCATAACCCCATAACCGCACAACCAAACCACTGCTGCAGTTTATTCTAATTGCCCATTAAGTAGCTAGGAAGAAATAAAGTTGACCAACTGTTGGATCTGCAACGCGATGACAAGTTTCACATGTCTTTTATACTTAGGGCCCAGACTTACTTTCAGAGGCTAATTTATTTCTTATACAAACTAAACTTGCAAGAGTTTGTAACTTTCATCCCAAGCCTAGAAGAGTCAGCTTGTGCCATGGAGTACTTTATCAGAGATTGAACTAACTGCTTTAAATTATATAATAATACTATAGTATAATATGCAAATATATATTATGCAATATTTAAAGTAAATTGTTTTGTTATGTTAAGAGGCATCTAAAAGAAAGAAAATTGTAGCTATGATTTGATACTTTTCATTCCTCAAACATTTATGGAGTGCCTGTTATGTGTAACAAGGTGTGCTACAGGCATTGGGCGCAGCATTGAATAAAGTCCTCGGGGACTCCACAGTGAGGACGAAGGCACTAAGCAAACATAATTTCACATACTTAATTACAACAGAGGTCACTGCTGTCTGGGAAGAGACAGGTGCTAAGAGAGCTTAGGGGAGGGAACATGGGCTGAGGAGAGGGAAGCTTCTCTGCAGGATCAGCACTTCAACCACGAAACCCGCAACGAGGATATTGCTGTAAGGGAGGGACGGGGTCTGGTCACAGCATTCGTTCATTCTTGCAATCACTTTAATGAGGTGTGATTGGCATCTACAAAAAGTTGTATATATTTCATGTATTACCACTTGCTGCGCTTGGAGATAATTGTACATCTGTGAAACTAACACTGCAATCTATGCCATAAACATATTTATCACTTCCAAAAGTTTCCTTCCATCTTCTTTATTGACTATTATTAGTATATTTTCATAATAAGGACATTTAACGTAAGATCTATCCCCTTAAACAAATTTTTAAGTATACGATGAAATACAGTTAACTAGAGGTATTGTGCTGTGTGGTTGATCTGTAGGACTTATTCATCTTGCAGTACTGAAATTTTATACCTTTTGATATTTCCCTCTCCCCTCTCACAATCACCATTCTACTCTCTGCTTCTATGAGTTTGATTATTTTAGATTTCTCATATCATGTGGTATTTGTCCTTCAGTGTCAGGCTTATTTCACTTAGAGTAATGTCTCCCAGGTTCATCCATGTTGTCAAAAATGGCAGCATTTCCTTCTTTGCTAAGGCTAAGTAATATTCCATTGTGTGTGCCTACCATATGTTCTTTATCCATTCCTCCAGCGATGGACATTTAGGCTGCTTCCATGCCTTAGCTATTGTGAATAATGCTGCAATGAACACGGGAATGTAGATATCTCTTCAAGATCCTAATCTCAATTCCTTTGGTTACATATCCAGAAATGGGATTGCTGGATTGTATGGTAGTTTTATTTTTAATTTTTTGAGAAACATCCGTACTGTTTTCCATAATGGTTACACCAACTTATATTCCCACCACCAGTATGTACACACTCCATCTCCAACACTCGTTATCTTTTGGTTTTTGATAATAGCCATCCTAACAGGCATGAGGTGATATCTCATTGTGGTTTTTATTTGCATTTCTCTGATGATGAGTGATGTTGAGCACCCATCCCTATAGAAATTGGCTATTTGTATGTCTTCTTTGGAGAAACATCTCTTTAGATACTTTGCCCATTAAAAAAAAATTGGGTTAGTTGTTTGAGTTGTAGGAGTTCCTTATGTATTTTGGATATTAACTTTTTATCAAATATATGTTTTTAAAATATTATCTCCCATCTTGTAGGTTGCCTTTTTATTTTGCTTATTGTTTTCTTTGCTGTGTAGAAACTTTTTAGTTTGCTATAATCCCACTTGTCTATTTTTCCTTTTCAGCCTGTGCTTTTGATTCTGTATCTAAGAAATTATCACCAATAGCATCGAAAAGAATAAAATACTTAAGAAAAAGCCTAACCAAGAAAGTGAAATTTATTTATTTATTTATTTATTTATTTTTTGAGACAGAGTCTCACTTTGTTCCCCGGGCTAGAGTGAGTGCCATGGCATCAGCCTAGCTCACAGCAATCTCAAACTCCTTGGCTTAAGTGATCCTCCTGCCTCAGCCTCCTGAGTAGCTGGGACTACAGGCATGCACCACCATGCCCAGCTAATTTTTTCTGTATATATTTTTAGTTGACCAGATAATCTCTTTATATTTTTAGTAGAGATGGGGTCTCACTCTTGCTTAGGCTGGTCTTGAACTCCTGACCTCGAGCGATCCGCCCGCCTCGGCCTCTCAGAGTGCTAGGATTATAGGCATGAGCCACTGCACCTGGCCGGAGGTGAAATATTTTTAACTGAAACTATAAAACACTGCTGAAAGAAATTAAAGCAGACACAAATAAATGGAAGAACACTTAATGTTCAACTGGAAGAATTAATATTGTTAAAATGTTCATACTACCCATAGTGATCTACATATTCAATGCAATCCCTAGCTAAATCTCAGCAGCATTTTTTCACAGAAAAAGAAAAAAAATCCTAAAATTCATATGGAAATAAAAATGAGCCTAAATAACCAAAGCAGTTTTGAGCAAAAAGAACAAAGCTAGAGGCTTCATGCCTCCTGATGTCAAAATATATTACAAACTAACAGTAATCAAAGCAGCATAGCACTGGCATTAAAACAGACATTTGGACCAAAGGAACAGAATATAGAGGGCAGAAATAAACCCATGTATAGAGGGTCATCCGATCTACAACAAGGGTACTCAGAATACACAAGCGGGAAAGGATAGCCTCAACAAATAGCATTAAGAAAACTTGATATCCACTTGCAAAAGAGTGAAATTGGACCCTTGTCTTACACCATCATGCAAAAATCAAGTAAAAATGGATTAAAGACCGAAACACAAGATCTGAAACCATAAAATTCCTAGAAGAAAACATAGGGGGAAAAAAGCTTTTTGACATTGGTCTTGACAATGATTTCTTCGTTGGAACTGTTAAAAGGTGTTTTTGGCAGCTGTATGGAGAAAGGGCTGAAGTTGGTGGAGTGTGAGGCAGGGAGTCCTACTAATGTATGGGGTATGGTCTGAATTAAGTTTTTCAAACTATTGTTCATCTCAACTTAATGTCACCAGTTATGGTCCAACAATTCTCTTTAGAATGCTCCTAACTTTGTCTTTCCTAGGCTGCTGAAGACTTGGCTTTAAAGGATCTTCCATGTATCCACTCATCTATGTCTAAAATAAATTTTCTCTGTTTTAACCATAAGCTTATGAGGAATGGCCTAAAATTACCTTTTTAGTTTTCTTAATACTATGAAAGGTCTATATGTGGCCTGTTAATTTTTTAACAAAATGAAGAAGCAAGAAAATTTTACAGTCTTATACAGAGTATAGAAACATTCCATTTTTCTTGGACTCAAGAGAAACATTTCTTTTCAAAAATGAGTTTTCT
Source organism: Eulemur rufifrons (assembly GCF_041146395.1). Classification (NCBI taxonomy): domain Eukaryota; kingdom Metazoa; phylum Chordata; class Mammalia; order Primates; family Lemuridae; genus Eulemur; species Eulemur rufifrons. Next base: position 34,117,189 of record NC_091006.1, read on the forward strand.
CCTCAAAAATGCTAGATGAGCTGAAGATCATTGAGCATAAATACAGTTCTTCCCTTGCAAATTTCTTAGCAGCTTGGTGGCTTTTACAAGAATTTGGAATTATAAGAATCTTAACTTCCTAACTTGTAATGCTGTGGTTTTGTTTTTTTTTTTTTTTTTTTTTTTTTTTTTTTTTTGAGACAGAGTCTCACTCTGTTGCCCAGGCTAGAGTGAGTGCCGTGGCATCAGCCTAGCTCACAGCAACCTCAAACTCCTGGGCTCAAGCGATCCTCCTGCCTCAGCCTCCCGAGTAGCTGGGACTACAGGCATGTGCCACCATGCCCGGCTAATTTTTTTGTATATATATATTTTAGTTGTCCATATAATTTCTTTCTATTTTTAGTAGAGACGGGGTCTCGCTCTTGCTCAGGCTGGTCTCGAACTCCTGACCTCGAGCGATCCACCCGCCTCGGCCTCCCAGAGTGCTAGGATTACAGGCGTGAGCCACCGCGCCCGGCCGTAATGCTGTGTTTTGAATATCATTTTAAAATGGAAAACCTCCCAAATACTTATTTCCTCACACCAAAAATTTAAGATTCTCTATGATCTTTCGTGACCTGACTCCACGATATTTATTTCAATCTTCAAATTCTTTTCATAACTCTGGCTTTCTGGTGCAGATTCATCAACATAGTGTTCTCAGACAGGAGGGTATTTTTTTCGACTACTCAGGCCCGTGGTTCTGTATCACATCTAAAGCTTTTTGAAACGGTCCGAAGTCTCGTACTCAAGGTGTGGTCCGTGGACAAGCAGCATCAGCAGAACTTGGGAGTTTGTGTGAAATGCAGAATCCAGAATCTCCAGCCCCACTGCAGACCTGCAGAATTTGCAGTCTAGCGAGATCTGTAGCTGATTCCTACACTTCAATCAGCCCCCTTTCTCTTCTTTTCATACTAGTATATCTGTTCTTACCAAGGCCTCCAGTGTTGTTTTCAATCCAATGTGCTGCATTGGAAACCAGTGTGTATTTGAACAAGACCTTAAAAGGAAGAACGTAGGTTCTCTCTGTGTGTTTGTTAATATCAATTCATGATGAGCACGTTCGTTTTTAGTTGGTGCCAGCGATGCTTTCTTCTACTCAGGTGTGCTACCCAGATATGATCTTGCTTGGCGCCGACTGCTCCTTTCTTCTTGAAATGTCCTTCAACTTTGCCTCCATATTATCATTTCTGATTATCCTTGTCTTTCTCAGTTCCCTTCAGCTCACCTTTCTCTACCTGTCCATTCAGTGACAGGTGTCTGTCCTTACCTGTCTTCTTACTTTATGCCCGTGCACCTCTTGGCAATGTCAGCCATTCTCATCACTTTATTCATCATTCATATGTTCAACAACTATTTATTGAAGTCTTCACTGGTGCTAGATGCCCTGCTGGGTGCTTGAGACACAGAGGTACACGACACTTGACTGTGTATGTGCTGTGACGTCAGCAGTGTGTGCTCCGGGGTCACGACAGCAAGGCATTCTGGAGGAAATCTTTAGATTGCTTCCGGTTTGGGCTTTTTTTTCCTCTTGAATGTTTCACAAGCACTTTATACTCAACGTATGTATATAACAACAAAAATAAGCTCCCGCGAAGCTATTTTTTCATTCTTTATTATCCATTGCATCAGTCAGGATTGGCTAGACTCTGCCTTATAGCAACACCAGACAAATCCCCAAATACCAGTGCTTTAAAAACAACAGAGGTTCATTCCTTACTCATGATGTGTGTTCTTTGCAGCATGGCAGGGCTGTGCTCACTGAGGTTCTTCAGGACCAAACTGATGGACCAGCCGCCGTCTTGAACCTTTGTGGGTATCAGTTATGCCAGAGCTCTGAAGACTCTTACATCAGCAGTTAAATACTTCTGCCTAGAAGCAGCAGTTTTCAATTTTGCTCATCACCTTGAACTTGATATAAGGCCTCACCCAAGAGGCCAGAGAATGCAACCCTCAGCCTGTGTCCTGGTAGAAGGGAAGAAAATCGAAAATATTCTTATGAACAGCACTGATCCCTCTCTCATGAAGGAAGTACCTTCATGTACCTAGTTGTTCACACCAGATACCTTGGAGAGACCTTTGACCCTTTCCCTCCGGTCCATGTGATTTTTGCCTCTGACAACTCTTTTTAAAATGCTCCCTTTGACTTCATGGCTTTTGCATTTCCTACGCTTTTCTCACTTGGACTGTTGCAATAGACTTTTAATTTCAAGCATTGCTCTGTGGCCAGAGTGATTATTCTAATAATGCTTCACCCTGTTTAAGACCCTTCAAAAGTTTTCCGTCACAAGATAAATTCCAAGCCTTTAACAAGAGCCATCCTGACATCTGGCTTCCATTCCCACTCCCGCCCTGCCTCTCGCCAGCCTGTTGTGTGCTAGCCCCATTCCACCTCTCGCTGTGAGGCTTTTCCACGTCTTCCCGCCTTTGTTCTATCTAAAAAATGTCCCACTCCCTATCACCACACCCCCTCCTCCCCACAAACACTCTGCTCAAACCTAGAAAACCCCGAATCATCTTTTAAGATTCACACCGAGGATATGATCCCCTAAAAAAACTCATCTGACTTTCTCAAATGGAATGATGGCGATTTCTCTAACTTGTTGCCACCAGATTGTCCCACGCATATCCTTCTCAGAGCACTTGTGGCATGGTTTGCATTTTTTAGACTGCATTCCTGCCTCCCTCAACTCGTCTACAAACATCTTGATGGTAAGAACCTCTTACTAAAGTTTGTGTTCTCAACAGAGGGTAAGTATGAAGTTCCTGGCACATAGAAAATGTGAGAAAAATGTGTTACACATGGCTACAGATACAAAGATAAGGAATTAATTTTAAAAACCACATCATAGGAAGATAAATTCTATGAGCATATAATGGGTGATTTTTTTTAAGTTAACCTAAATACTTTGTGCGTAGTGAAAAGTGTGTGTAGGTGCATGTGTGTCTGTGTGTCAGGTTCCCACTGAATTCTTGGGCAAGTTCATTATCCCTTGTAAACTTTAGTTTCCTTCTCTCTAAACTCTGTAAGGTTAATTACATTACCTGTTTCTTGGGATTCTTGGAAGGTTAACTCAGTTGATGCCTATAGTGAGGGCATTTAGCAAGGTGCCTGTGTTAGTTTCTTATGGCTGCCAGAACAAATTGCTCAAATTATCACAAGCTTGGTAGCTTAAAACAACATACATTTAGTATCTTAGTGCTATGAAGGTCGGATGTCTGAAATAGGTCTCCCTGGGCTGAAATGAAGATGTTCCTCCTGGATGCGCTAGGGGACAGTCTGTTTCCTTGCATTTTCTAGCTTCTAGGGGCATCCTGCATTCCTGGCTTGTGGCCCCTTCCATCTTCAAAACAAGCAATGTCCCGTTGAGTCTTGCTCACACTCCGCGACTCTGACACACACTCTCTTATCTCCCACTTCTGCTTATGAAGATCTTTGTGATGATATTGAACTCACCTAAATAATCCAAGATGACTTCCACATCTCAAGACCCCTCACCTTACATACACCTGCAATATCCCCTTTGCCGTGTAAGGTGTGGAGAGTCACATAGTCACACGGTCTGGGAATGAGGAGGTGGGCATTTCTGGGGGATTATTATTCTGCCTGCCACTGTGCCTGCCGAAGATCCTCATGGTAAGGGAGCAGTAAAGTTTGGCTATTATCGTTAGAGTTTTGGATTATTTATTAAACATTGTTCAATTGTTTTTGGTTATAGAGCTGAAACACTTTCTGAGCCATGCAACTTAGACATAATGCGGCCTTCTATGAATAACTTAGCCTGAAAGAGCCACAGTTCTCTTACTCCAAAAGTGGGTTAAGTGATTCGCTTCTGAGAATTAGCCATTGGTGATGCCAGGATGCACTTACAGTAAAAGGAAATTGATATTTATTTAAAAGTACCTTAGTAGCCTAAGGAAGACAATTTTACTAACATTACCGTTATTGTGCAGTAATGACTGACAGGGATGGAGAACTTAGCATGTGCCAAGAGCTGTTCCCAGGGTTTACATATGTGTTGACTAATTTGATCCTAACGGCCAGCTCCACGAGGAGGTACTTTTATTTTCCTTCTTTTATGGCACTTGAGAGTTTGCCCAAAGTTTCAGGACTAGTAAGTGACAGAGATGGGATTTAAACCCAGGTGGCCAGGCTAAGAACCACAGCACTATAAAAACAGGAATGTGGAAAAGGATGGGGCAACACTAGAAGAATAGATACTCTACTTTGGGCTAATAGTTCTTAGCATTTTTATAACTCATTGTGGTGCTGGTTGAGAGTGTTTAGTTTTATTGAATTGTAATTCTTGTGCTGTTAAAAAAAATGCATAGTAGATGACCAGCTGTGTTGGGAGTTGGTCAATTTCCAGAGATACTTGAAAACAAATTGTCCAGTGAGTTCAGGCTTTTAAAGATGTGTGCTTTAGGCTTTCCCTCTCTTTCTCTCTCTCTCTTCCTCTCTTTATTTCTCTCTCTCCCTCCCTCTCTCCCCCTCTCCCCCTTCCCTTCCTCAAAAATATACTTTAAACACATATTAGCTACTGTAACTATCATATATTATTTTTCTATTCTCTCAAATTGCTTTGATACATAGAGTTTAAGAGCAAGGAAACTGCCCTTTTTAAAAGAAAGTTGTTATCCAAGTCAGTATTTTCTTTTTTTAAAAAAAAGTCAGTGTTACAAAGGACATCTCAGGCTAAACGATGCTATGCACACTTTCACCACTGTGATTAGGTTAAAACGATAAAGGAAAGATTATCAATAAGGCTAATCATTACAAACAAAATCTTAAGAACAACCGTGGAGGCCGGGCGCGGTGGCTCACGCCTGTAATCCTAGCACTCTGGGAGGCCGAGGTGGGCGGATCGTTTGAGCTCAGGAGTTCGAGACCAGCCTGAGCAAGAGCGAGACCCCACCTCTACTAAAAATAGAAAGAAATTATATGGACAGCTAAAAATATATATAGAAAAAAAAAATTAGCCGGGCATGGTGGCGCATGCCTGTAGTCCCAGCTACTCGGGAGGCTGAGACAGGAGGATTGCTTGAGCTCAGGAGTTTGAGGTTGCTGTGAGCTAGGCTGATGCCACGGCACTCACTCTAGCCTGGGCAACAGAGTGAGACTCTGTCTCAAAAAAAAAAAAAAAAAAAAAAAGAACAACCGTGGAAACATTTCTTAGTGTAAGGAACTCATTTTAGGAGAATTGCTCTGGGGTGCAACTGTGAGGCATTGGCGTTTGCTAAAAGTATGTTTGACAGAGCTGGTTGCCGATTCCTAGATTCAGCGAGATAAGGCAATCAATCTAATGGGCCTTATGTATTCATTGCAGCCATATTAGCGTAAATATTACCTTCTGTGAAAAATCTCCTCATGCCAAATAAACAAAGAAGTGAGCAACTAACAAATGGATGAAAGTAAAATTATATGTAATGGAGTAGTAGATTCTTCTGTATGAATGAAATACATTTTATATAGCAATTGAGACTATCACATGTTTATTTTGATCTAGGATAAATTCTAAATCATTTTGAAAATCAAAAGAAATTCGGCGAAGTCCTTCATTTTTACCTGCTGCATTTCATATTTACTCACAATCACACAGACAGTTTGGAGAACATGTCACCTGAATCGCATGGTCACGATTTAGCTTTTACGCTCTAATGTTTTATTTAAAATCCTTTGGCAGATGAAACTCTTGACCTTAGCTAGCCACAGCTGCTTTTCTATTTTGATTTGCAGTTAATGTTTTCCAAGTGTCAAGCACATGGAGAGAAATTTTTTCCATAGACTGCTATTAAACATTTTATTTATATTTCTTTTATTTTTAATGATCCAGGGCACTATTTAGAAAAGTGAAAGCCAATTAGAGCATTCGCTCTAAATGTTTTTAGAAAAGAAAATCTCCCTTGGGTATGTCTATGGATGGATCAATATCACGTTCATTTATTTTTGTGGCATGCTTGACTAACAGTGCTATGTTCTCCAAACACAGTCTGCAGTCTATTTTGATTAGGTTAAAAATACGTGATCTCTTTCAAGGTTTTCAAAAGTCTTTGCCTAAAGACAAAGTTAGGTGCTTTTCAAGAATCTTAGGTTTGACTCCTTATTTTGTCAATGAATGGATCCCTTGAGAAAGTGACCAGTTGATAATCTTAGTATAATGACTATTTCTTATTTTATATAATTATGTTTTATAGCTTTCTCATGAAAGATGATGATAATTTAGTTTTCTTCTGTCATTTTGTGCTATACTTAGAGTTTTACTTGGTTTTGGTCTCTGTAAGTCTGGGTAAATATAATATATGAGCCCTACTACTTTTATTTATATGTTATGCATAGTTTACTGAAAATTAGTGCAATATATGGGGAATATAAGTGTGAATCTTGGGTCCCAAGTAGCATACAATGATCAGTGACATTGAGAAACCGGAGGAAACACAGTAAGATCCACCACATTTTATTTGTGGTAAGTCCCAGGGGAGGCTGAATTGCCCTAAATTCTTTGGGCCCCAGGAAACCTAGATGGGAGACTCAGTTTTTAAATCTTAAGCTCTTGAGAAAGCAATGTTTCATCATGAGGCTGTGTGATTTGTGGTAGAAGAGAAATTCTTTTGGTTGTCCCCATGAAGGAAGTCACTGTGGTGGCCATCATCTTTCTCTTTGATTGCCTGGATAAAATGACATGTAGGAAAGTAGCTCTGGAGTTTATTAATATGTTTTTTAAAAGTAAATAATTCTAGTAATGTTTTAAAGTATATATATATTTTGTCTTTCAGGGACATTAAAAAAGACCTATTTTAAATCAAATGGGAGTGAACCTTTGGTCACTGATGGTGAAGTCCAAGGGTCTGATGTTATTCTGACAAACACCATCTATAGCGAGAGCACCGGGGCGTCCACGGCACGTCCCAGCCCGCCCATGCCGGCCTGGACCACAGACGCTTCTCTCCCAGGGGACCGGAGTCCCAGGAATACAAGTAAGTCTGCAGGTGGTGAATGCCAGTGGCCTCTAATGTCTGTGGAACCCACAGGCAGGTTTTTAAGGGCAGCAACCAATGCTCTTAATTCATCATCGCTCCCTGGTCCCCCGGGCGGATTTCCACCCAGCTATCTGGGAAGCCTGGCCGACTGCCCTATTCTTAAACACGCAATGCCATCGACTCAGCTGTCCAGATAGGGACTGAGAAAGAGATGAAAATTTATCGATGCCGCTCAACATTTCTGAGGTATAAAAATTTGTGCTGCTTGCCTCAATATGGTGGTATTGAGTTTTTAGTGGCTTACCTATGAAAGTTTGTGCTTCTGTTTTGAAGGTTTTTTTGTTGTTGTTTGAGACAGAGTCTTACTCTATTGCCAGGGCTAGAGTCTAATGGCGTCATCATAGCTCACTCCATCCTCAAACTCAAGCTAACCTCCTGCCTCAGCCTCTGCAGTAGCTGGGACTACATGTGTGCATGACCACCCCAGGCTAATCTATCTATCTATCTATCTATCTTTCTTTCTTTCTTTTTTTTTTGTAGAGACAGGTGTCTGACTATTGCCAAGGCTGGTCTTGAACTCCTGACCCGTAGTGATCCTTCTACCTCGGCCTGCCAAAGTGCTGGGATTACAGGCGTGAGCCACGGCACTGGGCCTCGTTTTGAAGTTTTAAGTTACTTATTTTGAGATGGTTAATAAGGAAGTGAAGTTATTTATTTAGTTGTTGGTCCTTTGCTGGAGGACTGATTCAATAACCGGATGCCAAGTGATTTAATAGGAGCCAGCCCCACCCCATTTGCTTCTGAGGTGTTAATGTGTGCTTTTTTTTTTTTTTTTTTAAATCTTACTTCTCTCTTCTCCCTTTTTTATTGGCTGAGCAATTTATTTTACATGTTGGTGAATGACAATCACACCTTGAGAAAAATGGCATGTGGGAAACTCTTCTGCTGGAGGACAAAGGGAGGGATTTGTTAGTTATTCCAGAAAAAGAGTTAGGAGAGAGAGAGAGAAAAGGAAAAAGAAAGTGTGGACAGGGGGCATGAGGAGCTGGTGAGATGTGGCAGAGGACATGCTCTGGACGTGATTCTATCCCTCGATACCCCGCAGATCTTTAGTTAAGGTGCTTTCAGAGTGCTCAGTGGGAGTGGATTTGTGTGGAAGATGTTGAAGAGCTTCAGCTCTGATCCCATCAGTGCTCATAAAAAATATTCAGACAAGTCATTGTCAAAACTTTCTCCGCAGTTGTCTTGCCTCTCATTTTCTACTTCCTAAAACAAGGTTATGTGGTTGAAAATTCTACGAAGCTCATCCGTCCGTGGTCATTTTCTTGTTTGTTCCTCTCTCTTTCAAGAAAATCCACTAAGGGATAGCACATCTTAGGTCTGAGACAGAGTATTTATTTTTATTCTGAGCCAGGAAGGGAAGGATTAAGTTGACTTTTAGCTATCACAGTGTACGTTTGCTGGCGTTTGAGGAAAAGCAGGTTTATTCTATTTCTCCAGCCCCAAAAAGACTAGATTCCATTGTTTCACAGAGCACCTTTAGGTATTAACTGTTTCTTATGCTCAGTGTTCACCAGTGATTCACACGGATTTGTGTTCATTATCTGACAGTCGTACTGCAAACCAGAATCATGCCAAGTTAAATTTATTTTCCTCATGAGTTTAATTTTGAGGTTTTTTATTTTGGTAATGTCTTAAGCGCTTCATTACTCCTAAAGACAGGGTTATCTATCAGAAGTACAGAAATAATTTAAACTAAAATTCAGTCCAGTTAATGTGGTTGCAATTACAGGAATTGTTATTTTCTTCTAGTAAGAAGATTTGTCTGCATTTTGAAGCTTTCACTATTTGTTAAGATTCAAATAGTGTTGACAAACATCCCCTGAAGGGTAAAGAAACATATGGCAGTTGTTGCTCAGATTGGAAGTTTGGTAGAAGTCTGTCTGACTCATTTTCTCTCCCTACAGCTGGAACATTGCTTAAGAATATGAGCATAATTTGACAGGTAGAGGAAATCCAGGTGAAGTTAGAATGGTTAGTTAAATGGAGAAAGGCCAAAACCTTTGAATACGTGTCATTCCTTGTTGTTAATGTACTTGACAGTTAGCATTGAGCTTTACTGTGGGACCACAGAGACCGTCCATATACTGTCTACGTTAATTAAAATTATTTGTTGCCAAGGAATTTGATGGTTTTGCATACATTTCAGTAATAGTGCCAGCCTAGGATCATAGAACATTAACAGTTTTCAAGGCATGTTGGATTATTTTCTTTGTGATCCTTACAATTAACTGAAGAGATAAATAAAACAGGTAATATCACATATCATTTTTCAAGGTATATGATAACCTCATGAAATTGAAGCTTAGAGAACTTGAGTTGACAAATCCAGTATCACCTGCCTAGTAATTGGTAGACATGAAATTGGAATTTAGATCTTAGGACTCTAAGATCAGTGCTCTTTTAAGTTTTTCATGCTTCCTTATTTAATTTTAGTGCTTTCTTTGCAGCAGTAGGAGCATCACTGAACAAATTTTAGGCTCCAGGAGAACAAAAAGAGTAGACTTTTATTTTTTACTGCTGTATAGCCTGTGCTCAATAAAATATTAGTTTAATGAATACATAAATGAACTATAGTCATTTCAAGTGTTTAATATCTGATTTGTGACTTTGTTAGTGATCTTTGGTAACACTTCTACCATTTGATATTTATTTAACCAATTTTATTTAAAGTATCATTTAATGTGTTGTCTCTATATTAACACCTAGTAGAGAATTTACTTTTATCCCCTCTGTTAGGCTTGCTCAGGGTGGGAAACCGGAAAGTATGTATAGGACGGAATGCATGGACCTAACACCCTCCTTTTATTATTATTTTTTAATTATGATATTAGTTTAAATTCCTGGCATATGTAAAACCTACATAAGTCCACTTCAGTCCTAAAATACAGTGGCCAGACACTCTGAGCTACCCAGGTATCCTGGATAGGAAACCAAAGCACAAACTCACGGCAAAAGGCACCAAATAATAGTCTTTCCCTAAGATATTCCCTCCTGCGGGTCCTTCGTGACACGCCAGCACATAGAACACTGCAGTTTGCAAAGTTGTAACCATGGTACCCCCGTAGAACGGTGTGTAGCACAGATGGGCTTTGTGAATGTGGAATAGGCTTTATGTGACATCTGTTACTTCTGGAGTTTCATTAGCAGCATTTGAAAACCAGTTGTAATGTGGAAAAGGAAAAGGCCCGCAGTTAACTTTCATGCCGTTTCAGCAAGGGATTTTCCTAGGTTGCAATCTCTATCTGGGTTTTTATTTTTACCCCTTTCTCCTTATATATTTTATAAATGTTTAAACATATGTTGAACTTTAAGGAGAGGGAAAGAGTCTTTGGTCAACCAAGACCCTCTGGGTTAAAGATAACATGGTACCTAATAAAATAACCTGGAAACTCTGATCGGGAACTCAAGTGACGAGAGAGTGATGTGCTGAAAGCTTAAAGTGTTCTGTTCTCTCATCACATGGTTGATAACCAGATCCTACATCTTCTATTTCAGGTGAAAATGCATTATTCCTCTCATTCACTTTTTAAAAACAGCTGCTTTTTTTGGAGATATAATCCACATACCATAAAATTCACCCCTTTAATGTGTACAATTCAGCAGTTTTAAAATATATTCGCAGAACTGTGCAACCATCACCACTATCTAATTTTAGAATATTTTCATCACTGCAAAAAGAAATGTAACATCCCTTGCTCCCTGTTTCCCCTGTACCTCAGCTCCTGGCCAAAACTAGTGTTTTCTGTCTCTCTGCGTTTTCCTTTTCTGAACCTTTCCCATAAAGGGCATCAGATGATCTGTGGTCTTGTGTCTGGCTTCTTTCACTTTGCATGACGTTTTTCAGGATGCATCCATGTCATAGCATGTGTCGATACTTCATTCCTTTTTAGTGCTGAATCATGTTTCATTGTATCGATATATCACATCTTCTTTATCCAGTCATCCATTGGTGGACACTTGGGTTGTTTCCAAGATATGATGAATAATGCTGCTATGAAAATTCATGTATGAGTTTTTGTGTGGACATATGTGTCCAGTTCTCTTGAGTTTATACCCAGGAGTGGAGTTGTGTTGTTTCTCTGTTTCCCTACTTACCTTCTGACTAGTTGCTTTATCCATGATTGAGAGTGGGGTATTGAAATCTTCAACTATTAGTGCAGCGCTGTCTATTTCTCCCTTCAATTCTGTCAGTTTTGCTTCAGATATTTTGACTGTCATTAGGTATGTAAATGTTTATAATTGTTCATCTTCTTGCTGTATTGAACCTTTTATTAATATATAATGTCCTATATCTCTTCTAGCCTTTTTTTGATTTAAAGTCTATTTTATCTGATACACATGCTCCTCAACTTATGATGGGATTACATGCTAATAAATTCATTGTAAGTTGAAAATAATTTAAGTCAAAAATGCATTTACTACACCTAACCTATAGAACATCATAGCTTAGCCTACCTTTAACATTCTTAGAACACTTATGTTAGCCTACAGTTGGGCAAAATCATCTCACACAAGCCTATTTTATACTTAAGTGTTAAATATTTTATGTAATTTATTGAATACTGTGCTGAAAGTGAAAAACAGAATGGTTGTATGGGTACTTGAAATACAGTTTCTATTGAACGTGTATGGCTTTCACACCATTATAAAGTTGAACAATTGTAAGTTGAATCATTGTAAGAGAGCCATCCTACTCTCTTTTGGTTACTATTTGCCTGAGAGGTCATTTTCCATCCTTTTACTTTCAATCTATTTACGCCTTTGGATCTAAAGTCAGTGTCTTGTAGACAGCATATAGTTGTATTATGTTTTTTTAAAATCCATTCTGTGAATCTCCGTCTTTTGATTGGGAAGTTTAATTCATTTATATTCAAAGTAATTCCTGAGATGGAGGGACTTCTGTCATTTTGTTATTTGTTTTCTATATATGTTACAGCTTTTTTGTCCCTCATTTCCTGCATTACTGTTGTCTTTGGTATTTAGTTGATTTTTTTGGTAGTGAAATGTTTAAATCCCTTTCTTGTTTCCTTTGGTATATGTTTTATAACTATTTTCTTTGTGATTACCATGGAAATCACATTTAACATCCTAAAGTTACAGCTCTCTAACTTGAATGTATACCAGCTTAACTTCAATAACATACAAAAACTCTGTTCCTTATCCAACTCCATTCCACCCCTAGATGTTTCAAGCTTTCAATAGAATCTAGAGTTCTGAAATAATGACATCAGACAGATTCTGCCAGAGAAATTATTGTTTCGGTGTGGAGACAGATTACTGATGCTTACTGTTCTACCATCTTCCCAGAATCTTCTCTAGCAAAAAAGTTAATTTTGATAATTTTTTTCCAGTGTTGTCACTACTTTTATGGAGGATCAGATTTTTGGAGGACCTTACTTTGCCATTCTTGGAATACTTCCTACCCCTCAATCATCTTTACCTTACTTATTTACTTTATTGCTTCTTTTTCATTTCCTCCAATATGGGTAGTTGATTTTTCTTTTTTTATTTGTAGTACATATATGTGATCATAATACATATTATTTTTAATTGAAGTTTTTATTTTCCATTTTTGCATAAATCCCTTCATTCTTTCTTCTTTCTTCTACATCATATTAACTACACTTGCCCTCAGTTAACCCTTGTTAACAATCTAGTGTGCACAATGTTACAGTTTTCTCCATGCTTTTATAATCTTATATAAACATATATACACACACAAACACAGAATAATATACATATAGAGCAGTTTTTTTGTCATTGTTTTTCAAAAAATGAGATCACATTTATTACATATATTTTTCTACATAATGTCTTTTTCATTCAAGAATACTTCATGTTACCATCTCCAAGGTAATTTCTTTTTTTTTTCACAAGGCATTAAAAAATCTATTGCATTTCAATATATTAGCAATGAAAAAAGAAATTAAAATTTAAAAAATATTATCCAAGGTAATTTCTTAATTCTAATCCTTTGTTATAATGACTAAATAGTATTCCATCTTGTCATTATACCATAGTTTATTTCAACCATTCCCCTAATTATGGGTATTCACTTTACATCTAGTTTTTTTTTTCCTCTCAGTGAGCTACACAATCTTTCTTCTGAAGATAAAATAACTTAGATCATGACCCTGACGCTGTCTAAATAGCAGTGATTTATTTACACTGATCATTAGACATGTACCAAAATGCTTTAAACTGATACCCGAAAGCTGCTAGGTATAGAAAGCTCATGCACTCATTCAAAACCCTAAGATTATTTCTTCTTCCTAGTTTTATGTTTTTAACATGTGGTGTTTCCATTAGCTTTAAAGTGAGCTCTACAAAAATATGTAGCCAAGAGGATTGGATCAGGTCTTGGAGTTTTACCTGGATTATTACTCATCAGGCCATTATCCAAGATGAGATTTTTGAGAAAGGAAATCTAATTAGACATGTGAAATCTGGTAAAGTCTCTTACACTTTTTACCCAACATTTTCTAATCCTAACAAGAATGGAATCCTGGATGTCTTCATTGTATTATTTAAAAGTCAATTCTGCTACCTTCAAAGTGATTTACCCACTTCTGCAGATTCCTGACTGTGGATTATTATGTGGTTTGGAGTGGGATTCTGTGCTCGTATGTGTAAACGTGGATGAGTGAGTGTTTTAGATGTGCCTGAGATTGTATCTTAAGCATTCCTCTGTTATAGTAATATTACTGCACAGTATTTCTCCATCGTGGGTCTGGGGGACATCAAGATGTATTCTGGGGATCCAAGAATTCTCTGTAAGAATTCTTTAATGGTATACTTTCATTTCAATGATAATAAAGTAATTAATGTAAGCCTACTTTGGATCACCTGGATGAGCACCTTATCATAAGTACTGCTCTGGAATTCTGGTACTTGTAAGAGTTTCTCTTTATGATCCTGTTGTGGCTCAGCTCTGCTGCTTAGACATTTGCTGGCTGTTGGGAAATGAACAGAAACAGACTTAATAGATATTGTTCTCAATGGAAGAACAAAGCATGTCCTGGCACGCTGTACAAAGGATGACTTCGTAGTGGTTCAAATAGAGAAAAGCAGCAGCAGCCTCGCTCAGCTGGGATCTAGGGTACCATAAGCTTCCCAAATGCAAAACTTGTGCTGCAGCCATCGGCACCATATTCAGGGTATGTTAGCAGAATAATGTTAATATTAATCCATTTAATATGATTAATTTAATTTTATTAGTTTTGTAGTTTTGTTCCTATTTAATTCATACAAATTAATTTTATAGTTGTGCTAGACCTATATACATAAAGAGGTTTATATTATAATTGTCATGTGTGCTTTCAAACCTTTCTTCCTTTGAAAAAGCCTGTACAGTTCTTCAGCTTGAGAAGTGCTACTTTAGGGCACCTGAGTTCTCTCCGTGTCACATCCCCAGAAAACACAGTGATACTCTATGGCAGAGCTTCTTGGCTTTACTGTGCCAAGGACTCTTTTGGCTATCCGGTGAAGCTGATAGACGTCTTCTCAGGGTAATGTGTTGGTATTTAAAATAAATTACACTGACAGCCTGGGCAAGATAGTGAGACCCCCATCTCTACAAAAAATAAAAAAATTAGCCAGATGTGGTGGCATGAACCTGTAGTCCTGGCCACTTGGAAGGCTGAGACAGGAGGATCACTTGAGCTCAGGAGTTCAAGGTTGCAGTGAGCTATGATCATGCCGGCTGCACTCTGACCCAGGTGACGAGTGAGACTCTGTCTCAAAAAAAACAAAAATTGCACAGAATTAAAAGGAAGGCAATTATAGTAAAATGTAGTTACTAAAATATTAGAAATGTAAATTCTTGATATAGTAATATGTGTTTATTTATTAACACATTAATATCTAGTGGGTCAATTTTTATAACAGGGATAAGTATAAACAATATTTTGAAATGTCTGTAACAACTCTGTTGATGTGCAAAATCTGTGATGTCTAATTTTTTTCTACATTTGTTGCCTACATTGATAATTTAATTATACTAAATTTCAATTAGAGGTTAATGAAAATAGAGATGCTATTTTTCCCCATATGAGTTCACAGACAGCCTAAATTCTATGTTTGGGCCATTGGGGTCTTTGTATTCTGATTGATAATACCTGCTCTACAGGAAAATAATCTTTTGTTGGTACCTAGGAGGGTTTGAGGCCTGCCGAAGCTTCCTTGTAAGGTCTTAGTGCTACTCCAAGTTACTGTGGTCATGGCCCCAGGACACCAGTCCTATGTGTTCTGCTGGACACCAGTGTTAGACCCTGATGTTCAAGTTCAGCTGATTGCCCTCTTCTGTATATTAAACCACACTCTTTAGGTTTAAGAACTGTTATGAGATTCAGACATGGGCTTCTGGTTAATAGCAACATATAAACAAGAACAAGTAAAGCATTTAAACAATGGTTGCATGCTCGTCTGGTTTTTAGCATTCTGGTAAAGCCATGTGCAGTTCTTGGGAGAGAAAGGATATTTGGATGCAGGAATGTACTCTCTCATTTTCTTTTTCCCTGCTCTCCTTTCCTTCCTCCTCTTTATCCCACCTTTAGGTGACTCTTTCCCTGGGATATGTTTGGTTCCTCCCAGAGATAGCAAACTCAGTCACTTGTAGAACTAGGCTTGTAAAAAGGGTCATGGAACAGTGCCTGTTTCACTGTCCTTTGGCTGTAGTCCTAGTCTTTCTTTCCCAAAGGTTTCTGGGCAAGACTTCCTGACTACCTCTACTAACCGAATCCTACAATATCCCTAGGTGACATGTGCTCCCAAAGGTAATACGTACAGCCAGTGAGGGTCAGGATTAAACATTCACGTCAAAAGGGCTTGTGGCTCAACAGTTTCCTCTCCAGATTCAATTGACATGGTTTCCTCATTGGGAAGAACAGCCCAATACCCTTAATTCACATAGAGGAAAAAAAAAACCAGTAGCATGTTGATAATAGCACTGCAAAAACAATCCTGGTCAAACTCAAGAACAAACATCTTTTAAAATCCAAAGACTCAGATAAAAGAAAAGAAAGAAAAAAAAAAAAAGAAAAGAAAAAGAAAAACAAAACCCCCAAACTTCAAACTGTATAATTTACTTTGCTCTCTGGTTCTGAAAGAAAATTGGCACTGTATGTATTCTTTTGCCTGAATCATTCAATTTGCTGACTGTCTCTGTCTTTTGGTCTTTGTACAATTTTGTGTTGAAAGCAAAAAATCCATCAGTGGAAATCTGTTTGCTGTTACTTGTACCTTTGGAGAATGTGCCTTTTCATTTACTTACAGTTGAAATGAGTAGGGTAATATGTTTTCCAAACCAAAAACTTTACATCTGTTCACATTTGATGCAAACCATTCTTTGTGTTTCAGTGTTAATGTATTTTATTCTTCTATTTTGCCGTTCGGCCTCATCAACCTAATACTCACATGTGGTGTTTGCGTCAGTACGATGTCCAGTATGGTGCTTGTCCGTAATTATGTCAAGCTGTGTAAACCCGTTCTGATGCCTATGCACTCTTCTAAGTTTTATGAAACATTGCAACATTACAGCATCTGGGTTAATATTCTGTGAGGCACCATTTATTCATCAGCAGCTACTTATTGGGTGCCACCCTGAAGTTTAGCTAGGTGGGTCATAGTGATGGGTGAGAAGAAACCCTGTCCCCAAGTAGCCAATTGTCTAGTAACTGCCTTGAAACATAAACATGTTGTTTATAGTTTGAGAAATAAAGTGACAAATTCTATAAGAGAGTTTCAGAAAGAAAAACATGATCCATTTCAATTCTTTTCATTCTTTTTTTTTTTTTTTTTTTTTTGAGGCCGAGTCTCAAAATGAACAGGAAAACAATCCACCAGGAGCAAGAATAATGAGTCATCAGTCACAAACCACAGCAGGGTTAGATGTCTAAGAACCTTACATAATTGAATAATCTGATAGAGTCTACTAAACAAGTATAGTTGAAACAACTAAAAACAAATATGTAGTAATTAAAGCCATTTAAAAAGAAAATACTATAAATAAAGAACAGGAAGATCTTTAAAAAACCAAATTGAACTTCTAGAAATGTTTTATCCACTCTTTCTTTCTGGAACTCTACTGATAGGTTAGACATTCCCATCCATCCTCTGTAAATCTGTGTGCTGAATTCTGATTTATGTTTTTTAGATTTGGCTTTTAAATGTCTAATTCTCTTCTCAGCAGTGTCTAATCTGCTATTTTATCCCATTCACTAAATCTTTAATTCCAGTGTTGATATATATTTTTCATTTCTAGAAGTTCAATTTGGTTTCCTGTTCATTTTATGATGTTGGATTATAGACTTCCTTGGATTCAGGTTATGTCACTGGAAGGAAATTTGACATTTGATTTGACCAGGCACCCCCAGGTATTACTGTTGCAGGGCCAATTTTTATGCTAATTTTTGTCTGGGGGGTTCCTGGATCACACACATAGCATAAATTCAAAGCTCACATCTTTGGGAGCAGGAGGGCTTTAGTAACAAGGGTCCAGAGAAAGCTTTTTGTTTCAAACCAGAGTCTAGGCAGAGGCAGATAAGCTTCCTCGTGATATGCGTGTGCTAATTTGGTCCTTGCTTTATATGGAAGCATTGGTTCCTCTGTACTTCCTGTGGATCCAGGGCCTCTTCTCTTTATCAAGACTGATAAATTCCTCCAAGATAGGGCCATTGCAATATCAGCTCATGGGTGTCCACCTACATAATTTTCATTCCTGTGATGTCAGCTCATGTACTCACTATTCTTGTTTATAGTTCCCTGCTGCACTCCCGGAACCCTAAGATTTCCTTTCCTCTTCTCTCTCTCTCTCTTTTTTATTTATTTATTTTTTTGTTTTGTTTTTCTTTTTGTGGAGATGTGATCTCCCTAGGTTGCCCAGGCTGGTCTCAAACTCCTGGGCCCAAGCAGTCCTCCCACTTCAGCCTCCCAAAGTGCTGGGATGACAGGCATGAGCCACTGCACCCGGCTTCCTTTTCTTTATGGAAAGTTCAGCTACTTATGTACGAGAAGTTTGTTTTATTTTATAAAGTGTTTATAATAGGTGCAGTTTTAGGTTATTTAGTCAACAACATTTTAGGATTTAAAAAAAATATCTTACATAGAAATTTTCAATCACACACAAAAGCAGAAAGAATAGTACAATGAATACCCCTGTGCCCTCTCCCAGCTCCTCAAAATGTTATTGAATATTCAGTTTTCTCAGGCTCTTTCTTAAAGCATTTGTTCCCCCTACTGCCTCTTATAGGAGAGTTCAAACTTGTTCTCCTAACTGAGAATTAGGCTATGCTGCATACATAGTCTGCACAGAGGAATTATTTAGATATTCACTTGTCTTTAAATAAAATTCCCTACTTCATAGTTTTGAGAAATCACATGAAAAAAGCAAAGGCTTTATAGCAATGTGTTAAACCCTATATTAAATATTTAATTCATCATTATTAAAATTCATGTTCTAAAATTTTGCAATCATGAGGAAAATTAAAATATCCTTAGAAACAGATTTAATTTGACATTCCCGCCCCTATTGGGTTTTCTACGTTGGGTGTTTCGTGCTTCCACTGTGCTCTTCGGATCTCTGCCTCTCTAGGCTACCATGCCTGTGATGCAATCTTCATTTCAATCTGGCCAGTCTCATTAATTATTTAATCTGCTTCTTTGCTATTCCAACTCTATACACTTACTCTTGTGTTTAAGTTTCCCGTGGTTCTCTTGTTTGGCTTTCTTATCCCCGAAGCCTCCCTCTGTTTCAGTTCCTTCCATAACATCTCTTGGGCACCAGATTCATCATCTCCAGTCTCTCTGGAAAAAGGCGGAGAATAAAGAGGTTTAGAGTTTACATTGTTCAAGGCTACGTTTCCACACAAAGTCCTATTTTTTTTTTTTTTTTGTCATCTGACCAGAGAGTTGACATTATCTACAATAGTTGGTAACAAGTTGGAGAAAAGTAAGCCAAAGTTTTCTGTTAATATCTTCTTGAGAAAGAAGAAACACTTTTCTTAATGCCCAACATATGTCTTCAGTTAATACTAGACAAATTCTTAATGTGTCTTTAAGTAGAGAAGGAGTGTAGCCATTAATATTTTCTTAAAAAACCTCTATGTATCAAAGACTGAAACTGACTGACTTACGGTGGATTGGCCTTGCTAAGGACCAACAGCAATCAGACCGAGAGCAATAATAGTCTTATAATTTAGAAGCAAATATGAAGCAGTAAACATTTCAGGACAGCAGCTGGAACACTGGCATGAGACAGCGTTTTCTGTCCTGGCTTGGGAGAAGAGTGATTGCTTACACGGGCAGGACAGGGGCTCCTGAGGGGACCTGAGTTTGGGCAGTTTCCCTGGAGGAATGCGTGACTCTCCAAGTTGGAGTTGGAATGCAGTGTGTGGATACGTCTGATTTCCCAGGAAGAAGCACTACTTTTATGTAATGTTTGAAAGGATAGACAAAGCTAGAGATTTGCCTCTGACATCTTAAAGTCATATGAAAAGGCAGAATTGGAGACACCAACTGCCTTAAATGGGTCACCTCTAGTTCTTACCCAATATTTTAGAGCAATCCGGAGACTGCTGCTCAAATATCCCTATGTGGAGAGTTACAGAGGCTCATTGGAGCCTAATCATTTGCCAGCTTCATAAGCATGCTCAATCCTGCCCTTAGGATTCCACACTTTGTTTAATGTTCTGCTATTGCTGTCTCAAATTTATTAATAATAATATAAATAGATATAAATACTATAAATAAAATATTAAAAACAATAATTTTTGAATAGGGGATCCACATATTCATCTTGCACTGGGTCCCCCAAATTATGTAGTCTGTCCTGTTCCTGGATGTTACAGTGATTGGACCAACTTCAGTCTCTTACCTACCCATGAACTAATCCCAGTGCCAGTTGATGCCATGAGCTGGTTGTTACTGGCCGGTCAGGACTTACCTGGAGCTGGAGGTAGGGAGGGAAAATGCCTTCCAAACTTCATGGCTGCTTTTCAGTTGAGGATGAGGGGAATTGATGCTGAGGATAAACCAACAAGAATTATTCCCCCTTTTGGTAAAGTGGTTGCTCATGTTTTACTCTCTTTTATTGGCTAATCTCATATTACAAGATAAAAGGTGTATTTATTAAAAAGAGAGAAATAGTATGTGTTATATGTACTTAAAAAAGGACCAGAAATTCATTTTAAATATTTACTTTTGAATATGTAGAATATGCCTTTTCTTACTATCTCATTCCCTGTAAAATCTTCCTTTGCAGATATGAGAGCAAAAAGGCAAACATCAGCTCCACTTGATTCTGACTTATTACAGATTTTAAGTTTCCAGAATTCTGAATTGGATAGGGTTATCTAAATGAGCATTTTACAAATATATTAAGAATCCTAATACGTAGCTTATATAATCCAGACTTTAGTATGCAGGTCTGCCTTGTGATCTTAGCATTCATTCCTCCAGTTCTCAAACCTTGACCATTACTAATCTTAAAATGAGATTCCCAATGAGGTTCCCAGGGCTGGAAATTTCCACTGAAAACTCATTTGCTTTCATGAGGGGTGAAGTTTAAAACTTAGCAAGAGTGTGGTAGTGATTTACAATAGCCCTTACATGTTGCCCTTACAGACCAATGAACATGTTGTTTCCCCAAGTAACTTCTTGTACTCTCATAATTATAGAATTTATTTTTGAACAAGGGGTTCCACATTTTCATGCCACATTTCCACTGTTGGCATGAAAATCAAATAATTTTCATATGTAGTAAAGTAAATTTTGGCTAAATAAGTAAAATAGGGTCTAATATAAAATTCTTTAAAAAATCTGTAGCACTAAGCACAGTGCCTTTATATTATAAACAGGGACTTAATAAGCATTTTCTTAATGACTGACTAATCTGTTTAAATAGTTACTGAGTGTTCTTTAAAATTACAGCTCCCAGCATTGTTTTATTTTCTGAGTAAGCCAAAGTAATTAATCAAACTTTGAATTTTGATGGCATATGAATGAGTGATTATTCCCTGTACAAATGGATACATTATGAAATCCAGAGGAACAATGTAGAATGAAAGCCTAATGTCTCTGCCTTAACTTTTCTACCTACGTAACATGGACACAGTATCTCTCTGGTGTAATTCACAGGGTTTTTGTGAGTCACAAATGAGTTAATAATAATAACAAAAACGTCTGTATCTCATTCTATGTGCTAGGCTTTGCATAAATGTTATTTAATCCTTACAATAACCCTATTGCACAGATATTATTATCTCTATTTTACAGATGAGGAAACTGACAAACAGAGAAGTTCAATAATTTGCCAAATGCCACGTAAATGTAGAATAGTAAAGTCAGGATTTGAATCAGGCTGTGAAATCACCATACTACATATGGGAAAGATGTTTTACAAACTTAAAAGCACTATATAAATTTGAATTCTTCTTCTTCTTCTTCAATCATTTGTAATTCTAGGTTGGATAATTATATGGGGACAATATGTAGTTCTTTTAAAATTAATGAAAAATGACTTACAGGTAAATGTGTTACAGCTGAAATGTTACATCTCAGTTCTATGGAATGGGAATAATTTGATTTACAACGAAGTACTGATCCCTCACTGTGTCAGAGCATTGTCACAGTGTTTGTTGGAACGAATGTGTTGCATCAGGTCATGGGCCTTTAGCTACCATTTAAACATCTTAGAATCAAGTCGTATTGGTGTGTGTATATGAATAAGATAGAATGACCTCTCTCTATATAGGACCTCACTTGTGTGTGAGTGAGTGTGTGTGTGTGTGTGTAGGATATGAAGGCTTGAAGTTTGGCAAAAGATTGCACCAAGAGACTTGGGGTTGTATTTAAAAAGTTAACTCTAGAATATATGTAATTATGTAGAAAAGAAATTCCAAACTTCATGCTTATCCTGGCAAAGTAGCTAGCTTTTGCTTAATTTTGATAATTTATACAAGGTATGCGCAAGGTATGTATATTTTTTTACATAAATTAGCAAGACATTGACTTTCCTATGTCTTGACTGTATCTGTAAAGACATTTTACAAATGTTCACAGTTCACTCACTAAAAATATGTGTCCTACTGATTTTCTGTTATGAGAAGTAAAATAGTTACCATTTTTGAATTCAGAGTTTCCAAAGTTAGTTAAGAAGCTTGAATCTCCATAGACAGGCTGTGTCTTCAGCTTTATGTTTCCTCTTATCTTACTATAACCCTCTTACCCGCTCTTCCTGAGTACATGATATCCTTTCAAATTGGTTTGTCCCAGAAATCATTTTGGCAAAATGTTTCTTTTCATGTGAATTATCTAGAATAGAGAATGACCTTCATTATTTCACTCTGCTGATGTAGTCCTGACCTAAATGGACTTGCTGGTACAGCCGGGAATAGACAGTAAGCATTTCCAATCTAATCGGTCCCTCGGTGAGAACTCAAAACCCATTTTTTTCTTCCAATGCAAAGTGCTGCCTTCATTTACACGAAATATGAAAAAATGTTGTTATATTACTTGGACTCTTTTTTCTATTTTTTAATTGCAAATATTTATTATTCATGGTGAGAACACTTAAAATCTACACTCCTAGAAATTTTCAAAGTATACATGATACTGTTATTAACTATAATGGCTGCATGGCACAAGAGATTCTTGAAATTATTCCTACTAAACTAAACTAACTTGAACTAAAATTTTGTATCCTTTCACCAATCCTTGCCTCCATCCCCCTACCCCAATAACCACCGTTCTACTTTCTGTTTCTACAAGTTCAACTCTTGTAGAGTCCACATACAAGTGAGATCACGTGGTCTTTGTCCTTCTGTGCCTGGCTTATTTCATGTAACATAATGTCTTTCAGGTTTATCCAGGTTGTCATAAATGACAGAATTTCTTTCTTTTTAAAGACTGAATAGCATTCCATCATGAGTATATACCACATATCCTTCATCCATTCAACTGTGGTGGGACACTTTTGTTGATTATCTTGGATATTTTGAATAAAGTTGCAATGACCCTGGCAGTGCAGATATCTCTTTGACATACTGATTTTATTTTATTTTTTGATATATATCTGGTAGTGGGAATTACTAGATCATATAGTAGTTCTGTTTTTATTTTTTTGAGGAACTTCCCTATTGTTTTCCCTGATGGCTGTACTAACATTCTCACCAACAGTGTGCAAGGATTCCCTTTCTCCACATCCTCACCAATACTTGTTTTTTATTTTTTTGATAATAGCCTTTCTAACAGGTGTGAGGTGGTAGCTCATTGTGGTTTTAATTTGCATTTCTCTTATGACTAGTGATGTTTAATGTTTTATGTATACCTATTGTCCATTTGTATGTCTTCTTTTGAGAAATGCCCATTCAGGTCCTTTTCTCATTTTTAAATTGGGTTATTGTTTTCTCGCTATTGGGTTGTTTGATTTCCTTGTGTATTTTGGATATTAATGCTATTAGCTATATGGTTTATAAACATTTTCTCCCATTCCATAGATTGTCTCTTCACTCTGTTGCCTGTTTCCTTTACTGTGCAGAAGCTTTAGTCTGATGTAATCTCAGTTCTATTTTTGCTTTTGTTGCCTTTGCTTTTGGGTCATATTAAAAAAAATCATTGCCCAACCAACGTCATGGAGCTTTTCCCTGTGTCTTCTTCTAGTAGTTTTACAGTTTCAGGTTTCATGTTTAAGTTTTTAATCATTTTGAGTTAATTTTGTGTATGGTGTGAAGTAAGAGTTTGATTTCATTTTTTTGAATGTTGATATACAGTTTCCCCAATACCATTTATTGAAGAGACTGTCCTTTCCACATTGTGTATATTTGGCATGTTTGTTGAAAATCAATTGACCATAAATGTGTGGATTTATTTCTGGGCTCTTTTTCATTGGTCTATATGTCTGCTTTTATGCCAATATGATGCTGTTTTGGTTACCATAGCTTTATAGTATATTTTGAAATTAAGTAGTGTGATGCCTTCAGTTTTGTTCTTGTTGCTCAAAATTACTTTGTCTATTTGGGATTTTTTGTGGCTCTATATGAATTCTAGAATTGTTTTTTCTTTTCCTATGAAAAATGCCTTTG
This sequence comes from Eulemur rufifrons, assembly GCF_041146395.1. Taxonomy (NCBI): domain Eukaryota; kingdom Metazoa; phylum Chordata; class Mammalia; order Primates; family Lemuridae; genus Eulemur; species Eulemur rufifrons. Next base: position 34,141,326 of record NC_091006.1, read on the forward strand.
GAATTGTGACGGAGATTGCATTGAATTCCTGTCACTGTGGGCAGTAGGTCACTGTCGACAGTATGGATCTTTAATGAGATTAATTCTTCCAATCTATCAACGCAGGATATTTTTCCATGTATTTGTGTTTTTTTCAATTTCTTTCATCAGTGTTTTATAGTTTCCAGTGTAGAGATCTTTCACCTTCTTGGTTAAATTTATTCCTAAGTATTTAAGAATTTTTTGTAGCTATTGTAAATGGGATTATTTTATTTTCTTTTTGAGTAGTTTGTTAGCATTGTATAGAAAAAAACTGATTTTTGTGTATTGATTTTCTATCCTGTTACTTTACTGAATTCAGTTGTTAGTTCTTTTTTTTTATTTCAGAATATTATGGGGTTACATATGCTTTGGTCACATAAATTGCCTTTGCACCACCCTAGTCAAAGCTATGAGCTTGCCATCTCCCAGACAGTGTGCACCACACCCGTTAGGTGTGAATTTACCCATCCCCTCTGCTCCCCTCCCACCTGCCCAGTCCGTGATGAGAGTTACTTTCATATGTGTACATGAGTCTTGATGAATTAGCACCAATTTAATGGTGAGGACATGTGGTGTTTGTTTTTCCATTCTTGTGATACTTCACTTAGAAGAATGGGCTCCAGCTCCATCCAGGATAATACAAGAAATAGTTCACCGTTTTTTTTTTTTTTTAATGGCTGAGTAGTACTCCATGGTATACACATATCACATTTTATTAATCCACTCTGTGCAGTCAAGCCTCTCTGCTAATGATAATCTGTATTTGCAGCCACTCCCCAGTGCTAGCATCACTTCCTCAGCTCCACCCCGATCATCAGGCATTAGATTCTCATAAGGGAAGCACAACCTAGATCCCTCGCATGCGCAGTTTGCAGTAGGGTTCATGCTCCTATGAGAATCTAATGCCACAAATGGTCTGAGAGGAAGTGGGGATCAGAAGGTGATGTGAGTGATAGGGAGCAGCTGTAAATGCAGATGAAGCTTCATTTGCTGGCCTGCTATTCACCTCCTGCTGTGAGGCCTGGTTCCTAACAGGCCACAGACCACCAGTACCAGTCCACAGCCAGGGCTTGGGGACTGCAGTTCTAAAGCATCTTTCATATACCTGAGCTAAGTATCCTGTTGTTTGTTCTGTAATATTTTAAACCAATTCCCTTTGTTGACTGTTTACGTGATTTCTATCTTTTTTTTTTTTTTTTGAGACAGAGTGTCGCTTTGTTGCCCAGGCTAGAGTGAGTGCCATGGCATCAGCCTAGCTCACAGCAACCTCAAACGCCTGGGCTTAAGCGATCCTACTGCCTCAGCCTCCCGAGTAGCTGGGACTACAGGCATGCGCCACCATGCCCGGCTAATTTTTTTTTCTATATATATTTTAGTTGGCCAGATAATTTCTTTCTATTTTTAGTAGAGACGAGGTCTCGCTCATTGCTCAGGCTGGTCTCGAACTCCTGACCTTGAGCGATCCACCCGCCTCGGCCTCCCAGAGTGCTAGGATTACAGGCGTGAGCCACCGCGCCCGGCCGTGATTTCTATCTTTTAAAAATTGTAACCTGTGCAGAGGTGAAGATCCCAGTAGATAAATCCATATTCACAACCATGATTATATCGTTATGATAAATTTCTAGAAATGACATTACAGTGCCAGAGAATACGCACATGTAAAAACAAAATTGACGTATGTTGCCCTGCTCACCTGTGATCCAAAAAGGCAGTTGCCAACTTATATGCCCCCTGGCTATGTGTGAGAGTGTGTATTTTTCCACACATTTGCCCAGGACACAAACTCTCTCCCTCTGTAAATATTAGTAGTTTGATTTCATTATTATACCCCCCCACACACATACATACTTATGTGTATACATATATGTATATGATTGTATGTCTATAATCATTCTTACAGAATATAATGTAGCTTATGAACACATCAACCTGTCATATTAAATGAGTTTGCAAATATATACTTCTGATGTGTCCATTCCTAAATATAATTGTCTTCACTTCCCAGGTGCCTGCATGAACATCACCCACATCCAATGTCAGATGTTGCCCTACCACGCCACACCAGCCCCACTCTTCTCGATTGTCAAAAACATGGACATGGAGAAGTTCCTCAAGTTCTTCACATACCTCCACCGCCTCAGTTGCTATCAACACATCATGCTATTTGGCTGTAGCCTTGCTTTCCCTGAGTGCATCATTGATGGTGATGACAGGTATTTTGGAACCCAAATCATTCAGTGATAAGAGCCAGTTTAGCAGAAATGTCTGAAAGGAACAAAATCGTCCCATGCTATCACCTTTCATTTTTGTTGTTATGAAAGAAGGAAAAAAGAACCCTCATAGCCAGTTGTAATTGTTTGAAACTAGAAATGTTTTGAAAACCTGGAATAATTTTATTTATGGGAGAAAATTATTCAGTGTGTTAGGCTGATGCTGTCAGAATACAATAGCTGTTCTAGTGAGGGTCTGGCAGGAGACAGCACACTGAAAGGGATGATAAAAGAGTTTATTAAAGAGTCTATTTATGGAGGTGTGGGCAAGGTTAAGAGAACACGTAAATGACGGGAGATACCAGAGTCTCATGACAGGGGGATGCAGTTCCACTGCCCAAGGCTTGAAGGGGAAAAGGGCACTTGGGGAGAGTTGTAGCTGTGTGCAAGGGGTCTCCTACGGGCCAAGTGCTATGATCCTCGGCAGAGGAGCACAGCCACTGCCAGCCCTTGAGTCATGCAGGGGAAGAGAAGAAGGAACAAATACCCTGATCTCACTTTCCTCCTGCCCTGCCACCAGCCAGTGCCTTCCACCAACTGAACTCACCCACAGCAAGAGGACAAGGGTACACAATTGATGTGAGTGCAGTGGATGAAATTCAAAATCTCAGCTAAATATCATAAGCTCAAAAGTCCAAAGTCTTACCATCTAAATCAAATATGGGTGAGAATCTGGATGGTTCTTCTGCTCAACAGTGGAGCCCAGGGTAGGGCAAGGAGGGTACGTAGAGGGACAAACAGAGACTCTCCAGCACAATATCAAATAGGACAAAAAATAATTTTCAATAAGAGTAAATCAATCAAAAGCGTGTCATGGAATATTCGAAATTTGAAGTATGCACTTAGAACATTGAAAGCATTTCTTAAATACTTATTCACATATAACAACAATTATTTTCTGAATTAAAATGTTAAGTTTTCAGGCCTGGCGCGGTGGCTCATGCCTGTAATCCTAGCACTCTGGGAGGCCGAAGCGGGTGGATCGCTCAAGGTCAGGAGTTCGAGACCAGCCTGAGCAAGAGCGAGACCCCGTGTCTACTAAAAATAGAAAGAAATTATCTGGCCAACTAAAATATATATAGAAAAAATTAGCTGGGCATGGTGGCGTATGCCTGTAGTCCCAGCTACTTGGGAGGCTGAGGCAGTAGGATCGCTTAAGCCCAGGAGTTTGAGGTTGCTGTGAGCTAGGCTGATGCCACGGCACTCACTCTAGCCTGGGCAACAAAGCAAGACTCTGTCTCAAAAAAAAAAAAAAAAAAAGAAAGTTAAGTTTTCAGAATAGTAATGTTAGAATAAATTATAATATTTGCAAACTGTACATCTGACAAAGGACTTATATCCAGAGTCTGCAAGGAACTCAAACAAATCAGCAAGAAAAAACAAATAACTTTATGCAAAAGTAAGCAAAAGCTATGAACAGGTATTTTTCAAAAGAAAATATAGAAATGGCCAATACATATGAAAAAATGCTCAACATCGCTAATCATGAGGGAAATGCAAATTAAAACCACAATGAGATGCCCCTTTACCCCTATCAGAATGGCCATTAACAAAAGGCAAAAAACAATAGATGTTGGCATGTATGTGGTGAAAAGGGAATGCTTATACACTCTTTTGGGGAATGTAAATTAGTACAACCTCTGAGGAAAACAGTATGGAGATTCCTCAAAGAACTAAAATTAAATCTACCATCTTATCCAGCAATCCCACTACTGGGTTTCTACTCAAAGGAAAGGTGTCATTATATCAAAAAGACAGCTGCGATTGTATGTTTATTGCAGCACCATTCACAATTGCAAAGATATGGAATCACTCCAAGTGCCCATCAACTGCTGAGTGGATATATGTAAGCCCACATGGAATATTATTCAACCATAAAAAGAATGAAATAATGTCTTTTGCAGCAACTTGGATGGAACTGGAGTCCATTATACTAAGTGAAGTACCTCAGGAATGCAAAAACAAATACTGCATAGTCTCACTTATAAGCAGGAGCTAGCTATGAGTATTCCTGGTCATACAGAATGGTATAATGGACATTGAAGATTCAGAAAAAAGGAGGGTGGGGGTGAGAAATGAAAAATTAATTATTGAGTACAATGTACACTATTAGAGTGACCAGCACACTAAAAGCCCAGGCTTTGCCACTATACAATTCATCCATGTGACAAAAAACCATTTGTACCACCTAAATCTATTGATATAAAATTAAAAAAATAAACTTAAAAAAATCTAGATTATCTTCCTAAAATAAAAAATTACATTTTGTTTGTGTGTGTTTGAATTCTTATTTATTTGTGTTAAATTGACAGATAAAATTGTATATGTTTATTGTGTACAACATAATATTTTCAATTATATATATACACTGTGAATGGCTAAATCTAGCTAATTAACATCACATCACTTAGTCATCATTTTTGTGGTGAGAACACTTCACATCCATACTCTTAGCATTTTTTAAGAATAGTCTCTGTTTCTGTCTCTGTCTCTTTCTCTCTCTGTGTGTGTATGTGTGTGTGCGTGTGTGTGTATATATTTTTTAAGAGACGAGGTCTTGCTCTAATGTCCAGGCTGGCCTCCAACTCCTGGGCTCATGAGATCATTTGGTCTAACTCTCCTCAGTAGCTGGGACTACAGGCGTGCACCACCAAACCCAGATATGAATATAATATATGCCAATAACCATAGTCATCAGGCTGTGCAAAAGATCTCCTGAACTTATCTCTCCTGTCTAACTATGATTTTGTGTCCTTTGACCAACATTTCCCCAACCCCCACTACCCAACCACCATAGCCTCTGGTAACCTCTATTCTATTCTATATTTCTCTGAGATCAACTTTTTTTAGATTCCATGTATGAATGAGATAATGTGGAATTTGTCTTTCTGTGCCTGGCTTATTTCACTTAATGTCCTCCACGTTGATTCACTTTATGGCAAAGAATAGAATTTCCTTCTTTTTTATGGCTGGATAGTATTCCATTGCATATATATTCCACAGTTTCTTTATCCATTCATCCATTAATGGACACTTCAGTTGATTCCATGTCTTGACTATTGCTCCTCTTTCTCTCTCACTCTCCTAAGGCCTTCTGATTCCCTGAGACACAACAATATTGAAATTAAACCAGTTAATAACCTTACAAAGGCCTCTAAGCTTTCTAGTGAAAGGAAGAGTCACATGTCTCATCTCTCACTTTAAATCAAAAGCTAGAAATGATTAAGCTTGTAAGGAAGGCATGTTGAAAGCCAAGATTGGGCAAAAGCTAGATCTCTTGCACCAAACGTACCAGTTGTGAATGCAAAGGAAAAGTTCTACAAGGAAATTAAAAGTACTACTCCAATGAATACATGAATGATAAGAAAACAGAAATGCCTATTGCCGATGTGTAGAAAGTTTTAGTGGTCTGGATATAAGATCAAAGTAGCCACAGCATTACCTTAAGCCAAAGCCTAATCCAGAGCTTGGCCCTAATTTAATTCTATGAAGGCTGAGAGAAGCGAGGAAGCTGCAAAAGAAATGTTTGAGGCCAGCAGAGTTTGCTTCGTGAGGTTTAAGGAAAGAAGTTGTCTCCATAACATAAAAGTGCAAGATAAAGCAGCAAGTGCTGATGTAGAAGCAAGTTATCCAGAAGACCTAACTATGATAAAAGTGGCTACATTAAAAAATAGATTTTCAATGTAGATGAAACAGCCTTCTAGGACTTTCATAGCTAGAAAGGAGAAGTCAATGCCTGGCTTCAAAACTTCAAAGGACAGACTGACTCTCTTGTTGGGGCGAATGCAGCTGGTAACCTTAAAATACAGCCAGTGCTCATTTACCATTCCAAATGTCCTTAATGCCCTTAATAAGTATGCTAAATCCTGGATGACAGCACATTTGTTTATAGCATGGTTTACTGAATATTTTAAGCCCACTGTTGAGATCTACTGATCAGAAAAAGAGATTTCTTTCAAAACATTACTGCTCACTGACCATGTACCTAGTCATTCAAGAGCTCTATTGGAGATGTACAAGGAGATTAATGTTGTTTTCATGCCTAATAACACAATATCTATTCTGCTGCCTATGAATCTAGGATTAATTTTGACTTTTGAGTCTTCTTATATGAGACATATATTTCATAAGGCTATAGCTGCCATAGATAGTGATTTCTCTGATGCATTTTAGTAATGTAAATGGAAAACCTTCTGGAAAGGATTCACCCTTCTCGATGTCATTAAGAACATTTATGATTCATGAGAGGAGGTAAAAATATAAATATTAAAAGGAGTTTGGAAGATGTTGATCTCAAGTCTCATGGATCACTTTGAGAGGTTTAAGACTTCAGTGGAGGCCGGGCGCGGTGGCTCACGCCTGTAATCCTAGCTCTCTGGGAGGCCAAGGTGGGCGGATCGTTTGAGCTCAGGAGTTCGAGACCAGCCTGAGCAAGAGTGAGACCCCACCTCTAAAAATAGAAAGAAATTATATGGACAGCTAAAAATATATATAGAAAAAATTAGCCGGGCATGGTGGTGCATGCCTGTAGTCCCAGCTACTCGGGAGGCTGAGACAGGAGGATCGCTTGAGCCCAGGAGTTTGAGGTTGCTGTGAGCTAGGCTGACGCCACGGCACTCACTCTAGCCTGGGCAACAGAGTGAGACTCTGTCTCAAAAAAAAAAAAAGACTTCAGTGGACAGCAGAATGGTAGAAATAGTAAGAACTAGAATCAGAAATGGAGCCTTCAGATGTGACTGAATTGCTTCAATCCCATGACAAAACTTGAGTGGATGAGAATATGTTACTTCTGGATGAGCAAAAAAAGTAGCTTCTTGAGATGGATGCTGTGAACATGGTTGAAATGACAAGGAAGGATTCAGAATATTACCTAAACTTTGACAAAGGAGCAGCTGTATTTGAGAGGATTGACTACAACTTTGGAAGTTCAACTGTGAGTAAAATGCTATCAAACTGTATCCCCTGCTACACAGAACTTTTTCATAGAAGAGTGAATTTATGCAGCAAATTTCGTTGTTTTTTTATAAGACATTTCCGGAGCCACCCCAACCTTCACCAACCACTATCTTGATCAGTCAGTAGCCTTCAACATTGAGGCAAGATCCTCCACCAGCAAAAGATTATGACTCCCTGAAGACTCAACGATTGTTAACATATTATAGCAATAATATGTTTTAAAATTAAGGTATGTGTATTTTTAGACATAATACCATTGCACACTTAATAGACTACAGCATAGTGTAAATGTAACTTTTATATGCACTGGGAAACAAAAGAAGTATCATTCCTTACTGAGATACTCATTTTATTGTGGTAGTCTGGAAATGAACCCACAATATCTCTGAAGTATGCTTGCACTGATGCGACAAACATGGGGAGAGCAGAGATCTCTTTGACATACTGATTTCATTTCCTTTAGCTATATAATCAGTAGTGGGATTGCTGGATAATGTGGTAGTTCTAGTTTTAATTTTTTGCAGAACCTTCATATTGTTTTCCATAATGGCTGTACTAAATAACATTCCCACCAACAGTGTACAAATGTTTCTTTTTCTCCATATCCTTGCCAATACTTGTTATCTTTTGTCTTTTTGGTAACAGCCATTCTAACAACAGAGAGGTAGTATCTCATTGCAGTTTTGATTTGTATTTGCTGAGAAGTAGTGATGTTGAACATTTTTTCATATACCTTGTTGGCCATTTATATGTCTTTTTTTGAGAAATGTCTATTCAGATTGTTTGCCTGTTTTTAAATCAGATTGTTTATTCTCTTGTTATTGAGGTATTTGAATTCCTTATATATTTTGGATATTAACTTCTTATCAGATTATAGCTTGCAAATATTTTTCTTCATTCCATAGATTGTCTCTTCACTTTGTTGATTGTTTCCTTTACTGTGCAGAAACTTTTTAGTTTGATGTAATTTCACTTGCTTATTTCTGCTTTTTTTCCCCTGTGCTTTTGAGGTTATATCCAAAAAATCATTAACTAGACAATGTTATGGAGCTTTCCTCCTATTTTTTGTTCTATACGTTTCATAGTTTTGGGTCTTACATTTAAGTCTTTAATTCATTTTGAGTTTATTTTTGCAGATGGTATGAGGTAAGGGTTTAATTTCATTCTTCTACATGTTGATATGCAATTTCTCCAATCCCATTTATTGAAGAGACTGTTCTTTACCCATTACATGTTCTGGGCCCCTTCATTGAAAATAAGTTGACTGTAAATGCATGGATTTATTTATGGAATCTCTATTCCGTTCCATTGGTCTGTGTGTCTGTTTTTATACCAGTGTCATACTGTTTCAGTTACTATAGCTTTGTAATATATTTTTAAGTCAGGTAGTGTGATGCTTCCACCTTTGTTATTATTTCTCAAGATTGCTTTGGCTATTTCATCTTTTGTAGTTCTATATGAATTTTAGGAATTTTTTTTCTATTTCTGTGAAGAAAGTCATTGGCAATTTGATAGGACTTGCATTAAAATACGTAGATCACTTTGGGTAGTACAATATTACTTCTTCCAGTTCATGAACATGTGATGTCTTTCCATTTAATTGTATCCTCTTCAATTATTTTCTTTAATGTTTTATAGTTTTCAGTGCAGAGATCTTTTACTTCCTTGGTTAAATTTATTCCTAGGTATTTTATTTTTTGTAGCTACTGTAAATAGGATATTTTGGATATCTTTTTCAGATAGTTTGCTATTAGGACATAGAGGCTCTACTGATTTTTGTATGTTGATTATGTATCCTACTGATTTACTGAATTTTTTAATTAGATCTAACAGGTGTGTGTGTGTGCGTGTGTAAGTAGGAAGACTTTAGTGTTTTTTTACATGTAAGATCATGTCATTTGCAAACAGGGACAATTTAACTTTTTATTTTCCAATTTGGATGCTTTTTATTTATTTCTCTTGCCTAATTACTCTAGCTAGGATTTCCAGTACTATGTTGACTAGGAGTGATGAGAGTGGCATCCTTGTCTTGTTTTGGATCTTAGAGGAAACACGTAGTTTTTCTCCATTGAGTATGATGTTAGCTGTGAGTTTTTCAGTTTTATTTGGTTGTGGTACTTTCCTTCTATACCTAATTTGTTGAGTATTTTTTTTAATCAGGAAAAGATGTTGAATTTTGTCAAATGCTTTTTCTGCACCTATTGAGATGATGATGTGTTTTTGTCCTTCATTTTGTCAATGTGATGTATCATGGTTATTGATTTGCTTGTTTTAAACCGCCTATGCATACCTGCAAAAAATCCCACTTGATCATGATGAATGATCTTTTTAATGTGATATTGAATTTGATTTTCTAGTATTTGAGGATTTCTAGTATTTGAGTATTTGAGGATTTTTGAATCTGTGCTCATCAAAGATATTAACCTGTTTTCTTTTTTTATTGCATATTTGTCTGGTTTTGGTATCAAGGTGATGCTAGCCTCATTTTATGAGTTTGGAAGTATTCCCTCCTATTCAATTTTTTGGAAGAGTTTGGGAAGAATTGATATTAGTTTGTCTTTAAATGTTTAGTAGAATTCAGCAGTGAAGCCATCTAGTCTTGGGCTTTTCTTTCATAGACTTCTTATTACTGTTTGTATCTCATTACTTTTTATTAGTATATTAAAATTTTGTATTTCTTCATAATTCAATCTTGGTAGGTTGTAAATATCAAGGAATTTATTCATTCCTTCTAGATTATCCAAGATGTCATATAATTATTCATAAAGTTTCTATAGTCCTTCGTATTTCTGTAGTATCAGTTTTAATGTCTTCTTTGAATTGCATTTTCAAGTGAAAATAGCTTCCATGTTATTCATACTAATTTAAGTAATGTGTAAATTATGCCTGGAATAGGGCAAAGGCATTTATTATTTTAACTGAAAAATCCTGCATTGTCCTAGCTTCAAGGTAAAATAAAAACGTGAGTTTCTTAATTGTAGAAGTAAGTAAAGAACTGTTAGCAGGCCCAGCATTCAAGAAAACATTTCATGGCAAACTATCAGTTGCAGAGGTTTCTTTCACAGAATTTTGAACTAAACTAAAATCCTAAGCCCCCTAGCTGACTGAACGGATGCTCTCTTGGCAAGAGACCCCAGAAATACCCTGAAGCTGAGTTGCTGGCCATGAGAAGGGAGGTCAGACATGCCTCATCATGCCCCCTCCCTTCTTGGAGATATCCTTTGTTAACTCATTAACAGGCCTAAGGCTGTACAAGACAAAGCTTAAACCATAGCTTTAGGTCATCAATTTACTCAAGTTTCGAGTTTTGGTAAATATCAGGTGGCTTATCTCTGATTAACAGACATCCAAGCCTTTAGACAAAACTTCATTTCTTTAACCAATTGCAAATCAAAGAGTCTTTAAACCCACCTATAACCTGTAAGCCACCACCTCACCCCTGGCCCCCCTGAGATGTCCTGCCTTTTTGGCCAAACCAATGTTTACCCTTCACGTATTGACTTAAGGTCTTGTGTGTTGTTCTTGTTTCCATGAATGCATAAAACCAAACTGTAACCCAGCTACCACTGGCACAATCTCTCAGGACCTCTCGAGGCCATGTGCTTTGAGCTGGTCACGCATATTGGGTTCAGAATAAACTTCTTTAAATTTTTTTACAGAGTTTGGGGTCTTTTTCCATTAATAGTATAAATAGAGAGAAGTTTTATTAGGTCTTTCCCATGACTTAAAACTTGGGATGGCAGTAAGGAGGCCTTTTATGTTCTTAGACTGTGACAATATGATATGTAGTTGTATTTCCTAGGGCTGCCATAACAAATTAGGTGGGTGGCTTAAACAACAGAAACTTATTCTCTCCCATTTCTGGAGGCTCGAAGTACAAATTTATGCAAGGCCATGCTGTCTCCCAGGGCTCCAGGGTAGAACGCACTTCCTTCCTTTGTCAGGTTCTGGTGGTTTTAGACATTCCTTGACTTGTAGCTACATCATTTTCATCTCTGCCTTCATCTTCACCTGTCCTTCTCTGTATGTGTGTGTCTTTTCCTCTTTTGTCTCTTGTAAGGACACTTGTCATTTACTGGGGTGAAGGGAAAACTTCCCATCTGCCCTTAAAAGGGTTGCTGAAAAATCAACTGACAACAAAGCAGATTAATAAGAGAAAAGCCATGGAAATTTTATTGTTACCATGGGCACAAGAAGAATCACAGAGTGATTGCCTAGTATCCCAATGAGACCAAAATACTTAAATATCTTAATTTTAGAGGAGACAAAGGACATGAGGAACATAAGTAATTCAATTGAAGGGCAATAAATGATTACTAGGGAGGATGCATAGATACTTGAGAGAATGAATAGATAGGGGAAAACAGATTGACTTGTAAATGAATCTCTTTGGAAATTAAATTAATTTGAGAGACAGGCATTATTTTTAAAATGGGTTGGGCCAGGTCTGGTTGTATTCCTGGTCTTCTTTCCTGCAGTAGATATTGAAATAACAGGGAGGGGAAAGTAAGACAATTGTTCTTGATGAGTTCTTCTGGTCTCTATGGAGATAGATTGAAAGCCCCTTCCAAAGCCTGCTGATCTCTGAGGGTCTTTAATTCAAAATACTCTTTATACCAAGGAATCATATTTTGGGGTGAAGTTTCCTGCATTCCTTTACATTGGATTTAGTGCCCCCCCAACACAATCCAGATGACAATGATATCATCTCAAGATCCTTAGTTACATCTACAAAGACCTGCTTCCCAAATAAGGTAACATTCACAGGTTCCAGGAGTTTGGACTTTTTGGGGGCCACCATCCGACACACCGTAGCGGTTGAGAAAGTAGGCTAAGGAGCCATGTGCCACAGGCCCCTCATCTGCTAAATGGAGATAGTGATGAGGATTAAATAATATACAGGGCTTGAAACAGTGCCTGGTGCTTACAGCTCCATAAATGTCAGTAACAGTTATAAAACATATAGTGAATCTAAAAGGACAGGTAGTACTAATGAAATAAGGAGCAGGAAAAATGTCTGTCAAACATATGCTAAGTATGCAAAATATCAAAGGATTGCAAAAAATGTAGAATACAGCTGGGCGCGGTGGCTCACGCCTGTATTCCTAGCTCTCTGGGAGGCCAAGGCGGGTGGATTCTTTGAGCTCAGGAGTTCGAGACCAGCCTGAGCAAGAGCGAGACCCTGTCTCTACTAAAAATAGAAAGAAATTATACGGACAACTAAAAATATATATAGAAAAAATCAGCCGGGCATGGTGGCACATGCCTGTAGTCCCAGCTACTTGGGAGGCTGAGGCAGGAGATTCGCTTGAGCCCAAGAGTTTGAGGTTGCTGTGAGCTATGCAGATGCCATGGCACTCTAGCCTGGGCAACAGAGAGAGACTGTGTCTCAAAAAAAAAAAAAAAAAAAAAAAAAGTAGACTACTATATGGATTAAATGAAAATTAGGGAGAATACTTAAGGCTCGTGGAGCTGGATTCTAGTTCCATTTCTACTTCATTTTGAACAATTTCACTTACATCTCTTTGCTTTAACTTCTCTGCAGGCTCTTGTGTACACTTAAGCAACTTCCAGGTGTCTCTAAATTCATTTTGATCATTGTCCTTGTTGTAATTCAATCTACCAGGGCTGTCCAGAGAGCATCCAGCCAGGTAATCTGAAAAATAGTATTAACAATGGTTGGATACTTTCTGGACAGTCCTCGAATAATTGAATTACCAGTTGTAAAATTCTAGTTAAGCTGCTCATAGTTTTCAAGTCACTTTTAGGTAAAATTTGTTTTTCCCCTGACTTGGTTTATCCTGATAAGTAGGCTAATGTGAGAATTTTCGATTTTCTATTATAATAGATAACAATCAATGTCCATGATTATATTGGTTTTCAAGTGTCCTTTGGAGACTTATGTCATTTTTTATTATTCCATTTATTTTTATATTTAGTTTTATAATTGCACTTTCAGACCAGGGCTTCTTGCTGTCATTTAGTGTGTGCATAGGATGTGCAAGCTAAATTAAATAAGCAAAATAAGTTTATAAAAGTAAAATGTATTATAAAAAAATAAAATATTTTTCTTACATTTCAATATTTTGTATCATCCATTATACTAATTTTCTCTACTGTCTGAATAATGGAGAATTGCTTATATTCCATCCAAGAGAAAATAGCTACTTAATAACACTTAAAATTTAATTTTAAAAGACTATAATGAGATGTATAAATGGTATAGTTTTCAACCTGATTCCTTTGAGACCTCAGTTGCTCACTAACTATATTATATGCTGTCACAGTGAAACTTAACAGTTTCTACTTTAGACTGTGAGTGCTTCTAATAAATGTATGTACTATGTGCTGTAACACAGACTACTTGGAGTATAATTTATATGGATTCAGTGAAAATATCTCAAAATATGGAGATTTAACTGATAAACCTTTTGGGCAGCCCTAACAATATGTGGGTTAGAAGAGATAGCTTAAAAATATTAGCAAGTAGCTAGCAAGAAATTCAAAATTCTTGGGCCAGAAAAATAACAGAAGTTTTGCAGATGACATATATATAGCATATTTAAAGTCTATGTTTTTGGAATAGGAAGCAAGTATGGTAGACACATGCTTTTTTGATGTGTAATGTCACTTTTCCCACCTTGTTTAAATAATAGGTCTATAATTCTATCAGAGCTGAGAGGGTTAATTTGACCTGGAAGTCTGGGCTTTGCTTCTAGAAGATTCTCAGGAGATCCTGTGGATTGTCATTACCCTGCTCATATTTTCTAATACTTTGGAGAGAAACTGCATGCTCATGAATTGAGGCGTATCGATTTTTTCCTCCATAATATCGATTTGTTGGTAGGTACTGAGCAGAAACTTTTAATATCTAGAACAAGTAAATAACTATCATTGATTTAGCCAGATGTCCGGAGATTAAAAAGTGTATCTCAAGCATGGGAACTACAGACAGTTTTCTGTAGTGTGCTCAATCTCTACATGTTTGTGGTGAGGATCAATTGAGTTTCCTCAAAGGAGTTTCTTGAAAATTCTATACTTTTACCCAAATTGTATACTATGTATGTTCACTGGATACTAAAAAATTCAATCTGGCAACTACAGAGAACGTGCTTGAAAGTTTGGGGGCAGATGAAACTTGATTCCAATCGTAGCTTGCCAATTGCCAATTATAAGGCTGGACACTTCATTTTTTGTTTTAATTTATCAAAAACAGAAATTTAGGTAGCCTTAACAATATGTGGGTTAGAAGGGATAGTTTAAAAATATTAGCAAGTAGCTAGCAAGAGTTCTGGAGCCTGGGAAGTCTACTAGCAAGGGGATAGTAAGTGGAGACACGAAAGGTGAGAAGGGGAGGGAAGGTGAGAGACAGCGAGAGAGGGCACAACTCGCTTTTTTTTTTTTTTTTTTTTTTTTTTTTTTTTTTTTTTGGGACAGTCTCTCTCTGTTCCCTGGGCTAGAGTGCCTAGAGTGCCGTGGCATCAGCCTAGCTCACAGCAACCTCAAACTCCTGGGCTCAAGCAATCCTCCTGCCTCAGCCTCCCAAGTAGCTGGGACTACAGGCATGCACCACCATTCCTGGCTAATTTTTTCTATATATTTTTAGTTGTCTGGCTAATTTCTTTCTATTTTTAGTAGAGACAGGGTCTCGCTCTTGCTCAGGCTGCTCTCGAACTCCTGAGCTCAAAGGATCCACCTGCCTCGGCCTCCCAGAGTGCTAGGATTACGGGCATGAGCCACCGCGCCCGGCCCACAACTCACTTTTGTAGCAAATCCAATCTCAACGGCATGAGCCCACGCCTGAGACGATGGCTTCGTGCACCCATGAGAGCAGAGCGGTCACAACATAATCACCTCTTAGAGACTCCACTTCTCAGCACTGTTGCACAGGGGGTTAAGTGTCCAACACATGAACTTTGGGGGCCACATTCAACCACAGCACACGCAAAAGGCACTCTTATCACTGCAGAGATTTCCAGGATTTTAAGAGCTGGATGCCAGGAAATGGGAACAAAGACCAAATGTGTATTTCATAATGTCACAGGTTCCTAGCCCAATTTTACCGCTGACTTACTGCCTGACCTTGGAAAAGTCATTTAATTCCTCTGGGCCTTTTGTTTTTCCACCCGTAAAATGAAATATTGGACGATTGTTAAGTTCCTTCGGATTCTCTAATTCTGTGACACTTTATTAACTTCCTGGCATTTATGGTTTTTCTTTTACATAGGAGACAAAATTAAATGGATTCTTAAAGAATAATTGAATATAGTTAACTTTGACCTTACCCATAGTAGGAATTCAAAAGTAACCACCAAATTAATGAATGATTTAAATGTATTAACAATCTAAGAAGTATGAAGGGTGTAAGACTTGGAGGATAAGGAATAAGAAGTTCCACATTAACTGTTCTCCCTAAGGGAAAAAAAGGGTTTCATTACCCTATTTGGAAAAGATTAAGAAGAACTTTTATTCAAAAAGATCTCTAAGACCGTGTTGGTGTTGCACAAGTGGAATAATAGTAATACCTTGTATTTATTGAGTATTTCTTCCATGTAAGTACTGTTCTGTGAGCATGTGTGCATTCATATCTAATCTAATCTTCACAACAATAGCCAGAGGTAAGGATTACTATTATATGCAATTTATACATGAAAACAATCAAGGCACAGAGATGTTAAGGATCCCTGAATGGTCACCCAGCAGGACTTTTTCCAAGGTCTTCCAAAGGCTGAAGACCATGTCTGTGACTACCATTCTCCTACAGCCTGGAGCCTTTTCTATCCATGAGTAACTAAAGCTTCAGAAGAATGAACCTGAATTTTTGACTGGTCTGAAATTTTATCCTAAGAAAGGATATTGATAGTAATACAGCTAATCTATTTTGACATATACAAAAAAAACCCAAAAGGGTAATACACAAATCCATGAGAAAAGGAGACAAAAATATGTACGTACAGACTACATAATAAGCACAAGTCACCAATAAATGTGACAATGAAGGCTGGACACTTCAGTGAGCCTTCCTTACCCTCGGTTTCCTCATCTCTACACTGAGTGATAATGTCCACTTCACAGGGTTTTTTTGTGCATATCTGTATATATTCAATAGAATGATTCATAAAAAGTGCTTATACATGGTTCCACCGACTGGCACATAGTAAGCTCTCCATAAATAGCAACTCCTGTTATTGATACAGTGTTCAAAGATGGCATGCGATTTTCTAGAAGGGTATAAACTTCATTGCCTCTTTCACTGATGCAAGATTTGCATTTTTCCCACCTTCTAGTCCATTTTCCACTTAGTTCTCAGAGTGATCATTTAAAAATATAAATTGAATGGCATTCTCCTGCCTCTATTCTTTTAGGGGCTTTCCATTAACTTCAGATAATAAGCTAACCTCCCCGTGATGGCTTTTGAAGCCCTCTTTATTTCTCTAGTGTCATGGACCCAGCTCCAGCTATCCTGACCTTCCTTTCTGTCTCTCAAAAATGCCAGCCTCTTTCCAGCTCCACGGTACATGCTGTTCCCTTTGCCTGGGAGGATCTTTCTCCTCACACTAAACTCTCTGCTCAGAAGACACCTCTGCAGAGAAAGCTTTTTGGACCACCCTTGGTGGGTCTCCTGTTACCTTCTGCTCCAGCGGTTGTGCCCCTTTTTGCCTGTCTACATACCGCCTCTCTTACTTTATAAGCTCCACGGTGGCAGAGAACTTGCTGACTTTTTGCATTATTGTATGTCCAGTGTTCAGAACAGCACCCAACACATAGTAGGTGCTCATTAAATACTTGTTGTAATAAAGCAATCAATAAATAAACTCTTCAATTAGGGAAGCCTTCTAAATGTCTAGGCTGATGGGAGTTCAGAATGTGTTGACTGTAGTTGTACATCGTTTGTATAATAGGTATGTTTCTAAAATTTATGCATAAATCAAATTTTGTATGTATATTAAGTGAATTGCAATTTCGAATGGTGTGACTTGTATGATATTTCCAGAGATAATTTAGTTTCCTTCTGAATGAGCTGCAGTTGGCAGAACTAGTTAAGATACTATATGAACTTGCACTTCTCCATTGCTGTTAAAATCCTGGACCTCATAGATCAGGGATCCCAAGATGGTGCCTGAGGGTTGGCTTGTTGGCTTTGTGCTTTCTTTTTAATATTGACTTATATGAGCTCAGTTAGAAAGATTTTTGAGTCAACTCTAGTTGAAAATCTTAGAGTTGAGGTTTATATCAAGAGCAGAAACCAAACAGCGTTAAAATTTCTAGAGGATACTGACCAGGACGATTATTGAGAGTCTGTTCATGTGAAGAAGAGTTGAGGGACCTGGGGGTATGAAGCCCTGAGGGAGAATTCTTGCATGTTTCTGGGCCTTGGCCTGGAAGAGGAGCACAGTTTTTCTATTTTCTTCCGCAGGGCGAAGACAGAACCAATAACTGAAAGTCATTGAGAAGTAAATTCCAACTTAGCTAATGGAAGAATTTTATGAATAGTAAAGTTGTATAAATATGGAATTGTTGTCTCAGGAAGTGGTGAGTTTGCTATTCCTGGAGGTGTTTAAACTGACTGATGAGAACTTATTTGAGACATGGCTATGGAATCCAGCATTTTATGATAAATTGGTTTCTCGTTGGATTGAAGGGCAGGTCCGTGGCACTGATGAGTAAGAAGCTCTAGAAGCTCATGAGGCAAGATGAAGATAATGAAATTTACCATAACTTTTAAGGACACTTTTATGTTTTCTTTGGGAATAATAATCAGAGAATCCACCTGTGAGGTTTTGTGGGGGTTCGTGTTGGCACTCAATGGGTCAGACCCTGCAGGACTTCTGCTTTGCTGAGTGGACTTTGCAAATTAGGACCCTGCTATCCCAAGTCCTCTTTCTCTCTGATACAACTCTCAGGTTCTTACCTAAATAAATGTTCAGCAAATATTTCAAGTGTGTCACCTTGGGGAGGTGACAAAATGCCTGCTTGGACACCCGTGTGTCTTGGCCTTTGCTCAGAGTTAAACAGTTCATGGTAGAAAATGGAACTTTGGACCCCAGATGTGAAGTGACCTGTGTCCCCCCAAACATTACTGTGTCACATTTGGGAAAAAGTGGAAACATTAGAGGATCAAAATATTTTTATAATTATAATTTTTAAAATTTATATAGGTCCGTAGTCAGAGAAAATAGATGAGCATTGTTGCTATGACTAATTAAGATTCTTAAGGTCATTTGCTGCTTGTTTCCCTGAATTTAGATGCTGAGTTGGAAACAGCACTTTCTGTCGCCACAGCAGTGCTGGCTGCCTGGCTGTTCACGGGCGGCTGTATCACCGTTCGCTTTCAGCATCGGACAGCACTGGTGATCAGTCTGCCTTTTTTGGCTTATATATAAAATATCAGATGATAGAGCAGGGTTCGTTTTATGAACCCAAATGGCTCACAGTGCAGGTAAGATGCAGTCAGAGAGTTCAGGGTACTTAGTATTTGACGAAGATGTAAAGCTAGAGAATCAGGCTGTGACAGATGGAATCTTCCTGAAAATGCCTTGTCATGTTACTGACAGTGTCTCAAGCACACGTGTTTCATCCAGCTCAGTGGAATAATTCGTTCCGTTTTCTCCTCAATACTTCATTGGTATTACGTGGATGTGACTAGAATTTGTAAATGATACTTGTGATTCAATTCATTTCAAAGATCCATATTTATGGCATCATTTCGTGATATGCAAAAAATCAAAACAGCTGCAAAAATAATGAAACAATTGCAAGTTTCTTTTGTGATTTGTTAATTCCCCATCCCTTGGGCCCTGGTAAGTATGCCAAACATTAATGGGAATCAGGATCATGTGGATTAAAAGAGTGTGGAATTGTGTATTCATATTTCCTTTCAGTTGTCTGGTTTTTACATTCTCCACACCCGTCTTAATTCGAGCTGCGTTTGTCTGTTGGTATTTCCTCAACTTTCTCTATTGTAAGAGTGATACCCCACTACTGGCATATGAACAAGATACTCTGTAGGGTTTTTATGCATAGCCACTTTACTGACATTTGTCTTTTTCATGGGAATTATGTAAAGATTGACTAGTTCATGTAGAACTGGCTGACCGGAAGGGGAGGGAATCGCACGAGCAGGGACCCTGTGAGCTCTTGTACCCCCCATTCAGTTGGGAGTTACGTGGTCGCTGTCCTCCCAACATTGCTATTGACAGCTTTATTCCAGGCAGGTCACCGGATCATCCTCTGCATGTGACTCATTTATTTATTCAACAGATATTTATGGAGTGTTGACTGTGCACAGTAGGGACGTAACTACACATAAGCTAGATAAGAATCCTTATGGAGCCTGACGGAGCTTATGTTATATTGGCGAGAGATCGGTGATAAGCAAACAGACAATGAATAAATACTAGTTTATTAGATGGTGATAAATGCAATGGGAAAAGGAAAGCAGGGGATGGAGAGCTTTGGGAGCCTGGGGGTATGGTGACAGGAGGTGCAATTTTAAGCAGAACGTTGTTCAGAAAAGCCTCGCCGAGAAGGTTGCATTTGATCCGCGAGGATATGGGAGTCCAGGACTTGAGGGAGAGCTGGATCTCCTCAGTGTCCTGTGGTCACTGACCAAAGCGGGAAAAGACGGTATGATGGGATCAGTCCTGCAGGCAGCTACTGTGGCCAAGAACAGGGGTGCATGGGCGTAGGCATAAGGGGAGGGAGAGGAGGGCGTTGCTAGGAACACGGAGAGCTTGGAAGCTCCCTCAGCTCCTGACATCAGTGTATTCAACAAAGATGTTGGGGAAACTGCCAATTTATTCCTTTATCAAACACTTATTGGGCACCTACAGTGTGCCAGGTGCATTGCTTGATCCTGCGGATGTGGAGATGAATAAAACACAGTGCTACCTTCAAGGCACTCAGCATAATAGATACCAGCCGTGAACACAATGAAATTGCTGTACGATGTGGTCAGTTTTCAAGGTGTGGGGGCCCCAGAGAATTGGGAGGGTTCATTCCACCTGGCATTACCAGAGAAGGTTACTAGCAGGGAGGAGGTAACTGCTGAAATGAGTTTCGGAGGAAAAAGAAAATTTGCCATGTGAACAAGTTGGGGAAAAAGGCATTTCAGGTGGAGTAACAGCCTCGGTCTACCATATATTAGAGGAACTACAGCTAGTTTAATTTTACTGGAACAGAACATGGGAGAGAGAGGAACAAATGGATCTGAAGGATTTTACAAAGTAATAGTGGCAGTATTTAGTGATTAATTGCATACGGATGGTGAGGTTGAAGGTGAGGCAAAAGTTTTTGGGCCTGGAGACTTGGGTGGAGGGTGTTACCACCAAGATTAATGACACATATGAGGGGAGGAGAGGTGGTGACGGTGGCGGATAAGGAGTTAACGTTGAGATAATTTATTACTCTGGTTCAAGAAGTGCATGACAATAATTTTCCTTTGAGTGGAAACAAAAACAGCTTTTCTTCTGTAGAAGATGACTTGATTTATATTTTTATTCAGTGGTGTGCTGGTGAACCAGATCCCTGACAAAGAGAAAACAAACAACAAAACCATCATTTGTAGCAGTTGTTGATTTCTCTGATATAAGCAGTCCCACCAGATTTCAAGCTAATAATGGTTTAATTTTCTACTTACATGCCACTGTGTTTTATCCCTTGACAAGTATTTGTTGAGCTTGAACTAGATGTGAGGCGTGGAGCTGTGTGCTGGCTATTTCCCTTTTACTTCTCCGTGTCTGCTTTCCACCCTCTCCTGTTCCAGCTCTTCCCTGGGGGTGAGTTTCAACCACGGCTACTTTCTAGTTCCTGTTGGGTTCCGCCGATGGGAGCCACCAGCAGGAGACGAGCGTGTGGGAGAACAGGCAGGCTCAGTAGGGACCCGCTGGCTTCCCCCTGCCCTGTTACATGGGGTGACTGCAGCCCACCGTGAGAGGGTGTGACTTCCCCATACGACTGCTCCTTCCCTTGTCTCTTACACCTGGGGTGCCAGCAGCCCCCTGCCCCAGCCTATGACACTGCCCCTTGTTGGTTTTGCTGAACTCAGCCTGCACCTTCGTAAGCGGGCCTTCCATCAAACACGCTGCAGGGAGCCTGCTTTTAGTGCATCATCTCTTTCCTGTTGGAATCATGACAACTGTAAATGAAAAAAAAGACACAGTCTTGGGTTTTAGAGTTGCAGACCAACGTGACCAAGAAATATCCCAGCTTCTTCCATTATTTGTCTTCTGAGGTGAGATAATGACAACTGTAAACGTTCACTTGCAGAGCGCTCCAGCCCTGTGGCAGGAGGAGGTGGGAACCAAGGAAGCCTCTCTCCTGCCTCTCTCCTACCCCATCTGACCCTGACCTCTCGCAAGGGCTCTTGAGGGCGCCAGAGTGCGCTGCCCTAGGCAGCCAGTGCTTTTGGCCCATGGTAGGCGGAAGCCGTCTGTTGTCTCTGTGTTTTCCAGCAGTGGTGATGAATTCATTTCCCTGTGTCATTTGTGGATTTATGTTTCTATGTTTTCTGTGGCTCACGTGAGACGAGGCCATATGGGGCAGCCCCGGGCCGGAGGCACAGTCTCTGGCCACAAGAGTTTTCCTGTAGGTTTCAGTTTCCCCACAGGGTAAAAGGACATGGGAGTAGATTGTCTTGCGAGATCCTGCCGACATCAACATTCTCTCCATGACTCAGTAAGGTCTGCAGCTCCGGGAGCTGCCCGTGGCTGTGACTTTGTGATTATTGTTCACTGAACAGCCCAGCCCAACAGACAAATGTAGGAATGTATTTCTAGAGAGAGAGTTGTGTGAGTCTCATCAATGAATAGGACGTCTAACTTAGTAGCACACCTCTGACAACACGATGTGTCAACGAAGAGTGTATTGGCTACCTACTGCTGTGTCACAAATTCTACGGATACAGACAACAGACATCTATTATCACACAGTTTCTGTGGGTCAGGAATCTGGGAGTTGCTTAGCTGGGGCCTCTGCTTCAGGGGCTGTCACGTGGTTTAATAAAGGTGTTGGCAGGGTGAGGTCTCTGCAGAAAGATCCACTTCTAAGCTCATGATTGTTGGAAGAATTTTAGCTCCTCAAGGGCTGTTGAACTGAGCGCCTTAGTTCCTAGCTGGCTGTTGGCCAGAGGCCACCTGTAGTCACTGCCATGTGGACCTCTCCAATATGGCAACTTGCTTCATCAATGCCAGGTGGGGAGTGAGTCTGCTAGCCAGGCAGAAGTCACAAGCTTATGTGGTCTAATGATGGAAGTGCCATCCCATTACCTTCTGTCGGTTGGAAGTCAGTCACTAGGCCAGCCCACTCTCCAGAGAAAGGGATCACACAGGGCGTGATGGCAGGAGACAGAGAGTGCTGGGGACCATCTTAGAGTCTGCCTGTCACAAAGACTCTTCTGTTTTTTCACGAAGAAAGAGTTTTAAATCCTTTGTCCTCCTAATATATTTAGTTAGTTTATTTGTCAAAAGTAAAAAGTGACAACTAAATACAATGTGGCGTCTTGAATGGAGATTCTGGATATATGGGAACAGAGTCCTTTGTTCAGTTAAAGGTATTGTATCAATGCTGATTTCCTGGTTCTAATCATTATACTATAGCTATGTAAAATGTTTACCTTAAGGGAACCTAGACAAAGGCCTTATGAAAACTTTCTGTACTTTTTCATAACTTTTCTGTAAGTCTAAAAGAAGTTCAAAATAAAAGGTTAGAAAAAAAATGATTAATAAAACTGAAAAACCCATTAGCTGTATAAGCCTGCTTTGTGGCACTAGCTTATTCAGTAATTTTAACTTCATGTCCTTATCAGAACATTTTTGGTAGATAAAATCTATACCTTTTTATTTGATAGATACATCCTAACAATATTTTTGGAAAGTAAATTCTCTACAAATTTTAGAGGTAAAATGTACAATTTTTTTGGCAGGTAAATCATTTTAGAACATCCTTCCTAGTGAAAACACCACAAAAACCTCACTATCACTATGTTGTAGTATTACTTATTCATTTATCAACTGTTTCAATAACTATTTAATGATTATTAAATAATCATTGGAGGTGGCATAAGAACTTTCTGCTTTAACTTTACTTGCAATGTGCTAGGGACTTTTGCACGACACCAAATGTACTTCACACATCAATTAAAAATAATCACCATTTCTAAAATAGGATTCTGATAGCCAAAGTGGTCTCCTTCCCTGTGCTGCGCCCTGTTTTTCAGTTGTCAGTCTGCTCGTTGCTGGGATATAGACGCATATTCCAAAATAGTATGGCCTGTCTGACCAGGCTGTTCGAAGTGATGAAAAGCAAACTACTTCAGCGCTTCACAGGCAGTTGAGTTTCATGCAATGCAGGGACAAATGGCTCCTCGTTGTGCTCACGCTTTGAAAGGGCGGCTGGTTATTAATACTCTATCACCATTGCACACGTCCTGGCCCAGCAATGTGAAACTTGTGGGTCTCAGTCGGTGACACCTCTTAAGAGAGCTATTTGGAAACACTCTAGACATTTTTCTTAGGCCCTATTTTTAGAATGGAGGGCCTAATGGTATTTTCATGTCTCTGTATGTTCCCAGAACAAATCTCAAGAAAAATGTCTGTTACCTTTTGAAATTTAGCAAAGCTGGCGGGATTATCGGTGCTCTTCTGAGAAATCTCACCTTAAAGAATGGATTTTGATTTAGAGAAGGTTCGCGGTAAAAGGACCATGAAAAATGGTACAAACTCCGGCTCTTCCCAGCCCCTCACTTTTTAAATGAGGAAACTGAGTCTTGGCAGGAGTGAACTGTGGGCCCGAGGCCAGACAGTGGAGGAGCGGCCACATGAAAGTTGTGGGGTGATAGACAAGGTTTTCCTGTAAGAGTCAGTGGCAATGAGTCGGTTTCTGAGTTGGAGACTTAACTTTAGAACAAGAAAACAGTCTGCTGGGCCCAGCATGAAACTTCATTGCTGTTGTCCTAAAAGATTCTGAGAAAAGATGTGGAATGATCCAAAAAACAGGTGGGTTCAGCAGTAGGAGAATGTCCAGGAACCGCCTGGGAAAGTTGGACCCTCAAGTGTTCTTCAGCTTTGCAGCCATCTTCCCCGCCTTCAGAGAATGGTGGATGATTTTTTTCCCCCTTTAAATAGTATCTGGAATGTCATCAATTAGAGAGCCCTTTGCTTAGCAAGCAGTCTTTTTCTAAAGATGCAAAAAATCTCGTGAGGGTTAAGTGTCCATCTATTGTTATGTATTCCTCTGTGTTTTCTTCATCTCTTTTCTTATTTGAAAGCCTAGTTGAGACCAGCTACAATTGGGAGCGCAGTTTTGATTGCAGGAGGGGAAGAGTATGTTTTGACTCCGACAGAGGCGGCTGTCTGGGTGCGGTGCAGGTGTCGAGGTGGTCAGGACAGTATGGGGACACTGGGACCCTGGTCACAGACTAGGAGGGAAAGGAGGAATGCTAAGGACAAGCCTGGCTTGTGTTCTAGCTTTACTGTGGGCTGGCCCACACCTAGAAAGAAAATAGAAACATCTACGCCCCTTCCACGTGTTCCTTGGCCGCTTTGGCAAATGCTGTGACTCACTGTGGGTTTACTACGATTTTGTAGAAGGAAGGGACATCCCAGCCACCACGTATGTGGTTGTGCCCCTGGGAAAGTGCATGTCAGGTTTTAAACTGTCCTTGAATTGTGCTTTCGGAACATACGTTCATGAAGGTAGGACTTTCCTGCAATGTGGTAGCTATCAGAGTGGGTCCTCGGGTCCAGCTGCCCGAGTTCTAATCCTGCCTCTGACACGCGTTTCCTCAGTGAACGTGGACAAATCTCTTATTTTTCCTGTGCTTCAGTTTCCTTATTTGTGTGTTAGAGGTGACAGTCCCAGTACCTGTAGCAAAGAGCCGTCGTGAGAAATAAATGAGGTCGTGTGTGTGTAGCACTTAGCATGGTGCCTGGCAAAGGGTAAGTAATTGTGTAGGAATTCTACGTTCTCCACATTCCTTAACCGTGTGTCTTAGTTTTATTTGAGAAAATGCAGTCTCGAACCTCTCTGGAATAAGATTGAGAAGAGGAAATATTTCAAAACAATGTTATTTAAGTGATACTTTCTTAGTCTATAAGTATTTCCTGAACAGCATCCAGGTGTCTTGTTTATACCACGATACTTACCTGGGTCAGTTCACGTTTTATGTCTTTCAAATGCAAAACCTCTCTTTCCACATGTGCACTATCAAATCCACCTACATATGTATGCAGATAATTATGTAAATATCAGGATTCTAAAAGATGCTTAGTTTTAAGGTGACTTTTTGAGAGGAAGGTCACATTTTATCCGAATGTAATTGTTGAGTTCCCCTTTTCCATTTTTATGTATAACAAGATCTCGTCCCCAAGATTCTTTTCCAGACCCTATTGGTTCCGTTTTATCTCAATGGCTGGCATATTCCCTATGTTTCTGTAACCTAAAAAAGTATCAATAAGATATTTTAAATGTGCTTGTTTGACCAAGGAGGTTTTAAAACCCAATTACGAGGTCCTTATATGAGAAGAGATGATGTGGGAGAGTGGGTGTTCCTGCTTCTGCCCCTGGGAGCTGTGTGATCTTGCGTTCATACCAGAATCTTCCTGGGTTTGAATGAGGTGTCGTGCAAGGTTTCTTACAGACCTAACATTATATGATTCTGAGATCTCTTATTTACTCTACGTTTGTGAAGCAGATGCTTTGGTTTGACTGACGTGAACAGTTTCCATAAAACTATTAGAAATGCTTTCACCTGATAACCAGCCAGGGTGAGAGGTGCAGCTGGTAGCTGTAGAGTAGAAAAGGCCACCTGGGCTGCGAGGAAACAGGTGCAATGAATGGTCTTGGCGTCGTTAGCATCTTAGTCTCCACTCACAGAGCGGTGGATCTAGGGGTGTTGGATTGCACATCAAGTGAGTAAGACAAGTTCCAGGGGTATCATTACTCTGACCATTAACGGACAATTGTTTGCATTTTTCTACTTTGCAGAACACAGACTAGACATCTGAAAAGATAAATAACTGTACAAGATCTTCCAAGTTTCTACTTGTCTGTGTAATGTTTCTTTTCCAGGGAGGTTAGGGAAGTTAAGGAACGGTTTACACTCTGTCTGCCTTTTGGAGATACTTTGCATTTCTCAGAGGGATCATAAAAATATCCAAATAACTTATTTGTGACCTACTTCTGCCTTTGCAATTGGGTGGCCTTCATTTCCATGCTAGTTTTCCTCTTTTAATATTAAATAGAGCTCTTTTTGGCTGACAAGTATATTTTAGGACAGGTAACTTAAGAAAAATTATTTGGGATAAATTCTTCTACAAGAGATAGATGATATATTAGAGGACTAGCTTATCCTCTCTAGAATCAAGACAATAGAGTGGCTGAAATCATCAAAGGACTGAATGTAGAACGTTAAGTTGTTGACTATAGTAAATATAAATTAAAATAATCTTACAGCACTGGTGGCCAACTTTTCTTTAATTTCATTATTATTTCGAGAAGTGTTTTGAGAAAACATTTTCCCCTTTCACTTTTCTTCTAGGCACGGACTCCTGCCCTGTAGGTCCTTCTGTGAGGCGGCCAGAGAAGGCTGCGAGTCAGTGCTGGGGATGATTAATTACACCTGGCCCGATTTCCTTAAATGCTCCCAGTTTCGAAACCAAACCGGAAGCAGCAACGTCAGCAGGACTTGCTTCTCACCACAGCAAGAAGACGGAAAGCAAAGTAGGTGTTTGTGTTTCATTTCCTTTTTAGAAATTTTTATTTGCGTGTAACAACATTTTCATCTTGTTGTGGTTCATTCGTTCTCATTGTTATGTAGCATTGTAATATGTGATTGTATTATATCACAATACGTTTTTTCCTTCTACTGTTGATGGAAATTTGAATTGTTTCCAGTTTTCAGCTGTTAGGAAGAGGGATGCTATTGCTATGCTTGTATATGTCTTTGATTGAACAGGGTTATGTGTGTGTTCAGCAAAAAGTTTTCTAAGGTGGTTGTACCAGTTTAAACTCCTGCCAGCTCTGTGTGAAAGTTACAGCTGTTCAAAATCCCTCCCAATCCTTGGCGTTGTCAGCCTTTCTCATTTTAATTATTTTGGTGGGAGTATTGTAGTATTTCTTTGTGGTTTTAAGTTGCATTTTCCTGATGAATTTGATCAAATTTCTAAAAATTTTTGGCCATTTGAATATCCCTTTTTGTGAAGGGTCTGTCCCAATATTTTGCCCATTTGATGGTCTTTTTGTCATCAGTTTGTAGTTTTGTATGAATTCTGGATAGAAATCATCTGTTGGATATATGTTTTGCAAAGATCTCACACTCTGGCTTACCTTTCCATTCTTTTATTGGCATCTGTTATGGAAGAGAGGTCTGAATTTTAATGGGTCTATGTTATCAATCTTTTCTTTTGTGATTGGTTTTTTGTTTCTTAAGAAATCTGTGCTTACCCTAAAACATTAGAAGTTTTTCTCCTGTGTTTCTTCTAGGAGATTTATTGTTTTGACATTCAGTTTTACATCTACCATAATTATGGAATCAATTTTAGTGTATGGTAAAAAGTGAAAAGTAGAGATTAATTTTTTTCTATATGCATATTCAATTGACCCACCACCCTTTGTTTATTTAGAGGACAATTCTTTCCCTCTGCACTGTAATCAAGTGATTAGTTATGTGTCTATTTCTGGACCCTCTATTTCACTGCCAGGATTACTATAACTTTATAATAAGTCTTTATATTGAATATTATACGTCCTCCATTTTTTTTTCTTGTTCTTAAAGACCATTTGGCTCTTTGGGGCCCTTTACATTTAATATAAATTTTTTAATCACCTTGCAATTTCTACAAATGCTGTTTTTGTTTTGTTTTTAAATTGAGACTGCATTAAATCTATAGATCAAATTGGGGAGAACGGCTTTATAACACTGAGTCTTCCAACCCATGAAAGTGATACACCATGGTAATATTAGATATTTTAAATGAGGTGTTTAAACATTTCTCTCAGTAATCTGTTATAGGTTTAAACACCTAGATCTTGCCCATCTTCCTTTAGATTTATTTGTGAGTCTCTGGTATTTTTGATATTATTGTCAATGATACTGTTTTTAAAAATTTATTTTATTTTCTGTTTCTCTGTATCCATGAACTTTGATAAATCACTTAATAATTTTCACAGTTTCTCTATAGATTCATTTGAATTTTCTAGCATACAATCATGTCATCTATAATAATGACAGTTTATTTCCTCCTTTACAATCATTATGCTTTCTGTTTCTCCTATGTCACAGAGAAAGTTTCAAACATTTCATTTTTAAAAAAATTAAACAATTTTTTTGTATTTCAGCATATTACAGAGGTACAAATGTTTAGGTTACATAAATCGCCTTTGCCCCATTGGTATCAGAGCTTCAAGCATGTCCATCCCCCAGACAGTGCGCACCGCACCCATTAGGTGTGAATATACCCATGCCCTCCTCCCCCTCCCACCTGCCCTACACCTGGTGAATGTTACTAATGTATGCGCACTTAAGTGTTGATCAGTTAGTACCAATTTGATGGTGAGGACATGTGTTGCTTGTTTTTCCATTCTTTGGATACTTCACTTAGCAGAATGGGCTCCAGCTCCATCCAGGATAATACAAGAGGTGTTAGAGCACTGTTGTTTTTTGTGGCAAATGTCTGCCATTTCATTGTAGTGTTGAATTCATTTACAAACATATACCATGACATTTTATTAATCCACTCATGTATTGATGGGCACTTGGGTTGTTTCTACACTTTGCGATTATGAATTGTGTTGCTATAAACATTTGAGTGCAGATATCTTTGTTACAGAATGTATTTTTTGCCTTTGTGTAGATGCCCAGTAATGGGATTGTTGGATCAAATGGTGGTTCTACTTTTAGCTCTTTGAGGTATCTCCATATTGGTTTCCTTTTAAATATGATGTTTACTAAAGGGCTTTTATGGATACTCTTGGTCAGATTTTGTCTATTTGTAGTTTGCTAAGATTTTTTTTTTTTAAATCATGAATGGGTTTTGAATTTTATCAAATGATTTTTCTCTATCTATTAAGATAATGTATGATTTTCTTCATATTATGCTAATTACCTTTTTAAAATGCCAGCTTTACTGAGGCATAATTCATATCCTAGAAAATTCATCTGTTTTATGTATACAATTAATGGTTGTGCAACCATCACCACCATTTAATTCCAGAACATTTTCATCACTCTGAAAGGTAACCCCAAATCTGTTAGCAGTAAATCAATATCCTTCCTTTCCTCTGCCCCTAGAAACCACTAATTTACTTTTTGTTTCTATGAATTTAACTATTTTGAACATTTCATATGAACAAAATTATATAACGTGGGACCTTTTGTTACTGGCTTCTTTAATATGGCATAATGTTTTTAAGATTCTCTCAATACTTCATATATTTTTACTGTCAATGAATACTCCATTATAAGAATACATCATATTTTTAAAAACTTTACATATTAATTGAAAAATATTTGGGTTGTTTTAGTTTTTGACTATTATGAAAAATGCTGTTTATGAATATTCATGTGCGATTTTTTGTATGAACATGCATTTTTAATTTTCTTGGATATATACTTAGGAGTGGAACTGCTGAGACTTACAGTATAATGATTTATGTTTAACATTTTGAGGAAATGCTAGTCCCACAGACAATGTTTGAGGGTTATAATTTCTCCACATTTTCACCAACACTTGTTTTTGTCCTTTTTGTTTATAACCATCCTAGTTGAAGTGAAGTGGTATCCCATTGTGATTTTATTTATTTATTTATTTTTTTGAGACAGAGTCTCGCTTTGTTGCCCGGGCTAGAGTGAGTGCCGTGGCGTCAGCCTAGCTCACAGCAACCTCAAACTCCTGGGCTTAAGTGATCCTCCTGCCTCAGCCTCCCAAGTAGCTGGGACTACAGGCATGCGCCACCATGCCCGGCTAATTTTTTCTATATATATTTTAGTTGGCCAGATAATTTCTTTCTATTTTTTTAGTAGAGACAGGGTCTCACTCTTGCTCAGGCTGGTCTCGAACTCCTGACCTTGAGCAATCCACCCGCCTAGGCCGCCCAGAGTGCTAGGATTACAGGCGTGAGCCACCGCGCCCGGCCCCATTGTGATTTTGATTTGCATTTTGCTAATGACTAATTATGTTGAGCAACATTTCATGAGCTTGTTAGTGTTAGCTATTTGTATGTTTTATATTGAGAAATATCTATTCAAATGCTCTGTCCGTTTTAAAATTAGGTTATTGTCTTTTAATTGTTGCATTGTAAGAGTTCTTCAAATATTCTGGGTACAAGTGCCTTATAAGATACATACTTTCCAAACATTGTCTTACATTTTGGGGGAGTCTTTTCATTTTCTTGATGGTGTCCTTTGAAGTACAAAAGTTTTTAACTTCCAGGAAGTCCAGTGTATTTGTCTTTTGTTGTTTGTGCTTTTATTTTGATGTCTAAAATAATTGGCTAATGCAAGGCCACTAATGCTGACTCCTGTGTTTTCTTTTAAGAGTTATATGAATTTAGCTCTTGTATTTAAGTCACTGATCCATTTTGAATTAATTTTTCTATACAGTGTGAAGTAGGGGTCTAATTTCATTCACTTGCATATGAAAATCCAGTTGTCCCAGCACCAGCTGTTGAAGAGGCTATTCTTTCCCCATTGAGTGGCCTTGGTACCCTGGTCAAAAATCAGTTAGCCATAGATGTATGAGTTTATTTTTGGACCCTCAATTCTATTTCATTGATCTACCTAGCTATCTACCCACTGTCTTGATTACTATAGCTTTTCAGTAATTTTTGTAATTGAGATGTGTAAATCTTTTAACTTTTTCAGAATTACTGTAGCTCTTCTGAGTTCCTTTCATTTCTGTATGAATTTTAGGATTAGCTTCTCTATTTCTGGGAAAAAAAATACTGCACCCCCCCAGAATAACAGAATATACGTAAACATATGCATTTAAAAATTACCATTTTTAAACTTTCGACCTATTTGTGTCTCTGAATATAAAGTATGTTTCTGATACACCACATAGTTAAATCATGTATTTTATCTACTTCGGCAAATCTCTGACTTTTCATGGTAGTGTTGAATTCATTGACGTTTAATCTAAGTATGATAAGTAAGGATTTGCATCTGTCATTTTGCTATTTATTTTCTGTATGACTTTTTATTCCTCTATCCTCCAGTTCTGTCTTCTGTTGTGTTAGACATATGGAGCAGTAGCAGAACAAGCATAAGCACGCAGTCTAGTTACTAGAAAGTGAAACACTGCAAAACACAGGATTTACAGAGGGCATATCAACATGTTAGTTATTCACAGAGCAACAACCAGATTTGACAAAGGGAAGCTCATCCATCTGTCAGGTCAGAATGGGGTGCCATATGGTCTCAATTTGGGGTCTGGGTGAGTATCTCTCTTTGCCCCACATCAGGTGCTGGGGAAAGTGGACTCCAAAACTGAGGTCTGGCCTGGAAGCCCAAGCGGGTTCTTGGCTTCCCGCAGGAAAGACCTTAAAAGCAAGCAGACAGAGTAAAGCCAAAGCAAGTTTATTAAAGTAAGAAAAGAAATAAAAGGGAGGCTGCCCCATAGACAAGTCAGCGGCTCTCTCTCAGAGTAACAGAGAGCCACACTTTGTGAGTTCCCGGGGCCTTATTTTATACTTTCTATTTAATTTTGTGTTAAGCAGAGAGAGGATTAATCATAAGATTTCTGGGAAAGTTTCCTGGAACAGAGGGTTTCTCCCCTTTTTAAACTATATAGGTAACTTCTGGGAGTTGCCATGGCATTTGTAAACCGTCATGGTGCCAATGGGAGTATTTTTTAGTGTACTAATATATCATAAACAGGGTATAATAAATGGGGAGAGTAACCTGAGGTCTTTTTTCGTGGCCATGTGGGTTCTAAGGGGTTTTTCTGTCTTCTCCACTGCCTCCCGTTTTATCAGAGACCTTGGTTCAGGTCTTATGACTCCTTATCAAGCAGGGAACACAGGTTAAATGTCAATGCAATAGATTGGAGGCAATTACATAAAAGAATCCTGAATTTTTTTTTTTTTTTTTTTTTGAGACAGAGTCTCACTCTGGTGCCCAGGCTGGAGTGCAGTGACCTCATCAGAGCTCACTGCAGCCTCAAATTCCTGGGCTCAAGCGATCCTCCTGCCTCAGCCTCCCAAGTAGCTGGGGCTCCAGGTGCATGCCACTGTGCCCAGCTAAGTATTCTTTCTTTTTCTTTTCTTTTTATTTTTTTGTAGAGATGAGTCTTGCTCTTGCTCAGGCTGGTCTTGAACTCCTGGGCTCAAGCGATCCTCCTGCCTCAGCCTCCGGAGTACTTGGGACTACAGACATGGACGCCACGATGCCCAGCTAATTTTTCTATTTTTAGTAGAGACGCAGTTTGAACTCCTGAGTTTAAACTGGGAGTGATCCTCCCAACTTGGCCTCCCAGAGTGCTAGGATTACAGGCATGAGCCACCGCACCCAACGGAATCCTGAATATTTTAAAAGGGAAAGGGTCCCACTTGGCGAAGAGAGCGAGCGAAAGTGTTCTGGTGACGTTCAGCACTGCGGACCTGCGCTGGGCGTTGCCTTCCTACTTAGCCTGTGAAATGAGGGATAAGGAAAAGCTGACTCCTGCCTCATTCTTCTCCTTCCAACTTGTGAAATTATTTCCCCCAAGAAAATAGCCATTCCCCCCTTTACATAATGTGCCCTGTTTTCCTTTCCGAAGTGCTTTCACAGCTGGTAGTTTATGTTGCTTCCAGAGTAAATCTCTGAGGTATCATCATCTTTATTTTATAAATTAAGAAACTGAGGTTCAGGGAGGTCGTTCCCAGCTTATTTTAAAACCAGCCCCAGGCTCTCTCCTCCATGCCACAGTCCACCATCCTGGGACCGTCCTGGGATTTGATCATTAATCCTTATTAATCCCCTCTGTTACAGCCCCCTGCTCGCAGGTGCTCTCAAACGTCTTCTCAGACTGAATCGAGCCAAACCCCACGACTTGTAACAGCTGCTTTTCCCAATGCATAGCTCCGTAAATTCAATGCCTCTCTTATTGTCTCTCTTAGCATCCTTTAAGTCAGTCGTAACTCCTAAGCTACTTTGTTCTCATGTCCAAGGATACACAGTGGCCTTCTCCTTCCTATCTTGTGTTAATACTAGGTCTCGTCAAGGAAATGATGTGCTGAAGTGATAATGGTATGGGAACTGTTCTGCAGAGGTCTTAAAATAAACATTCGTGTGTGTTTCCATAGTTGAGATGTGAGAACTCGGGGGGCTGAAGTTCAAGTCCCATCAATCATTCTGAGCTTTCAACCTTGTCTGTAATCATATATGGAAAGTAGTTTTTTAAATGGTATTTCTGTAGGCCTAAAGAGACCTCCGTGTCATGAAAGAACTTTAGTTATCTATCCGTTCATTTCCCTCTTCCTTTTCCTAGTACCTTATTTGCTTTGTCGAGCTCTGGTTGCCCAGAGCAACCATTTCAGTGCATTAGCAGCAAAATTGTAGTTTCGGGATCTTGATAAAACATAGCCTGAATTTCTCCAATTGAGTTGTGTGTTCGTTTGGGAGAAATAATGCAATACTGTTTCTTTGAGTACTTCGTATCAATGTTTGGCCAGAGATAGATGGGTATAGGTCGCATCAGGAAGCACTGAAAACTAGCCATGCACTTTTCATTACAATGACCAGCCTTAAATAAAATGAGATTTTCCTGGAACCCCGCATTTTCCTATAATTGTAGGTTTAAATCATTTATCATTTTAAATTATAAAAAGCACTTTGTTTCTTCCATCATTAAAGGAGCGACCCTGGTGGGTACCTAGAGCTTAATCCCGTGAGAAATCTGGGAAAGAGTTTACTCTAGTACATACGACTCAAAATCAGCCCACCAGAGGGGTGAGGGAGCCGGGGTGTGCATTTCTTTCCTTCAGTCTTTGAAGCTGAGCGTATCTGCTACCCCCCATGAGTGCAATGTCCTGTAAGAGAAGAGATGCGGGATTGGGGAGGAGAAAGTGTGGGTTTGCTGTGCTGCAGTGGAAGCCTTTTGTCCTGTTGATTTCTCCTTCATCTGCAGCAGTCTCGTTGCATCCGGAGTCTAGAACACGGCTCTGTTTTGACCCCCTTCCCACCACTCTGGACACCCCCGAGTCTCCTTGCTTGTCCCCTGCTAACCCCTTAAATGTTGATATTCCATAGGATTCTATTTTCAACCTTCTTTTCTCAAGGCTGTATACATTCTCCCCGCACCGCCCCTCCCCCCGCCCCAGGAAATCTCATCCTTGCGTATGGCCACATAAACACTGATGACGCTCACATCTACGTTTCACCCCCAATTTTATTTCACTTCCCTAAGCTTCTGACCCATAGTCCATGGTTCTTGCTTCCACCTCTCAAGCAAAGCTACTTCTCCGCACGTCCCCAAGGGTCTCTATCCGCGTTGCTATTAATACATCCCATAGTAGTTCTCAGTAGTTCCTGACCTCCCACAGTACTTGCCACATTTAATCACTCCTTCCTCCCTGAGAAACTCTTCACTTCCCCTCCGGGTGGATTTCCTTTTTGCTTTGACCACTTATTTCAGTCTCCTTTGGTGTTCTCTCCTCATTTCTCTTACCTCTAGACATGCCATGCCCAGGGCTTAGTCCTTTGATCTCTCCCCTACTGGAGACCTAATTCAGGCTCAGGGCTTTAAACACCACCGAGACATTGACAGCTACAAATGTGAGTCTCTAGCCTGCATGTCTCCTGTGACTCTGTAACCTGCATGCATGTGTATGCTTGTGGCACGCGCACACACACACACACACACACACAACACACACACACACACACACACACACAAGCACCTTTATTTCCACTTGAGCACCTAAAAGGCACGTCGAGCATAACAAGTACAAAACAGAGCTGATACAGCCCCTGTAACTTTTCCTCTCCCAGCTTTTTCCACCTTAGTAATAAAGACTTCATTCTTCTAGTTGTTCCCACCGAAAACCCTGAGTCATCCTTGACTCTTCTCTTTCTCTCTGATCTGTCAGCAAATCCTAGTGGCTCCACTGTCTAAATAGGTACATGGTCCAACCAGGGTTCCCCATCTCCACAACCGGCACCTGGCCCGGCTCCTCCTGACTCATGCCAGGATTGTCCTTTCAGCCTCATTATGGGTGTCCTTGCTGCCGGCTTTTGCCCTGCAGGCTGTCCTCCACAACGCAGTGAAAGGGATCTTTTACACTTTCACCTCTCTCCTTTCCAAATTTTCTAATGGAAATCACGTCTCTTTCCACACGGCAGTGCTGCTACATGCACAGCTGCAGGGGAGCACCAGCTATGCAAGATTCAATGTGAAAGGTGCCTCCTCAAGATACGCAACAGAGACGCTCTGCCCTGCGTCTCCTGGCCCCGGTTATCTCTCCGACTTCTCTCCTAATGCTTTCCCCTTTGCTCTCTGGGCTGTAGCTACTCTGTTCCATCTGCCTGCAATGTTCTTGCCTCAGATACCCCCTCTCGGTTCTTGTCATCTGCTGCCAGCACCTGTGTGCAGGGCTGCAGCCTGGGGCATGTTAGGGAGAGGGGGTCAAACATCGGGTGAGGACGATAGCAGCCGTCAGTACTGTTGCTTTTTGGATAGAGATAGAGCTAAGGCTATGAAAGGATTCTTATGGAACTGAAACTTCAGGATCAACTTTTCTGGTACTTGAATTTCATTGTGCTGTGAATTGCAACTTGAAGTTTTTTCGTCATTTAAAGTCCCTAACAACTTCTTTTGGTCTGTAATGAGAGATGCTCATCTTGTAGATTTCCATTGTTTTTCGGTGAGAACCACTGGCTTGGTTTTTGACTTTGCTATGCCACAGACCAGCATAAAGAAGCAGTGTCAGATAAAATAGATTTCTTGTTGAGCCTAAATACTACCTGTTCTCTTTGGGTTCAGTAATTCTTGTTTATAGGTCATTTGAGATTAGATTTTTATGCTCTGCCAAATGTTGCTTTGCCTAAAGTGGCCCAGTGGTTCCTAAAACAGAAATATAGAGATTGCCTTTCCTCATTTGCTTTTATTCTTCTTATTCTCTTTACAAGTTAGCTACTTGGCTTAGAGGATGAAAACTTGATTGTAGATTGATCCTGTGCTTCTTATAAGCATTATTTTGTCCAGTGGCTGGAGACCAAGGACATCTGCATTTTGTTCAGTATTATGCCTCACAATATGTGGTCTTACAGGTTACAATAAAATATGGGCATTTTAATCAGCAAAAGTCTGATTTTTTTTTTCAATTTATATAATCATCATTTCTAAGCCTATTTTGGTCAAGAATCAGTTTTGATCGCTCCAAGAAGAATGCCAATCATTCACATCCTGTATGATTCAAAACATCATCTATTCTAATTCTGTATTCAGCATTATATTCCCCATGGTGGTCAATTTAATCATAGCAGATACATCTCTACAGAACTAAGGAGTTGAAAAAATTTCTGTTTGTTTCATATAGGAGAAATGCTAACTTTGTTCTAAGTTTCATGCTTGTCTCCCAAAATTCCCAGGATTGGATACTATCTACAGCTTTTCAGTGGACATAGTTCTGTAAACTCAATCAGTTCTTCCCGAAATTGAGCTACGATGATAAGGCAGTTACTTGCCCAATAATTCAGACATCGTAAGTGTTTGAACTCTAAACTCTGAGCCACCCACTGAAACAAATACATGGTTCAGAATCATCACATCAAAATCTGTGAATCTCTTCTGAAATTGTGACTTCATTATGCCAGATAGCACTGTGATGTTCATAACTGCAATTCCATTGAGCTCAGCAATTGGAAAGTAATTTGAAGTCTCCATTATCATCTGCTCAATCCATATGTTTATTTTGTGTCTGAACCTCTGCACACATTTAAACAAAATGAGCTAAGTTCTTATCGGGGAGGCAGTGTAATGTGTTTTAGTGCTGTAGTCTTTCAAATAAAGGATTTTGAAAATTTATACCTTATATAATTTTAAGTTAATATCTAAACAATTTTAATCATGAATGTAAATAGCGTCAGGTAGTGCAATTTAAAGGATATTATAATAATTGACATTTTAAAATGAAGCTGTTATATTACTCTTTTAAACATGTCCAGTGGAATATAAACCCCATAGTGATTTGGCATTCACCAAACATTAAAAAATTACAAACTATTCTTGTAACATTTAGCAAATTTTACCTTGCTCCTTTTTCTCCCTGAACTTTTATTTCTATTTCCCTTTTCCCACAGAATTACATTCTAGTGTAATATCTTTTTCATGCTTAGATTATTTTTATCACCTTAGCATACATCTCTAGAACAAAACTATGTATAAAAATGGAAAACATTACTTTTAAAAACTTTAATCATGAAACTCTGCGTGTCAACAATTTCTTTTCTAATTAATTATAAAATTGTGATTTAAATCTATGATAAATGTTTATGAATAGATTATTAACCTTAAATGTGACATTTATCAGAAATTCATATCTTGATGTATTAGGTGGGATGGTTTGTTTTCTTTTAAAACTGGTTTGTGTAGAATGTATCAGATTTTGGCAACAATTGTATTCATATTTTTTTTCTTCTGGATGGTAGTGCTTTGAAAATTTATTAACATAGTTAAATACAAGGGAATAGAAGTTGTTTTATTGTAATAATGACATTCAACTATTTGAACAGCTTTTCAGTTTAGTGTCAAAAATCACATAGTAATAATCTATTATTAAAATTATTTTTAACGATTAGATGACAGCTTAATTAGATTCTCCTTCCATTTTTGAAAGCGCACAGTTGGAAAGCACCCTACTTGCAAGTGAATTTGTTATCTGGTCAGGACAACCATTCACATTCTCCATTTCTGAAAAAGTTACCAGGATTTATCAAATGTCTATTTAGTACTCTCACTTAGAGGCACTTTGGTTAACCCTATTTCTTCAGAAAAGATTAGGAAAACTTAGTTATTATTAATTTTAATTAATCTTTCCTAATACAATATTTTTATTAAAATACTTTTTATGTTGTCATGTGCTTTAAATTTATATTTATCAAACTTTGGAACTGTCAATTTTATTCATCAATTTATGTAAAATTTACCTAACTAAGTCTTCAGTGTCCAATTTATTAGTCAAATTACAGTTACCTTCTGAAAGAGATAGGCTGGTTTTATTTTTTATTTTTTAATTTACATATAATCATATTCCCTTTTTTCTGGTGCACAGTTCTGCATTTTAACACATGCACAGATTCTTGTAAGCACTACAGAATCAGGTTACTGAACAGTTCTATCACCCAAAATATATCCTCATGTTGTCCTTTGTCGTCAAACCCACACTCCTACCCAAAACCTCTGGAAGCCACCGATCTGCTTTCCAAACCTCTTGTTTTGCTTTTCCAGAATATCACAGAAATGGAATCATACAGGATGTTACCTTTTGCAACTACTTTCTTTCATTTAGCTAATGACTTTAATATTTATCCATGTTGTTACATGTATCAATGGTTAGTTCTTTTTAATGCTCACTAGTGTTCCATTGTACAGATGTATGCCAATGTGTTTATTCAGTCACTCATTGAAGGGCATTTTTGATTGTTTCCAGTTTTGGGTGGTTACGAAAATTGCTGCCATGAACATTCACTTACGGTTTTTATAAGCAAAATTCCTTAGAATAAATACCTAGATTGGTAAGTGCATGTGTAACTTTGTAAGAAACTGCCAAACCATTTTCCAGAGTGGCTGTATCATTTTGCATTCCATCAGCAACACATGCAAATTTCAGTTGCTCTACAACTTCACCAGCACTTGGTATTGTCAGGTTGTTGTTTTTGTTTTAGCTGTTCTAATAGGTGTGTAGAGGTATCTCATTGTGGTTTAATTTGCTTAATGAAGAGCATCTTTTAACTTGTCTACTCTTGCCGTGAGAATATTTGCTCATATCTTTTGCCATGGTAGGGGGGATTGTTTGATTTATTGTTGAGTTTTGAGAGTTCTTTATATATTCTGGGTACAAGTCCTTTGTTCGATATGTGATTTGAAAATATTTTTTCCAGTCTGTACCTTGTCTTTTCATTCTGTTCACAGTGTGGTTCACAGAGCAAATTTTTAAAATTTTGATGAGATCCAATTTATCAATTTTTTTCTTTTATGACATGCTTTTGTATCATCGAAGAGCTTTTTGCCTAACTCAAGTGCATAAAGATTTTTAAATAATTTTTCTCAAGAATTCCTTAGTTTTCATATATATGATCTATGTTGAGTTAATTTTTGCATAAGGTATGAGGTATATGTCACATGGTATTTTTTTCTTTTTGCACATGAATGTCCAGTTCTCCCAGAAACATTTGTTGAGAGGTGTATACTATCTCTCTTAAATTGATTTTGCACCTTTCTTAAAAATCAACTGACCTTATTCACGATGGGTCTATTTCTGCACTCTTTATTCGGTTTCATTTATCTCTGTGTCTATCCTTAACCAAACCACACTGTCTTGGCTAGTATGGCTTGATATTAAATCTTAACATCTGAGAGTGTGAGTTTTTTGACGACGTTATTTATCAAAATCTATTTTTTAGTTCTAGTTTTTTGCCTTTGTATGTAAATGTTAGAATCAGCTTGTCTATGTCCACAAAAAATTCTCCAAAGATTTTGATGGGAATTGTATGAAAGCTATGGATGAATTTAGGGAGATTTGACATCTTTACCATATTAAGTCTTTCAAACCATGAACTTGGTTTGTTTTTTTCACTCATTTATGTCTTCCTTGATTTTATAATCAGTACTTTATAATTTATATTATATAGGTCTTGCTTATGTTTTGTTAGATGATTCTTTTAGAGCTAATGTAAAAGCTACTGCTTTTAAAATACTGGTTTCCCATTGTTCATGGCTTGTTATGGTAAACAGATTCCAAGGTGGTTTCTGAGATTCCAGTCCCCTGTATGACCTCCTTACCTTTGAGTGTGAGCATGAACTGTGAATATGATGATGTAGTCACTTCTATAATCATATTATATGGCACAGCTGACTTTAAGAAAGGTAGATTGTCCTGAGTAGAGCTGACCTAATCAGGTGATCCCATAAATTAAATCTCTCTTCTTGGTTTCCTAGGAGTTTTTATCATGAACGATGTGCAATTTTATTGAGTGCTTTTTGCCTGCATCTATTAGCATGGTCATGTAATTTTCTTTAGTTTATTAATACAGGGGTTACATTTATTACTTTTTGAATGTTAAAATAGCGTTGCATTTCTGAATAATAAATTCCACTTGGTTGATTATTTTGTGTCTGGGCATGATTTTCTTTGAGTTTATCTTATTTGGGTTTTGCTGAGATTCTTGGGTCTACATTTATTTCTTTCATTTGGTTTTGGAAATTTTACCCATTAATTTTTCAAGTATCCTTCTCCTTCCTTTTCTTCTTAGATTTTTAATAACATCAGTGATAAACCCTTTGATAGTATCCAACCAGTACCTGAAGTTATGTTCATTTTTTTCAATTTTTTTCAATTTTTTTCAATTTTTTTCTCTCTTTTTCAGATTAGATTTCTATTAATCCAGCTGTAAATTCACAGACTCTTTCTTACCCTCTTCATTCTGCCATTTCAGTAGCTTTTAAAAACATTTTAGTTATTGTATTTTTTTAGTTCTAAACTTCCATTTGATTCTTTCTTATAGCTGTTATTTTTTTACTGAGAACTTCCATCCTTCCATTCATTGCATATTTATTGACACTTACTTCATGGGACATGGTTATTACAGCTGCTTTAAAGGCTTTGTCAAATAATTTAACTATCTAGGTCACCTCAGGAATGGTGTCTATTAATTATCTTTTCACTTACGGATTGCTGAGAACAGCCTGCTGCTTTGTATGTTAGTTAATTTTGGATTACATCCTGGGAACTTTGACTATCTTATGAGATTCTGAGTCCTGTTAGAATTCTCTGGAAAATGTTGATTTTGCTTGTGTATTTGTTTCCTTTCCTAGCCAATTGGCCTAGTTACATTCGGGTCACAGGTCACAGGTCACAGGTCCCATTATGCTTTCTGAGGGCTGTGGTGCCAATATCAGTTTAGTTTCAAAGCCTTTGTAGTACTATTTGGGTCTTCTCCACGTGTGTATGTTCCAGCCCCACTCTGACACCTGGGTCATGGACTACACTGTAGTTAACTTCTCAAAGCCCTTGGTATTCTGTTAATATTTCAAA
Organism: Eulemur rufifrons; assembly: GCF_041146395.1. NCBI lineage: Eukaryota > Metazoa > Chordata > Mammalia > Primates > Lemuridae > Eulemur > Eulemur rufifrons. The sequence goes on from NC_091006.1 coordinate 34,182,803, forward strand.
TCATTTTCCTGTGTAGATACCTGGGGGATAAACCCAGGACTTCCTACATAGCTCTATGGAATGTTCTCTCCAAGTTCCCTCCTCTCTGTGATCTCCCTGCTGCTCTGACTGCCAGGGTCCCTTTGTCCCGCTCCTCTGTCCACAAAGCTCAGTTTGAGCTCCTTGCACTGTTGTACACAGCTGCATGAGCGCAGCTTCAGGACCCGGCCCCCTCTGGGGAGAGGGGTCAGAGAGAACAGGGCTCGGCAGATTCCCCAGCTCTCTTGGTTGTGCGGGGCTCTCCATCTCGTTCTTCTGACCAGGAAGAGAGTTTCTCTCGGTCAAGCCTGCTGCACCGTTCCATGATTTTGCTGCCTTTATTCTGCAGTGGGAAATAGGAGTGGGAAAAGACAAACAACAGAAAACTCACCGCCTTGTTACTCTTTCTTTACGTTCTGATTTCCCTCCCCAGTCTTTCCTTTTCAGATGCCACGGACAGTTGCCCTGTGTCCTCTCTGTCCATTATTAGGTACAATCGGAGGGGAAATGAGGTAGAGCAGTTGGACTCCATCCCAACTGGAAGTGGAATCTTAGAATCTCACTTTTTAATTTTGGGATACGTATTTAGGTAGACAGACATGCAGACAGGCACAGGTTTGTTGCCTGAACGAAATGATCCTCAGTCCTCTGCCACGTATGTTTCTCTGTGCTCTTTTAACAGTGCCCTTCAAGGGGCTTCCCTCAGGAACAGTTTCTTTTCTGACAACATTTGGGGAATGAGGAGGCAAGATAGCTAAATGGAAGATAGTTTGAATTATCTGTATGTTCGGAACTCCAGATGTTTTACACCCCAGGATTATGTGCCATAGCAGGTTTAGAACAGATAAGAAGTGCCTTTCTCTTGTCAACTGAATAAAGAGACATCATGAAAGGGGAGGTAAGAAAGGAAAAACTTAATGACTTCACCTTGCATGTGGCCTCAGATGGCAATTATAGAAAAGAGGGAATTTAGGGATGTGGAAATTGACTCCTTTAAAACTATCTCTGCCTGTGGGTATTCTTAGAAAGCCTTTGTTCACCCCTAAGAAAACACATTCCATAGTTAGAAGATGGCCATTGTAGGATCAAACAGACCTGGGTATTACTGTGATTCTACTTTTTTAGTGATAACCTAAATGTGAATCTATATGTGCACTATACTCTTACGTGTGCAATGGGGTAAAAATGGATCACCAGTGGCAGGAATACATGTACACATGTACGAGTGATTACATTAATATATGTGAGAAATAGCAAGAACAGAAAAGTGCTGAGTAGTCACGAAGATGAGAGAGCTAAATGTTAGAGGCTGGTGGGGTCTGTGGAAATGGTGTTTTGATTAAGGATTGGTAGAAGGAGAAAAAAATCAATTAATTTTAAGCTATGCTTCACTCTGGTGAATATGGTTAAGGTAGTTACAGAATTTTAAAAAAACAAACCAAAGAATTGGTGGCCAGACATTCTAATCCAGATAATGGTGTTTTAACAATAGTGTTTAATATTAAAGGATAGTAGTGTAATAATACTGAAATATAACACTTGCTGAGCATTTATTACATATTAAGTGCTGTGTTGAACACCTTGGAGACATTCTCTTGTTTACTCCTCTCGGCAGCCCTGTGAGGATTGTGGTTGTTCTTCCTGGTAGGAACCGCATGTTTGTGTGCCTCCAAAATTCATATGTTGAAAACTTAACCCTTACGGGATGATACTGGGAGGTGGGGCCTTTGGGAGGTAATTCCGTTTAGATGAGGTTATGAGGGTGGAGACCCCATGATGGTTTAGTGTTCCTATAAGAAGAGAAAAGGATTAGACCACTTTTGTGGCTCCCTCTCTCTCTCTGTCTTTCTCTCTCTCTCTCTTTCTCTCTGTCTCTCTCTCTTTCTCCCTCCCCCGCCCATGCACGTGAAGGCAAAACCAGGGAGAGGGCCCTCAATAAGAACGCCACTGTGCTGATGCCTGGCCCCCTGATCTTGCACTCCCAGCTGCCAGAACTGTGAGAAATACACGTTTGTTGTTTAAGCCCGTCAGTCTATGGTATTCTGCTACAGCAACCAGAACTGACTGAGACACTTCCTGTTTGTAGATGAAGGAATTGATAGTTAGAGAGGTTAAGTAATTTGCTCAAGATTATAGAGTCAGGATTGGGCAGAGCTGTGATTTGAACCCATTTGGACCCGGGCTTATTAGAGTTTCAAAGACCAAGGACTTCACTGACATAAAACATAGTGCACACATCTTTAAAGGAGAACAGAGGATTTCTGTGTACCTTTAACTTTATAGCATTCAAAATTAGCATAAAATGGTGGTTCTGTGTAAAAACTACTTATTTAAAAATCATCCCTTGCAAGCACTTAACTAGCATAGATTATAGGTAGACCTATAGCATTAGGTTCACGAACAAAGAGAAGGATTTATTTGATAGAAAAAATAGATGTGTAGGGACAGTTCTATGTATACGTATATTGTGTATATGTGTGTGTGTATATGTATATAGCATATGATTTTATATATAAAGCAAATACCATTCGTAAACCTTCCGATTTTTGACAGATAACCAATGATTACCTGCATTTACCCCAATCAGCTTTTCTCTCTTTTCTTCGTCATCAGAATGTTTTTATTTTTCTTTTCATGGTTGGCAGTTCAAATAAATCTCAACACAGGACAAAAAAAGCGGTTATTTGGCTTAGAACTGCCAATACTGACTGGGAGAAGTTTAGAAGTTTGCTCTCAGTCATTTCAAACAAGATGTCAGAAATGTATGGCTTAATCTAGGCTAAGACTTTGCACCCAAAATAAATCTGCCTGCTGGTAGACTTCTAATTGAAGAAAACATGTAGTATTTAGATCTGCCCAGTACAAAATAGTAGTGATAAAAATAAAAGAGCCTCAAAATATTTTTATTTTGTGAAGTCTTTTTTTTTTTTTTTGGAAGTCAAATACAGAGGCAGACATCAATGTACTGACCTTTTATTTATTTCTGTTACTTGTAGCACATTTTTGCTATTTTTATGAAGCAAAGTAATACAAGTTGATTTGACTAGAGACTTGATACAAAGTAAAGGCAAGGACAGACACATACTTCCTAGCAAGAATGCACATCTGTCCTGTAGAACCCTATTCTACTACAACCAAGTCAGATAGAAACGACAGAAGGTTTTAAACGAAAAGTGAGGTTGACCACTCAAGTGTCTTGGGGAACATCTGACAAGGTACTTCTGTCCAGCAGATAGCAGATAGAAAGTCTGAAAGAGTTAATGTTTTCTGACCTTGCCCAACACACGTAGTGAGTGACCCCATGGGACCTGTCTTTTTACCCTGTAGGATTTTATGAAATATTATTCTTTGGGGTTGTTAAGCTGTTTCCAATTTCCTCAATTTGGTATTTCAGAAGACCTCCTGCTAAGTAGAACTGGAATAGAGGATTTCTATAGATTTTTACAGGATAAAAATCTGCAGACTGGAAAGCTTCTTGTTTAACTGTGAAACTCAACAGTGGATGAACATTTGGAACATTGTAACAAAACAAATAGCACCTCATTCTGATAGACAACAAAACTGTTTCGTATGTTCAATATTCTTATTTATAAGAATGAGTTATTAGAAAGTTTGAAGTAATGGAGAATTATTTGTACATTCTTCTTCTTTTCTGAGACTGCAGCTTCAAGAAATGCGTTCGCGCCTTCATTCTGCAGGTGGTTATGGAACAGAAACTATGTGTCCTTCATGTATACAGCAAAATGTGTGTGCAGTGCTGCTATGTGCTGGGGATTGTTGGGGGCACTGGGGTGCAGGAGCAAATAAGATAAAAGCCCTGTTCCCAAGGACTCACATACGGAGAATTTGGTGATCCACTGGGAGAGGAGAAGGTGGAAGGGATGATGACTACAAGGTGTTTGGTTGGGAAGAGGTGAAAGCTGAGGGAAGTACCACTTGCCAAGGTAGAGACCACACAGAAAAGAATAGATTGGGATTAAGAACCATTTGGATATGTAAATTTCCTGGCTATATCAGTTGGGTGTAAGTCCCTGAAATTCAGGAGAGAGGTTTGAGCCGAGGGGACAAGAGCTTGAGCGTCATTAGTGTATTTGTTGGGTTAAAATTAAAGGAATAGATGAACTTATAGAGGGGAATGTGAAGTGCAAAACAAGGATACAAGAACAAGAGGACAAAACCTCAAGACACTTATAGGGCAGGTTGCAAATGCAGTTCTGATGACATTGGTCCTCCTCTGGGACCCACAGGAGTTGTGGGTAATGTCTCAACAGACTCACCTTTTTTGACTGCAACATAGGCTAAGGAATATAAATCTTATACTTTAGTACTTTTCCTGGCTTGTCTTGTGTCTTTCCCCTGTGCTGTTGATTATGAAGCAGGCCAGCACCCTCCTGGACTCCGGAGAATTAGGAGGGAGTTGCATGGAACTCAGGAAAACCGGAAAAAATGTGATTCATTGTATTATATAGGAAGCTAGAAAATGCATATAAATAAACAATGTTTGGTCTAAAAATTAAATTTTGCTAGTTTATAGCTCAAGTTAGTTTATAGCTCCACCATCACCTGTTAAAAACAAGGTTCTTATAGCAATAATAACAACAGCAGTAATAATGGCTAACTTTTATTGCGTGCGTGCTGGGTGCCAATTACTGTTAACTGCTTTATGTGCACTGTCTCATTTCATTTTCAACACAACCTAATAGCTATAGACTATTATCCTTATTTTACTGGTAAAGAAACTGAGGTTCATTGTTTCAGGATAGTTCCTGACAAAGATAACCTTGATAATATATTTTTGAATGAGAGAATGAATGAAGGTGCTCTTAGCAACGAAGAAAATAGGGGCACTGAGTGAATCCAACCTTGCCCGTGGTAACTGGGAGTCTCGCTGGTCTCCTAGTATCAGGAGCATCAGAATAAGCAAGCTGATAGTAATGCTTATTGCAGAAAAGGAAATGGACGTTTGGAAACTAAGTCTACTGAGACAGTGCTTTGTGTCACCAGTGTGTGTCCGTTTGGCATTTGGCACAGCCAGATGGACTGTGTTTTGCACGGCAGGCTGAACTCTGGCTGATTTTTATTCCTACTTGGGATTCTGTGCTCATCTGCTGCCCAGTCCCCCCTGCTGTGTCCAGTCTCTGCCGCAGCTCTTGTTGCCAGTTTGTCACTGCAGTGGTGTGACTTTGGGCTGTCTGTCTTCATTCACCTCGTATCTAGCGGCCAGTCTTCCCGATTTCTTCTGGTCCTGTCATGGTCCCTGAACCTATAACTGAAATTTCTACAACCAGCAATCATAAAATGTAATAGAGTGTCTCTTTTTTTGCCTGTCTTTAAATGTGATGTAGATCAGCGGTCCCCAACCTTTTTGGCCACCTGGGACTAGTTTCATGGAAGACAAGTTTTCCACAGACCAGGAGTTGGCAGGAGGAATGGTTTTGGGATGATTCAAGTGCATTACGTTTATGGTGCAGTCAAAGCTCTCTGCTGATGATAATCTGTATTTACAGCCGCTTCCCAGCGCTAGCATCACCGCCTCAGCTCCACCCCAGACCATCAGGCATTAGATTCTCGTAAGGAGCATGAAACCCAGATCCCTCCATGCACAGTATACAGTAGGGTCCGCGCTCCTGTGAGACCCTAATGCCGCCACTGGCATGACAGGGGGCGGAGCTCAGGTGGTGATGCGAGTGATGGGGAGCGGCTGTAAACACAGACGAAGCCTCCTGCTGTGTGGCCGGGTTCCTAACAGGCCAGGGACCTTATGGGTCCACAGCCCCAGGGGTTGAGGACTGCAGATGTAGATACTTTTCCCCGGCTCTGTGCTATGCCTCATATAGGTCTCATTAGATTGAACATGAATGAGTAAAACACTCAAGAAACTTGTTACAGGAACCCTGGTCCCAATTTACAATCTCTTTTGTGCAGGGTAAATATCGTTAGGTTTAAAAATAAAAACGGGCAAACAAAAGCAGTTGGATATTTAACGTAGTAAGTTGAGGCTGGATCACATGTTCGGGAGAAGTTGGTGTTGCAAGTGGCCCGAGCCAGTGCTGGGAGTGTAGGAAACAGGGTGGAGAAAGGACGGGGGCAGCGAATCAGAGGACTGAATGAAGGGTTTCTTGGCTGGAAGAAAACACACTGGTTAGAGAGGATGAAAGCTGAGAAAACTGGAGGAGGCCTTTGAAGCTGAGATCCGGGAGTCTGCGTTTGATAAGGAGAACAGGAGAGCGGCCACGGTCGCGGGAGGGGTGACCTGGTCACAGCTCTGGGTGAGAGAAAACATTTTTTACCAACTGGTAAAATTGAATACATACTTTGCACGCCTGAGTCGTCTAGTAGATCCTTTATTGTTGCTGTGAAAAGCCCTGAAGGGCATTACCATGGAAAATAAATGAGAAAAATCTATAGTTCAGACATTTCTAAGTTTCAACACAAAACATTAGTTTTCCTTTAAGCAAATTAAACACAATGTCCCTTCTTCAAGGGGTAGGGAATCTTTTGGGTCCTGCCAATTTAATTTTTTAAAATACGCTTTAGTTGTGATTTTCATAGTACTCTTTCTATAGAAATTTTGTTTATAACATCAGTTACAACTAACAAGTATTTGTCTACTTTCCATTGTAATGAATATGACAAATATATTTTTTCAACACATTATCTTTTCAGTTAACATTGTTTTTAACGATGTGAAAGTGGCTTCATTTTCATTGACTTTAGTAATGTTTGTAAAGCATCAACCTTCCCATGTGATAATTGAAGCTCTTTTTTTTTTACAGTTTTTACATTTTTATTTCATAACCATTGCCTCTTTAGAACTTTCTATTAATATTTTTGTGCTTAGCACAGGTTGAGCAGCCCTAACCTGAAAACCAAAAATCCAGCATGTTCCAAAACCCAAAACTTTTTGTGTTGTCCAACATGGCAACACAAGTGGAAAATTCCACACATAAGTACTTAACAAAAACTTTGTTTTATGTACAAAGTTACTGAAAATACTGCAATGCCTTCAGGCTGTGTATATGAAGTTGATGCAGGGAAATAAAATGCCTATTATCTATATTTTAAAACTGAAGATTTTCTCATAGCTATGTTATGAGTGCAGTATAAGTAAACATACATGAGTATAAAAAGTAATATTTATATATACATATAAAAACACTATTCTGTGTGATTTAACATTGTGTTGGATCATTATGTGATCCTTTAAACACTAAGTTAAAATTTTTCTTTACTATATAAATTTTAAAAAATAAGAAATGACAATAATATTGTGATACTAAAGTGACAATTCTAATTGTGTCGCTAGAGGACAAAAGAGTTTAAATGCTTTTTGGCTCGCACCATTATTTTGACTCAGAACCCTTTGGTCTGCTGAAGTTGTATATATAAAACTTTCATTGTTATAACTCAATTGCTTGTTCATTGGTATAGCTTTATTTTATGCCTTTTTTTCTTCCAAAATCATGAAGTAAAACCAAAGTACAGGTGTGTGAAAGCCCAAGGAGAAATCCAGTATTGGAAGACTGTAGTTGTTTGCACTGAGCACTCTGAATGAGCCATTGCGTAAAGGGAACAGATGTTGGAACAAGTCGGCGCGACATCATGAACCCCGTTCCGATCGCATATCGTGTTCCTCTTCTGGGCTTCCAAGTGTAGATGTGCCTTTTAAACAAGCAGTTTACTCGAGGGAGCAACAGACACATTAGGGAAAATAGAGTGCTACATTTAGCTCAGACAGTTTGAACCGCTCCCTTAAAATTCAGATGTTGAAAAGTCTTCTACTTCCCTTTCTCTTCCCGAGGATCCCTCATGGCAAACACAGTTTAGGCTTCCCTCAAAGCCTCCTTAGAGGAGTCTTGAACAATATTCCTTGGCCAACCCATTCCAATCTGTCACACTTCTTGGGAATAATAAATTTGTCTCTGCCTTGTATTGCAGCATGAACAGTGTCTTCACATGCGTCCTTGATGGCTAGGAAAAGCATTCTGACACCTACTTCCACAAGATCTCTCTTTGTGTGTCTGAAGAACATGATGACGATTATGATCACGGGACCTCCAGTATTACCAGGAGGTCCTGATACAAATCCGATACATACGTTTTTGAGGTGTTTTTATTTCTGGTAGGTTATTCCTGGTTCTGTGATCATACTCTCTGATTCTGATTTTAAGGCCGTTCCCTTGGAGAGATCGTTGCTAATATACAAGTACTGCTTTGATGATGACACGTTTTCAGTTTGTGGTAGTCAGATTTTGGTAGCAATGTTATTTATTTCTTTAGGTTTGAGTACTTCTGTTTTCTCCCTGGTGTTTTGTGTTTGCGTTATTGTTTCATTTTATGTTTCCTACTATTTTAGTTCTCTTTGCCGTTATTATTAAGCCAAGATAATTTTGAATTCTAATTCTTTGGGAATCCTCCTTTTTTCTTAGTGCTTCTGTCTTGCATTATCCTAATTACTACTAAAGAATAAAATAGCCATGTAGGCAGGATTAATCTTCATGAGACACCATTTTTTATATGTTAGTCACAATAGCAACATTTACATTTCATTCCCTTGAGTTCTCTTATTGTCATCCAGTTTTTCTAGTGTCCTAGCAATAGAAAACAGACACATTTGTTTATTTAAAATTACACCCATTTTGTTTCCTTTAACTAAAAAATATGTCAGTTTATTCTGGATCAGGGTCAGCAAACTATAGCCTGTGAACTAAATACAGCCTTCAGCCTGTTTTTGAGTAAAAAAAAAAAAAAAAATCATTGAAACACAGCCACACTAATTCACTTATGTATCGTCATCTTGTCATTAAGAGGCTGCTTTTGCCTACAACAGCATAGTTGAACCGTGGTAACAGGGACTGTATGCATCTCAAAGCCTAACAGATGGTTAATATTTTCTGGCCCTTTACAGAAACAGTTTGCTAAACTCTGTTCTAGATTAATTAGTTTTTGCTTAAGCACGCTGGCTGGGACGTTAGGGAGCCTTGGTTCCAGTGCTACCTCTGCTTTCTGATCGGCTCTGTGACATTGGATAAGTCATGTTTACTCTTCTAGCTTTAAAATTCCAGAAATCTAATTAGCCCTATTTTACCTAAAATAATCTAAAGTTTATTTTGTTCTTACAGATTAAATTTTGGGCTTGTAGTAATCACTTTTGAGTATGTTAGACACACAAATTTCCGTACATACTCAAAGATGTAAAAATAATAATGCAGTTTGCCTCTATAAGCTTGATATGTGCCAAGTATAGACATAGGCACTTTATCTCTTTAAATCTCCAAAGCATCTTCAAATGCATAGTGGGTGTGATGTTTACGTTTTAAAGAGAAAGGTGCTAAGACCCAGAAACTAACAAGGCAGGTAAGAGGCAGAGCTGGGACTTGAACCCAGGTCCACTGGTAAAAACCCCATGCTCTTTTCTCTGTAGCAACCCTGTCTCTTTTCATGTGCCTCCTGTATTTTAATTCAGTCATTTGAATATATGATAGCAACTTGATTATCCAGAGATCGCCACCTAAATTATTCAGAACACAACTAATGATTAAAAAGTAAGAAAACAAAAGACATTAACGCCTAAATGGATGTTCACTTCTGCTATTCAAAAGAGGATTCCCCGAGGCCCTCTTTCATAGCCTGTTCACTTTTGCTTTTGAAAAAAATCTAAACATTTGCTCTTTTTTGGTTTCCCAGATCTCTATAATTAATGGCAAACAAACTGGAAGTGGGGATGGATAGAGCTCCTGGTGCAGGGGCATGGACCCCAGCAGAGAGACAGAGACTGCTGAGACTATATAATGCAGTCGTGGGAGACACTCTCAGTGCAAAAAAGCTCTTAGGCAGCTCAGCATAGAGCAGATTCAAGCAACCTTGGAACCTTCAAGCAACGCTGAGGAATTTTTGCTGCTCATCTTAAGGGCCCTGGAGCATCAAGGAATGTTACAAATTAGCATACTTGATTTAAGAAGGAGAGATCAACAATGAATGGATAAAGAAAATATAGTACATAGACCCAGTGGCATACTACTCAGCCCATAAAAAAGAATGAAATCTCTGTCTCTCTGGTTAACAGTTAAAAAGAAAAGCAATGAAATCCTGTCATTTGTGATGGAATTTAAGGTCATTCTGTTAAGTGAAATAAGCCAGACACAGACAGACAAATATTGCATGTTCTCACTCATATGTGGGAGCTAAAATAGTTGATCGTATGGAGACAGAGTAGAATGGTAAATACCAGGAGCAGGGAAGGGTGTGTGGGGGGTGGGTTGAGAGAGGCTGGTTGATGGGTACAGACATACAGTTAGACAGAAGGAATAAGTTCTAATGTTTGATAGCAGAGTGGGATGACTATACTTAACAAGAAAGTATTGTATATTTCAAAATAGCTACAAGAGAGGACTTGAAATGTTCCTGACACATAGAAACAATAAATACTTGAGGTAACAGATACCCAAATACCCTGACTTGATCATTACACATTCTGTGTGTGTAACACAGTATCACATGCACCCCATAAATATGTACAAATATTATGTACTGATTAAAAAGAAGATGGAGAATGAGTTTTCCATTTAACAGAATTTTAATAAAAATTATAAAAGAAATTAGGACTCAGATAGATAAGCTTCAGTTATTTGAATATTTTCCTGTGTAGGATATTTCCTTCCTTAAAAATGCTGAACAAATGAAATACTGCCAAGACCAGTTATTTAAGAAATCATTCTCCCAATTTTCACCTATTTCATCTTACTCCTCTGTTCTTTGTTACTGTCTTGTTCACTGTTCGAGTTCTGATGACAATGCTCTAGAGATAAACAAGTAATTAAAAGTCTGACTTCTCCGCTTCATCTGTTAGCAGATTTTTTCTTCCACACCTAATTAAGCCTTAAGAATTTTCCATTATCTCTTTTCATTCCCTATAGCTTTCAAGAAGTTTTATTGTTTTCTCTCAGTTCTTTTTATTTATTTTTCCCCCAAAGTAGAAGCCCATTTTTTTTCTTTCAGTTTTTAAAAACCAGCTTGCCCTAATCCACCGTGTATTGGTGATTGTAGAGTTCATCTTGGAAAAGGAAATCTTGCCAGGTTCTTGAGGAAAAGCCTCACAGTGAACTCCAGAATGAGTATTGCCCACACTCCATTTTTGGTGGCTCTTCGTTTTATATTGCTCTCATGTACTAATTTCTTGGTTTCTACTTTTTAAAACATTTTAATAGATTCAGGGGGTACGAGTGGGTTTTTCGATACATGAGTGATTGGATAGTGATGAAGTCAGGGCTTTTAGTATACCCTCCATCCAAAGAGTATACATTGTACCCCACAGATAATTGTTGATACCTCACCCTTCTTCCACCCTCCCCACTCCTGAATCTCCAAAGTCCGTTATACTGCTCTGTGTGACCGTGCGTACTTGTCACTTAGCTCCCTTTATAAGTGAGAACACGTGGTATTTGTTTTTCTGTTCCTGAGCTATTTCACTTAGGATCATACCTTCTAGTTGCCCTCAGGTTGCTACAAAAGACATTACTTCGTTGCTTTTTATGGCTGGATATGCGCAGGCATGTCCTTGCTTGGTGACATCTTAACCCACTACTTCTAATTGACTTCTCTGGGTAATATTTTAACACCTCATGCATTTTGGGGGGGTAATAGTTTATGCAAGTTATCTTGAAAGGACCTGCTAAAACTTATTGTGGAGATGAAGAGACTTGTAAACATTTAACGAATTTCTCTCTCATCCCTGTGTGCGGGGGTCAGGGGAGGAAGGATTGTTGCCCCGAGCCCGTTGCAGTTTACTTACCTAAAATAAATGTCTTTGTTTTACTGCCTATAATATGATGTCAATTTAATAGCATCAGTAATAATAAAGTGGATTAAATGTATCGAAAGCTCATTTGGTGTCAGATATTGGGCTCAACAGTGCACACATACTATCTCTGTTAATCTTTACTACAAGTCTGTGAGGTAGGTACAGAATTCCAGACAGACTTTAGCTAGTAAATTGGTGGCATTTCCAAGGTAAATTTGCAAGTTAGTTATTTTAAATACGAAAGACATTTTCAAATCTTTTGTGTTCTCATGGAAGCAATGTGGGCATATCTCTAGGCTGGGCTGGACTGCCGAAGTCTGCTAAATTTACAGCTGACCTGAGTGAGTCAATGTCTCTGCGGGAAGGTTCACCCCAGAGAATGTTCACTGGGATGTGAGGGACCCACCTTCTTCCTGGACACCTAACTCTCACATTAGGGACCTGACCTTATTTTCAGGTTCTGCCCAGTGGACAGATCGACAATGGGAATGACACCTCTCCAGGTTCAAGTCACCTATCTTAGTTATGGGAAAACTTAGCTGCTCTAACAACAGAGGTCCTGAAATAGAGCGGCTTAAAGAAAACGTTTTATTTCTCTGTTAAGCAAGAGATCCAAGGTGAGCTTTCCAGTTTGCCAGCTCAACCTTGTCCCATGAAGTTATCCCAGGACTTGGGCTCCATCCAGCCCTTGCCTCATCGATCCCTAGACGATGGTCCTTATCCGTGAGGGGGACCTGGCAAGCCCTGTGTCTGTGTTCCAGCTTGCGGAACAGCAAAGAGAGGAATTACATGGCAGTAAGTCTCCTTGAAGCAGGTGAAGAATAGCCTGCTCCTGTTATACTGGGGAGTACTTAGTAAGATGGCCACACCTTGTCACAAACGGGACTGAGAAATGTAGTCCTTAGCTGGCAGCCATGGTGCATAGTAAAGTCCATCACTATGAAGGCGATGGAGAGAGCATTAGGATGACAACCTGCAGTCCCTGCCACATTGTGGTGGCGGCTCCCTTGTCAATACAGTGATTCCAGCAGGATGGACTTGGTGAGTGTGGCAGGAGAGATGAGGGTAGAGCGTAGGGACAGTGGCTAAGGGGTCAGGTTTGAGGGGCATTGGGATGCTGAGCTCTGCCAGTGGAACTTTCCAGAGGGCTTCTCCCAGGCTTTCATCCCCATCTCACCCTCCCTGCCTTTCTTTTTCCTTAGGAGGCTGAGGGCAAGGCTGGCTTCATGGGCAGGTGACAGGGCCCTGCTCTCAGATGGCTTCTGCACTTGGTTTCATGCCCTGCCATCGCCACCTTGAAATTCTTTAGCAACTGTATCTTAGACTTGGGTTTTATAGGCAAGTGTGATGGGATAACAGGACCTGCGTGTGAGCAGTGGGGATGAGCCAGGTGGGAGCAGTGGGGATGAGCCAGGTGGGAGCAGTGGGGATGAGCCAGGTGGGAGCAGTGGGGATGAGCCAGGTGGGAGCAGTGGGGATGAGCCAGGTGTGAGCAGTGGGGATGAGCCAGGTGTGAGCAGTGGGGATGAGCCAGGTGTGAGCAGTGGGGATGAGCCAGGTGGGAGCGTGTTCATGGCGGGCAGCGTGGATGCGGAGTAATTGGCCTGGCTGCCCAAGGCGCACACACTGGCCTGGGGCTGGGACTCCACAGGGCCCCAAGGTGGCCAGGGCAGCACCTGAGCCCAGACTGGCAACCGCAGAAGCAGCAGTGCCCAAGGAGAAGGGGGGAAGGAGGAGTTCCGTGTGGGGCGGCATTGCCACCCATGGGAGCCTGGCCTGGCCATTCGTCCCCAGAGTCCATCCCTGTGGCACCTAGACAAATATTAACTCTCTAGCCTGAAACTTGGGGCAGAAACCGATGGCTCTTGGGAAATAGACGTTGTGAGTAAATGATTACAAAATAAAAGCACACACGTGAACACTGCACTAAAGCATTTCTTAAGGAGTTAAAGAGTTCTTTGAATATTTCAGAATCTTTGGTTTTGAATGCTGAAATATTGTAAAATCAATATCCACAGTCTTCGCAATAGAAATTACATTTAACCTTCTCAATGGAAAAGAACACTATTTTCATGTGAACTTCAGGTGGACCAACCAATACCCAGGAAGACAATGTAAAATGAAAAGTTTTTAAAAAATTCACAATACTGCTATAGAATATATAAACAGGCATTTAAAGTTATATATAAGTCATGAAGCTACTTTCAATTTCTTGTATAATCACAATTTATAGGAAATACCAGAAGAAACATTAAAATGCTGTTGTATAAATTTACATTTCAATTTCAAGTCAGACTTACATGAAACTGATTCATATGAGGAGTAAAATCTTTCTATTGTCCCATGAGAATCATGCGCTGTAGACATGCTAAAATTTGTATTTTGAAATAATTTATCAGAAATTTATCCCAATGTTGTCACAGCCTCCAATATATTCTTACCAGCTGTGGTAACAGTTGCATCAGAACAGAGATCCATGTCAAAATTAAAAATTAACAAAAATTGCTTGCAATCTTGTATTTGTGTAGGGCTACTAACGTCATTTTCAATCATACAGATTAAAAATAACTTTGCTAAAAGTATAAATTTTGGTGGCCTAATAAATGAATTTGCAGAAAAGGGAGTCCGAAAAATCTTAGGTTCAATCAAGATGTCACATGAATAATATTAATTAATAACTAATTAATATTTATGGTATCAAATTATGACACAAAAATTCTTGTGTAATTTGTAAGTTTACATTTTTCCTCATGTATCATTATTATGTCTTATAAGTCATAAAACATCTTTTTTTTTTTTTGAGACAGAGTCTTGCTCTGTTGCCCGAGCTACAGTGCCATGGCATCAGCCTAGCTCACAGCAACCTCAAACTCCTGGGCTCAAGTGATCCTCCTGCCTCAGCCTCCTGAGTAGCTGGGACTACAGCCATGCGCCACCATGCCAGGCTAATTTTTTGTATATATTTTTAGTTGTCCAGATAATTTCTTTCTATTTTTAGTAGAGACAGGGTCTCGCTCTTGCTCAGGCTGGTCTCGAACTCCTGAGCTCAAACAATCCTCCCGCCTCAGCCTCCCAGAGTGCTAGGATTATAGGTGTGAGCCACTGCGCCCGGCCTAATGAAACGTCTTTAAAGGGAAAAATCTTTACATTTGAGTATCCTGAAAGCACTTTTTTCTCCCATTAGGGATCCTTCATTTTCCACTGGACCCTGAAAATTACGTAGCCAGCCCTGGCTAAGGAACTAATCTATCTGCTCAGCTTTCTGCAACTACATCTTGGCTACCTTTTCTATGCTAGTTGCAGAACAGCATGGCGTTTCATACCTTTTTCTTTGTCCTCAAATACATAGCTCTTTTGAGGTTTTTACAGGATTTGCGTTATTAATGACAAATGAGAAAGAGAGGGCAGTCCAGGCCTAGCTCCTCTTCCACTGCTTTCCTCTGTCTCATTCCTCAGCTCTTGCTTCCTGGGAAAGTCAAAAGCACGTGCCGCTGACAGCTACAAAAACACAGGGAGTTCTTGGTTGCACTAAAGCCTGATATCAGATTCATTTATATTTTAGACTATTGTTCCTGAGTCTTTTGAACACTCTTATTCTAGGAGTAGGATCTAACAGTAGTTCTCCTCCCAGTAATCTCTTGTGGCCAAGCTGCCTGCCACCCTGGCACCTTGCTGTAGTGCAATTCGCTGAAATCGGACTGGCACCGAGGATCGAGACTAGAGAGAGGGTCCAGGCTGCAGCGTGTCTGACCAATGCAACAGATAGAGGGAAGGAGGTGGGGAATGAATTAGCAGGTGGGGAATGAAGACACACCTCTCTGAGCCAGCCGTTTGCAGGTGGCTGTATGTAAGGGGAACACAAAAATTGAATAAAATATTAAAGCATCCGTAGTAGGCAGTATAATAGCCCCCCCCCCCCCCCCGCAAAGATGTCATGTCCTAACTCCTGGAACCTGTGAATATGTTAGGTCACATGGCAATGGGAATTAAAGTTGAAGGTGGAAATGAAAGTGCTGCTCATCTAACCTTAAAATAGGGGAATTCTTCTGGATTACTGGGTTGGTCCAGTGCAGTCACAAGGGTCCTTAAGAGCAAAAAGGGAGGCAGCAGAGGGGAGTCGGAGAGAAAGAGGTGTGACGGCAGCCGCAAGATCAGGCGGCTGCTGTCCCTGGCTTGAAGCTGCAGGAAGGGGCCGGGAGGCACGCAATGCAGGCGGCCTCCCTCACACAGCCTTGCTGACACCTGGATTTAGCCCCATGAGACCCATGTCTGATTTCTGACCTCCAGAACTGCGAGAGAATAAATTCCTGTTATTTTAAACAACTCAATTTGTGTTACATTTTTATGGCAGCAATGAGAAACGAATACAGCCCCCTTGAGTATTTATATTAAAAGCCTTGAGCTCTGGAGTCAAACTGCTTCGATGCTGGTAGGTAGCTCCACTCCCTGTTAGCCGTCTTACGGGGGAAAGTCAGTCACTCTTGGCAGCCTTGGTTTTGTCCTCTGATAAATGAGGTTATCACCTCATTGCTGTGTCCTCAGGAAAAATGAAGGTAAAGGCTTGAAGACCTATGCTGTAAAGAAAAAGTACTAGATAAATATTAGCTTTGAAAGAATCAGGGTATCTGGGTGGAATTAGCATGGCAAAGAACTTCTCTGCACTCTTATTTCCTTGAAGTTTGTTGCCCCCACCTTCTTCAGCCCCTGTGGACTGCGTGTAGGACCCTGGTCCTCTAGGGCTTTGACCCACATGTGTCCTTGCTGGGGTCCCCTTTTTTAGATGCCACCCTTTCCTCTTGTACTAATTTTCTGATATCTTTTAAGAAAAAGACATAAAGATAAATATATTAAGTGCTGTCTCCCAAGGTATTAATTGCTATGAATAATAATGGCTCTGTCTCTCAAAGTCTTGCCGTTTGGCCGTGTTCAGGGCTGTGCCCTCTGCAGAGAGCATTTGGAAGTCTTGGCTGTGTGATTGGGGATCCTTAGGCATTGTCTTTCCATGGAGGACTTTTGGCGTTAGTTAACTGAGTAAAATCCACAGTGAGGAATTTCAGCTGGGAGATATTTTAGGCAGGGAGACCTCCTAGGAGCCCTTTGACTCAAGCCACATTTTAAGAGGTATTTGGCCCCCTGCTCTGTCGGCATGTAAACAGCCTCGGAATGGCTGTCACGGAATTTTCGTGGGAGGAGAGTTGCTGAGAAAAATTGGCCGTTTTCTTCAAAGTTCTCAGAGTTAGAGCAGTTTGAGCGTATGATACCAACCGTTTGGGAAGAACTTTTCCATAGCTGTGAAGAGTTTCATTTCAATCTGGGTGCTGTGGTGAGAAATTCTAACAGGATTTGTAACGAGATTATCCTGTAATGAGATCACCTGCTGAAAAACCCACTTAGCATCCACAAAATCACATTATGTACAAATTGATACAATTACAAAAATGCATAAAATGCCACTGAAACAAAACTTGCTGTGTAGAAACCAGATTTCTGAAATTATTGGTTATGACTGTAAAAAGGCAATTCTGGAAGAAATGCACAAAGTATTAGTGTTCCATAATCATTGGCCTCTGAGGATTCCTATTTTTGTGTTGGTATGTGATTTTATTTTAAAATAAATACTGAAAACACATAAAATACAGTTGTCACACACTGGGACACTTCCTACAAGTATTATGGGCTGTGTGGTCTCCCTCTGGTGGTAGGAAAGGTCCTGGCTTCAAAGTAGTTTAGCGAAACTTGAACCCAGAAAGCATGGTGAGAGGTCTTTGATTCTATTCCACTACATCCAGGTCAGGCTATTTTATTGTGAGCAATATAGGAAGCTTGATTATTTTAACAAAAATCAACCTGTCAATCAATCTGTAGCCTTCCCCTATGGCCATGTGAAAGTCAGTTTTGACTGTTAGGAAATCTGACCTGGTTTTTCTATCTCTGTGGCCTATTTTTGGTGTATTTTGGGCAGAAAGTATCACTTAATTTGGGCCACAGTATTTTCCATCTGCTCTAGAAAGGCTCTGGGTTGAATGCAAAGTTTATTTAGCTCAGGCTCTGTGCCCCTCACTCTTCTAGTTCCTACAGCTACAGCAGGAAATGACAGGCAAAAATCACTGCCCTGGTAGAGTTTTTGTTCTGTGACAGATATAGGCATGGTTTATAAAGACATAAACCATAAAGAGTGACATATTTGACCTCACACATTTGTAAAACTTTTGCATAGCTAAAGGACCTGCAGACTTAAAAGACAAATACATGGGAGGAAATAATTGCAACCAAAGGAGCTTAGATAAGTCAGTAAGGAAAAAGGCCACTACGAAAAGGTGCAAAAGGTGGGTGTAGGTATCAATTCTTTCACTTTCTGGAGTAAGAAGGACTTTCACTTCTCTGAAGTAATAATCTGTAGAAGTCAGATTTCATGATTTCGAAGTTACTCACAGACATGAGCCAAGTTTGGCCTTCAGAAAAGATGTCTCCCAGCTGCAAATCACTGCGAGTCTCCATAGCCTCCTACTCAGTGAAGGTCTCAGGCTGGATTCTTCCCGGTATGCACCTCACAGGGACTGTGTGCTGAGCATGCTGCCAACTTGTCATGTTGCCTGGAAATCGCGTGTGCTCTACCCTTTTGGCAGGTGGGGAAAAAATGAACCTTTCCCTAGAAGTCTCAGCCGCCCACCCCCCAACCCATCCACCGTTGACCAACCCTCATGTCATGCAGTTTCTCACAATTAATTTAAGTACATTAAATTGATAAACAGTATTTTTAATGGGGAGTACGTATCTGCTCAAATTGCAGCAGTGAGAGTTTCCAGGGATAGGAGTATAGTTGTCGACTTTCCATTATCTGCTCGATGTCTTTCCTCCTTTCAGGGGTAAAGTAGACCATTCTCCATTTGACCCAGGGCTGATCTTCACGCTAGATATTTGCTATACATTTCTAGCTCTTGTATGTCTTTGCTGAAACTTCAGCCTCTCTTAACATCTTGCCTCTTGTTGCCTGGGCTTATTCTGTCCACCCCCTAACCTGCCCAATTAGCTCACCACATATTTTTCACAGGGGACATTGTTCCTGTTTACCAGAACAGAAGAACATGTGAGTCCTATAAAGATTTTGGAAAAATTTTAGCAGTTTTTTTAGCTGTGTATCTGATCTTCTAGTCTTAGCACATTGGCAGATACGCCTCTGGAATGCAAGTTAATTAAATTGTGGTTGTATTTAGTTTTACACAAGGCTGAGTTTTTTTCCTTGTTAGGTTTAGTCTTCGTGGCTTTGTTACGTGCAATGCTGGTAACTAGGGATGTTAGGGAGGATTTGATGTTAGGGGGGATTTGATGTAGCTGTGCTGTGAAGGGCGTGCAGTTGTAGAAAAGTGGGAGCGCCATGGGAGAACAGGGACCCAGGGACCCCCGTGTTCCACCGCATGGAAACCATTTAACAGGACGCAAATGATTTAACAGTAACAGCAACAGCATTCCTGGGGCAATTGACTTCCTTTTCTGTTTATGAGCCAAAGAGAAGTTAGGAATTCTATCCCTAGCTGTTGTTATATTAAGTCTTGTGTGTGTTGATCTCTTCAGAACCACATTCTCTTCCAGTTATCTTGTTGTTTCAAAGAACTCAGTTGCCTCCACTTTCCGTGTCCAAGGAGGCAGTGCTATGTCTGCAGGCTGGGGCTTGGGACTTCTAGTCATCAGTAATATTAGTAGCAGGTTAACCCTTTAAGCACAGCCATTTTTTAGCACTTGGCGATGGCTGTCTTTCAGAAGTGAATTGCACAGCCCAGCCTTAGTGAACAGAACACGCTGGGCCTTACCTGTTTTGGTGCTAGGTGCTGTTAAATGCTAATTTTTTTGGAGGGGGGCATCAAGTGTTTATTTCCTAAAGCAAATTCAGAAAGCAGAACCCCTCCCCAAGTCTAAATGAGTAACTGTCTTTGAATTTAGAAAGCTTTTCCTGCCTCATCCAGGGGGTAGACAATAAGCATGCAGTTTTGCAGTTGTCCATGTTTACAAATTTGAAGAATTTCCAATCGTTACTTTTCAGGAAACAGAATCCTGATGTACATCTTATTTTCCAAAGATTTTTTTAAAAAATTGCTTCAGGGTCATATTTAGGACCTTTAGATACTAAAACTTGAGGTAGTAGAACAGTATATCATTTTAATCAGACAATCCCAGTTGGGAAGCTTCCCTTCCTCCCTTCCTCCCTACTTTTCTTCCTTCCTTCCTTGCTGAATCGCATAAAGATCCTTTTTTAAAAAATGTCGTTAGGGTTCTGCTTGGCAGTCTATTTCTGGCAGTCTCTGATCATACAGCTTAGCTTCCTGCTTTCTCCTCTGGTTTTTCTTTACTTCCTACTCTGTCTAATTAGATTTAAAATCTAAGAAGCAGGGTTTGGTCTAAGTCATTTTATACTGTGATTTCACTTGAAACGTGGAACGATGATGTGAAGCTGCTTTCTAAGCTCTGTTTACGCTCGGTCTCCTATCAGTGCCGCCAGTTACATTGTTTCCTGACAATGACTTTTAGCTAATTTTTACAATGACTAATTTTTTTTATAGAATAACAGATCTTCCATCGTGCTCCAGACAGGCAGTGAGTGTACCTAGCTCTTATTTTTTTAAGAGCCGAGTTTAAGCCGAAGGCCAGATGGCAAAGTTTCCACTGAGTCAAAGCGTAGCTGTATTTCAATGGGCGGGAAATGAATTGGGGAGTAACTTCGGCTTGAGGACAGTTAATTTGTGGAGTTGTTTTGGATTTGCTCTGAACATTTGTTTGACAGAAACAGTTTCTCATTAATGAAAAGATGTTATATAAAAGGCCCCGAGGGATGTTAAACTGCAGAGTTGTGCTTTCGGGAGGGACCCCGTGTCATGTTGTCTTTGCTGCAAGTTGACACAGACCAGAAAAGAAGACGTCACCATGGCACTTCTCTTTTTAGCCTAAGTTCAGAGCTCCTTAAGTGCATTTATTTGGCAGGCATTTATCGGCCATCTCACATAGACTACTTTTCAACAAAAGTGTGTCAGTTAAAAGGTTAGAGACCTTTGTTTCGTTGATGGTGAATGAAGCATCTGTATCCTGGTGGCATCTCCTAAGGAAACAGCAGGGCTGTGTGGTCATCTGTGCGTTCTTGGGAAGGGGACACCGGCATGGAGGAGGGAAGGACCGAGCAGAGATCGCACCTGGTCACCCACGTGCGGTGGCACGGGGAGAAATTTGGAGGGCAGAGGAGGAAGCAGAGGGGCGTAGAAGACATTCTCTAAGGCATCGGCATGTCCCTCGTGTAGCAGAGCCCAGTGCTCACCTGCTTGGAGAAGAGGCTGAGCCTCCGATGCGAAGGGCTGTGTGGGCAGCCAGGAAAGTTGCACACCGGGGACCCTGGCCCGGTACCCCGGCTTGGCACAGCCGTATGGCGTGTTCTTCCCAGCATGCACGCTGCAGACGTAGAGACCGCGATCCCCTCGCAAATTCTCTGAGGCTCCTCCTTGGTTCTTCCAGGTACCATGCCAGCCCCCTGGATCCTCCCGCCACTCTAAGGAGCAAGGCCCCCACACGATATGCCTCAGCGCTATTTCTCATCCCCTTTCTGAGCGGGGAACTGTGAATTAATTTGACTTAAAAAAAATAAAGTTAAGGTGGCGTTTCTTTACCCCTAGTGTAACGGACTTAAATCCACACCCAGTGCACCTTCAAGCAGGGCCACTCTGAGCTCACTAGCGAGCCCAGGTGACATCCTTGCTCTGACTCCTCGTGTTCTATACGTCTCCTGCCCCTCTCTCCACCTGCAAGTCACTCACCCTCTGTCTTGTTCTCTCCAGTCTAAGTACAGTGAAAAGCCAACTACGATGAAAATCCGAACAGTCTATAATTAAGTTCAGAGCTAAGTATTCCTAGCCAAAAATGAATTAACACATAAGCTCTTCATGATTTTAACTGAACATTTAAAACCTTAATGGCGAAGGGGTTTTCAAACTCGTTTTTTGATGGCAAAAGTCCATTTTCAAAGGAAAGTGTCCGTGCACTCAAATGTATTTAACATGAAGCAGACAACAGGAAAGGTCTCTGGTTGAAATGGAGTGGGGAACAGAACACACCCTGTAACCCAGGCTGTGGCCCCAAAGTCCCTTGCCTTGGTATCCTCGAGTTCTGAAATACACCGTTTTAACCCAAAGTGTGGGTAAGGTGGTGTGACCATCAGGGGTGGAATATTAGACGCATCATCACGGGGAAGATTATCTTTGGTAGAGGTGCCTTTTAGACTCATTGTCCTACCATAAGAGCAAATACTGCTCAGAAGCCAGACCTGTCTATCTGCAGGTTTGAGTGAACACCCCACTATAACACGGAGGGATTTTTATATCGCAACAGCAGTTTATTCCCTTAGCCGTGAAAAGAATAAAATTGTAAGCTACTTCTTGCCTTTGAATATGGAAGGTCAGGAAATAAGAACAGCATGTATAGGCTGCTGCTGTATAGGCACCTCACGTTCTCAGTCTTCATTGAGTCACTCAATGGGCATTTGATTTGCTTCTATCATGTGTCAGTTTTATTCTAGGCTCATGCACAGCAGTAAGAAAAACTGATAAAGTGCTTTCCCTCAAGGAGATTACGTTCTAGAAGGGAGAGAGACAGTAAGCAAACAAATAAATATCTTTTGCTAATGTAAATTATGTGAGCCAGAATGAAATAAGATTTTGTGAGGTTTTGTTTTGTTGTTTTAGCAGACTGTTGTTCTGATGGTCTTGGGTGTCCGTGCTATTAGCAGTGACTAGCATAGTGCCCTGTGTTTAACAGATGTCTAAAAACAGAGTGAGAAGGATTTCTCAGCTTGCAAGATAAGATACTTCTGGAGAAGACACATTTTAGTGATGGAATTAGAGGAACAGAGAGACAAAGATTGATTTCATTTTTAGATTGTCAATATATTCTTGATCTTGATTTTTGATTTTCAATGGAAATTTTGCAATTTTCCGAGCTCCGGTGTCTTCAGAAGTGGTCATTGTTTATTTGACCTGAGCCAACCTGTGGTCAGAACTTGGTACATTCATCGTTGCCTAATGACGCGATACGTTCTGAGAAGTGCGTAGTTGGGCGATTTCGTCACTGTGCAAACATCGTAGAGTGCACTCGCACACACCTGGATGTTGTGGCCCGTTACGCACCTGGGCTACATGCTGTGGCCTATGGCTTCTGGGCTGTAAACCTGTCCAGCATGTTACTGTACTGAATACTGCAGACAGTTGTAACACAGTGGTAAGTATCTGTGTAAACATATCTAAACATAGAAAAGGTAGAGTAAAAATACGGTTTTGTAATCTTATGGGACCACCATCATACATGCGGTCCATTGTTGACCAAAACGTCGTTACGTTACGTGGTGCACGACTGTACCTCCAGCATCTGTCACATCTGAGCACTCCCTGCTGCAAGCTGCAATCCTCCGTCCTCTCTTGTCGGATGACTTCGATAAACAGCCTCCTGACTGTCCTTATTTCTTCCCTTGTCCCTGTTTCCAACACAATAGGAGAGCAATCCTTTAAGAACGTAAGCCAGATCATGCCGCTCTGTACTCGAAGTGTTGCAATGACTCTTCTTTGTTAAAGTGTGAGGCTTTACACAGGCCTGCAGAGCCCTACGGCGGCTGGGTTAAGGTTTTCTACTGCTTATTTATTTCTCCTAATAGAAAAAAACCAACCTTGTTCTGATACTGGTTTTATGCCCTTTTTTCCCCAGTGCTGTGCGGCGGGGGCGAGAGCTTTCTGTGTGCCAGCGGGCTCTGTGTTCCCAGGAAGCTGCAGTGCAATGGCTACAACGACTGTGACGACTGGAGCGACGAGGCCCATTGCAGTACGTGACCGACCGGCTGTCGGGGATTTGTCTGGGTGCACAGGGATTCCATTCGGGGGCCTAGAAACCAAAACGATTTCATCGTGAAATCCTGACAACCACCCAGAGTTGGCATAGACTGCTTTTGGTTTGCCCTTCTGAAGCGAGCAAGCGTGTTTATCTTGCCCTGAGTGACAGTGGCGTGTTTGCACACCTTGCAAAGCCACGGTTTGGTGGGAGCTCAGCACAGACACTGCGCTGGGACAGATCAGGGACTGAAGTGTTTGAGCATAAAGTGTCCTAAAATTGGGAGAAGGCTTTTGGTTTATTTTGTCTGGGTGAGGATTTTTGTTTTTGTTTTTAAAGCTTTATGAGTATAAAGGTCAATGTTTTTTAAACAGGATATTTTTATGGGAAAAATTTTCACCCTAGTGGTTTTTAACATTAATAACCAGTAACTACAAAGCCTCTTTTATTTTTTTTTTTTTTATGGTTATCCTAATGTTGGGATATAATTGTATTTTTTTTTTATTTCAGCGTATTATGGGGGTACAAATGTTTAGGTTATATATATTGCCTTTGCCCCACCCAAGATAGCTTCAAGCATGTCCATCCCCCAGACAGTGCAGACAGCACCCATTAGTGTGAATATACCCATCCCCTCCTACCCCCCACCACCTGCCTGACACCCAATGAATGTTATTACTATATGTGCACTTAGGTGTTGATCAGTTAATACCAACTTGATGGTGAGTACATGCGGTGCTTTCTTTTCCATTCTTGTGATACTTCACTTAGTAGAATGGGCTCCACCTCTATCCAGGATAATACAAGAGGTGCTAGATCACCATTACTTTTTGTGGCTGAGTAGTACTCCATGGTATACATATACCACATTTTATTAATCCACTTATGTATTGATGGACATTTGGGTTGTTTCCACATCTTTGCAACTGTGAATTGTGCTGCTATAAACATTCTAGTGCAGATGTCTTTTTTATAGAATGTCTTTTTTTCCTTTGGGTAGATGCCCAGTAATGGAATTGCTGGATCAAATTCTAGTTCTACTTGTAGCTCTTTGAGGTATCTCCATATTACTTTCCACAGAGGTTATACTAGTTTGCAGTCCCACCAGCAGTGTATGAGTGTTCCTAACTCTCCACATCCACACCGACATTTATTGTTTTGGGACTTTTTGAAAAAGGCCATTCTCACTGTAGTTAAGTGATACTTCATGTGGTTTTGATTTGCATTTCCCTGATGATTAGAGATGTTGAGCATTTTTTCATTTGTTTGTTGGCCATTAATAATATAACACAAAAGATGTCACAAAACCAAACAAAACTGATGCAATAGTTAGCTCCCACATATGAGTGAGAACATGTGAGATTTGTCTTTCTGTGCTTGGCTTACTTCATTTAACATAATGTTCTCCATTTCCACCCATATTGTTGCAAATGACAGGATTTCAATCTTTTTGATGGCTACGTAATACTTCATCTGTATATGTCTCCCCCACAAAAAGGTAGCAGCAGTGAGTTCTTTGAGTAAAGAGTAGGATTACTAGGAGCTGGGTTGGAGTGAAGAGAGCTGATGGAAAAGATGGAATTAAAGCTAAGCCTTGCACTCAGGTGATGTCTGTATACTCTAGAACAGTTTTCGACTCTCTAGGTGACATTTTGCAATGTATGGAGACATTTTTTATTTTCGCAACTGTGGGGATGGGGGAGGCTCTACTGGCATCTAGTGGGTAGAGGCCAGAGATGCTGCTAAACATCCTTCCCTGCACGGGGCAGCTGCCAACAGCACAGAATTGCCCAGTCCAAAAGGTCAATGGTACTGCAGTTGAGAAACCCTCCTCTCGAGCTGGAAGCCAGTAGTAGAAAGAACCCAGGGAGTCAATAAGCCTGGTCATTGGCTCACAGCTCTTGCTGTTGAAGAGCTGAGCAATGGTGGGCAGACCATTTAACACCATGCTCATCTCAAAGTGAGAGGGTCTGATTGAATGATCTTGGTCCTCTCCATCTTTAACATTCTGTGGGTGAGACCTGAGCATCCGCATTTGCGTCTTGAGTTGAGGCAGCGCATTTATATTTATAGAGACTGAGCAAGTTGAAGGAAGCCCTTGATAAACACAGGCTTTCTGTTTCTTAGCTTTCTGCTTTAACTTACTGACAATTTTGAGGGACAAAAGTTAATAGTGTGTATATGAGATACCAAACTGAAATAAATATTAACAGGCAGGAACTTCAGAAGAAACATTTTGTATCAAGCTCTCCTTAAGAAAATGAAAAGCTGTATCTACAAAAACATCTACCTTAGGGTCATGCAAAATTATGCTTGTATTGAGCAAGGAAATCGCAGCAAATGGCTTTTCAAAATGTTGATTTCTTGGCCCCAAATGGAGCTGACAACACCTCTTTTCAGTTCAGATAAACATTAATTCCAATAAAAGGGGCCACTGTGATCTTTGCTATTTGCTGTGTGTTTCTGGCTGTGCAATGCCTCTGGCTAAGGTTTTGTGTATTTACTAATTACACAGACCTTAGGAAAGTAACACGTTGCTTTCCCAATGCAGCTAATTTTGTATCTAACTTCTGGAAATGGCTCTAACCAAGCAAGTTATAACAGTGGAAAGTTGGAATCTGCACCTGTATGAATAATGAGGATTTTTTAAAAAAATATCTGAGTGCTCTCCATTTATGAAATAGTTTAATAAGTGATGACATCAATTTTTAAAGTATCGCCAATGAAATATTTCAGTGTGAATTACTAGGGCCAGAATGGGCCTCACAGAGGACACATAAACCTTTGGAAATTTTTGGTGTGATCTCAGGTTAATCAGATTCTGAAAGGAGTATTTGATTCCCCAGTACTCCATCAGGGAAAAAAAAAAAAAAAAAAAAAAAGCGTACTGCTTAAAAAAAAAAATGAACTCACGTAGTTTAAACTCTGCAGAACCGCTCTCCACTCCCCCTCCAGGGAAACGCATTGGTACTTTCACACCCATGGTCAAGATGAGA
The DNA here is from genome assembly GCF_041146395.1 of Eulemur rufifrons. Taxonomy (NCBI): domain Eukaryota; kingdom Metazoa; phylum Chordata; class Mammalia; order Primates; family Lemuridae; genus Eulemur; species Eulemur rufifrons. Next base: position 34,209,467 of record NC_091006.1, read on the forward strand.
AACCTTTTTCCCCTGGTTATTGCTGATTCTAACATACTGATTCATAACTTCCCACAAGAGTAATTTATATTAAAACAAAACAAAAATCAAAAACACTATTTAAATTTTGCGAGGAAATGTATATATCTTGATGCACAAATTCCCCAAGTCTGCCCTCAGGAGCACTGAAGGCATAGTCGGTCCTTCTCGGACTCAGGTACGGTGTTCGGTAGCCCCGGGTCAGGGGTGGGGTGCAGGGTGGGGAGATAGCGCCCTCTGCTGAATGGGAGAGAATAGTACTGTCGAGGTGATAACTAGGACCTCGTGTTAATAGTTCTTGTATTTTCCCTTAAGATGGGTGTCCCCATTCGAAAATTATTCAGTCTGGAGGGTGTGAAAAACAAAAAGTACTTGCAAAGTTCTACATTTGTATAAGTGTGAGCATGTGCGTACACGTGTGTGTGTTTGTGTTTGGACACATACACACCTTCTTAATGAAGACCTTGAATAGATGGTCTCTAAGGCCCATGCCACTCCTAAAATGATGTGATTCTAAGTTTTTAAGATGATTTTTTTTAGAAGATTGCTTTCCTGAAATAGAAATTTATGGTTCATGTATACGTAAGTGTAATATTTTGATGTGGCTAACAGTTTAACTGATCAGTGCCAAAGACTTTTGATAATGAATGGTCACCAGGTGTGGGATGTTTACACTAAAGCGGTGTCCACCGCCAGCTGTGTGAGACACAGGCTTCTGCTCGAGGAGACACAATCAGCTGGAAGGCAGGAGACTGGACTATTGACCACTGGATTTCTGGTCCTCATCAACCAAAGTAGACGGACCTTCAAATGTGCCCCCATTTTTCACCTCTTTCCCTTGTTCTTACTATTTCCTCTACATGAAACACGCTGAACTCTTCATTACACCCACCCTGCTGAAATTCCGTCCATCTTCAATAATCCTTCTCCACTGTAAGCAGCCTAATTTTTACACTTAATTTACTTTAAGGGATAAAAGATAACACATTTAAGACATCAAGTTTCTATTAAATGCAAGTCTCTTGACATATATTGATTTTGAACATTTTCACAGCTTTATTAAGGTATAATGTATATACCATAAATTTCACCTATTGATTTTTAGCAACTTTATAGAGTTGTGCAACCATCACCACAATCTAGTTCTTGAACTTTTGCATTTTCCCCAGAATTTCCCTCCCACCCATTTGTAATCAGTCTCCAATCACAACTCTCCAGCCTCCAGTAACCACCGCTCTGATTTCTGTCTCTATGAACCTGCTTTTTCTGGACTTTCATAAATGAGTCATATAATATGTAGTCTTTGTGTCTGGGTTTTTTCAGTTAACATTTTTGAGATTTGTCAATACTGTCATATATATCAGTAGTTGAATCGTTTTAATTACTGGATAGTATTCCATTGTATGGCTATATTACATTTTGTTTCATTTACCAGTTGGTGAGTGTTTAGAGTTTTTCCAGTTTTTGGCTATTTTGAATAATGCTGCTGTGAACATCCATATACAAATCTTTGAGTTGATACATGCTTAATTTCTCTTCGGTGGATCCCTGAGAGTGGAATTCATTAATTAATTGTATGGTAAGGTCCTAGTTACCTTCATAAGAAGCTGCTAAACTGTTTTCCAAAGTGTTTTACAAACTATTTTATATTCTCACCAGAGACACATAAGAGTTTCAGTTTCCCAGGATCCTTGCCAAAACTTGGTATTATCCATCTTTTTAATTATAGCTATTTTAGGGGATGTGTAATAGTATTTTCTTGTGGTTTTAATTTGCATTTCCTTAATGATTAATCATGTTGAACACCTTTTCATGTGCTGATGAGTCATTTGTGTTTTGCAAAGACTTTTTATTTATCAATAATTCTTTTGTTCATTTGTAATTGAGTGGTTTGGTGTTTTATTATTGAGTGTAAAAGTTTCTATATATTTTCTAGTATAAGTTTTTTATGATACATATGATTTGCAAATATTTTTTTCAGTATGCGCCTTGTCTTTTCATTTTCTTAATATCTTTTGAATCACAAATATTTTTAATTTGCATGAAGCTCATTTATTTTTTTCTTTTATTACTTGTGCTTTTGGTGTCATATCTAAGCATTCTTTTCAGAGGTCACAAAGATTTTTTTCCCTCTATTTACATCTAGAAGCTTCATAATTTTCACACTTACATTTAACTCTATGACCCATTCTGAGTTAAGTTTTGTGTATGATTTGTGGTGAAGGTGAGAGTTCGTTTTGTGCATATTTAATATCTAATCGTCCCAACACCATTTGCTGAAAAGAGCATTCTTTTCCGTGGAATTGTCTTGGCATCTTGTACACATTATTTTATTAAATTCTTCTCTCAAACCCTATTAAGTGGCTGATTTTGCTGCAATTTCATAGATCAGTTCACAGACTCCTAGAGTTGGATGAACACACAGAAGTCCCACAGCTAGTGGATGGCAGAACCAGGATAGGAGTTCTGCTGTGCCCAAGCATAACACCTTATCTTATTAAAATCGAGAAACTGTGTCCCTGCATATTGTTTATTTCAACATTAAACTATAAGCTTCCTGAGATCACCTCATTTACTCGCATCTTGCCACCATAACCTTAGGACAGTACGTGTTTATTTGAGGATCATGTGATGAAACATTCAATTAACTTAAGCAGGAAAATTTATATGAAAGGAAATAACTCTATAATCTAAATGACCTATTGTCTCCGTCATATTTATGCTTACCACTTCCACTCTAAAGAAAACATTTTTGGGAAAGAACCACTCACCCCCTATGGAGGTTACTTATTCTGTAGGAACAGGAATTTGATTAGGAACTATAAATATGATGAATTGAGAATGTCTTTTCTTACCTTTGACTATGAGGGAGCTTTCAGGCGACATAAAGTGGAAATCAGAGAAAAATGCTCAGCAAGTGCTAAAACATCTGGCTTGGGAGCCAGAAGGTCCTGGTCCTGGTGGCACAGTACTTGATAGGTGACCTTGAGCAAGTCATTGGAACTGTCTGTGCCAGCCTCCTCACCTGTCAAACAGGTGTGGACCAGGTTACCACTATGGTTTCCCTTCCATGACAGGGTTTCATTAGATGAAGCGCGACTGTGACACTCTGTACTGTTCTGATGACACATCGGTGGCTTCTCCTATTTGCAGACTGCAGCGAGAATCTGTTTCACTGTCACACAGGCAAGTGCCTTAGCCACAGCCTCGTGTGTGACGGATATGACGACTGTGGGGACCTAAGCGATGAGCAAAACTGTGGTAAGTAGCACCGTGCCCCTAATGGTTTTAATGGAAAGTCACAGAAATTCATGATCAAGAACTTGCATTTCCCTGCACGTTAATATGATCGCCAGGTTAAAATACCAAGTGGTTGGTTTCTTATGTTTTAGAAGGGAGCAGTTTGTTCAATCACTGGTCTCAGGCATGTCTTCTGTGCAAAGGCGTGACTTCTTGCATGATCAGGCACATTAAGGAAATATTAAAGAAATGGGGTGAAAGGATGGTTAAAGCCGTTAATGTGTTAATAGTTTTTTTCTCCTCCAAAGTCTTTTCTTTCTTCTCTGGCTAGAGCCAGCGGCTTATGTTTAGATTTTGAGTCTTGAGCAGAACTTTGCAGACAGATATCATGTCTGTGCCTCATTCCCTTATTACGTGTAACTAAAGACCCCTCCTTTATTTGATTCTGAAGCACTACAGGGGCTATTTGTGCAATAGGTACATCTAGGGTTAGGATGATGCATTCATTTGTTTTATGTACAGATGCTAATGTTCTTTTAAAGAATGAACCTGCCTTTGGAAGAACCATGTTCAATTCTGCATTCCATCTTGTGAATTAAAATCAGCAAAATCCCTTTTGCCTATTTACCTTTTTAGCTTTGTGTTTGGCTTTACAATTTTTAGGTCGTATATTATTGAGTGACGTAGGAACTTTGCAGTATGAACACAAGAGCAGGCTGGGATGGGAACGTACCCTGGACAAACGCAGTCAGTCAGCGTTGAGTATTAGACAATATTGAAAAGAATGTTTGGAAGGAATCAGGAGTATGATGAGAGGAATGTCTCGGAGTGGTGAGTGTCAGAAATAGCCCCATGCTGGGAAACGTGGCGGTTTCTAGGAGCACTGTCTAGCTGTCACTTGCTGCATCTATAAAAATATTGAAAAACATACGTGTGTACAAACCATTCCACAGGTGACTGATGTGGGTTATCTTATTTTGGAAATAGTTTATTTTCATTTCATTTTATTTTTAACTTACACATAGTTGTACACTTACGGGGTATAGAGTGATGTTTAGATATATGTACATAATCTGTAATGATCAAATCAGAGTAATTAGCATATCTATCACCCCATTTATCATTTCTTTGTGTTGGAAACATTCAAAATCCTCTCTTTTAGCTATTTGAAAATTTACAATAAAATATTTTTAACTACAATCACTCTCCAGTGCTACAGAACACTAGAACGCATTCGTCCTATTTAGCTCTGATTTTGTATCCATTAACCAACCCGTCCCTCTCTCCTCCCCTCCGCCTGCCCCTTCCCAGCCCCCAGTACCCACTGTTCTCTCTCTATTCTATGAGATCAACTTTTCTAGCTGCTGCATGTGAGTGAGTACATGAGGTATTTCTCTTTCTATGCCTGGTTGATTTCACTTAACATAACGTCCTCCTGGCTCAGCCCACATTGCTGCAAATGATGGGATTTTGTTCTTTTTGATGGCTGAATAGTAAATAGCATTCCACATTTTCTTTATCCGTTCATCTGGTGGTGGGCATTCAGGCTGATTCCACATTGGCTGTTGTGAATAGTGCATGGGAGTACAGATCTCTCTTCAATATCTATTTCCTTTCTTTCAGATATATACACTGAGCGGTGGGATTGCTGGATCATCTAGTAGTTCTATTTTTAGTTTTTTGAGGAACTGCTCTACTGTTTTCCATAATGGCTATACTAATTTATGTTCAGATGAGAGTTCTCTTCTGGGATTAACTAGTCTTGAGACAAAAGATGAGAGGGAATTGCAAGTGTATAAATGATAGAATCTATAGTTGCAAGTGGCCTTAGCGACCATCTACTCCAACTCTTCCCTTTCCCAATGAGATAGCTGGGAAAATGGTCGGGGCGGGGGGGTTTGGGAAGGAGGAGTGAGTGTAGCTTGGTTGGTGGAGAGAACCAGGGGACACCTGGTGTGTGGAAAGCAGTGGTCTTCCCGGTCAGCACGATTCCTCTAAAGGTAGTGGGAGATCATGGAGCTTGAGTGTCAGGATGGCTGTTGTCTTCATCCCATGCCAGTAATCACCACCTGCGCTTAGACTCCCCTCTCCCCGGCTCCCTCTTTCTAGTAGGCTGAACATGGCTGGCTCCTCTGGTTCTTGTCCGAGCGTCACGCTGCTTGTGCTTTTCTTCTTTTCTCCGTACTGGGTCTTCCACATTCTTCACTTTATGGATCCAAAATATCCTTTAAGATCCGTGGTCTCCCGAGGAGCGAGTCTGTGACAATGGCACTCTTAATGGACTGGGTAGTTTCTCATCACTGAATCAGTTATTCATGAGTCCACACACATCTCTTAAGGAGCTGCTGCTGTTTAGAGCATCCCATCTCCCACGGCAAAGCGTTCCATGGCTTCTGTCCTCTGTGAGAGGAAGCATCTTCCCCCCACCCCAAGAACGTATAAGTTGGTTTCTTTTTTTTTTTTTTCTTTTTTTTTTTTTTTTTTTTTGAGACAGAGTCTCACTCTGTTGCCCAGGCTAGAGTGAGTGCCGTGGCTTCAGCCTAGCTCACAGCAACCTCAAACTCCTGAGCTCAAGCAATCCTCCTGTCTCAGCCTCCCGAGTAGCTGGGACTACAGGCATGCACCACCATGCCCGGCTAATTTTTTCTATATATATTTTTAGCTGTCCATATAATTTCTTTCTATTTTTAGTAGAGATGGGGTCTCACTCTTGCTCAGGCTGGTCTCGAACTCCTGAGCTCAAACGATCCGCCCACCTCGGCCTCCCAGAGTGCTAGGATTACAGGCGTGAGCCACCGCGCCCGGCCAAGAACGTATAAATTGGGACAGTGTTTACATCCAGGCTGAAAGAAGTCATGAAAATGACATAAGTGTTTAGCATTGCCCACCCAGCAGTTCTTTCCAGTATGAGGTATATATTAAGGTAGCTCCGTAAAAAACTTAAGCTCGGCGTCGGGAGAGATGATAGAAGGAGATGCTGCCCTTCCCGATCTGCCAGAGAGAGGTAAGTTACGATTCTTAGAAACACAAAAGAGCTGTCGCAGATGCATCGGATCAGCCACGTACGTTGTGAAGCACAAATCTCAGTTACGTTTGAGTCAGTGTAGAAATCACAGATGTTTCATGAGGAGAGAAAACAAAGACGGAAGAAAACGGAAGAAAACAACAATAAGAACATACTCTGGGGTCGGGACAGCCGCGCAGTGTTTATTCACCTGGAAATCAGACATGTCCCACCCCACGGTGAGGGTGCTCAGTGGGGCACACACTGGGGTGGGAAGTGGCGTTTTTGTTATTTTGTGTGTTTGTTTTTGCACTTTGTCATGTGAACAGAAGGTGGCACTTTAATTGTGCCAGACCCAGCGTAGAAACGTCATTGGAGGTATTGGAACAATTGGAACTGACCCTTGGACGGGACTAGGGGCCGCGCTGTCCTACAGGTTTGTCACGCTGGCTCTCTGCGTCCTCATGAGTCGTGTGTCGTCTCCAGATTGCGACCCTGCGAAGGAGCACCGCTGCGGGGATGGGCGCTGCATCGCCATGGAGTGGGTCTGTGACGGTGACCACGACTGCGCGGATAAGTCCGACGAGGCCAACTGCTGTGAGTGCCCTGAGGGTTTCATTCTGCTTATCTTGTTAGGGTTGAGGACCGCATGTAGGATTCCCTATCTAAACAGCTTTCCCAGGGAAAGATGCTTATACTTTGGTTCTAGCCTAATTGGGTGGTGTGATGACAATAACACGCAGTGTGTCTGCCCTCTGCGCCTCTCACCCCAGAACGCCAGGCTTAATGTGGCTGATCTGGCCACGAGGGTGTCTGTTTTCTCTCTCATTGCTCCATGTGTCTCCTTCGTGCTTCCGTAACTTCGTCAAAGGTGATACTCTTTCCAGAGGCTGGGGGCCTTTCTTCTGGAAATAAATATATAGGGAGCTAAGCTTCCCTGTAGGAGCCCCCAAGTATGTTCTCAGGGACCATCTGTGGGAGAACGTGCAGAGAACTGCCGGGGAGGAGACAGCCCGTAATGTTCATACAGCTACGAAGGAAGTGTGTGATGGTGATTACAATTTTATAGCGGGTTGTGTTTCTGGGTGAATGGAGATCTTCAGGTAGGTTTTATGTTACCAAATTAACAACAAGTATGGCTACTAACTCTTTTCTTTTCCCGCTAGAAAATACAGTATGTCTAATAGGGAATAACAAAAATGATTGAACAGAAGCAATAAGGTGTTAAAAGAGAGCACAATTGACCTGAAAGAGTTAATGTAATGTATTTTATGCACATTTGAACTCATTAAACTTTTTATTTCATCTTTTGCTGTCCAGTAGTAAAAAAAAAAAGTTGATTTTATGAGATTGAATATTGAATTGGCTTATAATTTGAGGCCAACAGAAATATGTGGATTACATAGTAGTTCTTTGACATAAGAAAAGCCATATAAAAAGTCATACAAATACAATGACTAGCTTTCCAATTCTCTGAATTGAGTTTGCGATGAAATATCACCTGAGTCCTTGCTGAGTGGACACGGTGGAAGAGTGGACTGCATCCTCGTGGATCTTGGGGAAGCGAGGACATGACAGTCAAGTATGACCCGCTGGTGCTGAGCCTGGATTCCAGCACAGGGGGTCTTAAGGTTGAGAGTGACTCAGGGAAGCCTGAGGTCACATGATACCTGGGTTTCTAATGCTCTGAAAGACAATAGGCATAGAGTTTAGACAACCCATAGGAATCAGAATGGATACTAGACCATCCTTTTTAAATATCAGATGTTACAAACAAGTTTTGAAATAAAGTGTTTATTGTATATTAGGTGCTACGTGAGCTCTTTGCCATATGTGTATATATGTTGGCTCATTAGGTCAGACAGATATAGAATGAAATATCTGGGCTTGGACTGAGAAAAGCTTGCCTCCACCTGCTGCCCCTGGCTCTTAACAGCCATGTGATTTTTAGACAGCCAGTAAACTCCCTCAACTTCAGTTTGCTCAACGTTAGAATGAGGATGATACTATCTACTTTGCAAGATTTTTATGAGGATCTGAGGCTGTAAACACAGTGCACCTAGCACAGCTCTCGCCCTATAATAAGCACTTTGTGAATTGTAGTTTTTATTAGTGATATCACTACTGTCCTCGTTAAAAACAACCATGCAGTTCTCCAAAAAATTAATTTTTAGTAAGTGCTATTTAATGAGGCGGGGAGAGTCCTAGAAAGAAAACTCTCCATTACAAAAATGTTTAGAATTGAAAAAAAAATAATGATACATCCGTTTGTGTGTGCAGAACACTGTATTTCTCGGTGGTGGCTGGTAAGCAGGTTTTGTTTGTGTGACGTGCGGACTGGAAGGGGAGTTCGTAGAGTGACTGTCATTCTGGCCTTTCCTAGCCTGTCACAGCCAGGGCCTGGTGGAATGCAGGAGTGGACAGTGTATCCCCAGCACCTTCCAGTGTGACGGAGACGAGGACTGTAAGGACGGGAGTGACGAGGAGAACTGCAGTGACAGTGAGTGTGGCCTGCTGCTTCTGGAATGTTCCTTTATAATGGTGGACCTTTCCTTGGAAATACAGCAAAATGTTTGAAGTTGCCCAGTGCTTTAGTAGGCCCCCCACATGAATAATTCCAGATTGCCTGACACGTCGGTCCTCCTGGCCCCACTTAGCTGGGAAACCCTTTCTTTCGGTAAATACAATTCTCAAGCGACCTATGCTGAGAAACCGCCCCTTGGGGTGAAGGGAGGAGGTGGAACACCTCGACTGCAGGTCGCATTCGGGAAACTGTTGTATGGAGACGGCTGCAGTAAAGAGGAAAGCTGAGTGTGCAGCGATATGGGACTCCAGTTAGGAGGAATTGGCTTCCGAAATTAGATGTAACGCTTCCCTAAAAACCACGTTTAGAGGAGCAGTTAATGCCTCACATGACCAAGCAGTAGATTAATACTTCAAGAGGCTTTAAAAGGAGTCTGCTATCTGTGTGTGAGTTTCAAAAAGAAAAAGTAAATCCAATAAGTTGGTTTTTAAGTGTGCCTCTTCGGTCAGAAAAGGAAGTTCTACGCCGGTTGTTTTCCATTACGGTTTGTGCGGAAGCCGCTCCATGTGGGCCTGGCGAGGACATCCCTAGACTTAGGTCACATCTGTTGATGTTACACAGGCACAGCTGGTTGTTAGGGGTGTGGTTGCTGCAGCCCTGCTGCCTGGGGTCGGGCTTGGCTCTGTCACTTGCTGTCTGGTGACGTTCAGCAACGTGCTCAACCCCTCTATGTCTCAGCTTCTGCATCTATAACCCAGAATTACGATAACTGCTTCACAAGGTTGGCACATGCTGAAAACTCAATAAATTTTAGCTATTATCACATGACCATTAAGGCATCTCTTGGGTTGTGTATATTCACAATCAGCTAATGAGACTGGTCACCTATAGATAAATTAGTTTTGTCATAATGGATGTTCTTTTTAAGAGACAGGGTTTCACTGTCACCCAGGCTGGAGTGCAGTGGCTCCATCATAGCTCACTGCAGCCTCAAACTCCTGGGCTCAAGTGATCCTCCTGCCTCAGCCTCCCCAGTAGCTGGGACCACAGGCACAAGTCATCACACCTGCCTGATTTTTTTAAATAATATTTTGTAGAGATAGGGTCTTGCTGTGTTGCCCAGGCTAGTCTCAAACTTCTAGCATCAAGCAGTCCTTCCACCTTGGCCTCCCAAAGTGCTAGGATTTTAGGTATGAGCCACTGTGCCGGGCTAATAATGAATACTGATCATTGGAATAATTTTAATGGAAAAGCATCTAAGACCAAAAGAGAGAGTTTTTAAATCAAAGACTTATTATGTAAAAATAACATATAAAGAGTGCTTTGTTTTATCAATTTTGAAATTCAGAAGGAAATCCCTTATTGAGCATGAGTTATAGTGTGCATGTCAACCAAGCGCCTCTCTATGGATCAAATTGGTTTTTTCTTTCTATATAATTCAACTCTGAAATAATTTTGAATTCTTCACTATGAAATGGCAGGATTAGTAGATTGTTTCCTTACATCTGAGAGATATAAGAAGGTCATATGATAAAATGGACAAAAAGGAAAATTTTAGTATCTTTGTATTGTTTACTTTAATAAATGCAACTTAAAAATGTACATGATAGGGCTAATACGTGGTCACCCGCTGGGAGTTCAGTGGCAAAGACATCGGCTGATGCGGCCTGCAGGCTCCAGGGCAGACAGGCGAGCTGCAGACCATGATGCAAGGCGGTATCTAACCGTGATGTGTTCATAGGCTGTGACGGGGATAAGGGGTGCTCTGGTGCCACATATGGGGTGCACGCCCTGGTAAAGGGCCTCAGGCCAAGCTTCGCTGGGGAAGAGATACTGGAGCTCAGATCTGAAGGGTGAGTAGAGTTAGGAGAAGAGCGGGGCTTGTAGAGCATTTCTGACGCAGGGTGCCGCTTGGCCTAAGCCTGGAGGTGGGAAGGAGCAAGGCATGTATGTTTAGGGAACTGAGAGAAGGCCATTGTGATGAGAGAGCCGAGAGTGACACTACATGGTACCTAATTGCCATCGTGGATGGAAGTCTTGCTCTAGACAGGGCTGGGGGGCGGAAGCAGGGTCCGATTCTCCCGAGACGTCAGGCCTCGTTGCAGATTTAGGCCTTTGGAACCCTGCAGGCTCCGTCCCTGCCTGCCTCTCTGGTTTCCCTCCCATCCTCCTTCTCAGCGGTCCAAGCTCCAGTGACTTTGAGCTGTGCACGTTCCGATTCTAGGCCTTTGCATGTGCTGCTTTTCTGCCTGGGAAAACCCACCCTTCCTTCTTACCACAACTGAGCCCCTCTGCCTGGAAAAGTCCTTTGAGAAGCTGCCCTGTCCCGGCCTAGCCAGCTTCTACTGCTCTTGCAGTGCATCCTCCGGAAGGCAGTGGTCACGCAGCATCGCAAGGTTTTGTTCATAATGACCCCCCCCCGCCCCCCGTCAGAGTATCCCGCCCATTCATCTCTTGGTGCTCCGTGCCCGGCTGGCCACATAAACTTGTCACATGCAGACACTTAATATTTGCTGAAATAATGAATGTGTGATGTCAAGAAAATTTCCTCAAGAGCCTGAACTCACGGGAATCGCCTAGGTTTGCTTTGAGAAAAAGTTTGACCCTGCTGACATTAAAAAAAGAAGAAGAAGAAGGACATATCTTTTCTGCAAGGCTGTGATATATTGTGCTGCACATTAGTGGTACTCCAGAGGAGAAAGATTCCAGTCTTATAAACATTATCTTAGAATTATAGGTAAGAAAGATTATAGACACACACATACTGTTATTTATATTTAAAAGTGCCTTGTAAGATTGTCTAGATTTCAGATGACATGTCTGAAAGTAATTGAGCACAATGGGTGAGAGAAAGAGAAAGGGCAGTAGTTTATTACCTTATCCATTTAATCTACAAATGAGCAGAAAATCAATGGGAAAAGCAGTTTCCTCTCTACATACCTTAAGGAAAAGCCATTAGGGCAAAGGCTGATGTTACTGTTGTCATTCACTTGGAAACAAGAAACCTGGTTCTCGAGTCATCACAGCCAGGCCAATGGTACTTTCCAAGGATATATGGAAAATGTGAATAACAGCTGCGTAAGACTTGTGTTATGATGAAGTCTCCCTATTGTATGGGTGTCGATGCCTCTTTATTATTAAGGAAAGCGTTTTCCCTCGAGGGAAGACTACAGTTGGGGGAAGATGAATTGAATTAAATTAAACTTGATTAAATATTAATTTAATATCCAGAATTCCGAGACCCTTATATTGCTCTCACCCCCTCAAATCACTTGAATTTTATTTTGTAATTGTAGGTGCCCATGTAAAAAGCAAGCACTATTTTTTCCATTAAAAGCAACAGCCACCTGTTTCTCAGTGTAGTTTGTCTCTCGTTCCTTCATTCCTCCTTCAGAATACCTGGATTGTATTTAGTTGCCGGGAAAAGGAATCCAGAAAGTCCCTCTCCAACACGTGTTTGATATTTTTGGAGAAACTGAAAGGAAATTAAAGTTGTGTCATTCCGCAGCTCCACCAGACACTCTTATCTCTTAGATCTCAGTGTAAGGAATTGGCAGATGATGAAAGCCATCGTCTTTCCTTTTCTTCCCTCTGCAGGTCAGACCCCATGTCATGAAGGAGACCAAAGATGCCTCCACAGTTCCTGCCTTGATTCGTGTGGGGGTAGCTCCCTCTGCGACCCGCGCAACGGTCTGAATAACTGCAGTAAGTACAGCAGCTGACAAATGCAATCACCGTGTCGGGACATGCGTTCGGTACTTTCCGTCCCCGTTGACATGACAGTGCTGAAGTCTGGAATCCCTCCAAAAAAGCATACCCTGTCTTCTTTTTCTTTTTTAAAGGTTGCATGTGGTAGCAGAGAAGAAACAAAATGGTCTTAATTAACTTAAATCAGAAACAAATGTGTCATCGTGAATGGGCTATAAATCCACATTGCTTGATATCATTACCATTGCGTTCAACTCCACATAAGCTCCCATATATTATTTTCTTGGCTCCATCTGCAGGCAGATGCTATCTGTCTTCCTCTTTAAAGCACAGCTCCAAAAACGGAAACTTTATCCAAGAAGCAACTATGAAGTTCATTGAAATAGCCCCATAAAACCTTTGGCGCTCTGTTCTTTTAATAACATTTATTCTCACCTTTCCAGGAACTCTGATGAGTTTTGGTGACAATGTAACAGCCCCAAATGGTGTAAGCAGGTGGCTGTAACTCGGCTTTCAGGAGGAGGAATTATTTGCGGGAACAGAACGGGCAGAAGTGAAAGAACACTGTCTAGACCCCCAGAGGGAATTTTAAATGAGTCAGAAAATCCCCGATGACTGATTTCTAGTAACGATTTCTTACTCCTGGGCTCTGCTTTCATATTATGCTTACTTTTTTTACATTTTTTAAACTTTTTTTTTTTTAGAGGTAGTGTTCTCTCTGTCACCCAGGCTTGGAGAGCAGTGGCTCGATCACAGCTCACTGCAGCCTCCAACTCCTGGGCTCAACTGATCCTCTCACCTCATCCCAGCTGGGCCTACAGGTGCATGCCACCACGCCTGGCTCTTTCACCTTTTCTAATGAACTTTCGTCCCACCTTCAGCTTGGGGCTGGAACTTTAGAAGCAGGTCAGGCAGTATCACTCCTTAGCACACATCCTCTCAGCTGAGGCCACGGGAAGCTGGGAGGCTGACAGCTCAGATCCTTCAATCTGCTGAAGTTTCAGGTGCTGGTTTTACCTGGAGACTTTTCTGGGTGGTATAGAGCTTACAGGAGCGCCTCTTTAACTGGTAGGGAGTCTGGGGCGGGGGAGAGGGTCTGGACAGGCAGCCAATTAAAAACCCAGACTGATGGGTCTGCATGGCTAAAAACACAAAGCCCATTTCCCATATGAAAGAACAGGAGGTCCTGGTCTGGCCACAAAAAAGACACACTCAAACTGCCATTTTGCTCCCTTTAAAATGATTTAAGTGTATAGATATTTCTCTTTCTCTCTTTCTAATATACGAATATTCGTATATATACAAATGTACAGCTATATATTCTGGGGACATTTTTCCCATTGTTTTATTTTGCTCATCTCTTAATCCACTGCGGAACTTTTTCAGAACTATTTCTTTACTTCACTTTCTCCATGGGTTGAATGATTTTGAACAATAACAGTGTCGTCTCAAAGACATGTGTTTGTTATTAAAGTGTTGAGAGTTGTTTGACATGGACTGGCACTTACTGTTAGACTCAAAAAACCAGAAAGGGCCGTGTGAGCCAGTGTCAAATCTGGGTAAGGAATAACTGGGTGTGTGCAATCCTATTTTCTCGATAGTTAAAATATTTCAGAATTTAAAATTTAAAAATATATTGTCACCTGTCAAAAAAAGAAGTTGTAGGAAGGGCAACTGCTTCGCTCCGGCTCATAGTGTCGACTAATATTTCCAGTGTGTGCTCAGTATTCCCGCGCTCGGGTAAGCACAGGCGGGAGACACACTCCCAGCTTCCTAGAGACAATTTTTCAGTGTGGAAGAACATATTGTCATCTTCCCACTCATATATACTACATTGCTTTTCTCTCTATGTTCTTTAAATATGTTCGGTTTCCCCTGGAGTCTCACTGTCTCGCCAGCTTCCCCATTCATTGTATATATTCTTGCTGGTTCTTTCCATACGTCAGAAGATATTTGAACGTGCTCTCTTCTGAGCCCAGGCACCGGGCTAGGCACCGGTTCCTCATTCCTTCTGTGTTATCAAAAACAACGTATGTGCCTAGCTTCCAGTGGAAAGTCAAGGTTTTTACTCCTGTTTTTGCAAAGAACTTCAGGTGTGCGTGTGTTTGGTTCTCTGTAAAGATGAGCAAGTAGCATCTCCTTTCAGAAAACTCTTCACACACTTGGAAAGGCGAGTAATCATTGGAAGGGGTTTGCCACTGTCAGGGATTATTATTGCTTAGCATAGGGGTGCAGCTGAACAGCACTCTCTTACTCTGGCTCGATCCCAGTGGGGAATGTGGGTTTGGAGAATGTGGCTATTCTGTCGGGCGGAGCCAGCTTCCCGCTGGAGTTGCTGGGTTTATAGTCGTTAAAGACACTGGTTCTTGCAATGCCTTAAAATATCATGTAACTTTCTAATAGTCCCTGAAGACCCAGGCATCAGTGTTTTTAAATTCCCCAGGTGACTGCAGTGTGTGGCCAAGGCTGAGAATTCTTTCTCTCGTGGCCTGTTCGTGACCAGGCTGCAGAGGTACGTGACACCTCTAAAATCAAATGTGGGAAAGTCTCCATATTCCTACGTGTAGTTTTCAGTGGAGAAGGTCCATGGCTTATTTCAGATTCCCAGAAGTACCCAAAATTTTTTTAAAAAGCCTAAACACCATATCTATGATAATACATAGTTTTTCCAAGGAACAGCCTAGTAGCCTGTGTTACCACATCCAGTCATATCCCGGTCTCTGTGACATCTTTGTGCCCTGCTGGGAAGCAAAATACAGATCCGTCCTTGCCTTAGGGAACAGGAGCAGGAAAGGCGTTTCCCCTCACTCAGGTGCGGAGGGACGAACCCATCAGTTCCCCCTTGTACTGAGCATCCAGACAGCTGGGGGGGGGTGGGGGCTGGCCGCGAGAGCAACTCCCGGGCATGTCTGTCACGCCTCCCTGTGCCCACGCTGGCCGCGGCCACGTGAAGCCAGGTGTGGCTGTCACGCCCCAGGCCCTCTCTGAAGTCTCCCAACAGGGTTAGGTCAACCTTTATTTCTGTGCATTTACTCATGCATTTTTCCCCTCTACCTGATGAGGCATTTATTCAACACCAAGGAAGGAACGAACAGGGTCGCTTCCTGAAGAATTTCCCACTGGTCCATCAATCCCCTGCCCTCTCTTTGCAAGCTCTAGTTGGAGGAAACAAACAGCATAAGGGGTGTGGTGGGGAAGCCGAACAGCGTGATGGTTAAGGACTTCGGTCCTTGCGAACAGATGGTAGAGGAGGAGAATGAACTCCTTATAAAAGCATTTTCAGTAATAAATGAAAGATAAATGATTGAATTAGAATGTCACCATTTGCTGACACCGTGGATTAATGGGTCAGCGCATGGAGCGCCTGCAGCGGCCGACACCACGACGAGAGCGGAGGCAGCTGTGATGTGGCGTCCGGTGAACGAACACCACAGCCACCCCCGGTCTTGCCGAAGGGATAGAGCCTAATCAGGGCTCTGGATTCAGCTGGCCAGGTCCAGGAAACAGGATGGGAGCGTGCTGCACCTCACCAGCCAAATCCAAACTCTGGTGCGCTCCACAGGTCAAATCTCTAGGTCCTTCAATAGTTAAATCATAAAGAAAAACAAATGGATAGAAGGGGAACCCAGAGATTCTAAGAGACTTAAAGGCAAGACAAGTTTCAAGAAATGAGCAAGCCTAAACTGCAGTGTGTGGGGCGGTGCACACTTAGGAAATAAACATATAAAGAAGAGCAAAGAAGTGATAACTATAAAACCATGGGGGCAAAGGAGAAGGCTGACATAAGACAGGGCATATGGAGGAGTTTCTGGGGTGTCCGTCAACATTCCATTTCTTGACCTGGGTGGTAGTTATAGGGTGTTCATCTTATGGTAACTCATCAAGCCATTAAAAACAATAATGTTACCGACAAATTCAAAGTTTGAGGCAAAGATGAATCTTTGAATATTATATCTGCTGCTGGATGTACAAGAGTTACATTTTTCATGAAAACAACCATCGTTTAATACATGATTTCTAGTGACTTCCGAGTGTTGCCTCGTGACAAGGATGTAACGTCATTTATCGAACGACCTCATCTTTAGGCTGAATTGGGCAAGTCTTGTTTCAGACTTGGAAAGGGGGAATATCATTGAGACTCTATCAAGATTATTTTTGACAGGTGTTTATTCAATTTCATCTGTGTTCAGGACGTTGTGCCGAGCATGCAGCAAACTCACCCTGGAAACACCGTTCTGTGGCATTGAAACGTCCTTACATATTTGTGATGCGAATGCCCCCTAGTGGCTATTGCAAATCAGGACCATGAGCGAGCTTAATGCTTAAGATAAAAAAGTTTATTGATACATCGGATTTGGGGTTGACAGCTATCTCAAGAGTTTATCTTGCTTAGCACTCTGCGGAGAATGCCTTATTAAGAAATAAAACACAAGATGTGATCAACCTTACTGCATTCAATAAAGAGCTCCAGAATAATATATGATCATTACTTAATCTTTTCATCTTCTTTGGCTCTGGAACACTTAAAAGTTATATCTTATCCCAAATCAAAAGCGATGCATTCTCCATATATCAAAAGAGAAAAAATCATCCATGTGCTATGTTCTATTAATCATATAAATGGAACACACCGATACAAAGTTAAACCTTGATAAGGTGGTAAATGAAGAGGGAGAAAGGAAAAGCAGGTATTACACAAGGCAAAAAAAGACTGCATCAAAAATCCGTATAAGTGATTCCATTTTTATAAAATTGTAAGCATATTAAAGAAATTAGGGGACAAAGCGTAGAGTTAGAACTGCATTTACTGACATAATTAAGCAACAAAAGCAAGTTGAAGAGTCATAGGAACAGTATAATAGTATAATTCTACTTTGGCAAAAAGCAAACACAAACCTCTAAGCGTGTCAATGCTTGTCTGTCTAAATATGAGCCAGGAGAAAGTCATGGAAGGATTCAAAGCTGTCTTTGACTTTGAGGGAAGGTGAGAGAAAGGGGAACAGGGAAATGATGAACTTTACGCATCTTTGAATTGTTTTTATTGTTATGAGGAACATGCATTTTTTGTAATCTTAGAGCAAAACATTTAAATGTTACCGCTTGTCTTAGGCTGCTATAACAAATTGCCACAGAGTGGGTGGCTGATAAACCACAGACATTTACTTCTTGCAGTCCTGGAGGCTGGAAGTCCAAGATCAGGGTGCCAGCATGGTCAGGTTCTGGGCTGCAGATGGATGACTTCTCACTGTGTCCTCACCTGCTGGAAAGAGGCAAAAGAGCTCTCTGGGCTTCCTTTTCTAAGGGCACTCACCTCATTCATGCAGGGCCCCCTCATGACCCAAATACCTCCCAAAGTTCCCACTTCCTAATTCCACCATGGTGGGAGCTAGGATTTCCACATATGAATTTGGGGGACACATTTAGTCTGTAACATTTCTCCTTCACAGGGCAAAAGAAATGATAAACTGAACCAACCCCAACTCTTCTCTCCACCCTGACGCATCCTCAAGATTATTCCAACTTTACAGCGTTGCGTCTTCCGTGGGAAACTGAGAGCCATCTTACATTTTGTTCGTAATATTTTTTTACCTGGCCAGCATCAGGCTCCTTGTAAATATACTATCTGTGAAGCCCTCAGATTCTTTAAATTAAGAAATAGTCCCAGGGCTGTTTTAATATCTCACGCAAGTCCTTATTGCTAATCTACGTGCATGGATACCACTTCTTAGCCAAATAATTAAATTTCAGTTGAATAATTACTCTTAATAAGGCGTGGAGTCTTTGGTCTGGCTGGGCTAATTTTACTAAGACACTCGCTGTCCTTGGCAAGAGTCACTCTTGCTCTGTTGTCCCTTCAGGCTCCTAGCATGTTGTTCCATACTGCTGTCTTAGTCAGTTCAGGCGGTGACAACGAAATACCATAGACTGGATGGTTTAAGCAACAGACATTTATTTCTCACGGTTCTGAAGGTGGAAGTCCATGATGAAGGTGCTGGTGATAGTCTGCTTCCCGGTTTGCAGACAGCGCCCTCTAGCGGTGGCCTTGCACGACAGAGAGAGCAAGAGCTTTAGTCTCTCTGGTCCCATCCTGGGGGCCCCGCCCTCATCCAGACCTCATCTATAGTTAATTACCTCGCAAAGCCCCAGCCTCCAAATACCATCATATTGGGGGTTGGGGTTTCAACATGTGAATTGGGGGAGGGGACCACAAACATTCAGTCCGTGACAAACTCTTGTGTCCTTTTACCTATAGAGACCGTGGAGTTCCTCAGTGGCAAGGGCTATATTTTCATTATTTTTACCTTTGCAGTGCCTTAGGGGAGACAGTTCCTGCCACATTTTTCTCCCTCTTTCCCTCCCTTTATCCTGGCACTGTGCTAGGGGCAGACTTTGAGATCAAGAGATAAAGTGTTGATTCCCCAAAATCTCAGAATTGTGTGGGGGAAGCAAGTAAGTAAATACAGGATACGTCAGAGTGCAATGAGCGCGTGGCAGGAGTGTGCCTAAGGTGCTACAGTGACCAGAAGAGACTCATTCTGGGAGCAGTACTGGGACGAGTGGTTGCCAGAAAGGTTTTCTGGAAGAGGTAGTTGTGCTGAGTCCTCCAGGCCAAGGCAGGTGTGCTGTGTGCACCTGGCAGCTGGGATCGTGGCCGCATTTGGGGGAATGATGACAGGCATGTTAAGAAAAGGAGGTAAGACCAGGAGCAAACAGTGTGCACAAAGACATGCAATTCTTAACATATCTGGTGTCACAAGGCAACAGAATTCATGGCAGCAGAGATACTGTTGATGGAATAGGCGTAGGCAATGAGGCTGGAAAATTAGGCCGTGGTTAAAATGTGAAATAGCCTTGAATTCCAGCTAAGGAGCTCGGATTTTATCTCATTGGCAAGAAGTATTCAACAGATCTCAGCCTCCTCTTGCCTTGAAATCCTGTAGCTTTATATTTAAACCCATTGATCAACAAGAAAACACAGGCAGAAGTTACCTGCCTATTTAAACAAACTCATATTTTCTAATGGCAGTGAAGATGATAGGGCCACGCTATTTTAGACATATTGAATAGATCAGAAAAAGAAGATGAAATTTAAGTGAATAAAAGGAATGATGAAAGATAGTCATTTTCAGATAAGTTGAGCTAAGGGGAAAAATGAGAAAGGACTTTCTAGAGCATGTGTTGGGCATTGTGCTCACAGCTACGTAGACAGAAATGAATCTTAGTTTGCTATGGCACTTCACTGGCCAATATATTTTTTTTTTTTAAATACACTAAAGAAAAAGTTACATACTATTGGCATTCTAGTCTTAGCTATCCTAAAGAGAGTAAAATAGACTTCAAGTTTATAAAGTTTAAACAAGTGGTTTTTACATGTGAAATTTTTAAAAATATATATTTGTATGTGTTTTCTATTAGGTCAGTGTGAACCAATTACACTGGAACTGTGCATGAACTTGCCCTACAACTATACAAGTTATCCAAACCACCTTGGACACAGGACTCAAAAGGAAGCCTCCGTCAGCTGGGAGTCCTCACTTTTCCCTGCACTTGTTCAGACCAACTGTTACAAATACCTCATGTTCTTCGCTTGCACCGTTTTGGTACCAAAGTGTGATGTGAACACAGGCCAACGTATCCCCCCTTGCAGGTAATAGGTTGGGGTCTCCCCCAAGCATCCTCATTTTGCCTCAGAGAGAACAAAAGGAGTGAAGACTTAATTGAGTTTGGGCAAAGTAAATTTTGCTAAGGAGCTCTGTATTTAATAGCTGATATACTCGAAAGGTAAAGAGAGTAGAAGTTGTAAAATGAACATTTGATTCAGATTACTTAAGTGCCAAACAAAGGAGATATCAACTGCCTTTGATCATAGTTTATGTGTTTTAATCAAATAAAATCATATATATTTCCTTTTGGTGGATTAGGAAGCATTTTTAAAAAACATGAGTTGCAGAAAAAGAGGTGTATCTGCCCCTTTCTTGGCAACACTGATGTGTTTAAAATGCTGCATTGTGATCACACTCAAAAGTTAGAGATCTCACACAGGGAGACAGAACACAGCCTCACAGGCTGGACAGGCACGGACAGTGCTGACATTTCTCTGCCCGTTTGGCTGAAATAAGGCATGATATTTCAAGAGCGCAGCTTGAAATTTGGATTTGATTGATGTCTTAGGGTCAAGAGTATTGTTCTGCAGTCCGTGTTTGAGTTCACGTCTTGGCTCTTCTCTAGTGGCTGGGTAGCCTTAGACAAATTCCTGAGTCTCTCTCAGCCTTTATTGCTTTACCTATAAAATAAGGATAGTCATGGTTGTTGGGCTGTGTTGTTGTGAGGTCAAATGATGTGTATAAATGTATAGCACTTCCAGTTGATTGTAAGCCCTGAACAAACACTAGCTATGATGATAGAACAGGAACACAATTACTCAGTGGCAATTTTGGCTCTTTCCTATGCCATGTGTTAGGAGCTGTAGTCAGGGAGTTTGCATGTATAAGATCACAGTCACAGAAGTGGGTCGCTACTCTCTTCAGTGCTGTTTTCGCTCAAGGGCTGAGTGCACAGATGGTCTAAATGTCAGCAGTAACTACAGACACCATATGTTGGGATCAGAAGTCACTTAGAGCTTTAAGAAAAAGCAATAATATCAATATAGTGGACAGAAAGGAAAATGATAAATTACATGCTGAGTAGCCAACAGATGACAAAGTAAGGGATTCTATAGAGTCAGGACAGGAAACAATAAAATTTCAAAATGACTTGGTGAACTGAACCAGCATTATGCAGATAAAACTTAATATTGGCTTGTGTAAAAATAATTCTGAAAATTTCTGTTAAGTAATTTTTAAAGTGTCTTCATAAAACATCCACCCATTTTACGTTAAACAGTTATTTCTAAATCTTATTCTACTTTTGCTAAATAAGGTCAATGATAACAAATAATTTCTTTTAATAGTACTTAAATTCTTATATTTGACTGTTTTATATGTATATAACAATTTCCCTAATGCAGCAATTTCTACTATAAATGTAAATTTATATCCAGATATAATGTATAATTTCAGGGCTTAAGTTTCAGATTAAAATGCCTAAGATGAGAATCATCCCGAAATACTACTCAGTCAACATTTTGGTGAACTTCTTTTATTAAGAGATACTTTAGTTCTTTTTCTTAGGTTTACCCATACATCTTTCATTTTCAGTGGACATCACTATGAATTTTATATTTTGATGTTTGTTTATAAGAAGTTGTTTTACTTTATGCATGAATAATATGCTAAATTAGTTTATAAAGCAATGCATAGCTGCTTTTGCATAGTCTGTTTATTAATCTTAACATTTAACTTTCAAGTTTTGAGTCTGAAAAAATCTAACATTATGGAGACCTTACAACGTGCCAAATGCTTGAGGTTTGTTATACTGTGAAATGCTCAAAATAACCTTTGAGCGAGGTGCATATTGCCAGGGCTGTTACCTGCAGGTGGGCACTGCACAGTTTATGAGAACAGTGTTCACTGCAGTTGTTTTGCTGCATAGTGTTATTATTTCCATTTTACAGAAAAAATAGGAAGCGGTAGAGTCAGGCACTATATGGTCTTCTATATAAATAAGCTATTGTGTGGCTGATTTAAAATAGCAGCCACAATTGAGTTATATACATTTTTACAACTAACAAAACTAGTTAGTTCACCAGTTAATGAACACTACTGAACTTCCCATTTTTTCAAACCCACTATGGGAATACCATGGCTTCATCTTCGCTCCAAATTCCCAGGCTGAACTAGCGTTGAGTTATACTTTGCTTTGTCCAGATTTAAACCTAAACAGAGCTTTTGATTGCTAACCTTCCTCTACCAGCTTCAGGTAAGACTGGAGCTGGCCTTTCTAGAAGATCTGTCCCATTTGATCTTAAAAATGAGAACTTGATTGACATTAACTTACAGTTTCAAGTTTGAAACCTTTGAGAAGTAAGAATGTATTTGAAAGCAAATACAAAATTGGCCTAGGAACAAACTTTGGTTATGTCCACTTTTTTGTTCTTTTATTGTGTAACTAATTTCTTAGTAATATATTGAGGCAAAACCATGTTTTTTTTCCCGTAGGAAGTAAAGAAATCTTTTGTGAGGTATGCTGATAGCTCGATTTAAAAATATTCTGGCCACAAGTGAGAGAGCTCACGTGAAAGTTCATAGTTCCAGTGCTTAGTCTGTCTTTTCTTTAAAACAACAGACGAACTTCATTTTAACCCACTTGTGCTCGGCAGACGTGGGTTTGTGAGAAGTCCCAAGCTTTGCAATAATACTGGCTGACGGTGAAGTAGGGGAGGCCACGCCCCACGTAAGCTGGGTGGCGCATGAGACACTCGGATGCTGCTCTGCAGAGGGGAGACCTCTGAAGATGAGGGTGTCGTACAGACTCCGCGACCCTCTGGGAAAACTGTTCAAAGTGATGCTGGGGACCTCCCTGCTTGGAAGGAAAGGTTGGAAAATGTGTCTGCTTCAAAGACAGAAGAGAGACTTAGAAAGGCAGAGTGGAGAAGGAGTCTGTGTCCTGGAAACATCTCTCTTTCTATTTGTGCAATAAAGTTTCCCTTGGTGAAAGTATGTTGCTGGAATGTATCCTCTCGGTAGAGCTATTATTCATTAATACTTACCATGCACATGTGCTTCTCCGTGTATTCGTATCCACACACTCGGAATACACAGGCCATGCACGCACACAGACCCACGTGCAGGCAGAATTAAAGCCCCCCACACATTGCTAATGTTCATCTCAGACATGTTTCTGCTTCTAACCTTCTGTCTTTCTCGCTCTCCTAGAGCGCTGTGTGAGCACTCCAAAGAACGCTGCGAGTCTGTTCTTGGGATCGTGGGCCTGCAGTGGCCTGAAGACACAGACTGCAATCAGTTTCCGGAGGAAAATTCAGACAATCAAACCTGCCTGATGCCTGATGAATATGTGGAAGGTTAATTTTTAAATTGATTAATTACCGGGGTATCTAACATGGATGAACGTGTCAGTTGCCTTTTGAAGTCTCTCCATTTGTTTGTGTTTATTTGTGTGTTTGTTATCTATTTAGTTGCCAATCAGGCTGCACAGGTGAATGAGTCTGTGGACCTGATGACACTGAAGGTCTGGGCCCATCTGTGAGACACTGTCGTCATTTTAAAAATAAATCTTTAAAGACATAAAAATAAATAAACTCAGAGATGAGTTGAATATTCCAAGTGTTGCTCAATTTAACTGCACCTCACTCACAGAGCCCATTATACTGGATGCTAATTTTATGTAGGGGTCTTGAAGGTAACGGTGAACTTCCAGCCTTGGTTCTTTCAAGTGCAAAACATCTGGAGACCGTGGCAGCATGGGACCATTAGGTAGAGAAATGGAATCGGAGCCCGGGTCAGCAGGGGAAGATGGGGCCGTGGAAATGATTCTGGCACACTGAGGGCAGCTGGTCAGGAGCACTGACGCCACAAGACATTTCGGGCTCTGGCAATTGTTAGGTTGTCCCTTTGGAAAGACAAGTAATCGCTGGAAAGCGCACAGACACTACACTGCTGATCGGGGGGGATGATGCCAAGAATGAAAGAGAAAGATGTGCATCAGCAGACAGAAGAAAGCCAAGTAAACTTGGCTTTGACGAAGACCATCCTTATCTTCAGCAAAAGCTGCTCGACAGCGTTCCTCGTTTACATAGATAAATTAGCTGATGTTTCTGGGTTTTCTGTCTGTTGAGACTCATATTGTCTTTAACAGAATGTTCACCCAGTCACTTCAAGTGCCGCTCCGGACGGTGTGTTCTGGCTTCCAGACGATGTGATGGCCAGGCTGATTGTGACGATGACAGTGATGAAGAAAACTGTGGTATGTATGTGCGGCGGCACTTTTCTTGAATGTGCAGCAATAGCAGGGTAGGATGAGAAACTGTTAAACATACAAACTGTTCACTGGCAGCAGTAGAGACTGGGATTGAGTGCCAGAGCCTTCACTACTTCTTCTCCGTCTCTTTCTCCTCCTCCTCCTCCTTCTTTGTCGTCGTCGTCTCCATCTTGCTCTGTTGCCCAGGCTGGAGTGCAGTGGTGTGATCACAGCTTCCTGTTACCCCAGCTCCTGGACTCGAGCTATCCTCCTGGCTCAATCCCCCAAGTAGCTGGGACTATTGACACACACCACCACACGCGGCTAATTTTTTTTTTTTTTTTTGAAGATGGGGTCTTGCTATGTTGCCCAGGCTGATTAAATTATCAAACAGTAAGGCATGCATTGATAAGTATTTCCCTAACTCTCGATTTCCCCTAAATTATACTTCTATATAACCTTGCTGTATACGGTATATACAGTAGCACCCTGCCCACCTTATCCATGGGGGATGTATTCCAGTACCCCCAGTGGATGCCTGGAAACCACAGATAGTACCAAAGTCTGTATGTACAGCACCATGTTTTTCCTATACATACATATCTGTGATAAAGTTTAATTTATAAATTAGGCACAGCAAGAGATTAACAACAACAATAACAAAATGGAATAATTATATGAACATACTTTAATAAACATTATATGAATGTGATCTGTCTCTCCTCTCAAAATACCTTATTGCCCTGGACTTACCTATTTCGGAACCATGCTTGACTGTGATAACTGAAACCGTGGAAAGTGAAATCTCAGATAAAGGGGGACTGCTGTATGTGCAAACACTTAAGAAAAGGGGAAACACCTCCCAAATGTAAAGAATTATTTTCATTACTAAATTATGAAGCAGTTATCTGTTTTAAAGTCAGAGTAATGGTATCTTTGCATACAATTTCCATGCCACTAAGTAGACATCTAGATACACAAAGACAGAGTTCAGACTCTAACATTTAAATTTAATTGGGACACATTTTCATGCCCTCTCTTATTTCGTCCCTGTTGACAAAGGATATAACTCTTCCTGACATTTCTGCTGTCGAGCCCCAAGAGCACCAATGGAAGGGCCAGAAGTGCCAATGGTAATTTAAGTGGAGCTAATTCTCATTTTATTTCCTTGTAAGCCTCTGTACTTGTGACTTCAAAGTGTCAGGGAATAGAAATCACACAATGCTGTTTAATGATGTCCTGGAGGAAAGCAAAACGATTGAAGTTCTATCCAAAGAATGATTGGTTTATGATTATTTAGCTTGTCCAGCCTTTTAAAAAATTGACACTTTTTTTCATTGAAGGCACATAAGGCAATATAGCTTTTGAAATCATTTGATTCCTTTGGCCTTTGAGGTATGAAATATTGCCTTGCTCCTCCAAATGAATTTTCTGTGGTAGACATTGCCCTTCTGGCCTAGACAAAATGTCACAAACAATCAACTGAAATCCTGTGAGCTACTCCAAATACGGACAAGTGTATCTTCTGGAAAATTACAGCTGTCAGAATGATGATACAATGGCCAGGGGTAATTGTTATGGAGGAACATACAGTGTTTTGAGAACCTACTGTTATTTGCTTTTTATGATTTTTCCTTAAAGAAATAAACATAAATTCATTGAACATCCCTTATGTAAGTGATTTATTGAGAATGGATTAGATTTGTTTACTTAACTATGACTTTGATGGGCTATAGAATTCTGAGATGTGATTTACAATAGATTACTCTTAGATGGTTCAAAGAGGTTGCATGATTCTCTATGGGGGTGGCTAGACCTAAATTCGCAGTCGGGGACTAAATATTTGAGAAATATAAAAGCTTAGCTAAAAAAAACAAACAAAAAAAAAAAACAGCCTTACCAAGATTGAAAGATCTGAGTTCTAGAATCTATTCTGCCAAAAAGAAGTCCAAAGTATTATAGTGTTGTACAGGGTTTAAATAACCCTAAAATATCAGATTTCTGATAAACTAATGAGTGTTCACCAGTACTTTAACCACACAGTTAAGGCATACCAAAATGATAGAATATGTTATCTAATCTCTATCAAACACTCAAAATATTGACAGCATCATTGAGAGCTCTAGTTAAGGAAAGTTAAAATCAAGAAATTAATACATTTGGAGTTAAATCAATTGCTCCCACAGTATTAAGTTATGAGAGAACTCTTATTAAGTTTTCCAAAGTGACTAATAACAGAAAACTTTATAAATCTTCCCCTTTTGGGGTATACGCATATTACGCTTGTCCAATGCTCTCGGAGGACAGACCCCTTAAAATCAAAGAGGAATTCAGGTTGATGAAGGCTTCACGGGGGACTAACAGGAAGTCAGCTGGTTCCCCTTTTGCCCACTTGCTGTTTGTGATTCCATATGCACGTGTCCACAGGCACACCCGCTGGTAATGCAAACACCAACTCCAGTGAAACTGGGTTTCACCCCCGCTTCATGTCTTTCCAATTTATTTTGTCCATTGTGCTATTGAAGGCGTTTAAATGTTTGGACTTTACTGAATAATGTGACAATTAATTCTTCATTGCCATAAAGCTGCTCCCTCACAACTTCGAACAACGTTATTGGGTTTCCTTTCAAAACAATACGTATTTAATTTAGTTGAAAATAAATGACATGTTAGAGATTAACTTGACTTCCTATGTCTCTGGCACTTTCGTAGCAGGAAAACAGGGTAGCGGAAGCGCTTAATTTATACATACACTTCAAGAAGATATGCATTAGCGTCGAGCAGTATTGTTGTGAAATGTCTCCGGCTCTTCATGGTAAATTTTTGTTGTTGAAGTTGCTTTGATGGTGTCATTGCTAACGTTAACAAGAGTTGAAAACATTTCCAGTGTTAGAAATATTTTCAACAAGTGTTTGGAAGAATTATGCAAAAACCTGAACACATCGCTCCAGTGCAACAATTCTGTGACGTTGGTTTATGGGAGGGAAGCCTAGGGGACAGCAGTGTGACTAGCAGGGTCAGCCCTGTGTCAGCACAGAGGACTCGGCTGTCTTCAAGGGTGACGGCATGTCAGGAACTGTCTGTTAAACTAGCAACTTGACAAATGAGTTTGTTTTTGGCGTAATTTTCCAAGCAGAGCATGGTTTCATCTCAAGTTAATAATACTATCTTTCATCCTTCTTCATATATGTTCCCCATAACTCCGCAAAGGAACCATTAGGCCAGGCAAACCTTTATGAGAACAGAGGAAGTACGAAGGGGTAAATTAATGCTTATAGAGTACTCATTTAATGTTTAGAGTAACCCTATGTAGCAGGCATTATTATTACTATTTTAGCATTACGGAAACGGAGATTCAGAGAAGTTAAGTAACTTATCCGAGGTCACACAGCTAGTGAGATTTGGAGCTGGGATTCAAATTCGGTTGTCTGACTCCAAAACTGTGCTTCCGCTGCTCCTGCCCCTTACGCATACTGCATGTTCTCATTTTACACAGGACTGCAATTAAAGACTTGTACCTGGATCCCATCCAGATCCTTCTTCATAGAGCTGTGATTTGGAGAAGTTTATTTAATTTCTGTAAACGTTAGTTTCTGCACTTGTAAAATGGTGAGCATGATACTGACATTGCCATGTTATTGTAAGAATGAAGACCGATGTCTAGAATATAGATACATAGAGGATCATGCACGTCATCTTTTATTATTATCATTGTTATTATTTGTGAGGATGCAGTTTAGAAGGCCTTATGTTCCAGAAGATCTATTTTTGTGGTCGTTTATCGGCTCATTCCAAATGGCCAAGTTCTTTCCCATCCTCTTAGGAAAGGAAGGTTATGAATAATCAGAAAGGCTCATGCTGTTTGCTTTCATCCTGCCTCAGCAAGTGGTGTGTTTTGAGGAGAGAGGCATCCCCACTGAGGAAGGCCAAGCCTTTTTCTCGATCTCCTTCGCTGCCTGGTGGAAAGGAGCAAACTGTGTCTTGTGAAAGCAGCTGAGTCACCGAGGGCAGATTTCCGGCTCCTCCTCAAATCTGCAAAGACTGTCGTTGTCAGAACATTCCAGATGCAGTCTGTATCCTCTGCTAGCTGAAAACTCCAAACGAGATCCCCATGAGGTCATAGAACAGAGGTCCCTGGGCCTAAGACCTACTCCAGATGAACAGCCAGGGAAAGAGTCTCGCCATTGGTTTCCTACATCTTTGGAGGATGAAATACACTAAAGCTAATTTTTGCGTATAGTAAAACTTTCTTTTCTGGTGACTTATTTGGATGATTGTTTTCAATGAGAATTTTGAAAAGAACGGATTTTTTTTTTTTTTTTTCCTCATACTGGATTCCAAGAAGCCTGAGTGAATCATATACAAAATTGTTTGGAATTATTTGTACTAGGTCAGACGAGAAATAACATTTTGATAGAAACGTCTTGTTTGATCACTGCTTTGCATTTCACTCACCTTAAAATGAATGATCTTTTCCTGGGAGCCAGAGACATTTTGTTCCTTACATGAAATGAAATTCCATTTAAAATACACGTGTGTGGAGGGCCTGTCTTGTGCCGGTTGCTGTTCTAGGCTGGGGGGTGAAGAGTACTCAAAGCTGTGTGACTCGTGGTCTCTCCCTTCATGCACCTCGCAGCCTGGCCAGAGCCAGGGACCTGGCTGGAGTGACCAAAACACATCAGACGCTTGGCAGCCATTAGCAGAAGATGTGAAATGTACCGCACTCGAATCAAACGGCCTTTATTAAGTACATCACAAGTGCTCGCTAGTTCACAGGCAAATTACAGTTCAGGTTACGGACTTCATTGCCCTGATCGTGTGCCAATTATATTCATTTCCATATTTATTAATAGTTTGCAACTTTAGATCTCTGACTGCAGAGTGATGACTTTCACACCTGGCTCATAAGCTAGTGTGGCAGGTATTTGGCATAGGAGGAGGATTGCTAAACATACAGATGGCCTCTCAATTTGTTGAATGAAATTACATTTTAAGATAATACACATTTCGATCACTAGGTTTAGGCGTATTTGCTTAAAAGCATAACTCATCATTTCGCAGATAAGTCTTCTGTGCTGGCAAACTGACTCAGAAAGCAAAAGGAGCAGCTAAAGGTGAAGGTTAACGTATGCGTGTGTTTTCATTTTTCCCCATTTCTCATGTCACTTTTGATCTTCTGTTAGGAGAGCTGTACTCTTTATATCACAGTGTGTACATTATTGGGCATTTCTACTTTCAAAATTACATTATTCATGGTATATAGGAATCAAAACTCTTTAAGAAAAATGGAATCATGCCTTTATATTGTAATTTTTCTGCATTACTTGATCAAATTCACCATTATTTTCAGCTCCACATCCAGTGCAAATAACCTGTTCTTCTGTCTCCAGGTTGTGAAGAGAGAGATCTCTGGGAATGTCCATCCAATAAACAGTGTCTGAAGCACACAGTGATCTGTGATGGATTCCCAGACTGTCCCGACGGCATGGATGAAAAAAACTGCTGTAAGTGCCGACGTGAATTGTCAACGTAACATTTTTAAACGCCAGTTACCCCTCATTTTGAATACAAGCTTAAAATTTTTAAATATGTATCAAAAACTTTTAACATATCTGGATCTTTTGCCCAAAACTCCACTTGTACAGATATATGCCAAGGAGACAATCAAATGTGTATAAAATATATGTACTGTATTATTCTAGCATTATTTATACCATGGGAAAATTGAATCACTTCAAATATCCAAAAACAGGGGACATAAAATGCAGTGATAAGATGAAAATAATATGCAAACATTAAAATCAAATTAGAGAAGAATAGCTTCTCCTAGTTCCATTCTGCATCATTAGTTGAATAAAGCAAAATATACGGCATACCATGCACTATAGTCCTGAGTTTTGAAAGTACGTATGTAGCCACATACAGAAAAAGATTGGATAATCACAATGAAAAGATTACAATGATAATCTTTTGGGTGATGAAATTATTAAATTTTTTGTGTTTTTCTGTCTTTCCTACATTTTCTAAATGAATGGCCGTTACTTTTAGAACCAGAAAAAAATGATGTCTCTTAAGATATTTTACCTACAAGTAACAGAAAGCTGAACTCAATCTGATAAACAATGAAGACAGGTATCTTTTTTTTTTTATTTTATTTTATTTTTTTATTTTTTTATTATTATTTCTTGTACAATGATATGAAATAATATGGGAAATATTCATGATAAATTATTAAGTGAACAATGCAAGTTAAAAACAACAGTTTCATATTTTTTTTCCCCACCCCCCCCTTTCCCGAGATAGCACCTTCAAGTGTTACCACTCCCCAAACGGTGCGCAATGCACTCATTGTGTAGGCATACCCCCATCCCCTGACAGGTATCTTTTATTATCATATATATCACATCTGTTTCATATCCTCATATAACAAATCAAGCGTAGGGTGGATTCTCGAGGCGTACGCAGGAGTTCCGCACTGTGCCTGCCATTCTTTTGAGTTCGGCTTCATCTCAGGCTGGCTCCACCGTGGTCAAAGATGAGCCAGGAGCTCCTGGGCCACATTTCCTTGATCACATCCAGTGGAAGAAGAGAGAACTTGCCCTTATCTCTAAGACTTCACTAAAAGATTCACTCTGGACAACTTTGGGTAGAGTCACAGCTAGTTAGCGGTAAGGAGCCTTTGTGTAGATTGGAAAATACACCCCCTACAAATAGCTGAATTGCAAGAAGAAGCACCATGCAGAGAGAATCAATTAGAAAAAGATGCTGTTTCTTGCAGGCTGCTCCTGTCCCAGGCTAGGGCACATGGCATTGGCCAGGAGAGTTTGGGCCGGAGCTGTCTTGCAAAGTCCAACCTACAAAACCATATCCAAGGCCTTCATCTTAGAGCACATTCTTATTCCTGGACCACTAATTGTACTCAGAAAGAAAAGCGTAGTCTGAGCAATGCCATGGGCAGATTAAACTAATCAGGGTCTTCCTCTGGCGCTGAGGATGCAGGTGTGGAGGCCTGAACAAGACCAGGTTCTCTTTTAAAAAGGAGGAAGAGAGGAAATGGATGTTAAATAGCTAATCAAGGAGGTTCACTGTAATTCTTAAAAACCCCAAAAAAGCATTACATAAGACTCAGAGACAGTCATTTAATAGTAGAGATTTAAAAAAAATAAACACCCGTCTATGTGGACAGAGCTTGTTTTCTTTTTATGGTGGCTTTAGGCTGTTCATCCTTTGTGCTTTGCTCCTGCAGATTTTAGCCCCGTTCTTTAATTTTTAATATTTCTGCTGCTATGAGTACCGCTTTTTCAACCCGATGGTTAGAAATAGAGAATCTAGGCACTGGAAGCTAGTGACTCTGTTTAAAGGCTCTTTGTGTAGATTGACATCTATTAAATGCGATATTTACGAATTCTGTTACTCTGCCTTAGTGCTCATGCAGAGGCCTCAGCCAGCCACGTTTTTCTTTCCTTCCTTCCGAGCTCCTGCTGCCAAATGAGAATGTGCGTGTTGGTGACAATCGTATGTTTCCAAACGACTCAGTCTTCCCGCTTGTTCTCTGTGCCAGCGTTTTGCCAAGAGGACGAACTGGAGTGTGTGAACCACGCGTGTGTGTCCCGTGACCGGTGGTGCGACGGTGCAGCCGACTGCTCGGACAGCTCAGACGAGTGGGACTGCGGTGAGCCCGGTCCCTGCCGTGTGTGGGACACCCTCTTGCCTGCCAGCCCTGGAAGCTGAATCAATCTCAGATGACCTCACAGATTTTACTAACCAAGTGCATCTATTTTGTTTTAGTGACATGAAAGCCGATAGTGGTGATTCATGTATGTTATTTCTAACTCCTAGAAAACTTCCCCGCAAGTGACTTCTCTATTTGAAATGTCTGTATTATATATAAAAACATTTGGGTTCAAATTTTTTTTTTTTTAGACAGAGTCTCACTCTGTTGCCCGGGATAGAGTGAGTGCCGTGGCATCAGCCTAGCTCACAGCAACCTCAAACTCCTGGGCTCAAGCGATCCTACTGCCTCAGCCTCCTGAGTAGCTGGGACTACAGGCATGCGCCACCATGCCCGGCTAAATTTTTCTACATATATTTTAGTTGTCCATATAATTTCTTTCTATTTTTAGTAGAGACGGGGTCTCACTCTTGCTCAGGCTGGTCTCGAACTCCTGACCTCGAAGCGATCCACCAGCCTCGGCCTCCCAGAGTGCTAGGATTACAGGCGTGAGCCACCGCGCTCGGCTTGGGTTCAAATTTTTGTCACCATGTCATTGCTGGAAACTCTTTATTATCACCCAGCTTCAATAATTATGAAGATTCTGTCATTCTTTTATTACCTACACCTCCTAGAAGAGGATATTAAAGTGGCCCCTCCATCGTCCCTATACTCTTGCTCCCGATCCACGTGGGATGTCTAACCGTCTAGTTCCTTACTGATTAGGACTTAAAGGCACCTCCCACCGGTAGCTCCAGTGTTGCTGTTTGTGATCTTGAGTTTGACGAATTCCCTCCTCTCACATCCATTACTCCTTCCATTTTCGGCCTTTGCATCAGCTGGCCAGATTGTGAGTCTCATGTGTGTTGTGATCAATTGTGCAGTGTCTCATCAATGATCTGAAACTGATTAGGTACAGAGAATGCTCCTTTATAAAATAGGAATTAGCGCATATTCCAAATGAATCCTAAATTAGCATCCCTCTCACACACTTGCATTCTCGTATGCTTTCTCCAATGGAAATGATACAAATGGAGTTACAACCCACTCCTTGTAAATATGCAAATCCCTGGGTAAACTCATGGGAAGGGGCCTGCCCCTGGCTGTCCTCTAACTCATAAAGAAAAGTTAAGAGCCATCTCTTTCACTCAAGTCCATAGTTCTTTAAAGGGAGAGCGCATTTGTAATTTTTCACACAGGAGCAGTGATTTCACAGGGTAGGTATTCACCGAAAGATTCTTAACCAAAATACATAAAAATGAATGAATGCAAATAAAGCAGTTATCCTTTGGTTTCGTGGAAAGAGCTGTTTTTAATTAGGGTTTTCCTCCTTTTCTTTCCCCAGTGACGCTTTCCAAAACTTCAAACTCCTCTTCCTTCCTGACTGTGCACAGAGCTGCCGCAGAACACCACGTGTGTGCGGATGGCTGGCAGGAGACGCTGAGCCAGCTGGCCTGCAGGCAGATGGGTTTAGGGTAAGGTCAGTAGTTTATAGCACTGATGACTTTCTCAGAGGCTCCGTGGAACCCGGCAGTAATCTCTCCCTTACGAATGCATGGTGAGTGAGTGCTCTCACACTGAGAGCTCTCCAAAGCTCGGGAAATGAGTAAGATGAGAGGACCACACTGAATGACAGACACCTGCACTGAGGAGTGTGGGCTGAAAACCTACTTTGATGAAGCCTCTAAAAGTAAATGAAGTACTTGTATTTTAAGTACTGCTAAAACGAAATGCTTTCCTTATTTATAAAAGCATTATGATGGTTCCCTCCGAGGAACCCCGGATGGAAAATTCTTGCAATTTCCACCCCCAAGAGGTGCTTAAAAATTGCTTTTAAGCAGCACACATTTTTAATAAGTGGAGAAATTGAACTCGAAATTGCTGGTATTGCTATTTACCCGAAGGAATGC
Organism: Eulemur rufifrons; assembly: GCF_041146395.1. Taxonomy (NCBI): domain Eukaryota; kingdom Metazoa; phylum Chordata; class Mammalia; order Primates; family Lemuridae; genus Eulemur; species Eulemur rufifrons. The sequence continues at coordinate 34,243,438 of NC_091006.1, forward strand.
AGGAAATGTAAATCGGGAAATAGTTCATTTTTGCTTCTCAGTAGAATGGAAAGACGCACTCTGGCTTTGATACAAACACATTGAAAGAGATACTTTGAAGGTTAGATAATTGTTATCATGTTTTGTGAGCTTTTCTTTTTCAGTTCCATCAGAGGTGGAAAGCAATAATTTAGAATTATTAGAATGTATATGTATGTGACTGCCTGATGGGTAGTTTCCTTTTGGGATGATGAAAATATTCTAGAACTAGATGGTGGTGATGGTCATACAGCATTGTGAATCAACTAAATGCCACGGAATTGTACACTTAACAATGGTGAAAATGGTGAATTTTACCTTATGTATGTTCAACATATGTGTAAAATACATATAACATAAAATTTTACATGTAAAATTTATTTACACATAAATTTGCCGGTGACGTATGTGACAATTGGGGGAAATATAGAAATGAGAGAAATAAGATAAGGAAGTTATAAATTCTAGAATAAAAGATTAAGTGGCATTCCCCAGGATTCATTAATACACTTGAAACAATTTTACAATAATATGTCATTCAATTATGGGATAACAACTAGTAGCACATTTTTGTTATCCCTGTTTGAAGAATTATGTAACTCCCAGCATCTTGAGCCCATTTCTTGAGCCCATGTAAAAACCCACATTCTATGGAAAGTTGAGTAATTGATGCTAATCTACAATAAAAGAACTTCAAACTTTGTCAGAGTAGAAAAATTGATATTCATCAAGATCTATTTTCACAACTTCTTTATTGTGTCTGAATGAAATGAAATATGATTGGGATTAGAGAGCAATGAAAAGCCTTTTGAATGTTCTTCTTTTTATCTTTCTTCTTACCAAGACCTAACATTATTTCTTAATGTAAACACTTCATTACATAACAATAGATAACCTTATTAAGAGTTCTGAGGGGAAAGTTGAAATTACAAAGATTTTACAATCAAAAAAGTTCTTTTGACAAGCCATCTTTAATATAACTGCTCTATTGCAAATTGAAGAGATCTTGTTTTAAATATTCTACTTTATGTCTTTTCTAATATTTTGCAAATTGGAGTTTTTTATTGTGGTAAAATACACATAAACACAAAATTCACCACTTTAACCATTTTAAAGTGGACAATTTAGTGGCATTTATTTTATTCGCAATGTTGTGCAACCATTACCAATCTAGTTCTAGGATATTTTCATTACCCCAAAAGGAAACTATATGGCCATTACGTGGTTGCGCCCTAATTTCTCCCACCTGTCACGGAACCAATGCAGCACAGATGGCTCAAAATATCAATGAAGTGTTTGGGAAGGACGTGGCTAATGAACGCACAGTACGTCGATGGTTTGAGAAGTTCCATTCTGGTGATTTTAGTCTTGAAAATGAGCCACGTGGGTGACCTGAGACCAAGATGGATAATGATGAGCTGAAAGCTGTAGTGGAAGCAAATTCATCTCAGTTTAAGCGTGAATTAGCAGCAAGGTTTGACGTCACTATTCCAACAATATTGGACCATTTGAAACAAATCCGCAAAGTAAACAAGCTGGATAGATGGGTTCTGCATGAATTAAATGAGTGTGAGATGAGAAATCGTCCCAAAGCTTGTCTTTCTTTGCCATCACGACATAAACGCAAACCATTTCTACACTGTATTGTAATGTATGATGAAAAATGGATTCTTTTTGACAATTGCAAGCATTCGGCATAATGGTTGGATAAAGATGAAGTGCCAAAACTGAATATTCATCAAAAAAAGCTAATGGTGTCTGTTTGATGGTCCAGTGCTGGTTTTATCCGCTACAGCTTCATGGAACCTGGTCAATTGACTACAGTGGATGTCTACTGCAACCAATTGGACAAAATGATGATGATGCTTGTGATCAAGCAGCTGAAATTGGTCCATAGAGACAGGCCAATCCTCTTGCAAGACAACATGTGACCATATGATGCACAAACAACACTCAAACTACCGAAGCTGGACTTGGAATCTCTCTATCATCCACCGTATTCATTAGGCCTTGCACCAACTGACTACCATTTCTTCCAGGCTTTGGACCACTTCTTGCAAGGAAAAAATACTGAATTCTCAACAGGTTGTGGAAAATACCTTTAGTGATTTCATTGCCACTTACCCTCCAGGCTTCTTTGCTACTGGCATAAACAAGCTACCTTTAAGATGTCAAAACTGTCAATAGTTTAGGCACATACTTTGATTAATTGTACTGCTTCTTGTTTGAGATATAATAAACTATACTTTTGATTTGAAATCGGACATTTCATATTTTATGATCTATGTTTCTTGGAGGCATCGTCATACAGTTCCCCATAGAGGTTTGTGCTAATTTGGAGTCCCACCAATAGTGTATAAGCATTCCTTTCTCTCTGCATCCACCCCAGCATCTATCGTTTTTTGACTTTTTTATAATGGCCATCTAATAGGGGTAAGGTGGTATCTCACTGTGGTTTTAATTTGCATTTCCCTGATGATTGGTGATGTTGAGCATTTTTTCATATGTCATCTATTGTGGTTATCTATTGTGCTGTTCCATGTATGTACTTTTGAGTATCTCCTTTGGGGCAGGTCTAGTAGTGACAAATTCCCTTAGTGTTTGCTTGTCTTGAAAAGCCTTATTTCTCCATCATTTATGCAACTTATTTTTTCAGGATACAAAATTCTTGGCTGGCAATTGTTCCGTTTAAGAAAACTAAAAATGGCGCCCAATGCCTTCTAGCTTGTGAGGTCTCTACTGGGAAGTCTGCTGTTAGCCTGTTGGGTTTTCCTTTGTAGGTTAGTTGTTGCTTTCTTCTTGCAACTTGTAGAATTTTCTCCTTCATTTTGGCTTTGGCCAGGTTGATGACTATATGTCTTGGAGGTGTCCTGCTTGCTATGAATCTTCCCAGTGTTCAGTGACCATCTTGTATCTGGATATGTGAATCTTTGTCAATACCAGGGAAGTTTTCCTCAACGATTCCCCTGAAAGGTTTTCCATGCTTTTTACTTTTTCTTCTTCTCCCTCAGGGATACCTGTGATTCTTATACTGGCTCACTTTACATAGTCCCATATTTCTCTGAGTGATTCTTTATTCTCTTTTATTCTTTTTTCTGTGTCTCTGACTGAGTTAGTTCAACAGTGTTGTCTTCAAGCTCTGAGATTCTTTTTTCTGCTTGTTCTAGCCTGTTGTTGAAGCTCTCGGCTGTATTTTGAATTTCCCTAAACACCTCTTTTATTTTTTTTAAGTTCTGTTATACCCTTTCTTATGTTGTCTAATTCTTTGGCAACTTTTTCTTTTTTTTTTTTCATTGCTGTCCTGAAATATTTTTTGGCTTCTTTGTGTTGGTTTTCAACATTCTCTTCAATCCCATTCATCTTATTTGCCATCTGTAGTCTGAATTTTATTTCTGACATTTCAACAATTTCCTTTTGGTTGGTGTCCATTGCTGTAATCTATTGTGATCCTTTGGGGGTGTTGAACTAGCCTGTTTTTTCATGTTGCCAGAGTTCTTTTGTGGGTTTATTCTCATCTGAAACCTCTTCTCTCAGCTCAAGGTAGATATATTTGTGGGGCACCTGTTCTCCTTCACTGGGAACCCTTCTACTTAGAAAAAGGAAAGATCCCTAGATGGCACTTTTGTGTCCTGTTCCAGAAGACCTACCCAGCAGATGAGGGGCAGATGCACTCACAGCCTGTAATGCAGCCGTTCTGTGTTGTTCCATTCCCCTGTGGTTGTCACAGTCCAAGCTAGTACTGGATGATCTTCACGCAGAGTGGTGGGTTGTTCCCCAAGCCATTGTTTGAAGCCCAGGTGTGGGGTTGGGAGAGTCCCTCTCCATGGAGGCCAGTGCTGTAGGAGATTGCTCTGCTGAGGTCTCCCTGCAGTGGTGACATTGGCGGCTTAGAGAGGATATCTAGGCAGTGGTCACAAATGTCAGGGCTGTGGATGTTCATTCTACCCAGATCCGGGTGCAATGGTGGCTTGAGGCTAGCAGGTCCCTGGCAGAGCATTGGACCATGGGGATGGTTCTTGCCAGGCAGTGGATGGGAGCCACAGGGTCGGGGCCATGGGGCCAAGTGGCAGTGTGAGAGCCTTAGGGGTGGAGCCATGGAGTTCTGCGGCAGCACAGGACCCATGTAGATGGTACTATGGGGCCCAACAGCAGCTCAGGAGCGTGTAGGTGGGGCCAGGAGGCAGCATGGGTGTTGCGGTGGGTGGGGCACAGGGCCTGGCCTCTGGGCTGCTGGGACTCTCCTTGCCCAGACCCCCCTCGGTGTTGCTGAGGCAGTCACCGTGGGGCTTCTCAGCTGGCATCAGTGGCACCTGTTCTACCCAAATTCCCCATGGGGGAGAGAAGTGCCCAGCTCTCAGTCACGGAACGTGTGGGAGCATCCGCTCTCCCGCCCCCTCCCAGGCCTGGCCGGGGCGATGCGGAGGCGGCTGCAGCAAAGCCAAGCCTGTGTGGACCAGGCGCTCTGGACCTGAGAGCTCAGAGTGTCGTCAGTTGCAGTGACCTAGCGAGAGAAGCCGCCGCGTCCCTGCTCACCTGCTGTCCGGCGTCATGTTGCCACAGGGACTCCAGGCAGCTCCCTGTTCAGTGCAGTGGCCTGCGGTGGTGGTGGGTGGAGGGGAGGGCACAGTGCTCGGGCCACAGTGTCTGCTGGGGAGCGTGGAGCCCGGGAGTTCTCTCCTGCTGTCCTTCCCCATGTGTGCACGCCTACCCCAGGTGCCTTCTGATCTTGCTAAGTGGATCACCTTCTCCTTTACTCTGAATGTCCCCTGTCACTTCTCCAATGATTCAAAATTTTCTCCCTAAGAAGTCTCATCCATAGGTGGGCATTCAACTGCAACTTTCTTTCCTCTCCTTGAGAGTGACGTGTGCGGACTGCTTCTCGTCTGCCATTTTGCCAGTGTGGGCAAGAAGCCATATATCTGATGTTGGCCTGGCCGGGTGTGGTTGTTTCCTATAATCCCAGCACTTGAGAGGCTGAGTTGGGAGGATTGCTTGAGGCCAGGAGTTCAAGACCAGTTTGGGCAACACAGCAAGACACCATCTTACAAAGAGCAAATTCACCTTCCTTCACTTTTTTGTTCTATTCAGGCACCTTTTTAAGATTATTTAAGAACAAAACCCCATATATCTGAGGAGCTTAATATTTAAAATACATAAGGAACTCAAACTATTCAATAGCAAAAAAGCAAATGACCTGATTAAAAAATGGACTAAGGACCTGACTAGGCATTTCTCAGAGGAAGACCTAAAAATGGCCAACAAGTATAAGATAAGGTGCTCAACATCGCTAATCATTACGGAAATACAATTAAAATCACAATGAAATATCACCTCACACTTGTTACAATGGTTATTATAAAAAAGACAAAACATAAAAAATGTTGGCGAAGGTGTAGACAAAGAGAAACTCTTGTATATTGTTGGTAGGAATGTAAATTGGCACAGCCATTATGAAAAACAGGATGGAAGTTCCCCCCAAATTTAAAAATGTTGCTACTATATGATCCAGCGATCCCACTTCTGGGTATATATCCAAAGGAAATGAAATCAGTATGTCAAGGAGGTATGTGCACTCTGATGTTCATTTCAGCACTATTCACAATAGCCAAGATATGAAAACAGCCTAAGTGTCTATTGATGAATTAATGGATAAAAAAATGTAGAGTGTGTGTGCATGTGTGTGTGTGTGTGTGTGTGTGTGTGTTGTCAAGTATTCCTCCACAAAGCTGGAAAAAAGAGTAAGAAAAATTGAAGTCATGCAGATGGTCAGATTCTGTGTGAGAAATAAAACCATATGGATTCACCGATGTTTTTTTTTTTAATGGGCCATAGGACAACATTTCTAGTGCTGAGAGATTTATTTTTGCACATGGTAGTGTTTTAAGAATTTCATGAAAAACGAATTTTTAGAATGACACTCCCCTCTCCTTGAGGATGAGTTTCATAAATTTTCCACTTAATGTAACTGATAAATTCAGGCTAAATTGCCTTTATTCCTGGAAGCTAAGAAATGCAATGCAGAAACATGCCATGTTCAATGTTCCGTGGAACCTTCCTGGGGGTAACTGAAGGGGCTTTGTGATACGGAAGGCTGCGTTGTTCTTCGCAGTGATTTTCCCATCCGGCAGCAGTGCAAATCCTGTGCTGAATTGTCCCCCTCGTGGACGTTCCTTGTTGTCCTAGGAGTACCTGACTTAAGAATGACTTGATTTAGCAAGAAAATCTAAAGTTGATCTTCCTTTGGCCTTTTGCCAGCAAAACGGCTGGGTTTGGGAGGTCCGTATGGTAGTTCTGTTGCAGACAGGAGTTCTCAGGGTGCAGGTATAAGAGGGAACCACTGACTCGTACGTGTGGCCTCTGACTTTATGCTCTCCCTCCCACTCTGCCTCTGCATACAGCACTTCTGGAGTTGAGAGAAAGCCAGACTTTCATTTTGGTCAAGGAAAAGAAAAATTCTTATTTTGTAGTGGGTTTTGAAGTGTCTTCAATACTCTAACAGCTCATGAAAGTGTTTACATAAATTTAATCTTGTGCAACTCTTCTTTATAGTGTGGCTAGGGTTTATGACATTTGTTTTAAAATCAATAATGTCATTCATTACTAAATAGTGTTTTTTTTGGTTTTTGTTTTGAGACAAGGTCTTGCTGTGTAGCCCAGGCTAGAGTGCAGTGGCATCATCATAGCTCACAGCAGCCTCAAATTCCTGGGCCCAAGTGATCCTCCTGCTTCAGCCTCCCGAGTAGCTGGGACTACAGGTACTTGCCACCATGCCCGGCTAATTTTTCTGCTTTTTGTAGAGACAGGGTCTTGCTCTTGCTCAGGCTGGTCTCGAACTCCTGGCCTCAAGTAATCCTCCCTCCTTGGCTTCCCAGAGTGCTAGGATTACAGGCGTGTCTGTTTTGTTTTTAATCTTTGGTTCTTACTCTATCATCAAGTGTTCTCTTTGCAGGGTTCTTACTTATCTTTTTAAAAGTATCAGAGTCCAGGGAGGTTTTTGTTCCTTTTATTTTCTATTATGTGGTTATAATAGTTTAATAATTAATAATCAGATGAAATGATAATTTTTCTTTCAATGCCACTGAATCTAACTTTTCTTCCCTTCCTCTCCACCGATTCTTTTTTTTTTTTTTTTTTTGCAAAAAAATGACATCCAATTATTAAAACCGCAAGTCACTAAGCAGACAAACTTGGTGCTACCAGAGCTTCAATATTTTCAAGTTAATCTGAACCCTCAGTGGTGTTTGGCATTTTTCAAAGTTATCTTTTATGTGTTGAACTCTTCCGTAAGGGATTAAGTAATTCCACATACACATCACGTTCCTCATAGTCACGTTCCGTGCTGCTCCCCCATCTGTCACCAGAGAAGCTCACCTCGCATTTGAAAAGAAAAGTCGAGGCTGCCTGTCTGATGTGAATCCTCTGCGAACTGCTCTCCCCATCTCCAGCTCCAGCAAAGGGCCTGCTTCCTTCTCACTCATTCCCTTCCAGTTTCAGAAGAAGCCTCCTGCCTCCTGGCTAAAATTAACCCCTCTAACTCTTCTCCCCTTGATAACATCAGGTGACTATGTTTTTATTTAAATTAAAAATCCAAAAGGCTTTACTTTTCAAATATGGATTGCCTAAGGAAAGAACCAGCTATTGCATGAATAATAAAATATTTATATAAAAACCTAAATACTGGCCGGCACGGTGGCTCACGCCTGTAATCCTAGCATTCCGGGAGGCCAAGGTGGGAGGATCACTTGAGGTCAGGAGTTCAAGACCAACCTGAGCAAGATTGAGACCCCATCTGTACTAAAAACAGAAAAATTAGCCAGGTGTGGTGGCGCATGCCTGTAGTCCCAGCTACTCTGGAGACTGAGGCAGGAGGATCACTTGAGTCCAGGAGTTTGAGGTTGCTGTGAGCGAGGCTGACGCCATGGCACTCTAGCCCGGGCAACAGAGCGAGACTCTGTCTCAAAAAAACAAAACAAAACAAAACAAAAACACCTACATATTTTTGAAGCCTAAGGTTTTCAATCTTGGGTACAGTGTAACCATATTTATTTGAATGATCAAATGAGAGACATACACAGGAAAGTATTGATGGAGATTGAGTGAGAACATATAGACAAAGAGCAAAATAATGTTGTCTAACTCCTGTCTCTCTTTTCAGAGTTCTCCTTAATTTTGAGTGTGTAAAGATTTTGCAATACATTGCAAAAGTTCCAGTTACAACTTTTATATTGTCTAAATAGACACTAAATGGCCATTGATTCTCCTTGTTACTTATTCTATTTTAAGGTATTGCTATATTGCATGATTACAGTGGGCAAGAAAAGAGGAGAAAAAAACCCAGTTAGATAAATTTTATTTTACTTGTGATCTCTGCTTAAAGTTGTTCTTGCGTTTAGGCGCTGAAACTTTTACATTGTATGCGTTGGAATTCTAACGCCTCATGAAGTTCAAATACATGTCAGCAGAAAGGATGACTAAAGCAGCTGTAACAATGTGGATCTTTATTGCCTCTGTATACTTTTAGTAATTTCCTCTCTTGCTAATCACATTCCATGGCAAAACTCTCCTAAATCAAATTCTCTTCTTGAAATACTGATTTATACCTTAATGCTTCTTTTTTTTAAAAAAGAGAATGAATGCTAAATAATAATAATGCCTGTTCCCCCGTTCAAAGATCATTGCACTTTGAATATTTATCTGGCCTTTGCTTTCTATCAGAGAACCGTCTGTGACCGAATGGGTACCGGCGCAGGGGGAAGACCCGCAGTGGCTGACGTTGCGCTCCAGCTGGGAGAGCCTCACGGGGACCACTCTGCAGGCGCTGCTGGTAAACCGGTAAAAATCCTTTCGTGAGAGCTATGCAGTCGGAGTGCAGAGCAAGGGTTTATGATCTGAGCCTTTCTTCCATTTTTCCATTTTTAACTTAACATAATCCAATTTGCCACATCAGTAAAACGCTTCCATAGACGGGCTCTTGGCCTTTACATTGCAACATGGGTTTTGTTTCTAGACAAAAGATCGTTTTTCAGATCCTATTTGAAAGAAACTCTTATGTCTGCATTTCCTACCGATGCCACATGGGACTAGTTAACAGAGGAATTGTAATGGTAACTAATAAAACGTGGAGAGTCTGAGCAAAGAATAGACACAAAATGAAATTATAATCAACTCCTGGCCTTGAAAGGACACTTGGGTTTCCCCTAAGAACATCATGGCGTCTTCAGCAGGGTTGCCTCCGTTGCCTGCGGGTGGGGTGTAGGAAAAAGGTCCATTGAGAGGATTAACAACTTACTGGGTTCTTACTACATTATAGGCACATAGCTAGGTAGTCTCACAGATGCTGATCATTTACTTCTCCCAGTTAACTTGTGAACTATGGATAATTATCCAGTTGTTACTGCTGAGGAAATGAAGGTTTAGAATATTTAAATAACTTGCTCAAGGCTCACAGCCCACAGATGGTGACAGTGTCTGAACTCAAACTAAATTTATCCTACTCCAAAGCTTATAATAAGTGCTACCACCTTTTAAGAATTTTAAAGAAAAAGCAAAAATGCACTATTTCCCCTTAAAATGTCTTGACATTTTCTTCATAGGCCAAACACTGCAGTCAAATTGCTGAAGATTTCCCAGCTGAAGTATTTCTTCCAAAACAATGATCTGACTCTTTCAACAGTGTAATTTATTTCCCCAAACTGGGAATTCTAGGAAAGCCCTTTCAGGCACAATAAATGAATAAATAAGTAACTCATTCTAAATGGAAAGTTGGTAGACCTAGTTCTAGTCCTGACTTACTAATTAGATGTATAATCTTATATAACCACAGTTTCCAATAAGGCATTGGGATGAATAGTCTTTGATTACTTTTCCTATTTCTAAAAGCTATAATTTCTAAAAGCTACAAATAACAACTAAGTATTGAGTATCTCCTCTGTGCCAGGCTCAGTGTTAGGCTCTGAGGCGTGTAGATGTGAATGAGGGGAAACAAAGGCCCTGATCTCAAGGGACACACCTTGTGTGGGTGAACAGAGAGATTAAAAGTTAGTAAACAAAAGTAATTTTAGATATTGGGAAGTGCTACAAAGAAATTAAGACTAATGAGGTGGAGAGTACGGAGGAGACAGGATTTTAGACTGTGGGAAGGTACAAAGCAAATGAGCTTTTCCTGTATTATATAATTTATTGTATACAAAGAATTATACATGCCCCCATGCAAATTTAGCAATAAATTAAAATGCAATACATCTTCAAAAAGGAATGTGGAAATGACATATTTAGGGATTTTTTTTTTATCTGAGAGATCTAGGATTCTAAGCACATCACGGTATTTTTTTAAAGTCCCAAGGTGTTTTTGTTTTTCCTTTGTCCTTTGCATTGTGAATAAGCGTTTCATGGTTGGAAGAGAACTTAGTGATTGAAATTTAACCTACCCCAGTTGTACAACCACGTTGAGAGATCCTCAAACACGGCCCATGTTCTTGTCTTTAGAGTTTCAGAAAATTCTTCTCTTCCTGAACCCGCACTTCCTGTAAGCTTTACTTACTGGTTCTGATCATGCCATCTGGAGTGACAGGACATAAATTGAAGTCCCCTATCCTCCTGTCAGCTGCTCATATTTCCACAGTTGAACCTTGCCAGTCTTGGTAAGACTCTTTTCCAGGCTAGATACTCCATTCCTTTATTTGTTCTTCACACTTTTGAAGTAATATTTTATTCCTCAGACTGTTTCTCAGCTTGTTTGGGGCACACAGCCTCCCGGTGAACATCAAAATCTGACATCCTCCCTCTCACTGTGGACTCTAAGGAGCATCCTAATCTGCGCCCCTTGGGAACCAGAGTCGGGGTCGACATTGCGGGGGTCCCATAAGCCAAAACCATGTGGGAACCTTTGCTACAAGTGTCTTTCCCATAAATAAGAAATTACATTAAAGTGATATTAAATAAACTAAAAAACAAAAATAAAAGTGCATACCTTCCACATACCCCTGCCCTCAGTGTGCTAGCTGACCACGCCGCAGCCTTGAGAATTCCTGCCCCGAACGTCATTGTCACTCAACGAACGGGACCTCCGGTAGCAGCTGAACCTATGTCTCGCTTTTCACTGGTAAAGTGTTTGAAGTGAGCAGTAAATTTGTGACTTAATATTCTACCATTGTATGTTTCCAGATCTAGGCAGTCTTGTCAGAGCAGAAGTCAGATTTCTCTTCTGTGCAATAAACAAGGTGAGAGAATTCGAGGCAGAGCGATGGGATATGAGCTTAATGTAACCAGATGGGCTAAGGGGGAAAATGATCATTTGTGCTTGACAGCAAAGAGCTAAGCCTGTAGCTGGGTTGGGTGTCGAGTCACAGAGCGTGTCTTCCGCTCCTCGGTAGACTGTGGGCGCCGCCCTGCTGCCCGGATGAACAAGAGGATCCTCGGGGGCCGGACGAGCCGTCCCGGACGGTGGCCGTGGCAGTGTTCCCTGCAGAGCGAGCCCAGTGGCCACATCTGTGGCTGTGTCCTCATCGCCAAGAGATGGGTTCTGACCGTTGCTCACTGCTTCGAGGGGTGAGTTGCACCTTTTCTTTTTTGCTTTGCCTGGATTTGATCGTTTTGTCCGTTGGGAATTCTCAGTGGCACATGTAACTTCTTGAAGCCCCTTCAGGGCAAAAGCCACAGCTGATCTATTTCCCAGGCCTTTATCCTCCTAGAATTTTCCACCCTTGGTGTTGTCATCTTATATATGTGCCGCTCATGTATTAGCAATGGATGCATATTGCTTATGGTTTAGGTCCTGAGGGAGGGAGGAGGAGGAGGAAGTTTAGAAGATTGACTCCCTAACTAATATTAGTCTCTTTTCTAGACCTTTTAAATATGTCACATAGGCTGGGCGCGGTGGCTCACGCCTGTAATCCTAGCACTCTGAGAGGCCAAGGTGGGTGGATTGTTTGAGCTCAGGGGTTCGAAACCAGCCTGAGCAAGAGTGAGACCCCATCTCTACTAAAAATAGAAAGAAATTATATTGACAGCTAAAAATACATATATAGAAAAAATTAGCCAGGCATGGTGGCGCATGCCTGTAGTCCCAGCTACCCGGGAGGCTGAGGCAGGAGGATCGCTTGAGCCCAGGAGTTTGAGGTTGCTGTGAGCTAGGCTGACGCCACGGCACTCTAGCTTGGGCAACAGAATGAGACTCTGTCTCAAAATAAATAAATAAATAAATAAGTCACATACATATGAATTTAAACGAAAGTGATTTATTTGGAGGCTACAGTGAGGTTTGGATGTAAGAGCAACTGGTGAGTAGTTTGGGAGGCAGAGATAAAGGTATAATGTATGTATTATTCAAGGTATATATCCAGAGAGAGAGAGGGAGAGAGAGAGGAAGTTATTTTAAGGAACTGGCTGATGTGATTGTGGAGGGTTGGTGAGTCCAAAATCGCAGGGTAGGCCAGCAGGCCGGAGACTCAGGCTGGAGCTGCAGTGCCTCTGTCCGAGGGCCATCTGTCGGCAGAATTCCTTCTTGCTGGGGGGAGCTCAGTCTTTGTTCTCTTAGGATCTCCAGCTGAGTGCGTGAGACCCACCCGCTTTAGGGAGAGTCATCTGCTTTACTCAAAGTCCACTGATTTAAACATTTTTTATCCAAAAATACCTTGGCAGACGCATTATCCAGAATCATGTTTGACAAAGCATTTGGGCACCGTAGGCCTGTCAGATTGATCCATAAAATGGGCCATCACCATGTGCACAGAGACAGAAGACTAAGACGAAGGGGGAGCTTCCCCAAACCGGCAAACATCCCTGCAGAAGGTCCCCATCCCTTCTGGCTGTCTGTTGCCGTGTGATGTAGGAGCAGACAAAACAAAACAATAAAAAACACAGACACTTATTTTGCGCCTTGAAGATTCTGGGGATCAAATATTCAGACCGGACGTAGCTGGCCTGGTTTATCTCTCCCTGCAATGTCTGGGGCCTCAGCTGCACAATTCTAAGTCTAGGGGCATTCTGGAAGCATCTGAAGTCGGGCAGGCCATGCTGCCTGTGGGCGGGGGCCTTAGTTCCTGTCCACGTGGGACTCAGTTTACCATGGCTGGCATCCCCCAGAGTGAGCCTCCCAAAAAGGGAGCCAGGAGGAAGCTGTAGTACCTTTTTTGACCCGATCTCCAAAGCCACATAACGTCTCTCCTGCTATGTGGTTGGCCGGAGCCACCGTCAGCCACAAGCCCTCCATGATTCAAAGGGAAAGAACACAGTGCTGCTCTCTCGGCAGGGGGCCGTGCCAAAGGACTTGGTAGGTTGCAAAACCCACTATGCCACCCATTTTATTCTATATTTTAAAAAATAATTTTGCTTTATTTTAAAAATAACAGCAAAACTATAACATAAAAATAGCCCACTGTTCTATTATCTAAGTAAATTGATTCTTATTTGATCAGGTTGATTTCTAGAAAAAAAATGCAATTTTGTTTTTTGCCTGTTTACCTATTGTTTTTTCTCCGCTTTGCCATTTATTATGTGACCATGGGCCAGTTACCTTCTCTGGCTCCCGTTTCCTCATCTGTGCACTGAGGGGAACAAGAGCCCCTGCCTCCCGGTGCTGGGGTGGGCAGGAAGCGAGATGTCTGTGCAGAGGCTTAAGAACCAGGCCTGGCGTGAACCAGTGAGACTCCAGGAAAATTATTGTTAAAAGCGCACATCATGTATTTTCCTGTAGCATCATGGCATGAGTATTTTTTGCATTTTGCTAGCAGTTTGTATCTCCTCCCATACTTCCTCTCCTTTATTCTTTCATCATCCTCAAGGTAACCAGCCTGGTGAATGTTCTTCCACAGCTATGAACACATAACATTTTCACAGGGTGTCATTGTTTATTTTTTTACCATTTGGAATAACACTCTATACTTCCGTTTGTAAGTTGCTTTTCTCCTGTGGCAATATACCATGGGCATCTCTTCGAGTCAGTTGACGTAGCTCTAGCTTGTTCTTTTTGGAAGCTAAATGACATTCTATAATACACATTCACCATAAGTTTTATTATTATTCCTCAGTTGATGGACATCTGGATTAGTTCTAGTTTGCCGCAATAAACCCTCTTATACAAAGCTACTCACCTACTGGTACCCTTGTTTCCAGAGGAGAGAGTCCCACACACCCACTTAGATCCATATGGGGGTGACAGAGATTGCTACATGTTTTGTTCCCCGAGGTGCTAACCTAGTGCGTAGATGGACAACTAAACGAGTCATTAGAATACAGTGTGGAAAGGGACTATAAAATGGAAATGTGTATATCCAGTTACTTGATTGCTTTTTTGGGGAAAACAAAATATAAAAAAAATCAAACCGGTATGTCCTCTTGGGAACTTTTAATGTGTATGATGCAGAATGATTGGAAGAGTCTGCATAGTTTGTCAAGAGATACACTGCACTGTTATTGCTTTGGAAGGGGCCAGATGTTTCCAGATGTCTTTTCCAGTTCTGATTTGTACCTTCATGGTAAACAGAAGATGGTACCAGTGAGAGTGCATTCATCAGAGACGATGACCTAGATGAACCCAGCGGTTCTTTAAGGGAACAGACTGTATGTGCTGGTTCATCCAAGTTCATTGGCCACTCCTGTTGTTCTCACACGTGGTACCCGAGTTTCCTCTTTCACTGCAAGATCTGGGCAGTTCAGGAGAAATCTTGCAATAGAGAAGAAATATGTGTTTGTAATGAAAGACATGTATATGATATCAAAGGCCGTGGTGAAATTTCATGGAACACTTAATTGAACAAAACTGTCAAGAGGGGGCCTGGTCTGTCCATGAGAAGTTAGAAATTGCCCCACTTCAAACAAGCCTCTGTGTGAATGTGTGCTAATGACCCTCATTTTTTTTTACATCATCTCTAGTGGCCCCTCAGTCTTTTGGGAACTTTTAATTGTAAGCTGTGCTCTCTACTGGAGCCATGAATTGCTGCAACTAATGGGGTTTACCTCATATCCTGGCCCCGTACTTTGGCAAGGACTGGCGTGACCCGTTTGAAGGTCCGCTCAGCCTGTCTCTTTTACTTATGTTGGTGGAAAAAAAGGAAATTTTGTTTTGTTCTTCCATGGAGAGGTAGTTAAAAAAATCCCAAATGAGAATTAAAAACATGAGATATTAAGTTCACCAGATCAAGTCCCAATATGTCCTAATAACAATTCAACTGCCAAAGCTCGAAGGAAGAAAGTACTTTGACTTTCAGGGGTAATTTAACAAGAAATTTTCCTGCCTTCTTCCATCTCTGAAAGACTTAAGGATGAACTTCCTGGGCTGGCACACAACTGGTAATGGTCGGGGGCATCTAATTCCTCTCTAGGAAACCTGCGTGAAAACCTCACTTCCCACTACGTGAACCACAACCCTCAACCCTGCCGTGTCACTCCTGCCGATTCCCGCCACACCAGCTCTTAGTGCAATAAGATTTTTGGTTGCTTGTCTGTGTTTCCTTCCTCTCCTCCACCCAGTATCTCCGTCCATCTGTCTCCTTCTCACCTCCCTTCTTTCCCCAGCTACAGCTTCCCTGGGCTCTTCGCTTTTCAATCCTTTCTCCAGGACCTTCCACTTCTTCTTCCCCACATCTTTCTGCCAGACGTACCCGGCAGACCCCCACAGTGAGTGCCACATTGTCTAGCCCTATGACCACGCTCTTCAGAACCGGGGAGAACATCGGTGCAGACTGCCGCCATGCCTGAGCCCCACCATCATCTGGATCCTTAATACTGCTCAGTAATCTTTCCACCTATTTCTAGACAGCTCCCTCTCTCATTCTCCACAGAGCAAAATCATCATCCACCCGCCCTGATCGGACAGTGTTTAATACACTCAGAAAAGGAGGTGAGAGGTTTGGTCTGACCTTTTATCACGGAGCCCATGTTGTGCCGTTGTGGTTACCTCTTTGTCTTCTGGGAGCATAGGAGCTATGCTCGTCATTCAGTTTGTTTTCGTTCTATCTCCTTGAGGGCGTTGCTTTATTCCCATGGGTAGTAATGTCCACTAACACAGAACTTTTCCATTTTGGACCCGTACCTCCCCTGGTTTCCCAGCGTCACTGGAGGGTGAGCAAGTGTAGTTTTAAAAATTCCTAGGTGACTGTGGCCTGACCCATGCTCCCCACTGCCCTGTCCCCTAGGGAAGTACTATTTGTCACCTTCCCCTCTCCAGTGGAAAATGTCTCAGTCCAGGATGCAATGAGCAGTTTTCCTAAACGATGTGCCAATCCAGAAACTAGGAGCTTCCCTCTCGCCTGTAATTTTACCAGTTACTTGTTTCTTTCCGTTTTTCTACTGGATGCCGTCATCTCTTTCCCTTGTGTGACCCCCAATTCCAACAAATGTCTGCGTCTTTGGCCGCACATCCTGCGTTCCCTCGAGTTGTAGTGGAAGATGTGTCTCTGCTCCTATTTAAGGGCAACCATATCCCCTTTCATCTTTTCAAAGACTTTACTCCTAAAATCATCATTTCTACTTTGCATCAGCAATTTTTCCTTCTTTCCTGGGTCATTCTTTTCAAAAACCATGCCTTAATGTCACTAACTTAAACCCTCTTCCCTTGACTTCGTATCCCTCTTCCACCGTGGCTCCATCTGGGCTGGTCTGCACAGTAACTCTCCTAACAGAGCTTCCTACAGCCACTGTCTCTACTTCTCCACGTCCCTTATTCCCCTCCACCCACTCTGGCTGGGCTCTCGTCAAAGTCACTACAGAAATGGCACTTATGAAAGTCCCTAGTGACTCCCATCTTGCCAAATCCAATCAGGTGATTTCAGTTTCCAACTCACTGGAACCCTCCCCGGTATTTTATCATTACATCCTTCTTGAAATACTTTCGCCTGTCTTCTAGAACAGCAAAAAACATCCTTGTTCTCTTCTTATGTCAGTGACCCACCCTCTCTTCGTCTTTTTCAGCTCCTGCTTTTCTAGGCTACTGAATGCTTTAGTGCTCTACGATCCAATTCTGGGCTTTCTTATCTGTCTACAGTACTCACCCATCGAATCACGTGGTTTATAAACTTGTCCTAATTTGAACAAATATTCATATTTGAGTTTCTGACCATTGCTATGGTTTCCTGCCATTCTTTTATGATATACTTTCCAATTTCAAAGCTCTGTGATCCTTATGTGGTCACATTTACTCTTCAGCTGATTCTTCATTTTCCTACTTGACTGCAATTATTTGTGATGGTAGCATCAGAATTTGGCATTTAAACCCTCCCAACTGTATTGAGCTGTACTTGCTTTAAGAATCTCCGGGTATATTATCATAGCCGCCTTTTGTTCAACACATTCTGAAATCTGATTCTCAAAGGTCTAGGTCCAGGATGCATATTCGACTGTGCCCTTCTCTTGCTGTTTTTGAAACCTGGGCTAGCAGACTCGTTCACTTTCTGCAATTTTATCACTAATGGCTTGCTCCCCATCGCAGCTGGGGATGTGTTCAGGAAAGAGAACATACCTTCTTGCCATCTGCCACCTTATCACTCACCAGAGAGTCTCGCCCATCCTGCTGTGCTCCCCGCTGGGGTCAGCACCTAATTCCTGTGTGGATGCCTGGGGACCCTTCTTTTTGTTTCGGAGACATTTCGTAGTCAGCACGGGGTGCAGGGGTTGAAAGGACCAGCAATTGAGTCTGTTGTCATCACTCACTGTCCCTGGGGCTTTAGATGAGTCACCCCTGTGCCCTGAGTCACTGCTTTCTCACCTCTAAAACGGAGTAAGGATTCCTATCCACCTCTCACAGTTGGTGTGAGGATCATTTGATGTGAAGTGTGGAGAAACATTTGGAAAACTCTAGAGACTGCATACGAGTGAAGAATCCAGGCTGCCAATCTCATTGGCTTGTTGTAGACTTTTAAAAAAAATTGTAGCCAGCATTTAAAATTGTGTATACTTTGCATAAAATCCAGAACTTTGGCTTCTGTTGGGACAATTGGGAGGTCAGCTCACGCTGGGCATTCGAACATGACAGAAATTTTCTGGAAGCGGGAGGCAGATGGCCCCCAGGTTGGGCAGGGCTTGTGGTATGATCCCGTCTGTACTTACCCACCTCCCCCAGCTCCGTCACACGTTTGCTTTGCGATCACCCTGTTCTAAAGTGTGCCCACCTCGTCTGTTACAGATGCCAAGGACAGAGCACGATGTTAAAATAAGCAGGTCCTGAGATCCGTAGAACAGGAATGGTGCTGTAGTGTGAGACTTCACTACTTTGTGTAGATTCGATAACCTTCAAACTCTCTCCAAACCACCGCTTAGCTGTGCTATTTCTGGCGTGAGTTTTGTAAAACAGGGCAGTTTCTATCACAGGTGTTAATTAAAAATATTAACTTCTTTTTGCTAAAAAGAACAATATTAAATATAAGATATCAAAGCAAAGTCAGAAAGGTGAAAGGAGGAAAATTTTCTTTCCTAGGAAAAGATAAAGATAGAAAAATCTCTAAATTTGGCTAGCTAAATTAAGTGGAAATGTGACATTTTTGTGTTTAAAGTAGAGTTGAGTGTGGCAGTTTGCAAACTGAAGGGACTGGTCACGGCGTGCAGCAAGCTGGTGCCTGCTGTTTTGCGTCAATTCCTCTGGATGCCACAGTGCACCTGAGGGATGTGAGTGGCTGGGTTTTCTCTCTAGAGTTGCTAACTGAAGAATTGTAAGTTGAAATCATACTATCCCAATGTTATCTATAAGTATATTTATTATTAAAAAAATAATATAAATATGAAGCAAATTAGACCCTAAACGTGCATTTTAGGGAATGAAATAGTAATACTATCTATAGCAAGAATGAAAGAAGATACAGGTCTTCTCACATCTTCCTTCGCCATGGGTGGGTTATTCCCTGGTTTCCCCGACCTGCTGCCTCACTCCGGGAGCCTGAGGTTCTTTGCACCAACTTCTTTAAGGACGTGCCGGTTTTCCTTGCTGCTGCTTTGAAGTCTGATAGCCAAATGGGAAGCTGTCCTCCTTATGATGTCTTCCATAAAGCAGATTTTCAGGTGCTACATTTGGCTTTTATTTATTTATTTTTTTTGTACCAGAATTTAGTCCTTTTCACTAACCTAGCCATAGGATCCTAGTCTGTTCCCGTGAGTTTCTCCACTGGGTACTTTTGGGCTGTTACTAAACTCACGTGACATTCACATAGCCTGACATTGTCTGCCTTTTCTTTGCTTCCACCCAGAGACAGGTGGTCTCTGCCACTATTCCTGACTCATTCTTTCTCTGCATGTTGAATCTAGCAATATGCCATTTATGTGTACCTTCTTTCCCTCACCTACTGCTTTCAAACAATAGGTTGGGTTTTTTCCCTGATTTTTTGCCAGACTCGGGTGGGTGGGGGAGGAATTAAAAGAGACTTTATTTTTCATAATACTTATAATAAAAAGAAAAAAAGAACAAAATTATCACTGATTATAAAAAGTATGTGAATTTTTATGTGTAGTTGTTTTGTTCTGTTTTGTTGCCTTTGATGGACATTAACGCCATAAGGACAATAGCTTATGTAGCAAGAGATTACCAGATACAAGTGAATGTTTAGCCATTTCATTGATGCTTATTTTTTTAATCATTAGAATTACATTAACCCCAGTACAGTAATTAAGTCTGGAATTTTGAGGGTATTTCATTTTGTTGCAAATAATTTGGAACGTTCAACAGTTTGAAATACTGCCTGTGATTTCAGTAGATGGATGATGTTTGTCACAGCCCACACTTGTTAACTCTCTCAAACAAAGAAGCTATTGAAAAGACAGAAATCTGAAATAAAGTGTTGCTTAAGATGTCTTAAGCAATAGAACCTAATGTGCACATTGAATTCCTCAAATGGTCATGCATGTATTCCTCCCAGAATAAAAAAAGAAGGAACAAAGGAAAGAAGGAGGGAAAGAAGAGAGGTTAGGGAGGGCAGAAAGAAGAAACAGAAAGGAGAAGTAAGGAAGGAAAAAGAAAGAAAAGTATGTTCTTTGAGTGACAACCTTACACAATGAAAAATAATTCTTCTGCAACATTAACTTGTCATGCTCACGTGATAGGACTTCCTGCAATTACCATAATTGTCCATCTCCTCTCAGTTCTAGAGTCTGTACGGGCAGGATCACATCTCTCTTTCTGACTGTTGCAATCCTGGCACAGGGTTTGGCATAGAGGAATTGCTATATATCTGTATCTCTCTCTCTCTATTCAATGAATGACATCAATTCCTCTTTTGATAGCTCTGAAATTACTTTTTTTTAAATGGAAAAAGGACAGAATGCAGGACTGTGTGGGGGTGTCTGTTAGCAGAGTCTGGCCAAATATCCAACAATACTGAAAACAGTTTGAGTGCCTACTTTGGCACCCCTAACTCTCCTGAAACCTCAGGCTTTTGAATCTTTGCCATGCTGATGGTGGAGAGAGGCATGCTAAAAAAAAAAAGGAGATGCACAACTAGGGTCTTGCCTGAGACTCCCTAGACAGCTCATAAAATGCTGGTTCCTAGGTCCCGACCCAAGAGCTTCTGTTTCGATTGCTATGAGGTGATGCCCAGAGAATCAGTATTTTGAAAGCTCTCCAGATGATTCATTGCTCTGCTTGGGTTGGAAAACAATGTGTCTAGATGGTCAAACCTACATTAGTTGGTTTGACCACAAGCTCCCAAACGGGGACAGTGGAGTGTGGGTGGCTTGCAGTGTCAAGGAGTGTCTGCAATGAAAGCTCCCCCCTTCCCTGACACTGTGGCCGATAAACGTCCACGCCTTTGATCCTGGTCCACTCTGGTGAAGGAGGAAGTGGGAATGAGGGAAGGGAGAAAGGGACTGATGAAAAACAGACCTTGCCTTTGTGGTTGGCGTCTGCCACTAATAAATGTTTTCAATCCAATACATGGGGCCATTGTGAACAGATACTTGTTGAGAACCATCTGTATGCCAGGATTCACAAGCCCTGTGAACAGAGCAGTGAACGAGAGCAGCAAAGCTCCTGCCTTCCCAGAGAGAACGTTCTGGGGGCCAAGACAGAGAATAGACAAACAGATAGATCAGTGTCACTGACACCAATAAGTATTATGGGAAGAAAATGGAAGCAGGGTCAAGAGTAGAGTGATGAGGGTAAAGTAAGTGTTAGATGGGGTGGTCAGGGAGGACAGCTCTGAGGAGGTGGTGCGTGAGTTGAGACCTGGACGAAGAGAAGGAGCAAAGGTGGGAACCGTGTGAGAGCTGGGTGTGGGGGGGGCGGGCAGCAGGGGAAGAGCCCCTGAGTTGGAGATGCCCTTGGCATGTTCGAAAGTAGAAAGAAAGTCCTTGGGGTTAGAATGGAGCATATCGTGGAGCCTTGCAAAGGAGACCAGGGATAGGAGTCTAGAATCTGTCTCCAGTATGATACAAGGTCCGTGGAGAATAATGAGCAGGAAATGGATTTTTATTTTGAAAAAATCATTCTGATGCTTTAAGGAAAATGGATTACAGGGGCTAAGGCTAGAAGAAGAGCCACCATTTGGGAGGCCGTTGCAGTGGTCCAAGTAGATGAGCGTAGCTTAGACGAAGATTGCAAGAGTGGAGAAGGGAGAAAAAACAAGATGCAGGATATGTTTGAAAATAAGAGTGGTGAGACTTGTCGATGCATTCAATGGTGTATGTAAGAGAAAGAGAAGATTCAAGTGGGTAACTGGTGGTTATAAGTATAAAATAATAGTAAATGAATTCTGCATGCTTAAATATTGCGAGATAGGTGGCCAGCCCCCAGTAAATCTTGGCTATTATCAAACATCTGACTGAGTGTGTTGAACAGACTGTGGGACGTTCAAGTCTGCAGCTCAGGGGAGAGGATGGAGCTGGGGACATACACTTGGGAGGCATCAGGGTGTGGGTGGCCGTTAACACCACTGGGCCGGATGAATTCATCAAGGGCGTGTGAAGTGAGAAGAGCAGGTTGAGGGTGGCGTCCCCGAGCTCTTCAGCACAGACATCGAGAGCAGAGCAGGGAGACCCAGAAGAGACCGAGTGGGAGGGCGGCGTCCAGGAGACGGCAGGAAATTCTGCAGCATGGCAAGACCTGGAAGCATGTGCAGAAAGTCTTGGAAGCTGGGAATTGCCTAAAATATTGCTGACAGGTGTTAAAAAACAATGGCGTCTGAGGCTGACCGTTGGAGGTGGCGGGTGACCTTTTCAAGTCCTTGGCTTGAAATTAGTAGAAGTCTCCCCTGAAAACCTGACATCTTGCTCTTTCTTGGAGCGAACACTTAGTCTTTGTTTTTTTCCCTTTTCCTCTTTCTTTTCTGTCGTCTTTGTGGCTTCTCATTATCTTTTCTCCTTTGATGAAGCAAGCAACGACCCTGACTGCCTTTAAAACCAAACAAGTTTTATTTTCAAGACTAGCCCCATCCGAGAGTCCCGAGCTGTGCTTTCTACGACACACTGTTTATCTGCTAATCACTCAGGCCATTGTGTCCATGCTGCTTAGACGAGTACATTGAGAGGTGGGCATGGGAATAGCCATTGTTGGCATAAACCAAATATTTAAAAATCCCACACGAATTTCAAAAGATAAATTAGGGTTTAAGATGCCAATGGCTCTTGAATTCCCGTTTTAGGAGAGAGAACGCTGCCGTCTGGAAAGTGGTCCTCGGCATCAACAACCTGGACCACCCGTCGACGTTCATGCAGACGCGCTTCGTGAAGACCATCATCCTGCACCCGCGCTACAGCTGGGCGGTGGTGGACTATGACATCAGCGTCGTCGAGCTGAACGAGGACATCAACGAGACCAGCTACGTCCGGCCGGTCTGCTTACCCAGCCCGGGGCAGTGGCTGGAGGCCGACACCTACTGCTACATCACGGGCTGGGGCCACATGGGCAACAAGAGTAAGCCGGGGTCTCCAGGAGCCTTTCGGCTTGTGCTAAGGGGCGCTGTGTTTCTGCCTAGGCTTTGGCCATATTTTCACTTATAAAAATCTAGCCACAAATGGTAAATCCCTGATGTGTGTGTCACAGTCCCCTTGCCGTGCAAATCGTAGATACTAATAAGTCATTAGGGCACTTAAACTCGCCAAGCTCAGAGGCAATCTCAAAAGTCCTTCTCCACACCCCAGAGTCTTTCTCCAGGGAGCTGCTGGCAGTGTCCGGGGGTCCCTGCAGGATGAGACTCAGCAGCCGTCCTTGCTTTGGACGTGTTCATGATTCGGGCCACCTGCAGGCAGAGTCAGTAAGAGCCTCTGCCTCGTGGTCAGTCAAACTGCACAGTTATATTTGCAATTCTCGGTTATGATCGGGTCTTATCTACATCTGTAGCACAACCTGTAAGTCCTTCTAGAAAGCAAATTGATTTGCTATTTGCCTATTTAAATTGATTAAAATAGTTTGGCTCTGTAGATGACTTACACATATAAAACACACAGAGATTAAAAAATTTGTACTACTACTTACTCTCAGCCCCCCATAACGGACCCCCTCTCGTTCTGTTTTATCTGTTTAAAGTTTAGAATGAGAATCAAATCAATGAGACGTTTTCTTTAACTGCAAGTGCTGGCCACTCTATCAAATATAACGCCACGGCACTCAAGAATGGTGATGTATATTGGCATTCCATCATCGACCTTAGAAATTGTGTATTCGAAGGAACATTTTTTTCTTGAAATTTAGCGAGAACAGTTTTGAGCTAAGTTGAGTTTCTTTTTTATATGATCAGTTAAAGGATGAAAAGAAAAAGTCAATAGACAGAAATCAATGACTTTTTCAGAAAAAGTTCACAAGTAAGAATTTTGAAGGCCATGTTGTACATATGACGTCACCGTTCCTATGTGTCTCAGTTTTAAAATCTATAATGATGACTGTAATATAAGAGCGGAATATATTTTATATTGCCTCTGCTTGTATTCCTCCTACAATATCCATATCAAACTGCGAGCAATAGTGGAACACAGTACACATACCACCTGTAGAGCGTAGCATGAAGAGCAAGGATCCGAATTCAAAAATCAGAAAGATCTAATTGACCCTAGACTGCATTCCCTTCTAGCTCACTATAAAATGAACAAAATAATAGCACCTGTTCTCCATGTCTCTGAGCAATGCCCAAAGAAAATAAATATAAAAAAGAGCAACAGTCTAACTCACAGGATTGTTGTAAAGATTAAAGGCAATAAGGTAACGCCCAGCAGATGCTGAGTATAGGTGCTTGGCTACCACTAGTACCCGATACATGTTAACTATTGTTCTTATCCTCCTTTTAACAATTCGTGAAACATTCGCTCTCTGCCACATCCATCTCCATCACTGTTTAAAAGAATGGTGTGTGTAATTTTGTAGAGTGGCTAAACAGCAAAAGATTCATGCTGTCTTGCTCCAAGAAAGCCGTTGATATTCAGCAAAATCTTTCAAGTAAGATGGAATTCACATACTCTCTCTGTCGACACCAAGGGATGGCTTTGTCCTTTTCACCCTCTCTGTCAAATCCTCTAGGATGAAAGGTTCTTACATCAAATAATAGCTACTGGAGCACAAGATGAGACACGTTCTTTTCACCAAGAATAGAGCAGCCCTTCGGCCATTAGATTTAACAGGTATCCTCCACGTCAGCAGAGCAGGACTGACGTGCGGAGCTGACACCGGGCTGGCAGCCTCCAATCTGGAGAGGAGCTCTGGCTTGATTTGTTTCCTTTTCATTGTAGTAGCTGTTATTTTTGGTAGCATATGCTAAGAGGGGAAAAGCATGAAACAAGTAACAGGACTGTGCCTCAATTTCCTTATTAAGAAAAAAAAAGGTTTCCCCAGATGATGGCTATGAACAAATTGGAAAATTCTGATTCCAAACAAGCCCTGTCTTCGAAATGACATTTCAAGTAAAGAATATGGTTCATTTGGTATAAAACTGTTCATATGATATTTGAATTTCATATTTGGCTAGTTTCGCTTTTGAATCACTTTATCATTTTGTATCTACTTCTTCTTTTTAATGCAGTGCCGTTTAAGCTGCAAGAGGGAGAGGTCCGCATCATCTCTCTGGAGCAGTGTCGGTCCTACTTTGACATGAAGACCATCACCACCCGCATGATATGTGCTGGCTATGAGTCCGGCACAGTCGACTCGTGCATGGTAAGTGGCTTTCTGGTTACCAGGAAGATTCGGTTCAGCAATAACCTCTGTGAGTCCCTATGAACTTACTAGTATTCAGGTATGGTCCTTTGGGAACATTTTTTGAAAATTGTTGCCAAATGTTGAATTGTTCATAATGTGTTTTCCTTCAGCCAGCACCCAAGCAAACCCTTAACGACCCCCTCCCCTTTATTCAGGCTGCCTTCAGCTTTTACACGTATTTACCATCTGGGGAACATTACCCTTGGTCAGCAACGCGAGGAAAAACTCGTTTCTGTCCTCTCATTCAACCATTTCGTTGGTTAGGAAAAACGAGGTTCTAGGAGGAGCTAGTGGCAACCATGGCTCCAACCCCAGGGAGCAGGGGGCCACCAAAGGACATTATCAGCCATTAGGGTGACGCATTAAGGCACTCACCAACACCCCAGTTCCCGTGGTACTACCTCTGTCTCAAGAGTGAGCACACTGGCCTTGTCTGGCTCCTCTGGGCCCTGACGTGATTGCCAAAAAGTTCTCAAATGTCACCGAACCCAACGCTTAGGTACTCAGGACTCATGGCCACAACCGTTTTCAGAGCATGCAGCAGTGCAGGGAAGCATTTTTATTTTTACTTAATAAATATTTATTGAATATTTTACTGGACTGGCTCCCAGGAAAGAGTGAAGATGTGCAAGTGCTCAAAAAAAACTTAACAAAGTGGGGGAGACAGTTACACTACACGGCTGTGAAGCATCTTTGTTATCTGACTGCTTTGGAGTAGACTAAATGCCCCCCCCCCCATTTTGAAGCACACAGCAATACCATTACCACTAACTCAACATAATTCAGTGACATTTTTGATGGTTCCTTTTAGAATGGAAAAGTCAGGGGACGGAAATGGTCTGGCGGTGATTCCTTAGACAGCTGTCAGAGGAAAGAGGGAGCAGGCAGTTCCCTTGGGGTTTCACTGAGGCCACCCGCCTTTCTGCCTCCTGGTCACAGTCAGCAGCTGGGGGAGGCGGTGGTGGAGGAATCCCTCCCTTCGACATAAGAAGCCAAGGTTTGACTCCCCAAGTCCCCCCCGCAAAAACAAGGTGCTGTAGGAGACACGGAGTGGGGCACGGAGCAGGATTTGCAGCCTGAAAGACCTGGGTCGGATCCCATCTCTGCCTGGGGTGGGGACAACGTAACCTGGGGACGGCAGCCAACCTCATTAGACAGTTTTCTCATGAGTGAAATGGGGCCGATTAGGCCTAATTTACAGCGTATTTTGAGGATTAACTGAGTCAACGTATGTGAAAGTCCCTATCTCTCACCCATCTGTGTGTAACGCCTGGCACACACTTAGACATTCCATGAATAATAATTACATTCACACCAACATCTATCACTTTAGTGCTTATTGTGCCCCAGGCTCCCTGCAAAATGTTTTCCAGTCCCTCCTGTGATCATGACAGTCCCTCCATGTGGCAGTGTCACCGTTTGCCTGAGCAGAAAGCGAGAGAGTAGAGAGTTTAAGTCGTCCTCCCCCGATCACGTGGCACGAGGGTGGTGGGGTGGGGAGGTGGAGCCAGGCGGCCCGGCTTCCGGCCCTGCGCCCAGTCACTACCCACCCTGGCTGCAGTGATTGACATACATACGTTTCTCCCTTTCCTCAACACGATTTGGAGGTTTTCCGGCAACTAGCATCTCTTGGCACATGTTCAAGATCATTTCTCGGTCACTGCTGAAGGATGGGACAGGGGGTGGTTCTGTGATAAGGAACCGAAGGCACAGACAGACACAGGCATGTTCGTGTCATGACGTCAGCAGGAGCCAGTTCTGGCCAACTTCTTCAGTGCTGGGAGTTCAGTGCTGTGGGTATCTTCAAATGCACACCAGATATTCTCTAACACAAGCTCAGATAGAAAACAAAATATAGAACAAACAAAAGCTACTGCCTACTAGATCTAGAGCAAATATTTATCCCAAAACCTCTATGGCACGACATACACTGTCTTTCTTAATTGAACCAACGGGACACATTGGAAGCCATGGGTCCCTCTGTGACAGTCTATAAATCACGAGGATCAATATCGAAGCCAAACGTGAACTTTGGCTTAAAGCCCTACATGACAAAGAGGAAAAGAGGACCAAAAAGACAGTGCAGATAAATTGTGCCTCGAGCTGTATTCTCCCTTTCATTTCGAATTGCTTGTTCTTCACTTCTCGTTTTCTACCTAGCAGAATACCTACCTGACTCTCTAAGTCTAGCTCCAAACCCACATCTCAGGAAAGCATTTGTCATTCCTCTCCACCTGGAAGCAATCACTCATTCCTTTGAAGCCCTCTTTATAGCTCTTGGATTTTGCTTTCATGTCAAGCTATACTCGTTACCCAGGCAGACAAAAATGTCCTCAGTTATGTATACCCAAGCACGGAACCTTTCAAAGAGTAGATGCTAAATAATTATTTGACTAAGTTTCTGATCTGGAAGTGAAGAGGTGGTGACATCTAAACACGTCCCATTTTAACCACTCTCTGGCATAATAACTAGTTCAACCTAAATAATTGAGCATCTTAGTATTTATTTTATATAAGGGGAAATAAAAAAGTGTGAAATATGTCTAATAGAAATGTTTCCAGGACATTTTGCTTTTTTTTTTTTTTTTTTTTTTAAATTTAATTAGATTTTCAGGCAGAAAAATTTACTGAGCCTCTTGCAAATTCTATGTTTATTATTTAGGCTCAGGGCATTGGAAAGTTATGAATTTAAAGATCACCACTTCCATAAAAGCAGACAGCACAATCAAAAACTCAATTTTGCTGTCATAGCACAAGTTTTAAGAAGCCAGCGTAGCCTCGTAGTTGCAGAGGTGGAGTCCTGCCTGCCAGACTGTCTGGCTCTGCCAGCGAACGAGTTTACCTGGGCTTCAGTTTCAATATCTCTGAGATGGATGTAATTATAATAAATAGTATCAGTTCTTAGGGATTTTGTAAAGATTAAATGAGCTAACACAAGGGAAATGCTTAGAAAGGGCATCAGTAAACTTTGTTTCTATTATTCTTCAACATCACCAAGTAGAAGAAAGACCACAGACAGGCTTCCAAGTTTGGATGTCTTACAGGGCAAGGAGTATTTGTAACTTTCTAGAATGCATTTATATACTTAGTTGCTTATTTTCTATGGCAACAACCCCTCTCTAATGACGCAGAGCAGAGCACACTGCCCTCACCTACCTGATCTTTCAGGTGTAGCAAATATTAATGTCTGTAAAGCCGCAGGGTTTTAGTGTTGACTATATTGGAGGAAAGAGCTGAATGAACCCAGTTGCAGTATCTAACCGTAAATATCAAGAATGAAAATCTCCATGGATATGAAATAAAATAAACGCTATAAGTAAATGAAATACTTCACGGTAAGTAATTCTTAACTGGTATTTTCTATTGAAATATACATTTCCAGAGCCCTAAGAAGTGCAGTGAGAGCTCCCGAAATGTGCTCTACTTAATGCATTCGTGCACATAGCAAGAATCTTCAGAATAGAGAGCTAGTTTAGAATGTTTTTGAAGTACTGTTTGTGGGGGGGTGGAATCTTTGGATGTTCCTTTTGGGTACTTGCTGCAGTTATAAGATAAATCAAACTGAAAGAATGAGGTCAATTAAGAAAATCAGTTCTGATCCTTGAAAACAATTTTATGACATATTTTGAGAAGTGCAGGAAATGACTGAAAAAATGTATTCCAATTTCATAGAAAGAAAGAACACAATGGCTTCCCAAGCCACTCTCTATCCTTTCAAAGATAGGGAGGTTAACATGTTCCTTTGAAAGCTCCATTTATACAATGGAAAGCTTTGTTGAAATTTTCCAAGTTGGTTAAGCTGGGTTTGGCGTCATCGCACCCTCAGGATAGCATGGGTGCCATCAGGACTCTGAAATCCCAGTGACTAATGTCCTTTGCTATTTGTTACAGGGTGACAGTGGTGGGCCTCTTGTTTGTGAGCGGCCTACAGGACAGTGGACATTATTTGGTTTAACCTCGTGGGGCTCCGTCTGCTTTTCCAAAGTCCTGGGGCCTGGCGTGTATAGCAACGTGTCCTACTTTGTCGAATGGATTCAAAGACAAATATACATACAGACCTTTCTCCTGAACTAACTCCGAGGATGATCAGAGATGTTGCCAGCTACACTCAAAGAAAATGGCCTTCTCGACCGCGAAGGGTTTCCTGCAGAGAGCTGGACGGAAGCGCTTTTCACGGACAGGGCATGCTCACCCCTGCACTGCAAATTCGCAGGTTTGTTTTGGACTAAATTTTTTCAACTTTATTTTCCTCTTAAGGTCGGTGAAAGACTTTAAAAAAACTAAGCAAAGCAGACTTTGTTCTTTTGCCAAAACTAACCTTGACTGCAGCACAAAATGATCAACTCTGGAGAGATTTAAAATAATGCGGGCACTAGGGTACCATGTTACAGGAATGTTCCCTTTTATCCTATCCCAGAAAGGACACTGAGATCCAGGCCAACTAATTAATCTTTGCCAGTTTTTGTTTCTCGAGCACAGTAGCATAGTGGCAAATTTCAACATTAACATTAGAGACTTGCTTTTGATTTATTAAAAGCCAAGATAATTTACATGTTTAAATTATTTACTGTTACTCTTCTAATGCTTGCGTGGTAATTCTGAGAACTTATAAAAGACAAAGGTAAAAGACGAACAGCATCCATTTAAGTGGCAAAATGTACTGAACACAGAGTTCTGTAGACTTCAGTTTTAACACTTGGCATTATAGGATTGCCCATTCTGATTTAAATCAACTTTGTAATTTTATAGAAAAGTCTCTATAGAACTTCCCCCATAGCTGGGATTTGTTCAGTGTAGATGAGTTGGCTGATTGAGATTTCAAAAACTAAATCCATATTCCTGGGAGGTATTTGGTTTTGCCTATATGACAATAAAGTGGATATTAAACTTTGCCAACAGAGAATTTGCTATAGAATGGAGTGATGCAATTTTTTAAAAAAGAAAATTAAATTGCATTCCTCTCCCAATTAAATATTTTTTTTCTGTGTTCGTTCATATCAATAAAGTCACAGAAATGCACTTCAAAGCACAGTAAAACTTTGCATGGAGTAAAATATTATGTAATTTTTCTCAAAAGATGTTTAACATCTGGTGTTGCAGTTTCTTTTTATTGATAATTAAAATTTCAAAGATGATTTTTTTAGCACTAGGCCACTTTATGCAAATCAATTTTGAAGCAATTAGTGGTTAAAGTATTTTTCCCCACTAAAAAGCTTCCAAACACAAATCATCACATATATCTAACTTAATTAGGGACATTCATTCTGCAACATTCAAATGCCTTTTGAACAAATACTCTTCCCTATGGAACCTCCACCAGCAACCCGGATTGCCTCAGCATTCCAAATAGAGACTACTTATAATTTTATACATGTATTTTTGTACTCTTTTTCTATGTGTAAACACCTTTGAAATTCAAAAAGCTGTTTAAACACTTTCCATGTTATTCACATCCTGTCTTGTAGTTTGTATTAACGTAAACCCAGTGAGCGTGTGAAACAGTCACTGGATTGTGGTCACGATCGTATGCAAGTTTAACAACATAGGTCAGTTTCCTTACAGTTACATTCTTAATGTCACAAACTTTTAACCTTGCTCAAATTTTGTGCAGTGAAATGTATGTAATGTACTTATTTTAAATAATTCTTAATACAAATAAAATGGTATGATCTTTTTTTTTATTGGATGGATATGGAACACAGATAGCAAGTGTCAGGAAATTGTTTCTCTCTCTGTAGCAGCATGCTGGCTGGCCCCGAGCTCCACACCCATCAAAATTTATCTTTCTTATAGCTCATTCTCACAGGTACATATTACTAGTAATCAATTTCCTTGGCTACCAGGAGCAATGATACAGTGCTTGTTCCCCCAAATTTAGTGAAATATACTGAACTGCAACAGCTCACATTAGCTTTATGTAAGAGTTACTTACTTGTAAATGTGACTCTTCAAATGTTTAATATAGATCCCAAATTTCTTTAGCCTAGGGGCCAGAATGTGTTTCAGAATTCAGAATTTTCCAAATTTTAAAAATACAGTTTGGTACTCAGTAATAAAATGAGCTATTAATATTTTTGTAGCAAAATATATGAATTTTATACTTTAAGTGTATAGCCTTACATTTGTTCAGGGCATTGATTTTGTACCTAATTTATGGAAAATATTTTCAGTTTTCAGAGCTTTGGAAACTTTAGAATTATAGATAGGAGATTTTGACCCCATAACATAAACATTCAATTTTTTCCTCTATTCGTATGTACAGATAATGTATGTCTTGGAAATTAACCTTTTTTCTTAGTGTTTTTGGCTCATTCTTTTTATTCTTAGATTCTAATCTTTTATTTATAAGTGACTATATCCCTAAATTTTTATTTAGCAGAAGATGATGATCTCAGGGAACGATGCCAGCTATGAGGATAGCAAACGATATAACAGCAGTGGTTTTCCCACATAAGAAAAGGCTGAACAATATTCTGGTAAAAGATGTGCTTTAGGACTTTCCTTCTAAGTTCTGGTACTAATTACAGTTGGATACAGTGAGTGTTTACAAGAATTTATGACAGTTTTTCAGTACACATTATTTATTAAACAGTTTATTTAAAAAAATCATAAGGAAGTAGAAAGCGACTTTCATTCATCATATAGGATTTTGAAAGTTCTAGAAATCAGTCTGTATAAAAGACTATATGCAATAATATCAGCAGGCTACAAAAAAAATGTCAGACCACGATAGGAGGCAACAGGTAGAAGATTAAACCCTGAGAATAACAGTTTAATAGTCATTAAGAAGACCTTAATGTAGACACTGAACATCAGCATAGCGATTCATGAAGGAAATTCTGGATGATTGATGGCTGACAGCTTTCAGATAATAGAGGCAGAATTTTAAAAGGACTTCAGCAAGAATACATGATGTTATACCAACACCTGGCCTTAGCATAAAACTAGTTTCTTTGCTCCAACTAAAGTCAGCATACATGATTGCATGGAAGTCAACTTGCTGTAGACATTCCTGGCTTCCAATGCATTAAAAAAAAAACAAAAAACGATTTTTTCTAAGAACCTCATAGAAACCTCCTGAGGACAATCTGTATTAGTCTCAATTTATATCCCATTTTTTAAAGGCTACAACCTGGAAAAGTTGTAGGATATTGTGTAAACAATGAACCCTCAAGTGGTCTCTAGAAGAATGTTTTGAAATTGATGGTATCATTTCAATCGGGCTAGTGTCAGCTTTAGAGTACAGGAGATTGCCCAGTGGTCGCAGGGCCAGTGGATGCTGTCTGCCTGACCTACGGCCTCAGTTTCCTCACTGACCCCATCTGGGCTGAGGCAGCCCTCATGAAAAGTCTTCTCTTGCCTGGAAGCTGGGAGAGGAACGCATTCCTTGGAGCTGATAGGACCCGCACTGTCTTTCC
Source organism: Eulemur rufifrons (assembly GCF_041146395.1). Classification (NCBI taxonomy): domain Eukaryota; kingdom Metazoa; phylum Chordata; class Mammalia; order Primates; family Lemuridae; genus Eulemur; species Eulemur rufifrons. The sequence goes on from NC_091006.1 coordinate 34,275,973, forward strand.
TGCCCCTTCCCAATGAAGGTTCCGCCTTACGGAAACACTGAGATGAGCAGTGAGGTGAGTCTCACATATTTTAACTGTATTTTAAGCAGTACAATTATACTGTATTTTAGGTACGTCGTTGTTTAAAAGGATATTGGAAGTTTATCTGTAAATTAACCATTTATAACATTTTTTCCATATGGAAATATTTTCTGAGTCTCAACTCAAACGTACTTTTTTCTCAATTAAAAAAAAAAAAAATTCAGATTGGAGCCAGCTCATTTAAAGCATTTCCCAAGAATATGAGATCTCCCTGTAAAATAAATATTTCTCAAATGACTCCCCTTTAAAATGTTTGCATTTCTAAGACAATGAAAATGCTTTTATAAAATCCAAAAAGTTTCATAAAAGCATTTGATTCTGAATTAAATACTTCACTTCCCTAAACTCTGTCTAGGTCAAACTCTACTTCTCCATTACAAATGTATATACTAATACACCGATAATGGTCCTTCTGTCAGCCTTCCCAAGCCTAGGAAAATGCTCATGTCCCTTATGGAAAAATCCAAGTCATTCTTGTGTGGTAGAGGTGCCTCTCAAAATCCCTCTTCCAAACTCAAAAGGATACTTCAGCTTCGAGGAGGACATCCTGCTTTCTTAATCTTTTGAGGGTCCGGCCACCTGCGAGGCCTCCGTGGCAGAGCGGCCTAGGTCTAGGGCAGTTTCACAGAGCTGTGCTTCCTTGTTCAACTGCACAAGAAGTTGCCGACCTCACTGCAAAGGCAGCAGAAGGTCTAGACGGGGGTCTTCTTCCTGCCTGGTCGCCTGATGGTCCAGCATGGTTTGATGTCACTGGATCCATCTTTCCAGCCCTCCTCCACTTCTTGAGAGCTTCCGTCCGCTCCTCCGGAGTGAGTCTGTCAAGGTGCTTGGCTCTCAGAGTTGGAGACGGAAACAGGGAGCCCTGCAGAACTCTGTATGCAAACCTGAGTTAGAAAGAACATCACAGAATCAAATTCACCTCAAAGGCATCATGGGACACACAAACGATACTGACCAATTAGAAAAAATAAAACGATTTGGTGGCCACTGAGCTCCTGAGTAAAGGGGGAGGGTAAGTGAACTATAAAATGGAGATAGAAACAATATTAAACAAACTAGTATTTGTAAAGCACTTAGAAAATACTATGTGCAGTTCTGCTCAGCCAGTTCCCAGCAGGAGCGGCCCCCGCCTTCCAGAGCCACATGGTCACGGTGGAAATAGAAGCCCAGAGGCAGGTAGGTGCAGGAGGCTGACAGCTGCCTCCACCCCGGCAGAATAATTCTGACGAGTCTGGGAGTTCATGGTTGGTGAGCAATGAGGAGCTAACCGGGAAAAAATGGTGGGTATCAGACTTCCCAGCCTTCAGGACTGTGAGCCAATCAATTTCTCTTTATAAATCACCCCATCTGTGGTATTCCATTGTTTTGGATTCCATTCCAAAAATCACCCCAGATCAAGGCAACATCCTCGGGAAATGGCAGAACAAAAAGGGCGAGAAAGGATCTAGGTCCTTGAATGGAGAAAGGCTGCCCTAACCCTGGGAACTGTCAACAGATTAGACATGTTCCGGAGAGAAACTCAAACCTCCCAGTTTGCTTAATGAAACCAATTTTTTCTCCAATAAAACAGTTAAAGCCCGTATTTTAACCTGTACACAGACGGACTTCCCTGCTACTAAACAGGCTGGTCAACCATCCTTAGTACCGGCTCAAAGGAGGCTAAGCCTAGGACTCCATTTACGCTCTTGATGATACAACACGCATGCCGTACCTGGGCAGAAGAGCCACGCAGGTGGTGAGGACGCAAACTAAGTAGAACACCGGATCCAGCATGTGCTCCTGCATAATCCAGTAGGGGTTGGATGGTGGGTTGCAAGTGACGCACAGGGCTCCAAAAGCCAAGGCAAAGAGGAAGTAAGACAGGACACTGCCCACGATGACCAGGACGTGGATCCACGTCTGCGAGACAAGAGGAGCAAAGGACATGAACCCTCTCCCCCCGACAGGGTGTGGCAGCCTGGCAACGTTGCTCCACTAAAGAGAGAACACGTCTGAGCACTGCACCAATGGCGTAACAGCACACAGCAGACCGAGGAGGTAAGAGGGCTTTTATGAATCTTCTATTGCTGCTTGAATTCTTTAAAACCAAATCAAATGCCAAAAAGTAATTCTGTTGCCTAACTTACTCTGTATTGTCTATGAACCAGGAGGTGTTTGAATTTTCTCCATGCAGTCACTCACTGGCAAACTTTTAGCCACTCACATAGGTGGTGGCCATTACTGTTGCCCACGAGTCCTCTCATTCTCCTCCCCTAGTAAGCGTTTGTGTGGCCCGCACGTCCCTACTCCTGTGAAATCAAGCACAGCCACGTGTCTTGCTTTGACTGGTGAAATATGAGTGGGAGGGAGGGTGTGTGAAACATGGAAGAGCTGGTTTGCAATTTTTCATGCTGTCTCCTTCCACAGTAACCAAGAAGTTCCCTTTGGGGACAATTCCCGGTATCACGGTTACAAGATGCACCCTGGGCCACTGAGCCGCCCCTCAGAGGACAATTCCTTCTAGAGCTGTCTGGAACATCAGCCAACTTTATGTGAGCAAGAAAGTAATCTGTGTGTGTCACAGCAGAACCTAGGTTGAGTTGACACAAGGATGTTACAGTCAAGGAACACGTGGTAGAAACTGACCAGGAAGTGGCAAGGAGATGGTGAGTAAGGGCACGAAGGGAAAGAGTTTTATATTCTCAAGATATGTTTTTTATGCCAAAACATCAAATCTACTCCAATCCTTTCCCAGTGGGTTCTCAAGCTTAGGTGCGCATTAGAATCACTTGGAGAGCTTGTTAAAACATTGCTGGGCCCAATCCTCAGTTTAGGATTCAGCAGGTTTAGGGTAGAGCTCAATATTTTGCATTTCTAATGAGTTTCCATGTGAAATAGATGCCTCTGGTCCAGGATCGTGAAGAATAATTATAGGAATAAAGGATGGAAGACAGGAAAAAGGGCGAGGTTAATCTTCCTTGCTTATACTACTATTTTTTAAAGGAGGATAAGCTATCATTTGGTGAAATGTTTTCTAAAACAGCTACAGTTTACACCTGTTTTTTTCCAAAACTGATGGCTGTAAATACTTGCATAAGAATGGTTAAAATCTCTACAGCCAGTCTACACCCCAAACCGATGAAGTCAGAATCTCTGGGAACGACTCAGGCCGGCATCGGTGCCTGTAAAGCTCCCCAGGTGGTTCCAATGTTCAACCACAGTTGAGAACCTCTGATAACACCCCCCACGGAATAGGTCCCAGGTGTGCCCAAGCCTTAGGGATTGGGGTACACGGGACAAGGGCCCTCCAGAAGCTGGGTGCTCTAGCCGTGTGTCCTCTGGCATGAGGAATGGTGCCCTAACGATGAATCCTTTTAGTAGCACTCTCGGTTTTTCTTGGAATCTAGCTTTCACTCCCTTTATTCCCAGTGAGGACACGCAGCATCGTACACAGTCTTGGCAAAATATTCCTCCCCTAGCTAAAGGCTACGGCGGAAGAATAGGATTCTGGCACGAGGGACGAGACTTGGAGCACGACCCCGCAAGAGCAGAAAGAAAATGCCTGGGGCCAGTTCGGAGCAGAGACCCGTCCTGTCAAGTCCATTAGTTTCTGTTCCCTGGCTCTCTGGAGTCACTCTGCTTCCTCAGGACTTTTTGTTCTGCTTTATTTTGTTTTACCAGGGTTCTTCAGTATATTTTTAATAACTTTTCTATTTGTTCGGGGTTAACCAGAATAGAGGGTTGTTGTTCTTCATCAGTGAATCCAAACGAATACACTTTTGTGTCAGATCCTCTGGGACACTAATGAATGTCGGGACCTGTGGCCCTCCCTCAGGCGGTAACCAAAAGGACTTGTGCAATTGCTTCAAAATGAAATAGGTATGAAAACAATCCCAAATATTTCAGTTCTAGAATTCCCTTTACTCCTCTGGTATTTGCAGATATTAACCATTTACTACATTTTGGGCTTGTAAGATGGGGTTATAACTGATTGTAAGCGAAGCAAGTGATGCCAAAAATAATCAGCCTTACTTTAGAAACAGCTCTAAATGATTTCATAATATAATCTTGTGTATTTTAAACTATTAACCTCATTCAGCTATTTTCTATTTGAAATTTACTTATTACCAGGATGGTGAGTATACCCCAAACACTGATTGGTTATTTGATCATTCATTTATCCATTCAACTATGTTTTGGGCACCTACTGTGTGCCATACTTGTTCTTGACATTGGTATACAGTGGTGAACAAAATAGGTCTACACCCTGCCCTCACAGGGATTATAGTCTAATGCAGAAGATATACATGAATCAGGCAATCACAAAATTAAGTGAATAATTATAAATTATTATCAGACTCATGGGTAAAAGCGAGAGAATGTATGAAAGAATGGATGGTTAGGGAAGGGCTTTTGGGGGAAGTAGCATTTTTGCTGATACCTAACAAGACCTAAAACAGCATTTGAGTTGGTGAAGTGCAGGGAAACAATGGGAACAAAAAAATACCTCCATTAAAAGATACGGTAAATGCTGCGGTCCTGAGGTGGCACCAAGCTCCATGCATCAGAGAAACTGAAAGTAGGATAATGTGGTTCCAGCCTGAGTAAGTGGAAATGAGGCTGGAGAGAGAAGTAAGGGCATCACTGCATGACACCTTATAGGTCACCTTAGGGCTTTCCGATTTTATTCCAAGAAAAATGGGAACCCACTAAAGGGTTTTACCCAAGGGAAAGCAAAAAAAAAGATTATTTTTTGTATCATAAGAAAGGCATAAAATCATCACTAAAGTCAGAGTCCCAGGATTATGGCACACTTCTTTGTGTTTTAGTCAACTAAAATAAAAAATGTTGGCTGAAGAAGGGTAATTATTCCTCCCGCCTGTCTCACCCCTTCATTAACCATCCACCACTGGTACTGCGGAGGGAGCAGGCACGTGTTTTCCATGCTCCCTGGCTACACATCAACCTCAGCATAACAGCGTTCAACATCTTCCATGGAGTCATTAATCTGCTCATTACCACTTCTCTTCTAGGCCTGAAGGGCTCCACAGAGACACTGCTAATAGAAGATATTTCCCCAACCACAAAGGGTTTCAGGATCCTTCAGAGGAAGGAAAACCACTCACCAAACTCTTGCTTTCAATGACCAGATGGAGGAGAATGATGAACAACGCAGCTGTGTTCAGGGGGTTTCCAAATGTAAAGATGTCAATGTCTGAGCCCTGGTAGGTCTACAGAGAGAGGACAACAGCGGGTAATCTTGGAGAGTTGTGCACGCCCGGTGTAACACTAGTCTAGCTACAGCTCAACGGAGGCTTAGGTCTCTTCTACAACATCCCTATGAACCGGTCCTTTAAGATAAACTTTAACATTTCCAGAAGAGAGATGCTAACTCTCTCCTAGATAGGCCACCTAATCTTCACACTTTTCAGTTAGAGTTCTTCTTTATTCTGAACCACAATTGATCTTCCTGAAACCTTTTACTCACACTTCTAGCTCTTTAAGGTAAAGAGAAATTTGCTCCACTTAACAGAGCTTCAAAACTTTGAAGCAGTTATTAGGACTACTCTAAGTTTATATCTCTCCTAGGCAAGTATACCCTCCTCTCTGTATGTCTTCAAGTTCTTAAACTATTTCTTAAGTGACACAATTTTCTTATCTTTCACCATCATTTTCATCCTCTCCTGAATACACTTCAGATTGCCTTGTCTGTGTATTTCTTTTGCAGTGCAGTACAGCCAGAATGTTCTAGTGAGACTAATTCAAACAATCATTTAAATATTTTGAATACTATTTGAATAAAGAATGAAGATTGTTAACTTAGAGACTAACATTTTTTTCTTTCTTAATACTGTACTCTGTTAATACCATCCATGATAAAACAATTGTTTTCTTCTGGGGAGGGGTTTATATAGACAAGCAGCTACATTATGCTGCTTTCTGTTTGGTGTTAGCCTAAATTTTTAAAATTAACCTTTACACATTCTTTGCATTTCTTCATTCTTTACCTATAAAACAGGTCTTTTAGTTTTGGAGACACTACTTAACAGGATCTTAAATTTAATACTGTGAATGTCATCCTACTAGAATGAGCCCAGCACTCGCTAATAAAAGGTTTTATATTCTGACTTTGCCTCTCTGATTTTTGATTAATCTAATTATATGGCCAGACATTCAATTTTGTTCAAGTCCTTGACAAAAATTATTAAGCAGTACAAGGTTAACAAGAGACTCAAGAGGACTTGAACAAGGTACTTCTTTCCAAATTTAATCCATATTAAACATATTTTGGGGGGAGATTCTAATTGAGACAGTTAATAATCAACCTGATTTTATGGGCAACCTGCCCTTCTCTACGCTGATACTGGTGGCAAAGTACAAAGAAGCATCGTGGATTCATGAGTAACAAATACACTGAGCAAACGACTCACAAAGAAAGGCACGAAGAAGCAGACCAGGCTTTGATAAAAGGCATCCAACAAGGTGATCCAGAAGGTGAGGGGCACGTATGCCTGGAAAGGAAACAGACGTTGGGGAGAAATTAAGATTAACAAGCATCCAAGCAAAGTCCAGAAACAACACAAGCCAGTACTTATTTTTACTTCTCCAAGAGGAAACTTTATTCCTTCATTCTCTCACTCATAAAACAGGTGGGCTTTGTCACAGAGGTAAACGAATGAGGTAAAAGTTGAATGCAATGAATTCACATGTGAATGTGGTTTAAAAAAAAAAAATCCTTCCAGAAGCTCTTATTCAACTCAGGTTATGTTTATCACTGGACCAATTTTAAATCTACCTGAAATAGAGCCAGTAGTGCTAACTTTTCATGTCCTATTGATCACAAAGTACTGTTTCAACACTTCTCCAAATCCATCCACTTCTCTCATCCACGCTACTCCATCTACTACCATTCCAGTTCACCATCAACTCTCCGTGAATTAATGGATAGCCATTAACTGCCTCCTGTTGCTGCTTCTACCCTCAATCCAATTTTCCTATATCAGCCAGATGGCTTGTAAAAAATGGAAATCAGGTCATGCTCTCTCCCTAACTAATCAGACTGACTCCTTCCAGCCCCTCCAATGACTTCCCACTGCATTGCCAGTACAATCCAAGTTTCTTCCCAGGACCTAGAAGGCCCTGCACGGTCTGCCCACTGAATGGCTCTTCTTACCACTGTGGTCCTGCCACAGGGACCGTCCTTTTTTTCCTTGAATGTGCTAAATCCATTCTTTTCTGCGGCTTTTACCTGCGCTATTCTCTCTGCCAGGGATTCTTTTCCCTGGATCTCTCACAGGAATAGTTCATCATTATTTGTATCCCACCTCAAATATCCCTTCCCTCCAGAGGCACACACCAGACCAGTCTAAAAGTTGTGCCCATGCAATCACTTACGACCGTGGCATCCTGAGAAGTTTCTCGTCACCATCAGAAATAATCTTGTTTGTTTACTTAGTGATTTTCTGTTTCTGTCAATGGAATGTAAGCATCACCCAGTAGGACTTTGACTTTTTCATTACAGTGATTAAAACAGTGCCCAGTACATAATAGGTACTCAACAAATATTTATCAGGTTAATAAACTATTCTTATATAAGTTTTCATGTACTAAACTGCTTCCTACACAAAGCTTGTAGAAAGAAAGAGACAGATCAAGTAGAGACACTAGTCAAGTGATTGAAATGGTTGTTCAAACAGGAGCCAACTCTGATTGAATGGTGATGTGTGTTAAGAAATATTCTGAGGCTACATTCAGACTCAGAAGGAAAAGATGCTATAGTTTATTAGTGATGTCTGCCATGGACAAAAATAGAAACACATATATTAACCCAGAGCTAGTCTTCTCTTAACATCTTCCTAGTCTTGTTTTCTTCTAAATACAAACAGAGGCTGAAAATTCCTTGAAAATGTCTTACTGTCTCTTAAAGAACAAAGCTTCATAAATATACAAATGGAAGAAGTATACATTCTTCCATTCTTCAAAACTACTACACTTGAAATTTTTACATCTATCCTTTTTATCCCTTTGTCCTTTGGAAAATCAAAGCAATGAGGATTCGTTGTTTTGTCTACTTTCCCCTGTATCTTTTACTATTTCCTCCTTGGAAACGATGGGATATTCTACCTACCTTTCTTCATCCACGTTTCCATGAAATCTAAGCAGAAACACAATCCCATGGTGGAAAGAAACCTTCCAGAGACAAAGGGGCAACCAAAACGCCGCTGGACAAGAGAGAACTATTTTGGGCTAAGTTAAAATATAACTTTATGCTTCTGGGGGAATAGAGGTTCCTGAAAAAAACCTAGAGTGAAAAGATAAAAAGTATAGTTTCCCACAGTCTCATGCAGAATAGGACTTATGGAAGGATCAAGGATAAGACACATGAGAGGTGAGGGATTAACTCAGGGATTTCCCGAAACCTGAAAGGGAAAAATCGGGATATGAATGAAGCCAAAGCGAGAGAAGCAGCCTGTGGGTGGTGAGAGAGAAGTAAAAGGCTTCTGGGAAGGGAAGCCTCTGACTGCTGGTTTACAGACCCAACTCCTTTAGAGCAGAGATCCTATAACCCTGGAGAGTGTATTTCACGACACTGAATATAGAAAATGACCCAAGCATAAAACAGAATTTGTTTGGAGGCCAAGTTCAAAGAAAGGACAAATTCTGGAAGGTAAAGTCAATGAAATCAATTACCTTTTGGTCAATAGCCACATGCCGGGAGTCTGTCTGCCATGATCATCTTTTACAGAACTGGCCGGGTCAACAGAACAATGTGTACGAAAAGACTGATAATAGAATTCAACGACAGGAAAGAGTGACCTCAGTTCTCCCAAGGATAAAGACCAAGGCAATCTTCAGTCTGTACTTTTAAAACACTAGCTATGAAAACTGACTGACTCCCTCAACCCCTCCTTAGCCCCATGGATTTGGAATCGAACTTAGGCTTGGGGTGCAGGGCAGCCTTCACGGATGTCAACCACACACTCCTGCATTCTGGCCTTGAACTTTAGCCAGACTGGACTCCTTTGGGAAAACCCCATGTAGTTCTTTGGTCTGAATGGATTGGAGGATATTAAAGGATTATAAGGATTTCTCCTTCCCTGAAACCTGAACGTGTGACTTCTCTGTTGGCTGCGCCAAGAAGCCTAATGACACTAAATTGCTCTGTGTTCCAGAAAGGCAGTTCAAGACAGAATACAGTTAGACTGATGAAAATAAATACATCATTTTAAATTTGGGATTTCCTCAAATTTCAGATTAATTCTAGACGATAAAAATACTAATACTGAGAGCTTAAGATGGCTGGAAATTTTACACACATTATTTTCCTTAATTCTCGTATCATTTCCATAAAGTAAAGAAAACAAAGCACAGGCGAGTTACAGAAATTACCAAGGTCCCATGCCACAGAACCAGAATTTCAACTTAGGCTACACATGACCCATTATTTCTAACACATGCTGAACCATTGTTTAGCTGTCAGATGTGTGGAAAAATTATTTAACCCCTTTGAGGTTCAGATTTTTCATCTTAGAACAGGACAATATAAGGCTCTGTCTCAAAATGTTTTCGTGAAGATAAATGAGACAGGGGATGTTTACGAGTCAGCACAACAGACGGTAGTAGGGTTTAGTGAATACTAGATGTTATTGGTAAGTGATTGGTAAGAACCAAACGCTGGATTTTTTCTTAAAAGTACCTAAGGCCTTTCACAGATTTATCTGTGTTCGTCTCAGAGGCAAGTAACTTGGTATCCGCCATGTGAGTAGAGATGTTTTAAAACAAGCAGACATTTCAAATAGTTTTAAATAGTTCTGAGTGGACTGAAATATTTGGGTCAGCTGATTGGAAAACACACTGGCTTTAACGATGGACGCGTATCTATCCATGAATCCTCGCTTTAGCACCTACCTCTGACTTCTGGCCACTCTTGTAAAGCTCAGGCAGTTGCATGAGGGTCTCCGCAGACACATCTTTCTCCAGAACACCATAGATGACCGGAGGGGCAGAGGTGAAGAGGAGGTTGAAGAAGATCAAAACCCAGTAGTCAGTCATAGATGTTCCTGAAAACCCACAAAAGAACTGGTACCAGAAAAGGAGGTTGACATAGGCCTAGGGACACAAAGAGGAACATTCGGATCTTAGAAACAGTCACGTGTGCTGTGACCACACATTCCATACGCTGCCATTTGGAGCCGTGTAACTTCAGCCTCTCTCTGCAGTTTCCTCACTCACACAATGGAAGACTACAACTTACCTTGCAGCTTGATTTGGTAAATGTTTTATTAAAGTACATACACATGCACCCGCCTCCCTCCCCACCCTAGATATGGTGCTGGCACTGTTCTGAGTGCTTTACAAAGTCATTTAATTTTCACAACAACTTGGGATTTATTGCTGTTCTCATTTTACAGATGATGAAAATGAGTGCAACGGACTGAGTATTTGTAGCCCCCTAAAATTCCTATGTTGAAATCCTAATCGCCCAAGTGATGGTGTTAGAAAGTAGAGCCTTTGCGAGATGATTAGATCATGACAGTGGGGCCTTTCTAAATGGGATTAGTGACTTCATAATAGAGGCCCCAGAAAGGTTTCACTCTCCTTCTATCATGTGAGGATACAATGGTAATTCTGCAACCCAGAAGAGAGCTCACTAGAAGCTGACCATGCTGGCACCCTGATCTCAGACTTCCAGAATTGCGAGAAATAAACATCTGTTGTTTATAAGTTACCCGTCTTTGGGACTTTGTTATAGCAGCCTGAATAGACTAAGACACTGAGGCACAGAGAGGCTAAGGAACTTGCTCAAAGCCACCCAGCTAATATGTAGCAGAGCCAGTGTTCAATTGAGATATTTCACTCTAGATGACGAGAGTCTAGCCCAGTGCCTGGCACAAAAGCAGGCGCAACCACCAACGTTCATTCTCTTGCTTCCGGGGGTCACAATCACTTCGCAGTGGTGAAAGGGGATGGGGCCAGCGGAGTGGCCAGCCATCCAGTCTGCTTGGACTGATGGGGTTTCACAGGCCATGGGACTGACTCTCGGTGCTAAACCTGGGTCACAGTCCCAGGTGAACCAGGATAGTTGGTGACCCTCGAGGCCAGGCACACGCATTCTACATGGTTTCCTCCAGTATTTTGCCTCAAACTAAGCCCACTACAGCAAAAGCGCCGTACTCTGAAGCAGGGAAGACCCTGGACTCAGACATAGGGGGTTTTGCTTCAAGGCCTGGGATACTTCCTGTTGATTGTTTGACTTTGGGCCATTTTCTTAACCTCTGAATTTTGGTTTCTTATTCTGTAAAATGAGAATTATACTACCATGGGGCTTAGTATCAAGATCAAGTTAGAGAGCACTCATGACCTGCAGCGTGTCTTCCAGATGTTAGAGTATTATCACTGGCATCAAAGACACACTAGGACACCCTAGGAAAAGGGCCACAATCCTTAGAATACAGTTTCTTAGTCTAGTGTTCACGGACACACATTATGCCCAGCTCCTGAAAATGTATCCCTTTGGGGCACATGTGGTTTGGGGCACTATTCTAGGGATTGAATTCATAGTCTTCATCAGCATCTCAAAGGTTGTCCAATATCCAACAACCACAGTCTCAGAAAGGTAAGCTACTCTAACAGCTTCTGGTCCTGGTCCTTTTCTCCAGAGTTTATAAAATATTCATTTGTTAGCTAGGTATGTAAGAGGCAAAAATTAAGCCTAGAGAATATTAGTAGAAATGGCCATCCAAGGATTTCAGAAGAGAAAGACCACAGGGCCCTGATTTTCTGGTGATGTCCTCTCTACTTATAAACACTGTAAGAGCATGTAGCATCTCGTTGTAATATTAGTGCTTCTTAACCCTTTAATCTGGAGTTAAAACATGGCAGGGAAGGGAAGGAGTTTCATCATAATAGGGGAGAAGATGCAAAGATATTAAAAAAACCAACTTGGCAGAGGGGCTTCTCTCTAAGTCTCTGACCACTAAGTCATAGAATTTTAAATTATAAACCACAGTTTTCCCCAGAATTACACACTCAGGCAAAAACTTTATACATTTCAAATATTTTCTCAAAGTATCTGATTTTCACTAAACTTTGTGCTAATTCTAATTAATAAAATACTGAGAGATTCTTGAACATTTCATTATGATACAGGAAAAAAATGCTTTGTTAGACAGACATACACACAGATCTAAATTACACATTTGAAATGTCCTAAAAATGACTTATTTTTTCCCCTAAAGATGGTATTTTATAATAACAGAGTGATGTAGACTTATGTCTACTACTGATATGCAACATATGGACTTTAAAGACCAAGAATGAATTTGACCCAAAAATCATGATATATTTCCATAATTACCACACATAGAAGAGACTTAAATGAATACAATTTTATAAAAAGGGAAACTGAAATTTAAATGGTGTGCTGAGGATTAGAAGCCAGGGATTCTAATCAAATTCTGCCCTGTTAGGAATTGCATAATCAAGATAAAGTTCCTTTACCATCAAGTAACTACCAAGCCCAAATACATTTTGTAGGCTGGCTAGAGAATTCTGGCATCTGTGCGTACCAGCCAGCTACAGGATGAGACATCATACAGGGTTTTATCTGTATCTGTGTCATTAATATACCACAGACAACATTAATTTGAGGAAAGCAGATATTTTCTAGTATTGGCAGTAAAATGGAAGCAAAGCTTTTCATTTTCCACTGACAGCATTAAACATTTCATAATTCTGCTTGTCACCACCTTTTTATGGAAGGTCAAAAATTGGATTTTAAATGAACCAGACAGGACTTAATTTAATTCAAATGCACAGGGAGTCGAAAATGCCAGCAGATGGACAAGCCTAGCAATTTGCTGTCAGAAGCTGAAACACAGCACATGGCCACATTATTTCTGGTAAGACAACAGGACTGCTCCTGGCTGCTCCCAAAACATCAATAAGCAAAGTGAGCTTAGCACTGGACACTTCCTCTTCATCCCTGATGCAACCAGGACTGGAAGGTACGGAAGGGGAGGGGACGAATTCTCTGGGGTTACATACCACATTCTTATAGAAAAAATAGAGAATCATGTTGGAAAGCCGGGTGTAACACCAGTGCCCATGGACAAGAAGGAGCTTGCTGAGATGTCTGAACTGAGAAACGGCAAAGTCACTGGCCATCACAGCCTGCAGGGGCAAGGGGGACAGAACGCCATCCTTAGCCATCAAACATGTTAGAACAGACACAGCCTGGGCAGCCTGAACATCATGACATTCAGATTGGTTACATTTGTTGTTTAAACCTTAAACGCAGATCAAAACACACACACACACAAATAGCAACAACGGCAACGACACACCTACGAATACAGAGCCCTCACGGACTGTCTGGAGTAACTACTCAGCTTTCCAATATGGTCACAGGAAACAAGATTTCTCTTCGGTTACTACTCATCATGCAATTTCAGCAAATGAACTTTCCCTGGGAAGCAGCTCCCTCAGCAAGAACTCCACCTTCTGCATGACAATCCGCATTCGCTTCTCCCCAGTGAGGAGAGTATTAAGAAGTGATGCAGTCATGACTTCGTGTGATTTTGTATAAGTGTCAGGCAAAGACGTATCTGAATCCCTCAGCTTTCACAGAGATGTTGTAATTTACAATTCTCAGGAAACCGTAAGCCTCATATTCCACTTCCTCTGACAGCATTTGCATTTGGTCCATACATGAAAAGCAGTCTTTTGGAATACAAGAAGCGTTTATCTGAATTCTGTGCCTAAACTACTATTCAACACGCACACACACAGCCCATCTGCACCTCCTTCATTCTTACTCTCTCATACTCTCTTCTTTCCCTTCACTTCTGACCCCCTCCCAGCTCAAGATCTTAAAGTCCTTTATTGAAATCCTTAGTAGCTTTCTTCAGTGTCAGAATCTACAAAACTATTGCAGAGCTAAAAACTGTATTCCTACGATCTAGACAAGCCCTATTTTTTGAACTGCACAAGAGAACCACACAGCTGAAATGACCCAGGAAACGCTGTGAGACTCACCTAGCAAACAGCGAATGGATGGATGGGTGACCCCCCGTCTCCCACCCGCCGGGCTGAGCACACGCAGTCCCACGCTACCACGGAGACTCCCCCCACTTACCTGCATGCCTTCTTGACCTGAGACCCCTATGCCGATGTCTGCCACCTGTATCATGCTAACGTCATTGGCACCATCGCCTTCGTGGAGCAGAAGGAAAGGTGAGAAACACGTGAGAAGCAAAGAAAAGATGTAAATTTTGCAAGTCAATAGGGGCAACTCAAGGGAACAAATAAATCCTTCAAAGTTTATCCCATTTCTCCAAGTTACCTGGAAGCGAGTGAGGCAGAAATTAAAGATGGGTGGCATCCCACCGCCACCAGGAAGAAACGACACACTCAACACTGCCTTGAACTCCTTCACGCCATGACACCGACCTGGCCTGACCTCCGCCTTTTCCATGCCACCCACGCCACCTTCAGATCTCCGGACTCACCCTGCTCCTTCTCCCCACTGCACGTGATGTTTCCTAACACTGCCCTCGTCGCCCCCACCCCACTTTGCGGGATTTCAATTGCTCTTGCTCTCAGCTTTGATGTCATTTCCTCTGGAAAATCCTTCTCATACTCCCTTTAGATCAGACACCGCTTCCTTAGGCTCCAGCACCACCCTGTGTGACTGTACCACACCCATCACCTGGTACTATGGTTGCATATAGCTTAACTGGTCTCCGCCAACGTAGGGAGCTTCTTGGGAGGAGGCATTACTGCTGGTAAGGAACATAGGTTATTCCCAACCGCTTGCTACATTCACATGTTTTTCGGTAATAGTATCCTGGTTTTCCTTGGGAACTCTTAGTCTAGGCGGTTTGCCAGCGTGAATCCAAATGCCCATGTTTATGAGCGGGCAACTGACCCAGACCTGTACAATCAGTGTCTCCTGTTCTCTGCATGTCAGTGACTGGTTCACAGATGGGCACATGGCTCAACTTAATTACTTTGATTACAAAATCCAGGGGTTCTGGGACGCAGGGGCTTAAAGAATCCATTCATGTATAGGTTCATTCAACAAGATAAATGAACAAAATTCCACGCTAATCCCAACACTTTACTGCAGCCATCTGAAAAGAGGTGCTACCTGTCCGCCCAGGTTGTTACTAGGACAGGATGTGAACCCAAGAGTTTGCAGTGGCTGCGTCACCACCCTGAATGGAGAAGTTACCTGTGCCTGGCAGCAGCCCAGAGGAAAACAGAGATTGAAAGAGACAGTTAAGAGACAGTTAGTTCCCATCATAACACTAGGGTGTTTCAGATCTTAATCTCACACTACAGTAATTTTATTTATAGTCATTTTTTTGCTATTCAAGGTGTTAATATCCACCAGACTTATGATTCCCAAATTTATACCTCTAGCCAGTTCCTCATTGCTACATATCAGACTTTTATTCTAGCCACCTACATGACATCACTGTGTAGACATCTAATGGTCTTTCAAACTTAACAAGTCTAAGACCCAACTCCTGACTTTCCCTGCCTCTTTCTCAGTGAATGGCATTTCCATTCTTTCTGTTCTTAGACAGAATTTTAGGGTCCCCTTTTACAACTCTTCCTCTCATATAAGATATCCAAGTCATCAAAAAGTGCTACTGCTCTTTCTTCAAACCATGTCCATTACCTGACCACATTCTATCTGGGCCCAAGCCGCCATCATATCCTGCTGAATTATACCTATAGCACCCAAACTGGTCTCTTTACTCACGTCTTTGCAGCCCAACAGCTACTCTGCCACAGCAGCCAATGGGATTCTTTTAAACCTAAGGCAGATCTTGTCCCATGTCTGCTCAAAATCCTCCGATGGCTCCCTAACCTCTTCGGATAAAAGCCAAAATTTCAAAAGGGCCTCTAAGACCTATGTGATTGGGCCACCTGCCCTCTCTCTGCCATTTAATAAGCAGCAGAAAACTCTTTCCTTTGCTCAATCCACTTTGGCCTCCAACATACCAAGCATGGTTCTCCCCGTGGCCTTCACTTTTGCTGTCCCCTCTGCCAGGAATGATCTCCCCAGATCTCCCCTGACCCCCTCATCACTTCCTTCAACCCTCTGCTCACAACCTTATAGCGAAACCCTCCCTGAAAACCGTATTTAAATTAGCAGGCCCCTCTCCCATCCCCGAGGCTCTACGTTCCTTCGCCCCACTTTATTTTTTCTGTAGCACTTGTCACTATCTGATATCATACATATTTATGCTGTTTTTTTTTTGTTTTACTGTATGCCCTCCAACTAGATGTGAGCTCCTTAAGAAAAGGTACTTTGTCAATTTTATACGCTCATATCTCCATTGCCTAGAAAAATGCCTGCTACAAAGAAGGCACTTGATACATATTTGTTGAACAGATAAATAAATGATTTGTCCACGTCCTTGAATTTACGCTGTGTGAAGGTAGAACTTGTGCATTTTTCAGTTCTTTGATTCAGTTTATTACTCTACTTAAGCCAGTTGATTTAGGGGTCTGACATGTACCCCAGGAAGTCCTGACTATGATACTGTTTTCCATGCCCCATCCCTACCACCTGGTTCACAGCAGGTGGTGGAACAGGTGATGGAGGAGAAGTAGGAGGCAGTGAACGTGGTCAAGAGAAGTGGGTGGCGGGGACTGAGAGGGAAAGTGGGAGAGGAAAAGGACAGACAGAAAGATCAGCCTCTCGTGAGACGTGAAAGGGAGAAGTCAGGGCTTGCTCTCGTCCCCACTCACCGATGGCCAGGGTCATCACCTGGAGATGGCCACGCACCAACTTCACCACCTCGCTTTTCTGCAGGGGCGTGGCTCGGCAGCAGACCACAGCTTGACACCAAGAAGTCAGTTCCAGGAACTGCCTTTGTAGACTCTCTTGCAGGGCAAACTCCAGGGTCTTCCCAGTGATAATGAGTCCAGCCCGTAGCTCCGAGTCCTGGGGGACGGGAGGCTGAAGTAAATCCACGCTTAATGACGCTTGCTTTGGACAGGCTTGACCTTTCTTCTCAAGTTCTTTCAAAATCGTGCTCATCAGCATCTCACAGGCATCCTTGAACGGAGATGCAGAGACAGTTAGCCGTGGAGCTCCCTTTTGCGGTTAGAGGCAGCTACGTTTCTCATTGTCATCCTTTAGCAATTGCCAGGTCAAGGCAACCACAAGCAATGCATAATTAGCTACTTTCAAAGACTTTAAGACTCTTCCACAGAGAGTTCTGTGCATATGTGAGGAGGGGAAAAAAGGATGGGGGAACATCTCCTAGGAAGAAATAGCTGTAGAATTTCTTCATGTGTGCAATTGGCCTTCTCAAATAGTGAATCCCAGGAATCCCTCAGTCTCATTCTGCCATTTATTAGCTGTTTGAACTTAAAAGCAAATTATGTAACCTTTCTACTAAAAAAAATGCAAATATTATCTTCATCATGTTGGGAAGACTAAGTGAAATATTAATAATATATACAAAACTCCTAGGGTAAGACATGGCACATGGTAGACAATGAAAACAGTAATTATTGTTATCTTCTTTTTAATTCAACACATTCATTCACTATTTATCAAGAAATAATATATTAGAAAACATTCTAGGAGCTGGGGATACATCAATAACCATGGAAATCCCTGCCCTCATGGAGCTGGCATTGTCTCATCTGGTTTGCAAACATCCTTACTCCACGCTAGTTAGGAAGTACTTTAAAGGTACGTGTCACTTTTAATTTGCTTTTGAAGCCTTTGATGCTTAAAAGAGGATCATGTCAGGAACTCAGTAAATATGCATTGAGTGAATTCTACTCAAGACTAACAATGACCTTATCCAGAAATTACTGTGTGACACGACCACTAAGGACGGAGCCCAAATCCAGAAGCAGTGAAATTAAGTTTATACACTAAGCCTGAAATGGTTTATTCATTAAAGAGCCCGTCACACAGAGCCTATTAACTCTTATTTTCAATGCTGTTTCATCAAGCATTTCTCAATCCACCACAAAATAAGGAGTAAGGAAGAAGTAGACATAGAAATACAGGCGTGAAATAGGAAAGATTTAACCACATAAACTATAAACAAGAGATTCAACTTTAAAATGGAGCCAGCTAACTCCATTTACCTTAGGAACTCATTGGATCTGATACACCTCCAAAGCCCAAGGAGAAGTCTACAAAGGTGAATCAAATCAAATATGCTTATTATAGGATCAATACATAATAGAAAAAATTATTTTTAACAACTTTCTGGATTTTGGTTAAATTAAAATGGCACATTCAGAAAGTAATATATATCTCAGTCATTAAAAATCAAGATGTTGATTAACATGAGATGATGTTTAAGATATTTGTAATTGCAAAAACATAGCTACAACACGATACAATAATCTAAATAGTCTTTGTAGCATTAATATACTTACAGTAAACAAGATATAGTCTGTGTGAATATTCTCCAAAATTATGATTCTAAATTGTAGTTTTATGATTGTAGATTAATTATAAATGATTTTTATACTTATTTAATTTTTACAAATTATTTTTACTATAAAAATACATAAATAAACACATATACACTCACACCTACACATTGTTGATCTTCACTATTCTCAGATTCTGCATTTGTGAATTCACCTACTTGCTAAAATTTACCTGTAATCCTACAATCAATACTTGCAGTGCCTTTGTGGCCACTTGTTGGCAGGCACAGAGCAAGATCTGAGTCACACAACATGCACGTTGGCCTTCTTGTGCCAGCTCTCATGCCGCAGTCCTTTTCATGGTCTATTTGGTGCCATAGTGTTTTTGCATCTTTCTGCTTTTTGTTAGTGATTTTGATGTTTCAAATGTCTCGCAGTCAGAGTGCTGCAGTGCTGCCTAGTGTTCCTAAGCACAAAAAGGCCGTGATGCTCCTTAGAAAGACATTACACGTGATAGATAAACTTTGTTCAGGCAAAAGTGATAGTGCTGTTGGCCATGCATTTGATGTTAATGAATCAACACTATATATTAAATGTCTTTAAACAGAAACAAGGTTAGGTATCGATTAGTTGACAAAATGTCACCACAGACCCATAGGAAGCTAACTTTGTATCTCCTCTAGGAGCAACGGTCAGTATTCACTAATTCAGAGTTTGAGGCAATTCCTTAAAACATAACTCCACAATTAATGACAATCCACTGTGTGTGTGTGTGTGTGTGTGTGTTGTGTATAAAATACATAATATGTTATATAATATAGAAAGTATACTGAAATGGAAATCAGAAAATTTAAAGTGTATTACATGTTTGATGACTAATCAGCTGTGGGCACTTAGAGAAGTCACAACTTTTTGGAAGCTAATGCCATAAAATGAGAATAATTTATTATGTCTATGTTATAATTGTCAAATAAGATGTATGAAAAGCCTTTTATAGATTCTACTAAATATGACAAAGATAAAAAGTTACTAATCTCAGAAGAAAAATTTAAATGAAATGACAAAAGTAAAACTTAATGGCCACATTTTTAATCCAATTTGAAACCAAGGAGCAAAACTGATGGAAATTTATAAAGTTGATACCACACAAATGACTTCAGACATTCCTCTGGCTGCCAGACGGCCCATTTAAAATGTTCTAAGAGCAATTTTTCACTAAATGAGAAATTGGGCTCCGTGATCTTCAAGTCCTTTTATACTCTTAGTGACTTCTGAGGGGGTGAGGATGGGAGGTAGGAAAAAGGGAAAGAATTTAAATGCCAATGACTGAGTCTCTCCTATGTGCCTGGCATTTGACATGCATAGACTTGTGTCATCATAAAACTAAATTTTGTTCATTGTGTTCTATTTGATTATCTGGAAAATTCACACATGTGGAATAGCTACTGATAGCAAAAAAAATTATCTTTTTAATTATCTTTTTGCTATTACTAGCAAAAAAATATTATGCAACATCATAGATGGAACTGGAGAACATTATGTTAAGTGAAATAAGTCAAGCACAGGAGGACAAATCTCACATGTTCTCACTCATATGTTGGAGCTAAATATTAAAAACAACTGATTTCATGGAGACAGAGAGTAGAATGAGGGTTGCCAGAGGCTGGGAAGCGTAGTGGAGCGGGGGGATGAGGGGGGAGGGTTAATGGGTGCAAAAATGTAGTTAGATAATTAGACAGAATGAATAATATTTATCAGCACAACAAAGTGACTATAATAAACAATAAGTTAGAATATACGTTAAAATAACTGAAAGAGCGGAATTGGAATGTTCCTAACACAAAGAAATGGTAAATGCCTGAGGTGATGGATACCCCAATTACCCTGATTTGGTTATTACACATTGTATGCCTGTATCAAAGCATCACATGTACCCTGTAAAGATACACAACTATTATGTTCCCATAATAATTAAAATTAAAAAAGATATTATCTACAGTAGATAGCAAACACTTCTTAAAATGGTAGTTTTAAATGCCTTTAAACATAAATTGTATATTTATAAATAAATCTCACAATCCTAATGATTTTACTGTTCACAAAAATCTCTAAGTCTAAAATCAAACACCAAGAATTCATTACTTTTCTTTTTTAATGCTCACTGATTAAACAATTTATATTTTCTCATTTAATGCCCACAACAGCCCTCCGAAATAGGCGCTACTCTCACATGACCAGTAAGGAAAAAGAGAGGCTTGGGAGGGCAAGTGACTCCCCGGGGTCACACACCTGGCCAGTGCCAGGCCTACCATTTGACCACTGGTCTTACCAGCCGCTTAGGCCACATCCTTTTTAGTGAGGAAAAGGCCGAAGCATTTTCTTATGCTCAGCCCCCTGCTGGTCCTGGGGGCTGGGAGCTGGGGTGAAGGGTGATGGGCCTCTGTAAAGGAAAACCCTCTTCCTCCCTCCAAGGGTTCCATCTGGCTGGTACCGACTGAGGCCGGACCGTGAAAACACGCTACCAAGTGTGGCAGCCCGTGACAAGGTATTAAGACGTGATCTCCCAGAAAAGCTCCAGCAGATTGCTGTGAGGGGACGGGCACCACTGACTAAGCGTGACTGCTGAGGAACAAAGGAGGAAGGTACTCCAAGCCGAATAAACAATGTACACAAATCTTGGAGGCCATCACTCTACTGGGCATCTTCTAAGAAAAAATAAAATGCTTACTCAATTGATTAGGATGTTAGTGTTAGAGATTAGCAGGAGGCAAAATTGAAAAAAAAAAAAAGGGCTGGGTCGAAGCCTCTTAAATTCCTTCTTCTTTTAAAAAACAACAATTTTTGCTAACAGTTCTTCAAACGTTTGGTATTTCAGGAGCACTATCTAAGAATTACCACTAGAGGGCATGATTATCCTGAGTGCCTATTTTTAGAATTACCATTAAAAAAAAAAATGTATTGATTTATTCACCTGGTTTCAATAGAAATGATCACGTCTCCTCATTTTGAAAGGGAGGTAGATTCCTGTCTCAGGACTTGATATATTTTCTCATCTTGGGCTAAGTCTTGTCAAATCCCTGGTAGCCCAGTGTGGAGGGGGGAAAAACCAAGTGAAAAAATAAAAAGGAAACTTTCTTCTAATGCCTTTATTCAGCAATGATCCCTCTGAATCATTGTAATTTTCCACCAAGCCTGGAGAAGACCTGTGGCACCTCCCAAGCATGATAAGCCGCTGGACAGAATAAATCAAGAAGCTAATAGTTACTGGGTATTTTTATTTTTATTTTTATTTCTCTTCCTCATTAGATACCAAATCCTAAATGCTCCACTGACTTTGAAAAAACAAAAGGACTGGTTTAATCTTATGCCACGTACTTTACTTTGGGTGTTGAGGATGAAGAGCTTGTCCTCGGGCTCCAGCAGTTTGCAGGCATAAGCTATGTTGATAGCCGTCTCCTGTTTGTCTCCGGTCAGCATCCAGATCTTGATCCCGGCTTTGTGGAGGGCCTCTATAGACTCAGGGACTCCTTCCTGCAGACGGTCTTCAATGCCGGTAGCACCTGAAAAACAACGAAGGTGCGACAGGGTTTGTAAGAAACCAAAAGCCAGCTGAGTTTCACCCAGTCAACAGCTGAATCGGGTTAGCCAACTCGATCTTGAACTACACAAACCGCTCCAGTAGTGTCCAGATACTCAAAGGAGGTGTGAAAACCCAGATTAAAATCATATAATGTCCTATTTTAGGAAAGAAGCCTCAGGGATCAATGAGTTTATCAAACTTACTTTTCTCCTTGTGTCTAGTTTTCTTATCTCTAAATTGAAGGGGTTTGATTCAATCATTTATGTAACCTTACTCTACAATTTTATAATTCTATGATACTCCTAAGGGAAAGGGCAGGATTTTAAAGAATGCTCTTGCCAATAAACTGTAATGTTTATTTGCAACGCACTTTCATCCTATCAGTCCACAATTCTCTTTTCTAAAACAATGGGGGCCAGATGTGTTTTGGATTTCAAACATTTTTCAGGTTTTAAAAAGGTAATATGGTATATATGCCCTATTTTGTAATACCTAGTCATCAAGCACATTAATATTTCTGCAGAAAAACTCACAAATGTTCCTGTTAATTAGGATAATGAAGACTATAAATAGTCTTACATCAAATCAGGCCTGATTTTGCTGCCAAGTGAGTTTTGGCACTAAACCCACAGAGCATTTTTGATTTTGGAATTGCAGATCAGGAAATGTGGACCTACACTACTTGCACTGCCACAGAGAAATTAATTAGGAGTCGGCATCATTACTCTACTTGATAGATACTGAGTTAGAGCAATGTTTATCTCCAAAATGGAGCAGTGGAGCGCAGAAGCTGGTTTCCTGGCGTGTTAGCGCTGACATTAGAAATGATCTCTAGACTCTAAGGCAGTGGTTCTCAAAACTGACTGCCCTTAGCACGGCTGAGGAAAATTTTAAAAATTCCAGTGCCCAGGCAACACACCAGACCACTTGAATCACAATCCCTGGGGATAGCACGTAGGTATCGGTATTCTTGAAAGCAGTAAAGTAGGATGCACGTATCAGTATTATAGTTTAAAATCAGTATTCTTTAAAGCAGTAAAGTAGGATGCAGGTATCAATATTCTCTAAAGTATTCTATGATGCAGCTCAACCTGAGATAAGAGGTGTCAGCTGTGCAATTTTAGTTAAAACAGGATGAAAAGAGGAATAAATTCCATTAGTCCACTTGTAGGTGTAGGATAAAGAAGATGGACCTTAAAGCCAGGCAGACCTGAGTTTAATGCTAGGCTGGTTAGCAAGTAACTCTGTCAGCTACTAGCACGTGACTTCGAACAAGTAATTTAACTGCTCTGTGCCCCAGGTTTTCTCTAAATCAGATGGAGATGTGTTGTAAGGATTAAAAAAGATAACACAGATAACACCTTATCCAATGCCTGGCAAGAAACTTTAGGTTTCTTCTTCTGAACCAGGACATTCATTGGGCTTTATATTCTATGTTAAATGTCGGGGTTTTAAATGATCTTAAGGACGACTACCCTGATCTCACCACAAGTGAAGTTCACTGCCGTGGAAACAGAATGGAAAGGACTGGAAGCTGGACAGAGATCAGACCAGGGTAGGCAGAACCACATATGTTTATTAGGTCAAATTTTCAAAAAGGCACTGACGCATAACTTATTTAGAGACAGCCAGTGTTTTTCAAAATCCTCCATTCAGGCCACACAATACAATCTACCCACCAAGTAATGTCAGTTTGTTCTCCAATCTCATGGCAGATTCAAGTAGTAATTCTTCCCTGTTGTCAATGCTGGTTTCAGCTAAAAAATGATTCCTCAGCCACTCTGCATACTCAGTATCACTCATGACCTATGGGAAGAAGAAAAAAAAGAGCTCTGAAGCAGGTCATGTGATCTTGCAGGACCCTGCCGGCACTGACCGCTGGCAAAATATCAAGCTGTCAACTTGTTTCAGGTATTCCTCCCTCTGGACACAGTCACGTCAGGTCTATATTCTCACACCAGCTGGACGCAAACTTCCCGAGCTCTGTGTTCAGACCAGCGCAACACTGATGACTGACGGACCCTATGGAAATTCTAGGCACCGTATGTGATGCATGTGGGTTAGTCTCTTTAATTAAACCAGGAAGTGTGCAGTTGGGAGAGGTCTCCAACCGGTAGTTAAATCCAGGGTGATTCTAATAGTGTCACTGAGAAAATGGTAACAGACACGGCTGTTCAGTTTGAAGGATTCTATAGCCAGCAGCACCTGTGATATCTTTTGATGGTTATTTCATGCAATTAACGATTTATAAAGGTAAACAGAGAGGCATCATATGAATGAGATGGCCAAGTCTTATTCCAAACAAAAATTAAGTGGAATTCCTGGAGAAGCAGCCAGTGATGATATATTTTCCTTTGTCTGTGGGTTGCCATAAGGGAGAAATCTACATTTCGGTTCTTATCAAGCAGGGTGGAGAGTGAAGAGCAAAGGGAGCGAGGTGATTTCTCCATCTGCTCATTCTTGCCCACGAGGTAATTTGATTTGGGAGAATCTGACATCTCTTGGGCTACACTGTTCTCAGGGGCAGCCTCATTCAGCTGAAAAGGCAGAAAGCTGGTTTGATCTTGAACTCTCCGTTCTTCCTACAGCTGTGTGTGGGGCGGGGTTTTGATCCTCCACGCAGCTGGCTGAGCTCCAGATCCCGCTTTCCCTATCTCGGCTCCCCAGAACTAGAATTTGGGTGAGAAATCAGAGCTCCTGGCAATAGCATCCCTCAAATCATTTCTTTGGATCCCTGTCTTATTTTCTTATGACTTAAATTTTTTACTTAGAAAGGATATGCTACATACCCACATTATTCTCAATAGAGAATAATCAGTACTGAGATAATATCTAGTAAATGTATAGATTAAAGGCTTATGGGCATGTAAGAAAAAAATATCAAGAACTTCTAAGGGGAAAATTAAGGCTGGTCTAAAAGACAGCCAGAGTCCAGGGACTTTCCCCAGCTCCTGGATTAGGGTTTGACACATGCTGGTTTTCAGTAAACGATGGTTAAACAAGGGAAAGAACCGGAAAGAGAGCGCGTACCAGGCAGGCTCACCTTCTTCGCCACACACAAAGTGCGCAGGCCCCGTCTGGCGTAGTCATCCAGGTGTTTCTGGGTTTTCTCCCTTATTGTCAGCTCTTGTTTCTCCAGACTTGCTTCCTCTGCAATGATGAACAAAGCAGTAGTGTTCCTACCCGCCTGCCCCATTACAGACATATTTTTAAAAACCGTGATGGCTTAATCCACAATAAACAAAAGGCCTTCCAGTTTTGAATTCCGAATGGGTATTTATAAAAGGGACGCCTCAGGACAAACCTTTCCCTTGCTCCTTTCTCCCTGGGCAGAGGAAAGTTCCGAGAACTTGCAAAGAACGCTGTTCCCACACCACCACCATCAATCACCACCGTAATGCTGTCACTTACTCAGCACGTGACACTTGCTAGGCACTTGCCCAAAGGCTGTTCATCACTGTATGTCACTGAACCTCTCAGGAACCTAGGAAGGGGCCACTCTAAGACCCATTTAATGGAAGACTGAGGCACAGAATAGTTAGGTAGCTTTATCCAAACACAGCTAACGATGGAGGTCAGACTTGAACCAGATCTGGGTGCCCCAAAATGTATTTGCTCCCCCACCAAACGCTAGGCAGCTTCCTCCTACTTCACCACAAGCGGCTGATCCCTAAATAACCACTTCTTTGCTTTCATAAAGCTATCGAGAGAGGACCTTTCATCTCCGAGCCCTTCCCATCCGCTTTGCGGGAACCTACCTGGGGAAGCTGCTGAGAGCAACTCCATGATCACAGAGTCGGCACCCTTTGTGTAGACCACGACTTGGTTGGAAAGCGGGTGCCGGACCACCACGGACATTCTCTTCCTGACTGAGTCGAAGGGCAGGATGTGTAGCAGTTGAAATGTTAATGGTCCCAGAGCGGCAAAGTCCACCACGACCTGCTCTGGGGTCCGGGCCTGCAGAGTGCATCGGTAGGCCCTGGCGGCGTACACCAAGGCCGCTTCGTCGGGGCTCTCGGCCTCATAACACAGGCTGGAGGCCGGCGGCTGTTCCGCAGCGGGTCCCACCTGGCCATTCGAGGCGCCGGCACCACCGTTTCGGCTCTCGGTTTCCGTGCAGCAGGCCGAGCTGCTAGCGCCTGGGGGGCTCTCACTCAGCTGGGGGCCCTCTTCCTCCACGGGGGAAGTCAGCTTCGCTCGGCTGAAGAGAGAAAGTCTGCTCACGAAGGCGTTGGGGACTCCAGAAGGTGGCTCTTTCCCACTGGCCAGCGATGGTGAACTCGATCTTCGGACAGACAATCTCTGGAAGAGGTTTTTAATCTCTTCCAAAGACCTAATGGGCATGCCACTCAGTGAAGGGCGTCTGATCTAAGAAAAACAATTTAGGAAGGTCTCAATAGCACAGTCAAAAGCAGTTTACAACAACGTCAAAGGCAAACTGGGAATAAATTAGATATGAAAAGAGTTAACACTTTTATTTTTTTTTTTGAGACAGAGTTTCATTTTGTTGCCCAGGCTAGAGTGAGTGCCGTGGCGTTAGCCTAGCTCACAGCAACCTCAAACTCCTCGGCTTAAGCGATCCTACCGCCTCAGCCTCCTGAGTAGCTGAGACTACAGGCATGCACCACCATGCCCAGCTAATTTTTTCTATATTTGCTAATTTCTTTCTATTTTTAGTAGAGACGGGGGTCTCGCTCTTGCTCAGGCTGGTCTCGAACTCCTGACCTCGAGCGATCCACCCACCTCGGCCTCCCAGAGTGCTAGGATTACAGGATTGAGCCACCACGCCAGGCCAACACTCTCTTAAATAGCTAGCAGCCTGTTTCCTAGTTACAACTGCCATGGAAAATATTAATAAAAAGTAGCCATGATGAAAAAGATGTGCTAAGATTAATGACATTATAAATTTTTATAAATTAGGAAGAAATTTGACAATGGATAGCAAAAGACTTAAAATGCTAATATTGCTAGCAGTGGGCATACTTATAGTGTGCATCCTAGCAATAACAATTTAAAATTATAAGCAAATTAGGTATTCAATAACAGCAAAATAGAAACATCTTGAAATGTTATACAATATTTAAAAATAAAGGTTGTGAAGTCTATGGGGCAATATTGAAAAAGCTAAGGGAATGGTGTAAAAAATAACAAATAATAATACACATAGCAAAAACACTAGAGAAAAATCAAAAGGTTAACAAAATGTATTTTTTTCCTTTTATTTTCCAAATTGTATGTTTTCCAAATTGTTGTTACTTTGGCTTTTCTTTTAAATAGAACTACTGGTCCAAAGTAGCTTAAGGAAGAAGAGTTATTAGCATCATGTGAATTTGAATTTCTATTTTTACAGAACATTTTATTTGTATCCTGATTTCTCCTAGATCTTAACTTTTATTTGTGATTTTTTTGTGTTTTTTTAATGTATGTATGTAATTTCAACAGATTTAGGGGGTACAGTGGTTTCTGGCTACATGGATGAATCACACAGTGGTGATGTCAGGGCTTTTAGTGAACCCATGACCTGAAGGGCGTACATTATACCCGACAGGTGGTTTTTGAACCCTCACCCTGCTGACTTCCCCGCTTCCAAGTCTCTAAAGTCCCTTATGCCATGCGTGACCATGTATACCCACTGTTCAACTCCCACTTGTAAGTCAGTACATGGGGTATTTGCCTTTCTGTTCCTGAGATACTTCACTTGGATTATGGCTTCCAGTTCCACCCAAGTTGCTGCAAAAGACATTATTTCATTCTTTTTATGGCTGAGTAGTATTCCATGGTGTACATGTATATACCACATTTCTTTATCCACTCACGAATTGATGGGCACTTAGGTTGATTCCATATCTTTGCAACTGTAATTGTGCTGTGATAAACATATGAGTGCAGGTGCCTTTTTGATACAATGATGTCTTTTCCTGTGGGTAGATACCCAGTAGTGGGAAGGCTGGATGGAATGGTAGATCTACTTGATTGAATGGTAGGTCTACTTTTAGTTCTTTGAGGAATCTCCACGCTGTTTTCCACAGAGGCTGTACTAATTTACATTCTCACCAACAGTGAATAAGCATTCCCTTTTCACTGCATCTGAACCAACATCTGTTGTTTTTGACTTTTTAATAATGGCCATTCTGGCAGGGGTAAGGTGGTATCTCACTGTGGTTTTAATTTGCATTTCCATAATCATTAGTGATGTTGAACATTTTTTCATATATTTATTGGCCATTTGTAAGGCTTCTTTTGAAAAATGGCTGTTCGTGTCTTTTGCCCACTTTTCAAGGGGGTTGTTTTTTTCTTGCCGATTTAGTTGAGTTTCTTGTAGATTCTGCATATTAGTCCTTTGTCAGATATACAGCTTGCAAATATTTTCTCCCATTTTGTAGGTTGTCTATTTACTCTGTTGATTATTTCTTTTGCTGTGCAAAAACATTAGTTTAATTAAGGACCATTTATTTATTTTTGTTTTTGTTGTATTTGGTTTTGGGGTCTTAGTCATAAATTCTTTACCCAGGCCAATGTCCAGACGAGTTTTCCCTAACTTTTCTTCTAGAGTTTTTATGGTATTAGGTCTTAATTTTTGTGTACGGTAAGCGATAGGGATCCAGTTTCATTCTTCTGTATGTGGCTATCCAATTTTCCCAGCACCGTCTGTTGAATAGGGTGTCCTTTCCCCAGTGTTATGTTTTTGTCTGCTTTGTTGAAGATCATTTGGTTACAGGTATTTGGCTTTATTTCTGGGTTTTATCAGTGAGTAAACTTAGAATTTAACACTAATCATGGAAGACCACGATCTAGTTTTAACTGGACCCTAAAGTTTTCTCATTCAGAAATGCTCAGGGAATTGAAAAGTTTTCTCCTAAAAATTACAGATTTTATGATTGTTTGAGGATCTCATGCTGGTTGATTTTTGAACTTATCAGCAACTCAGAAATGAAGAGTGGAAACCCAATCACAGACGAAGTTTCTAAATTCCACATGAATTCTGAGTAGCTCCTTATCTACTGTCTATCATTACCTTGAGATGCCATGAAACTTAGGGTCTTATACGCCCACAGGGATTTTCTTTCAAGCAATAGAGTATTATATCCTTTGGGAATAAGGCAATAATATTGCTTAAGCAGAAAACACCAAACAATGCCTACTTTGGAAAGAGATGATGGAGAAAAAGTGTCATGTAGGGGAAAAAAGAACATCCGGTGATTTATTCTCTAACTACATAATCACTTTTTCAAAGAGCAATTTTCTAGGCAAAACCTTATAAAATACAGTTTCTGATCAAGGGCAGCTTAATTGGAAGTAAATTATTTTTATGTTAAAACTGACCACCTCTGAAGTTGTCAAAAGAAAATGATCTGATGGAAAATTAAACTTTAATTGGGTTGGGCTGCAAATTGAATTTTAAGTGGATGTCTGTAAAACAGGAGATAGTTATACACACGGAAGTTAGCACAGCAAGTGGTGAATCACCAGCCTGTAAAACAAGTGTTTTTCTTAATTGAAAATGAATTTTTCCAAGAATTCTAAGCTATAAATAGACTTTAAAAATCCAGCTTTTGTAGGAACTGCAGAACCTTAGTATATTATAGATATATTGGATTTTAGATTGAGTCAAACTAAGCCAACTGGTATGTGAAAAGGTATATTATCGTTAAACAATGATATTGCATCCAATACTTTATATTTTGCTTGATGCTGTGCGTACAATGCTGCAGGTGTCAGAAGTCTCAAAGAAAACTTCAATTTGGTAAGAAAACTAAAGCAAAATGAACTGCTCTCATCAGCTATCCTCCTAGAGGCTGGGGGTAGTAGCACTGAGTCATACTTTACAGGTTCAAATCTCACTTCCCGCACAAACTGATCTCATGACCCTGGGCAAATTTCTTAACGTCATCTGTGAAATGAGGAAGAGTGGTGTTATAGCGTCTAACTCTTGGAGTTGCTGGGAAGATTAAACATGTTAATACCAGTAAATCAGTTAGACCATGGTAAGTGAAGAACACAGAATAAATGCTGGATAAATGTTATACAGCTGCTATTATTTATTATTATCCATATAACAAGAACAGTACAGATACATTTAAGCCCAAAGTTCTTTTCTGAAAGGCGACTCTTGTTTGCACTAGAGACCTTACCTTTTGGCGTGGTTGGTTAGGAGCAGAAACTACCACTGTGTTGCAAATTGCCAACGCAATAAAGAAGTCGATGATGCACAAAGTCTCCAGTGGTGGATTTTGGATGGTCTCATCCAGTGGGGTAAAGAGCTGAGGTGTAATCTGACTAAATTTGTCCAAAAGCCTGGTGTCTGGTACCACATCTGTTTCCTGAAGATCCAATAAGACAGAGTGTTGTTATAATAAATATCTAAAAATTGGGGTTTTAAATTAACATGAGAAGCAACTTAGGATCCAATAACCAGGATCTAAATGAAGCATGAGATGGTAAAGTCTATTTTTCTAGAAAAGATTTAATGCATATGGTGTCATGAGAATAGAAAAATAAAAAACATAAAAATAAATGGAAAATCTGGAATGTACATTATTAACGGAGGCTACCTTGACTGTTAAACTAAACAGGAGATAAGAACAATATCTTTCACCAAAATCTAGTTGATTAAGTATATTCCCAGTCTGAAATACACAATGCCAGAAATATATTTTATTATGCCTAGAATTCTCCCTTGGTCATAGATTCATCCAACTCTTTTTAAAGAGAGGGCATTATTCATACCACGTCATTTGAACAAAATATTTTATGGCTCAAGTCTCTACTATTATAAAAACCAACTCTCCAAAATAAAAATTATTATAAGCAGGTTAACAGATTTAATCAGCATTTTCCAGTAATATCCTACAAGACACTAATAGGAGTTCTTTCAGGAGATTTCTGATCACCAAATATATTTGGCAACTATATTTTCCTCTTAAAGATTCTCTACAGATTTGCTTTAAGAAGTTATTATTGGGGGGAAAAAAGTACTCTAACACAGTGCCTCTCATATTTGAGAGTATCAGTTTTAACAAAAGAATATTGTAATATAAATCTAATTATAATCCAGTAATAGATAGTTGACTGCTTTAGCAATTTTTCAGCTGAGTCAAAAGAAGGACCATCCACTCAGAATCAGGGTTGTACAAAGCGCCATTGTATTCTAGAGGAGTCCTCAACGCAGCTGGCCAGCAAAGCACACTGAAAGTCAGGAGAGGAGATTTAAAGAAAAGAGTAAACTATGGAAATGTATAATATTGGACTCAGAAGACCATGGCTTGTATTTCTGTTTAAGAGTTGGGTGAGAATTAGCATAGGTTTAATAAGAAAAGAGCATGGGCCAGAAATCTGATGGGTTTGGGTTCAGGTCTTAGCTCCACTGCATACTAGCTTGGTGACCTCAGGCAGCATACTTAACTCTCTGAGCTTCATTTTCCTCTTCTGTATAATGGCAAAAATAACATTTACCTCCTGGGGTGGCTGTACAAAGTAAATGATATGACTGAGATGAGATCAGTACAATAGACACCCAAGCAATTAACGTTCCTTTTCCTTCTTTCCTTCTCAAACGACACACTCACCTTCAAGCAGGTAACCAGGCTCACAAATGGGTTTAAAAGGTTCAAGTTATCTGCTGTCACAAAGCATTCTTCAATTTCTATCTAAATACATCAATTTCTAGTGTCCTGTGCCATTTGACTTAGCAAACTTTGTATCTTGTTACAGTCTGATGGGGTTTGTAGCCCCTTATGATCTGATGACTTTCATTAATGAGTTGGCCACACTCCCTCATAAGTCTCACACATATAGTGACCCTCAGTTACTCAGGAAACAACCTGGCCTTAAGGACCTCCTTGCCAGAGTCAGTAGAAGAAAGTGGGAAAGTTGGAGACACTTCTTTCTTTATTCAACCAAGGGATGCCTGGGAAACACCGTGGGGTATTTTATTAACATCAAGGCCTGTGATTATACTGCTGTCTAGTGCTAGTGAGACTCCACAGACTGGGGCAATCTTCCCAAAGGCGTCCTTCTCAGAATGTCAGTATGCAATAGCAAAAAACAAAGAGTTCCATGCTTAATTAAGTTTAAGAAACATTTAATTAAACAATTTTCTGTATTGCAGCACTTCTCAAAGATTTTAATTGGGTATTAGGAATCTCCAAGAAGAGGCTTGTATGCACAGGTTTCCTGAATTCTATTTTTTAGAGAAATTTGTTTTATAGAACATATTTGGGATTGACTCAGATCTGAGAAGCTAACAGCGATTGCATCATATCAATGATCTCAGCATTGACTAACACTTGGTTTTGGGACTTAAGGATTCTACTGTATTCTGAAGACGATCTCGTCTAACAAAAAGTTTATAACTTCTGCATTTGTGACAAACACTGTTTCCTGTGGTCTGAATGTTGGTGTCTCCCCAGAATTCATATGTTAAAATCCTAACGCCCAAGGTGATGGTATTAGGAAGTTGGGCCTTTGGGGGCATGGGGTGATTAGGACAGGAGAGAGGAGCCTTCCTGGATGAGATTAGTGACCCTATAAAATAGGCCCAAGGGAGTTTGTTCACTCTTTCCACCACATAAGGACACGGTAAAAAGGTGCTGTTTTTACAAACCAGGAAGCAGGCCCCCACCAGACACCAAATCTGCTGGCTCCCTGAACTTAGCTTCCAGCCCCCGGATCTGTGACAAATCAATTGCTGTTATTTATCAGTCACCCAGTTTATGGTATTTTGTTATAGCAGCCCGAGAAGACTAATACACCATTTATGTGAGCCAATCCCTGTCTTCCAGGGAATTAGATGACTGCGTGACTGAAAGCCTGTGCCATGAGCATGAGAAGAAAAGCAATAGTGAAGCTGGCCACAGCTGGGGTGGCTCCAGCCAGCAAAACTGTGCTGACAAGTACGGTCAAAATAAAGGGGGAAAAATCTAGAAACTCAGGACCTTGGAAGATACTGAAAGCTCCATTAAAAACAAACAAACAAACAAACCATATATATATATACACACACACACACACACACACATACACACATACATATAGATCCCAAAAACACATTTAAGGGAAAGTCTACTTTGAAATGAAGCTGCAGGCCTGTAGCATTCTTCCACTTCAGTGGGTCTTGCGAAAATAAATTAATCTCTAATTCAGCCAGTCGCTGAATCGACAAGGTGTGGAGTTATCACATACAAGTCTTATCTATATAACTGTATCCATAATGTTTTTCCCAAGACCCAAAGCTTCCTCACTGAGACACAGGGCCACATAACTTTCATTCTTTTTCCAGTGACGGACAGCCTCTGGCTTCTGCCAATGCCTATTAACTTGAGAACAGGGCTCACACCATCTTGCTTTAAATGATTCCATGCATACGTTTAGAATCTCTCTCCAGAGAGTTTAGAAGCTCCTTTAAAGTCAGGACTATATACCTGACACGTGGATAAGTGACAAAAGTTTATTGCATGTGCCTGTCAAACACTTGCTGATCTTATATTCCATAAGGAAAGGGGTGGAGAAACAGACTAAAAAGATGTTATTCTTTGGATAAACACACAGTATCTCCCACTGGGCCTCAAATAGACATCTTTTTAAAATTCAGCAAAAATTTATACTCCTAATTAAAGCACAGAATACAGAGTGCAATGTAGACAGCTTCCCATAATGTAAACAAAGCCTTATTTGCTTTTATGGTGAGAGCCTAGTATCTTTGTCCTAATCTTGTATGACAGGTGACTATCTCAAGTTTTAGATTTCGTCTCATGATTCATATTATGCCCTCCTACTAAGTTATAGTTTTTTTCTCCCCTATTTAAATCCAAATTAAGCAAAAACTGGCCAAGACTCCCTTTGCCCTCAAATAGTGCTTGCCAAAGATTTTGAATGGCTTTAATATAATTTAAATGTTAAATTTGTTTTAAAACTGAGAGTGGCAGGAACCCACTTTAACTGTTTATGCAAATCCTGAAACACCCATGGCTTAATAAAGGACAAAGATACGCTAGATGAGCGATAAAGTTGACCCAGCAGCTCTAATACTGCTCCCCACTCCTCCTCTAGTTCCATGGATACCCAAGATGTATATTTCATTGCGTGCTGTCACCCCACTCCAGTTTTAGGGGCTTGCACTGTACCTCTGCAACTGTGGCTTAAGAGGACACAAATGCCTTCTGTTGTTCCCCTCCAATTCCTAAATAGCACAGACCTGAAGGAAAAAGACAGAGGCCAATAACCACACACTGACAATTTCCTCCTGCACACCAGTGCCCCATGTCCTTGGTTCTGCGTGTTTGCACCATGTGCTGTCTGCCCCAAATGACTTTCCTCCTTTTCTACTCTGTGAACCTCTACTCATTAATTTAATCCTAACTCAACTTCAGCTCTTTTGGGCAGCCTTTCCTGATCCTTCCCCTTACTCTCTCAGAATAGATCGCTCTCTTCTTTGTGCTCTCACTATATTTTGTATTTACTGCTATAACCACATCTTTAATACAGGATTATGATTATTTATTTATATGTCTGCCTCCTCTACCTAGAACAAAACCGAAGGCTGGGGACCATGTATTACTCATTTCATATCCCACCATCCAGTATTATGCCACATGTTCCACTAATCCATTAACTAATTCATTTGTCCCATAAATATTGATTATCCATCTATGGTACCAGGCATCCCTCCAGGAAAGAGGGGTACATAGAACAGATGGAATCCAGGCTTACACAGAACTCACGTTCTTCTTGGGGGACACAGCAGATCCAGAACTATCCTGTAAACAAATAAGATGCTTCTCCACTGAGACAGAGGGAGATGTGGAGAGACAGAAAGTACCTGGGACTGGGTGGCAAGGAAGAACTCACTGAGAAGGTGACATTTGTGCTGTGACTCAATGACAGAAAGGAGACAGCCACACAAAGATCTAAAGAGAAAAGCATTCCAGGCAGAATGAGCAGCAAGCTTGTTGAATGAAAAACTCTCGAGGATTAAAGAGGCATGAACACATTGGCTTACAAAGTAAAGGTTTCTATTTCTAAATAGGTAATAGGAACCCAGGACTCACCGGATTCAGTGACATTCTAATTTCCAAAGGCTGGCACATCTTTGTCACCCTGCCTAGGGTCCTCACTCTCTGGCTCTCAACTTGCCTCCCATGAAGGGTACCGCCTTACAACCTTCCACTTCTAGACCGCACAGTTCTCAGTATGCCCTCAAGCTAGCATTCTTAACCTGAGCTCCACAAATGGGCTTTCAGAATTGCATGCAATTTTTTTTACAAGATGCTCATTTTTCAGGACAAAGAGTATATATTATAGTTTTCTCAAGATAATCTTTAGTCTCCAAAAAGGACAAAATCAGCTTGCTTAGACCATGAGTGAGAGAGGATCTTCTATTTTGGGAAAGGCCATGACTGCTTTATCCTGTTAATATATATTAAGATTTTGCAAAACCTGAAACAAAACAAGAACAACAATAACACCACCAGAACATCCATATAATCAGAATGACACTGGAGTATAAGGCAAGTGAAAACAAAATGGACCAAATGAAAAAACTGAGCCTGTTAAGCTTCATTCAACAACCTTCAAACACACTTGACTGACAATGGACGTGTCAGAAACTGTCCTAGATGTGGATTCAAGATGAATAAATTCTTGCTCTCAGGGAACTAATGGATTATCAGAGGCAGAAACAAGGCCAATGTAATGCAGCCCAAGGGACACTGT
This sequence comes from Eulemur rufifrons, assembly GCF_041146395.1. Lineage (NCBI taxonomy): Eukaryota > Metazoa > Chordata > Mammalia > Primates > Lemuridae > Eulemur > Eulemur rufifrons. Next base: position 34,311,746 of record NC_091006.1, read on the forward strand.
AAACAGAGCTTGGAAGCCAAGAAAACAGAGTCTGAGAATCTAGAAAAGATGTAATTTAATGGAGTTCTTAAAGAAATAAACATTTCATCAGATTTGGTGAACAGAGGTAGTATATGAAGAGAGAATATATTTCAGATGGGGGAAGTAATATAGATAAAGGCACAAAGACATTAAACGAAGAAATAATCAATCATTCCTTCCAAGAAGGGGGTGAGGCTTGAGGAGGAAACTGAGGAAGGAGGAGGCGTGGCTCAGACCCACCGGGTGCCAACACCGTGCTACTTCCTTCCAAACGAGAGCTGACACATGCTCACTTCCATGTGGGTGGAAAATGTAAAAGTTCAGTAGAGGGATTGGTAAAAAGATAGAACAGAAGAAAATATATACATAGAAAATTAAAAAAAAAATGTTTCTGATATACCCACAGAATGAGTGTAGACAAGTGAGTATGTGCATTCTTTCCTTCTTTCTTTTCAAAAGTTGGAGAAAAATTAAGCCTAGATATTTGACATAGTTGGACATGTGGAAAAGATATAATAAGTTTTATAAAATATCCTTAGTGCCAGAGAAATGTGACGGACTAAAACGATGCTCCAGTTGCTGCAACTGCACATTTGGCAGCAACTTGAAAACAGCCAGGAAAGTCCCTTCAAGGCCTTCCCAGGACAAATGAGCTTCCTGGGGTCTACTCATATCACGTCTCTACTCTGAAAATTATACAACGAATTCAATGTAGAACAATAAGGAGTCCCCAAAGCTGACTTATTCTTGCTCTGTGACCTTGCTATGTGACCAGTCTCATGGGCTGAGGGATCCTCATCTTGGTAAAGCAGTAGAGTTAATAAAATGTGAAAAAGGCAGGGAAGGAAGTCAAACTTGTACAGACGTAATTTTAAGTGCAGCAAAGCTTTGATTTCTAATTCCAACACACAAGCATCTTCCTTCTGTTTCCCATCTTCTGCATGGTCCTCTATTTTTCTCTGCAGTCAAATGGATTTCTAATGGGTTTGACCAGACAGTTCCCGACACTTCCCACTGGGACTCGAGAACACATCCTGCTGCTCTCCGAAATAAAAAAACTAGAAAATGCCCTTCTGGAGGCTCGGAATGGGGAAGAGGACACAAGTTTGGTGGGATATGGGTGATTACAGAGCAATAAAAAAAAAAGAAGCCTGGGCATTCCCCTACCCACTAGACACGCTTACCTGCCTCCGGGCTAACCCTGGCAGGTTTGGCGGGCTGCGGGGGTGAGCCCTGATCCTTGGACCAGGGTGACTTCTTCAGGCTCGGACGTGACCATGGCCCTGAGCAGCAATACGATTTTCAGAAATGGTATACTACCTCTCGACATTGCAGTATTTCAAAAATTAGGATGCTGTGACACTGCTTGTACGTCTAATCACGTGTGTCAGTGCGCTGAGCCGCAACTATGTGTCCCTTCTAAGGCGGCGGGCGCAGTGGGTCCGGCTCCGCCACGATGACGAAGCTGTTTGGTCGGACACCGTGCGCGTGGCAGGCGCCGGGCCGCGGTTCGCACTTACGATGGGGCTGCTGAAGGCCGCCTGTCTGGGACCCGCCGCGTCGCCCGCTGCTTCTCCGGCCCCCGCGAGGCGGCGCGGGGACTTGCTGGCGAGCCGCCCGCCCGGAGCCGGCCTGCCGCCCTGCGCTCTCGGCTTCGCCATGTTGCCCAGGGAGCCGCCCAGGGCGTCTGCAAGGTCGTCATCTTCGGAGGCGGCTTCCTGATAGGACTCCAGCCTCCTGGCTGAGGGATGAAAACCACACTGAGTCAGCATCGGAGAAGAACCGGAGCGGAACGTCAGGCGATTACTTAAGCAGCTTCCTCTGCTCTCGGACCGGATGTCACCCCCGCCACCTCCACGCCCGCCATTGAGGAACTTACCCCAGACTCCATTGAGAAGAGTAGAAAACATCAGAGAGGAGCTCTCCTCTTTGTCCGTCATCAAATCTACCAGCTTACCCACTTTTGCCCTGAATTTCAAGATTCCGTCCTTCGGATCCGGGCTTTAATGTCCCACTTAGAGAGGCCCTGCCTGACCAGCTAATCCAAAGTAGCCATCCAGTCCTTCTATACCGTACCACCTTATTTTAATTTTCTACAAAGCACTTATCACTATTTAATATGTTTCTTGATTCCAGCATCTGGAATACAGAGTAGACAACCAATAAATTTGTGCTTGTTGGATTGCTAGCTGTCTCTAATCATCCTAAATCAAGCTACTGAATAAAGTATGGTTTTGGGGAAGTTAATTATAAAATGATTAACTTCTATTAATTATCTCACATTCTATTTATTATAATAGTTCTCACATTCTATTTATTATAATAGTTTTTGCCGGTGATTTTTAAGGGCAAGGAGAGGCTAAGGGGCTATGTAGTAATCCCAGGTTCTAGTACCAACTTGGCAAAGACTAAGTGGTTTTCAGTAAATCTGAGCCTTTGTTTTCAGAATGAAACACTTCAGACTGAACACTTTAGGATCAATGACTTTAAGATCTTTTCTAGTTATGCAAGCCTCATGATGTTCTCTGCCTAAACAATATAGAATATTTCCCTGAATGACCTTTTGGCTTCAAAAACTGGTCCATATGTCATGCCCCAAAGATCCCAATCTCTACCATTCTCACCTATGCCTTTGCTTGGAGCATCCAATCTTGTCCTTTCTATTGATATTTACATCAATCCAGAACATCTTTAAAGCTTAACTCAAACACCAGCTCCTCAAAGAAGACTCTCTTATCCATGCTACTCATTGGAAATTTTTAGCTTTCATGCAGAATGTTCTATATACAAGGCATTTGTCTCATTTGATTATTATAACAATCCTCTGAGTAGGTACTATTAATACCCACGTTTTAGAAATAAATAAACTTAAGTAATTTGCCCCATCTCCCAAAAATGTTCCAGGCTAATTTTAAAACCAGTTCCATTAGATTCTATAGCCAATCCTCTGAGTCTTCATGGTATACTGTTTCTAGAGGTGAAAGATACTTCTCAGGATCTTATAATGCACACAACAAAGAGTAATTTAGCCTAAAATGTCAATAGTGCTGAGATTGGCAAATTCTTGAGTAACTCAAGACATTTACTGATGATATAATACCATTTTAAAAGTAGAGTACAGTCCTTTATCCACGGGGGTTATAAGACCCTCAGTGGCCTGAAGCCACAGATAGCATGGAACCTATATATACAATTTTTATGTACATATGTACCTATGATAAAGTTTTATTTATAAATTAGGCACAGTAAGAGATTAATAAAATAGATTATAACAATATACTGTAATAAAATTTATATGAATGTGGTCTCTCTTTCTCTTTCTCAAGATATCTTACTGTACTGTACCATGGGTAACTGAAACCATGGAAAACAAAACCTCAGATGAGGGGAAAACTTCAAAGCACACATAAACATGAAGCCTATACTTAATGATCGTGCAACTTCTCCCAGCCACCTTTAGGGAAATCGGTCACCATGCAACTGTGTCATTAGTATCATGCCAGGTAGCTCAACTATTACTGTAGGGCAAACTTGCTCAATAAGTACAACTGCAAGAGTAGAATCAAGAAGACACAGAGTGACTCAACCTTTAATCATTCTGTGAAAAGTTATGAGAAGTAAATAGACCAGTAAAGTCACAATTTGATTCAGAAAACAAAGCTACTGGAGCTACAGTTCTAGGCCCAGTGAGAATCTTATACAAACTGGGTATGATAAATCCAAGTTTCTTATCATATTGATAGGAAAAACTTATCCAAATGGCAATAAAGACTTTTAATATTTCTCTTAAAGTAGATTCTAATTAGTGCCATGAATGCCTCAACATGGGACAGGAATTCTTGCCTCACATGAAAAAACATACAAAGTCTGTTCCTTTCTTTGCCTGAAGGTAGGGTACCAAATTATCTACTTTATTTCTCTTCCTTATTTAATCCTCAATATGCCTTCCTTTCCCATTCCCTTCTTCAAATACCCAGTATCCTGATTATAGCCTGTTACTTGCATTGATTTGGTATCTAGAAGTAGGAATTAGACTATGGATCAAAAAGCTTATCATACTTTCAGCGTGTTCTCCAAAGGGCCAAAACTAAGGGTGAACAGCATTCAGATGAGCTTCCTTCAACTGTATCATCTACACATCCTCCATCAAACCTTTTGCTATGAGCTAAATCCCCAAACATTTCCAGCATTCCAACTTTTACCTGCTTGTAAATAACACACTCAGCTAAGCGTCCTCCATCTGTATTTTCTACATATCCTTGATACACAAACTTTTCGTTCTAAACTCATTCACCATGTATTTCTGGCATTCCAACAATGTCTAATATCCTGCTTTCAAAAACCAAACCTTAATCAGTGCGAAATCCACCTCCAATATTGACTGCCTAAAAATCAAAATAATATGGAACAAGAATACTGACTTTGATCTTATGGTAATTAACATGGTAATTTGATGTTTACATGTCTGCCTCCCACATTGGACCATGAACTTAAGAGACAGCCCTATTTCTTATTTTAACAACAATAATTATGATGACAATAATAACATCAGCTAATATTTATGGAGAATTCATTTTCTGCTGTGCTCTGCTCTAAGTGCCTTTACATGAATTATTTTCTCTCATCCTCTTTACCATCCAATGAGGTAGATACCATCATTGATCTTTTTTATTGAGGCACAGAGAAATTAGGTAACTTTGCCAAGGTCACATAGCTCATAGGTAGTGGAAATAGGATTCAGACTCAGAAGGCCTAACTTCAAAATCCTCGGTAAGACCTCAGTGCTGGCTCTATCTGCATCAGATTCACAAATTGTGCATCACGAAAGCACTCTCTAGACAAGCCCAGATTGAAGGACATTCTACAAAATCCCAGAAGAGTGCCCTTCAAAACTGGTAAGTTCATCCAAAAGAAGGAACATCTGAGAAACTAAGTCTAAAGAGGATAAATGGGATGACCCTTATAAGGTATCCTGCATAGGATCCTGGGACAGAAAAAGGACATCAGGTAAAAATTAAGGAAATTTGAATAAAGTATGGATTTCAGGTGACGATGATGGATCAACATTGTTCCATTATTTATCACAAATGTATCCTATGACTAATGTAAGATGTTAACAGGGGAAACTGGGTGTGATGGTACACTGGAGCCCTCTATGATATCTTTGTAACTTTTCTATAAATCTAAAACTATTCCAAAATAGTTTCCTGCAACTTCAAGACACTGAAATCTGCCAAACACTGGAGAGCTAAGCATAGGATAAGATCACAGTCCCAGCAGACACCTAGATTCCTGCCTGGTGAGAGACCCTGAGCAGAGGATGCACCTATCCAGTACCCAGACTCTTGATGCCAAAAAACATGAGGTAGTATATTTGTATTGTTTTAAGCCACTAAGTTTGTGGTGATTTGTTATGCGGCAAAGAAAACTGTTAATAACACAGTGATAAATGATGAACCAGGAAAATATTTGCTACATATGAAAGAAAAGGATAATACAACATCACGGTTGATATTCAAAATATTTAGGAACCGGTTTAAAAGAAGTGCACAAATAAAAATGGATGCTGGCCACAAACAACCTAGACTGGGGTGTACAGGCTGAACATTAACCCTGCCCTGAACAGATAAAACTCTCCTACGGATTAATAACCAAATAAAAACCCATTTGAAAAAACAGGAAAAAAATTCAATCAGTTTATCAAGGAAATTCAAATGGCCAATAAACATACAAAAAATTAAATATTTCATTACTATTCAGAGACAAATCAGAGATAATGAAGCATTAACTATGTCTATAAAAATCACACGGATTAAGAAGTATAACTTTACCCCATGATGGCTAGGTATGTAAAACAGGTATTATTTTTCTGGGTTCTGAGAATGTAAATTAGCATGATATTTTAGGGTAAAATGTATCTTATAAAAATAATTGCACAAATATATGTGCACAAAGATGCATACTCCATGCCGAATTTTCTGTTATCTACCATGATTTTTAATCTTGTTTATCTATCTCCTTGTCATTAAATCTAAATTACATGAAATCAGGGACACATGCCACATATATTAAGAGCTCATAAAATATTTGTTGGAATGAATAAGTGATGTTCATTGAAAGTACTTATGTAATAGCAAGCAAAGTGGCCACCACTAAGCATAGCAAACTAAGCTAGACCATATATAGTGGAAGACTATGTTCTTAATGTTAAGTTAAATGACTTTAGGAAAAATTCCATGAAACATTGTTGAGTAAAAGAAACCAACTTGTACTATGACATGTTCTAATTCACAACAGGTAAAAATGTGCAAAAATATATGTTCACATATAGAGAAATATGCATAAAGAAATGGATGATCACACATTCACCAAATTGTTAATAATGGTGGTTAACCTCTAGAGAGCAGGGCTTGCAATTTGTTTTGTACACTTCCATGAATTATCCTCACAGAAGCACATATTAATTTTATGAATAACAAAATTAATAAAGTTCAAGTCTTTAAAGAAAACGTAGAATTTATAAGTTTACTTCCTTAGAGTCAGAAGTTCAGCACATTTCACTTATTTTTAAATGAGGTGTTACCCAAGCACCAGTGCATACCCAAGGGCCAAATGATGGGGCTAGAAGGAGCCCATAATCCCTTTGGAATTATTTCAAAAATATTTTTCAGAGAGATATTCCATAGTTTCATTAGATTCTCAAAAGTACCTAAAGTGCAATATCATTGTCATCCCCCAATCACCATCTTTTATCTCCCCTGGTAATTTACTTCTAAAGAAACCATAGCAGTGGACCCCTTGACTTTAACCTACTAACTTATGAAGGAACAACAATGATGCTTAGAGCCCATTGGGATGTGTTAAGTACTCAATGCTTACATAAAGCACTTTTATCTCAGAATTATCAGATATGTAAGTGGTTGCAAAAAAAAAAAAAAAAAAAAAAAAGACTAATGTTAAGGTTGGTTTTCGTACAAACTCAACACTCACCATTCTCTTCATGGCAATAATCAAATCCCGCCACGCTACATCTTCGAAAAACCATCTTGTTCTCGGTGAGGGTTCCTGTCTTGTCAGAAAAGAGGTACTGAATCTGTCCAAGATCCTCCGTGATGTTCAGGGACCGGCACTGAACAGTAGAGTCCATTTTCTCATTGTAGAAATCCACATCACTCTGAATGAAATATATTTGCCCAAGCTTCACGATTTCAATGGAAACATAGAGAGAAATGGGAATCAGGACCTAAGAAGATCCAAACAATTTAAGAAATGTTAAAGTAGGTTAAAGAAAGGATAAGAAAATGAATGTAGCTGGATAAGCAGCAAAGATCTTAAAAGTCTATGATAAGCTTAATAGAAATTACCTGTAATAAAATGATCATGGTCCAAAACATATAGAATCCTGCCAACACTGGTGATATGACATGTCCATCAGGCTCGGGGATATTAAAAAAGAGCATGTGTTCGTATCTGCTCAACCAGATTCCATGACCTTCCAAAAAATACACAGACATCAAAAAGATGCTACATATACATTATGCAAACAAAACACTTTATTCCTAATGGAGAAGGGATAAGGGTTTTCATTTTAGTTGAACACCAATTGTTTGTTTTTGGAAACAAACTCAAATCAAAAGGCTACACATTCTCCTGTCCCTGTATCTCTGTCTTTAAATCTCTTCCCACGTCCCTTCAGTACTGTGGCAACATGTAAGTGGGTGGAGTCAACATTAAGGTTTTTCAAGCCAAAAGATGAGAGCGATAAGATGTGAAAAACAAAAAGATGCCTGACAAATAAAAGCCCCCTTACAGAAGTTCAAACATTCATAAATATCATTTTAAAATAAAATACTTTAAATTAATGTCCCATTGAAAAGATGTCAGCCAATAATCAAGTTTTACCTACCCAAGGCACCAGTTAAACACATTATGACCAGAAGCAGGACACACCAGAGGACGTCTGTGTTTGCTCTTCTTTCTAATTTGCTGCGCTTATACCGCGGCCCACTGTTGTTCAGCATCGCTTTGGTTTCATGACCTGCGTAGGACATGTGATACGGCAGAAAATAGACAAATTGAAACCAGGAAGCAAGTATCATACTTAAACATCTCTCTGGCAGACAATTTAATAAAACGCAGTTACATAACATATTTTGTCACATTAGTCTGCTTCTGTGATCCATTTAGAAAAACAGAGACCACTGATTAAGTTTATCAAGACAGAACTGGATTAATAAAATGTGGTATATGTACACCATGGCGTTCTCCTCGGCCACAAAAAACAATGGTGATGTAGCACCTCTTGTATTATCCTGGATGGAGCTGGAGCCCACTGTACTAAGTGAAGTATCCCAAGAATGGACAAACAAGCACCACATGTACTCACCATCACATTGGTACTAACTGATCAACACTTATGTGCACATATGGAAGTAACATTCATCGGGTGTCATGCAGGTGGGGGGGATGGGCATATCACACCTAATGGGTGCAGGGTGCACCGTCTGGGGGATGGACATGCTTGAAGCTTTGACTCGAGTGGGGCAAGGGCAATATACGTAACCTAAACACTTGTACCCCCATAATATGTTGAAATAAAAAAAAAATTTAAAAAAAGAATTTTCTTTCTGCTTTCGTAGATTGTATATCTGAGTAAATGAAAAATGTTAACTTGCAGAAATGCACAGAGGAGACAAGGATGAAAATCAGAAGTATAACCAACCTGCATAAACCACAATGCCCACAACGGCCTCGGTGTTCCTAATGGTGCATCCCCTAAGCAATAGGTTTTCTTTACTGAGACCCACACGTTCTTTGTTGGAATGTTCTCTGTAAGAAAGACGGCAGATTGATTTATTTTTCAATAGCAACAATGGGGATATAAAAACAAAACTCGTCCTTGAGTGTTCTTGGTTTGGAGTAATAAGTTAGGCATTTCACAGGAAAGGTTTCAAATCTAAGTTTACTCCAATTCAACTTTTTAGTAAAACAGATGAGGAAATTAATTCCCAATATTCACATTTCCATGTAACATTCCCAGGTAAGCACCATCTAAAAACAAATATATATATATATACACACACACACACACACACACACATATATATTTTTACATATATTAGGTAAATACTTAACAAGTTATTAAAATAAGCTAAATTTATAGATGGTTAAACTTATGGCCTTTAGTTATTTGCCATGGGTATAAGTACACAAACGTTTTCAGTTAAGTGTACTTGCAACACACAGTTCCACTCACACCCACAAAGGTAAGTCACGTTAGCACTCACAGGAAGCCTCGGAATCTGTTGAGGTCATTGTTTGGACTTTCACATTCAATCCTACTGGAGAACTTCTCTGGATCAACTTCAGAGTCCTAAAAATGTTTTGAAAAATCACAAAACAAGAAGATTTCTAGGTTAAACTCTTGATGCTTAAGTGTGTTAGTACTTCCATCAATTCTTAAGAAGGCTTTTTTGCCACAAAGTTTACATCATATTTCCCAGATTAAAGAAAGTATAGCATAATTAGGGGATCCATAATTGGGATCAGAATGGTCTTAGGCATTAGTGAACATCTGTAGGTGAAGGGAATGTCTGAATTATTTATTGACATTTATGCAGGACTCTCCAGAACAGAGTTCTACTTATAAACACTTTTATCAACGAAGCACTGAAAACCTGAAAATACTTTCGTTGTTGGTCTTTAATCACTTAGGTAATTTCTGAGATTAAATATATATGTGAACACTTCGAGCACATATGCATTTGATCTCAGCCAAATTTTATAAATAAAAATTTAAAAATAAGCTGGACATTAATGTCTTACAAAATTTCTCTAATGGGTCAAACAGATAATTTTAATATGCTTTATGAAATGAATGAGCAAATAAGCAAAGTGCCTTTATAAAACACAGATCCTGTAAGTTATGGATTCACTAAGAATAAATCCATGTCAATCTCATTTCTTTTATTTTCATATGACTTTTTGGCTACTAAAATAAATGCTATGGTATTTATATATTAATATGTATATCATAGACAGCATATGAAAAAATGTGAATTATATGGTCATATGATTTGATTTGCTAATAATACCCATGGAGTTCTTTTGATGAACTAGAAGCTATTATGCACTTTAAATATATTAACTCATTTCTTCTCCACAACCCCATGAGGTAGCTACCATAATTAGGCCTAATTAACAGATGAGGAGAGAAACACAAAGTATCAGTAATTTGCCAAAGTTTTCAAAACAAGAAGGTATTTGGACCAGGATTACAATCAAGGTCATTGGATTCCAGAGCGCTCACCCTTAATTGAGCCCACAGTGTGCTTGCTGACTGACCAACCAATCAGCTGACATCAGCCTAAAAGTAGCTATTTCGTGGTACAACAGAAATTTAAGCTGTGCAAGATTTTTACCAATGTATTAGGTGCAAGGCTACTTACAAAAGTGAAATGACAGTACGCTGAGAGACATGTCACTCACGGAGGATCTAAATGACAGTCATAGGTAGAAAGACAGGCACAATGTCACACAAAATTTGCCAAAGGTAAGGGTATTAGTAGGCTAAAACACTTTTTGGTTTACAAGGTGAAGGAACTGTGACTTAATAGTGGTTCAGGTAAAAAAAATAATAATTAAAAAAGATAAAAAACCCATTAAATTTTAAAATACTTCATCTCAAGTGCTTTCAGAGAAAGGGAAGGGAAACTGATATTTAGACACTGTGTATGACGTTTCTACATATATTACTGCATTTCAACCTTACAGCAATGCTACGAAGTAGTTATCATCATTTCCATTTTAAGATAAAGAAGCTGAGGCATGAAATGTTTCGGTGACTTGCCCAAAGTCACACAGTAGTTAGTGGCAGAGCTGGGATTCATTTAAATTCATGTCACTATAACTTCAAAGGTTTTGGTTCCCTCAGCACAGCACAGTGAAGGGTCTAGAAGCTAGGTGGCCATGAGAAGCCACCAAAGTCTTAGACAGTTTGGTGTATAAGTAATTGCAGATTTTAGAACAATGAACAACAAAACGTAAGATATAAAATCTAAGTTTAAGAAAAATAATTAGCAGGTAATTATTTCTCTTGCAAAATAATTTTCCAAATTGCAAAATAATTCTGTTTAGGTTCCTTTAATTCCGTTACAGAAAACACAACTGCCAGACTGAAATGTGTGAACTCCAAAGTCACTTTACCCTATTATCTATAAAATATAATACACTTTCACCGATATCTGGAAATGCATTAAACCTTCTGGGATTCCGCTTTGTCATGGCAAAAACGAACCTAAAATTCTCTTTATCTGTACTGTGAAAATGAGCTCAGTCATCTTCTGAAAAAAAAACAACGTTAATTAGTCACCAGCTGAGAACACATTATTCACCTGCTCTGCATGTCCTCGAACCACCTGCCTCTGTTTTAAGTTGCTCTCTCCATCCAGACCAGAAGTCTCAATGTGGCAGATTCCATCCGGATCAGTGGAAAAGAGTAAGACCATGTCCGCAGGGATGACCTCATTGCAGGAGAGGCGGATGAAGTCCCCGACAGTAACGTCTTTCCAGCATCGGTCAATGTATTTTTTCTCTTTCCTAAAATTGAAAACGGAAAAAAAGTTTAAGAAGAATATCAAGCCCAAAACATGTAAAATCGTGTATAATTTAAAGTGCGTATAAAGTATTAAGGTGAATTGTAGTCTATTAAATGCTAAAAAGGAAGCAACAGAATTGGCCAAACCTAAATTCCACAAATGTTTCACCTGAAAATGTAATAACTAAGCGACTGAAACTTATTTTTCAGCTCTTTTTTTCCCATGGGATTTTGAACCATTATGTTGCTTGAGTGCAATTCTGGAATAAAATTAAAATGAACGGCTGATGGGTTTATTCATGTTCAAAGCAATGCCTGCACGCTGCTTTGTGGTCAAGGTACCAAGGATACATCATCGCTCTCAGAGAGCTTCCCATATGGCAGATAGGATGGATAATTAAAGAGAGCACAAAAGCAATGCAATAAAATACATAGACACAATATTTTGAAAATCATTATACCACCATATTAACAGCTCTAATTAATATTGAATGGAAATTTTGCCTAAAACAGTCCTGAGTCTGTTGCATCTGATCCCTAGAAAGGAGAATGGCAAATTGTTTCCCTTCTCAAAGTAAAGGTTTCCCATTCTGTACATCTTTTTAAGGGACAGACACATCATTTAAGATTGACTTGCATTAAATACCCTGCTTTACGTTAAAGCTTTTGTCAAACTTCTCATGCCTTTTCAGACCAACAGCATTCATTATGCTCCACAAAGCCTTTTTCTTTTAGAATGAAGAACTTTGCAAGGTAGAATGTTGTATCAGCTAGTTGAAGCAGCATTTCACACACTATGCCACCAGCAAATGTTAGGAAGGTCTGTCTCATTCTGTCTCCCAGATATCTATAAAAATTCTGGCATTTGTTACAAAAATACACTTTAAAAACAAAGTTATTTTCTGTTATACAGGGTGTGCCAAAAGCCTCCATACAAAGGCAATTTTGTAAAATTTTGTAATGTATATTTTGTAAATAAAGGTACATTTAGCTACAATTTCCCATTTTCACTATATATGGTGACTTTTGGGACACCCTGTATTTACAAGGTTAAATACTCAAGTTCACTGTCAAAGACTCCCAGGAGACAGCTAGATTCTAAGTTATATGACCTATTAAAAATTATTAATTCATTAAAGAGAAATGCCACCTTGGATCAATACTTTTATGATTTCTGCTATACAGAATTATATCAGATATATCAGCTTAAAGAGCATCTAAGAAGTACATTTTCAGGACATAGTTTCTCAAAATACCAAATGCACAAGGTTGAATCCCGCTAAAGGAATTTTTGATTATCCAAAGAGTTTGATAGTCCCCAGAGAAAGGCAAATCAATGCTTTATTTAGTCTTTATCAAACTCTTCCCTATTGTCTGTGTAGACCAGTTCATTCTCCCATGGAAGGACGTAACAGAGAGAAAATCAAATAAACGCATATTATCAACTCTAAACTAGGACTAAAATTCAGTTAATTATTTATATATAAAAATTTGGGCCAGGTGCGGTGGCTCACAGTCATGATCCCAGCACTCTGGGAGGCTGACACAGGACGATCGCTTGAGCCCAGGAGTTTGAGATTGCTGTGAGCTAGGCTGACGCCACTGCACGCTACCCAGGGCAACAGAGTGAGACTCTGTCTCAAAAAAAAAAAAAAAAAAAAAAATTGTATTCAAACACACATATCCTAAGCATTCTTTCCATTTGCTAAATTTGGCATTAGCTGGGTAATCTTAAAATTGGTCAAAATCTGGACTTTGTCACATAATCATTATAAAATACTATTTCTTATAGCTATTTTTTGAGGGTACAGACTATACTAACATTTCACCTCTCTATCCCTGGGACATGATAAGTACTCAAACATTATTGAAAGAGTTATACAATCATTGTGGTAAAATGTTCTATAGCTTTAATAAGAAAACCATGGACTTACACCTATTTTTACACAACACACCAGTTTTTCTGTTTCCCTTTAGATTGGACATGAGTATACAGGAAAAAATAGAACTAATTTTTCATCATCCAAGTAATCTCACATCATCTTAAAAAGGACAAAAAGAGTTCTTTCCCCTGTTCTCTTAATACATCTTTAAAACAAATGTGAAAGCCACTGATGAATTCTAATAATGAATAAAATTCAGAATCCTGCAGGTTTCAGATTAAATATCACTTCTTCAGAGAAGCCTTCTCTAACCTTCTCCTCTTTGGCTCACGTAAGATCGAAGACAAGTTATACTTGTCTATACTGTTTACTAAGTATTAACTTACGTCTAAAAATAAAAACCCAGGAGCTGCTTATAATATATACCACAGTTCAAAATTCACCTCAGTTGAGTTTATTCTTGGCTACACAGACTTTCTATTTCATAAATACTGGAAATATCAAGTCTCCAGCTCAGCAACTATGTCCCTGAAAAGACCTCCCTTTATGAATATCCTCTGTTCTTACTGCAATGGGACGCCTCTAGTTTTGTGCACAAAAAAATACTCTTCTCCATTCTTCACAATCCTTTTCCTCCATAGATAGCTCCTGTCTTTTCATTTTTATATCCCATCTTGTTTTTCACATCCATTCATATTCATTCTTATTTTTCATATCCCATCCTCTTCTTAATCCCAAATTATTAATGTAACATCTGGGGTTAAAAACTATCTGCTTGCTTTCCTTCTCACGGTATGAAGTTCAATTTTTTTCAATTCCACTTATACATGAGTTATAGAAGCTTTTGCTTTGTCAACTCCTGGGTTGACAATGGCTTATACATTTTTGTTTTCCTTTGACACCTGAATTAAATTCACTATAGGACTTTTCTAAGAAATGTTAATTGAAAACAACAATACTAACAACAAAAAAACCACCACAAAAAGGGTTCTGCTAATATCCAAATGGGAAAAAAAAGTCACATTCTGCATGTTTCTAAATGAGACAAGTGTATACTATAGCAAAGTTCCCATTCCACTTACCTACTATAAACTTTAGTCACTAAATTGTTAATCTGTTTGTCAATTTTGTATTTGCGATAATCTTCCAAGCCATCTTTAATTGCGATGATTGTAAGGACCACCACCAGGGGCAGCATGGTGATTTCCTTTTGGAAAGCTTCTACCAAAGGCACCCAGTTCAGGACCACTAGGAACAGGAAATATAAATTGGCGGCTCTGCAACCCAAACACAAAGGAGATGTTAACAAGTGACTTCAAGGACTGCAGTAAGAAGCAAAATACCTTATTGTGTTTTCCTATAGTTGTTGATTTTGCATGTTACAGATGGAGAACTAGCAAAATATAACAAATCCGAATGAACTATTTATTTCCCTCATGGACATCTGGCTCATGTCATACTTTAATAAATATGAGATACTATTTTTGAAATATACAATAGTAAATATCCCAGCGGGACAGTCGAGCTGACAAAAGACATGATAGGAAACATTATTGCCTTTTTAAAGGTTCAGAAAAATTTAGAAAAAGTCCAGAGCTAATGTGTTATATAATAAAATAAACAAACAAAAAACCCCAAATCAACTCTCCAGGCTTTTGTATGTGCCAACATCAGATTCAAATAAGGCTCATAATAAGGAGAAAAGTCTGAGTTTTTTCTTCTTGAGACTAACTCTTCTAATCCTTCTTCTATGCTATTTAGAACCATTTTCTTAAGGAACTTCTTCCATTCCTCTATTTTATATATCCAACTACTTCTCCACTGGTTCCTTATTTTTGGCCATAAGGTAAGTTCAAGACACTCTTTCCCTTAAAAGAAAAACAAAATCTCAATCTTTCAATCCTGCCCTTGAATTTTTATTACATATTTTCCCACCGACCATGAAACGTCTCAAAAGAATAATCTACACGTACTTCTTCCTCACCTCCAATTCCCTTTATTTTATTTCTATGGCTTCGATTATTTCCATGTGGACCACATCCAAACCTACAGCTCTAGCTCTGAGCTCTGTTCAAGTGTCAGATTCTCATTCCATCGAGTGCACTGGATTGCAGACTCCATAAAAGACAGCGACACCCACAGCACTAGAGTCATTAATTCAGCCAATTCGCATCTGTACTTTGAGCATAGCCACTGTTTAATAAATGCGTGTGGAACACATATAGAATGAATAATGAGAACGAATATATGTAGAATGAATAACGAGTGTCGAGAATCCTTATACTCACATTAGCATCTAAAACACAACATTGACAAAGACAAAACAATCCTCCAGCCAAGCTTCTTTTTACTCCTGTCTCTCATTTTCCTGCTAATCCTTCTGACTGTCACAGCTCAACATGTTCACATCATCGTTTCACTCTTTTCATTTAATTCCCCACATTGAATCCACAGTATCCGTAACAGGTTAGCCTCCTCTTCATTCTCATATGGGTCTCCCGTCAGATCTCCATTACCACTCACCAGTTTTTACACAGCATCTTTCTAAATATTCCCTCTGCCTTCAGTTTGCCTCTAAGCCCTTCCATCTATCACCCACCGCACAGCCTCCACAGTGAAACAGACACACGCATGTTATTCCTCTATTCAGAATTGTGCCTGCAGACTCGAGTCTTAACTCTTCATCCTGACATCAAGACCCCTCTGCTGGGTTATACCTATCGGTCCGACTTGACTTCCTGTTGCTCCCGGCACAGATGCTACCTGTAAATTAGAGAGGACCGCTTGCTAGGCTCCAAGCTTGTCTTCTATGCTTCCACTCACACGCCTTCCTCCATCTGAAATGCTTTTGGCCATACCTCTGCCTTGAAAATCCCACCCACCCTCCATCTTTAACTCCAATGCCACTTTCCCTTCTATTGCTCCAGTTAGTATTGTTATTTATCTTTTTGAGACTTCCATTCTACTTGATAGCACTTTATAAAGCTCATCGCATCCGTCGTGTCTTTTTGTTGTTAGTATACGTATCTTGTTTCCCTGGCTCAACTGAAAACTCCACAAGGAAAGGCGAAACAATTCCACCTGAATGTCCTTGAGTGCCTAAACTCACAGCAGAGTGTCAATCAATGCATATTAAGCTGAATTATGTCCTTGTTTCACCTAATAACATCTTACACCTGCATGGCTTTGGAGCTGTATTTCCCCGTATTATCAAGTAAAGAAAATCTGAAAATAAAAGGCAGCATGATTTAACGGAAAGAACACGAGCAAGAGTGAGAAGACCCAAGGCTGGAGCCCACGTCTGCTACTTGCCACTGGCATGACATTGACTAAATCACCATCTGTTTCCTCATTTATAATATGAGAATAACAGTATCTTTTCTGGTAAACACAAGGCATCTTACCAATCAAGTGCTGTGTGAGTACAAATAATCATCATTCCACAACAGACTCCAAAATTGTCAAGGATGATGTCACAAGTCTTAGGCTCAAGTAACATACAGTGTCATGAAAATGAAAAATTTTACATACCAACTAGAGGGACAAACAGAATTCTAAGCGTTTTTTGTTGTTTTTTTTTTTTTCCCCTCCCTAAAATAAAAGTACCTGTGAAACTGTTCGAATAAATTTCTTGGCACGAAATTCAACAGCGTGTACTTGGTGGTCCGTATTCGGTTATTCACGTAGGCTCCCGAGAACTTTTCATACTCGTCCTGGAAGGGCCACAGGTGGGGAACAACGACCCGGTGCTTCCCTGCCAGCCTGGGCGTCCGGGAGGACTTGCCCCCGCAGGCCAGCAGCGAGGAGTAGTCGCAGCGCCTGTCGTCGTCGTCCCTGCTGGTGCCACCGACGAGCCGCCGCCAGTGGTACCTGGCCCATTGCAGAGGCTCGGTCATGTCCAACACGCAGTGAGACCCAGGCCTGGCAAAAACAAACGACGCACTGCGCATGAGCGTCTGCAAAGTCTTAAAGACAGCGAAATTTTAACTTTTTTTCTACACCAAATAAACATATGACCCCACGGTTCAACCCGTAAGTGAGAGATTACACTAGTTTTCGGAACTCCACTGGCACCACAGCTTCACTGAAGGAAGCAGACCTCTTCCGCCTCAGGCACCAGCCAGCTGAGCTCGCGAGCCCGCGGGCTCCCGCCTTTTCCGCACCAGGAACCAGTTTCACGGAAGACGGTTTTTCCACAGACCAGGATGGGGGAGTTTCGAGGGGTTGCGGGGAGACGGTTTCGGGGCGAGTCGAGCGCATTGTGTTTACTGTGCAGTCAAGCCTCTCTGCTGCTGATAATCTGTAGCTGCCGCCGCTGCCCAGCGCGGGCGTCGCGGCCTCAGCTCCACCTCAGACCAGCAGACGCTAGATTCCCACAAGGAGCCGCGCCCTAGATCGCGCGCATGCGCAGTTTACAGCAGGGGGCGCGCGCTCCTATGAGAATCTGACGCCGCTGCCGATCCGACAGGAGGCGGAGCTTATGCAGTGATGTGAGCAATGGGGAGCAGCTGTAAATGCAGATGAAGCTTCGTTTGCTCGCACACCTGTGCAGTCCAGTTCCTAAAAGACCATGGACCGGTCCCGTCTGCGGCCCAGGGGTTGGGGGCTGCAGATAGAAGGAACAAAAGACAGCACCTAAGGCCGGGCGCAGTGGCTCACGCCTGTAATCCTAGCACTCTGGGAGGCCGAGGTGGGCGGATCGTTTGAGCTCAGGAGTTCGAGACCAGCCTGAGCAAGAGCGAGACCCCACCTCTACTAAAAATAGAAAGAAATTATATGGACAGCTAAAAATATATATAGAAAAAATTAGCCGGGCATGGTGGTGCATGCCTGTAGTCCCAGCTACTCGGGAGGCTGAGACAGGAGGATTGCTTGAGCTCAGGAGTTTGAGGTTGCTGTGAGCTAGGCTGACGCCAGGGCACTCACTCTAGCCTGGGCAACAGAGTGAGACTCTGTCTCAAAAAAAAAAAAAAAAAAAAAAAAAAAGACAGCACCTAACCGGCCATTCCGTACCTTGAAGCAACCAGTTGGGGCTTCATGTGTGAAAGGCTGTTAACTGCTCTGATCATCACTTTTTCCACCTTTGCAATGGTAATAATGCCATGCGCGTCAGGAAATTGTTGTGAGGATTCAATGCATAACATGTGGATCACCCAGCATAAAGCCTGATAGAGAGTAAGCCATCCATAAAATCCATTCTGTGTAGATCATAAAAAAGGCCACAAACTCTTCCTATCTCTGCAGGCACAGCCCTTTGCCCATTAGGAGGTGGAGTCTTTCTCTGCTGGTTGAACCTGGGCTCCGCCACGTGCTTTGCTTTGGCAAATGAAACACAAACACGACACAGGCACAGGCTTGAAAAGCGCTTTCTCACTGGGGCCTGCTCTCTCTCACCGCTCTTGGGAGCCCTGAAGCCACCACCATGCGCCCAGCTGGTCCACTTACCCGTCGTCTCTGCCAGCACGTGGATGAGACCACTCGCTGCCAGCTGACCATTAGCACGTGCGTGTGCCCAGATGACGCAAACTAGAACAGAGATCAGCTGTCCCAGCTGAGCCCAGCCCCAACTGCCGACCCACCAAATTAGGAGTCAATAAATGTTACATCACCAAGTTTTGCTGCGAAACAAAATTTAACTGATACATAATCCCTTATTTCCAAATTTTCCAAGAAATTCAGCCCTCCCTGGAATGTGAGCTTGTTAATTAAAAAAAAAAAAAGAAAGAAACAAAAGGGAACATTTATTAAGAGCATACCATATTCCAAGCGCTTTACAAAGCCCTTTCTGTGTATTATCTTAATATTAATATCAATTCTATGATGCAGGTATTATTTCTATTTTACAAAAGAAGAAACAAGCTTAGAGAGGTAAAGTAACTTGTTGAAATTCATATGGCTAGTAACTAGCTAAGGCTGATTCAAACTAAATCTTTCTGACTCAACAGTTTCTGCTTTCAGCTGTTAATGTGCCTCATTTATTTTTGTATCCAGAAAGCCTAGCACTTAGTAGATGCCCAATAAAAGTTCATCTAGTAGGTAACATGCATGTCAGCAAGTGTGTGGAGGGCAAGGTCTGGAGCCCTTGGTTACAACACTTGTTTTATCAAACCCATTGCATTTACTTATCATCTTGGGTTGCAGTTCACCTCTGGAGATCTCATTTAGCAAATCTTTGGGTGTGTCCTGGTTGTCTGCAATGTTAACAAAACTCCCCAGATGAATCTGAGTCAGGTGTCCATAGACTTCACCTGAAGAAAAATTCGGTTATCTTCTAGACACTACACTAGGCTAAGAATACAGAGATGGTTAAGACCCAGATCTCATTCTTCAGAAGCTCAAGGTCTAGGTGAGGAAATAGGCATGTAAATACATAAATACAACTATACACTGCCTTTTCACATTCTTAGGCTGTAAGAAGGGCCACATCGCCACACGAGGGTCAACTAGTTACCAATCTTACTGCACCACAGGTTCATACAATCTATTTTCTATTTCTTATTGCTTTTGGGGTCTACAGCTGACCTGCCTTGGCCTACCTCACTTAACAGCACAAACTGCCTGGTTGTTTATATGTTTTCATACCTTCGTAAGAGCATGAAGTATGCATTTCTAAGGGAATGTGTGTGGAAGAATTCACACCAAGCTATGAATATTAGTAATCTCAAGATAAGAATAAAGAGGGAATAGAGAAGATTGGTAACTTTCTTTTCTTTGTTAGAATGAGCATGTATTGATTTACAATCTTTAAAAATTAAGTTAAAGTTTTGGAAGGAAGAAGTTATAATTAATTTCATATATTACTAGGAAACAGTCTAATGCTGCCTCAAAGCAGGCCTGCATGATGCTGGATATTAATTTTCCCGCTAATATTCCATTTACTCATTTATAGAAGATGCTAAAACCCACAATTAAATTTCTAAAATCTGTAAACTATCAATTTGAGGTATGAAACCAATTAAGATAAAAATTAAACAAATATAAACCAAGCATTGCTTAGTAAATAAGTACTAACACTTCTATAATGCTTAATATCCATAAAATACTTTTCATGTTATTTAATTTTCACAACTTGATGTGGAATTTCATTTCCATTTTTCAGAGGAAGAAACAAAGTTCAAAGAAGGTTCTAAAATTTTCTCAAGGCATATATATAATCATTGACCCCAAAGTCATGCCTTTCCAACTATACAATGTTATTTACACATAAAATGTTAAATAATCTAATATAATCATTTAAGATTAGATTATTTCTAATTAGAGTTTTTTTTTAGAAGATATTGAAAACTAAAATCCTTCACTAACAGAGTGTACCTAAAATATATCATACTAAGTTCCTTATTAGACACAAATACACTGAAAGCAGACTTAGTGCTCACAAACCCCGTTTTCCTTAATGAATGGATAATGAAAAGTTTGCAGCAGGGAATATTACCAAAGGTAAATACAGGATAATGAATCCTCTTGGGCCCAGTTAGTATTTTAAAATTGCTGAAGTCATCACCACCCAACAAACAACTTGAGAAATACAAATGAGTTCACTTGTGTAAAAGAGAAAAACATTCTTACCTATAGTCATTTCAGGATGCTCTATGTTTGTTTCTTTCAAACTCAGCATGCATCAGAGTCTCCTAAACCTCAGCCCCCTGGGTTTCTGATCCAGCAGGTCTGGGATGGGGCTCAAGAAGCTGCATGTCCAACAAGTTTGCAGTCAGCACTGATGCTGCTGGTCCCGGGACCACACTTTGAGAACCACCACTTTATGCTACGTGACATTATTACAAAATGTAAAGTTGAAATTAGGAGTATGCAATATATTAGATATCACTCATTGGGGAGCCCATCTCGTTTGAATGTACAGACCCAGGCTATGTAGCAATAGCCTGACAGCTGATATAAGCAGATCCTCCTGTCTAAGGCTAGAATTAATATAATAACTATATAATTATAGTTATACAATAACTATATAACTAAATGAAGGTCTAGTTTACACAAAAGATTGTTGATGTGGTCTTCAGGATTCATTCTTTCTGCAGATTTGATACAGTTTCAATCGACATTTCCAAAAGTTCCCCAAGGAAGAACAATGGGTCTTGGCCTTGATAGATTTATAACCTTTGTCTCAACCAAGATGAGAAAACACTGGGAAAAAAAAAAAATCAATGTTCTTATATGCTCCAAATCTTGAAAGACAGAGAGGTTATCTATCATGGTCAATAAAAAGTACAGAGAAATGTCATAGCTATATAGATTTCTGAGCATAAGGTAGGAACTGTTCCACAGCAGACTCACGATATGAAAGTCTCCTTGACCTCCATGTCAGAGGTAGCCCTGCCTGAAGCACAGTAAGCCCCGAGAAAACCTGGGGATGCTCCAATCTGTGTCATCAGTGACCCCCTTGTTCAATGCTGTCTCTATGAGGCATATTACCTCAGGGGGACTGATTGCTTTTCTTACAGGTAATGACAGTAGCAGTAAGATCATTGCATAGCGTAGCTGGTTTCTTTGCACCACCAGGTGTCAAGG
Source organism: Eulemur rufifrons (assembly GCF_041146395.1). Classification (NCBI taxonomy): domain Eukaryota; kingdom Metazoa; phylum Chordata; class Mammalia; order Primates; family Lemuridae; genus Eulemur; species Eulemur rufifrons. Next base: position 34,333,769 of record NC_091006.1, read on the forward strand.
TGACACATTGGTACTGCTCCCTTAGTCACTATTATCCTGCTCTCTACTATGAAAGGTTTCTTCTTCATCTCACATATCTTTGGAAAAGAAGATAAGTATAAACAGTATATATGGATGTATCTAACATGGGTTTTTGTGATGACAAGGGTCAGTTTATTTAGTGGGAAAAGTGTGGATCTTGAATAATAAAGTTACATAATCCTTAGTGTTCTCCATGGAATAGGATGAGGCAGATTTGCGGAATAAACTCACCTTGGAGTTGAGTGCCATTTAATTGATCGAACCTCTTGGACTAAATCCCCAGTAGGAGCACATAGTCTATATTTTAGATACATACAAGAAGTCAGACAAGGGTCAACCAAAACATTGAATTAAAGTAATTACTTTTGATCATTGGTGATTATTATCATGGGAGAAAGTGCTATATAAGCTCATAAAAAGCTATGGCATACTATCTTTCACTTTTATCACTAACAAAGAAATGTTTGTGAGAGTTCTGTCATTTTTAAGGGTCCTACATGGAAAAAGGTCAACTCTCCTCGAGCACATAGCCCTTACACATCTTTAGAAAAGAGCGTTCAAACCAAGCTTATGCATTCTCAATTCATTCCACAAACGTGACCTAAAAATCTACCATATGGTGGGGAGATAGAAACAAAAAATACTGTTCTACATCACAGACGCAGCCTCTAACTCAGACTAAGGGAAGGGACCCTCCCCACAGGAGGAACATGTTTTACAGTATTGCTGATGAACAGTCAAATTAGAATTTCCAAATAAAACATGTTTATTTTGAAATAAGACAGAGGTATAAAAGACGACTATGGTATTTAGATGCATTGTTTTACACTAGGAAAAGTTGCCCATTCTTACTGTGTGCAAACGTACACATAGGAAAGAGTTTCTTTGATTCTCTCATATGAGAATAAACCTTATATATATGAATATATATTTTTTAGGGATGGTCCATTCAGACACTGAAAGCTTTAATGCTTCTCTTCTTAAACATACTTCAGATTATTTTTAATATATACACCATGGAATACTAAGATTTTTCTTGAAAGGACCGCATCTCCAAATGAGTTATTGTTTGTGGATGCTTAGGCTAGAAGCTGGTTTAAGCTAGCAAAAAGGCAGGTGAAATGTTGCAGTTGTACGTATATTTCTGTGTTACTAAGAACTAAAAAAAAATCTCACCCACATTTATGGTCAGTCTCTAATATGCCTTAATCTACTCTTAAAGCCGAAAAAAACATAAACATATATTAAAATATCGATGGTAGTGATCCTTAATACTATGTTTTGACCTTGATAATCCTAGATGCTCCTAAAATAATGTTATTGAAATCACAGAATAGGCCGGGCGCGGTGGCTCACGCCTGTAATCCTAGCACTCTGGGAGGCCGAGGTGGGTGGATTGTTTGAGCTCAGGAGTTCGAGACCAGCCTGAGCAAGAGCGAGACCCCATCTCTACTAAAAATAGAAAGAAATTATATGGACAGCTAAAAATATATATAGAAAAAATTAGCCGGGCATGGTGGTACATGCCTGTAATCCCAGCTACTCGGGAGGCTGAGACAGGAGGATCGCTTGAGCTCAGGAGTTTGAGGTTGCTGTGAGCTAGGCTGATGCCACGGCACTCACTCTAGCCTGGGCAACAGAGTGAGACTCTGTCTCAAAAAAAAAAAAAAAAAAAAAAAGAAATCACAGAATAGCATGTGTCTGAGATTTCTGTTATTCAACATTAATAAATATTATTAATTTAGTAAACCTAAGATCCTAACAATATCTACCATTTATAGCAACATGCCAAGTTCTATGCTGGAGATAAACATATATTAACTTTAATCCTTACAACAAAGTCCATGTCATTATCCCCACTTAGTGATGAGGAAACTGAGGCTCAGAGTATTTGAGAAACCTATCCAAGTGACAAAGCTTGGTAAGTGGTTAGCCAAGCCTGATCAAAACCTCTCAGATGGAATGAGAGCCTCTGTCTGTAGCTATTAGAGGGTTCTGGTACAACGCAGAGAGACTTGAAAAACTGGCAGAAGTTGGTAGAAGGCACACAGCGCCGGCAACCCACCAAAGAATCTGCGAGAGAAGAGGCATTTCATGGTATCTCACTGCAGCTTTTAGTATGCATGCTAAAATTATTATAGTTCCCATCAAGATCTAGAGCATGTAATCCTAAAATGGACCCTAATGAGACTCTGCAACAGAAAGACATAAAAAAAGAAATAGGCCAGTCCAGTGGCTCAGGCCTGTAACCCCAACATTTTGGGAGGTGAGGCAGAAGGATCGCTGGAGGCCAGGAGTTCAAGATCAGCCTAGAAACATAGTGAAACTCCCATCTCTACAAAATATTAAAATATTAGCCAGGTATGGTGGTGCGTGCCTGTAGTCCCACCTATTCAGGAGGCTGAGGCAGGAGGATCACTTGAGCCCAGACATTTGAAGTTGCAGTGAGCTATGATCGGGCCACTGTGCTCTAGCCTGTGTGACAGAGTGAGACCTCGTCTCTAAAAAATAAGAATAAAAAAATAAAAATAAAAAAAAAGAACAGGAAATAAAACAAATAGAACTTATTTTTAGAAATAGCTGCGGAATTTCCATTTCATTATTCTAAAACTCTCAGAAAGGAAGTTCTTCTGAGTAACCTGTTTTTTCAGACAGCTCTAGGTTTATCCTTTAAGTATCAAAACAATTTCATCTGGGATAGAAATCATTATATATTGTGTACCAAATTTTCCTATATTTGACGTAGGATTTTAAATAAATCTGCTCTGAGAATTCAGCACCAGTGCTCTGAGCACCAAAGTACTCTATGTAGTGACACCTACAGGGTCTTCAGAAGCAAATCCATAAGGTTTTCTTCGAGTAGTTGCAGACTTCCTTGTTTTGAATGTTCACATATGGTTTTGAAAGCTTTTCCTTCATCGGCTGTCCAAATATCTGCCTTTATAAAGATTTAACTCTCATTAATACTTCCAGCTACCTTAGAATAATTAATAAATGTAAATAAGTTGAATTAATCAGTGGTCTTCAGGGAGTAAAAGATAAAAATTCTGCAAGCTTTGTTTAGTGAAATGTACTTTCACTGTTCAGAGATGTCTTCTGCTTAAATTTGCTTAGTAAATATCTCCTAAAAGGCTACCATGTATGAGCCAGACAAGTCTCAGGCACTGAAACCAAAGTGATGGAAAGTCTTGTGCAAACTCCATGCCCTTAAGGAGTAAAGAGTCTAGTGAAGAGATCGGGCATGAACCTCATGAGTTTCTCTCTGAAATGCTTCAGAGATTAATTCCCGTGAGACAAACTTTGATATGTATATGGACTGGTTTCAGACCAGAAAATGGTAAGGGTATTAAAATACTAAACAACAGTTAAGTAAGTTCTTAAATGAAACTAGCACACATCTAAGAGTTCACTTTGAAAACCAGAGCCAAAATATCTTTTTAAACTGCAGAAGAACACAAATTTCCTGGTTAGCTACCTTGACTCATTCATATTAGTAGGGCAAACTCCAGCTGTGTGTAATAAGTTTTGTGCGTGTGTGTGTAAAACATAATAAGCACATTGGACTGTAATTCTAAAGACAGTCTTTAAAAGATTATTAGGAACATAAAGGGGAATGAGCTAAAATTATTCGTTTATCTGCTTTTCCTGTAAAATCATCTTGTTCGCCGTTTTAGCCAGTAATTGGACAATATCTGGCACAAAGCAAGCACTCAATGAATATTTTTTAATGAATTAACTAATGTCAATCAGGTTCTTTGCGGTATACTATGCACCCTGGGAATGAATACTCTTTAAATGGGAAAAATCTTAGGAGCAGAAAGGTTAATCAATTTATAACAAGTATTATTGAATGAAAGAGTAGGATCTTTTGCTGGGGCTCTACCTGACCAATTCTAACTTGCCCCTTAAAATGACCAAAAGCCATCTCACCTTTGCCAGAGAAACTAATTATATTTGTCCTCAGATTGTTGATGATTTAAATTATATTAGATCAGTGGTCCTTCAAAAGAGACCAATTTTGCCGCCACCCCTGCAAATCCTCCAGGGACATTCGGGAGCACCTGGAGATACTTTTGGCTGTCGACATAAGCCAGGGATGCTATGAAATATTCTACAATGTATTATACAAGACAGTCCCTGACAACAAAGAATCATCTAGTCTAAAATGTCGAGAATGCTGCTGCTGAGAAACCCTGGGTTAAAGCAAGTCATCACATTTGTTCGAGAGAGGTTAGTGGCAGAGTGGAAGGACTGGAGCTCTTCAGGGTCAGAGATTCAAATTCCAGCTCCACCACTCTGCCACAGTGAGACTTCTTATGACCTTCAGTTTCCCCATCAAGAAAATGGCAATAATAATGTCTACTCTGCAGGGTTGTTGTGAAGAGTTAATGAGAATGTAAGTAAGATACATGATATATAGTAGATAAATAAATGGTATTAATAACTATTCTTTCTATTATATGAACACTTATTGTTTGATGCCAACTACAAAAAGAATTTTAAAGGTGGTAAGGCTTAACAGCTTAAACAAAATCTCAGAATTTTTAAGCTGGAAAAAAATCTTAAATATCCAACTAAATATTTTCTTTTGCACCCAAGAAAACTGAGGTTCAGAGGGACTGACTGACTTACTCAAGATTACACAGCAAGTGAGTGGCAGCTCACATAAAATAATCCAAGTGTTTTCTTCACTACCATTTTAGAACTTATGCATATATATAGGTTTTTATTAATCCCTAAACTATGTCATTATTTATGAATGTCATAAATTATTTAAGTCAATTTGAATACAAGATTATTATGCTTGCTAAAATTTTATGATAGTATGATTACACTATAAAATAACTAAGATTTATTCAGATATGTACCTATTTTAAAGTTTTCACAGCCTGTTTGAGCTAATATTTGGAATCTGCCATATTGTTTCACTACCATCCTAGCAAGTTCCATTACCACTCACAATGGTCAACTTTTTAAATTACTGTTTTATAAAAACAATATTAAAAATTATTCATTTCTGGTTTAAATATTTATATGAAGAACATACTTGGGAAAAGAGTCTCTACAAATACATAGAAGTTGACACATTACAAATGAATAGAAAAAAATTATTTTCAACATCACGTAAGTGATTTTCATAACCTAAGAAATTAAGGCAGAATTAGCAATTTCGTCTCTGAATGTAGCAAGGGGATTCTTTATTCATAACGCTCAGTGAAGGCAGGTAATCATGTAGTCTGGGGGAAGCTAATCTGTTCTTACTTTTCTGGATCCATAAGGTAACATGCCTTAAAAATGTTCATCCTCTCTGGCCCTGAGTAGACAGATGTTCAACTCAGCATTGGAAAGGCTTAAATATTCAGAAAAAGAAAAATTGTTAAATTGTGTTACATCTAAATGGAAATATAAGACAGCTGTTAAAAATGACATTTAAAAGAATTTTTAATGAGTAAGAAAACGCTCAAAGCTTATACAGATGTCTGGTTAATTTTTAAGAAATAGCATACTTAAATGCCCAGATAATTTGGGGAGACTTCTTTCTGAAAATTAATTGTTAAAATAGAATTTAAATTATATTCTGCAAAGGAAAGCTAAGATAATTGTTGCAGTAAAACATTTTATATTTATGTAGGGGATGGAGAGTTCTAGCTGTCAAAATAATCTCAAAATTGCAAAAATCAGTCTGCTGTAGCTTTCAAATGCCACCTTCATTGCTCTTTACTTTAGGAAATTAAAAGTCAGTGGGAGAATAAAGACGTGTAGGTCATCAGATTTTCAATTCCTAATTAAGAACCTATTTCAAAATTCTTTCTGGTGATTCCGAATATGACCAAGTGACAATATTCTGAAATGACCATATTCAACATCGAATGGGCCGAGTAAGATAATGTGAGCTGGCAAACAAAATTTCTAGCAATAAATGAGGGACTTAATCTGACTTGATTAAATTTAAAGTATAGTAAAAGAAGAAAGCCTACGCTCTTTGCAGATGCATTATGAAAATGCTTTTATGCTGGGATTCCAACTTTATATAGAGTTAATTAATTACAACTTTAATGATCACAGTAAGAATCTGTATCATTCCTTACCACTACAAAAGCAGGCAGGATCTCAAAGAAAACTTGATTCCCTAAGCACAAACTCTCTAATGAGAGTCATAAGATTTACATTTGCTTCTTTTAATCATCATCTAAAACTACACCCAAGATGAAAGGACTTGAACAGAATGCCCCCTCTTCTTCGCTTATGAAACACCAACAAAAATGTTCAGTTTAATTCTGTTTTAAAAGGGAATCTATCGCCAGGAAGCAAATAATAACATAACACTGGCCAACACAAATCTTTAAGTATTGCACATTTGTATTTTTTATTATCTTTTAGGTTTTGTGTCTTAAATTAATGGCTTTTGCAGCCAGATCAGTTTCAAATACAGAGGTACGTGAAAGAGCATACAGGAAAGTCAATGAAATTGTCTTTCCTGGAGGCCTTTTCAAGTAGGCCAGGCAAAGCCCAGAGAACATGGTGACCTGCTCAAGTAAGGATCCTACCGTAAGCCTGCGTCCTCCAACTTTGCCATAGATCGGAATCACGTGGAGAACTTGTTAAAACACGGATTCTACCCTCCCTCCCGCACCCTGCCCACAGCCGGGCACACAACTACACCAGGTTCTGATTCGATGGGTCTGCAGTGGAGCCTGGGAATTTGTTCCTAACAAGCTCAAGTGATACTGATGCGCCTAATCTGGGAACTCACAGACCTAGGCAACTCAAATCTACCCTGGAAACACTTATTTTTAGTTTATGAATATAGGTACTTCTCGACTTACGATGGGTTTACATCCCCATAAACCCAAGGTAAATTGAAATTATCACAAGTTAAAAATGCATTTCATACACCTAACCTACTGAACATAATAGCCCAGCCTAGCCTTCTTTAAACACGCTCAGGACACTTACATTAGCCTACAATTAGACAAAAATCATCCAACACAATGCCTACTTTATAATAAATAAAGTTGATTATCTCATGTAATTAATTTGCTGAACACTGTACTGAAAGTGAAAAACAATGGTTGCATGGGTACCTGAAATATGGTTTCTACTAAACGTACATTGTTTTCACACCATGATAAAGTCAAAAAATTGTGAGTCAAACCATTGTGGGTCAGGGGTCATCTGTGTATTTTCCCCACAAATTTATTATCATTAAATATTATTTTTATGCAGCTAATCTTTTCTATCCCAATGATGTATATATATTGCTTAAATAATTACTGAAATTACTTTTCTTATATACCAAGAAATCGGGCAATTATTTTCTGTATAAGTACCCATAGAAATTTTAAAAAGCAAAGGAAAATACCATGCTTAAAAGAATGAGAAATGATAAAAGAAAAAAAAAACATAAATAGGGAAATGGAGTTATCTATAGTTTAAAAAGAAAGACTTTAGCTACAGAAAAACTGTATAAGACTAAAAGGCTATAACAATAGACTACATCAAATTTTTCCAAAGGTCTCTCACAGATTATTAACCCGAGATATAAACATGAAGTAAATAAATATATTAGAGACTAAAATTTTGAATTATGTTCTTTTCTTTAAAGGGTATGGTATTACTGCGTATTGATGAAGACAGATTGGCATTACTTTTGTTCTTCTGGTTGACTAAAAAGGACATTTCAGTCTAATGGATGAGAAATTTAATTAATTTCTAAAATCCATCTAAAGACTCACTTTTGCAAGCTAGTGGATGACTCAAAATATTATAAATATTTCATAGAGAAGAATTATTTCACAACGGTTAAAAATTACTTCAGCACATGACTTAATGGAATGAAAGCATGGATTGTAGAAGCCACTTACTTGTCTCAGCATAAATATTTAATTTGTCCCCGAGGCCTATAAGTTAAACATTACTAAGTATAGCACATAAACACCAGTAAGGGACAGATCAAAACTATAAATGGTGTTAAGAAGAATTAATGGTCTTCACTGGGATTATAAAATGGATTCGTGTTAGATGGTCAATTCCAATAATTTACTCGATGGTTCTCACCCCTCAAAGCACCTTCATTTTAAATAAGTACTGCTAATATAATTAGCTATTTTCAAAACAGCAACAAATACATCTGCAGTTATCGGCAAGAACACAAGCTCTGCAAATAGATTCACAGTTGGCCACTTATTACGAGCTCTTAGCCTCTCTGAGCCTCGGTTTCCAAATCTGTGAAACGGAAAATAATATCACCTACCTCACACAATTTTGTAAAGAGGCTTATTAAATAATGCACAGCGCCAAACACACTGAAAGTGCTCAAGAATTTCATTCTTTCAGCTAACATTTGTGGCACTCCTAAAAATGCCAGGCATCATTATAGATACTGGAGATAAACTAGGGAACAAAACAGACAGAAATCTCTGTCTTCTAAGAGCTTATTTTCTAGTGCACATTAATTTTGTCTTGTCCCGGGCACAGTGTTGGGTACTTTGGGATGAATAAAAGAAAGAGCCCCAGAACAGGTCAAAATTATCAATTCAATAAAAAAATATAAATCTTGTAGTATATGAATTTATGGAAAGAGAAAATCCTATGACAAGGCATGGCATGAGGTTAGAAGATGGAGAGGGAGAAGAAGGAAGGCTTCCCAGAAGAAAAAGCATTTTAAATGAGCCTTGGGAAATGTTTAGAATCCTGATGGGAGGAATTTATAGATTTTAGAAAAGGTAATACAAACAGAGGCAACGGAGGCTGGAAACTCTATGTTTATTTAAGTGACACTGAGTAGTATAGCTGGGGTTGCAGGAACAAATGAAAGAGTGATAGGAAATTAAGTGAAAATCTGTGTGAAGAACTTAATTGCTAAGATGAAGAATTTACAAATTTTGTAAGTTTGAAGGAAAGGGGGAATTATCAAAGATATGTGAGTAGAGTGTGATATGATACGGGCATTGCAAAGACCTGTTTGCAAGAAGTGTGAAAGATACATTGCAGTGAAGGAGAAAAGGAAGGAAACTCATTTGGAAAAACTGAGTCAAAGGCGCAATTTACCATAACCTGCCAAGGAGGAGGATCATTAGAGACGTCCGAAGGCCTCTCTGAGTGCCCCTCTGTACCAATGGCAACCCCGGCGGCTGGAGGGGCAACACAGCAACCTGGCACGAGCCACGTTCTCACATTCCTCACTTGCCCTGCACCTCCTGTGTTGGCTCCACTCCCATCCTCTGCCTGTTACCAATGCTACATCCTTGATACTATGTACCTTGTCCACATATTCCCATCATCCACCCATCCGTCTGACCATGACTCACATCGAGCAGGCAGAGAAAATGTGACACACTGGGAACCTGGGACAACTCTACCCCCTCTTTTACACTAGCCAGGCTCAAATGATGTGTGACAATTTGGGAATGGATAGTCAGCTTGGAACTCAAAGTAAGAATGACTTTTTCAAAGTTTCCTTACCCTATTGAAAGCATTTTGCTTTTCTCTTAGTCCGGGGTTTAGGGATCTTAAAAGTGTAATAATGTCTCAGATTCAGGCATTTTTTTTTTCCTACCTTGACAAAGCAGAAATGTTGATTTCTTAGCTAAAGGACATCAGAGGTAAGTAGAATCTTTGTGAAGAAAACATCTGAGAACACCTCTCTAGGAGACAATTTAATGAGGAAGAAAAAATAATTAAAATTTTTAACTATAACCTTCTACATATTAATGTAGCCTAAATGGAGGGAACTAAAATGTTTAAAAATCATGCTAAGTAATTGTGAATCCTCTAAATTGAAGAAAAAGACTTGATAATCTTTTGGGAAAATTCAAAACTGATTTTCTTGTTCTTTCTCATAGCCAAGACAATTATATCTCTTCCTTGTCCTACATAAAGTTAAAGGGTTGAAAACTTGTAAGTTTGTTTTACTAACAGAAATGTAATCGTACTCAGCTTCCTCATTCAAAAAGGCCTTAAATTGAATAAGAAGATTTTAGGAAAATAAATAAAGGAGTATTTAATTAAGGCCTGTATCAGTATCAGGCCCTAGCAGATGTAATCAACAGGAAATGAAAGGGAAGCAAAGCTCAAATCAGTTCAACATTGCTTATTTTTTCAGAAAACAGCTGGAAGCAGAAGAGTGCATGTGAGCAGAATAAGCTTTATCTTGGGATTTCCCTTATAATCCAGATGTTCTCACCAACATATATAATTCAGAAACAATGATACTCCACATAAAGTTCCATATAGTAAGGGAGACTATGGGGACTTTGTGAAAAAGGAGATGGATATCATCTATGTGCTCTTCATTCTAGGACAAATTGCTTTATTCAGATAGTGACTTTTTTCCCTGATAAATTCAATACATTCACTGTAGAAATTTTAGAAACTACACATTAACACTATGAAGGGCCGGGCGCGGTGGCTCACGCCTGTAATCCTAGCACTCTGGGAGGCCGAGGCGGGTGGATAGCTCGAGGTCAGGAGTTCAAGACCAGCCTGAGCAAGAGTGAGATCCCGTCTCTACTAAAAATAGAAAGAAATTATATGGACAACTAAAATATATATATACAAAAAATTAGCCGGGCATGGTGGCGCATGCCTGTAGTCCCAGCTACTCAGGAGGCTGAGGCAGTAGGATCACTTAAGCCCAGGAGTTTGAGGTTGCTGTGAGCTAGGCTGACACCACGGCACTCACTCTAGCCCGGGCAACAGAGTGAGACTCTGTCTCAAAAAAAAAAAAAAACACTATGAAGAAAATAGAAATCATCTCTAATCCTATCACCCAAATACAAATATTATTAACATTTGACTTATTCCCCTCTAATAAATTTGTTTCTGTGCATATATTGATTTTCCCCCAAAACTGGGGTATCATTTTGTAACTTTTTTTCACATCTTGTATCATCAACATTTTCCCACATCACTGAATAGTCTTCCTAACAACCGGACACATTTTGATTTGTTCTCCATGTTTGTTAACACAATGTGTGAAAATATGGTAATTTATTGCTATGCTGAGAGTCTGTGATAACTGGGAGGCTAACATTGTCCCTCCTCCAACCTTGGATAATTAAATTTATTTTTCTTTGTGAATTGACAATTTATATCTGTTTTTCATTGAGGATCATTTTTGTTGGGGTGCTCATCTATCTCTTAGTCCATTCAAGCTGCTATAACAAATTACCCTAAACTGGGGGGCTTATGAACAACAGAAATTTATTTACTAAAGTTCTAGACGCTGGGAAGTCCAAGGTAAAGGTGCCAGCAGATGTGGTGTCTAGTTAGAGCTCCATTTCTGGTTCATAGACGGCACCTTCTCACTGCATCCTCACATGGTGGCAGGCGCAAGGCAAGTCTCTGTGGCCTTTTTATAAGGGCACTAATCCCATCCACTAGGGTTCCTACCTCGTCATCTGATCACCTCCCAAAGGCCCCACCTCCTACTACCATCACACTGAGGATTAAAAATCAACATATGAATTGTGGGGAAGGGGAGGACATTCAGCAATCTTGCATTGCTTTTTGTAACATAATATCTTTTGAAAGGGGGCATACTAGCATGTAAGACACAGAGCTTAGTGTTTGGTTTTTTTTTTTTTTTTTGCTCGGTATTTCTTGGCAATAGTTTGTCATTATAAAAGTAATAGTTACTATAGAAGATTTGGAAATATCAGGAAACATGTAACAAAGAAAATCAAAACTACCACATAGTAGTACCTAGAAATACATTTTGGAGGATAGAGCATATATCAATGGATAAACTCATTGATGCAAAAGGAACTTGTATGCAAGGAGAAACTGCAATAATCGTGTTTGATGTTCAATATTTGTTAATTTAGGACAATGTCTTAGAGTAAGAGCTTGATAAATATTTTTTTACTAAATTAACATTTTATATATTTATTTTTAACTCATATTTTATACATTTGAGATAATGTTATTAAATAAATCTTGCTTTTTTCACTCAATATATTACAAGCATATTTCTAAGCCATTAAATTTTTTAAAACCCATTTTGGTAACTGAGTTTTATCAATATAGATATCAATATATCAATATAGATATAGATATATATCAATATAGATATATAAACTACACTAATTTATTTGAATATTTTGCTCTTGGGGCTTTGTTTCTAATTTTTTTTTTCATATTACAGATAACACTGTAATGAACATACTTATAATTCTTCACATGAAATTCAGATGATTTTCTTAGGATATATTTCTAGACCCGGGATTATTGGATCAAAGGCTATGAACATTCACAGGTTTTAATACATATTACTAGATTATTCATCTCAAAGAGTTGTATTATATGCCCTTTACTGAGCAGCATAAAAGAAGATTCCATCAAGGCCACAACTCTTTTACAAAACTAGTATCGCTATTACTTCTTACTCTGTAAAGCAATAAAAAGTATTGTTCCTATGGCTGAAACGATTCCTGAAATGAAACAAATCTAAGATAACAGGAACAGAACAATGTTTTCAAGAAAAATGCACTCACAACAAACCTCTCCTAAGCGGTAAGGGAAGCTGCTCAGCTGCTGTAACTAAGGACCAGGAACAGTGACAACATCCAGTGCACATATAATTGTTCCGCGAGTTGATAAATCAATTATCTTTTTTTCAAGCAGTATTAAATTCATCTTCATCAACGCAATCTATTTTAAGAATTCCCAAATAATCTTGCTTGTAGCATTTTCTTTGGTTTTCCTTCATCAAAAAAACTATTTTCACCTATATCAGACAATAAGTAAAACAGGTAGTGAAGGCTTGAATATGTGGACATTTTTTAACCTTTAATTTAAAAAAATTAATTCTAAGAAGTACATTTGTCTAACAGATGAGTCATCTTTGTTTTATTATAAATTACAATCCAATTTTGAGCATTTTCCTTCATTTTCCTGACAATAGCAAACTAAATGCTGTCCTATCCAGTTCACTAAGCGTGAGAAGTGTTGTTTTTGCTAAGCTAAGGTCAAACAGCCCCCACATCCTGTTTCAGATTCTCCATCTTTTCCACACAATTCAACAAAGGTTAAATTAGCGATTGCAGTGTTATTTTTTAAACTCCCTAAAACTTTTGAATGTTGGTAAAGTTCTTTTCCAATATGTATAACATGATCTCATTTTAATAAAAACAAACTATCTCAGTGCAGGTATGTAATATGCGTTTGTAATGAGAATAGAAAACAGTCCAGAATGGAGTGAGAGCTCACACGTGGCACTGAATGAGTGACTCTGTTACAATGATCCTGTGTTACATGTTTGCTCTTAACGAGTCAACAAATACATTTTGACGATGCCATTCTTCACAGAAATACGACCTCGCTGATTTAAAGGCTGACACAAGCATGGTGGGCCCCTATCCGTGCCGGTGCATCTTTCAAAGTTGATTAAAGTCAGAGCCTTGCTCTGAGTCTGAAGACTTGTTTTTCGCCATGAGAATAACTAGCACGAAAAAAAAAAAAGCAAGAAGAAACTTTGGTCTTTTTTGGATCACATTCTAAATACCAGAGCTGACATGCCCTCATGTATAAGAGTAGTTTAAACATATTCTTTCTACAGGCACAGGGTCCCAAGACAAGGGACTTTTCGTTCACTAACCAACCAGCCTCTCTCTGCTGCACATGGCAAATTAAAAAGACATGCTTTATAATGTAAAATACAGGGTGCCCCAAACAACAACGAAGTTCTTCAAAGTTACCGTCTGCAAGGACGAATGCGAACTTTTTTGCAGCACTCCTCTAGAAACTCTTTCTGAGCAAGCCCCAACACAAACACCTTTTGCTCCCTAAGGAACCCACTCGCGGCGTAGTCACTGGGCTCAATCTTCGACCCTTTTCCTCTCCATCACCTTCGAGGCAGACAGCCAACATTTCCCCAAACTGCTGGATTGCACAACGTGACGACAAGGGGCACGTGTGCGCGCGCGCGTGCGTGTGCACGATTTACCTTCTCACAAAACCCAGCACTGAGAACAGATAAAATAATCCCCCCTTAAAAATCAAACAGCTGGACATAGTGTCATCGCTCCTCCGCCCCCGCCCCACCCTGTCCCTCGCTCAAGTTCACGGACAGCCCAGAACTGTAGTTTGGAGCCACGTGATCAGACCTGATCGCGGCCGGGGTCGGCGGCGGCGGGAACGGGGGGAGAAGAGGAGAGAGAGAAGGGAAGGGCTGGGTGGGCAGCGAAGCAGGAGGCTCGGAAGCCGCGTCGCCCTTTCGCTCTTACCAGGTCCTCCCTCGCACTCATCACCGCATGACGGCCACGGACCCCAAGTGCAAGCACCGAACCAAGCACGAACCCGAAGGGCGGGAGCCGGCTATGCTTCTAAGCCAACAGCCATTTGCCTCTGCGGGGGGGAAAAAAAACAAAAAAAACAAAAAAACCAAAAATCACTTCCCAGCTCCCAAACTCCGCAGCCGGAGCAGGCGCCGCAGCCCACTTCTGCTTCTCCTCCGGCCCCGCCCCGCGCCGCCGGGACAGCCAATCGCCCGCCGCCCCGCCTCCCGTGACGTAAGGGGGCGGGGCCTGGCGGCTGCAGGGCTACCCGGCTCCAGCTGTCGGACAGAGCCGCCCCGCCGCCCAGCCCGGTGCCGCGGGGACCCAAGCCCTCCCAGTCCCCCCTCTGACTGTCACCTTGCAAGTACAGGCTGCCCGCCGTTGAGGGTCGGCTTCATTCTTGTTTTGCTGCAGTTCTCACAATGCACTCATTTAGCTAAACTTGAAACACTTGATCATTATTTTTTGGCGGGTGAAGAGATCAAATTTAAACACTTAATGTTACTGCTTTTATAAGAAAAGAAAAGAAACTGAGAAAAAGATCACAATTCTGATTTTGTTGTTCTTGTTGTTTTTTGTTTTGTTTTTCTCCTTGCCGTTCTATTCTCTCACTAAGGATAATGTGGCTTTTGTCCATACGCCTGCCAGGATCTGTTTGCTTAAAATTCACAACTTTTTCTTTTTAATTTTACTCTTAAATACATTTCAACAACCTCTTTTGATCTCTCAAAACTTGTGACCAACTAAGTTCTTTGAGCAGAAGAAAGGGGCATTTAGAGAAGCCAGAACCAATAATTCAGAACAAAACCCAATAATCATTGGCTGCTAATTGTTTTATCCTGCTGAAAAAAAAAACATAAAAAGTGGGGCATAAACCTCCACAACTCTCCTGTGTTGTGCTTCTACCTTTCATTCTCTCAAAGGTGTAGCAAAAGTGAAGAAAACTAAATGATCATACGAACGTTTTACTATTAATGAAATGCTCACCGGGACAGACACAGGGAGCTGGTTGGGAGGCTCAAAATTCCTCAGACCAAGAGAGGCCAAACAAGTTCCAGCACCCTCTGAGAATGTGCCTCTGCCAGGTGAGGAGAAACAAGTCTGGGTGTGGCTTCCTGCCAACCCCATTAGGGAAGCCTCTTTCTGCAGGCAAGGACAAATCTCCAGAGCTTAGTCAAAGTCAACTCTGGGAATAAACCCAGTCTCATACACTGTCATTTCCATGGCTTCTGAAATTCCTGGACCTACTAGCAGTCATGTGACTGTCTCTAACGTGATTTCAGATGAAACAAATTTCCTATCTGATAGTCAACCTTCTTAAGGAGATTTAAAACTACAGTTGGGCCTCTCTGAACTCCCACAGTCAGCACTGATGTTGTAACCTCAGCAGAGGCCCTTCCTGGGAAGATTCACGCCAGGACAATTCAGGCATGTAGCTGGCATTTGCAGCCTGTTTGGGTTGCTTAAATGAGTGGTTCTAACCAGCTACACATCAGAGTCAACTGGGGAGTTTGATGCCAAAGCCCCACCCCACCTAGGCCAATTAAACCGGAATCTCTGGGGATGGAGCCCTGGCAATTTCTGTCTTTTTTTTTTCAAGCTCCCCAAGTGCAACAGGGGTTGCGAATCACTGGCTAAGATTTAATTTATTGTCTTAGAGGAAAATCTGTGTTATATTTAAGTTAAAAAAAATGCAGTAGCAGAATGATGTGAAACATTTTGTAACAGAACAACTTATCCTTATATATGTTTTTTATATATTTGTATATTTAATATAGCTATAGTAAATATGTGAAGATACACATCAAAATTGTTTTCTCAGAAAGGAAGGATAGCTTTCTACTTATGTCTGTATCATTTAACTGAATAAAATGAGGACGTATCTCTTCTACAATTTAAACATAATTAATCAAATTTTTAAAATTAATACTTATAAGTGTCATGAAGTTCATTGGGAATAACCACTATTAAAGTGGGTTTGTTTATTAGGTTTTGTTATTTTTTGTTGTGTTTTTCTTTTTGCAAATGTTCCTCTAACATCCAAATTGTCACTTAATATTTCCATTTCATAAAAAGAAAAAAAAGTCCATAAAATCCTTAATTTGTGACAATAGCTACTTAAATGTAAGTATTAACCCATGTACTCATTTCTAAGGTTAAAATACATTTACTTTCTTTTAACTTCAGGAATGTATTCAATTTTTTGTATTTCTCATGACTTCTTTTCAAAAACTAATATTTAAAGTATATAATATAGGTGTGAGGACATGTCATCTTTTTCAGCTGGAAAATTATTTGGATTCTCAATACTAATAACTTTATAATTAATTGCCAGTGGGAAATTTATGACATAGTAGACAAGTGCCTAGGTTTGACCTAGTTTTAAATCTTGGGTCTGCAAATTTTTAGATATATGATCTTGAGTACCATCACTAAGCTCCATTGGCAAAATGGATCCAACAGTATCTACCTCAGTGTTATTAAGATTATATGAAATCAGGTAGCTGAAGTGCTTATTACTGTGTAAAACACAATAGGTGCTTAATAAATGATAGTTATCTATTCACTGACTTCTGTTTGCCCCACTCTTTTCTTAAACATACTCAAGGATTAGTACAGTACTAACAAAGAATTATCAGGAAACATTTTTATAAAACAGTAAACATGATTGTTTCTATAACCAATAATATTTCTTACCTAGTTATGTAAAAGAGAAGCATTCATTCTTTCTGTCCACTGCTTTAACATGTAATATGGTAAGAAATGTAGTTCACGTTTGTTAGACTCAAAATATTTCACGTGAAACAGTGTTTCCTAAAGTGGCCCACAAGCTGATTTCTCAGGATTCATAATCAACCACTTCATTTTCTTTGTATTTATTAACAAGGCATGACTCAAGCACAGATTAAGACATTTCCCACGATCAGTTTTCTGACTAACTTTTGAACAACAACAAAAAAAGGATCAATGCCTTAGACAATTAAGCTTGTCCCTTATAGAAAAGCCCTGATTTTAATAACATGATCACAGGATTTTCTCTTTTTTTCTTTCCTCAATATTTGCCGAGTGTTAGTGAACATTTCTGTTAAGCACTGTAGTGAACAGTTTACATCTATGACTTCATGTATTCCTCTTATCAGCCCTATGAAGTCATACTTTATTTAGAGAGGAGAAATCTGAGGCTGAAAGAGCTAGACAGCTTGCCCAAGATGGCAAGATAGTAGGTGACAGCTGGCCTGAGAACACACATGTTTAGCCCATCACTCTGCTGTGGGCTACACAGCACGGCTTTCAATGAATTAGGAAGGTGCAGAGTAAATGATTCATGTTGGGAGAGGGTAAAAGGACGCTATGACTCTAAGTGTCTTATTGAGAGCATAAATTCCCATATTTCTAGAAACAACCAGAATATATACATTATTATTACTAGTTGTAAACTTGAACCTTAATTTTATGTGTGTGCATTTTTTTCCTAAAAGAGGAATTACATTTCCTTCCCTTTATATTAGTAAAGTCCCTTTCTTTCCACAGAAGAACAGTTTAGCTTTTAACCTTGTAAAAAAAAAAACAAAAAAAAAAAACCCTGACATGCAAGAATTACACAGAGTATCAGGAAGAGACGCTCCACATTGGCAGCGATCCAAGCCAGCTCCAGAGTTCTATATGAGCCCATCAACCCTTTCTTGATTCTGTTTGTAATGTGAAGAAAAACACTGTTAATAGGACAATAGCAGAGTTCCTTAAAAGGAGTGATGGCCTTTCAGTCTAGGAAAGAGAATTTATCAGTCTCTTATTTGGACAAAGTTAGGTCCCAGAGCTTTTGTCTGGTTGGATGTAGTTGAGACAAACAAGCATACATTTATTTAGATAATACGTATTTACCCTACTAGCCAGAGAAGACTGGAGTTCCGAGGCTTTGGAAAGGTGGGAGGACGGGAAATAGCTCTACCCAGAGAGAAGATGGGATCCAGCCACTAAGGAATGACATACAGCCTCGGGCCAAAGGTGGAAGAAGACCAGTTACAAATTCCCAAACAAGTATGGCTGAGTGGCTTTCAAAAAGTGACATCTAATATTCACTTTTAAGCTGTTTTCTTTTTCTGTGGTGCTATAGTCCCCACAAATCATAGCTTCGCAAACAACGGGCTATGGGTATGTTGCAAGATAACAAGCTGTCAGCCCCCAAGACAGCTGCGTGGGACCTGGGTCGGGGGCGGGGGTGCTGGAGCCCATCGCAGACAAGAAACCCAGGATCTGGTGAAGGGGTCTGTGCTCCAGGTTCCCAAAGGGCACACAAGTGGCTGAGAATGCTCTGTGGGGCTGGTGAGGAGGCTGGACAGCAAAGCTCCAGGCATGGTCCTAATTCTTTATTTCCACGTATCTCGGATACATCTCTCCATTTGCAGCTGACAAAGCCTTTTGATGGAATCCAAGCTAACTATGGGGGACTGCTCCATAGCACACGTCTTCTGAAAATTCAAGTGTGACATGAAAACTTGAACTGGATTCAAAATGATTCACATTGTCACAAGGAATTCCAACATTACATTGCTCAGTGAAATATTAGGTTGATATTAGATCGAACCATTTGCAACTGCCAACATTCAACCAATTTTAACATACAAAAATGACAACTTTATGTGGTTCAACTAATAAAAGAAAGACTTTTAAAATATAATGTCAATTGTTACAAAATCTGGTGAGGTTGTAAGAATCATTTCTAAGATTTTGTCACATATTTGAGTGAACCTAGTTTCTCATGGATGATAATTATCAGAAATTTGAAAAAATCGTAATATTTATCCAAAATTATACGTAGGCATTTTAAGCATAAAACCTCATAAAATGCTCCCAGAAAGAAGCCAGACACAAAAGTCCACATGTTGTTTGATTCCATTTCTATGGAATGCCCAGAATAGGTAAATTTATAGATATAAAATAAAGCAGTGGTTGCCAGGGGAGAGGAGAATGAAAAGTGACAGTCAGCGGGGACCAGGTTCTTACATGGAATAATGAAAATATTCTGAAATTAAAACATTTAAAAGGGGCACATACCTTAAAGTGGTAAATTTTATGGCATATGAATTATATCACAATAAAAAATGACAAAAAATATTCACCAAAGCAAGCAAAAGATAATAAAAATTTAAAAATGTTTTATAAGGAAGAGCTTTATTTTTTTTTTTTTTTGCTTTTTTGTTTATTCTATATGAGGAAGTTTTATATAAATTCCTCAGTGCCTTAAATTTTAAATAGTTTAAATAATTCTCTTATATAAAGCAAATGCAATGAAATTTTAGACCAATCCCCATATAGATCAGTTAGTTTACCTCCTTAGGCCAGTGGTCCCCAACCTTTTTGGCACCAGGGACCGGCGTCATGGAAAACGAGTTTTTCCACGAGCGGGGTGGGGGAGGCGGAGCTCAGAGGCGACGTGAGCCATGGAGAACCGCCGTGAATACAGGTGCAGCTTCGCTTGCTCACCTCCTGCTCTGCCCCCACCCACCCACCGCGTTTCCTAAGTTTCATGGAAGACAATTTTTCCACGGACCTGAGCTGGGGAGCAGAGCTCTGCAGCGCCCCCTAACAGGCCGCAGACCAGCACCGCAGCCTCAGGCTGCACAAATATTATTAATATCATGTTCTATGAGTGCCAGCACATGACACGTGCTGCACATCTCTGTGTCCTATTTTCCTCCAACCCATAATAAAAGTCTGTTCTGCCCACGGGCCTCTATTAATAAGGTTTGGAGAAATTAAGGAAGAATGTCTGTGCCTGAGGGGCATAGAGAAAAAATGGCAAACTCAGAGGCTGCGTGACCAGCTGGGATTAAAAATTCAGGGGGAGCAAAAATTCAGGGCAAAAGGTGATCAGCTCCTCTTTCTTTGGGAATTCTGTATACAAGAGGAAGTTCTGGCTGTGTTATTTGAATTTTAAGCCTCCCCACGTGCTGGGATTACAGGTGTGAGCCAGTTTGGGCGCCTTATTTCTTTCTCAGGCTCTGCTGTGTCCACAGCTGGGTTGAGTCATGCCTGAGCTAGTCGGGGCGGCAGACCAGATGATTAGCATGGGAGACCCAGGAAACTCTTGGGACTTACTCATGCTTATTCATTTTTATTCAAACTCCAGGCAAACTTGATTGGCCTACCAAAAACAACCTTAGTCCTTGCAGGACTAAAATGATTCTAAGTAGAGCTCCATGTTTATCATTTAATAGAATCATCTTTCAGATTCTCCCTTAAAATGCCAACACAAAGGCTCTCTCTACCAGTTTGTGGAGTACTGATATAAATGTTTACAATGGAGGTAGGAATCAGGTGTTATAGGAGTGTAGAAGATAGGGAATAAATTCTGCTCATGGGACAGAGGGGCTAGCAAGAGTTTTCTATAGGGTTCGTCATTTCAGTGGGCTAAAAGTAGGAGTGGAAATGCCCTAATGGGGAAATGGAGGACCTGCCTCTGGCTAAATGCAAAATAGCAAACAGGAGGACAAACATAAAGATGATGGAGTGCATAGAACATCTGGAATTTTTTTAAATTTTTATATGACCAGAGCATAGTAGGGAAGGAGAGAAAGAGAATTAGGGCTGCAGTGTGAAGATTTTCAGGTAAGAGAGTTGTGGTCAGACACGTGCTATAATATGAAATAAAGGCCCAAACAAGGAACTGGCAGTGACTGTGGACAGGAACAGATGCATCCAAGAGTCTGTGCAACGTCACACATGTTCCCTGTTATAATAAGAAAAATGAGAAGGAACAGAGAGCTCCCCCCAACAGTTTGGGTCATGTGGCTTGCAGGAATGTCATTTCTAAGCTCTCCAGCAGAGCCCTGATGCGGGCAGGCTGTACTAGCAGAATCCCAGAAGACGATTTTTGATCTGACAGATGATACATGACTTGAATAGCAATAGGAAGTGACATTACTCTATTAATTAGGTGCTTCATTAAGCCTGGTGCAAGTTTCCATGCTGAGTGTAGTGACATCTCTGCACTACAGTGCAGAGTGACGTGCTGAATGTTTTCCTTGAGTGATTTTGCTGATCACGTGTCTCCACTGTCGTGACGTCCATTCCTGTGAGTACCGAGAGAAAGTCAGCGTGGCCGTGGAGAGCCACGCCGTAGGCTGCACAGGTGCTGGGCATGTTCTGTCATTTCTTAAGCTCCGTGGGGCGTCAGGGTTCTCCAGAGAAACAGAAGCAACAGGGTGTGTGTGTGTGTGTGTGTGTGTGTGTGTAAAGAATTAACTCACCCACAATTGTGGGGACTGTCGAATCTACGATCTGCAGAGTAGGCCGGCGGGCTGGAGACCAAGGGAAGAGCTGGCGTGGCAGAGCCCTCCCTGTCCTGGGAGGAGGTCAGTCTGTCTATTCAGGCCTTCCACTGATCGAATGAGGCCTGCCCACATGATGGAGGATAATGTGCTTTACTCAAAGTCTTCTGATTTAAATGTTAATCTTACCTAAAAAAAATACTTTCATAGACACATCTAGAACAATGTTTGACCAAATATCTGATACTGTGGCCTAATCAAGTTGACACATAAAATTAACCATCGTAGGTGTGAACAGGAGTCTTTCTTTAAACTATAAATATACATTAAAATAAAAACAAAGTCAATATCCTCCTTCTCTTGGAGGCTGATATTACGATTTGGAATACAAGATCCCAGTGTTGGCTAAAACATTTGTGAAAGCCCCTGTGAGCACATAACACCACAACTGACTTAAAAACAAAAAAGATACGTCAAATAAGAGCCCTTTGGATGGAAGAGAATGAAATATGTAAGGTGCAGTGCAAGGTATAGACTGGAGTTTCTTGTTCTCACGTGTTTGATCCTGGTCCACATTATCAATCGGTCATTGATTCAGAGGTTGTTAATAAATTCCCAGTTGGAAGTTCAGGGCATTTGCTGAAGTGCTTGTTGAGACCTAAAGGGAAGAATCTAGAAAATATCCTAAGAATTGTCTTTGTCAGGCAAGACAGGCATCTTTGGGAGTCATTAAAGAGGGGGCTGCCCAGACCCCAAGGGGCCAACTCCCTCCTGCGCCTGAAAATGCCTCTCTGGCACATGCTGGCATAGACCATTCCCCTGAAAAGGCATAGACCATTCCCCTGAAAACTGCTATTGTTTAAATCCACCCAGGCTGTGATGTTTAACGTTCAGACTAATTTGAGTCATCTGTCATCTAGAAGACAGATTTACTGAACCCACAGTGAGTGTGGAGCAAGGCAAATAAGTATTTCTCTGTTCACCAAAATGATGTTCCTTAAAAATGATGTGTTTACTGAAGTTCCATCAATCAAATTTTATTTCAAATGCCCTAGAGACGTTCATTGTTAAAGAAGCCTGGTGATGAATCCTTTCATAATTTCAAATTTTATGTTCCTTTTCTTCTAAGAGGGCAATAGTGATGTGCAATATGCCATGTCAGTCTGCTAGGTTCTGAGTGGTCTTTACCTGGTCCCTTGATAGGTTATGAGTTTGCATAAAATCCATTTGCCATCATTAGCATATGGCCTTTATGAGAATTCTTAAAAATGTTTTGTGTGTATACAGTCTATTAACCCAGCTTTTACAACTGCTAAAATGGAGGGCTTATATTATCCTTTTATGTACTCTCGATTTACATAGTTTATGCTAAAACCCTTTTGATATTTTGGATAACATTTCTTTGCATAAAAACAGATTAGAATAAAATGAGTTCGACAAAAGTTAATTTACAAATGTGTCTGTGTTTTTTATCTGTTAATTTTTAAAACTCACTATCTTTAGCATACATTACAGTTTTTACAGTTCGTTCTCCCCAAATCCCAGCGTGTCAAGTGGATACCTCTGTTTTACCATCAAAGAGAGTCAAGATATGATTAGCCTCACTGAATCATGTTCTGATGACAGTGATGTTATAGTCAGTGCTGGAGTCTGGATCGGACTTGATCAATGGTGACTTTAACTTCTCAGTTTCCTCTTCTGTAATCGGAAATTGGATTAGATGCCTTCTGAGATTGGTTTGGCTTCTATTCATAACATTGTAATTATCTGACCAAGTTCTTGCTTCCTCTTGCTCTGCTCTATAATTGAGCAACAAGGACAACAGAAGGACTTAGAAAATTATACCTGCTTCCCCTGGATCTGAGTATTTCTCATAACACTATATATAGAAATTATTCTTAGCATCAAATTTTGATTTAAAAATTGATTCATTTTTGGATATATACTGACATTAGGTTTTATTATCTGTCTTTTTGATTTGGATGAGTCCTTCCAATTAAATCCCCACGCTCATTTATTTCTGCCTATGGATAGTAACCCATCTTCCAAACCTTGCTTCTTCCTTTATCTGAATGTGTCTAATCGCCCTAACAGTGAGTTCCTCCCCTTCTGAACTGCTGGCTCAGACCTATTAGGTGACATCTGCTTTTATTTTTGTTTTGCTTTTGGAACTTAACTAATTTAGAACAGTACAAAGGACATAAACCAAATTCATATTTTCTCACCATTCAGGATGAACTAGTTACCATTCTGGATCATGTGCCTCCAATCTCTTGTTTCTGTGATGAAATATTATAGCTATTAATAAAGTCCCCTTCAGCACTACCCTAAGTCTCATTTCCAGAGGCTACACGTACCCGTGTAACCTTCCAGATTCTTTAAAAAATACACATATATATGCTTCTACTTTTTTTAAAATTTTAACTAATATGCATGGCTGTTCTGTGGTACGCCAACATGTTGTGGCACATCTTGTGTAGGAAATGTAGACATGTAGACCTGAGAGTTTCTTCAGGAGGAAGAGGATGCAAAACGAAGTGTTTCCTTTCTTATTTCCTGGATATAATCCAGGCTATGCTTGGAAAATCTGCAAAATATTTTAACTATCTCCAGAAATTTCCCAAGGCCTTTTCTAGCTTTCCTCTTCAGTTCTCCCAAAGATCCGATACCCTCATGCTAACCTTTGCTACTGAAAGCTCACTGAAGCATTTCTTTGGCAGCCTTTCTGGGCCATTCTGCAGGCTTCAAAATTACCTATTTATTTGACCTTTGACCAAGACTGCCTTAACATTCCCCAGCTTGACTGAACTTTAGACAGGCTTCTTCCCTGACTCTAGGGCCCGGAACTCCATTTTTGTGGAACATCTTTAGAAAACCTGTAATTATAAATATTTCCTCTGCCCCTTTGAGATATAAATCTTTTAAGAAGTCTCTTGCCAGTTTTACAAATTATGAATGTCTGTCTCAAGAATCTTTGAGCCATCTCTTTGAAATGCAATCATCAAAGGAGACAGCAACCTTATTTCCCAGTTTCTGTGGAAGGTAGAAACCTAACTTCAGTGGGCACCTTGCTGCAAGTGTTAAAACTGTCTGCTGTCACGCAGATATGAGAAAGTTTACTTTTGTTTTGGGTAGCCTCTATCAGTAAACATAGATAATCTTTCTTCTCCTCACCCCCAACACTTAAAAATCCTGTCCTTTGTTTCAGTGGAGTTGAGTTGGGACGGGGTTCTGTCCTCTCTCCCCTACTGCAATAGCTTAGAATAGAGTCTTCCCTGCCTGTTTAGCATTGTCCAGTGCAATCTTTGCTTTGACACTTTCAATTTTCTACCCAAATCAAGATTCCCATCATAATGGTTCTTCAAATGAAATGTCAAAAGGAAAGCAATCAGACTTCAGTAATTCATACTATATAAATTGCCAATACTCTTCCTTGAGTATCCTAGGGGCTTTCATATATTTTTAAAACAGCTATCTGTTAATTCACATGTATTTCTGAACTCTTCTCAAGCAATGTAACAGCAAATAATTTAAATATTCCAGGCAATAGGGCAGAGATATTTTCGGTCAAGGAGACAATTTTGGACTATCCTTTAAGGCTTTATACCCCTGGTTCTCAATTTCAGCTGCACATTAGAATCACCTAGGGGGTTAAAAGAAATGCAACTGGGTCCCATCCCTAGAGATTCTTATTTCATCGCTGTAGGTGTGAGTTGGTCACAGGGATTTTGAAAAGCTCCTTAGCTAATTCTAATTTGCAGTTACGGTTGTGAATCACTGCCTAAGCTCTTCATAGATTTTTTTAAATCACCTCTTCTATTTCTGAATTCAACAAACACTTATTGGGAATCAGCTTTGTGCCAGACACTGTCTAGATAACTAGAATGATCGAGGCACGGCCGCTGCATTTCAAGGAACTTTCAGAACAGTGGGCAATCAGAATGTAAATAAATATCTGCAATGCAGTAAGGGCTATAATAGAAGTTTATTCAAAGAGTTATGGAAACACAGGTGAGGCAGCAACCAAAATTCTCTGGGGATTGCGTCTGACTTCATTAGGCCAACTAGGTATGCGTGGGGAGGGCTGCAGGAGAAGGGAGAGAAGATTCTAGGCAAAGTAAACAAAAGGAACAAAAGTCCAGGCTCAAAAAAAACCATCATTCTCTAAATATTCTAAAGGGCTTTGTTATTGCTGCTGCTCTTGCTGTGACGACATTTGGTCTAAGTTGACTAACCTTCTTGGTTAGTAAGCGGTCACATTTGTATTTTCCAGATTGTTACCTTTTCTACAAAATTTTGTCCAAATCAGTGGATCTCAACACCAGTTTACAATAAAATCATTTTCATCTGGGGTGTTTTGTAAAAACAACAAAATAACATTGGTTAGTGTTCTGCCCTCAAAGAGAGTTTGATATTATTGGTCGGAAGGGTGGGGTCTGGCTATTGTATTTTTAAGCTTCCTACACGATTGACTGCAAACAGGCATGAAGGCCATTTTGGGGGGGCATGGTGATGCTTGCATTCCTGTATAAATTTAGTAAATCTCTGTATTTTAAATGGTATATTTTATGGTGTCTAAATTATTATTAAAGCCATTTAAGAAAAAACAAAAGCATCGCACATTTAAAGTGAAAAATCAATCACCCCAAAATTCCCTGGGTTGACTAATGTGTTTGATTAAGAACCACTGGCTGAAATCCTAACAGCTCACAGATGTGGAGTTTCTGAGGACTCAAAGATGAATTGAGTCCTTGGTATGCCATTCTAAAAGAATGCCAGTCTCTGAGGATACGGTGTGTATTACATCTTACTCCGAAACTGCAGTTCACTGGAGTATTTCACTTTAACAGCAATTTCGGAGCTCTTAATGTATTGCATTCTTTAGTGCTACCCTGAAATAACTGTTATGTGCTATCTCCATTTCCCTTTTTAAATCAAATCTATTTAAATCTATTCATTTCAAAGATCTCTTTAATGGAGATCTCAGGTGGCTCAAGCTACAAGAATAATTTTTTACAAAAAAAAAAAGAAATAAAGAAGTGTTAACAACATTTCTGAATTACACATAAAGCTCTAAAAGAAAGATAAAGGCCTTCTGTTTATTAAACTCCTTCACCAGAATGAAATGAGACACTTATCCAACTGACTTCTGAGAAAGTTTTTATAGGCAACCAAATCTGTCTAGGTTTATACAGACAAGATTAAACTCAATACCTGCCAAATCTTTGCCAATTTTAGCCATTCATAACTTCTTTTAATGCAATAGAACCAATGGCAATGTAACATTTAAATATTTCCTGTACAGTTACAATTTAATAATTAAACTCATTTGAACTTTAAGCTCCTTTCCTCTCAATAGTTTCTGAACAGGAAGAATTTTATGTAGACTGCATTAGTACAAATAACTAATCACATAAATGTTGTAACACATCTAATTAAGGTGAACAAAGTAGTCAACTTCAAGTCATAGGATAACCTGAACAGCAGGTTCAAACTGACAAACCAAATGTGGAAAGGTAAAATTCGTTTTTATTAAAGAATGACATAAATGCTGAATAATGAGTTAACATCTTTGCTTTATTCTTGGAACATCTGTCAGAAATTGTAACTACTGAAAATAATTTCAGTTCATAGGTAGTAAAAGTATGTTGCCCCAGAATTTGGGGAAAAAAAGTTTTTCATCTGAAATTAACTACTAAAACTCAACCCATAATGATGGGGAATAGTAATTCCCAGAGTTATCCCCTAAAAAGAAGTTCTGGTATTTCCTAAATCTTGGTCAAGAGTCCATACGAGGTAATTATAAGAGTATGGCATCTAGTAAAAAGGAGAGTCAAAGAAACAGAGGTTTTTTTTTGTTTTTGCACAGTCAAGAAGAAAGAGTACTTTGTTCTTTGTTTAGCCAGAAATATCACTGGAATCATTAGGTCATGACAATTTGAAGAAAACATATTTTAGGTCTATTCCATTTTCTTTCATTCAATCTCATATTCAGTGAGCATCACTGTGATCTATAATTTGATTGACTAAAGGAATTCGTGGGCTAAGAAAGAACATCCTAAAAAGATACAATTCCTATTCTGTGACATACTGGTTTATCAATCAGTCTTTGGAGAGTTTGGTTACAGTGAGTCAGTCTCTTAATGAAATGATGAGATCAAATTTGGGGACCTAAAAAGCTGAAAACCAGACTCTTACTTTTGATAATTCTGAATTGGTATAATTCAGTGGCTTATCTAAACAACCAGCAAACCAGGTTTACCTCCTTAACTTTTCTCAGATATAACTGCTAGAATTATAGATTTTAATCTAACCTGATTATGGCAATAAAATGAAAAGCGATTGACTGGATTACTAGCCTCTCAGATTTTCCTCTTTCTACAAATATGAAGCAATACTCCTCTGAGGCAGGTGCAAGATGTTAGCTGGATCCCAGTTTTATATTTTGCTGGTCGTAGCAACAAGCTATCAAGCATGATGGCTCCTCACGAAAATGTGAAAGAGAATTGTTTACAGTGTTGATACGTCTTCTAGCAAAAATTCTCATTTGTCTTTAAACGGCATGATTGTGGTAGAGACAATCATATGTTTACTAAATTTTGTTTCTTTTCCTTCTGGGCACACAGCTAAATTATGTTTACAAAATTCCCTTCCAATTAGATGGGAAACTATGTTCTGGCTGATGAAATGTAGGAAGGAGTGATGTACACCATTTCTAGGTAGGGCACATAAAAACCTCCCATATACTCTTTCCCTAACCAATGCCTGAATGAACAGAACTCAGGTCCTAGAGAAGAGAAGAGTAACCAAAATGCCTATACTTGTATGCGTTAGACTGTTAGGTAAGCAAAAAATAAAGGAATATTCTGTTAAACTAAATTTTGCATTGTTTTATAAAGTAATTAACCCACTCTAAGACAGAAATTAGTACAAGAAGTCGGAGGCTGCTGTAATACAATCTAAAATGTGTGGTTAGCCTTTTGGTTGTCAGCAGGCTGGAAATCAAGGGATTCATCTTCTGCAGCGCCCATGACAACGTGGAAGGCAGACTCCACAACCACCGAGACACCAGCTCTAGACGACGGGTGAAAAACAGATGATCATTAGTGTAATCGGTGGTGGTTGGCGGCATTTAGCAAGATGTTAGAGGAAGGGGAGGAGTTCAGGAAATGTTTGACCGGTTTAAAAGCAAAACCAAAAGAGAATCATTAGTCATAATTTATCATAACTATCTTAAAATGTGTAAGATATTTTAAATAAAATTTTGAATGAAAAACCCAGAAAAAGTAAAAGAAGAAAATCAAAATCACCTATAATCCCCAAAGAAAAGATAACTATTTCTAAAATTTTGTATATTCTGTCCAGGTATTTGCACGTTACACACACACACACACACACACACACACGCACACCAGGGCTCATACTGTATAAATAACTTTTTTTTTTTTTTTTTTTGAGACAGAGTCTCACTCTGTTGCCCAGGCTAGAGTGCTGTGGCATCAGCCTAGCTCACAGCAACCTCAAACTCCTGGGCTTAAGTGATCCTACTGCCTCAGCCTCCCGAGTAGCTGGGATGCGCCACCATGCCCGGCTAATTTTTTTCTATATATTTTAGCTGTCCAAATCATTTCTTTCTATTTTTAGTAGAGACGGGATCTTGCTCTTGCTCAGGCTGGTCTCGAACTCCTGAGCTCAAACAATCCACCCGCCTCGGCCTCCCAGAGTGCTAGGATTACAGGCGTGAGCCACGGCACCCGACCGAAACATAACTTTTTACCCAATAGTTCTCGTGAACAAGTTTACATTCTATTCAATATTTTTCTATAAAGAAGAATATTTTGTGGCTTTATTTTATGTTGCATCATAATTTATTAAGCCAATAACATTAGTAGTTATTTGCTATTGCAAATGATATATAAATGAATATTCTCAGAGCCAAATATTACATAGCTATGTATTTCTAAAAATAGAATTTCTAGTCAAAAGAGTGGCTACATTTTGAAGATTTTATATTTGCAGTCACAACTCTCCAGAAAAATTTTACTAAGTTATATTGCCAACAGCAATATGTGAGAATGCCTGTTTTTCCAAATTTTCACTATCATTTTACAATTTTGCTTTTTAATCTTTGCCATTGAGATCATAAGTATAACCCAAGACCACAGACCTTAACCAGCCTGGGGATGCAAATTAGGTCACATTGACTACAATGTCTATATTAGTTAGGATTAGGCCAAGTGACACTGACAGGAAGCCCATCATAAAAGAGGCTGAAATAAGAGGGCAGTGCATCAATATTTCACACAGATGTCCATGAAAACCGTCCTGGACTGACATGGTGTCAGGACTGGGCCCCACAATGTCAGGCACTTTCACTCCAACCTGTTGCCCCTCTGTACTTGGCCCATGGCCTCCTGTTCCAAAATGGCATCATTTGAGTTCTAGAAAGCAGGATGGAAGCAGAAAACAAAGAAGGAAAATGGCACACTTGGGTTCTTCCTTAGGTAACAGGTACCTGGAAGTGCTGCATGGTACTCCCACTTTGGTCCCACCAGCCAGCGCTTGGAAACTGGCTACCCCAGATGCAGTGGAGGCTGGGAAATGTAGCCCGTCCTCTTTCTGGCACACTTGTGCTCAGGTGAAAATTCTATCACCGTGGAGAAAGGAGAGTGTACTAGTTTGATAGGACTGCCACAAGCACCACAAACAGGGTGGCTTAAACACCGTGCGAAACCTACTGTCTCATGGTCCTGGAGGCCAGAGGTCAATGATCAAGGTCATCAGCAGGGCTGGTTCCTTCCGAAGGCTATCAGAGAAGGAGCTGCTCCAGGCCTCCCTTCTTGGCTGTCTTCTTCCTATGTCTTTTCACACCATCTTCCTTCTGTGTGCATCCCCTTGTTCAAATTTCCCCTTTTCAGAAGGACACCAGTCACATTTGATCGTGGCCAGCCTCGTGGCCTTTCTGTCACGTGCTTACCTTCGTGAAGACCCTGTCTCCAAATAAGGTCACATTCTAAGGTCCTGTAGTTGAGAACTTCAACAGTGAATTTTGAGGGGAAACAATTCAACCCATCACAGAGAGCAGAGATACTGGGGGATAACTAGCAGTCTCCGCCAAAGTGCCCAAGTTAACAAGGCCCTCAGCTTGCACCCAAATGATCGGAGAACATTCCTCCATTTCCCTCCTGCCCAAGTCAGTTATTGATGGAAGTTCACAGGGCTGGGTCAGCTCCATTTCTTTCTTGACCATTTCTTATTAAGCTGCCTCACCTGCCCCACCTGCTCTGGGTCTGTGGTACAGGGTGTGTGTACACGTGTAAACCAGTCTCACTCTGTCCCCAGGCTCCAGACGGGCACTATGTATGTCCCAAGTAATACTACCACTGCTAAAGATAACAGTTAACTTTGACTGTAAACAAACTAAATTCTAAGTGCTATGCTTAACACTTTACATGCATTATTTTATTTGAGCTTCAGAATAACTTCGGTAGTTTTATTTTCATCTTCAGTAAAGGAAACTTAGGTATGTGGAGTTTACCCAACTTGCCCAAGGTTATGATCTTAGCTCTAAAATATGCTTTGAGTCTTTCCATTTGTAACTGGTTCTCACTGCCACCACCCTGGAATTCTATAGTCTGGGAATGCAAACTGGGTCATATTCATTTTAATGTCTATATTAGAATTAGTCTGGAGTATCCTCTAACGTCTTCTTTCACTCTGGTTCCTGAGACCTGTCTTCCATAGTATGTCTGTTTTCCAGATATAATCATTGAAAAATGCAAACCAGATCACATCGGTTCACTGACTAAAATCCCTGCCTACGTCTCTGACGTCATCTCTCCTGCTCTGGCCTTGCTCACTGCTGCGGTCCAGCCACACAGGCCTTCCATCGTTATCTTGAGTAAGGCAGGCTCTCTCCTGCCTCAGGGCCTCTGCCTTCTGCTCACAATGCTTTTTCCCCAGATATTTGTCTTTGTGTCTCCTGCCCAGCCTTTATGCATCAGTATAAATGCTATTAATAGTTCTTAGCAAGGTGCTCCTTGACCAATCTAAAGTATAATTCCACCACCTCTATTTATTATTAATACATTACTCTGTTTCATTTTCTTCAAGATATTTGTCAATAGATATCATTATCCTAATTGTTTACTTGTTCACTATCTGAGCACCCCTCCTCCCCTGAAACCAGAAGGCAAGTTATTGTCCACTGTTTGCATTCTCAGAGAAGAATGCATTAGGTACCAATCTAATGCACGGTAGACGTTTAATCGATAATCGTTAAAGAATGATGAATGAATGAATCTTCCAAAGCACGATGCACAATACTCCTTTCTCCTTCCACCTCGGAACAAAAAAGCTCAATGAAATTAACCTCAGAAAGAAGCCCCAAGTTAACTCTTTCACAAACAGCAAGCTTGAATTCCAGTTTCAGCTCAGCAAGCACACACAGTGGGGTTTACCTGAGATCTTTTGACATCTCTCCCAACTGTGATCACTGACCTACACCACCAGTACAGCACCATATAGCAGGCTAGTTGGCTTTCGGACGCAGATCACATTTCTGAAGCAGAGACTGTCCAACACTCATCTAGGAGGGTAAAAAAGGAGATTCTTTGCTTTCTGGAACCCACTAACTTTTGGCCAGATAACAAATGAGGAAACAAGGCCACTTAGAAGGGAATCTAATAATGTTTTCCATTTGTCAGGCCAGATTTCGTTTCAAGATTTTTCCATATATGAATTTATAACAACCTTGTAAATGTTATACTATCATTATAACCAATTACAGATGAGGAACCAGAGACACAGAGAGCAGAAACAGCTCGCCGAA
The DNA here is from genome assembly GCF_041146395.1 of Eulemur rufifrons. Classification (NCBI taxonomy): domain Eukaryota; kingdom Metazoa; phylum Chordata; class Mammalia; order Primates; family Lemuridae; genus Eulemur; species Eulemur rufifrons. Next base: position 34,366,171 of record NC_091006.1, read on the forward strand.
TATTACACAGACAGTCATTTGCAGAGCTGGGGTTAGAACGTAAGAAATTTAGCTCCAGAGTCCATGATTTTAAACATCACTACAGTTCAAATATGATTTGGGAGACGGAGAGCAGAATAACCTAGTAGAGATGGGGCTAGAAGAGAAAGAAATGTGTTTTGAAAACTTCTCAGATTACACACATAAGAACATCTTCTTACTAACTAAAAGGCAAATATTAAGCTAGCACATTCTTTCTCCCTCCCTCTCTTTCTCTCAACTATTTTAGAAACCATATTTGTTACATTTTGTTAAATTTTGTCATATCCAAATTCCAAAGGGAAGACCAAATTCTTCTTGATATTCAGTGTTGCTTCAAAGATAAATCAGCACCTAATTTGTGTCTTCCAACTAAATCTTGGGCCCTGATGGGTGTGTCATTTTGCCTTACTTAGTAATCTGTTAGGTGGCCTTTGGTAAGTCCTATCACCTCAGCACAGCTTCCTTTTCTCAGCAGGGGCAGTGAAGCAGGTAGACTGAGACCACCATTTCTGGACTCAGACTGGTGATTTTGCAACTACTACCTATGTGAGCTTGGAAAAGGTGTGTATTACTTCACCAAGCTTGTCGTCTCATCTGTAACACCCACCACACAAGGTTGTAGGGGGCATTAGTAAGATAAAATATATGAAGTGTTGGCCATATAGTACATGCTCAATAAATGCTTTTCTCTTCATAACTTTAATGCAATATATAAATATTAATTTTTTTCTTAAAGCAGAACTTACCCATCAATAGATTTACCAACAGAGTTAGGTTAAGTAGAAGTTTTCCAGACTCTTCATTTTAACTATTACTTGGGAAGCTCCTACTCACAAAGTATCTTAAGACAATTACATTTCAGTTAGGGCAATGAGAGTTGTACATATCACACCTGTATCAAGAACTTTTCACTGGAAAGTAGTAAAATTTTAAGTGAGGGACAGCTAAAGAAATTGCTTTCACGTGAAAATTCAGAGGAGGAAGAAATTGCTTTCACCTTCAAGAGTTGGAGCACACAGTAGAGAAAGGGCGATTGAGTTAAACCTTGAAGGATGCTACTAAGGAGTTTTTCTCTGCACAGCCCACAGAGCGAATAATTACATTCTCCTCTGTGGTATGCTTCATCGTTTTATTATTCAATTTATAAATTAGATTGTAATTATTGTTTCTGTCTACAAGCTATTATATGCTTTTGCCTGACAGGGTTGTCTTATTACCACTGAATTCTCCAGAACCTGATAAAAAATAATATTAATAGCTGTAATAATAAGAGAAATAACAGAAACGATATTTGTGCATTTGGCTCAGGCCAACGTTTAGAGTGTGGTGTTAGAGTCTGACTGATTTTAACTTCAGGCTGTGCCTCTTACTTACCTTGGGTGATTTTTAGGGTTGCCTCATAAAATACAGGACACCTAATGAAATTCAAATTTCAGATAAACAATGAGTAATTTTTTTTAGTGTAAGTATATCCCGTACAATATTTACGGCATAATTATATGACAAAATATTATTCATAGTTTATCTGAAATTTCACAATGAACTGGGCGTCCTGGATTTTTATTTGCTAAATCTGACAATCCTAGTGATTTCCCTGATCACGTTTGTTACCTGCAAACGAGGTGAAACTAGTACATTCTTTTTTGGATAATATATATATGTAAAGGCCCTCGCTCGCGTTAAACCCTTAATTTACCTTCCCAATCAACATACTTCAGTAGACACAGGTGGAAACTCTGGGCCGGCGGCCCCGGGATGGTTACCCTCCTTAGACGGTTTTCTAAAGCGTGCAGTGAAATTTCAACACGACCGTGAACAGAGTTGCGAACTGCGGTGAAAGATTTCTCAACCGGCCCCGCAAGCAACAGCAGGAGAGAGTAACAGCCACATCACGGCAAGCTCCAGCGACCTTCCTTAATCACCGGGAAAGCCACGGCCGTGTCTGCGCAAGCGCACAAGCACTTATGCCGGACCGCGCGCGGCCCCGCCCCATCCGAGCGTGTCACGTGGGCGAGTCGTAGTTACGGAGGAGACGCCAGACGTTGTCATGTGACCCAGGCCCCTGCTTCGCGCAGGGATGGAGCCGGAAGAAGGGACGCCCCTGTGGCGGCTGCAGAAGCTGCCGGCGGAGCTGGGCCCGCAGGTGAGGAGCGCGCGGGCGGCGGCGGCGGCGCGGGGCCCGGGGTGCGGGGCGGCCGGGAGCGCGGATCGGGCGGGCAGCGACCCGGACGCCGCGCGGGCTCCCCAGGGAAGAGCGGGGGAAGCTGCGTGATTCGGGCGCCCGGCCTCCCCCGGGGAGTTTGCGGGCTGGCTCGGGACGCCGCCTTGGAATTGCGGCTCCAGGGGCTTCGCGCACAGAAGCGCCGGGCAGCGCCCGCACTCCGGGGGCGGCCCACCCGCTCCCACGCGCGGCCGGGACCCGGCGACCCTGGGCTGGGCTGTGGGGTCGCCACGTAGTCCTGGAAAGCTTACGACGTGGAGTCGGTGGTTTGCAGGCTCCTCACAGACGTTCCTTTCATGCATCAAACACGCACCTCCCGAGCGATCCCGGGCACCCGGCGCGGCGCCGGGTGCCGAGCTCCCCGGATGCCCCGAGAGCCGGGTCGGAGCCAACCCTGCCCCCTGGAGGGCGAGAGGAGGAAAAAAACTTGGTTAGCGTTTGGAGGGAAGCGAATAACGGGCGACTTTAGTTAGGATGATCTCAAAAGTGACAAATCCACTGATTCCTGGAGTCTGTGAAGGAACCTGCTTGTGAGGATCTGGAAAAAGCAGCCTCATCCAGTTGTCCGCCCAGTTTTCCATAGGCTGAGCGCCCTGATGAGAGCAGGTAAAATGGTGCGTGAGACACGGCCTGTGTCCTCTTGGAGCATCTTTTGTAAGTCGCAACTTCGGTTTACAGTGGGAAAGTGTGGGAGACAGAACGGAATAACTACTGCCAGGACCAAGAAAAACACACCTTAACTCTTTTCTTTGATTTTACAAGTGAGGAAACTGAAATGTCAGCCGGAAGTTTGAGTGACTTGCCCAAGGTTGTCCAGCCAGTAAACAGCAAAGCAGCAACATGTGCACACATCTGTTGACCGTGCATTTTTTATATTTATATTTATATTTATTTTATTTTTATTGGCATTCCGCTCGGCGGTCTTCATTCCACTTCCTTCTTAGATTAGGCCTATAGTCTTTACTACCATATATGCTGATGACTTCTAAATCTCTGGGTCCAGCCAAAAGTCTCTTCCCTGAGTATCAGGCTTCTGCCACAGGTACCTCGAATTTAAATATGTCCTTGGCTGAGTTCCTCTTCTCCCCAAACTGTGGGCCTGCTACTCCCATAGCCTCATTTTCTGTTTGTGGCATCACCGCTTTTACCTACTCAGCCTGAAATCCTGGATTTCATCTTTGGCCTCTCCTTTTCGCATCTCTTTTACCTCTTTACCGCCACCATTCTGAGTGTCCTCAGCAGTTTAAGCCCCCATAATCTTTTGCTCATCAACCGAAGAGGGGGTCTGTGGGAGCGGGTGGATATGGAGGAGTGGGCCTTTTGGTCTCACCCCTCTCCTTTTCTCTCCTTACATCTCCCAACCTGTTGGCAAATTTATGGAAAAATAATGCAAATATATGAATAGGTTGCTTTCCTGTTGAGCACGGGTTAAAGTCTAGGCTCTTTTGCATTGCATTCAAGGCCCCTTATGATTAGGCTCTTACCCCACTCCCTCACCTCCCAGATTGCCTGCTCTTCCCCTGGTCAAGCAGTGTGATTTTACACTTTCATCCTACGTGTATACAGTTGCTTGTGATTAGAAATGTCCTTCTCTGCTCTTGGCCTGGCCAACTCCTTGTCCTTTGTTAATAAGACTTTGCCTTTTCCTTCCATCCTCTCTGTGCTCCTTTGTATCTTCCACAAACTTTTATTATAGCCCCTATCTTTGTAAATTGCATTTGTTTATTTATGTCTGCTTTTTTCTAATGGATTAAAACTGTGTTATGGTAGGGCCTTATTTTATTTATTCTTAGTTTCCTCATTTGTAAAATCGGAATAATAGCTCTTTCTTACCTCATAGGATTGTGGTGAGGATCATTCAGGGCTTGGTTCCTAGTTAGGACTTCATAAATGGTAACTGTTATAGTTATTTTTTCTTTGTATTTCCATTTTCTTACTTAATAACTGGAATGAAGTGTTCATTACATACTTGTGAATGAATAGAACACATATTCAAGAAAAGATAGCACTTTTTTTTTTTACTTTGAATTCTGGGTTTTGCTTTAGCATGGGGACAATATGGGACAAGATGGAATATATGTAGAGAATTTTGAATGATTTTTAAATTAAATACATTGGTTGGTTTATGGTAAATAAAAATTCTGTTTGCATAGTACATCGGGCACCATTTGGAAGTGGAAATCACCAGTTGTTCGTCCCTGTTCTGGTAGGTGTGGTGTTATAGGGAAGGAGTCATTACTTACAGTGGAGTGGAATACGTATGAGTCAGGAGAGACAGTTGGCATACTTGCTGCTTAAATGTTATTTCAAAGTTATTTGGGTTCAAATACTCCTCTTATAAGATACAAATATCCCCTGAGAACTATCACCATGTTAAATGTTTGCCTAGAACAGTGCTGGCATAGTAGGTGCTCAATATATGTTGAAGACAGGGATTGTGGGAGTAATAGTAGCAGGGATGATGATAATGAGAACGATAACAATGGCTAGCGATGTTTAAGTACTTTATATGTGCCAGGAATGTGCCAAGTGACTTGCATATGTTCTTATGTAATCCTTATGACAACATTATGAAAAGAGATGATATACTCATTTTACACTTGAGGAAACCGACACACAGAATATTTGAATAAAACTAGAAAATAGTGGAACTAGGATTCAAACTAGCTAGTTTTGTTCCCAAATCCACAGTCTTAATCACTATGTTTGGTTATATATGTGTTAGGATTTTCATCGCTGATACTAAGAGTAGAGAGCAGGGATGTAAAAGAAGAAAAGGTCCTGAGGCTTTCTCAGAATAGAGCAAAAGAAGTAAGTATGAATGTGGTGAAAATGAGGCAAAGCAAAGGCTTTGTGGATCTACAGTAAAAGACTTTGATGTAAAAGTCATACCTTTTGTTTGGTCATTGCTACGAATACAATGTTTAAGGATCCTGAGGTGAAATTTTTATGCTTACTATCTTCCTTTCAGGAATATTGGAAAAACAGTAGGTTTTTTTTTTTTCTCAATGTATAGTTTTTATAACTTACAAAATTATTTAGCTTCTGAAGGTGGACTTAATAGAAAGTCTGGGTTTTTTGTGGAGCTCTGATTTTTAATTAATAAGAATAATATTAAAAGTAGCTACGTTTTAATCTCAGCTGCTCTTGTGGATAACATGAACTTCTCCCAACATTTGTTTGCTACAAGGAAGGAGAAATATGTTTTATTTTACTTATAAGTATTTATTTCCTTTTTTCTCTCCAGCTTCTTCACAAAATAATTGATGGCATTTGTGGTCGAACTTACCCTCTCTACCAGGATTATCACAGCGTTTGGGAATCAAAAGAATGGATGAGTGTTCTAGAAGATATTACAAAATTTTTCAAAGCGGTAGTTGGTAAAAATTTATCTGATGAAGAGGTAACTTCACATTTCAATACTTTATACTAAGTAAAAAATAAATAATGCTCAGATTTTGTTTTGAGTTAATCTTTAGAGCACTATATAATACAACGACCATCATCAGCAAGTAATATATATTACATAACAACAAAAACCTCATAATTGTATGTGGAAAATCTGATTATGGAAGTTCTGGGTTTTTGCAGTTTTGTTTTTACTATTTTAATTGTGAAACATTTAAAGCATACAGAAGAAAACAGGAAGTTATATAACTGACACCTACATTCCCATTACGACGATCATACAATTGTTAACATTTTACTCCGTGTTTCGGGGGGGGTGTGTGTGTGTGTGTGTGTGTGTGTTTGTTTTAGAAATAAAACATTACACAGATAACCTAAATTCCCCCATCCCCCACCTAGATGTGCTGTCCTCACCTAGAGATCACCACTCCTGAAGGTGGTATGCGAGTTTTGTATTCTATATTGTATGTACGTTTGAATCTTTAAGCAATATATGGAAGTATTTGGGGGTGTTTAAGTGTGTAACTTGTAAGTGATAACATGTATGCATTTTAAAATGGTTTTAAATGCAGCATTGTGTTTTAGATTAATCAATGTTGATGAATGTGGATCTAGTTCATGTTATTTTAACCCCTTGTAGTATTTGATGATGGGAATTAAGATTTATTTATTTATCCCCCTACTAACAGTTATGTAATTGCTTCTTTTATTGCTTTTACATTTTAAACAGAAAGTCCCTTTCATTTATTTTCTAACCATTTATTTTTATTTTCATAGATATTTCAGCAATTGAATCAGTTGAACTCATTTCATCAAGAAGCGATCATGAAATGCTTGAAAAGTAGGAAAGATGAGATCAGGCAGGCTCTGTTAGGAGAAATAGTTGATATTTCCTCTGCGCAGCTACTGGATTTTGATTGGCAATTAAAGGTGAGAATCTATTTATGAGTATGTATGTTTTGAATTTCATTTTTTGGATATAGAGAAATTTTTTTATTTTTTTTGAGGAGGAAGGAAGGAGTTTACTTTGCTGACAAAGGAGGAAATGTGGTGGACCTTCTCATCTCAAAATCCCAAATTTCCTGAACATAGGCAGAAACACAGCTTTTAAAGGGGCTTGGCTTCAGGCCATTACTGTGGTTAACTATTCTAACCTTCCCATCTGTGTCAAAGACAAAGCCTGTGAACTCCGCCCGCTGCCCACCTGGGAGGCTGGCACTACCTGGGAGTTTTGAAAGACTTAACCTGCCTCAGGGATGCAGGCCAGGCTGAAGTTCCCGGAAGAGTGGGGGAAGTTTTCCAGGCCATTCCCTCTGGTACATATTCCCCAGTCTCAATCTTTCCCTTCCATGTCTACGGGAGGAGGGACAATGTCAAGCCACCCCTGCTGAAGTGGGGGCAGTGTTTCACACGGAAGGTTCGTACTTACGTGTGTCATTACAAATCTTTGGCAGTATATTTACAATAACAGATTACTAGGCAAAAAAAGTCATAAGCAACAACTGCAACAGTGAGGACTGACAAGACGAGGTGGACTGAAGCCTTGCAGACAATGTCCAGTACGGGGCTGGGCAGGCAAGCACCCTGCGGGCGATTGAGAGACCAGCTTCTGCAAAGTCAGAAATCATATACAGATGACAGATCCACAGAAGAGGCCATAGCCTGGGAAATCCTCACTAAGGAGTTGTCTCTCCATGCTATAGGCCGAACAAATAATCAAAGAGAGGTTGGCAAAAAAAATACTGATATTTTCATTTGTCCCCTTCCTTAAACAGTTACTTTAGATCGCCTAAAGGCTGGCCCTCCACTGGGGCTTGGTTCTCTTCTTCCATGGGACACCTCTCCTCTGGTATGATGGACCCAGAGTTTCATTTCTGACAACTTCAGGGAGGCACCTGGAAGGGTTTCTTCCACTTCTTTGTTTCCCGCTGGGGTGGGGTCCTGAAGGAGGCAAACGCACGCAGAGTGGTAGCGCCTGACCCACTCACCCGGCATGTGGCGTCACCCTGCTTTTTCCTCGTGGTTTTATTACCATACTTGCCTTGGGGTGCTGGGAAGGGTCTCTCATAAATTGTTTCTTAGGGGCTTAACTAAAGCCTGCTTCTGAGGGACATCCGTGTTCAGAGGGGGACAAACAGCAATACCCTATTCTACTTTTCTGTGATGCAAAAGCATGTCCATATTGCTTTGTGTGCAGGAGGGAGCCTGGGAACATCCTGAGCACCTGTGGGATCATCGAGTCCACTCTGTGGAAAAGGCCCACCAAGTTCCCACTGGGGTCCACTCTCTTTTATAATATTGTATGTCTACAATTTGTTATTTCAAGAATATATTGTCCCGAGGAAAATCAAAGATAGATGAAACTCCATCTTCTGTGTTGACTTGGGTATAAGTACAATCCAGCATCCACATCACGTGTGTAAGAACATGACCTTGAGAATAAATTTAACTAGACCTATAAATCATTAAATACCATAAATGGTGGGGCAGTACATCTTCCACATATATTTTTGGCTACAACTTTCTAGACTTTGTAGATTTCTTGAGATTGGTAAATGTGATCCTACCTCTAGGAGGAAAATTTATAATGTGTTATTAAAACTGTAGTTTTGAAAACATTTTGAACAGAGTCAAGATCAGGATGGTTCATAAGGAACAATTTCAGACCAACTTTTTGTCCTTTATGTGGTACGTACATCAGTAGATGAAGAGAAAACAAATGTATTTTTTTTTTTCCTTAATTTTAGCATGACCCTGGCTAAACTGCCTTATGTTGTCTTTGTAGATTAAGTGGAGAAAAATGTGGGAAAATAATAGTAGGTAGGTTCAAAATTGGATGAATTTGTGTTAGCTGAGAAGAAGGTTCCTGTGGCTCTTGCTTTGGCCCGGTCTTTAACATTTGTACGAATACTGTGCTTATCAAATTTGAGGGTGACACAAACCTAGAGATATATTAAATATATAATATAAATATATAATCAAAATATAAAATTATTTTACAGCCGGTTGCAATGATGGACTAAATAAACAAATAAATGAATCAGGGATAACCTAGGTAGAGGAGTTTTCATTTAAATAAAGGTTTTATATTTTCATAAATATAGAAGACAAGGGAGAGATGTTAATAGTAACATATATGATAACTAGCAGTTGTTTTGGTTCACCAAAGTGTAGCTTGATTGATGTTGATCCAGTCTTGTGTTTTGTTGGTAGAAATGCAGTTTTTCAAGGGGTAGTTCTAATATATTCTGTTTTCAACTGTTCCATCTTTTTAGTTTAATAGTCCTTTTAGTTCTGGCTGCCAAACTTAAGAGATATTTAAACAAATTGGAACCCAACAAGAAAGGAATGACCAGGAACTTAAAATCATGGTATGTGAAATTCCTATGGAACACTCAGACCACGTACCTAGAAAAGATAAAACCTAGTGACATTTACCTTTAAAAAACTAAAAGTCCTATGGATGGGGGAGTATATGTAGGTTTTGTGGCTCCAGAGACTGGAGAAAGGCTTAGGTATATCATTTACAAAAGATGGATTCAATTTTAATCTAGGGAAAAACTTTTTAACAACTACAAGTGTCTGGAAATGATTTTAACCCCTTCTTGAGGTAGCACGCTCCCCATCATTGGTGGTATTGAAGCATAGGCTGAGAAACCATTTATTGGGAATATTGAGGAGAAGAATTATCCCTGTGGTGGACAACCTGAAAGTGATACTTCAAAATCTCAGATATCATGGGTCCTGTTTTGGGGTAAGAGAAAGGAGGTAAGGATTTGACTCTGTAGTGTGTTTACCACAAGGCAGATATTTTGAATTCTTTTGTCAGGAACGGTATCCTTTACCTTTGCATAAGTAATTTTTTTGCGAGTGGTGGCACTCCAAAAGAGATTCTGTTCTTGTGGGTTTTTCTGTCTCAGATTCCAGGAAAATTGAGTTTCCCTTTGGCACCTGCTGGTGAAGCTTTAGTGTTTGTTTCCAGAAGTATCAGTACCAAACATTTGGTTCTTCCAATTCCTCTAGGATACACTCCAGAGACAAACTAAGAAGTGAGGTAAATGTGTTGTTTTTTTGTTGAGTGGCTCTAATTGAAGATCATATCTTGATACCATATTTATCAGTGGTTTGGTGGATAGCTGATCATGAATTAAGCATCTCAATTTCTGAGAGTTTACCAATATTTTTAATGTCATTTATTGTACATGAAGTTTCATCTTGGTGTCTTTAATCTTCTTTAAGAATTCTCTGTTTCTTGCTGCATTGGGTCTGGCTACCTCCTGCCACAGAACTGCTGCCTGGTCATCTTTTTTTGCTCCCCACTTCCTCCCTTTTATTCACTCTCCTTTCCCTTTTATTCTTTGAGTATGTGAAGAATATTTGAAGACTGTTTGAAGACCATTAAACATGGGTTTAATTTGTTTCTTCTACCTTTCCCTGTACTTGACAGCAAATAGGAATACTTTTTTAAAAATGTACCATTATTACGTTCAGATGCATATTTAATATAGTCCTTTTTACCATTTATTAATTACTGTTTTCCTCATTTTAAACAGCTTGCACTTTCTAGCGACAAGATTGCTGCATTACAAATGCCACTTTTAAATCTCCATCTAGATGTAAAAGAAAATGGTGAAGTAAAACCGTATTGTATTGAAATGAGTAAAGAAGAGCTGCAGAATCTCATCCATTCCATGGAAGCAGCTAATAAGGTATTTATTTTAGTTTTGTTCTATGATTTAAATGTTTAAGTTTTGATTGATACCCTTAGAGCAGTCTAAGAAAACTCATAGTTCACTTTTAATGTTTCTTTTTTTTCCTCCTGATACTTTGTTAAGCACAGAAAATACTTTGGCATGCTCTGATCTCTAGTTTTAGATATTAATTATAACCTGTAATGTTCATTTACTTAGTTTTAGCATAATGTATCAAGTAGTTATATTTGAAAGAATAATAGCGCTATTCTAACAGCTGAATTTGTTTTGCTTTAGTGCTCACTGGTGATAAAAATAAAATTTTTACCTTGGGACCATGAAATTAGTTGATTCTGAAGACTTTTCATGATTAAAAAATATCAGGATCCTGAAAAAAAGTGGCTTATTTAAGTGGACACATAATAGAAAATTGCTTTTCTAATTCTCTAAGTAGGGGAAACAAAATACGGCTTGTAGTTATTATGACAAAATCAGGCTGAGACAAAATAGAACTAATGAATGTCCAAAAACTTCATACTTACAACAGGGAGGCTAAATAACAGTAACCACGCCTAGTGTTTAACAAATGAGAAAAATAATATTTAAACAGTAGAAACCTGCTCTGAGGGGAGACAAAAGTAACTCTATAGGCGTGTTCCTTCACTGTTGCGCAGCATTTTGTCCAGTGATCTCGTCTCAGTTATTCTTAACCAACCTCTCTTGCCCCTGATCACTCTTCTTCCTCCCGCCTTTTTAAAACCCTCGTAAACTTCAGTTTCTTTCCATACTCTGAACTTCATCGAATATTTTGGTGTCTTGATGACCGGTCCACACAGCCAGTAACCTGAGTGGCAGCTCCAGCCAGGCCGCGCGGCCGGGTGGGGCTCGGTGCGCGAGTGTGTGCGGGCGTGAGCGGGGGTGCGTGGGGGTAGGCGGGGGGGGGGGGGGGGGGCGTGTGCGGGGGCACGTGGGGGTGGGCGGTCGTGAGCGGTGGTGTGGGGGGGGGTGCGCGCGGGCGTGTGCGCGCAGGGAGTGTGCGGGGGTGCGGGGAGTGTGTGGGAGTGCGGGGGGGGGGGTGCGCGGGGAGTGTGCGGGCGTGCGGGGGAGGGGGGGTTGCGGGGAGTGTGCGGGAGTGCTGGGTGGGGGGAGGGGGTGCGCGGGGAGTGTGCGGGGGTGCGCGGGGCAGCTGGCGTGAGCGCTCACGGAGTCCGACCTGGTCCTGGTCCGGCAGGGCTGTGCCTGCGGTCACCGTGCGCTGCGTGCTCCGTGCCCTTCGTCAGAGATTTGGAAGCGTTGTGTTTCGTGCACACCAACGTCAGTCCGGTATAACCTGTTACTCCCCCTCACCGTGTGTCTGCAGGTGGTCCTGCAGTTGAAATAGCTGGAGGTGGCAACACCGGCACCGTCAGATTTCACTGCTGCGCGGCTACGCAGAGGATGCCGAGTGCCCAGAAACCCCGCGACCGCCGACTGCCGCACTGGGCTGGGAAGGCGGCCGTGCTGAGAATACGAAGATAAAAGTTTATCGATATCTCTGAAGAACAGGAAATTACATGGTTGACAGGAAATGCTAAAATGAAAGATGAAAAATCTATAGTAGCTGTTTATATTTTCATAACGATTGTTTTGCCTCATTTATTAAATATTTGCAAGATCTTTGTAGATATATACTTTTATTGAAAGCAAAAAATAGGTTCTAACGTAATATAAACATACAAAGCACAGATATACTTGAATATTGCTTGATTTATGTGAATAGCAAGGACATATATTATGGATATATAATTTGTGATATTTTAAAAAATTACTTTGTAAAAGAATGTATAAGCTGCATATATAACTCAGGAGATTACATATTTTATATTTCAAAGGAAAGATTATAAAATTAAAATATCTTGGAGAACAGCTCTTCATCAGACGTGAACAAGAAAAAATACTCCAAATTTGTATGAACAATCTTGAGTTTATGAATTCTAGAAACTAAAATCTAGACTACGGAAAGATGAAAATAACACTTGTTACTTCTGCATTTCTGTGTCTGATTGGGAGACTGCTCTTATAAAAAGAAAAGATATCATTGTATATATATTCAGATATCAAATAAGACTATATATAGGTTCATTTTTGTTATAAGCTCTTCGCTTTTGGATATTAACAAATTCATTGGAAAACCATTTTTAACCTCAGTTAACTTTAAAAACAAGCATTGTGAACAAATAAAAATGTCTTATTTTTATGTATTGCTTTATTTCAAATGACTTTTTACGCGACTCACTAGTCAATAATACATAATTAATTGATGCCTACTATTTGGAAGCTTTATGACTCATTAGAGCATGAGACTATGCTTTGAGGTGTCCAGAGCAGTTACTACTGTTCTCATCACACAGATGAAGATAGGCTTAGAGAAAAAGCAACTAGAAAAAGGCATTTTGGAGACAATTGCACAAATGTGAATAAGGACTGGGCATTAAATATCAAAGAATTATTGTTTTTATTAGCTAAGATAATGGCATTATGGTTAGCTTTTTTAAAATATCCATAATTTATAGAAATATGTATTAATGAAATGACATATAAGATTTGCTTTAAAATATTTTAGGAGAAAACCCTACAGCTGATCAGATGAGGGAAGTGTGACTTGACAGTTGTAGACTTTTGATATTTGCAGAGTCTGGGCGGTGGATAGGTTTGAAATTTTTCAGAATTAAAAAAAATACTTAAATGATGCAGTGGATTTCGATGTGCGATAACTTGGACACTAGTGACAGCACAGATACGGTGACTGCACAAACACATACGCGTCTGTCTGCAGAAGAACCTCTTGTGTATGACAAAGACCTACTCAATTCTGTCAGGGCACTGTTATACTCGTTTTGTAGTTACTGTGAATGTTTGGATATGCTGGCTTGCCCTAATGTCATTTATTTAGCTGGTTTCCTCATCGAAATTGTAATTTTCTCTGAGGCTGTGAAGATTTCTTCAATATCTTTACCCTAGTCTTTCCCCGTTGCCCTTGCATGGTTAAATGCGTTGAATTAATAGACACTTTATTTTTCTTTGTTTAGGAAGATGTTGGATGCTAAACACGTATCTTAAGCTTCTTATTGACATAGCATAATCCTAAACTTATTTCATATATATCTATTCCTTTTCTAAATTTAAATGAAACAGAATGGCCATTTATTTCTCCCATTGTATAACATAATCTTCTGGAAATAGTAGCTGGTATAGGATGCCTCAAAAATCCCTGTAACTCTACAGGGTGAGGATCAACTTCTGAAGTGGTGATTCTCAGTTATTTCGTGAGATGAATGTTAAAGTCATCCCCAGGGTAGAAAGTAGATTTTTATTAAAAAGCTATTTTACTAATCATCAATTGATAAATAAACTTCACACTTTTGGTCTGTTCATTATTTTATTGTCAACACATTCTTTCTGAAGGGAGAGAATGAGTTTGGGGATTGGAGGTCTTCAAATGAGAAAGACTGACAAATAGGCCAACTCTAATATTTGTATTTACAGTGGAGATTTTAAAAGAAATTTGACACAATGCACCTCACAAATGGATGCTATACGTCAATTTTAGGCATGATTTTTGAATACAAGGAGTCTGTTCATTTCTTCTTTTTTCTCCTAATATATAAACACTCCTAATGTTCAAATGTTTGTAAGACATGTTAAAGAATATTTTTGTAAAAAAAAAAAAAAAAATCAAAGTGGTACAGAAACAAGCTCCTGGAAAAGTGCTGGTATCTTCTTTTTTTTTTTTTTTTTGATTGTTGAATAATTCTGCAAAGAATTTCTTCCAAATAAAGGGATTTAGCTTTGTATTAAATTTTACAATAAAAGCTCTCAAATGATAGATTCAAAATTCTAAACACTTTTAAGGATTATAAAAAGATATGCCTGAAATCTTGCATGTTTTAAAACATAGTACAAAGTAAGCTTTTTATATGTAGGCATTTTTAATTAAAAAAAAGTTTTATTGATGTTTTCGGAATAAACGAGCTAACATAAATTGTACATATTTACAGCAATAAACTACATTTTAGAAGCTGCACAACGACTTTTTTAAGTATAGCTGATGGTTTTGGACACCAGCCCTCAAATGCGTTTTCTTTCTTTCATTTGCTGCAACATTTAAGATCTTGTAGTACCAAAGCAAAGAAAAGAGCAACTCATTTTATAGCAAAGCCACACTTTAACAAAAATATCGAGTGAACTACAGTCCTGTGACTGTTAGGTATCTGTGAGTCCTGAAATAGAGCACAAGCGATTCTTGTGTCCATACCTGATTGCATGTAAATCGATTTTGCATTTTACAAGAATACATGATTACTCAAGGAATGATTAAGAATAGAAAAAGGCCATGAAGGGTAGAAGGGTCAGGAATCAGAGGCCACTGAACAGTTTCTTTTTCACTGATTCACTGCTTAGAGGGAAATCAATTTCTTCTTTCGTGTGTATAAATCACAGTCTACAGGCTTCATGGATTTTATCCACGGATAGTTTTTGGGATAACAAACGCATAACACCACATACCTTAAGCACATACAAAGGAATTAATGAAACAGTTAGAATATTCAAATCCCTAACAGAAAGGGTACAATCAACCACATACTGTACTAAATTTTGCTTTCCAATGTAAAAAGCAACTACAGAAAATCACAAGTTTCATTAGACAGAACAGCAATTTCAATCAGAAAATGCAGCATATAGTGATACAAAATAGAAAACTTGAATTATAAAAGTAAGGAGTCCACCTTTTCCTTTCTTGGCATTTGTTAAACCTGTCCTGTTACATTAAAATTTCTACAGGTTTTACAGAAATACTCATTTTTGCCATTTAGCTTCTTTAGTGGTCTGGTAGGTATACAAAAGTATTACCTGCTTATATGTAAGAAAGCAAATGCTTATGGCAAAAGAGCATTAAAATATTGTAATTTGTGTTCCTTTGCAATGAAAGCGTTTCTGCCTGCTGAAAATAAATACGGAGAAAGAGATTCTTTTATGTACAAGAACTATGTGATACCAACCAGGATATGAATTAGCTAAATCATGTTTGGGAAGAGGGTAGATAGCAAATTGATACGTGGTTTCAAAACACAAAGAATAAAACATTTAACATCTAACATATTTGGTGAGTTTAGCATAACGGATTTTGAGAGGCAACAGAAGGCATGCATTTCTTTCTGTGTATAGCACCTGCTTTAGAAAGCCCCAGCTATTTGGCACAGAATGCTGTGAATTAAAGTAGCGGGAGATTGGTTTGGAAAGTTTAGCTAATTTTTGGATTCAGTCAAGTTTTAGATGAGGTGGTAGCCAAAGAGGTGTTCCATTGCTGGCAGGAAAGTCATTTCCTATTCTTTAGCCCGAACGAGTCCTGCTTTCCCCAGCCCGACCACTCACTCACTGTAGAAAGGTCTTTGCCTCAGGGTCAGCTCCCTTGGACGAAGCCAAGAGGAGGTGAAATAATTATTCAGAGATGATGATCAGCCAGGAGAATCTTCCAGGCAAGCCACCCTCAACCCGGTTGCTTTTCTCTCAAAAACAGTTTTATTTGTGTTTAACCAATACTACCCAATTTTCATTTCCATTAACCTTTTCAATGACAGGGCCACCGCTGTTTCACCTCAGCCATTAGGCTCCCGTCATGAGGGCATGATATGCTGCCTGGTGGTTAAAAAGAAAAAAATTTAAAAATGTCAAAAAAAAAAAAAAAATTGGGGTCCTTGTAAACATTGAAATCATTTAGAATTTCCAGAACCCCAAGCCGTCCTGGCTGTGTGATAACGCCACATGGCAGTTTTTATCCAGAGAGTTGCTGGCCCTCTGTAAGGTAAGGAGCTGGGCAGCACAGGCAATAGAGCCAGGTGTAATCACGAGCATTCCCTTCTTGGGAGAGTTCCGGACATTCCGAACATGAAAGAGCACTTGAATGTATCATTCAGTTTTCCAGGACACTGCAGTGAGTGACAATAACCAAGGAGCTTCCCCCAAAATGTCTCAGAGGCACTGTTGCAAAATTTCAAGCTTTATCCAGTATTTAAAAAAGATGTAGGAAACGGATCGACAATGAGTTAATTAGCTTAAAAAAGGAAAAAGCAGGGCCAGTACAGTGGCTCATGCTTGTCATCTTAGCACTCTGGGCAGGGAGATCACTGGAGCCCAGGACTCTGAGGCTGCAGTGAGCTGTGATGAGGCCGCTGCACTCCAGCTGGGATGACAGAGCAAGACCCTGTCTCAAAAAAAAAAAAAAAAAAAAAAAAAGCAGCAGCAGCAGAGACGCTGCAGTTGAGTGTACCAGCGTATTTGGGACTATCAGGTAGAAAAATACCTTATCTAGTAAAACTGGGATGGCTTCTTGCCACTCTAGGGTAAGGCTTACAAATGATATCTTTCTTTTATGCAAATAAGTAAATACTACACCTAACAACAGAACAGGAAAGTTCACAATTGAAGAGGTGGGGGCAGAAAATGCCTTTCCTTGCACACTTATTCTACGCGGGCTTGAGAAGCAGCGGTGAATGTCAAGAACTGTCCATCCCGCTTGGATTGTTCTAAACTTTCTATTTATATCTTGGCAGAATGATAAGCCCTCATGGGAGAAATAATAATAAATTTTGAAATGGTTTACAATTAAGACTGAAGGGGGGGCATGAATAAACAAGTTTGATAAAAAAGAATTGATACAGTGTGTGAATTCACCATATTACAACTATAATGTAAGGAGATGGCCTTGTCTTCAAACTCTGGTGTAGATCATGTAAATTTCCACAAATTTGAGCTAATTATTCTTATTTCCACTTTTTTGGGAAATAAGTTGGGAGAGAGAAGGTTTATGTAAACACATGTACTCTTTACATATGCGACGGAAAAGCTGAAAAGAAAAATAACCCAAGGCGATTCAGAGGTGGTTATTATGATTTACAACCTGCCTCCAAAGCCCTTTTAAAGGCAATGGGAGTAGGAATTTGGGAAAATCATTAAAATTTGTTGTTTTTGTGAATTCAATGAAAGATATGCAATATAAGTCCAAAGAAGCCAAAGCTTTCAGCTGTTTGTGGGTAAGACAGCTTATGAGGTCTGGAAAGGTTAGAACGAGGAAGAATAAAGGAATCAATTTCACTGGGTTAACAGGAAGCAGAGCCGTATACGGCGTGGGAAGCAATGAAGACAGAAGTCATCTATTTTACACAAGCCAAATTTGCAAAATGGACACACGTATCATGTTTTTATAATTTGAACCTACAGAAAATTACACTGGGAAATGTCTCCCCTTCCCTGTTTCTCTCCAAAAGGAAACCCAGGAGGAGGTGAGCGCAGGCAGCAATACAGATGGCTCCTGGTCATCCTCTGGCTTTCGAATGGGGCTGTTTCAGGCTAAGGAATCTGTGACCCTGTGTACCTAAGGCAAATGAATAACATTACTGGGCCTCTCTTTTATTGATTTACTTTCATTGGTTTGTTTTTCCGTTGTCTACAGGACAGGAAAGACAGGTAGTGTTGCTCAAGAGAAGGATTTTCTTTCCCAAATGGTTCAGAGATACACCTACTTTCCCACACTGAATTCTGGCTGAAGCCTTAATGTTCAGTTGCTGGTTGCTCCAGGCTGTTTAAAGTACCTAGGGGCCACTCAGGAATGGTTGCGAGTCCCTTGATACACCAAGGGCTTTTGAATTAGGGAAAAAAAAAAAAACCCAAATCAAACAAACAAAAAGCCCAAACAACTGTTAGACCTTTTCAATTCTAATAGGAAATTCCTTCTATAAGAAATGTAATAACAAACACAAAACTCTTTACCTTATCCTTCCAGGGACTTAGTATTTTCTGGTTTGCAATTCTTTTATTAAAAAGGATTTCTTCTCAAATGCTTGCTTGTGAAATTGCAGCCTCCGACAATTAAATTTTCTATCAGTTTGGTTGATTTTAGTTATTATCTAAAAAAATCATGGTTAAAGTGGAAGCACAATGTGTCCTGGACCTCGTCATTGACCGACCCGATTAGTTCAAAGAAGGCATTTTTCTCATTCAATTGGTGGTGAACCGTAGTCGGCACATTTTAGAAGCAAAATGTCTCACAGTGATGGCCCACTGAACTCCACTGGCACTTAAAATATAGGCACAAAAAAGTCCTACCTTGCTAAGCTCTTACCTCCAAGAAAGACACTGTCCACTCTAAAACATTACTAAAATACCAGTGTGTGTCCCTGCTTGCTTGGCTTTTCTGAATTTCTGCAGATCCCATCATCCAGACTGCCAGTCTGCATGGGAACACATCTGTGGCGTCATACCCCATCATTCTGAAGACTTTTTCAAGAATACCAGCACTTGGGAGAAATGTGTTGAGAACATTTAGTTACCAGACTCTCATTTAAGCTTAACTAGCAATATCGCATGTATCCTTATCCTCAGTCGAAAAATACTTGTTTTAATTCTCAGTTTATACCAATATTTCTCTTTACTTTAAAAAAATAATGACGTGGTCACCTCTGGATCTTTCGGGAATGAAGCAGCCAGTTGGTATTATCAAGGTCATTTACTGTCCCCTCCTTTGCTCCTTCCGTCATTTGGACGTGTGACTGTTTACCCTGATCAAACCCATACCTTCACTGCTGTTTGTATTAGAAGTTCTGGGAATCGCTGTGGAGCGGAAGGAGTTAGAAGAAGCTAAAGCTATTGGTGCAAACGAATTTCCTTTGGATTACCTGTGGACTTTGCATTCCTGACCCCTCAACAGCGTGGATAATTCGGTACATGAGTAGCCACGAATGACTGATAAGACAAATCAACTTCTCACGACACAGTCCGGGGGCAGCTTGCGCAGTCCCCGTTGCTGCTGGTGCGCTGTTCCCCAGCCCCACGGGCTTGCAGCCTCCTCCCAGGGGCTGTCCCTGTCAGCGTGGTGGGGGCAGGAGGCAGTGATCACAGACGCCTGGCTATGGCTTGCAGCAGAGATACACAACTGCACACATAAAATGGCAGAGAAAGAGCAAGAGCTAAAAAGATTCCGGTTTGGGCCCAAATCACTAGTCAATTCACTTCATGAATAAAAGCAAATGCCTTAGAAGCTTACGTTATTTACAATGCTCAGGTTTTTCAAACATCCACCCAAAGCTGAGGACCACCACGCGACACGGAACGGTTCAATGAACTATGTACAGAATTTACAAGGAAGTTTACACAATATTCTACATTCCGTTAACAAATTAACCTTTATGTTGACTGTTTGCTCTTAGGAAACAGATACATTTGTTTTTCTGTCCTCCTCACCCCAGTAACTGCTGATTGAACCAACACAAGCGAATGCTCACACATTCCTTTTTCCTCCCTCCTGGGCTATATATTTTGTTTAGGAAAAAAAACTGGTGGCACATAACCCTTTGGTAAGATACTATTCAAAACTGCCCATATAAGAAATCTTGGAGATCATTTCCTTCTAGAAGCATTATAAATATATCTTTTGTTGTTGTTGTTGTTTAACTTGGCAAATTGTAATCGAGCTCTTTCTTAAATGAATATTTATAAAATAGTCATTGATTTTAGAAAGATGGGATTTAGTCAACATTTCTATGTATTTTACATGATGTTTTTTTTTAAGGAAAGCCTATCCTTGGACCCTTAAACCAAAGTTTATTCTCTGCACCACATTTTTCTCTTTGCATTTTCAATATCCTTCACTGATTGTAACGCACAATAAAGATGGCATGTATGGAAACACGTATCACTCAGTCAGCAGGATTACCAACCAGGCTGCTGTCTCTATTTGGCAATGTAGAAGATAGAGGCAATGGTCCTGGATAAGTCAAGCCAAAAATATGTCTTTACTTGTCCCTTTGCCTCACAAAGCTGGTAAGTGCGATGCACAGGTCACCCCTGATATTTAAAGCCAAGGAACGTGATTGGAAGGAATGAATGTGTAGTCGTCACCGTAAAGTGAACGATGGCGTTTCTGCTGGGTCGACACAGGTTAGGTCTGTGACACAGTTTATGCCGCGGTTTATGAACTGTGACCATGGGGGTCCCTGGACGTGACTGTGGCACAAGAGAGGGAGTCCATACAGCTCTCAGCCCCTGCTGCCACGTAAGTGATGTAGGGGATTATGGCTATTTTCACGGTAGAAAGAAAACGATCCAGTCACGGTTAAACAGTGATCCCTCTAATGTAATAATCTGAATCTTCCACGAATGGGGACCAGTGTTGAGGGCACTTAAGATTGTCTAACAACTTTTGTGTTTTATAAACATTATTTTGGGTAAGACAAGGGAGACAGCTAGAGAAGGAAGGATTTTCCCCCATGTACTCTTCAGCCCTGGAAGGGGAGGATCTGGCCAGGAGCGGGGCCAAGGAGAGAAGGATTTGGCCAGAAGGTGTTCAGAAGGAAGCAGAGACAGAGGTCGTTAGCCAGAAATATGGTCGGGTCTCCATTCTCCTGGCTGCCATGATTTCTAAAATCACAGCTAATTACCAAAATCTGCATAATGGTGACAGTGACCTCTCTACTGCCCAGGAAGGAAGATGGCGGCACCATGATGTGCCTGATGGGGAGATTCAAGATTAATAATTTTACATTTTACAAAGGTTAAGATATGAGTTCAAAATCTTATTTTTTTCCCTTAGAAGATGGTTGATGTCTAGAACTATAGCATCAAAATCTTTAGATTTTTAAAGGCAAGATAAAAATAAAAATACAAATTTGCTCATTTTTTTCAAGAAGTATTATCTAAACAGATAAATGAGGAGACACTCTTTTCTTAAGGAGCATAGATTACAGACATTTTTGATGTATCATTTCATCTTTAAAAGCTTTTTAAAAAGCTTTGACATCAGAGTGATTCATTTCTGTTAGGCATCAGCCCCCAATTTCCCTTCCTGTGTTTAAAATAAATGGCTGTATGGTGGTTCCTGGGTGGTCGCTGGGAATGTTAACCTCACCATCACTGACATGGCCACATGCCAGTCCCTTTGGGCATTTTACGATAGCGTAGCCTCTCACCCTGCCAAAGGGCTGAACGGAGTCCAAATGGATGATTTCATACCCAGAGGCTGGAGATTTCTTTGACCAAGGAAGTGTGAGAGGATACAACTGAAAACCTAAATGAAAATGTGGTCCCTATAACCCTACAGATTTCTCCTGAAACCACTGAGATCATTTTTCCAATTAAAGCAGAGTATTTATATTCTTACTAGTGTATATTATCTTTAGCCATAACTTCATTTATTTTGAAATTCCCTTTTCCTTTTGCTTTCTAAAAGAATAACTCACAACTCTTCTCCTCAGTAAGAATTCAGCCTTATCTTTCCACTTAAGACTGTAATTTCCAGCAGCTGATGCTATTGTAAACATGGACCCTCATCCCAGCCTTCGGGAGAAAGCCAGATCATAAGAAGAAGCCAACATCCCTATTATTACCTCAACTCTTACTTTACATCCACGGATCAGTTTCCAAATTGCCTCCATCACTGGTTGGTCAACTTATGGTTTTATTCAGCTTTGCAAATAAACACAAGGAATTTCTAGATACTCAGGCTGAGAAAAAAACAACAAGCTTTCAATGACACAATATGCGAAGAATCTCAACTGTAGCTGGTGGGACATGGTTAGAATCATGTTGGGCTGCTGAAGGATGTCCCTTCTGTGAGAACCATGACCGAGAGCAACCCATGAGCAGAGAGAAGGCAGAGCCGCAGTGACAGCAACGGAATGCGTATACAGACCCTATATAAACCATAGGGTCTATTGTTTAGGGCCTGGTGTGCAAATGTGAAGGACCAGTGCTTTTGTCATTGTTGATGTTTTTATCTGTGGTTTTGCGGTTTTCAAGGTTTTCTTTAAAATCTGGAGGGGAATGATAACCAACACGCGGGGTGTGTATTTCCTGAAGCATTCATTCTGGTCTGGAACGCAGAGCTCAAAGAGCAGAGCCATAAAGTGCTTAGCTGAGGCCTGTGTGACTGACTGTCACCATTAGATACTGCTCTCTCGAAGGCAAAGAAATATATACTATTTGATTTAAGATTCGGCAGTTCAGACAACTGCCCAGGCACCCTTTTCACAGCACATAAATCTTGCCTACCTCATGGAAAGGGCAATATTTTTCCCAAGCAAAAATTGCTCACCATTCCCTTCCTTGAAGCTCTCACCACCTCCACCCCTACCCCGCCTCTCTCTCACATTCTCTGGAGTGGGAACTATGGAAAGGAGACGATAGGGTGGCATGGAGGGATTCCAGGCTAATGAAGGGAATTCAGGGCTGCTCCTTTGAAATGGCCAGTTAGAAAAATGATCACCGCCCTCCCAAACTCCTTCCTCTCAAGTAAAAGAGAAAAAATGTTCTCAATGGCTACTAGGTTTACCAGATTGGATTCTAATGTTAATGTAGAATTTGCTGGAACGTCTGAGAAAGAAGCATTTTTCAGAACATCCAGCGTGACGTGACGTCCAGGTGACAATGGCAGGTGGGTTTGCATAACCTTGACCGGCTCTTGCCCATCCTTCCCCCCTCTTCCCCAGAGCTGAGAGCCCTTCTGCAAGGACTTGGGGGACTTAAGGGTGGAGGGGGTCTTCCTTCCTTTTCTAGCTCCTGTTTGTTTTTCTTCCTGGAAATCTGTAACTTGTCAATGGCTTTGTTTTTTCTTCTGAGATCCTGGAAATTGTGGTTGTGGTTTTTTTTTTTTTTTTTTTTTTTTTTTTTTGGCAGCATGAGATTGTTACAGTTGACCAGGAAGCAGTGCAGGCGGACGGCGAGGTCCTCTTTTCATTTTTTTGTTTAAAAAATAAATCGGTAAAATCCAGGGCAACTAGGAAAGACGGCTAAAGACCTACCTATCTAATCTAACTGCTCTCTGTGTGTGTGTTTGTAAACATGGCAATTCACAGAGCTCTTGAGGAGCTGATAACCTGGACCACAGTAGGCTGGAAAAAAATAGTATTTTCTTTTTTTTTTTTTAAGTAAACATGGTGCAGTAATAAAATCGATATTGATATGCAAGACCTAAAACCAATTGCATGGCTGAATCTCTTACCTCAAAAAACACAGCAGTGTCGCTGCTGGGGACCTGTGGGGCTACGAAACAAGAGAAGAGGAAAGGAACCTACACGGAGCCATCGGGACAGACCTCAGTGGACGTAGTAAAGCCAGTACACAACGTTAAAAAGGGAGAAGGTGATGGGGAAGAACATTCGGGACCACTTGTCTATGGAGTTCACGTCCGTCAGGTCTGGGATTTTGACCTTGAGCTGCGACGCGCGCCTGCGGATGCGCCCCTTGCCCGGCGCCGCGTGCCGGTCCCGCGCGCGCCCGTAGGCCTCGCGGCTGCTCAGCGGCTTGCGGTACTGGATGCTGGCGCTGTCGTACGAGTACATGGTGGCCTTCGGGTCGCCCACGCTCGTGAGCACTTCCGAGCCGCTCGTCTCGTTCCTGATTTCCAGGGTGCTGAGCAGGATGTTGCCGTGGGCATCCACCTGATGGCACAACGGACAGGCTCAGACACAAGCGCCGGGACAGTCGCTTTGTTTTCATGCACCTGCTGCTAATGACACAGCCCGCAGGGGGGTCATTAACCACTGTCGCCCGGGACGGCGGCTCCACGCGCCTCCCAGACGTGGAGACGAGCTATCTCGCCATCCAGCTGTCAGCCATCCACCTGCCTTGCCAGCTGTGTAGCTGTCATCTGTCTCCGCTCACAAGACACTAGTGTGTGTGTGTGTGTGTGTGTGTGTGTGTGTGGCATTTCTTCCTGTTAGAAAAGTGGTACACAGAAACATTTAAAGCTGGAAACGAAAAAAGCAAAAATTCAGAATCTCACCTTCAGAGTCAATTATTGTCATCTTGCTAGCCTTCCAGTGGTTTTTTTTTCTTCTGTTCATGTATACTTACAAACACAGGTTCATCCATGGATTTTGCTTTGCAACCTGTTTTTGTCAGTTAATAATATAGCCTGGGCATCTTTCCATGTTAATAAATATTCCTCTGTGACGTCATTTACTAATAGTTTACACGAATAAACCACTGAAAACTAAGAAGGCGAGAGGGTGGGAGAAGGGTGAGGGATACAATCCTATCCGTCGTGGACAATTAACACTATTCTGGTGACAGGTACCCTGAACGTCCTGGCTGCAGCATGACACGATTCATCTATGTAACAAAAAACACTTATACCCTTTAAACTTTTTGTAATTAAAAAAAAAAATTCATGAACTATCAACACAGGCTGTAGGCAGAAATTCTTTTTTTCTCCAGAATTCAAGATGCTAAGTCAGCATGGTTAAAGTCTCACCCACGGGAGGGTAAGTGTTCCACTTGGTCTGAAGGCCTAGGCTGAAGGCTGACAGCTGTTTCAGGCTAGACTTCAGGATAGAGCTGTTTACCTTGACAATGCCCACCCTCACGTGCATTTTGCATCCTGGAATGAATCACAATACACAGCTGATCTACGTTTACGCGGTGGCTCACGCCTGTAATCCTAGCACTCTGGGAGGCCGAGGTGGGCAGATCGTTTGAGCTCAGGAGTTCGAGACCAGCCTGAGCAAGAGCGAGACCCCCATCTCTACTAAAAATAGAAAGAAATTATATGGACAGCTAAAAATATATATAGAAAAAATTAGCCGGGCATGGTGGTGCATGCCTGTAGTCCCAGCTACTCGGGAGGCTGAGACAGGAGGATCGCTTGAGCTCAGGAGTTTGAGGTTGCTGTGAGCTAGGCTGACGCCACGGCACTCACTCTAGCCTGGGCAACAGAGTGAGATTCTGTCTCCAAAAAAAAAAAAAAAAAAAAAGAAAGTTGTCTGAAAGTGTTTGGGTGACTCACCACAAAGAACAGGAAGAGAAGAGGTCAGACCATAGTACCAATATCTGATTCTGAAGAAAAAAATCTATTTCTTGACTGTTGGGGATGCTACTGCACATTTGATGTGAATCTTCGGCAGACTGCCCAGGGTCCTCTGTGACCTAGAGTGACTTTGAATCCATCTCTGCTCACAGACCACCCAGGCTATCATCTTATCCATTTCATTTATTTGCAAATGGGAAGGCATTGTGGCCGGTATATACGACTAAGAAAGTTCCAGATTGGTATAAAAGTGGCCCAGAGGAAGCTTACTTAAACCCTAGTTGTACTGTGAAATCTATCTTTCAAAACTCTAAATGCCATCTCTAGTTTCAAATGATGCCTGAGGGGTTTATGAATCTCCAGTCTTTATCACCTTGGAGGTTGAAACTCTCCTAATGTCTGGATCTAGCATCTGTACTCATAGAAAATGATGCTTCCAAGCAGCTGTTGGTAATATAAATCAAGACAAAGCAAGAACTCCTGAAGCTTTACTACAGCCTAACTCTTGACCTGACCGCCCAGCCAAAGCTATCAAAAGCGACGTGTAACAATGGAACAATGTCACTCCATGCGCCAGTGAACCAAGGCAAACACGAGGGATCCCTCCAATGAAAATCGTCTGGCACCAGAGCACGCATGTTCTTTAAATTTAACTGTTTACAAGCATCTAAAAGTACAGAGGAGGATAATCCAACCATTATATGAAAGAAAAAAATCTAATATCATTTTTTACCATTTTTGAATTGCACCAGGGGGTAGCATTTTTACCTACCACACAGTTTGCATTGTTAATTTAACTGCTAAGGATGACACATTTAACAGATGAGATAATGTATTTGCTCTGTTATTGACACACTGTCTGAGGCCCTGGTTTGAGAAGAGGATGAAAAAGCTAGGAACTTCGAAACAGAACCTAAGCAGCTGCAGGGATGATTAAAACTTGCATGAGATGGTAATTAATGCTCTGTTACTATTCCATCTAAATATGAAGAAGTTTATAAAATCTTAGCCTTAAAGCTCCTTTGAAGATTATATGTAATGTCATACGACAGCGATTCACAGAGAATACCAGAGGTTGATGGAAAGCATGCTTAAAAATTTTTTTTTAAAAATCAAAGTGATAGGAACAGTAAGACAGTCTGGGGCAGAAGCTGGAGTGGAGTATAGTCTCTCTCTCTCTCTTTTTTTTTTTACTTGTTATGAATATATAAGAATTTTATAAAACATTATGATGTAACACTGAATGCCTTGTGTGGTTTATAGTGGAAAAGGCTCTGTAGGATTCATTCATTCATTCGTTCATTCAGCAAGGACTTGTTTGGTATGTGCCCTCTTCTAGCCACCGAGGAAAGAGCAGTAAAAGTAATAGACAAGGACCCTAGTGTGTATCCTTGGGAAGCTACAGTCTAACAAAAGAAATGGATGTTAAAAAATAATCACACAAATAAACGTATACTCACTATTGTGACAGGCCTATAGGGGAACACAGGATCCCAAGAGAACCATTAACAGGGGTACCAGATATAAACCAACAGTGAAGGTGTCAGTTAAGGCAGGTTGAAATAGTAGGATTTATGGGTAAGAGTACAACCGAGAAATTGAGAAAAGCCCAGTATGAGCTTTAATTTCTCTAATCTTTTCATCTGTTATATACCATGTGATATTAATCCATCTAATAAAATTTTCAATTCCATGATCTCCATTGGTCCATTTTTATAGTTTCAATTATTGTCTGAAACTTCCCATCTTTTCATGCATTGTATCAATCTTTTCCTATTGATGTTAAACTTTTTATTTTGAAATTATAGATTCCCAGAAAATTGCAAAGATAGCACAGAGGGGGTTGCACGTACCCTTCACCCAGTTTCTCGCATTGATGACATCTTACACAGCTATAATCCGATATCGAAGCCAAGAAACTGACATTGGTGTAAAGTGTGTATAGTCCTATGTAATTTTATTACATGTGTAGATTTGTGTAACGACCCCTCCAGTTGAGATACCGAACTATTCCACTACTGCAAAGATCTTTCTCATGCTATCCCTTCATAAATAATCTCAGTCATCCCATCCCCTTCCCCAGTATCACTAACTCCTGGAAACCCTAATCTAGTCTCCATATCTGTAATTTTGTTATTTCAAGAGTGTTATATAAATGAAATTATATAATATATAATCTCTCAAGATTGGCTCTTTTCACTCAACATAATGCCATTGGGATCCATTCAGGTTGTTGCATGTAACAATAGTTCTTTCTTTTTTATTGGAATAATATTCTATGGCATGAATGCACCAGAGTGTGTTTAATACATTAACTTCCATGTGAGTTGTATTTAACTCATGCTAGTTTTGAGTCCAGGGCCGCAAGAAGCAAAAACCTGGGCAAACCCCTGCAGCTGGTTCACGAAAATCTTACTTGTTGATGTTCTTATTGTTATAATTAATAATGACAAATTAATTCTAAAAACATGGATTAAATTAATAGAAGTCAATAAATTTTATTTTTCATTAAATTAGAAAAAATTGTTTTGTTTTTGAAGTTTTTATACCATTTTTGTAATAAAACAGTATGGCCTCAAGGAAAAAATTTTTTTCTAGTGTGGCAGTCAATGAGTTAACCATTCATCTATTGTGGGATATTTCGGTTGTTTCCAGTTTTGGGCTTTTTTTTAATGGACTTTTAGATACATATTAATTATAGTTATTTTATAATATTTATCTTTGAAGCCAACACTTGAGACTTTTATAGGTATGTTTCTACTGACTACATTTTTTTTCTTGACTATGGCAACATTTTCCTGTGTCTTCTCATATCTAGTAATTATTCATTATATACTAGGTATTTTTGGACGATGCTCTGTGGGGACTCTGGATTCTGTTATCTTTCCCAAAGAATGTTGAGTTTTGCTTTGGTAGGCAGTTATATTACTCACAAGTCACCTGGAATGTGTGGAGACTTGGTTTTATGTGTTGTTAGGGTGAGTCTATTTTAATTTTTCCTTTAACCCAAGAGGAATCTCTTATTCTCCTGACTTAGTCTTTACTCTTAAGGTGCGAGCCTTTTAAGATTTTAATAGAAAGCATAATGTGTTTACCACCTTCCCCACATCCCCCCAAATAGGCTGGACTCAAACCCTAAACTCAGAATCTCACACGGTAGACGCAACTAAAATCTCTGTTCATTTTTCCCCCAGGTCTTAGCTGGCTTCCCCTCCCCCCATCCCTGGACTTTTTCATATTTAATCCGTACCTCTGTAGTTCAGGGATCAACCTGGGCAAGTTTATACTCAGATTTTGAGTCTCTGCTTTGGCTCACTTCTTTCTGAAATTTCCAGAAACTGTGGAAGTATCAAACTCCATGCTCTGACTCCTCAGACCAGTAAAACTGCAGGTTTCTGCTGCCCACGTCCCTCTGGCTGGGATGTGGCCCCAGGGGAAATGCTGTATAAACATGGACTTCACACAGGACGGCTCCCTGCTTTTCCAGGTTGATTCTTTTTTAGTTTTTGTTTGCAGTTACTCTCCCTTGTCTTAAAGAATTTTTCAAAAAAATTTTTGCTCAGAGTTCATAATTTTTATTTAGAGGAGGATTAGTCTGATACAAACTACTCTGCCTTGTCTTCACATGGTTCGTTTTTGAATTTTGGCATAATTATGTCCATTTTTTTGTGAAAAGCATGTATAGAGTTCCTAGTTTAACTTTCCATGGCTAAAAACCACATTTTTTATATTCTTTAAGTGTCTCCTGACAATTGAGGGATTTTTCTATGCTTTCTCCTTGAATTCAAATTTTAAAAAGTCAATTCATCTGGAATAAAAATGTAACTGATTTGTGATCCAGTGAAATCTTACCACATTTACGTCCAGTGCTACTCAAACAGCCTGTTTATGAAATAAAGATGAGTCAGATGGGAACATTTTACTTATGTATTAGCCAGTCACCATGTCCTCTTTGGAGAGAGATATAGTACTCTTCTAGATCTGGTACGACATGCGAGGCTTTCCTCCTGTCTTTATTTATCTCTTAGCCTTTTATAAAAGTTCTCTGATGTCCTGGTGTGGAATCAAGGCAAAAGCCCAGTGTTTGGTTAAAGTTTGTTTTATAATCCTTTTATTTCATCTGAATAAATTGGTTCCAGTTTGCTTGACCTTTCATTTAATTACTTTCCCTAGAGAACACTGCTTTTCTAGCCAACTGAAGCACTCTGCTTTCTCCTGTATCTTCCTAAATTCTGCCTGTCTTTCAGTCTCTATCCAGTTCATGTCTTCTGAATTTTCCCACCACTGATCCTATGTCGCTTCCTTTGTGTAGGGCTTTCTCCTGTGATTTATCAATTAACACACATTTCGAGCTGTGCGGAGGATGAACTGGTATGTTTAGAAGGCAACTGAGATAGGGATGGGAACAGAAAAGAGGTGGCTTCCTAGCATATTTTTAAAGCTGGTATCATTACAATCTGACGATGGGAAGCTTCTTTTTTTCAGGTATACTCCTCAAACTAACTGTTGTCCTGTCTCATTTTAGAGTTCAATCACCTCATATGAGTACAATATTCTTTCCCCAACAAGATCAGAAGATTCTTTTGGGCAAATATGTGTACTTCTTCACCCATAGCATAAAAATAAGAGTTTATTTGAATGTGTTGCTTTGAATTTTAACCATTTGGCTGAATCTCTAAGTTTTCTTTGCTTGTAATTTTCCTGAAAGTGCTTGTCTAAACTTGATATCCTAGTAGAGAGCAAGTAAAGATACCTTGTATTTAATGACAATAGATAATACTTACTGAGTACTTACTATGTTACAAGTATTGTTCCAAATACTAGACACTAAAAAAAAAAAAACTCATTTAGTCCTTACAACTCTGTGAGAAAGGCATCCTATCCGAATCTCCATTTTATGATGAGGACACTGTGAGCAGAGGTTAGATGACTTAAATAGGTTGATTTGCCTGAAGTTACGAAGCCAGTTATTGGCAGTTCGATTCCAGTCCCTGGTGGTAACCACTGTGCTACATGGCCTCATCTCCACTTAGGAGTGCAGAGTATTTTCCCTTCAGTTCTGTCATTTATTTTCCATGCTAATCTGGCATTAGTCTTTTACATATAGTTTTACAAATAGTTTAGAATAAACAATAATGGACTTGAGGTTGAGTTCCAGGCCTAGATATGTCGTTAATCTATATGACCCTCAACTCCTTCAACCCTCAGTTCCCAAATATGTAAAATGAAGGGTTGGCTGAGTCTTATTGAAGATACTCTAATATTTTATGTGTTTTTTTTAATTACGAAAATATTGTCAGGAGTATTTAATACCTTACCTGGACTTTATTCATCTCGAGTTTGTTCTTCTCATTGGCGCTCTGGTCTTGCTTGCTAGCTCCCTTTTTCTGAGGGCCCTTCCCAAAGAAGATGTAATTTACAAAGGCGTATTCCAGCAGGGCCAGGAACACAAACACGAAGCAACCCATCAGGTAAATATCGATCGCTTTGACATAAGGGATCTTTGGCAGCGTCTCCCTGAGGTGCGTGCTGATGGTTGTCATCGTCAGCACTGTGGTGATTCCTGCGGAACAGAAAGACAAAGCTCAGCTGAAGGCACCTCCATGAAGCTCCCCTTTTCAAGAGCACAGATGCCACGCCCTCACTGGTGCCCCAGAATGATGACGGTAACGCGAGACACCATTGTGCAGAAATGGCAGACATTTAGAAAGACGAAGCAGCAGCTCCCTACATAAGTCCGTTAATGAATCATAAAACAGAATGTGCAGTTAATGAAGGGTTGCAAACATTTTTTTAAACAAGTATGCAGAAAGAAAAGAAAGCAGATGGAAAGGCAGATCAAAATCCCATTGAAAGCCTACTGTCAAATGTCTCTCATTTTGTCATACAGCCACATCTTTCTTTTTCCTTCTCAAAGCATCTTACTCTTCTCCCTCCTAAATCTGTCGTTGTGATCCTGACCCCCACAGCAGCTACTACCAGACTGAAACCTGTGACCGGTTTGAGGAGATCTACTTCATTCCGTGAATCTATAATACACTCAAGTCACAAGGTCAATGCTGCATTTTAAAATAATTCTGCATCATTCGTAACAAAACATCTCCAAAAGAAGAAACATATGACAAATTTCATGATTTGTAACAAGTAATTGATGTATGTCTTTTTAAGATATAATGTAATCTTGTTGCTTTGGTTTTTCAAATACTACCTCTATTTTCTTGGTTCCAGAGCTTAGAATGAATTAATTCCCTGATGTCAGGAAAAAACTTCTTAAAAAATTAAACTTGGTTTTGTTAAAGAAGTTTAAGACTAAGCTCATAAAAGGCAGATTCTGTTTTATCGACTTTGTTAAATGTCGCATTCTTAATAGTATAATATTTGTGTGGCGGCACGATAAACACTTTGTGTTGACGGTGATAATGAAATGATAATTGGGAAAAGCAAGCAGTGAAAAAGAAGTTGGAATCCCATGTAGATAGTTTGTGCTGCAATACTAATATTGTACATTTATGTAGTCTTTTACCATTTTAAACATTTAACAGTTATAAATTGTTTTATATGGCTGTCATAAAAATCTGCTGAGTACAATAGGGAAAGTATGTTATTCTCATTTTATAGCTGGGTAAACAGAAACTCTGAGATTAGTTATTTTGCTGTAGGTCACCCAACCAGGGAGAAAAAAGCAAGGAGATGTTACATAACTGCGTATAAAGTAAGCAGGGAGATGAGAAGGTAAAATTTGATGGCAGTCCTTAAAAAATAAAGGCAGGCAGTGTGAAATGGACAGTAAAGACAAAGGACAGCTGGCAAAGGGAATGGAAGTTAACAAAATAAAATAAGGGGAAAATAGTTTAGCACTCATCTGCAAATCACATCCTCAATGTCTAGATTCCATGATTTGACTATTTAACATTTAGGAAAACAGATAAAATAGGACGTCAAGACTACCATACAAAAAGTTAAAATAATTCACTCTGTTGTCCTGGACTGATGAGAAATGCCATCACGAGTGGTCTTGCCTATTTCTTTGAATAAAACTTTAAATCTCACCTAATATAATTCTAGCCAATGTGCTTGACAGAAATGAACAATTCATTTACAAAGTCACTAACTGCATTTTTGCTTCTATTCCTTGTTTTACATTTTAAGCAAAGAGTGTTAGTAAATAAATGCCATTTTAAATCATACATGTTTCAAAATATCTGAGGTTTTACAGACCAAAGAATAGGTTAAACTAGCATCTTTATATGCTGGCAAGTCTCATATCTCTAATCAAAATATTATTAGCTTTGAGGATAGAAGTATAAAGACACCCACAATTCATGAACTTGCTAGTTCTTTTTCCCTGTTGTGGACACGATCTAGTGTTCTTTCCTTAACCAAAGCATATACACATAACCGTATTCACATTCAAGTAATATGTCCAGATACGTATGTATGATATGATTAAAGATTTGTTTGCTTTCTTTAATCTTAGAATGTTCAGAGATTGATAAAGGGCTGCAAATACTTGACTCTGTGAGCCTTATGGATTCAGCCCAATGGAAGTAAGCTGTAGAGGTGACAATTAGTCTAGCCGTGAAAAGGAACACTGATCAGCTAATCCAGCCCAGCAGTCTCAGAGGAGAAGCGATGTAATATGTTAGCACAGCCAGAACTGATGCTCGTGTGCATGTGTGTGTGGCGGGGAGGGGAGAGAGAGAATGAGAATAAGCCCCCAAAGTGATAACTGACATGGCTCTAGGATCAATGAGGCAGACTTCCACATACCCAGATTCATCAGACAGACCTTACACGTTCTGCCTTTCCAAGGAACCTTTACAGTCTCAAATACAGCCTTTCAGCTTTCAGCAATTACTCAACCATGGTAAGATTGGTTCTGAATTTCGTGTCCCCAGGAAGAAAATCATTCTTTATTCTTTCTTGACCACAGATCATTAATATAGTTGGTGAATTGTCTGTGCCTTATTGAAATATAATAAGCTCCATTTAAAGGAGACTCAGCTTGATATGGTTTAACTTCAGTTAATATTCAAAAGATAGCATTTAATATTTCCCAGCAACTGACATAGCTTGTTAATTGTCATGAAGTTTAGCTTCCTCACAATCCATTTGAAAATAATACATTGTAAATGTTCTCTACTGTAAAAAGCAGGGTTCAAAGAGGAAGTCATCACAGAGTTGGCAAAAATTAGTAATGAGAATTTAAAATATATTTCATGAAATACGTAGTGCTACATTCACTCCAAGTATTTTTTTAATTTTGGTAAAATGCTAAAAAGATAGTACATTATAAAACATTCATTGTAAACATGCTCACACTTAAATGTTTAATATCCACGGACTCTTATGGTAATCTAATTCTTTGGCTTGCTACATGAGAGCCCTTGCCTGTAATTCCTAATATTGGTTATTTGCTTGAAAGTCAAACCCATTAGCTCTGCAGTTCTGGGAATGCTTACCTAGTGCAACTCTGGCTGCAGATGCATCGTAGTTGATCCAAAAAGACACCCAGGACAGAATTGTGATCAGTGTAGAAGGCATGTAGGTTTGCAAAATGAAGTAACCAATGTTTCTCTTTAGACGAAAACTTAGTGACAGTCGTGGATATGCCCCTGAATTAAAAAAAAAAAAAAAAAAAAAAAAGAAGCAATGAGATCATCATTTGGTCAGAATCATCCTCTTCCTTTCCATAGCTCTCTAGTTCGCTTTGGGGGAAACACCCTCACCTGTTGTGAACTCCACCTTCTTGGACACCATTTTGTAGTCAACAATTGAGAACTGAGGAAGCTCAATTTTATTAACACCAGTTACTGCTCCCTCTCCTCCGTTCCAGTAGAACTCGATGTCGTCGGTGGTGTAGCCATCTGAAACCAAGAAACGCAGCATAGTTAGATAGAGTTCAGTTGGTCTAGAAATTTGCCTTGAAGACTAGGAGCTGGAGGAAAAGTTCCCAGCAAGAGATGGTAAGGTGGCATTGCCTTAAATTAGGATGGCATAGAGGTCACAGGTGCTATTTCTGTAGGTAGGTAGTAGCTGCCCTGAGAAATCGTACGCCTCTGGCTTTAGTGGACACAAACTCTGGTTGAGTTAGTGATATCTGATATCACCGCTGCATATTTATTCTCATTGTGTCTACCAACATGCACTCTTTGGTTAAAGTAGGGGATGGCTGGATTCCAGGTGCCTGGACATAGATTTTGGCTATGCATTATTTAACAAGAACAACAGCAACAGTAAGTAATAATAATTGAGCACATATTTGTTAAAATGGGAACAGAAAGGGTATAGGAATGGGGCATAATGAAAGACCAAATTTGTATATACCCATTAAATGATCAAGACATTTTAAAGAGAAATACACATTTCTTTTAGAGAATTAGGCAAGCTTCTATTCACATCCTTTAATTATAGCTAATGAATAGGTGCAAATTTTAGGATCATATAAATTCTTGATATACTTTTATATCTTTCTACCTATGATGGTGAGCATCAGTTAGTTTAAGGGGAATGGGTACAGGACTGTAGAAGGATCTACCCTCAGCTCTTCGGCAGGAAGGCCCTATGTCTATTCTCTTCCTTCTTCCACTCTGCTCCCACCTGCTAGCCGCCTAGCTGGGTTACAGTCACGTGTGAGTAACTTGCATAAAAAGAATGTATGGATCTATTTAAAAACCCAAAAATAATTTAAGGCATAGTTAAGGCCATACTTTCCCCTTTCTATAAGCTAGAGACAAAGAAGATCTTTCTAAATTTATTTTCTACTTATGTCTACCTCAAATAAAAAAGCATTAAATCTTTTTTCCATTAAAATTGCTGGGGCTTGTGTTTCAAAGGTAACCATATAAGCTCTTTGGAGTAGACATTATGCTGACCTACTTTTGATTAAAGCCAGTTACATCTTTTCAAGAGCTAAGAAGTAATAACGTGCTTGAAATTTAGAATGCCAAGTGCCAAGGGTCACCATCAACTTGTCACTGCAAGAACTTAAGAAATTTTAAGCTATTCTTCCTTCTCTCCCCTTTATTTTCGGGGAAAACAAAGGTGTCTTTACGGCTTTAAACTTTTCTCATTTCTCTTGAAAAAGCTCTTTTTTGAATTCTTATCTCTGAACTCATTGAACTCACAACTGTTTTATATTTGTTACTTTTTGCCACCCTATGGAAGTTATTATTAACATTTATTGTACTATGTTTCAATTGATTTTATTTGTCTTTCAACCATCTCCTTCTAGGTCCTCTTGCCCTCTCTCCAAAGGGCAGTCTTCCATGTCCAGTAACCCATTCTACAACGACCCATGTGTAGAACCAGAAATAGAAGATATTACTTCTAATCACTGATGTCCGAGAGACTGTGAGACCCTCTTTACCTATTGGACTTAGAACTAACTACAAGGGACTAGGTGGCATTTGGGGGATGACTCTGAGAGACTGTGATGCTAGCCATCTCCTTGAGAATCTGATAAAAACCTATTAACAAATTCCACAGGAACATATAGACACACAGGTAAATAGATAGATAGGTAGAATTAGATGGCAATTCCAGGAGATCATGGATCCCATTCATGGTTTCTGGAATACAAATCTTCTTTCTGAGGGGAAATAGACAGTGTCAATATGACAACCTAAACTCAACTCTGATGCCCTCTCTTCCACTTCCAGTTCAACTCTGAATTTCCTCTCCTAAGCCCAGCAGGAAGTGGCATCTGGGGAGAGTGATGGCTCAGCCCTGCCTGGATCCCGTGGAAATGACGTTGTGGGATATTTTTTTCCCCTCAGTGACCAGGGAGAACCGGGCACTAGTGGCATGAGGCCCTGGGGTGAAGATTAGAACAGTGATATTGACGAGGAGAGCTGGGAGCGGGGGCCGCTGGACCTACTGACTAAGGAAAGGGGGCTGCCACCCCTGTGACTAGAGGAACTGCTGTTCTACCCTCCTTCCACGGAGCTCAAAACCCCATCTCTCAGATTCCCTTGCAACTGGAGTCGTGGACATGATTTCGTTTCTGGATTAGGTGGAGTCAAGTGATGTCAGACGTGGTGTTTGAAGCGTCCATTTTGCTGGTGCAGAGCGTAAAGCACAGATGGTTCTGGAACCAAGAATTCTGGTTTTAGTTTCCTGTGGTTCTGGAGTCCATGCGGTTGATGTAGCTACCTGATGACCAGCTTTCTGATTGTGCTAAACCGCCAGTCTCTCTGAAGAACCAGTCTGCCCTGTGGTTCTGGAAGTCATTGCTGGTGGCTCAGCCTAGAACCTACCACTTCAGTCCTTTGACTGTAAGCACCACTTTCCGACTTATAATAAATCTCTTCTTGCTTAAATGAGCCACATGGGCTTCTGTTGTCAACAGAAACTGGATTGATATACCCCTTTCTCTTCTAAGGAAGAATGGTTGGCTTGAGTTTTGGGATTGCCAGAGCTTTTCACTGAACACTCTGTCGTGGCCTGTGCCAATCACTCACTTGGTATTTCTGTGCCTTGTACCCCACTTTCTGTACCTGACTCTGTACTGCCGGGGCTGTGGTCTTCCTGCCTCTCTAGCTTCACTAGCTGCCTCCCTGAGGGAGAGCGAGCTGAAGGTTAGAAAGCTCAAGGGAGAAGGAAGGTTCCTGCTCCGGCTCTGGCAGCGTGGTAGTGCCTCAGTTGCTCCGACTGCTGCCAGAGCAGCTGGGCTGGTTGCAGACTCTTGCAGCTGAAGGAGAATTGTTTGGCAATTCCGCAAACAACTAGGACGGTGTCTCCAACAGGCTGGCAGCAGAGTCAAACTTGTGCTCTGGCACAGGGGTGTTGGCAACTTCTGGCATTTTGCTCTTTCAAAACTCTTCTTTGCCCTTCTGATTTTTTGGCCCTTCCAACACTTGTAACCAATTCTCTCTGTTAAATTCTCTTTTTGAAAAACCTTGACCGGTTTCTGCTTTCCTGATAGGGTCCTGTCAGTTGCATAGCAGTGTACTTACGATGATGTGAATATTTCATCTGCTTCTATGGCTTTGTGTTTGTCTCTGCCTTCATCTCTTCTATCCTTCATTACATTATAAGCTCCTTGAAGGAAAGGGCCTTCTTTTATTCATATAAAAAATTCCTGATGCGTAGAACAGATTCTGTCTATGGCAGGTGTTCAATACAAGTTTCTGAATAAATGAATTAGTGAATATTGTTTGCTGCTTAGCGTTCTGAGGATATTGTCCCAAACTGGTAACTGGACACAGGTAACTTATTTGGTAGCATTCTTGAGCCTGACTTACTGGGGCACCGAGGACGTGGAATGAACTGCCTGTTACTTTCAGGCTCACTGGGTTTACTAAGGTGACACAGGTGATAGGTTACCAACTCAAACTGGTATTTGAGTTAGAGGATCCTTGGGGAGAGACATGTTAGCACCAGTGAGAGCTGAGAGTTGGGGATGGCTTGCAGTTCAGCGTTGAGAGGGGCGAAGGGAGTGGGTTATTCAAAACAGCCGGTCTCATGATCTCCCACTTCTGAAGAGCAGCGGAACACTTCGGTACTACACACCATCAAAAGGCCGGACTATGACAAATGACCAAAGCAGATTTTAATAGTATTCAACCACGTGTATGGTCAGTGGTCTGGGTCTTTATTTCCATCTCATTTGTACTTTGTTTAACTAAAATCCATTAGGCTAAGTGTTCAAGGCGCTGAGATAATCACAGGTGATTTGGGAAAGGAAGAGAATGCTCACTGCATGTCAGGTAGAAGCTCCAGTTCTCATGGGAGCTATAATGGCAGCTGGGTCCAAAGGAAAGAACAGAGGCCTAGAAACACACTATTATTCAAACGTTACACAAGAACATTTTGCCACAGAGAGAGAACATCAATTTACTCACACCTAAACAACCTATTTACCAAAGGTTTTCCTTTATGAGCCAGTGACTTCACACAGCGTCTCAAAGCCTGAGCACTTGGATACCAAGGATGTTGTTTCCTAGCAACAATAACTACGCAGAGGCTCTTGAAATCTCCTCTCAGCCCCTGGGGACTTCTTAGTGGTGCAGAAAGTACAGATAAAATTAAGTTGATGTCGATGGATAAAGACGCATGGAGCTAGCACAAATGTAGAAGTATCTGGATATTAGTGTTCATCTTTGCTATTTGCAACACTCTATTTTGGATGCATTTTCTTATTTGGAAATAAAAATTACTCCCCACTGTGTTTAACAGAGCTAACGGGATGGTCTAGTATTGTACTTAACTGTGTTTCAGATAATGTAGACATTTAAGCTTCTAACCCATGAGTGGGCAGAAGTGAATGTATATGCTTTTGTGGAGCAGCCACAGGTCCACCTCAAGTTTCATGGTGTAGGTCTAGATCCTCCTAGGCCAGTCATTAAAATATCCTCCTCTTTGCCAAGGTGATTGGCTCAAGATTAGGCAATAATCCAGTTCTAAAGCAATTAGCTCATAGCAGTCACCTGGCCGAATTAATCGCTTAGAAATAAGCACATGGTCCAAATTGGTCCAGTCCTAGAGAAACCCAGGACTTTTGTTCAGTAGTTGGAAGAAAGACTATTTCCTTCTCTCTTTTAGTTGTTGGAAGACATGTTAAGTGGAGAGTGCTTGGTCCAGTTACAGCCAATACGTTCCCTTCCTGTTTACATCAGTCATTATTTACACCTGATTAAAGTGTCCTACGTCACACTCATAATCAGCATTTCAACTGTTACTATAAAATGATCTATTAAAATAAATATAGGAGTCTGCCACTCCCTAATTCCTTCTCCTCTTCCCACATGGGGGGGGGGTGGGGACGTATGAGGAATCTATCAGTACCTCTGCTCTTGTAGCTGTGTAGATCCTTTACATCACAGAGTTATTAGATATCTGTAATTGTGCATCTCAAAAGCAGATAAGAAAGCCAAATGGGTCTAATCTTTCCAGTGGCTCCAGATCTGCTATAATTATTCAAAAGGCTGCTTTGGATTCCTTTCTCAGTCATCTTTGTATCTCCAGGATATTCCAAGATGCAACACATAAGCCATGGAAGTCAGATTTTAAATACATTCACATGGTTAAATGCAAATCACCACAACAACTCACCTAATGCTGGATTCCTGACAGCCCTCTGTTTGGTCCTCCACTCCCTAAGGATAGCCATCTCACTATTTTCTCTGTCAACTCAACAGTTTACCAGGTTTTTAGATAATCGTTAGAAAATATGTCCTTATAACAAGTAAAAATTCATCTTCTCGGAGATCATCCACCATCTAATCCTTGCCCACCAGTTGGGTTAATAGAAAACAAACCCAATGCTTTTTCTACATAATAGCACCTTCCATTTTTCTGGACACCTCTCATGCTCTCCTTCTGTCTTTTTCCTCCAGGCTCTGGTTCTTTCCAGGATTTACTCAGTCTTAGAACAAAGCTTTTTTCTGCTCATTAATTTCCAGGTTGCTTACATGCCCCTTGAAGTGCAGGGTCCCGAACTTAGAGGTGGTCATGTCTACCTTTTACCTTCTACCTCTCTTCGGCGTATCTGTCTCCTTTCTCTGTTGTGTGGACCTACCCCCACGGTTAATTCCGCCAACGTGAAAGAGCCACTCTTGGCAGACATTAGAATTAGGCAGCAGTAGATTCCTCAGATTTGAGATCTGAGAGTACAGTCATGTTTTCTGGTTTCTTAAGGATCCCCTGAAAAGCCCCCTAATGTCCATCCAGATCTAGGACCTAATGCGCCAGAAACGAGGTCAGAATATGCAGCCTTCTTTCCATTCCATTCAAGCCTTGGCATCTGCTATGTTTGGCCATTATGTAAATTACCAGAATGACTTTTCTAGAGTCTTGTTTACTCAGACCTGACTATTTACACTGCCTAGTCCATTAATCCTTGTCTACGCTAGATCGTGCCCATTTAAAGGCTTTTAGACTCCAGGCGTTCGTTACATTAAATACATTAAAATGTATTCACATCCCATATTAAACCTAATTTACATATCACTATAAAGCATTGAATTGCAGCTGACTTGTTAACATAATATTACATAAATTTTAATATTATAGCATTTTTTTATATATTTTAGAGCCAATAATTTGTTTGAGACTCTTGAAAAACGTATAGTACATAGATATTTTGCCCATGGTACCTGATAGCCAAATGGCTTGGCTGAACCCTAGACACCAACGGGCTCTAGTGCAATGGCCAAGATCTCCTTCTCAGCTTTACATATTTGGAATATATCCTGCATCTCCTAAATTTCCCACTGGTGGGAATCCTGGCCCTGACTGTGGCCATTCCTGACCTCTAATTGGCTAGCCACCTGGAACGTCTCAAGATGAAAGTGCCTACTGGGCTGGACTGCATGAGACAGGTGTAGCTTTGGGCCATCTAGCTGCCCTCTCTGGGGCTGAGCCTCTGAATGACCCTGTTCTGACCTCCTTTGCCATTTTTGGGGACCCCCCGTGGATGAGATCCCCACACACTTTATCCCATGCCTGTCCAACTCTTGATATTCTTGCCATGACCGCCTAGCAAAGACTGGGACTTTTCTTATTCTAGTCACTGCTCTTCCATTAAAGCAGCACAAGTTCAAATTAGCTTTGTCCACAATCAAATGATTTTTATTTTCTTTTGGACTCAAGGATAAGATCTAATATTGTCCCCATTTAATTTTATATAATTTAATTTGACTTACTGTTTTAGCCTGTTGAGTTTTTCCCTTGATTTTGTTTTGGTTTTGGTTGTGTGTGTGTGCGTGTGTGCGTGTGCGTGTGTGTGTGTGTGTGTGTGAGAGAGAGAGAGAGAGAGAGAATGCGTGCACACACGTGCGTGTGTGTTTTGATCCTGATTCGCTCACCCTCTTAGTTTCATGTTATCTGCAAATTTATAAAACATGACTTTTATCGTTATTCCCTTGATTGAGACAAATGAGGAATGGCAGAGACAAGGAAAGAGCCTGTAACACTCCCCTGGCAATATTCCTCTAGGCTGAAATCAAAAGTCTTCAAGCAGCACTTTGTGGGTGACACCAACATTTATCCATTTAATGTTTGCCTAA
Source organism: Eulemur rufifrons (assembly GCF_041146395.1). NCBI lineage: Eukaryota > Metazoa > Chordata > Mammalia > Primates > Lemuridae > Eulemur > Eulemur rufifrons. Next base: position 34,407,358 of record NC_091006.1, read on the forward strand.
TTGTTTTAGCCTCAAGTCCGTGTCCCTGTATTTATTGTGTTTTATTGATTCACTGATTTTGCAGACCTATCAAATAGGTCTGTTTTGACTTATATTTAGAGAAATCAAGCTGCTCCCCACAGATGACTAATTCTGCCTGTGCAGGATCTAGGGCGAGAATCTTGCCCAGACTGAATCAATCTTATCAGCCTACGTATCTGCGGAATTTACTTTTCCTACCTTCTGGAACAATGGAATGGTGTATTTCATTCTGTCAACACCAGTAGTCATGTGGTGTACTAATGTCTCTAGGCTCATGATAATAACCTTCCCCTCACAATCCCATTTTCCTTTAATAAATGCTAATGGAGCTATATTGCATTAATTTATGTAGATGAATATATTTTAGGGGAATTATTAGCCAAAGATCAGAATTAGGGTTGTTCTACGGCCAAAATCAGTAGTGAAGTAAAAGATAATGATACCTAAAAATGCTAAAATCTTATTAAATGTTTGTCATAATGTGCTCGTTATTGACAAAATGTTCTCAAAACAGCTTCTAGCCATCTACATATTATTTGTCTTCACAGACAAAGGAGAGAATATTTATGTCTCAGAAAAAAAAAATCCTTACCTATTTCTGTGGCATAATAAATCTGTATTTGCTTTTTGTCCCTTGTTACGGACGCAGAACTCCTAAAGCCAGTGGAATTTACTGAGCGATGGGAGCATTTCTTGTTCTAATGAGGAGATTCTGGGGAGCCCCCAATAGCATCAGGAGAGGGGCTGGCTGTCAAACAGACCAAACCTTGATTAGAAGCCTGACACTTTCACCCCTGCTCCCCCCAAACTCCAGAGAGCAGAGAGTGAGTTACAATCCTTCATTCCTATGTGAAGAAAGCTCCATAAAACCCTCTAAATGTGTGAAGAGCTTCTGGGATGGTGAGGACATCCAGGTGCCGCGAGGGTGACGTGCCTGGAAGCTCCGGGTCTCCCCTCCCCCGCCATACTCTGCACCATGCATCTCTTCCACCTGGCTGTTCCTGAGCTGTATAAACTAGACGTAGGAAGTAGACTTTTTTCCTGAGTTATACGAGCCATTATAGCAAATTATCGAACCCAGAGGGAGGTTCGCGAGAACCCCTGATTTGCAGCCAAGTGGGACAGAGGTGTGGGTAACCCGGGGACTCAGTGTTTGCGACCGGCATCTGGAGTGAGGGCAGTCTTGGGGGACTAAGTCCTTAAACCTTAAACCCAGCCCTTAAACTCAGACTTTGATGCTAACTCTGGGTAGTGTCAGAATAGAGTTGAATTGTAGGATGCCCAGTTGATGTCCAGAGAGCGGGAGAATTCGTGGGTGTGAGGAAAACCCACACATGCAGTGTCAGTAGTGTTGTGAGTAAAAACAGTTCAGAGTTCTCAATTTATATTAACAATCACTGGGTAGATTTCTCTGGGGTACCTATGGCCAAACGTCCTCCTATAGTCTCGAAACTCTTTTATATTGTCTACACATTTAATGAACATACCGACTCTTTGCACCCCACCTTCCTTAAAAAATTACTTGGGTAAAAGATGGAAATAAATTATCACTGTTTACTCTTGTTCTTAATTTCCACCTAAGTACAACCTTCTCAAAAAGGTGAATTTCACAATACTGCAACCAAATAAAACATGTATTCCTTCCAGAGTTTGTGAGGAATCTGTTTCAAAATATTGCTACCGTAAAATGGAGAGGGCCTTGTCTGTTCAGCTCATCTCAGGTGAGGTCATGGAGTTATTGTGATTGGATGTCACCTCTCTCAGTAATTTCTGCTGTGTTTAAAAAGAAAGATCAAAACCCCTCACCACTTTAAAATAGTTGTTTGGTGGTAGGCAAAGTCCTTTATGCCTGTATTTTCTGAAAAGTGGAATGACCACATTCACTTGGACGTATGAAAAAGAATTAACCCCATAAACAGAGAATCTAAACAACATGTCAATATTGAAATGTCGTTTAAGATTATTTTAAAATCGGATGTTAAGAATACTGATCTATTTGGCATCTTTTTTTTATAATTCCTTTTTTTAATTTTTTTTTTGTTTCAGCATATTACAGGGATACAAATGTTTAGGTTATATATATTGCCTTTCCCTCACCCGAGTAGGAGCTTCAAGTGTGTCCATCCCCCAGACGGTGAGCACCGCACCCATTAGGTGTAAATATACCCGTCCCCTCCTCCCCCTCCCATCTGCCCGACACCAGATGAATGTCACTACTATATGTGCACTTAAGTGTTGATCAGGTAATACCAATTTGATGGTGAGCATATGTGGCACTTGGTTTTCCATTTTTGGGATACTTCACTTAGTAGAATGGGCTCCAGCTCTATCCAGGATAATACAAGAGGTGCTAGATCACCATCATTTTTTGTGGTTGAATAGAACTCCATGGGATACATATACCACGTTTGGCATCTTTAAAGGTGTGCATCATTGCTTTATTTAAAAGAATGAAAAACAAAATCAGGCCTAATGTAGAGAAGGAAATCACCTCTGATTTTGACAAGCATTTAATATGTAAATATGCCTTTATTTTCTAAAGTATAAACTACATTTAATAATAAGTAAGACCATGAACAAGTAAAATAGAAAACCAGGCAATTATCCAGCTAACTTACGTGCAATGCTATTTTAACTTTATTGCTCTGGTGGTGTTAGTGTTATTCTTGGCCTGAAACCCTAGATGAATAGTTTGTATAATAACCTCAGTTACCTAATTCAATTTTCACGACCACCTTATGTCTTAAATGTGGGAAACTATTCAGAATATCTTTATGGTGTTTTTATTTTGAAGAGTCACGTGCATCCTAGTTTTTTTGTGAACCCACCCTTGAGTAGTTATTGAGTTTTACTTTGTTTTATTTAAATTATTCTTCTTTCCTTTCTTTTGATGTGTGTGAGGGTCACTTTTCACTGATAAATTCTGATGACAAGAAATGGTCATTTGTGAATAAAATACATTTTTGAAAAACCCAGTAAAATATACACAAGCCACCAAAATCAGTCATTGTAAAATGTTTACAGTATGTTGTTAAGAGAAAACAAATGTAAGAAAAATGTATGTGTATGTATATTATATAACCAAGATCAGACATGAAAATAGTTAATAGTGGTTAATCTATGAATGTTAGGATTATGGGTAATTTTTTGTTTCAAAAATTTTATGTGGTGGACATGTAATTATTTGAAAAATAAAATTCGAATCAGCTATTTTTATGTTGTAGAAATTGCCTAAACATATTTTGGGAAAGTAAACATCCAAGCTGTGAAATTTTAAAAAATAACCTGTAGAGGGCACTCAAGGCCTTCCAGATTCCTAGGCAGAGACTGACTGTGGTCTGAAGATTTTATTCCTTCAGTTACAGGAGTTTTAGAATTTTCATGATGATTTTAGCTTTGGATCACTGATTATCACAAGGTTTTATTCTAAAAATTCATCTATGTTAAATGACGCTAGAACAATTATGATTAATAGACCTTGTCATATATTCAGATTTTCAGCTAGAAATATATTTAAAAACATGCAACTCTAATTGATTACTAAAATAACTATAACAAATGACTTGTTTGGTTATTTAATGTCTAAGTTATGCTCCTTTCACTAACATCTTGAAGAGGACTATGCTAGCTCACATGCATGCCATTTTAGCTATGCCTATAAGTTAAAAAGTCCATGTGCCATAGATGATATTCTTTATATCTCTCAGTTATTATGATTATATAGCTGGTAGCAACAAGAGGCATTAAATTAGAAATTACTATTATATCAGGTCAGCGTTTATTTTCCATTTCTATTAACTTATTTGCCTAATCCCTGATTTCTATATTTTTTAGTCTTACATCCCTATTTACTCACTCTTAGATGACACTTACTGAGACCCACACAATTCAGTTTCTAAATCTGATGCCTTTTCCATCTGCAGATGCTGAGTATGTAGTCCTGCCCTGGATTTTCACAGAGCTATTGCCCACAACCTACAATAATCTTATAGTATCTAAAAAAAAAGTGGATTTGTATCTAAGAAAAAGTGGATTTTACTTCCCAGCAAAATAGCTTTTCTCTGGCAATTCTCAGCTGTCTTCAAATGTTCCATTTTTTTCTGGACCCTCTCTAGGATTAGGTTGGGTAGCCTTAGCAACTGGGAGGCCATGCACTTTTGTGGTTCACAAGCTATTATGCATTCTTGTATAATTTCTTGGCTTTTGAAATTCATGTGAGTAGAGTGTTGTAAAGCTGACAGTTCACAGTTGTTTGTTATCTATAGCTTATCTGCACTCATTCCCAGGTGCTAGATTGGTGTCACAGAGGTTACTGTTGTAGACATGTTGGGCACATTAATATCTGTGTTTTTAAAATTGCATTGTGTCTGGGCATGATGAAAAAAAAAAAAACCTATCCGATTATTATTGGTTCTGCTGGAATTGATTTTTTACTCCATGTAATTCGGCAGTTACATTGATGAAACATGTGGCTTGCTGCCATTTATTTATGTTGAAGGCTTTATTTCTGATGTCCATGAAATAGGAAGACAGGCAAATATAAATTTATCTTTAGAGCTGCATGGTGTGGAATAGTTTGGGGATAGCAGTTAGGAGAGGGCATTGGTCTGTAGTTATTGCTCAGTCTTGGCCTGGGAAGAAAAACAATGATTATAATTTTCACTTTTCTTATGGGAAAAAAGAAAGTACAGACTTCCATGACCTGAATGGGAAGGCTGAACGCTTCCAAGTTTCTATCTGTGGAAACGGGGCCAATAATCCATGCTACTTGACTCATAGGGAAGATAAAAAAGGTCATTTTACAAAGTTACAGCTACAGAGTGCTTCTGAGAAGCCATCCATCATCAAAATACTTAGAAGCATTATACAGGCATCACATGTTGCTTCAGGATGGGCCTTAGCAATGGTTCAGAACGTCGGGTGATTTCTCTTGCCGGGGGGCATTTGGCAATGTCTGTTTTTGGTTATCACTGCTTGGGGAGGGGTGCTACTGGTACCTAGTAGGTACAGGCCAGGGATGCTGCTGAACAGCCTACAATGAACAGGACAGTGGCCCAGAAAAAAGAATTATCCAGCCCGACATGTCAATAGTGCCATGTTGAGAAACCCTGGCCTGTAGGTGTCATATGCTGTGTTTGGTGTTGGTGATGTGATGTAGGGTGCACAATGATACCTCGATTTTAGTCTAACGGGGTAGAACTTTTAGGCAGGAAAGATGCAGAATTGTTTTGTAATTAAATCATAGAAGAATTTCCTCACTATAATCCAAGTTCCCCATTCCCACCCCTGGCCTAGACAATAAAATTGTGGTCACACAGTACTTGGAGCTGGGGGAGGTACAGGGGAAAGGGACCACTGAAAAATCTGAATTATAATTCCTTGCACATTCTGTACTCTTTAATTAAGAAACTGCTAGCCTTCATTTGAGACAGAAGGATGTCTACACATGCAGACTTTCTGAAGAATTCTCTTCACCTTGAACTCCCCCAACACATACACTAGTTAAAGACACTTTAGGGAAGGAAGAGGGGGAGGAGAAGGAGAGAGGAAAGAAGAGTGAGATACGAATTTGGGAAGGTCTGTGTCTGTCTCTGCCCCTTCAAGCTGGGTACCGTGGCAGGAATATGACGTTAGCCTCTTTGAAGTTCTGAGATATGAGTAGAAGCAAGCCTTGGAGAGAAGAGTTCATTCCACTTTTAGGGAGACTGGGTAGGATGCTCTGTTAAGGCCATGGAGTGCCAGAGAGAACTTTCTCTGAGTTTCCTGGGTTTGTAATAGTGAGGGGGCCTTTCAGAGGGATCTCGATGGTGAACATGCACTGGGGAGAACCTGTGGCCTTGGAAGAGATGTCAAGAGTCACCCCACTGGAAGGACACTGTTAGGGATCAACCAGTTAAGTCTTGGGCATGTCACTACTGCAGAGAGTTGATGGGAGCTGAGTCAACACCCAAAAATGTCCAGTCCCCACTGGAGTAAGAACCTGATCTTGCTTGTGCTAGGCCCCAGACAGGAGAAGCTACATCTGAAGTCAGAGGCGGGCCCGGGGCGCAGCAAACTCAGCATGAGAGGTGGACACCCTCTCCCTAGCGCCCCTGGAGTGATATTTCTGTGAGCACCTCTGGGACTTAGAATCAACCGCAGGGGAGGTGTGGCACAAAGGGGAGACAGAGCGGATGGACAAGGGTGTAGTGACCTGCTCACTACGGGGTTCTCTGAGCCCACCGTCAACCCCAGGGCAAAGAGCAGGAAGAAAGGTAGACAATCCTGCTGTTATGTGTTTATACCTGAAGTGTCTGAGAAATTGCTGAATTTGAGAGAGTATATGGAAGTTACTAGATTGAACCATAGAGCCTAAAATTAAAAATTATAGAAAATAGAGAATCCATTTTATACATCTTAGTTTGTGGACATTAAAATTCTTACCAATTTTATCTGTATCTATGGGAAAAAGGTACAAAGATTATGAAGTCCAGTGTCTCATTCCCAATCTCCATCAAATAGCAGTGCGTCTGCATAAGCAAAGACCATATCAGAATACTGTCAAGAAGATGTACAGCTATATTCCCAAGCAATGGCACAATGGGGGCTTTAGGAGGATACGGAAGTACTTTTGCTCCCCAGAGAATCTCCATTTCATCTTTACAATTACATAGATGGCTGATCAATTTCCAGAAGTTCATGTTACTAAAACATAGATTTTTAAATAAAATTGTACTAGAAGAATCCTTTATCATAGGCATTTTATATCATATTTTCATATTCTTTTTTTTTTTTTTTTTTGAGAGAGAGTCTCACTCTGTTGCCCAGGCTAGAGTGGCGTCAGCCTAGCTCACAGCAACCTCAAACTCCTGGGCTCGAGCAATCCTCCTGCCTCAGCCTCCCAAGTAGCTGGAACTATAGGCATGTGTCACTATGCCCGGCTAATTTTTTCTATATATAATTTTAGTTGTCCAGATAATTTCTTTCTATTTTTAGTAGAGACAGGGTCTTGCTCTTGCTCAGGCTGGTCTCGAACTCCTGAGCTCAAACGATCCACCCACCTCAGTCTCCCAGAGTGCTAGGATTACAGGCGTGAGCCACCGCGCCTGGCCTTTCATATTTTTTTTTGAGGTAATTTGATTTAATACACATATTGTTGACTAAAAGACCCTGAACATGAAGATATGGCTTGTTTCATATCTAGATTGCCTTTGGACTAGCCACTTCTAGTTACTAATTTTCATTTTAGAGGAAAGATTTTGGCTAAGGTACTTTTCTAGAGCTTAGAGCAGTCAGTGCTCCTGGGAATTCTTTGAGAAATTCCATATAAATATTTATCTTGGTTCGCTACTTCCTCTGCATTAAAGATTACCTTTTACTGAAAGCTATCGCTTGGCAGGCAACTGTTAACATCTGGCTATACACTCAGAACAGTGTACCATTTAATTCTCCTGCAAGTAATATGCATTACTGCAAGAAATTCCGAGAAATTATTATATAAAGAATATGTACAGCAAATTATAATTCTGCACCAGAATAAACCCCAGATTAAATAAACACCCTGTATAGAAAGCATCCATGTTCCCTTGTGATCATAATTATAGTTGCCATTGATTTTGTGTCTTTTATGGTCAGGTATAGAGTTGGGCATTTTACAGACACGACTAATATAACTATTACGAAACTGAGGCTTAGAAAGTTTAAGTAACATGGTCACAAGCCTTTTAGAACAATGTCAGCCTATTTCCAAAATCTTTCTTCTTCATGCCACTGCCTAGTTTCATACTAATTAGTTCATTCTACTAATTCATACTTTTAGTTTCATACTATAGAAAAAATTATCCTATACCCCATTAGATTAAACCATATGAAAGTGCTAATATTTGACCTTTTCTGGACCTAAAATAGCAATTTCCTATGTTTAAACTTACTATAGTACAGTATGTTCAGCTATAATACAGTATACAGTTGCTGCTCAATTTATGATAGGGTTATGTCCCCAAAAACCCATCATATTGTAAGTAAAAAATTCATTTAATATACTGACCTACCAAACATCATAGTTTACACTAGCCTACCTTAGGTGTGCTCAGAACACTTATATTAGCCTATAGTTGAACAAAAATCATCTAACACAAAACCTATTTTATAATAAGGTATTGAATATCCCATGTAATTTACTGAATACTGTCCTGAAAGTGAAAAACAAAATGGTGGTATCGGTACTCAAAATATAGTTTCTACTGAATGCACATCCCTTTCACACCATTGTCAAGTTGAAAAATTGTTAAGTCAAACCATCATAAATCAGGGACCATCTGCAGTGTAGTGTGTTCAGCTATAGTATAGTATAGTACAGTACATTACAGTATTTTCAGCTGTAGTATAATACAGTATAGTATAGTATAGTATAGTATGTTAGGTTGTAGGCTCAGTTCAGTCAAGATTATGGGTTGAAAATATTGTAAGTCAAAAATTCATGGGTTCATGAATGGGTTTAGGCAGACTAATTTTGACCTATTGACCTATCTGCATCTCGGATTGTACTGCTAACTTGTAATCTTGAATATCATGAAGAATTGAAAAGCAAGACATACGTCATTTTGAATCCAGCCTCCCAGGAGAAAAAGCTGTCGAAGCGGAGAGAAACAGCTGTTGGATCCGAGGACTGAATTCTGGTCCCGGCTCTGCCACTTGCCGTTTATAACCCCATAGTCTCAGCCTCCTCGGTGAAACGAGACTAATCATAACTGCTGCACAGAGTTGTGAGGATTAAATAATTTAATTAAAAAACCCAAGCACATTTATTGGACGTCTACTATGTCTGGGAACTGTAATGAGCTTTGGGTATAAACAGATCGATAAAATCTTTACCCTGTCTTCATCCGGAAAGAGTTCATTGTTAAGAGAGAGATGAAAAAAACAGATACATACAATATGATGTGAAAAGTGCTGAAATAGAGAGGTATACAAAATGTTACAGGAGCACTGAGGCCACATTCATTGACTAGAGCAAAATCTTCAGAGCAGAAAGCTCATCTGTCTTGTTGAGACTCTACTAAATGCTTATTTAAATATTGGTTGAGTAAATAAAAGAATTATAGGGGCTGAGAAAGAAGACTGGGAAGAAAACTTATCTCTCTTTGCCTCTTCCATTGCCTTCCGTTTCCTCTCACTGCCCAAATCATGTCCGCCGGGCCCACGTCTCTCTTCCTCCCAAGAACCTCGTCCTGCTGAGATCATCACTGGATTCTTCGCTGTCAACCCAGCTGGACTCGCTTCTTTAGTCTTTAACTCTCTGGCTCTTTTGGTTGTGTTTGTAGTTGCTGATCACTTTCTCTCAGAAGCTCTCACCTCCTTTCACTCTTTGGAAATAACATTTCTGAGTTCTCTCCTTGTCTGTCTCTGACAGTTTCCTGTCCTTTTCCTGGGGTTTTCTCGCAAATCAAAAACTGTGATGTTCCTCAGCGAATATCTTACTCTTCTTGGATAGGACTTCCACTCTTGGTTTTTAAGTACTGATGATGATTCCTAAGTCTTATCTCTGGGGTAGAATTCTCCTTTGAGATGCAGACTTAAAATTTTCAACAATCTACCGGTTATCTCCAAATGGAAATTCCTTTGGTGCATACAAACTCCAAATGTTCAAAATGGAAGTCATTGTCTCCTCCCCCAAACATTCTGTCTCCCTTCTGGTACCGCCTGGTCCGGGTTCATGGAACTATCCTCCACCTAGCCACTCGTGGGAGACATCACTGATTCTTTCTTCTTTCTCACTGTGAAAGGTGTTATCGATATTTGCTTTTTCTCCCCTTCCTGGACACGTGCAAGATCACACCAGACCCCTTGCAATGAGACAGGGTTATGTGACTCATTCTGGTCGGTGGGTAATAACCAAAAGTGGCAGGTGTCACTGCAGACCAAAGCCAGGGTCTGAATCTCCGCGCCCTTTCCTCTTGCTGTAATGACTCAAGCAACTCTCTTCGCCACATGGTGCTGCTGTGAGATGGCAGAGTCTCCATCAACTGGGTCACCACGTGATTCTGTGGCGCAGAACCCTCCCCCATCAGCTCATGCTCGACGTCTCGTACCAACAGGAGAAACACCTTTGTTGTGGAAGTCACTGGAATGTTGGCATGTGTTTGTGACTGCAGCACGACCTCGCTTTCCCACTGATACACTGACCTCGCCTAATGATAAAAGCTTCTTTCAAATTTCTCTTTTCCTGTTTCCATTATCTTTTTTCTATTCATTGCTCTCCTTCCACAACCTCCTAACTGAATTCACAAACTACTCAAATGTTCATCCTTTCAAATCCATCTATTAGAGTGTTTAATTCAAACTACAAATAGGACGATGTCACTCCCAGCTTGAAATTTTTTAATGATCCCTCATTACCTATAACAGTAATTTTTAAACATTGTTCTCTGGAACAGTTCCTTGATGTTCTGGAAAAAAAAAAAAATCCCTAAAAGGCTAGCGTCCCCAGGTTCAAGAAGATTGTACAAAAATGCACACCATCTCACAGGTTTAAAAATGCTCACCAGGAAAACATTACTAAATCGTGTGGTTAAAAAATTCAGTATAACTTGCTTTAAATAGTCCTTTCCACAAATGTCTGGACCCCTAACCATTTTTTGAGGAATACATTTTAGCATGAGAATATCTAGAATAGTGTCTAGCTCCTTCCCTGGCATAAAAGAGCCATTCTTGTAGGATTACCCCCTGTCTACCCCTCCAGCTTTTTTTCCTACCACCTCCTGCTTCATGATTTACATTTCAGTGATGTTAAATGTGTTCAGATCTTGCACACGTGGTGCACGGAAGAAATGCGCCTTCAACAGTGCTGTTTGCTTCAACCGGAATGCTGTGTCCCCGGCCCTGCAACAGGCACTCTTATTTAGACTGAATTCAGACGGTGTTTCTGCAGGAGGCTGTGATTTTAGGCCTAAAATTAAGGATCGACACTGTGTGTTGCCCTGACATCTGGTGAAACTGGGGGTGATGGTGGTTTGAGCAGACGAACTGCAAGTCCCCCTTACCACTCTGCTCCTGCGGATACGGTTCCCCAGATGAATAACTCTCCTTATCGTGGGACCAGGCACAGTGCCCCCTTTTCCCTGAGTCGCAGGTCCCAGTTTCCTGCCAGCCCGCAGAATTATTGAAACAAGTCATCTGTGGGAACCAGGAGGCACCCCACCCTCTTGGTACTACAAAGGCTGCCTCCCACAGCCTCTGACTGTTCACGATTTTCCTGGGTGCCACCCTCCTGTGGCCTTGCGTGGTATACAGTGTCCTTCCTCACCCCCTACCCTGGGCTGTGAGTATATGTGACTCATAAGCTGCCGTTGGTCTCTTCTGTCCACTGTCCCTTGTCCCCTGTACAGCCATCCCCAGGACCCTAGGGCAGGAACGACTCTCTCACCAGTAGATTGCACAGGAGGCGATTAAAACAGAGATCTTCCTGGACACCCCGCCTCACGGCTCCTCTGGTTCCACCTGACCTCACGAGCACTCTGTATGTATCTTTCCTTGCACTTGCCGCATTTTACTGTAATTATGTCTGTACGTGTCTGTCTCGACATTAGATAGTGCACTTCCTGATGTCGGAGCCCAGGCCTCACCTACCCGGTGTCTTGCACATGGTTGCCACAAAGCTGATGATGACTCTGACGATGACATTAAACAATGTGTGCTACTGAGTGATTTTACAAGTCAAAGACCTCACACGGCTGATGTTGTTCCTACCCTAGAGATGGAGGAACTGAACCTTCATGAAGCAGTTTTCCTTAAGAACACACAGCATGTTAAGAAGCAGAGCTGGATCTTGAACCCAGGGCTGGCTCTCACATATGAAGGTGGCATCTTTACGCGTAGACAGATGTGCTGCTCTTCTGGGTCACTGGGGCTGTGACATGCCACATGACTTGGTGAGGTGAGAACAAATCTCACACAGGTGAGACCTTCCTTTTGTCCCCAAATTGGTAAGGAGATCAAAACTGGGCAAAAGCAATACTAAGTACCTCCTATTTTGAAGAGAATGACAAACAGGTGAGATGACACGTCCCTCTCGGGTGGACCGAGGGCAGCGGATGCTGTCACTTCAACACCGTTCCCACCCCCATCCAAATACAGAGTGGAAGGAAGAAGAAGGAAAATGGTTATGGAGAGAGAGGGAACGGCAGGTTGAGAAAACAGTCAGGGTGTGAGTTGTCGCCAGGGAGAATGTTGTGGTTTTCCTTTCACCTCCTCAAGGAGAGAAAAGGACAAACCACTTCAAGACTGGGAACAGCCGCCAGACGGGGCTACTTAGCACCTCGAGGGCACAGGGAGGGTTTCCTTATGCAAGACTTGCCGATGTGTCTGTGCCTGCGGGGACAGGGTGTGAGGCTGCTGTCACAAGGGACAGATAAGGAGGGACAGCGGGGGAGTGGTCTGCCTTCCTCCATTTGGCAAGATCAGGCTTCCGTAGCTCAAATGACCCTGTAAGGGGGCCTGCCCGAGGGGCATGTGGACCCAGGGAATGTGTGTGTGGGTACCGGGGTGGGGGTGATGGTGATGGTGGTGCTCACTGTTTGTCTTCACAAAGGGAGACTGTCGTGAGGAGGCCCCACTCCTCCCGGGAACTCACTCATGTCCCTAAACAGAGGCAGTGCTGGACACCTGCCACGTGGAGGGCATCTCCGGCTTCTGCCTTAGCTGGAGAAGCATCAGCTCCAGCACAAGGCAGCAAAGGCTCGGCCCCTAGACAAAGACTGTTTTCTTCCTTTCTGTGCATTCCTCCTCCCCACATCTAGTCCAGAGAGAAAGGCAGGGTGACGAGCAGGCCTTGCCCTCCTCTTTCCTACTGTAATTCCTTGAGCTACAAGGTGGGCAGGAGTGGCGGGTGGGAAGAGACCGGAATTTTAAACTGGACTGAGAGTTTCGCAAATCACTGAAAATGGCAAGAAAGTTATCTGAGAGGTTCTCAGTGATAGGAAAAAGAGATTCAACGGCACATTGGAGGCCAGGATTGGAGGAAAAAAACAAAACTTCCTGTTTGCATCTGATGAGTTCTGACTGTTCAGTAAACCACTCATCTAAGTTGATTATGAAGGCGACGGCCGCAATTGCTTCACAGAGAGTAGAATGTGCCAGAAAGTTGTGACTACACCTTAGGTGAATGCGGGAGGCCCATTCCCACTCACTGGTGATTCGCTTGTTGGCAGCTTGGTGGTGACCCAGGAATTTAAAGGCAAGGACTTGCTTGTCCTGGAAAGTAGAGCCTGAAAAGACAAACGGCCGAGCAATATTCTCCATCTACTATTCCAGGTGATTGTCCACATGGGCACAGGGTATACCTGCATGTCGCCTGGTACAATTTAAACTCATCTCATCGTTATTCTGAGTGTAGCCTAAAGCCTCCTATGACTCATCCTTAAACTAAAGGTGAGTTATTGGGCTGCAGAAAGACTTTATTTATTTATTATTTATTTATTTATTTTTTACCAAATTCTAAACAGCCAATTTTGCAAATCTTGAAGATGAAAATAAAATTATTTATGAGTGTCTGTCTCTCTCTCTCTCTCTCTTTTATAATAGATGGGGTGGGCATGGTGGCTCACACCTGCAATCTCAGCTCTTTGGGAGGCCAAGGCAGGAGGATTGCTTGTGCCCAGCAGTTCGATACCAGTCTGAGCAAAATAGGGAGACCTCATCTCTACAAAAAGTAGAAAAATTAGCTGGGTGTGGTGGTGTATGCCTCTAGGCCCAGCTACTTGGGAGGCTGAGGCGGGAGGATTGTTTGAGCCCAGGAGCTTGAGGTTACAGTGAGCTATGATGACACCACTGCACCTGAGCCCTGGCAAAGAATAGTGTGACTCAGTCTCAAACCTTTCTCAAAAAGAAAAAAACAAAAAGAAATTATGTATAATATATGAAATCAGGTTTGGGAGAGCTACTTAGGAAATTGAAGACAGGCATCCAAGCATCTCCTGTGATATGTCTGTATTTAAATTTGATTTATCATTCTCTGTTTCTTTGAGTTCTGGCTATAGAATATAGTGAAAGAGGAAAAAAAAAAAAGACTGTAAAGATAAAAATCACAAAATAGCAACCTTTCTTGTTTTGCATGTTCACAATCAATCACTGTTCTTGAAATTATGAAAAATAAGCATTTCTTCTATTGCCATTTTATGCATGGTGACGTCTTCACTCGCGAGTGTTACCCTGTTTTCATGGTACCAATCATCGTGGGCTTAGGAGGCTGCCAGGTGGGGCTGGGTTCTGAGTAGGCAAAGTGTGTCCGAATTGCAAGGGAATTTGGAAATTAACCTCCTCAGTTTGCCAGGTGAAACCTAAGGCGCAGAGAGATTAAAAGACTTGGCTGAGCTCACGCAATTGAGTTGAGGACTGGCAAGTTTGAAATTACCAAAAAAAAAAAAAAAAGATTAGATGAGGATATGGATAGATTTGCCTGTTGGCTTAATGACTGCTGTCACAAACTGCTACTGGTTTAATTCTAGGGCATGTAAACTCAACTGAGGATACCTACTTTGTGGAAATGAGGGTGTGTATGTGTGCGTGTGTGTGTGTATGTGTGCGTGTGTGTGTATGTGTGCGTGTGTGTGTCTGTGTAAATAGAAAAGAAAGAGAAGGGAGAGGTAATTATTGCAACTGGAAACTAGAGACCACAAGAATAATTTAGTGACTAAATGAATCCACCCCTTCATTTTATTGAAAGGGAAAACCGAAGCCAGGACTATGATTTGCTTGAGATCACACAACTAATTAGTGTCAGAACAGGATCAAAAACCTGGTCCCCAGTCCTAACCCCTGCCCGCTAAGCTAAGGGCCTATATTCATTGTTTATTAGTATGAAGGACAAATTTCAATGTTCCTTAAAAGAAAAAAATTATTTTACTAAAAAAGGACAACTTAAATAATGGTAGTGGTCATACACTACTGAGACTTTTAGCTTTTATAAAAACCTAGACTAAGGATGAGAAGCAATATGTGGGGAGAAAATTAGGTTAAAGTATGGATGAAAAAAACGCATCAACAACTATAAGAACCCGTGGTGCTGGGAGCCTGGGCCTGGCTCCCTGTAAGATTTCTGGGAGGAATCAGAACTGTCCTAGAGCAAGATTTCTTAGCCTTGTCTCCATTACATTTTGTGCTGGACAATTCTTTGTCTTGGGCTCTCCTGTGTATGGTATGATGCTGAGCAGTATCCCTGGCCCTTACACACTAGATGCCAGCAGCACCTGCCTTCTCCTGTCGTGACAACCACAGATGTCTCCAGACATTGCCAAATGTCACCTGGTGTGAAAAATTGTTCCAGTTGAAAAACCACTGCCTTAAAGTGGTAGATCTGAGCCCATCGATTCCGGTGGGTAGATACTATGAATTAGGTATGTGGCCAGGAGACTGGAGGAAGTGAGCATGGTAGTTCTTGACACCCTTCAGTTATAGGATATTTCTATATTATCTTATATTTAGGCTGCATATACACACAAGCTAGGATGGAGGTTCCAATTATGGGATATATTTTGGGGTATCTTTAAACAAGGACTTCAGGTCTCTGCATCGTAGTGGGGTGTGATACTCCCGGAGCACAGCCTGCCCCCCTGCTGCCTATCCATAACCGTGGGTGACAACCGATTCACCTTTAGGGTTCTAGTTATGAAGAGAACCTTACCTGGTGCGACAGACACTGCTAGACAAAATCGGTTGCCCTCCCTTTGGTTTTCTCCTGCTTCACGTGAGCTAGAATGCAGATACAATCAGCCAAATCGACTGCGTGGACGGGGCAACTGGTTAGAGCGCGGCACAGCCCCAGGATGGAAGGAACACAGGTCTTTGCACATCCTTTTGAAGCAGAGCCCCTTACTTACCCTGGACGACCCACTCACTCGTACAAGAAAAAGCAAGCGCCTCGTTTATGTTGGTGAATTGTGGGGTTTATTTGTTCTAGCAACCTAGTCTGTGCCCTACCTAATACGCAGGGCTCCACGATGAGATGAATAAAGGCTGAAGACAGGAAGGAAACTAGAAGAGCTGCTGCCTGGGACGACAAAAGGTTTCTAGGGAAAGCATAACATGCACTTGTTTAGGCTTTTCCTGTATCTGTTGACTCATTTCAAGTGGAAGATCAATTATCAACACTTTCCTTTTTGGAGAGAGTTGAAGATCTCCATAAGCAGGTAAGAGAAGTACAAGGAAGGTGCCACTCTTCTGTCAGACTCACAGGACTGACTCCTTCGGTAGAGAGAGTGAGCTTTGACTTAGCTATAAATTATTTGTTGAGTTTCTATTTTCTCTCAATGCTTGGGTTGGGGTGCTGACGTGGGGTACAAAGCGGGATTAGACATGGTAGCTTCCTAAAGGTGCTCACACTCCAGTGAGGGACACCTGAGCTATAGAAACACATGCCATAAATTTGCAAGCAATAAACTCACTGGCCGCATCAGATCTCCAGAGAAGGCTGTCTAGAAGTGAGCTGCAAGCGGCGGATGGTAACGCTGGTAACGCCTACCAGTTGCTCAGCACGTGACGAGCACCAGCAGCGTTCAGATGAGCAGAGAGGAAGAGAAGAGACACTTCAGGCTTGGAAGGAAGGAAGTCAGATGGCATATGGTCGGTGTGTCCACCTTGTGTGGCACTGGGATTGGGAGACGTCACACAACCTTGGTACCCCAGCTTACAACGCGCTTACAGTGACACAATGTCACAAAATCATAGAAGACATTTTAATTGGCTAAAAAGTAATAGAAATTGAAACCTGACAGCCTATGAAATCAGGTAGATGGTGAAGCCCAAGTCAGAGTTCTAATTGTTCCATGACAGTGAAAACCTTGCAACTTTTCATCCTAATAGAAACTAAAATCATAGAATCATTAGGATTGCCGTCTCGCGGAGGAGCCCACCTCTGCTACTGATGTTGTTCTGTTATTGAAGGATGCAAGGAGAGAACGTGTTTGGGAAGTGGGGATAATGTGGAGATTTTTTTTCCCCTTTCCCACCTCATGCTATTCCCCTAACACTGGGCCTCTCTGCAGTGGTGGATAAAGACGGAGACTCGGTGTGGAGCTAGACTGTGGATCTTAAACGATTGAATTTATCCTATGGACAATAAGAGGCAATGGAGGCTTTTAAAAATCAGTGGGAAGTATAATGAGGATGTCTTTATAGAGAAATTAATCTGGCTGCAGAGCTTAGAATAGGTAGGTGGAGGGCGAAACTGGAGGAGGAGATGCTAGTGACGAATTTTGTTTGCATTAATTCGTGCCTGTTGTGATCTGAGGGCCATTCGGAGACGCTCTGCTACCTGGACGGGAGACAACGCATTTTCTGGCGGAGGTGATCTTACGGAGACTCAGCTACACGCACACCGAGGAGACCGGGGTCTGGGGAAAATGGCTCAGTACCCAGATAAATCTGGGTGGAAGAGGAAGTCAGGCACATTCCAGACAACACAATGGTTTTATGACCCTGGGACTGTGTCAAAATGAGAACCTAATGTTAGGGTAGAAAATGCTCGAGAGAACTAATGAACTTGTTAGGAAAACATGTTTCTTTGTGTATTGGTAGCTGCAAAGCCAAGGTGAAATATCTGGATCCGATACACAAATGTAAGCGTATCTGTCAAAAGATACATCATGGTCTGTTTTCTTTTAGTGAATGGAAGCCTTTGACAAGGACACTGTTTAACAGTGTGCACTAACACGTGTGTTACATAAACATGTGCCTTTGCCTGTTGGTCCTTATGAATTTGCTTATGACATACTTGTACCGACTGTGTCAATCAGGGTCCCTGCAGGAAACAGATGGCACACTCGATGTGAGTAAACTGAGGAGTTAATCAAAGGGCTTTTTACAACCTTAAGGACAGGGCTGAGAAAAACCAACAAGGGAGGGACCAGACAGCTAAGCATTCAGGGGGCAAGCAGCTAGGATACCGATTACCAACCACCCCCAGGCCTGAAGGGTCAAGGGGAGGGAGCGGGTTACCTGCGCTCAGAATCCAGGGGAAGTACCTGCAGGAGAAGGCCCTCAGGTATGGGCTGGAGCCAATCAATGGTGATGAGGAAACCACAGGAATAAATACCTTGATCTCACTTCCCTCTCCTGTGATCTCCCGCTCACGCCTCTCATTAATGGACCAGAAGGCGAAGGGTACACGAGCCCGTGAACACAGTCCCCATGAGTCAGCCTCCCAGGACACAGCAGGGTTGAAAGGGGTGAAGAGGGACTGGGGTGGTGGGGAGGCAAAGGAAACCATCTAACATGAACCTTCCTGGTCTTGCTAATTGCTGAACAGAAAGAAACAATCTCTACCTCAAGTCTCTCTCCAATGGGCCTCCTTTTAAAATGAAAATTATTCTGGAAATGGCAGAATTAAACTAATTCAAACTGAGTGGTAATTAACTAATGAATGAATGGGTTTTAGATTAAAAGGGTAGGAGGATATGGAAAGGACAAACAAATAAAAAAGCAAAACGGACTGTATCTCTTGCAGTTTTGCCTCAGGCTCACGGTACCTAAGCTGCCCAGGCTTTTGTCTGTGTCTCTTGTTGTAAGCAGTCCTGCGAGCTAAGCAGAGGATCAGAGAGAAATAGTATTTTTTTTTTTTTTCTTACTGTGGGTTAGAGGGACCTCCAGATGGGGCCTGGAGAGGTGGATGGATGAACAGGAACTGAGAATATGTTTTCAGGATGTAGTTCCCTTTCTTTGGCCTATTCCTTTTGTTTCCTTGTTACGTGGAGAACATATTCTGTGGTATAAATCAGCATCCCGATATTATTTTAGAATTTCTTGTTGCCATGGTGTATGTTGATTATTTAATTTTTTTCCCTATTCCTATTTTAGTTTGTTCTGCTTTATTCTTTAGAATTCTTGTTTTTTTCCTTGTCTGTCCTTTCTATCTCAAATTCTTTTTTTTCTTTTTCTATTCCACTTTCAGGAGAAAGCAAATTTTAAAAAGTATTTAAAAGAATTTTATGCTCAACTTCTAAGGATGGCTTTTAACTTGGATTTTCTTGTTTTAGCTTTTATCTTTCATCCCTCTAACTTTCATGTTTCCGGTTTTTTATCTCACTGGTTTTAGCCGTTTCATGTTTTTTGTTTATACTGGTTCTATCTTTAATCTTGTACCCCTCTTTCATGTTTTGATTTTTTTAAATCTCACTGGTTTTTAGTCTTTCTTTTCTTTCCTTCTATTCTTTAGGTTTTTATCTTATTGAAATTTATATTTTCGGCCTAAAATTTTGCTGTATTTTCTTATCCTTTCCTTTTCTTCTTGGTCTTAATTTTGTGATTTGATGTGCCTCAATTTTCTTCTCCATCTTTATTGTTTTGCTAAAACGTTCTTACTCCTCCTCCTCCTCCTCTTCTCCATCTCCTTCTTGTGCTTCGACTTTTCTACTTCTTCTTTCTTTTTCCTTTATTTTGTCATTTGCTTTTGTGATGACAAAAAGGCATGAAGCTTAGCAACATGAAGAAAACCCATAAAGGAAACTGGACCGCTTGGAGACCTCCTCCTCTTGCTTTTCTATTATTCTCTGAAGCGCCTCTGAGTTCACTGAAAGGGAACCTCCCCCGAGTCCCGTCCTCACTCCAGAAATCTCGAAGGGTCCCTGGCCATGCTGGCCTCTTCTACATCTCTGTTGGCTGAAGTCCTAAACGCAAGGCTGCTCTTACGTTGCTTTTCTGAACCATGCAGCTTGTACTGTGTGATTTTAGACCATTTCTAGCTCCAGCGATCGGGTAAATGTGCCATTGGGTGAAAAGTACAGTAGTATCTTTCTTCCCTTGATCTCAGGACTATTGCCGAGATCCCCAGCTCATACAAGAATGTTCTTCTGTCCCGATGGCGGTGTTCTGGAAGCTAGCCACAGTTAATCCTAACATCCCTGCCCCTGTCAAGGTGAACATCGTTTCTCTTTTTTGATGCTCTGTTTATTTCTTCTTTATATCCCACAGTGGTATTAATCACCTCTGGTACTTTACGTGCCATGACTGCCAGGTGGTCTGATGGAGCCTAACTTGGAGTCATTAGGAAACGAGCAGGATTGCTCCTCTGAGCTATTTTTCTCAAGATGGACTTATTAACCTACATAGAAAATTATCCTCCAGTCTATGCATACCAAGCTTTACTTTACTTTAAAATGGACTAAACCCATAATCCATTCTATTTCTATTCTATATTGGTAACCAGGGGACCAGAACATAGACTATTTTATAATAAACCCCTTTCTGTTTCTCGAAGTATTGTTGTAAGAAGTAAATGAATTAATATGTACAAAGCATTTAGAATAGTGTCTGGTGCCTATCAAGTACTCAATAAAAATTGGCATTATTATTTTCCTATCTGATCACAGCTTGAATTCCCAGGGCGCTTCATAGGAAAGTGACTTTTGGGTCTTCATTATAGATATTCTTGACTCAATGCTCCATTTTACTTTGCATGTAATAACACATATAGTAACTGAAGAGTAGTTTCAAGGTTTCAGATTCTAAAAAAAATACAGTAATGGTAGATATTGTATATTAAAATAGGAGAGGTGCCATTTGTAGGGTGAGCTGTAAAGACATTATGATTTGCTCCATAGAACTGTATCATCAAATCCATAGCAGAAGGTATCTTTGAAACAGGTTTTATCTCCACTTCTACCCCGACAGGTACGTCACTGCACTCTATAATTAGAAACCAGGATTAGAGGCACATTATATTATCAACACAGGCAGTGCCATCCGTACTTGTTATATGGAATTAGCTTTTTTCCTTACATACATTACGAGGCTGTATTCCACTTTTATTTTCTAACACCAAATAAATGAAAAAAATTAACCGAGTTGTAGCACTCCTGCAATCAATAGTTTCAAAAAACATATGGGCAAAGAATAAGGTTAGTTCTTAGTTTTTAAATCCTAAAAATGATCTTTCTACTCTATGAATGCTTTGTATTTAAAAAAAAAAAAAAAAAACCAATCTTCCTTATCCCACATCACAGATGTCTCCGTAGCTACAGACGCCACCAGCAGAATAACAAACGGATTCTCAAGATTACGCTGCGTCTGTTCATTTTTTTAAAGCTATCCAGCAGAGGGTAGAAACAGCCAATGCCTTTGTTGTACATCTTGTAATTATATTTGGACAAATTAGGTGATCTTCCCTCTCCCACGTTGGTCAATGCAACACGATCCCAGAGTAAAACAAAACAGAAATTCATTTTTACTTCAAGTCTGATGCAGAATGTACACAGGCAGAAACACAGATCACTGTTTGCTTAAAAAAGAAATCATCATCTGCTTTGTATAGGGACTAATATTCAGGCCCCATCATATTGTGGCAAGTATTTTCATGTTAGGGTCTTTTGACCACAAACAACTCTCAGTTTTTCTTTAAAGGGAATATGTAGGTTTGGCCATTAACAGAAAGGCAGAATGGGAATAATGGCACATTTTTGTCTGAAATTTTTAATATAGTGGAACTGGACTTGAGAGCTAGCCCTACAGAAAGGAGTGTTAAAAACAAAGTTAACAGTAAGGAATTGAAAATCTTTGTATAATCCTCACAATTCTCTTAAGGGTTTAACTCAGTCGCTTCACTATTTATGAATTTGTATAAGAATGGTGCCTTGATTTTACAGAATGCTTTTAGAGCAATTTCCTCACTTTGAGTCACGTTTTCTCAGCTCAAAAAGTACTCTCTAAAATTGTTAGGCACGTTGGGAAACTGATTTAACTTTTAGGCCAATCAGGGACCATTTAAATTAAATGAACTAATGTATGTGCAAGCACTTTGAAGCTCTCTACAAATGCAAGTGGTTTCACTGCTATTAAATAAATGACAGAAGCGTTAAGGTGGCTTTTCTAAACACTCACCTTCACTTGCAACAACCGAATAGCAAATCTCCAGATGAAAAAATGATAAACGTTCCCATGATGATGTTCACTGCTAAGGGGTGTGCTTCGGATCTGAGAATGCTGTTTGACCCCCTTGAGACCTGAAACCTTTGCAAAAGCTGAGAGATTACAGCCAGAAGCCATCAGTCCTTGCACATGAAGAATATTTTGAGAAGCCATTTAACTTTTTGTGCCATAATGCAGTTTATTTCATTTTATTCTCCCAGTGGGTTTAGGTACTGGGAAATTGTGGTGCAACTGGTTTCTGTCATATTGCTTGTGGCAAACAACCTGAAATTTCCATGTAGATGGGTATCATTATCCCTGAGCTATTTCAATTAGAATACAGGAGACCTTAGCTTCCCATAATATTACGTTACTATTTTGATGGTGGTGATGGGCAAGACTAGTGTTTTAAAAACAGAGAGGGTCCCCAAAGAGACTGTCACTATACCATCCAAACTCGGAAAAGTCCCTGAGGTTGCACTCACATTAGGGTGCTTCCAAATTACATTTGCATTACAGTTACATTAGGGTTCATTGAAGTTGTTACTGTTACAAGATAAATTGTGGCTCTCCCTCCCCCAAATTAATATGTTGAAGTCCTAACTTCAGCGTGTGATTGTATTTGAAGATGGGGTCTTTGCAGAGGTAATTCAGTTAAAATAAGGTCTTCATTGTGGACCCTACTCCAATATGACTGGTGTCCCTATAAGAAGAGGACACAGACACGTACAGTGGGAATTCTGCATCCAGACTGCCTTTGGACTTGAGCTGTAACATCAGTTCTTCCCTGGGTCTCTGGTCTGCCAGCCTACTCTAAAGATTTTAGACTTATTTGCCCCCACAGTTACATGAGCTAATTTCTTAAAATGAATTACTTTCTTTGTCTGTCTCTTTTCTCTGCCTGTCTGTCTCTATATATAGACAGAGACAGATATATATATACACACACACAGACATACACACATACATACACACACATATTGGTACTGTTTCACTGGAGAACTCTATGACTAAAATAACTACTTACAGACATTTACATCCCGAAAAGATATGAGTGCAAGCTACTCCTAAGTCATACATTCTAGTCTAGTGGCCAAGTGAATGGGCGTAGAGTCACACTGCTGGGTGCCATCTTGCCTCTGCCAGTTTCTAGCAACATCTTTGAGCAAGCCACCTAATCTCTCAGTACCTTAGTTTCCACGTTTGCAAAACAGAAAGGACTGGGTTGTGGGGAGGATTTAGGACCAAAATGCTTTTACGGCATACAGCATAGTGCCTTGTCACATCATAAGCTTTCAAGATATGCTAGTTATTATTATTATCATATTTTTTGTATTTATATGCTCTTTTGGTTAGGATTCTTAGTTGTAGGCAGTAGGAACTGACTACGGCTAGTTTAAGTCAAGGGGATTCGTTCAGAGATGCTGGGCACAGAGCCCTGGAGCTGTTGCCACAATGGGCGCCATGGAGCTGGTCCTGGGAAGACCCCGCTGCGGCGGCCCTGGACATCACCTGCTCCGCGAACACCACCGACGCTGGAGACCGGAACAGCTCCAGCAGCTGCGGCTGTGGGGCTGCCCTTGTCCTCGTGGATTCTCCGTGCTCCCCTCTTCTTTACCTCACTGACCTCCAGTCTGATGTCTGCAGTGAGTGCGAGCGACTGCTGGAACCTGCGTCTCTGTCACGCTCAGCTGCCAGGAGTGCTGGGAAAGCAGGTGTGTTCCGTTTGGGTAGCAGGAGACATGATTTGCCTTCGAGATGGGAGACACTTAAGCGGTAGGAACGCTGGGTGTCCAAAAAGGGACCAATACTTATCACGTACCTAGTGGACATTTAGGCTCAGCTGACCACTGGTTACAGAAACTCTTCTCTTTACTTCCATTTTTTATGATCCTTTCCCAATCTTCTCTCCTATTCATTTTCAACCACTGCTTCCTGTATCTCCCAAACTCTTACTCTTAGCCTTCCTAACTTTTTTGTGTATGCTAAGTCGGTTTAAGAGCTTTGGTGTCAGACAGGTGTCGGATGAAGGATCTAATGTTATTTCATTGCCTATGAAGATACTGCATTATGACTGCTGAGGAAAACATCTTGTTACAATAGAGAAAGGGACTGAAAAATATAAATTTTGAAATGAGAAAGAATGGGGTTTGTATCCTCGCTTTCTGCTGAGCATCTTGGTGAGCATGGGCACATTTCTTACCTTGGGTCTCAGCCTCTCCATTTGTAAGACAGAAATAGCAATAAGTGACTGACCCTGAAGGATATTTGTGAGAATTGGACATAACATATATCTGTAATACGGGACTGGGTAAAAAGCAGGACTTACTGTAATAATTTCTTAGACTTCAGGGGCATCAAAAAGAACAACGAAACAGTATGTTTTAAATCTGATTTTTATCAGATTTTTGTTCGCAAAGCAACAACAAATAAACATCAAATATTTTGAGTGGTTTCTTTTTTTCCTGAGTGACACTATGGACATGTAATGAACATCACAGGATGGAAACTTTCTAGATAACAGTACAAGTTTTAAAAAACTAAAAGCTGGATCAAGATCATCCAAGCCATTTTTATTAAGCTCTGTGACCCACTCTCCTCTGCCAAGTCAGACCAGCATCCTAATCACACAAAGAGCACAGAGGACATCTGACCTATGCTTTCCGGATCCTGCACTCTATGTTTCCCTGCTTCTCCTTTAGTCCCGAGCACAAACGCAGCTGGAGAGGGCACTGCAGACAAGACTGAGTGAGTGCTTGACTGGGTACACTCAGTAAAGAAATCTTTGCCTAAAATTTGCTCCTTGGAAGAGTCTGTTTGGAGACCAAATTTTGAGGAACAGAGGATATTCCTATAATAGCAAACTGACGTCCCTAAATACATGCATTGAATAGTTTCCTTGAAAAAATGTTTTATATCCTGAAAATTAATGTGAACAAGATATATCTACTTGCTCATTCCTTCATTGATAAACTTATTTAATGAGTACTTGTCAGTTTCTGCTATGTGCGAGGCACCTCGCTTGACATCAAGGGTACAAGGAGGAGAAACACAAACCTGATCTCTTTATTCATGGAGTTTACAAACCAGTGGGGAGCCAGATCTTAGTCAAATTCAGTTTCTTTGTTAAGAGGAAGTGTTCATTCAGCCATTCAATTAGCTCATTCAACAACTGTTTATCAAATGCCTACTAGGTGCCAAGCATCGTGTCACAGGCTGGTTAATAATAGCCACATTCATTGCCTGGTTATGATGTGTCAGGCGCTGTACTAGTTGCTTTGCTTGCTTTTAATCCTCACAACAAACCTACGAGGTGCATTTTATTTTACAGATGAGGAAACACAGACTTAGAAGGGCTAAGTAACTTGCTTCAGGTGATACATCTAGCAAGTGGTAGAGCCGTGGGGCCCAAACCCAACCCCTGCTCTGTAGCCTCGGGAGAAGTCCATCTTGTGCCTCACACAGTTGATGAACCAAATGTCTAGATCAATTCAAGTGTACGGCAAGAGAATTACTGCTTCCTCAGGGCCCCCGATGTATCTGCACTAATGGTGCTAACCGTTTGTATAAATCAGGAAAACAGTAATTAGGCCTACCAAGTTGAAATCCAGGGGCAGAAATGGCACTGCAATAGTTACAGTCAGACAGGGAGGCCGAAGCCAGAGAAAGCCATTTACGGTCTTGCTGAGTGACCCTGGGAAGCCCTTGCACCACACTGTTTCTCTGTTTGAGTCGCTGCAAGATTAAACAATTCTATCCCCCACCTTCTCATTCTTTCTAACGTTGTTATTTCCATTTGTGAAAACTGAGACCTTTCATTCCGAAAGGATATGATCAAAGTGTGGAAAGGCACCGTGGACGCACATGAGAGTGAACTTATTCACAGACATCTAGACACTCAAGGAAGTGTTCCTCGAGTTTCAAGGCAACATCTCTATGTTAGTAATTGCTGAACAACAACAAAAATTCTGGAAGCTAGAAAGCAAATGGACAAGTGGAAGCTGTTTCAACACATTCAAGAAAACCAGAAGCTAAGTTGGGATTGGGGAAAAGCTAAGAAGAACCCAATTTTCATGATGGAGACTCAGGGAGTCTCAGCAATCGGGGCACCAAATACCTTTGAGAGTCAGGGGGACAAGTGTCCAGCAACGGGGAACTTCTGAATTCAACTGGTACAGCTACACGATGGAACAGGACGCAGCTGTATAAAAAACTGGGAGGAGCTCTATGACGTGATATAGAGGGATGCCTAAAATACACTGTTAAGTGAAAAAGCAAGGTGCAGAATTACGTATATGAAAATACCACTTTTGTTAAGAAATGGGAAAAATAAAAATAAATATTTGTATTTGCATAAGGAAAACCTCAAAGGATAAACAAGACACTAAGAAAAATAGTGAGGAAAAAGGATGAATTTGAATGGCAGTGGGGGGCAATGTAGGCAACTTTTTAGTATTTACCTTTTAATTTTGTTTTTATTTTTAACTATGTAAATGCATTACTATTAAGACAATTTAAAAATAGAGTGGTGAACAACACATATCTGATAAAAGACTGGTATTCAAAATACACAAAGAACTCTTAAAACTCAGTATCAAGAAAACAAATAACCCGATTAAAAAATGGGCAAAAGATCTTCACAGGCCAGGCATGGTGGCTCACACCTGTAATCCTAGCACTTTGGGAGGCCAAAGTGGGAGGATCGCTTGAGGCTGGGGGTTCAAGACCAGCATGGGCAACATACTGAGACCCCCATCTCTACAAAACATAAAAAAAAAAAAATAGCTGAGCATGGTGGCACGCATCTGTAGTCTCAGCTACTGGGGAGGCTGCTTGAGCCTAGAAGTTCAAGGCTGCAGTGAGTTACAATTGCACCATTGCACTCCAGCCTGGGAGAGAGAGTGAGACCCTGTCTGTAAAAAGACCAAAAACCAAAAGACACAAAGATCTTCACAGATATCTCATGAAAGAAGATACACAGGTGGCAAAAGTATATGAAAAGATGTTCAACATCATATAACATTGGGGAACTGCAAATTAAAACAGCAAGAAGGCATCACTACACACCTATTAAAATAGCTAAGATTTAAAACACTGACAACAGCAAATGCCAGCAAGGATACGGAGCACCAGGGACTCTCAGTTTTTACTGGTGGGAATGCAAAATGGTGCATCTACTTTGGCAGACAGTTTAGCAGTTTCTTACAAAACTAAATGTAATATTACCACATAATTTAGTAATTGCATTCCTTGGTATTTACTTAAATGAGCTGAAAACTTATGTCCACACAAAAACCTGCCCATGCATGTTTATATCAGCTTTCTTTACAATGCCAACTCATGGAAGCAACCAAAATGTCTTTTAATAGGTTAATGGATAAATCGTGGAACACCCATACAATGGAACATTATTCAGCAATAAAATGAAATGATTCATTCATCAAGCCATGAAAAAACATGGAGAAACCTTAGATGCATATTGCTAAGAAAAAGAAGCCAACCTGCAAGAGCTTAAAATGTTGGCAAAGGAAGAAAACTACTGACATATAAATATTCAAGAATTTAAATAGCATTTATCTTTTTAACGACAATACCAGAAGCTGGAATACACTGGAATATTGACTTTAGATTGTGAGAGAAATTGATGTCTAACATAGAAGTCATACAGACTTCAATTAATTCAACTGTCTGGGGAGAATAAAGGCATTATCAGACATGTGAGGTCTTAAAAAGTTTATCTTCGCTGAAGATACTCTCAGGGAGCTACTGTGGAAGGATTCACCAGGACAAAAGTAAAGAAAAAAACAATGGAATTCAGGAAACAAAGACTCCAATACAAAAGAAAGACGAAAATTCCTACAATGATAGGAAAAGATATCTTAAGACAACTGTGGTACACTCAGGCCTGGAGAGCAACCAGCTCAAATGGGGTCATGAAAATTCATAGTTGTGGGAAAAATGTCCATAGGAAGATTAATCTGACAGAGTACCTGTGTGCTTGAGAAGAGAGGACCATTTCTCTGGTTGTTTCTTTCTTGTTTCCTTTCCACTCTTATCCTGCCCAGTCATCCTGAAGTTCCCCCAGGCCTCTAACGCCCTCTTCATTCTTTGCTCTGCATCATCTCCCTGGTGAAGCTCACCCAGGCCTACAGCTATAATTATAGTCAAAACATGCAGATGTCACACAAATTTATGTCCTCAAGGCAGACCTCTCTCTGTGCTCCAGACCTACATCATACATCGAGATGTCCAAAATTAAACTGTGATCTCCTCCTTGCCTCCTACTCAGAATCCAAAACATTCCCAGTATTTTTCTTTTTGGCAAATGGCATTCTTGTTTGCTCATTCATTAATAAAAGTAAAAGCCCAGGAAATCATAGCAGTTATTCGTTATTCCTCTCCCTTGCTCATGCATATCGTATTATTCACCAACTCCCGTCTATTTTACCTTCTGACTCTCCTTTGCATCCATCTACTTCTTTCCATTCCCATCCTGGTCTGAGCTAGCATCCTCTCTCCATTCTGATAGTCTTCAAAATGGTTTATTTCTTTCTTCACCTATATTCTATACCATAGCTAGAGTGATTTTTTTTTTCAAAATACAAATCTGATCATATTAGCTCTCCTTCTCTCAGTCAAAAAAATTCTTTGATGTCTCACTGTTCTTAAGATCAAGACAAAACTCCTAGAAGATCTGCAAGGTCAGGCCTCTCCAGGTTGAGTATCCCTTCTCCGAAATGCTTGGGAATAGAAATGTCTCATAGTTCAAATTTTTTTTTCAGATTTTGGAATACTTGCATATATAATACATGGTGAGATATCTAAGGGAAGGAATCCAAGTCTAAACACAAAATTCATTTATGTTTCATGTACACATAGACTGAAGGTAATTTTATACAATATTTTAAATAACTTTGTGCATGAAACAAAGTTTGCATACATTGAACCATCAGAAAGCAAAGGTGTCACTATCTCAGCCACCCATGGGGACAGTCTTAGTTGTTTGGCATCACCATCATTCCTGACTTTGGATTTATGTGCTACCAATAAGCAACTATTTTCTTATTCGCATATAAGTACTTAGTAAAAAATATGACATGCCATTAACACAGTTAAAAAATAACATGTTCAGGGCAAGTAAGTAGCACAGTAGCATCACCAGAATACCTGCATCAGCTGTTAAAAAAAAAAAAAATAACACTCTAAACGATGACACATTCTCAAGAAAACTCTCTTGACCTCCTTAAGTGTAATCCCTCTAAATTATCCTTCAGTCACATATCGTACCACTGTATCATGGCAATGTTTACCTTTATCGGTGTTAGTCTTTGGCAAATGCCTATCTCCCTCTCTGCCTGGAAGCTCCGTTAGGGAGTACAGGGGCACTTTTGCTCACTGTTGTCTTCTTAGCACAGTGCCAGCCACCACCCCAGCTACCAGAACTTGTCGAATGGCTTAACGAAGTAATTAACTGATTAGCCAAACATTTCTGATTGCTTGATACCAGTTCTAGAAACTATTTATGTTTTCAAGAAGAGAATATTCAATTGTTTAAGGAAGGGGGGAGTCACATACCTTGGTAAGATCAGATGTAAATATTAATAGTATAGATAAGTGCTTCACTGGATGCTGAAAAACACCTTAGAGACTGAGGTGTTTTCATGAGAATGTGAGTGGCAGCAAGAGATTGGAGATATCCCACCGACACTTAAGAAGATTTCAAAAAAATTTTAATCCAATGATGAAAATTAACACCTGTGCTCAAGTTCACTGCTGAACGCAAAGAGGTGGTCATCTGAAACGGATTCAGTAGGTTTGATTTTAACCCAGTTACACACAACTCTGCATAGGCTTTGAATTTCTCTCCAAACTAAAAACAATCACCTTTTAATATTCTCTGGGTCCTCAGGATGCTTTCATTACAAAAGCAGAAACCCAGCTTCTAGTACTCTAACCATAATACCATGGTGACACCTGACCGACTGGACAGTAAACCTGGTTTAGGTACCATTTTATACCCAAACACAGCTCTTTTCTCTCACACCACAACTAATTGTTGACCTGCCCCAGAGAAGACAGCGGGGACAGTGTTCAGGAGCAAGGTATTGTGAACCCAATGGCCAGTTTTTCCATTACAGGTGCCAGACTCTGGACTGCTCACCTTTCGTAGCACTCTTTGATATCTCACATCCCATGTTAGAAGATCGGGTTAATGATCCTGCAGGTCCTCAGCTAGCCCTAAATTCCATGATTCTTCCCTGAGGAATTGCTTTTCTTTTATTATGCTTTATACTGTCGACCAAAATGCTTTAGTAATATAATCTAAAGCGGCAGCCCTTAAAAAGCTGAGAATTTGTGTTACGTAGAGGTTAAAAACACCAGCTTTTGAGTCACAAAGGCATGGGTGCAAGGTGTTTGGCATTAACTATGTGTGTAAATTTGAGCAAGTCACTGAAAGTGTCTGAGCTTTTGTTACCACACCTAGAAGCTAGTGATACTTCTTACCTCCTACAGACGTTGTGAGGATGGTATGAAATGTGTAACACACATGAAGCACAATACCAGGCACAGAGTTAGTCTACAATGAAGTATTACCGTAATTGCAAATTCTACTGACAGTAAGAGATAGTCCTCTGGCCCCACATGTGCTCTCCAGCGAGCACAGACATCATGTTCGGTATCTACATGCTAGGCTGCGAATTTCCGAGCCTCATTTTGGAATCAGAGTCCATCAGTCATTCTCAGCCATCCTCTGAATCAGAACAGCTGACAGAATCCTCAGTGAGGTCATTATTTTTAGCTTTGGAACTGTTAGAAAGTCTGCAGGGGATTTTCACGGCATTCTACAAATTAGCAAAGGTCATCAAAACAAATCCACTTACTGAATTCATTGGCTCGAAATCCTATCAAACCAGTGCGGTCATATTAAATTAATGAACTTCCTACTGGCAATATTTCCATAAAAACGGTCAAGCTGAATTGTGTTTAGATTTGATCCATTGTTGCTGCATTTTAAAATCACAAACAGAGATCCCAAACTGACTTGTCTCCTATGTATACCTCCCCCAACCCCAATGTGGTGATGTGATTTTCTCTAAAATCACTTTTAGTCTAAAAGTTCCTCACTTCTTCTCTCTGCCTGTCCAAGTTCTAGTCTCATCTTCTCCAAAGAGCCATTCTTAACTTCTCTAACACCTGTTTCAGGTCAGTTTTGCTCCTGACCCAGAGTAGACTTATTTTTCCAAGCGGGGTAGGGGTGATTTTGACCGTGTTGTTTAGTCCTGTGCAAAGGTGTTAAACAGGACTCGGTTAGGCTCCTATATTTTCACAGGTACCTTAATGACACTTGTCTCTACTTGGTTGAATACCCAAGCTTGTGGAACAGCAATCAATCAGCACGACAGACTGTCCACACCATGCGCTCTTGCCAGATATGACAACGTTGAGCTCCTTGCTTTCCTTAGTGCCATAAATAATGTTTTGGAAGAAATAGTTGAGGTTCAGGTAATTGATTCATTTGTTTAAATGCCCTGAATGGTGTCTTTCAATCAAGCCAGACTACAAGGCTGTTGGATTCTTCAGTGACATCATTTTGGACCTAGTAGAACTACTTTATGAATTGTGCTTTGGTGTAATGCTAACGGACCACACTGATGGATTGCGTGAGAACTGGATGAAACTTGGAGCTCTCTTTCCGAATACCTACTGGAGAAATAACCCTCACACCTCATTAGGAAACGCTGCACAGCTTCTGAATAGTAAATTAGATTTCTTTTAATCGACAATTTGAATCTTATAAATTGATTGTTTTTTTTTTTTATTTAGCCATTAGAAAACTAAGTGATAAATCTGGGATTTGTTTCTTTCAACTATGTGGTCCACCCCTAGTAATAGATCTGGCTTTATTATTTTTCTATCTGTAGTTTTCCTTTGTTTTAGTCACCACAATTGCTTATTTTAGCCCTTTCACATTGAAAGTATTTTTTGTGAGGTGCCTCACATCTTTTGTAGAATGAGGCAGAGAATAAAAATGAATTCCTGATCTATTCTTTCAGTGAATTACGGCAATTATAGTTTATGGATTATTATTTAGCAATTATTTATTTTTTTGACTTGTGTTTTTCTTTAATTATTTTATGCCTCCACAACTAGATTTTAAGCAAGAAAATATTCTTAAAGTTTTCCCCTATCCTCCACAGCCTGGCAGCGTAGCATGTGCTCACTGAATCTTTATATCAGACTCCTGCACACAAGTCTGCTTCTAAGTCACCAGCTGTGTGAGTTTGACCTCAATGTCATTGAGCTTTGCGGGATTTCACTCTCCTCCTTTATCTACAAGGGAATTGACCTAAATAATCCTCAGTGTCTTCCTGTTTCTAAGATCCTGTTATGAGTTCTTATGCTCCCTAAAAGGATTTTTGCAGACATAGATCTTTTAGGACAGATCTGACTTAATGAACTACTCACAGATATGAATGTGACCAGGTGACCTATTTATTGCAGGGGATGTTCATGAAAGGAAGGGCTGTGTCCAAGGGAGATTTGTTCATTTTTCCATTAAACAAAGAAGAGGATACTTCCAGACATTTTGGGTCAGAATTTAAGCTGGGAAAACAATTACAAGTGGGCGGTAAAAATGATTAGAAGGGCAGGGCCTTTTTAGTCCTATAATTTCACATATGGCAAATGCTGATTCCAGTTCTTTTAGTACAAAACAGGCAGTGAGGTTCTGCAGAACATCAAATTGAGAGTTAAGACCTCATTTCTAGTGCACCATTGGTCAATAATTAACTAGACAATTTATTGCCCTTGTGTCCTAGAGCTTTCATTAATGAAAAGAGAAAAATTATCTGCCCTTACCTGCTAGCTAGATTCTTTGTGAGGGTCATACAAAACAATGCTAGAGAATACCTTGCCGTAAGTACACAGTGTTACACAAATGTTGTGAATTACAATTTCCTGAGAGCATGGCCGCTGGTGTAGGACCAGAACAATGAATCAAGAAATAGTGTCTGATGACTCAGTGGGTATTTCGGATTGCTTTTATGGCTGAATCGAATGAGTTTGCAAGCTTGGTGATTAAAATGGCTGAAGCAATCGTTACCTCCTGATACTCCCCAAATGTGTGAATGACCCAACAGCTTATAAATCCCAGCAAAATGCAAATTCAGTGGAGTTGAGAATGAGGACCTATCAAGATGTAGGCACCACAAGGGCTGAATCCATGTCTGTTTTGGTCACTGCATGTGAAAAGATCTTATCAAATATTGGTTGAATACATGGAGTGAAAGTTGGGTGAATGACGAGGTATCTTTCCTGGCTGTGTGGCTCGCTCCTGTGTCGTGCCAGTCAGGGTACAGGATTCCAGGCTGAGCTTCAGCCAACTTACAAACACTGCAGCATGCAATTCTGAGATCACTTTGACACGCATGTCTTAGATTGCTCGTGTCAACTTGGCATCACCACCACGACTAGTATAGAAAAAGAAGCTGGAAACAGTTTTCCCAGAATCTCCTTCCCCAGGTTTGAGTTTGCCCGAAAGAGGCTTTGGTACCTGCTATGGTCTGAATGTTTGTGCTTCCAGAAAATTCATATGTTCAAACCCTACTCTCCAAGGTGATAGTGTTAGAAGGTTGGGCCTTTGGGAGGTGATTAAGTCATGAAGGCTGAATGGGATTAGTGCCCATATAAAAAAGACCCCAGAGAGCTAGCTAGTCCCTTCTGCCATAGGAGGGTACAGTCTATCCATGAAGAAAGTGGGCCCTCATCAGACATTGAATCTATTGGTATTTTGAGCTTAGACTTTCTACCTTCCAGAATGGCAAGAAATAAATCACTGCTATTTATGAACTACCCAGTTTAAGTATTTTGTTATAGCAGCCAAAATGGACTAAGAAAGCCCAAGATTTGGAACATGGTGGAGGAGAGGCCATCATTTTCTGGAGGCAACTGCTCACAGATGGGTAGGCTGATGTGAGATTCACAGAGATTTACTGGGGAGCGTTTGAGTATTTCTATCTTGCTGTGGAGACTGAGATAGTTGGTAGGAGCTTCACGGAGACCCTTGAGTACTGCAGCATTTTCACTGGTTGGCTGCCACAGGCTGAAATTGCCGAGGCTGGTTTCTCTGACCTCTGCTCACCAGGTCTTCCAATCTTTGCGTAAGCTCTTAGTTTCCCATATTAAAAACTTTCATGCCTTGATTATATTGCCTGGCTTTTCTTTTTCTTGACATGATCTTGATTGGCGACTGAATGTCAAATGTTAAATTTGGTAACGCTGAGCTTCAACTAAATGCATTTATATACATAAAGTTATAGTTAGCATTTTGGGGGAAAACTGTAGAATTCTTTTAAGCCATTTAGATATTATTTCATGAACTATGGTTTTTCAGCATTCAGAAATACCCTTCAGACCTAAGAAAGTCAATGAAATTTTCCAAAGTGTCTTTTTTTGCTCTCTAAAAGAACCTAGTTCAAGAGGGTAAAGTTTCCTACAGTGGGAAGAACAGATTTTATCTGATCTCTGACAAAGCAGACAAAAACATACACTGGGGAAAAGAATCCCTATTCAATAAATGGTGCTGGGAAAATTGGAGAGCCACATGTAGAAGACTGAAACAGGATCTGCACTTCTCACCACTCATAAAAATCAACTCACAGTGGAAAACAGACTTGAACCCAAGGCATGAAACTTTAAGGATTCTAGAAGAAAATGTTGGAAAAACTCATAGACATCAGCCTAGGCAAAGAATTTATGAAAAAGACCCTAAAAGCAATCACAGCAATAAACTCTTGAGGATGGCAGTGGTATATCTGCCAAAATGGTACCTTAGGAAATGTAGCTTTTGGGGGACTAGGATGTAATCTTCTCATCATCCTGGAAGTTCTGATAGTGCTGGGAATGGTATGTGCACTATAAATACTCGTAGGATGAAAGAGTCAGAAACCTCTGAGCACTAAGAAATAGACGAATACAGCTGCAAAGAGCGAGGCAGGTAGTTGCTCTTGGCACTGCCATCAGTCAGCTCAGGAGCAAAGGAGAAGAGGGTTGATTGGTTAGTGATGCACAGAGAAATCAGCTTTTTAGGTGAAAGCCAAGAGACATGGGAGAAAAGGGTTAGAATTGGAGAGGGAAGAGTGATGATGACATTGACAGCAGCAGTAGCAACAATCAGAGTGATGACAAGTGTGACAAAACTGAAGAAAAGGAGCACTCAGAACTGATGGAGAAGTGGGAACAGCGCAGAGTTCTGGGTAAGCAAATAGCTGATTGTCCCTGTACTCCAAAGACAGTTGTTACCACCGTGTATTGAGTAGTTAAAATGCACTAAGCACCGTACCAGCACTTTGCATGTTGCCTTAATGAGATTCCCAAAGGATCTATGCATCCTCCAACCATCTGCCTCCAACTCTTAGCCCTCCATGATCCAAAATCTTCCCTCTATACCCCATGGAACACACAGTCCATCATAAACAAAATCCCCTCTATCCTTTATGCTCCGGTCCTCACCATGTACTCTTACCCAAACCTTGCTCTCCCTCTTTCCGTATTTTCACTTATGGGGGAGGAAAATTGGATTTTGGGATGAGAGTCTGCCTTTTTTCCTCGTTTGCCGGCAAAGTAATTAACTTCTCTTTCCTTCTGCTCCTTCTCAACCACTTGTCCTTGTTCTTCTTATGTGGCCTTGTGGACAAGTGCTGAGCTTTCGGCAACACAACCTCTAAGCCCCAGTTTCAGCAAGGCTTAGTATTTGGACCTCTTCTTGAGCTACGCTAATAACCTTGTGGATGTCATGCATATTAATGGGTTTAAATGTATCTATGAGCTCATGACTTGCAAATTTATATTTCCAGATAGCATCTCTCCTCTGAACGCTAGACTTAGACTTTCACTTGGTATCTCCACTTAGATGTCTAATAGAAAATATAAATTAAAAATGTTAAAAACTGATCTGGGCTCCACCAGCACCTTTCTTCCACTTAGTTGACAGCATTTCCTCAGAGGTTTGATTCAGAAAGGCCAGTTTACTTGTAAGGGTAGATCTTGAATGTCTAAAGTGGAACTTAGCACAAAAAGATGATGCTTCCCATGTGAATTCAGTTGCAATGAAGTATAAGTGTCAGAGCTGGTGTCCTGTGTCATTTTTGCCATGTTCAAACTTTCTGCATTCATGCCTCCAAATATATCAACATACAGCTCACCATGACCTGCCCTTGGCTTGCCTTTCTCATGGCATGTGAACATGGTAACTGAGAACATCCCATCTCAGTGTGCTTTTGCTTTAGTCTTTGCTACTTCTAGTCATATTACTATTAGTATCATTCTATTAGTATTACTCATCCTCAAATGAGTAATAATAGAAATGAGTAAAACAAAAGAGAGTTTTCAATATTTCTTATACATGCAATTTGCTTCAAAGTAAAACATTAAGAAGAGTGACATTATAACCTGGTATCACAGCTGCAGAAGGATACTTCTTAAACTTCATGCAACTTAGGAAGAAAACTTCCTTTTATTATAACTGTACATACTGGTCAGGAAGCTATGAAAATTTAGCAGAGCCAGGCTTGATCTTTTTCTTACCCTACTAGATTAAAGGTTTGAAGCAAATAATTAGGAAAACAATAGGGAGAGTTTCGTTTTGCATTTCTTAGGGGAGGTGTGAGGACACTTCCAAATACCTCCAGTCTAAAATCAGATGACAATTGTGTAAATTACCTTCCCCCTAAAAGAACAAGGTACTATTTAGGCACATGTAGCGTGTAAAAATTCAAAGAGGAAGAGATAAAATAATAGCAACAGTGAGAATAGGGCAGTACATGTAGAAAACACTTATAACTCAATAACTGGATGCTGAGTGAATGCAGGTGAGCTCTGAGAATGCAACATCGCTGCAGCCGGGATGGAGGCAGGTAATGAGGAGGTGGACACTCAGGAGTTGGACCATGGCTAAGACTCTGAAACCAGCAATTCAAGGTAGAACTATTACTGAGTGAGACTAGTTTACTTAAAATGAGAACTGTGCCAGAAAAACACCTATGTTGTAAGTTGTGAAAATATGCCTAGTCGACTAGAGATGGACTTTTCTTCTGTTTAGACATTAATTATATGGAAAAGTGCTTCATCACTCTGCTCAGGAAAACACTTGCAAAAACGTAGGTCTTTAGGTACCGGTTTGACCAGGTGGATCAGAGCAAATCTCTTATGTCTGCCTTTGCTTCCCGGGAAGGGAAAGCTTCAGCACATCCTGAGAAATGCTCACAGCTATGACCTTGAATCATCAGAAAAAGAGAAATGATTCTCAGAATTGTCTATTGAGAAGGATTCACATCAAGAATGGTTAAAATAAAGTCTGGAAAAACCTGTGCCTGTCAGCATGACTCATTAAATCCCAGGCCTCTAGGAAGCTGAGAGGTAACTATATGTTCCTTCAACCAAAACCCTCTAGTTTGTGGACTTAGAGTCAAATACAATAGAGTGTTTTAAATTATTTTTCTCTTTAGTAAAATAAGTCCTTTCCATATAGAAGTACTCACCCAAATATATTATTTTTAAAGTGAGCTTAAAAGTACTAATGACATACCATATTTCTGGGAATCCTCTACACATATAGAAAAAAAAATAAGCCATGAATGTTAATTAACAAAGTATGAGCTACTTGGAGATGTCCGTATTTCAGGATACCTGAAAATGACTTTTCTGCGTCAGTTAATTAAAAACTTGAACTCTCCTGAATCAAGTGCTGAGCAACCAGTGTGACAAAGGCTTTTAGCTCATTATTTGAATCCCAGTGGGAAGCAAACAGGCTAGCAAAGCAGATTGAGGAGCTCAGGTGAGACAGGTTTTCTTTAACTGACTCCAGATTCTTACCAAAGGGTAGTCTGTGGACCCACAGCACGACCCGGGGACCTGTGAGAAACACAGACTCTCTCAGGAGGGTGCCAAGATGGCCGACTAGGGACAGGGTTGCCGGACTGTCCCAAATGGAGGAAGAAGTTTCAGGTGAGAAAGCACAGCCCAGGTGAAATGCTGAGGGAAAGGAGATCCTGTGGGAATACGTGGTGGAGCAGAGCAAGAAGGAGCAAAGTTTTGGCAGAGACCCACCCACAGAGGGTTTGGAGCCTGGCAGAAAGGGTAGGTGGGAGTGTTTACTTTTCCTTCCCTCACCCCTGTGGCCGTCTGTCGGCTCCTGATCTGTCGGAGAGCCCTCCTGCCCTGACAAATCCGGGTGCTGCTGCCATTGGTGAACTGAGAGCTTCTTGAGAACAGAGCACCGGGCTGCAGGCCCATGTAGGGTTGCTCCCCTCGCCATGGGCCCAAGCTGAGAAGATGGGCGCCATGTTGCCTGTGCACCTGCCAGTGCCTCTATCCATCTGGGGAGGTCACAGCCCCTCAGTCCCCTTGTCACTGGATCCCACATGAACATTCCCCAGCCCCTGCTTGTGGTGTGGCAACCACAAAGGAATGGGGAGACATAGGAGGGTAGCAGTGTTCCTGGAGTTCTGACCCGTGGGGTGGGCCACCCCAAGGGGTCTGGGAAGTGCCAGGAACACTTTTTAGGTCAGAAGAAGGAGGAACACACACTCTCCTGCACCAGAGTGTCCCTAGCTCATGACCGAAGCTGCCTGTGTCCCCTCCCAGTGGAGACTCTTCCCTCTAATTGGGGCCATCTCTGCCTCCTCCCTTCCCCTGCGCACTGCCACCGAGGCAGCCATGGCTGCAAGGCTGTTTCTGCTCAGGACTGGCTCTGACAGAGCCACACCCAGGCTTCCGTGGGGCTGGGCTCACTCCCTCCCCACTGAAAAGCAGCAGCAAGTGCTTTCATGTGCCCCAAGGACAAAAGCTACTGACGTATCGGAGGGAGTCTGGGCTAGCAGTCCTCTCTCCGAGTTGCAAGCTGCCTGTGTCTTCGGTGAGGACCCTACCCTCCCTGGAGGCAAGTCCCTGACACAACCATGCTTCCCCCACTGGGGCTTAGCGAAGGAAGGTGAGTGGGAATGAATCTGGTCATTAATGGCATTTTTGTAGATTTCAAAAATCTGCATTTCACGAGACCCTGTATGCACATGAACATTTGAGAAACACTGACTGCACCTCAGACAGGTGAAGGGTTTCTGCTCTGATGGTGTCCAAGGTGAGAGCAGGCAATCCCTCACCTCTATTCAGTGAAATTTTTTGTCTGAATTTTACATCCACACAATCTAAGTACTGGGAATACCGTTGATTTGGAATCCATATAGTAATCTCACAGGAGCTCTTTGAGAAATTTACCTTTTTACACAATCAAATGAGTACAGTCAGTACCTACAGGACAGGGTGTGAGGTGACCAAGATTAACCCAGAAATCATTATTTTTTTTCTTCTTCTTTTTTATATTATTTTTTATGGTTTAATGAAATAGACTATGCTTGATTTTAGTTTGATAAACTAATCCTGTAAAGCCTGTTGCTGTGTATTTGTTTAAGCATAAATTTAAATTTTAACTAGCTTTTTTTTTTTTTACATGATAGAGAATGTTACTAAAGTGGCTGATGCCCATGGCTCTCTTCCAAGTACAGATAACTCCCCTTCCCACAGTGTCATTCTACAAATTAATGTTCATTGATCACATTCCTATCAATATGTGGTATATATACCGGGGTTTTACAAATAGATTAGCATCTTCTAACAACTTGACTTCTTATTACATGGCTTTGAATATCTGGCTGAAGCACTTAATTGCAATGTAAGGCAGGATCCATCACTCTACCTATTTCAAGGCATGTACTTTTGAAGAAAAAAAAAAGTGGAGCCTTCTGCCAGAGAAAATAAAGGAAAGAATAGCTTAAAATTTTCCCTTTGATCGTTTCAATGATTTCTTTCTTTTGAATCATGCTATTTTCTGTTCTTTGCTGTACTTTCTTGTCTCGTTTCTGTTTCCATTCTGCGCCCCATTTAGAGAACTGGGGATATTAAAAAAGGAGGTTAAAGAAAAAGAGAGAAGCAAAAATATCAAAGCATGACAGCTTTAAAGCCGTGGCTGTCAAACGTGGCTGCATATTGGAATCACCTGGGGACCTAAAAAACGCTTATGCTGGGACCCACCTTCCACAGATGCTGATGGCATTAGACTGGGGTGGGGTCAGGGCGTCAATATTTCCTTCCCTCCCTCCCTCCCTTCCCTCCTCCCTCCCTCCCTTCCTTCCTCTTTCTTTATTTTTCCTTTCTTTTTTTAAAGATGAAGTTTCACTATGCTGCCCAGGCTGGTCTCAAATTTCCGTCCTCAAGTGATCCTCCCGCCTTGGCCTCCTCAAGTGCTGAGTGGTGTGAGCCACTGCACCTGAGCCCATCAATATCTTTTAAAAGCTCCCTTTAAAAATCTTTGATCTTAAAGATAAGAATAAAGCAATTTAAATGTGGACGCTAAAAACTAAATTATATACACATCTCATGATTCCTAGGTGGATGTGCTTCACAGAATAATCCAAGTCAAGACTCTCCATGAGAACATGTCTATATCCAAGGTTACGTATGTTCATGCATCACAGTCATGAGTAACGAATAGGCTCTGAAACTACAGCGCCATGGCATTGTCAGGCTCACTGCCACACTAAAATCATTTGGGTGAATAGTACGGGTAGCCATTTAGGAGAGAAAGGATTTCTGATCATTGTGTGATCTGTTGCATTTATAGACGTGATTTGGTAAAATAATGGTTATTCTTATATCAATATTTGGTTTAGCTGGCAGGAATGTCGGAAAATAAAAGCTTATTTAAGAACTGAAATGGGACAGAGTCAGTAGGGAGAAGAACCAATTAAAATGTGCTTTGTTCTGAGGTATCTTCTTCCTGTCCAGGCAGAGGACGCCTAAAAGCCACCCAACTCCCACCCAGTGGGGGAGCCTACGGAAAAGGGTTTTATGAGAACAGTATCAAGAAGTAGCTTTCTGAAGAGGCTATAAGGGCTAAATCTTGGACTTGCCAGTCAGACTAGACTATCTGAGTTCAAATCCCATTCGAACCATTATGGTTTTGTGACTTGAAGCAAATGTCTACCTTGATGCTTTGATTTTTCTCCTTGTAGTGAGGAATTAGTGGGAAATCTTTACAAAGTGCTTGGACCATAACATATAATCAATAAATATTAGATGCCATTATTACCAAGTTTGGATCTCAAGTGAACCAAAGCCCTCAGTTCAGCAGAGGTGTCCAGTATTAGAAGCTGAAAGTTCCACTATAAAATGTGCCTTTAAGTATTTGATTATTCCCTAAAACCTCTAGATTAAAAAAAGAGCTTTATTTTATATACGTCCTGTTTGGAGCCCACTGGCAAAATGGGTCTCCATCACAATCCCGAGGGGAGAAGAAACTTACAGAAATCTGTAAATCAGAGATGCCCTTATCAATCGGCACAGCCACTTGCCACGCTTGGAAAACGAACTTTCTACAGGCTGCAAGAGAACAGCTACGAGGCTAACTTTGCAGTCAAGTTGATTGTAAAACTAATCTTCATAAAAGGAACTCCACCCCCCCACTGGCTTTTTATTTTATAACTTTAAAAGTTCAGAGACTTTTTAGAGAGAGTGCTTTTTCACAGTTTCAAAGAAGCAGGCTGGAGAGAAGGAACAAATTAATTCAGAAAATATTCCCTTCCTCCCTACACCCACCCTTCTGCTCATCAAAAAAGCTACAGGCTCTAAAATTCATTAACATTTCTATGAACATAAATGTGAAATATTCATTTTCATTAAGGAGTCTACTGAATATGGCGAAATCAAATTTATCTAAGGAGATATCCAATGCTGCTCATTTCCTTGACAATGGGGACATAAAGCAAGGGAAACCATGAATCATTCATGAAGTTCAATTTACTTCTGTTATTTTTGGTATTTAGCATCCGTGAATAGAAAGTGTGCAGCATGTTGTAGATGCCGTTTTTACATTATTTCAAATGAGAATTAATGATTTGGCAGGCAGCAATAAAGTAAGAATGGTTTAGAGGCTTTTGCTTTTAATTGTCCTATATTTCATATTTTTCTTGTGAGTATTTATATGTTCATGCATTCATTATATTGTTTTTTTTTCTGTATTCCAATTTCTCTTTATAAATCAGGATCACTTTAGCATCAATATTTTAGGCAGGCACACAAGGTGGTTTATTGGTAACGTAACTAAATTGAATAAACTCCCAGAGTTCTAGATTTGGGGGCTGAAAGAGTCCTTGAAGTTTATAAAATTAAACTGGCATCAGTGAGGAATGTCTTCTACCTTATTACTGGTAGGTGGCCCTTTCTCATTAGCTGAAGTGTCTCTGTGGTAGGGGAAGTTCTTTCTTAGGCAGGGACCTATTTCGTGAATGGACACTGCTGTTCATTGGAAAATATGTCTCTTAAATTCTAAATCTACCTTCCTGCAAGTTCTGACCACCATCTGCCCATTGCTGCTGTCTCATCAGCACTAATTAGTACACAGAGCCACATGCCACTACCTAAGAGATGCTAGTTGAATTGAATTGAACTGAATGGGTTCAAATCTAACATTCTGGGTGTCATGTGTCAACTTGGTTGGGCCACAAAGTGCCGAGTGGTCCAACATTATTCTGGGGGTTCCCATGAGGGTGTTTGTGGATGGGATTAACATTTAAATCAGTAGACTGAATAAAGCAGATTGCTCTGCCTAGTGTGGGTGAGGCTCATCTTATCAGCTGAAGGCCCGAATAGAACAAAAAACTGAACTTCCCCTGAGTAAGAGACAATTCCCCCTGCCTGACTACCTTCAAACTGGCACAGCAGTCAAACTGAAACATCAGCACTTCCTGGGCTCTTGAGTCTGTTGGCCTTCACACTGAAATGACACCCTCGGTTCTCCTCGTCCTCAGACCTTTGGATTGGGACTGGGACTGCCCCATGGCTCTCTAGCTCACTAACTCACCCTGCAGATTTTGGGACTTGTCAACCTCCATAATTGTATGAGCCAATTCCTTATAATAAATCAAACTCCTTCTCTCTCTGTCTCTCTTCATGTTTACATTGGCTCTATTTCTCTGCAGAGCTCTGAGTAATATACTGGGCAGCACTGAGCATAAGGTTTATCTGATATATGACAGCATATTAAAACATTCAGAATGGTTGCTATGACTCCCTAAATTTTTCTTCCCAGATATTCTGGTGTCCTCCTTCTGCATGAAATTATTTCATAATATGACATCAAGAACTGGATGCAATTTTCCAGATGTGGCTGCACAAGGGTAGACCTATAGAACGACTCATGTCTTGTACCTGGACACGACACTTATTTTGATTTTGATTTCCAGGTGTATGTAGCACATTACATAAATAAAATTTAGCATTTAAGTTCTGCAAACCTCACATTTTCTTAGGGAATTCTCCATAGTTCGGTCAGGCCATTTTATCAGGTAGACGTATTTTTCTTATCACAGGCTATTTTTGTAGACAAGAAAACAATTATATTTTGGAAATAATCAAACATGATTATTGCTTAACATTCTGTGTACATGTTACTATTACCAAGACACTTAAACACGATTACAGCATCCTGAGATTGACAGAGAGATTGGGTGGATAGGTCATTAAATCGAATACATGAAGACAATGCCTAGGTTAAAAGTTGCCAAGCCATTCTTTTTAAATGAGAAACCATTATAAAAATAATCAGGTAAATGTTACTTTTGTTGAAAACTTGGTTGCAGTTCAGGACATAAACAATTAATAACTTATGGTGAACCAAAAAAAAAAAAAATCAGTTTCACTACAAGCCTATCAAAATTCCTAAATTAATTAAAAATGTTAGGTCTTTCCTTATCTCACTCTGGCTGCCTTGAACTCCTGGGCTCAAGTGATTCTCCCGCTTAAGTAGCTGGGACCACAGGCCTGTGCCATTGTGCTGGGCTGAGATAGTCTGAAAGCTTAAATACAAACCTGTACAAATGAAAGAATATTTTATTGAAAGTAAAAAAATCTGTTTTAAATCTTATCTGAAAAAAATCAAAACTAGACATCTCCTAAAATTCGAAAGACTTGAAAAGTTTGGAGTCAAGAAATTTAGCATACATTCATTCCACAAATATTTATTGTCAAGAACTAGGCTAGGTTTTAATTATTGGGTGGTGAAC
Organism: Eulemur rufifrons; assembly: GCF_041146395.1. Taxonomy (NCBI): domain Eukaryota; kingdom Metazoa; phylum Chordata; class Mammalia; order Primates; family Lemuridae; genus Eulemur; species Eulemur rufifrons. Next base: position 34,451,367 of record NC_091006.1, read on the forward strand.
AAAACAAGGTTCCCTTTCCTCATGGGAAGTTTATAATCCACAGTGGGAAGGAACAATAAATGGAAACAAATAAATGCTACTAAGTATGATATGGGTGTTTTAGTCCATTTGGGTTGCTAAAACAAAATGCTGCAAACTGGGTAGCTTATAAATAATAGGCATTTATTTCTTATAGTCCTGTAGGCTGGGAAGTTCAAGATCAAAGTGTCAGCAGATTCTGATGCCTGGTGAAGGCCTGTGTTTTTGATTCCTTGATGGTGCTTTCTAGCTGTGTCTTCATAAGGTACAATGGGCAAGGCAGATTTCTGGGGCCTGTTTTATAAGGAAACTACAGTGGTTCTCCTTTTTACTCAATGGATACATTTCAAGACCCCTAGTGGATACACAAAACTTCAGATAGTGCTAAACCCTATACATACTATGTTTATGTCTCTACATATATACCTATGGTAAAGTTTAATTTGTAAATTAGACACAGTAAGGGATTAAAAACACTAATAGCAGAATAGATTATAGAATAGATTATAACAATATGCTGTAATAAAAGTTATGTGAATGTGGTGTCTTTCTCTCAAAATGTCTTTATCATACTGTATTCACCTTTCTTCTTGTGATAATGTCAGATGATAAAATGCCTACATGATAGATGAAGTGAAGTGAATGACATAGGCCTTGTGACATTGTGACACAGTGTTAGGCTACGACTGACCTTCTGAAGATACATCAGAAGGAGTATAATCTGCTTCGGGTGATCCTGGATCATCAAGCCGTGACAGTGTCGACGGCCGGATGTCAGGGGCAGACGAGGTTGATGACCGACGAGGGGCAGTGTAGACAGCACATCCATGTGGATACAGGGCACGAAGGGATGATCTGCGTTCCAGGTGGGATGGAGCAGGATGGTGGGAGATTTCATCATGCTACCCGGAACTGCACTATTTAAAACTTAGGAATGTTTATTTCTGGAATTTTCCATTTAATATTTTCGGACAAAAGTGAACCTTCAAATAACTGGGGGCTACTGTAATCTCATTCGTGAGGGCTCTGCCCTGTTGACCTAATCACCTCCCAGTACTCAATACCATCATATTGGGGTTAGGTTTCCACATATAGATTTATGGGGGACACAAATATTCAGACCATTGCAGTGGACAACTAACAGAGCATTTTGAAACAGAGTAAGTGTGGTTTCCTAACTAGTTTGGATTCTCAGGAAAGCTTCTTGTTAGAGGTGGCAGGAGAAATGAGCACTTCGGGATGAGGAGAGCAAAGCCAAAAGAACTATGGTGGGGAAAAGCATTTCAGCCAGAAGAAGCAAGATGGTAAAGATGATGAGATAAGAAGAAGCTTAGTCTGCAAGAAACAAAGGCGTCTGCGGTGCTGGAGTTCAGTGCAGCGAGCCAGGGGAAGAAGGCTGCAGAGGAGATCAGAAATATTGAGGGAGGTCAGGTCACACGAGAGCTTGAAGATCAAATTGAGAAGTGTGGACAGTTTTCCCAGTGTTATGGGAAGACTGGATATTTTAGAGCAAAGAAATAATAGGATCCACTTTACATCTCACAGAGGTGACTCTGGTTGCTGGGTAGAGATTGGTTTGGAGGGAGTCAGAGAGGGAAAGCAAGAAAACTAATAAAAAGACAGCTACAATGGTCCAGAGAAGAAGTGATGATAATGTGGAGAAGACTAGTGCCACAGGGCTGGGGAGAAATGGATGGGCTTGCTAAATATTCTGCAGGCAGAATAGGTGGTCTTTGACAGCAGGTTGGATGGAAGGAGTGTGAGGGAGAGGCAGATGTCAACAATTAATCCAAGCATTTTGGCTGGATTAAGGAGACTGGAAAAGAAACTCATTTGGGAGGGAAAAATTGAGAGTAAAGTTTTGAGCACATTAAATCTAAGATGCCTTTGACACATCAAAAGGATATGCCAAGAAGAGTGCTATGTACATTAATCCGGGGCTCAGAAGGGATCTGAGCTGGAGATGTAAATTTGGGAATCACGGAATAAAGACGGAATGTAAACAGGTCTTTTGTGACCTTTCTGAGAACAGTTTTAGCAGAGGCGGGAGGTGGGTAGGCAGGTGCCAGATTGCAGTGGGCTGAGAGGAAGTTGAGGCAATAGACGACGGAGACAGACCATTCTTTCAAGTAGTTTGGAGAAAAAAGAGAGTAGGGAGATTAGGAAGAAGCTTCGGGGAAGTGTGGGGGTAGAGTGGAGGTGTTTTAAGATGAGAAGAGTTTCAGCTTGTTTACCGGCCACGAGAAAAGAGGTGGTAGAAAGAGCGAGATGGAGGATCTGAGCCATCAGGGGTGAGGTGTGTGTGGCCTTGAGATAATCAATCCCAGAGGAAGAAGAAAGAGACGGAATCGCGAGCACAGGGGCAGGGGCAGCCTCAGGGAGAAACGGGGGCATCTCTCCCTCTGTGATCCGGGGGCTAACTCAGAACGGTGAAGGATAAGGGAGCTCAGAATAAGATGGGTACGAGCACTGAGAGATTTCAGGCCTGAAATGGCTTTTCCTTTTCTCCTTTCTCTTTGGTGCAGTGAGAGGTGACAATGTCTGCTGAGAGTGAGAGGGTGAGGGGCTGAGATTAGGGCCTTTCCTTCACTCACGCAGCAGAGAACGGGAAACGGCGCCCGAGCCCCCCCCGACTGTCACCCCACGCCCTTTCCACATCGCCACGAGGCTTGTGGTGATCAAACCCTCACGTGATAGTGTTATTGATTTCAAATTCCAAAGCCTCTTTATACTAAATTCCTTGATTGATTTTTCTATATGCCATTAACTCATTTTATAGCCTCCCAGGGCTATAAAACTATTAATCTGCTCCAAGTTCAAGCAGATTTTCAATTTAACAAGCCTTTATGGCTTTTTCCATTTTACTTGATTAGATGACATAAAGATAAGCAAAAAGTCTTTAATTTGTCTCAGAGGACCTAACCGAGGAAAACATTTCCTCAGCCTTGGGACTGTGATGGACGAGGATACACGCTAGCACATTCCGTAATGCAGGCAAAGGTTCCACTCTGTCGGTCACAGAAGTGTGATGGGTTCAGTCTTACGTCAGCACATTGTCCAACGTCTACCTTGTCATTCTTGTCTCCCAGCTGACACTAGGGCTCTCATTTGTAATCGCTTTAAAGCTCAGTTATAGTCTTAATACACTGTCAATTCAGGGCGAGCTGCTTTTAGAAAATAACATGTTTCTTTATGAAAAGGTAAAAAAATAGAAGAATAACCAATTTGATATTTGTTGATACTTAGCAACATATTGATTATGCACTTAGGTGTTACGGAAACAAGCAAAGCTCATTCAAACTCCATATTGGCATCTGTTTACTTTACCACTTGAAATTATTACTTTTGAGATTTAAGATCTCTTTACATTGGTTTAGCTATTGTTAAGAAGGGATAACTTTTAAGTAAAACGTAAAAGCTAAATAATGTTGTCATCTGAGGCTTTTATTTTTTCAGGGCGACATCCCTGGAATCTAGGCCTGCTTGGTTCCCTTCAGCCACGGCTACCTTCTCTTTGCAGCTGCAATTATTTGACCCTTGACCTTGACCTAAAAGCTAAGTTCTGCTTCAGCTTCTAGGATCTGTTCTGACCTTCTTTATCAGGCATGCTTTAGGAAATACAGACCAGTTGTTTGATTCAGCATTCCCAGCCTGGCTGAGAGGTGCTGTGCTTCTAATGATCCGTGCTGTGCCCCTTACACACCTGTCGACTGCGGGATTCCCTGATGGAGAGTGGAACACCGGGATTGAATCTTCATTAGAGCGCTGGGATGTGCATCCCTGCTCCGTCACTGTCCCTTCCCTGTGGCCCTGGGTAAGCGACTGTGCTTCTCTGAGCCTCAGGTACGTCATCTCTCAAATGTTGTTAGAAATATTTATGCTGCAGAGGTACCATACAATACCTAGCTTTAGTCTAGCAAGTAGAAGGCAGTACCATGTTTCCTCCCTTTCCCCTGATTTCCTGCCTTCATAGACTCCTCATTATACACATTCTTACAGTCATGAGTTTCTGCTCTGCTTTAGGTAAGTATCTTTAGGAATTGTAGTTCTCTGCCCAGCTGCTGAATCGCTTTGATGATGGTTATCACCTGCCTGCATTGATTCTTACATATTAGCTGATTTCAGACTCCCACTTACTGTGCTCATCCATCTGTCTAGATCAATGGTTGCATCTTACTGAATTGCCTCAATGGTTGTCATATACCTGGGTCCGCACCTATTTTCTGACACCATATTTTATGATTACCTGGAACTCTCTGGCTGTCTGGGCTTCCCCCATCCCTGCCCCATGAAAGTTATTTTTAATTTCTGCTTCATGTATAGTTTTGGTTATTATATGATATGATGAATGGACCTAAAAGTCATCTATTTTCTAATATGAATTTGAAAATTGCCCACTTAAAACTATCAACCAATAATAATGGGAAAACTCAGTATGTATTATAAAATAAAATATGAATTTTGGGAGAAAATGCTGATAATCTCAGGACTTACAATTTACAACACATAATCAATTAAAGTACTTGTCAAAACTCATCACTTTTTAAAAGTAAATGATGTAAGACATAAGAGCTTGGAATTTCAAGAGGTTGTCATATACTAATGCTGACCAGCAGAAGCCAAGGTGAAAACCTTAACAAGGTCAACGGAAGAGAGGTCAAGGGTAAAATCAACCCATATGTATGAGTTATCCTTCTTTTTCTATGTCAGTTCCCAAAATAATGGTTACTTTCTTGATAAGCTAATGTGCTGCCTTATTTATAAAATTTTATTAGCCATTAATAAATGATTGGGTTCATAGTGCATTTTGGTATTTGAAACAAAAGTCACCATCAATACTTTTACATATTAACACCTTTCAATACCAACTTCTTTATATAATAAGCTTTAAAATTAAAATATTAATTAAAAATAGTTCATAAATTTTCTTGTTCATTCCAGGTTCTAGGGGTAGTAGATCAGTGTCTATGTCTAAATCTATACCTATATATCTACATAAACATCTTTATCTAGTTCTATGTCTGTATATGATGGAACTAGAAAATTAATGTAATTGCTTAATAATCAGACACTAAGGAAACACATTTATCCTTTAATAATATCATAGAGTAACCTGGAATTTTCACATTTTCCTTCACCTTGTTAATGTTTTGATCTAGAGATTATTTTAGATGACCTGAATAAATATCTGTTGGTTTCTCACATTACATTAAGCGGTACGATAGTAATGGTCTGAATTAGCTACTACATTTTTCTGTACCTGTGAAACCAAGAACTAACCTAGCTTTGTTATTCACAATTAACGGCTCCAATGCTTGTAGGTTGATGGCTGAGAACCAGTGACATGAAGATAGTCAACCAGATTAAATCATAGTGACTGACGTATTTGAATTGCTAATAAAGCTGTAAATGAAAAAACAGCACAAGAGGACAAACAAAAATCTGTCACTAGACCTGAAAAATATTAAGCCTTTGGCCCAAAGCACAAGCCCCATGAGTACCATTTATCTTCTTTTCTTTTCATAACGAAAGACACATCATTCATACTAGACTCTGCCACAGAGTTTTTCTAAAAGAAAATAATTTACCATCCTTTAGGTTGACAGATGATAGAACCAAAAACAACCTCACAAAGTCTTTTCATGTTAAAATGTTTTTCCTCTCTTATTAATGCAGGTTGGATATTGGAAAGCTTTGGGTGAAACTCCACTCTGAGAAGGAGAAGTCATGAATTTATATATTGTTGAACCAAAATAAGTAGACTTTCCCTAATTGTTCAAAAAGATAACTTCATTGAAATGACCCTTGAGTCACCAATATAGGGGAAAATGTCACTAGACTATGAACACCTTGAAAAATCGGCGGGGGAGTACAGGTAAACATATTCTAATACCTATTAACTCAGCAAAATGTTGAATTTAATTGGGTAAAGCAAACATCCCTCCTTCTCATTCCCCTGTTCAAGTAACTCACAACTTTCTATCTCCAGGGTGCAGTTTTGCTCATCCAGAGGATATCTTCGAAGATCCATCATACATGCAGCTGTGGTTGTGATCCTGCCAGAGTGAGAGAGAAAAAAGACAACATCGTAAAAGTGAAGACATTGCATTTCTAGGTTTCCCAGACCCAAATCATGTTTACCAGTTGGCAGAAACAAGGCATCACTTTTGTGAGATTATAAGGACCTAGTGTAAATGCCAGCAAATTGGATAACCTAGATAGATAAATGGAAATAGATAAATTCCTAGAAATATACAACCCAACCAAAACTGTATCAAGAACAAATAGAAACTGAACACACTAACAATAAACCAGGAGATTGATACAGTAATTAAAAATTTCCCAACAAAGAAAAGCCCAGGACCAGATGGCTTCATGGGTAAATTCTATCAAGCATTCAAGGAAGAACTATTACTAATGCTCTTAAACTCTACCAAAAATATAGAATAGGAAAAACTCTCAAACTTATCTTAGGAGGCCAACATCACTCTGATTCCAAAGCTAGACAAAGACAATAAAAGAAATGAAAACTACAGGCCAATATTCCTGATAGAAATAGATGCAAAAATCCTTAATAAAATATAAGCAATCTGAATTCAATAGCATTAATATGAAAAGATCATACACCATGACTAAGTGGGATTTATTCCTGGGATGCAAGAATGGATACACAATCATCAAGAACATATAGAAATCAATCAATGTGATGCATCATATTAATAAAATAAAGCCACATGATCATCTCAATAAATGCAGAAAAACTGAAAGCTTTGCCTCTATGATCTGGAGGAAGGCAAAAATTTTCGCTCTCACCACTGCTATTCAACATGGTACTGCAGTCCTAGCCAGAGCAATCAGGCAAGAAAAAGAAATAAAAGGCACTCAAATGAGAAGGGAAGAAGTAAATTTGTCTGTTTGCAGGTGGCATGATCACATACAGAGAAAACATTATAGACTAAAAAAGAAAAAAAAAAAGCCTCTTAGAACTAATAAATAAATTCAATAAAATTGCAAGATACAAAATCAACACACAAATATCTGTGGTGTTTCTACAGATACTAACAACAGACTCTCCAAAAGGGAAATTAAGAAAACAATCCTATTTACATTACCAGTTATAAGAAATGCCTTAGGAATTAATGTAACCAAAGAGAAGAAAGACATGTACATTGAAAATTGTAAAATATTGATGAAGGAAATAAAAAACCAAATAAATGGAAAGACACCCATGTTCATGGATTGCAAAAATTAATATTGTCAAAATGTCTGTACTATCCAAAGCAATCTATAGGTTCAATCAATCCCTATCAAAATCTTGATGGTATTTATACAGACATAGAAGAAACAATTCTAAAATTCATATGGAACCACAAAAGACCATGAATAGCCAAAGCAATCTTGAGCAAGGAGATCAAATTTGTTCTAACTTATATTTATATCCCCAGTGTACAAGGATCCTCTTTTCTTTACACCCTTGCCAACACTTTTGTCTCTTTTCTTTTTATCATTGCCATCCGAACAGGTGTAAGGTGATATTTCATTGTGGTTTTGAATTGCGTTTCTCTGATGATTAGAGATGTTGAGAAACTTTTCATACGCCTTCTGGCCATCTGAATTTCTTTTCTTTGAGATGTGTCTATTTAGGTCCTTTGCCCATTTTTAATTGAGTTATTCATTTATTTAGTGTTGAATTATATGAGTTTTTTATATATTTTGCACATTAACCTCTTATCAGATATATGGCTTCCAATATTTTCTCCCATTCCATAGGTTGCCTTTTCCAAGCTTTTTAGTTTGATGTAATCTCAGTTGTCTATTTTTGCTTTTGGTATCTGGGCTTTTGGTATCATTTCCAAAAAGTTATTGCCAAGACAAATGTCAAGAAAGTTTTTCCCTATGTTTTGTGCTAGTAGCTTTACAGTTTCAATTTTTATGTTTATGTCTTTAAACCATTTTGAGTTGATTTTTATGTATGGTGTGATATAGTGGTCCAATTTATTTATTCATTTTCTTGCATGTGAATATCCAGTTTTCCAAACACCATTTGTTGAAGAGATGATCATTGCCCCATGCTCCTCTTGATACCTTTGTTGAAGTTCAGTTGACTGTAAACATATGTATTTATTTTGGGGTTCTTTATTCTGTCCCATTAGTCTGTATGTCTGTTTTATGCCATTACCATACTCTTTTTATTATATAGATTATATGTATTTGTATTGTTTTCTATTTTATTTTTTCAAATGGAAGTGCTCCAAATATACTGTAGTATAGTGTATACTCTGTTACATATGTATATATGCACAGAGTATATACTGTACTACAGTATACTGTATATGTGTATTCATATCACTACATACAGAGTACATACTTATAGATATCTACATATAAATATATGCATACTGTATATATATGAAGATTCTCTGAATGTACACCACAGCATTTTTTGAGGCTTCTAAGGTGAGTTATTGATTTGTGCTAAACTAATAGGAAACAGGCTCCTTTTTCTTAAAACAGCAGCCCTTTCCAATTTCTCTTTGGCTTTCCTTTTGAAGGTTCACAGATGTGAACATTTTGACATACCCTTTGAAGCCTTTTCTAGACAGGGCATTGGTCAATTTAATTGAACTTATTTAAGCCTTAGGCAAGAGCAAAAGGACTTTTAAAGCTTAATTACATTTTTTTCAAAGTGTTTTACAAAAACGCTATGCTTCTCCTCCCATGATCATATAGGTTAATTCATTCACCTAACAATACATCATGAATATTTCTGGTTGTCTAAAAATACAGATCTGCAGCATTATTTTTATAGTCTGCGTAGTGTTTCAAACACCCTAAATAAAACAACATAATAAATATTAAAAATTCATCAGCCTACTTTACTATACTACTTTACTATATTCTTTAACAGCTGCTTATGAATTTAAAATTTGTGAAGATCTGAGCATTCTCCAGGAATTACTAAAGTGTGTCCAGCCCTGTGATCCTTTGACTTAGCTAACACTTCTCAATTAGAGATGATTTTTCCCCACAGGGGACATTTGGCACTATCTGGAGACATAATTTATTATCATGCTGGGGCTAAAGGATTGATAATGGGATCTAGCGGGTGGAGGCCAGAGATGCTGCTAAACATTCTATAATGCACAGGACAGCCCCCAATAAAAAATAATTAGCTGTCAGTACCGCCAAAGTTAAGTAACCCTGGTACAGGCCAACTACAGTGGCCCATGCCTGTGATCCCAGCATTTTGAGAGGCCAAGGCGGGAGGATTGCTTGAGGCCAAGAGTTTGAGAGCAGTCTGGGCAACATAGCAAAACCCTGTCTTTGAAAAAAAATAGCTGGATGTGGTGGTACACACCTGTAATCCTAGCTACTGGGGAGGCTGAGGCAGGAGGATCGCTTGAGCCCAGGAGTTTGAAGAAACTGCAGTGAGCTATGATAGTGCTATTACACTTTAGCTTGGGTGACAAAGTGAGACACTGTCTCAAAACAAAAAAAGCCACCCTGCTATAATGGTGATTTTCAAACATTTTTTCTCTGTGAAAAACTTTGATAAAATGAAATTTTATAAGGAACCTCAATATATAAAGCACAAACAAAATAAACGAAAGCCATACTTTAAAATAAAGTCACCTTATTTTTTCAAATGTTTCTATCTATTTTAATGGGCACACAAATTTGAAAGCAGGGGTTATGGTCAGAATTATGGTATTAAATCTCCCTTGGCAGCAATTTATTTTTGGCTGTATTTTGTTTATATAGTATTGAAAGAATCCTTAGAAATCGTGAAGCATTTGCTTCTAAAATCTTACAACCAAGCATGGACTACCCTAAATTGGGAAAACAACAAGAATAAAAATAACACCAAGTCTTGTGTCAGGAAATCACCTCTATGATCAATGACACCTTTGCAAATAGTTCAGATCTGCAATGTTATTTTTATAGGAATATTCAAAGGTGTTGGTCTCTAGAGGTGTTTAATGATGGATTAAAGGGAAGATTTACTTGGTGCTCAATGTTCTATATAAGTTAACCTGGCAGCACAAGTTAATATGGTGGTCTTCAATGCCTTAAAATGTGGCATAGGACACATGACAGTGTACATGCTTCCTATACAGTTTAAAATAATTATAATATTTTAAAATACAATTAGAATCAAGTATTTGTGGAACCATTAAAGAAATAGCCTTAAGGATACTTGAGAATATCATTTGAGCCCCTCTGGTCAGCATATTTTACTTAATTTATTTTCATACATTTTCAGACAAGTGTCATCTGGTTAGTTAACCACTTCATATGAAATCAAGACATGCATTGAAGTCTTGTCCTGGACCACTGACTCAAAAGTTGTGAGACTCTGTAGGGTTTACAAACCATTTGGCAACACCAATGGAGCTTTGTCTATAAAATGAGTAACTTACGTCTCATGTTGTGAGTAGTAAAAGAAAAAACAACTTTTGGAAAGCATAGCTGAATTTACTGTTGCTATTCATTATGATCAATCTGTTAAGAAACCAATAGGTATAACAAATATAATTGATATCATCTTAAGAAACTATACATCACACCAAGGCTTGACCATAACCTATTGTTTTTTCAGCCAAGATCTCCTGGGCCAGTTTATTTCTACTGCTCCCAAATCCCATTATGATATCAAAGAGGGTTGAGTAATCATCACAGTTTAGCAAGGGAAGGAATCAAAAGCTCTAAGAACTCAATCTGAGGAAGTCACCTGACTTTCTTTGGAAAGCACTCACATTAGTGAAACAAATTCCATCTTGGGATCTTTGTGTTCCAAATTTTGAAATTCCAAGAGGATTTCATTGGCCCAATTTGAATTAGGTACCAACTCTTCCAGAATTATTTATTAAGGGTTGGATAAAAGTCACACAAATACAAATGTGGTCATCAGAGATCCATGGGTGTCTGAGAAAGGAGAGATCATTGAAACCCCCCCCCAAAATCCTCCACACAAGCAGATACCTGTAAATCTATGTATTTCGCCTGCAGAAATCCCTGCAACAGAGTGTAGTACTCTGCTGATTTAAGGGTTTGGCATTTCTAGATTTTGTAATGCTTATGATTAAGTGAGTTGAGTGCATGAGCTCTTTGTGAGAAAACATTGCTCAGTAAGAATTCCCTGGATCATTAACAAAAAGAGAGATGTCTCTAGGAAGGGCTCTTCTGTCTTCTGGGTGGAAGCAACAATGAACATCTCTGAGAAAGATTGCTCCTGTGTTTCCATTTATTCTCCCTGCTTAGCATGATTGCTCAGCAGTGGTTAGTCACCTCTACAATTAATTCACACATTAATGGAAATGTACTCACACTGTGGCAGAAGCAGGCTGATATTTTAAGTTGTCTATGGAATCAAAGGTGCCAAAGATCACAAAGTTGGATGGATTGAGGGCTTCAAGACTGAATTATTTTCTGAATTCTGTTTTTAACTTTTCACATTCAAAATTTTCATTCTGAGTGTGTGAAAACATTAGTATTGGTGGATAGCAAATGAAAGTACAATAGGATAGAACCAACTGAAGGGAAAAGCATCAACTGGCTGTTCATCTGCAGACAGATTTCCCAGAGGCAGATTCATGACTGCATAACATTCATCTGTCTTCTTTTAAAGATATTTAGAATGGCTTACATTATAATCCAATTTATTGACATTTTGAAGGTTAGGTCAGAACACCATAATGGGCTATTAGTTAGAAACTGTGGTCTCACGATATGTTGGAATGAAGAGAAATCATGTTGCCATAATATTCATTTATTAAAGTTATGCTGCATGGTTCTTGTCCTTAGAAGTCATTGTAATCACAAATCATGTATATTTAATATCTGAGGGCAGCATGATTCTCATTGCTGACAAAACATAATTCAAAAAGCCCTGGCCCCTAAGTAGCCTAAAATCTAGGTACACATAAACACACACAAATACACACATGTATGGCACACATATACATAGGGAGAGGGTATATTCCCAAATAAGAATGTGAACTTAAATAAACGAGCAAATTATGTACATACAGTTGAGATTTTCCTCTAACCTTCAGTTTTATAGGAAAGAGCTTTCAAGTTCTAAACTTGATCTCTGTATAACATAATTGTACAACTTAATAGAATCTGTACGAAAGAAACGTAAGAAGAAAGGAAAAAAATCCTTCAAAATGTTGAACCCTATTTGTACTCCTAAGATAGGTGAGACTGACAGTGAGCAGAGTTATAAGATTGACATCAGTATCCCTTAGTAGTGTGTTTGAAGAATGGCCTATGGTTTGCTTGGCCTCTTGGCTACACCTGTAATCCATGTTAGCTAGATCATCCAAGGAAACAGATGAGAAAAGATGGATGGCTTAGCCTAAGTCATGACTAATGAGTACATAGATTTTTTTTTCAGCTGGTACTTATTGAGTTTTCACTGCAACATGGTGAAAAGAAGTTGCATTATCTTCATAGTTTGCAGCAAATTTTATTAGGCAGTGGGTTGGCTAGTCTGTTTGGGAAAATAACTTGGTATTTAAAGGTGAAATGCTGAGGGCATGAGACATAAATGATAATGAAACAAAAGGAGATAAACTGCTGTGTGAGCTTTAAGAGGAGTTTTGGTGTGGCGAAGCAAAAATGGTGGAGCATCAAAAAGATTATAAGAGCAGTCATAGTTGATATTCAGTTTTAAGATTTTTGCCTTGCAGTGATAATACATTTTTCTCTATTTACTCAAACCAACCTGATGTATTCCAAGCATGCCTGTGCGCGCGCGCTCTCCTCTCTCTCTCTCTCTCTCTCTCTCTTTTTCTTGCGCGCGCGCGCGCGCGCGCGCACACACACACACACACACACACACACTATAGTCTTGGGCAAATGTTTGGTTTTTATACGTGGAATAATGGAAAGAGGCTGGATTCCTCATCGTGACAGCATTCATCCAACAGTATTCTATAAATACAACCCCTTCAGTGAAAGCAGAACGTCAAAACCAGAGCTGGCCAATCACATAAGCCCTTGTAGAAGCCTCTGCAATCTTGGGGAAGGCTCTGGACTCCCACCCATAATGGCCTGTGGGGTTAAACTGCTGTTACTTGTATCTAAAGAGGCAGAGTGATTTTATCTAGTATTTTGTTAGAATCCTATATGACAGGCACTGTGCTAAGCACCTTATATACTGTATTAGTTTCCTACTGCAGCTGTAATAAATTACCACAAATTTTAGTGGCTCAATACAACATAAATTTATTCTCTTACCATTCTGGAAGTCAGAAGTCCTAAAATCAAAATGTAGGCTGCATTCCTCCTGGAGGCTCTAAGGAAAAACCCATTTCTTTGCCTTTTTCCAGATTCTAGGAGCTGTCTTCATTCCTCGGCTCAAGGGCCCTTTCCTCCACCTTCAAAGCAATCACTCCAACCCCGGTTTCCGTCCTCACATGTCCTCCCTCCTAACGCTCCCGCTTTCCTTTTATAGGGATCCTCGTGATGCCATTGGGCCCACCTGGATAATCTCCTCTTCTTCAAATCCTCAGAAAGTCCCTTCTGCCATGTAAGGTAACACATTTACAGGTCCAGAAAATCAGGACATGGACATCTTTGGGGGGGGATTATTATTAGGACCACCGCATGTGTATTATATAATTTATTATTTATAATAGCCTTATTATGTCGATGCCATTTTCATTCCAATAGCAAAGATAAGAAAATTGATGCCTCATGGGGTTAGGAAATGTTTCCAAGTTTATGTAGTCTCTACATGGCAATGCTGGGGTTCAAGTTCATATATGCTAGACTCAGTAGCCAAGGTCTCTCCTTATTATATTCAGGCCACATAAGTCTGAGCAGAGAAAATTTGGTCATACAAAATTTCTTCCACAAGCAGTAAAACAAATTTAAAAAATTAACAGTTGGCCTTACCATTTTTTGGTATTCATCTATCAGTAATTCAGGACACCCATCACCCAATCAATAATGAGTATAAAAATTACAGAGGACTTACCAGGAATGAGGCAATACTGTAAGCTTTAACCACAGCAGTTAAAAATATCAAACTGCACATTTATGCTGTCAGAATTTTTTTTTTGTTTTTGTTTTAATACTCTAAGGTCTCAGAAAATAGAAGATAGAGCCACTATTTGTTTTATATTAATAACATAGGTACAGTATGTTTATTTCTCATTTGGCATTCTCTCTTTGCCATTTTTCTAGAAATCCAAATACATCAGAGAAATGTTTATATTGTCAAGAAAGCATGACTATCACTGAGGACTGAAATGCATGGATTCAATCCCACACTTATTCTGTCGGTGGCAACTTGGAAAAAAGCTACCTTAACCTAGGTGTGTGCTATGACGCATGATCTACTTAAACATTCATCTATTGCGTGACACTATTAGGTACTCTTTGGTGATGCTTTAAAAAATCCACACTGGATAAATAACATTCTCATTGCCACTCATTTTTAAAATTTTTTGATTAGATTTCTGCTTTCTTTCCCCCCTCTGTTTTCTAGATTTAGTGCCGAATTCTAATGACACTTTTCTCCATGCCATCCCAGGCAGTCATTTTCAGATAATTAGCTACATGCCAAATGTTACGTAAATGGACTCATTATTATTCATTTCTGTTAGGCGAGGGTGATTCATGAACCACTTTGTTAATATGAAAAGCAGTCCATAAATCAGAGTGGGAGATGAGGGTGGGCAAAAACAAGTAATAACAGGACAATGGTAATTAACAGACCCTTGTCAAAAATCCAGTTATCCGTCTTAGTCATGTTTGGCCATAGGGGTCTGGCTGAGTTCAAGACAGACTGTTTTTCACAAATCATGTCATTTTATTCATGTATCTGTGGAGTATAAGAGCAATGTTTTAAGTTTCCACCATGTTTAATATTTCCTAGCAACCAATTAGCTAAAATATGTGTTAGGCAGCAGAAAAAGATAAGGCTACCTCTTCCAAACCAGAGCATCTTTATTCTCATTATCTTGATTATCAGGAATTTCTATAGTGGACAAACTGTGAGGAATTAAGGCAATAGCAGTTGCTTCTTGGCGTTTTGGCTAAGATTAAATGTAGTCTCTGTTATCAGTTTAAAACTATAACAAGCTCTTAAACATTGGGAAGGGACCTAGATATTGAAGTAAATGTAAAAGCCAAATACAATGTTTACCTAGAATGGAACGGCATGACTTGGTAATTATTAAGTACAGGAGAGTTAAACAAAGACTCTGCAGAATCATTAATAAAAGGCAAAGCAAAGATATGGCTCTTCTTTCCCAGTTGTTAATATTTTGGCTTATTTGCAAAACAGTTCTATTGCTTTGCCCTATGATTATCTCTCCCAGAACAAAGAGCTGATGCATTTACTGAAAGGTAATCAGAATCATCTTGAAATGATATTCCTGAAGGAGTAAAACCAGATTCAGGAGTGATAGGGCATTAAAATATTGTATTATCTGAGGATAATGGCTTTCTGTTGAGAAAAAAACAAACAAAACCAAAATAAGGAAGAAGTATAAATTATACAAAATTCCCAGCTCCCTCTCCCCGACATTGACTGTATACCTAATTTGCATTTAATACTGGACAATGATCATAATCTTCTGAAATGAGTCCCTTCAATGAAAAAAATTCATCAACTTATATGGATCGTACTGTTTAAAACTGATCTATATATGTATACAACAATAATATAATTCCTCACATTTCCCATCACAATTTGCTATTACACATTTTTTTTTGGTTTGGCTACTTATTTCTTGTGTGACTCCTCCTTAAATAGGTGTGAAATACCATGAGGGAAATGACCTCATAACGATTTATTTACCATGGTCCCAGCTCGGTTTCTGGCACAGAATTTACATATGAATTAGTGAGATGAATATGGAGCTTGAGAAAACACTGAAATCATTACTTCTCTAAAGAAGAAGAAAAAGACAATGTGTCATCTTCATTTAAAAACTATTCCAATGTTGCTTGGAAAACACATTTATTGCAAAGATCCATTTTCCTCAGCCCGACTAAATTCTTACTGAAAGTTACCTTGAGTGCATTGGCTAAATACAAAAACCACAGGTTATTGTCAGTTGGATAATTTCCAAGGCTGTGAAACTGCTGGAAGCATGCTTAAATTCAGCCAGGTATCATAGGACCGCTCATCGGTTAGTTTTAGATGCTATATGGCTTAAGAGAGAAACGGCTAACACACTGGTATATGCACCAAATAGTCCAAACATGAATATGGGTTAAGATCCTCTTTCTTGCCTTGCTATTGAGAGTACCAGTAGATTAGGGCCTCAAAATACAAAAAGTTGGTTTCTTTCCTACAAGCAAAATAGGGACTGTCTTTGCCAAAAGAATAAATGAAAGATGTCTTCAGTAATTAATCCATGTTGGAGTTCCTTCTCACGTTAAGTGTGTGGACCTATGGCTGGACTTTTCCACGTGAAAAGCAAGAATTTACATGGCATGAGAGGATTTTTGTTTTTAACCAGGAAAATATCATTTTTTTGGTTAGTATCATTAAAATACTAACTTCATAGGTGCTTAGTAATTTATAATTTGGTTGTCCAGCAGATATTTGAAGCACTCAAGGAATTTTATAGAAGATCCCTAACTAAGGAACATACGTCAAGTCATTTGGTTCTATCACATTGCTAGTGTTTTAACCAATTGTGAATATGATCACAATCCAGAATATGGAAGAGTACAATAAAAGACAAATTTGGAAAGTGGATTTTATTTGCCTTGATTTATAATACCTAATCTGACAATAAGTTATGAAATGTATTAAAATTTTAGCAAAGTTTGACTCATCTTGATGATTTTGCTTAGTTGATTTACTGATTCATGCCTTTCCGTACAATGTGAAAGATTAATTTACTTTCTGTTTCATTGATTACTTAGATAACAAAGACCCTGTTTCTTACCAGAATGATTTTCTGTGCTTTGTCTTCACCTTATCATGTCCTTGACTATTGAAGAAAACAGACAAATAAAAAACTACAAAGCTGGCAGCTATGGCCCTATCTTAATCAAATGATCAAATCTTTGATAATTTTTTGATTTTGCCATTCCTAAAGCAGATTATATCTATACCTATATCTATATCATCTACCTATCTTTTGCATGTAAAACTCTCTTTCAGTTTTCCCAGAATAGCTCTGAAAATCACAAAGTAATTTTGGAAGAATTGCACATGAAAAGTTGTTAAGTAAGAACGTGATGCTTACCCTGCCCCAAATTAAATTTGTATAGATAAAATATTAATATAAATATTTCAGCCAGTATAAATGCTATTGGTTTGAATGTTTGTCCCCTCCAAAACTCAGGTTGAAACTTAATTGTCAATCTAACAGTATTAAGAGGTGGAACCATTAAAAAGTGATTAGGCCACGAGGGTTCCACCCTCGTGAATTATTAAAGGCAATTATCTTGAGATTGGATGAATTATAAAAGGGTGAGTCAGTCTCCTCCCTCTCTATTTCTCTCTCTCATCCTCTCTTGACCTTCTGCTTTCTGTCATGGGATGACTCAGCAAGATGGCCCTCACCAGACACTGGCCCTGAATCCTGAACTTCCCAGCCTCCAGAACCATGAGTCAATAAATTTATGTTCATTATAAATCACCAAGTCTGTGCTATTCTCTTATAGAAGTACAAAATGGATCAAGACAGTAGGATTTCTGGGAAGTCCGTGGAAATTTGTCAGCGCCCTTGCTTTCCATAATTTCTTTTAACCTCAGGGAAAATACTGGTCAAACTCTTATGAAATAGTTCTCTCTAGTTTTTCTATATTTATCAGAGTCTTGGTGGTGCTTTCGCAGAAGATATTAAGACACACGAGTATAGTATTTTCAATCATAATTTCAGTCATTATTTTTAAAAGTACAATTGTTTAAAGGTAAACCTGATTACTTGTGTGCAGCCTTACTTCATTAATTTGAATCTAGCACCTTCTAGACAGTAAGGTTCTATGCTTTCCCCACCATATGCCACAGTGATCTGCCGCTACAAAAAACTGTGAATTTGAGAGAATAATCTTTCAGTATTCCTCACTGTATTTGGGGGCCACATACCTCATTTGTTAGAGTTTCTGGTACAACTTAGAAGTACCCTGGGTCACAGTCTCTGAAGGCTCCGAATATTTTTTTGCTATGTCATTTCTGCTGCTGGGTAATGCAAGGCTGTAAAATAGCTTAACTGTCAGGGTCTATAAAAGTCCAAGGCTGAAAATGGTTGAGACACTTATGGGGGTCAGGTTTTCAGGTAGTTTGTCTCTTGTTATGATTTAATTTATCAACCCAGTCTATATATAGTAGCAATGAGGCTGATAAACTCCTCAATATCATACCTGGGCTTCCATTGCTCACCTAGTAATCCCCTATAATTCTACTAATTGGCAGACCAAGATCCTACAAATAAGGCACATACTATTTTAGTGAGTTACCAGTTTGCCTCAGTAAGCACGGATTTAATGCCAAAGAATAAAAGGAATCTTGTGTGGTGGAGTTTAACTAATTTTCCCAGAATGCAAGCTGAAGGTAGAGCACAGGCAGTATAGGTTGTTCACATCATTTGATCTGTTGCAAGCTACGAAAAATCTCCCCAGCCTCCAACAATAATTTTGATTTGTGATTACCACCATTTCAGGTTTGACTGTAACCATGATGTAATGATATTGCTAAGTGTCAGCTGGGTCTGATTTCAAATCTGATAATGCACTTCCCCCCTACCCTGTGAGCTCATTTAAAATAATAGGTTCAAAATGGAAACAAAAACTGGCAGAAATAAAAGGCTCTTAAAAGTATGGCATGTCTTCAGTTTTCACTCAGATAGTGCGGGGAACTGAAAAAGTCTCTGTGGACTGATGGTCTCTGTTTCACATCATCACAGATAATGATGGATCCTCAGGGAAGAGTCAAAAAATTCCTCCGTTGCTGATGTGCTTGTCTCCTTGGCTCAAAAGAAAAAAATCCTCAGCCAAAAAAAAAAAAAAAAAAAAAAAAGTCTGGTGCCGATTCCTTCACTTGTTCACTCATACTTACTGATCATCTTTACGCAAGGCACTATGCTAGCAAATGTGTAAAAAACATAAGATGTATTAACACAAAAGGTGTCTGTGCCAATAGAAGAATAAGGTATGGATGGAACCTTCGTGGTGAGAATGTGAGTGAGCTCCAGGTAGACTCCCAGCGTTCGCGGCTGGGCTCCATCAGCCGCTGACCTCAGGCAAGTTACTTGACTTCTCTGTGACTCAGTTTCCTCTTTCCTCAGATGTACAGCATTAGTAATTAGATGAGATAATATCTATAAAGCTTTTAGAAAATTGCCTTGAAAGGCAAGGACTCAAAAATGTTTGCTATTATGATTATGATTAAATTACTCACCACGAAGTGCCTCCAAATCACTAAGCATCTCAGTGACAGGCTTACTACATTCCGGGAGCTGCTGCACCCTAGGAAAGCACCATTCGGATGGAAACCCTGTCCTCAAGGTGCAGACATAGCACGTCAGTGCCCTGTGGTTAGAGCTACTGTCGTGTGCGTCTGTGGAATGTCTTAGCTATCTACCGTGGCCTAATCCATTACTCCCCAAATTAGCGGCTTAAAACAACAAACGTTTGTTATTTCACTGATTTTGTGGGCTGGGAGTTTGGGCCTGATGTGGTTTGATGCCTCCACCTCAAGGCCTCTCACCAGGTTGCAGGTGAGTTGCTGATGGATACTGTGGTCTCATCTGAAGGTTCCACTGAGAGGTGATTCAACAACAGAATACACATTCTTCTCAAGTGCACATGGAACATTCTCTAGGATAGATCATATATTGGGCCACAAAACAAGTTTCGACAAACTTAAGAAGACTGAAATCATATTGAGTATCTTTTCTGACCACAAATAATGGCATGAAACTAAAAATAAATAACAGGAGTAATCTTAGAGACTGAATTTTGATGTAGCATTTAGAGACGGGATGAGGAGGTGGGTAAAAGAGCCTTCCCTGTCAGTGGCTCTCAAACTTTTTCTTCGCCCTCCAACAAGAAATACATTTTACGTTGCAACTCAGTACAACATACCAAAATATTGAAGCAAAAATTCCATGAAGCAATATTTACCCTCAATAATTACAATGTACTTTGTTCTATTCTGTCATATTTTATTCTATTCATTTGTAAAAGTGCTTGTCACCACCTGCTACATTGATTTCACTCACTAATGGGTGGCTGTAATTTGAACATCATTGGATTTTGTTTGTTTGTTTATTTGCTAAACTAAGGAACTTGGACTTTATCCTGAAAAAGTTTAAGCACAGAAGTGATCCGATGTTCAAATACTCCATCGATGTTTGTTGACTGACGGGGTGAATTCATCCATCCATGCATCTATCTATCCATCTCTCCATCTCTGAGAAAGCGTGTGGAATAAGCAATTATCTATGTTCGGATCACACTTTGATGTGTCTCAGAAGGGAGGATGCAAGTAAGGGTAACAAAAATGAGAAACAGAGCACCCTGCACTCCGGCTGCAGGAGCAGGAGCACAGAATGTGCTCACTGACCCCCAGAAACCACCTTTAATGAGCAGTGAGACAGTTCACCTAAGTCACGAATTGAAACCGCAGCTTCTGTTTCCGTAGAAACAGGGCAACTGGTGAAGCACTTGGCTCTAAAAACTATGATGAAATATCCAGTAGCCAGATGGCCTGGCAACTGAAATTGTCATGCCTTTGTGAGCATTTATCATGAATTGGCATCACAGGAGAAAAGAAATTCTTTCCAGTGAGAATGGAGCAGGCATGGAAAAGTGTGATCAGCAGGTATTGGTTCTAATTGACGCTGAAGGCCAGGCAAAAGGCAAAAACCTGAGGCTTGGAGCACCACCCAGTCCAACAGTTCTCAACTTACTTCTGTTGTCATTGTTCCTATTCGCTTATCATCCGCTGGGCACAGCACTGTGAAATAAATGCTGTTCCCATCCTCATAGTGTCGAGGAACGAGGAGAATTTTGAGCATTCTCAAATCTCTCAGATAAATTTCTTATATATCACCTGCAAATGGAAAATGCTATCACTATCCAGAAGAGAGACTAATGTAACCATTTGATACTACCCTTGCATGTGTTTCAGAGATTTTTGTGTTTTGTCAATACTACTGCAATTGGCAAAATATTTATGGGATAACTGTATCTGAACAGAGGCTATATTATAAGACATTAAAGCAGTAATAATAAGTGATAGTTATTAAATGCTTACTATATGCCAGGTGCTGTCTTAACATTATAAGAGTTAGTATGAAGGATATACTACTATTATCCTCGTTTTACAAATGAAGAAACTGAAGTTTAGAGAATTACCTAACTTGGTTAAGATTACAGCTAGTAATTTGAGTGCAGGTGGAATACAGCCTGTGCTCATAGCCAGTAAACAACTTTACTATTTGTCTCTGCAAATACAAAGCAATGAAATGCAGGAGATTTAGAGGAGGGCTTCGAAAACTTCCTATCATGAATGCTTTCTGCAGTCAATTGAAACCTATGGACACTTTCACAGAAAATGCATTCATACAAAAAGTTAAAGAAAGGATTACAAAACCCACAATTATATCAAAATGTAGTTAATAAAATTTTAAAAACATAATAAAGTTATGTATACTTGTTTAGTAATGTATTAAGATTAGACAGTGGGTTAAATACATACCATAATTTGGAATTAGTAAACGGACTAAATGATATTGTGAAATACCTGAAATAATTGTAATTAGACAGAAAATTTGGCATATTGGCATTTTCTATTGGTTACAAGTCACAAGTACTGATAATACCAGTAGAGTTGGTTGCTTACATTAATTTTGGAAAGAAATGTTAAATTTCTAATAGAGGTTAGTGAAAATAAAGATGTAAACCTAAGTTCAAGGACTCCTAGAATCCTATCCATGTACTCTTTTGGAGATCTATGAACACCAGGTTAAGAATCCTGGCTTGAGGGCTGTGGTTCTCAGCGTGGGGCCATTTTGTCCACTCCCCACCCCCACCCTGCACTCCATGGGACCTTTGCTAATGTCTGGAGATACTTTTTTTTTTTAATTCCATTTCAGAATATTACAGGGGTACAAACTCTTTGTTTACATACATTGCCTTTGCACCACCTGAGACTGAGCTACAAGTGTGCCCATTGCCCAGAAAGTGCGGAGATACTTTTGATTGTCATGACTGGGATGGTATGCTACTGGTTTCTGGTGGGTAGAGGTCAAAGATGCTACTAACATGCTATGATGCACAGATAGCTCTGCAGAAAAAAGAATCATCCAGCAGAAAACATCAGTAGTGCCAAAGTTAAGAAACCTGCTTTAGAGGAAGAAGATTTGAGTCCAAAAGCTGCTGGCTTTTAAACTGAGTGATCTTGGAAAATATTTCCCTTCTGAATTTTGGTTTCTCAGACCATAAGGTGAGGGTAAGATCTGCATCACAGGGTTTTTGTGAGGCTAGAATAAAATAATGTGAAAGTGTGCAAAAAAGAGTCATGTATCATACAAATTGTTTTCAAACTATGTTTTTTTTGAGTCCTTGGATTACCCAGGATCATTTCAAGGACTATTTCCGGGGACTTACAGAAAGGCTACAAGGTCAGAATCGCAGGTATCTAACCCACATTTTAACCAGAGACATTTCTGCCTTTTATCTATTTTATATATTGAGCGTCTATGAAAAATATTATTTAAAAGAAAAACTCTTTGCAACTCAGTATAATATTAGACATGATAATTATTTTAAGTGTATTGTGACAACCAAATATTAAAAAAAAAGATTTTGAACCCTTTATTTGTTAGCCTTCAATCTCTTGGATGGGCATGGTATTGCAGGGGTTATGTTCGCTGGCATTACTCTAGGTCAAAGTTCGAACACAGCAACTTGAGAAGAAGAACATACTCAATATGTTCCGTGTCATGTTTTGGTGATTATTTTCTCTCTATAAGCATTGAAAACACATCAAATAAAAGTAGTGAGACGTTCATATTTCAAAACTACCTTTTCTCCTACTGCTGAAACAGTACAGAACTTTCTCTTTCTCAGTTTCATGCATATGGTAATCAGTTTGCTTTCCTTTGAATTAGATAATTGTAAAAATCACAGAATATCCAAAGCCTGTCCATGTATATTTGTGTTCACTAACGCAGTTACACGAGAGATCAGCCGAGATACTACTGGTTCTGTTGGTTTAAATTAAATTCCTTAATCAATCCCCTGAGAAGTGTTATCCAGGAAGTAACTTCTGAACGTGTATGAATCTTTCATGTGCTTCATTCTGTAACAGTTTCCGGGAGGATGCAAATGTGAATTTTGCACAACAAAAATGAATTGCTGACATCAGATAAGGCATTGGTGGTTCCCCAGTCTTGGAGACCTGATAACACAGGGTTGGCACAGCAGAACCAGTTTCTGCCATATAGTTTCTTTCTTCAAACCTCCTGTCGCCCCCATCCACCTCTCTTAAAACAGCAGGAGCTAACATCTCCTCTTTGCTTCCTTATGCCAAGATTTTATTATTATTTAGTCCCTAAAAGAACTGTGTGAAGTCGGAACTACCCTTATCATTTACTCTATCAACCGAAGAAGTCACAGCTCAGAGAGATTGTGGGATTTGCCCAAGGTCACTTAGCTTGTAAATAGCTGAATGAGGACGGGAACCCAGGGCTTTTTGATTCCAGAGCACGTGGTCTTAGCTGCTACTACTAGAGACTGCCTCTCCTAAGTTAACCCTTCACGTCCTCCCTGCCCGGCAAGATGGTGATTATTTAAGCACTGCATGTGCAGTTGGAATAGGGATGGGATAAGTTACAAGGGATAGATCGCTCTGGAGTACTTTCTCCTCTGTTGCTTTCTAACCACGGCTGACTTCACGTAGATATACACAGGAAATCCATGTCAGCTGCAGGCTTTTACTTTTCCTCCTTCTATATTTCATTGGATTGTACCCTGAACTTCTCTCTCACTTTCTCGCCCAGGTAGCGGGCTGCGTAGGAACAACCTATTGGCTTAAAAGGAAGTTGTCAAAATAGATCCAGACGTGAAAGTTGTCAAAGTTTCAGCTCTTGGACTTCTCAATGGCTTTATTTTTTCCTTTCCAAAGGAAAACATGAAAACAATTTGGAAATGGAGTTAGTCTAGTTGTTGACCTCATTCCCTAGACTGAAGAAAACACTTTTCTTTAGCTAAATAGGGATAGCCAGCAGCTAAGTCCAAAAAGACAGACCCCCAAGCTCCACATGGCAAGTCCAGTTGGCCAGCAGCACCCTCAGTGGCCCTGGGGAGCGAGCGTGGATGGCGCCCTTGCGTTCAGTCCGCTGGAGAGAATCCCCAGCAGGAGTAGCCGGTGTACTGCCCGCGTCTGCAATGTCCTGCGGGGGTGCTGGCTGCCCGTGTGTCTGAGACATCGCGCAGTCCCCCATTTGGCTTACTCGTGTGGGTAACAACTGTTTCTACACACTGAAATTGAGTACTGGGGTCAGGTGGCACTTAGAGGGGAGGTGAGGGTGTGTGGTGAGAAGGGCTCCCTACCCAGGCAACGTGGAGCAGTTGCACCCAGCCTGCTCCGTCTCACAGTTCACGCATAGTCCTAGAAAATAGCCCCTTCTACACATAGACAACTCTGTATGCCCTCTAAGTGTTCAATAAATGGTCTCTACTAATTGTGAGATTCCAGAAGGAGGGCAATCATAATGAGCTCCAGGTCTACAGATAACACTCGCAGTGACTGAAGTAATTTAATTACTAATTGTAAACACAGCTACCATTAATTGAATTTTGAAACTATGTGCCAGGTACTACGTTAGACGTTTTATATACATGATTGCTTATAATCTGCAAAAATCTCTATGAGATGATATTGTTTTTAATATTCACTTTACAGATAAAGAAACTGAGGCTTAGTGAGGTTAAGTACATTTGGCAGAGGTGAGAAAACTGACAAGAAGTAGAATCTGGATTTGAACCAGGAATTTGGATTGCCTGCTCTTAGGGAGGAGTAGGAGGAAGAGGCAGAGAAGGAGGAAGACAGCCAAATAGTAAGGAAGATAGATCATCCATTCATTTTGTTTGCCTGGAGGAAAAAATGTATGTATGTAATTAGGTATGTAAGTGTTTGTATGTGTGTAGATGTATGTATGTGTGTGTGTGCATATATAATCTATCTTCAATGTATATGTGTGTATGTATACACACAGAGGAAAAAAATCTACCTTCAATTTTGTGTCTGTGTGTGTGTGTGTGCATACGTGTGGTCTGCTTCCACAGAGATTTAATCTTCTGTAGGAGGAAACATCAATCTCAATAATAATATAACGACCGGTAGCTATCCTGAGGCTGAGTGGGATGCCCTGGTCTGTGTTCTGTTATGTAATGATGTTTCAATTGTTTGATTTTTTTGTCTCTCTCTTTTGCCAAACTATAAGTTTCTAGCAGGACAGAGACTACTACTTGTTTATTCTTTCATCTCAGAGCCTAGTACAGCCCCTACTCTGGGATAGTACAGTCAGGGGCTTAGCTTAGGATTGCCCACCCAGTATGTGGGATTCAGACTCAGGCAGTCTGGTACTAGAGCCAGACTCCTAACCAGCACTTTGCCCTCCTGCTCACAGAGCAGCCCTTTCCCAAATGCACTGCACCGGGATGTTAGGGTGAGGCTGCTTCCTCGGTGTGGGCGTAAATCAGCTTCTCCTTATATTCTGCACAGAAGAGTGGTAAGAAACAAACTACACAGAGAAATGTTGCCTGACTCCAAGTTTAAGAACAAAGCTGAGTATCCATAGCCACTCGCATCATCTTGCCAATTTCTTATTTAGCGTGTGCATTGAAACATGAATAAATATAGCAGATTAGGATGCCCCAGATGACTAGGAGATGCCTGGGAGGATTTTATTCTGCAAAGCTTCTGCATAACATGATGGATGGAAATGTTCAAGAAAACTGCACATAAATAATAGAGGCATATATTAAAAAGGGAGATTCTTAAGGCTTTTTAAAGCCAATGCGCCATAAGGTTTTTTTGTTTTTCTAGGATGCTGTTAGGTAAGTCATCTAAATTATGGATACTCAGTTTGTGGATAATTAAACACAGAATAAGCTGGAGTTCATTGCAGTAATGAGTCCCATCATCTAGTTTGGGAATAATCGATCGTGGTTCTCCTGCCCTGTCGTTGGCCCTGTTTATTGCCTATAAGCAGTCCCATAAAATTAGACCAAGGCTAAGTCAGAAAGTGGGAATAAAATTTGCATAGAGATATCCAATACAGTATTATTTATGATAGCAAAATCTGGAAACAAGTTAGTTGTTCAATAACAGATTAATAGTTAAATGAATTCTGGCCAATCTAGATAAAGAGATATTATGAAATACAGTAGAATAGTGTTTAGGATGAAAACTTCATCTCCTTAAATGCTTCAAATACAATAGACAGTGGAATACCTAGAGTATTTGACATCTGGAGTGAATCAGTTTTTAATACCCTTCCTTCCTTTATAGGACAAAATTATTTTCAGTAATTAATTTCAGTAATTATCAATCAGTTATCAATTTTTAAAACTGATTTCAGTACTATACAATCATAAAATAAAACAAATAATGATAATGTCCAGAAAGGAAACACGAATTGTAGAATTCTGATCTTGAACTTTTTGTATGTAATCATGCCACTAAAGAAAATAAGTAAAATAAAATTTGAAACTAAATATTACAATACAAAAAATGGAAAAGTAATAAATTAAATATTTTTAAATTACCTTTTTTTTTTTTGGAAAGATGTGGAAGAGAAGTGCATGGAGAAATGCTTCCAAAACTGAATTCTCAGTGTTTCAGAGAATTATTTGCACATAGAATGATGGAATTGAAGTGACTGAAGTTCTATTTCTTTATGTTCACAACCACTACACTCCCACTGTTTATCTCAAATCTGCTAGTCCAGTACAGGAAGATACAACATAGGAGTTGAATACATGAACTGTGCCCAGAGTAAGCTCGAATGATTCTGAACCCTGTAGAACCTACTTTCCAGAGAGGAGCCCATGTGCCTAATTATGTGTGTCATGGACTATGCGGGGAGTCCTTCGATTAACCCCCAAGTAGATTACAAAATTTATTAATGTGTAAGTAGTGAAAATGTGATAATTTGAAGCTTAAATATATATTATATTAGCAAAGCCCATCAATGTCTCCATTGCTTGCTTAGAACTTAGACCAACAAAAAATATTGGCGGTGGGGGAAGGAATATTTTATCACTGATCTTTAGCATTGCTGGAGCATTGCGATAACACAAGGCAGGCTGCATTTCGGTTGCTCTTATTTATTTGCTGTTGCTTTTCATTTCTCTCTGTGTTCTTTCCCCCTTACCGCGTGCACCTGAGGGGAACCACTGCCCACCGTCCCGCTCCTGAAATGCTACTCGTGATACAGCTCAGAAAAGAAGAAGATACAAAATTATGCATGTGAGGAAACTGGCAAAGGGAGCTTTGAAGCTGTCTTCTGCTCAAGGAAGGCTGAAGCGAAGCTGTCTTCTGCTCAAGGAAGGCTGAAGCGAAGCTGTCTTCTGCTCAAGGAAGGCTGAAGCGGCCTAGTGAGGATTCTGGGGTTTCTGCCACTTGTGATACTTGAAACTCAATGTGCCACCTGGCAAAGGATTGATTAATCCAGAAAAATATGTGCCTCACACTGGATGATGGCCAGCAGACCAATCAGCGCCTCTTTCTGGAGAAACAGGGATGCAAATGCACAGACGAAGCAGGTTAATTATTTTCGAGTATTCATTAAGCTGTTGTTCAGGTGCTTCATGAAGTCAGTCTCGGAAACACCATCACCCAAGTGACTACTTGCTATGTCTGTTTGTTTGTTTTTGACAATAAACCTTCTCTTATTCAAGCTTACCTCTCTGGTCAAACGTAAAGAATGGTTTAGTTTAAAAAATGAACAAATAAAATAGAGATAGATTATAAACACTAGCATGGAATATATAAAATGTTAACAGTGGTTAAGGTCTCCAGGTTGTGAGATAATGGATGTATTTTCCTGTATTTTCTATGTTATCTGCCATGAGCGTCCATTGGTAGCATTTCAGAAAAAAGAATTTAACAGAGATAACTGTATTTTCTAGTTTCAACTTCATTGGCTTTAAAAGAAGAGAAGAAACAACCTTTATATCTATAATCCCTTATATAGAAGTAAGTTCTCTTTCCTCTGTAAAAACTAATAAGTGCACAAACTAAAAGTGTTATAACCTGCTGAGATTAAACACAGGTTTATCTTGGGCTGGTTATCTTAATTTTCACTCCTATGCTGTAGGATAAACAAACCATATGAAGGTCTTCCAGGATAGGAAGAGACCAAGATAATGGTTAGGTAGTTACCTTGGACTGCAAAGGTGAGGTGGGTTAGTGCTTTTGACAATCTCTTGCCTATACTAAAAGGTTATTTTTGAAGGCAAGAGTACCGAATGTTCCAAGTTCCCACCGTTGTCATGGAAACCTTTCAGCTAGCTGAATAGGTTAGCAGGATTTTCTGTTTCCCACTCTGACAAATACAAGAAGACATGATCCCAGCTTTGCATTACTAATCAGAAAACTTCTGTTTTCCAGTCTCCTAGCACTTGATTAGTCACATTTTCTTATTTTTTTTTTTTCCACTTCCACAACATAAAGCAACAGGCAAGTTCTCTTTCAAAAATCATTCCCACTTTAGAAGCAGAGCCAAAATCGTGACTGGGCTGACCTTGTTGTGCTTGGGAGTAATACTGCTTGCAGCTCTGAAAGGCTCCTGCAGGTTAATTTAGGCTCCTGCAGAAACTCTTCTGATTTGTACTGACTTTCAGTGGTTTCCTGGAGGTAAACTCACTTGCTAATAGGCAGGAATTATTCCTCATTTCAGCAGCAACAGTCTGCCAACACTAGCTCACAAAGCACAGGTAAGCTTTAGGAAAAAGGCACCCTAAGGCTTAAACCAAAACAGCCGTGTCACGTGGGTGAATTCAGATCCAGCAAGTGGGATATTTTCCTCTTATTTGTCTGCAACATTTGTCTTCCACATTGCTTTGGAAGGTAGAAATGGTCTAAGAATCCAAAAGCAAATTGGAAAACTAACAATTGCATGGAAGGCAAAAGACTGACCAATTTGGGCCAACTAGCTGAAGCTAGAATTTGCTGAGCTTAAGAGTCATCAGACTCAGAAAGCCCACGTGTGTATGGGGAGGGAATTGAAAAGGGTGCCTTAGAGCATCTGGCTTGTTGAGCAGCGTATAATGAACTAATTAAGTGTGATGTAACAATTAAGAGTGTGGGCTCTTCTAGCTGTGTGAATTTGGGAAGTTCCTCTTGTGCCTCAGCTTCCTTATCAGTACAATGGAAATATCAATAATACCCATCTCATAGGCTTGTGGCAATGGTTAAAAAGTTAACACAGGTGCACTGCATAGCAGCCCTGATGGATAATACATGCTAAATAGGTATATTTGGCAGAACAGACATATGGGGTTTGGGACAAGAGTGATGAGAAATAGAGAAGAATAAAAAAAACAGAGATGGCTCACGCCTGTAATCCTAGCACTCTGGGAGGCCGAGGCAGGTGGATCGCTCGAGGTCAGGAGTTTGAGACCAGTCTGAGCAAGAGTGAGACCCCGTCTCTACTGAAAATAGAAAGAAATTATCTGGCCAACTAAAAAAAAAAAAAAAAAATATATATATATATATATATAAATTAGCCGGGCATGGTGGCGCATGCCTGTATTCCCAGCTCCTTGGGAGGCTGAGGCAGGAGGATCGCTTAAGCCCAGGAGTTTGAGGTTGCCGTGAGCTAGGCTGACGCCACGGCACTCACTCTAGCCCGGGCAACAGAGAAAGATTCTGTCTTAAAAAAAAAAAAAAAAAAAAAAGAACAGAGAGAAAGAACCACTGAAGAATGAGGTACATCTGGCTCTGGAGTAGTGTCATTTCTAGTTGCCTCAATTGTTGAATGTGGCCAGAATGCCCCCACCCCCAAATGACATCCCTAAACCCCACTGGATCAATCTCTCACTGGATGCTACTAACTGAAATGATTTTACGGAATTAATTTGACTAACACAGTGGTTTTCATTATCTAAATATGCTCCAATGAAATCCTGTTTTCTGTTGTTAAATGTTCCAAGGTCTGTTCTGCACTAGTGCAATGATGCTTGCCTAAGAAATCTTAGGTTAATAAAGAAGTGCATGATGAGAACTGCTGTTTCAATGGGGTGGAAAGGGTTGGTGATTAGGGAGTTTCAACACTGCCACAGCAGTGTTGTATTTCTGCTGAGAATTAAATACTGTGTTTAAAATACATCTGTACATTCTTCTTGCAAGCTAAAAGTAACAAGTTGACTGATGCAAGTGGATAAAAAAATCAATCAACCTAAACATCATTAAGTAAACTTTGAAAAGTGCATAAGCCCCGATCAAAATCAATGATTTTGGAGATGATCAAAATAAATTGTAGCACAGGTTTCAACTCCAATATTAAACTAAAAAGTGGTTGCCAAAAGAGAAACCAGGCATGAAAATAAACAAGCTTGGGTTCTCGTTTTGTATGAAACACAGTTTTTGTATACTTACACAATGGATTTTCATACAAACACTGTGATTGTTTTTGAAGACTTTTGCGTAATAATAAAAGATAATATGTGTAGTGAAAATTATATTCTCCACTTAATCAATCATGTGATAGCTAATATATGTTATAAAATTTAAAATTTGCCCAGTAGAAAAAAAATTCTACTTATGTCAACTGATAATAATGATGAGGGTAAGTTTTTTTTTATGTTATTGAATATATCACTTTGCATTTATTTTCTGTCTTTTTTCATGTGGCTCTTCTCATTTAAGCTACGCATTCAAAAAGTCTTTTTATTCCCCACTGAGCATTTATATCAGACACTTAATAAATATGAGACAAATGAACAGATGAGTTAACGACTAAGTAATAGCCATTATAATTTGGGAGCTTAGTGAATAATAAAATTAAATGGTACTCTCACCTTTTACAAGTGAATTAATTCTTATTTAAATCAAATTTTACTTTTAACAATGTTATACATGTACATAGTAAAAAAAAAATTAAAACGTTTAAAATTTAAAAGGAGACACGGCAGCCCCGACCCCTCTCTTCTCTACTCCGTAGTCTGGTTCTGTGGAGAAAATAACTTTGAACTATTTTACCTTTGTCTTCTGGTGCTAATTTTCATATTTCTAAACATTATGCTTTTGCCACTGCATTCCAACAGCATTCCAAACTACTGGGTGCCTGACAATTCAATCAAATCCAGGGTTAGTTTATCATTTTATTTGGTTGTAGCGTATTCTACAGTAACTTTCTAAGAAAGTATAGAAATAGAGGCAAAGTTTTCTAGGTCTTGAATATCAGGGCATATTTTTATTCTACTTGTACATGTGAAGATGATTTATTATACATAGAATTCTAAGGTGAGATCATTTTCCCTGAGGATTTCGAAGGTGCTTCTCCACTGTCCTCAAGACTCCAGTTCTGCTGATCCAGGGGCAGGTGCCATTCTGATCTCTATTCTTTGTAAATGACTGAGTTTCCATCGTGGGAGCTCTCTGGAATTTCATCTTCAGGAGGCTGTAATTTCATTGGGATAGGCCTTGGACTGGGTATTTTTAATTTATTAATCTGGGTATTTTGGGGACTCTTCAACCTGAAAACTCATTTATTCTAATCAAAGTTCCTTGCATTTATTTAATAATTTCTGCCCTTTCATTTTTTTCCCCATTCTCTAAGAAGCAATTGTTTGTATGATTGATCTCTTGCATTAATATTTGATTTTTTTTTAGGTTTTTCTCTCTCATTATTCATCTCTTTGCTTCTCCTTCCACTTTCTATGAGGCTTTCTTGGTTTCTATGCCTACTCTTTCATTGATTTTTTTTTCCCCTAGGAGCTATAATATTTTTAATTTCTAAAAGTTCTTTTTTTGTCCTTTCTCTTTTTGTTCAGTTGTGTTTTATAGATACAATCTCTTCTCTCTTTCTGTAAGTATATTTTTAATGCTTTTCTTCTTGAAATTGTTTTCTGTTTAGTGTGCTGTCTCTGTTTCTTCTAAATTTCATTTTTCTCTCTTTCAAGTAGATGAATTTCTTCACGTTGTGATTACTCTTACCATTTGCTCTGTGTTCTTTTTAAGAGTGAGGCATTTAAAAGCTGGGCAGGGCTTCTCAGCTGATGGTCTGCATTTGAGAATTAATCTTTGGGTTCAGAGACCATCCTATATGTTACTAACTATAGGTTTTCCTTTGAAACTTTTTAGTTTCTTTAGAGATAAATCCCCAAACAGTAGATATTATAATACCCTGGGGTGCCAGCAGGCTGTAAACAGAGGGATGAGAATGGGGACAAGGTGTTCTAGTATGAAATGATGTGGACTTTCACTTAATTCCTTGCTTTCTGTTTGGTACTTCACCGTGGCCCCATACCATGGGGCCAAGAGTCCAGATTCTCTGATTTATTGAGAGAATAAAACTCTTCCAGCCTTTGAATGTTGAGATGGATATTTGCCTGCTTGCAAAAGCTGCAGGAAAAATCTGGGTCTACGTCTTTCTTATGAAGCCTTTATTTCTACTCTCCTGTCTTCAGCACTAAGCCCTACCTTGACATTTAATGGAAACATCATGTCACCATTCCTAAGCCCATCATCGGTTTTAAGGTTTTGCTTCGTCATTGTCTACTTCAGTAGATCCATAAAGATTTAGCTTTTTCTTCTCAGTTTACTCAGTAACCTTTCCTTCATCAACTTCCAACCAACAAAGTATTTACGGATACCCCTTCCTTGCTGCTGTCTTCCCTCCAGTTTTTTGTTTGTTTGTTTTTGGTCACATTGCTTTTAATTCCCTTCTATCATTTTGGTGGTGCTTAAAGAGTGGGCAGAGATAGAGTCATATGTTTACTCCTCCATATTCAACCCAAATTGTGAACAAAACGTTTGAAAAATGATGAATGATTTGACATTTAGGAAGCCTTCAAAGTAGAATGCTGGAGTCAAGCCTGCGTCAACTGGTCTCTGCCTTTTCCAAGGGAGTGTTAATCACCTGTTCTTCGTGGTGACTTCTTTTACTTGTCCCATGTTCATATTTACTGCCTGTGTGTTACAGAGAAGGTCGCTAACTGACGGGTCATCTTAAGAGGTCAAGGAAACCCCTCTTGCCTACACTAAATGTATCTATCTGTGCTTCAAATAATATTTAATTTTTCCATAATTTCTGATTCTTACATTTCAACCTTTTTGTAAGGTTTGGTAAGAGTTGGGGTTGAGAGTATTAGACAAGTGAGCCACAAAATGTGATGTGTATATTGCCAGGAAAGGGAGTTCTGGCGACCTTGGCTAAGACTGAGTCTGTGGTATTAAAACCCAAGGTTTCTCGGGAACCTTTTAAATCCTGGTGTGATTCCTGCCCCAGCCACTTGTTATGTGACCTTGAGCTAATTATTTAACCTTCTTTCTTAATTTTCCTCATTATAAATTGTTGTTAATAATACCTACTTTGTAGGATGTTGAGCAGACTGAAATAATTAATGAGAAAAACCTCCTTAGGAGGTTGAGAGGATTGAATGAGATCATAAATGGAGAAAACTTAGAACAATGACTTGCCTGTAAAAGGATACAATAAACATTATCTATTAATGTTTCTAACATACAAACACACCTTGCAGATACTACAGAAAAAATTATTTGTTTTAGAGATCAGGTTTGGTTTGCTCACTCTTCTCATTTTTTTCCCCACTCATTTGTTTATGATTATAAACATGGTGGATTGTCCAAATCATTAACCTTAGAATTTCGGGGTGGCTGTGTGTCATCCTCACTAGTGTGGGAAAACCTCCTGCCTGGGAGGGTCTGACTCATCTGTGGCTAAAACTGAACTGACAGAGGCATGCTGGGATTGTTGCGTGTGGCTGTCTCACAGACGGATGTCTGCTGCTGCATGATCGATTTGCCTGTGAGGACTAGAATTGATCATGTTGATGGCAGCAATAAAGTCCCACTCAAGGCTGCAGTCTACTCAGCTCGACTGCAAATGGGCATGACCAGGAATAGATTCACTCGATTAAAGCTTCAAGGCAGCAGGTAGAAAGTTGGATAGGGATATAGGAACTAAGAACTTTTATTAATAGTTTCTGGATAATTTTTTAGAATAGAAATTTACTAGAGTGAAAATAACCCTGGGCTTAGAGGCAAGAGATCTAGATTTTATAATGCACTAGTGTATCATTCATTTCCAACTTAATAAGACACTTTTCAGGAAAAGAAATTGAACTCCTTTTGATCATGTACACATTGAATGTGATTATCACAGTGGTTTTATAGAAAATTTTATGTTATCTTGTGCATATAAACAAAATATACTGACTATTGTTATTCAGTAGGAAGTCAGATCTTGACTAGTAAATTGTCATTCTCTTGAATTCTGAATTTTAAAACTTCTTTTGTATTATATGCATATTTGTGGTCACTTTACAATTTTCCTATAAAAACTAGGTTTGCTACATCTAATAACTTACATTTGCTGTCATTTTTTCAAGTCTTTATTGCAATGGTGGCCACAGGGCCATATTTGTTTTTAATGTGTGACACTTAATTTTATAGCAACTCCATAGCTTTTAATTTTGGGGTTAAGGAACTAATATATTTAAACGTAAAATGGTAGGAGCATAACCTAAACTTATCTGTGATAAGCTCAGGGATTTATGGCCTGTTGTATCGTAAGTAAACTACTCAGAGTGCGTAGAACTGGTGTCTTGGCTGTGATTGTAACCCCTTTCTGAACTCTGATTAACAATTCTAATTAGTTCTGAAAAGTTGAACATCCATCTGTTTTCTGATGATTTTATGTATGTTAACTTTAGGTGCATGTAACTGTGTACGTCACTAAATATGACACGGTAATTAGGAATATGATACCATATCCTCCAAGAAAATGAGTTCTTTTTAACCGAGGAGGATATGAACATGAGAGAATAAAAAGACATACTCTAGAATGCTGGTTCTCATACTCTAACTTGATTTTATCCATTAAAAATATTAATCTACATCCTGTACAAGGTTGTTAGTTTAAGCAGCCTCTTCAGAAACCTCGTGGAAGCCTTCCTCTCTGGTGTCCTTTTTGTACCACACTATTTTAATTGGTTGTCTTGCTCATGAAAGGGGCAGGCGTTGGCATGAGTGTGCGACTGTGAAAACCAAGGGTTACCATTTACCTTTATAATGGCAATACCTTAGGCCTTATCTGGTTTTGAACAGATTGTTGGTGACCCAAGAGTGCTGAAAACCGAGTCTTCTTTTCTTTCCTAATTAGGGTGAGCTGGTCAAGAGGCCAAAGAATGAATTTTTTACTCGTCTTTTTTTTTTTTTTTTTGATTCGCAGCTTTTACAGTTTGTAAAAATTTATTTAACTAGATAGTCATTCTTTGCCCTTCTAAGAACTCAGTTCCAGCATAAAGTAGAGGAGACATTCCTCAGAAATCCGTCCTCCTTCCCCACCTCCACCCGACACACAGCAGGCTGTAAGAGCTTCCTGTCTGTGTCAAACTGTGACAGTTCAAATCCCTGCCTCCCTTGTCTTTCAGCTGTGTTCGTTGAGCAATGGTATCAATATCAGTTAGGGTTCCAGTGGAACAGAGATGGCACACTCAAAGCTCAAAGGAGGGTAATCTGATAAGAGTGGTAAGAGTTTCATAAAGTAACTGATTTTAAAGTGTAAACAGCTGGTAAGGAAACCACAAGGGAGAGTCAGCACCCCAGTTCTAGGAACAGAAGAGCCATCACCACTCCTAAACTTGAAGGGAAGAAGGAAAACATGGTTCCTGGAACTGGGAAGGAGAAAGTTGTATGCAGACAGGGCCACGTTCAGAGGATCTGTTTTATTTTGCTGAGGACAGAGCCAGTGGGAGACAACAGGCAGGGAGGGGGCTGGGGATATAGCTTGACTTCACTCTCTTCCCTATTCCTGGTCTTCTGCCGGGTTCCACCACTGACTAAACCCAAACGGAAGCCTGTGCACAGAGCTCAGTCTCCCGCGGCAGACAGCAGCTGGAAAAGAACGGAGAGTGGATTGGAGGGCAGATGGAAGAGAACTGAAATGGTAAATGGTTTAACTTGTGAGCACAGTTTTCATCTGTGAAGCAAGGATAACATAGTACCTACTTTATAGAGTGTGATGAGAACTAGATAAAATACTAGAGGTAGAGTATGTAGTACAGTTCCTGGTGCAAAACACCCACTGAATGCACAATAGCTGTCGTTACTATTCTCACACATGCAGGAAATTGCTTTCCAAATGGATGAAGATTGCCAGAGCCGTCAGTAGTTGGGGGGAAACCTAACAAATTCTATCAAACCTCTTCTATTTTAGCATGTATGTAAACATATGAAATAATTCAAAAGAATTTTTTAACAGATGATTAGAACCGTTATAGTTTGTATGGTGTATTATAGATTGTGAATCCTTGAAGAACGTCTTCAAACCAGGCTTCTTCCCGCCCTTCACTTAATACATCATCAAGTCCTGTTTATTTTACCTGCAGCCTCCACCCTTATTTAGTTCAAGCCCCCATCATCTCTCCCCTGGATTATTGCACCAGCTTCTCAACTGTTCAACCAGGCTTCAGACCTCCCACTCCCTAATCCACCACTGCGACACTGATCCTTCTAAATCAGGCCTCTGACCAAGTTTACACCCAACTTAGAGACTTTTCTCAGTAGGTGTCCAAGTGGTTACATGCGCCGGGTCCTTTCCTCCTCCCTGGCCCATCGCTGGCCGTGCACTCACTGCAACTGCTCACCAGGAACAGCCCACAGTCCCCGTGCACCCCAGTGCCTCCCACATCCCAGTGGCTCTCAAACTGCAGTCCCAGGCCAGCAGCGTCAAAATCCACTAGGAACTATTTGTCAGAAAGACAAATTCTCAGGCTTTATTTAATCAGAAACTCTGGGGATGAGGCCCAGTTTTAACAAGACCTGCTGGGGGCTCTGGGTCATACACCCAGTTTGGGAGCCCCTGCCTAGCCTCTTAGTCTTAGGTCACGTCCGTCTCTCTCCCTGGTGTGTCCACCCTACTTATTTCATCTTCTACACTCATTTTAGGATCCAAGACTCCAGGATTGACTTCCTTACTTATTCTCCTTCCAGGAAGAGGACAATAAACACTCGTTGATTGGTTGCTAAGGAATTAATCCTTTAGTTTCCCTGAACCTAATTATTTGCTCAGATGATTCATATATTTGAAAAGGATGAACCTAACTCTTATGGTAACTTTTTGGGGAAACAGTATCATACAAACATTTATTCAGAAGGGCTAATGAATGTGTAGGAGAAGGGAGGGAACTTTAATGTAACCAAATTTCTCCTGAAAATGTGCCCGACAAGGATGAATGGCTACTTCTTCTCCTCCTCCTGATAACAGTTAATGATTTGAACTTTATTTAATTGGCTGCTGGGCAAATGGCAGAATTGTATGACATGATCTAGCCTCAGTTCTCTCCCACAGTGTCATGACCAACTAGTTCATTCCGACTGGTTAGATACGAGGTTTGCTACAAATAATATATAAAATAATATATTTTATTTATGATTTATGTTTGCATACATTGATAAGTATTCAATGTTACCTATATAGTAATTTCTCTCCCAGATACTTATATTTTAATGTACTTTTGTAAAGGAAAGAAGAGAGGCTAACGATATAGCTATTGAGCAAGGAATTATGCAAAGAATAGACTATTTTATGGGAGTAGGAATATCGCCCACCATGTATATTCCAGCAAGAGAAAAACGCCATGCTGTATGACTTTATGGAACTGATGCAGGGATGGAGGAAGGGGTATCAGGGTTACCGGGAAAGCCTCTCCCAATTTTATTTCTCAGTAAAGTCAGGGAGATTTTCTGATAGTATTAACGTAGTCTTTGGTGCAGAAATGGTAGGACTCCACTTTCTTGATTGTGTGCCGTAGGCACAATTAGAAGAGAAAGTGACCTATTCCATTTACAAAATAACCACTTTAAAGTTTCAATACTTTCTTTTTCAAAATAAGATGCCCTCATTGTCAGTATAAGAGCCTGTGTTTTTATGTTTAAGCGTCATTAGCTCATTTGCTACTCTCATCTCAATAAAGTAAGAGATGTTATTCATTTTATGGAATCACATTAAGTACTAGCATATTCAATAAAGTATACAATTACCAGTCCATTAGCTATTTTACTAAAGAAATTTCATTATGAAACATTTCTTTGGAAAGCATGACTATGTGGGCTTTTTTCTTATGTACTGGGAAATCATGTCCTAAAAAGTAAGCTTCAAAAATCTCTTTATTAGTTTTTCTGCATGTACTTCACATAGACTACTTTAATGAACTTTTTATATATGTTTTATTTAATCATCTTCATTTCATCCATAGAAAGAAAACAGAGTAATGGGGCCAATCAAGTGCAATTTTTACTGCAGTAAAGGAGAGTGGGTGGTGTTTGAGATATTCTTCTTTAAGACAATTGAATATGCTAGGTCGTTGGATGGGAACAATTTGTAAATAAGACCAAGGAAATGAAATTACAGGACAAGAGACACTGCATCACAAAAAGACATAATGGCAAAGGTAAAGATGGAAAGTTTAATTACCATAATTATGCTACAGAGGTATTTTTAATTCAAAAAGGGCCATGTTTTCAAAGTCACCTTCCTAGTTAGCTATTCCAGGGTTTCTTCAACTGACAAAGTCAAAGACATAAAATTCTATTCCTTTCTGTTTTAATTAGAGCTCGTGGATTTGTGATTGAGAGTCTCTGTGGACATAAACAACTAATAAATTTCTTTTCCCTTTTAAATCCCTCATGTGCATAAGGATAAAAATCACATTATCTCCCAGCCTTATTCCATTATCTCAGTTACTTTATAGTATATTTGTTCAAGAGCCCAGAAGCCAGACACACTGCTTTGCTTCAAATCATGGCTTCTTACTTTCCAAAGTTTTGATATTGGCCAAGCTATTTAGCCTCTGTCCTCACTTTGCTCATCTGTAAAATGGAGATAATGATCATTTCTGCTTCCTAAGGTTATTATGAGAGTTAAATACAAAGTGCTTTAAAAAGTGCTTAGAACAGTGTCTGCAACATGGTAAGCACTATAAAACTATTTGCTATTGTTGTTGTTATCACACAGACCTTGAGTTTCTCTAAGACATTTTTTCAAAATGTCATTTTATATTTTAAGTAAAAATAATATGTACACATGGGGAGGAGTTTTAACAATAAAGAAATGTGTACAATTAAATGCAAAGGTAACTACTATTAATAGTTTCTTAGTCTTCCAGAGTGTTTCTATGCATACTTTAAAACACAAAAAGATCATAGCATAGACAATGTTTCTCATTCTCTCAAATGTAAAAATATGGTGGTTAAGACTGAACACAGTACTCTGGTAAGACAATCTAATTAGGAATAGTATACCATCATCTTTGGACCTTGTAGCTTACTTTCCTAGTAGCACACTGTGGGTTTCATAGAGCAGTGCCATGTTGTTGACTATTGTGTTTGTGCATTGCCCCTGGGGGAGTAAGCCTCAATTCCTCCAATTTCCTGGGGATGTGTGAATCTGGCTCTCCCCTCCCCCATCACTAACATCCAGGGTCCTTAAAAAGTTTCGCAGGGATCAAGGAAAACTCTCAGTTCCTTACATGACTATTTGACATGATGAACAATTTAACACTGGCATTTCCTACTTTCTCTGAGTACCTGAGAATTTAGAATTCACAAGGCAAAGCTAATAGGTTACCTGAAAAAAATTAATATTGGCCACTTGATGCATTTTTTTAAAAGTTATATCAGTGCATTGTAGGATGTTTAATAGTTAAAAAAAAAAGAGTTGTATCAGGAAATAGTGCATTTTACATTTTAGCTTGTCAGATATGGAAAAGAAAATCTTAAAAATGAATCTAACCTAGGAAATTTATCTCTGAAAATATTAGATTCAAAATTCTTAAGGAGCCAGGCCTATAATATCTTGCCCTCATATAATCAAAGGAAACAAGACTTGGGTTAAACAAACATTAGCAAATGTCTTAGAATTCATATTTCATAGGCTGAAAAAGGAGAGTTGGAGGTAAAGTTCAGGAACCCCCGAGCATTGCCTCTGCCTCCTCTGTGTGGACGGGGACATGCCCTTTCTGCAGCAGAAGTTGGTCCCAGCATGGAAGAGCAGGTCAGCCAATCACTGTCAGCATTCTGTTATCTTATAGTGAGGGGGCCGAGCAGAGACTGTTGGTATAAAGAGTGACCAAAGCCTGGAGTACACAGAGGATGAAGGTGAGACCAAGCCTGCAGTGCGCCAGCCCGCCAACCTCCCAGTGGGGAAGCCGTATTTCTGGTCTGTCCAGTAGTGTGGGGAAGACCATATAGCCAGACTGGCCTCTCATTATCCAGTGCTAACTCACAATAATCACTCACATTGACTAATATGCTCTAAAGGGTGGGGGGAAAGAAGGAATGAAAATACCAATCCCATCCTACAACGTTTTAGCACCTTTCATCTCAGCCCAAATTACTTTTGGGGAAAAAAAAAAAAAAACAAAGAAAGAAAATGTCATTTTCAGCATGAAAGCTCTATTGTTGCCACTAACCGCAAGAAATCATTGTACACAGATCTGCAGTTTCTTTTACTGGAAAAGATAACTTGTAAAGCTATAAATGATGCTGTAGAGCTAAAACACAGAAAGAAAAAGAACAGACTTCTGAACTGCAGAATTCTGAGATGGATCTGCAAGGGAAATGAGGCATGCTGACTCATGATTTGAAAAAAGGTTAGATTCTATGTATTGAGTTTTCTGTGGCTCTTTCTAGTCGCATAGGCCATTTTAATGAGTAGGTATAATTTGTGGTTCTATTATGTAGGGACTGGAGGCTGGAGGAGGTGGAACAGGGAGGAGAATGAGGGAGAAAGAGAAGAAAGACAAGGGGAATAACAGTCACAGGAATAAAGGCAGCTACGATTACTGCAGGCCACTAAGTACCAGGTGACGCTGCCTGATTTCCAGCGAAGTCCTGTTACGTTGTCAGCATTGCTCTGCACACTTTACA
The DNA here is from genome assembly GCF_041146395.1 of Eulemur rufifrons. Classification (NCBI taxonomy): domain Eukaryota; kingdom Metazoa; phylum Chordata; class Mammalia; order Primates; family Lemuridae; genus Eulemur; species Eulemur rufifrons. The sequence goes on from NC_091006.1 coordinate 34,492,498, forward strand.
CATGAGAAGAGTGAGGCACTGAAAATTTAAATTACCTGCCTACATTTCTCCATATATTCTGATGCCGTGAAAGGAAAGGTATCCGGTTCTGGATTCAGCTCCATTCACTGCAGAACTACAGAGATATCATTAGGTATTAAAGGGGAGAGAATAGTTGTGGACCATCACCTTTTCCCTCCTGTCTAGTTTGGTACAGGCTTCCAGAGAAACCTTTTCTAGCATTAGATCAATACAGTGTTTCCATTCACCACTCTTGAACAGCTGAATCGCCCATTTCTTGGTATGCGTGCCCAGTGCCTAGATACAGCCTATTTGGAAACCCAGCTCTCGTTTCTCAGAGAAGTATCCTGATAATCACTTTGGCAAAAAATGGGGACTTTGGTGTTTTGGTAATCAGCCCAGATTTTGATGTATTAGCTCACTTATATAAAAATTTACCTTTTATCCCCTTGCTTCCTCTTGCTCTTATAAAACAAGCTCAGAAAAGTTTAGAATCTGAACATGATCTCCAAGCAGGTGCCTGCAAAAGTGGAGATAATCACCCCAAATAATAAACAATCGCAAACATGCTATTCAGACCGAGCTGCGGGGTCAGACGATGGGAGCTCCTAACAAGGCCAGCGACTGCATAAATTACCTCTTGATCTCTCCACCGAGAATAAATTCATGTAAATCCAAGGAAGCTGAGCCACTGCTGCTAATCCAGCGTGTGTGGTGACTAATTTTATTAAGTGAAATACAAGAAAAAGAAAGATCCTCGCGGCAGAAATGTATGCAGAGATGATTGCCTTGGCCCGACGCTGAGCCCCGCGGCGGCGCAGGGACCGAGCAGGGCCGATTAGGCCGGTTCGCCAGGCGGAGCCCGAGCGCGGAGGGCCGGGACCGGCCGGGCTGCTGCAGGAAGGCTCGGGAGTGCGAGCCCGCGTCCGCTCCGCGCATCACTGGGAAAGTGACAAACAACCACAGAATCGCTCTTGACTTTGAGGCGGCCTTGCTTCTGAGAAGAAGAGTTGACCATACTTGGAAAAGTTAACCTTTCTTTACCCTAAGTACTTAGAAGCTATTACCACTGAAAATTTGAAGGTACAACTTCAGGCGAATCAGCATCCTCAGTTCTTTTTCTGTTCGGAGTTGCAAACTCACCCTTTCTAGACCAAGCGAGTTAAATAAGGCTATGTAGACATGACTATATAGCCAACTGGACAGGCCCATTGCTAACATATTTTTTTCCCTGAAAATAATGTGTCAGTATCTCCTACAGCTAAACATTTACCTAGCCTTCATTTGAGCCATTCTGCTCCTATGCATACCCTAAATATATATGCAAGAGATATGAGTGTGTACGTTTACCAAAACACGTTCAGAAACACTCGGTATAAGTTTAACTTGGAGCACATGAGCTCTAGTTATTAGAACAAATACAATTTTAGTGGAAGGAATAATGGAAGAAAACAATTTTAGTAAATGTGACTCCACATTTATCCTGCACATACTTTGTGCAAGGGAATAAATATACAAGGAGTTGAGAAAAATCAGAGAAATAAACTATGTCCCAGATCCTCTAGGAAATAACCATTTACTGAAGGAGAGACACATGCAAAGTATTGACTATGACAAAGAAAAATGAAATAAACGCTACAACAGAACTATGGCTTTTGGACACATGGAGAAAGGAGTAATTCATTCTGAATGAGGAAAATGGAAAGAAAAGCACATCCAAATTAGGAATATTTAATATAATTAAGTTGCAGTCCTTCAAAATAATTGATAAATGCAATAAAATATCAGGTTCCATGGAATATTCTAAGAAACTTTAAATCTAAACACCTCTACCTTTACCTCCAAAATATTAATATATGAACGCATAAGCAGACAAGAAGAAAATAAGGGTAGATGATAGATAGGCACAGCCACACACAAATGATGCATGAGGGACATGCTTATTAATTTTACAAAATGTTTTACTATCGCATTAGAACTTTACATAGTGTTGAACTTCTAAAAATCTGGAGAAAATGGTCAATGGAAAAGAAATGGAGATTTTAAAATATTTATAGCTTGATCTTTTTATTATTATATAATATGAGCATTTCAGCAAAAATAACGTAGAAGTGAATAATATCTTATAATTTTTGCAGTAATTAAGTATTCATATGGACAGTAATGAAGTTGAATTTGTATTTCATATATTGCAACAACTCAAAGTACATGTAATTCATTTTTAAAAATACAGAAGAATAGCCGGGCGCGGTGGCTCACGCCTGTAATCCTAGCACTCTGGGAGGCCGAGGTGGGCGGATCGTTTGAGCTCAGGAGTTCGAGACCAGCCTGAGCAAGAGCGAGACCCCATCTCTACTAAAAATAGAAAGAAATTATATGGACAGCTAAAATATATATAGAAAAAAAAATTAGCCGGGCATGGTGGCACATGCCTGTAGTCCCAGCTACTCGGGAGGCTGAGGCAGGAGGATTGCTTAAGCCCAGGAGTTTGAGGTTGCTGTGAGCTAGGCTGACGCCACGGCACTCACTCTAGCCAGGGCAACAGAGCGAGACTCTGTCTCAAAAAAAAAAAAAAAATACAGAAGAATATACAATAGAATATTTAAGTGATGCAGAAAAGAAAAGAACTCAGGACCATTCAAGAAATAAGGGATATTAGAGACAAAATGGATATGTCTGAGCATGTAAAGATAACTGTTTGTAAGGAAAACTGTACTAAGATAAAAATAGAGTGAAGAAAACATAATATATAAATGTAATTGATAAACTTTCATTATTTGAAATATAGAGAAAACTGTGATTAATATATATGGTCATTAAGCAGATTGTATTTAATAGCAGTTTATTTGTTTATTTATTGATTGATTGATTGTTTGTAGAGACAGGGTCTCACTCTGTCACCCAGGCTGGAGTGCAGTGGCACGATCATATTTATAGCTCACTGCAGCTTCAAACTCTTGGGATCAAGTGATGCTCCCCTTTCCACCTCAATATTAATGTCTTTAAATAATCAAAAACAGTATGCAAATGGAGAAATACAAAGTTAGCTAGTGTTTGGGAAATCAACCTTCAATCTAGTATATAGTAAAGCTCTAAGGTGTTGATAAAGTGAAGGAAGAATTCTCTTTTCCTTTACAAATGTTCTGAATTAGGGTAACTTATGTTTAAGACAGGAATTTTGTCATCAGTAAAGTCTTGCAAAGCAGGAAAAGTGGCAAGAAATTTTCTAAAAGAAGTAGAAAATGGGCTTCTTTAAAAAAACGAAGCCAAGCAATCAATGAAATAGAGCCTTTGTTTTTTTGAACTTGAGGAAGCGTCGCAATCCCCAAATGATGGAGTTGCTGCTACATTTTAGAGTGTGGAAACATTGCATTATGCTTTAGAAATCTAAGTCTTATTAAGTTCTTATAAACAACTTCATGGTTTGCATTCAAAATAATTCATCACCCCCAAGGAAATCTTCTGTTCAAACCAGTGAAGAGGAAGTTCTATGGTTAAATTTTTCTTATTATCCTGTCACACTTCAAGTGATATTTCATAGAATCCATTAGTTTTCACAAAGTGAATATTTCACGGAAAAATAAGACAGTGAAGTTTATTTTTTATGAGACAGTTAATGATATTAAATGCAATTTCTTGATTGGCCATTAAATACTTTTATCTGAGTCCTATAAGCTATTGATGTGCAATGAATACACTATTTGCACAATTTAAAACCTCAGCTTTTTAAGATACCATAAATATAATTGATATGTAATTTTTTAAAATGCATACAAATCAGATTCCATTTTTTAGATTTGCCAAAAGTCTCATGCATAGAAATTGATAAATTAATAGAATCTAGTGGTGTGAACTGACATAAATGAAGAAATTACAATACAATTTAGTCAGTTGGCATTTACATACACAAAGACTAAGAGCTTTGAGAACTTGGAACATGAGCAAATAACTATTCTGCAGACAAGACAAGTTACATACGTCATGAACAAAAGATTTGTTAAAAAAGTGAAATCCTGAAAAGGCTTGGATATGAGAGGGAAGATAAAGATGTTCAACGCTAATACTAAGTTCTTGGCAAGAAGCGGCAAAGGATGAACTTGGAAGGAGATTGGGCCCAGATTGTGAACCTTGTTACACATATCAAGTGCAGAAGTTAGAATTTTATGCCAAAAATTAATAAGGCTCTTGAGGTCAGGAAGGTTTTTGAGTGAGAAAGTGATGCAATCAGCTGCGTTTGGGAGGGAAGTAACTTTGTCAGCAGTGTGGAGAACTGTCTGGAGCAGAGACAATGGGGAGAAGACCAGGGTTATGGAAACAGAAAAAAGAAGATGAGAATCTGGGTTATGACAGAGGAAGTAGGAACGGAGACAAAAAATGGAATTTGAGATGCAGTTTTGAGGTGGAGTCTGAAGAATTTGATGACCTATTGGATATACTATGTGGGACAGAATAAGGACTTGAGTTTGCCCGATGAAGACGTCCAACCGATAGGACTGACTTGGATATTGATAGCAAAAGTGGAGCATGTTGGAGAAGGAGGCATGAAGGAGGGGATTATGTTCAAACTTGTAATGTGCATTATGTGTTAATTCTGAACTGGATAGACGTCATCCAGATGGAGATACATGGAATCAAGTTCACATGATAGGTTAGAGTTTTCGGCAAAAAAGGTGATTTTTAAAGTCACAAAAGCAGGTGATTACGCATAAGAAAGAAAAGGATTGTATAGAAACTGGGAGAAGATTAACAGTTGAAGGATTGTTAGAGGATGAGGAACAGGCAAATAAAAGAAAGAGAAGAAATAGGCATGTTCTACCTCAAAAATCATGTAAATATGTAAATATCTAAAATCATCCTTGAGGATATGCTGGTGAAGGGTAGAGAACAGTGGCTCTGATTTGGGGGGGGTGGTTTAGAGTTGGACACTTGTTAAAAGCATCAGCAATCCCTTTACTCTGATGCTGCTGTGACAGGGGAGAGAGGAGTTAACTTTAACATCTTGGATAAAACTCAGAATCAAAGTCATGTTTACAGCCCGCTCCCTCCATTTGTACACTAGAAAAATAATACCTACCACTTTGTAGGCAATTTGGGAAAGAATAAGATGCTCTACAAAGGGGCTCAGAGCTACTCGGATGCAATATTTAAAAGATACAATGCACTAATGATAATTATGACCATCATCAATTTGTTGCCATGGAAAATTTTTATTGGGACTCCAACAGAGTTGAACATGGATACAATGCCAAAACCGCGTAAGTGACTGTAATTTTCCTCATTCTGCCTGTGTCTGGAAATAAAAGCCTAACAATAGGCTTTCACAGTGGGCATGAGTACCCACTATTACGTTCCAGGCGTGGTGTAAGCACGTTCATGGACTCAAAGAGCTTGCAGTATTTCTATGGTCAATACGAAAAGCTAATCTAGTTCCCCAAATCATTGGATTGGTCTATCTCCAGGGTCTACATTATCCAGAAAAGCGTTGTGTTAATACTTTGTGTTGTCCAATAATAAAAAGCGCCATATAATAGAGTAATTTCCACTCTCATCCAGTAGATTTTGATTTCCTTCTAAACACATTTACAGCAGTAAGGAAGTGATTTGTTTTTATAGAAGCAGAACGTTGCTAGCTTTTAGTAATTGAGTTGTAGATTTCTAGACCGTTGGCGACTATAACATGGCTGATAATGAGTTTTTTCAACCCCCTCATTTTACAGATGAAAGAACTGAGGCTCAAAGAAGTCAAATGAGTAACAGAGTATTATTGTGTTTTGAGTCAAGCACATGACATTTCTGTTTGCTGACAACCACGATTCTCTCGAAATAACTTATTTATTTTAAACTTCTCTTATGGAAAAATCAGTTTGAGGAAACATCATGCACCGTTGTTGTAAATACAAAAGGCCTTCATTATTAGTAAGTGGATGTGAATTTTCTGATAGTCTGGGAGACTTCAGCAGTGCCAGTGTGGCTCTGGGAAGGAACAAAGTACTGGGACTCAGGAACTTTTGCTTTGGGGTCAGTGTTTTGACTCATATCTCTCACCCCAGAGTCTCTGTCTTCTTGCTGTAGACTGAAGTGGTAGGGACAACCTCAAAACCTTTTTACCTTATACACCCAGCCCTGACAAGAGTACTGGCCTGACAAGACCCACGAATAAGGGTCCGTGGTATGGAATTGGGAAACCCTTTGGCTGCCTTCCTCTGGGTATTCAGAAGGTCTTACCGAGCCAGGGAAGGTCCAGTTCCATATAATGGACACTGATTTGAGGGTCTTGTCAAACCCTCATAGCACAAATGCCCAAGACGGGTTCCAGTGGAAGTCCATCTTTCAACAAGCACTTGGCGATTACTATGGTGTTCCAGGCAATGCCGTTAGACACCGGTATTTCTAAACAGGAGGACAGAATTCTTTTCTTTCTTCACATAGTTATGGGAGGATACAGACCCATGAGAGCACATACTCAGCAAGCTCAGTGTTAGGCACTGGAATTCATGCCTTCATTGACTTGACCCCTAGGGCCATGTCTCTGGTCAGCTTTCTCCAAACAGTACGCTCTGTTTGGACCAGAACAGAATCCGTGTCATTAAAGTCATTGAATTTTTAGCCTTTCTAAGGGAGCCACTGAGCATCTTCTTTCTCCCTGCTGCTGTATCTCCCCAAATCCCCCTCTCTCTCAAATGCTACCTCTGTGCATGGATTTGGGTGGTCTTTTTGTCTATTATCCAGAGATAATAATGGCATTGTGCCCCCAGCTGTGGTTTATGGGAACATCCAGTGGGCATCCCACCCATCTGCACTCAGCTCCTCCCTGGGTACTTCTCACATCAAACCATTCAATACACGGCACATACCTAATCCACGTGGTACTGTCAGTGCTAAATAGATATCGCTTCTCTCTCTATCTCCTTTCCTTGTCACACACTGGGCCTTTCATAGGAAATAAACCATCAAAATATTAAATGGGAGTTCAGCATAAGTTTCATTCATTCATTCAATTTCTTTCAGCAAACATGTATTGAACATCCTAAGTGTGCCAGTTTTGAATCAACCACTTCAAATAATTCGGCTGGCTCAATTCTCCAAAAAGCCGTTTGGACTAGAGCTTCGCCTAATGATTAAGATGTAGGGCTTTGAAGTCAGACAGACTAGATTAAAATCCTGGCTCCATAATTTACTAGCCATGAGAAAATTATCTCACCTCTCTCAGTGGCAGTTTCCTCATCTATAAAATGGACACATGAATACTCACTGCACCAACACAGTGCCTGGCACACAGTGGGCACTCTAAAAGTGGTGGCTGCTTTTATTATACCCATAAAGGAGTTAATGCGTGTTGTAGTGGACACTGTGACGTATTGCGCAGACCTTCCTTTGGGATCAAAGGACTCCTCAGCCAAGTCCCTCTCCATGACTTGCTCTTCAGCGAAGTAAATTGCCTTGCCCAAGGTTATCGCCTCCTTGCCAGGGGCATCTAATTTCTGCTCAACATCACGGGAAGACAGACAGTCAACCCTGGAAGCCTGCACGACTCCAGATCGTCCTGCATAATTAGCTGAGGCCCCTGTGGCCACTGCCCCACCGTTCAGCTTCTTCTGCTCGGTCCTATTTGTGGTCACATGTCAATCGATAATGAGTGGCAAGTATTTGGGGACTTTGGTAAGACACGTATCCTCCAGGAGGTGAGTGACAGGCCTACAAAGATCCAGGGTGCTAGCACATCAGTGAAGCGTTAAGGATCTATTAGTCTCGAATGCAAAGACATCCTCTCCAGCATTAAAGAGATTATTGCACCTTACATTTCTCAGCACTGAGAAAGACGGGAAATACCTGGTAGGCTTTTTTTTTTTTTTTCTTATTCTCAAGGTAGCATATTCCACACACTTGGGACCCAAGACCTATTTCTTCTTTCTGATCTCTCTCTTTTGGAATGAGAGTGCCGATCTTATGCCTGTCCGACCCTGTATTTGAGAATGATATAACTTGTCTGGTTTCACAGATTCACAGCTGGAGAAGAATTTTGCCTCAGGATAAGTCATATTTCAATTCTCACCCGTACTTGATTTAGATGATATTTAGATGAGATTGTGGACTTAGAATTGATGCTGGACTGGAAGAAGATTTTTGGATTGTTGAGATGAGGTTTAATGTAATTTGCATGTCAGAAGGACATGAATTTTGGGAGTCCACAGGGCAGAGTGTTATGGACTGAACTGTGTTCCCTCCAAATTCACATGTTGTGGCTCTAACCCTCAGTACCTCAGAATATGACTGTATCTGGACGTGGGGACTTAAAAGATAATTAAATTAAAATGAGTCTGTTAGGTGGGTGCTAATCCAATCTGACTGGTGCACTTATAGGAAGAGGAGATTAGGACATACAGAGCTAGCAGGGGTGTGTGTGCACAGAGGGACAGCCGTGGGAAGAGACGAGAGGGTGTTTATCTGCAAGGCAGAAAGTCCCTGGGAGAAAACGCACCTGCTGACACCTTGACCTTGGGCTTCCAGCCTTTAAACTATGTGAAAATAAATGTTGGTTGTTTAGGCCACCTCGTTGATGGCATTTTGTTATGGCAACTCTAGCAAACTAAGATACTCCCGCATCCAATTATTGGTCAATATGTAGGGATACAAAAGTCCAATTCTGTTAAATTGACTTAGGATCAACTGAAACTCAGGGCCATCTCAGCTCTGGGGCTCCATGTAGGATTAGCTGATTCCTCTGATATAACTGAGCTGCAGTTCAGATTCTCTCTCTGCCCAATGCTGCCTCCTTCACTCTGTCACCGGTATTTCTGACAGCAATAAACCTCCTGCATGCAAATCTTCATCTTAGAGTCTCTTGCCCAAAGACCTGACTTAAGAGACACACAGATTATCTAGAACGTAGTAAGTTATACGAGCATAGTAAACATTTAATAATGTAAGCAATTGCTTCAATGTTATTTGTATCCCTACCAGTCTAGGACATTGCACGTATGAGTTGTTTATTATCTATTTGTTTAGTGAAGGGATACATTTTTGCATGAAAGAATGAATGAGTATTGCAGTAACTCTGCCTTCCCCAAATGACACATAATGAGTGAAGCTGCAGAGCCAGATTTAACTTGATCAAGAAATTATAGAGAGGAGCAGAGAAGGGAGAAGACACCTGCAGCATCCCTCTCAGACACTTGATGTTGAGCCATAAAAATGTAATGCTACATTCACTTGCATCGTCTTTCCTTTCTCTTATATTTATTTCAATTTCAAGATAACATGAACTGAATGGCTATGGAAGCAATGAGTTAATATTTTTATGGCAATGAGTATTACTCTATATCACTCGACTTTTTCCATTGCCTATGCACCTTCACTTTTAATCACATGGGTTTAACTATTAGTATTAACAGAACTACTGGAATAATATTGCAAACATTTGAAGAGGTAGAAACATTGCTTATAGCTACAAATGTCACCAGATTTTATTTAGTTCCCATATACATAGTACAGCCACTGGGACTTAGAGAAAATAAATGTGGTGAGATTATTACTGAGATATTTATCTATTTTCTTTTGTACCCCTTCTCCCACCCTTTCTAAAAAGAAAGACAGGCTTGATGGTATTTGGATGAAGCCTTCTTGGTGATAAGCCTCCTTTCTGTGTTTTGTAAAAAAGGGATTTATTGAAGACATTCTGCAAGGTATATGCTAGGAGGAAAGAAAAGGAAGGACTATGACGTAAGCGTGAAATGAAGGATGATGTTCTTGAGAGCAGAAAGGGCACGGAGTTGTCACCATCCTTTCAATAGTAAGAAGTTGGGTTCTGTTTCTTGGCAATGCTCCCAGTGCTCACCCCAGGGACTTTGCACTTGCTGTTTCTTTACCGCTAGTATTGCCATGGCTGGCTCCCTTGTTTCCATTAGGTCTTTGCTCAAATGTTTCATTCCTGGGCATTCCTTGATATCCTATTTTAAATTACAGCCCTCACCATGCAGCACTGCGTATACTCTAATTATTTTTTCTCCATAACACTTATTTCACTTTAACAATACTTATTTTTTTATTGTCTATTTCCCTACTCTAGAAATATGAACCCTTGGGAGCAGAGATTTTTCTGGCTTTGCTCCTCACTGTATCCACAGGACTTGGTAGTATGCGTAATAGCATGTGTTTAATAAATAGTTGATGAGTGAATGGATATAATCCCTGCATTGCTATATATCCCTGGAGAGTGGGAGTAGCCCTGGCCATGTGTGAGGTGGAATTCTTACCCAGTGCACTGGGGCGTTGGCTGGGGGTTGAAGTCAGATGATTAATATTCATGGTTACATAGTCATACCCACTGCATAAGCGTTTATTTGAAGCAACTTCCGTGGAAAGGTGAGACAAAAAAGGCTGGCATGAACTATTAATTTGTGCTGAAAGATTTCATGGTGATTAACAGAGCTAATCAAAATTTTAAAGGGCAATAATAACCATATAAATGGAATAAAATTTTATCATCTGCCATCTCAAAGAGAGGTACTTTCACCTTCACTTCACTTAAACTATGTTTTATTGAGATTATTTAACCTCCTAGAATTAGCATAGAATTATTAATTCTACGTTTGAGATAGCTGAAATTTGTGCAATTTATTTATCTCTCTACCCATTCTTCAACCTTGTCTCAATACAAAAGAAAAGAGATACCTGCAAATTTGAACGTTGCTCCCCTCCAAAAAAAAAAATATAGAAGAAAAGACCTCTTCCGTTGTGACTTAACAAATCACACATAATTAATTCCATCCCACCCTCAAACCAAACCAAAACACAAAAAACATCTAACAGTGCTTGTTAAACTTTTTCAGCTGTACAAATGCACCTGAAAACTTGATGATTGTTATAAATGAACTCTTTATCCCCTCAAACTTCACATCCCGCACACAGTTCTGTCTGTAGTTCCAGGAGCACGAACTCCTGAAACCTCTCTATGGGTCTAGTCGAGAACCTCTGCTCCAGGGTGCTACAAACAGCTAAACACTGCAGTGTTACTGCCAAAGTCAAAATGCACTGGACAGTGATGAAGATGATTTTATTCAGGCCGTAACAACAGGGAGAACATTAATGACAGATGTCTCAAAGAAAAGGAAGGGGATGCTGGGGTTTTATATAGTGCAAAGACTCTCTCCTTGACCAAACTTTAGTTGTGCTCCTCTGAGCCCTCTTCTTGACTAGGTCTGGACCTTGGCCATGCCTGTCCTTGCAGAGTCTACTTTAACAAGAATCTGACGAAGTCAGTTTAGCAAGAGTACCCTCTCCCCTTGATATCTGATCACGTCCCTCATCCTTACCTTTGATGCATAAGTTTCTGACCTGCTTTTAAAGGAGGATCATGTTAGGCCAGCTTAGCAAGAATCCCCCAACCCATGATGTTTCCTCTTAGAAATTTTATTTTCATTAACCCCCTCACTCTGCTCTTTGGCTATAAATCCCTAGTTCCCTCGTATTTGGAATTGAACCTCAGCTCTCTCCCCTATTATGATAGAATTGACTTCTACTGCAATTGCCTTAAGTAAAGTCTGTCTTACTGTCTTAACAAATGTCAGAATAACTTTTTCTTTAATAAGCAAGTAAACAAGGGAGTCACCTGGTATTTTTTCAGAGTCAGGAAGAAGAACGGACGTTGAGTCTTGTTTGCATGGTATGGGGAAGGGTTCTTTGCAGTTGGAAGACAAAATGGTGAGGGGTTTGGAAAACAAAATAGTGTGTGTGTGTGTGGGGGGGTGATTTCTCAACCTAATCTGTCTTCTGCAAGGACAGGACTCAGGTAAAATTCAGTATCGTTAATGCATAAAGTCTTTAAATTTTTGCCATGGGAATTCAACTTTCATTAGTAGCAAGCTTCACAGATTTTTTAAAAAATAGCTCATCTGTGAAAAAATCATGTGGAGATTAAAAGTGTCTCATGTAGTCTTCATAAAACTAGAGGATAGTGATTAAAGAGGAGACACTAATGAGAAATTTGTTATGGGTTAGGATGTTACTTCTAGCTTTAGTGTAAGACAAATTCTTCAGTTGGAGATAGATTTCTCAACCCTTTATTGTCTAGAATTTTTCACCCTCCTCCTTTCTCTGTAAGAACTGACTTCCTAATATTATAGTCCAAGCATACAGAATAGGTAGTTTAAAAAAGGAATCCATAAGCTTGGAAAGCCAGAACCCTAGTATCCCAGACTATGGGAATTTTCTCATAAAGATCCTTGATTTCCAAAGCCTACATGTCTGTTCTTGAATATTCCAAAAGACATATCCTTACTTTTTCTTAATTCTCTTGATAGCCCTTTCTTTATACAATCTTAGTATAATTTTTCAGTTTTTAAAAAGTCAAAATAGCTTAAGTAAGATCTCAAATTATCTGTTCATTATTACAGACACATTATATTTATGTACATATTTTATTTTTCTGTCTCCTAACTACCTATGTTCCGTATTCCATTTCTGAAAAGGAAATACTCAATCTTTTTCTCCCTCATCTTTTATTGCGTAACAAGTGAAACAAATACCCACAACAAATGAAAAACACTTGCGTAGACACTTCTGGAAGTCATATAGTAAAATAGAACAGTTTTAGTCCTCACGACTAGAATCTAAGTGGAGTGGGAAAGAGTGAAGAACATTAAAAAAAACAAACAAAACTTTTCTACGAGTCAGAGGGACTTAAGATACTGCTCATGAAAAACAAACAAACAAACAAACAAATAACCCCACCAAAACCCAGACAAGATAAAAGAACAAGGTACTACATTGCTGCAGAAACGGTCCTAGTAGATGATATAAAAAATACACAATTGCCTCAAGGAGGATATTGCTCCTCCTTGCTGGACTGTGAGAGACCAGGAAAATTACGTTGCTCACGATGAGTCTAGATGGCAAGATGTCATTTGATTTTTTTCTTGAGTATTTATGCTGCTAAGAATCTAGAAGGAACAATTCTAATATGGAACATAAGAAAGAAGTGAATTTTTTAATTAGAGGGAGGTTTGCTTGCTAATAAATTGCCAAGTTCTTTGAAGTGCACAATTTTTTTTTTTAAGTTTGATAGAATTATAGACTTGAAGACTATAGAGGCTGTACAAGTTACCTATTACTTGGTAAAAAGTTATTCCAATATTTAGTGGCCTAAAACAATAACTTTTATTCAGTCACAATCTTTGGCTCAGCCGTCTGGGATGGTCTGAGCTGAGCAGTTTTCTCACTGAGTGGCTTGGGGTCACCGATGTGGCTGTCATCTTGTGCCTTGACTGCACCTCGGGGCTCTGAGATGGCCTCGCCCACACTTGCCGTAGCTGCTGGCTCTCTGCTGGGCTGTGCTTTTCTAGCCCAATAGCCCTGCCTTCTTCACACGGGGGCAGCATTTCAGGAATTCAAGTCCTAATCACGCACAGATGCTTTTCAAACCCCTGATTGTTTCATATTTACTAATGTCCTATGGTCCAAAGCAAGGCACATGGCCAAAGCCAACGTCAGCGTGAGAGGGGATCCTACAAGGATATGGACACGGGCAATCAGGACGGACTGGGACCATTACTGTATACAGAAGCACACACAGTTGATGCTCATTATTTGCGGATTCTGTATTTCCTAATTCGCCTGCCTGCTAAAATGGACTTGCAACCCCCAAGTCCAAACTCCCAATGCCTTTGCAGTCAGTCAGGAACATGTGCACAGTGGAGAGAAATGTGAATTGCCTGACACACACTTTCCCAGCGGAGATTGAACAAGATGATGATGCTCTGCTCTCTTGTTTCGGCTCATACTGTAAACAAGTATCCTTTTTGCAGTACTGTATATTTAGTGCCATGTTTTTTACATTTTTGTGTTTTCATTGGCAACTTTGTTGTTTAAAATGGCTCCGAGCATAGTGCTGAAGTGCTATGTTCCTAAGCACCAGAAGGCTGTGATGTGCCTTATGACAGAGAAAATATATGCGGCAGATGAGCTTCATTCAGGTCTACGTTACAGTGCTGGTGGCCGCGAGTTCGATGTTACCGAATCAACAGCAGATATCAAATACGGTGTCTTTAAGCAGAATCATACATACAACAAGGGATATATCCATCAGTCAGTGAAGATGTGATCCTTCGAGGCTCAGGGGAAACTAACACTGCATTTTTTTGCAGGAGAGTGGCTCAGTATTTGCTAATTCAGTGTCTGTGACACGAATAATGAGAATCGGCTGTACGTCAGTTTTAGAGCAGTATGCCTATATTATTTCTAACAGAAGTTAAAGGAAATCATAAGGCACTCCTGATAAATTAAGCAATGAAGGAAAAGATCAAGTGGCAAGCCCAAGGTGAACTGAATTAGTTCAATAACAATTCAATTTGATAAGTATTTATTACGTATTTCTATAATTGCACAAAGCAATGTCAGTTGTAGCTGCTGGGAATGGGGATGAAAATTTGAATACTTGGTTGTATTTTGAAGAGGCTCGGAATCTAGTAAAGGAAAGTAGGCAGTGGGGAGTGTGATTCGGGCTGGAGGAGAGGTGTTCACAAAGTATTAAGGAAGCCCAGCGATGAGAAATACATTTGGCTGGTAAAATCAGTGTAGTCTTCATGGAAAAGATGATACTGAAATGTGGATGATATTTTGATAGATAACTATGAGGGAAAATGAGATTTCTTTTGTAAGAATCATGAGCAAAAGTTCTGTTGGAGAGGGGAGGGGAGGAAGTTTGGGACACTTGGGAGGGACACCGTGAAGGCCTCGTGCAGTGGCTGCATCAAAGCTGGTAACAGCTACTGTTTACTGAGCATTTGGTACCACTCTAAGCCGTGATCCATAGACGACTGATGATTTCTGAGCAGAGATGTAATCTCATTAGAGCTATGCTTTGATCAAAAGCTCTCTGTGGCAGCAGTTGTATTAGATTTAATTGGAGGGAAGGAGCCACAAGAGGGTCTGGGAGAAGAATTAATGTATTATCACAAGAACAACATAATAGATAAAAGGGGCATTGGAACCCAAAAGGAGAGTAATGATTCCACAGACATTGAAGAGTTCTAATCCACAGAATTGTGGAGTGAGAGACATTATAGAAGAGTATGGAATCAAAGAGAAACACGAGGTTCTGAGCTATCTAAATAGCAGGCTGGTGATGCCACCAACTGAAATGGGGAAGACAGAAGGTTTTGGGATCTGGTGTTGGTTGTGCTCATTTTTATTACTGGTAGAACTTCTAGCGGAGATACTCATTAGAAAGTGGGAAATTCAGGAGAGGCTAAGGTATGCGTATGTATTTGGGAATTATCTGTATAGAAGCAATTATAAGGCCATGATTGTAGATGAGATTACCAAACAGGAACAATTGCAGAAGAAGATAAACAATATATGTATGAATAATGCCTTCACAAAACAGGGAGAAGGAAGCAGGAGAATGGAATGAAGGCACCAAAGTAGAAGAGAGCCAAGAAGTATTTGGAAAGTGCCACATTATGATAATATACTGAGGAAAGGTGGTTTGGATGATTAGAAGGTCCTTAACATCCTTAAAGGAGCTGATTTAAGAATGTTGAAATGTGAAGTCCGATTGCAAGGGGTTGAAGAATATTTGATATCTAAAGGAAAAAAGATGGGATGGTAGCTCAAGAGGGTAACCTGCTGAGGAAGTTTCTTCACAACAGGGGCTCCTTTAGAGGCCTGGTTTGCAGACATATTTTGTGGTTTGGGGACAGAGGAGGTTGAATAACATAATGAGTTTAGTGAGAGTTTGGGAGTAGGAAGTTGGCATGGTAAAAATTTAGGAATATAAAAAATTCTAAGCTTTTAACCAGAGCAGTGCTGAAATGGCTGGTCATGAGATGGTTTGGGTAGGAAGACAAGTAATTCTTGGACAGATGTGGTAGTCTGAAAGGATTAGGAAAGATCCAGTCCCACTGGGGATGAGGAGTAGATTTAGTAGGATCAAGCAATACAGAAACAAAAATGAGAGTCTATGGGTTGAGTCAGAGAGAATTTTTTTTTTTTTCCATAGCTTTTGTATTTGGAAATAGAGTAATTCCAGGTATGTTGGTGTGCGTTTGGAATAAATTGGAAGTGACAGAAACCAGACTGAAGAGTTTGAGGAACAGGGTTTCAGGAAGTTTACACCATAAATGTCGAAGTTACTAAAGGACTATTGTCAAAGAACAATGACCAAGAGGAAGGGCACAAGTCAAATATGAACAACGCTGAGTCCAAAAGATTCTACAATGGCCCGTTGCAAGGAATGAGTTTAGGTGGGGTTGCTTAAATGGTTTACAAGCCAGTTAACAGAAGCAAGTTAGAGGAATAAAAATAATAACACCATTATTTTCTTTTAATGCTTTATATTTACGATACATCTGTGGAGTAGCTAGCTCAGCCTAGGTACTTCTGTACTTACCTTCTGTAGGTATCAGAGCTCAGGTTTGATGCAGTACAAATCCGGAAGCCCTGTATGACTATTTCATTTTAGCTTAGCCATTTCCTTAGGGAATTATGTTTAGTGAATTGAACTTTAATATACCATCAGATTTTAACACAAGTGCTGCAATTAAACAATACGCCATATAATATTTTAATGTATATTTTATGAACAATTACATATTTGATTTCCTTTGATTTTCATAAAAAAATCCCAGAAATACTACTGCTCTTTTTAAAATGTGGAAGTGAGGAGCGGAGATGGAGACTATTAACAGCTTTCCTGCTCATATATCTCATTAATCACAGTGCCAAGTTTTGAAACCGTGTCTATTGACCATAGACTCCACTTCCTACATTAACCTTTAGAAATGAAGACAGTGCCAGTGATGGAGGATTCTCTATGGCCAAATATTTCAGGTCTGGTTTTTTTGGCCTCTGCCTCTGCTCCAAATGTAGAAGTCACCTATTATTTCAGGAATACTTTGCTCTAGCCCAGTGAGATTTTTGGCATCTGCATTAGATAGTGGAGCACTGTTTTATTGTTTATCAGACATGAACTTTGGAATGAAACATACACAAAACATAGTGAGCCTTGGAATGGGGAGAAAAGAGAGATTTAAAAAATAAATAAGACATAGCCATTCCTTCCTGCCAAAGTAAGGGAGGCAGACATGAAAACAAGTAAGCTATCTGAATAGACAGTTTTCAAGGAAGACATACAAATGACCAACAGGTATATGAAATAATGTTCAACATAACCTATCATCAAAAAAATGCAAATCAAAACCACAATGAGAAATCATCTCACCTCAGTAAGAATGGTTACTGTCAAATAGACAAAAAATAAAAAATGCTGGTGAGGATGCAGAGAAAAGAGAATTCTTAAACACTGTTAGTGGAAATGTCAATTAGTATAGCTATGATGGAAAAAAGTATGGAGGCTTCTCAAAAACCTAAAAATAGAGTTACCGTAGGACCCAGCAATCCACTGTTGAGTATCTAACCCAAGGAAAGGAAATCAGTACATCAAAGGAATACCTGTACTCCTGTCTATTACAGCATTATTCACAATTACCAAGCTATAAAATCAGCCTAAGTGTCCATCGGTGGATGAATGGATAAAGAAAATGTGGTTCATATATACCATGGAATATTACATAGCCATTAAAAAGAATGAAATCCTGTCATTTGCAGCAACATGGGTAGAACTGGAGCTCATTATGTTAAATGAAATAAGTCAAGCACAGAGAGACAAATAGCACATTTTCACTCATATGTGGGAGCTTAAAAAGTTGATCTCATGGAGGCAGAGAGTAGAATGATGGTTGCCAGAGGCTGGGAAGGGTGAGGGAGGAGGAAGAGGGGTTGGTTAGTGGGTACAAACATACAGTTAGAGAGAAGGAATAAGTTCTAGTGTTCATTAGCACAGGAGGGTGACTATAGTTAACAATAATTTATTATATATTTCAAAATAGCTAGAGGAGGAGATTTGAAATGTTTCCAATACAAAGAAATTGATAAATGTTTGGAGTGATGGCTATCCTAAATACCCTGTTTGGGTCATTACATATCATATGCATGTATCAAAATATCATATGCCCCCCATAAATATGTATAATAATATGCCAATAAAAAAGAGAAAGAAAACCATTTTTAAAATTCGACAAAATCTTAAAAAAGAAAAGAAAAGAAAAGAAAAATAAAGAAGAGAAAACAAGTCATCCAGGGAAGGGAATGAGGCAATGAAGACAACATGAGAAAAGTTCCTATGATTTTATCATAGAAATAAATAATGTTTGAGCTTTGGGGAATTTGTGGTGCTCATGAGTTGCTCTAAATTGTGTTTCTGGGTACATACTAGAGAGTAGCATGAGCTGGTAAAATATGTCCACGGAGAGTGTCTCCTCCTTTCCTGCTGGGAATTTTTAATCTCCCAGGTGATGTCATCAATTGGAAACTCAGGCCTCAATAGAGTACAGGGTTCTGCTATGAGTGCTATTTACTGCTATGTTGGGTAATAAAAACAGTATGTATTATTATTGCATATATCAGACTTGAAAAATACAGAGAATAATAAAACAAGCATGTAGTCACTCTCCACATTAGATGTATAATACCATAGACATAGTTGAAAATTCCTGTGTACCTGTATCACATTGCTATTTTTCATCCACTTCTGGAATCTGTGATTATCATTTCCAAAAGGTCTTAATTCTTTAAGTATACATTTACCAACAATGGTATTGCTGTCCAATGTTTTAAAATTTATATGAATTGTACCATGCTGTACATGTTCATTAAAATGAGTTTATTTATCCATGTCAGCACATATTAATATAAATCTAGCTTTGTTTATTTTATCTGCAGTATGGTGTTTTGTTGTATGACTACATCATACCTTATTTTTCCATTCTCTTGCTGATAAATATTTAAGTTGTTTGCAATTTTTCTTCACTGTTAAAACAGTGAAGAAAATGTTGCGATAAGTATTTCTTTGCAATACTTTGTATGAGAGCATAAGTTTAGGACTAGAATTACTAGATTGAAGAATGTACAAATTTAAATTTATTAGATATGACTTAGCTGCTTGTCCAAATGGTTGTACCAAATGTATATTTGCTCCATCAATGCACTCAATCTCCTATTGCCAACATATTATTGTCAGACTTTTTGTTTACAGCTTTGTCAATCCGATGGATATGAAATGGAAGTGCCCAATTACTAGCAGAGTTGACTATCTTATCATATGTCTATTTGTCGTTGAATTCTTCTAATTCCTATCAGGAATTTATGGGTGATTTTTGACTCTTGGCCTATATATTAATCTGATCATAGTTTTTATTATAATGAATTATTTATATGAATGAAAATGGCAGCAAATATCACATTACCAAGAGCCCTGATGTTAAATAAGGCTCAAGATGGTTCTTTTGCAGCTCAAAAATATCACTGAGGTTAATTCTGGGAGAACTGCTTATGAAGGTCAGTGATAACTATTTTCCCATCACATGTTTTCTATAGTTACCACAATATTTTTTCTTTTCTTTTCTTTTTTTTTTTTTTTTGAGACAGAGTCTCACTCTGTTGACCAGGCTAGAGTGAGTGCTGTGGCATCCGCCTAGCTCACAGCAACCTCAAACTCCTGAGCTCAAAGGATCCGCCTGTCTCAGCCTCCCGAGTAGCTGGGACTACAGGCATGCGCCACCATGCCCGGCTAATTTTTTCTATATATATTTTTAGCTGTCCATATAATTTCTTTCTATTTTTAGTAGAGATGGGGTCTCGCTCTTGCTCAGGCTGGTCTTGAACTCCTGAGCTCAAACGATCCGCCCACCTCGGCCTCCCAGAGTGCTAGGATTACAGGCGTGAGCCACCGCGCCCGGCCACAATATTTTTTCTTAATGGAATGTAAAACAATAGTATATCACTTTATGATTGGTCTCAGACACAGGCCAAAGGAAACCTTTCCTCTTCATTTACAGCATCCTTTAAATATCAAATATAAAAAAGTATACAGTATCATCAATATTTTGAGATAATATAGTAAACTTTAAATGCATTGAAGGGGAAAAACGACTAACTCACTCTGAAAAGGCTAGCTTTGAACTACAAAAAAGACAAAAGTTTCTCATGAAATCTGGCATATGTTTTTCAGTTCTCTTCTCAAAAAGTAATATTTATTCATCATCCACTTTTTCCTATTTATTTTCCATTTTTTAACTCAGAGAGCCTGTTCTTCTTCATGACTAATGTATTCCACTCCCATCCGTCAGGAACAGGCACACTAGCCATTTATTTAAGGTAAAAGATTTCACAGAATGTGGTATCAGCCACTTGAAATAAATTATGCCATTCTGAAGCTCCTGTATGAATAATTTGAGAGGAGCTATGTCATTCACTATGAATGAAGAATTTGAGCTGGCTTCCAAAGAGGTAGTATTCATTCCTACTCTAAGACCATTCTAGAGTGTTTGAGCATCTAGCCAATGTGAATAAATCTTCTAAAGTGGGCTTATTCCCTGTAAATAAGTTACTGTATCCACCTAAATAAATTCCCAAAATTAAGTTGATCAGTTTGTTGAAATCTCTTGGGAATAAAAATCAAAATTAATGATTATTCTAAAATATGATTGATTCTTCTTACTCTATTTTATAATAGGGAAACACAATATCTTACTGCTTCAGAGTATACCTTATTTATTTATCCATCTTTTGATTTTCTTCCTCCTCTACCTAACATAATCTTTTGGACTGGTTGTTGCTCAATAAATAAATGAATTTCCAGTGATGTTTCAGGAACAATTTAAGCACAGAATTCGATTATCTGGAGACAAACTTTTAGAATTAATATGAGTTTAGTAAAGTTGCTGGATACAGAATCAACTTATACAAATGAAAAGTAATACTAAATATAACTAGTTATAAAACATAATAGAGGAAAAAGGACTTAATTTTCAATGGCAATATAAACTATAAAATATCTACGACTCAAAGTTTACAAAACATATACATTAATGTTTTAAAAAAAGAGTGGTGGGAGAAATTATGGTAATTATTAGTCAGAGATAATAGGCTAGTGTTTCATAATATATGATCAATTACATCAATCAGAAGAAGGAAATTTATACACACATATCAGAAATACAGACAATTCAATCCATAGATAATTCAGGATTAAACTATACTTAATATGAGCCAAAGGTGATTTTAGTACTATAATTAGCAGCTACAGTGGATGCAAAAGCAATTTTTCATATCTGTAATTATGTCCCAATTCCCTGCCTGATTTTAGAATTAGATGTGGCTGAGAATGACAGAAAACCCCTAAAATAATAGTGGATTAAAAAAAATCACAGATGCTTAGTTCTCTCTTACTTAAATATAATCTAAAGTTTAGCAACCCTGGAATGATAAGACAGCTTCACAATCATCAGGGACCTATGCTCTTTCTATCTTGTTGCTCTTCCATCTTGAACATGTGGGACATCTCCCTCCTAATATAAGATAGCTGCTTGAGCTCCAGCCATTATGTTGGTATTCTATCCAGCAGAAATGAAGAAGAGTTAATAAAGGTGTTTCCATTCCTTTTAGGGATCCTTATAGAAGTCACATCCTGACTTTTAGTTACATACATTTGAGCAGTACCTATTTCATGGCCATAATGCTCCTTGACTTACAATGGAGTTGCATCCCAATAAACCTACGTAAAGTTGGAAAATCTAAGCCAAACTATTGTAAGTCGGGCACCATCTGTATTTTGTTGTAAGGGATGCCAAGAAACATAGTCTCCACTTAGGGCAGTCATATACTTAGATAAAACTTTGGGTTTTATTTCTGAAGAAGTGAAGAATAGATATTTGAAGACTTCTACCAGTCTCTGCTACAATATTCGTTAGCCTTCTACCATCACGGAGAAATTTTGTTGGCTGATGGATTTAGAAACAAAAATGAGGATTGGGAGGATACTGTTGTCAATGTGGCTGGAATTTAACTTGAGATCAATTTTAGGAGAAGACTTTTTCAATTTAATAATAAGATGAGTTTATTTAATGTGAAATATGTTAAACACTTTTATAGCCATATGTTGTATAAGAGAGATTATTGATATTTATTTTTGAAATATAATTGAAGTTCTCATTTCCTATCATATAGGGTATCTTTCTAAATCCAGATTTCTCCACACATTCTCTAACAAACAGTACAGAGGCACAAGGGGAGTGGAGAAAAATCACTCAGAACTCATGCCCACAGCATGACTAAGAGATAGAGAACTCCACGACTACAACTCATGTGCAAGTAGGGAAATATTTCCAAACCAGCAGAGCCAGCTACAGAGCTTATGCTGGAGCTCAGAGTGCAAGGAAAACACACGAGGACTCTGGGTTGTGGGAGGAGGTGAGGGTGATTGAGCAAAAATAATGTTCACTCCAAAAAAGGGAATCCCACCACAAGTGAGAAACATTGAGGACAGGTCCAAGAATTGATGGATCAGAGCATTGAAGGGAAGAACATTGAAAGTTCACAGGACTAGAGGCTGGAGTCTCCTTAAGATACTATTTCTGCAGGTGGGGAACCAACTTGAAGGCTTGGTAACGAAGGGAAAGAAGGGGGAAAAAAGCAGTAAAAATTAAGAGTCTTGTCAAACTATAAAAGAATCCCCAAATAAAAAGATATACCAATACCTACAACAAAATAAAACGCTATTGATTTTAGAAATTGTGCTTTCTGATATGAACAGAAAAGAGCTCTCTCAGATAAAAAATGTTAAACTACACAAATCACTACATACACCTGTTATTACTGGCACCCCAAAATATAAGACATTTCAAAATGAACAGAAGATGGCAATCAAAGCTCATAGAAGAAGAAAAGAGACATGAGAATCACAGGCTGTCAGCTGTGACATTCTCCCCCCAAACCTCCTATGAAGCAGAGGAAACCAGTAAGAAAACTCCCCAGCCTGCCTGAGTTAAATACTGCTAAACATTCTGAGACATCAAAAAGTGGTTTGAATTAGAAATTAAAAATTTAAAATATAAATTGACAGGGAGAAAGAAAAAGAGGAGGAAAGAGAGAGAGAGTGAGAGAGTGGGGGAGAGACAGAGGGAGAGAGAGAGAAAGAAAATGTGAAAATATGTGAAAATACTGATGAATTTTCTTGCACTGAACCTTGAACTTTTTCTGTGGATTTGAAACTTGTCAAAATAAAAAGTTGGAGCGCACACACAGACACACAGAGCATTTAATTTGCGCTTTGTACCAACCACGGTACTAGGGGTGGATCCACAGAGGCTATTTGGCCTCCTGAAGCTAAACAAACCAATGGGGAGATAAACATACAAACATTAATCAACTAAGCACACAAATAAAAATATCTTTACTGATTATGGAAAAGGCTATGCAGGAAAATGTCAGATCCTAAGAAAGTCCATAAGGGGTATCAAATTTATATTTGGAAGTTAGGGGTAGCTTTCCAGAAGAAGGGATATTTGAGATGAGACCTGTGACATAGAGTTTAAGCAGCAATTAATGAAGAGAAAAGAATTTCAGGCAGAGGGAATAGTACTCATGTGTGTCTTGCTTTAGGTAAAAAAAGCAGAAGAAGAGTTAATCAGCATCATCAGTTTTTCTTCATCCTTGACCTTTGCTACATCCTGATACCTACACTCCTGGCACTGGAGATGGAGACTAGGAAGAGGGTGTGGAGGCGTGTTGGGAATAGACTTTCTCAATTTTACTTTTTATACTCTTTATTGTTGTATTTTTTAAGTAATGAGCACATCTGTATTTTATAAGAATAATTAAAAGTTTAGAAAATAGTTTTACCAAAAGAAGGTGTTGGATGTCTGTTTGCATCAAAGAACTTCCCTGACCCTTCTCCACCCTGCCCTGTACCTGGAAGGCTGGCAGGCATGGGTGCTATTAGGGGCTCCCATGGCCCTTTGGCTACCGGTTGGGCTTGGCTGATGGGAGACCCAGGCTATAGATCAGAGGCGGGAGAGCATGAGGAGTGGGATGTTTCCAGATCCCGTGTTGGAGGGTCTGTGTGGTTGGCCATGTTGCTCTGTAGAAGCCCCATTTGACCCCAGGTTCCTTTTCTATACAGCTCTCTCTGGGTTCTGAAAGCTTCTCCCTTCCATTGCCCAGGCTGAATAACAGCCCCCAAAATGTCCATGTCGTAACCCTCAGAACCTGCAAATGTTGCCATATATGGCAAAAGGGACTTTGTAGATGGGATTAAATGAAGGATCTTGAGATGAAATTATCCTGGATTATCTGGACAAGTTCTAAATATAATCACAATGGTCCTTATAAGAAGGAGACAGGGGAGTCAGAGGCAGACTGAAAGCAGGGAGAGAAAAGATGAAGTGATGTGAGGACAGGAGCCAAAGAATGAGGACAGCTTCTAGAAGCTAGAAAAGGCAAGTCCACAGATTCTTCCCTAGAGCCTTCAGAAGGGCCTCCAACCTGTCAATAACCTTCACTTCAGCACAGTGAAACTGATTTCAGACTGCTGACTTCCAGAACTGCATGATACTATTTGTTACAGCAGCAACGGGACACTAATACACAAGCCTAGGGTGGCAACTGCGGTCTGCCCAGGGTACTGCACCACCCCCTGCTGGTTATCTGAGACCCAGTCCACGCTTTGTAAATCATACTTACGGTAATATTAAACTGTCAATTATCCAGTTTGAGTGCACCCTCTGTTTTCTGTTAGAAACATCTATGAGTTTCTGTTTTCCTCATTTTTTTAACATGGGTATTATAATTAATAATACCTAATACACAAGATAGGTGCGAGAACAAATGAATTAATGAAGTAAAAACATGTTTTTAAGTTGTAAAGATCTGTTAGCTGGAACTATTTTTCTTCCTCCATACTACTGGGCTCTACTCGCTTGGACGCTCCCCTGGAATGAACAATCTGGAGTGAATAGATAAGGGTGTCATAAACTCATTTAGGTCTGGGTCCAAATTACAAGGACAGATTATGATTAAGACTCTAAAGACAAATATGAAAAGGCAAGTTTATTCTGGTAGTGTGGGAAAGAAACAGTGCGCATCAGCTGGTTAATTAATGCTTTAAAGAAGAATCTCTTGTGTGTCAGAGAAACTCAGCACTCTGCCTCTGGGGTATAGAACTCTTTGTCATATGTCTCTGGGCTTTTCACATGTTGCCCCTTTCCAGAATGCCTTTGTTTTCTTCTCTGCTCCAAATTCCTACTTGTCACTTCCTCCCAGAAGCCATCCATGATCTACAAGTTGAGTTGGGTGTTCCCCCAAGTGTTCCTATAACCCCTGTGGTTTGCTAATCAAATCTACCTCCTTGTCTATCTCCCATCACCAAACTGTGAGTCCTTTTAGGACAAAATTATTTTTATTACCTTTATGTCCTGAACACCTGGCTCCATGTCTGATTCATAGCAAGGTCTGGATAAATATTTAATAAATGCATTGTGACGACAAATATTAATAAAGGAATGAATGAATAATAGGCAAGCACCTAAAGTTAAATCTATACAGTTATTGTATGAAGATGTCAATATTCCCAGTGCTAAATTTTATTTATTCAGAAGTTGTTGAAATTAATAGCCTTTAA
Source organism: Eulemur rufifrons (assembly GCF_041146395.1). Taxonomy (NCBI): domain Eukaryota; kingdom Metazoa; phylum Chordata; class Mammalia; order Primates; family Lemuridae; genus Eulemur; species Eulemur rufifrons. Next base: position 34,518,011 of record NC_091006.1, read on the forward strand.
TAGTGCTTAGTAGCCCTATGCAAGGCTTTAGAACAAAAATAATGCAGGGGAAATGCCACGATGTAAAAATAGTTACCTTAAATGGAACAGCCAGACTTCAGAATCAAACACAAATGCTCATATGAAATCGAAAATCTGTAGATCCCTGAGAGACTTCCCTTCTGCTGTCTAAATTTAATGTGGATAATTTATCATTCTATAAATACGTGTCAGCTACTGTACACGCATATGCTTTACATCCTCTGTGTGCATTTCAGCTCTTGGCTTTAGCGAGTCTATAAACTATAAGATGAAATAACTTGCATAGATTTTCTGTTGGCATTGAGTGGGTCAAAAAGCTGGGGCACATGCAATTTAATACACATTTTTTAGAAAAGAGTTACAGGATCCTACCATTAATAGATATTCTATTGTAAGTTCCTCTCTTCCTGGTGTATATTTAATGACACATCCACTGAGTAATGATGGTTCAAGTGAGTGAGGAAAACAAAGAGCCCTTTGGAATTGGGAACAAAGTAGTCAACCAGGCTTTTGATATATTTCTGTCATCCCACTGGCAGGAAATTATGCTTATTTTGAAAGACAGTGCCTTGCTCATCTTTAATAAGACTAAAAGTTTGGAGAGTGATTATGCAATCAGTAGAGAAAGGGGACTACAGGGGCGCAAACGGGACAGGGAAAATATACTGTCCATCTCTACACAGGTAGACTAGCCCACTGAATCTTACTAGACACAAAACTAGACTTTTTTTTCACTGAAATACCCTCTTTTAATAATTAAAGAATTTATGTACTGGGATATTTCTAGGCCATTCACACACTGATTTTTTTTTATTCACTGATTCAGTATGCAAGTTTTTTTTTTTTTTTTTTTTGGTCGTGCTTTTTTTGTACATCATGATAGGACAGGCATTCTGGTTGAAGTGAGAAGTTAAATAGCACATGGTCCCTGCCATTTTCATAGCCTACTAGGAGAGATTGAAAAATATATTCAAAGTTATAACATTTAGTGCATACTATGAGATTATTACTGTAGTTACACGATACAGAAGTAGTATAACTGTATAACAAAAGGGAGTGTCAGGAGATAGGGTTTACTTAGAAACAGCAAAGGATGACTGTAGAATTTGGGATGTAGAATCAAATCTGAGTCCAAACTTGTGAAATGTAAGATAAGATTTAATAGTTCTGGAAATTTTCCTTGTTTAATGAAAATAAAATAGATGAAGCTATGAGATTCTAAGGTATCCAGAGATATTTCAGTTAAGGGGGAAATGGAAAAGTCTGAACATAATCTAATAATTAATACTGCCAAGGTCAGATATGGTGGTCAACCCTGTCTATGCTCTGACATGATATTTGAGAAGTTGAAGACAGGCAAACTTAAGCAATGTCATCCTTGGCTTAGCGCAGTGACGTCCACAGAGACAGGAGTGTCCAAAATCAAGTCAATTCCTCAACTCTTAATAACATAACAAAGAGCTGATGGTACCAAGAGCTGAGCCAGCAGTTGGTCTTACGCACTTGGGCTGTGTCTGTCTTTTCAGAATGGACTCAACTATAGGGTAGAAATGAAAATGCCACAAGAATAGAAATTCTGAGTAATTTCTGGGACAATGACAGTGTCAGCGGTCACTTGTATATCACACCAACCTCTCCATGAAGAACCTGAGTCCTTTCACACTTCTCACTGTTTCAATTATTGATGTCTACCTGAACTTCAGAAAAATCCATTTTTTGTTTATTTTTAACAGCTTTTATGAGCTATAATTCACACACTATACAATTCACCCATTTAAAGTGCATATGGGGTTTTGGTATATTATATTATTAATATTATATTATCATTAATTATTATTATATTACTATCAATAATATTATATAATTATTAATTATAATATATCATTAATTTTAAAAAATCATGGTAATATATATAACAAAATTTGACATTTGAAGCATTTTAAGTTTACAATTTAATGGCATTATTTACATCCACAATGTCATAAAACCATCACCATTATCTATTTCCAAAATTTTTTAACTATCCCACAAAGAAATTCTGTACCTATTAAGTATTAACTCCCATTACCCTCTCCCTTCAGCCTCTCGTAACCTCTAATCTACTTCCTGATTCTATGGATTTGCTTAATCCAAATATTTCATAATGATTGGAATTATACATTATTTATCCTTTTGTGCCTGGCTTATTTTACTTAGCACTGTGTTTTCAAAGTTCATCTATGCTGTTGTACGTATCAGACCTTCATTTCTTCTTATGGATGAATAACATCTCATTGTGTGTGTGTGTGTGTGTGTGTGTGTGTATGTGTATATATATATGCATATATATCCCACATATTGTTTATCCATTCATCTGTTGATGGACATGGGTTGTTTCTACCTTTTGGCTATTGTGAATAATGCTGCTATGAAGACTGGTGTACAGTCAGAACAATCCATTTTTATCATTAGTCGGCTACTTTAAGTAAATCCATGGACTTAAAGACTAGGAGTTAAGTAATTTTCCCAAGGTCACTGAAGATGTCATAGGCAGGAATGGCACCTAAAGACTACATCCCAGTTGTACTCTATTTTCTAAGACTGACTTGTCTTTATAGATTAAATACGTACTATGATTTTACTAGGGTACTTTTGGGCTGAAATTAGTTGGAGTTCCATGTCATGCTGCAGAGGTGTGACATAAAAAGGAAACCTGTATAAATAAAGTTGAATAGCTAGCCATACAGGTGAGGAGACAGCACTTCTAAATGAGTGTGAATAATTGACTTCAGTGATTGCTTTCATGATAGTCTGTAAAAATACTTCATATTTGACATCACTGGATCAAAACATCAGCATAATTCTTTTATTTAATAATATCTAAAATATCTAGATTTTATAAAACAAAGACTGACTGCTAGCTAACTTCTGGTCAGTTGTATACAGAACCTAAAAGGGGTAGAGTATGAGAGTTGAGGAAGGTACATCCCACTGTATGATACTTTTCTGAAAACTAATTTCAATAGAGAGGTCAACTTTACTTTTCTGACTGGCATAAAATGCAGAGCATTTTGGCACAAGTAAATAATAGACCAGTTTTAGAAGCACCATTATCTCTGTGTAGTTTTTTGATCACCTAATCAGAGTTCACATACTAATACATAAACAAAATCAGAAGTTGGCATTTTAAAGAAAAGAGAAACAGCGAGTAGCTCAAGTTAAATGTAATGCAACATTAATATCAAGTTAATGGATTGACTGGAGATAAATGAGTTAACTTTACATGAGATTTGTGCAAGTTTTACTGTCATGCTACAAGTTAAATGTCCTGTCAAAGTCATTGCGCTCATTAATACATTTTAACAGCCTCTTTATTAAAATCTTGTTCATTCCTTCCCTATCAAGAAGGAATTAGGTGCGAATTTATCTCAAAGTAACAGATTTCTGGAATGATGGAAAATCAACTCACGGTAGACGATATCATAACAGCTTAATGTCTTTCAGGCTTCTGAACAGGATTTTATATTTATTTATTTATTTCAGAATATTATTACAGAGGTACAAATGTTTTGGCTACATGAATTGCTTTTGTACAGTTTGAGTCAAATTTATAAGTGTGCCCATCACCAGATAGTGTGCACTGTACCTGTTAGGTGTGATTTTATCTACCCCCACCTTCCCCCTCCCACCTGCTTGATTTCCATCGACTTTTACTCCCATATGTGCACATGGGTGTTGATTGATTAGTTCCAACTTAAAAGTGAGCACATGTGGTGTGTTTTTCCATTCTTTAGGTACTTCACTTAGGAGAATGGTCTCCAGTTCCATCCAAGTTGTTACAAAAGGTATTAGTTCACCATTTTTTTTTTTTTTTTTTGTGGCTGAGTAGAACTCCATGGTATACGTATACAACATTTTATTAATATACTCGTATCGATGGACACTTGGGTTGACTCCACGTCTTTGCAATTGTGAATTGTGCTGTGACAAACTTTCACGTGCAAGTGTCTTTTTGATAAAATCGCTTTTTTTTTCCTTTGGGTAAATACCCAATAGTGGGATTGCTGGATCAAATGGTAGATCTATTTTTAATTCTTTGAGGTATCTCCATTCTGCTTTCCAAAGAGGTTGTACTAGTTTGCAGTCCCGCCAGCAGTGTAGGAGTGTTCCTATCTCTCCACATCCATGCCAACATTTGTTGTTTTGGGACTTTTTGGTAAAAGCCATTCTCACTGGAGTTAAATGATATCTCATTATGGTTGATTTGCATTTCCCTGATGATTAGAGATGTTGAGCATTTTTTCATATGTTTATTGGCCATTAGCCTATCTTCTTTTGAAAAGATTCTGTTCATGCCTTTTGCCTACTTTTTATGGGGTTGTTTGATTTTTTTCTTGCTGACTTGCTTGAGTTCTTTGTAGATTCTGGTTATCAGCCCTTTATCAGATATATAGCATGCAAATATTTTCTCCCATTCTGTAGGTTGTCTATTCGCTCTATTGATTGTTTCTTTGGCTGTGCAGAAGCTTTTTAATTTAATCATGTCCCATTTATTTGTTTTTGTTGTTGCTGTGATTGCCTTTGGGGTCTTCTACATAAACTCTTTGCCTGGGCTGATATCTAAAAGAGTTTTTCAAACATTTTCTTCTAGAATTCTTATAGTGTCATGCCTTAGGTTTAAGTCTGTTATACATCTTGAATTAATTTTTGTGAGTGGTCAGAGGTAAGGCTCCTGTTTCAATCTTCTACATGAATAGGATTTTAAGTTCAGAAAACATTTTTCTGATAGAGTCTGGTAAACACACATACAGAAGTTATAACTCAATAAAATAAAATCTGTTCTCCAGCTGTACAAAATGTGGACCATTTGGTCCTGCATTTATATGTTTAGCTGTGTGTTTGATTGTGCATTAGACTGTGTGGGTCAAAGCCTTGACTACTCTGATTTGTTCTGTGACATTGGATAAGTTACCTCCATCCTTCGAGTTCCTCCGTAAAATAGGAAAAATAATAAAACCTAGATCTTTAGTGTTGTGGAGACTAAATAAAATAATGAAACTCATATGCTTTATGCATAGTAAGCAGTAAAACAATATTAGTTGATATTTATTTTTCAATGATAGATAATATTCATTATGCTTGAAAATGAGAACTAAACAAACATATCTCTAGATACTTTAATGGCCATTTTCTTGAGACACAGGTATAAAAATGAACAGAACTAGATATATCTTTGAAAGAGGTGTGAGATCATTGTATATTTAAGGAGATCAAATGCCATCCAGCACCCATGTAGAGAAATCCATTTCTACCCTTGGCATTCTTTACTGGGATTATTTATAGACTGTGAGAGAATTTAGAGCCTCCATGAATTTTAAAACAAACAAAGAACAAAAACTTAGCACCAAGCATTTTAACCTTTGCTTTCTCACTCTCAACAAGTTAATTAATCTTTCTTTCTTAACTATATTTATTTCACCAGAGTGTCTGAATAACCTTGGCAAAGGGAAAGCCCAAAGCCTTAAGGTCAATTCATGGTTTTAAGGCATTCAATGGTTTTTTTTGGTTTTGTTTTTCCTGTATGACCCTATTGCTTAAATGGGAAGTGTCTTATTAAGAAAATCGCCATCTTTTGTAGGTAAGCCTGTAAGTTCTTAGCTAACCCTGGAAGTATACTTTGTGTTAACCTTTGTAAACATTCACAGGTAAGCTGAGCAAAAGATGGGAGAATATGAAAGGTAGCTCTGAACAAAATCACCAATCTCCCCCGAATACCATATAGTTAGCAAACTTTCCTTAAAAGGGTTTTTTTTTAAGTATTACATAGAATATGTTTTCTTCCCTTCCATTATTACTCTTCCTTGACTCTTAATTACAGAAGCTCAAAGAGAAAAGAGGGGTGGGAGATAATTGAGAAAGCAAAATGTTAGCTTCTGTTACAGATGACAATTGCTGAAGAAGAACTTGAACAAGGGGATGTGATGCCAAAATCTGAAAGCATGACTTACAAATCTATCCCTACAAGGCATGTGATAGAATTTCAGAAGATATTTCAGAACATACATTCCCATAAACCTTAAACTGGGTTGCTTTTAAAATTTTAAGTGAAATCAAGGTATGTTCAAGTGTTTGCTTTGGACAAAATTAATTTAAAGGACATAATGTCAAGGGAAAATGAATACTTAAACATCAAAGATGCCCCATAATCCTCACAAGCCTGTGTATTTTATTAAAATGACATAAACCAAATTAGCCTATGTGACTTAATCATAGTTACTTCGAGCTGGAGATATCCTACAAAATTGGGAGAGAGGCAACTTTTATCTTTTCGGCCACAGTTTCTCTCCATTCCATAATAATTCTAGGGCCTTCTTTCTATAAAAACTATTCTCATGCAACAATCTTGGGCCAGTCCATGTAAACTTGCATTATTTCTCTCTGGAGTATTTGGAGGTCAAGCCTTAGAATTAAAGGGCTATGTCAGTTGCCAGTGAACAATTCATTACCTTTGTGAAAACAAACATGTAAATAATCATTTATTTAATTTCATGGTTGTGGAGTGGGCAGTGGAGAAGTAAATCCTTTTCAGACACTATGTTGGTGGCTGCAAAAACTTTCTCACCCTACCCTGTGGTCTCACGGACACCCTGGTGCTAAAGTGAAATATTTTCTACCAATTCTAATAGACTGAAAATAAAAACAAATGGCTTAATTACAAAAAAAGTAGTCTATTACTACAGGGATTTCATTCACCAATAGCCTAGTAAGACTGCATTTGTGCACCTCTACCTGCGTACGCATGTGTACCTGCGTGCGCGTGAGATGGCCAGTGGAGGAAATATAGGGAAGCTGTCTTGGAAACCCCAGCAGGTAGTCATTTACCTCACTCCTGTGTGAGGCTGTTGGTCTATCAACAGATGAAAGCCCAAGATGAGCCAAGGGAGGGGTGTTTGATGAAGAATTTTGCTGCTATGCTTGGGGCTTCCCATGAGAACAGAGTGAGAGGAAGAATTAGGTAGTCTGTCAAGACCCCTTCTAATCACAGCAAAAATACCCAAACATAATTTCTTAATATTAGACCTATGGTCTAAGGTCCAAGCATCATTGTGACTTTGTAGCTCTGGAAATGCTAAAATATTTGTCCGATGAGTATCGTTTGTCACCATATTCCCTGTCTGTGCTCCTGGTTTTGATCTTCAAATACATACAGAGAAATCACAATATGGAGCCAGTTGTGGGCAGAAATACCAGACCACGTGTGTGCCAAGCATGTAACCACAAAACCCAGACCGGATACGTTAGAACACTAATCACGTAAACAGTTCTGGATAATTTAATCACCCCATAAAAGAGGTCAGAGTGACTTAACTACTTAAATTCAGATGCACCCCCTTCCTTTCAACCTCAAGGCTGAATACAGTTTTCTTTTTCTCAGCCTTTGTCTTCCACAGCTACAGTTTCAGAGCAGGAGAGTGCAAAGAGAAATTTTTGGACTGGTTTTAGCCCAGCTATTTTATTTTGTATTCTTCAGACCTATCTGAGGTCTTCTGAGGTCTTTGCTTTCATTTTCTCCACCCCAGAAGGAGCAAATGGAAAAGGCTGAGAGCAGCATGGGAGCTGTTCCAAGAGCTGCGAACATGCATTTGTCCTGCTCAGGAGCGAGGTTTCGCCTCCACCCACGCTCTGAGGGGGCAGCTGCGATGTCTTGATGGGATGAGAGAGAAATCAATATGCATGGCAATCTGGTGTTGTGCCCGTGGGACCACTGAGGGAAGATGCGCCATCCCTGTGTCACAAATGAGGGTTGCCACCAGCAACCAGGATACCTCTATGTGAAAACAGCTACTGAAAGGAAGGGGTAATGAGTATAACAGCAGAAACAGGTATTTCCTACCTCTTTAAGTCTCTCTGTCTTCACTTGCTTCAAAAAGTCCTACTCATCCTTCTGCTCCCACCCTATCATCCTTGGTATGATACGTCTGGGTATTCAGCAAAGAAGTGGTTTTGGGATGGTGAAGCTTATTTGCATACTAAAATAATAGAAATAATAGGCTCCCCTGCTCTGATAAGTCAGATTTAGATGGTGGCAGTTAATGGCATTTGACCAATGAACATAAAACATCATAATACCTTTACATATTTAACAACTCCTTGTAAGGTAGAAGTGCACAAATTCCTTCCTGGGATGAAAGGGCAATGGACAAATTTTTATTTATTTATTCATTCATTCATTTATTTTTTTTTAAATTTCAGAATATTATGGGGATACAAATATTTTGGTTACATATAATGCCTTTGTATCACCCAAGCCAGAGCTACAAGTGTGTTCTTGCCCCATACAGTGTGCTCCACACCCGTTAGTTCTGAGTTTACCCACCCCCTACACCTGACCAGCACCCGATGAATATTACATCCATGTGAGCACCTTAGTGTTGATCAGTGAGTACCAATTTGCTGGCGAGTACATCTGGTGCATGTTTTTCCATCCTTATGATACTTCATTTTGAAGGATGGGCTCCAGCTCTATCCAGGATAATATAAGAGGTGCTAGCTAGATCACCATTGTTTTTTGTAGTTGAGTAGTAGTCCATGGCATACATATACCACATTTTATTGATCCATTCATGTATTGATGGACATTTGGGTTGTTTCCAGATCTTTGCAACTGTGAATTGTTCTGTCATAAACATTCGAGTGCAGACATCTTTATTATAGAATGTCTTTTTTTCCTTTGGGTACATGCCTAGCAGTGGGATTGCTGGATCAAATGGTGTTTCTATTTTTAGGTCTTTGAGATATCTCCAAATTACTTTCCACAGGGGTTGTATCAATTTGCAGTCCCACCAGCAGTGTAAGAGTGTTCCCCTCTCTCCACATCCACACCAGCATTTGTCATTTAGGGACTTTTTGATAAAGGCCATTCTCACTGGACTTAGGTGATATTTCATTGTGGTTTTGATTTACATTTCCCTAATGATTAGAGATGCTGAGCACTTTTTTATATATTTGCTGGCCATTACTTTGTTTTCTTCTGAAAAGTCTTGGTTCATGTCCTTTGCCCACTTTTTGATGGCGTTGTTTGATTTTTTTTCTTTTTAATTTTCTTAAGTTCTATATAGATTCTTATTATCAGCCCTTTGTCAGATGGGTAGCATGAAAATATTTTCTCCCATTCTATAGGTTGCCTATTCACTCTAATGATAGTATCCTTGGCTGTGCAGAAGCTTTTTAATTTGATCAAATCCCATTTATTTATTTTTGTTGCTGCTGTGATTACTTTGGGGGTCTTCTTCATAAATTCTTTGCCTAGGCCAATGTCTGTAACAGTTTTCCCAACATTTTCTTCTAGAATTCTTAAGGTTTCATGCCTTAGGTTTAAGTCTGTTACCCATCTTGAGTTGATTTTTGTGAGAGGTGAGAGGTGGGGATCCAGTTTCAATCTTCTGCATGTGGTTATCCAGTTTACCCAGTACCATTTATTGAATAGAGATTCTTTTCCCTATTGTGTATTTTTGTCTGCTCTCTCAAAGATTAGAGGGCAGTATGAGGATGGTTTTATATCTGGGTTCTCAGTCCTGTTCCAAAGGTCTGTATCTTGTTCTTGTGCCAGTGTCATGCTGTTTTGGTTACTATAGCCTTGTAGTAAAGTTTGAAGTCTGGTAGACTGATGCCTCCCCATTTATTGTTTCTGCTTAAGATTGCTTTGGCTACACAAGGTCTTCCTTGTATAGCCATATGTTTCATATGAAGCATAGAATTATTTTTTCTAGATCTGTAAAGAATGATGATGGTATTTTAATAGGGATTGCATTAATTCTGTAGGTCATGTTAGGTAGTATGGACATTTTAACAATATTGATTCTGGCAATCCATGAGCATGGTAGGGTTTTCCATCTGTTTCTATCTTCTGTAATTTCTTTTCTCAGTGTTTCATAGTTCTCCCTATACAGGTCTCTCACCTCCTTTGTTAAATATATTCCTAAATATTTAATTTTCTTTGATGCTATTGTGAAAGGTGTTGTGTATTTGATTTGATTTTTGGCTTGAGTATTATTAGCGTATATGAATGCCTCTGATTTGTGTGCATTGATTTTGTATCCTGAGACTTTACTGAATTCATTTATCAATTCCAGGAGTCTCCTTATTGAATCCTTTGGATTTTCTAGATATAACATCATATCATCAGCAAAGAGTGAGAGTTTCACCTCTTCTGCCCCCATTTGGACACCACTAATTCCCCTCTCTTGTTGCTCTGGCAAGGACTTCCAGCACTATGTTGAATAGAAGTGGAGATAGTGGGCAACCTTGTCTGTTCCAGTTCTAAGCAGGAATGCTTTCAATTTTTTTCCCATTCAGTATGATATTAGCTGTGGGTTTATAGTATGTGGCTTTAATAATTTTAAGGTATGAACCAATTAGACTAACTTTCAGAGTTATTGAATGCCCTGGGTTGGAGACAGAGAGAAAATAATTCCTCCCTATATGGAAGTACTTGGTATCGTTTATCCCAAGCAAAGTGACTATCTTGTCTTTGACACTTTCTTAAGATACATAGTCCTTGGAGGAGTAACTATGTGATAATGTACTTAAATGCTTACAAGATCAGCATTTTGCTTCAGGAAAGCCTATTTAGAGGGTGTCCACAAAGGAGGCGGAGGCAATGGAGTCTTCATTTGTTTTCTGTTCCAATCCTTGCATGCCCACTTCATAAGCTAATGGCATTGTGTCCCTTTAGGGAGTGAATGAGGACAACAGCTATCTTCCAGGTCCTTCATGTTGTAGGTTGATGAACACTATGGGTTTTTCCTGTTCACATGGGCAGACAACTGACCATGAAGCCAGTGTCCACTTCTCTGTTTTACAAAGAACTAGCATTGATAGAGCACTGAGACTTTCTAGGAGATTTATATTTTTCCATTACTAGGAAAGAGTTATTATTTACACTGATTAAGAGGAGTATGTAGACCTCTCTTTAGAGGTCTTATTAAGCATTTTTCCCATACAAAAAAGATGACCTCTTTGAGATGGTCATGCCAATTCTGTGCTTGCCTTCCTTTCATTAGTTGTTCTCAGCATGTATTTCAATTGTCCCCTTTCTCTGTGGTAACCAGTTGATTACTAAAAGAGATTATATACTATAAAATCCAAAGTGGATTATTCACAAAGAAAGGATCTCAAACCATGAGTGTTTCTTACCCATAGAAGATGATCAACAAATACTTATTACATGAATGAAGACTGTATTAAAGTCTCTACCACCTTGAAGTTGGGGTGGCGAGGATGGAGAGATTAGAGATAGAGCATTTCTTGTAGAGGGATGGCAGTCCACGCTAGGCTAGCACGGGAGGACTCATGTCTATTTCTAAAGGCTACAGGGGCACTTTTTTATGTCAGTTAGTCTAAAACAGGATGAAGCAGCATATGCTTACATTCATCTCAAATATTGGAATAGACAGGACAGATCTCTCTGTTACATGCTACTATTAATAAAAATAAGTACATGTGCTATTTTGGTTGGCATTGTTCCTCTTTGATGTATGATATGTGGAGTTTTAGCTAGGTTGTCTTCATTTTTAACAATTTTTTATTATGAAACATCTCATATATTTAATGTATACATACATGTACACAGACACACATTTTTCAGCCTAATAAGAAAACACATATATTCTCACCACCCAGCTTAAAAAAACAGCACATTTCTAATACTGCTGCATCCATTTGTGTAAAAACACTGGCATTTCCACTGCCTTTTCTTAAGAAGTAACCACAGGCAGTGGTATGCTTCATTTAATTTTCCTTATCATTCTATTCTCTAGCAAAGAATAACAAAGAATAAATAGTCTTTTGTTGGTTCTAGAATAAAAAGTGTCAATTTTCCAATCTGAAAGACAGTAGATCCAGATAGACACACCAGAAAATTTAGACATGCAATAGCAAAGAAGACTTAGCTTTAACTATTTTTGAAAATAAAGTATAAATGTAATATTTTTACAGATAAAGCTTCTCTTTGAAATTTAACATTTTATTCAAAACTTTTGTATAGGCTGTTGGGTAAATTCCATTCAAAAATACAGGATAATATGATGTATGAGATTGTCTCCCTTATTCCTTAATAATTTTTTTATCCTTCCACAAGTTTGAGTATTTTCATTTTCATAAGATTTAACATGTTTTAAATACATTGCATGGCTTAGGGAGGGTACATTCAGACATATTTTATGAAGAATGAACATCTGGCAAATTTATTCAAAGTAAGAGAAAAGTTTCTCCAATTATATATCAGTGGTATATGTTTGTTGAATTATGGCATGTCTAATTTTTGTGATATTTTACATCGTAAGACTGGCTAATCGGTATTCTTGCTGAATAATACATTATTAACCACTCTGGCTGCTTGAAATGCAAGTAAAAGGGAGGAATTAAGTATGTACATTATATTATGCAAACAAGTGATGCTAATTAATGTCCTAGAGCTGACTTTCTAAAGATATAGTTAACATGAGATAACATCAGCTGAAGATGTGACTTTAGGAGTCATATTGAGCTATTTTAAGGTAGTACATATTTATTGAACAACTATTTATTTCCTGGCCTTGGGCAAAGCTCTGTGGATTCAAATATCTAGAAAGAACTTTTGGATTCAATGGTGACACCTCTATTATTGGCTCTCATCCAGCAGTCCTTTCCACAATGTAAGATACGTGCATACAAAACTGTCTTTTGGTTTTGGGCTGTAGTAGCTATAAATGAAAAGTGCCAAGGACATGTGAGTCACTTTGCTATAGGGTGTTCAATGTTTTTACTAAAATAAAAACTATGCCTTTATCAATAAGCCCTTCCTAAATCAGAATCCAAACTCCGTCTTCTGTAAATATCCATGCAGGTGATGTTTCCAGTGTCCTGGCTTCTCAGTTTCTGGACCTCCCTCCAGTGATCAGGAATCTTGTCATCCGTCTTACCTCAGCCACTCACAACTGGGGTCATAACCTCGACTGTATCATTACCAATAAGTGCATTTCAAATGCAAACATACCACTCCCCATGTGCCTTCTCCTATGTTTTGGTTTGTTCCTTCTGGTACTTCAATTCCAACAACTTTTTGACCCCACCAGGATCAATAATCCACTGGTCCTACCACCTTTTCATTATGTCTTACCCCCTACATGTTATGACTTCCTTCTATACCCAGCTTAAATTCTATGGCCAGACTTTATGATCATTCCTTTTCTCTCTTACCAATCTCTTTCCTTGTTCAATTACTTTGGCTAAAGAATAACCCTGGTTAAATTGATCTATCTGCCTATTCCATACATACATACCTGTAGCCAAAAATGGGTGGAGAAAAACAATCACCATATTGATTAATCACATTTTAAATTCATGGCCATGAAACGGGCCTGGTTATGTTGACTGACAACCTTTTTCTCTACATAGTCTAAGCATTGTCCCTCTCTTCCGGATGACTCCTCATTCTTCCAACATAGAACATTTCCCTCCAATTCTCACTCTCAGCTGATGACCTAGCTACCTATTCACCCAGAAAATAGAATCCATCAGAGGAGAACTTGCACATGCTCCCAGACCACATACACCTACCTACCCATCTGATTCTGTCCCAGGCCCTCTACCTTATCTCCTAACTGCAGATGAGCTACATGTGTCAGCTGAGATCAATCCCTGTCCTTGTGTAGTGGGTCACAGTCTTCCACACCTAAAATTAGAATACCACTCCTCTCTTTTTCCTGAATCCTCTGCTTTTCCCTCAGTACTGGACTATTGCCATCTGCAAGCAAACATGTTTCCATCTACCACCAATTTCCCCTTCCTATTTGTTTCTTCTGCACATGTATTCTTAGCTAATACAAAAAATACTTTTACTTAATTATCTTGTTTGACACATAACCCTTCCGTTAGAATATAAGTTCCACAAAGGCAGACATTTTTAACTTTTTGAATACTGCTTTTTCTTCAGCGTGTAAAACAGTGCCTGGCATATAATATATCATCAGTACATTTGCTGAATGAATAAATTAAAAGCACAATTCAGATAGTGCTTTCTATAAGCCAGGCACATGCTAAATATAATTTGTAGCATTTTCCCCATCTACACATCAATACCATAAAGTAAAAATTCAAATCCTTGTTTTATAAATGAGCAAATTTAAGCTACAGAAAGGAAAATTAACTTTCTTTTTCCAAGAGCATGGCCAAACTGGAATTATATCCAGCACTGCCCAATTCTGAGCTCCTAGTCTTAATTACCACACTTTAAATAATGTTTCATATTACTTATGGCTGTTGACATAGTCACCTTTGATTAAGCAAAATTTAGGACAAATGTACCACTGTTTGATAGTGAGTGTCTTATTTGCTTCCTGTCACCCTCATTCCTCTTGTCCATTCAGAAATCTGGAAAATAAGGTTCTAGGGTTTTTTCTTATAATATAAATTTATACCTGTATTAGTTTTCTATGGCTTCTATAACAAATTACCAAAAATATGGTGGCTTAAAACAATGCAAATTTATTATCTTACAGTTCTGGAGGGTAGAAGTCTGAAACTGGGTCTTACATGGCTAAAACCAAGGTGCTGTCAGGGCAGTGCTCCTTCTCATGGTTTCAGGGGAGAATCTGTTCCCTTGTCTTTTCCAGGTTCTAGAGGGACCCACATTCCTTCACTAAAGGCCACCTTCTGTATTCAAAGCTATGGTGGTCGGTGGAGACTTTTCCATGCTGTATCACTCTGATTCTGTCTCTCCTGTTCCCTCTCAGAAGGACCCTTAGGATTACATTGGGCCCACTGGATAATACGGAATAATCTTCCCACTTCAAGATCCTTAATGTAATCACATCTGCAAATTCCTTTTTTCATATAAAATAACATATTCCCAGGTTCTGGGAATTAGAACATGGACATCTTTGGGAGGCATTATTCAGCCTACCACAGTTGGCTCCCTAGCCCCTAAAGATTCATGTCCATCGAGTCACCCCATCTCAGGGTCTCCAAAAGTCTCAACCCATTTCAGCATTAACTCAAATCCCAAACCTCCTCTAGTTCTCGCCAGCTTAGAAGGTCATCATTTAATCATCTAAGTCAAAGATGGTTAAGACTCTGGGTATAATCCATCTTGGGTAAAAATTCCTCTCTGTCTGTGGACCTATGAATCTAGAAAATGAGTTTTCTCCTCCCAGAACATAATGGTGGAACATTTATAGGATAAGTTATAGACATTCCCTTTCAAAAAGGGAGAAAAAGGAAGGAAACAAGGAATCACTGGCCCTAAGACATTTAGAAGTCCAACCAGGAAAACTTCACTAGTTTTTACAGCCTGAGAATGAGCCTTGCTGGCTCCAGGCTCCAGCCTCTGCGCTCAAGCCTCCCCCTTCAGAGTCAACCGTCCTTTCTTTCAATTTGTCCTCTGTCTGTCCCCTTTCAGTCTAAGACAGCAATGTTTCTGCTGATATAAAATTCTTAAAAGCCATGTGGATTTCTTGTGTATGTCATAGACATTTACCATTAGATAAGAGGCTTCTACAGAGATCTTTCCTAGATAATCCCATTTCTATTCCTGACTTCTGCTGAGATGGTGGAGGAGATCCATGAGTCATACATATAATATCTTTAAAAGCCCTCTGTGTGAATGAATAATCTGACCTTTTGGTTAAAAGAGGCAGTAACAAAAGATTGTCCAGCCACACCTTTGACTTTTCTATTTTCCTGGTACTTAAAATCCTAAATTTAGCTTATTTTGCAATCTGAGTAGGCTGGGAATTTTCCAAATCATCAAGTCCTAGTTCCTTTTTGCTGAACGGTTTCTCCTTCAATGTATTTCTTTCTTCTCACATTTTACTATAAGCATCAAGAAACTAGGCCTTACTTTCAACACTTTCCTTGGAAATTTCCTCAGCTAAATATCCAAGTTGAGTGCTTATATATTCTGCTTTCCTCCTAGCTGTAGGACACAATGCAGGTATGTTTCCTGCCACTGCATAACAACAATCCCCTTTCGCAATCCTCATTTCCTTCTGGGCCCTCACCACTAGCACTTTTAACACCTATATTTCCACCAACAGTTTATTTGTGGTGATTTAGGTGTTCTCTGAGATGACTTAGGTTTTCACTACCTTGCTCCGAACTTCCTTCTGAGCCCTCACTGGCAGTCCTTAACATCCATACTTCTACCAGCAGTTTCTTGAAGGTGATCTACATATTTTCTATCATGTTCCTCAAAATTATTCCACCCTTTATCCATTACTCATTCACAAAGTGACATTTTTTTCTGCCTTTTTAGTTGTTAACACAGTCTTCTGCTTCTAGGGACCAAAACATGTACTACACTACCTCACTTGCTTTCTGTCTTCAGATCCATGGTCCCTCTGAGCTTAGCCCACATTGCACCAACGTGTTCTTCACCAGAACACTGTTCACAATCTAGAAATGTACACCCTGCCTTAGTACCACATCAGTGCCTTGGTGGGGTTTTTGTAAGCTCTGGAGTCTGCAGACTGTGAGCTGATTGGCCAGTAGGGATATCAGCTTATGGAGCACTTGGTTGGACCTGCTGTTGCCTGGCAATACTCCTAACCCCAAAGCCACCTCTCCCCACTGCCCTCTCATGATGTTCAGATTCATCCTTGAAGGGAAGGTTGGAAGGGAAAAAAGGAAACGCTGAGATGTGCTACGATTAAGGAGCATTTATGGTGGCATTTTCATATGGGAAGGAGATGCTGTACAAAACTGAGGCTTGAGGGTATAGACAGATACATTGAGTGGCACACTCAGAATAGAAAAATATCACAGGAGTTTTTATGACATTATTCAAATGATTACAAGAGGCTTACATATTGGATGACATAGTATAAATGAACAAAATGTTATTAATTTTCTCAACAAACACGTATTGAATATGTTGTATAGGGAAGGCGCCCGGCTAGGCCTCGGGAATAATAAGATAAACTGAATATTGTCCCTTCCCTCAAGAAGCCTATATTCCAGTGGGGGAGTAATAACCTTTGTATTCAGACATCTGTGACTGGGAAGGCACCGGGCTAGACTTATGGACCCAGAGGCTGTGTATATTGCAGACACTATCGATCCAGCCTGGGGAAATGAACAACTTAGTCCTGTCTGCCTGCATCAGATTCAGTTGTGAATATTAAGGAAACACCAACAGTTCTAATGAGCCACTCCATCAGGTCAACAAAAATGGGCCAGCAGATGGGCTTATTTATTGAGCCATGTTGCCATTATACACTGGGGGCAGAGTGGGAGGGATCAGAGCCCAGAAAACACAGTTCATAAAAAGGAGTAATCCAGGAAAAATGAAATCCAATGAGGAAATCCACTCAAATGACCCAAACCCAACTACAGATTAAGCATATATACAGGAAGCCGTAGGTTTTGTAACGCGTAACACTATGCAGAAGAACATAATCTTTCCACGTTTGGTAATGCTACATGCATCAGGGAACCCTAACAGCTCTCCGTGGTGTCGAACCAGGTCTGGGGGACACTTAAACCTTCTAGAGATTCTGAGAAGAACCCTGGCCAGGAGGTCACCGACCTGGTTTAAATTCTGCTTCTGCCACTGATTTGCTGCCCTGCACAAGGTACTTAAACCTCACTCTGCCTCAGATTCCTGTGTGTGACTCAACATGTGCACACGGAGAGAGTCTGTGTGTGATGCAGAGAGGGCTGCAAGGAAGAGGGAAGCGTGAACACTGTCCTCCCGGAGCTCACATTCGAGTAAGTGGGACAGACTAGAGATAACAGAGCTCTCTGCAGAGTGCTCGGTGGAAAGCGAATAATGTATGAGGTGCGGGAATACTACCGAGAGCATATTTATTCTAGCTACACCATATTCTGATAGAAAATACTTGGATTTCCATTTTAAAAACATCATTCTGATGAATTTTTTTAAAAAATATCAACATCCATATTTTAATTCATTTTGACATGTATTTTCTTTTTTTTTTTCAGGGAGAAGGAAATGTTTATTTTTCATTAATCTTTTGACTACAGCCACCATAATTCTGCAGGTTTAGTTTAGTAGCAAACTTGACTAATAACATTTCCAGGAGTTCACAATTTCAAAGCTAAGGTTCCGATTAAGGTAAAATGGTTATCAATTTAATATAAAAGATGTTTTCAAAAGGGCTAAAAGCAATCTAACCTCTTAAAGGAAAATATAAATGACCCATACGTTAGACTTAGTAACATAAGTACACTTTGGTACTACAGCAGCCAAAGAGATAGTAAGATCCCTACGGAAGATCAGAAGGAATCACTGCTATTTTCTCTTACGTCATATATTTTGGTCACCAGCATACTAGTGTGAGTAAGGCGGTGTGCTAAGCACTGGCAAACGAGTGCAGCTAGATGTGCTGAAGGGAGGCAGTTCGACATGTATTTTCTTAGAACTCTAATAACCTGTCTGTACCTCTTCTAGTCCCCACAGACACACCTTTCTCCCCAGGGCACTTCTGTCTCTGGTAAACCATAACTGCAGGGGGTCTTTAGAGAGTTGAGGGGTGGGGGTGGGGACTATTCTGGGAGAGAAAGATCTTTTCTGTCGTTCTTTTCTTGCCATCTTGCTTCCTTGTTTGCATATACACAGGGGCCTGCCGTACTCTACCTGGTCTACTCTTATGGCAGCATCTGAGATTCTAGACTGAATCTACCTAGTGCTGGAGCTCCCTGGTGCCTCTGTAGAGACACGATGACTAGAGGATAGACCCTGTGAAGCCCAGGTCCAGGTACATGGGCCTATGTAGACTCTGAACACGTCTGAAGGTCCTTGAAAATGGATGGCTAGAGAAGCTGACCATACACCCTGGCCTATGAGAACTCACTCGCATTCATGTATGAGTTGTTCAGTCTGAAAGATAATCTCTCCATCCAAGTATTAGCTCTCGGGGACTACTGAGGGTTCACCATCTCACTTGTCTTTCTTTCCTTGGTGAAGTCCCAGTTGAGGGAGGTGTCTTTTAGGATACATTATTTGGTAAATGCATAGCCATTAATGCCATGGATTTCATTCTAAAAGTTTTAAAATATTCAATGCTACCACAGGTTTTGAGCTTTCCGCACAACTGGGAATGTTTATCGAGTCCGCTTTCACTTTTCTTATTTGCTCTGTACCACACAAGCTGTGTTGCTCTCTTCCAAGAGAATTAAATGAAATAATTCAATGAACTCTTCAAGACAGTGTCTGCAACCTCATAAATGCTTAACATTAGCACTGTTGGTAAAAATGAATAAATAAATGAGCAAACAGACGAACAAATAATTATTCTGCATTTTTAGGTTTGAGTTCTTATGGATATGTAGTTCTATGAAAATATTAGGGTCCAAAATTTTAATTCTTACCAACATTCTTCACCACCCACCTCTGCCACCCCCCACCTCAACCACTTCTGTCCACCCAAGGTCAAGAAGTAAATTCACTATGAAACTAATGAATCTTCAACGTCAGAGCCTCTGACTTGCATCGGATCCTTTGAAGACCTTAGGAGAAGCCTAACAATGATGTGTTCAATCGTATAATCTTTGAATTCTTAAAGCCTAGATATCCCTCTGCCCTGGTCCCATGATACTTCTTCTTAGTCTGTGACTGTGGCTATTCAAGGAACTTTCTATCCCTTGGACACTAAACGCACTATGTTCTTGAAGAAACCTGACAAGTTCTCACTGACAACAAATCTTCTCGCGTTAGAGTATATCCATTGAGTCCTGCAGTGACTCTTGGAAATGCCCTCATTGAGGACGTCTTTGATAAAATATCTTATTAAATGTTTAAGAATATACTTCTCTTTGGTAACTTTTCTGCACTGATGTGCTAGCTTGAATAAGATTCACCTGATGATTCATGATGGGAAAAACAGTATGTTCCATAAGAACACAGAACTTTCACTGTTTTATTAGAATAAAGCAAACAAAAGGAAAATAATAGAAGCTTAATAAAACATCTTTCTGGAATGGGGAGAAGAGATGAAATTACCCTACATGATAGCTTTATGTATTTTCCTACATTTTTGTAACAGAAATGGCAGCTGGGAAAGGCAAAACAAGAGGACTGGACGAAACGAATACTCATTCTAAATAGAGTTTAGCCAACGAAAAAATGTGAGCTCATTAAAAAGAGTGTGTATATTATCGTGTGGTCCTTAGGTTCACTAAAGAAACATATTCCAAATTTAGAATACGTGGCTCAGGCTGTTTTCTGATGTTCGGCAATGAGACCATCTGACAAAATGACGTCAATTTTATTCCACACTGTTGAACTTATGTCCTGGTTTAATCAGCTTGACATGAGTTTTGCAAGAAATAAAAGCAGTATGTTAATGAGCTTGAGATGAGAGTGCTAGAGTCAAAACACAAGCCATTTTACAGTTTATGTGAAACTGGTGAAAATGTAAAGAGAACCTGGGTGTAGGTTAATGCTGCCATGTTCAAAATAATCATTCCTTGTATCACATTTTTGAGTGTGGTGTCTGAAATAATGCGTTTTGCATGGAATTTAAAAGGTACAAAGAAGCTGCTGACCTTTTCTTGGTCATAAAAATCATGTTCAGATATTAATCACATTTTACATAATCTCGCCCTATCATTGTCAAACGATGAAGATTCTAACTACCCAATGAAGAATCATGGGATGGGGCATTAAATCCATTATACAAGTATTTGCATACATTTCTCCATTTTTCAGCATCCTCCTTGCACAAAATTACTGTATTGATAAAGTAGGTTTGGACTAAATGCTTTCGATGTAGACTGGTATGGATTAAATCAGTTAATACATATACATATACATCATTCATGACCATACCTTAGAACTTCATTCCATAAAGTTTAGCTATAATAAATATTTACATAGTCTCTTGACTATGGGAATTCATCATTAGTTTTATATTCCTCAATTTTGACTTTTAAAAAATTTTACAATAAAGAAAATTTTACAATAATATAAATTACATATGTTTGTGGGACTATAATGCATAGTTGGAGAGAACAATCTCATATTCAAGGTGCCTACCATTTATGTGGAGGAAGAAACTTGACACATTTATTTACAGGTGAGCAATTCAAAGCTGCTATATGTTTTATTAAATGACCTGTTATCTTCAGATTGAATCCATTCTACTTTATTTTTAAATAGTTCAAACTTTATTTTAATCCAGAAGCCACTTCTAATCCTTTCAGAAATAGTATGAATGTCTTAATCAATTAATGGTATAATAAAGCAAAAATGTTATGATGCTAGTAATTAAACTACAGACTTAAATGTATTTTTGGAAATTTGCTTTTTTTTTTTTCATTCGGTTCAAATTTTAGTGGGACTGAATTGCATATTCCTTTTCATCACAAAAGAATATATTCACCGTGCTTTGAAGTCAGGTGATTCAAAAGCCTTTAAGAATGGTTGCGGTGGCTTCCCATTTGGGATAGTCACAGGCACTGAGCAGTTAACTAGTTAGACTCATTTGGGTTTTCACACCATTTCCCACCAGGCTGGTCATGAAGTAGGAATTAAATGAATAGGGACCTAATGTTTCCCTTTTAAAAACCTGCCCCAAACATACAATTACCTCTTATCTTGATTCTGGTGGGGTAATGCTTGAGCCTTAAAAGAAAATTCAAGGACAGCAAGAAAAAGACAATGTGAATTATAGCTGTATCATAGCATGGTGGGTCTATTGAATTACTAATTTAAATGCTTAAAGGCTTTAAGTGACCATGTGTCACACTTTATGATTTTCCTGTTTGTGAATTAGCATTCTCTCTGTGTGATTGTTTGTGGGGGAGTCACTTTGTATCATTTGTTTCGGTTTTCATTTACTGGGGTTTAGTTTGGTTACTAAGTTGATATTTTAATTTTTTGGTCTGTTGCATTTTTAGTTTAGTTCATATGGCCGGCCCCTTCTTTTCTTTGTAGAAATGTTCAAATATAAGACACTAAAACTAAGCCTGCCACCACCCTGCCTCCTAGTTCTTTCCTAATATATATATATTTTTTGTCTTGTTATGGCCAATATTCTTGAAAAGGTAAACTAATTTCCTTCAAGGTTTTCTTGCATTTTCACCATCTGACTGAAAACACTCTTATCTAAGGGTGTTAACAGTTTATTAATTAACAAGTCCACTGACATTTTCTTAGTGTCATCTTTCTCAGCTTTCATTTATGCATTTAATAAATATTTGTAGACTCTGTACCATGATCTACAGATTCCACTAGTTACTATGGTTGATTGAAATTGACGAACAAGGTAGAAGTGAGTCTCTGCATTTATGGAGGTTAAAGGCTAGATTGTGGGGGGGGGGCAAAATAAATGTGGGAGATCTGTTTTAGGTAAGATGGTCATTTCTGATTTCTGAGGGGGTGACAATTGAGCTGAAAACTGAAAGAGAAGAAGGAAACTGCATGTGATTTGGGGAAACTGTACCCCAGAAAAGGAGAATAAAAGGGCCCTACGGCATGAAAGAGCTAGAAATGTTGGAATAATTGCAAGAAGAAACCTTTTGAGGCATTTATCCTCCTCGATCTTGTTAAAACTTGTTAACATTGGTTTAGTGACGCAGCTCTCTGTGTGACCCTCCAATCATCTTTTCTTTAATTCTTGTCTTCCACGTGGGCATTTTCTTTCCAGGTGAGAGAAAGAATAAATAGACCATAAATGCTTTGCTGGAAGTTTAATGATTCACAGAGATCTGATTTTTAAAAACATCTGATAATTCAAGGAATAAAATGTGCAATGTCAGGCTAAGGAAAAATTGCATGTACAAGTTAGACCTGGCTCCCCTAGTCTCAGAGCTAACTGTCAAACCTCTGTCACAGGCCTTGCCACAGACCAAGTTTTCCATGCTCACAGTCCAGAGTGGTGGTTGAGAGCCTAAATACTCAAGGTGTGATCTCTAGGACCTCAGGCCTCACCCTAAACCTACTGAACCAAAATATACGTTTTCACAGGATCTCCAGGCGATTTGAATGCACACCACGGTTTAAGAACCAGGGGGGTTTGGAGTCAGACTGGCTGAGGTTTAAACAATCCTGGTCCCATTTCTTAGTACCTACGTGGCTTTGCCCAACTTAACCTCTCAGAGTTTTAGTTCTATATCCTTTCTCTTTTGTTCTCAAAATAACATATTTACTATGCTTTGAAGTCAGGGGATTTAAAAGCCTTTGAAAATGGTTGTGGTGGCTTCCAAAAGCACATGCAGGTACTAACCATTACCAAGTCTGTTGGAAAGATTAATAAAGATAATGCACATCAAGCTGTTAGCACATAATATACACTGGTTTACAGCCTGTGCATTATACATGCATAATAAACTTCTCTTGTTTGCTAAACCAATTAAAAATTAGCCATCAATTTAACAAATATAGGTAGAGTTGAGTAGGGTCAGCAGAGCATTGACGGCAGTACTTATTCCCTCCACTGTTGAGTAATCTGCTGGGAGATGAACCACGTGACACATGCAATCATTTTCCTAATTCATTTTCCCAGTGATGGCTCCAGCTGCCTTTTCAGGGAAATCTTGTCAGGTATCGTCACACTGTTCTGGTCACTGAACCTACTAAAGCTAGAAGATTAAGGGAGTCAGATCAAATAGGAATTGAAAGTTGCTTCTAATGGAACTATTTGTTCTGGCTTTGTCCTGCTGAGGAGGGGGAGCAAGGCCACAGTGGCTTGAAGTGCTTTATTTGCATTTTCCAAAAGCTTTCTTAAATCGTGAGCACCAGCAGAGCTGCATCTTATCAAAGACGGGCCACCAGACACCAGGGAAAGGCTTCAGTGATCTTTGCGTCATGGTGTGTTGTGCAACAGAGCCTGAGAGCTCACTGCATTAAAAAACAACCCAACCAGTCTGACTCAATTCAAAAATTATTCACTGAGCACCTACAGTTCCAGGAACCCTGTTAGGTACTGAGAAAAGAAAGATGAATAAAACCAGGTATGCCACCTTTACTAACTAATAGTCCAGTGTGGTGAGGGAGGTAGACTGAGTGTGTAGATAAAAATGCTTAGCTCCTTAACAAAACCTCTGTTTAGAAATGAAAGTCAGCTATAAAATATCCAACATAGCCTCATCCTTCTTATATTTTATCCTCCACATCAACAAGCCTCCCAGAAACAGGCTTGTTAAAAAGCAATTCTGAAGCAATCATTCACCTGCTTCCTGAGCTGGGATTGTTTATTGCTGCCATAATACGGTGTATAAAGACTCCACTTATCTTGGCTTGACTCCTGAGTTTAACCCACGCGTGGCACTCTCCATCTGCTCCAAAACTTGCATCCATTGCTCAGATAACTGTTACCCGACCTCTTCTTTCTTTGGTGACCTTTTAAGCATTGCTCACAACTTAGCTCAAGTGTCACTTTCTTGCAAAAATCTCTATGTTTTTCTTAATTTTCCTTGGAAGACTTAGGCTCCTAATACTTTATGGCTCTATACCATTTTATACCTTTCCACTTTCAGGATACTTTATCCATTAAGCTATAATTTCTTTCCTAGATTCTCTCTCCCGCTAAAATGTAACATGTCTCGCTCAACTTTGTATCTCTAGCAATTGCTAATGCTGCTGGTGCTTCGTAAAGGTTTGTTGAATGGATAAGCAGAGATTAACTACATAGGTTATTCACTTGATATAGACTCAACATTTATTGTAATGTTCAAACCAAAAGCAGGTTGAATTTACATAAGCGAGGAAATCACATACTGACTTCAGCACAAGAGAATTTTGAATATTTTATTTGGATATTATCAGTGATGTTTTAAACATGTTAATTGATTAAATATTATTATTTCACGAAGTCTACCTTGTTTCAATAATATACTTCTTTTATGCCCTTCTTTGCCTCTTTTAGGCCAGTCTTCAATGTCACACATCATAGAAGAAGGGAATAGTTCCTTGATTCTTCTTCTAAAGTATATTGGATTTCTGACAAACCAATGAACTCCAAGAGTAACAATATTTTTGATATATAAGAATTTCCAGAGAGTACTATTGATTGCAGTCTAACAAACACAGCATCATTTACCTTGGCACCCAAAATACAATCTTCCCTTTTGAAGGTCAATTAGATTTGGGTTGAAAAACCAACCCAAAACACATCTGGTGGATAAAATGGGTTATCAATCTAAACAATAAACATCTTGCATTAAAAAAAATTCCAAAGTGACTATATAATAATGAAACTATTAATAACTAACTTCATTGAGTGGCTTGTGAACTAATAATTCTGAACTAGCTCTGAAGACAAATAAATGTCATCGTCTTTTTTAAAAGGTATTAATTTGACTGTGAGGACACTCGTTTATATTTTGTGCCATATTTATCTATCTTTACCTAGTTCATAATTTCATTCAAACAAATACTAAATGAGTACCCGCTATGTGTCAGCCGTGATTTAGTCACTGGGATTATAGCAGTATACAAAACAAAATTCATGTACTCATGGAACTGAGTATATCCGGTGTTTGGAGATGGGAATCAAAAATACATAATTTGATAAAGTTATAATTGCTAAGACAAAAAGACAGATCAGGGTGAGAGGACAGAGAGTGTTGGAGGGCCTCTGTGATCAGACGGTGTTGTGAAGTGGAGGAGCAGCTTTGTGAACATCTGGACCAAGAGCCTTTCAGACGGAGGGGAGAGTAAGAACAAGGACCCTTGGCAGGAAGGAGTTAGTTTGGTGTATATGGACAAGGCCTCTGGGACTAGATTGACGTGATTCAAAGGAGGCTGGAAGGAAATGAGGTCTGGGAGCCACCCTCAGGTCAGACAATATGGTGACTCATTTTGGATTTTTTTTCTGAGTGAGGTGAGAAGTCACTGGAGGGCTTTCGTGAAAGAGTGGTATGGTGGTTTAACTTCCGTTTGAAGCACCACTATGGCTGCTGTGTGTCTAACAGACTGGGGTGCAGTGGTTCAGAACCTGGGGGGGAGT
This sequence comes from Eulemur rufifrons, assembly GCF_041146395.1. Taxonomy (NCBI): domain Eukaryota; kingdom Metazoa; phylum Chordata; class Mammalia; order Primates; family Lemuridae; genus Eulemur; species Eulemur rufifrons. The sequence goes on from NC_091006.1 coordinate 34,543,963, forward strand.
CAGCTTGGGAGGGTCCCCAACATTTCACGTTAAATTTCGCACATGCCTGTGTGTGATGTGAAAGTGCACATTTGTCTCCCTAGAGGGAAAATTTCATTTTATACCAGCTTCTCAGAAAGATCTGTGACCCGGAAAACTGCCGTTGTAAAGGAATGATAATAAGTTCAGGCAAGAAATGATGGCTCCGAATAGGGAGGGAGCAAGTGGAGGTGCTGAAATGTGGCTGGTTCCAGCATTTAGCAGAACATAATTGATTTATAATCACCCCTAATGAAAATAAGCATTTATTTACTAATGTGGATTTAGTTTAATCCTTAATAACATTGAGTGACTTGGAGCAAAACTTGTACTTGTATCTTACCTTTGTCACTAGAGTAAGCTATGTGACCTTAGCATCTCTTGACCTAAACTTGCTTATGTACAAACTGTATTTTTATGAGGATCATATATAATCTATAGATAAGCGTGCTCTGCAGATAAAAGAGGTTGTTTAGTACAGTGCCTAAAGGTAAAAGCACTGGAATCACAATTTCTAGATCTTCATAATACTGTTTCCAATATTTACTGGATGTGCAACATTTTGAAAGTCATTTAACCATCCTCTGGCCTTTATTTCCTCATTTAAAATAGGGATACTAGTTTACCTCACAGGGATCTGTGCAAATGCAGTAAGATTATTCATGCAAACTGTTTTTTACAGGGCCTGTTATATACTAAGCACTCAAAAAAGTCTAGCATTTCATTCAATTGATACCTTTTATGACTTCAAAATTTGGATAAAGCACATCCACGAACTAATGAAAAGCAATGCCAAAGGGGTCTCTCTAATAAGTGGAGCCTATGATCATAAAATTATATATTTTTTATTTCAGTATTTTATGGGGGTACAAAAGTTTAGGTTGTGTATATTTCCCTTACCTCCCCTTCCCCCTGAATCAGAGCTTCAAGCGTGTCCATCCCCTAGACGGTGCACATCACACTCATTATGTATGTACACACCCATGCCCTCCTCTCCACATCTGCCCGACACCCAATTAATGTTATTCCTAAATGTGCTCTTAGGTGATGATATAATCATAAAATTGATATTTTCTTCTTTAGTTGAAGATGCTATTGATTTTCGTAGGATATTCCTTTTGAGTCATTTGTCCAAGATAGATAATTTCTGATTTCCATATTTATAGTCTTTGTGTAACCATCAGTTTAGGGTAGGTGGAGATACTTAAAGATATAGAAAAATAAATAGGTTAGAAATATGAATAATTTAATGAGACTTGGAAAGTGCATGGGCCATTTTCACCTATGTCTCTTGTGATTATATACACTAGATCCCCGGAATTGTTAAAGAATGTTTTCAAGTACATTTGAGATCACTCAAATGTTTTCACATAAATTACCTCCATAACTCAACGTTTTCACCAATCTTTCTAATTTTAGCCAAATTAAAAATTACAAATAGAGATCTTACTGTGATTTTTAGGTCCATGTTCTGATACTTAGTATGCATTATGGTGTTCTCCATACATACTTTTCGGATTTTCTGACAAACAATGGAAATATCATTTAAGCACAATGATTACAAGAGAGAGCTCAGGACTAGCTCTCCCCACCTCTACCCCTAGTCAGTGCCCTGACTTTGTAAAACTGAAGGCACATGTAGGAAATGTTGATCAAAATTCCATTTGTTAAAACACCTTGAGGATGTGTTCAGTGTTGGTGCAATATTACGGATGCATACGGTCTTTGAAAAGACACTCAATTAAGCACTTTGGGGACCTTCTGGAAAAAGCTATATATAGGCCAGTTATGACCAGTTTTGAACATTACTTTATGTTTTCACCGGGTTAAGTATAGCATAGCCACGCACGGTACTCCTCCATGAGACAGCTGAACAGAAGGACCATGTTCCAAAGAGAGCAGCAATCTGTTGCCGTCAGCTTTAAAGAATTCTGCCCTGGTACTTCAGAGCTGGGAGTTGCAGGCCAAGTTTTGATCATTGTTTCCATCCCTTGAGAATTCATTTTTTAAAAAGCGTTGATGACTGTAATTTATTGAATTTTTCTTATTTTGCAGATGCTTTACACAATGACATATCACGTGAAAATCTTGTGAGGTAGTTTGTGTTAGTAGCACCTTCAGATGAGGAAATTGAAGCACTAGGAGATTGACTATGCCAAAGTTTCACAGGTAATAGGAAGAACTAGAATTTGAATGTGGTTCTGTATGTTGCCATTGTTCTGCCTAATACTACACCACGCTATGTCTTATAACAAGGAGAGTAAGCAGTGCGTGGTTCCATGTAGCTTATGTCAGGAAGTTTGAATGTTGATCTTTAGATGTGAGGCTGAAATTAAATTCATTACTTTATGTGACTGATTTCACATAAACTGTGGCCTTTAACTCCATGGTGTAGAGGTGGTATAAACAAATTTAACAAGAAGCAGTCGTCTTGGTTCCTTCTAGAAATTTACTGGAGAGGAAGGAAAAGAACCAAGAGAAGGAAGGTCACCTTTTTCTGGAGGGATCAGAGGAGCTTTTCAGTGGTCCCACTGCCTGTGAGTAATCTTGTGAGGTGTGTCCTTTAGGAAAATTAAAGGATTTCAGTTAATTTTCATATTTGAAGGACTGTCCATTTTCAAAAAAGCACAGAGATGAACACTGAGAAAATAACTCCTTGGCAAAGAGAAACGAAAAGAATACTTCTGAATGTCAAATGCAAGTAGAACATTCTTTGAGTCACCATAGAAATAATCAAATGATGCGTATTCCAGAGGAGTAGAAGCAGGTATGTCAGGTTGTGGACAGGCATGCTACTGTAGCAAGATTTTAAATTTCTTGTCAATGAAAATGGAGATTAAAACAGAACAAATGAAAGTGAAACCTGGAACAAAGCAATGCATTATACTGTATTTTCTCTGCATTCAACCATACATGCTACATTCAACCATAGTTCTTAATTTTCTTAAGCTTCTTAGCAGAAACTAAATCTCTTGGCATCTCATTTGGCTTATGTATTTCTAGATAAAAGAGAGAAAGGAGGCTGATCTTCAAAGACTCTTCGTCTTTTTCTAAAAATGGCATTCCTCATTGCCCTTTTTATAAGGGGTGAATAAAAATGATTCTTTATATTTTCGGCACATACAGTTTCTTTGGTACAGAATTATCCTGTGACACAAAAGACCAAAGTACATAATGCTTGAAAATAATGAGCAATAACAGAGTTTCCTGCCCAGGATAATGGCTCCATTCTGCTTTAGCTCCACTAATCCAATGACAAAAAACTCAGAGCATGGAAAAGAATGAAACTCCTCTTCATTGTCCAGGTTGAACAAACCTGGAGAGATTCTAAGGGATAGGAGCAGATATCATCAAAGGTAATCCTAGTGATTCTATAAGGACTATGAAAGAGCTTTCCTTTTAATCTTAAAAGTAGCAGAACCTCCCCAGGAAGTGGAGCAACGCATTAAAGAGAGGCTCTTAACCCACAGAGCAGTTCTAAGACTAGGAATAGCTACCATTTATTGAATGCTTATTAGATGACAGACACTTTGCTCCTCATTTTAAATGCATTTTCTTATTTAATTATCTCAACAAATAGTACCTTTTTGGCACTGCTATGATCCTATTGAAGAAATTGTGCCACAGACAGGTTGATGTATCCAAGGTCTTTTGTTGACCTATTGGAGAGTTGGATAATTATATCCAAAGACTGTTTGTCTCCAACATCCATGCTTTTAATCTCTATGGCTCTTTCCCTTAGTTCTACAGCAACATGGAGCTATGTGCACCTTATAATCCATTTATTCAGCATCACACTCAGGGACAGAATCCCTTTTGCAGTACTTGAGGTGTGTATTTGTACTTATCTAAGTAAGCTCTTTTCAATATTTCTAGTGATGGAGAGGCTGGAGTGAGAGAAGAACAAAACGAACAAAACCTCTGTTCTCATTTCACACATAATAGTTCTTGTATGAACTTGAGAGATGGGTATCATTGCAGCCATCCTATAAATGAGAAAACTGAGGCTCAGGTTGAGTAGCTGGTCCTGAGGATGCCACCTGTAAAGAGTGGGGCTGGTTCGTCTGATTTCAAAGCATAAGGTCTCTCCTTTCCACCAGCTTACCTGCCTCTGGAGAGACACTAGTAACAAGTCATTAATTCCAGTTTTACACAGTTATGCAGCAAAATTTCCTTACAGTGAACATTTTCCACATTAGGCTCGCTAAGGTAAGTAAATAGAACTAACATGTTCCTTGATATTTCCACATGTTGGGCATCAATCTTCTGCTGGAAGCAACACGAAGTCTAAGCTTTCTTCAAAGTGATAGACTTTCAAATATTTCAGGTGAGTTTACATGTTTCTCTACTACCTAGGTTCTTTTTCGGGCCCTTCTTCTCTAGTTTCCTCTATGTGTCCTCCCAGTTTTCTTCGAATATTATTTAAATCCATAGTTCTTTTTGTTCTTACATTTTTAAGCACATACAACTATACTGACATCTCACCTGTGGCTTTAAAGATAAAAAGGTCTAAGAACAGTAATCCCTGGCACTTCGTTTTCTCTGCTGCATAGGGACAGAGTTCCAAGTCCTTTGCCACTCAATTGTGTTCCTTTCAATGCCCTCTGGATTCTCAGCATTGTTCTCAGGATGTGCTACCCAGGACTGAGAAAACAGTCTAGGTGAGAACTGATCTCATGCTGAACCTGCATTTCTATTATTATAAAATACTCACTGGATATTTAGGCCATGAAGTTGAATTGCTCACAGTTTCAAATTCTTTCAACTTGTTGATGCCTCAGTTTCTTCATTTTAGAAGGAAGCAAATAGATGTTAAGAAGTCATATTGATGATTTAATGTTACTACCACATGGACCTATCTATTCGGGTTTGTACCTGTAGATTTTGCCTTTTCTGCTACTAGGGTGAATGAATCGTCCATGTTCCTAGTCAAGGGCTACACTTCTACATTTGCAGTAGATCTGATACCTTCTTGCCTACTTAAGGAAATTGCCAAAAAGGAAAACCCTAACCAACATCATTTAATCATAAAGTTTTCCATATAAATAGATGAATAAAGATCATTAAAAATAAAATTAAAAACTTTGAGAGGCAAAATTAGCTGCCCTTTTACTGGAGAACATTTTAAAGAGCTTTCTCTGTATTACATTGATGAAACTCTAAAATATAAGTCGAGGAAATCGTGAGGGGACTGGCAACACCACGCACGTTGGTGGGAATTGCAAAGAAAGTCTCCAGGCATTCTTGCTAATGAACTGAGTTACCCATTCTTTATGCATGGCTTTGTTTTTTGTCTCTTTCATTTGAGGTAACAGGTTTCTTTCTCTTAACAAGATGCCTTTGTCCATATCAGCCAGTCCCCCTCCTGCACACTTATTCTCTACAATCAACTCCGCAATATTGTTGCCCAGCGTATCTCACAGTGAGTGCTGTGGGAGCTTCCCAAGACTCTTGAACGTAATCACAACTGCCTCTATACAGGGAAGGTGTGGAGGAGGGAGAAACGTTTTTTCGGGGTGTACAGTCAATATAGAGAGCATATATGAAACATTTAGGACCCTCAACATGCTTTAAAAATCAATAGTGTGTGTGTGTGTGTGTGTGTGTGTGTGTGTTTGCATTTTAAATCTGTATTATCAAGCTAATTGGCTATACTTTTTACTTTGCTTTGTCATGAAGACCAAAGTAAGATGAGATGATCCTCCAAGGAATAGTGGGAAATTCTCTCCTTGTTTTATATTCGGTAAGCATAGCCATTCAGCTTATTCTCTCCTACGACTCACGGTCAGGCAATGTCAAGAATATAAAAAAAATTGATCCAGAGTAGAGGTAGGTAAGCAAATGCAGTGGAAGAGCTCTCAAAATCTACACCAGACCACAGGTTTCTGGTTAATATTACACTCATTTCTAAAACCTAAAGCTGAGAAGCTTCTCTTTGGAATTTGGAATTATTAGTATGAGGTAGAGAATCTGACAAAGTTTTGTGCATTTTAAAAATCTCACACGCTTGGCAGAGCTATTCCCATTCACGCTGTGTACCTTCTCCAGTTATTTTCATTTCTATAATGGTGAGCAATGAAATCATCATCATAGACAACTGTCTTTCTGGAAATGATCGGCAAGGATAGTAAGGTATCTTAGGCAGAGACTAAGAGTGTAGACTTTGAAGTGAGAAGACTTGGGTTAAGCCCTGCTTTCAACGTTTATGGTGGCTTTGCAAAATCACTTCATGAGGTACAGAGTAGTTGGCATAATATGCTACTTTCTAAATAAAGGAAGGGGTATGAATATACATACATATATGTTAAAAGAGAAGGAAAAACCCAAAACTAATGTAAATGTTTATCAATAGGGCAAAAAGAGAATGGGAGGGGTCAGAATATAGTATGACTTTAGAACCAAGTATTAATATAATTACTATCATGTAATAATGTTTGTAATATATAATATGTAATAATATTTTGCATAATTGTGGAACAAATTTAAATCAAATTCTAAAAATCCAAACTGAAAGCAAAATAAAGCAAAGTTGTAGCTTTACCATATAGTAAATATATTTTTCCTACACCGAAACTTAAAATGTAACTTAAAACATAGTAACTCATCTTTATTCCTCTGATGGGACGTATCCCAAGGACTGTATAGATGCACACACAGATGCTTATAAATGTTATTTGACAGGATAAAGTAAATAAATAATTATGCTAAGATTGTTATGAACCAATATTTTCAATGGAAGAGGAAAGAAACAAAATATAAAATCAAAGAAGTGAGTAAAAGCTTTCTAAACCTAAATGTGAATCAGAAATATCAGTATAAACTTACGATATCTTTTCTTCATTTCTGTGACAGGAAGTGTACAATTTAATGTATCAGAAAAAGAAAGCTACAAGTTGCTAAGGTCAAAAGAATTCAGGAGCCAACTCAAAAGGGTTGCCACTGGCAAAAGGTAAGACAAAGTGAGAATCAAAAATAACAATAGCTGCATGGGATTGAAACAGACGTACCTATTACAATTTGTGACTTCATAATGATAAATAAATATGCAAACAAACAACAAAATGCCAAATCTCAGGGATCATATTTGAGGGATTCTAGGGAAACAACTTGTTATTTTGAAAACTGCTAAAGGGAAGTAATCAAGCATGTATCCTCCTTTCACTGCACACGCTAGGATAACTGAATAGTTGATGAGTTAAAGTTTTTTTTTTTTTAAAGAATAATATAGTTAATAAATAAAAAAGAAATGGATTTCTGGTTCTAAAATGGTGACGTAGAAGCAAGCTGGCTTCACTGCTCCCCACAGAAAAACAAAAACAAATATAGAGCACTGAGATTATTGCCAAAAATATCTCAGAATTCAAATATGAAAATGAGACAGTTCTTAGGGCCACAGAGAAGTAAAAAAACTCTGCACAGATGGTAAGAGAATTGGACTTCCACATCTGCAGTGCCCCTCCCCCTATTCTGCCTTGCATCAAGCATGCAGAAAAATTTCCCCCAACTCATTGTTTCTACAATGAAAAAGGGAGATCAAGGTGGACAAACAGCTCTTCCCCAGCATCTTGGGTTTGCTGGCAGGAGACCTGACCCTGCCTTAACCCGTGGGAAACAGTGCAAGAGAGTGAAGGGAGAAATGTCCTTTAGGACAGCCAGAGACAAGGGGTTGGGGGGAAGTGGGGCTACTATCCACCGCTCTGGAAACTGCTGTGCAACTCAGCCAGAGAAACTAAACAACATGCTCCTGAACAGCCAACGGGTCAACAAAGAAATTAAGAAGAAAGCTTAAAAAATATCTCTTGAAACAAATTAAAATGGGAATACAGCATACCAAAATCTATGGGATATAGTAAAAGCAGAACTGGGAGGGAAGTTTATAGCAATAAATGGCAATATCAACAAAGTAGAAATACTTCAGGTAAACAACCAAACAAGACACCTCAAGGCACTAGAAAAATAAGAGCAAACAAAACCCCAAATTAATAGAAGGAAAGAAATAATAAAGATCGGAGCAGAAATAAATGAAACTGAGACTAAAATAAAATACAGAATATCAACAAAACAAAAAGTTGTTTTTTTGTTGAAAATGTAAACAAAGTTGACAAACCTTTGACTAGATTAACTAAGAAAAAAAGAAATGTGAGCTAATGTTGGGCTGAAAGGCTTTTCACCTCCTTAGTCTGTTTTGTGCTGCTATAACAGAATACCACAGACTGGGTAATTCATAACAAACAGAAGTGTATGGGCTCAAGGCTCTGGAGGCTGGGAAGTCCAAGAGCAAGGAGCAGGCATGTGGTGAGGGCTTCTTGCTACATCATAACGTGGCAGAAGAGCAGAGAGAGAGAGAAAACACACAGGTAAGAGGGGCAAACCTGCTCCCACAATAATGGCATTTGCCAGCTCATGAGGGTGGAGCCGCTATGACCTAATCACCTCTTAAAGCCCTCGCCTCCCAAAACTATCACGATGGCAATTAAATTTTAACATGAGTTTTGGAGGGGAGAACATTTGGAGGGGAGAACACTGTGGAACATTCAAACCACAGCACTCCTCATTCTGCTACCCATTTTCACATAGCCCCCCAAAACCACCTGACCCTGGCTGGTGGGGGTCCTCTGGTAGGAGATGAAGGAAGGAGCATTGTGCAACTTTGAAAGGAAAGCAATGGCAGAGGTTAAGAGGGGAAGGCAAAAGGGAAAAGGGCAGTTTTCAGGAAGCTAAATACTCCACTAAATGTCTTCCCAGAATTAAACTGCCTTATGCCTGCCATTTTCAGGGAAAGATAAACACGTTCTTTCAGCAACCACATGGCCAGGCCTCGGAGAAAATGAGTGTGTGCGACCAGCTGGATCGTGTTTGCACAAGAGGCAAAATACATCTGGTCATTAATAGTAATAACTGCTCTTTGGTTAAAAGCCACCATTTAGATATAGGAAATGTGGCAGCTGACGGCTATTGTGAGTCAGGTGACGGCATCCTATAAATTTTAATCTCATTTTTAAATGCAATTATTGGGCATCTTTTTGGTTTGAAAGCAGGGATACAAAGGCCAAGGAAATATAATTCACACTGTCAACCAATATACAATCTTATTTACATCATGGGAAAATAACTACAGGGAGATAAAACACGAAGAGATTTGCAAATCTCATGGGTCTGTATGAGACTAAGTGCAGTGAGGTATCAAATGAGAGAGAGATGTCATCTGGTTAGGAAGACTGAGAAAGTCTTCACAGAGAAAGTGGGTATGAGAGAGGCTTTTAAGAAAAAGGAGTAAGGTGGGAGGAAGTGGTAGGTTAGGGGAGAGTGTTAGAGGCAGAGAAGGGAGGGCATTTCAGTAGAGCTCTAGGGTTGGCCCCCCAAATTCAGGTTGCCCTGCTAAATTTGAATTTCAAAGAAACAAAAATATTTTTTCATATAAGTAGCGTTGACCCTTGAACAATGCAGAGATTGGGACTCCAATCCCCCATGCTGTTACAAATCCATGTATAAATTTTGATTCCCTCAAAACTTAACTACTAATAGGCTACTGTTGATCAGAAGCCTTACTGATTACCAAACCACTGAAGCCAAACCACTGATTGACATATATTCTGTATATTTATCATATACTATATTTTTACAGTAAAGTAAACTATAGAAAAGAAAATGTTATGAAAATCATAAGAGAAAATATATGTACTGTTCATTAAGTGGAACTGAATCACCACACAGGTCTTCATCCTTATTGTCTGCAAGTTGAATAGGCTGAGGAGGAGGAGGAAGAGGAGGGTCTTGCTGCCTCTGGGTGGCAGAGGCAGAAAAAGTGGAGGAGGAAGAAGGGGAGATGGGAGAGGCAGGTACCTTTATTGAAAAACCTCCACATATAAGTGCAATTCAAACCTATGTTGTTCAAGAGTCAACTGTGTATCCCATGCAATGTTTGAAACATGCTTGTGTTCAAAATGCCTTAGATACATTTAGAGAAATAAGTAGAGAATCTTAGATTCCAGAAAGAGGAATAAAAACTTAATTTGCCGGGGGTGCTGTGGAGACATTTGCTTTGCTTCTTTCATTTTGGTGTGGGAGTGAGATGATATGGTCTGTCATGCTCGGCGGGATGAATAAAATGGCAGTGACAAGAAGGAGGAAAATTAAGATAGGAAAATGGCCAGGAAGTAACAGATAGTGAGGACGTCAATCTAGGTGGTAAAAGTGGCTTGGAAATGGAGAAGACGGCTGAGATAGAGTGGAATAGAGGCAACAGACCAGCTCTCAGGGACAAAGGAGATGTGGATCCCAAAATGCCTCCAAGTTTATGTCCTATTAACTGCGGTGATGATGATTTCATTAGCACCTGGCAAAGGGGGAGGACCCAGTGTGGGGGAAATCAAATGATATGAAATAGGGGTCATTTTAGGAGCAGCTGGTGGGGAATTCAGATACAGATGCTCAGTATGCAATTAGAACTCTTCTTGTGAAACTCGCCGGTTTGGTATTTTAGATACTTAAAGCTGTTAAATTCAATGAGCTGGTCAAAGCTGGAGGAATCCCTATAGTTCACAGTTAGAGGCAAAATATGAGCCAGTGATGGAATAACAAAAAGACAGAAGAACAAGAACAATGAAAAAGTAGTGCTGGGTCTTGGAAACCCTGAAGTCCGGTCAGTTGTGACTCTTACATCATTCAAAGAAGTCAGGAGTGTAGATTGAGAACCGAGGACGGTTTTGGTAATTTTTAACAGAGCTGTTTTTAGGAAACAGCACGGATGGGGGTCTTGGTGCTGCAGACTAAGGAGTAAACGGGTGGTCGGAGGAAACCAAAGCTGTGAGAAAACTGGGACCTGAAGAGAAAACTAAAGGGAGGAAGTCCACAGAGGAGGAACGCTGAAGGTTTAAAGTAAAAGAGGGGAGCCAAGTCTGAAAAGAGGGTGCAGCAATAAGATGAAATAGATACATGGAGAGATTAGCCTTAGAAAGAAGAGCAACATCTTCCTCAGAGTAAAATGGCAGGAAGGGAGGAAAGACAGAAGAATTTTAAGGATCTGATGTGTGACCTTGAGGGAGCTGACGTTGACAGTGTCCAGTTTTGGGTAAGAAAGAAAAATGACATAATGTGCTTTGGGAGGACCAGGGTGGAGAGCTCCTGGGACGTGGAATAAAGTCTCGGGCTCCTAACACAACTTACTGCACATCCCGGACATCCTTTATTTAGACGCTAGCTAAATGAAAGAGGAAGTCGTAGTGGTGGCTGGGTGACTCCTCAGTGTAATGCATTTTGTCACAGGAGGGAGGACCCATAAGGAAGGATATCTCTCCTGTGTGTTGGATTATCTGTCATAGTAACCTGGTTCGTCCAGAAGTACCGGTCCCCGTCAGAGACCATTCTGTTATTTTAGAGCGTCTACAGGACTGAGTGCCGTCCCTCTGCTGGAAAGTATGATTTGACATAGTTCACAAAAATAGAAAATAACTCACTCTATTCTTACACCTTCATATAAATTAAGTTACAGCACCCCATATTGAGTTTGAATATAGCAAAGTTTTGTTTTAGTTCAATGATGCACTCTTAGGATTATGGAATTCCTGGCCAAAGGGGCTTTTCGATGCATTCATAAAATCTCACTGATCCCACTGTTGCTAAAACCTATGCATGAATGCCTGGTCTCATTCACAACGACTATTAGCTGGACTTACGAAAGGAACACGGCAAGGAGTTTCATTCTTTTAATTACTCATTTCTAAAATAAGTACAGCTATAAATAGGCCAATACATATGTTATGTGATGAGGATTTTCCAGATATGTGTGGTTAGAAAGTGAAAAATGGCAGTTATTCTCAAAAAGGCTCTTACAAAGAAAAAAAAAAGTACAGGCTGTCATTTCTTTCTTTCTTTCTTTCTTTTTTTTCCTTTTTTTGAGACAGAGTCTCGCTCTGTTGCTGGGCTACAGTGCCGTGGCATCAGCCTAGCTCACAGCAACCTCAGACTCCTGGGCTCAAGCCTCCCAAGTAGCTGGGACCACAGGCATGCGTCACCATGCCCGATTACTTTTTTCTATAGAGATTTTTTAGCTGTCTAAATCATGTCTTTCTATTTTTAGTAGAGACGGGGTCTCGCTCTTGCTCAGGCTGGACTTGAACTCCTGACCTCAAGCGATCCGCCCACCTCGGCCTCCCAGAGTGCTAGGATGACAGGCGTGAGCCACCGCGCCCGGCCCAGGCTGTCATTTCTAAGACTAGGAAATGTTACACCAGAAGAATTAAAATGGACACACCTTAATACACAGGATCACGGAAGCAATGGCATTTAGGTTTACAAGGGAACTTAAGGATAATTTTGTTCAATCCCTTTCCTTTAAGGATGGGGGACAGAAGCTCAGCAAGACCACATGACTTAACGAAGGGCACACAGTAGCAAGGCCACAGAGCTCCTGACTCACAGTTCCAGATGCTTCCACTCTGGCACAGTGGCAAATGTCCACCAAGCTTCAGGAAAATTATTCTCAGGGCCAGAATAGTGAGTGTACGACACATTCTAGACACTCAATGAGTATTCTTAATTGGATAGCTTTATCTCTGCTCTAATCATTGATATCCCTGGGAGTTAGAAAATCACTCCCATTATACAGATTTTCCAGTACCTAATAAGGCTGTATAAGGCACAATTATTATAGAAAAATATAATTCAAGACTTACTCTAAGATCTTCCCAATGATGAGTTAAGGGCTATTAGCACCTTACTGAAGATGATTAACACTAAAACTCACAAATTTACATAATTCTTTCGAGGTCAAGCAATCAGAAAACTGTGGAGTTCAAGCCCAACTTTGGTCCTCTGACTCCAGATCTCATCCTTTCTCTGCTCTACCTTATGGTCTTTCCAGGATGTTTATTACTATAAGCTCTAAGGCAAAGAAAACCAAGCCTGAGAGGGAAGAGAAAGTGGAGAAGACAAGGAAGGAGGAAGGGTAAATATCTGACTGGTGTGAGGATCTTCTGGAGAAGACTGGTGTCACAGAGATTAGAGAGCCCAGATGACAAATGAATGGCTTGTGTTTCTCTTTGGAAGGTCATTGCTTGCTTGTAGGCTACAAGCTGCAAGGATCTGAGTTGGCTCAAAAGAGAAGAAAGCAACATTGTACAACTTGGAAGAAGGTGTTGACCTCTAAGTGCATTTGAAATGCGGTGGAGTGAAAAAAGCATAAGCATGGGAATCAGGATACAAGGATTTTAGTCCCAATCTTGCCATTACCTTTTCATGCCCTTAGATAAAGCGCTTCCCTCCTTTGTGACTTAGTTTACCCAGCTATAAAATGACATATGTTTAATGTCATGGTTCTCAAAGTATTTTTCTTGCTCTGTATCATTCTCATTGGTAGAGACTGCCAATAATTTGGGAAATGACTGAAGTGGGACCCTGTAAACTGACAATGCAAACCACATTCTTAGTTGCAAAAAACAACTTTTTATACATTCTTGACTAATGCATATATTTACACATGTAGTGGTTGATTAGCCTGTTAAGTCAGGTCATGGGATATTCTCGTGGAATGCTTCAGACAATCATTCATCCCTTTATACATTGGGCATATCTCCACAGAGGTTACACAGGTAACAGGAAAATTATGATTTCCAGTGCATGACTCATCACTAATGATCAACCTCTGATCTTGGATTAGTAGATTTTGCCTGTAATAATTATTAATAGACTCAAGGGAACTGCTAGTTTATTTTACCATTTTTCTGAGAGACATTTGGTTCAGAAATTAACTGCAGTTACAAGCTCTTGGGGTACTGAAAGAATGGAAAAGTTCCAAAGATCATTTTGCCAAGATCAACTGATGCTATGTTGCTGTGCAAATGAAGACCAAAGCTACAATGAAATAACCAACCTCTAGGTTAAGAGTAGAAGTTTTATCACAGATCTATTTTCACTCGCACATTGGTTTGCAGTATTGGTGAATTACAGACATTCATTGTAATATTTTGGCCTGGAACCAGAGTTTGAACTTGGTGTTCCTGGTACACAGAAAGACATCAGGGGGCTTACGAACACTCTAAAATGGTGGGGAAATTTGGGTCTTATATGAGTTTGTGGATATATAGCTTTCATTTGTTTCTCAAAAGGTAACACCAAAGGCTAAAGCACCACCATTCTACATATCCTATAATAACAGATCACAGTTATTTCCTTCATAAAACTGAAAGCTAATTTTGAAACATTGCCTAAAATTTCTAATAAGCCCTTAACTACATAAGGGTTAATAACAGACCTCCATAAGTGTATGATACATCTATATATTCTCCTACTTGCTTCTCTCCCCTCTGCCCACTTCCAAAAGTAGAAAATAAAACAACAACAAAAACAGCAGTAAAGCATGCAACGTAAAGCCACTCACCGGAGTCCATAGAGAACCGTTCCGTCAGGATGCAGTCGGATCATTCGGTTTTTCACTGTGACTCCATGCACAAACGATTTCTTGTCATTCAGAAAGTAGGTGTCTGGTACCCAGAGTTGGTCAGCTACCCTATTGTCTAGGGTAAGGTTCAGTGGGATTCCGGAATAAGAAAGCCTTTTGTCTTTCCAAGACTGCTGGAAATACATGGTGAGTGTATAATCCTGTGAAATAAAGGAAGCCAAAAAAAGAATGTTACTATCATTATCATCTAAGGCTTATTGTTAAGAAACTGATAGCATGTGGTATTGTGGATGCCCAGAGACCTACTGCCCTGATGTTCTCTACAAGATTACATTTGAATGTATTGAAATTTGCACCTCCAATAATAGGGCAACCAATAGGTGAGAAGTCCCCGAGCAATATTTGAATGTGTGCATACACATGTCCATCAATATAGAACAAATGCATGTAATAGAATTTTAAGGTTTGATGTTTAAAAAAATGATATCATAGGGAAGGTAATAAAAGGAAATTACACAAACAGATCCATGTTCACAAAAATTCACCTCTGGATATTATATTTATAGTTCTAGTTTGGAGAGGAATGTTTCCTAAATAATAATTAAAACTGGATGCACTTAAAAAGAGAGGGTGTTTTTCAAATTTAAAATGCTTTTTGAGTAAGTATTGCTCTGTTTGACTGACAAAGGTTATCAATTGCCACTATCTATATCTTTCTAGAGAATTACAACTTATCTATAGGTCTTGAAAAGTAACTATAAAACACATGTAGATGGAGATGTTTATTTGGCCTGGAGACTACATCAGTGGTGGAATTACTCAACAATTTCTCATTCCTGCTTTGTTTCAGGAATTGGTTTGAGTCGAGAGGTGGAAAAACCTGAGGGTTTGTTTGCTCACCTTCTGCAAAAGGCTACTGAGGACTCTTTTCCCGTTTGGTCTACACGGGTTTCCTCTGGCAGTTAGACAGGTTTGGGCTCCATATAAATGGATCAAGCTACAGGGGAGGGATGTGATGATTATCTTAGCACTTTAGTTGTCTGTTTTTAAAGAACGCTATTAATGCCAAGTAAAATTGTCCATTAAAGGAAGATAAAGTGGAAGCAGTAAAATCACAAAGTCTTTAAGCTGTGAATCTCAACGTAATAAACACAGAAGGTTCACTTTTTCTTCTCAAGCACATTGCATGTCAGTGGCGATTTTGTGAATACCTTAGCGACTATTAAGAAAAGACTGTGGGCCGGGCGCGGTGGCTCACGCCTGTAATCCTAGCTCTCTGGGAGGCCGAGGTGGGCGGATCGTTTGAGCTCAGGAGTTCGAGACCAGCCTGAGCAAGAGCGAGACCCCATCTCTACTAAAAATAGAAAGAAATTATATGGACAACTAAAATATATATATACAAAAAATTAGCCGGGCATGGTGGTGCATGCCTGTAGTCCCAGCTACTCGGGAGGCTGAGGCAGTAGGATCGCTTAAGGCCAGGAGTTTGAGGTTGCTGTGAGCTGGGCTGACGCCACGGCACTCACTCTAGCCTGGGCAACAGAGTGAGACTCTGTCTCAAAAAAAAAAAAAAAAAAAAAAAAAGAAAAGACTGTGTAACTCCTGCACGAGGTCCATGTGCTGCCACTGTTATATGCACCACTGGCTGAGAAACAGTGACTCATGCCTTACATCCGGGCAAAGTGCATTTCAGCCAGACCTCCAAACGGATATATAAATGCATAACTAATGGTGCAAAGCATACTGTCTGGGGGATGGGGACACTTGTTATTCTGGCTTGGGCAATGCAAAAGCAATATATGTAACCAAAATGTTTGTACCCCCATAATATTCTGAAATTTAAAAAAAGAAAATAAATGCAAAATAAATAAATAGATAAATAAATGCATTTCTGAAAAATCCTAAAAGGAAAGCACTGCCCATTATGGATAATGACTTGAAGTGTCTTTTAACCGTTATATTCAAGAATGTTTATACTGTTTACTCAGTAACCATCTTGCAGTAATTCAAAGGCACTCTTTTCTGTTCAATGGCAAGGATATTTGCTCTTTACTATTGATCATTACAACATCCTTTTAACAGTCTAAAAACCCCCTTCTACTATACCCTCACATAAATAAAAAAAAAAAAAAAAAAAAGAATACACAGGGTTCTACACAATTCTCTTCTCATTTGCTACCATTCTAATCTGTATCCTCTTCAAGTTCTTAACATTATGACTTTTTGGAGGTAAATGAATTGGGTAGATTATGGGTCTTAGATTCCAAAATAGCTTGATTCTAATCTGTACCACATGAAGAACTGTGTAACCATAAGCAACTAACATAACCTCTTGCACTTCAGATGCCTTGATTTAGCCATTCCACAATGTACACATATTTCAAAACATCATGTCGCACACTATAAAAACATATAATTTTTATTTGTCAATTAAAAAATGCAAAATAATACTATAATAATAAATACTACACTTAAAATGTGAGTTTGCAGTAAGTAAACAATGGAAAGTAGAAAGGAGAAAATAATGTAAACGAGTGATTCCTGGTTAGGGGTGTGTGTGTGTGTGTGTGTGTGTGTAGACTTTTCCCCTTCACTCTTTGGAAACTGTTTTGTTTCCTGTAGAGAAAGCTCTATGCCATGTGGGGAGATCTTTGTTATGCACAACTCATTCTGTGTTTAATAAACATTGAATAAAAATCACATCATGGCTCTAAATTAAAGCAGTAACTTAATTTGCAATAAGTAGCAATCCAATGAGAATTTATATATGTTAGTATGTTTCATCTGGAAGTGGGTGATATGGGACAAGTACCCTTCAAACCTCTTCTTTTAATGCATTTCTAGGGTTAGTAGCCTAATCAAGGACCTGACTTTATGATAAACGAAAATATGGACATATGAAATTGATAACCTTAATAAAATGTTTTTGAAGATAATGATAATTATGGTGATAATGATGAACATCATGGAAAAACCTAAAATTCAGCAATTTCTCTTTTTTCTACTATCTACATTACACCACACGCATGACAATAATCCCTGCCTCCTGTGGCACGCTCCGCGCTCCGTGGTTCTCACGACCCTCTCACATGTATTATCGGACTGTGTTTCACAGCAACATTGTGAGACAGGAAAATTCTCCAGGACAGAATTTATGATTTACATAACAGAGAAACTATTTACTGTATTTTAAACAAATTACTATCATTATCTATACATTAATCTAAACGTTAACAGTGACATCTGAATATAATAAAGCATAAGGCTTTATTTTCGTGAATCCTATTTTTAGATGAAAAAGAAAGGCTTGAAATTGCTGTATTTTGTTCTCTCATATGATAAGTTTCCCACTAATTCTTCATCGGTCCAAAGAGCAAGCACTCCAGAGAGGATGGAAAATTTTTCAGAAAAAAAATTAATGCTCTTTGGCCAAGAGCATTAAAATCATTTTTCTTGCAGGTGTACTTACAAATGTTCAACCAGCTTTCCTAAGTGTGCATGTTACTCCTTGAGAGGAAGTGGGATATATATATTTAGAAGCTATGGGCCACAGGGGATTCTTTGACACTGAGGTAAATTAATGGGATTAATGAGTGTGAGATTGTTAATGAAATTAGTCAGGCCAATTCAGGCATGGGACAATTTGATTCATTGAGGAAAGGCAAGATAGGCCGTACCCAATCAGTAGTGCTCAATGAAACTCCAAAACAACATGCTTTTTACATCTAGAAATGATTAAAGGTACAGTACAAGAAAATAATTATATTAAATAAAAGTCATTTTTTTGGAGAATAAAGGTAACATTCTTCTTAGATCTGTAGTTTTAAACTCAGGGTGATTTTCCCCTCCCAGGGTACATTTAACCATGTCCAAAGACAGCTGTGGTTGTCACAACTGGGAATAGCGGCCCAGGTGCCACCAGCGCTACAGTTAGAGGCCTGGGGTGCTCCTCAACCCACCACAATGCGCAGCACAGCTGCCCACAACGAAGAATCACGTCCTTCAAAATGTCAACAGTGCCAAGGTTAAGAAACCCTGCCTTACATGAAAATATCCTTCTTTTTATTATCAGTAAAATAGTTCAAAATTTCTATCATTATTTATCATGAAAAATATGTATCTCAAAATCTTTACCCAGAGCTTTTAACATATCCCTCAAAACTCTGTGTTACGGAATGCTAACATAAGACGGTTTATAATTTGCTATGTTACCATACGAAATCATTTGATAAAATCCGTTAATTAACTAGCACTGGAATAGGAAAAAGTTACGTGTTGTAGGCAAATATACTGATGTATGCATTTTACCAGAACTGGCTTTAAGAAGACTAAAGTGGGCTGGAAAAGTGGGAGTCCCTTATCAACTGGGATCTGCACGTCTCAGACTATGTTAGCAGAGAGATAATATATTGCTTTAACATCTAGTAATATGGCATCCACTCACAAGGATCATACAAGCAATCCTTCCTTTTCAGACTATTCTCAAGAAATATATATATTATATATGAAAGAACCAAGGCTCTTGATCACATTCCATTGCCTTGTAGCCATCTTCCTGTGTGAAGTTCCCTTCCCTTCAAGCACTCAGAGAACTCAGAGTGGTTCCACTTTTCTTCACTGGAATCTGCCTAAGGAAGTAGACGAGCTTATTGAGTAGGAGGGTATCAGTTTAATAAGTTCTTGCATTAAGCTAAAGCACAAATAAGTCAAGGCTGACTTGACACAACACTGAAGGGAGGATGGAGAAGAGGAAAAACGTGCGAGATGTTTGGTGACCTTTTAGTATGAGAGGTTAGGGAGAAGGGGGCATCGAGGATGGCTGCTGGGTTTCTGATCCGAATAGGTAGAGGGATTGCAATAAGAAGAATTGACGCTTGGGGGCTGAAGATGACTAATGAGTTTCAGGTGGGATGGGGCAAGCACGCAGAGGTGCCGAGCAAGTAGTTCCGGGTCAGAGCACAGGAAGCCGGGGCTCCGGAGAAACGCAGCCACGTGAGTCATGAGTGACAGCTGCTGTCGTGGGAACGAATCAGCTCACCCTGGAGAAGCACAAGGTGAGAAGAGGATAGAACCCCTGGGAGATGCGATTCCAGGATTAGTCACTCGCTCCTTTGAGCTCCCACAACACACCTCTGCTTTGATGGTGGCGCTTATCCTATCGTTTTGCAATGATTTCTCAGTCCCACCAGATTCTGAGCTCCCCATGGGCCAAGGTTTTTATTTGGGACCCAGCAGAGTGCACAGTGAGTGGATAGGAGATGATCAAATGTATCAGTTGAATGTGAATTAAGTAGTGCTGTGTGTTTGGGGCACTTAATATCATCACTGAGTGCGTTAGTGCTGAGTCATCTTACTGCATTTCAATGTTCTGAAAAAATTGGTTATTCTTAGATAACATAGATGAGGACTTTCAAATAGCTAAAATAATTAATAATCCAGAATTTCTATTCTATAACGACTCAAGATAAATAGGTCCATAATTCCTTCTAATGCATAAGATGATAAAAGGATATGGAGTTTAAAACAAACTTGCTCTTTAGGACTGAATTAAGAGTAACTTTATATGAAATATTAATAGATAAATTTTGATTTATATTAAATGAAATTTTATTGATAGTTCCAGCAATTACCTCATCCACTTGGAAGTATAAGGGTATTTATACTAACGCTTTAAAAATGGATCTCTACTCAGCAAAATTTTGAGGCTCGTTTAAGAGTTAGTAAATATTCAAAACAATCAAATATTAAATTGATGATTAATTCATCCAGAGAATGATTCATAAACTTCACTGACACATAAAACCACATGATGGCTTATGACACATTAGGTTTTTTTTAAGTTCCTTAATTTCAGAGATTCATAGAAAATTAGTGTTTCCATTTTTCTCAATATCAAAAAAGAGCAGAAATAAAATCAGATGCATAGAATATCTAATGGAATATTCAGAATGTTGGGATTTGGACTGACCACCCTGCGTTGGACTATGAATATATGACCAGAATGGGGATTGGGATGTGGTATTCATGGCAACCCAAGGCAGCCAAGCTAGTTATGAAGTGAGATAAGCTGAGAAAGGATATGAGAACCAGAATTAAATTAAGATTCTATCAAAACCCACACTACTTAGAGAGATAAAAAATTTCATGTCTCATTTTCTAGCCTGGAAAGCCAGTTTTCTCTTGTGATTTGTGATCTTGCAATGTGTACAGACCTTAAAAGGGAGCAGTCTATAGCAAGAATTCTAGGTCTGGTACTGTTTTGTTGGAGGAGAATTAGGTTTTAGCAACTCTCAGCTTAAAATACATAGGATAGTAAAGGAGGGATTAATATGGGCTACATAATATCCCATATCCCTCTCAAGAATCAAGTAGTTCTGATATCTCTTAGAGCTTAGTTACCTTCCCAGGAAGGAATCCACTGGGCACATTCAGAAACCTTAATTTTAGACTTTCTAACAGGAAGATGGATTTTTATCAAACTATCCATCAAATTATCATGCTAAAGAGATTATGGGTAATGGCCTCTGGGGAGTCCTGGGGAACTCTCAGGTTAGAATGGGCAGCGAAATCATAATGTCTGCAGGTCAGCTTTACCATGTTCACCCTCTTGCTCTTGCACCATCTTTTCTCTTCTGTGTGCATTTTGTATTTTTAACAATTTATTACTTGGAGACAATCACCGTTAACATATTGGTGGCCTTCTGACCCCTCCTCTCTCTCTCTCTACTTTTTTAAAAAATAAGATCATTCTCTATGCACTACTTTTTATTACACGAGTTGTTACCTTTTGTCCAGCTGTGCATTTATTCACTTATTTGCTTATTGCTTATCCCCTCTCCTCCTCCATTCTATTTTCTGTCACTGACAAATTAATAATTTGAAAGGCAACTTTTTACATGTTTTCTCATGCCCATAAAATTATATAGGAACATATATACATAGACTGGGCTTTGGCCATTGTTTTAAAAAATAGTATTTTATATTCACTTCTGTAAATCTTTCTTTTCATAAATATACAGCACAGAAATCCCTCCAAATCAATGGGTGAAAATATAACTCATTCTACTTGATGCTACATAGTATACTATGGTATAAATATACTGTTAATTATTTAATCATTATCCTATTAATGATCATTGAAATTATTTTAGGTATTTTTACAACTAAAATAATGCTGAAATCTCTCTCTCTGTATATATATATATATATATATATATACGCACATATATACACATATATGATTCTCATATTCTTTCTCAGCTTAGCTTGCTTCATAAATAGCCTGGCTTTCTTGGATTGTTATGCACACCCACGGTGCATATAAAATAAACACCAAAATGTGTGTGTGTATGTGTAAGCACAAGTATTGGTGCTTTATAACATCTTTTGTATGATGCTATGCTCTTACTAAAGTAAGTAAAAATAAAACCATGGTTTCTTTGGAACCATCATTTTCTAAATACTAAACTAAGTCCAAATGTATAAAAATAATCAAGTAAGACCTTAAATTCAGGTTTACAGAACCAAAGAGCTACATAAATATCCATATTGGCCATCTCCAGTCTGTTCAAACTGTTATTGGTCCTTGATGGGGTCTGGCTAGACAGAAAGTGCCTTGGCAGACACTGCTGGAGAGAAGGACTTTGGCAACTTTATACCACATAATGAGAAAAAGAAAAGAAAAAGAAAACTCTAGAAATTTCTTTGTGAGTGGAGAAAAATGGTTTGTGAATTCTAAAGCTAACAATTCTGATAAATTTAATAGCTTTATAGTCATCCTTGTGCCTGTACCAAACACACATCTAAGTCCATTAAGGATATAGACTAGACCCAGCTAGGGATAAAATCTTTATGCTTCACTGTGCAAAACAAACTGAGCTATTAACTAAGTCTTTGGCTAAAATAGACAGTCAGTGTAATAATGAGAAGCAGCATTAGGAATTGGGATACTTGAAATCTAATTTAAAGACTCATTGTTTATTAATCCTGTGATTTTTGGAGTAAATCTGTCAACGACTCCGAAACTCAATTTCCTCATTTGTGTGATGGGTAGGGCCACTATTAATTGAAAATATAATATAATTGATACATCAAATATGATATAATTGAAAGACTGTATGTAATAGTCCTAAAAATCTTTAAAAACTATAATTGAATAAATAAGAAAAACCAAGTTGCTTAAAGCATGTTATGGAAGAATGAAATGCTTAATCTATATTTCCATTCTCTTTGGCTTAGTTATCAATTTTACTCCCCCCCCCACACCAAATACTTAATGAGAGCTGCCTGTTACTAAATGTTTAACTATATGAGCAGGACTTTACAGGTGCTTTCCATATGTTATATTATTTAAACCTCACAGCCACTCTATGAAGTTGGAATTAATGTTTCCTTCTTATAGCTGAGACTCTGAGTTTAAGGGATGCTGAAAGTGACTCTGCTCAAAAATGTCAAGAGCTGTGATTTGAACCCTGGTCTGTCTGACTCCAAAGCCAAAGTTCTTTCCACTGTATCACATAACAAGCAATGGCTTAAGCACATACCACAAGCACAAAAGGTTTTCCTTCTAGGACCTGGCTTTTATCTCTTGCCCAAGGCTTACTTCTGCCTTGCTTTTTTATGGATGCCAATTAATCATTAACATTCAGTTCTAGTGTAGATTTTTTGGTCCTCTCTGATGTTATATCCATAAATTCTCCTTCATTAGCAGGGGATGGTAATGAACGCTGCTGCCATGCTCTTATCTCTGTGCCATGGACATCCCCACGGAATGCTAAACGCAATCAATTGTTCATCGCTGCCTTGGACAATTCTTCAGATGTTAGCTGAGGGAAAGCCAACATTTTTGTTCCATCATAATCCTCGAGGAGCACAGGGAGTAGAATAATTTTCTTTTGGTAGGATGGCTTTTACATTCCAAAGCCTGCCAAAGTATTTTACCACTTCCAAGTAAAAGCCTCATTAATCATTAGTTATGGTAGCAACTATATTTCCCTTGCTGGAAATTATTTCTAAGTGACAGTAAGATGAAAGGCAAATATCTTAAGTGCCTAGAGGCTAAGGATCTCTTAATTTAGATGGGGTGTACGTGACACTCTAGGGGACGTGGATGAGCATAAACTGATTGAGGGAAGGGGCTGCAGCGCTTTACTTCTATGCCCCTGGCACCAGGCTCATGAGCTATCCCCGGCCCAGCCTAGGTTATGCCCACACATCTTTAAATCTGGTCCTCCATTTCTACCCCCATTCTCAGTCTTTCTTGACCCTTTTCCCTTCCCCACATTCCACATTAAACAAATCAACAAAACCTGGCATTTCTATTCACACAAATATTTTTTTACTCTGTCTACAATTGCTATATCTAGTTAGGCTTTTATTATTTCTCACCTGATTTACTGCAATGGGCTCCCTGACTCGTCTTCTCTTCCTAGCGTTGCTCTTGCCATTTGTTGTATGGGAGATAAAGTGGTATTCTGATTTTTTTAAAAAATTGCCAATATGATCATCTTGCTTCCAAGGTTAAATTTGCTATAGCTCCTCAATGTTATGAGGGTAAAAATATAAATTCCTTACGGGAAGACAATACCTGCCTCAGTCCCTGTCTTATCTCTTCGGTCACAGTTCTGAGTTGTTTCCACTTTTACTCTGTCATCCAGCCACCCTGGTCTTCTGTCAGTTCCTCGAACATACCTTTTCTCTTGCTGTAAATCTCCTTGGCCGGGAGCAGTTATTTCTCCTCTGTTGCCCCTTTGCCTGGCTACCCCTTATGGACACAGGACTTAGATTGAAAGCTAAACTACACCCTTTTCTCCTTGGTCAGGAGCCAGAAAGTCTGGTTCGGCCTCTCTCCTATCTGCTCCCCTAATAAGCTCCCCTCACAGCCTGTCAAACTCTGCAAGGACATTGGCTGGGTGCTCTGCTACTTCCTGCACGAGAGTCTGAGCTTCACGAGGGTGTATCTATCTTGTTATGTTCCCATTTGATGGATGCCCAACTACTATTTGTTGAATGGATCAATAAATGGATTGGAGTGGGGGCAAATCCAGGGACAGACAGCCCGGTGAAGAAACATTTAAAAACTGTAGTAGAGGTGAAACAGGCTTTTAGCCTGACAAAAGAAGAAGAAGTAGGAGGTATTATAAGGGGGAGGAATAGAGATAAAAACATTGAAAGGAAATATTAATAGAATAGGCTTAAATTGCTTGCTGTGGATGAAATGAAGAAAAGAATATAAGTACTAGAGCAGGACTGGAATTTAGGGGAAATTTTTTTAAATTTCAGAATATTATGGGGGTACAAACATTTTGGTTACATATAACGCCTTAGCCTCGCCCAAGCCAAGGCCACAAGTGTGCCCTTCCCCCATACAGTGCGCTCCGCATCCATCTGTTGTGAGTTTACCCACCCCCACTACACCCTCCCACCAAAAGGCACCCAGTGAGTATTACTACCATGTGAGCACCTTGGTGTTGATGAGTTAGTACCAATTTGATGGCGAGTACATGTGGTGCTTGTTTTTCCATTCTTGTGATACTTCACTTCGAAGGATGGGTTCCACCTTTACCCAGGATAATATAAGAGGTGCTAGTTCACTCGTTTTTTGTAGTTGAGTAGTATTCCATGGTATAAATAGACCACACTTTATTAGGAGAATTGATATATTTGGGTTAGATATTAATTTGAAGTGCTTGAAATTAAAGATATACATGGTAAAGGACAAGATGTAAATGATGAGTAAGACTCACTTTTAATCTATCTTATTTTATATATTTTCAGTGTGCCTTATCTACCCTCCAGGGTGGGGTGTACGTTTTAAAGTTAGGAGTCAGCAACAAAAGTGGCCCAGAAAAATAAATTGCCCTCAATAATCTACCATCCAGTCAATCAAATTCTTAAATAAACTGTGTAGTCATACTCCAAAACATTCCTCTTTAGGATATTTAAAAGCTGTTAATTTAGTCACATTCTAAGCTTTACACTATCTAAACATTTTTTTCTAAAAATATTACTTTTAAGAAAAGTCATGCAGGAAAATTTGTTGGCTGAGGATGAACCTGAGGAACTAGAGATGTGGGTTTTAGATCTTTGGCAAGTCAGAATGCCAGCAAGTGAGCTGGTTTGTCTGGTAAAATGAATAGATTAACCTAGATCAGCGATTCTCACACGCATTGAACATCGTCACCACCAGGAGGACTTGGACTACTGAAGATAATTCCACGGGGCCCAGTCAAGAAAGCTACATTTTTTGGTAGATGCTCACAAGGGATTATTATGCTATTAATTCTCATATCATAATTTGAAGCTTAATTTGAGAATGGTCTGTGTATTCCTTAAGCGTTCTTCAAAATCCTAAATGAGCAATGTCTATGCTTTCATTAAACCTATAAAATCTGTTTCTGTCTCCATTTACAATGTCATTTACTATTTTATCAATTTCCTCTTATGTTCTCTTTCCACTGAAGTAAAAGAAATGTAGGCCTGGAAACTTCTCTTTGTGGTGCTCTATAAAGACACATTTTCATGAATACTAAAAAGAAAAAGGGAAGACAGAGGGAAAAAAAAGAAAGGCAAAGAAAAGGAGAGAGACATTTTTATTATCATCACTTTCTGGTATTGTGTGTTTTCCTATCTTTCCTTACTTCTGGCTTTGCATATTTGTTTTTAAAATATGTAAACTCTGGAACATACTGAAAATTGAACCCTCAGCTCAGATGTGCATGGAAATCTAGGATCAGCAAGTGATATGGGCACTAAAGTGATATCTGCAAACATCATGCAGAATTTTACTTTTGAAAAGTGGCTTGAGTTCCTTCCAGTCTTTCAAGCCTCATCTGTGGCCATTTTCCCATCCTAAAGACAGGAAAGACTGAAGGACAAGAGACATCTTGTCCAGAAATGGCATAGAGAGCCTTAGGGAGAGAAAAGGGCTGCACTGATACAGTTTTTCATCTGCATGGAGCAATGTGTATTTTGGTACAGTGTTAAAAATCCTCAAGCAATTTCTTTCATGTCACAAGTTTAAAGAGTTATCTATGAATGAGTCAGCCTGGGAGTTGCCATGGTAACGATTCTCATGCCTTTGGAGCCAATCCCCTTCTGATGTTGCCACTGAAATACCTTAGTTTCAGGAGTATGTGACGTTCCAATTGCATTTAAATATTCATTATGTTACATATGCATTCCCAATTTTGCAAGATTACCTGACTAGAAGTCATTTTTAGAGAACTATAAATAGACATGCTATGTCGTGCTCCTTTCTTCCATAAGATGAAAGACAAGTCCATAAAAATCCTTCCTGCACTCACAGCACAATATCTCTCCCTCTCTCTCTCTCTCTCCTCCTCCTCCTCCTCCCTCTCTTCATCCTGTTTCCTGGGTGTGAGTTCAGGCATGCATGTGTGTAATCAGTGCTCTTCATATTTGAATATTTGAAGAGGACACTCTGGACAGTGATTATAAGCCCCAATTTTCAGGAGAGTAGTTGAAAGTACTTGTGGGTTTGCCACACTGCAACTGCATATGAATGCAAATGATGCTGTGGTTTAGTGTGGAGTCAATACAGACAGAATTTGTGTGGTTTTCTGATTTATATTCCGGGGAAGATCTGCTTGGCAGAATAAAATTGCTTGTAGCTGCCATACCAAAAAGAGAAGTCCAGATTCCTTGTTGACAAGAAAGGTTTTCAATAATCTGGCTCAGCCTACTTTTCCATCATTCTTTTTCCCTTAACTACCTGCCCACTCAAGCATAACCCTGCAACAGATACAAAGAGCTACTCAGCATTTCCTTAACATTATTGTATTTTCTGTATCTGTTTCAGGTTTTATTTTTTTGTGTTCTTGAAGGTCAGAATCCTACTCATTTATAAGGCCCAAGTGGATTCCAGTTTATTCAAAGCTTTCCCCAATTCCTATTCCAAGTTTCCGCCTTATTTTGTTACTTTGCTAATGTGTCTACTGTATCATTTATACATTCTGCTTGGTATATGTGGTCATGATTTCACTAGTCATCTGTCTCCATACTTTATGTTCTTAAGGGTGTCTGTAGCCCATGTCTCATTCTTCTCTGTGTATACACAATGCCTAGTGTATATACCAACAGATATTTAGTAGATTTAAATAGATTGATATCAACATTCTCATCATGGCTCAAGAAAACAGCCAACTTGAGCTTTTGGGTTCTGGTTGCTTATGATGTAATAGACCAATCATAATGCACATAGTCCTAGTTTGAGACTGATCTTTTTTCTAATACAGTGTATATGATTACCCTATTCTTGCAGTAAGCATGTCATGCTGTTATCTGTGATGGTTTCCCTAAAATGCATTGCTGTGCTACACTTTTAGAAGCTGTAGTATAGTATCACGATGAGGTATAGGATTTGGAGTCAAATAGATTTGAATTCAATCCCAGTTTTGTCTTTTATTAGCTCTGTTACCAAGTCATTTAACCTTTTTAAGTCCAATTTCCTCATCCATTAAATAGTAATTAATTTAAATAATGTAATGAAGAGCTTAGCACAGCACTTGGTACACAATTATGCATCCAACAAATAGTAGCTATTACCACTGCAAGTATAACTCAGGGATATTCCAAGGTATTGCTTTATTTCAATTGTCCTCACAATACCACTGGACATTCCCTCTGTGATTGGTACAAGAAATAGCCTTCTGACAGTGTGACATACCAGAGTACTGCTACTCAAAGTATTGGTACAAACTTTCTAAACGCATTTCACAGCATATTTTTAGTTTATAAGGAAAAATATATCTACAACGCTGGCTCCCAGCAGGAAGGTCAAAGAAATCATGCTTTGCATGAGGACCAGGTGAATATGATTGCAGAGGTAATTTCAATGGAAGGAAACTGATAAAGAAGAAGTATATTTATCCTATAATATATAAACAAATGCTCAAAAGGATACCTGAAAATCACTGATTCAAGTGGAAATTATTTAATTTTTGCATCCAGGGCACATCATGGTCACTCATTAACTTGGATATCATTCAGAATTTTGTCTTCACTTCACCCATACTTCCCACATCTAATCAATTACCAATTTCCTTCATTTGTAAATTATAAATGCACTTCAAATTTATCTCCTCTCTTTCCTATTGATCTTAGTTCAGGCCACAAACTACTCTCTCCTGAATAACTACATAATTCTAACTAATTTCCTTGCCTTCAATTCACTTACTTCACCAAACCCATGTGTAACATTATGGTCATAGTAATCAGGTTATAAAATGAGAATCTTATCATGTCTCTAATTTGCTTAAATGGCCACTCATAGCTCTTAGGATTAACTTCAAATTTCTTGACATGATTTTTCAGACCATTCATAATCTGTTTATATACCTATCCAGACTCATCTTTTATTTCTATCCCTATCTTGAACTCTATAGGCATAAAATCTTATTTGTCATTTCTTAAAAGGACCATGTTCTTCTTAAGCCTTCTTTCAGGATCCCCGACAGTAACTTTCAGAACACACTTTTTAGCATTTCTTGCCTTTGCCCCAAGTCTGCATGATCTTCATCTACGTGTCCTCTCCAACTCTCATTGTTCCGGCCTAAGTTAATTATTTGAATTTAGATGTCCCTTTATCTGGGGATAATTCCTTCGCCCAACAAGACCAGAGACACTCTCACAGCACCTTATGCTTACCTTGATTTTAGCATTTATCACATTTACTGAAATTAACTGTTTTCTTAATGTCTTCTCTCTAAAACTGAGGTCCCCAACCCCGAGGCCATAGCCTGGTACCATTCCTTGGCCTGTAAGGAACTGCGCTGCACAGCAGGAGGTGAGTGGCAGGTGAGCAAGCAGAGCTTCATCTGTATTTACAGCCACTCCCCATCACTCACATCACCACATAAGCTCCGCCTCCTGTCAGATCAGCAGCAGCGTTAGATTCTCATAGGAGCACAAACCCTACTGTAAACTGCGCATGCGAGGGATCTAGGTTGCACACTCATCAGAATCTAATGCCTGATGATGAGGTGGAGCTGAGATGGTGATGCTAGTGCTGGGGAGCAGCTGCAAATATAGATTATCAATAGCAGAGAAGCTTGACTGCACAATGAATGTAATGTGCTTGAATCATCCCCAAACCACCCCCTGCCCCCCTGCTCCATGGAAAAACTGTCTTCCATGAAACTGGTCCCTGGTGCCAAAAAGGTTGGGGACTGCTGCTCTATAGCGTGTTCTATATTCCTAGCATATAACTGATGGTTGGCTCATAGTTTTTGCTCTCAAGAAATATCTTGTAAATTAATTTTTATCTATGACTCAGACAAACAAAACAGCTGTTTTAAGGGGGTATGGTTATAGAGTTGTTTCTGTGTTACTGAGTTATTGGGTCAGGACTATCTTTAAAGGGTCAGTCACTTATTAACATATGGTCTTGGGATGATGTTTCGTACAGCAGATATTTATATTTACCTGGATTCACCTTGAAGTTAATGAGTGGCATGCATCTCTACAGAGGAGACCCAGTATTCAAGAAACCAAGCTCTTTTGTGCTAGCTTATATGTAATTAATAAAGATATCAAGTGTTTCTGAGAAATGATTACCAACTTGAGACAAATTAGAAAAAAATGTAGAACCTTATAAAATAATACAGGTATGGGAACAAATCAAGATAAAAGGAGTAAATAAAACAGGATAAGAAATGAATTTCATAGTCCACAAAATATAATATGCATAATAACTACTTATTTCCCCAGCTGCTGTATTTATAAAGTATGAATGACCTGGCACCCATAGCCACAACTGATGGGATTAGGAGAAAACATCTGGCCTAGGGTGAGACAACTTTCTACATTCTCCTGGAAATTTTGAATTTGAATAAAGAAATTATGGTTCTGATGGGCACAGTGGCATGGTATAATTTCTATTTTTTTTAATTTCTTGAGGTCTGATTTGTGACCTAGTATGTTATCAATTTTGGAGAAAGTTCCATGAGCTGATGAGAAGAATGTATATTTGGCTTTCTTTGGGTGGAATGTTCTGTAGAGGTCTGTTAGACCCTTTTCTTCTAGAGGTCTGTTTAAGTCCATTATTTCTTTGCTTATTTTGTGTTTGGAAGATCTGTCTAATTCATTCAGTGGAGTGTTGAAGTCCCCCGCTACTGTGGATTTATTGTTTATCTTGCTATTTCGATCAGACAGGGTTTGCTTTATGTATCTGGGTGCTCCTGAGTTGGGTGCATAAATATTAAGAATTGTTGAGTCTTCTTGTTGGATCTTCTCTTTCACCATTATATAGTGGCTGTATTTGTCCTTTTTTACTTTTGCTATTTTAAAGTTTATGTTATCTGAAATAAGTATAGCTACTTCTGCTTTCTTTTGGCTTCTATTTGCCTGGAGGATTGTTTTCCATCCCTTGACCTTGAGCCTGAAAGGATCTTGGTGGGTTAGATTCGTTTCCTGTAGACAGCAGATACTAGGCTTGTGGACTTTTATGCACTGTGCAGTCTGTGTCTCTTCAGAGGACAATTCAAGCCATTCACATTTATTGAGAGGACTGATATTTGGGGGCAGATTTCCATTCATACTGTTGGGTGAATTCCTATTGTTTTGATTTACTCCTTGAGCCATCGTGGAATCCAGATTCTAGACTTTAACTCTTGAGTGATTTTACTTTAGAGAGTGTCTAATGCGGTGTTGCATGTGTAATGCAGGTCTGAGTACTTCCTGTAGGGCTGGTCTCGTCTTGGCAAATTCCATCAGTGATTGCTTCTCTGGGAAGGTCTTTATTTCTCCCTCATAGATGAAGCTTAGTTTTGTCAGGCAGAGAATTCTAGGTTGGCCATTAATCTGTTTTAGAAGATTAAGGATAGGCACCCAGTCCCTTCTGGCTTGTAAATTTTCAGTTGAGAAGTTTGCAGTTAGTCTGACAGGTTTTCCTTTGTAGGTTATTTGCTGTTTTTCCCTCTCTGCTCGAAGGATTGCTTCTTTCGTGTTTACTTTGGTCAGCCTAATAACTACATGATGTGGTGATTGCCTTTTCACATTGAGTCTTCCAGGAGTTGTGTGTGCTTCTTGTATCTGGATGTCTAGATTTCTGGCCAGGCCAGGCATATTTTCCTCCAGTATTCCATGAAATAAGTTTTCCAGCCCTTGTGTATTTTCTTCATCTCTCTCTCTCTGGATGCCAATGATTCTTATATTTGGCTTCCTTACATAATCCCACATTTCTTGTATGTTTTGGTCTTGTCTCTTGTTTCTGTATTCTTTTTCTTCATCCGATTTGTTTAGCACAAGGGCATTGTCTTCAAACTCTGAGATTCTTTCCTCTGCATGATCCATTCTGTTCCTGAGGCTTTCCACTGTGTTTTGAAGGTCCTTGAATGCCTCCTTCATTTCCAAGATCTGTTTGGTTTTCCCGTAATATTTCAATTTCTTTAGAGAATTTTTCATTCATTTCCTATATTGTTCTTGTGGCTTCTTTATGTTGGGTTTCTATTTTCTCTTCAATTCCATTGAGTTTTCTTACAATCTATATTCAGAATTCTTCCTCTGTCTGTTTAATCATATCTTGTAAGTTTTTATCTATTGATGAAGATCCAATTTTCTTTTGGAGGTGACTTTTCTCTCTGATCTTTCATGTTTCCTGTGTTCTTTCACTGATTCTTTCTCATTAGGCTACTTTCGTCGAGAACTGGGGGTGCTGGGGCTGGTTTATGGCCTTATCTCCAAGTCCCTAAAGGCACGTTCCTTGACAGTGCTGGGGAGATGCGCTCTAGTCCTGTATTGCCTTAGAGGTGTTTTAGCCTGTTGTGTTGTCTCTGACCTGTTGTCTTCACCTCTTGCCAAAGGAGATGAGTGAGTTTGGACCCCTTGCTGAGTCTCCCAGGTGGTGACTCACTCTTATGTGAGTGACTCTGCTGCCCTCCACTAGTTTGGGATGGAAGGCAATGTGTTGGGCTATGGGGTTACCCTCTCTGTTGTTGCTTGAAGTTTCTATGGATGGGTTGATTATCAAGGTTTTCCAATGCCTTTTTGTTGGGCTCTAACCCCCCAAATGGGGTATACAAGTGCTCCAATCTTTGGGAAATGTCTTGTCACTCCCAAGGGTAACTTGAGCCCCGCTGCCACTTTAGGTGGGGTAGGAAGAGCTACAGGTACCTGTGAGCCTGAGAGTGTAGACTTCTGTGGTCGCTTGATCTGCTGCTAGGGGAGAGCTGCTAATGTGTTATTCAGGGCTCTTTCTCCACACTTGCGAGGCAGCTCCAGGCGGGGGGGTGTCAATTGGTGCAATTGCTAAGCTCTCTGGCCAGGATTGTCCTTCTAAGTTCACAAGCCCCAAAGCTGGCAGCGGCCTGGGCGCCAAGGGCGAGCCCTAGTGTTATGTTCTTATCAGAGGATCAAAACCAACCCGCTGGGCCAAATCAACAGTCCGCTCCCTTTTGCTTAGTTCCAAGGTCCCACAGATTCACACCAATCACACAGAGAAAGCGACTTTTCTCCTTTCTCCTTTCTCCGGGCCTGCAAGGGCGTAGCCTGCCCTGCCGGGCTGGGGCAGAGGCGTTGCCTGAGGCCGCCATGTGTCTGAGCCCAGGAAGTGGCTTCTCTCGTCACTCCCCACCTCCAAGAGCGAGGGTCACCCCAGCGGGGGGATACACGAGCATTCGGGTGGGGAGGAAGGCGGCCTGAGGCCCCCGCGTCCCAGCCCAGAAAGCGGCCCCTCTCGCCACTCCGCACGTGCAGGCGCCGGGGCCTGTCCCGTCCGTGTGAAACACGAGCTGCTGGGCCGGGGAGAGGGCGCGACCTCAGGCCGCCGCCACTCGGCCCAGAAAGCGGCTTCTCCGGTCACTCTGCTCCTCCGGCGGCGGGGCCCGTCCTGCCAGCGCCAACAGGCCAGCGGCCCGGCTGGGGGAGGACGGTCAGAAAGCTGCTGCTTTCACTGTTCCTCTCCTGCAGGGCCGAGGCCTGCTCTGCCGGGCGGGGCAGGGGACTTGCCTGGGACCGTGGCCCGGGCCTGCCCTGCTGGGCTGGGGCAGGGGCGGTGCCCAGAACCGCAACACGCCACCGCGTTTCCAGGCCATGGACCCCCCAAATGGCGGCTGTCCCCCCACAGAGCGCCCCCACTGCAGGCGACTGCTGGGGGCAGCGAGTGCTGGGCCTGGCCGGCTGTCCCCACGAGCTGCCGGCTGTCCCCGCTGCTTCCCTGACTCACGGTCTCACCTCGGTCCGGCAGACGGTCCTGCGCTCTCCGTCCCCCCTGCGCCAGCCAAGTCTTGGGCGGTTCCCGGGGGCAGAGCCTCCCTTTCGGCTCCACCTTCCGTGCTCGGTCCCGGGACCGCCAGAGGCGAGGGGCCGTCTCCTCACCCCCTTCCGCGGGCTCGAGAACTTTCCACTCGGACGGCCCCTCCCCCGCCCAGGGCGGACCTAGCTCAGCGCGCGGGAGAGTCGAGAACGTTTCCCGCCTTTGTCTCCTCCACCCGCCCGTCAGCCCCCGACTGTCCCCGACTCCAGGCGGCCCCCTGGCCGGGCAGGTGTGGCGGGCGGTGGGGGCAGAGTCGTCCTGCGGGTCGGACCGCGTTTGACGGCGCGGCCGCCCCACGCCCTGTCCCCGGTGTGTATCCCGCGCTCTGCGGACTTGCCGGTCCCTTCTCCAATTTACCCTTTTTTTTTCCCCCAGCGCTGCTTGTCCCGCTGCTTCTCTGCAGATCCACGACGCTGTCCCTGTGGGAGAGTGGTCCGCTGGCGCGTAGCTGTCCTCGTCCTTCACCTGCCACTCTGGGAGCGGAGAGCCAGGAGGGCACCACTAATCCGCCATTTTTTTTTTCCTCTCTCTATATTCCTAGGTATTTTATTTTATCATAGTTATTATTCTAAATGGAATTACTTTCTTAGTTTGTTTTCCAGACTGCTTGCTGTTGGCATATAGAAATGCTACTGATTTTTTTTATGCTGATTTTGTATCCTGCAACTTTAATAAATTTGTCAGTTCTAATAGTTTTTTTTTTTTTTGTGGAGTCTAGATTTTTCTAGATAGAAGATCATAATGTGTGCAAACAAGGATAATTTTACTTCCTTTCCAATTTGGATGCCCTTTATTTCCTTCTCTTGTCTAATTGCTCTAGCTAGAACTTCCAGTACGAGGTTGAATAACAGTGGTGAAAGTGGGCATCCTTGTCTTGTTCCAGATCTTAGAGGAAAGGCTCTCAGTTTTTCTCCATTCAGTATGACACTAACTGTGGGTCTGTCATATATGGCTTTTATCATGTTGAGGTAAATTCCTTCTATACCCAGTTTTTTGAGAGTTTTTATCATGAAGAGATATTGAATTTTGTCGAAAGTTTTTTCAGCATCAACTGAAATGATCATATGGCTTCTATCCTTTGTTCTGTTGATATGATGCATTACATTGATTGATTTGCATATATTGAACAATCCTTGCATCCTTGGGATCAATCCCATTTGATCATGATGAATAATTTTTTTAATGTGTCGTTGAATTTGGTTTGCGTGTATTTTGTTGAGAGTTTTTGCATCTATGTTCATCAGAGATATGGGCCTGTAGTTTTCTTTTTTTATTGTGTCTTTGTCTGGTTTTGGTATTAATAACAGGGTGATACAGGCCTTGTAGAATGAGTCTGGGAGTGTTCCCTCCTCCTCAATTTTTTTAGAATAGTGTAAGTAAGATTGGTATTAGTTCTTTTTGAATGTTTTTTGGAATTCAGCAGTGAAGGTTTCAGGTCCTGGGCTTTTCTTTGGTGGGAGACTTTTTATTACTGCTTCTTCCTCATCACCTGTTATTGGTTTATTAAAGTTTAGGATTTCCTCGTGGTTCAATCTTGGTAAGTTGTATGTGTCTAGGAATTTATCCACTTCTAGGTTTTCCAATTTATTGGCATATGATTGCTCATAGTGGTCTCTAATGATTCTTTGAATTTCTGCAGTATCAGTTATAATATCTCCTTTTTCATCTCTGATTTTATTTATTTAGGTCCTCTCTCTTTTTTTCTTAGTCTGGCTAAAAGTTTGTTGATTTTAATTTTGTTTACCTTTTTAAAAACCAAACTTTTGATTTCATTGATCTTTTGTTTCAATTTCATTTATTTCTGCTCTGATTTTAATTATTTATTTTCTTCTACTAATTTTGGATTTGATTTACTCTTGTTTTTCTAGTTCTTTAAGATGCATTGTTAGGTTTTTTTTATTGGAAGCTTTTCTTCTTTTTTGATGTAGGCACTTATTACTACAAACTTTCTTCTTAGTACTGCTTTTACTGTATTTCATAGGTTATGATATGTTGTATTTTTGTTTTGAGAAATTTTTAAATTTACTTCTTAATCTCTTCATTGACCCACTGGTCCTTCAAGAGCATATTGTTTAATTTCCAAGTGTTTGTATAGTTTCCAATGTTCCTCTTGTTATTCATTTCTAGTTTTATTCCATTGTGGTTAGAGAAAATGCTTGATATGATTTCAATTTTTTTGAATTTTTTAAGACTTGTTTTGTGGCATAACATCTATTCTTGAAAATGACCCATGAGATGAAGAGAAGAACATATATTCTGCAGCTCTTGTATGTATTGTTTTGTAAATACCTATTAGGTCCATTTGTTCCATAGTGCAGATTAAGTCCAATGTTTCTGTCTGGATGATCTGTCCCATACTGAAAGTGGAGTGCTGAGGTCTCCAGTGATTATTGTATTGGGGTCTGTTTATCTTTAGCTCTGATAATATTTGCTTTATATACCTGGGTGCTCCAGTATTGAGTGCATAGAGTTTCAGCTCTATTGGGGTCCCTCCTCTAAGTGTCTAAGTTTTCCAACCTTTTCCTTTATTTCACCAGCCATACGCGTAGCACCTTTTTTCTGAAGTTGCTATTTCCATGATATCTTAAAATTCTCTTTGTACTTTTTCATTTTTTCTGTTAATAAATTTATAACTAGTTAACAATTCTTTTTTTTTCAATTTTTTCAACAGTGGTAATGGTTTATTTTTTTTTCATTTTCCATTTTTTAATTTCATAATATTATGGGGGTACAAACATTTTGGTCACATAAATTACTTTTGTACCATTTGAGTCAAAGTTATAAGTGTGCCCATCCCCCAAATAGTGTGTGTTATACCTGTTAGGTGTGAGTATACCCATCCTCTCCTCCCCGTCCCACCTGCGTTATTTCCGATGAATGTTATTTCCATATGTGCACATAAATGTTGATGGATTCCTTCAACATTTAATGGTAGGTACATGTGGTGTTTGTTTTTCCATTCTTGTGATACTGCACTTAGAAGAATGGTCTCCAGTTCCATCTAGGTTAATACAAGAGGTATTAGTTCAATATTTTTTATGGCTGAGCAGTACTACATGGTATACATATGCCACATTTTATTAATCCACTCATATATTGATGGATACTTGGATTGTTTCCACATCTTTGCAATTGTGAATTGTGCTGCTATAAACTTTTGCATTCAGGTGTCTTTTATATAGAATTTTTTTTTTTCCTTTGGGTAAATACCCAGTAGTGGGATTGCTGGATCAAATGGTAGGTCTACTTTTAGTTCTTTGAGGTATCTCCATACTACTTTCCATAGACGTTGTACTAGTTTGTAGTCTCACCAGCAGTATATAAGTGTTCCTGTCTCTCCGCATCCACACCAACATTTGTTGTTTTGGGACTTTTTGGTAAAAGCCATTCTCACTGGAGTTAAGTGATATCTCCTTGTGGTTTTGATTTGCATTTCCCTGATGATTAGAGATGTTGAGCATTTTTTTCATATGTTTGTAAACTCTTAGGAACATTGGCCTAGACAAAGAATTTATGAAGACCCCAAAAGCAATCACAGCAACAACAAAAATAAATAAATGGGACCTGATCAAATTAAAAAGCTTCTTTACAGCCAAGGAAACAATCATTAGAGTTAATAGACAACCTATAGAATGGGAGAAAATATTTGCATGCTATACATAGGATAAAAGTCTGATAATTAGAATGTATAAAGAATTCAAGCAAATCAGGAAGAAAGAAATCAAACAAACCCTTTAAAAAGTGGGCAAAAGACATCAACAGATACTTTTCAAAAGAAGACAGACTAGAAATTTTTTATATTAAATTTGTCTGGTCAAAACACAAAAAATAAAACCTGGTGTGACTTCTGTCTCCTTCCTGAACCCTGACTGATAATCATAAGAAATTTATTAAATGCAAAGAGAAGGAAGACTTTTTCTGCAAAAAAATGAAAAACCAAGCAGTCTGAAAATTATTTCTCCCAGAATGAATTCAGCAAATTGAGATTCAACATTGCCAACTAAAATTTTAAACTTCTCTGCAGAAAAGTATTTCCTTGGCTACTGATAATTCCAAGTTTTCAAACATAATCCAGTTATGTGATTTTAAAGGTACAAGCTCAGGGCAATATTACAGAGACAGGGTGATCACATCTTAACTGCTGACTGGGCTTCACCAGAAGCTCTGCTCTAGGCTGTTTTAGAATCTGAGAGTTTAAATATTAGTCTGGAAAGGAGTTAAGGATATAGACACCATGGAAATGGATTTGACAAGTAAGAAATGTAAGTTCTTCTTTTTTTATATTCACAAGAAGATCATGCTTGACAAATTCATGTTATTTAACCATCAAGTATTAAAAATAAAAGCTTTAAGCAATTAAATATTTTAAGGTGTATTTATATCAAAGGATATTGATAAAACATATTTTGTGCTCATTTAGCATAATTATTTATTACGTAAGTCCCTACTATAAACAACTCAAAATTCCAAATAAATGCTGTCTTTTATTTGCATAAAATAATTTAAATAAGACTCAATGAAAATTAATTTGCATATTTATCCTTTGAGATAGAATCCATGTCTTTGTGTAAGATTTTGAGAGACAAATATCTTGGATATATCTTAGTTTTGTGGTATTTACATATCTTTGTATGTTATTTACTATGTATTTATGTGTTTAATTTTTGAAAATCAAATTTTATACAAATCATCTGGGTAACATTAACAGGTACAGAAAATGAAATAAGCTCTTTTGTAAAGATGACAATTTTTAATTATTAATTATTTTTAAGATTACAGAAAATTATAGTGGATAATGCACATCACATGCTCACCCAGTTTATTAAATTTTAACAATTTTCTATATTTGAGTTTTAATTTTAAGAGTAAATAATTATAAATTTAGTTGAAGAATTTTGCCTGCCCGTAGAGTCCATTAAAGTAACCATATTCTGACTTTGATGCTTTTCATGTATACTGTTATATTATTACTTCATATGTATGTACTCTAAAAGTATATACATTTCTTTTACAAAGAAATTTTCAAACATTATATAAACTGAATCATGCATTACATATATTAATGTCGATATATTTTTTGCCTAAAATTAAATTCCTGAGAATTATCTATGTTGATATTTGGTAGCTCTAGTTTATTCATTCTAACTGACTTTAAGTATTTCATTATGAATATGCCACAATTTGCTTATCAATTTCTCTATAACATACATTACATTATTTCTAATATTTTTTACACAAATAATGCTATAATGAATGTTTTTGTGCCTATCTCCTGATATATATGAGCTCAAGTTCTCTTGAGTATATAGTTTGAAGTGAGAGCCCTTGTGTTGGATGTTATATGCATCTTTAACCATACTAGATATTGGTTTTTTTTTGTTTGTTTGTTTGTTTTGAGACAGAGTCTCACTTTGTTGCCCGGGCTAGAGTGAGTGCCGTGGCGTCAGCCTAGCTCACAGCAACCTCAAACTCCTGGGCTTAAGCGATCCTACTGCCTCAGCCTCCCGAGTGGCTGGGACTACAGACATGCACCACCATGCCAGGCTAATTTTTTCTCTATATATTTTTAGTTGTCCATATAATTTCTTTCTATTTTTAGTAGAGACGGGGTCTCGCTCTTGCTCAGGTTGGTCTCGAACTCCTGACCTCAAGCGATCCACCCGCCTCGGCCTCCCAGAGTGCTAGGATTACAGGCGTGAGCCACCGCGCCCGGCCTAGATATTGTTATTGTTAATATAAGTATTGTACCAAAACATTCTGTAACGTTCTTTTTTTTTTTTTTTTTCTTTTGACAAGGTCTTGCTCTGTTGCCAGGGCTAGGGTGCAGTGGCATAATCACAGCTCACAGCAACCTCAAACTCCTGGGCTCAAGCGATCCTCCTGCCTCAGCCTCCCAAGTAGCTGGGACTACAGGTGTGTGACACCATGCCTGGCACATGAGTGTGCTTGTTTCTACAGTTTTTGACCAACATCAGATTGACTTCTTAATTTGTACCTACATGGTGAGTATTTAACGGTGTTTCATTGTTTTATTTTGCATGTACCCGATTACTAGTTACATTGAACCTCTTTTCAGATGTTTATTGGCCACATGGGTTTGTTTTTTCCCTGCAAATGGTTTTAAAACCTGTATTTTTCCACTGAGTAGTTTTATATATTGTAGATTGTAATACTATGTATTTATATACACTGAAAATCTCTCAGTCTGAGTTTTGTGTTTTAATTTTATTTGTGATGCCTTAGGTTGAAGTGGAAAGTTCTATTTTAATGTGGTCAAATTTAGCAAGCTTTTGTTTTATGCCTTGATTTTTGCATCTTATTTAAAAAATTCCTTTCTCTCCTAAAGTTTTATATATTTGCCTCTATTTTCTTCTAAATTTCAATATTTCACTTCTGGCTTTATATACATCTGAAATTTGAGGGGTGTAGTAAAAATAAAAATAGAATTATATTTTATCCCATATTTATAATCAATTCCCAGCACATTTTATTAAACAGTTAATCTTTTTCCTTCTGATTTTTAACGCTCTCTCTATAATATACCAAATTTCCATGTGGGTATAGATAAACATATTTACATACACATACATTTTGTTCCTTTGGTTGCCTCTTCCTATATCAATATCACAATGTCTTAAATAACTTTCAAAATCTGGTAGACCATGTTTACATATGTATATGCAGCTTGTGTTACTAGAAAAAGGAAGGCTTATTTTTTATCAGTTCTTTTCATGTCAAACCAGTTTCATATTTATTTTAATTAATCTTCTCTTCTCCATATCTTTTATTGTATATGACACCTGCCTGCATTGCAAGTTGTAGCTGCTAATATTAGAGGCAGATGTTTGGCTTACAAATGCATCATCCAGCTGGCATATCTCTGTTTAGCCAGCCAGTGTGTTGGCACAGGCTCCGACGTTTATTTCTGGAAGTACTGGGAGATATATATGTATGTATGGTTGCATATATACATTAGGGTGTGAGGGGGTGTGTGTGTACTTACATGCATTTTCTGAGACTACGACTTCAATAATCATGCAATATTTATTCCTAAGAAGGGTCGAGGGAGTACTTCATTGGGGTCACATATACAACACCAAGAGGCAACTGTGGAATTCTGAATATTGCTTTTCTTCAGTATAAAGCATTTTCTATTAATTTTGAGAGGACTAAATAGTAAC
Source organism: Eulemur rufifrons (assembly GCF_041146395.1). NCBI lineage: Eukaryota > Metazoa > Chordata > Mammalia > Primates > Lemuridae > Eulemur > Eulemur rufifrons. Next base: position 34,584,833 of record NC_091006.1, read on the forward strand.
TGGCAAATCAACAGGGTTTTAACTCATTTTTAAAAACCATAAAAACAATATTAAATATTTTATCACAGAAAAGGCTGTGAAGTCATTTATATAGTTGCAAGAAGCCTGCATTTTTATGACTTTAGGTTAAATCCTTCTAGCCAGTGGATTGCTCGTTGAGTCCTGTGAATGATGAGTCTCTTTGTTTATATTCACTGAAATTAGAAGGCAGAAGGCAAATGTGAGAGCAAACTAGTATTTTAAAGGACAAAATGTCCTTTAAACTCATTGGCATTTGAACTCTGTAACTGTTTACTATGAACTCACCTTCATTCTTATTAACATGGGTCTTAACACCTACACTAAATTCCAATCATCTCTTTGGACCCAAACCGTCAGTTAGTAATAAAATAGTCAACTATTTACATCTTAACATTTTTACATCCTATATATTTTATTTTAATAGATGCTTAGTAAGCATTGCCTAGATGCCAGGTTCTGTTCTAGGTGCTGAACATATAGCAGTGAACAAGTGAAGACCCTGTCTTCAAGAATTTTGTAAGAAAGGGGGATAAATACTTAGAAAGATTATGTAGCAAATGACTTTACAATAGTGACCATTCACTGATCACTTCCTGTATACCAGATACTGTGTTTAAAAGGTTTTTAATTATCACAACAATTCTATATGTATTTTCCCTTATTATACAGATGAGGAAACTGGAGCTTATGTGGTTTAAACAATTTTCCCAATGCATTTTATTACCAAACTTTATTATATGAGAAAATGTTTCATAACCGAAGAGTATTTCATAACCAAATCTTATTAAATGGAAAGAATTTTCAGTTGATTCTTTAACAGGAATGTTTCCTAGAACCGAACACCAAAAAGTAGCCCTATAGCTACTAAGTTTTAGTTATATAATAGTAAGTGGTAGAATTAGAGATATTACAAAACTATTGTTTTTTCCTGAGCTTCAAGATGCTCTGAACTAGAATATTGGGTAGGAGCTTGAGAGTTGAAATGTGTAGATGATGGTATTAGAGGAGATTCTGTAGAGGAGAATGTGGCTGAACTGAACCTCAGTAAATGGCTCATCCGCTGGAAATCAGCACCCTCGCCAGCACTCAGAAAGGCTGAATAAGGCATCCAGATTAGAGAGGTTTACTTGTGCAAAGACCTGGAGGCTTGATGGTACATACAAGATGGGGATTCTATATATTTTTGTATGAGTGACCCCCATATCTTATGTGCCTGTTTTGATGCCTGTAACTCAACTATTTTTCTAAAAACTCAGAGAACCTGATTCCTTCATAACATAAAAACCTTTAGTGGCCCTTATTATACACAAAAGTGGTAATTTCTGAACTTTCTAAGAGCTTGCATTTTATTATGTTGCCCAAAGAAAAGCACCAGATGTTGTTATTACAATAGTAAAACTATAGAGCCAATGAGCCATAGTATCTAACCAGGAATCTCAAGGAAAAATTAGTAAAGTGTATACCTTTTACCCTCTCACCTAAAGCCAAGCTAATTTACCACTACATGTTCCAAAAGATTTAGCAGTAATAATTCTGCTGACTTAGGAGACCAGGTAAGTAGAGTGAGTGAAGACAAATCGTAGCACTAAACATTATGGTATAGTGATATTCTCTGCATGTCTAAAGACATCATTTGAAATGGTTTTTGCACATCTTTGCTGCCAGGTTTAGCACTGGCAGATGTCTGTGGCAACTATTTTGCAAGTGAATGATATTCCATATTAAGGGCTATCTACAGGGAGCCAATTAAATAATTGAGATGAATATCTTGGGCTAGGAATGAACTTCCAAATACTTCACTAGGAGAACAGAAAATAATTCCCAAGAAAACAAAACAAAACAAACCTTTCTCTTTGTGGATCCCATGAATACTGCATGAAGTAACTAGTAAAGTATACCCACCTTGACAATTTATTTTCTCCTAAAATACCCAAATGAAACTACCAGTTAAAAATCACAGGCTATTTGCAAAAATAGTTTGAAAGTTGAAGCTTGCTTCTCAAATTAGCAAAACAAAACACCATGCTGTGAATGGCTAGTATTGGTTAAATGTAGAAAATGTTCTGAGGTTGTCCTTGGCAAAGATGACACAGACCAACTAACACATAAGAATAAAATGAAGTAAATAAAATGGGAATCTAGAAAGTGCAGTACAAATGAAAGAACAGCACCATGTGGTTTGTTTTAGCATTAACGTAAAATTGGATTAAACATACAGGAGATGGGAAAATATTTTCCCATTTTAAATAATCAGAGAAATTTCTGATTATTGTTAACTATTGTGTGACATCATATTAACAGAGTACATGTTTGATTAAAAACTCTTGATATGTTAGAAAAAGTCTCTTCCATTTCTTTGTGTGCTATGAAAATTATGAACGTTTTTCCCAGTGGATATTAAACAATCAATTTTAAGTTGATTCTTTAATAGGGAGATTTCCTAGAAGTTAATACTAAAATTGAAAACCCATGATTTAAAGACAATATAAGTTCAATATGCCTTTAAAAAGCAGCATTTTTTATTATTTCATCTATTTTTCCAATTCACTTCTGTCAAGATCTTATTTATTTATGCTTTTTTTAAAAAAAGACTTAAAGGACTTAAAAACATTCAGACAATGCTACAAGATAAAATAAGTAAAAATATCAAGAAAATATTATTAATATTAGTATCCAAAATTTAAAAAACATTAGATGTTACGTATTTGTGAAGCCAAAAAGAAGGAATATTCAAAAAGTTTAAAGAAAATTCATATGAAGGAGTTAGTCTGAGGATAAGAAGAAGGATTCCATTTTAGATGTATTAGGTATCAGTTTAAATGTCTGTTTGCAATTAGAAATGTGTACCTCAAACTTAGGAGAACCATGAAAGCTTGAGATACTAAGCTTACAGACATCTTTAGAAAGGAGTAATTGAGATCATTACACTAGTTGTGATTCATTACAGTTACTTAGTAGAAAAAGAATATTCGAGAACTGGAGCTATAATCTTGGACTAACCATATTTGGCTAGCTCAAGGAAGAAGAGGAGTAAAGTCAATCAAAGAATAGAGAAGCTCTAGGAGAAAAGGAACATCAGGAGACAGCAGAGACATCAAACTGGAAGTTGGGGAAAGTTTTAAGCAGGACCACTTTCATGACCATGTGACCTGTACAGCCCTTTGAAGGTCACCATGCTTGGTTTAATGTTTGGTTTTAGGGTGCGCTTGACTTAAGAACTTTTGAGCAAGGGGCTCTGCATTTCATTTTGCACTGGGCCTTGCAAATTACATACCTAGTCGTAGTTTCCAAAATGAACATTGGAGTCAGCATGGAGGAGGAATGATAATGCCTTTCAGGATTCTCATTAAAATAGCTGTGACTATGTGAAAGCAGACCAAAAAATAAATAAATAAATAAATAAATAAAAAAAATTGGCCATAATGCTACAAACTAATAAAGAAGAAAAGTCACATGACAGAAACCTGGGCAGAAATTCAAGCATCTGCCTCTTTTATGAAGATGAATGGAAAAGTACATTCTTGGACAATCTAGCTAGTATTGCATGCCCAGAATCACAGTTTGGCAGACGGCCACAAAATACATAGGTGGAGATGGGGACGAACACATTGATTCATTGACACCTTTACTGTCTAACGTTGGTATGTATGGACTGCTAAGACCAAAGAGAAAAAGGCCTTCTTCCCCTAAGCATGTAGGAACGATTAATATCTTTGAAATGAACCAAGGCCAGAGTCCAACACCTTCTGAGCCAATTGGTTCTTCTGGATCTCTGTGTACATTCAGAAAGCACTCTGAGAACGGCCTGTGGAGACGTAGAGGGTGGTGACGGTCTGTGGGCACATACCTAGCATTCCATCTTAGAGAGCAGAGGAGGATGTACCCTACCAACTACAGGAGGTCTCAGGACAGTCTATGCATCTTGTCTGTTGCTTAAAAACAGAACTGAAGGGATAGTTCCTTATTTATGGCTGAATAAATTGAAAAGTAAAAAAAAAAAAAAAAAATCTGGTAAATTTGGATTTACTGGTGAAGCCAACAAAACACTTTAGATTCCAATTTGTGTTCTCCTAATTTGACAAGGTGTCTTATTAATCTGAAATATGGAACGACAAGAATAATGATACTATTATAATTAAGGACCTGGGCATTGTAAGGTAGAAGAAAAAAAATGATATCCTTCATATTTCTCTTCCTCTTCATGTATCTAAAATTTACCCATCCTTTATAGTTGGATTAAAACCGACCTCTTTTTTAAAGTTTATTTTAACTGATTCTATTGACTTATTTCTGCATTCTCTGAATTCTCACTGGCTATATTGCCATTTATCATTTAAAACATGATTACGTATTCATAATTATACGTTTTATGTCATTTGACATGTGATTATATATTCATAATTATATGTTTTCTTTCATTTAACACCTGATTATGTACTCAAAATTACATGTTTTCTTTCCTTGCTGTGACATTCAGCATCTTGTGGGTAGTGATTCCCATGTTTGTACATCCTCCCCGTGCAACCAGCCAACTCCATTCCAAGCTTAATATAGAGGTGGATGTACAAAAATACTGTCATTGGAAGGGAAAACAGAAAGGCATAAAGGAAGGAAAGAAAGAGATGAAAGAAATATAGATTTAGATAGAAGACTTTTTTACCTTAGAGAAGATAATTTTATAATTATACATATTTATAATTTCAGAGGCAAGCATGTGGTTAACTTTCTTCATAAGGATGTCATCACACCTCACAAATAATAATGTAAGTTTCACATGGGAGGGATTATTTTATTTCACTGACGCATCCTCTGTGCCTATTGTCATGTCTGGCACAAGATAGGCACTCGGTATAAACTGGTTGAATGAACACATGAACAGATGAATTACGGAACTGGGTACCCAGCCTAGAAAAGGAAAGGAACCGGCAGGTGCTATGTACTTTCTTAGTATGTTTTCCTTTCCATCCTCAGACGTAAGAGTTGTTTTTGTTCTTTTTGTTGTTGTTGTTGTTGTTGTTGTTGTTGTTTAACAAGTGGAGAAACTGAGGCCCCAAAAGTTTAAATAACTGAGTCAAGATAACATAAAGTATTAAGTGGTATACTTAATAATTAAACCAACATCTGCCAGACTCCCTCCAAAGGACATGTACCTTCTGCTATATAGTAACAAAATTGTAGAATACTACTTTTTATTCATGAAGAGAAACAAAATAAAATAGGACCTCTAATATGTCAAATGAGATTTAAAATTAGACATAAGAAAATGTACATTGCATTATTGGATTGCATGGGGTATCTAGTAAGGATGTATCTTTGACAGGCACCTGAATGGCAGACTAGGCACCAAATTCAAGTTTAAGGTCCTACACTCCTCTGCCCTTTAAAGTGGCATTAGGAAAGATTAATCTTAATTTAAAATCAGTTCATATATGTGTTTGTGTCTGTGTGTGTGTGTGTATGCACACACACACATATATAAGCACGTGTTTGTGTTGCTCTGAAATTTACATTTCTGTTGTGGGCCTCATAGCTGTTACATTTCCTACTTGGACACAGATCCCACTTTGGACTTTTCCACCCAGAAGCTTAACAATATCAGATATTTGTGAGAAATTGTAAGAATTGTCTTCAACTGTCAACTCTACCCCCTACTTTAAGTAATAGGACTATAAAATGACATGCCAAAACTGAAACTAATTTTAGCCTCAAAATGCTTCCCATTTAGCATTCAGAGATAAAGTCTTTTGAAGAACTGAACATTAATGAAACATTTTTTTCCAAATCACAGTGAGAGATTCTGTAACTAGATCGAATTTATTTTTGTTATTATAGGCAGATAAAATCCTTGCTTCATGTTATCTTTTTCTGTAAACCTTATTTGCAATTATAATCTGAGTTCATTTGCCTCATAGTGAAACTCACCCAGCTTCTTCAGAGAAATATAGGTTAAAAGTCCCTGGCATATGGAAAGAGCTCAATAAGTATCTGTTGAATGAATTAAAACTCACATATTCTCACATTTTGGCAACTGATTCTGTAAACAAGGAATTAATGTTGCTTTCATATTTTAGATTCCACCAACAGAACTGATGGTGTTTAATAAACCATCACTTTACCAATTTCAAAGAGGGCATGATTTCCCAAACTTGACTTTCATCAATATATTAAAATATTTTGATTGAGTGAAAATCGAATCCTATCTTATTTACCATGAATAAAAATGTTCCACATTCATAAAACATATACCCTTTAATGTCTTTTGGAACAAAGTATCTGTATGGCTTATTGCAATTGACTAAAATAAACTGTTTAAAGCATTATTTTGGCCGGGCGCGGTGGCTCACGCCTGTAATCCTAGCACTCTGGGAGGCCGAGGTGGGCGGATCGTTTGAGCTCAGGAGTTCGAGACCAGCCTGAGCAAGAGCGAGACCCCACCTCTACTAAAAATAGAAAGAAATTATATGGACAGCTAAAAATATATATAGAAAAAATTAGCCGGGCATGGTGGCGCATGCCTGTAGTCCCAGCTACTCGGGAGGCTGAGACAGGAGGATCGCTTGAGCTCAGGAGTTTGAGGTTGCTGTGAGCTAGGCTGACGCCACGGCACTCACTCTAGCCTGGGCAACAGAGTGAGACTCTGTCTCAAAAAAAAAAAAAAAAACAAACACGCATTATTTTTTCGATTAAGCAAAGATTTGGCAAAAACATCTTTTTGGATAAAAATTTCAAAAACAAAACAACCGCATTAAAAAGTGGGCAAAAGACATGAACAGAAGCTTTTCAAAAGTAGATAGACAAATGGCCAACAAAGATATGAAAAAATTCTCTACTTCACTAATCATCAGGGATATGCAAATTAAATCCATAGTGAGATATCACTTTACCCCAGTCAGAATGGCTTTTATTAAAAAGTCCAAAAACAATAGATGCTGGCGTGGATGCAGAGAGAAGGGAACATTTATACACTGCTGGTGGGACTGCAAATTAGTACAACCTCTGTGGAAAACAATATGGAGATTGCTCAAAAAACTAAAAGCAGACCTGCGATTTGATCCAGCAATCCCACTACTGGGATGTGGAATCAACCCAAGTGCCCATCAATTCATGAGTGGATTAACAAAATGTACTACATGTATACTATGGAATACTACTCAGCCACGAAGAAGGACGAATTAAGGCCTTTTGCAACAATTTGGATGGAACTGGAGACCATTATCCTAAGTAAAGCATCTAAAGAATGGAAAAACAAACACCACAAGTACTTTCTATTAAATTAGAACTACCTGATGAGCACACATGTGCACAGAGGGAAGTAAAACTCAGTAGAAATCATGCAAGGGGTAAGGGGGAAAGAGTATGGGTACAATGAACACTATCTGGATCATGGGCACACTTATAACCCTGACTCAAGCATAATAAAAGTGATCTATGTAAACAAAAACATTTGTACACCTGTAATATTTTGAAATAAGAAAAAACTTTAGAAAATTTGAAAAATAGCTTTATTTAAAAGATATACATTAATGGCTTGGCCAGACATGGGGGCTCACACCTGTAATCCTAGCACTCTGAGAGGCCAAAGCAGGAGGATCGCTTGAGCTTAGGAGTTCGAGGCCAGCCTGAGCAAGAGCGAGATCCCATCTTTACTACAAATAGAAAAAATTAGCCAGGCATGGTGGTGTGCACCTGTAGTTCCAGGTACTCAGGAGGCTGAGGCAGGAGAATGGCTTGAGCCCAGGAGTTTGAGGTTGCAGTGAGCAAGGCTGACCCTATGACACTATAGCCCAGGTGACAGAGCAAAACTGTCTTAAAAAAAAAAAAAAAAAAAAAAAAACATTAATGGCTGGCTTGTGCATCTTTTCCATCATGTTATAATTTAATTAACAAAAAGAAAAGATAGAATTGGCTATGTTTAGGAAAATGAAGTTACCACTACTTATTGTAGAAAGCTTTATTTAACGATGAATAGGTAAGGTTAGTGGTGTCTCTTGAGATCTGTAAATAGTTTTGAAAAAAAAGCTACTTAAGGGAGACATCGAGGAGAAACATAGTGAAGATGGAAGATGAGTTGATGGTCTGGGTAAATATTTCTTATTATCAGATTTGGTCCAGTATCTTTAAACTTTGCTGTGTTCTTAGAAATAGTCCAGACATTAACTTCAAGATATTGATCCCTTAGGTTACATTTGTTCCTGAACTAATTCATCTAAGTTTTAGATCTTAAATAATTTCCTGATTATAACCTCCTTCTTGACTTGGATTTAACAGTAACACTCCATTAGCCTTAAACCTCTGATTTCTGGTTTCCTTTTTCATTAGAAGGCTAAACTTTTCATCTTTTTGCTTCTGTTTTATTCTAACTCACAGGGCCTTGCACACTGACACTAGCTCTGGGGATTAGAGCTCTACTGGGTTTGCTAAATAATAAAGACCCAGAAAGGTACAACCGATGCCCTTGTTTAATTCCTGGGATTAAAAGAAATAGAGTTCTCAAAAGATCTGAAATTAGCTACTCCAGAAAGTTACAAATCCTGCCATTCATTTTCTATATGCAGGTAACACCCAAAATTGCATCCCTAAATCTACCATTCTCATGAGCTTCAGGACCCTAGGTGAGATACCTGATAGATATCTCGCCCTTAGATATCCTACTAGCCTCTAAAATTCAAAATGCCCCAAATCTTATTTACCATATTTTAAAAGCCCATCTTTCACCTCCAGCCTTATGCATGCCTTTTACCTGTAAGTCTCCCTTCCCCATTTGTCCTGAGACATCAGCATTTTCTTCCAAATCAACCTGCAACCTGCAACCTCGGGCCATCTAGCATTTTCCTCTTCCCACCACTCTGCCTGAAGCTTAGCAGTTTGTAGGTTTCAGATAAAATCATATGAAATTGTGGATCTATGAATGGCAAGGGCATTGTTTTCACCAGATTCTCAGACTCTAATCAATCACCAAATCCTATTTAAATATTTCAAATTCAGTGTCAATGTTAAAAGAGACTTTGATGATCTCCTAAGTTATCCACCTCCATATTATTAGTCCTATCCTGTCCTTTCTCATTGATTTACTCACAAGCCAAGAAAGTCCATTGCAAATAGCCTTCTGTCTTGTCCCCCAGTCTATAGTTTCTCTGTCCTCTAAACCATCCTTCAAACCACATTCACATTGCACATGCTAAAATAAATAGTATTAAACTACTACTCTGTTGAAAAATGTTAATGATGGCCCATACCTATGAAAACATACCACATTTGTAGAGTGATTTAACGTGATCAAACAACTTTCAGATAATACTTCATTTTAATCCTCACAACAATCTTGAGACTCAGAGCAGCTCAAAGTCATAAGCGGTCCTCTTATGCCCTGTGCCTCGGCAAGCAAACCCCCTATAAAATGCCCATCAAACCTTATTCTAGCAACTGAGTTAATCCCTCCAGAAAATTGGTAAGGTAGATAATTTGAACTCTGTGGAAAATGGTGCTTATTTTCTCCATGATCCATTTTAGTGTCCTGGCTATTAGGAATTTATCCAATCTGTCAAAAATGTATTTGTCAAAAAAGAACTCTGTAAGATAACACCTGTGATGCAGTCACATAATTGTTTTACTACTTCCTATACTATTAATAAAAACTAATACTTGCTAAAGATCCTCCTCATGAAAGCCAAAAGCAATAATTACAATCATTATAACATGTAATTCTAAATTCATTATTGATAATATGATAATATGTAATTCTAAACTCATTATTGATAATATGATAATATGGCTGAAGAGCAATGGATTACTTGTTAAAATTTGATCAGGGTGCCACATTCCCTTAGCTTTCCTTTATTGATAATTATTAAAACAGATAAACTTCTGAAATTTGTAGCCAGAAATACATGATTTTTCATTAAGGAAAAAAGAAAATGTCAAAAATCCCAAATGTGCTATTTACATCAATGTGATTCTTGCAAGATTTGGATTTACCTGATGACATTAGAACTATTTCAGCACAAAACTCATGAAAACCTCCAGAAGCTTTTATCAAAGTTTCCTCTCTATTAATCCTGTCCCGTTTCTTTCATGGATTCACTTATTATTCCAAAGGTGGAAAATCAGCCTGGCTACCTTCGTTCAGATGACTGCTGAGATCTAAGCTAAAAGTAGTCTTTTAAAAATTCAATGGCCCCTTCAACCTTTTGCAGAATTAATTGTCAAGTGTCTGTGAAACTCATCTGAGGGGATTCTGACGGCCGGTGGTAGCAAGGCGAGTTCAGAGAAGATGAATAACATCGCGTGAATATAAAATTACAGAGCCATACCTGTGAAGTGGATTCAAAGTTGATTCATTTAAATTGGAAAGTAGAGGAGATTTGGGTTATTATAAACACAATTGCTGGTTTCCAGATAGTGGACTATAACAACAAAAACAAAATATATTTATCAAAAAATATCAACCTTTAGCAACTTTTATTAATGTTTTCCTAGGCTTCTCTGTCACTTGTGATAAAGCGTTAATATCTAAAAGTTGCTTTCTTACAAAATTTGGACTTTTTAAAGTTTTCTGAAAATTTGAAGTTTTAAGAAAACTCAGTGGATATTTGGGATCGCTGATAGATACTTTTGTTTTTCCTCCAGATTGATTTTTCACCCAACCCACATGTGTTGGTTAAGTCTTACAAATCACTATGTGCCAAACACTACTCTGAGGGCTTAACATATATTAACATATGTTAATGTATTTAATTCCTACAACGTCCCTCACAGGCTGTTGTAAGGATTAAACTGATATTACTGGCTCCATTTTACAGATGAATAAACAGAGGTGCAGAGAGGTTAAGTTACTTTCCTAGTGTCACACAGCTAGAAAGCAGTACAGTTGAGATGTCATTATTTTTATGCTGAAAACGATATCTAAAGAAAACACCATCATCTATTAACTTTCCAAAATCTGATGAGTGAAATCAATATGGAAAAAAATCTCAATGGGACAAACTGTACTTTGTCCAGAGGAAGTTAATCGAGTTGGTGAGCAATTGAGAGAGGCTTCAAGTAGAGGCTGGATAGCAACTAATCAGAAAAGCTGTAGTAAGAATCCCAGAGGCTCTATCTAATTCTAAGAATGTAGGATTCTAAGTACATCACTACATATTGATGATGGTGCAACTACATAAGAGATCATCAGAAGCAAAAGGAATAGGGAATATTCTGTATTTCTTTTGAGCTGATATCCTTAGGCCAAATTTTGTGAAGTCCATTAAATGGCTGCCTGGAAAATCTTCAAGTTTTACAGACACTCTTTAACTCATAAACACTAGTGTTTCAGAGCAGTTGTGATAGAGTTTATTTTCTTGCCCAATAGGAGCCTCTTTTCCAATAATACTCCAAATGGAAGATGATCTGCCTACTAAAAACCAGCCAATCACCACAGCATGACAGCAAATAGAAGACAGAACAGGAAACAGCCACCCAGAGCTACAAGATTGTCCAGAACAGGGCTAGACAGTGAAGGGAATAACACAGAGAAACAATGATCCTGTATCTGGGAGATAAACAAAACAGTTACAGTCACTTCTGTAGGATTTATTGTAGGACAGGCAGGCTTGGTTGTCATCAGTCATTGAAAACTAAACGTTAAGAAACCTTGGAAAGAGACGGGAACCTTCTTAGTAATATGAATATTCATGCAAGGAAATGAAAGAGAGAGAGGGAGAGAACTGCAAATGAATAGAGACTAAGGCTAGTATGAACCACAATTGGTAGGATTTGCAGAATCTGGGAAAAAATAAGACTGAACCCCAAAATGCAAAAACTGTCATCTTCATGAAAAATATTTGAAACTAATTACCACAACTCTCCTATAAATCATCTGTAATTTTTGTATATAATGAAGCTTAACTATATAGTAAACTTAATATAGGTTTCTTCTATAACATAGATTTGACCTTTTAATAATATTATTTCAATGGGTTTTAGATTACAGTTAAGGCAAGAGATAAATGTCTCTAGAAATTTCTAGTTCTGCCTCTAGAATTAGACCCATGGAACAAGTCTGGAGACTTGACTCGGTTTTTCACTTTTTTTTTTAATCTTAAGTAAATTAATTCATCTCTTCAAACTTCAGTTTCTTCATCTGTAAATTGAGCATAAACACAAAACTATTACAAAATGTTGCTGTAAAGATCAAATAAAAGCCCATTTGGGATGTAATAGGGTAGAAAAGGCATCACTCCCAAACGTATAACAACAAAGAAACCAGAAAATTTATAAAATTATGTTTCTTGAAGCAGTGAGAGTGCTGAGGTCACAGGGCAACAAAATACCTAAAACTTAGAGGAAAACAGGCATCTCCAAGAAGAGGCAGGACGTAAGCACTTGCGTGTCTGTGGCAGATGCCAGATTCCATATGAGCCCATAAAAGCAAATTAAAAACTCAACTAAAATTTTGGATGAACTTCTAAAGGCTGAGTTTGGACCAGCATAAGAGTACAGAGATGGAAACCCAAGAGGAATTTGCACCAACTTGCTGGAACTTCTCCACGGTTGTCGTGAGGAATACTGGCAGCGGGGCCGGAGGACTGGGAAGGCCTCCATCAAGTGCGAGCCTGGGGGAGGGAACAGCGTCTGTTGAAGGAAGGGCATGAAGCCTCACTCGGATGCTTCCTCCCTGTCCCCCTGATTGAACACAAGCCACAGACTTCTAGAGGAAAGGAAAGCAAAGCCCGTTGCACTCGGCGCACGGCTGAAGGTCCACTGAGGGAGGAGAAAAGGAACAGAAAAAAAATCTCCCTACGAGTGGGCAGGGAGCAGGAATACATCATGAGAGAGACCGCAGAGGTCTCTTTCTGCTGAAGGAGGGGCAGGATCACCGAGGAAGCTTCATCCACAAGAATCACAGAGAAGCACCTGCCTGAGACAAAGTCTGAACCAGAAGAGAGAAAACCCCCTTGTTCCCTCACCACCAGTCTAGCAAGCGTCAGGTGACACGGAACAGCAATCTACCGTGGGGGAAGGGTCAAGAGGAGAGAGAGAGAGAGAGAGAGAGACTCTGAAGTTTAGGCACAAAGGAAATTACCTAAAGCTGAAGATGGACTAACCATTGAGAAGAGTCCTCTGGTAAACCAGCACCCAGCCTACATGCCAGGTAAAAATAAAGACCATGATGCACTGAGGGTGCCCTTAGCAACAACAAAATCTAAACTCAGATGGACTCAGCCCTCTACATGGAAGGTCCAGGAAAGATGAAGAGTGTTTATTACCTAGGATAAACAATATTTAACTTACTCTCTACTATGCATTCTTACTATCTCAGTCATGCTATGAAAGATTTCTGTATTTCAGCCAGAAAGTATCAGATGCACAAAGAAGCAAGAAAAATAAATGCACTGTCAAGAGACAAAAAATGTATAGGACCAGATTCAGACATGATATAGATGTTGGAAAAATTAGACATGGGATTTTAAATAACTAACTTGAACTAATCTAAACTTTCTTGCATTGAACAAAAAATAATATTGTGGAAAGACATTTTCCTCAACCTCACATACCTTGATATAGTTACACAGAATAATGTAATAATCTAATAACAAAATTTTTTCTAAGTATGAAACCCACGATACAACAGTCTTGACACAAAAAATTAATTTAATAAAATAATTTGGGTTTACCTTATAGTTTATCAAGATAACTGAAGAAAGCTACCATTCAGAAAAGATTTCCAGCCAGACTAGAAAATATCTCTTTCATGTTTCTGAAAGCCATAGGTCTTTTTTCACAATTGTCACTGAGACACAGCAAATAATGACTCCAGAATATAAAGAACAGAAGGTCTTTTCCCAACTCTGTTTCTATATATTCATAAATAAACTGCTTACTTTACACTCAGTATCTTGACCATCTTCATTGGGTATCCCACAGATTTCTTAAACTCAAATTATCTTCTCCCTTCTCATCGCTACTTAGCCTCACACACCTGCCAGACATGCTCATCTTCTGTGTCCCAAATCTCAAAGAATGCACAACCACCTACCCAGTTGTCCCCGTGGGAAACCAGAAGTCATCCTTAACTCTCCCTCTGCCTCGCCTCTCGGTCATCACCGAGTCCTGTTACCTCTCCCTCCCTTATGTATTTTTGCATCTCTCCACCATTGCTGTAACTGTGGCCCATCATTCTTCACCCTAGACTATGGCAATAACCTCTCCTAACTCCAGTCTTAACCCTTTTCATCCTAGTCTTACAGATGTAGCTAAAGTACCAATTGATTATCCTATTTGATGCTTTAAGTTCCTTGTCCTCTATATGCTGACACCCGCTTTTCCCTCCGTCCTCATTTCTCGACACTTTGGGGCCCTTTATGTTTCAGCCACATTGTCAAGTGTGACGTTCTCAGAACTGGCCATTTAGTTGCTCATCTATGGGTCTTTGCCCTGGTTGATCTCTTGCTTCAACTGAGTAACTCCTACCTGTCCTGTAGGCCTCAAGCTTCACTTCTGTGGAATCTTACCCTGACTCCTTCACCCCAGTGGGGTGAGGTGACTCAGCTCTTCATAACTATGCCCGTGTTCTCTACACTCTTCCCTTTTAAGGCACATTTTATTTGCCTATTTACTTGTTCAACGCCACAACAATACCCCAAACTCCTTGAGAGCAGGGGCAAGATTATTTTTATTCTTACATCCACGTCTCCTAAAAGAATGGACTTGAGGGTCAGCATCACATGGTTATTTGTCGTCAATGGCTTGTGGTTGAGTAACACATAACAAAGCAAATACTGTACCTTAATTTTATGTCATGACTTAAGCTTCCCTTCCTGTTTGGATCCCTAAGCTGTTAACCCTGTTTGTAAATGCGGGTTAGCAAGTTCTGTGAAACTGAGAAGTCCCTTTGTCCTGGTCCTTTCACAGCCAAGTCCTGTGATGACTTGCCAAGTGTTGTTTGACTCTTGGTCATTTCGTTTTCCAATTTCTGAAGTAGAAACCAGGTTCTGTGCTAATTTAAATGAAAGCGTGGAGTGTATTTGAGCTCTGACAAAGAACATCAGTTTCCCTCTTTCTTTCTAGAAATACGCTTCAGAGATGAAAGAGGTTCTTTTGTAAAAAATGCATTCCTAACTACAGAGAAAAAAATGGGCACCCATCTGCCATTTTACTCTCTTTTTGAAACAACTCTACTACATCTAAGGACCGAGTTTTCAAAATCGTAATATGAAATCCTCTACACCTGTCTATTTACCCATCATTTGACAGGTTGCTTTGACTCTTAAAAGAGAAGTGTGTTTTCATCTCACTGTGGTGTTTATGGCTATGGCCTCTGCATGGTTTTTACATATAAGCACTTAGAAAAAACCAAACCTAGGCCGGGCGTGGTGGCTCACGCCTGTAATCCTAGCACTCTGGGAGGCCGAGGTGGGCGGATCGTTTGAGCTCAGGAGTTCGAGACCAGCCTGAGCAAGAGCGAGACCCCATCTCTACTAAAAATAGAAAGAAATTATCTGGCCAGCTAAATATATATATAGAAAAAATTAGCCGGGCATGGTGGCGCATGCCTGTAGTCCCAGCTACTTGGGAGGCTGAGGCAGGAGGATTGCTTGAGCCCAGGAGTTTGAGGTTGCTGTGAGCTAGGCTGACGCCACGGCACTCATGCTAGCCTGGGTAACAGAGTGAGACTCTGTCTCCAAAAAAAAAAAAAAAGAAAAGAAAAAACCAAACCTAAACAATCATGGGACGGGAGTCAGCAGGGACGACCTCAGACAGAAGCGATTTTCTTTTTCTTCTTTTTATCTCTACTCTTAAAAGGAGTTGCTGGTTGCAGTGGCAGCGAGGTTTTGGGCCTGAAGAACAGAGGTTAAAATAAAGGTTCTGTGGTTCTCAATTAAATGTAGCTCTAAAAAATCGGAAGTTGTATATATCCCACCAAAATGGAGCAAAGTAATACCAACTTCTACATAAAATTTCCCCTTCTACTGGCCCTCTGTTTTCATACTTAAAATCATTTATAATACAAGACAAAACTGGCCATTACTCTGCATTTCTATTCTTGTCTCAGGTTAATGCCTGACACATTCCTCTCCTGCATCCTAGCTTTTGATTTTATGGTAATAATTTGGTTTCACACATGATTCGTGCATTATACATTAATCTGACAAATATTCACAGGACATTAACCATATGCTATGCACTGAGCTATACACTGGGGCATGGAGTCTGGCTGAAAAATGTGTGAGTGCAGACAGACCCCATCCTCAGGGAGTCTATCACAGGGAGGGTGAACCCATGCAAAACTTCCGTTATGTGGAAGACTAAGTCCAACCTTCTTCAGGTGGCACAGGAAATTGTTCACAATTTCACTGCAACCTAACTTTGGAGGCTCACTCTTGTCCATCTCCCCTATGTACCCATTTTACTTCACATGTATGGTCTTCTACACCTTCTTGACTTTATGCAAGCTGAGCTCTCTTTCAAAAATACCTCCGTGTCCCCTCCATTAGACATTAAGACATAGTTCTTAATGTCAACTCTTTAGGGTTCTTTCTTTGATTCTGATATCTGGGTCAAGTTGGCCTCCACTGGAGGAGTATTTCTATAGCTAGGAGTAGGGCTTTCTACTTTTTACTTTTACTGTATGTACTGTATTACAATTATTTTAAAAACAGATTCTCACCCTTACTTTTCCTATCTCTGCTCTCTGCAACATATGGTGGCAAAAGCACAGTGCAGAACCCACTCAAATTTTATTTAAATCAATGAATGCTATGGGAGCACAGAAAGAAATATTAATACTTGACTCTAGATGAAGAATCAGGAAAGACTTCTAGGAAGAAGAAGTTTATTTCACTTAAAATTGCACCACAACTTAAAAATCAGTCCAAATTTAGTTGTATATAAAAATAGTCAAAACATTTCAGACTGATAATATTATTTAAAAGACTGAGAAAATGACACTACATTGTTCCTTTTCCTCAACAAGTCGAACCAGCTTTTCTTGACATATTTCTCGAATTCCTTGCCTCAAATAATACTCCCACCTCAGCCTCCCAAAGTGCTGGGATTACAGGCATGAGCCACTGCTACTGGCCTTCTTGACATATTTCTGCCTATATCCTAAAGAACCACAGAGCCACCTGAAAAAAAAAAAAAAGTTTTGAAATCTGTGTAAGTGGTTTTAGGCCCTTAGAGATAATTTTATAAATAACTGATACACAAGTAACATGATCATGTGTGAGTTATTATCCTCAAAATGTTAAATAAACATTTTCCTTAAGATTTCTCCTAGAAATAATTTTCTAGTTATTTGATTTGTATTGCACTTTAATTAGAAAAGTTCCCCATTCCCTGAAAATATAAAACAAAATAGCATTCTTCTTTAGCTGTCCCTTAAGTCTGTGAAACTGTGAGCGTATAATTTCAATATAAAAAATTTAAGTAAATATATATAATCTGTTTATTGTATTCCTCCTTTGATAATCTCTGAATGTAGTTTCTAGAGTAAAATAGAATATAAATATTCTTAAACCAAATCATGTAGGCGAATTTACAACTAAATGGTTTTTTTGTGTAATCTCTAAATAAGGCATTTAACTAAGAAGTTTGTTTACAAAAAAGTGTTTGGTTGGCTTTTTTAAAGTGAATGTGATGCTTATTAAGGCTGAGCATTGACAACACCGGATCGCTCTGTCTTGGAAGCACTTGCAGAAGTGTGCACACTTCTTCCTTTATTTTACAGTGCCTCTCTCTAACTTTCTTGCTCTAAAACCATTCCACAGCCCTATAGAGACTTTTCTATAGGTGTCATGAGTTGGGGGGGGAACCAGTTCTGAAAGATTATTTGCTTCTCTAGCATTTGAAGGACAAACATGGGGTTCTGAGGGCGATAGAAAATGAGTAATCCAGTCACTCAAAAATGGTTATTCATATGTTTTTAGTATAAAGTTTGCATCTGTCTTTAAGTAAAGAGTTGCAATTGTAATGCTCACTATGAACTTCCAGAAGCAAGTGCACATCTTCATCTAGCTCAAGGAAAGAGCAAGGAACACGGTAGCAATGTCTTGCCTTTGGGACGTTCTTAAGTTATATCTGCCAGAGCTTACACATTAAGGAATAAAGAGTCCAATATATTAATAATTCATAGTCTATTCTTGGAGAGATGGAAAGTATTCCCTGCAACAGTGATTCTCAATCTGTCTTCTGTTTAATACACCTAAAGAATGTGACCAAACTCCTATTTTCCACCTGATAGAGTGGCTCCCTGAGATCTTGATGTGCCAATTAAGAAGCATGCTTCTGTAAACTTATTTAAATGTTTGCTTTGTTTGTTCTTTGAGAGAACTGTCAAACCCAAGAAAGGGATTCCTTACTATAGCTGTACCTACAGTCAGGGAACCTATATTGTCAAACATAGCGGAGAGTATAGAATACTTTGTATTGCCCTAAGAAGTTAATGGATAGAAATCATTGGAAAATAGATTTTCCCCTGGAGTATAAGAGCTACCTAATAATCATACCTATCCAGTCATGGAATAAACTGCTTCTAAAATGTTGAATTTTCTTTCAACAAAAATATATAAATAGCTACCAGGTGGCATCTACCTGGGGTTCTTATAGAATAAGAACATGGCTCGTTAGCAAAACTCTGGACTGGCGTCACAATACTGGGCATCACAGCATGTCACGGTACTACAGTATCTGACCTCCCCCCCCGCCCCCAAATTCTTAGACAATCATTTAACCTCAGGAAATTTATATAAGCCTGAGTCATAGTGAATGCCAATTTTTACTCTATACACACTTTAATACTACTGTCAGATTCATATGAGATAATGGATATTAATATTTATTTAAAAAACCTAGTCATAGTAGATGTTCTAAAAAATAAAGCATCCACAGCCTTATATTATAAGTTAGTTTCACTACCCTACCTATCAGGACTCTTATTTGCAAAAATCATAATAAATAAAAAAAAAACCCTAGTTGGGGAAAAAAAAAAAAAGTTCCAATGGCAGATAACAGAAAGGTTTGGAGTTATTCCTCTGTGAGAATGACAACATTCGCTTATAAAGTTTCAAATAAAATGCCAACACAGTAATGAGCTCTTTAAACAAGGGGCAGTGAATCAATAAACCCCTAAAGTAAATGATACACATATTGATTTAGGGTAAGGAAGGAACCTAACTCCAGGGAAGACTTAGAAAATTTTAATGAAGTTGAAATGGAAATAAAGGGAGAAGGAAGAAAGAAACTCAATTGAAAAACACTTTTTCTGTGTGTGTGCTAACAAACTATATTCCAGGGAACCTTGCTAATTGCTAGTGATAGAAAAGTTAGTGACAGCCCTGGTGTCCAACACACTTCACTTTAAAGAAGAGGCTGTGTCTGGGCATGGTGGCTCACACCTGTAATCCCAGCTACTTGAAAGGCTGAGACAGGAGGATCGCTTGAGCCCAGGAGTTCGAGGCCAGCCTGGGCAACATAGTGAGACCCCCATTGGTAAAACGAAAAATAGACAATAATAAAAATAATAAAGAAGAGGCTGTGGAAAGACTGCACATATAATGCTAAATATGTCCCAAGTTGACAAGGACAAGTAATAAAGATAGGGTGCCAATGTAAATTTCACAATCACAGATACTCATATATTGTACAAACACTAAATTTTTAAGAAATAAGCTGGAAAACTGGATTAGAGAAAGGCTAATTGCAAGCCTAAGTAATCCAAGATAACTAAAATTGTTGGTTTGACAACTGAGAGCTATATGTTGTTTGTAAAATATTTATACCTAGGTCCCATTGAATATAAATGTTATTATGAAATCAAGAAGAAAATAAACATCCAAAGTTATCCTCCCTTTTAATTCTCATATCATAGTCATTCATTTATTCAATAAATATGTATTGGGCACCGCGTAGGTACCAGGCAGTGTTCTAGGTACTAGAGAATCAGCAATAAATAAAACAAAATCCCATGCCCTAGTGGACCTTACGTTCTAATAAAGGACGAAAGAGAGTGAACACTATAAATAAGAAAAATATATGTAAAATGGTAAAAAGTGTTGTGACAAAAAAATAAAGCAAGAAAATTGGATAGGAAGTGCTGAGGGTAGGAATGGGGGGTTAAATTCCAATTTATTTGTGGTCATGGAAGATCCCCTTGATTGGGTGTCGTTGGAGCAAGGACCTAAATAAAAGGCGCGGAAATGGATTGTGCAGCTCTCTGGGGAAGGAGATTCTCTGGTGTAGCGACATCAAGCACAGTGCCAGGGCAGAAGCCTGCCTGATGAGGTGGAGAAAGAGCCAGGTGGTCCTTGTGGCTAGAGCAGAGTGACAGGGAGAGGATTAGAAGATAATGTCTGAAGAAATGAAGGGACAGATGGTACAGGATCTTGGCAGCCACCAGAAGATTTTTGGTTTTACTCTGAGTGAGATGGGAAGCCACTAGAAGCTTTAGAGCAGAAGAGAGACATGATCTGAGTTTCGTTTTAGCAGGATCATTGT
The DNA here is from genome assembly GCF_041146395.1 of Eulemur rufifrons. Taxonomy (NCBI): domain Eukaryota; kingdom Metazoa; phylum Chordata; class Mammalia; order Primates; family Lemuridae; genus Eulemur; species Eulemur rufifrons. The sequence continues at coordinate 34,605,329 of NC_091006.1, forward strand.
GGATGATGTTTTGAGAATAGAATGTAGGCAGCCAAGGGTGGAAGAAAGGAAACCCAACTGTATTAGTTTTCTTGTGGCGCTATAACAAATTATCACAATCTTAGTGGCTTAAAATGGACACAATTTGCTACCTTACAGTTATGTAGGTTAGACGTCTCCCTGGGCTAAAATCCAGGTGAGTGCAGGGCTGGGTTCCTTTCCGGAGGCTCTAGGGGAGCACCTGTCTCCTTGCCTTTTCTGGTTTCTGGAAGAACAGTCAGGGCTGCAATATGCAGGCTCTGGAGATGGAGGAAGAGCTCAGGAGCCCAGCAGTGTGGACGGCCGCTGGCAGCGTGGCTCGAGAGCCCTCCCTCCGTCTCCGGAGCCTGCACACTGCATCCCTGACTGTTCTTCCAGAGTCACATGTCCCTGTCACTCCCACTGACTCTACCATTCTTCCTTCTTATCGCATCAGGGAAAGACTCCCTGTTTTTAAGGGCCCATGTGATTAGACTGCCCCTCCTGGATAAGCCAGGACTCTCGCCCCATCTCAAGGTCCTTAAATTAATCACATCCACAGATTCCCTTTTGCCCTGTAAGGCAACATGTGCACAGGTTCTAAGGATGAGCTCGTGGACATCTCTAGGGGATGGGGATGCATTTTTCTGCCTATCGAACCCATTTACCACAATCTACCTTTTACTTAACGTTATTCTTATTTGCGTACTTGCCTTGTTCTCTTTACAACACAGCTAACTCTTTGTAGGGGTGGACTCAGTGGGTCTCTCTCGCCGCGGTAGCCATGTCTTGTCTCCAGGGCCTTGTCCTTCCTGGTCTGGCCCGTCTCACTACCTGCTTAGCCTTGGAGTTTCCATTCTCATCAGTGGGAGGCAAAACAGAATAATCATGGAATAGCAACAGTCTCCTGGGATCTGACAGCAATATAGGATGTGGGAAGCTGTATGTTCTGTCTGTACAGGAAGTTTACATTCACACTGGCGTGAGCACAAAAGGAGGAGATGCAGGGAGACGTGTGGAAGGGTGCTAGACCACCATCTGTGTGAAGGCAGGACAGACCACACGGCATATGGAGGTATGCTTCCAGCTCCGTGACTCTGTGACAAAAGTCCTCCAAGTAGAATGGAGATGGGCCCAATAAAGAAAATGAAGTATTTGTCGTCCTCTTACCCTGAGCACTTTATATTTGGAAAGATTTTGCATTGTTCCTCAAACATATGGTTAGTCTATCTGATGGGGTTTTTTTTTTTTAACCCCAAGACAGAAGTTTTAGTTAATATAAAGTAATGATTCTCATTTAAATTCCAGGTAAGGACTACCCATGCCTTATGGATTATGCAAGCGATTAACCTTTGAATAAAAGGTTTCCTTAAGTTATCAAAGATAATAGTCACTCTCATTGAAGAATAAGCACAATTCGCAAAGAACACATTAATATCCACATCTGTGATATTTCAAGAGAGACTAACTCAGCCGTGACAGCTAATGAAAGGGACTGAAGGATGCGAATGTTAAAAGATCAGTACAGATCAAGAATCAATTAATGAATTTCATGAGTCATAAGTGTCTCTAGTGTTTCCCCGGCCTCACCAGCCCGTAGGTACAAATGGTTCAGCATTCAGAGTTGGCGTCATGTTCCAACAACTCTTGTTCCCCATCTGCGTGTGCAGGAGGCCGTGTCCTTGTAAAGTTCTTGCGTGTGCACGGGAACCGGGCTCCTTAGCTGTAGCCATTATTTGCCAAGCGCAGTATTCCTCCTCTCTTCTTGTCCCGGTCCTTTCTGTCTGGGAGCTACAGGATCTTTCCCATGTTGCATCCACAGACTGCTGTTGCCCTTGCCAGGTACTGCCAGGTACTGCCACCTCTGCAAGGTGCTCCTGGTGCTTCTGCTCTGTCTGTCACCATACCACTTGTGACATTCGAGCTGCCAGAGTTTTTGCAGTTCTAGCAAATGAGTAGTTGCATTAATCTCTCACTCTTATATAAAACCTGTTAACTACTCTGTTAAGGGTTTCTAAAGCATCGTGTCTTACAACATTTTAGCGGAATGACTTAAGTCTGCACTGAACAATCCCATTCCTTACCAAACCTTCACTGAAACACTATACTATATTCTGGCAAGAATTTAGTCTTTACTCTAAAAACAGCAGCTAAAAGTTAGAGAAAAATTTAATCAATGTAGAGCAGGTGGATCTGGGTGGGGTGGGAGGAGAGCAAATGAAATCTGCAGGGTTTGGTGACGAACTGGAAATGGGAAGGTGAGAGCAGAGCACAGTGACTCCTAGGCTGGAGGAACAGAATGAGCAGACAGGTGGGCCACTCCCTGAGCCAAGGGGTTGGTGGTAGGGGACAGTCACAAGACTCTCCTGCTTTCCTGCTTTCAAGAATATCATCACATTAATCCACCAAACACATGGACCCTGTTACCTTGGTCTGCTTGTCTCTCCCTTCAGTACCTAGCAGCAGTTCTAATATTTAGTAAGGGTTTGAAAATGAACTGCTTTGTTGATGAATTATTTTTATTAGTTTTTCATCCCCTTGATATGTTTTTACATATTTATTGATTATGTTGTATGCCATCATCTTTTGGTTTTTCTTTTTGTCTATCCTCTTAAATTAAAACCAATATATCAGATGGGCCTTTGCAAACAAGAAAAAATTGAGAGAAGTTAAAAATTAATATCTTGAATGAAAAATAAAACAGAGTGACAAATAACTTTTATTTACAGAAGGGCTCTTAAAGGGTTTCTCAGCCTTAGCACTACTGATTTTTTGAGGTTACGGAGGGCTATCCTGTGTAGGACGTTTAGCAATATCCTTGGCTACTACCTAATAGATGCCAGCAGCAAGCATCCTCCTCATTAAATGTGACAACCAAAAATGTCTGCACACGGCCCATATTAAAATCACATTTTAATATGAGCTGATCATATTAAAATGTGATTAGTGCTGTTCAGTTGCACACAACAGGACCAGAGTGTAACAAACCTATGTTCTTTGAGGAGGTGGGGGACATTGTTTGGAAAAGTTTCGTAGAAGAAATGACATTTGAGGTGGCCCACGAAAAAAGAGTAAAAAAGTGCCAGGTAGGAAAGAAGCCATCCCAGGCCAGGCCTGCGTGCCTCAAATTGCACAGCACGTCAAAGATCGACAGCTCATCCTGTGCTGCGTTGGCCCACAAGTTCTAGTCCATCCGCACTCACCTTTCTGAGGTCCACACGACTGATGCAGTAGGTTCTCTAATCTTTAGCAGTTAGAGAGCGAGAGCTGCTTTCTGTTTCCCTGTCGCCTTGAGATCAGTCGAAAGGGTCAACACAAGCCAGGATCCCTGTCCTGAATTCTTGAGGGAGAGAAAAGATAGTCACGCCGAGAGCATGACAGCTCTAAAATCTTCCAGTAAGCCGGCGTGAGCACCCGAGGATGTGCCCAGGGTGGTGTCTGTCCGGGCCAGCTGCCGGGAGAATCTCACCGCGGTGCTTGATTTGACTGATTCTCACCCAGCGTCCTCACTTTCCCTTTTCCTCCTACGATCAGATTCCAGTTTCACACAATTCCTGGTTGTGAATACTTCAGATGACTAAAAAGAAACACTGTTAAATGGCTTTGGATAGCAATTTTTCAGAAATTTTGTAATCCGAAATAGATGGGACAGGATCTCAGTCTATTGCAGGAAAGGCTGATTACGATTGATTGTATTAGACATTTTCTGGTTCATGAAATTAATAGCATGTCGTTCAAACGCCTTTGTTAACAGCATATAAAAGTAAACAACTTATTTTCAATTTCCTAGCCCTCAGGCAGGTCATGTATGGCAGTAATAACTTTCCCAATCATAACAGTAATTGTTTTTATATTTGATGAAAAGAAGTCTGATAACATTAGCAGTTTCGTGATGAGAAAATCAGAAGGAAGAACAGTCACAAATGTGATAGAACTAAAATGGCATTAGCCAGAAATAATTTTCTATGATTATCAAAGGAAAAAGTATGATTTCTGCCCTAAATCTGTTACTTGCAAATAATGTGATAACAGCTGATATATTTTCAGTAGTACTTATTATGGTTTAAAAGAGCCTAGAATTTATTTTTTAAATATAATTACTACTGCAGCCTTATTTTGTATAATGTTCTATTTTCCATATATTTGCTGGGGCCTCCCGGGTAGCTCGGACTATAGGCACCACCACAACGCCCAGCTAATTTTTTCTATTTTTAGTAGAAATGGGGTCTTGCTCTTGCTCAGGCTGGTCTCGAACTCCTGAGCTCAAGTGATCCTCCCACCTGGGCCTCCCAGAGTGCTAGGATTACAGGCGTGAGCCACCGCGCCTGGCCTTAAAGTTCCTTCAAAGGAAAGTTCCATAATATTAGGGGATGATGTAGGGTCACTATTCACATCATTTTAAATCAGATATTCTAGAATCTGATCTTCCTGCCTGGGAAAACCTGAAAATCAAGTATTAATGCTAATAATAGCATATTTTGTTGGGTCCTACGCCCTGAATCCTAGTTGAGTCTGATCTGAACTTCGGGCATCTCTTGGCACATCTCATGACTTGGTGAGGGAATAACAGCCTGGCTTGATCACCCTCTGCCGTCGTCCCAGATTAAGTATAAATCCTCTGGGAAGATTTAATGCAGGCAGAAACTGAAGGAAATTAACAAAATTGTGAAGTGTTTTGTGAGACGTGTGAGTATAAGCAGTAGAGCCCAGGATTCAAGGTGAAAAACCGTGGCATGAACTGGGGCAAGGCCTCATGTCCCACTTCCACTTGGGACAGAGCGTGGGCCTCTGTACTGTGAGGACAAAGGGGACGATGGTCATATTGTGGCGCTTTGAACGTGACAGGATTAGGAGAGTCAGAGTGCCCACTCCCACGGAGGCATCAGAAGCAGTACTGGGTACCAGACTCCAGCAGCCCCCTGGGCACTAGAACCAACCAATGGAAGGATTGTCTCGGAAGAAACGAAGCTCTATGTGAGAGATCACGCAAGGCACCCCTGTGGTCTCCAGGCCATCCTGCGACACGGGTGGGGAAGATGAGCCAATGAAATGAGAGTGGTGTGATCTGACAGGCACGGGAGCATTCGTATTCTCTCCGTAGACCCACTCCGTGAGCTTCCTTCCAGTCTTCAGCTTGGCATACGGGGCCCATTATTGGACACTTCAATGCCCGCTGACCTCTTCATCAATAAACTTCTGAATTCAGATTAACTGAAGTGCTCACAGTTTCTCTTTATAAATCAATTTTTGATAATACTGTCCTTTCTCTAGCTTTTACCCTTTTCACAGTTAATTAAAAAAAAAAAAACCTTCTAATATAAAATAATGTATTAAAGATTTGGTTTCCTTTTTTAAAGTTGAAATGCTTTTGATAACATACCTTAAGAATTTTGTAGCCGGTCATTATCTTGAAGGAAAAGAAAAAGCTTTTAGATAAGGAAATTCCATTTCACATACAAAAGAACCATTAACCAATTCCCACTGACCATGCATTTACCTTTAAAGAACTGAATGTTTAACTAAGAACCTACAAACATCTGGAAAGCAGATACTTTTCAAAAATTCTCCATACTCTTCTCTGAATACCTTGAGTTTAGCTAATTAGAAGAACGCTCCTTCTTTTAACACAGTATTTTATTTTATTTTATTTTTTTTTTTTTATTTATTTTTTTTTTTTTGAGACAGAGTCTCACTCTGTTGCCCAGGCTAGAGTGAGTGCCGTGGCGTCAGCCTAGCTCACAGCAACCTCAAACTCCTGGGCTTAAGCAATCCTACTGCCTCAGCCTCCCAAGTAGCTGGGACTACAGGCATGCGCCACCATGCCCGGCTAATTTTTTGTATATATATATGTATTTTAGTTGTCCATATAATTTCTTTCTATTTTTAGTAGAGACGGGGTCTCACTCTTGCTCAGGCTGGTCTTGAACTCCTGACCTCGAGCGATCCACCCGCCTCGGCCTCCCAGAGTGCTAGGATTACAGGCGTGAGCCACCGCGCCCGGCCACACAGTATTTTAAATCAGGGATGTTAAGATGATGAGGGTCAAAGAGTTTTCTCTGACTTGTCTTCATGGAGATGATACATTGGCATGGCAGATGGTTATAATCAATCACTCCTCCCTGTGTCTATGCCCTTTTGCAACGTGACCTTGCTACTCCTGCCATCAAGAAGTAGAGTCTACGTCTTCACCTTCTCATAGCTGGAATGACCTCCTCACTTGCTTTGACCAATAGAATGTGCCGGTAGTGACACTGCAGATTCCACCCAGACCTTAAGGGGCCTGGAAGCTTCTGCCCTCGCCCTCTTGGGACCTTGGATCACCATGCTGTGCAGGTGAGAGACCATCTGGAGGTGACAGGACACAGTCAGCACGAATTGTCAGATATGAACAAAGCTATCCTCAGTTGAGTTGTCACATGACTGAAGCCGCAGGAGGGACTCCAGAGGAGACCAGTGAAAGAATTCTCAAGATTACTAATGCACAGCATGATGAGACATTAAAAAAAAAAAATCATTATTGTTTTAAGACACTAGGTTTTAAAGTGTTTTGGTATGCAGCAATAACAAAAATAATTCAATATGTTCTTTCCTTCCCCTGAAAAACAAGATCTCCTGAGAAGTGAGATTTTTTTTTTTCAAAGAACCTGCTGTTCTAAATTTTTTGTTTATCCTAGTTCAATACACTGTTTCAATCTCTGTGTCAAATGCCAATATGGAAAGTACTTTTATTGTCACAGGCAATCTGTGAATTGACGCACACAGAAATTAAGCATCACATCGATACAAAGCGAAGGTTGTTTACTTACAAATCTTATTTTCACTTGTTTGGAAGCAAAAGAAAAGTTCTGATAATTAAACTATAGACAAAACCACGAAATCTAAAGTAGAATAACATACGTACTATAGGGCATTTTCATTAAACTTTCCGTGTCATAAGCGGGAAAACTACTTCGTATTTGGTTGATGAACTTTTATCACAGGGTTTTTTTTAATAAATATCTGTCATTGAATGAAAATGTTAGATCCAGATGGAATTTTAAAGATTATCTATCAATGACAAGTCCACCCATTTCATTTTAGAGATGAAGAAACTGAGGCCAAGTGAGTTAAGTATCTTGCCCAAAATCATGTAATAAGTTGGCGATAGCCTTCTATGGCGAGGAGGAACAAACTCACAGATTAAATCCTCGCTCGTGGTGTCACGGCCCATAAGTGGCCATTCCAACTGCCCCTTTTCTCAGCTTCACCACAATGACTGCCCCCAAATTGAAAAAAGCTGAAGTAAAAAAAAAAAATTGAGTCATTTAGAACCTAGTCGAAAGAGAAGTGACAAACTGGTTCTGTTGATGTAGAACTCAAAGTGCAACAGGCTGATTTAAAGCAGGTGACAGAGGGTTTCTGGCCCTGCCTCACCTTTAAGGATCCTCTTCCTGGCTCTGCTGGGAAACACTCTGGGTACTGGAGCTGCCCTGTGTATGAGTCATTCTAAATAACTTACACCCTGAAGTAGAGTCGAGCCTCAGGGATGGGACGCTCTGAATCAGGCAGGTAAGAGAAGCCCAAAAGTGATCACACCTGCCATTACAAAGCTCTAGTTGTGCCAGGTGCTATGCTAAGTGCATCTACGCATTGTATAAACTGACTGTAGGGAAGGATCATTGATGTCAGCGCTGATTATTCAGAGCTTCCAGACTTCCAGACACGCAAACCTTTAGCGAGAGGAGCGAGAGGAGAGAGAGAAAGAGAAACCAATATATCCTGCACCAAGGATGCTGTGGTACCTTGCATCCACCTGTATTGTGTGCAGTTTTTGAAATTCAGATATGAGCAACCTTGGCTTGAGGATATTTGTGAAGGTAGATAATAACCAGGCTTAACTAATTCAGTGGTGATAAGTGATACTGATTACTAGCTGATGGTTTAGAAGACAACAAATGGCTTCTCCTGTGTTTGCTTTGCAAAGCCCAAGCCACATACTGGCAGAAGCGTTACCACAGAAGGCTGGAATAGAAATGGAATGACATTTAGCCCAACACATTCTGTTGATTTAAGCTGTTATTGATATTTGTCCTTGAGACTCAATTTAATTTACCCTCCATGAAAGAAACCATGGCTACTTTACACTCGTATTGATGACTTACTCTCGTCATTCCCTTTGATTAAAAACTGATCAGTATTAATTTCAAGGAAGCAAGATATATTCCTTTTCTTATTTTTGTTTTGTCTTACAACTGTCTTTTTCCTATGGGGCAATATATTGTTACGGTCTATACCCAGGGGCTGGAAGACTGGAGCTGGGAGACAGAATGAGCTGGCTGGGAGCCTAAAGATGGTGCAGACTCCCTGGTGGGGTATGTCTTTGATCTGAAAATGATAACAGCTGAGTAGAGGTCTGGGGAAAATCCACAACAATTATTGAGTGGGAGTGGTAAAGGTAAATAAGGGTGACACCTGTTAACAGATCCAAGGCTCCCAGAATAAGAATTGCAAAGCAGATATATACCAGGCATCAGTAGACATTGGTATGGGAGAAGGAGATGAAGAGTCCTGGAATGGAGATGGGGGGCTAGCAATGTGGCAGAGCCTCGCTGACAAACGTTAGCGTGCCTGACCAAAGACCCACGGAAGGTCAGAGGGAAGACCACCCTGCTTTAATTATTGATCAGTCTGCCTGAGTCAGCTTCTATCCCCGAGTCTTCAATGTCAAGGTTTTGATGCACATTCATTACTTTATTATGAGAGGCAATGGAAAAATTGGATGAAATATATATAGTCGTTGGCTTTATAAAAGCAAATATTCCATAATATCGGACCTTAAGAAAAGCTGCTTAAGTCACCACGAATTGCAAGGAACTCAGGTAAGGTTTGCTACCGGTACTAACACGTATGTGTGTGCCTGCACATGTAATGATTGTCTCCAGAAAGGCGAAGTCTGACAAATGCAATGAGAAGCTTAGGTCAGTGTCACCCACCAACTTAAATGACCTGCGTTACAAAACGGAGGACACTATCAAAGCCTGATTTTCAAGTCATCATTAAATCATTGAGAGCCCGTCAATTACAAGACCAAGGGTCTCCTACATTCACCTAATGCTGCATTTATTCTAGTGTGCTTACAAAAAGCTCGTTAGAAGTAGGGTACAGTAATCTATCCTTTTTTTCTCTTCCTTTGTAAAAGCATACTATCAATCAAGACCTTTCTACAGCACTTCAGCAGAGGAGGTCAGGGTAGCCTATTATTCATGAATATCTGATAATTTCACATAGTCTATTGCATATAATATTCCATTACCGGCAATCTTAAAGCAAATTCCCTGATTTCCCCACAAGCCTGGCCATCTCTTGAGTTGGTGATGTCAGTAGAAGTACAGAATGACCTTATTTATAAAGACAGAACATTGCGATGAGCAAAATACTTCTAGAAACGAGAATCTAGATATTCTCAGATATTTACTAAATTAGCTGTTATCTGTTCTGCATGTACAAATGAAATAGACTACAGAGTGTTGCAAGAGGGAGGGACTTTAAAAATACTGTATATTAACACACCTAGTTGACTTTAGGAAACTAAGGCTCATGGACATGGGTGACATGCCAAAGTCTGGGAGCTGTGGGACCATAGACTCCCAGCCCATTGCACTTCCTGCCTCGCCAGTCTTCCCCCAGGTGGTGGACATGTGCACCAGATGCTAGGCAAGATGATCTTAACCTAACTGAAGAAATAGCAGAGAATGACACAGTGAGACAGTTACTCTCTTTTCAAATATCTTTCAATACTTTGGATTTATGTCTAGCAGAAAGCCTTAGTGTGAAGCTAATACAATTTTTAGTGTCTTTGTAACATCTACTCATCTCTGATTTTAACTAAGGGAGCATGTCAGAGGCATGGTGGGCAGCAGCATCTAGTTAGAATTTAATGACATCTTTGTATCAAATTCATTTTTAAAGTTATCTTCTGTTTTTCAGAGTGGTGTTCGTTTTCCATTTATAACAGTGATATAAAGTTTCTTTTTAAATAAATAATTTTGGTAATGAATTAGAGTTGACATAAAAATATTAGGTAAATAATAGTTCGGATGACCCTCACCTAGTACAAAAATCAGAAGGGTGATAGTAGGTGACTAAAGTTGAGCGAAGCCAAATACAGCAATATCGTCTACACCGCTAACTGTAAGTTTATAAATTCTTATATCGGTATAACTTCGCCCATTATCTAAAGTGATTTATATATATTTAATAATTTTGTAAACTAGGCAGCTATTTAATGATTTTGTGAAACAAGCAAAGCAAGCATTCGCATCTGTGTTTCACAGTGAAAGAAGGTAGAGCCCAGAGGAACGAAACCACTTACGTATGGTCACAGAACAAATGACAGAGCACCAAGAAAAGTTGAATTCGTTTTCCCCAGAGGTTATTCGGCCTTGTTACAGAACCCAGTATTTTAGCCAGAAGTCTCTTGCCCCCATAAAAATGGAAAGTTTGCTATGAAAAATAGCCAGTAGCATTAATCATATTTGCATGGTTCTAATATCTAATACTAGGAAAGGGCCATTATAGTACCTCCTGCCTAAAATACTTAGTGTATAAAAATTGGATAAACTGAGATTCCTCAACCCTTGAATATGAAGGATAAGAAGGAAGAGGTATATCAAAAAGTTTAAAATTGTGATCCTTGGTCACAAAACTTGTATGCCTTATTTGAATGTTTGAAGGATTGTAGAGTGAATATATTGCATAACATTTAGAGAATAAAAAGAAGAAAATATAATATTAGATGTATAAATTCAATGTTTGACACCTTGACAATTCAGAAAATATTTATTACCTGCATTTGTGTCAAGTTTATATAAGCTACTTTAATATGAATTTTCTTACTCAAGTTTCAAAACAATCAAGAGATTGAGGTTATCATAATTCTTCAAATGAAGAAACTGAGGTTCTGGGAAGTGAAATGACAAGCCTAAATCTCTTGAATGGTGCCTCAATATTTGCGCAAACATGCCTCCATTGCTATATCCCCATAATGATTTGGGAATGGAAAAATCTGATTTTGTGGCTATGTCTGATCCATTATGTTCTCTGGGTCTTAGTTTCAGACAGTTTTTCAGAGGTATCAAAGGCTTCATTATGTCATCTTAAGCTGGGATTATTTTTATTCACAATATTCCATTCCTCAGGATCATTATTCATTGTAAAACATAATCTTTCAGGATTAGAGCTAAGTCGTCTTCTTTTCATCCCAGCTTCTGGATACTGTTCAGACTATAAAGATACGTCCACCTGATGCACTGCTCTTGCATATTGATTAGGTTTCACAATATGGCTAAGTATAGTTAGAGCAGTTTCATCCAAAAAGACATAAATCTAAGCAAATCTCTTGTGTGTCAACCCACAAATCTGTAAATTGGAGTACAATGAGAGAGGGCCATCAAGTTCCTCTCTTGGCCTGAACATCTCCCCCACCTGACTGGGGAACCTACAGGGTCATTGTTTTTAATTAAGGAATTTGTCTCTTGAAAGCCTTACTAAAAAGAACATAAGTTACCTAGGACAGATTACACAGCAGTCTATGCTAATGTGTTCATTTGTCATAATATATTATGTTTTCATGACACTTAATACTTCATACTTACTCTTTTCTCCATCCTCATAACTCCTACATTCCAAAACCGACGGAATAGTATTATTAGTTCCATTTCATACACAAGGAGCAGGAAGAGGATGCCATTTGCCATGTATGCAGAGCTAATTAGTGACATTCAGTACAGGGCCCTCGTTCTCCATTGAGCGGCCAGGGCTCTGTCTGTGCTGATTTCCCTGAGCAGAGAGCAGAACCCTGAAGAAACAGGACACTGGACACTTAGGATGAAAAAGAGAGAGGATAAAAAAGTCCAGGGAGTAGATCTTTGGCTGGGGGCAGTGGTCAATAATACGTCATTGTTATAAGAAAAGCTGGTCATTAAATGGCAGAGAGGAGGGTTCAGAGATGAAATTAGAGCATTATTAGGAGGTTAGAGCTGAAAGATATCCCCAGGCACGCTGGTGTCCCATTCTCTTTTTGCAGATGATCAAAATAATCTTGTAAGGAAAACTAAGCAGCAGCCTAAATGACACACAGGCAGGAAAGGACAAAGCTGACATAAAAGTCACCTAACCTCATGCTCTGTGCTCTGCCACTCACCTTACGGCCTTGCCCGCTAGGATTATTTCCAATGTAAATAGTGAAAAGTAACGGTGTGGAGGTGATAGTTTGGATGGAAATGTCATTCTTTGGGCTTAGGGAAAAGTGTAGAGGAGAAAACAAGAGGCAATGAACAGCCTATACCTGCAGTTAGCCAGGCATCGGTTAATTTTTTCCAGTGACTAATAATGCAGTCATATTTCTAATCATTAACAAAAACACGAGCTAATGAGACTTTCAAAAAACCACTCTGTAGGTCTTTGATAAGCTAATTTTTAGCGAACAGGAAAGGAAGAACAAAGCATCTCCTGTGGTTTCTCTAAAACTTTAGAAGGGTGTGATATTCTGTAGGCAAACTCTTTATTGAGTGATTGGGTTTTTCTTAGCGTGATTGAGAGAATGTGCAGTATTTTTAGCAAGTGTTTTGACAGGATATACTTAGCAATTTGTAAATAATAGAAAACTTGCTGATTGTACCTTCTACTCAAAATATATCTGTCTCAAAGGCATTTTTAAGGAGCATAATACAGGTGATATGGAACAAGTAGGAAAAAACAGCTACTCTATGGATATTTCACTCTAGTTTATTATATTTGTTCCATGTTCCAGGTAGATGGTAAGGAGGTCATCCTTGCCACATGGGTGGCTTAATGCATATTAAGCCCACTCCTTAGAATATTTTGTGACCTAAAGTCTTTAAAAGATCACTCTATTCAAAGGAAATCTAGCTCCCAACAGGCTAAGGAATAGGGAGTAGATACTCACCTTCTCCAGGAACACAGTTCTTTAAGTCAGGATCCAGTGATACCCACGGTAACACAAATGAACTTTTGGGACTCAGGTAAATTTCAATTTCTGATAGAGTTCCATTGCACTTTCAGATTCGTAAAGCAAATCTTTTGTCATGCAAAGTTTGCGGGGGTGGGGGTAGGGAAGAGTCCTATTCAATGACTGGCTGTGGGGATTAGGGAGAAAAAGAAGAGGATGAGTACAGGCTTGGTTGGTTTAGCAGATGGCGATGCCACACTGATGTGATTTTATAGCCTCACCTATGACATGAGAGGTGGTTAATTCATGATTTGGTCTCAAGTGGGCCAAGGAGACAGGAAAGTTGTCATCAGCGAGGTCCTTTAGAAGGAGAGGCTAAAGCGGGGCCCCTCTTGGAATAGATTTGCTAAGTGAGTGCCTTCAGGAGGGAAGCAGGTATCTGACAGGAAAAGTAGCTAAGCAAGTGTGTTGTTTCTGGTGGAGAAGAACTTTGATCTGTCCCACAGGGTAACCCTGGAACATACATTGCACCAGAGTTGTTCTACCTTGGGGCAAGAATGCTGCCTTTTTCTTTCTTTCTTTCTTTCTTTTTGTAAATATGAAATTGGCTGCTTTGGGCTGAGTTCCCCAGCTCCTGGAGGGGTCTGGGCTAGCCAGACTGGGGCTAGGAAACTAATCCAGCTGCAGGGATGACTCACAAAAGGAGCAGTCAGCAGTCCGTATTTAAAAGAACATATGGCATTCTGGTTTACTCTGAGCCGATGTGGACCCAAGGGGCACCTACCTACCTGGTCTAGTTATAGGACGAAGCAGTGGGAACCTCTAAGGAAATGGGCCACTGGGTCAAGAGCTTCATGAGACCAAGACTTCCACCAGTGGCTGAAGGAACAAGAATAGAGACCAGCCTCTTGGAAGACGAGAGCTGACCAGGCCTAGCAGATGGTCAGGGCCCTACCCAATATTGCTGGAATCCGACCAAGGAGTCAGTCACGTCAGTTCCACCTGGGGAACTGGAATATAAAACCAAGAAACAAGACAAAGGCTACCTCTGACTGGCAAAGCAGAGGGGAGATTCGGGCAAGGTTACGGCTTGGTGAATACTCAGGGACACGGGGTTCCCTAGGCACACAAGGATTACAGAAGTAAAACTAATTCTAGGCCCCACTGGCTGGCGGATTTTCACCTACAGCTATACTTGATATTTATTTCTAGATTGACCCAAGCAGGCTCCAAGAGAGTCTAGGTTGCCAGGCTTCTGTGACTCCTGCATTTTTGGAAAAAGGAGATGCCAAACCCTTGGAACTCCTAATCTCAATATTCTTAAATATCCACTGCTAGTAGATGCTGAATCTCTCATTTTTTCCCCTAATTTGGGCCAAGTGAAAAGTATAGAGGAGAAAACAAGAGGTAATGAACAGTCTATACCTGTATTAGCTGCATCTGTTAAATTTTTCCAGTGACTAATAATGCAGTAATATTTCTAATCATTAACAAAAACACATTTTTGTAATTTCACATTTTTTTCTAATATTTTGTATTTTTTCTAATATTTTGCCCATATCAGTATAGCAAGTAATAATTTCTATGCAGAACAAAAATCTTTAAAAGGCTAAACTCCCTTATTACTGAAACAGGCATAAAAACATAACACCTAATTGGAAGAATTATTTATATACCACACACAGGCTGGCTGGAAGGTGACATGCAAACTTCATTCCTTCCTGAATTATTTTCGAAGAGCAGATTTAACATTCAATTCACTTGTGACAGACTGAAAGACCAAGCACAAGCTGCTTGTTAAACCACAGCCTCCATGAAATCAGCTCTGGCTTGGACTACGGGTTTTAGTTCTAAATGCACCACCGAATTAAGTACTAAAATAGCCTCAGGTATCTGTCTCCGGATTTGTGTATATTTCAGAGTTGGTTTAAATTCTGACGACATTTGCAAAAGGTAGTTCCGCTGACACCTGTGGAATTGTCCACGTGCTGCTTTTGTTGGGTCAGAGACCACAGGAGGGAAAAAAAATCACAATGCTTCGATTTGCTGCCACGACAGGAACATTTCCAGCAGCTTTTCCTGCTCTCCGATTTCAACTGAATTAATTCTGCGTGCCAGTAGCTCCTTGGTGAAACAGAAACGACTTATACAGCTTCACACTGGCAGTGAAAATCCTCATGGGAGCCGTTTTTAATTTGGGAAGAAACTGGCACTAAAAGCAGCTCTTCCTCACCACACCTTGGCAAGAGAAGGAAGGAAATTCCTCCATTTTAGTAACATAGATATTTTAAGTGATTTGCCCTTAAATACCGAGATAATCCTGAGATTTTCCTACTACCACATCTGCCATTTAGTTACTTTTGGTACTGTGCTGAGGAAAGATACGTGGTTTCAAATTCAATTAACAATTGCAAACCCTATTGGTAATTACAATTCTTTCAGCCTTAGCTCCTTTCCATCTTTTCATGGCAATTACCTATTCATGTGCTAGATGAGGCTCAAGGGGCACTTCTTTTAAAGTCTTCCCTGTGTGAGTCACTCTTGCCTCTGCATCCTGCTAGCACGCTGTGCACACCCTGGTCATAATAGTGTAATGTTGCAACAAGAGCTAACATTTATCGAGGACTTCTCATACACCGAGCACCCTGTGAAGCACTTTATATACATGATGGTCATTTACTTTTCTTAAGAATCATATGAGAAAGGTAATCTTGTTACTGTATCCTCATGTTATAGGTGGAAAAGTCCTGCCTCCCACCTCTCTGGCCAGGCAGTCCTCACCTCCTTATGTCGTGCATTACACAAAATAGTTCGTAAAATTTAATGAGAGGAAATCAGACATGAGCCTTACATGCTACAAGGGAGGATTCATTTTTGAAGAGCTACAAAATACTTTAAACTCTTGAATTGTATGCCACTTTTAGATACAAGCTTCAATTATATTATACATTTGAGCATATCACATATGTTTGTTAATTTGGTTCCTTTTTATACAGGCATTTTTCAATATACTACCTTTTTGTCTATTTGCTTGTAGGATGTTTTCTTCTATATGAAAAGCATTCATTGTCCCATTATCCAATAAAAACAATGATTGAAATACCATTAAGAATCTTTGGAAAGAGCAATGTTTTTTATAAAATTATATCTGAAGAAAATTGTATCTATCTTGCACCTATTCTTTGTAATTTAGAAATAATCCAATGATAGCTTGAAATTAATGATAATCTCAAAGAAAAAAATTGGGTGTCAGATACCTACTAATCTGTGTCTTATCCATCAATCCACAATTAACTCTCATCCCATGATGAGGCATCTCTAGTTATAGTCTAGCTGCTTGCTGACCTCAAATCAGATAGATGACCGCTCAAGCCACCTGCTTTTAACAATGGAAAGAGCCTTCCCATCTCTGTGACCCCTGGTTCACTACCCAGGCCCTCTGGGTGGTGCATGAGTGCCAGAAGAGATTAAGGCATTCTGCCTCTGAGCACCAAACTTCCAGATTCATAATTATTGGCAATTCAAAGGCAGGAAATTGTGGTTTAAGAGAAAAGCAAAAGTAATTTCTGGAAACAAAGAGATTCTTTGAAGCATAGGTAAAAGGCCAATATTTCCAAATTCTCCGTAGGCTTTGAGTCATCCTGAAGTCTCCCTTCTGCTTGTGTGACCTTCTCTTACTGGGTTTCCATCCCCCACTCTGCTCATCCATACCCGAGTTTCAGCCCTCCTTAGAACACTGGGCCACGTGGCATATGTTTGAATATAATATTTATTTTGCCATCAGTTAGTGACTAAGGATCCACATTCAAGATGTTCAACTGAAAGGATTTTCTCAAGTAAATGGGAGAAACAAGAAAGAATCACTTCAAATTAAGGAAAATAAACAGTTTGTCTATCTTGAATACGCCTGTTATAAGAATATGCCCAACTTTCATAAGGAGAGCTCTAAATACTTCCAGACATTTAGATGGCAACAAAAAGACTATGCCATTTTCCTTCTTTCCAACCACATCATTAAGGAACTCACTTTCCTTATAGCTGCATAATTTCCAAAGGAGATAAGAAGACCAGCAGCCTAGGCAGTTAAAACAGCTGTTGCCATCCAGAGAGTCTGTATTTAATCCAATTCTGGATATACTTTAGAGTTAACTGTAAGCATCTGTGTTTTAATAGTTGTTCTGATAAGTGGCAATCTATAGGTCTATAGTAAGAACTGTATAAATTAAAGAGACAAACCATTGTAAATATGCTGAACAACAGAAATAGTCATTAAATAAGAACGGTGACACTGCCAGTGTATAAAATCACATTAACAATGACAGATAAATTGTAACATTAATTTAATGTACTGCCAAATTGGATGCATAATTTCTGAATGTTAACTTAATTAAGTTTGTAACAACACGTAAATAACAGTTTTCGAGAAAGCTATCGCAAGAGAAAACAGAAACCAGCTTACTAAATCCATCTGTATTTAGTCACATGATATTAATATAATACCTAACAAAATGCTGCAGAAATTTCATTCTTAGGAACCAAGAATATATGTGTACATTAAAATTTATAACATTGCCTGATCATTATGCAAACTTACATTTTTGTATAAGCATGAGAGAGATGTTATCAAACATGATACCACATAATGAAAGTTGTATTTACCTAAATATTATAGAAAAAATAGAGCAGATTCCTTTATGCTGTTTATATAGTATAGATTCTGCTGGGAGCCATAGTACCAAACTAACATTTCCTTTTTCTCTGGTAGCAATGGCCTTTGGTAGCTTGAAGAATTGCTACTAAAACAGGTTTAACTTGAATATATAACCTGCTGTGAGTTATAAAATATTAAACTCTAACTTTTCTCCTTAGACTGTGATACCAAAAGAAACCCTCAACAATGTATGTTTCAGAATTGTAATCCATGTGTAATCTTGACGGTAAATGTCATCAGTTGCTTAAAACAGTAAAGCCACAGGAAGCCACTACAGTGTAATAATAATCTTCTTGATTGAATAAATATACTTGAAAGTCAAAGTCTGCTTTAGAGGGCACAACTTAGAAAATAAATTTGAACCTTTTTCAAAGCAGGAAAATATGCTCTTTTCTATCCAGTCAAGATGACTTTTTGAATTATCACTTCTACTTGTTTTTCTTTTTTTTTTTTTAATTGATGACTAAGATTACAATGACTTCATTTCCTCTGTAAATCACAGAGTTAAGGAAATTTACAATCACAGAATGGTTCTCAAAATATTCTAACCTCAGTTTCATCACCTGTCACCCTCATCACCCAATTAAAATAGAACAGGATTTCTACGCTTTGCTAAAAAGTAGGTTATATATGGATTATATTTTCATTAGCTGGCATGAGAGTTAAGAATTTTGTTAAAAATGAAAGAGTTCATTGAACAGATCTCTCCTGACTGCCCTCCATATGCCTGGCATCAGGACTACATCAGAGAACCAAAGAGATAAAAGCCGCTGCCCTACGGGAGCTAGCATTTTCTCTTTGGGCAACACGGAAAAAGAAAACAAGTAAATGAGAAAATATGTGATATTTCAGGTGTTGGTAAGCTCTACTGAGGAAGTAAAAATAAGGATGAGGATAGGGAGTACTGGGTGGGGGCTGGTTTAGAGTGGGGGCTATTTTATGCAGAGTCCTCAGGGAAGGCCCCACTGAAAAAATATTTGAGCAGAGACCTAAAGGACAGGAGAGAGAAAATCATTTAGGAATCTGGGTAAACACATGCCAGGCAGACAAAAACAAGTACAAAGGCCTTGAGAAGGGAATGCATGGAACAGACAGGAGGCAGGTGGGGCTGGGGAGAGTAGTAGGTGAGATCAGAAAAGTAGCTAAGGCCAGAAATATTTTACAGGCAAAATTAAGGAAATTTTGTTTTGAATAAGAAGGGAAGTCATTGAAATGTGGGAGCAAAGGAGAAACATGCTCTGACTTGGGGTTTAGGAGAATCACTCTGGCTGCTCTGTTGAATATAGATGGGGGCGGGGGGAGGTTAGTACCGAAGCAGAGAAATTAGTTCAGAAGCTTTTGCCATAATTCTGGATTCAGAAAATAGCAACAGCAATGTGGGGGAGAAGCGATGAGCCTCTGAGCATAGTAAGAAGGCAGAGCATCTAGGACTCGCTAATGGGTCTGGTACAGGATGCAAAAGAAAGGGACATCAAAGATGACCCCATTAAATGGACAATCTGAGCAATTAGAAGGATGCTGCTGCTTCTTGCTGAGATAAGAAAAAATTGTGAGAGGAAAAGTCTAGGTCACAGTTGGGGTTGGGAATAAGGATATTGTTTGTGGATGTGTTAAATTTGAAAGGTACATTAGACATCTAAATGGAGATGTCAAGCAGATAGTTGTATAGAGAGTTTGGAATTCATGCTTGAGATCTGACTTTGGAAGTCCTTAGAGGGAAGTTGGTATTTAAAACCATTATACTGGATGAAATTATTCATGGAGTAAGTGGATAAAAGCAAAGGTCTGGAGAACGAACCCTGGGATACTCTGAAGCTGGGAAGTTGGGAGATAAGGAATATCAGCTGAGGACGCTGAGAAGGAGTGACTGGCTAAGAAGTCTAGATGGAGTGGTATTCAGCAAGGCAAATGGACAAATATTTCAAGAAGGGCCAGTATGACACTCTCACTGAGTAAAGTGACTGAAAGTGACCATTAGGAGAGCAGCATGGAGGTCTTTGTCGATCCTGATGTGAGTTGTTTTGATGGAGTAGTGGAAAGGAAAGCTGATTTCAATGAGTTTGAAAGGAAATGTGTAGAGATAAATTGTAGATAGTGGGTATAGTCAACACTTAAATATCTGTTGTAAAGAGAAAGAGAGAAATGCAGCTATATTTGAATTTAAAATGTAACATGGTAAATGAGACATGGAAAGGAAAGATATATTTTTTTCGGACAGGTTGAGAGGAAAGCCCTGAAGAGGGGGTAATGTAAAGGGCTTTGATGGATGGGCATGAGAGGATCTTTCTAGCATTTCATAACCAAAGCACGGAAATGCTTTAGGAATAGCATTGAGAGATGTGGCTTGAGAGCGTGTGGTTCCCGAGGGTATAAACTGCAGTGAATAGAAAAATGCAACCAGAAAATTAGGTGAGGGTCAAATTAGGGAAACTATAAAATATGGGCTGAGGAGCTTATACTTTAAGTGATGTAAACAGGAAATTAGCAGATGTTTTTCAACAGATGACTTTTAATGATTACTTTGGCAGATTGCTTAGATTAGAGGGTTCATTAGAAGATTGAACAGAATGGAACAAGGAGATAATTAGAAAATAATTTCATTTTTGAAGGGGAGGAATAGAGGCCTCAATTAGAAGGTAGAAATAGGACAGATTTGAAAAACATCTCAAAAATTGATAATAAGTTACCTATAGTGACTGAGGGAAGAAGGAGTTTGATGACAACACTAAGGTTTTCTGGAGGGTTCAGGCAGACTGGTGGTAAAGTTTAACGTAGTAACAGAGGGGAAAACATTGGTTGCAGGGGGCATAGTTTCTATTTCATGAAAAGTATCCTGGTTCAATGTTGACCTAAACTAACCTCATATGGGGAAATTCTATGAGTCCTCCAAAAATAGGAATGGTGGAAAGAAGGCAAAATGTAGAGAAAAGAAGAGATTAGTTTGGAATAAATGCCCAGAGTGATAAAAAGACACACCTGGAGAAGTCATCACTTTTTGCAGAAAGCCAGGGCTTGGCATTTCTCCCTGTTGTTACAGCCATACCTTATTTTTTTGAGCTTTGCAGATATTGGGTGTTTTACAAATTCAAAGTTTGTGGCAGCCCAGCATTGAGCAAGTCTGTCAGCGCCATTTTTTTTAACAACATGCTCAGATCGAGTCTCTGTGTCACATTTTGATAATTCTCACAGTATTTCAAACTTTTCCATTATTATTATATCTGTTATGGCGATCTGTGATCAGTGATCTTTGATGTTACTATTGCAATTGTTTTGGGGCTCCATGAACAAGGCCAATAGAAGATGGCAAACTTAATTGATAAATGCTGTGTGTGTGTGCCAGCTGCTCCACCGACCGGCCATCCCATTTCTCTCCTGCTCCTTGGGCCTCCCTATTCTATGAGAAACAACAATATTGAAATTAGGCAAATTAATAACCTGACAATGGCTTCTAAGTGTCCAACTGAAAGGAAGAGTTGCACATCTTTCACTTTAAATCAAAAGCTAGAAATGATTAAGCTTAGTGAGGAAGGCATGTTGAAAGCCCAGATAGGACAAAAGCTAGGCCTCTTGTGCCAAACAGTTGGCCAACTTTTAAATGCAAAGAAAAAGTTCTTGAAGGAAATTAAAATTGCTACTCCAGTGAACACATGAATGACAAGAAGATGAAACAGTCTTATTGCAGATATGGAGAAAGTTTTAGTGGCCTGGATAAAAAAGATCAAACCAGCCAGAGCATTCCATTAAGCCAAGACCTACTCCAGAGCAAAGTCTTAACTCTTCAATTCTATAAAAGCTAGGAGAGGTAAGGAAGCTTCAGAAGAAAACTCTGAAGCTAGCAGAAGTTGGTTCATGAGGTTTAAGGAAAGAAGCTGGGTGAAGCAGTATGTGCTAATGTAGAAGCTGCAGCAAGTTATCCAGGAGTTATTTACAGTGTTTTGCTAATTTGAAGACTGGCAAGCTTAGATTGCATCCAGTGATTTGGAGTTCTCATATTGAGACAAATTTAAAACAGGGAAATTTCAAGACATTGCCATTCATGGCTCATTGGGATTCTATTCTGAAGTATCCAAAGAGGGCTTATTTTCTCTTGTCTTAGAGTTCCTTGACAATACTTTGTTTATCTTCCTTCATGTTTTTATGATGTCAGTTTGTGAATGGAGCTAGCATTGTGAGTGACGAGCTGCCCAGCTATCCTGGGAGAACTGAGAAATTGCAGAGCTTCAACAAGGAGGCAGTTTTCCAACTTTCACTAAAGGAGGGAAAAAAATCACATATCTGCATGAAATAGACAATGCACATGTGGGCTCAAGGGAAGAAATCTTTATGATGTGAGAGATGAAACATTGTTTTTATTAAGAAGGGTTGTTACTGGATCGAGGCAGCGTTGCGTGCTGGTGTGTGGGTTTTAATATGCCATTTGTCCAACGTCGACTGCCATTTTAAATGTCGCCAGTTTTTCCCAGTGGTGAGGTAAAACCATGGGAACGGCATTCAAACCACTTCACAGAGTGCAAGCCAATTTTAACAAATTCATAATAAAAACCCAGCCAAATCTCTCCTTGTACTGCCAAAGTCCTTCCTGTGTGTTTTCCAATTAAATATCCTTTCTCTGAGGAAGCAGGCGTCTAGAGATGCCAAAACTGAATCACTAATGTCTTTATAACAATGAGACCTTTCTGTTCTCATACCATTTCAAATACCTTAATCCCACTGGCTTTCATGAACATTTGTAGAAGCAATGCATCTGTTCATTCATTCCGTAGATATTTACTGAACACCTACCACATACCAAAAACTGTTCTAGACTCTGAGGAGACATCAGTGAACAAAAGAATGTCTTTTCAATCATGGTGCTGCTGTTCTAGCAGGGAAAGCAAATAATAAGCAAATAAATAAATACATAGATAATATATATTAGGTTGATAAAGGCTATGAAGAAAAATAGAGAAGCGACAAGAGAGTGACAAAGTGTACCACTTAGAATGGGCAAAAAAGACCTCACTGAAGAAGGAACATTTAGAGATCTGAATGGGGGCAGAACATTCCAGGAAGAGAAAAAACAAATGCCCAGGCTAGAGACAGACTCACCTGTAACTAATGAAGCTGAAGCTTTCAAGGCCTCCCACTCAATCAAACTCCTGCCAAGGCCCTGGGAAGGACCTTGGCTTTTAATTCACATGGTCATACATTTTTTGTAAAATTTGCACAATAAAGAATTTTAACCACAATTGGTTATGTTTTCTGCCTCTTTTTACTCCTACTTCGATTTCCATAATTCTTTCCTCCTTCCTGTCAAGTAGCATTGGAGTAGTCAGTGGCCTTGTCCGGATCATGTGGAGACTCATTTAGTTTGGGTTTGGTGGGATATATTTATGTGGTTTGCAGTTACTTTTTACTGAAGCTATTGATGGCTTCCCAGTGTAAGAATCCAGGATACTCCCACCATCCACTGTGCCAACACACAGCAGACACATGGAGGTATATCCTAGGAAGATGCCATATTTCACTCTTTTTCCTCAATATTTATCTAACTCTTTCCAAAACACGTAGGAGATTTCCTTAGTAGCATTCTAATTCTCATAGAAATTTTGTAATGGGAAGAGAACTGTTCTCAAAGTCAGGAAACTTGCTGCTCTCATAATAAGCAACATGTCCCTGAGCCTCTTTCTTAAACTCTCTCTGTTGTGATTTTCTCACCTGCAGGTAACCTTATCAAATCTATGCCTTTATATAATAAAGAGATTATGTTATGATGTTTGCCAGTTTAAGTTTATAAACTAGCTGTGATTTATTACTTTATTTTAAATAAATATTCACTTTTACATCTAGTTTTTATGTTCCCTTACCTAAAAAAGTTCCTCCAAATTGTATAAGCTTCAAGCTCAGAGCCCATGTTAGGCTGTGACCAGGGAGCATCTTTGGCATGTTCAAGGCCTGCAGGGGCAGGAGCTAGTAGGGCTTGAGAAAAGTGAGTGCTGGGAAAAGGATGGGAGATGGGTCTGGGGAGTCACCATGGAGAGGTGGCTTAGGGCCTTAGAAGCTATTATAAAGCCTTTGGATTTTATTCTAAGAGAGAAAGCCAGTGGACGGCTTTGAATCAGGAAGTGATGTAATCCAAATGGTGTTTGGGAAATATTCCTCTGTTCTGTATGGAGAACGGATTGGACAGTGGCAAAACTGGAAGGTGAGAGACCAGTTAGGTGCGATGATTCCAGGAGTAGATAATATGGCTTAGATTTGGGTGATAGTCGTGAACCTGGTCCAACCTGGGATATATTTGAAGGTATGTCTGACAGGCTCTGTTGATGTGTTGGATGTGAAATGGGAGAGTTCATAGGTTACTCCAGAATTTTTGGCCTAGGTAACTAAGCCAATAGTGATGTTGTGCTTTGAAATGGAAAACACTGAAGGAAGAACAATTTGGATTAAACGAGATTTTTATATGTATAAAATCTGAGTCATTTTCTACCTATCCAATTGGAGATATTGGTTATATAACTTTGGGTCATCAATTGTTATTTAAAAGCATGGAGTTGATAAGGTCACCAACAGGTAAGAAAATCAAAACAGAGAGAGTTTAAAAGATAAGCTGAAGGACACAGGGCTGATGATGACAGCACCGTTCCCTGACTTTGAGAACAGTTCTATTTCCGTTACAGAATTTCTATGCAAATTAGAATGCTAACGAGGAATCTCCTAAATGTTTTGGAGTTCGATAAATATTGCTTTTAAGGAAGAAGAATAAAATATCGTATTTTCCTAGGATATACCTCAATATTCCAATCATGTCATATAACTAATTTAAAATACATTGCCTGATCTGTTTTACTGAATTTTCACAAATTGATATTTAAATATATATATTTTAAAGAAACATAATATATAAGTATATATCATAGATTATATAATACAAATACATTTTATATATAATATAAATATATATTATATATTAATAATATACACACATATTTAATATATTTAATGTATATATACCATCAAAGAACATACTAAGTAAGCCAAATTATCTAGGCATAGTATTTTTCTGGTGGAAACAGGCTTCTATCATGTCAGCAAAAGAACCAAGCAACAAATTAATCTCTTGTTTGTCAAGAAAAAAAAAAAGGCATTGCTTCAAGCTTGACTTGAAGGAGTCACTGGCAATCTAATGGGAATAGCTTAGGACTGGAAAACTCCTTTTGAGAAAATGGCCCTGTCTGGTTTCAGCTCTGTTCTCAGTGGAATTTGGTATAAATGGCTGACAAGTGCCTCTTAATGCGATGCAGTTCAAATGCCATCAGCTGTGTCACAACAGATTGGAGGTCGGCTTGCCAGAACTTCAGAACCCAATAAGGTGCAGAGCGGCACAAATGAAAAGGCCTCCTGATACTAAATAATGCAATAAGGTTTCCCAGGAGAAGATAAATATGACTCTTATCTCTCTTGGCAGAATCATATTTGTCATTATTATAGAATGCAGGATTCAACATGGGAATGAAAAATAAGAGTGGATATTACCATTTGAGAGTTGAGAGGTGCTAAACTGAAACAAGGCTCGTATAACAAATTCACCTGAGGAAAAACGGCACACACCACAAGATGAATCAAAAGAGTCTGTTTACAAGGTAGTCACACAGTGATGAGCATTTGGGGGAGAAACCAGAAGTTGATAAATTAGATTCTATGAAGACCACGTCCGCAGAGGAATTACTTTTAAGATGGGACATTCGCTCACATTGACTCAAGCGCTTTCAGTGTAGCTTCTGCAGGAAGCAAAGGCGTTTTGGACTTTGCCTTGCTCATTGGCGTGAGCCGTTTCTTTTAGTTTTCAGTTTATTCCTTAAAACACTGTTTGGGTAACTGCAGACAATCCGCTCAGTAGCAGAAAAGCAAGCTTTTAGTAGAGTTTACTAAGGAAGCTTAAGAACTTCAGAATCTCAATCAGCCCCTTGTCCCTCAGTCTAAATCTAGAAAGCAAAAAGTAACAATTTTAGTCAAATCTTTATTTTGCCAATATGACTCCTCAAAGCTTTGACTGAATTCTTTCCATAAAGGAGACCAATAATCCAATTTTTTAAAAAGGCACAATACCTGTAGTTCACCTTTGTTAGCTTCCATAAAATGAATGGGGTAGGGAAAAATAAGAAAAAAAAAAGTCATTTTTTTTAGAGAATCAAATTTTACCTGGAAAAGCTGACAGTTCAATTACAGATGTACAGATTTCCAAGCCAAAGGGAAATTCAAATCAGATGTCAAAGCCTTTTGAAAAATAGAAGCATGTGAAGCATTATTATATTCCTAGCAAAATAGTTTTAAAGAAATGGATCTAATAGCTATTTTTTAGTAACCTTGTGTTTCATAATGAAGGGATAGAAGATTAAATATGTTTATTGTAGAGTCACCATGGGATATTAATTCTTCAATTTGAAACCATAAAATCCTGGAATTGGACACTTAACTTTTAACAGCAAAATGCTTACCATGAATAACAGTGTGATTTATCCAACCAGCTATGGATGATGTAATGACGAAGTGGGGACATGGTGAGAAGCAGCACTGTGCATTCATCTTACAGTGCCATCTTCCTTGTGTGGCTTTCGTGACTCATTCTAAGGCCATTTTCATACTGGAAATTAACTGAAACTGCTGAATCCACTAATCCACTCAGATCAGCCTGCCAACGTGCCCCCTGCAGAGATGAGCATTAAAGTGGGAAACTTTCAGAGGTACAAAGCATGCCACCGACTTCATATAGAATCAAAATAATCAATTTCCTGGTATGCTTTCTACCAAACTGTAAAACTCTCCCTATTATTATTTGCTTATATTTACCATAATTGGAAATAACATATGGAAGTTAACTTTACTGAGAGAAAAACAAATAATTCTTACCAATGCAAGTACAGAAATGTCCAAAGGGCTGGTTTCATTTTGCAGCTATGGGGCAATCCCCGGGAAAGTCGCAATATTTCTGTGGGTTTCTTTCTCCCACTTAGGGATGACACAACAGCTCTCTACTTACTATGGGATTCAGGATGTGCTGGTGAACTCAAAGTGGTCTTACATTCCGCGTCCGACAAGCCTGTATATAGGAGTCAAAGATGACTCCATATTTTGGTGCTTGTGTGGCACCGTTAACAGAAATGAGGAATAGTGGAAATGCTGATTTGGATGCAAGGTTCTAAGTCCAGTGTTAGAATACTGCGTTTGAGAGCTGGTTGTTTTTACAATTGGAAATTACCAGCAAGCAGTTAAATAAAGAGCTAAATATGTAGAGAATGGGTCAGGGCTAGAGGTAGATATTTGGAAGTCACCGGCCTATAGGTTATATTTAAAGTCATAAAATTGGGTAAGATCTCTAAAAATGCAAATTTTAGAGGAAAGGCATGGCCTTCCACAACTTCTCTTTGACTATCAGAGACTGAACACTGAGCTCCATGTACTGTAGATTTTATTTAGCACAAAATCTTATATTTTTTCTTAGGTTTTTATGTTGCATTATGAAAATGTCTTTATAACTACACAAAAGTCTCTCCTATCAAAAAGCCTTTAAGTCTAAGATATTCATTACCCTTAAAACACCAGGAAATAGCATTAATAGAAATAACGTCTATGAATTTGTCACATAAAACAGAGAAATGAGCTGGTTGCTGTGGCGTGTGCCTGCAGTCCCAGCTATTCAGGAGGCTGAGGCAGAAGGATCGCTTGAACCCAGGAGTTGAGATCAGTGTGGGCGACATAGCAAGAACTCATCTCTTAATTTTTTTTTTTTTTTAAACAGAGCAGTCAAAGAATGTAGCCCTGCCATAGGATGTCAGATACCACAAACAAAACCTGGGGTGAACAGCATGCTGCCTCATCTCAATCACCTCCAGGTAAGTAAAACTGGACTGTGGGAGCATCAGGAAGTGATTCGTAAAGTGGTCCTAAATATTCGATAATGTAGCAAACTTTCTCTAAAATCAAATTAACGCATAGCACTCCTCCTCAGTTTTGCTTTTCATGAAGATGAAAGTGGTAATTGTACCAACTGAATTGACAGTTTTATCCATGATAAATTAGACCTAGATGCAAAATTAGATATTGAAATCATCTCACCGAATCCACGTTAATTAATTAATCAATTAAAAGATGGATCTCAACATCGATCCTTCATAGGAACCACCATGTTACTTTTTCCTAACTAGAAAACGTGCCATTTAGCCTGTGTTCTTTTCTGACTTTAAATCTAGTTTTTTGTTTTAAAATATTACCCCAGTTTCTTAGTGATTAAAATTGTATATCTACTGGTGTGGATAAAAATGACAATTACAGATTCTTCATAAAAGTAGAAAGGATTTACAAGGTAATCTAATAGCATTGTCTTCAAATCCTTCCAACAAAACCTTACTAGGAACCACAATCTGTACCATAAATATGGAACTGCCCTACTGAAGCAGGGTCCCCTATCTGCTCCCTCAGCCCTGCGTGGAAGCCCAAGGGGCACAGTTTGAATGTTCCTGGGTAATCCAACACCCCCCTGACATGTGAACACACCTCCCAACAACACCCTCAATGCACGGATATCCAGCATTTTGAGAGTCCTCTAGTGACATACCTCATGAGGGCCTACACTGTTACAGGCTTTCTGCATGTCTAATTAAATTACTTCAACTGGTAGTACCCTGTCTACAAGGCATGTGTTCATTCTTTTAAAAGATCTGTTTATGCCTGAAAGAATTCACATGGTTTAGTTAGGCACAATTTTCACTTACACAAACCATATAGACTTTTTTCCCAATAGATTCTATTTGCTTATTTGTTCAGTGAACCTACCTCTATGTCCAGGTCAATGATTAATAAGAGCTTTTTGAGTGATGACGGACCCTTCTGCACAGAAATGAATGCTTTGTTCTCTAAATAGAAACTCTAGTTACTATTAGCATCTCCTGAATCCTTGGCCTTCTTTAACCTCAAAGGCTATATAAAACTGTGTTCTGAATGAATCACCTGCAGCTCACGACCACAGCTCTGTGCAGCCCCTTCAGGTGGTAGATTTTACTACTGTATATGTGCATGAAACATCTGTGCTCTGCATTGTGTGGTTTCCAGACTCCAGTCTCTTGCTCAGAGTTTTGCCCTTTATGGCTATTTTGTCACTTTCCCACCATAGCCAAAGTCACTCCCTATCAGGAACAAACTTAACCACACTTCTGTCTTCGATATCCTGTACACGATCTCCGTTAGGTGGGACACTTGTATAAAAATCCAGGTGTGCTTCAATACTAATGTCTATTCCATGTTGGTGATTGTATTTTGCTGGGTTAAACCATTACCAAATTGCAGTCCATATTTGCACAAAGTGTACAAACCCCTCTTGAGTCTGATCTCAGATTCACTTGCAGCTCATCTTAAGAGATGAGGAAAAAATGTGAATTGATTCTGGAAAGTTCATTCTGATGTAGTTAGCCAGGGCAGGAGTGGGGGATAGTGACAGATTGTAATAACTGAGCTCATTGTTCATTGGACTTCAGTTGTACTGAACGTGCCCTGGATAAGCTACTTTCTCGGAAAAATATCCAGTTTGTTACTCTGTAAAGAAACTCGTCTTTAGCCTAAGTACCAAATGTGCTAGAATTGGCCTATCCGAGCCCTTTTCTGATGGTTTCTAATTTCGTGTGAGATTTTCATACTTAATGTTTTGTTTTGCATCTAACCTCAATTCCCTGGGGAAATTCTTTTTAAATAATAATAATGATATCAATCATAATTCAGTGAATCACATTGTATTTAAAATCTCACAAATGTCTGTTTGATAGAAATGTGTGCTGCAGGATTATGAAAGGAGCCATGTCCTTTCTTGCAAGATGGGAGGCTCAAGCAGAGACCCATAAGAGAAGTCGAGGTTCCTCAGTTCATTTGTCTCTTCCTTATTGTGATTGCTGATATAAAAGTAGACCAAAGAACTGCATTTCAGATCATGTCTTATCGTCTTATAGACGTTTCTCACTCACTCTCTCTTCTTCTCCCTTTCTTAATTCTCCTTTCCTGTTTCTGTCAGCCACTGCCGAGTTGGCAAAGGTCACATTATGATACCAGTTCAGATCCTTTCCTTTTCTTGTAGTTTTTCTATGAATCCATTTGGCCAACAACCTTCCTTTCCATCAATTTATATCCAGGCTTGAGTCTTCCAAGATCTGGATCCCCAACTAATCTGTCCCTTTGTATGTAGATTCCTCTGGTTTTCCTCCTCACCTATGATAAAGGTAGAGATAAAAAGACTGGCTGTCCTGTCTACCTTTATATGTGACTTGAGACACCACCCATCTCATCCAATCCCTGAAATGTGAGAACCTGAGGAGTCCTGGCATAAACCCAGGTGTGAAAGGTTGGGAAATGCTGTTATTAGTCTGGGCAAAGTCAAGTGGGTCAAAAACGCTGGCTTGGAAGAAATGCTTTCTAAGCTGAGTCAGACAGGGTGGCTACCTAAAAGAACACAGTGAAAATAATTGATTTAAAATTTTCTTCACCGGAGGAAAAGGAGACAGATTTGAAGACATCAGAGAACAGGTTTTACTATCGTTCTGTGGCTTTATTCCTAATCAGTTTAAGTTGTACTTTTTAATGAGGGCAGGACTTAGATGGAATTGAAGGAATGCCACCATTATTTCCCAGCCTGACTTATGGACAGAATTAGAGTTGAAATTTAGATGTAAGGTATAATACATGCCATGTACATGAAAGATGCTTAATATATGTTCATTGATAATTTGATACTTTGGCCTAGGACTAACCACTACTAGAAATTTCACTATCTAAAACCCATTATTGTACATAAGCCTTTCCATTTTGTAAAAACCAAATGCCCCTAAGCAGACCTGTACAATAAGCTTTATCAGTGGACTGAATATTATCATAAATGGGTTTCATGTCCAATCTTGAAGGCAGGGTTCTCATTTTTTCTTTAATAGAGAAATAAAGTATAAAGAACATGAAAACATTAGGTGCCCAAAGAATGTTGGGGAAGGCAAAGCCTGAATGAACATGAGAGAAAAGAAGTGAAAAGACAATTTTGCTCAAGGGTCTCCTGATCTCTGGCTGAGAATTTTCCTAATTCGTGGCAAATGGTATCTGTTTGGGTGCTACTAATAAAACGCAGCCATCAAGTGAGACACCTCACCTGTTACCCCGCATCTCTGCCTCTGCCAGGGTAGGACCTGTTTACCTTCAGATTAGCAGAACATAATTCATTACATCTGTGAATTGTAATTAACACTCAGAGCAATATTTAGACAAAGTGCACGCTCTCATAAATGGCGTCTGCTCGGTTACCACTTGAGCGACGTCTACACCAAAACAGGTAATTAAAAAGCCCACTACTGAGCTCCTTCAATCTCAACTCAACAAACAACTGCATTAATGGAGAACATTTAATTCCAACCCACAATTAAGTTTGGCAGACTGAAATTATTCATTTTTCTTCGAGGTTAACCATTCTTCCCTGAACATTTCGAGATTCCTCCAAACCATCTCTGTTCCAGATTCTATGCTACACATGCACCTATAGCACCTATCTTTCCACAGACAATTAAATCACTTTGTTAAACAGGCACAAGGAGAATCAATGCCTCATTTCTCCTGGTTGATAGGAATGTTGGTTTGGAATACACATGTTTATGAAGTTTAGAACCCAAAGATATATGAGAAATCATCTTACATACCCCACTTCCTACTTAGAAAATGAGGAATCTAGAAGCCAATGTAACAATTCAGGTTCTACCATTGTGGGGGAAATATATTTCCTCCATTATGGCTACTAATTTAAAAAATAACTGAACCCCTCTTATAATACTATATTCAATATAACTCCTGAAACTAATTTTTAAAAAAAATTCAAGCATCAACCAATAATAATGCAACTACTCTTCTGAACTGCTTTATAGACCTCAAAAACATCAGGCAGGCATCACCCACTGATCCTCATCACAGTCCTGCACTCCAACACCTGCTGTTATTCATGAAGGTAAAGCAGGCAACATCATACCTAATTATTACATGAAAAAAGAAGTAAGTCTAAGAGAGTTCAAGTGATTTTTCCAAGATCATGCGGTAGGCAACAGGACTGCAAGAAACAGAAGCTGTTCTTCAGACTGTGGTCGAGGGCTCCTTCCACGGAAGTGCCCAGACCCTCCCTTCCACACCCTCTCCTGGCCTCCTTTACCTTCTCTTTGTGAGTGTTCAAGGTTCTGCTTGTAACTGTTCAAGGTCATCATAATCAGCCCACTCAGGAGCCGTTTATATTCATGTATGACAAGAAGAAAAAAACTGGTAAATATGAGGTCATTTACACCTTTTCAAAATGTGGGGAAAAGACTTGAAAAAAATGTTAGTGCCATATTGCATAGGTCATGGGCTTATTTTTTATATCAATTTTAGATATGGCCAATTACTCAGCTAAAGAAATTATTAAAGGGTAAGAAGAATATATAAAATGTGACCCTGGTATTCAAAGAATTTAGAGTTTAGGTAAAGGATGAAACCAATGCACGTGAAATGATCA
This sequence comes from Eulemur rufifrons, assembly GCF_041146395.1. NCBI lineage: Eukaryota > Metazoa > Chordata > Mammalia > Primates > Lemuridae > Eulemur > Eulemur rufifrons. The sequence goes on from NC_091006.1 coordinate 34,637,522, forward strand.
GTGAGTAGTATGAGACTGAACTCCATGGGGCTTTGAGGGAGAGTCCAGCATTTTTAGCTGCGTTTCTGCCCCTAGAGATGTGAGGGAGATGCTGTGATGTCCAGCCCAGACCTCACAGCCCTTTCAGAGCCCAGTCACTCCTCCAGCTGCTGCGAGTAGTGGCTGATGGTCACCCGGGTCCCTCTCTAGGAATGCAATGGCTGAGAAGAACTTTGTCACCCAGGGTCACACCTCTTCCCAAGGAACAGCTGGCATCACATGGCTGGCTGGTGTTGGGTGATAGAGTCAGGATGGGGTACAAAGGCTGCTCTAGGTTGAATGTTTGTGTCCCCCCAAAACTTCTATGTTGGAATCCTAACCTTCAAGGTCATGGCATTAAGAGGTGGAGCGTTTGGGAGGTGATTAGGCCATGAGGGAAGAGTTCTCGTGAATGGGATTAAAATTCATATACATACAATATTTATATGTTATAGAAGAGACCCTGAAGAGCTCTCACACCCCTTCTACCTTGCGAGGACACAGTGAAAAGAAGTCTGCCTAGACACTGGATCTGCCGGTGCCTTGATCTTGGCCTTCTTAGTCTCCAAAACTATGAAAAAATAAATTTGTGTTGTTTATAAGCCACCCAGTCTATAGTAATTTTGTTACAGCAGCCTGAACAGACTAAGACAAAGACCCAGGCCACGTGTCTGAGTTTCAGATAATCCTGAAGAATCAATCATTCTAGCTCCAGAGCTCCCCTTGGGGGTAGTTATACATTTGTTTTTCTTTTAGACATGGAGGCTCACTCTGTCACCCAGGCTGGAGTGCAGTGGTATGATCATAGCTCACTGCAGCCTCGAACTCCTGGGCTCTAGCCATCTTCCCACCTCAGCCTCCAAAATCACTGAGATTATAGTAGTTAAATATTTGTAGCAACTACATCTTGATTCAACTTCTCCAAGATCTCACCTCTCCGTTTATCTAATGCTGTTGCTCTCGCTCCCCCACAGGAGGTGTTCCCAAGAGCATTCTCCCGTGAATATCCCAAGAATCACAAATCTCCATCTCAGGGTCTCATGGGAACCCAACCTGCAGCAACGTCCCATCCTGCTCCTCCCCTCTTCTCACATTTGAATTTCTTCTCTGATTTCCACCAGAATTCGTTGCACTCACTAAGCTTGTCTCTTTTTTCTTGTGTTGCCTTCTCTGGACATCTCGACTTAGTTCACATATGGAATTGTTCTTTCTGATTCTCTCATGTACCTCCCCAGCTTTATTGTACCGTTATGAATCCTCCTGTCAACCTGACTATCCCCTTACAGACTACCTAGTTGTTTTTTCCTGGGCATTTGCCAGATCCCTGGGCAGGGGCCTCAGGCTCAGGAACAAAGGTGGCACAGGACAGCTGCTATCTGTTTCCACCAGAATAGCTGGATTGAATCATATGTTCAGTCCATTGGATGCTTTGGAAGCTAATCCACAAAGGGACAGATACATTGACAGGAAGATGCATGATGCTAAAATCAGGGAGGAAAATGAGAGAATTGAACAGAAAGTTAGAAAGCACCAAACACAAAAAGAAGGATCAGCAGAGCCAGCAAGAAGGCAGGAATGGGGTTTGTGCCTCTGATAAGTTTAAAGCATCGATCCTGAATTCGTGGACTCCACCACCTGTGGTACTTAAAAGGTCACGGCACAAACTGGGTCTCAAGGCACACTGGGGCTCTAGCAGCTCTGCGCTTCTGAGTCTGGATACAAAACTAAATTGGTAGCCGTATGTTTTTAAGTAATTGTGCGTGTGCCATGGGGACTGAATTGCCAGACAGCTCCTCTCCCTTGTACACACGTGTGTATGTGTATCCACCCATGTGTTTGCATTCTCAGCAAGAGATTCTGTAGAAAACCAGCAGAGGAAACAATGATTATGTCTTACTGCCATGCTCTTGTCTCTCAGCACCCTCAGCTAAAATCTTTCTCATCTTCCTTTCCAATAATATCATGACATCCATATTGCTTCTGTGAAAAACCAGGGACTCAGGTTTATTCCGTGCCTCCGAGGCACGAGGTTTTCTGCTTCCTCTGTGGTGGTTTTAGTCATATTTTGTGTATAACTACGTGCTGCCTGACTTTCTTGAGACTGAAATAAGTTAACCTAAGCCTTTTACCATGTACTATTAAAAGTCTAATGCTTTCCGTGGGATTTTTATAAATGTCCAAATATATTTTCATGGTTGCCTCTGGCTCTGATCTGTTTCTTCTCAACTCATGTTATTATTAACTCATGTTAAATGCATGGCTGTTCTCTTTCCTATCCTCCATGCTGACCCAGACGTGGAACTCAGAGCTCCCCCAACCCACTCCAACCACACATTTGTATAAATGCCAGACTTTACTGAAGAAGTGGAAAAGCAATAATGTTTAACATCACAGTAATAAAAAACACATAGGATTGAACAGTAAAATCCCTGTTTTAAAGTCCCGCTGCTAGTATAATACTGGGAAATATTTTCTGAGAACTTGATCCTTTTGCCTAGTTTCTCAGCCTTTTTTGTTTCCAATCTGCCTCCTTTTCCTGGTTCTCCATTTTCTACTTTGCCCTCAACTTCTCTTACATTATTTCACAGAAAATTTTAGCTCTTCTCCCTTTCTTGAGTCCAGACATAATGTTGTGTTCCTAAAGGCTCCTTAACATTTCCCCCAAACTAAGGGCCAGTTATTCCGGATCTTGCCCATTGGCACCACGGGAGAACTGGCAGAGCCTGTGAAGTCCCAGGATTCTCTTTCTCCCTCCCTCCCTGTCTCATGGAGTAGGAGGAGCAGCCCAAAGACTTATTTTCCTACTGACATAAACTGTGCCCTCTTCCTGAGAAAGAAGGAACAGGTTTTATGAGTTTAAATGGCATTTTTTTTTTTTTTTTTTTTTTTTGGTCTTGCCCTGACAAAAAGGAAAGGAAATTAATGGAGAGACACACATAAAGCCAGAGCTTGAACCCAGGGTGGGCCAAGTCATAATCCATTCGTTTTCCATCATGCTGCTTTTCCAGAACACCTGGTCGCCAGTCGAGTCTCCATTCCCATGAACTCGGGAGTCCGGAGATGGAGCTGAACATTTGTTGTTAATTTCACTCCTGAATGCAAAGGGGCCAATCTCAGGGGAGACAGGCTGTCTGACAGTGCTGAACGTCTGTTTATGGAAAGCTAGATATCCAACAGAGATGATTAACAGCCGTCTATAAACTCATGTTCACCAAAATTATTCTTTGCTCCCTTGAAGTACGTACACGGGCATTTACTTCCCCCCTTCGTATCTGGAATTCCCAAAAACGTTTTGGGGACTTCTAACAAGCATCTCTTAAAAGTACATGTATTTATTGGCTGACATGGTCTTTCTTTTCTCCTAACTTTCCAATAAAGTTAGAGATAAATGGGTTTAGAAGTTACAAAATAATGTACTGGTCTGATGATTTCAATTATGAAAGTCATTCTGAAATTACATATTTTCATACCTCAGTAAAAGCCACAATGCATTATGCTTAAAATTGTAACTTTTCCTGAAGCTTACTTTGTGCTGCAGCCATCAGCACCCCAGGAACTTAGCAACCTCCTTGAACTGAAGGCAATAAAACTCTGACCTGACCTGACCTGTGTCTGCCCAAATGTGTGTGGAGCGAAGTTGCAGTGATAACACACACATAGTTAGGTGTGTGCTTACTAAACTCTCTACTGACACGTAAGAGCATATATTATTCTTTAGCTGTGAAGGATGAACAAATACAGCAAGATCTATATGAGTGAGTAGCAATACCGTGCCTTATATAATACCAAAGAAAGTAACCGTGAAAGCCTATAATGGCTTCAACAGAATTCAGTGACCTTTTGAATAGCCTAAGTCTGCACTTCTGAAGCACAGAAACACAGTTTATTTCAAGCTAGCTGTTTTCCCCTAAACTATGTTCTATGACTGTTTTCTACTTTATAAATATACCGTTTATCTGCAGTAAATCTTTTTGTTGTTTTTTTTCTATACAAGCAAGCTAAATGATTGTTTCTATTGCCTTCACTTAGATCAAGCCAAAAGAAACAGATTTTTGGCCGGGCGCGGTGGCTCACGCCTGTAATCCCAGCACTCTGGGAGGCCGAGGCGGGTGGATTGCTCAAGGTCAGGAGTTCGAGACCAGTCTGAGCGAGACCCCGTCTCTACTAAAAATAGAAAGAAATTATATGGACAACTAAAAATCTATATAGAAAAAATTAGCCGGGCATAGTGGCGCATGCCTGTAGTCCCAGCTACTCGGGAGGCTGAGGCAGTAGGATCGCTTAAGCCGAGGAGTCTGAGGTTGCTGTGAGCTAAGCTGACGCCACGGCACTCACTCTAGCCTGGGCAACAAAGTGAGACTCTGTCTCAACAAACAAAAAAAAAAAAAAAAAAAAAAAAAAAAAGAAACAGATTTTTTTTTTAAAAAAAAATTTTAAAAAAGTATATTCCTCTACTAGGCAGAAAATGAAAAATATCTCCTGTAAGCTATGTGGTAATAATAACTTGCTATTTTAACCTCGAGATGCCATTTGCATTTCATAATGCAATTTCCCAGCTCTGAAAGGACAGTGATGAAATGATCTGACCTTTACATATTACTGTTTGATTTCTGTCTCAGTGATCACTGGGAGAATTCAGAAGAGCTAAATATACCTGAGTCTTTTCTGTCTTTCTCCACCCAGAAACGGGCCATCTGATTAGCCCTTCTCCTCTCCCCCTTGAGAGACAGTTGGCTGCCTCTCCCCTCCTGCTGCTGACATGTGGCCCCATTAGAGAGTCCTGGGGTGGAGAGCAGTCCTTTCTTTCCACTGGCAGGGAATCTGGTGAGTTGAAAAATAACAACTGATTTTGGATTTTTCAAGTCTTCATCTTGGACTCAAACAAACAAATCACCCTTGTAAGCAAACCCAACGGGAAAACTATTGTGTTGCCTGTTTTATGGACCAGGGCATGGACGCCAGCGGAGGGAGAAACGAGAACCCGCACTCCCACCAAACAACTCTCTCCTCTAGTGAGAGTCACGGTTTCCCTTAGATCATGAAAAGATTCAGAGGGAAGGCTCCGTCTAGGAAGCCAATCCTGGACAAGAACTGGGGCAAAACCAGCAACTACTTCCCTTCCTTATGTTTGTTTTGAGGTCTAAAATTCAGAACTCAATGCTTTTGGGTAGAATTTTGCCTGGTCTGCATTTAGAGAAATAATAAAATATCTGTTTTTAATAGCATAATTCAGACTAGGGTGAATTCTGAAATGGAAAGGAATTATTGTTGGATAAAGTGAGAAAGGGGTTAGAAATCTGGCTCTGAAGTTTAGACAGGCCTGAACTGTAAACCCAGATCCATTACAAATCAACCTTTCTGGACTCAGTTTTCAATCTGTGAATTGGGGATATTAAATATTCCTATCTCAGGTGGCTCTTGCAGACACTGACATAAAATACTTACCCGGTACCTGGTACGTGGTAAGCATTCATTATATTTTAACAATTATTTCTGTTCTCAACATTAAGGGTTGTCTTTTTTCCTAGTCTAAATATAGAAATGTACATAGGTTTGACTTGAATGCATCATTGTTGAATTCAACACAGTTTTTACTCAGCCTGCTCTGTGTGTAAAGCACTTATCAAGCACAGGCAGAGGTGTGGTCTTTGTCTTGAAGAAGTTCTCGTTTAAGATGCTTGGCATCTGAGAATTTAACATCGCGGTGTCTCTTCTTCATTAGTTACCCCGAAGCTCAGTGGCATGGCAAGTTTTTCTGAGATGTAATTTTGAGGAGTGTTCACTGTAAGGTTGATAAGTTAGTTGTTCCAGGAAGAGGCACTGAATTCATGAAACCCCAGCCAAATGCCCTGTCTTTGCCTCTGAGTGTGTGGTTATGGTTGAAGGAAGTGATCCTCAATCTTATTTATTAAAAAGGTAGTTAAAATGTAGAGATTTCTAAAGATCTTATGATGGATCATTTGTATCAAGTCAAAATCTTAGAACCTGAAATTCCTCTATCAGAAAGGGTATTAGAGAAATTTTCTCTCTGTCCTCACCCTCTTGCCTTTGGACAGAACAGCCATCTAAGCCAAGTAGGACAGAAATAATTATCTTTTCCTATTCTGAAGCTTTCTAAGAATGTGCACCTCCCAACTACTCCTAGTAGCTCCTTCCAGCATCTTCTCACTCGCTGCAGTCAAAATGCTCTTCCTTATGTCCAATTCCAACTTTGCTTCCTTCTTCGAGTTAAGATTCTCTCATAAGGGGAGTCAAATTCATTCTCTTTTCCTATTTCTGATTAGCACCTAACACTTTTCACCTTGCATATTATAGGTCCAATATGATTTAATTCACTGAATGGATCAAACATTTTCATACACCTAAAGGCATTAATCAAGCTACTCCTTAACTTTTATAAAGTTTAACTCTGGGCTAAATGGTATCAATTGCTAATGCACTTCCTACGAAGACCCATTTTGCTAAATTTTAACCATGTTTCCTAAATATTTGAACCTTCTCTATTTTAAATGTTATTAGAAATAATAATGCTATAATCTGACTGATTTAGTGACCTAATTACCACACATAAACTCTGAACCCTGAGTGCAAATTATAGCTCTATCACTTGCTGGTTGTGTAACTTGGGTCAAATTTCTTAATTTTCCTATACCTCAGTTTACTTATCTATAAAATAGGGACAGTGTTGGCACATACTTCAATTGTTGCTTTATGGATTAAGTTACTTAATACTTGTTAAACAGTTAGAATGGTTCCTGCTTTGTAGAAGTGCTTAGTATGTATTAATTATCATTATCAAGACTCCAGGATAATTTTCCAGGCTTAGTAGATTCGTGTGAATCTTTTTGAATACTTTGGTAATCTCACTGCTACAGATTTCTTAATACTATTTTCCCTACTTCTAATGTTCATCACCTTCCTGTCTAGATTGTTCTCCTCCTGCATGTCTCATCTCAGATGCACCTTCTCTTCTCTGTTACGTTATGAGATGTGATCTCATCTTCAGGGCCTGATTTTGGTGCTGCTCACGGTCAATCACGCCTTCATGCAGACAGTTATCTTTTCATCAGTTACCCTCTCAGTGAAATTTCTGAACATTCCTTGAAGTAATAAAGTAAATCTTACAATTTTAATAACCTTTCAAACTTCCTACTAAGTTTCTTTGCTTTTACAAAGCTCTCAGTAAGCAGAGATAAACTGATAGATCGTAGTTTTGAGTATGTACAAACTTTAGTGTAAAAACTCTTCTTAGTTTATATCATCTACTTTAACTAATTTTATTGCTGATATTTATATATAAAACACTCATAACAGTGCCTGGTACATTGTAGGTGCTCAATAAATAGGATGATGATGATGATGATGATGATTGCTATAGACCTACAGTCCCCAACTCCCCCAGGCTGTGGATCGGTATTAGTCTGTGGCCTGTTAGGAATTGGCCACACCACAGGAGGTGAGCCGTGGGTGGGCCAGCAAAACTTCACTGTATTTACAGCCACTCCCCATCTCTCACATCACCACATAAGCTCCACCTCTTTTCATACCAGCAGCATTAGATACTCACAGGAGCGCGAACCCTACTGCAAACTGCAGGCAAGGGATCTAGGTTGCGGCTCCTTATGAGAACCTAAAGCCTGTTGATCTGGGGTAGAGCTGAGGTGGTGATGCTAGCGCTGGGGAGCAGCTGCAAATACAGATTATCATTAGCAGAGAGGCTTGACCACACAATAAATGTGATGTGCTTGGATCATCCTGAAACCTGCCCCCCACTGGGTCCGTGGAAAAACTGTCTTCCATGAAACCAGTCCCTGGTGCCAAAAAGGTTGGAGACTACTGCTATAGGCTAAATATGTGTGTCCCCTCAAAAGTCATATGACAAAACCTAAAACCCAATGTGATCATATTTGGAGGTGGGATCTATGGGAGGTGATTAGGTCATGGGGGCAGAGCCCTCATGAGTGGGATTTATACCCTTATAAAAGAAGCCCCAGAGAGCTGCCTTGCCCCTTCCACCATGTGAGGACATAGTAGAAGGCCGTCTTTGAAGCAGGAAGCCGCACCTCACCAGACACCAAATCTGCCAGTGCCTTGATATTGGACTTTCCATCCTCCAGAACTGTGAGAAAAATTTCTGTTGTTTATAAGCCATCTAGTCTATGATATTCTGTTATATCAGCCCAAACAGACTGCTGCTGCTGATGATGAAGAATACTCTTCTTAGAGATTGGCTTAAGATGGCTGACCAGGGACACTGGACATAATAATGTAAATTAGTGCAGCCGTTGTGATACACAGTAATGGGAGCTCTCAGAAAACCAAAAATAAAACTTCCGTATGATCCAGCAATCCCACTACTGGGTATTTATCCAAAGGAAAAGAAATCAGTATATCAAAGGGATACCAGTTCTCACATGCTTACTGCAGCACATGTTTATTCATAACGGTAAAGATAGGAAATCAACTTAAGTGTCCATTAGTGGGCAAAGGAATAATGAAAATGTGGTATACATACACAGTGAAATACCATATGGCCATAAAAAAGAACAAAATCATGTCATTTGCAGCAACATGGATTGAACTGGATGTCATTATGTCAAGTGAAATAAGCCAGGCACAGAAAGACAAATATCACGTTATCATTCATATGTGGGACATAGAGAGTAGAACGGTAGATGCTAGAGACTTAGTGGGGTGGGTTGGTGTTGTGGGGGAAGAAAGAGAAGTTGGTTAATGGGTACAGACATACAGTCAGAAGAAACAAGTTTTGATGCTTGATAGCAGAATAGGTGACTATACTCAGCAAGAATATTTTGTATATTTCAGAGTAACTATAAGAGAGGACTTGAAATGATGCCAACGTAGAAATGATATATATTCAAGGTGATGGATATGATGATAAATATTCAAGGTGATGAATGCCCCAAATATGCTGAGTTGATCATTACATATTCTATGCATGTAACTAACACATGTACCCCATAAATATGTAAATATTATAATTAATAAAAAAAAGAATAAAAAAGAATACTATGTTTAAAAATAACCAGTTTTTTCCCCAAGTATAATACCTACATAGAGTCAGGGCATTATGCTAAAAGATTTGCACACATTATCTCATTTAGCCTTCAATAACCTAAGAAGAAAGTATCATTTGTCCTCATTTTAAAGAGAAATTCAGGCTCTGAGTGACATGGGGTAATCACAAATCCTGGCTTTCCTAGGACAGTGTTGGTTTACACTTGTTGTCCATAGGTAATTATTAACAGTGCCCTCTTTCATTCTCAAAAGTGTATCTTTGTACAATAAATTATATAATCACTCTAGAGTTAGTTAATGCCAATGTAACAGATCCTATAAGTGGACAGGTTGTAATTAAAAACTAAAAGTCAACCGCAAAGCCCTAATTCTAGGCTAAGTCCATGGAAAAACCACATATCCCATTTCCTCCACACATGAGTAATGCACAATATGAAATATAGAGAGCCATGGAAGGACCATATACAGACTGAAACTTTGTTCGAGAGGTAACGCAGTCCAGCTCTTTCTTAGAATCAAAACCAAGAGAAAATTAGCAGGAAAGAAGATGGGGGAAATTCTTTCTGTTTTTTCTGTCAGTTCTTAATAGAGAAATTTCACAACTAGAAGTTATGTGAATTTCACTTGCATAATGAAAATCCCAGTATCAAACAAAAATACTACTGTATATTATATTTGATTATGCATAATGAAAATTAATGTAACCCCTGATGTCCTGGCATTAAAGAAGAAGAAAATTATTACAATTTTGGGAGATAATAGTAAAATAATGAAAATAGCACTTAGCATTTATAGTATTTTACAGTTTATATGTCACTTATACCTGAGCATATATTTGTATATGATATATCATCTCTTTTGACACTCATGGCTCCCTGAAGTAGGAAGAGCAGAAATTATTATTTCCATCTTACATGAAACTGAGAATCAAACAGGTTAAATAAGTCACAAGATTTATACTTGAGAGTGTAGATTAGGATACAACATTAACCTGACATTTTTAATTGATTTAAAATTGTTCAAATATAACTTGACGGAAACACATTCAAGGGAAAGATATTTCAGAGGGAAAACTAAAATTATATACTCCAGATGTAGAGTGTCTGGACTTAAAAGATTGCAGTTGTGTACTGCCCCTGTACATTGATTTTAACTATGAGGTTAATTAAATATTAAAAGTACAAAATACTATTGTCAGCATGGGTCTCACACTGCCAGAGAACAGAGTTGAATTTGTTGATTTCACATCTGGGCTACAAAATATTGGACATCACTGTCAGATCAAGCGAAATGCTTTTCAACTGCAGATCAGTGTAGGCAACACAAATGCTGTCTCAGCACACCTTAGCCACTTTTTATAGCTGGTTCATATAAGCTCCAAAACTCCGTAAACTGCTGATTCTGGAAAAACTGATGAAATAACTCTAGATTCTCCTCTCTCCTCATACTCTTTTCGAATCTCTGTCCCTTAACCAAACCTGTTCTCTCATTCACCCATTCATTCACGCTCTGGCATCCATACAGGAGTTGAAAAACAATGTTATGTTTGTTTCTCCCAGGGTTATTGCATTTCTGCAGGAATTGAAGCTGAAGATATCAAGTCCTAATGCTGAGATTTCAAGCTGGTGGCTTCCCCGTTAGCCTCAAATCACCTTCTGTAGGTGCTCCCTACCTACTGTACCAACAGAGTCCCATATCTTGATTTAAAAACTAAGCTCCACTCGGTGAAACTGAATAGAATAAGCATATTGGAAAAGAATAAAGGCAATTGCTTTGTTTGAATTTTGCATCACATCTCTGTCCATTTTGCAGAACCAAAGGTACTATATAGATCCTTTAAAATGTAGAAAAGCAGGATGGGTGACTATGCAAATACATAATTCATCGAGTTAAATTTATGTCTGATGACAGCGATTTTGAACACAATAGAACAGATGCCATCCTGTAATATCCTGAAAGTCATTTCTTTCCACAATTTCAGGAAACCAGGTTATGAAATTCCTTTCAAACGTCATGACAACACAGCTTGTGGGGTGTTTCCCAAAGTGGTGTTTACGTAGGCATAGGAGACACGCACCAGTAACTCACCAAGGACGGAGTCTGCTGTTTCAGTTCTGTGAATACAGTCTACTCTCCAGATTTTTCATCTTGCCCTTCTCTCATTCCCAACAGCACCGCTTCCAAAAATCAGTGCTTGCCACATGAAGCCAGAGGTTCTAAACTGGCCAACATTAACCTTCACAGTGGATCTTCGTTTTGCTCATCAGCCCCAACTCAGTCGTTGGTTGGGATTTTTGTTCTCCCAGATTTTGGGAGGGGAGAAGGGGAAGGATGGAGAGGTGGTGACGTCAGTGGGAAGAATCTTTCATCACCATCTAATGTGGTCGTTAATTTACCACATTTACTGGTTACAGGAAATTACTGTGCGGATGTGGAGGTTTCAGACAAAAGTTTACATTTTAAAGCAAACGTACCATGTAGCAGCAAGGATACAATTACAGAAAAGGTGACTTGATAGGATAGATGGATATAGATAGATATACATATATATTATATGCATATATGTTTCTGAATTAGAGATATATTTGACCTTCTATTTTCATATCCTATAAAGTCCTTGGTGAGCTTTTAAAATCTAAATTTTCCTATTTAAAAACCTCTACAGATTGGCTGAGGAGCCACTTTCCATATGCTACATTTTATGTTTGATTTTTCTTTAAAACTGGCATTTAAAAATGCCATTCACTCCGTAGTCATCAACAAGTTATTCTTTAACAATTTCTTACATGTGTCTAGAAATATTGATAGTCCAGGTGCCAGTAAGATGACATTTGAAAAAGAGAAAGCAGTGCTTATTTTTTAAAGCAGATGAAAAGTCATATATATATATATGTATATATGCATTGATATTTGCTATGAAGTGATTCTGTGTCTGTGAAACTGGGTGTACCATATGATGAAGCTGTTTCCATGGAAACAGCTCATGATCCATGGTCAACAGAAAGGAAATTACAGATGAAGGTGCAAGGTAGACTTGATAGGGAAACTATTAATTTCTGAAGTTAAATATGTAAATGTTATAATTACCAATGATTTTTCGACTTGAAAAATTCTTTTATAATCCTAATAAATGCTATCATTAAGTTCCTAAAATATGCTAGGAGCTATGTAGAGAATATAAAGAATACAATCCTAAACTTCCTGCTTACGTAGTTGAGGGGAAAGGTAAGGTGAAGGAAAACCTATATTGGGTCTTTTGTCTCTTAGGAGTCTTGATTTGCTTATATGCCCCATGTATTCTTCCTCCAGAGGGATTCTCTCTGCCGCAGCTGCAGAAAATCCTCCATAGAAGAAATACGATTTCCTGTGGATTTTGAAGTAGGTAGGGTTTGCAGGTGTCAGGAGGTAGAAACCATGGCTGCTGACATGAGAAAATGTTCTAGGTACAGGTAGCATTTGAAGTGAACGTCATTGAACTGTCTCCATGGAAACCAGAAAGCTATTTCTCTTGGTTAGAGAATTGTGGTATCCTTCCCTTGAAAATAATAAATCATAAGAAAAAGATCTTTCCATGAGTCATGGAGGGCTAGAGTAGGCAGGGATCCTGAGCTTTCAACAAATCTATTCTTCTGCTTTCAGGAAGGATCTCAAATAAATTCTCTCATTCAAGTGGATTCACTTCTAGCAACTTCCCTGATTAATCCATTCAGCAACAAGAACAAGGCATCTAACCTCTAATTTTTCCTGTTGTATCTGAAGAGGCTTCACCCATGCTCCTTTTTGGTAGACACAGGGAAGGAACAGCTGATTGCTAGCAGCTACCTAAGAGCCCTGTTCTATTTGAATCTATTAATATTTCTCTAGCTGCCTCTCTGTCTTCTTTCTCTAAAACTAAACAATACAATCCGTGAATAAGACTTTGCTTAAATAGATTTCCTGTTTCCAGAAGACCATTTTGTAGGGTACGGGGCTCTGTTGAATTCTTGTTTAAAATCATACACAACAGGCCATTTTAACGTTTCGCAAAGCTCTTGGGAGTCACTTTCTAATTTCCTGGCAGGTGAGCTTGGTTTCTCGGGGTGTGCTGTCAGCATCGCTCACTCTCTCTGTTACACTCGGTCTCATCTCAGCACCAGATACACTCTCTGCAAGAATCACACTGCTTTCATGCAATTGCCCATGGAAACACAATGTTCCAGAAGGACTCGGAATCACTTTAAGGATACAGTAGACAAGAGAGCAGATGCTGTGTCAGTGAGTTTCCCACACATCTTTTTTCCTTACCTATATGGTTTTATAAAGGCAACTAAAACAGAATACAAAGATCACTGCTCTGGAGGAATTTGAAACGTGTGTTCTGTCTTATCGGGGTCTAGGTCCTTCTAGATAAATAAGCATATGACTAGGGATAATTAAAGTTGACTTTCTTCCATTCTCTTATTTGTCCAGCACCCTCTTTCCCTATCTCTAACCAACCCTTTCAGCCACCACCTCCCTGGGCCCCAGGATTTATCTCTGTAGAACGTGCCTTATTTGTGAGCAGAGTTAGAAGATGCACCAAGGAGCTAGACCGTTGATTCCAATCTCCAATTTCTACCTAGATGCTTCCACAAGTAGCTTATAACAACACACTGTAATTTTTTTTTTCTTTCTGAAAATATGTCCACCTTAGCAGTGAAAGAGGGGACGTCCCCTCCCTGTGCACGTGGTGCCACATACGCTGATCACTCAATGAGGGACCTCAGAGGGCTCATTTCCTCTGCAGCCCCCAGCATCCAGCCAGTCACTAAATCCCGCCGATTTACCTCTGTTTCAATATCATTTTCCTTACTTTCCGTTCCTATGGCCGCTGCACTACATTAGGCATTTATCGTCTCTCATCTGGACTTTGAAATAGCTTCTTCACACCGCCCCCGGTTTCGCTGTCTCTACTCCACCCTCCACGTGGCTGCCAGAATCTGCAATGTGCAACACAGTGTCTGTTAAACCATTTGTCAGGTTTCCTGCATCTCTGCATTAGGATCCGCTTCCTTAGCACACCCATCCCAGCACCATTTCTCTGTCTGTGTGGATGTGTGCATGTGTATGAATTCTATTTTTAACATGAGAGTATAGAGCACATTTATAAGATTTTTTTAAACCAAAAATTCAAAGGGGACATATAAAGAATAGTAAGTATCCCTCTAGAGCACATTCCTAGTCTTTGTTATTCTTCTAAGATATATTAACTGTTACTCATTTCTTGTGTATTCTTCCAAAAATCACCAGCGCATGTGCAAACAAATATCTGTTTATAGAGAGATTTCTCTCTACACAGCGGAAACATGCAATGACACTGTCATACACGTTGCTTTCAGCACTCAGTCTGATCTCTTGACAATCCTCCCTGGCCCTTTAAGTACCCATAATAGAAATTACCTGTATTGCCCAGAACACTCCGTGCTGTTTTTAAGGCCCACCTGCCTGTGCATATGCCTTTCCTCTTGCTTGGAAAGTTCTTCTGATTTGTATTCTACACACAGTGGCTAACTACTGTTCCTCTCTAAGATTATTTCAGGCATTAACCCTTCATCATGCCCTAGAAACTCCTCCTCTGTGCTCCCATACAATCCCATGCATACATATCTCTATCATAGCACCTACCACATAGGTGAAGGCTACGGATATTTTAAAATCTTTCAGAAAGAAAAATATCCACTCCAACATTAGAGGATTCACATCATTTTTTTTCCTAAAAAACACTATAAACTCCACAAGGACAGTGCCCATCTCTGTTTTATTTGCTAGAGTAGTTGAATGGGTGCTCTTGGAAAATTGCTCTTTAAGTTCACGGTATGATAACAGGTTTTACTGGAAGCGTGAGAGACAGGGGAAGATACATTCGTTTATTCAGTGGAGGAGTGGCAATGAGGACTAGGAGTATTTTTAAAAAGGGGTAAGCGGGCTCCCTAAAGACAAAAAATACATCTTTCACTTTTGTCACGTGGCCATTCCTTTCTGTAAGTTTTCACCACTGATATGAGTCAGTTGTAAACCTCTTCTTAAGCACAGCTGCCAAGTGCTGAGTAATAGATTGCCAAATGCTATTAGATTCCTTCCCTTCCAATAGATAGAAGTCAAGGAACTTTATGCAATGCACTATCTGCTGAAAAGAGAAGTATTCTGGAAAACAGGATTCAGCGATCTCACGATATATGGGGAAACTGTGTACTAACATTTAGCCAACTATAAATATATACCAATTCATCCTTATATCATTTTCAAATATGATTATATCATTTAAGCCCCTTACTGAAGCCTAAGTTAATTGAAAACATTTAAACCAATCATCTGTCTTTTGAAATTTTTACCTTCCTTGATAATGCAAGATTGCATTTATGTGTGTGTGTTTTGAGGGTGCTATCCAGTAATTGGGAATCTGCCAAGGCAAAAAGCATCAAAAACTTAGAGAACTGATATTTAGTGATACTCAGTTAAGACAAGCACGCTGGCTTTACCCCTCACTTCTCAGCCACCTTCACGGATGGGGTTTAGGCAAGTTGGGTAGATCCTTTGGGATGCTCAGATCTTGAAAAATAACAGTTTCCTTCTGTTTCACATCAAGTGTTGAAAAATATATTAGTTTGGTGCTAGAGGAACAACGTTCCCAGTGTGAATACAATGGACAGCACCAGATAGAAATACTTCCAATTTGGTCTTGGCTTCAGTGTTCAATATAATATACACCAGGCATCAATCAAGTCTCATTCTGAAGACTATTGATCCAATGGTCTTGGATGCTGTCTTCATGAATGTATTTAAGGAAGAAAAAGTTAGATGATAATGCTATGACTAATTAAAACAATGACTCAAGAGGCCCTAAATTGCACACAATCGTTACTTCAGTGTTCCTAGGAGATTACCACAGTTTATACTCAGTGGGAGCTCAATAAATGTTTGTTGATTGACTCACCTACCAGGAGAATAAGATAGAATAAGACACAATCTAAACAGGGAATAACATGGAGAGAAAGATTTTTTTTTTTTTCATTTTTACAGAGTCTAAAATCTTTAAAAATTTAAGTTTTTATTATAGAGTATTTGAAATGGAAAGCGGTTTAGCAACCATGTAATTTATCTTCATTTTACAGAGGAGAAACCTGAGGCCTAGAGAAGTCAAACTACTCAAGATTCAAAATCTAAATACTGAGAATATTTTATTTTTTTACTAGTCTGGCAGTTAAGAATCAGACTCTGGAAAGAGGCTGCCTGGTTTCAAATGTTGGCTCTGCCATTGGCCAACTCTGTAGTTTCTGAGTAAGTTATTTAACCTCTCAACCTCAGTTTCTTCCTCTCTCAGTCTCAGTCCTTCAATCTGTAATGGGGGAAAAGAAGTGCACAGCCTTAAGGATGAAATAAGCTATTAATGTAAAGCACTCGATAACCATACTCCACACGTGGAAAATGTTCGATAAATGTTACTATTTTCATTGTATTACACACTTTAATACCCAGTCTGGTCCTGTAATCCTAAGATCACAGGCTTTCAAATGTAAACTCAAACTTTTAAAAATCTAGAGAGGCTTGCTTTAATGTGGCTTAGGGTATAAAAATATCTTTCTGTTATCTCCAGACAAGCAAAGGGAAGATTTTCCTTTCTCAGCCTCTCCAGATGGTATAATATTGTAACCCAGCACCTAAAAGAAAGACCTGGGTGATTACTCATGTAAGAGAAAAACGTATTTATATCTTTATTCAAGTGCTGATATCTGTTCCTGCCTTTAAATGGCACTGACCTATTTGCTCTGTTTGCAAAGGAAATTCTATTGTAACCTCAGAGAATTTACTGACAGCAGCAAGAACATGTTTAGGCTATTTTACAAAGCTATCGCTAGCTCCTCAGTGGGGGAAAACTGTTTTCAACGTTCTCTTGTCCGAAGAAGAAAAGTCATAGGTGTTCCATAAAGCAACAGGATAGTATTGCTGAGTTGCTGTGCTTGGTAATATTTCCATAGCCATCATTTGAGACTGGCTGACTCATCAGCAGTGATACAGTTGGGAAGACTGATTATTAGTTTAGGTTAAGTCCCATCTTCCAGGCTCTTGCCTTTGTCCTGTTGCTTATCAGCAATTATTGAACTGATTTTTCTTTAGAGAACAGCTACCTCTGTTTAACAAGCTGGAAATTAACTTGAAACTTAATTTGGAATTAAGTTTCCAAATAATTCTATTATTTGGAATAATGCCATTCCTAGAGAAACTTCAGAGAAAAAAATCCACATTTCTTAATGAAACTAGATCTTAGAATAATATACTGTAACCTTGATACTCAAAGGGCTGTCTACACACCAGCAATCAGCATCACCAGGGCGAAATACAGAATGCCAGGCCCCACCCCACACCTCTGACTTGGAATTTGCATTTTTAACAAGATCCCAGAGCGATTCAGGCACACATTAAAGATTGGGAGGCGCTGACTTAGAGGAGAGCAGGATTCTAACAAGTAATTACTGTTTTGCGTTACCGCAGTGATAGAAATTAGACATAACTGGAGTGTGTACCAGAAACCTCCAGAATCAAATATTAAAATAACAACAACAGTGGAATTTAAGTGTATATTTGGTAAATTACATTTGTTTTTCTTTGAGCATTATTTATAAAGTAGGCCTATTTCAGTTGTCGTCATCCTTGTTGTTAACTGTAATGCCTATAGGAGCCTTCACTGTTGCCCCCATGCATGCGTGAGGGAAGGAAGGAAACAAATGCATGGTAGCCATCTTGTACTGGGAATGGCTTGGAATGAGTTCATGCTTTGTGTCACAGGACTCATTGCATGTCAAGTCTTCTGGGGGGGGGTCACTTGGACCATTGTGTCTTCAAATCAGGGACAGAAGGCTGCGTGGTTGGAACTCCCACTTGATCAGGATTCACCTCTTGAATAAGAAGGAATAGCTTAGCTAGTCATTGGAATTTGAAATACAAGAGTTCAACTAGTTGTCTTCAGGTAGTTAATATCATGGTTCCCCAAACTACTGCTCCAACAGAACTGGCCTACTACTGCATGTGTTTTACCGGCTTATAGTAGCAGATGTTAGTGGTTACTTTAAGGACAATTTCTGGGAGCTTTTGTCTCTGTTTCCTCCAACTGCCTCCTGTGCATCTTTAGTCAGTCCTCTGTGTGTGTGTGTGTGTGTGTGTGTGTGGATACGGCTTGGCAGAAATTGTTAAAAGAGAAGGCTTGAAGGGTTTAATATACAAGAAATAGAAATCATGGTAGTTTCTTAAGATGACGGTTTAGAAAATAACTGTATGTAGTTGCTATCACATGCACCATATGTCCCGTGATGCCAGAAGAAAAATCATTCCTAATTTAATCAATAATATTCTTTCCTGAAAAGAAAGGTCTTGCTCTCAAGTATTTATTTTTCCTGCAACAGAATTATTCTTCAGAGTTTTTGCATTCACTGCTCAGAACCAATGATTCTTGATTGTAGAGATCTTGAATATAAATTCTTTTTCTTTCTTAATCTGGGAAAAATATTATATATCCTGGAGGACATGAATCAGAAAATACTCTGGATGTGATGTTAGTCTTTAAAACAGACAATGCTATAAACCAATCTGTAATTGTCTTTTACTTAGAAAAGCAAAGAAAAAAATAGAATCTATTTTTCAAATCCATTACTTTAATGCACAATTACTGTGTCATTTTCCCAGCCATGGAATGGGTAATACTGTTAATGAATATAAATGTAAACATGAGCAATATTTTAGTAATGGATTTAACTTGCATTTTCTTAAAAGCTAGTTTTATTATATTAATGTCCATTCTTATTTTTTGTTAATTTTGATGAAAATTTCCTATTATATAACCTCAAAAGTTACTACCCATCAGGGTACTGAAACATGCTTAAAATGAAAAGCAATGAGTCCTATTTCCAGTGGACTTTCAACCCTACTTATATTATCTAAAAATCAAAGCATATTATAGACAATTATCTTATGAGCAGGTAACCATCCAGGTAGTGTTTGTACAGAGCCTCAATTCTAAAAATATTCCTCTTTATTTCCATTTTTCTTGGAGTTATTTCCAATCTGTTTATTTTAATGCTTTGTCATAGAAGAGAGAAGATAAAATAAGCTTCGGGTCCTGTTGGTACCTCTCATTAAAAAGGAGAAACAAAGGAGAATAAGTAAATCAAAGTTTATTATATTTCAGCTTTCAGTGGTTTATATTTCCCCATCGTGTCTCTAACACCATTGTGGAAATGTAATAGGTATTTTAGTAGAATATATTTTTCAAAGGTTTATCAGTTGAGTGAATATGTTTTAAAAGTCAAGTGTATAAACAGGCCATATTATTGAATCTTTAGGAAGAAATATCCAGTGGTGTTGCAATTAAAGTCAATCCCTTTGCAAGCTTATGTATGAATTCTATTGAACGACTGACTATACAGAGATTTTGTTGTGGTGGTTGTTTTGATTAAAAGCAACTTCCTTATTCAATTCAGTTTGAAGAAAACCTGAAAAAGTGTGCGTCAATATAACTAAGAGAATTATATCTTTTTAAAAACTGTGAAATGCGTGATACTCTATACAGCAAGGTAGACCATTGGCAAAGCCACTGCCTTTTGAACTTTCTCAATCTTGTCTTATTTTATAAATTATCTATGTTAATGCTTACAAGCTACAAAAATAAATTATTGAAAAGGAAAATATTATCATCATTTATTTACATGATAGCTTGTTAAACTAATTCCTTGTCTCATTTGTCCTGTTGCATTTGCATGGATTGGGCATGATTTGTATATGTGCATATGTTAATTAGATTCCTCAGAATGTTTGTAAATAGCGTGTTTTGGGTTGCTTTGTGGTATTAGCATGTATGTAAACAGATCATAATGTCAGTCTGTTAAAAATCTTTGTCAAGTCAGAAAAAATTCACTGTGCATTGCTTTAAAAATTGGGTTTCTTTTTCCAGCACAACAGTCTGACACATTTTAAAATAATGTTTTAAATAAGCTATTTAAGGCAAGGGCAGTTACAACTATAAAATTCAGAAATTTGATAGTCATGCTTTTTATTCCAGTCCTATTCAATATGCTATAGATATATTTATTTCTTCCCTGATATAACCTAAAAACAAGAAAAGAAAAATTCTTAAATCATAGCATATTGAAATAAAATGACACACTTAGAAATGAAATGAAAGACAATTCAATAGCCTTTATAGCTACAGAGTGATAAAAATCCCAAAAGGTTTTACTCTTTAAATTATTCAGGATGTCTAAATTTCTGCTGCCATAATATTTTTTCCCCAGTGGAATAAAAATGGCATTTTGCTCACATAGATCTAGCTGTTCCCTGGGTGGTTGATTCTAGAAAAGCAACAGGCATTTCCCCCTGCCTTACAAAAAGCAACAGTTAGAAACTCTGACAACTAGAAAACTGCTACCCACAGTGGGTGGAAACAGCCAACAGAGAAAGCGGCAGCTATGATTTCAATCCATTTTGCAACAGCTTCAAAAGAGGGAGGAAAAAAGAAATAAAAGAATTTTGACCCCTGTGAAATGAAAAGATTGTGCTATTATTGTCGCCCCCTTTCCCTTCCACGGTCCCTTAAATCATCAGGCTTTTTAAAGCATGCTAGGGTTTCTAGAGTAAAGCTAGGCAATATAGCTCGACCCATATTGTTTCCACTTAGATTTCAAAGGTGCAGCAAGACAAATTCATCAACCCCCACACGGGAACAATAGGAGCCTCTGCAGAAGGTTTGAGCACTTTCCCTATTAGCAAGCGGGGACTGTTGTCAGCCTGTTGCGCCTGCCACACGGTGTGCCTGAACCGGACGGAGGGCAGGGGCACTCTGACACCCGGACTGCGTGCTTGGTGGCAGGGCCCGGGTGCGTGGACTCAGAGGGCCGCGGGGGGTGACGCTGTGCACCACCCGACCACCCGTCCCGGCCGCCGCTGCAGGCCGCCCGGCCGCCGGTAGAGGGTGCCCTGCTCGTCTGCAAAGCAGGGAAACCCGGCTAAAGTAAGGCTCAGACTCCGCCCCAGCCGATCCGCCGGCGCAACAGTCCCCGTCCTTCCCAAAATAGTGCGGAGCACGTTTCTTCCCGAGCACCGCAGTAGCCCGTGTGTGTGGAAAATACAACCCAGGGGCGGCCGGGCGTGTGCCCCGGAGTGGCGAGCGCGCGCGGAGTGGGACCCCGGGGCCGGGGCGAGGTGACCGCCACCGAAAGGCAGAGGGCACGGAGACCCGTCCCTTTCCCAGCTGCGTAAGCCGGGCCCGGGCCCGTCGGGCGCCACTCACCATGTTCACTTCGGAGACCATGTCTATGCTGGCCACATCGATCCGCATTCCGACGTCCACGGGGGGCCCTGCCGGGGAGGTGGGACCACACTGAGGACACATTCTCTGAGCGGCAGGGGGCCGGGGAGGGGCGGGGGGCTGCCCAGCCCCCGCTACATTCGGCGCGGGCTCCCTCCGTCTCCCCACCCCCCTTGCAGGGGACGGCCCGGGAAGGCAGGTGTGGGCACACGCGTGATGCAGTGACTGTGCAGAGGGTGTGTCGGAGCCGGGAAGGGCGGCTCAGCCTGGGAGATCAGCCACCGAGCCTGGGGTCCGGGAGTGTGTGTGTGTGTGTGTGTGTCTGTCCCCGGGGCGTAGAGCACGCTCACGGACACGACATGCTTTTTTTTTTTTTTTTTTTTTTTTTTTTTTGACATTTATCTTTGACAGAAAAGGGGAACCAGGCACGGGTTACAGGTTGAGAAAAGACGAAGCGTTACCTCCGAAGTCCGGCCGCAGGCGAATGTCATATCCTTTGAGCAGCCTGTCCACGGTCTCTTTCACGTAGGACATGTTGCTGGGCTCGTTGGCGCTGGAGGGAAGAAGTAGGAGCCGCGTTCAGGGGGACACAGACTGCGAGCAGACATAGAAAGAGACAGGCACACCTACCCCCGAATAACCAGATACACGATCCAGCAAGGCATGGGAAAGAAAAACGCCAAGGGGAAAAAAAAGACAGAGAGAGAGAGATTCAACGACAGCAGCTCACCTGTGTGCACAACAGACCATGGCAATCATCACAGGGAAAGAGAGGAGCCCCAGACTCTCTCGGTTTTGTCCTGTCCACATTACTAACTCTGATGAAAGAATTGTCTTTTCGGCGAAGATTCAAGGAATGCAACTTAGTCGGCGGCTGGGCAGTAATTCCCGAATGGACCTGCGCATGCGCAGAGGGTGCTCACTACCAAAAGACACCTTGTGCCTTGCAAACAATATTCCTAGTGGAACAGGCAACAGATTTCAATCCCTTTAAAGTTCCTATTTGGGGTGCTCCGCGTCCTGGGGGAACTCGGAGGCGAACGGCCGTTTCCCTGCAGGGGATCCTGCGTGCATGTGCCTACGGAGTTTCCTTCGTGCCTCGGAGGCTGCTGTGTGCGTTTTCTTTCTGCCCTCAACCTGATTTTTTTTTTTTTTTTTTTTTTTAAATTGGGCTTTCAGCGATCTGGCCAAGGCTGCCTGTGATTAGCATCTCTGGCTGACAGTCACAGAGGTCCTAGGACAGGGTTGTCTGGAGGCGGGGCTGTTCTCTGGTCACTTGGGGAGAGGGGCTCCTGGGGGCAGGGAGGAGTGGAGAGCGCGACAAGGAGTAGGACAGGGACAGAGGAAACCCAGGAGGTATCTGAGGTCTCCAAAAATCTGGTGCCCTTGGGAGAGTCCTGGGACACCGGGTTGGTGTAGACCCCTGGGAGGCCGCAGGGGGGGGGGGCGGGCCAACTTTTCTTTTCCCCCACTTTCCTCCCCTCCCCCCTGTCGTTTCTCTCCCGGAAAAGGAGGTGAGGCAGGTGGCAGCTGTGGGCGGGCAGTCCTTTTTCTAGGACCATCCGCCGCAAGCCCCACTTTTTCTCTAGTTTCTAGTAAAGAAAATCTTTTTCTTAGGTTCTAGTAAGGAAAACCTCTTGCTTAATTTGTCAGCGTGTTAGCTGGCGTTAGTGACCCCGAACAGGACTCCCTGAAATACCCAGAGAGTCTTAACCTCTGTTAGCCGATTGGGCTGAGATTATGAAGGAGCAAGCATTGCTTGAATTAAATTAAATTCAGTAAATGCAATTCCACAAATCACGTTTTAGGCAGGAGGACCTGGGCTAGGCATTATTTGTTCATTTGTTAAACAGCGTATATTAATTAAGTCTATGTGGTAGGCGTCTGGGACTTAGAGCTAACCTAAAGAGGATTCCTGATCTAGAGAAATGCGCAGACTAATGGGAGGGACAGACACGAATATAAGTCAATTTAAGGTATCTCTAGCTGGTCTATATAGTGACACAAGGTGGTTAATTCTACCAGAGAGAGGCAGGGATGGTTTCCAGAGGAGGAAAAACTTGAAGGAGGAGAAAGCCTTTTGCCAGAGCAAGGAGAGAGGGGCACTACAGAAGGAGGGACAGCCTGTGTCAAACCCTAGGGACTTGAAAGAACATAATCTGCTTGGGTCCCTGAACACAGAAATGGCTGGGCAGGTTACAAAGAGAGTGAGGGATGGGAGGTGAGGAGGGTGTGAAGGGAAGTTGAGGTCACACCATAAAAACAGTTATATACTCTGCATTTAGGCTTCTGGAAATCACTGGAAGTTCTAAGTAGGGATGGTCAAGGTCGGATATGGGTTTTACACAGAACATTGTGGTAGAATAATCATGATAAGAACAGTCAACATTTATCACCTGCTCATTAGGTGGCAGTTACTGTGCGTGTTCTGTAGATTGTCTCATGTAGACCTTATGACAATGCAAAGGTGGTACATATTATTATTATTTTCATTTTACATATGCAGGTACTAAGACTAAATTAGGGTAATGTAATTAGTTCAATTTCAAACAGCTAATAAGTGGTGGAATCTACACTTCAAGCAAGATTCTACAGACCTAACTGCTCATGTAGGCTGTGAAGTAGGGACCCCAAGGGAAATAACCAGATAGGGCAAACAACAAAAAGGAAAAAGTTTATTAAAACACCCCAGGCAAAAGGAACTCAAGTTAGTGTTTAGCGTGGAGAGTGTGTAGCTAGCAATAGGCTAGCTCAAGCTTTTCAGAAATATAATGGAGAAATCTAATAACTGGAAAGATCAGGATTTGGGGACTTTTGGAAGGTACCTACAAATTGTGCAACCGTTTCCACATGTGTAGAGCTTGATATTCTGCAGATAATTTAATTTTATTTTCTCATTTGAGACTCACAACCACCTTGGGTTCTTTAGTTTTCTTAAAAGGCTATCAACTCTACCTTTTAATTTCATATCGATATGCTTTTCAGGGTAAAAGAGAAATTTATTAATATTTAAGTTTCAGGTCCTTGCTGAAGCATAGAGCCTCTCTATGCCGCACAACTCTATGCAAAAGTCACTCTGTGGAAAATAAGACACATGGAGGTTTAGTCCATTCATTGCTTATTCATTTATTCCTCAGATATTTTTATTGAACATTTACTAGGTTCCAGACATTATGCTAAGAGCTGGTGATACAACAATGAAAAAGACAACATACACAGTCCGTTCCACATGGAATTTGTCAATCAATACATCTATTGGAGGTTGCAAACTGTCAGCCTTGCCAGTCAAATTCAATTAATAAAAGACACATTTGATTAAGTGTTCACCAAGTAGTGGGTTTGTTTAATTTTCATAGCTTTTATTGGGATATACATTTCCAGTTGGTCATAAACTCCTATAATTCTTTTTGAATAACAACCAGGATTTTAGTTAGCAGGGTCTGCTGAAGAGCCTAGATTTTATTCTTGAATTAAGGAGGACTGTGACTTTGTAGACTTAAACACTGTTTTTTTAGCATGCACTAACCAGATCAATTCCACTGAATTTTGCTTTAAAATTATGCCTTCGACTTACATGAAATGGACCCTTCGAGAAGTCAGAATATATTCATTATCACATTTGTTATTGAGATGCTATAGAGGATGGGGCCCACTGTATCACTCAGTATCTTATGTTTGAGGACATGTGTCAGAAAAATTTTCCCAGAATTTAGTACTCTGAAAATTATCTTATTTCCTGAATGGCTTATATCTTATGGGCACTAAGAATTCATTAATTTCTCTATTTCCTTTTGCCACTGAGGATGTTAGAATCATATATGCAACTTAGTTTTAGTCATTATGTAAGATGTTAGTGACCTGCATTTTGATATATTTCTTCCTGATACCCTAGAATTCTAAATTTAATTTTACTTTATCACACTTTACTAATCTAAAAACAGATATATTACACTGAATATATACAGTATGTAAGCTGTCTTGAATAATTTTGGAACTAAGTAGGAAAGAAATAAATTCAAAATTATAAAAATAAATAATTTAAAAAATTCAAAATCAGATCTAGATGCATTATGGGATTTTTTAAATTTTTTATTTTTAATTATTATGGGTACATAATAGTTATATATCTATATAGGGTATATGTGATGTTTTGATACAGGCATATAATGTGAACTAATCAAATCAGGGTAATTGGACTATCGATCACGTCAGTCATCTAACATTTCTTTGTGTTAGGAACATTCCAATTCCACTGTTTTAATTATTTTAAAGTATACCCTAACTTATTGTTGATTATAGTCATGTTGTTGTGCTATCAAATATTGTTCATTCTGTCTATCTATAGTTTTGCACCCATTAACCATCAGCACTTTGTTCCCCCTCCCCACTACCATTCTCAGCCTTTGGTAAGCGTCACTCTACTCTCTGTGTCTGTGGTATCAATTGTTTTTAATATTTAGGTCCCTCATATGATTGAGAACATGTGAGATTTGTCTTTCTGTGCTTATTTCACTTAACATAATGTGCTCCAGTTCCATCCGTGTTGTTTCAAATGGCAGAACTTCATTCTTTTTTTGGCTATATAATATTCTGTTGTATGTATGTACCACCATTTCTTTATCCATTCATCTGTTGATGGGCACTTAGGTAGGTTCCATATCTTGGTTTATTGTGAATAGTACTGCAGTATGGGAGTGTAGATATCTTTTTTATATACTGAATTCCCATCCTTTGGGTATATATGCAACAGTGGGATCACTGGGTCATATAGTAGTTTTATTTTCAGCTTTTTGCGAAACCTCCATATTGTTCTCTATAGGGGTTGCACTAATTTACATTCCCACCAACAGTGTACTAGCGTTCTTTCTCCACATCCTTACCAGCATTTGATATTGTCTGTGTTTTTGATAAAAAGCCATTTTAACAGGGGTGAGATAATATTTCATTGTACTTTTGATTTGCATTTATCTGATGACTAATGATGTTGAGCATTTTTTAATATACCTGTTGGCCATTTGTACGTCTGCTTTTGAGAAATGTCTGTTCAGATCCTTTGCCTATTTTATAATTGGATTATTTGATTATTGGAGCTTCTTATATATTCTAGTTATTAATCCCTTGACAGGTAGTTTGCAAATATTTTCTCCCATTCTGTGGGTTGTTTCTTCACTTTATTATTTTCTTTTCTGTGCAGAAACTTTTTAGCTTGATGTGATCCTACTTGTCCAATTTTGCTTTGGTTGCTTGTGCTTTGGGGGTATTACTCAAGAAGTCCTTGCCCAGACCAATGTCTGGAAGCATTTCCCCAATGTAGTTTCATAGTTTCAGGTCTTAGATTTAAGTCTTTAATCCATTTTGATTTGATTTTTTTATATGGCAAGAGATAAGGGTCTAGTTTCATTATTTTGCATGTGGATATCCAGTTTTTCCAGCATCATTTATTGAAGAGATTATCGTTTCCCCACGGTATGTTCTTGGCACCTTTGTGGGAGATTCTTTGTGTCTTCTTCAACTTCTTTCATCAATATTTTATAGTTTTTATGATGGAAATCTTTCACTTCTTGGGTTAAGTTTATTCCTAGGTATTTCATTTTATTTGTAGCTATTGTAAATGAGATTACTTTGTTGGTTTCTTTTTCAGATTGTTTACTGTTGGCATATAGAAATGCTACTGATTTTTGTATGTTGATTTTTTTATGGTTTGATAAAGCCAACAGTTTCTTCCTTTGTGCGTTTGCTTGTTTCTTCCCTACACTGATCCTCTCAATTAAGACCTTTCCTCCTTTAAGACTCATTTCAATTTCCATTTTTTGATGCCTTTATTTATTTATTTGTAAAGCTACCCCTTGAAAGCCAATGGTAATTCCTATCCCTATTATCTTCTGTTGATAACTCTTATGGAGGAAAAGAGAGGATCCTGAAAATTAGCATCTAACCAAGGTGGAAGTGTCTCAAGGTCAAGAAACTTCACACATATTCTTAGTATTCCCATACATAGCAGTGATCAACAAGACAATATAGTGTGAAAAAATATTCCATTACGATAACAGCAAAACCTCTAATGTAGCTAAATATAAATGAAAAAAAGATGCACAAAGCCTTTATAGGGAATTTATGTAACATTATTGAAGGACAAAAAATAAGACTTAGATAAAAGGAAAATGCACCATATGGGTGACTAGGAAGACTCAGTATTGTAAAGATGTCAATTTTACCTAATGTAAGATATATAATCAATTTGAATCAAAATTCCTATATTTTAAATGGAAATTAAGAAACCAATTTTAAAATTCAAAAGCAAGCACGAGGGTTAAAGAAAATCCAAGAAAATTTGGACAAAGGAAAAAAGAGAAAGGATATGGGGGCATTTGCCTTTGAGATATCAAGTCTTATTATTTAGCTACATAGAAATTAAATCAGTTTGTGTATGGTTTGAAATTCATGTAATGATAGGAAAAAATAGTGCCACCAAATAAAGAGCACAGAAATAGTCCTCTATTTTAGGAAAAATGAAAAAAGATGAGCTATTCAATAAATTCTGTGAGACAATTTATCCGTAAGGGAAAAGAAAGTAGATCTTTACATCATTACATACACAGAAATGTATTACAAGTAGATGCATAATTTAAATTAAAAAACAAAACTTTAGAAAACTGTATAGGAGAATATCTTTATGATTTTGATGTAGGGAAAGATTTTAAGATGAACAAAATTATGAGAAAGCTTAATAGAGACAAGTACATTAACATGTAACCTTTAAATCAAAAGATTCTACTGATATAGTGAAAAGTCATCAGACATAGAAAGAACATTTTTTCAACAAATTTAACCACCAAAGGATTCCTATAAAGTTATCCAAAATAAATAAAT
This sequence comes from Eulemur rufifrons, assembly GCF_041146395.1. NCBI lineage: Eukaryota > Metazoa > Chordata > Mammalia > Primates > Lemuridae > Eulemur > Eulemur rufifrons. The sequence continues at coordinate 34,665,762 of NC_091006.1, forward strand.
AAATCAATAAATAAGAAAGAAAAGACAAAGGACTGATCACTCTAAATAAGGATTTACAAATTAAAGCAACGGTACACCATTTCTAACTCACCAAATGTGCAAAATTTAAGAATGCCAAATATTGGTTAGAAACTCTCATACACTTTCAGTAGACATATAAATTAATCTAAACACATTGCACAGCACTTTAGGTATATCTGGCAAAGTCAAAGATATACATGCTCTTTGGCCCAGAATTTATACTACCAAGAATATGCCCTAGTGATACACTCATGCAGTCTAAGAATGTTCATTGCAGTTTTGTTTTTAATAGTGCCAAGGTAGCAACAACTTAAATCTTTATCCACTGGGAATAAACAGATAGATATGAATATAATCACACAATGAAATATAACAGTCAGAATATAGAAACATCTTCATGCTGTAAAAACAGAAAAATACCCCAAATAAAACATTAAGCAAAAACAAAAATGAAACAAAAAAAGCTAGTTGTGGAATGAGACAATGAACATGATAACATTAAATAAATTTAAAACATTTAAGTGCAAAACCCGGAATATATATTATACACTATTATACACATATACAGGTATGTAAGTGTATATGTATATGTATTTTTTGTGCGTGTATAATCAAAATAGAGAACAAAAATAGGAAGGATACTAAATTTTACACTTTAATTGAATCTATACTATTTTATTAAAAAAACAACTCAAGCAAATTAGGCAAAACATGATATGTGAGTGTACATTATCCTACTCTACATATATTTATAGGTATTTGAAGTATTTTTTTTAAGGTGTGTGACATCATGTTTTTTTTTTTTTTTTTAATTTCAGCTTATTATGGGGGTACAAAAGTTCAGGTTACATACGTTGCCCATGTACCGCCCATCCCCCCAAGTCAGAGCTCCAGGCGTGTCCATTCCCCAGACAGTGCGCATTGCACTCATCATGTAGTATTTTATAAATACTGATTAAAACAAAAGTCTGACAAACTGGGAAGGTATATTTATAATTTATATTTTAAAATGTTCATACAAATGAATAAGAAAAATAAATGTACCTATTAAATAAATGGGCAAATGACTATAACAAGCATTTAACAAAAGAAGAATTAGGTGAGCAATAAATATATTAAAAAATTTCAACCTTGGTACTAATCATATGCATACAATTTTTAAAAGAGACGAAGTATCATTTTTATTTATTAGTTTGCTATTTTAAGAAAGTTTAAGATCAAGCGTCATGGATACTGTGGAGAAATACAATATCATACACTTTCGGGGGAATATAGATTGCCACAATCTATCTCAAGGACTATTTGTAATACGAATAACAATATAACATGTTATATTATCTGAATGTTTCGGTGGAATTTGCATTCTGTTCAATTGATCAGGTTTTCTGATTTAATCTAATATGATAGATTTATATCACAATCAGTTATTGTTAATAAGGTATGAATTTTGGTAAAGTAGCCACACCATAATTACATTTTAAGATGTTTAGAAATCCCTTGTGCTTTTGTACTTTATTTTCTAGATTAAATATAGTATTAATTTATTAAGATTTAAAAATCTTGTGTTACTTTTATACTGCATTAAATATTCTAATTAACTTAAGTATAGTTTTAATCTGTGTTAATGGGAATGATATCACTTCACTTTTTGCATATAAATGTATGCTCTCGGGATTTATTATTTTCTTAAAAAAGTCTTGTGTGTTGAGTACTATTAATAGCCACCTACTACGATATTTTTGGCTGCTAATATGAAAAATTATTTTTTACTTTGTATTTTTTAGCTCTTCTTATTCATATTTTATAGTATGGACTTTTGAGAACTTACCTCTTTTTATTTTTACTTCTTAATTGTCATGCTACAACAATTTTACACATTATGTTTTCTTAAAAATATATTCATATTTTATTTGTTTCCTATATTTATATTTTGGAGTGTCTTCTTAAATTATTTCCAGCATTTCTACTATTTGGTAATTGTCATGGTAATAAGGATATTCTTTTCTTGCTTTAAGTAGAATTCTATCCAAATAAATATTATATGATTTTTTGTTTTAAAATATACACTCTATTTTATTAATAATGAAGAGATGTACTTCATTGTAAAAGCAATGAAGTCATTGCTTTTATTAAAACATTACTTTTGTATTAATAATAATAATTAACATTTTTATAGGCTTATTATTTATCAACACTATTTTAAACACTTGACATGTCTCATGCTCATAATACTTTATCAGGTAGGGATACTATAATTGGTTCTGTTTTACAGATGAAGACACTGAAACACAGAAAATTCAAATAACTTATCCAAGGTCAAACAATTAAAAAATGAAATTCAGATAGTCTAATGACAGTTTACATTCTTTACTAGTACACTATTAATTAGGAAAAACATTGCCACCATAAAATGTACTTTTCAACCTCTATTGAGATAATTAAATGCTTTTTGCAACTTCTCCCATATAATTAAACTCATTTAGGGTTTATCCTATGTTATAAGTGATTTACATTTTTTAAAAATGCCCAAATTATGTAAATAATGTTTCTTTAAGTACAGCAGACCCTTACTCTGCAAACTGGAAGTGCTTGTAGTGTTGTGACCTCTGGTTGGTCCCTGTGATGCCAGGGGTCAGGGAAAATCACAGAGAAGAATGACTATTAAGGCCATTATCAGTAACATATTGCTTTAGAACATCATCTAAAAAGTGCTGCTGTTCATATCTCTGTTAAAGTGTAGAGATTTTACTGTTTGTTGCTGTTCCGTAGAAACTATACTTTTTATCTGGATTCATAGACCAAATTTTTAGAACCTAGTATTAACTGGAGAACAAAACAAACAGCCAGGTGATTGGTGAATACTTTTCTGTCTAAACATATGGCCTTTAGGCTCATTCATTTACTCATGAATTTACTAAAAAAAATATTTTTAGAACTATGCAACAATAAAAGATACAAATCACCAGGGTAAAAGCATCCAAATAACCAATATGGAATAAAAAAAAAAAACGCTAGAAATGAGAAAAGAACATTTTTTTGAGACAGTCTTTCTATGTTGTCCAGGCTGGTATCAAACTCCTGGGCTCAAGGGATCCTCAGACTCCCAAGAAGCTGGGACTACAGATAGGCGCCACTGTACCCGGTGAAAAGAACATTTTGTCTTGCCTCGGAGTGCCAGGGAAAACAACACCAAAGAGTGAAAACTTTCTGCTAGATCTTGGAATTCATTGAGTTGAGAATTTGGCAGGAGTTGGGGCAGGTGGAAAGCACAAGCCAAGGCTTTGAGTTTTAAAATGGATGGCAATAAAGAAATATGGAAGTGATTCAGGGAGAATTGAACAGAAATGGTGTTTGCAGCAGTGAGTGGGGTCGGAGTAACAGGAGGAGGATAAGAAGGGAGGAAGATGATGAGAAGTGTATGTTTCCTACTTAAAGCTAAGCAAGACCAGACTTAGAAAAAGAAAATGGGGGACTTGGTTGGAAAATAAAACTGTTCTTTTCTGTGCCTCATAGCAAATACATATTCCCCCATGACTGACTGGAGATGGAAACATTGCTAGCCTATCATTTTTATTTTGTTGTTATTAAAAATTTTCCAATTATTTTAAGAAAGATTTGAAGGAATATTTGGAAAACTTAGACATTTGGACTGAGGATATGATACAGTGAGAGTATTACTTAAAGAATTATCTAATCTTTCTCTGTGACGAAAAAATCAAGTTTATAAAACCATCCTCTCCCCGAGAGATAAAACTTCAATCATTCAATATTTTAAATAACACACATTTTCTGTAGCCATGAGTCGTTTCTACCATATACTAAAGCGGAGTAAATATGGGATGGAGGATTTGGCAGTCACAGGTTTCTTTCCCTTCTTGTTAATTAGAGACATATTAAACATAGGCATGGAATCATTTTAATTTGGGCTTAAGAAACAAAATACATTTTAATATGGGCCCTCACATAAAAATGTGGACATATAATAAAAGGTCAGCAAAACTTGAAGGAAAATTCACGTCATGAAGGAAAGGAAATAAATTCCACAAGCAGAAAACTAAATCCCCGAAGAAAGCAAGACAACTTTAAAGCAAGCATAATAGCACCCAAGAATACACAGTAAGAAGAACAAACTGTTGGATGAAAACTAAAATCAATAATAGTGAGATAACAACAACAACTGGGATTCTATGAAATTGAAATGTAATTGCAAATTTTTAAAAGAAAATTCCATAGATGGGCCAAATGACACAATTGAAGATTTTATTAGTGAGAGAGATAATAGAATCAAATAACTATCAAGATAGCATTGCAAAAGACAACATAAAGAGGTATTGAAAAGAGAGCCAGAAGTTCTAATGAAAGCTACCTAAGAAAAAAACAGAGCAAAAGAAGGGGAGGAAATAATAAAAAAGAGTAATGCCCCAGAAATGACAAAAGTTATTAATTTTATGATTGAACAGACTCACTGAATGTTAAAGTGAATTAATTATTTATATTATGGTGAAATTCCAGAACATCTCGAATAAGAAAAAAAATCTAAAATACTTTTGAAAACAACAAATCATATTACCTACACAGAAACAAGAATAATTTGTCATTCTTTTTGTCAGCAAATTTAGTACCAGAAATCAATGAAGCAATGTTTCTAAAATTCTGAGCAAAAATGACTTTGAGATGCTAATTCTATATCAAACTAGCATTCAATTGTGTTGGCACCATAAAATTATTTCTAGACAGAAGAGGACTGAGGAAGTTTTGCTCCAACAGTTTCTTTCAGCAAGAATTACATAAGGATTACTCTAGCAAAACAAAATGTCAATACAAGAAAGAGGAAATTAAGACAAAAAATAAAGTGAGAAGCAAATAAACCATAAAACAAATTATTTTCTAATTTTTAAATAAAATGCTGTGAAATTAAAAGCAATTATTAAGAAATTATTCTGAAGCTATAGACAAGGGGTACCCAAGCTAAATATTACGAGTCAGAGGAAAGCCATGAAGTTGACTGGTTTTGAAGAAACAGGAAGAAGAGGATATTTTGAAATAAGCCATATTTATTAAGTAGAAATTATGAATAAAAATAAAATATATAGTTTATTGAGTGTTTACTATATGCTAGGTCCTATTTTAAGTCTTTTTCATATATTAAGCCATTTATACCTAACATCTCTAAACCCTGGTAATATTGTTTTAATATTTGGATTTTTAAAAGGAAGAGCAGATGGGAAAAGCAATTTGCTGCGGGTCACACAGCTTTAGAAGTGACAGAGACAAAATGCAAGCCCACAAAACCAAAATCGAAAGCCAATATTTTCGACCACACTGCTATACACTTTGTGATGGAGAAAAGGTAGGAGACAGACAACTAGATGTCCAAACGTTGGTGAGCAGGTAATGGAGAATTCCCCCAGAAGACAAGAAGGAACTGAGATAGTGGTTGAATAATAAGGTTGTAACACATGAGAGAAGATCACACATCACTGAAATCCATAAACCTGCAAAGGAGCCAAAAGTGCAGCTATATGTAAACACTGCATTAGTGAATACCTTTTTTCCCCCAACTTGGTCATGTTTCCTGCTATTCCCAGTGGTTCAGAATTTCCATGAGGCCAAGTTTCATGGCTGAGATTTCTGTGTGTGAAAAATAGGTCATTAGGTTTTGTAGTTTTTTTCGTGTTTATGGTTACTCTTTTCTATTTTATATAGTCTTGTATTTTGTTTCCTGCGTCTTCCTTATTTCTTTCTTTGGGTTGAGCCGTTTGGTGGCTTCCAGCAGGGGTTGACAGTACAATTCTCATACAAGTCTGTCTCACACGTCTCGGTATTTCCCTGAGGTCACACAGCACGCAGTGCTCGGTTAGACAATGTTCATTCTTAATTTTCCCAGGAGTTTGAGTAAATATGTGAATAACGTAACCATCGGCTGAGCATCAGCTGAAGCGATGTAATTTCACATAGTTGCCAGAGTCACAATACTTTTCCCTGACAGTGATGTCCTATCAAAAGCATGACGCTGAACAGTCCCTTAGACTCGTTTCATGTTAACACAGGCGGAGAATTTAACAATCTTACTCAACACTCTCATTTTAAGTGGAGAAATAGTGAAATACATAGAAACTATATGACATGCAGAAGACCACACATCTAGGAAATTACAGACCTGAAATCTAACTCCAGGTCATTTAACGCTATAGCATCACTCTTTCCAGATACTTCATCACCCCTTCTTCCAGCCTAAAAAGAGGATGAATTTTGGTATTCTCAATTTCTGCTTTTAAAACAGTCTATGTTATTTATTAAAGTTAAAATTTCTAACGATAATAAATTGGACATTTTATCACTTCATTTAAAAGTGATTAAAACTGATTCTACTTTCATTTAAATAAAGGAACATCATTTTGTTCATTAAATTACCTACACAAATAGATGTTTTGTCACCTAGAGGAAGATAAAGTACATTTCTAGATTTGATTTTCTTCTTCTTCAGAAAACTATTAAGCAATTCTGTGATTCACTGAAGTGTCACTATGTCACTCTGGTGATCAAGTGAAATTATTATGGTTTTTCAAAAATTTCTACTACATCATTACTAAAAGAGATGGAAAATTTTAATGATAGGAAAGGAAAAATAATAGAAATAAGAGGTTTTGTTTTACATTCAGTACTTGAGAATATGGCTTTTTAGAGGGAAAAGTATGAATGCAGCATTTTCTAAAGAGTTTTGTACTTTTGCAGCCTGGTTCCTGTTTTGTTTAAGGCAACGTGCTATACCTGGGGATATAGGAAACCATGGCCCTGTCTCTCATTTACATTATTTCTATTGGTTCTCCTTCATTGGACCCCTCCCCCACGACCCTGTACCTGATGTTCGTTAGCACTGAGCTATTCTTGTTTTCTGTGTGAGCCAGAAGCAAGCAAGCCTTTCGCCTGCTGAGTCTTCTACCCACAGAGTTTCTCCACCCATCTCATTCTTGTGAATTTCAAGGTGTCATCCTCCCTAATACTCCAGCTGCTGTAGCATTCGGTAATAACCTCTATTTGAACACTTTTTACCATAGTTCTATAGTTAGCCGAATATATTTTTCCTGCTAGATAATGGCCTCCAGGAATAATGTCTATGATAGAATATAGCAAAAATCCCAATACATTGTAAGAGCTCAAAACTATGTCTGAATAAATTAAGAATGGAGTGAATAAATAAATACTTAACGGGCCATATGAATGTATGAAAAAGCTTCAATGTATTCTCTTGTTCATCACAGAGAGCAAACACGTTACAAACTAGCCCATGTCTGCCCACTGCTTATATTGATAAACAGGCAAATCTCCACAAATTAAGGCAAACAATTATTGGCAACACTTTGTAACTAATGCTTTGAAACCATTTAGTGACAATTGTGCATCTCAGTGACAGAAGCTTTTATGCTGAGATCTCACTTTAGTACAGGTATAAGCCAGAGGCTACAGTATCCAGGAGTCTCATGTAATTTTGCTTTTCAAGGTGGAAGAGTCACTGTTGAAAAAATTTAAAAAAAGACCTGTTTGGACTAATTCATTAATATTTAGACTAATTGATTAAGGATATCATGACTTAGGCATAGATAATGGTTATTCCCTTAAATCTAATGGATATTTTCTATTTTTCTCTATTTTTAAACTCTAGTAACATTCAACAGTATTAACCTTGTTAACCCAGCCCTCCCTGAAATGTACTAGTTGTTATTCTGTATTCTTCTAGGTCCTCTTACCTCTCTGGACTTTTCTTTCCTGTCTCATTTATAGACTCATTGTCATAAATATGGCTATGAAATACCACAGTTTCTCAAACTTTGTCTTACACCCTTCCATGTCCTCATCCTCTACTCCTTCTGTAGAGTGTCTTGTCTGTACATCAGATTTGATTACCACCTATATGGCAAAGTTTCTCAAATCTAAAACTGCAGTTCTTAATTCTTCTTTTGCTTCAGAATCATGTACATAACGTTGGAATTAGTCTCTCATATTTATCTTCAGTTAAGACATTAAGAATGCAGCAAAAATCATTACCCTATTAGGAACCAAAACCAAGTTACAAAGACAGCTGGAATGCTGAAGTTTGAAAGGATTCATGAGATCATTAAGATAATCACCAAGAATGGGAGGACTGAGGAGTAAAAATTAAAAGGATTTTGATTCTTCAGATAAGAAGAAAAATTAATATATAAAAACATGCAGCATAATTAAGTTGAGGTTATTTCCATCATACAAGAATAATCCAAGATCAGAAAATAAAATATTATATAACAAATTAAAGGAGAAAAAAAATGCATATTTTTATTTCTATTTCAATCAACAGTGAAAAATGATTTTAATAAATTCAGCATTTATTATGACAATCATTAAAAATCCCTTAAGACACGGGGAAGAGAAGGACAATTTCCTAACCTAACATTCAACCTGTATTTGCAATTGGCCTCTGAAGTGGGGGTCGTCTTGTGGAGTACGTCCTTGACTTGTGGGGTCTGATGCTATCTTTAAGTAAACAGTGTCGGAGTTGAGTTAAAGTGTAGGGCACCCACTCAGTGTCTGCGAGGAGTGGAGGATTTCTTAGTGCGTATGGTCACTCCACACATTTTGGTGACCAGAAGTGTTGTAAGAGCATAGAAAAGAAAAAAAAAAAATAGCTTGTTTTTTCCTATACAGTTGTGTAAGACCTTTATGGAGAAAAAAGAAGACCTTTATAAAACATAAAAGACACTTGAAATAGTGTTTATACTATAATGTAAACACTATAATAGTTTAAATACATTTAAATACCAATAGGTTCTTTATAAACATGACATTGAAAATTAATATTGATGAACCCAGGACAAAGAATAGCTGAAAGAGTTTGTAGAAAAGCAAAGTGGTATTTACCCTAGTAGCTCTCAAGATTTATTATGAAATTTAAAAAGTGTAGAATAGGAAATCCAGAATCAGATCCAATAATATATGGATACATGATATATTATGGAGATAACATTGCAAATTAGAGATTATAAGGTCTCTAACGGTTTTAGAACTGATTATCCATAGGAAAAATAAGAAACCTGGTTACCTACTTCATAGCATATATAAATATATATACAAGGTAGAATAAATGAAAGTCCTTTAAATTTTTAAAATTAAAATGAATGTGGTGAATTTTTAATGACTTTTTAGAGAAAAATTTCTTAAACACAAAGACACTTTTTTGTGATACAAAAATCACAAACCATAATTAAAAGATTCATAAACTTGACTACTTTCATACTTAAAACTTCCACATCATGCAGACTTCCATTTGGTGTGACTCCAAATAAAATTAATCAATTTATTCTCTTCCTCTACCACAATGTCACTTCAAGACACCACTAAAAAGTTTAAAAACTTGATACCAAAAAAAAAAAACATTTTTGCAAACGATAACAACCAACAACAAAAAAATATAATCTAGAATTAACAAAGTACTCACCAAATAACAAGAAAAAGACAGCCAAATCATTAAAAGAATGAACAATGGATATGAATAGAATTCAAAGAAGAGAAATCCAAATGACAACTAAACGCATGAAAAGATCTGAAACCCAACTAATGCAAATAAACCAATGAGATACCATTTTTAGCATTAGTTTCTAAAAATAATTTTTAAAACTCAGTAATACAAGTGTTCTTAAGAATGTGGAGAAATGGGAACATTTAAATTGCTTAACTAGTTTGAGGAATAATTAGGCTTCTCTGGTAATGCTGAAGATAGGCATAGTCTTCCACATGCACACACGCCCCAAAAATGCCACTCCTCAGAGAAATTTAAACTGTTGCTCTTATGCAAACAATGACATGCCCAAGAATGTTCACTGCACTCTAATTTATAGTAGTGAAAAATTAAAAACAAGCCCTATGTCCATCAACAGGAGAATGAATAAATTGTGGTATATTCAAACAATGGAAAACTTTGTAGTGGTGAAATCAATGAACGATGACTAGATTTTTGTGGCAGATTCTGTTATAGAACACAAATAGCTACAGTGGGAAATTCATCAAACATTTAAAGTTAAGAGTTAGGCACAAATCTTAACACTTGAAAAAGGGAAGTTTTTTCCCTTCACCGAGTAGAGCGTTTTACTCAGAGAATATGAACACAGGAGCTGCCCCAACGCTGGAATAACATGAAAAATACAAAGCGAAGCAGGGCTTAGTCCAACTCACACACCCCGCCATAAGTGATGGGAACATGAGATGGCAAACAGGTGTGTGCGCCCACAGACGGCCTCCCTCCCTGGGATAGCCTGGCGCCTGCGTCTGGCACGTCTGTGTTTCCTAGTCAGGCATGACTACCTTGTTTCACCCCTTCCTGCAGCCAGTTCTCAGCCCCAGGCAAGCAGTGCTCAGGGTAGAAGTCCTTGGCTCAGCCCGACGGCCTTACTGCTGCCTAAGTGGCTGCCACCCCGCCAGTTCGCAGCGGGGTCCAGTACCTACTGCAGCCTCCTCGGCCTAAAGCAGCAGCACAGGTGTAGGCCCAGCTCATACCTATGGGCTCCCTCCTACAGCAACAATGATCAGGTGAGGCTTCGGGCAAAAAGGGAAAATCTTTGAAGTTTGTCTCTTAGTCTCCAACATCCTCTTTCGTTAACTTTTCCCACAGTTGCATTTCCTCTTGTGTTTTTTTTTTTAGGGACCTTGACCTTTGAACTCCATCTACCACTGAAACTGCAAATGGTCTAAGGTTCTCATTTTCACTTTGACTGAAGCTTATTCACACCAACGTGTTAACTCCTTAATGTTTCAACACTTTTGAGCTTTTTACCTCTAGCTGTAGAAGGACTTTCTCTCCATCGGTGGCAATGAGTTAAAAAAAAGTGTCAGGTTCAAAAATCCAATGTGTTAGTTATTAATGTAGCTAACACTTTGTGAGTGCTCGCTATGTTCTGTGCACTTTTTGAATAATTTTAACATGTATTAACACATTTAGTCTTTGTTAACAATCCCATGAAATAGCCTTATCATTGTCCTTGTTTTGCAGACAGTGACACTGAAGCCCTGAGTGGTGTGCAGTGCTCCCCAAATCAAGCAGCCGAGAAGTGGGGGACTCAGGATTGGAACAGGTCAGAGTTAACAAGATTCCAGCTTTGGGGAGGAAGATTCAGGAACTTTGCTCCGTAATAAGAATATATGGTGATGGCATGACAATTTCACAACCAAAAAATGGCATCAGGAAAATGTGGCAACATTCCAGATGATCACATTTATTTGCTCCAACAAAACGAAGTGAGCTCTGCATTGCTTACTGTATTCCCCCATTAGTATGCAACACAATAATCACCATGCAATTATTCAAAGAACAACAGAGTAGGAGACAGGAGACCTCCCTATTGCCATTCACTGACTGTGGGTGTGATCTTTGTTTTATTACTTAACCTCTCAGAGCTTTGCTTTCTTCATCTATAAAACAAGGGAGGGGAGGGCAGGGAAGTGAGCTGTGAGCCAGATAATTTAAAAGTTTCTTCTCTAACAGTGAAACGGTCTGATTAGTTTGGTGGCTATATTGTGTTACAGTTTGTTGCTCAGGTAATATGATCATCTGCTCACATCTTAAAACATCGAAAAGAAAAAAAAAAAAAGACAGATTTCTGTCCTCATGGCTACTGTTCAGCATCTTACTTTTGAGCCCTATTCCACTGAGTGTGAGCTGACTTCTGAGTCCTGAAGTCTGACCAGACTGTCATTCCGCTTTACGTGGGCTTTGCTGTTGATTCAGTTCTGGCAACAGTGGCATGCTATTCAGATGTGAAGCCTCTGGGTCCGGGAGAAAGGGCCAAGAATAGCTCATCTGGCATCGATGAGGTGGCAAAGCCTAGAAGACCCTGGGAGGTGAAAGTCGGCTACAGGGTAGACATGGAAAGAAAAATAACTCAGCTACTGGGAGGAGGGCGTAGACACTAGGACTGAGCAACAAACTGGTCTCCGTGAAGACTAATACCAAGTGTCCAAGTTCTAACATCAAGGACAGTGTGTCCAGACAGATGATCAGACACATCCCAGTGAGGCTGAAGAGCAAGCAGCAGTCAGCAGGCCAAGCTGGCATATCACTGCATCAAGACAGTTGTGCCAGGGAAGTCTATAGATAAGAAACGTCAACCCAGGAGTCCAGAGGTTATGCTTAGGGAGATTCTGCCCGGGCAAGAAGAGCTAGAACAGGATCTAGGTTTGATTGTAGATTACAAGTGAGAGACTCAGTGTCAAGGAAACAGGGGGAGCATGTTCAGAATGACATAACTTTCCAAGGCAAATTGAAGTCTAATCCCAGAATGTTCTCATGGAGCTACTTAAATGACTTCAGATATTCTTAGAAATGAGAGATTTTTGACCTCCTTACCACTTCCAGACCTAAGTTCTCCTTTTTATTCTTGCTCATCATATGAGAGACCAACAATTGATTTCTGTTGTAGTCATATGTCAGAGATGGACATGTGACCCTGATGCTTGTGAGGTTCATGGGCGAGAGATGCCATTACGTTCCTGTGGCATTGCTTGTTGCTTGTTAAAGGGAGGGCAAGAGAGAGGGCAAGCTTTCACTGAGAAAGCTTCCTTGAGCATGCACCAAAGCCGAGATTGGCTCAGAATCTGTAGCAGAACAGCCAGATTTATCCAGAGGTGGGCAGAAGCCTGGTTAAAATGCCAGCTGTGGCAGATAAAGAATTATTAGTTTATCCACAAGGGCTTGAGTGGCCCATCCAAATGTCTAGTTCTGTGAATTCCTTGCGGAAGCCTTTGATAAGATAGCTTAGAAGTTTACATATCCATTTTTTAAAATCTACTGAATTTGGATGAAACCTCCAGTTGCTTACCAAATGGTGACCATCACCCCATTCTTGGATTTGCTTTCTTGGCAGTCCAGCCTAGAGACCAACCATTGTGTACTACCTCAACCACTCTCCAGCCAACGCACAATGTTCTTGGCTTGCTTGTCCGTATCCGGTGGACCAAACTTAAAATCCTCCAACCTATTAATAAATCACCTCAACCAATTAACTTCTTTACTCCTGTAATCAAATTGCAGAGCATCTTTGGGGACAATCCACAATTATATGGATTGGTATGCCTACTAGCATGTGACTTTGACATCGTCTGGTCACCCAAGGCCTCTTGTCAATGGTCTTAACCCTGGTTTCTATAATTGGACTAATTAACTCTCAAGTTCTATTTTTTTCTTCTTAAAAAATTAAAATTGATGGTGTTTTGAACATAGACATGTTAAGCTTAGTAGATGATATTAATTGTGCTGAATGCATTAATTTTAGGTGTTACTAAAATGATATGGATAAATATGTAGGGTAAATATAACGATGGTTTTCTTTAAAGTACAGTTATAAAGAAAAAATATTGTATTTTTCCTCAAATGATAGTCAATATCAGGTTTAAAAGTTGGCATTCCTTAGATTCTCACACAAGCTTTCTACTCTTATTTCTTTGCACAATCCAGTTTTCTGCTCTCAAACTTCCTGTGTTCTATATTTAAATGAATGACACTACCCCTGCATTTAACCAAGACAAAAATCTGGGAGTCATTTCTTGTCAACAAATGCCAACCATGCCCTCTAATCTTCCCTCTTATTTCCATCCCCACTGCCACTAGTACAGGACAGGCAGCCAGTCTCGTCTATAATATCGTCAGAGCTGACTGGATTCCCTGCCTCTATACTCCCTCCACTCCAAAACATTACTCACCCCGTCTCACAACCTATCACGTCAGCTGCAAACAGAATGCCCATTTTAAAGTGAAAAATTGATTACATCAGTCCCAAGATATATATTGTTTAGTGGGGTACTCAATGCTGTTAGAATAAAATGTCTAAGTACGGCTGTGCCTCCTTGTGACCTGGACCCCACCTCTCTGTCTGGTCTCTTGCCCAGCTTTTCTCCATTCTCTAAATAGGTTTTCTAGTTATCTATTTGCTATTGACCGCAAGCTTAATTTCACTGTGGTCAAAGAACATGCTTTGCTTGGTAAGATTTCTGCTCCTTGACATTTGTTTTGGTACACTTTATTACCCAGTCTGTGGGCAGCTTGAATGTTCTATTTCATTTGAAAAGAATATATATACACTGCAGGTATTAGATGCATTTCCTTTATGTCAATGAAGTCCAGTTGACAAAGTTAAAGTTAAAGTCATCTCTGTTTATTACATTTTTCATCTATTTGTTCTATAGGTTAATGAGAAAGGTATGTTAAAATCTCCCACAGTGGTTAGAGATCTTCATTTGGTTAATGTTTCCTTTAGTTTTCTTTTTAAGCTATTAATTGAGATGCAGACAAATTCAGAATTATTATATCATTTTGGTAGGTTTACCTCTTTATCACTATGAAACATCACTCTTTATCTCTTACCTAAAAATTTTGTGTCCTTACATTTAAAGTTGAGCCGCTTTTAAGTATACTTGAGCTTTGTTTTGTTACTCGGTCTAGCAGTCTTTATCTTTTAATTGCAATAGTTACATTGAATGAAATTATTGAAAATTTAGGCTTAAGTCTATCATCTTATTATATTTTCTATGTATCCCACCTTTTCTATGTTCTTGTTCAGGTTCAGACATGGTGGAATTTTGGTTATAAGCCATGTCAAATGTGTTAAAAACAGCATGCTAGTTATAGAACCTTATGTCAAACCTAGAGCTGGAGCCTAATCTACTAAGTGAAGTATCACAAGAATGGAAAAACAAGCTCCACATGTACTCATCATCAAATTGGTGCTAATTGATCAACACTTATGTGTACATATGATAGTAACATTCGTCGGCTGTTGGGCAGGTGGGAGGGGGACAGAGGGGATGGGTGTATTCACACCTAATGGGTGCAGTGTGCACCGTCTAGGGGATGGACATGCTTGTAGTTTGACTCAGGTGGGGGAAAGGCAATATATGTAACCTAAACATTTGTACCCCTGTAATATGCTGAAATAATGAAAAAAAAATCCTAGATATAATGCTTTCTGATATTTGGTCTCTATAATTTCCTATTTTAGAAATAGCTTGTCTATAGATAAACACCTTATAATTCAAGTCATTGTAATAAAAAACAAGTAAAGCAATTTGATTTTGGAGTGATTTTGTACTTCTGATGTAAGACATATTTATAGATAACAATAGATACATCCGACTCATAAGAGTAGAGTTCTATCTTTATGATTATCATAGGGTGATATTTAAAACATTTTGGATTTTTTCCTACTGCAAGCTCTGTGGGAATATGCACTCTAGAGTTATGAAATAATATAATAATATGTTGAATATCTTTCCCAAGATCCTGACTCTTTTAGCGTAACATAATAAGTATTTTATCTGTGAGAATTCGGCAGCCTTATGAAATTTCTGAAAGCCAATCTCAATCTAAAATCAAAACCCATGGTCACAATACAATGTCAAGGAAAAGGAAAAACACATTTTCCATCATAATTCTCTTGTAAACAAGTCAATTGAAGGGATTCCATTCTCAAAGAACATAAAAATGTGTCAGAAAAATAGTACCTGATTTTATCAAGCAAGATAAAAAGAAATGATTGCTTCTTTATTAGATGATGTGAAAAACATAATAAGAAAGGCCTTCCAAAATCAGATACTTCCAAGTTTCAAGTAAATTTAAGAGGGGAAAATAAAAGGAAAAGAAAGGAGGAAAGAAGAGAACTTTTATACTCATAGGAAAGGGTTAAAATGCTGACTGTTGTCTGTAAATAAGCCAGAGTAGAGGGCTAATTAAATGAAGACATAATTTAGCTAAGTGTTAAAACTTGCCTTCTTTTAGGCTCAAGAGATTTGGTAGCCGTTGCAGAAGCAATTGGTTCCTAATTTTAGAGAACTTGCAGAGGGAGATAGAAAGTTTTCTGTGATTGATGACACATAAAAAAGGACCTTTTTAGTGCTTAGATCTTTGGATCTTCAGCAAGTTTTTAAAAAGCTGACTATAAGTTCAGATAGACAGTTGATAGTGTCTACTTTAGGCAAGTACTGCTTCACTACTTTCTCTTTCATTCTCATTCCTTTTAGCATCAAATGGATCCTTTTTTTTATTATTTCAGAATATTACTGGGGTACAAACGTTTTGATTACATGTTTGCTTTTGTGCAGTTTGAGTCAAAGTTATAAGTATACCAAGATGGTGTCCATTGTAAGCAGCAGGTGTAAATTTACCTGTCTGCTCCCCCCACCATCTACTTGGTTTCCGTTGAGTTTTACTACAGTATGTGCACATAGGTATTGATTGATTAGTTCCAATTTAATAGTGAGTATATGTGGTACTTGTTTTTCCATTCTTGTGATACTTCACTTGGAAGAATGGTCTCTAGTTCCATCCAGGTTGTTACAAAAGGTATTAGTTCACCATTTTTTATGGCTGTGTAGTACTCCATAGTATACATATACCACGTTTTGTTAATCCACTCAAGCACTGATGGGCACGTGGGTTGATTCCACATCTTTGCGATTGTGAATTATGCTGCAATATACATTCGAGTACAAGTGTCTTTTTGATAAAATGACTTTTTTTTGCCTTTGGTAAATACCTAAGAGTGGGGTTGCTGGATCAAATGGTAAATCTACTTTTAGTTCTCCATAGAGGTTGTACTAATTTGCAGTCCCACCAACAATGTATAAGTGTTCCTTTCTCTCCACATCCACACCAGCATCTGTTGTTTTGGGATGTTTTGATAAAAGCCATTCTCACTGGGGTTAGGTGATACCTTATTGTGGTTTTGATTTCCATTTCCCTGATGGTTAGAGACTTTGAGAATTTTTTCATATGCTTATTGGCTACTGGTCTACCTTCTTTTGAAAAGGTTTTGTTCATGTCTTTTGCCCAATTTTTTATGGGGTTGTTTGATTTTTTTTCTTGCTGATTTGTTTGAGTTCTTTGTAGATTCTGGTTATTCATGCTTTATTGGATGTGTAGCATGCAAATATTTTCTCCCATTCTCTCCCTACAGGTTGTCTATTCACTCTATTGTTTCCTTGGCTGTATAGAGGCTTTTTTAGTTTAATCAAGTCCCGTTTGTTAATTTTTATTGTTGCTGTGATTGCCTTTGGGGTCGTCTTCATAAATTTTTTGCCTAGACCAATATCTAGAAGAGTTTTTCCAACATTTTCTTGTAGAATTCTTATAGTTTCATGTCTTAGGTTTAAGTCTGTTATATATCGTAAATTAATTTTTTTGAGTGGTGAGAAGTGTGGATCCTGTTTCAGTCTTTTCAGGTACTGTGCTCAAATGACAAGTTTGCTACATTTTCAGCATCCACTGACATTTAAGATTTTAAGGATGGTCACTTCTTCACAAAGAACCATTTTTTTAATCTTTTCAGGAATGTGTCTGCATATGGGACATTAACCCTAGGATTCACAAAGCCAGGTGGCAGGTGTGTCTAGCCTCCCCCTAGGCTTGCCCTGGGCTTTGCCTCTCTCTCCAGCTAAGTGATTGGCTCTGCCTACTCCTGGGCTCTCTGTACTCACTATTTCTGTCTTAGCAGAAATTACAAATCACTGTAAGCTGTTTCTACCTGTGTGGAAACACCAAAACTATAGAAGCTATAATTATTAATCTGCAAATGCAAAAGATATGCTTTTTTCCTAGAAGTATTATTTCTGAAACTGTAAGAATTTGATGATATGACATCAAATACACACTCACAGAATAAAACTGACTCTGAATTATGACCTACCCATCTTAGCAGACTCAAAGAGACTGTGTCTTCTGTTGTTATCAAGTGTTTGACCTTACCCATAGGTGGAGTAGGCAGTTAAAAAACAACATGTGTTTTGAGCATCTTAAAAACCTCCTATTCAGCCCTTAAGTATATCCCTTAATAGCCAAGGATGTCTGAAATTATACCAGAGACTGTCTATTCCTTTTTTTAGAAGTATCAATAATGGTGGCCTATTGCTCGTTGTGCTCATAATCTTGGCATGCGTACCTTCTTACTTTCTTAGGATCAATTTCTAGAAGTGAAACTGCTGGAACAAAATCCGACCACTTTAAACAAGTTTTAAATAGATCACGGTATTGCCCTATGACATACATAATAATTTTCTAATTTGCCTGTAAATAAATGTGGCTGGTCATGGATCAAGAATAGAATTAAAATCCCTAAAACGGCATTACATTTTTAGGCCCAAAGCTCAGTTTCCTATAACTAAGCTTTCTCCTAAGGGGAAGTCAGGGATTAAATCAGCAGAATAAAAATCTCACTGGATGAAGGGTCAAAAGACTGGGATTTAAATCCTGATTCTGGTAGTTATCAGCTGTAGAGACTTGGGGAAGTCCTGTGTTCTCTCTGTGCCTCAGTCTTACACTTAACATGCTGTAGCAGAACGAGGCGATTTCTCTGGTGCTGTTTGGCTTTGCAGCTCTCCGATGGTCGTGGGAAACTCGAAAGGTCAATATGCACATTTACTTTTCAAAATCTCACTCTGTCCGTGTCTCAGTGTCTGTTAAGCCTAAAATGTGAGATATAAATAACAATGAACTTCTTCCTGAATTCATTCCTTACATAAATATTAAATGCTTAGAACTTGGGTGTTACCAGAATAAATAAGGCACCATCCCCATCCTTGGGAAACTCAGTCATGAGAAAAATACATTACACAGATGATTCGCAGACATGAACAACAGCACAAAGAAACTTTACCTGGAAAGGCACAGATAGATTTCTCCATCAAGGTACCATTTAAGCTAAATTTTAAAGACATATACCTGTCTGTCAGGTACATAAAATACAAGAGGACATTTTTGAGGCAAGTGGCATGTGAAGATGTATGGATAACTGAAAGATTCAGAAAAATTGCTACCCCTAATGTAGCACTAAAAGAAAAAAATTGTCCTGTCCTTTTTTCTATTATAAAACAAATAGAGGAGTGATTTGGAAGTCTTATGCTATTTATAAATCAGACATTTAAATTTGGCCACTGTAAACTGTTTTCGGTAAATAACTTTTTTTGGTATACGTTTCTATGATAAGAGTAGTCTCCAAAGTCTTTGATCTTTATCTTCATGCATTTTCAACATTCATCAATACTATTAAGGTGCTTCTCTCTGTCATCTCTGTAGGATATTCAGTCCCTTTAAATGTCTCTTAAAATTCTGGTTAACGCCACTTCATGCAGTAGCCACCAGATGGCAATGAAGAGCAGCCTGGCTTCCTAGGCTGCTGAGGACCCAGCACGCTACCCCCGTGTGTTGCTCGGGCTTCACTGGTTTGTGTGGAAAGTTTCATTCCAAACGCCGTGTTGGTCTGACGGCAGGCTAGTGCACACCTGCGGTACCTTGATTATTTGTTTGTGTGCACCTCATTTGTGTGAAAGGTTCTGTATTGAGGGTTTTAAAATACTGAAAAAGTCAAATAAATTTCTGCCATTATGCTTTTCTTTAAAGGTAGTTATTTAAACATTTGAAAGACCTAAATATTTGTGTACAGAAGGATTAGTGAAAATACATACATCCTTTAGGCTAATTTAATGTTTTCTTGTGGTTATGAACATATTTGAACTAGGAATCCCTTCATATCACTGGTAAAAAAATAGATAAAATAAAAATATCCAATGTAAATGATATATAATAAAATTGCATAAAATACATAATACATTCCACATCTTTGCCTTTGGGCTTATTTAATTGTCAAATATGCTCACCCTTATTATTTTTCTCAAAGCTTGTAAAGTAAATGGTGATATTTTTGCAAAGGCTTAGGCCTTTTATTTTTTATAACAAAGAAGAGTTTGCAAAAAAGTATTTTATTTGAATGATTATATTGTACATAATTTGTTTCTTTTTTTGTTAGTGCTTTGTATTCTCCAGAATTTCCATAATGAGAATGCATTGTTTGGTTAAAAAAATCAAAAAGATAAAATTCAAATACAGTGATTAATTTAAAATCTAATGGTTCATGTATGTTTAACATTTATAAGTGCTAATATATCATGAGTTCTTACCTGTGTAACAAATACCTGCTCTTCCAAAGAACAACAACAATAACTTGTGTTAAAATAAGGTTCTGGGTGCTGTAAGAATCTCATGTCTCTTTTTGGAACAACTTAATGTCATTTGAAAGGCAAGGAATATTTAATGTTGAATTGACACATCAAAATTTTACTAGAACCCAAAAGAGTCTATAAACATTTAGTCTTGCATCCTCATACCACTTGTGTCAGTTAGGGTTCTCCAGAAAAACAGAACCAATAGGATATAGAGCTATCTACCTACCAATCAAGATTTGAAGGAATTGACTCGCGTGATTATAGAGGGTGGCAAGTCCATGATCTGCAGGATAGGCTGGCAGGCTGGAGACCCAGGGAAGAGCCAATGTTGCAGTTCAAGTTTGAAGGACATTTGTTGGTAGAATTCCCTCTTTTGGTGAGGTCAACCTTTGTCTATTAAGGCCTTTAACTGATTAGATAAGGGCAACTCACATTATGGAGGGTAATTTGTCTTAACAAAGTCTACTGATAAAAATGTTAATCTTATTTTTAAAATACCTTTGCAAAAAATATCCATAACAATATTTTACTAAATATCTAGGTATTGAGGTCTAGACAAGTTAATACAAAATTAACCATCATACCACTCTTATAAAATGTTATTTAATGTTTTCTATGCAATATTTTAGGCATATGGGAAAAACGTATAGTAGCTAGTTTTCAAAGATGGCCACCCAGTGAATCACATCTTCCAGTATTTACAGCTCTGCGCAGCCTCAGCACGGATCTGGTTTGGCCCTGTAACTGGCTTTGACCAATAGAATGATGTTCTGTGACTTTCAGGGTTTGGTCGTAGGAAGTCTTCAGCTTCAGCCTGAGTGTTGAAATGTTTGCTCTGGGAAAGCCAGCTAGCATTTAACTTACTGCCATGAGACCATGAGGTTATGAGGAAATCCAAGCTGGCTAAGAAAAGAGGACATAGAGAGAGAGGGAGAGGGAAAAGGAGAGAGAAATATCCAGCCAACTCCTCCTCCCCAGTTGTCCTAGATAATCCCAGCTGAGGAGCCAGGCCTGTGAAGCATTAAGTTATCTTTGATGTCTAGCTCAGTAGACTTTCAGATGACACCAGCCTCAGCCACCACCTAACTGCAATGAGGAAAGGGACCTCCAGGAAGAACCACCAGATGAGCCCAGTCAGACTCTGATCATTGCGAGAGAGCATCATAAATTGTTGTTTTAAACCAGCAAGTACTATAGTGCTTTGTTACGCAACAATAGATGATTAGAAAAATACAAAAATAAACTAAAATGAACACTCAAGTCCCTACCACAAGATTTAGCAAATCTTAACATCTTATCATATTTGCTTCAGATTTTTTTTTTTTTTCCCCTGAGGCTCTCACTCTGTCATCCCGGGTAGAGTGCAATGGCGTCATCATAGCTCACAGCAACCTCAAAATCCTGGGCTCCAGTGATCCTTCTGCCTCACCCTCCCAAGTACCTGGGACTGTAGGTGCACACCACCATGCCCAGCTAATTTTTTCTATTTTTTGTAGAGATGGGGTTTCGATCTTGCTCAGTCTGGTCTCCAATTCCTGAGCTCAAGTGATCCACCTGTCTTAGCCTCCGAGAATGCTAGGATTACAGGCATGAGCCACCACACCCAGCCTGCTTCAGATTTTTTAAAATTGAAATAAAGCAGTACATAAATAGTTGAAAATGTCAATGTTCCTCTCCCTTATTTCATTCCTTTCTTTCTCTCCACAGATACCCTCTCTCCTGAATCTGTTGTTTATTTTTGATGCAGATTTGTTCATATTGCTACACATATAGCCATGAACAATGCACAATGTTATGCTTCATGTTTTGAATTTTGCATGAATAATATTTTACTGAAGGTATTTTTCTGCCTCTTGTTTATTCTTGACATATGTCTATATTGATCCATATATCTCCTACTATGATAGTTGACTTCCCAAATTTCATGTGTAGGGAAGATTCAGGTAAGATATAAGTGTTACACAAATTTTATTTCTTTTCAAATAATTGCACTAAAATAACTAAATTTGCATTAATTATATGGCAAAAATAAATATTTATTTTGACGGTAGTATCAAGTGGTATTATGGAATGTTTACTCCAATGCAATCTGTTAAATGCTCCCAGATTAGAGAAGAGAGCTCCTGTACAATGTTGGTGGGAATGTAAATTGGTACAACCATTATGGAAAACAGTATGGTGGTTCCTCAAAAAATTAAAAGTCACACTACCATGTGACCTAGCAATCCTTCTGCTGGGGACATACCAAAGGAATGAAGTCAGCTTCTTGTAGAGATATCTGAGCTCCAATGTTAATTGCAGCATTATTCACAATAGTCAAGATGTGAAAATAATTTCTGTGTGTCCATCAATGGATGAGTGGATAAAGAAATTGTGAGGTATATATAATGGAAGATAATTAAGCTTAAAAAAGGAGATACTGCCATTTGCTACAACGTGGATGAATCTGGAGGACATTATGCTAAATGAAATGTCAGACACAGAAAGACAAATATTAAATGGTCTCATTTATTTGTGGAATCAAAATAAGTCAAATACATAGAAACAGTGGAGCAGTGGTTCAGAAGGGCAGGAAAGGGAGGGGGAGGAAATGGGGAGGTTCAATTGTACAAACTTGCAGTTACGTACAATGAGTAAGTTTAGAGATCTAATGTACAGCATGAGGATTATAGTTAATCATATCGTGTGGTTTACTGAACATTTATTTGTTAAGAGAGTAGATTTTGGGTGCTTTTACCATACACTAGAAAAGAAAACTATGTTACGTGATGGATATGCTAATTTGTTTGACTGTAGTAATCATTTCATTCTCTCTCTCTCTCTCTCTCTATATATATATATAAACATCATGTTGTATACCTAAGTACATACAATAAAAAAAGAATGGAGATAAAAATCTATAAGTAGAAAATGATGACAGGCTGGTGTAGAGGTAACATTTCAGTGGAAACACTGTTTTAATACAAATTTAAAAAGGCATAACTAGAGAGCATCAAATCGATTCTTCTCACCTATCCTAAATATATGGGACAGAAAAATGCATTAACATAAAATTGTCAATAGCTTCTAAATTCTTGGAACTGAAATGTTTTAAACTGAATCTATATTCACAAGTCTTCAGAATTTAAAGCAGTAATTCACATCATTACCCTCCCCAAATGGGTACAAATGGTTCAATATTTACCAGAAAAAAAATAATGGAAAGAAAGAGGAACCCGTTGAACACTTTCAAATTATTTACTTCCTTACCACTCAAAAATTCTGTGTACCAAGCTTGTTGGACATTTGATAAATTGAGAATAAACAGGGCAGAGTACCCACAAAAGAGACTTAAGATCTATAAAATAGTCTATAGAAATTGGTAATGGATAAGCTTATAAAATGGGATAGAGATGTTTATCACACACTAGTTACAAATAACTGTCCAACTGGTTGGTTGGGTATTCTATTTTGGTGTCATCTTTTATATTAAAACATTAGTTCAAACTATAGTTGCCCATAATCATTGAGAATTTGATGAGTTATGAACAGTTTCACAGAAAAATACACATGCTTACACGAATACAAGATTTTGTGTTCATTTTCAGGGCATTTCATAGGCATTGTGGACCCTGAAGCGTCCATCCTAAAATGTTAGTAGTAGGGCAATCTGTATTATTTGCATCCCACTATATCAGAAGTAAACCCATTTGTTAAATTTACAAAATGTGACTGGCTTAACATCACAATATTTGAAGGTACTGTTCTTGGGCCCAATTGAAATTCTACTAAACATAGTGATCAAAGACTTAATTTTAAAGAAGGAGGTATGGACACAATTTTAACACCTCATATTTCTGCACAACTATATAGGCAAGAAGAGGAATTTACTTACAATCCTGAGCCATCATGAACAGTGCTTTACATGGAAAACAACAGTATACTTAATGATACTTTTAACTTAAGGTAAACTATAATTTTTTGAAATGTTGGACTTTTTAAAAAACTCATGTTGACAGGCAATTTTTTTTCTTAAGATTTCAGACAGTAAAACCTAACATATCACAAGTAATACAAAGGTAGTATATAAATGAAAGGCTGTGAAATAAAATTAAATGAGACATAAATGTCTTTAGTATTATTTTCAGCTAAACTTAAACATTATAAACCATTTAACAAAAATATAATTGGAAGTAGCTACCCAGAAGGAAGGAATGTTCTTTTTCTTTGAATGGATTAGTTTCACATATCTAAAATTTGAATTTTAGAGATATTTGTCTTTTACAGCAAAGAACTTCTTTTTCCCAAGGCCGTTATTTTTGGTTATTTATTTTTTAATGTGTACATTTTGAAGTGGAAATTGTAAGGAAAAGTAGTTCAGAAAACTACTAATTTAGGCTTTAGAAAGTATAGAAAAGTATTAAGATTGGAGAAATAATATAATATGATGTGATATAATATAATATTTTATAAGATTGTACATGGAGAATCTATGTACATAAATGCTTTCATGGCATAATTGGAGGATACACTGGTACTTCAATTATTTTTCCCAAAACAGAGCTTGAATTTCATACAAATTAATACGATGGAGCTAGGAGAAAGCAATTCATTGATTTGTTTAATGGTTCATTCGATAATTATTTATTGACATACTATGTGCAAGGCACCCTAAGGAGAGAGAAAATAAACACAGATGAATAAAAGCTACCCAGCCCAGGCCCTCGAGGATGTCACAGTCTGCAGGAGAAGGATAATGTAGGTGGAATTAGGATGAAGTATAAGCAAATTCCATGAAGGAAGCAATGCAGCACACAGAGTATCACGAGGGCACATAGCTCTGGGCACATAGCTCTGGCCATTGCACGCGGGCACTTTTGTCTTACCCTTGGAAAGAAAACTTTAATCAGGAGATTGATACAAACAAAAGAACAAATCCCCTCTCTACCGTGTTTCTGTATGAAATCAGTCCAGTAGTCATCAAAATTTGAACGAACCATCCAAGTTCTAAATAGAACATACTAATTGGCATCCGGTTCCAGGAATCTAACATTATGGAAATTACTTAGGTCATTGATCCAGCCTATGAAAATTGCCACAGGCATCACTATTGATGTGAAAGACACTTTTCTCCCTTGAACCCAGCCAGTAATTAATGTTTTTTAAAAAGCCTATTGGAAATGCTTATCTGTGTTCAATAAAACAAAGAGTGCTTAGCGTTTCTTTTCAAGTCATAAGGGAACTAACACTTGTTCCCGTTCATTTAAATGCATAATTTATGTAACCTCCACATACATTTTCTCTTTCCCTCTCCCCTCCTCCCTCTCCCCAGCCACCCTCTTTTCCTCCCTAAAGTGACCAACCTCTGCAAGTCCGTCAACTCTACTCTGAAGGACAAGAGTGTGGCAAGAAGTGACAGCGACTCGACCAGCGGTCGCTGCTCTCCAGCTCCCCGCTCCTCCGCAGGAAAGGACGGGAGGGCGCGCGCGTCGCAGGGGGCGGGCAGGGCACAGAAACTGGGCGTCTTCGAATCCATCCAGGGCTTAGCAAACGCGTGACTACGCCGTGAGGCTCGAGTCCACTTCCTGGCAGTTTGGCGAGAGTCGGTCCCGCGAGTTGTAAACCCTGTTCCCAGGAAGAACCTTCTTCTTTCCGCAGCCGTCCCTCTCCCCCTCCCCCAGCACCCGGAGGGGGAGGGTCCCGGTGGCCGTTTCTGTCCAGACTCGAACCCGGGTCCGCGCCCCCGCCCCCCACCCCGCGCCCAGCCCTCCCTCCCCCTGCCGCCCTGACGACGGGCACAAACAGGTCTCCGCGCGACCCGACGAGCGAGCGGCTCCATTGGTTGGAGCCGAGTCCCAGCGGAGGGAGGGGACCCGGCGCGAGAAGAGGCGGCCGGCGCTGCCGTGGGCTGGGACTCGCGCGGGGGGGGGGGGGGGCTGGAGGCTGTGGGTGGGAGCTGGGGCGCCAGACCCGGGTCGCCGTCCCCGGAGTTGCAGTCGGAGCAAACTTGTCTGGCCCCGCGGGGCAGAGGCGCGCCAGTTAACCCCGGGCAGGAACGGGTGCGGCGCGGCACACACGGCTCCGCAGACACCCCGAGCGCCGCGCGAGCACGGAGGGGGCGAGCGAGGCAGGTCCCGCCTCCCCTGGCCCCGCGCACACACACGCCCACCGCGGCCCGGGCTGCGCGGCGCGGCGAGTGCGAGCCAGCGTGCGCACCGCGGGAGCCGCTCTGCCCTCCGCTCGCTCCCTGCCCAGGGCGTCTCGAGAGCCTGGAAACGTGAACAGGCTTAAAGTATGGCATGTTGCAAAGATGGTTTCTGCCAAGAAGGTTCCCGCGATCGTGCTGGCCTCCGGGCTCAGCTTCGCCCTCCTGCAATTCCTGTGCCTGGCGGCTTGGTGAGTTCTCTGGGGGGCTGGGCGGGGGGAGGGGGCAGGTGGAGAAGTGGTCGGCTCCCGGCCCCCCTAGACCACCCGCCTTCTTGTCTCAGCTGTAAGATCAGGGGCCCCAAGCCGGGCTTCTCCGTGACCGCGTAGACGCGGACGGCACGAGGGGCCCCGGACGCAAGAAGCGTGTGGGTACTGGGATGCGTGTGCGCGGGGTGCGCTTTTCCTGGCCATTTCTGTCTTCGCATCCCCCACACCCAGCCCTGCCTCCCTTGGCTTAGGGGCAGGCGACTCTTTCCCTAGAAGACCTGTTTCCACCTGTTCTCTGAACTATTCTTAAAATAATCTCCTCCGCCCCCGTTTTATGCGCTTGCAGTTTAAACGAATCCCCAGGACAGAACCAAAAGGAGGAGAAATTGTGCCCAGAAAATTTCACCCGCATCCTGGACAGTTTGCTCGATGGTTATGACAACAGGCTGCGTCCTGGATTTGGGGGTATGAACGATTTCAAACGCGCAAATGTGTCCTGTCTGTCCCTCTCTCGGTCTGCCTGTCTGTCTGTCTGTGGGAATATCATTAGGTATGCCTCACGTGCAAAAATGAAAATATTCCCTCCCTCCCTCCCTCCCTCCCTCTCTCTCTCCCTCTCTCCCTCCCTCTCTCTCTCCCTCTCTCTCTCCCTCTTTCCCTCTCTCCCTCTCTCTCTCCCTCTTTCCCTCTCTCCCTCCCTCTCTCTCTCTCTCTCCCTCTCCACCCCCCCTCGGTGAGACTGTGACAAGAATACCGCCCCCACCCGTACTTTCCCATCTCCCTGCCCCCTCAGAAGCTTGGCTTCTCCCCCACACTAATTACCTCCCGGGACCTGACTGCTGGGTGGGGGAGGTTGGAGGGGAAGAGTCAAAAATGGGAACTCGGGGCGCAGTTGCCTGGCCTCGCTGCGCCCGGCGATGGAGTTTCCCTGAACCTGGCCACTTCCTCAGAGCAGGTTGCTCTTGAGGCATGAACCAAAGTCCCCTGTCCTCCCACGTGTCCGTTCCTCTGCCAAAACCTGGGCCGGTGTTCTACCTAGGACAGGAATCTGGGGCACGGAGCTGCCTGCTGTGTTGGAGAACCCAGTCCTTTCCTTTTCTCTTCTGCAGTGGGATGGTTCTCTACGGGCAGGTGGCGTGTGCTTTCCTCCCAGGACTTTGGAGTCAGAGATATTTCAGCTTTCTTTCTCCAACGGAATAGTTATAAGGGGCTTAGTAGAGGCAGATCCATGAACAGTACGGTGGTTCTTTTTCATAGTCATGTTCCCTTTGCATATATAATGAGCATCTATCTATGTGGCAAGCTTTGTGCTACCCACTAGGTAGGGTCACAGAAATTTTACCATATGATTCTTAACCTCAAACAGCTTCTCAGTCCAATTCAGTGAGGACGAGTGACTTGCTAGGGTCCCACTCACGGGACTGGCCCACATCTTCTGACCTCGAAGTCCCTGTTCTTTCCAATACACGTGCTAGTTACCCCTCAGCAAGTGAGTTGAACAAGACAAAGATTCTATTTTCAAGGAACTAATTATATTCTCGTAGTGGTAACCATAATAATCACAACTAACATTGTGTTTATTTATTTTTCACACATCCCAGGCATTTTACAGGCATTTACTCTGGTGAACCCTCACCACAACCCTAAAAGAAAGCCATTAGTGTCTTCATTTTACAATGAAGAAATTGACACTTGGGTAGTTTAAGCAATTGGTCCAAGTTCACAGTTTGTAAGGGGCAGGGGAAGGATGTGAACCCAAGTCAGGCTGTGTATTTAAAAGACAGAGCCGTGCAGACTGGGATGGTATCGGCTACTATGTGATGGGTATGGAATATCAGAAGCACAGAGGAGCTGTACGCTCCCTATTGAGGGTGCTTAGGAGATGCCATGTTGGGCGATGGAGACCATGAGAGTGGGGAGCAGGACAGCATTAGATACCAGGTAGGAGGAGTGTGGGCCCAGATTGGAATCGTTGGAGATAAAATAGCTTTGGATGGAGTAGAGCGAGATGATTCTTTGGAGTCTGTCTAGTCTTGTTCTTCTCATTTAACATATGAGGACACTGAGGACTCAAAGGGGAAAGTGATTTGTACAGGGGCACATGGCATATCTATGATAGGCTGCCGTCAGGTCTTCTGAATACCAAACCATTTTTTTTTTCCTGGATTTTATTGAGAAGGTCATGGGAAGCCATTCATTGAGGGTATTAATTCAGTATTTGCATGTTGACAGTGATACAGAAGGGTGGAAGTTTCTCCTGGCTCTTTTCACGTTGCCTCTCCAGGGATAGGTTGCCTGCACCGCATTTGCCTCCGTGCACATCTGAAAAGAGACTTCATTACAGAAGTGAATCACTTGTCAATGCACGATCCTTCCTAAATGACTGGGAAATTATAACTTTAGATCAAAAATAGTCTTGTGGAGAATGTTTCGGATGATGCGGTACCATTTAAGACTGTATCATATCAATAAAACAGGATTTCATCTGCCCATAAAGGTTTTAAACTTGACATTTCAAGGGAGGAAAAAAGAAATAACCCAAGTATCAAATCACATGTAGTTTAAGTATTCATTAGAGAATTGATGTGCCTGAACATAAATGAAAATGAAAAGTTATAACTGAAACTATATGGTTTTATTATTAAACGTTGAAAGTTAAAATAACATATGCCCAGCTGGTTATAATACAAGTTATAACTCAGAAGGAAGAAGGGATCTATTGTAGATGGATCCTTCTTACTATCTGCTCTTTCCCAAACAATATATAGACCATAAAATAAGTGAAAACACTCTATGTAAGTTGTGACTGGGTTTTGCTTAATTGCAATACTGCTAAATGTCTCAAGGGCACTGTTTATGATCTTAGTTGTCACTGCCAAGTGATCTGCATTCTCCTCCTGGAGATACTTTTATAGCTTTATGGGAAGGGGTTGAATTCAGTTGACTTTGAGTGTTAGGAGTTAACTAATTATTTAAACATTTATCATATAGCATAATGTGGTTTTTTGTTATTGTTTTTTTTCTCTACTCATAAATATTTGTGGTAGACGTGATTCATTTTTTTAGAAGTGGGTCATTCTCTGTAAATGAGTAGCATTCCAAATGTGACAGAGGAATAGTAATTCTCACCTGCAGAAAATGTGTTATCTGTTTACATGAAGTTGTAAATGAGTAACCACTGAAAATAATGAGAAAACTCATTGTTGGCACAGACTCTTAGATGCCGCAAGTTTGATCCCTTCTGTGACATTTTATACTTTGTGGAAAGTTTGGCATTTTAAAAATGAAATGAAAACAATCCAGATTTTGACCAGTACACCATAAATATGTATAAATATGGCTTTACTTCCTGGTTCCTTTAATCCTACTTCTGCTCTTTGCGGAGCATTTACTTTATATCTGTTTATACAACTTTGCTGTGTTCCATTTAAAATAAAGCTAAAAGCAAAGATTTGAATTGAAATTGGATGGTTTGTGATTGCTCAGTAGGCCAGGCAGGGGTTGAAATAGATTTGGGAACTAAATTACATATTTTTAACTCAGCAGCACAGCTTGTGATAGGGAAATAAAAGGAACTGAAATGGTTCTCTTTTTTTTTTTTCCATCCCTCTAGGATCTCCTCTCCCCTGTCTCCTACATTCTCCCGTTGGAGAAGGTAAAGGGGACAAGGTGAGGAGAGAAGGAGGAAGGCATGTTGAGAGAAGCTGGCTTGGGACTTCTGAAGGGGTGTAGTTCTTCCGTCTCTGACGAATCAGTTGCTGTCATTCTAAAGCAGCTTGCACCTGCTCGTATTTAATAAGTGGCACACAAGTGACCCTCCCACAGAGGAGCTAGAAAATAATTCCCCTTGTTTTTGCCCACTGTCAATAGTGTTGTATGCCTTCTTAAAAACGCATAGCTAAGGTATGGACTAACCACCAGGAGGTATTTAGGAAGCCTGTCCTTACCCATTTTCTGTTTATTGGAGGGTTACACAGCCTTTATTGCATGTCAATCTTTTGAGCCACACAATCTGGAACAGTAAATATTCCAAATATAGATGATGGCCTTCAATCGTCTCCCATAACCTCTCTAAAATGAGCATGAAGCATTCGAGTCAGTTTTGGAAAGTGGTTCACTAACGTAGTAGGACTTCACATCAGTGGAGTCCTCTGTGGTGTTGAACACATTCTCACATTACATCAGTTACTAAGATTATCACAAAATGCAAAGAGGTAAGCAGGGCAGGCCTCATTCCTCTGTTAGAGAAGGGGCTGAGAATAGTGCCAATGAACTATCCAAGAACCCTGCAAGCTAGGGATGGATAAGGTCGCAACTCACACCCCAGTCTTTAAACCCTTAATCAGGCAGCTGGTCTATTGCTATAGCTACTGCTGAGGCTTTCTTGCATCATCCTGTTTGCAAAGAGTCAAATTTTCCTGAATATATCTGCTTGTTAATAAGCAAAGTAGGTCTTTAAAATAAGCAAAACTACATTTCCCTTAAGGAGTGAAATAACTGTTATTCAAAACGTTTTATAACATTTTAAAATGGTGAAGGAAACATGGAAAATTGTGTACATTTGTGTTAAGTTGGAATATTTTTCCCAGACAAATCAAATTGTCCTTGCAATGTTTTCGAAATACCTGTATCTCAATTTAAAAATTAAAGTTATGTGTCATTTGCTAGCTTTATTAATCGAATGTCAGCAGAGGATATATTTTGAAAACTCTATAGAGGAACACTTCAAGTCCACAGGGCAATGTAGAGGTAGAGCTTCATTCTCTTCTAATTTGTCCCATTCATTCATTCATTTGTTAAACCAACGTGTATCAAGAGACTACTATGTGTCAGGAACGATGTTAGTTTGTGCAGATATAATTCTGATCTGACACAGGCCCTCGTAGATTTTATAGTGGTGCAGAGAGATCAAAGTAACCAAGAAACAAATAACCAAAGAATGAAATGAAGATGCTGAGAGACAGAAGATGTTTGGTGAGGGTTCTATGTCAGATTCAATGAACACGGAAGTCTTCTAAGCTGAGACCCAAAGTTGCCAGGCTTGGAAAGGGTGAGAGAAAAGTTATTCTCAGGCAGAACAATAAAAGCAGGTACAAAAGTCTGAAGGTAGATGATAGGTTAGCCTGACTCAGGCAGAGAGGGGAGTGTGCCTGGAGCAAGAAAGCAAGATGAAGGATGTCACAGGATTGGGCCGGGATGGTAAGCGGAGGCCAGGCCATGCAAGCCTTTGGGATCCTGTGAAGGAACCTGGATTTTTCTCTTAGAGAATCTGGCGGGCATTGGCGTTTTCTAAGTGGAGGGAACGGCATGGTATGACTTAGCTTGTAGTACGTGTGTCTGCTCGCTGCATGAAGAAAGGCTTAGGAAAGGAAATGGGGCAATATTGAAAGCAAGGAGACCAGTGCAGAAGCCCTTTCTTCCCTTCCTCCCCCCCTGCCTCCCTTCCTTCTTTCCTTCCTTCCTTTCTTTTCTTTCTTTCTTCTTTTTATGAAGTTGATGTCTGCTTGGAATAAGGTGGTAGATGTAGTAAAGATGGATAAAAGTGGGATTTTTTTTTTTTTTGGAAGTTAAATTTGACAAAGAATTGGTGATTGACTTGATGTGGATGGTTAAAAAAAGGGAAAAATAAAAAAAAATATGAGTCTTTGATTTCTATTTTGAGAACTTGGAATTATTTAAGGACTGCACAAGTCCCTGCTCTCATGAGCTCAGGCTTTAGTGGAGGAGACAGAAAATAACAGAAATGAGTAAAATGTAGAGTGTGCCAGATGTCGATTAACTGCTATGGAGTAATATAAAGTTGGGGAGGAGGTTGCAGTTTTCACTAGGGTACTTAGGGAAGACGTCATTAAGAGGGTAATATTTGAAAGCTTGTCATAAGCGGGTAAGAGCGTAAGCCACTTTCGGTTAGGGTCTTCTGGGCAGGAGGAACTCTAAGTGCAAACGTGCTAAGCAGGGAAGTCAGCGTGGCTGCACTGAAGTTCAGCAGGGCTGAAGAAGGGTCAGTGAGATAAGAGGTGTAAGAGGGTCAGTGTGATAAGAGGATAAGATCGTATAAAGCTTTGCAGGCTGGTAAGGA
The DNA here is from genome assembly GCF_041146395.1 of Eulemur rufifrons. Taxonomy (NCBI): domain Eukaryota; kingdom Metazoa; phylum Chordata; class Mammalia; order Primates; family Lemuridae; genus Eulemur; species Eulemur rufifrons. The sequence goes on from NC_091006.1 coordinate 34,698,268, forward strand.
CTTTGCTTTTTACTCAGAGTCAAATCAGAAGTGTTTGGAAAGATTTTAGCAGGGGCAAGATCTGAACTGATTAATTTTCAAAGACCCCCCTCGGCTGCTGTGTTGAGAATGGGCGGTCAGAGGCCAGGGCAGAGGCCGAGAGGTTTTCCACCATAAACCGGGCAAGAGATGCTGGACACTTGAGCAAGCTGGTGGCAAGAGAAGTTTGTAAATTTATAAGAAATCGTTGGCTTCTGGCTATTTTTTGGAACTTAAAGTCAACCGATGACAGCTAAAATGTGGGATGTGAATGAAAGGGAGGTGTCAATGGTGACTATAAAGCTTTTGACTTGAACACCTAGAAAAATGGAGATGCCAAGACTATGGCAGATGCAGAGGAGGGGCATGGATACACAATTTGCGTGTGAGTGTGGTACGTCTGAGATGGCTTTTAGGTACCAGGTAGAGATGAGCTTGGGATTCTGGGTGATCGGTATGTCAATATACATGGTATTTAAAGCCATAGGACTGAAGAGACTACCAGGGGATTAAAGGTGGTAGAGAAGACACACAAATATTGAGTGCTGAGGTCTCCAATGTTAAGAAGTGGGGAGAGAGGAGGAGGGATTTCTGTCCCACAAAGACGGAAGCAGCAGAAAAAGCAAGGGAGTATGTGTAAGTAAAGTAAAAGATGTTAAGTTAAAAAAAGAAAGAAAAGAAAAAAAGTATTTCAAAGAGGAGGAGGGATTGATTAAGTCAAATGCTCCTGACAGATCAAAAAAGATAAGGACCTTAATTTGACCACCTGATTTAGCAATGATTTTGACAAGAGCAATGTTCTGGTGACATGGTGGGTGTGGAAGTCTGATGGGGTATGTTCGGGAGAGATTGGGAGAAGTTTTTTCTGAGCATTTGTACAAGGGAAGAAGAGAAATGGGACGGTAGATGGAAGGAAGTCAAATGAAGAAAGCTTGTTTAAAAATGGGAGAAATAAAATTACTTTTCAAGTTGGTGAGAACAATGCTACAGGCCAGGAAGAACTGATAGTATTGACAAAAGGAAGTGGATCCTGATCATGAAACCAGATTATGGTGGATGAGGGAGTCGACAGGAAGGGAAGAATTAGGGGCAATGTGTATAGTTTCTATTCAGAAGTTTAAATACAAAAGGGAAGAGAAAGAGGGAAGGTTGCATTTTTTTTTTTTGAGACAGAGTCTCACTCTGTTGCCCTGGCTAGAGTGCCATGGCATCAGCCTAGCTCACAGCAACCTCAAACTCCTGGGCTCAAGCGATCCTCCTGCCTCAGCCTCCCGAGTAGCTGGGACTACAGGTATGTGCCACCATGCCCGGCTAATTTTTTTATATATATGTATATATTTAGCTGTCCAAATCATTTCTTTCTATTTTTAGTGGAGACGGGGTCTCGCTCTTGCTCAGGCTGGCCTCGAACTCCTGACCTCGAGTTATCCACCCGCCTTGGCCTCCCAGAGTGCTAGGATTACAGGCGTGAGCCACCACGCCCGGCCGGAAGGTTGCATTTTTTAAAGATGAGACTATATCATGTTTGTGAACTACTGGGCATAATCTAGTAGAGGAAAATTTAGTATTAGAATGGAGGAAAGAGATAACTGAAGGAAAGATGCCCTTGAGAAAACAAGAGAAGATGGAATGTAAAACACAAATTTACTTTCTTATGCTATTGGTTTATCAAAAAAAAAAAAAGAAAAAAAATGTACTGATACTGTCATATAGTT